>NC_135744.1:5867500-8846250 GCF_041903045.1 Epinephelus lanceolatus | reverse complement strand
GATAAAATGTCAGTATTAAGAAAACATTTAATCCTGTGGAGGAAATGATCCTGACAGTTTACCTCAAAGTTTAGGTTGCTACTTTCTACTACTGTGCATTATGTATACTTAATTTATAGTTCCATGTCATTGACGGAATAAAGTGCTTTATTCTCAAGGAGGGTTTTGTCTTTTTTGAATCTGAAATTGAATTGAAATGTGAGGATCTACTGTTAGAGAAATCAATCATATTCTTTCACAAAGGCTTGACTTTATTACATTGTTGAAATGAAAAACTTTTTCATGCAAGCAGAAGTGTCAAAGAGGCTAGCCCATTTAACATCCTGACTATCAAAATGTAAAAGACTTTTGCTAGTCATCCTTTTTACTACAGGTAGTAAATACTGACTGTCAGCAACACAAGACATTTCTGTGTTTCAGAAATCAGGTGTAATCAGGATAATGCATGTGGACAGCTGCTACAGAAATCACTGTACTGTTAGTTTGATCACTTTTATATGTTTATCAGGTGTATTTGCTATTTGAAATAATTACTTGACTACTGTTTCACATCTTGTATTGTTTTATATCGTATTTTCTCAGACTCGTGGACAGAAATAGTGACTTTACCTCACAGCACAGGGGAGTTGCTGGTTGACACTGAAACATACCAAAAAAAAAGACTGTTAGGATTGGAATTGATAAGAAACACTATTTGGAAGCTACAGGATGATATAAAAACCTCAAAACACAATGGACCCCCCCCCCCCCCCCCCCCCGTGAAGTTTCACTCCCTCACATTTTGTGTCAGTGGGCATGCTTAGCTTTTAGTGTAAGTGTGGTTTGTGTGTCTCTGTATATGGTATTTAATAATGGTACTGAAGTTATATCAAAACTTTGGTTATTATGGCGGAGCTTGTATGGTCGTTGTAATGGTCTCTCTTACTCATCTCTGTCTTTCTTTCATCCTGTCTGTGTCCAGGGCCATGGAGAACTGGAGCCCAGAGGAAGAGGGAGGAGCTGCAGTTGAGTTCATTATCCTCAGGAGACAGGTACACCATGAAAGGCCTGGTTGCCTCCCTCCTCTTTTTTATCCTGTCTGCCCATCCTTCTGACTGTCTTTCTGTCCTTCTGCCCATCCGTCTCTCTGACTGTGAAGGTGATGAAGATGAGTCGCCGGCTGGCGGCACTTGAGAGGCACAACGCTGACAGGAGGAATACTGAAGTTGTCCTGTTCTCGCTGCTTTTCTCCGCCTGCCTGCTCAACGTCTGGCTGTGGATCCGCAGATAACACTCAACTCACTGTCCTACACACCTGTACACTGGTTTGGCTGATCTTGTGAGGACTTAATTAATAGACTGATTGTCTTTTAATAGAATTTTAGCAGCTGTTCAAGGAATGTTTTAGCAAAGTCAGATCAGGCTTTTGTGTTAAACTGGTTGACTGTCGCCATCACCATGATATTTGGCCCAAATGGCCTCACTTAGTAAACATAACCTCACTGTAGATGACAAAATTGGGTTCTCACAAGAACAGCCATACAGGTGTACACACACATATTTACATGTAACACTTTGTAAATGTGGCCTATGCCTGCCTATCTTAAAGGGTCACGGGGGGGTGGAGCAATAGGTGGGTTACACTCGGGACAGGTCGACAGTCAATCACGGGGCTGACACATAGGAACAGTCAGTTCACACACACAGAAAACCTTCTGGCTGTGAGGCGACGGGCTATCCAGTGCACCACTGTGCTGCCCTAATATTGAGATCTTTTAAAATACAGTGTTGTGTGAAGGTAATGCTCCCACAACACAGACACTAACCTCATGTCTGTGTATCACTCCCACTTGATGACAGTCATGTATTCAGACACATTGTAGTGACTGTCAGAGCTAATGACACATTGAAATACACTCCTCACACAGATACACAATTTGAAAGGTAAATGTAATCTTGACTACAGTCTGTTGTTTTTGTTACTGTTGTATAAACAGTGTGATGTAGGAGTGATAACACAGTTTACAGTGTTGATGTTACTGTTGTCCTCAGTAACAGTCCACACTGATTTAATTGTCCAAATCCAAAAGTACATGAAAATCAGTGACTATTTCAGTACCTGGAGATAATGTTTGGAGACTGGTGTGTTTTTCTGTCTGCAGTGCACGTTTGATTGGTTGAGGTGACGTCTTGTGTGAAGCTTTTGGCCCAAACACTCAAGATACAGTTTTTATGCAGTTAGACATAATGTTTTCAGGTTGTTTGTCCGTCCCATTCTCATGAACAAGATATCTCAGGAACGCCTCCAGGGATATTGTTCATATGTAGCACAAGCGTTCACTTGGACTCAACGATAAACTGATTAGAAATTGGCAAGGAAACTAAAAGAGGGAAGAGTCATTAGGTCACTCTGTAGGACATGAATACAATGGCACATCAGTGTCAATCTCTTTTTCCCCAGACAGCAGGTAGTATTGTGCATGTTTTTGATTATCAAAGACTAAGCAACCTTAAAGCTGTCAATGATATTTAATAATACTCAGTAGGGCAAACATTGGTCAGCTCTCTCCATAATGTTTCCTGCTTTTGTCAACAGGTGGTGTTATTTGCCAACAGTTTGTACGAACCTTTATCACATACCTGTAACATTACTTTTTTTTGTCAGTGAACAAAGTTAGCATGTGCACTTTGTGTAGCTAAATGCAAAATTTGAATGTTGTCACCATGACATAATGACCCTTCCTTCTTTTAAAATGTCTGTGTAATTTGGTGGTCAAAGGTCACTGTGACTTCATTGAACACGTTTTTGGCCATAACTTAAGAATTCATTCACTAATTATGACAAAACTTCACACAAATGTCTAACAGGATAAAATGATGAAGTGATAACATTTTATATCCAAAAGGTCAAAGGTCAACTTCACTGTGACATCATAATGTTCTGCAAAAACACTTTTCTGTCCAATAGTCAGCGCCATACCTCAGGACGAGAGGGGGACATTTGGTCAGATACTGAATTTGTGACTCAAATGTTGGGTGTCCACCTTGAAACTGTTCTGATTGTATAGATTTGGGAAATACCAAATGTATTTTATGAGTCTGGACAGACATGGTTGAAACTGCAACTTGACGGGTTGGTGAAGGCATGCTACCGTGAGGTGGTAATTTTTGTTCACTTGCTCTTCAGTTTACAATTATTCATCATGTACATCACTTGCTAAGTTTGTGTAGTTATTTTTCTCAAAGCGGTGCCATTATTGCTGTTTATTTAATAAAAGTAGATTTTATATTTAAATTGAATTCAGTGATTGTGGTGTGGGTTTTTTTTATGGTTGCATTAACTTGATGCAGAAACAGTTCAGATTTCAGTGCAGACAGGACATAATGTTTTAAATGGGTAGTTCTCTTGTGCCAGAGGATTGTTTGTCCTGTTGTGACAGTGTTCTCACTGGATGAAGAAAGGAGAGGTCTCTAAAATAAAGCAGTGAAGGTTGAAAGGACAGCCTGATAGTTAATGGTGGAACACAGGAAGTCAGAGGTGTGATCCACTTTGGCTGTCATGTTGCCTGTTTGCTGCTTGAGCCTGAGTGCTTGACACTGAGTACCAGTGAGCCCCTGCTCCAGTTGCCTGAAGCGCTGCCATAGAGGCACACAATGACTGATAAAGGCACAAAATATTCTGTGTGTGCTAATACTCATACTACCATACTATATAGTGTTAGTGTGTCCCAATACATAGCATGTCAAATGCAGCCAAAAACGTCAGGATGTCCTACTACATCTGGTCCGATTGTACAGTATGCAAGCGAGCTTGCTTTTCAGGCTGTTCTGACCCACAATCCTTTGCTGCAAAAGCTACGCCACATTGACTGTCAGAAGTCCTAATGATGGATGACAACACTTTAAGGTGACTGATGACCATTCGATTAGTAAAAATATGAATATTAATTGTTTAATTGAATAAATGAATTCTAAATATAACCAACAACAAAATGGCATAAGTAATTAGTAATAAAAAACAATGACAGAGAAATGTATAGCCTATGTAACTTTACTAGCAGTATCCTCCTGGGACCCAGAAGAAAAAAAGTTTTGATAACAAGATTTGTTTTATGTAATTTAAGTATTAGACTTGAAAGAAACATTTTGCATCAAAAAAAAAAAATCAAAAATATTATTTATTTATTTTTTATCACATGTCCTCTGTAGAGGACATTGGGACTTAGTCGGGTCTTAAATTTCCAGAGTTAGTCAATGAGTTTCAACTGAGTTACAATGGGGGTATTTTATGCCTTATCTCTAAATATATGAGCTACAAAGGACTTTTACTCCCCTGGAATTATTATGTGGCTGTCTTCAATGCTTAACACTATGATGGATAGCTGTAGCAAGGTAGAGTGTATTCTTAATAGCTATACCAGTGGGCCTGACATTGCAGTCAGGGTGCAGGATTAGTACCCTGTACCACTGGGTTTAAGGGCCTGGTGGTCCAACTGCACTCACCCCTCACTATCTATGATCTATGATAAGAAGTGATGGGGAGCCCCATAGTTTGACCCATTGTGTGTGTGGTGGCCTAGGAAGGGTAAAGAACAGTGGAGTGAAGCTTTATAGATACTATTGTATGTGTGAATCCACTCTCAGCAAGAATTGTCATTGTTTAAAGGAAATAAAGCATGACATTTCTCGAAATCCTCCTTTTAGGTAGTATCCTACCATAGATGCATGGGAATGTACGTTCACCTAAGGTGTTCTTATTTTCCAATAAACCTCCAAATTCTTGCATACACATTACTTCAGAGTCTCACTCCAAGCCAAATTTCTGCTTTCACACTGACTAACCTTTAAAATGTATTAGAAATTATGAGAAAAAAAAACGTCATTCCCTTTAATGGCCTTCTGCCTGCTGAATCATGTAAATTGGTTAAAAAACAGGGGGTACTAAGTCCCAATGTCCTCTACAGAGGACATTGAATAAAAGGTGTATTTTGAAAAGGTTAAAATTACTCTGGATTTCTGAAATCTCTCTAAATTAAAGTTAAGACCCCTATATTCAGGAAACTAATTAAATATTAACAAAATAATCATAACTTTTGCCAGAAAATGATCAATTACCACTCTGGCAGCAAAAAAACGAGAAAAATGTAATGGCAGCCATTTTGAAAAGGGTGTATCTTTGCCCTGTTAACCCCACCCACATAATGTCTACATCATTAGAAAGCCCTGGATGTCCTCTTCAGAACACAGTTTGACCCAAATGGATAGCATAAAGAATATTTGAGTTACACTAGTTAGACTAATGTCCTCCACAGAGGACAAAAATGAATTGTCTTGAATTGAATTGTTGGAATCTAAAAGGTATGCAGTTATTACTAATTGCAAAATAGCATCAGAGTTCTGCGTTGATCTCTGTCTCTAAAAAGCTCAGTTACACTGTATTTTGTTTTATTTCCATGGTAACAGATATATGAGTAAGAGGGTCAAAGTTTAAGGCATAATGTTATGAGGAAGTAGCTTGTCCCGATTGTGTTCATTCTGCATCCAACAGCAGTTTTTAAGGGCAGCTGCAGTATCTACTAAAAGTAAAAAGAAAAAGTATGAGATTCAGTTTTTTTCGTCCTTATTCCACAAAAGACAATATTCCTAATATGCTGTTTACACAGCTAATGAAACTCAACATTCCACTAACATCCCTGTTTACATACAGCCGTGCATACGCCAATGAATTTGTTTATCACATCAAAATATGGCAAAGTGGAAAAACTGGAGCTTGTGCCAGCACTGAAAGTTTCCCGTCAGTGGCAGACTTGTTGGACTATGCAAACAAAGCCTCCTTGGTGAAACTGCAGTGCTGTGATATTTGCATATATTCAAAAACCTGTTTCCATGTTGAAACCATGTTTCAAAGTAGGTGTGTTTCCTCTTTTGATCAGAAATGTTGGCTTTTCTTTTGGGCATACATCTTTACTTCACAGCCTTGTTGGCAGGTTGGGTTGAGTACAACGTATCCATGACAATGCAGAGGCTGTGTGTCGCAAACTGTGAAAGTGTTGCATACATATCCAAAGAATGCTCCTATAACTGGACTATTACCGTCATATCTGATCTGATTGTTCAGAAAATAATACATTTGGAATATCTTAACAGACTATGCATGACTAGTATAAAATTCAGAATAATGTCATATTCTGAATATTAGTAGAATATTAGCGTGCATGTAAACCAACCCATTGTATACTCAGCACAAATTTCTTTCCTTTCTCCCAATAGTGTATCCCCTACAGTGTGTGTAATGTGGGGACTAATGTACACTGAGCAGTAGGTGGGTTCATGTAGATGTAACTAAACACCAGGAACAACCTTTAAGTCTCAGCATTAATTTATTTAACAAAAGAATTACATGAATACTAACTTAACTCATTTGACTGGTTATTTGGGAGTTTGTCAGAAAAGATATACAGAAAGAAAACTAAATGACTTCATACCGTAATATAAGAAACTGTATGAGATGAATGTTGTAAGAACAGATGATTAATCAGAGAATTGCTTTTACATGAACTGTGATTGTACAGCAATGACAACATGAAACAGCATATACATGAACAGACTGGAAACACATTGCTTTAAACAAGAATCACTACAATAGACACTGTCATTTTTACAGCTAGTAAACATTGCAAACTGCATCAATTTTATATTTTCAGGTCAGTCCTCTCGAACAGTTTGAATTGAACTTCCTTTGCCAGGCATTTGTCACATTACGGGAAAACGGTTTATATATCCACGAAGTGCAGTAATGACAGGTCATGGTTAGCTTTACATGCTAACAGACAACAATGCTTTTAATGACTGAAGTACCAGTACGGAAACATGTGATGACAAGTGCCTGGTAAAGACAAATAAGACACACTGTGGCAGGTACAGAGGTGCTTGTTCACATGATTTGTCTTTTTTTGAAGCACTGACTGCATAGGAGTGGAGAAACAGCTTCAAAGTTGTATTTCTGTACACAGAGAGCAGTTACTCCAGTTTGTGTGTGCATGGTGGACTGAAGGCTGAGGGGGGCTTTGGTGCAGGCCAGAGGCAGGACCGAGGTCTGTGGGGAGTCTCAGGTGGGATGATGTAGACATGAATCTGTCAGCTACAAAAAGTACCTGTCTAAAACTTTGAGGTGGTTTCAAAAAACTAATCTGACAAGAGACATCATCACTACTGCACAGTAAATGGACCTCCTGATTGAATGTCATGTAGCAGCTCATTTAAGTACCAGTACTAACACATTTCCTTACCTACAAGAATGTTTGCTATGCCTTGTAGAAAATCACTGTAGTAGAGGTGAAACTATTAAATGATTCATGTAGGAATAGATCTTAAATTCCCAACTTTATGCAAGACTGTGTTGGATAAAATGACACAGAACTCAACTAATTCCAACTGCTCATCCTTTTGCTATTTGGCATTTCATCTTCCGCAACCAACTAAAAAAACATCTTTCTATCTTGAAATGTTCTGGTCTGATTAGTAAAGGCTACTCCTCGAAATATCAGTCACATGAGAACCTTCTGTGAAATGTGTGTTTGATGGCTGGAAATGCCAGCAGCTGAAATGTTGATTACTTTTTGCAGCTAAATTTGAGTATTTTTATTTACTTAAAATGGAATATGAATATGTTACTGGGCTCATGAGATCCATTCAAATGCAACTTAAAAACCAGTGACTAGCGTCAGTCTATCATCAGAAATCTGCAGCGATCCCACCTGAGGCCGTAGGCTGAAGATGAACATGCTTTTAACTACACATTCACGTGCACATTACAGCTGCCTCATGAATCCTCCGTCCAATCGGAGCACTGGTTGTGCAAGTCCTCAGAAAGTAACACAAAGTGTAAGATGCAATACCCACAGTGTGAGAAACTCGCCATTGTCACGATGTGCTTAATTTAGGGGCCTTACACACCATCTATGCTGTCGCTTTTTCTGCTGTGATGTCAGAATTATAAATAAAGTAACCTCCTAAAGTGTCGTTAGGCGCTAACTGCTGATTCCACTGCTTTTCGACAACTGCCAATCACAGCATAACAGGAAGGGACTTGCCAAGAAAAGCAGTGGGATCTATGATAACGTGTCAGTGGCCGTTGACATTGTCGCCAATTTATTGTTTACATCATACAAATATGAAAGTTCTCTACTGTCTGAGTTCTCTGGTGGCATCCTCCAGGAACATGTGTAGTACACAAGCAAGTATGTGATCAACTGCGTTCATGACACAGCTGGGTTTTATCCGCAAACGTGGTTAAAAAGCAAGTATATCTCTAGCCTTACAGTTCCCACAGGGTCCATTGTCTTTGAGATTTCAGCTCAGCCCACCAAAACACGCAACAACAGGCAGATAGATAATTTACAGTACCAGCATTAAGGACACTTAATAATGTGCTGGTGATGGAAAAAATGAGTGAACATATTTATTAACACTGGCATTGTGCTTTTTCACATAACCATGAATGACATGTTTACATTGACCAGGAACTCTCTCCTTAGGGATCCACCAATACTAACATGGGATTTGACAGGAAAACGAAAAGTGTACCAAAATATGTCGGCAGCTATAATCAGGTTTCAGTCAGAATACAGAGTGCTGCCTGTTCTGTATCAGAAAGCAAAGCAACTGGATTTTCAAATAATTTCACACACATAAGGGTCGTACATTTCTGTAGTGGAGAAAAATAACACCATTCATTTGGAAGTTGAGAAGTGGTCAAAGTCCTTATTCCTCTATAAAATGTCAGGTACATGTAGTTACAAAATATCAGTGCATTCCTTATTTAGTTCCTCTGATGAAACACAGTCCTTTAGTGACGTAAAACTAAAGACTCTCTGCAATAACGTTGGTTAGCTGACCGGTCTTTGGTCCAACATTTTTGGTTTGCAGTGGACATCTTCAATCTAACTCTATTAATAACCTTGCTGGAAATGTAATATTTAAACACATAAGTCAAAAAAATATTTGATTTTTGCAAAAAACTCAGGTTATTCTGGACATGTGGCTTGATTTAAAAGTAAAGTTTTTTTTGTCTTGCTGCAACAGGTTGAACCAGCAACACCTGTCTCCACCATAAACACTCTCATGCACACTCCATTGAAACAATCAAATTTCTGAAAAGGCATGACATGCCAATATCTTGAAATGATTGGAGAGATTAAAAATATGGGCAATAACCTTACCCCACTTGAAGATTATTACAGCTCATTTTAAGCCTGAATATGTGGTGTCTTTTTAAGACTGAGCTTTTCTCAAATTCACACACTGATATTGTTCACAGGGATGAGTAGCAATCTATTCTGTCACCTTTGGTCAAAAGCAAGAGATGTCGATCTGAGAGGCTACCTCTGTATTCTAATGGGAGACATTCACAGTCAATACCAACACTTCACTATGCATAGAAATGCAAAATTGTGCTAGCCTTATTAACTCACCAAAATGATACTTAACAGGTCAGCGGAAGAGCAGACTTAGTCGATTGTTGCATAAATTTCACATCCAAACGGACAACTTCCAATTAAACCTAAAGTCACCTAAATGAGGCCTGCAATATTTTCTATGGCTTGTTTTGATCTAATATCGAGTCAGATGGATAGTAGGTATGGTGACACAAATGTCTGCAATTTTAAATATGTGTGTATGTCAATCTAATGACATGATGTGCATCATACGAAAAGATAAAGCCCCTCCATCTTCAAGCACAGGAGATGAAATGCTGAATGAGTGACTTTAAGACCTCTGCTATCAGAGAGTGACCCCAACCAGTGGGGTCGTCCAGGCAGCTAACATAAACTGTCAGACTCTCGCTCCCTTCTTGTCTCTGAGGCCCAACACCAGATTGATACAGCATGTCGCCACCATGTCTCTAAAACTCAAAAGAATGCCTTTCAAAACACGAATATGGCCCAATGGTAGTCTAGCGCAACCTGCACAGGTGTACTAGTCCAGGGAGGTTTCAGACAGAGCTTGTGAACTGTGTGTTCTCACCGAGCCATGTAGCACTTTGACTTCAGGTGGCCAAGGCTTCAAGAAGAAAGTTTGATCATCTGATCATCTTTCTGAAATTGTTGAACCCTTTTCTGCGACCTAAATTGAACATATTTTAATTTTTTTCATCCGTTCATATCTGTCTGAAGTTGTCATTTAAAGCAGATGTTGCTGTTATATTTACTGCCAATTAGGCTTGGGTGTTTAGAAATCCCTCCGGGATGATTTTCAATACTGTCAAAAATAGAGATGCTCCTCTCTCTATGAAACTCATACAGAGATGCTGTATTACTGATGTAATGTATGTAGTGCACATCATGCGCCACCAGAGGTCAGTCTCTAGGGATAACTCAGGTCCCCAGGAAGAATGCTGGGCTTTGTAGCCAATTTTCAGTGCAATTGCACTGAACTCATGAAGTCCTGCAGCACAAAAAGACTTTTTCCCAGACTTACATGGCTAAATAGATGCCTGTAAATCAGTGGATACATTTTTTAAGCATCACAATCCTCACAAAATGACTCGTTTCACTATCAGAATTTGATCTGTTTGGTCTGATAATGTTTGGAAAGTTTAGAACAGCCACGCGATTAAATCATTTTATCCCCATTGAAGGGAATGACAACATATTTTTTACATCTATCTGGAATGGGATGGGGGAGACGAAAAAGGGAAAGCTCATTGGATTTTGCAGTTTTACTCTGCCTGAAGTCAAAATGCCACAAACAGTGCAAACACTAGACGTTCAAAATCCCAGTACTAGTCACCATGTGATGATTGCGCCAGTACAAAACAGGGCTACTCAGAGGCCTGTCGCTTTGCACCACAACAAGTCTGCTCTCAAAAAGGCAACATCCCAACTCAATAACTCAACAGCTCTGGAAATGTAACACAGCTCAATGGCTCAGCTCTCCTCTCACACAGGCCATTACAGTACATACATACACTATGTCAATAGTTAAGATTGTTTTATAGTTTACATACTTTCTGATTACCCAAGTGCCATGTCTAACTACAGTTTAGAAAAAAACATTTCACATAAATACAATACCTAATGTCAGATATCTTAAAGTAATATAAGAAACACACTTAAAAAGTAAGTAGTGCAATAAATGCAACAAAAAGGTAGCCAATACATTTGGTCCAACCAGCCTCCACCAACACTGCGGGAGAGATAACATGTCTGTATCACGAGTCAAAGTAACAAGCTGCTCCTCTCACAGCTGAACTCTTGTAGCAAGGCCAGTTCTGGTCCTCATTAATGCTTGCATGTTGGAAAGGAAAAATGCACATGCTAAGCTCTGCAAATGTTCCCAAATGTGCTGAAATGCTGTTGGTACTGCAGTTTGATGCCGCCACTAAACCCCCCCCAGGTCAAAAAATAGTGCATTTAAACAAAAAGCCTGAGTCACTGACCACAGTGAGTCATAACACAGTGACAAAAAAAACAAAAAAGAAATCCTTCACCTTAAAGTCAAAAATACATGTGTGTATGTATGGATGTGTATGTTCTCTCTGCTGAATTTTAATTCAAGGGAGATTTTGGCTTTCAGGTTTGCTCACTTTTCTATCATTAATGTCAACTGAAGGACTGAATTAAAAAGAAACAAGTTCTGTCTCACACCTCAATCAATAAACTTCCCTTCAGCTTCAAGCATCAGTCCCCAAAGCTTGCAACTTCCAAAGTTGCATCAGTAAAATACATTTGAGGCAATGAACTTTTCTATTTTTAAGTTCCAGTCACCACTTCATATTAACACATGCATCTAGGAGAACTGCAAAAGCTGAGATGAGACAAGAAGGGGCGGGGCTCTTCTGCTTTTTGCTTCTGATGTCTGGTTTTTCCTATGATGAAGGATGAATGAATGAAGGACATTTGGGAAAAGTCCAGTCAGGCTGGGAGTGTTTGAATAAATGCACATGTAAACATGAGAGCATGAAAATGTCTAATTGGTGTGGGTCAGTCAAACACAGATCAGAGAGAGAAGGTGATTTAATCACTCTCGTGCTCCAAAAAGAAATGTTTTTATATATTTCACTCCCCACACCAAGAGATCTACATCAAACATTTTCTCGAAATGAATATTGGGGGTTGTATCATGATGGCTCTCCCTATATATAAATATGTATATCTTTCTGGACCCTCACGCATATAATTGTACAAAACAAACAGACAAACAAGAATTAATGTATATAAATACAACAGGTGTGTCTTCTTTCCCTTATTGGGATTTGATCTAACTTTTTAAGAGGGATGTTTAATTTCTGTACATTGCCTCTCACTTATTACAATCTATTTTTGAATGCGATGTAGATAAATGGGTTGATGAATTTGATATAATTGTATAAATGTTTGATATATATTGATGTATGGCTTTTTATTACTGTTTTTCTCTGTGTGGGCAATTTGGATGCCATCAGAGAGGTTGTCACCCAGGTGTGCAGTATGTATAAATATGGGTCTGGTTTCTACTTTTCAAACATTCTGACCTGACGAAGATCCAAATAGGATCAAAATGTTGTGTATTACATTTTTGCTGCATAGAGTAAGTTTGCAGGCATTGCTTGTTCTTCGTTTATGCTGTTTCTGACAGCCTTGCACCAGCGTGATGTGCGTATAATTACTCTCCCTCAGCTCAGTGACACACAGACAGCAGCTGCAGGTTTGGAGGACGAGCTGGAGTGATTAACACGTCTGTTGCTCTGTTTATCTGATGGAGCTGCCCCCCCCTCTGATCATTTGTTTAGATGATATTTTTTTCCAGAGGTCACAGGGTCAGATGAGGATCTCCACCATGTCGTTGTCCACTTCCTGTTGGGTGGGCGGGGCTGGGGGAGGGGGCTGTTGCTGTGGGTGGGACTGGACGGGGAGCCTTCGCTCCAGGGTGCTGCTGTGAAACACTGGCACATCTGCACAGAGACAAACAAAGAACATCAGAAAATGCCCAAATTTGAAGAAAAAATGATGAGTCAGCATTTCTGATGAGCCACCCTGTCTGTTTTGTAAATTTAGTTTAACCTGTGACTGTTATACAGCACAGTGAAGAGGATCCTTGGCGATGTGTCAGGCCTGGACCACATGACCTAAAATTTCTATCACATTAAAATGTTTTTTTCTTTTTAAACATTGTTACCTTAATGTTGAAACATGTTGTGTGTGCTTCATTCTGATATATTTGCCCAGATTTATTACAGCATTACCAATTAAACATTCTGGACCTCTGGCGTCGGTGTGTGTAAAATTTGAAAGAAATGCTCGTAAACTGGCCAAGATGTCATAAAAGATTGTTTTTTATCACATCCAACACTGATTGTCACCCATGTGCCAGTGTTTGGCCCAATAATGACAAAAAGTCATTCTGTATTTCTAATATTTTTGAGTCAATTCCTGGAAATGATAAAAAACGTTAATGGCTTAACTGGATCCCAAGACGCACTGAGGACACATTGGGTGCATTCACACCCGACTTAAAGCTGTCCACTGTTGATCACTTGAGACATATGTTAATAGTCAGTGGAAACAAGGCCTGACAGACGATGTGTACTGACCTGCTATGCGGTCGGGGATGTAGACTGGGCTGGGGCTGGACAGGCGAGCGGGCAGCGTCATGCTCTGCAGGGCTGGAGTGCTGGGCTTGCTGGTGTCCTGACTCTGGCCCTTCTCGGTCTGTGTGCAGCTGTCCCTGCTGCCTGTCTTTGAGTGGCCTGCAGTCATCGGGGTGGAAGGAAGCACTGGTGATGGGGATGATGAGATCGACTCTGTCCTGAGAGACTCTGTGCGAAACTCGGAACCCAGCAGAACCCCTGAGGGAACATGAGAAGAGAGCAATGAACACAGCAGCACCGTAGTTACAAGTGACTGTACATCCCCAGTTCTCACAGAACTGTTCGGCTGCTGCTCTTATATGAGGTAATAGTCTGTGAGGACTGCTGGTTCTTACCCAGGCTGCCTTTCCAGCTGGTGTCCTTGCGTTCTTCGGTGATGGGCGAGCTGCTGAGGCCCAGGCTGTGAGAGAGCAGTCCTGAACCACTGGAGCCTGTGTTGGAGATTGACATCAGGGACTTGGAGGGCCTCATGGCAGACGGTGCGTCAGACTTGACGGGCTCTTTCCTGGAGCGCTGGTGAAGCACTTTGATCATAGCATCTTTCTCTATGATTTGGGCATGAAGATTCTTTATCCTGAATTAGGCAAAAAAACATTAGACAGAGCCAGCATGGAGAACAGAGAACAGTTACTGCTGGACAAGGAGACCATGAGAGCTACGTGACTGCTTTTATATCATATATTCATTTGGTTTGGACTACAGGAAAGAAATGACACATTGTCACCTTTTAGTTCTGGTCTCCTTCATGTTCATGCTGGCCTTTTACAAATATGAGTCAACATGAAGTCATATGGACTGACAGGTTACTCATTTCTCAAATGTTTTTTTGTGATCCTGCCTCATCAGAACTTCACAGGCATAGGAGGAGAGATCAAAGTAAAGAGATCAATTGGATTGTGTTAACTGGCTAACTTGTGTCAAGACGGTCTTCCAGGTTCGCTTTTTTAATGAGGAATACAGACTACCACTGTCTATTGTTGAGAGAGAAAGTTATTTCCTCACATGCAGGTACAGAACATATATGCTGTTTGGTTGGCTGTTGGCTGTAGTCTTTGCTGTGCGTTCATGTGCAACTTTCTGGCCGAAACACAGGCAACATCAGGGGACGCAGCAGGGCTGTTTGTCACCTCTAGTTCTCTGAAGTCAGTTTGGTGTGTCTGGGCCTTTATGTGTTTATCTATCTTCTTTGGTGTCAAAAAGGGCTCACGAAGACATAATGGATAATGAGCATTATACATTCAGACTGCAAATCTCAGCAGGCAGGTAGAACCAGCGTGACAAAGAGGCATCTAGTGCTGTAATATTACTGTGTGATCACTAAAATTAGAATCCAGTTTACTGTAAAGGAGGCTTTTACATATGAGGAATTTGTACTTTTTATGTAAAGTGCCAACTTACACAACATACCTCTTTAAACCTTTCAAGGTAAAATGAATATTTACAGGGCTGTTATTTAGACTCCATGCATTTATATTTACAAGCCCTGGTCTCAGGAAGGCTGCATGTACAGTACAGGCCAAAAGTTTGGACACACCTTCTCATTCAATGCGTTTTCTTTATTTTCATGACTATTTACATTGTAGATTCTCACTGAAGGCATCAAAACTATGAATGAACACATGTGGAGTTATGTACTTAACAAAAAAAGGTGAAATAACTGAAAACATGTTTTATATTTAGTTTCTTCAAAATAGCCACCCTTTGCTCTGATTACTGCTTTGCACACTCTTGGCATTCTCTCCATGAGCTTCAAGAGGTAGTCACCTGAAATGGTTTCCACTTCACAGGTGTGCCTTATCAGGGTTAATTAGTGGAATTTCTTGCTTTATCAATGGGGTTGGGACCATCAGTTGTGTTGTGCAGAAGTCAGGTTAATACACAGCCGACAGCCCTATTGGACAACTGTTCAAATTCATATTATGGCAAGAACCAATCAGCTAACTAAAGAAAAACGAGTGGCCATCATTACTTTAAGAAATGAAGGTCAGTCAGTCCGGAAAATTGCAAAAACTTTAAATGTGTCCCCAAGTGGAGTCGCAAAAACCATCAAGCGCTACAACCAAACTGGCACACATGAGGACCGACCCAGGAAAGGAAGACCAAGAGTCACCTCTGCTTCTGAGGATAAGTTCATCCGAGTCACCAGCCTCAGAAATCGCAAGTTAACAGCAGCTCAGATCAGAGACCAGATGAATGCCACACAGAGTTCTAGCAGCAGACCCATCTCTAGAACAACTGTTAAGAGGAGACTGCGCGAATCAGGCCTTCATGGTCAAATAGCTGCTAGGAAACCACTGCTAAGGAGAGGCAACAAGCAGAAGAGATTGTTTGGGCCAAGAAACACAAGGAATGGACATTAGACCAGTGGAAATCTGTGCTTTGGTCTGATGAGTCCAAATTTGAGATCTTTGGTTCCAACCGCCGTGTCTTTGTGAGACGCAGAAAAGGTGAACGGATGGATTCCACATGCCTGGTTCCCACAGTGAAGCATGGAGGAGGAGGTGTGATGGTGTGGGGGTGTTTTGCTGGTGACACTGTTGGGGATTTATTCAAAATTGAAGGCACACTGAACCAGCATGGCTACCACAGCATCCTGCAGCGACATGCCATCCCATCCGGTTTGCGTTTAGTTGGACGATCATTTATTTTTCAACAGGACAATGACCCCAAACACACCTCCAGGCTGTGTAAGGGCTATTTGACCAAGAAGGAGAGTGATGGAGTGCTGCGGCAGATGACCTGGCCTCCACAGTCACCGGACCTGAACCCAATCGAGATGGTTTGGGGTGAGCTGGACCGCAGAGTGAAGGCAAAGGGGCCAACAAGTGCTAAACACCTCTGGGAACTCCTTCAAGACTGTTGGAAAACCATTTCAGGTGACTACCTCTTGAAGCTCATGGAGAGAATGCCAAGAGTGTGCAAAGCAGTAATCAGAGCAAAGGGTGGCTATTTTGAAGAAACTAGAATATAAAACATGTTTTCAGTTATTTCACCTTTTTTTGTTAAGTACATAACTCCACATGTGTTCATTCATAGTTTTGATGCCTTCAGTGAGAATCTACAATGTAAATAGTCATGAAAATAAAGAAAACCCATTGAATGAGAAGGTGTGTCCAAACTTTTGGCCTGTACTGTATGTGGGGAGTGCCTTACCTGCTTTCCATGTCCAGACAGCGCCGATTGGCCATGAGGATCTCCTCTTCTTCCTTCTGGATTCGAGCCTCTACCGACGTGTCATAGCTGCTGCTGGGAGAATGGCTTATTACTACTGCAGATGTGTCCCTGCAAAACAAGACAGAACCTGGAGTTCAAAAGTGGTTCACCCACAGCACTTAACACGAACTTGCTGACCTGTTCTAAACACTTGTCTCACTGTGGGATACTATATCCGTACACCAGGGCATTTACAGTGCATGCAAAATATAATTAAAAAATACAATAATGACAAAATAAATATGATAAAATATAAAAGCCTTTCAATGCAGGAACACACAAGTTATTGCTGCTGAATGCTGAAACTACTAAAACACAAACTGGAAAGACCATTTAAAGACAGCAGTACCACCACAGCAGAGTTGATGAACAAATGCAATGAGCTGCAGTTCATTTAATGACCACTAGGTGGTAGACACTTCATTGTAAGTTTGTAGGAAACATCAGACCCCTGTGGCTGCAGTTTGCTGGGCTTGAACTCAGTTTAGGCTTCATTTCATTGCTCAAACCTGAATTTGAATTTTTAATCGATTAAGGTTCCCTCAGAAACTAAATGTCTTCGACTTTGTGAATCTTCAGCAACCATAACAACAAAAATCAGAATAAGTTGCTGATGTTCTAGTTATTAATAAACATATGACAGACATGAGAGTCAACGGCACAGAGTATGAAATCAATAACTGTAATGCACGAGTACCTCTGAGTGGCGACAGAGGCAGCAGCGTCCAGGGCAAACTGCCTCATCACGCTCTCCTCCAAGTACTTCTGCTCCCATTTGGTCATATCGGCCTCCAGAGCCAGAATCCGCTCCTCCTTCTCCCTCAGGTGCTCCATCAGTGCTGTGGCGTTGTACTCTGATGGGACTGCCCCACTGTTCTGAGTTCCTCCCTGACGCTGGGAGGGATGAAGGAGACAAGAAGAAGGGGGGAAAGAATGAGGGGGCCAGAACACAGAAGAGGGACTCTGTCATTTGTGGATTTAAAATTAATACGGCACTAGCTTCCAAATGTAGTCATTTTGTGTTAGGGCAGCATTAGATTTAAGCAGTTACTAGTGGATTACCAAAACAGACTGAGGGGAATTCTGTATACAGTTCATAAATACATAAATTCACTGCCAAATAAATCAATAAATAGTATTAGCATGGGCAGGGGCATCAGCCACAGTGATGGTCTCTTTATCTGTTGATAGTCTATATGATGGTCAGTCAGCACAGGCCTGACTGAAGTGTTACCTGCTGCATACGTAGCGACTCCAGCTCTCTCTCCAGTCTGGTACGGAGTCGATGCTCGAGTTGTTCTCTCTTCTCACAGGCAGCTTGGAGCTGAGCCAGGGCCTGCTGCATCCTCTCCACCTTCTCCACGTACACCTGCTTCTTCTTCAACTGCACAGAGAGAAAGAGAGATGGCAAGATTTACACCATCATAACTCTGCTATGCTAATTCACCTTCACACAGGACCAAATAGCCAACTCCACATATCAAACACATCAGGGACATGGTCTTATATCTCAGGAATTAGAAAATGATGCATTCACCCCTGTTGTCAGTGAAGTTATTATAAGGTTCAAGTTATTTCAAGACTGGGAAATCTCAAAAACGTCCTAAGTCATAGTGGTTCAGCAGGAACAGCTATCACATAACCAGTATACTTGTTCCTTTGATGACCAAATCTGGACAAAAGCATGTTTCCGTGCAGCAAATATCCACAGACAGTCTATTCAAGGAGCTCCAAAAAACATCACATTCTTTTTATTAATAATCCTTTAAGGCCCAGACACACCAAACAAACATCAGAGAACTAGTGGTGACAAAGGCCGACTGTTGGGTCACCTCAAATCACCTGTGTCTTGGCCAAAAAGTTGCACTTGAACAAACCACAAGGACTACGGGCAATGGCCAACACATACGTCCTGTGCCTGCATGACAGGAAATGACTCTCCATAGCACCAGGTGGTGGGAGTCCAAAGAACAAAGGATTTACAGTGGGCTGGCGAACAATTACACCAACAATTATGAATCATTTCTGCTAAAGAGCTCAATGGCTTAAAAAATAGCCTTTCCTAAAATAATCTCCCCTTCTTGACTTGAGTCATTTGTTTACTTTCCTCACTTCCATTTCTCCTCTCATGTGCTGAGCTGAACTGTCAGTCAGAGTGACTTCTCTCAGTGACAGGTTACTCTGGCTCTGCTGCTGATTTAGTAGGCTGAATCAGCTGACTAGAGCTGACTAGTACCAACAGTGTGGGACACAACGCAAAAAATGAAGCGACAGATGCTCACCGTTAGCTTGACATTGACTGACTGTCAACTGCCTGCTTGGTCTGTAAGGGCCATCAGAGGTTTGGTTTAAGAGATATTACTGATGTAACAGAAATCTACTACAATATTGAGTTTTCCTTTATTAAAAAAATCTTTTCAGCTGAAACATAAAATGAACATATACTTAAAGGCTCAGTATGATCTGGAGAAAGATTATGATGATGATGATTGATTGGTTGTTGAGTCTCATTCCCATGTCATCAAATACCGATGCTTTGGGTTGGTAGTCGGATCGAACTGCCAACCCAAAGCATGAGTATTTGACGACCTGAGAATGAGACTCTACAATCAACTATCTCTTTTACACATCTGTCACACTTGCAGACATGAGCGGATATTTGCTTATTACAGATAGATTGCACTGCTGTACATGTTGACACATATCAAAAAAGAAATACGAACACATTTATGCATTCATATGACTGACTTTTTTTATTTATCTTTTAGTTTTATTTGGTTTTATTAGATACTAATGAGTAACTCAATTTACTGTGAAGTTAACTGTCTTTTATATTTACTGGTACTGTCATTTTTTATGTGAGAGCCATGTTAAACTGTAAAATAATCTGCCTCATTACATGCTATCTGTAAGATTATACATATATATAAACTCTAATAAGCAAATGTTGGTAATCATTAATCTATATATAGTTACCTGGTACACTTTTTTGAATGACTGTGGTGGAAAGATCTGCCCTGATGACACGTTTTTGAAGATCCATCAGCACAGTATCATTAAACTGTTGAGTGTCCAAACAAACACAAACCTGCTGGACAGATTACAGATGACACTCCTCTCGTGCTCACAGCACTTAATCCAGGTTTTGTGTCCCTAAAGTCTCTCCTATCACTCTGAACTGCAGCCTTACCTCAGCAGACTGATTTAGAGTGACTGAGCGACTATCTGCAAAAGCAGGAAAAGAAAGAAAAAGGGTGGAGAGAATATAGGAGAGGAGGACAGAGCTGAGAGGAGCTGAGAGAAGGCAGGCGAAGGGCCCAGACTCTGAAGGCTCTTTCAGTTTTTTTTTCAGGAGAAAAGCTTGCAGCTCTTTTGTTCTGACAACAAGCAGGCGTTGTGTGTCAGAGGCCAGCTTTGGCTCGGGCTCTGGCCTGTTTCCTGTCCTGTGCGGGACCTCCGTTATACCACTCACTTTTACTTTGACCTCCAAATAAAGTGGTTTAGATAACTGTGATTAATTGCTGGTTTGTTTATAACCTGTTTGTAACCTCATGTGTCATGGAGTGACAAATATATTTGGAGATTTTTAGTTTTTATCAAGGTGTGGCAGTTGTGTAAAACTGTATGTTTAAGATGTTTAAAGTATGTTTTTTTTCTCTCTTCTGTGCATCACAGGACTGAATGTTTTATGTCTCCAGCCAAAGTGTTCACAGCGTGTGTCAACTGCACCAGTATCACAGATTTCTAGTGCATTTGATGAATAAGCCAGACGTCAATACGTGAAAGTCATGAGAAGACAAATTTACCAAACACTCTACGTTAGATGTTGAGATTGAGAGCAGTCAGTTTATTTCATTCTGCAGCTGTTCCCATCCACAGCCACCAGGGGACACGACAGCATGCAGCACATCCGCTAAGTCAAACAGACACTGGTGTCAGATAGCAGGCCGACACCAGGCCAGAACACTGAGAGATTTTCCTCTAAAGTAAAACATCGGTAACCAGGAGACACAAGCTACTCGCCAAGAATCAAAACAAACAATAAAGTGACCTGATTTTCAGCTTTTCTTCACACAGAGCAGGCGAGTGTGCTTCAGTCTTTAAAACCAAAGAATTAGATGACAAAGCAGCCTTACAGAGCACCAAGTATCCACAGGTATAAACAAGCTAGATTTAAGGCTTTTAAAGATATTTTTAATACCATTTAAATGAAATTTAAGAGCGACCTTAGTATGAATGAAATAAATTCTTTTCAAGTAAACACATTGATGTCAGTTAAACATGAACAAAAAGGTAAAATGACACTAACTGCTATTAGCACAAAGAAAATAAACTAATGAGCAGGCTGGCTAACGATGCAGACATACTGCATGATCTAAATGCATAGAGGGGTGAAAATAAGGGCTTTGTGCACATATAGGTGTTGTGTCAAAGTCTGTCAAAAATACTTCAGTAAATGTGTATTTAAGATATTTTAAGACATTTTAAGCACCCACAGCCAACCTGGAGCAGTTGGTGTTAACATGCACATGCTACTTTTGCTCTCAGCTTGGAATTACTGTTTACCTGGATCTCACGTGTGGTCACGCACCTGTTTACGTTCCACAGTCTGCAGCCAACCAAAGGTTTCATTAACTTTCGGCTATTTCATTTTACCAAGGAGCTCACCAGGTCCAAGCAAGTCTGATGGGAGTTTTATTGCAGGTCACTACTGAGTTTTAATCATCTCACTACAGAAATCTTTCTGTCAGGAGTTAAGGTGCCAACTATGAACCACAATGTCCTCAGTTAGAGTTCAAACGATTCATTTTCTTAGAGGGGCTCTATGCTAAATTCAGAGTGTATGAGTTGTCTGCACACGGTTCTTAACATGGAAGTGGCTGAACCAGCTGCTAGCAGCTAATGGTGCTAACTCCATAACCAGCACCAAACAACAACAACAACAGTGCTGACAGAGCTAATGGTGTTAACCTGGGGGAAACCAGCCACTCCAAGTTGCAGTGGCCAGGTTGTGTGGCGAGTGTGTTGTAAGCTCTCACCGCTGTCTGTCTCTCCTCTGAGAAAGGCAGTAAAACACCATGCACCACAGACGACAGAAAAATGCAAGAGACTCTCACTCTGAACTGAAATGAAAGGAGTGCCCATAACTTCAGTAAATAACATAAATAAACAGCCTCACACTGCATTTTACTGCCGTTAATGGTGTGTGGTGTTTCACTGCGGACGGGGCTTAACCCATTCCTCTTACACACAAGAGAACTGTGCAGAGTGGAGAAGAGATGGAGAGTTGGAGAGTGACCAAAGGCTGCACTAGTTGCGTTACTGTGCATGAAAGCTTTGCGAGTCAAATCATAAAACAAAGGAATGGATCAGGCTCTATATAGCCCAATATAGCTGATCGTGAAGCAATAATAAAAGCCTTGATATGCTCTGATAGCAATATCTTAGATCATATCAGGACAACAAACCACAGAGAAGCTTAGATTACAACATACACAGAGGTAGTGTGACTTTATTCTCTGCTTTGGACGCCATTTGTCCACTACATCTTTACATGGCACATAGTGATTTGCTGCTGTGTTAATGCTCTAGAACCTTTAATTTTATCTCAATAAAATAGTTATTATTGTTATTGTTATTATGGATTTATAGTCGATACAAGGAGTCCCGCCATAGATACCTGCAGCAGAAGTTCTGATCTATATTTTACTCCCTTCAATCTCTACCAGCATCAGAAACTACTAGCAGAAAACAACCAATCCAGTGTTTGCCATCTCCATCGCCATATTAGCCCTGACAAGTATTTATACTTATATTTTTCAGGAAGTGTGTCAGCTACAGTGTAGCCTGAAGTGCAGCTACATGTGTATGCTCCATAGTTACGCCATAACACAATTCTATCAATCAACTTTTACGGTCCTTGTGACAGCCTTCCTCTAACAGCTTCACAGCTGAGACTCTTTCTGCCATCTATGAAAGAAGAATCTGTCGTCTTTATTCTAAAACTTCAGATACAGTCAGTAACATATGACTGGCCTGAGATGTCGATGCTGCTGTTCACTGTTAAGATTCTGTGTCTTGTTTAATTAAAATATCATGGCGGGAATCGCTTTGTGAAATGTTTCATGTACTGACTCATCACATTCAGGGAAGCTGTTTGCTGCTTGGTTGTCCCACCTCAGCTCCACCTGGGCTTCTATATTTAAATCAGGATTTCTGGTTCTAATAATGCCAATAAGCAACAAACCCAAATCCAACAAACAGGATCAAAACCAGTATGACTGATAGGTGAAGCTCTTACCTCCTCCTCCAGCTTAACCACTTTAGCCTGGGCGTTGTTGAGTGCCTGGTCTCTGATCTCGATGTGTCTCCTCTGGTCCTCTGTGGTGGAGCGCAGCGCGTTCAGCTCCATCTCCAGCTTCTCCTTTTCACGAAGTGTCTCTTTGTCTTTAACACATTCACAAACACAATGTCTTAACTGCATGCACACAATAGATCACTCAGATTACATTTCAATCCCTGTACAGTTTAAAATGTTTCAGAAATCGATTTGAGAACTTTCTGATGTTTTGTGTTTTTTCAGAAATATTCAGTAAGATGGATGATAAAGTTGTCCAGACTGACACCGTGCCTAAGGAATGCTGGGGGTGGCATGTTAAATGTCCCAGGCTGTGTGTGAGTGTGTGTGTGTGTGGTACTCACTCTGTGTAAGCAGCTGGGAGATGGTTTTGCGGTTGTCTTCTGATCCCTCACACTCTTTAGCAGCAAGCTGCTTATTGGCCGTCTCCATGCGCTCTTTAAAACAACATCACACAACACACAAATGCTCAGAGTGGACAAACACACAAAAATAAAGATTGTTCTCTCAAAGCACATCTGTGTGAGTTTCCAGTAACGTTTCTTCATTACTTGCCATGATAATATTAAAATTACTTGCATATAAAAGGTATAGAAAATTTCAGCGTACTGTGATTTTGTTGTAAGCTTTAATCTCATTCGGTAGTTTTACATGTAGATAATGTGTCCGTTTGTAACCATAAAACTATTTTACATTAACAAACCTCCACTGCATGTGAGGGATTTTATTTTGAAGGTGCAGTCGTGATGTTGTTTGGAGCTGGAAGGTGTTCAAGATTCAAGATGTTTATTGTCACTCCAGTTATACAAGTACAATCGTGTTAAATACTTTTGCTGGGAGGCTCCACTCAAGAAAAATGTTAAATAGTAAATATAAAAGACTTTAAAACAAACACACACACGCACGCACGCACGCACGCACGCACGCACGCACGCACGCACGCACGCACACACACACACACACACACACACTTATTTATTTATTTATTTATTTATTTATTTATTTTTGTTCTCTGACTCCTTTCTGCCCATCTCACTCACACATGGATGGTTGCTCAGTAAATCACAAAAAAGTGTGTAGTGTGTAGGATTTAGGAGCATCTATTCACAGAAATGAAATCTAACTAGGTTTAACTAGGTTTTAATTAGTGTATAATCACGTAAAACTAAGAATCTTATGTTTTTGTTACCCGAAAAAGAGTCACTTATGTCTACATTCAAAGCGGGTCCTCTTCCAAGGAGTCCACCCTGTTGATCTACAGTAGCCCGGAACGCACAAACCAAACATTGACTCTAGATACGGCCATTCACCTTTTCGCATCAGCCACAGTAGTTCTCCTACACACTTGGGACACTAGAGAAGTTTTAGTTGGTTGCAATCTTCAACCCCACCACTAGGTGTCACTATAATCTGCACACCAGACCTTTAAACAATAGTTTTGAAGTCATTACTCAGAGCTGAGATGCAGGACAAGTTCAGCTATGAGCAAGAGTGCTTAGTTTGAAGTTATCTGATTTACTGAATACTTGTTCTCATTAACTGAGTAAAAATACAAAAAAAAACAACAAAAAGTTTGACCTTTGTGTGTTAAGGTCACAAATTATTATCTGACTTTTGTTTTCGTAAAGGAGCTATATGTAAGAAATCTAAAGCAAATAGTCATAAAATCCTCCGAATATGTCACAGAGACTAAGGAATAATTTTTTTTATGGTCCGCAAATCATGTTTATGTTTTGAATTTGTGTTTTGGCCTGTTGCGCCACCCACCGCCGTCTACCAGTCACACAGTCAGTAGAGTCTCAGCATCAGTTACAGTTACGACTGAGCTACAGTAGCACAGCAAGCAGCATTAGCAGTGTCCCAGTACATAGCATTAGCAGCCGGCTCCTCATGAGCTGTATCCCGGCAGCAGCGTTAGCAGCAGAGAAGCCGGACTTGCTCGAATGGCGACACAGCCCTGCCACGGCAGCCGCCCGTGGGCAAACAAATCAGTCTCCAGCGTGCCGCTGTCCAGCAACCTCGAATCTGTAGGGGAGGGGGGGCAGATACGACTTGCGGCAGTATTTTGAATTTGAGTGCAGTAACCGTTTTGGCCACATTCTTACATACAGCGCCTTTAATGAAATGATGATTAAAATAAAAGCTGGAGCCCTGATTAAAATAAAAATGAAACTTGTTTAAGATGCTCTTGATGTTCTGGTTTTGCTTTTTATTTTGCATATTCTATCAAATCCATGACTTATGTGAGATCATTGATCCCAAACATTGGTCGGTTCATTGTGGAGGATGTGACAGCTGCAGCAAAAGTACACATGAAAGCAGCTCTACTCTATACATCTACTCATCTATACATCTTCAGAGTTCTTTGCTTTTTTTCAAAATCTCCAAAATACAACTACAGTGAATATTTGTTGACCATTGACCCCCCAAAGCAAACCCCTAATGTTGCAGTTACAATTTACATCCAATTTACAAACATGGATGCTTCACACACATCTTCTCTCTGGCAGCACAGAAGATCTATACAATCAACACAGTTTCAAGATGAACACCAAAGATTAGTGTCACCGATTCAGTATCTGACCAAATGTCTCCACTTCCTGTCCTGAGATATGACTTTAAGTAATGGCCAGAAAATTGTTTTTGCAGAACATTATGATGTCACAGTGAAGGTGACCCTTGACCTTTGGATATAAATTGTCATAATTTCACCATTATATCTTATTAGACATTTATGTAAAATTTTGTCATAATTTGCATGAGAATTCCCGAATCATGGCCAAAAACATGTTTTGTGAGGTCACACTGATTTTTGACCTTCGACCAACAAATTCTAATCAGTCCATCTCTGACTCAGTGTGGATGTTTGTGCCAAATTTGAAGAAATTCTTCTCAGGTGTTCTCGAGATATCACACTCAAAAGAGTGGGACATATGTCAGTGTCTATGGATAGAGAGACGGACAGACAGCCTCAAAACATAATGCCTTTAAGCTTGAGTATCACCGGTGCAGAGGCATAAAAACGACAGGTTCTGAGCTTTATCTTGATGCATAATTTGTGGGGGAAGCTGCCACACTGGGCTTTTGTCTCGCTACTCCATCACTACACATGACGCCTCCTAATGTTCTCTCAGCCCACTGCGCGCTGACTCAGCGGGGCCATGAGAATATAGCCATCACTTTTCAATAATGTGCAGTAAATGAAACGGCTAGTTAGTGAAATCAGAGTCCTATGTTGCAAACAGAGTGGGTACTTTTATCTTGTGGCCATCACAATGATATGAATCAGTTTAAAAAAACATAATGCAACCTGGGACCCATTAGACTAAGCGAACAGCTTACCTGGCTTGGAACAATAAACTCTGGACTGTCTGATTGAGGTGTGAATACACTATGATGCACTAGTACTGTTTTGTTTTGCTTCATGTATGCTCGTTTGTCTATGTGTAGGTTTTTGTTTTTGTTTTCTCTCAACGTGATCTCTTTATTTTGGCTGTTGTTAGTCTCCAGTATCCTTTTATCTATTAATTTATTTATTTTTCTGCACATAACTGCAACTTGAGATGACAACGTATGTTACTGTCTTGTGTATTCATGGATAATCTCAATAAATAAAGTTTTTAAAAAAAAAAACATAATGCACAAACATGTCATTTTTTCCTAAATAATAATGAGCAACTATGGGTAGAATAAAATAATACATTGCATTTTTGTGCTTTCTTATATAAGGTATTTGGATTCTGGTGCAGCTTTTTTTCTCCTGTAAGTGTCACACAGATTAGTTTGCTGTGTAGATACAGCTACTTGAACTCATTCTGTCATCAGTCTGTCCCACAAATACAGCACAAGCAGCACATGTAGCCTACAACTGCAGGACATAGCTAAAAAGATACTGAGAAAGAAAGGAATGGGATAGTGAGTGTTATGAATGTTTCACAAGAAAATAAACCTTTCACTTTTGATAAAATAGCCTAAATCAACTATTTTTAATAAAATATGCATGTGCATTTAAACTCAGTGAAACTATGGTATTTTTCTATCATCATCTGTTATAACAATGGCATGCCAACAAACCTCCCAATAAGCTTTTTAGTGGTGACTGCAGTGGATTTTTTTTCTTATATTGGCACACTGAACCCATCACCCCTCTCCCCAATACATTTTTTCAATTTCTGCTAAAAACAAAGCATACCGGAGGCTGGTTCCACTGCAATCTGCAGTCAGTTGCAGACGGACTGTAATACCTAAAGTAATTACATAGTTATTGCACCTCCATGCTCTCTCACCTCGGAGGTCCCTGTTGAAGTCATGCAGCCGGCGCACCTCCAGCTCCAGTTTGTTCCTCATGGTTTTCTCTAGGGCCTCCCTCTTGGAGGAGGACTTGGCGAGGTTTTCATAAGCCTCTGACACCAGCTGGATCTCTGTTTCCAACTGCCCACAGACACACAGGGAATAAAGTCAAACACAGTGGAGACAGGGACAGCAAAGTAGATGCATTAAATTTTTATCCAAATGTTGTATAAAAAAAATTTCACTGCTGGATATCCATATTCACACCTAACTACTGACTTCGGTCAAAACTGGTTTCATCTTAACACTATTTACAGCCTCAGCTTCAAAAAGGTCAGCTCTTTCCTGGTCACCCTGCCAAGTCACTATGTTTGGGCTTAAAAGACTAAGAATTAAAAGTCAAACAGAAAACAACTAAAGCACAAAAAAAAGATCACAAGCAACAAAATTTGTTGTCCAAACAAAATTGTTAAGTGAATTATTGTTAATTCAATTCAACTTAACTTAAACTGTTACCCCACCTTTCTTTTGCACACTGCTTTGCACTGCAAAATATGTCATCAACATCTCCATGATGAGCAACCCACGTGCAAAAACACCAACAGAGTCAAAGTGAATTTACATGATAGTTGTAGTGCTGAAATATCGGACACAGATGGCATGTCTCTCATGCAGCTCTTTTTTCCACTCTACTTCGTAAAATCAAAAATGTGTCAACAGCGTTATTTCAAAATTTGTCATAGTTTGTAAGAACATGTGTTATTGGCCTTTAGGTAGCGTACATGTATTAGCTTCACATTTAGCAGTTGCTTTTGTTCTGCTGAAGTCTCAAATTAGCCTCAGCTGAACTTTAGAATGCAATGACAGCAATTAAATCCCCTTGCTGTGTACATATGGGCGATGAGCATTCTTTTCAGATAGTCCTGATCAAATTTTAACCTATCCTTTAATGCTGTTCTGTAGAAAAGCTGTAACTAACATTTTTTTTTTTTATTTTCAGTTAATCTGTTAGTTGTTTGGTCTATTAAATGTCAGAAAATAATGAAAAATGTCTATGAGTGTTTTCAAAAGTCTGGGATGAGATCCGCAAAAGTCTTATAAAAAGGTTTATCCACAACCCAAAGATATTCAGTTTACTGTCACAGTCACAGAAGAGTAACACAATCATTTAAGAAGCTGCAATAAGAGAATTTAGATTTTTTTCCTGTTAAAAAATGTATTCGAACGGATTCATCAATTATCAGATTAGTTGTTGACTGACTTAATGGTTGACAACTAAGCCATTAATTGTTGGAGCTATGCTTCTCTTCTGCAGTGAATGTTACCTTGTGCAACTTTGTGACCTTCTCGCGGCAGGCCTCCATTTCTTGCCTCAGCATCCTATTCTCCTCCGTCAGCATATCCACCATCTGGTGGGCGCGTGCCATCATAGCAAAGGACTCCCCCTGTACGTGGGAGTAGGAGTGCGGGTGGGGCAAATGTCCTGCCTGGACTGGCAGCTGGGGCTGGGGAGGTCCCTGGAACTGCTGTTGCTGCTGCTGCTGTTGCTGTTGTTGTTGTTGTTGTTGTTGTTGTTGCTGCTGTTGCTGTTGTTGCTGTTGTTGCTGTTGATACTGATGGTGCTGCTGCTGCATCCTTGGGGTGGAGCCATAGGGGTCATGAGGGAAACCATAACCTCTTTGTGGTGTTGGGTGCATGGGCCCCAATGGGAAGGGCTCACCTGCTTGGTGGGAGCCAGGACCCTGTGGACTACGGGGCCCTGTGCCAGGGTAGGGCTCTCCCTGGCTCTGGGGGTGCTGGTGAGGGAAGGAGGGATGGGAGGAGTGGGAAGCACTGAGCACGCTGCTTAGGGTGGAAGACTGGGTGCGGGACAAGGAGCCCACGGAGGTGACGGAGGAGGTGGGACTGTGCTGATGAAGGGGCCTCTGGAAGTGAGCTGAACCCTCCTTACTGGACCTGAGGAGAGATCAACGGCGTGATTACACAATTCTCAACCTCAGCAGGTGTCTCATGTCGATGTACAGAATCCTGAATATGTTCCAAGTGTTACAGGCTGACCATTTGGTTTTTATTCATTTAACTCTAAGAGGGAACAGCTGGCTAAAATGAACCACGGATGCTTTTTCTCTGTTTACTGATAGAGAGACAAGTGTTTGGTGTGTCTTTGGCCATAAAATGCCCCATATTGACAATCCTTAATAATCTAGGCACTCTGCAGAGTGCAGATTGCTGACTCCTGTGAGGGAGTGGATGTGGCACAGCAGAGGACAGAGTGATATAGCTATTGAGAGAGGACAGACACATTGTGGGGAAGAGTGGCATGACTTAGAAGCAAGTGTTTGAGCCAAATCTAAACTAAAAGCCGAGCAAGTTTAAATCCATTTTGATTTACATCTGTTTTAAGTCATAGCAAGCTTTTAGCGGAGTGAAGAATTCCTGAGCTGCATCACACTCTACAACAACGAAGACTACTAAGAAGAATTAACCCCTCTCTGCTCTCCCCACTTAAAGAACACAGAACTGCCCTCTATTTTGGACATTAACTTTTCTCTCAGCCTGGACTCTCCCCTGTTCAGCAACTACTCCTGTCTCATCAAATTGAGACCCAACTCCCCATATGCACATACGCTCTCACACATGGACCCTTCAGTTTCAGCACCTTTCTTTAGGACATTTGGACCACTGACACTTGTATAGGAGACTCTGATATAACTAAGAACTATGTCAGAATAATTAATGGGAAATTGTAACTCTTTGTTCAGATTAAATGTTTTTCTTTTGAAATGTGAATGGACTTAAGTGTACACAGACATGGTTTTGAGATTTTGTTAAGATTAGATTGATTTCTTTTGTCTGAATTTTTGTTTAAAATTGTTTTGAAGAGAATGAAATACGATCTGCTTTAAACTACATTTCACCTCCTTATCATCACTCTAATGAGGTTATCCCTTAAATGTTCTTAACACCCTTTATTTACTTTGAAGTGTGTTAGGCCTTAAGTGCACCCGAGTTATTAATGCCATACTTAACTGTGTGTCTGGTGCCCAAATTTATTAATGATTGTACCTTCAGGCTTTACATTAATAAGTAAATGGATAAAAGCAAGGCTAAAGATCATTGCAGCAGGCAATCAAGCAGCTTAATTTAGACCTTGGCATAGTGCAATGACTGCTAGAGAAGCAAACAAAGACCTGGTATGAAATTATAACTTGATCTCTTCAGTTGCCATGTGTACAAGTACCTCTGAGACCACCTATGCCTACTATCAAATAAATGTAAACCTGATGTTCATATTTGGCCTGGCTGTGAAAGTTGTAACAACATAACTTGTACATAACTAAATAGAAGCAAGCATGACATGGATTTTTCAAAGCCTATCTGTGAATTACATATTCAACTGGGTTGCTACTGATGACTCTTTTCATCATCAATTAATAATTTCGTCAATAAAATGTCCTTTATACACAGTCTACTTTCATGATGTCTATGATAAGGATGACAGCATCAGTGCCCACTTGGATGCTCCTTTGGTAATAAAATGACATCTGCAGTGCCCTACCAGTGGAAAAACGTGATAATGTGCCCTCTAGTGGAAAACGTGATGATGTGCCCCCTAGGATGGCCTTCCAGTGGAAAAATGTGATAATGTGCCCCCTAGTGGAGAAAACGTGATAATGTGCCCTCTAGTGGAAAACATGATGATGTGCACCCTAGGGTGCCCTTCCAGTTGAGAAACCGTGATAACGTGCCCTCTAGGGTGCCCCTCCAGTTGAGAAACCGTGATAGCGTGCCCTCTAAGACGTTCCCTTCAAGTAGAGAAAACGTGATAATGTACCCTCCAGTGGAGAAAATGTAATAATGTGACCTACAGTGGAGAAAACATTACAATGTGCCCTCTAGTGGAGAAAATGTCATTATGTGTCCTTTAGGGGGTCCTTACAGTGGGGAAAACGTGATAATGTGAACTATAGTGGAGTAAACAGAAAAAAGAAGTTCACCTCCTGGGGCTGCCGAGGTGCCCTTGAGCAAGGCACCAAACCCCCCAACCGCTCGGGGCGCCTCACCAAGGGCAGCCCCCACACTCTGACATCTCTCCACTTTGTGCATGTATAGGTCCTGTTTGTGCATGCATGTGTTGAATTTCTCCTCAGGGGATTAATAAAGTAAATAAACGTAAACTTAAAAACTTAAACTTAAACATTATAATGTGCCCTCTAGTGGACAAAACTTGATCATGCGCCCTCTCAAGTACACCTTAAAGTGGAAAAATGTGATAATGTGTCCTCTAAGATGCCCTTACAGTAAAGAAAATGTGACAGTGTGCTTTCTAGAGGAGAAAACAGGATAAGGTACCCTATAAGGTGCCACTTTGAGTGGAGAAAACATGATGCAGTGCCATGTAGGCTACCCTAGATGCTAGAAAACTTTGGGTGTGCTAGTGTCTCACCTAGTCTCTATATACAGACTCTACATTCAGTGAATGTAGAGTCTGTAGGCAAACCCCGGAGATCTTGCCTCCGGAAGAAGAGCTGAAGAGCCCTGGTTTCCGGTGCTAGGCTGTTTGTAGTCCGCATGATATTGACCAATAAGGTCTGAGCCAGCTGCAGTTGTTGCCAGGTTAAACGTTCCGTGCGGTGAACTAACGAGGCGGAACATAATTGGTGTCACTGAAAAATCTGAATCCATCGCAATGGTTCAGCATATTTACTTATATATAAAGGGAAGTCAGAAACGGAAATTCGCCTCCTCAAACCGGAATGCCAAAAGATCGGGGGTCTGCCCCCAGAGGCTGTATCGCCATCTGCCGGAAGTCAGACGCCAAATACAGCCGATGGGTTCCGAGAATGGTGTCTCACCGTATACAGTTTGTGCCCTTTCTAATTTTTTTCACCCCTGCCAACGTCTGCCATTGTCAATGTTTTTGACAGTGTCATAGAGGCGGTTATTCACTTGTTTTAGTATTGAGGTCCTGCTTAGTGGTAGTGTTGTACTGGACTGCATTACATTGAGAGGTGTTTCTCATATTCTGCCTGACTCATACATGAGTGGTGGCAAATGGGAAGGAAAAAAATTAGGAATACCACTAAGTAGAATGAAGTCCGGTACAACACCACTATGATTAGACATGAAGGAATGTATGATTTGGTTACTGTCATAGTTTGGTATTTTGAGAGGCCTCGTAGTCCTTGTAAGAAGGCTCTTAGTGTCTGGGGGTTAAGATAACATGAGGACCTTGATGGTGTTCCCAAGCCCAATGGTAAACAGTCTGGACACACACTGTTTTTCCTCTTCCCTGGTGGTGTGATTATCCGTGATTCTGTATGAGGTGGGACATACTGTATAAAGCTGAGCAAATGTTTTTGGTATATCTGTGTCTATCCATATGAGCTGTACCAAGATATCAGAAATATCTGATTTGTGTTATAGTAAACTTATATGTTCAAGTAAGGACAACTGAGGTCAATCAAGTTTGTTCTATTTCATCTAAGTGAAGACTGACCTGAAGTACAAGTTCTCCATCAACCACAGAAGCAGCTGATCAGGAATGTCCACAGATGGTCTTGGAATATGAACCATATGACCTCCTGCCCATGCCTTAAATCCATCTAATATACACACCTAAACTGCTGCAGCAACAGATGCACAACTAAATATTACAGCTGGGTATCAAACCTCAGTACTTTGCATTCCATATTAAAATGTACACAGGGGGACATGTCCACTGCACTTTTTCATAAGGAAGTATTCAATGGACCCCTCCACTCTTTACAGTGCAAAAACTAACATTATATTAAAAAAGGGAGAAACTTAATGCACCAGTCCCCCACCCACAATTTAATCACTTTTGCATATTTTGCTGTTACGACCATCCATTATATGAAAGGGACAAAAAAAAATTATTAAATAATAAAACAAAAAAAAAAAGTATTTTATTCTATCTCAATGCCCCCCACCACCTTTGAAATTTCTGCCACTGTACAGAAAGCAGTGATACACTGATTTTTACACTGTAAAATGTCGAGCTCACTACATATCTTGATCACTATACTTTCATAGCCACAATTATAGCATCCTCATCAAAATGCTTCAGGGGAAAAAAAGCTAATATCACTTTTTTTTTTTTTTTTTTTTTTTTTTTACAATCTGAGATATCACTAAAGTATTGTTCCAAACAATGGCTGTCTCTCAGGAGAGACACAAGAGAGACGTCCACCAGTGAGTGTTTAAAACAGTGAAAGAGATTTCATGCTACTGTGGTTAATTTCTGACAATGTGTTAAATGAATGCAATTTAACATAAATGACCTTTATATCAGTCTGATTCATCTTGCGTGCTTATTGAGCGGAACCTGTTTTTGAGTAAGGTGGGAAAACACCAGCTGTCAACTGGCTTTTTTGCGGAGCAAACATTCCTGCCTTTAGCCCTCAAAGGAACGTCATCAAAGCCAAGTATATCATGTCCTGACTTGTCCTGCGCTGATGATTTAAATTCTACAGTATTCATGGCTGTTTGAATCTGGTTCCTCTGAGGTAAACAGACTCGTGTGAAACAGGCCCGACGGGATTCCTCCTCACCAGTTGGAAAAACGCTATTGGGAAACCATGAAAAGTTCTCACATATCATCTTTTTAAATGTGTGTTTTTATTCTTTTCAACTTGCTTATCAAGAAAATTAAAAGCATTCTGTTTCTCACATTTTGTCCTCGTCATTGTTAGAGCTGCATGATAATGAGGAAAATATGTGATATGAGATAACGCTGTTGAATATTGCGATATCATTGTTAGTTGCCATAAAGAAACAGATATTAAAGTGTACTCAGTTCTTGACTCAGACTTGCACAGTACATGTGCGTGTATATTTACATTTACTTTACTTGGGTCTTGAGGAGCTGCAGTGTTTATTGATGGACAAAATGAAACCTACACTATTCAATTAATACCAATCGACAACTTCTCTGTTAATTTCTACTTTGTTCTGATCGCCAACACCTATCTGCTCTGAGCTCCCCCAACGTCTCTCTCATGCTCTGTCACACACTCGCTACACACTGAGCTATTCCCCAAAGGACTTTTATAACACCAGTTATTATTCTCAACCCAGTCGGATGTTTTTCTCAGGGGCGCAATGAATAAGCAGAGGGACATCTCAGAGAGTAGAGCAGTCATACCAACGTCGCTCGCTCAGTTTCTCAGGTACTGGCCAGATTGGGCAGATAACTGATTGAGTTTACCGACTCAACGTAACTTTTCACCGGCCCCAGGCCATCGGGCAATCCTTATTGTTGGGCCCTGCCTAAAGGTGGGGGCTCTCTGATTGGCCAAAGAGTAAAAAGTATGGCATGTATCAGACAAAATAGCACTTACAGACAGAATGCCACGTAGTTCCAGTATTTAAAGTGCATATCACAGTCTTTCGCAATGTGTTTAACATGCAAGATAACATTACAGGAATGATTAAAAAACAATACATTGCGCATCCCCATGGAAACAAACCCTGTGGCAGCTTTTACATCTCACTGAACATGGAACTTCACATGAACCTGTATGTGTGTGTGTGGATCCATATCAATCTGACACTGTTTGGGAATCATTTGAGTTCATAAGTTGGAGAAGTCAAAATAGAGCTGTGTGATAATCACGGGAAGGCAATAATGAATGTGTGTCTTTGTGGATAATCTCAAGCTCAGCGCTTTTCTCATTTTTCCACATAATTTGTGTGGTCATTTACTTGCTGTAGTTGCTGTGGAAACCTCTCAGATGACTTGGTATGGAGACACAAACTAAATAACAAAAGATTGAATATTTATGCCACTAAAAAGGCTTTTTAACATTTAAAATTTCTGTAAAAAATGTGTTTAAAAATTGCTAATTTATTAATGATCTCCCCTGAGATCGTTCCGCTTATGAAGGCCAGAGGTCCAAATGGCTCTCCTGCAGTTGGCATTGATTCTAAGTGTTGCTCAAGCACAGTTTATTCTCTCTTGTATTGCTCATTGTTTCTCGCTTCATGATGATGTAAAACTATTCAACAGTTACGCTTACTGTAAGTAACCACCCAAACAAACGTGTGACTCACTTAGCAATGGAATGTAAAACAAATACAAAGAGTCTTATGGACAAACAGACAGTGTCTGCATACAGCACAGTTATGAAATACTATAAACAGCATGTAATACTGTATTGAGCACAGCTCTTTGAATGCCTGCATGCAAGTGAACAAACTGTTTAAACTCTTTTTAGCAACCGTGAATTATTCTGAGAGTTTTTTCCAGCTAAATTTATCTGTGATATTCATTTGCACATCAGCAAATACACACTGATTTTAAGATTTAATTTAACATCTGTTTCTGTGGTTTTGGTCTCGACACATCTCTGCATGATGCACAGACAGACATACCTTGTTGTATTCATCTTAATTATCATGGCTCAGCTCCTGTATCATAGTTTGACAGAGCTCTGAAGATGATGTGACAGTGCAGTGTCCTGGTTGTGTGTGTTCAACACGTATGGGTGACGGGCAGGTTACTGTAATTTTTAACATTCTTTTTAGCAGCTACAATCATGTATTATAAGGATGTAGGAATATTTGTACAACAACACCTAACTAAATTTTTTGCTAAACCGCAAAATGCTGGGCCAGCACTATGTACAGGAGAGTCTGTCAGTAAGTGAGTGAGTGAGTGAGTGAGTGAGTGAGTGATGAAATTACATCATTGGTCAGAGAGAGTGAAGACATGAGTGTTTTGTGTTTCTCCATTGGCTATTGCTCTTTTGAAATTATTAGGCACTGACAGTCTTGTTTTAAGTTCTGGGGGGGGGGGCTTTTGTTTCCAGCTGTTCTGTTTCTGACTGCTGTTTATTCATCCCGAATCTATCCCACACTACGATAGCCACCGATGGCTGCCAGTCAGCGGGGACAGATGTGCACCTCCTCAGAAATGTAACTACACATCATGGCAATGCAGAACTCCTGTTTATTTTAGTGAACTGAAAACCATTTCCCTCAGTGGAAACAAAGATTCAATTTACTTTTATTTGACACAAATTGTTAAGCTAATAAAACCCACACAAAATAGCATCTGATGTCCTGTATGTGACTTATCCTGGCTTCATGTGAGTAGTGGAAAAGTCTACTAGCTGCTAGGCTAATTTATGCAATGGGAGAGGTCATAGGTTCATGCTAATAATGTTGGCATGTTGTATGAGTGGGGAAAACTTGTCTGGTATAAGACAATCGTTTTATTGTTGGTGATCTCGTGAGAGACAAATTTTGTGCTTTTGTTTAATATTGTCACTGTAGAATGCCCCAGAAATGAGTCCTAAAATCCGGAAATGAGTTAGCATTTTTGCACTTCTGGTTCCCTTGTCTCAAGGTCAATGGATTTTTTTGAATGGGTTTTTGGTTAGATGCCTGAAATAAGGTCTGTAGTTAACTCAAGCTTAAGAGACTTTCACGCTTTTCTACAACATAAAATTTGTCAGTAAATAGCACAGTCGTGAATTTGTTAAAAGTGTCAAATAAAAGACAGTTGCTGACAAGCGGCTAAATGAGACTTCCGAACGTCATCAGGCTGAACATGGCTTTACAGCATCCTTCTGGTAGGGATGTTAAATCACGTGACTGCAGTGTAGTTCATTTATAAGCTAACATTAGTTTTTTATGTCTGGCGATTGCATTTTGGCTTCAAAAATTAAAAAAGAAGTGTTTGTGAAAATTGTCTTGCGGGAAAAAAAACATTTAAGTATCATAAGCTTTTGTTCGCCACAGTTTATTTTCTGCAATAATCCAAAATCCAGTGGAAAAATCCCATAGGCTTTATGATGAGGGAACCAGAGCAGGCTAACTTTCATGACTACAGAAAAATGTCATCCCTGGAGCACTCTAGTAAGCTATGTTTTGTATGTATCTTAGGTGTATTAGTTGAATTAATCAAACTTTACTGCACTTCACAAAAACTCAACACAGCTACATGGAAACTGCACTGCCAGCTAGTCATTTTGGAGGTGTGATTGCAAAGCGACACAGACATACTACCACACAAATATAAATTGTGGTACAGATGCTGACAATGGCGTTGGCTGCTTGTACAGGCCACAGTGTAGGCTCTTTGTAGAGCCTATGTATGACTTCAGCCTTTACATCACCGACCGGAACTGAACAGAGGAGGGTTATGGTAAATTGAGCAAAAAAGAGCTGATCAGTGGGTACAGGTTCAAAAGAAGCAGGTCTCATCTGCTGTGCAAGTGTGTCTAAGTGTATTGTACTTCATTTTAAGATGTATTTACATGAATGTTTTGGCTGGACTGTGAATGTTGCCAGTTCCTGTTTCAAATTAAAAGCCATTGTTTCATACACGGTCTAGCCACGGTCTTTGTATATTCTAAAAATGTATTACTCAAGTATCTTAAAGTGTGTACATGTTTGTTGGTAAAGGGCTGTGAGTGCAGGTGTTCTTTACCTGAAGGAGCCATATTCAGGTGGGGGCTGGTATCGGACGTGGAGCACCTCCCGTGAGTGCTCCCTCCCTCTCTGCTCCTGGTAGAAGTGGCCTGCAGGTTCCTGCTGCTTGGTAGGCGAGCCCATTCCTTTGAAGGGGTAGTCTGGAGGCGGGCCGCGATGCTGCGGCTTGTAGTAGTCGCCCGGTGGCCCAGGTGGGGGCAGCTGGGGGGACAGGGGGGCGCTGGTGACAGGAGCGTGGGCCTTCACGCCGCTGGTGGCCAGAGAGAGTTGCATGAGTCGTTCGCTGAGAGACCGAACGTGTCCTTGTTTCAGATCCTTCAGCCCATCGTCCTGGTGCACCCTCCCAGTGCCGCTCACTCGCTGCACCGTGGGGCGACCCTCAGTGCGCACCTTGGCGTTAGTCACACCAGTGACGTAGAAGGCAGTGCCCACCGAGGCGGGTAGAGGAGGCTGCTGGGGTTGATTGTTCTGCTGCTGAGGCTGAGGAGGAGGACCATGGCCACGGAAATATTGTGACTGCACTTTGGCTTCTTCGTACGTAGGGAGGTCCTCAGGGTTCGGGCACTGCCCTTGGCTGCTCCCACCACCTCCGCTGCTGCCTCCTCCTCCACCTCCAGTCCCTAAACCTCCTCCCCCTCCACTGCTCCCACCCCCTCCTCCCACTCTGCTGGAGCCCAGCTTCTCCAGGCCGTTGTCTGTCTGCAGCTCCTGTCCCTGGGGCTCCTGACGGGCAATGTGGGGAGTCATGGAGTGGTCATCAGAGGGGCCTACCTGTCCCTGTCCCGAGTAACCTCCTCCACCTCCTGCCCCTGGTCCCCCTCCTCCTTGTTGTTGCTGTTGTTGTTGTTGCTGTTGTTGCAGCACGTAATTCCGGTTCATCTGCTCCTGCAGGAGGCGCTGCAGGACGGTGCTGCCACCACCTCCTACACTGTTGCTGCTGTTGGACGACTCCTCAGCTGCTGCCCTCATCTCTGCCTCACGCTGGCTACGCACCTCATGGAAGGACAAGCTCCGCCCACGGTCAATACTCCCTGAGAGAAGGAGGAGAAAGTGGAAAGAGGAAGAGGAAGCAGTGGGACAAAGAGCTGAGAATTAGAGTTTTATAATGGTGAAGGATGTGAAGTAAAGAGAAACAATCCATGAGAGTGACTAAAAAAACACAAAGAGTGAGTTTATCACAAAATTACAGGGGACAAAGACAGGACAAAAGGGACAGAAAGCATTAAGGTCAAAGATGCACATGGACCATCCACCACCATCCCTGACCCCTTATAGAACGAGACTGGAGGAAGAACCATTTCTCAAAAACTTGAGGAGACAAACCATCAGCAAAACCCTGAAGCCTCAAACCCAAACAACACACCAACAACACAAAAATCAACCATTTAAACCAAAGAACGAAGACTGTGACTGCTGTGTGACAACCTAACATGGATCCTGATAAGATTTACTGACATTTTCAACTTAACTATTGTTTGCTTGGCCATTGGGAGACTGAAAAGAAAAGGTCTCAATGCAGCTACACAAAGTAGCAGAAAACAGATCAGCATTGTTTGAACTACAATAACTGTGGTCTGATGACTAAACAATGGCTACAGTATCTGTGGATTGTACTAATGGAAAATGCTTACAGGGCAAAGACCTTTTTGGTTGGTAAAGAACAAGAGTAGAAACTTCACATTACATGATGTTACATAAACTTTTAAGTGTCACAGGATCAAAAGGAAAACTTCAAGCACTAGCCTGAAGCATCTCAACAATGTGACTTCTGTAAAATCTGCACTTAACTCACTACTTCACCACTAATGCTCCAAGTAATGTTTTTTTTTAGATAATTAACAATTTTCATGTGATCTATAAAATGGCAAGAACCAGTGAAAAATGCAGATCAAAATCTCAACATAAAATCCTCAAACCAACCAACAGCCCCAAAACAAAAACATTCAGTTTACAATGATATAAAGCAGAGAAAGTAGCAAGTCCTTCATGTTTTCAGCCAAAATATGACTGTATGGCACCACTTCAGTCACAAAACACTGCTTTCTCTCAAGCTTTATGGGCTTACTTGAACTAAGTGATTACGTGCGTCTGAACCCCAGAATCAAAGTGCTGAGGATCACCCACAATCACAGTGAAAATAACCATTTTTACTGAAAATGTATGAAATTGCAATCCACTGGCTATGACACAGATAGAGGATTATACACATTTGCATGGAAACAAAACCCAGTGATTTGGAAACTCTCAGAGCTGATCCCAAGAAATTTGAGTGGAAATGCTCATACAGTGTTAAAGACAGAAGAAATGTGTTCTCAGTTGCACATCCAGTGTTGTCAAAGTTGAAACCACCTGGAATGTATTTGCTGTAAAGTTGAGTCATAATCTGAGTCAAACTTCTCTTCTAAAGGAGCCTGCTTATAATGTCTTTTTTCCAGTCCTTGGAAACAAGTAAAAAAAAAAAAAAATGCAGGGCTGTCACCTTCTGGTTGGTTGGTCGATTGATTGGTTGATATGCTACTGTCCAACCAAATTCTCATTGGTCAGACATTCGCTGATGTTGATTTAATGAGGCTGTGTCCACAAAAATGTTACTTTTCCTAGCTGGAAATAGCATTTGTTGTTCAGCATTACGGATTTTAATGATAACTAGATAATTGACCCCAAGATGGCACCTATTCAGTCCAATGGAGCTGCTCATCTGGTGCATACGCCAAAAAAGTTTACTAGCTTCCAGGTTTACTTATGCAGTATGAGGCCCACTGAATATGCGCAGTAGGGATGCACGATATTAAATCCGATATTGTCCGATTACCAATGACATGCTGATATCATTGTGCATCCCTAATGCACAGTAGTGTTTCTCCTGCTGGCCCTGCACACTAGCTCCCACCCAGCTCTAGACTTTACATTGTGAAGACGTCATTGATTTTTAAATCACTTTTTCTGCTTGAGGAAACTTTTACAAATATATAACAACCACTGCTCAAAAATTCAGAATAGAAAGATTCATAATTGACCTTGTTTGCAGTTTGAGGTGTTCATCTTTTATAATGGGCTGCAGGGGATTTTTTTGCTGCAATACCAAAAAAAAAAAGGCTGTAAGGCTGGGCAGCTTTCCTGGGGGTCTGTTCAGCACTTGCATTTGTCCTCTGTAATGGTTGGTCTTTGTGGTATTTGTCCAACCCCTTATCCACTGTGATTGGACGGTTGGTGACATTGATGAGCGCAGCATTTAACCCAAAGTGCACTGTGGCCATTTAGTTAACCTCGAGGTAACATGCAGATTTTTCGACCAGTGGATTGTTTGAAAAGTAGGTAGAATTTCAGTCGACCAAGATTTTCTTTGTTGATTACAGCCCTAGCAATTTGACTTATTTGTATGCATTTAACATGTTTTCACATTGATCTGTCTGTTGTCTCTTTCTTTTTTTGGGGTGGGTTTCTTCTGACAACACTGAATGTTACCAACTACATTGTTTTACACATTTTTCCACAGAGTAAAGAAAGAAGTTATTACATCTAGCGTTTTCTGTTATTCTTCTCATTCTCAAGCTGGAAGATGATTTTTTCCGAAACATCTGTAAGTGAATAAAACCATGTAAGACAAAAGGAAAAATGTTAGCTTTGGTGGGATGTCAGCAAATGTTCAATTCACTTCAAGCTGAAGAAGTGGAAAAAAGGTACTGATGGAGTAATATTGGGCCGGGTAGTGGAAATCAGAAGCACAAAAGCTCATTTTAAACTTATATGACTTTCACAAAAATCCTATTACAAAAACCCAGAAAACTAAACTAAAAACCCAAGATTACAAACAGTTCCTTCAGCCATCAGTAAACTTTGATCATTATAAAGTAACAAAAGTTAACTTTTTGTCTTGTGATTGTGACGAACTTTCAACTATGCAAGTGTGTTCAGCTGGCTGGACTATTGTGGTCTTTCTTCACATAGCTGTTGCTCAGCTGCTCAGATATTTCTATAGATAGTTCTGCAGTTTCAAGGCATTCAGATCAAGTCAATCAATTGAATAGAAATTAAATCTTATTTGTTCCTCTACTTTCTAAATATATTTTAATAATCTCTAGCCTTCCTGTTATATGACCAAATGGCTCAACATCAATACCTTACTATAGTACAAGTATCACTATGCAAATGGATGTTTAAGGGCATTTCTACATCCATTTATGGCTAACTGTGGGTGTAGAAATGATGATCCTGCACATGTGCCCAATGCCACAATTTATTTAACAGAATCAGGTGTACACACAATTTTATAAATCTGACAAAAAGAATGCAAATGCATATTTCTGTCTTTGTGCATACACACAGTTTAAGTTGTGAATCAACAGTTTTATACATCTGGCTCCTGATGTTTATGGTTTTTCCACTACCCAGCCCTGTAGACTGTAGATGTATACTCTCTCCAACATACTTCAACTGCCATTTCCTGCAGTTCATCCCCAAAATCTTCTCTCTTTGACTCGCTCTCTGCACAGACAGCTAGCAGCAGGGTGACAGGACAACAGAGAAGAATAGCAAAAACAACAGAATATAAAGAAAGCTGAGACAGGATGAGATGGCATGACTTCATTCTTTGCAGTAATTTCCTCTGTGTAATCTATTTAGTGAATCCAGAATGCTGGTGGCAAAGTCTGACATTGATACCAGTTCAGGCTCCATGCATCCAGTATAGAAACTGGTCTGGGATGTGTCTAGCCTATCTTGGCACAAAGACTGTTGTAAAAGATGAAAAAAAGCGTTCCAACAACTGCTGTGGTTTATGTGCTGTATCCTAAAATACTATGAAGCCTGCCAGAGGTCATGTGGTAGGAAAAGAATCAACAAAGCAAATAAATTTAGAACAAATTTAGAGTGCACATACCGATTTACCAAGCGCATAGTATAATAAATTGTAAGGGGAAAAAATATTTGGGTTGTGCTGAGTCAAGTTGAGCTCATGTGAATGTTAAGACTTCTGAAGTGGACCTCAGTCTTTCAAAATAAAATGTAAGGGAGGTTAGATAGTATGCTGGTAAGGTGATGTCATTTGTTATTTATATCCAGTGAATGAAAGCATAAATTAGTCATTGGTGTCAGACAACTAGAATACTTGAACATCTGTCGTCTCCAATCAGAGTAGAGTATAAATCAGAACCTCAGTACATCTACATGCACATTTAATTGGACTACTCTCCTAGTCCAAGTATACCAGCACAGGAAAGGAATCAATTTATTTACCGAAGTAGGTCCGACACTGCTACGAAAGGTGGCAATATGCCTCCTTTCAGCTTGTTAGTATTGGACCTTGAGCCAGTTGAACTATTACATCACAGACCAAACAATTGACCAACAAGTTCACTATGGTTAGCTAGCAACAAACTGGTACCATGGTGGACAGGTTTACAGCTCTGTACATTCTGTACGTGTTGTACACTTTTTTCGCAGCCATTTAATGCTATTCAACTTCCGCGTTAAACAAAATGATAAAAAACCTCTGCCAATAATTTAGCTCCCAAAACCTCCCAAAGAATAAAGTCTGTAGGAATTCTAATCAGGAGAAGTTTCAGCTGGTTGCAATCTGAAATCGTCACCGCTCAATGCCAGTAAATCTCCCTAAATCTTACAAACTGTTCCTTTAAACTGTGTGTACAGGTAAGTGATCTGTGTGCACTGTTTATAAATTGTTTCACACAGACTGCTAAACTGAGCGGCTGGTTTGTTTTTTGTGCCCTTGGTTTAACAATGCATCTGCATGGATTTTTAAATATTCTCCGCCATATGACTTGTCCTAACACAACTTCTGCCCTTCCTCTCTTCTCCCCTCCTCTCGTCTGTCCCTCTATTTACTTGCTTACCTCCCCTCTTCCTCCCTAACATATCTATCTCTGACTCCCCTCTTTACTTCCTGCCTGTCTTCCTCCTTATCTTTTTCCCTTATCCGACTTACTTTCGCAAATCTCACAAGCTTCCCCCCTCTCATACCTACCTGTATGGCTGCTCTCACTGCGCTCCCCCAGCAGCTTCAGTGGCAACAGCTGCTCATGTTGTGATGCTGTGGACGGCCCACCGGCAGGCCAGGGTGGGACTTGGTGAGGGTAAGCAGGAAGATGAGGAGGATGATGTTGTTGTGGGTGGAGGTGGGCCAGTTTTAGGCAGTTGTAGCCTGGTGGTGGCAGGTGGCTCAACTCCAGAATCTGGCCTCCCTGCAGGCTCAGCAGGTCCTCAAGGCACTCCAAGGTGTAAAGGCACTGGTTGGTGTCAGCAGGAGCCAAACACTCTGCAGAGGAAATAAGTGTGGTTTTATTCATCTTAGATAAATAACTGCATGCAATGACCGACTGAAATCGAAACACACACTAAGTAGCCTGCAGAAGTCTAACAAGTCAGCTTCCACTGCTGAACATTCAACTTTAAATTCAGACACTGATGGAAGGACGAGCTGTGCTCAGTGTCTCTACCTGTTGTCCTCACAATGCTGTCAGTCTGACACACTAAAAACCAAAGATAGAGGGAAGGTGCGTCCTCTCTCAATATTTCTGTTAAAATCAGAGAGCCACGCTTCCAAAATACAGTTGGGGTAGAGGAGAAATCTGAATACTGACTAACTGACTATGAATAAAATATGCGTTTATAGTAACCAGATTAGTGCAGTGCATGTAAACACACTGACTGTGATCTGAAGGAAGCTCAGCACGCATTAGCTTTCAACTGGTGTCACTTCAGGCTGCACAATGGAGCTGCGAAGTCGGAAGAGCTGCCGTTCCAGGAACATTTTCCCCCCTCAAACTTTTCTTTTAATGATACCTAAACTTAATGTTACTCAACACTGAAACACACAAGTCCCCTGGATAATTCTACAGCTTTATGTTATGGCCACCTGCTGTTAGCAAGACATGTAACACAGTTTGAAGGTCTGTGATTGCATGTTTGCTTCTAAACAGAGCAGTGGGAGAGGATTACAACTCTTCTGCTCTTGACAAATCACACCACCGCACCTCTTTATCCATTGGTCACTGCCTCTTTCTCTTTTTTTTAGTCATTTGTTTCTCTTTCCCTCTTCTGCTTTTTCTCATCTCGTGTCCATCTGTTTTTGATTTCCATGCTATTTTGTACCCTGTGACCACATTCGTAACATAATAACCATTAACACATATCATAAAAAAGTGACGATAACCCAAAATGGTTCCTCGTGGTACGTCTTCCATCACAAAGGGTTCATGGGTGTCACTGGTACATTCATGTATGTCTTACATACGGTCACTGTCCAAGACAATCTATTTGACATATTGCAAAACCCAAGTGTAGAAGTTGGGGTGACATGAAACATCCTGACATCAATATGACAACAGAACTAATCCACGTCCTCTTCTAAAGGAAAAAAATACTAACTTCCAGATGTATTACCTTCTCTGCATCCCCTCCCCCATTGACCCCCCTGTGTCTCCACACTCCCCTTCATATAAACAGTTTACTCAGCAACCAACGTCTCAAGGTTCCTGTATCTATACATTTGTCATGATATACTATGCTGACACCCACAGTGTGTGTTTGTGAATGTAAACCTGCATTTCTGCCTGGGTGTACTTATGCATGAAGAGGTCACAGTGTGGAGACACACTGAGAAGACTTTCAACAGCGATTTGAAGAAATCCATATTCATGCCGCCATCACTGCTTTCTTTGGGAGTATGTACAACATGCTGTATCTGACTAGTTTTATACATACTGAAATGTGATGTTGAACTAGAAATCACTTCCTACTTTGGAGGGTTGTACAGTTGGAACGCAGTACACATTTTTTATTATATTTATACCAGACACTGGGGCGCTGTCCTGCACCGAGATGTAGGACGTACTGCTTCTGACAATGTGACCAAATTCAAGCACAATTTATATTGCAAAGTTTACACTCAGAATGTGCCGCTACAAAAAGGACAGTCCAACAACCTCACTGACATACTCAGTGTCGGGATGCCACAGTCCAAAGCCTGTTATACTGCCAGGTGCTGTTTAAGGCACCGTTATTCCATCTTGTCGTTCTGTACAAAATGTACAAACATGGGGGGCTATTGTTAGGCTAGTAAACCAGCAGCAGAGGTAGAGGGGTCATATTGAGAGTCATACTGACCCCTGGCAAAAAAGCACAGCTGGTGATCTTCTTTACAGCAGTATTGCAAAATCTCTGTTTAAAAGGGGCTCATGATTGCTATCTCTGCTCTAAACCCTTAAACTGAATCTGTTACAGAGGAGATGAGGCTTGTTCAGATCACTATGGCATGAACTTAAGATGCAGGGAATAACAATAACATACACCTTTTCTTGCTTCATGCAATTAAACCTTGAACAGGTAAACAATTCATAAAGACTGTTTCACACTTAAATGATGTAAATTTTTAAATATTCATATTTATGAGATATATAACAGTGCATCACTATCTTTACTCCATGGCTGTAGCTTAAATTTGAGATGGGCTCTTGGGAGAAACATTTAGTTTACTGTTAAGCAGCCACAGCCTTTCTACTCGTAGTAATACTCTGAAGTCATGTATGAAAAAAATCAATTTCTCCAGTTCTGTTTTAATGGAGCCATCCCTACGACACAGCAGGGTGCCAACACAGGGCGGTCTGTCGAAACAATGTTGAGTCACACTGCAAAAAAGTTGAAACATGCTCCACTTTTGCTGCAATGTGACATGCATTGCACAGCATTACTTTGTAACATGAACACTGTATTTCTACTGTTAACCTTGTGACCGTCAAGATGAAAGATAAAATCAGTTGTCGCTGTGATAACTTTCCAGAGTTATACAATCCTGTCTGAGTATTATAAGGAACATCCAAGATCAAGTTTTTTGGCCCTGACTGGAGAACACGGGTTAGGGTTAAGGGCAACCAATATTTCTATATACATAAATGTTGATTTAACATTAGGCTATTGGGTAAATTGAAATTACAGCTGTAGACTACTGAATTCAGCTTGTCTTATTTTGCATGAGATGCTTGATTCAGATGTCACGGTGGTGCAGTGGTAGCATAATCATCTCAGCAAAAGGATTACCGCTTTGAACCTGGGGTTGGGGGTTTGAACCAAGAGGTCGGGGTTCTCTGGCTTCCTCCCACAGTCCAAAGACATGCAGGTTAGATTAATTGTTGACTTGACACTCTTGACAATGTCAGCTAGGATAGGCTCCAGCCTTCTGTGACCCCCAACAGGATAAGCAGTTACGGAAATGAATGAATGTAATGTGTGATTGTAATTCAAGACAAAAAAAGATACAAAACACACAATAAACAAAATTAAAGATGAATATGACTGATAACTTTTTTATGTTTCAAATTTTCTTTAGATCCCACAATAATATCTGTATCGTGAACTCTTTTGGCCGAGGTAATCACATAGTGTAGATCTGATATTGTGCCAGTCCCAATCCAAATAGTGAAGGTCCTGTTTCCAGCAGGGATAGATATACATTAAAGGGTACCTATATCGCTCTGTGAAGTGATGGACCAACGAGGCAAAGCTGGAGTTACAGGTCTGCTTTCACTGCACTGACAGGATTGTTTTTGATGCTGCTGCTACAGACCTGGATGAAGTCTCTGACATCTTATATCAGTTTTCCTTCTACATGTACAAAAACAATAAACCCTGGTTTACAGCTAAACTCAAGCAGCTTGGTCCAGCCAAGGAGAAGGCCTACAGAAGTGGGAACAGGATCCTGTACAGCCGGGCCAGAAACACACTGACAAAGGAGATCAGAGCAGCAAATACCCCTTTCACACTGAGGGCTCAACCAGGGTTGAACCAGCATTGATTTTGAGTTTAAAAGGGATCTACACTGGTCTCATATATGATCTCTGTAATCCAACCAACGGAAGAACATTAATCCTGTGGAAGTATACTTCTAAAGGATGGACTTTGGTGGGCATGAAGGCTGAACTCTGTAACTCTAAACTCTGACACTTCGAACTGGCATGCAACGTATGCCGCCCTTACACCAAATGACTTTTCAAGCAATTTTACTGTTAGAGAAAAAAATTCAGTGTCAAAATAAAATCATGAAAGTTTTACCTCAGTTGGTGGGCGCTCCTGTGATCTCAATCGTTTGGTGTAAGGTGGTCGGAACACTCATTCCAGCCTGTCTTAATCAGTTCTGCTCATCTTAGAGTTTGGACAAAACCTATTTAATATCGTCACAAGTTTTTAGTCTTGGCTCATGTAAATACTGAAGTTAAATGACATGAACTTTGCTAACAACCAATGGGTGCTCTCTCTTCAGCACCAAACAAGTAGCAAACCGGGTGGACTGTAAACATGGAGGGGACTCTGGGGAGGTGCAAGAACGTGAACAAGTCTTGGTGCTCTTGGACTGTAGAAAAAGAAGAAACTGGTGAAGTGACCAAGAGTCCGTGTTTATTTCAGTGTGTATCTGATCCACCACAGTGCTCTACCTTTAGTGAGAAAGCTTAATTTTTCAGGTAGTCACCCTCTCATTCTCATGCTCTTTTCCCATTCAAATGGTGCTGCTAACCAACTGAGACTGGTGGTGAGTTGAGGTAACAAAAACCAAAATGAAAAGTTTTTACACAAATATAGTTTCTTTATGGATTAAAGTGATGCCGAAAATAACAAGAATACTATCAACATATGATACCTTTTATCTTGTGTTTTTGCAGATACATAAGGAATTATTAACATGTTATAATATTACACCAACATCCCTTTAAGAAATATAACAGGAGCAAGATGGGAAATAATTTTCAAAGGAATCTAGTTGTAGTTTTGCAAATAGTGACCCTGCAAGATCCCCAGTTTTTCTTACATGTATGACTAAGTACTCACATTGTTGCTAGATGTGAAAGGGTGTCAGACTTAAGTCTTAAAGTCTTTTCAAAGTCTTCTTGTGTATGGTAAGCATTATTCAGAATCTAATATGTAAAACCAATGTATGGCAGCCTTTACTTGCAAGTACACACATGCTTTTCCACACTGCCACATTCTTTGGTCATCACTCATTTAATCTTTGGCTTATTATTCGGTTGTTCTTGTTCCTGTTCAAAACTTTGTAGATTTTCATTCTTGTCTTTTAACAGACACTCAAACTGAGAACATATTGCTGACTGCTCATGAAAAAGATTCAATTTATGAATTAGAAAATAGACAAAGAAGGAATGGGAGAGGAAATACCCCAGTAACAACAGATACAACAAGATGAAGTGAATGTACTGAAATCAAGCAGGATTTTAGAGCGTCATAACTATGAACACTTGAATTGAGTTCAAGGTGTTAATGTCTTTGTGTTTTTTGCTGGAAAAGAACAGTTCTGCAGGAAAGCACAATGTTCTGTCTTAAGTGAAAGCTGAAGTTGAAATGCATTATGCATATTGTTTTTATCTCCTCTTCACAGACCAAACCACTTAATTTAGGGCTTTTTCATTTCCTTCCCATGAACACCTTAGATAAATAACATCCTAGATAACCCCAAACTAAATAACGCCTCCCACCTTGATTTCCTCTTCACAGCATAAACCTGATTTCTGCTCTTATCCTGATGTTCTCTTTTAGAATCACAAGTGAAAAACTGGCTCAGAAGTTTTTATAAATGCTCCTACCTGTGTGTTTTCCTCAAAAAAAATTGTGTCTTCTCCCAAAATAAACTCCTGAGTAAAAAACTAGGAAGTACTCCAATGTTTGTCTGTTACTGTGTTTCTCACCGAACATCTACCTGCTTTGTACAGATTTGAGGCGGCGCACCTCTCTTTCCATTTTCCCACACCCCCCTCCCCTTTCCCTCATTCCAACAGGTGAGGCCGGGAGGTAGAGACAGGTGGATCTGGCAACCGTTCAGCCCTGAGCCACTCCCTCATACCTGCGTTCTAGTGTAACTGCTTTACCAGCATTTACTCTGCCAACCGTCAATGGTATAAATACTCCAGACTGTTACTTCCCCTTTCACTGATTGTGACTTTAAACAACAACAGGGTGCACTCTTAGGTAATCTTTTCCTCCGTCTTCTTCTTCTCTGTGATTATAAAAAGATATGTTGGAGGCAGAATATGAGTTTCCCCTCAGCTTTTTTACACTGTAGAGAATTTCCTTAAGCATTTCCTTGTGTTTTTTTCATCTTGGATGGAGGGCATTCAACAGTTCAACAAAAGGAGGTATCAGCACTCTTGTGTTGACTCACAACTTTTTAGTCTCTTCATGTCTCCTGTGCTGTGATCTGCCGCAGTACACAGTGTCTAGACATGTGTTTGAGACAGTCACCAAACCTTAACATGATGACACAGACAGCTGATTCAGACATGACAGGAAAACATGGGACAAGTCACATGACCTGCAGCTCCTATGGATACTGTCATCTAGGCACATACAGTAGTCAAAGCTACTGCAGTGTTTTTCATGTAACAGGCACAATTCTCTCTGTATGTCAGTGGGACAGTGACAGAGGAAAATGGCCCTGGATCAGCTTCAATTCATGTTGGAGGTTTGCCCAATCTGTACAAGGCTTCTGTAACCTGTTTATACACTTCACCTCTGCATCTTTTTCTTCATTGTATTCACAAACCAAAGCACACCCGCTAAACTGCAGAACTGCATTTCTTTTTTCCCAAGCTGCCTCAAGTTCTTTGTATTGGTCTTACAACTCCAGCGCCAGTCAGGCTATATCAGAATTTATTTATAGTTAAAATTTATAGCTCATCTCACTGACATTGTAAACACCATCTTCACATGCAACCAGTGTTCAGTTTGTATTAGCAATATGCTCCATTACTTGCTTAAATTAGACTAGTATTACCACCTCGAGGTTGTATGCCTCTGCCAGACTCAAATGTCACAATGACAGGGAACAATGCTTCAAATATGGATGTTGCTACAAAGAGGCTACATATTCTAAAACGTGGGTGCTTCACACAAATTCCCCCCCAGCAGCATAGAGGTGGGCACCCAAGATCAGTGTCACCAATTCAGTATCTGACCAAATGTCTCCCCTTCTGTTTTTGAGTTAAGGCACCATTGAATAAGGGCCAGGAAAGTGTTTTTGCAGAACATTATGATGTCACAGTGAAGTTTACCTTTGACCTTTTGAATGTAAAATGTCATCACTTTATCACTACATCCTCTTAAACTTTTGTGTGAAGTTTTACCATAATCAGCATATGAGTTCTTTAGTTATGGCCAAAAATGTATTCTGTAAAACTACAGTGACCTTGACCAGTGGTTCCCAGATGACACTGGTTGTAGATATTATTAAGACCAGATAGTTGTCACCTTCAGTTGAGATAAGCATGGAGGAAGAGAAACCTTTGATTTGAATAGTCAGTCTTTTAATTTTTACTCACATTGGGCTCACTTCTGCAGTGAATAAAATAGTGAAAATAAACTATTCCCTATTGTTAAAGCCCCACCCCCTGGAACTTCCTCAAGGACCCCTGGTTGAGAACCAGTGACCTTCGACCACCAAATTCTTATCAGTTCGTCCTTGAGTCCAGGGGATGTTTGTGCCTAAAGGTGTTCCTGAAATATCACATACACGAGAATAGGACGGAGGTCACAGTGACCTTTGGCCTTCCACCAAAATCTAGTCAGTTCAGGGTTTCTCCACACATTCATTTATTTGTGGTGGCCCACTACTGTTGTGCCCCCCCAAACACATACAGTTCAATTCTGTGGGAAACGCTGCAGTTCATCATTGAGTCCAACTGGACGTTTGGTGCAAATTTCAGGAAATTCCCTCAAGGCGTTCTTAAGATACTACATTCATAAGAATGGGATGTAGGCTACATACATTAGAACAAACAGAAAACCTGAAAACAATGCCTCCAGCCATGGCTGACACTGGTGCAGAGGCATAAAAATATCCCTTCTATTCTCTAATCCCACTAATTCTTACATGATTAGTCCAGAGTCACAGGCATATTTTCAGTGCTTGCACTGTTTGGGATATGGAGACTAAATTGGTATTTCTGGCAACAAACCACATTTGGAAAACCGACATTATTCTATTAACCGTGGTGAAAAAATGTCAACAAGATGCTATGATATAGACATAATAATCAGGAATATTAAATTGAGGTTAAATCAAAATGTTCTTTTAAGGCTCTAGGGGTCTGGTAACGTGATAATGATGTGATAATAACCATGTACAGAAATACACAAGAAGTGTTAAGTAGGAACATTCTCAGAGTGCAGTAACAAATGACGTCAAGATGAGTGCAGAGTCTTCATTATTGACGTAGTGACGAAGTGACAGAAACAAGTAGAAACACAGATATGAGTCAAACTGGGTGGTGTAATTACAAAATTACACAGATAGGAACCCAATCTCAGGTATTTGGACTGACCGATAAAAGAGGCAGAAATCAGGTTCAACTAGAAAGCTCCCGAAATTCAACACAATGGGAAGGATGAAGATCTTGTCCCGCCACATATTTAGTTAATGATGCTGCTCTGACAATAAAAAACATTCTTCTCCAGGGAAAGTTCAGTTGCTTTCTACTTTCTCTTTCAGGAAACACCCAGCTTCATATTCAGGTCCTGGGTGCTGCCCAGTACAGTTTAATACTTCTTTACCGAGCAGCTTTGGCTTAGCTGATTAGAAGCCGCACTAACGGTCAATGCTGAGGGAATTACCTGTAGATTCAAACCAGCAACCTTTGTGTCAACAAAGTATGGCTATAATTTTCTGAACAATATTCACTTATCTTCTTTTACATCTTTATTGTCCATCTTGCTTATTCATGCTTTTCAGTGTGCAAAATTCAATGGTCTAATAGCCTGACATTGCTTGACCAAATTTCAAATGCAATTGAGCCCTGAACCTCTCAGTTCACTTATGATTTCCAAGGGGCATTTTTAACACCCATAGACCAAAATGCCTCTGGACACAACTGGATACACCTACAACCTATCAAAGTAACAAAACGTGACGTAGCGCTGAGTGACAGACAAAAGTAAACAGACTACAGCGTGCAGAGACAGCTGTGATGCTGGACTACTGATATGTCTGCAAACGAGTGTCAAAGTTTTTGCCATCAGAATCTGCAAATAGCACATCTACGATGCTGCTCTTTACTAAGCTAAGTTTATGCTTTACATATCATAATGTACAAATGAGTCATGACTGTCACTGTACAGTGGCAGTATTTGAAGTTATGTTATACATTATGTACTCTGATTGTAGCTGACTGGATTAAACTCTCTCCGGGGGTCTGTCTGACAGGATGAACAGTGACCCTGACCTTTTTGGTTAATTTTACCCTTTTTACACACAACAGAGCAGCTAAAAGTCCCTTATTTATGCCACATTTGCATTTTTACACAGAACCAAACAATGGCGGCATCATGCCACTCCAGTGTGTCATTTTAGATAGCATCCCAGCCTCATGGAATCAAAAGAGGCATGATGGGTATGACATGTTACACAACAGTGATGACATCTGGTGTGACATATAGCACACACGTCAGCAGCACTTACAACACAATAACAATCATTTACCGTTGCTGTTGGCGGGTGATCTCATCCTCTGCTCAGATGGTGAGGAGCTCCCGGACCCCATTGTTTTCCCAATTTGCGGACATTTTCAGACGCTGTTCTTCTTAGCTGCTAGCTGCTACTAGCTCCCTTTTAAATCTCCCGTGGTGGGTCACGTGCATAACACATAATCAAAACATCACGCCCATGCCGCCCATGATCACATCCTGCTGGCTGTCCCATTTATACAGGCATCATTTCATTTCGTTCCTTGCTCAGAGGCAAGACAACTCTGTCCTCCTATTCCACGATCATACCTTACATACAAAACAGACAAAATATTTCTGCCTTGAACAAGCAGTGTAAAAGGGGCTTTTGATTCCAAGGGACACTGAAAAATTCTTAACACTCCAATAACATCTCAATTTGATCGCACATGACAGAAAAGCTCAAACCTGCTACCTGTCAAATCACTTAGTATCAAAAACTGATCTGAAAAGATGGAAATGCTTAAAATTACCAGATTGAAAAACTCTAATAACTCATTCCCACCAAAAAACCAATAGACTACACCTTTTATATACCAGTAAAAAGGAGGAAACACTATTAAACATTAAGTCTAAACTCTTTTATTAACTAATGGCTTTTATCATGCCTGATTTTAGGGGGAGCTGCGGTCCCCACAGCACCCCACTTCCTGTGTCCATCTTGTGTTAGTTCAGAACACACACATTAGGAGGTATGTTGTGAAAGTCATAACAGCCTTCACTGGCTGTTCTTCAGAGGGATTATGGAAACCTGAATGTTGTTGCTGCTGCCAGCCTTCCCACACATGAATGTGACTTTACCTTCCACAACTTTCCATGAATTAATCAGAGCAACTTTAAGACTTTGCTTCCTAATGGTCCTTTAAATTGGGGAAAACTAACTAGAAAGAAAACCACCACAAGCGACTGGACTATTTTTCAAAAGGTTAGTACAATCATGTGATATTTCCTGGCTTTTCAACTAAATGCAGTGCACATCCCTGAATGCTATGATATTCAAAAGTCCCATCAGTCCCATTCTGTCCACTGTGAGATTTAGTTAAGTCAGCAAGGCAGACAAAAAATAAAATGGGCAGAGCAGATGACAGGAAGTTATAGAAACAGAGAGGGGGAAGCAAGAAAACAAGAGGGGGAGAGGCGGGGGCTGGAGGAAAGTGGTAAAAGTAGAGTGAGGAGTGTTTATATCACAGAGAAGCACAGCAGTGAGAGGAATTTCTAGGCTCTGAGTCAAACCCAGTGGGCCCTTTGGTCTCTAATCTGCAGGGTTTTCATTCACACTAAAATATTTCCTACATGGAAATACAGGGAGACTCTTTAGGGGCCAATGAAGAAGCGCAGAACACTGTCAAAGACTAAGGGACAAATGCTGTAAAATTTACAGAGACTTGTAGCAACCGCCCTCTAAAATGTGGCATTATATCCTTCATGAGAATAAATGCAACTATGACTTAATCACTTTTAGAAAACCTTTTTGAAATCCCATCACTATAAGATACTTTCCAATGTCTGGATCACAATTCTATTATTACAGTTTTTTTATTCTTTAATGTGTGGGTAGCATAGGACTTCCACCAGGCCCTAACTTGCTGTGCCCAAAACAGACAAAAAAGAAACCCGCCAATTTACTTTCTTATGGTAGAACCACAAATATCAAGGAAAAATGACCAAATCAACAAAATCAAGAAGGCAAAACACTCTTCTGAAATGCTCCTGGTGTGTCACAGCAATGGCGGCTGGAATGTGGCACAGTTACGCCCGCTGGAATCGTTTCTTACAGTCAGGATTGTGGCGAAGATTAAAAAATAAATTGTGATTTATTAATCTCATATCGCGCCTAACTTTAGTGGATCATAACAGATGCTCCAGTTCAAAATGAGACCAAACTTTTTCATGGATGTCAGTTTTTGAGCCAGGATGAAGGCCGACATCATCTGCAGCAGACTAGGTAAAACTTATTGTTTTAAGCCGTGGAGTGAGGGATTATCAAACAATAAATAAAACAGGTTTGTCAACAAATGTGAATACCCGCATCCACACAAGATCTTTCAGCACACAGTTATAAATGTGCATACAAAATATTAGGCTTGTTGGTTCAGTAGTTTGTGAAATTAGCTGCGGACAGATAGAGATTCCTAATAAAATGCATGCTTTGCAATATTTATTTAAATAAAAACTCATAAAGTCTGCAGCCTGTGTGCTCTAATAAGATATCATAGTAGTAATCACTTGCACAGCCAATAATGGTCAGTCAGTAGTAATGCTAGCAGATTAGCTCTTTAGCATTAGTGCTAAAAACCTATGGTAAAATTTAGTAAATAGTCAGCAGTGTACCATGTATGCCAACTGTAGTCTCACGTGACCAGCCTCCCTTACTTCAGAATGGGAATCTCGGAATGTCCCCAGCGCTTTGGAAAGCAGAGCTAAATGGTAAACAAACATGGCACCACACCGGTAAGGTAAGACAACACGTTTACATGTCGTTTTCTATATGTTCTCTGACATTCATCCTAACGATATGAGGCGGTCTTTGTGGAAAAAAAGCTTGTTTAGTGGACTAACTTTGCACTTGAAGGTATGCCCGTTCACTTACGTTTTAACAGGTCTGACGCTACTATGCGCCCCTGCTGTATCTAGGCTAATGGCTAATATGCTAACTATTATTTTTATGTCACTAGTCACTTGAAACAAATTTAGGACGATAGGAGACAGGTTGAAATAAACTGAAATTTCCCTTTAAAACTGCACCCTAACTTTGGCAGCATGGAGCTGGAGGAAAATCAACTTGAACCTGAACTTTTAAAGGCTGAATCCGGAATTTCTTCCCCACAGTAACCATGGTGCTTATTGAGAAAATACCTGCCTTAACTGACGTTCCCACGTACAATCTGTCTTGTGTTATGTGTATTATATGTCTTTCTGTTTAATAAGTTATAAAGACAGGGTCCAAAAGAGAGAACTCCATGTATTCTCACCTTATGTTACATGAAAACATGTTATGTCATTTCTCTTATAAGCATCATGACCAGGACAGGCCAGTAAATAAACATTGTTAGTGTAGCTATCAGACAGCAAACTACCAGGAAAATTCCCCTTATTATTAATGAAATATATCATAGGCGTTCCTCATTGTCACACAATCTCTATCACTTGGTGTCGTGATTTCAGGCCAGTAAAGTCTCTTTTGGTCACTGAATATAAACCAGGGGTGTACTGGAGAGTATATGCAGGTATACCCACCTCTTTTTCTGGCTGTTTACACAGGGCTCCCAAACATTTTATGGACAAAATTTTAAAACTTTTCCATGACTTTTCAATGACCCAAAATATATTTTTGCTTCACTTGCTCCACATTTTTAAACATGTAAGATTCAATCTTTATTTAGACATAACTACAGCTAGCTGGCATACATGAAGGAATCACATATTAGAGCTATGGTACGCCAAAAGCTACAGAAAATAAATTTGCTGTTATGTTATATTACATGGATGGTTATCCACAGAAGATTACAGTGACAATTTCAGTACGCATCAAAATTCCAAGACTTTTCCAAAACTTTCAATGATTTTTTACTAAATCCATGACTTTTTCAGGTTTTCAATGACTGTGGGAACCCTGTTTACAGTATCAGCTACAAAGCCATTGGAAGATATGGGAGAGTATACCCACTTCCTCTTCAGTAACGTACCCATCTACGTGGTAGCACACCCACCTCATCGACTACCACTACACCACTGTCTGAATTTCACAAATCAACCTCTACACACCAGTCTGAATACCACACTAAATTCATATCTATATTTTCCTTTCTTTTGTCATGTTGAAACTTTTGGTGCCTTCAATTATCAAATTGTGTATTTTTTTTCACCAAAAATCACAGTACAAAGAATATTTCTCCAAATTTAAATGTCATATGTGCAATTAACTAACACAGAGACATGGAATTTCTGTCTCTCCTAACCAGTGGTATTGATTACTTTGTCTTCGGGTCGAAGGTCACCTGATGTGGTAAACTGGATGTTTCACTAACCAACTCATCAACATGTTGCAGTATAGACCAAACCTTTGTAACCAGCCTGTCAGATAAAATCGTGTTACTGTGAACCATGTGAACACAGTGATAGAAATCTCCAGTTAAGTAGATTACAGTGAGCACATGAACATTCTCAGGGAAACCTTGTGTTTGCAACACCAGTGACAACTTAAATGATTTTCCATGTCCCTAAGGACCCCCCCTGGAACCACTTCAAGTAGGCTACCTCATGTGGGGCACCCACACTGGAAAATCCAAACTTGAAGCTGAAAAAGCAGCTAATAGAAACATCATAGACAGGGATGATAGGATACACCCAGCTACACTTCACACTATCCAGGCTTCAGTTACCGGCATTTGAAGAAAATACTTAAGTCATTAACTCACAGCACCCTTCACAGAGTGGAGTGGGCTGTGGAAGCAGTGTGACTGACATGAAGGTTAGGTAGTTGCAGAAGCGCAGTCGTTTTCTGAAGCAACTTTTTCTTCTGGTTGCCTTCATGGTACAAAAGAAAAATGACATCCTACTGGAACACACAGTTTTCTCTGTGACATCTCTTTTTATTGCCCTTCAAAGTTTTCACTTAAGGCACGCGCGTGGGCCGGTGTACTGTCGGTAACCTTTTAACTTCCTAACTGAGCTAACGTTATATGCTCGTAAACACACAGTTTTACCTTTCTATGGAGCTTCTTCCGTTTACTTTCCCGGTCCTTCAACTCAGCGAAACATCCCTCTGTGTGTTATTTTTCCCCTTTCCTGCGAGAGTGAAGCGGCTCCTCTGGCTGCACAAAATCTGCCTCTACAACAACACTCGCTGCCGCCGGTCAATGGAGGCTCTCGCGGTGAGTTTTATTCCTTGCTCCGGGAAAAGGAGCTTGTTAGCGGCCACAAAGTCTTCGTCCTTCCCCGTAACTTTCATGTTTAACCGTATTAAAAAAGAAGCGGTACAGGAGAAGTGGCAGGAAGCTCACCCTGCCTGGGCTGCAGTATGAGAGGAATGTCCTGCCTCCCCCCTCCTCTTCGTCGCCCTTCTCCAGCTAATGGAAACTGGACGAAAAAGTTTTGGAGCAGAGTAATCCCTCCTCCTCCTGCCTTCTTCTCTAGTCTGTTTTTAAACCGAATAAATCTAATTATTGTAAAACAGATGCGTAGAAGCCCAGCACATTGAAGTAACAAGCATAAGACAAGGATGGGTTTAAGCACAACGTAGTCTAAACTACAGACATAAAGCCTCAATGTGAAATAACGTAATGCGTTTTATGGTCAGATTTCAGTAGGCTATAGCTCATTTCTACACAAAAAAGCTAATTGTGGACGCTAACGTTTAACGTGTTTTAACGTGCTCTTTCTAACAGTAAATCCCAGAGATGTGACAAATCTGGCGTGAGTCGGTTTGTACAGTTTAGGAGGTGACTGTGTCGGTTTTTAGGTCTGTCTCAGTCATGAAGAAGAAAAGATGAAAAAGGAATATGAAGGAGGAGTAAAACAGAAAAATGACAAAGGGGCTTTTGTAAGTTTGAGCACAGACTGTCGGCCCCTCTGCTGCCTTTGTGTGCTATCGGAAATGTCGGAATTTTGAGTAACATCGCATGTGCCAATTGATTGATGATTGTTTTAGAGCAGTGATACTCAATAGGAGTGGGCCAAATATGGCTCCTAATGGGGTGCCAGGTGACCCACTGACCATTTTTTAAATTCACAATGAAAAGAAATTGACTATTAGACTTTGAATGTAAATAAGACACAATAGTGTACAAAAAGCTTCTTAATTTAAAAAATAAATCCCACTGGAGGATCCGGCAGACCCCAGGTCCAGGCTACCCCGAATGTTCTCAATTCCTAGAAACACCTTGGATTTGCCTCTCAGCAAAGATTAGTGAGAACAGCAAACACTGAAAGGCTGAAAGCAGGCAATTCATTCATTATACAGTATATACTGATTATATTATTAATATTTGTTTAGTAACAGGTCTCGTGTCGTTTTGCACAAGTGGCCTATCGGCATAGATAAGTTGAGTGTCTTGCTCTAGAACCACACCATGGTCAAAAGTATGTGGATGCTTGGAAGTTAGCTTGAACTAAGAGAAATCTTAATGCTACAGTCAGGCCTGTGTCTTGACATCTTGCAATACATTTCCCATCATCTCTGGAGCAACACAGAAAAAGAAAGCTGTAAGTTTATTAGGGGTGTCATGGCAGAGCTGCCGCATTGTTGTACAGCTACTTATATTTATCAAAGCAGATAGAAAGACATTCATGTTGTTTTGTGGTATCTTCTCATTAAATGATGTGAGAAGTCCCAGTAACTGAGGGAGCATGTCAAAACACACCATTCTGAGCTAATTATGTTACACACCACAATCAGTTAAAGCAGTCTTAGGTCTCAGTGCAGAGGGATGTCACACAGCCAGCAACAGCACAGAGCCCAACTGTGGTCTCCACCACTAAGAAAGTGACAAAATAAAAATCTGTGTGCACCTAAAGTACCTGGACAAAGCAAGCGCTCTGTCAGCACAAAACATGGCCTGCCCATGACCCAATCCGGGATTCCACGATGGAGCCAGGTCTCTGCAAAGACATGGGCACAACAGTCTCTGATCTCCCATTGATGGGCCTGCCCGAGTCCTATTTCATCCACTTCACTTTCTTGTGACTGGATATCAGCCAGGCTGCTTAGTGGATCCATTCTTGCCAAGCCTCCCGTTTTTCCCAGGAGACTCCCATTTCCTCCTCACAATTCTCCCATATATCTCCCAATTTAAGCTCTTCGATTCTAAAAGTGTACTGTTTACTTCCTGTTGGTGCTTCCCCCTCCCTCCCTCCTTCTTTGACCCTCCAGGGCCAAAGAGGGATGCCCATCGTGCCCACATGCTAGTCGGGCAAGCTGGTGGTTGACATCTCGTCTCTGTGCTGAACACACTGTGCATGTATAAGTGAAATGGGACGCTCTAGTTGGGGTTTGAAGGGTTTTGTGGTGGACCAAGTCTAGCCCCTGTGCTTACTTCTCCAGTGTTGATGAGTGTATTGCTATCATAGGCCGTACACTCTCCAGTAACAAAGGGGAAAAAACAACAAATTAGGGCTGGCCAACATGGAGAAAATGAAATATCACAACATTTATGACTGAATTTGAATTTACATCATGACATCTTTGAGGAACAATCATCAGTGGATGTAATGACTATAGGTAAAGGAAAATAAGAGAACTGCTAGAACAGTCGGGTAAGTTCAGAAAATTACATCATATTACTAGAATGCAGCCTACAGTATAAACTAGTAAACACTTACATACAATATCCAAAATCTAAGATAGTGTAGTTTCATATTACAATATCGATTTCATATTGATAGGCCTATATTGCCCAGCCCTACAACAAATGAGAAAATGTAGTGAAGGTCATGGGAGCTACTGGCTTATGGCTAAAAAGGATCTGTCATGTGTAAAACACTCAAGAGTTCATGCGAAAGTTTAATCATGTTTTTACAGTATGTTCGGAAGGCAGCTTTGCAGTGATTGTTGCTCAAACATCAGTGGACAACGACAAATTATCGCCATTATCAAAACTCTGTAGTAATTATTTCAGTTAATTGAGGATTTTCTAACAAATAAGCTCGGTCTTGCCCTTAAAGAATGTCACCATAGTAGATGCACTAACACTGGTTTATTCCCAGGCAACATTTTGTAATCTATGATAAGACAATAAATCATTAGCCTCATAGCATAACTGCCTAAGTCATATTTTAAGGTTTTTCAGAAAAGAAAAAATTCAGTGTTAGGAGAGTAGAGTTAGGCAGATATCACAATTTGGCTTCGGCAGTTATGCTATGAGGCTAACGAAATTTCAAAAAAATGTTTTCAAAACACATTTGAATTCAAACCCCTCTTAATAGACAATATTTAAAATTGTTAGTTTACTAATGCATGAACTTATTCGATGTGTATCTTCGGAGATTGACCAACATGTTCTTATCTGAACTCCTCAAATATCACCGCGTTGTCAGAGTACTTTCACTTCTACATATGACGCGCTAGGCATCCCTCTGTCTGTTGACGTTCTGGGATGGCTTGCCGATTTTATATTTTTGTCCTTTTAAAGTACACATCCATTTTCACTTGAAATGTACAGTCTGTTAGATGCATACAGTCTTTCAAAATAAACATACTTTGTCAGTAAAACACCTCATATTTATGTTTATTTCCCTGTGCAACAAAAGCACGTGGTTAGGTTTAGAAAAACCATGATGGTTTGGTTCAGCATTCACACAGTGGCTCCCAGGTGAAAGTCCAGAGTTTGTTAGACCCATCCACTTCCTTATACTCCTTACTTCCAGCTTTTTATATTACATTGTTATCGGCAGCAGCCAGTGCATTTCATAACACCATTAATGGTGGTGTTAATTAGGAGGTTCAAATGATATGTTTACCATCACCATGGGCATTGGTCAGAATGCAATGAGCCAGAAACTTCAGGAATTGAATTTTCAAACTTAGGTTTATTTTTCAGAGTTTAACTGAATTTAAATGATGAATTCAATAAAGGGTACAGAAAACATGGGTGGTGAATCTAGAAGGAAGCAAAAATAAGATTAAAACTTAAGTTATATTATAATAAGTGAAATAAGGTTACATGTCCATCTTAAAGAAATAAGGTTATTCGTAAACTAACATGGACATGGGACAAAACTAAAGAACACATAACTTAAACTCTTACCAGCACTGCCGCCCCATGCAAAGGTGAGGAAGAAAAGACTGGTGAGAGGGAGTGCAGGTCCTTTAAATAAGGAGTGATCAGGTGAACTCAATCAGCTAAACGAGGAGTGACAAAAGGTGAAAACAAAAGCCAATCAGAAATGAGGAAAGGAGGAGAAAGGAAGTGAGGTAAAGAAAGTGACGTGAATGAGGAAAGGAATGAGAAACTAAAAGAGAATAAGGATTTTTACTACAGATGGCTTTGTGCGTCTGTATCTCGCGCGGATATCCACTCAATGGGTGCGTATTATACTGCCGCGAAAGGTGCGTAAGGTATTTGATGAGTTCGGAATGAGAATGGGCTGGGCTGACATAACATGTTTGAAGAACGAATGGTTTATCAGCTGTTTCTGAATGCCTAGACATTCAAGCTCACTGACTGTTGCTGTTTCAAACTGCACACTTATCGGAAGTGAATGTGCAGGTTGTGCCCCCTTGTCTACACCTGCACTGAGCCAGAGCAGCAACGGCACAAGCCTAGAACAGCAGTAACATACCGAGCCAAGGGGCATCAGTGTGCATGGCAACACCGCAGCCAGGATGTACAGTTGACATTCTTCATCCTGCAGTACTCCCATAGAAGCAGGGCTGGGTCTTGTGGGTGGAACTTGGTGTATCTTGACCTACATTGTGGGCAGTATGGGAGTTCAAAAGTTACAACAGTGACCTTCTCATCACTGGAACACATGCTACTAGTCGTTTTTCCATAACATCGAGAGCTTTCATTGAGATCCTCAAAGATCCTCCACCTAACCCACTGCTGCCCCAACTGAGTATGTGCATGTGTGCACTGAGTAAGAGCACTTCCACCTCAAAAGCTTGATGGTCACACTGGACGTGGCCTGTAAGATTGAGGCAGCACACCAGGAGTGGCATCAGCTCCATAGGCCAAGGCTCACCTCCTCATGTTTTAGAGATGTGTGTTTTGTGATGGGGCAAGCTCTGCAGAGTCTCTTGCAAAAAGAATCCTCAATGGAACAAGGCAGACTACAAAAATGAGGAGAGGTGGAGTTTGGAGTTTGAGGCAGCAATGGAGGACTGCAGGGTGAAAAATGTTAATTACACCACCAATGGGAAGTCGAAAAATGAAGCCAACATCAAAGTGCCGGAAAAACTGCAATTCTCTGTATGGCCTCTTGAGGCTCTAGAAGCCAGTCATTCTCCATAGACCCCCTAACTTTACAGCAGAAATTTACAAATTTACATCCTGGTGCAAAAAAGCAGTTTTGGTCTCTATGGCTAATTTCTCCATTCATAACAACTGCACAGGGGGTGAATTTTTTATACAACTCACCCTTTGAGGCAGTTTATCCAGGCTTAAAGTTACACATAATTAAGGGCCATCAGTTTTGAGTGACAGGCTGTCTGCCAATAGTGTGCTTGCCTTCTCAGTCAGATCGCTCCTCCACAGCTCCAGCCTCTAGCCCAAATATGGTCACTTCTGTCTCCAAAAAAAATCAAGAGGGAGATAGCCAAAATGTTTAACTCGAGGCTTCAAAACAGGAGTCCACAAACCAAGGGGTGATGTCACTGTAGCTCCATACATTATTTTTACAGTCTATGTACTCACCCTGTGGCCTTGATGGCTTGATTTTCAATCCACACAGCCAGCATTTGGAGTGGTTGAGATAGTGAGACATTCGTTTTTTCGTTAAGTTGCGTGGCATGGCTGAAGTTATCACAAGATGTTGTCTAGTTTATAACTGTCACTATATCCTGACAGTAGTACAAGACAGAAAATCTTAAAAAAAATCATGTCTGTGTGGTTCCTCTTAGTCCTGCAGCGTGCTTCTTTCATGAAAGTGAAAGTAAGCTTTTTGTCGTCAGTCTCTCTCTTATAATCGTCTTTGCTGCTGTTGTTGGCAGGAAAATGTGTGCACAAGCAGTGATTGATTCTGCATTATACTCTTTCTGGCTCTGTGGTTGGTTTTGTTTGTTCAGGTACTTTTGCAAGTGCTGTTTGGAGCACTAGGAGGAGCCAGAGGAACATGATTTCCCCAGATTATCTGTCTCATTACTGCCAGAATATAGTGACAGTTCTCAAAAAATAACTTTTTGTCTGCTGAAAACATTACTTGCTGTGGCTATAAGTTTGTTAGTAGAGGAGATGCTGGATCATCAGCCAGAACAAATACAGACTCAGCTGATCCACATCCAGCCTCAGCCACCACTAAAAAAGACCAACCAGTACAGCCGGCTTCAGCAAACATTCTTATTTATATTAATGTTAATATTCACTTTTCTTAAGATTATATAGAAAATATGTTCTATTCAATAAATATTGTTTATTTATGCCTGAAACCATTTCAGGTGACTACCTCTTGAAGCTCATGGAGAGAATGCCAAGAGTGTGCAAAGCAGTAATCAGAGCAAAGGGTGGCTATTTTGAAGAAACTAGAATATAAAACATGTTTTCAGTTATTTCACCTTTTTTTGTTAAGTACATAACTCCACATGTGTTCATTCATAGTTTTGATGCCTTCAGTGAGAATCTACAATGTAAATAGTCATGAAAATAAAGAAAACGCATTGAATGAGAAGGTGTGTCCAAACTTTTGGCCTGTACTGTATGCTAATTAAGAGTCTCTTATAAGTTAAGCTACAGCTAGTCAGAGTGAGATGGGTCACCTATTCAGCAGCCTGATGGCCTGTGGGAGGAAGCTGTTGCTTGTGGTCCTTGCTCTGGTGCTTTGCACCTCCTGCCTGGTCGCAGAGGAGTGACGAATTCACGGCAATGCTGTACAAAGTATGTGTTTAATGCTGTGAGTTTTTATTGGGAAACCCTTGTGGGAGTTAGCAGTTACCATCACAGTGGCAACCTTTGATTGATGCTGGACAGACACAGCCAAATGAGATCAGTTACTGCAGTTTGACACTTGCAGATGGACAGGACTTTGACATTTTTAAACCTTTTCAAGCATTTCTTCAAGTCTTCTGCGCTAATTCATACTTTACACAAATATATATTTCCACCGTTTTCAAACCTTATGGAATTATTCAACTTTTAAATCCCATTCACTAAATAGACCTTCTCCCAATTTAACAATTCAGTCATAGTCCCTCAACAGCTTCTTCATTAAGAGTAAACCTTGCAATGTAGCGTCAGCTTTTCAACAAACTTGAAAATATTCCACAGCATTCATACATTACGGGTATTGTCTGAGGTTCAAAGCCAGCATTGCAGTGTACCATCAGTTTTCAACACCCAGCACTCACAGTGCAATTTCTTTAGAAATTGCACTCCTTTGTTTAGAAACCATGTTTTCATTACTCCTGTCCACCAAAGAACACTAGAGGTTTATTTTTTTATTTATTTAGAGGTTTAGTACACACTGTAACCACAATTCTCTCTAAAAAAAAACCCCAAACCAAACCAAAAAAAAAAGAAAGAAAATCTGAACAAACACGAGATATTCTTCTCAAATATTATTATGAATATTATGTCTTCATTTAAAAAAAAATAACATCAGCCAACATATCTTAACCAGATTCAGTTTACTTATAAATATCAATATCTGTATTTGCCTTAAAAAATCCAGTATCCATTGAGCTCTTCTGCGAACATATGAAGAAGAAACAATGAAACACAATTTCTCATGCATGATGAAACATTCATATCTATTATTTTCTTGAAGTCTTCAAGAGTCTTCACCCTTTTGCATTTGCAGCTCCTGGATCAGTGCTGGAAAAGAAGAGAAGAGTAATACACAGGTATAACATAACATGACATGACATAACAACGTAAAATGTTAATAGTTTATACAAGCTTTATAAACTAATGACAATAGGCAGCATACAAGTTAGAACTCACCTGTGATAATCTCCTCCTTCACTTTTTGAAGTTCTTTTTTCACGTCTTCAATAATTTCCTTCAAACACACATACATGCCATGAGACCTTGGTGTTAAAATGTTCTTACATGAAAAATCCTACATCATAATTGAAGCCAATCAGTATTTCAGCAAACGGCCTGAAAGCTCTATGTGGTAACATGACACAACAGTGACATCCTGCAAAGAAAGTTATGATTTTTTTAACTACAGCCTGTTCTGCCTTTGATTTGTTTTTCATAGATGAAAAGTTAATATTCTGCTGTGAAAAAGTCATAACACAGATCTCTACTGATATTGGATATTGTTGTGTGTTCAAATAGAGGAACCAACCTGTTTGATTTTTTCCATATCAATATCACTTCCTGCACCGTCGGAGTTCTTTTTTACCACCTTCATTCTAAGAAAGAAAAAGACCCAAGTTTACAGTCAGCCAAACACACTCTCTCAGATCAAGAGGGTCTTTTCCATATGAGAGCGGGCCAGGAGCAGCAGCATACTTTATTTCAGACAAAAACAACCAAAAGCACTTAATACATATTAGAAAAAAGTGAATATAAAAGTGAGAGAAGGGCAGAGACAGAGCAGCAGCAGTCAACAGTTAACAGTAAATGTAATTTTGCATCATCCTAACAACTGCTCATACTTTAGTAAGACCGACCACTTCCTCAAGTCTTTATAAAGACATCTTAACACGTCAGTGAAGCAGTTAGAATTTAGGCAGACCTAATGATTTATGTTCATGCTGTCAAGAAAGAAAACTAGTGAATGCAGTTGCAGGGTTCTATCATGGCAACATGTTGCATGAGACTGTCACCAAAGCACCTGAGAAACAAGTTTCAGTCTCTTTAACTGCAGCCTCAGATAAAAACCACCAAATGTCGAGTGCTAAATTTGCTGTAGCAAGTCATTTGCAAGCAGCACACCACGAATGAAAATATCGGTCATACTAGCACAGAGCTCATTTCGCAGGTTTATACTGTAATGTAGGCAGCAGCGTACAAACCAGAGAGCACTGAGAAGTAGCACCTCGAGACGGTAAAGAACATTGGTGGCAGGTGGGGACAGAGAGGGGAGTGATACCTGGACACTGGGTTAGTGGTGAAGTTAGAGGAGGGAGATGTGGAGGAGCTGGGGCTGGAGTCCTTTTGATTGTTGGTTAAGGATTTGGGCCTGTTGTAAAAACATGCAGATCCTTTAAAGTAGTTTGTGATTGGGTTTTTAAATTTGCATGAATGGCTCAGGGGAGGCTGTTATTCAGCTCCAAATATGCAACACAGTCTCCCAGAAATACATAAAATGGACAAAGCCGAAGTTGTTTTGGAAATGATAGTGGTTTTGGTTAAAATAACTATCGGACACAAGTGACATAAACGTACGTAAGGTAGGACTCCTATGTAAAGACTTTGGTGTAGTTACATTGAGTCCATAACGTCACATAACTGTTATGACTTTTGGTTTCACATGGGACATGAAAAGCAGTCTCCTGGTAGAAAGTCCACACCCTATGCACACTTTCTTGCTCTTTATACTTAGTTTGTGTGTTTATGAGACTAGGCTGAAATATGATGGTTGTCTGTGGAACATAATGTGATGTAATGATCCATCATCAGGATAGAGCAAGCATAATGGATCAAACTCACCTTGGAATGGTGGCAGATTGTTCTTTGGGCTTTCCATTGGTTTCTGATCAAATACGAATATATGTATTAGTACAGCACATTTTTTATCCTAAAATGTATTCCAAGTCTTCATACCAGAGAACATATGTTAAGATATGAAGCATACATTATTCTAAAGCTAAGTCAATGTTTTGGTTGTCGACAAAGAATAAATGTATAATATACAGTGCCGGGAAAAAGAATCTCCTCTTGGGGACAAAAAAGTGTTTTTTGAGAACTGTTCACAGTATTATGTAGTGTGACAACGAGGAGATACTAATAAATGAAAGCCCATTTACTATAGCACCCTACTATAGCACTTATTACAGTCCTGTAGGAGGGGGAAAGTGACATTACTCACCTGCTGGTCCTGAGAATTTTGATGTTGAAGAGTCAGAATCCTGCTGTAGTCAAGTACAGACATGAACCAAGGTTATCATCCACTCATATCTTAAATCTCACTGTTCATTCTACAGATATTACAGAATAATGAGAGGAAATCAGTGTTCATGAAATCACTGACAGGAGACTTACACTGGGAGGTTCCACCTTTTTCTCAGCAGGATTATCAGCAGCTTTCCTCCTATTTAAAACAGATTCATTATAGACATTCAAAAGTGCCAAACATCAGATCATCACAGACATATCTGTCTTACACAGATTGTCTCTTTAAGTAAGAACGTACCTTCTAGCAAGGATGGCACTCATTTCTCCCATGAGACAACCTCCTCCACCTCCACCAGATGAGGGTGCGGGTTTGGGGGGTGGGGCTCCTGCTCCTCCCTCATCCTGGATACACATAAACACCTCCAGTCACTATCTTCTAAATAATTTGTTCTATTGATCAGCTTACTCAGTTTGTCATTAATGTAGACATGGAAACCAAAAACCTCCGTCATTTGTGCTAAGCTGCATCTTTTTATGCAGTCTTATACTGAGCAGCTGTGCATGGTTGTGACTGCACTGGTGGTGTACACTACCTTGACTGTTTTACGTAGTTTGGCTCCTGCTAGAGCTGCGGCAAGATCATTTGCACCTCCGCCTCCACCTCCACCTCCACCTCCACCTCCACCCCCAGGTGGTGGAGGTGGAGGCGGAGGTGGAGGTCCACCCCCACCCCCAGCTGGAGGTGGCGGAGGTGCAGGTGGGCACGATCCTGAGGAAGGTGGTGGACACGGAGGTGGTGGGGGTGCCGGTGGGGCGGGTGGAGCGGGTGGAGCAGCTGGGGCAGCTGGGGCAGACACGGCAGCGGAGGCCTGCCTGGCTTTCTCTAGGCGCTCCTTCTCCTGCTGTTCCTGCCTCTGTTGCTCCAGTCTGGACAGAGATCAATAATTCAAATTTTTGTTAAAATCCCAGCAAGGCCCAGTGTGTAGGATTTAGGGAGATGTATTGGCAGAAATGGAATATAATATAACATGCATGTTTTCTTTTGTGTATAATCACCTGAAAATATAATCCTGGTTCCTCACTCGCAGAGATTGCCATGTTTCTACAGACAAGCCAAACACTGGCTCTAGATAGGGCCATCTGTGTTACCCCATCGACCACCATAGTTAGCAGCCCCTCCTGACAAGAGCGTTGGAAAAACCCTGACTTTTTTTGTTAAACTGCTTTATTCAGTGTTTTCTGGTCTAAATGTCCAGGTGCATTTGTTTTGGAAGGAGGAGACCTCTGTGGATAATTCAGCTCCCACTATAAACCTCCTTGAATATGAACACTGAGGGAATTCTAACTGGGAGAGATTTCTGTTGGTTGTAATGTGCAGTCCTCACCGCTAGATGCCACTAAATCCCCCTAAATCTTAAACACTGTTGCTTTAAAAGCTGTTTTGTGTGTATGTTGGGCTTTTTCTGTCTTTTGAACATGGTGGCTTTTTTCAAAGTATTAAACAGTTAGTTGAAGAAAATAACATCAAAACAACAATCAATGATAATGATAAAAAATAAACAGTAGCTGTAGCCTCGGTGTCATTTATAATGAACAGTACCTTTTCTGCTGTTCCAGCTCCTGGGCAGAGGGTCCATTCTGAGCCGGGCCTGAGCAAAAACATTGTTGTGTGTAATTGACAAGCGAGTTCCTCTGAATCAAGACTATTTAATGAAAACAGTAGATGCCAGCAGGGTTGGAGTCCAGAGAACACCAGACTTAACTAGAGCATCACATCCACTGTGAGAGCATTGCATTTATTATATACACTGTAGTTGGTGAAATCAAGCTGATGAAATTTCAACATGTACAAGTACTTTTGATGTGAAGAAATAATCAGATTTGATTTTAGCTCACGGTAATTTGTCACTGACTAGAAATAATTGATTACTCCTTTAATTGAGCACAGCACTCAACATAATGCTTGATGATGGATGTTTTTTCTAACCATATGTCAGTAACAGCTATATCATAACATAGCAAAAATGTATTAACACAGCAGGACTATGACAAAAATAGAAACATTTGCAAAATCCTCTGGTGACCTTTTTATGATTTCAGAGTTAGGCTGTTACTGTTAAAAAGACATAATCATGCACAGTCACAACATAAAGATCACAACATAACTAACACAGAAACACTTCACACTGCCTGACCTGAATCTAATGCACCCTCTTGCATTGTAATGTTTACCTGTGCCTGCTGGTGCACTGAGAGCCTCTAATGCATGCGTCATGGAGTTGGCAAAAAGAGTAGCGTCTTCTTTACTGCCGAAGTTCAGCCCCCACACGTGTTTAGCATCCCGCCATTGGTGGAAGCTTGGTGTGGCTTGATTATACTTTATCCCTTTGATAATGGGACAGTTGATCACCACCTGGCAGGAACAGGATGCACAGCATGGTGACTGTATTGATAATCCGAGACTTTGGAGGTCATTGCTTATAAGTTCATGAACATCTGTACAATGCAATGCAATTCAGTGCAATTCAGACAGAGAGGCCAGATGTGTTATTTCACGCTTTCTTATATCAGACTGTAAGGTGTAAGTAATATACTATATGTGGTTCCAACACATTCTCGGTCCCACCTTAACAAATATGGCTGCTTGGCCAGTAGCCCTTTGCTTCAAACTGTGATGCTCTCTAGGTACTCCTTCAGTGTTAGTCTTTGATGTTCATGCATTTTGTCTTTTTAAAATAACAAATACAAACAATGATCTCCTGGGTGAAAGTCCTGTGTTTGTTAAACCCAACCACCACCCCTCCCTGCCACCTTATGAAGACTTTCTAGCTCGTTATACTACATCATTGCTGTGGATGGGTTTACCGACCTGCAGCCCTTTGCTGCATATTGTCCCCTCCCTGCCCCCCCCTACCTGTACTATGAAAAAAATGGCACAAAATAATCCAAGTGCCTTGTGCATCAGGATCTGACACTGGTGGCCTTGTTGAAATGAGAACGGGCTGGTTATTCTCTGCATCTGCCTACAATGTGACTAAAATCCACTAGATGGTGATGATGCTGTATTGTTCAAAAACATCATTTCCAGCTGATAACAACAGAAAAAAACCATCACATCAACTTTGTTTGTGCTTGTGCGTGCTCACATGTGCCGATGTGTGTGTGTGTGTGTGTGTGTGTGTGTGTGTGTTTTTAAGTTTAAGTTTATAAGTTTATTTACTTTATTAATCCCCCTGAGGGGAAATTCAATGTTTTCACTCTTGCTTGTCAATTACACACAGGTCCAAAAGACACACACACACACACACACACACACACACACACAGGACCTATACATGCACAAAGTGGAGAGATCTCAGAGTGAGGGGGCTGCCCTTGGTGAGGCGCCCCAAGCAGTTGGGGGGGTTCGGTGCCTTGCTCAAGGGCACCTCGGCAGTGCCCAGGAGGTGAACTGGCACCTCTCCAGCCACCAGTCCACGCTCCATATTTTGGTCCGGATGGGGACTCGAACTAGCAACCTTCTGGTTCCCAACCCAAGTCCCCATGGACTGAGCTACTGCCACCCCTAATGTTACTCCTCCTTGTGTGTCTGTGTCAGTGTCTGTGTCCGTATCCGTGTCCGTGTCCGTGTCCATGTCCGTGTCTGTGTCTGTGTCTGTGTCTGAGTCTAGTAGGAAGTAAGAGGCCACAATGGGGTACTGGTCTCAGCCTGACTACAGAGCAAGATTTCAAAGTACAGGTACAAGCTGTGACTTTTCTCAGTGATGAGTTATTGTTTAAAGGTATAGTGAGCATCTGATGTCTATTGTTGACCTGCTCTCATATTTGGAAATGATGAGCTCATAGCAAGAAGGTGGTGAGACTAAACTTCTCTGCTTGAAGTCCAGTGGTTTCATAGATTATGATTCTGAGCTTGGAGTGAGCAAACTTTATGTGTTTAATGACCTTTCAGAGGTTTGATGGGCTTGATATTCAATCAGAGAGACTGTGCTATGTGTGTACAACCAGCACACTTGAAGGTGATTGTCTGTGTGTGTGTGTGTGTGTGTGTGTGTGTGTCTGTGTCTGTGTGTCTGTGTCTGTGTGTCTGTGTGTCTGTGTACACTTGTCTTGTACCTGCTGGTCGGCCTGCATTTTGCGGCCCACCACTCTGAAGGTGTTGGCTGCAGGGTTGTGATAGATCTGGACGCGGCTGAAGGAAGGACTGTCAGATCCCGCCGGCACCCAACGCTTGTTGCTGTCATCATACATCATGACTGTCGCCCTCACTTGACAGATACTGGACTCACTGTGGGGAGGAGACATGATGGGAAAATGATGATGAGATGCAGAGTACAAGATCATAGGGTGGAAGGAAGTGTGGAGCAACAATAGAAGTGTGTAGTGTGATATGTAGTGTGGTAGTACTGCAGGAATGGACAACTGGATTTAAAGAGGTAATCCATGAATATTCATATTTACCAAACATGACAACGCAGCAGGGGCCGGTATTGTTTTCACTTTGTTTTGTTTTCACTTTGTGAAAATAACACAGAGAACGGAGTGTGCCCAATGTAAGCTGAGGCCTTAGCCATGAGCTGGGTTCGAGTCCAACCTTTGGCCTTTTGCTGCATGCTGTATGGGAGCACTACTACTGTATTTCTGAACTACACATCCCCTTGATATTTCTTGCCATCTTTCCATGGTGTAGCAGGTCTGTCACTCAATGCCGCATTATCATGGGATGCATTAAGACAACATCAGTCGCGTGCATCTATGCCACATAGCCATTGCAGATTCAGGTTTTACATACAAAACTGTATTTCTCTCTGACATGTAGTGACATAGAAGTATAAAATAGCATGTAATGGAAATATTCAAGTAAAGTACAAGTGCCTCATAATTGTACTGAAGTACAGAGCCTCTGTAAATGTACTTAGTTACATTCAACCACTGTAAAAATACCTAGACAAAGATGTATTCACGTATTTTGTGCATACTTTCTTTAAAATTATCTCTCAGGTTGTATATACAGTTGGCACAGGATACTTACATGCAAGCAGGCCTGTGCTAAACTTGTATTGTAAAATGTATTTGTATTGAACAAGTTTAAATGTTTCAGGAAAAGTTAAAGAAATAGAAAACAGAGGTATGTTTGCAGCAGTACTGCAGATACTTATTTCTATGCTCTATGAAGCATCATGACAATAAGTTAATTTAGTCTACTTTGCTACTGCTATGTCTAGCCTGTGGGAAATATGAACTTCCTGCCAGAAAGATTTCATGTCATGTTTTGAGCACTTCCTGTGCTCAGCACAATGCTTCCTCATGTGGACTACATTATTTCACTTTCAGTGATATACTGTATGCTAACTTCTCAAAGTCATTAGCCCTCCAAATCTTTTTTAGGATTTCATGAAATAGCCTCTCCACAGAAAATACAGATAACAGAGCTCTGATATTTTCCTTTTATATGTGACAACTGTAAAAACTGAACACCTGCTTTGAGCTCGAGACACTCGCACACAGCAGGAAACGTAGTCAGAACTGAAGAGCTTGTTAAGAATGTGTAGTGCAGAGTTGATAGGAAGCAGTTCTGTTCTGCACAGCTTTACTTGTTCATGCATGAGACATTCAGAATGATTTGAATGAAAAAAGGAAAGCAGATTTGAGTCGATAAACATTTTCACTGTAACAGAAAGTGAACTCACCCCATATTCCAGCTACAGTCAGTGTCCAAAGTTTCACTTGCTTTTTAACAATCTGCTTCTTCTCATCAACTTGAACACTCCCTCTCTCAAGTACATGTGTCCATCAGTCTATTCAGTCAGACCTGCTGCCATTACTGCCTGCACACCTCCATCACTCGCTCTCATGACTTTGTTTAACACCAACAACTTGCGCTTCTGCCTTTGTGCTCTCATTTCCTGGGCAGGTTTTTTCTCTCTTCCTGTTCTCATTTCACTCGTTCTTTTAAATTCTTGTTTTCACACCTCGCCCATTTTCTGTTCCCCAGTCAGCTCTGATTTCTGCTTGATTTCTTCCTTTCCTTCATATAGTTTGGTTTATTTGGGGAAGAGGAATAGTTTGTAGTACAACTAGTGCCCTGCTGAACATCAGTGTGTGTGTGTGTGTGTGTATGTGTGTGTGTGTGTGTGTGTTAGGGTGAAGGACGACAAGATTCACTGCATTTGCACGCACACTGGTCATGAGTCCTCTTCACATAATTATTTAGACTACTTCAGATAAAGAGTTGGAGGCGTCACATGCAGTGGTTCAGTGTAACTTTCTGTGTGTTATTCTATTTCATAGCTGTATTGAATCTGTATTAATAACTGTATAATTTATAGCATCCATCCAACAGCGGTAGTATAGAGCAATGTAGTACCACAGGTACAGTAGTGGTAGCCTGTACTGAGTACTTAAGGAGTAGTGTAAGGGAAGAGTAGAGGGTAGGGAGTAGGAAGCTGAAGGGCAGTGAAAGCCACATTAAAATGGTCTGAGTCATAGCCTACAAAAAGATGACACTGCGTAAGTATTCAAATAGTGCCCCTCACCCAACCCCCAACCCCCAGAGAAAGACCAAAAAAACCTTATTTATCTTGTGCACACTTGTTTAAACAGTGGACAAAGAACTTGAAATAAGAAGGGCCAGTTTTTTGTCTTGCACAAAGAAAAGTGAAGCTACCTTTTTACCATTTAATTTCCATGCTGCAGCACACGGACTGGTGCTTTGCATACAGTTAGAGCGCAGCTCCGTAGGGCAACAACACACGGTACAGTCAACAGTCTCAGCAGGCATTTTAGGAAATGCTAATACTACATATCATTCTCAGGTATAAAGAGATTTATTACCAAAAGACACATTTATTTACTCTGTCTGAAGACATTTACACTTAGGACCTACATAAATAAATATTATGTCTTCAGATAATGTGATTATCTGTGAAAGCTTAAATGTTGTGAACTGCAGAGAAGACTTCCCAAATGAGCCTTGAGCGTCACTTTAACGAAGCAACACTGTTTAATTTCTCTGTTATATACCAGTTTGAATATCGTAGCTTCACATTCCAGACAAATTACAATAGTTAAGTGTGTAGCTATTTGATTTTAACATATATGAAAGATGCTGATAGCTTTCCTGTTCTTTCTTCCTCAGTAGGCCATCATCAACAGTAATGTGAATAGCACTGTTGAAATGTGGGACATATACTGGTTAATGTAGCAGTCAGGCAGGGCTGACGTGTGTTTATACTGCAGTACAGTTCGCATGATCCTCCTAATGTTCTTGGAGTGACCTCTATTGTTATTTGCATGACAGGGTTTAGTCTTCAGCTGCATTTGTATTTGCCAGCAGAGCCCAGTGAAATGAGAGGCACGCAGTTCATTTTCCTCTTTAGCATGCACTGACTGTGCAGACAATTAGACGAAGATGTGCAGTTTGCTTTGTCATTGTTCATCTGGAGAATTTCTCAACAGAAATAAAAGTTCATCATCATCATCATTTCTTTTATTCACACATCAATTAAAATCATGTACAACATACTCATTTTTGTAGTTACCTTATGTGAAATGGGACACCCTAGGAAGCTTAAAAAGCTTTTTAAGAGGGGCCCAGGCACAAAATAAATACATGTAACAATAACACCCCCCCCCCCCCCAACACCCCCCCCACCCACCAAACAAAAACAGAAAAGTACATGTTTGCATACATACACATACATATACATACAGTGGTGGAAAAAAGTTTTCGGACACCCTTAAAATTTTACACAATCTCAAATATTATCATGAAATATTTGTGGAAAAATCTTTTTTGTGTTTCAAAAGGTGTGGCTGCATTAGACAGATACAAACAAATACAAATTATATTTTTTTGTTTATTGTTTACAAGAAAAACTAACAAAACTAAATTCTTGACAGTTTCAATATGTCAGTTCTCAACATTGTCGGTATCGAAGTCAACAAATAACAGAGAATGTGTTCAAAACTGAACAAAAAATAAATAAACCATCACATCATCAAATTAATATTTAGTAGTCCTGCCATTGGCACGTAGTAGAGCTCTAATCCTGGCTGGCATGTTCCCCACGAGCCTTTCACACTGTTGAGGGGTAATCTTTTCCCACTCTTCTTGAATTACTGCTTTTAATTCTTCTAAATTCTTTGGTTTATGCTTTGAAACAGACCTTTTGATAATCCACCACAGATTTTCAATGGGGCTCATGTCCGGGGATTGAGCTAGCCACTCTAAGACCTGGATACTGTGCTCCTGCAGCCAAGTTCTACTGGCCTTGGATGTGTGGCAAGGGGCATTATCTTGTTGAAACATCCAGTTTTTACCTCGACGGAACAGTGCATGCGCAGAAGGGAGCATGTGGGTTTCGAGAATGGTACAATACTTGGTAGAGTTCAATGTGCCATCACAGACAGTGAGATGACCAACACCAGCAGCGCTCATGCATCCCCAAACCATGATACTGCCTCCACCATGCTTGACAGTAGGTACTGTACATGCTGGAGATAATGCTTCACCTGGCCTTCTGCGTACCCTCACATTAGTAGGAGGAAGATAAAGCTGGAAACTGGACTCATCTGACCACAAAATCTTCTTCCAATTCCTGGCTGTCCAGTTCTTGTGTGCCTGGGCCCAACGACGCCAGACTAACCTCTGTCTCTCATTGATCAGGGGCTTCTTGATAGCCTTGTAGGACCTTAAGCTATGATCTAAAAGTCGGCCACGTACAGTGCGGGTGGAACACTGGACACCAGTTTGGTTTGACCACTGCTGCTGAAGCTCCTGTGATGTCATTCGGCGGTTTCCTGCACATGCGGATCAGGATGCGGTCATTTCTTGCTGAAGAAACCCTTGGACGCCCAGATCTTGGTTTGTCTTCCAAGCTGTTGGTTCGTCTGTATTTCTGCAGAGTGTATCCAACTGCTGAAGGACTGCAGAAGAACGACCTTCATCACTGGTACCAAAATGACCCAATACTCAAAATTTCTTATGTATTTTTATGGAACCAATCAATTTTAAGTTTTTAATGGCTTTTTTAGGATTTATTTAGTATTTTGGCTGTGACTGTACTAAAAGAAATTGCACATGAAGACCTAAGAGTGATTCTTAATGCAATATTTCACAAATGCATGTAGTGGTGTCGCCTTCCTTTGTCGGCATGATGGTAGTTTTACTGCCAACAGTGACACGGTGAGAGTCCCGTTTCTGTCCGATGGACTGGCACTTTAATGGTCAGTTCTGGCGATACAGATGTTCCGGACACCAAAAACACAAGAATTAGTAAGCAAGCAGTAGAAAATCACTATAAAAAATACATTGTTTGCTGGTCAACCGGAGCACGTTTAGTTACTCCTGTCTCACCCTGATGACGTCATCATTAATAAGTAACATATTATTATTATTTCACGGTTTTGGACATTTTAATTAATTCATCCATCCATTTTCTACATCACCTTTTTCTGTTTAGGTTGCAGGGGCTCAGTGGCATATCTTCTTATAAGCGATATAGGTGCACCCACAGGAGGGGGGGGGGCCGGCTTAGGCCTGGGGTGCCAAATGTGCTAGGACCAGCACTGCAAGGACTGCTGCCTATTCCAACATGCACTTGGTGACAACTAGGGAACAACACAACAGGATAAAAAGTACCATGATATATGAATAACATTATTGAATGACCATTGGTGAAGCTCCTTTTAGCTTATTGAGTACTATCTGAATATACTGTGATTGCTTTAGGAGAAACAGATAATATTAGCTGTCTCAACTGCTGCTAAGAAAACCATTATTAAAAATTGGTTCATACCCATGACTGTCATGAAGAGAATCTAGTTAACTTTTTTCATGTTTTTACTTGAGAGGTCTTCTAGCAGAATTACTGAGGTTAGAGCTGACATTGTCAATAGCTGGTCTGAAGCTACTGAAATCATCCACGAGCTTAACTCAGTCCAACCTTTGGCCTTGCCTTGACCTTATTTCCTTTCTGAACAGGTACATGTACTTGCACGTGTACAGTTTAATGGTATGTGTATGTTAGCATTCATTCTTTTGTGTCTTTGTTGTGATGTGGTTGTTTGCTACAGTGGATTTGCTAATAATTACATTCTGTGTTGAGGTTGTTTTGATTATTGATTGCTGCATTGATATTAATTCCATATTTTTTACTTATTGATGTGGGCTTTTTAATTATCCGACTTTATTCTTTGTCTTTATTTCGATTTTTTCCTTGTTTGTATTACATTTATTTATAGTTATCATTATTATTGTAATATTTATTGCATTTTTTGTTTCTCGTCATTTTGTCATTTCTGCTGACCAACTCCTGTTCCCTGCACCCCCCCCCCCCCCCCCCCCCCCCCCCAGTGCTTGGTGATCTACAACTTTGCATTATCTAAATAATTGATCACAAGAAGAGAAAGTACCATGATGTATGTGCGATCATGTAAAGAACACAGTCAACAGAAGCAGTTGCTTGAATGTGTGTCTGAATGGCCTTTGTGTGCATTTTTAGAAGCTCTGTAATCCCACCAAACAATTGAAACAGAAAGAGACTCAAAAAAAGAGAAAGGGCTGATTTACCTAGCAGTTAAGGCTGTGGCTCTTCTGTACTTGCTCCTGTTACTCAGACTGTGCCCTTTGTCTGGGGCCAGGGCTTGGTCCGAGGCAAAAATTTGCATGCCAAGGGCCACTTGAATGTGAAGCTCCCCGGATTCTCACTACCTGACATGCAAAACCAGTGGGGGACCAGTTAAAATGGCGCACGCGCACAGTCTACACAGGTGTACTCCAGTCATACCCCCCTGTCACTAAAGCTTCAAACCTTCACCACTCTTCCCAGATAGTGTTATGGAAATGAGTGCTGTGATTTTGCTGGGATACTGTACCTGCAGGTTGTCCATTGATGAGGGTTGGATGTAAGGATTAGACATAGGGTAGCAGGCTGGTTTGTAAAACTGAAAGCAGTAAGAGAGCAAGGATCAGAGGTCGGGGTGAGATACAATCAACAGAAGTCAAAGAAAAAGATAATTCAGATTGATAGAATTCAAAGGATGCCGAGGTCTTTCCTTGTAAAAAAGAAACGTGGGGCGTGTGGAGCGTGGCAATGGAAAGAGCCAGAACAGCTTGAATGGAAAGAAGATAATACAGCAGGTAAGAATTTGGAGTATCTTTTGATACATTTTCAGCTGTGAAGTGTAAGCAGTAACATCAAAGTTGATTTATCCCTGATGAGCAGTACCATTTTTACGTAATTTGACCATTTTTATTTACTTATAAGGCACACAATTGTTTAATTTTATCTCTTTTTAGTGAGTGACATTGCTGTGGAGCAGATGTCCTGCAGTCGTGACATCCAACAGCCTACAACTGTGCCTCAGTCAGGAGTGTTAGGATGTGGGACAGCAGCTGGAATGAGACTATCATTACCTTTGGCAGGATCAGGAGGACCAGGAGCTGACGCCAGACCCAACTGGTCCACACTTATGTTACGTGGCTCCTTCTACCATCCCAATGCACTGGCACTGGTTAGCAGGGCGAAGGTAAGGTCAGGCTTTTCTTGTGAAGTATAGTGTCACTCCTGTATTACAACCAAGTATACTTGGCTTCCATACAATTTGCCACCTAACTTGTGGCACTTGTTGCTGTGTATGGGTAAGAATCATACATTAGGTAGCATTAGCTGGTGACTGCTGTGAGTAGGGCTGCTGACAGCCTGGAAAGAAACTTACAGTAGGAAATGGACTGGACTGGAATCCAATATTTAGTGGACTGGTGACTAGTTGAGTTAGATGAGCAGCAGTGTCAGCTTGACTGCTGTGTTTCCAGTCAGGTGAAATCAAAGGGGCTAACCATAGTAGTAAAGCCTAAGCTGATACAATATACATATATGGCTGTTTCAAGCAGCAGCGTATCTGCTCGTCACTTGAGTGCATGTAGCATTTCAAGGCTGATTTAAGAAACATTAGGTAAGAGTTAGAGAATGGTGTATCTTGTCAGAGGGCTGACAGCACAGCCTGGTACCTCCTGCAGGTTTTGACAACAAATTGTGCCTGATGCTGACCAGTGTTATCCACATTTTAATATTCAGTGGTTTTCTCTTTCTACCAGCCTCGTCCCCGGTCTTCCCCCAGTTCAGGTGACTTTGTGTGCTCAGTGTGCCACAAGATATTCCCTCTGCAGCGGATGTTGACTCGACACCTGAAGTGCCACAGCCTGGTCAAACGACATCCTTGTCGATACTGTGGCAAGGGATTCAACGACACCTTCGACCTCAAGAGGCATATGCGAACACACACAGGTTAGGAATGAACTTTGCTCACACATACACACGCACCCTATCTGCTTCCTTAGAAAATGCATGAAATCAAAGTACTAGAAATGCAATCTAAAAATATCAGTAAACCTCTGTGCTCAAAGTTCACCCCCAAACACAGCAAGAACAGTGACATCTGGTGGCTTATACCACTTATTGCATCCCGTCAAGACTGGGGCCGAAACACTACAACACCTCTCTAATTATAATGGTTTAAGTTTCACATGTGCATTAAAACAAGCTTATTATTTTTTCAGAAGTCTGCATTAAATGTATATGTTACTGTGTAGTGTGTTACAGTAAAATAATTAATGCATTATCCATTATCCTTCAGTATCATTCACCATCCCTTCTATCCTGAATCATAAAACAGGGCTTGCAATGAAAGTACTCCAACCAGAAGCCCCCCAAAATGCTAGCGCAAACCCTAAAATCTGAAATATGCTGACATGTATACAATGTTTAATGCAATATAAGCCTGTAGAGCCCCTTTTGTTATCACAGCCATAGTGTACGTTTGCCCCTGAAGGTCTTGCAGTGGCCTTTGTGTGAGATCAGTGGCTATGTGCATGTTATGTGTTTCTTTAGTACACTTGAAGACAAACTTTTCTGGGAACATGACAGAAAATTCCAGATGGATTCACATTGCAGACACTGCCACTGACATAACATGTAACAATTTGGCCACAGTTTAGCAAACTGGCCGAACACACTCCAGTCATACAAGACCTAGGTTTGTTGATAAAAATGCATGTCATTTATAGGGGGCTGTTCAAGGTATTCAGAGATGCTTTGCTTGAAAAGATTAAAAAAAAAAGTTATATTTTAAATACTGTTGGGTAATTTAATTTACTGTATGAACAGTCTGTCGTGTCCTTACAATTGGAGTTAAGTAGGCTACAGTATGTAAGTAAAGGTATTTAGTATTATTCTACCTCTGCTAGTGCTCATATCAGTCCAAAACCTACAATCAGAGATGGATTCAAGAGCCGAGGTACAAAAGACAGGCCCCCAGAAACAAATCAGCTTTAAGACCATAAAATGTTATGATGATTTTTTTTAAATGATTCAAGATCATGTCCTTTTAATATTTTTCATACATGTCTCTTTTTTGTCTTCAGATGTATATATGTATTGATTATTAGTGCTTTGCATGCTTTTAGATGCCTCTCTGACAGGTGTAGCCTTAGTTGCAAGATTTGTCACACACCTAACAGTGCCAGTCTGAATGTATAAATACATCCACACAAGCATGCACAGGAAAAATAAACCCTCTCTTTTGTCTCCCCCTGCTGCAGGTATCCGTCCCTACAAGTGTGAGCTATGTGAGAAAGCCTTCACTCAGCGTTGCTCTCTGGAGTCCCATATGAGGAAGATCCACGGCGTTCACCAACAGTATGCCTACCGCCAGAGACGCTCCAAGATCTTTGTGTGTGAGGATTGTGGTTACACTTCAAGCCGCCCTGATGAGTACTTCCTCCATGTGAGACAGTGCCATCCTGGCAGTCCTGCCCTCCGCAGATACTACCGCCGCCAGGCCCATGAGAACAGCAGCTTTGCCTCAGCAGACCGTAAACTCAACCCCTACTTGCTGTACTCATCCCCTGCATACTACATGGAGGGGTCATTCTGATCCTGGACTACACTGTGTTGTAGCTGTTTCATTAAAGATATTTTAAGATAAAATTTGTTAGTTTAAGGATTTTTTAAATGTTAATTCAACTGTGTGACACTTAGAACATCTATGTCTGTATATTTTTGTGTCTATTCATCAGTTTCTGTTTTCAGTGACAGCTTTTAATGTAAAACACTACTTTTATACCCGTTTTAAGAGTTTCTTTTATTTTTTCTTCCACTATGTTCACACTTACAATAAAAATGAAGGACAAAAAAGTGTTCTTGTTTTTCACACACCACAAAATAATCTGGGGCTGTATTCACAAAGCTTCCTCGTGCTGAGAGTTGCTCCTAGTAACGCAATTCTAAGAAAATTCTTACAACTGTGACGTTTTCTTAGAATTTCCCCTTAAAGTTCAGACTAAGTCCTTGTAAAGGTATAAGTTATTCTTCTCAGACCTTAATAGAGCTCCTAAGGTGGAAAAACTGTTAGGAGGACTTTTAAGCAGATGAGAAAATGGAGGTCGGAGAAATATTCTCCAAACCATGAATGACAGTGAGTAAATAAAATACAACAGATGAGATTGTGTAGAGATAATATGTGAAGTTGATGTCATTAGGGATACACACACATTTCCAACCTAACGGCAGAAATGAAATGATGGAAGAGAAAACTTGAAAAATGCAACAGTGCAGCTGTGATGACTTGGGTCTATCTAAAGCGTCCATCAGCAGAGTGATCTCACTAAAAATAAGAACACTTTCACAGCAGTTTATTTCATATCCACTGAGTGTCCACACCTTTCAGGCTCACAAAACCAGTCATTTCTGTTAAAAGAATACATCATACCTAGCAACAGGGTCAACCACACCTCCTCAGCAAACCGACTGTACAGTGCGTCAGTAAAGATGCTCTGTGTGCAGCCCTTCGTGAACAGATACTATACAAAGAGAGGGAGAAAAAAATGATGGAATCAATAACAAACATATAGAAAGAATCAAGATAGACAGCAGTGACACAGTGTGTGTGTGTGTGTGTGTGTGTACCTGCTGTATTCCCAGACAGTAGTAGAAGATGCTGTCTGGGCTCTAGGTCTCACCCTTGGGCCGTCTCCTTCTCTGATGAAGCCAGACAGAGCAAAGGTCAGTTACACTGACAGACATCTTCTTTTAATCATGCTAAAAGGTTGTTGACTTGGCAGATTTGGACCTGCAAGAACTGTTTCTTTAGTGAATTGTAGGTAGTAAAAATCAATCTGTATCAACACACAATTATAAAGTTCATGTATACTGATATAAAACAGTAGCTATAAGAGTAACAAGCAAACAAAGAAATGACCAATTGTGTTTTGTCTTGAACAACGCTACTCCAGTGTAATTAATTACAATTACTTATAATTGGCATGCTGTAGGACAGTGTATGTGCAAACATGCTCCACTAAATATGGCCCATAAGACACTGATGACATTGCAAAAACCAAACCATATTAAAAACTTCCACAATGTATCTGATATGGACATACTGTGCCCCCTGGAGGTGACTACACTACAGGACCTTTGACTCTTTTTTCCTGCTGCTGTCAAATCTTAGTCTGTTATACACTGCCTGGCCAAAAAAAAAGTCACCACCAAAAAAAAGGTCATACACTCTAATATTTCGTTGGACCGCCGTCTTTAACTTTGATTACGGCACGCATTCGCTGTGGCATTGTTTCGATAAGCTTCTGCAATGTCACAAGATTTATTTCCATCCAGTGTTGCATTAATTTTTCACCAAGATCTTGCATTGATGATGGTAGAGTCTGACCACTGCGCAAAGCCTTCTCCAGCACATCCCAAAGATTCTCAATGGGGTTAAGGTCTGGACTCTGTGGTGGCCAATCCATGTGTGAAAATGATGTCTCATGCTCCCTGAACCAGTCTTTCACAATTTGAGCCCGATGAATCCTGGCATTGTCATCTTGGAATATGCCCGTGCCATCAGGGAAGAAAAAATCCATTGATGGAATAACCTGGTCATTCAGTATATTCAGGTAGTCAGCTGACCTCATTCTTTGAGCACATACTGTTGCTGAACCTAGACCTGACCAACTGCAGCAACCCCAGATCATAACACTGCCCCCACAGGCTTGTACAGTAGGCACTAGGCATGATGGGTGCATCACTTCATCTGCCTCTCTTCTTACCCTGATGCGCCCATCACTCTGGAACAGGGTAAATCTGGACTCATCAGACCACATGACCTTCTTCCATTGCTCCAGAGTCCAATCTTTATGCTCCCTAGCAAATTGAAGCCTTTTTTTCCGGTTAGCCTCACTGATTAGTGGTTTTCTTAAGGCTACACAGCTGTTCAGTCCCAATCCCTTGAGTTCCCTTTGCATTGTGCGTGTGGAAATGGTCTTACTTTCACTATTAAACATAGCCCTGAGTTCTACTGTTGTTTTTCTTCGATTTGATCTCACCAAACGTTTAAGTGATCGCCGATCTCGATGATTGAGGATTTTTTTCCGGCCACATTTCTTCCTCGAAGACGATGGGTCCCCACTATCCTTCCAGTTTTTAATAATGCGTTGGACAGTTCTTAACCCAATTTTAGTAGTTTCTGCAATCTCCTTAGATGTTTTCTCTGCTTGATGCATGCCAATGATTTGACCCTTCTCAAACAGACTAACATCTTTTCCACGACCACGGGATGTGTCTTTCGACATGGTTGTTTAGGAAATGAGAAGCAACTCAGTTTAACCCAGTTGGGGTTAAATAACTTGTTGCCAGCTGAAAGATAATCGCCCATGCAGTAATTATCCAATAGGAGGCTCGTACCTATTTGCTTAGTTAAATCCAGGTGGCGACTTTTTTTTTGGCCAGGCAGTGTATGATCCCAGGCACTGCTGTGGAAACATCAGTATTACTGCGTTTTATAAGTAAAAAATATTGAATGATGTGTGTTTGCTCATAAACACACAAACTTGTAACAAAAGCTCCCATAAAAAGATAAAAAAGACTGATATTAACAATAAAATACTCAGTTATCTTTTATGCAACTTAAAGAAACGTTAACTTGAGCTTAGCAGAGGTGAAAGTACATTAACATTAACCAAGACAATGATCAGGCGTACTAGTGGGCTGATCTTTATGGTGAGGCCAAATTTCATCAAACCCACAGAAGCTTGTTGAATTCAAAGATGAAAAATGTCAATTAATTTCCTAAGACATGAAATTTGTCAAGGTAATTTTTGATTTAATGACAAACTTTATAAAAAATCACAACATGTCTCTTTTTTCTCGCTGATGTAACTAATGTTTCCCACACAGTCCTTTAATGGTGTCCAGTTTTTCACTCATTGTAACCTAAGAGGAACTTCCACAGACAGTCACAATTACTGTATATTGCGTGCCTCTCATTTCACTGGGCTCTGCTGGCAAATACAATGCAGCTGAAGACTAAACCCTGTCATGCAAATAACAATAGAGGTCACTCCAAGAACATTAGGAGGATCATACGAACTGTACTGCAGTATAAACACACGTCAGCCCTGCCTGACTGCTACATTAACCAGTATATGTCCCACATTTCAATAGTGCTATTGACATTACTGTTGATGATGGCCTACTGAGGAAGAAAGAACAGGAAGGCTATCAGCATCTTTCATTTACGTTAAAATCAAACAGCTACACACTTAACTATTCTAATTATCTGGAATGTGAAGCTATGATATTCAGACCAGTAAATAACAGAGAAATTAAACAGTGTTGCTTCTTTAAAGTGATGCTAAAGGCTAATCTAAAAATGAAATGGTCAAAAGGTAGTTTCACTTTTCTTTGTGCAAGACAAAAAGATGGCCCCTCTTATTTCAACCTCTTTGTCCACTGACTCAAGGTTTACCAGTGGACGTAGTGAGCTTTGTTGTCTTTAGACAGATGCCCAAAGAGAGAAGTACTGCATTTATTAAAAGGAGGCTGTCTTTTCAGTAAATTCAGCTGATGGTTACATTGACAGTCACACTGTTAGCCTTGGCTAATGGTGTTTAAACTTTATTTAACATATTTGCACAATTCAGAATGAGCTTTATTGAAGCATCTACAATGGCCTGGCAGCCACAAAAGTTTGTCTGTTTGTTTTGCTTCAGGTAAATGACCAGTCTGAATGTGAACACACAAGAGGCCATGCTTAACTGTTGAAGTGTTCATGGTCGGCCACACCCTTGTTGCCTCTTTCAGTTACAATGTCAAGGTCTGTGTGAGCTGATTCACTGCTGCTCTTTGTCTAGCTTTACCTATTATGTCTGTATTCTTTGGGATAAGATTAAACCCATGTCTATAAATCTGATTTCCGAGGAGATGTTAGGAGATTACATCTATTTATCACAGCTGTATTTACGGTTAAAAATGCTGACCCTTAAAGTTGAATCAAAACATATGGAAGTTTTCTGTTAAATCCATCTTGTGCTCGATCTAATGTCTGAATGATATATTCATATCATTTGAATCACTCAGATTTTCTTTGTGTTTTGGGGACAGTGGTTTCCCAGTGAGTTTAGCCTCGCACCTTAAACATGCCCCTAAATCCAACGAAACTGAGCCGATAGAAAATTCAGACTCACAAGTCAGGGAGTAGTGTTAGACTATGAATGATATCATGAAACCACGTATACTAAATGCAAGAGACATGGAATGTGTGAAATAAAATGATGTAATACAAGATGTAGGTGCATTTACATGGACCTTAATATTACACTCATAATCAAAATCAATAGCCTAATCAGGATGAAAATGAATTAGGTAATCACCTCAGTCAGAAGAGACTGGCATTTTTCAAAACCTTTAATGATCCATTCAACAGGACCACCTAATAACCATGTTAATACTTCTCGTTCTTTTTGCACATGTTTACCCCACACAGGGGAAACATTAGAATAGGACAGAATGGAATTGAGTCTTTATTGTCCACCAGGGGTTTACAAGAGACAACACAGTAAAAAGCAGACAGAAAGTCAGTAAAACAAACATACAAGGTCATAAAACACCTAACGCATCGAATCAGCTCATTGTCTGTCTTTCTCTATAGCGCCTCCTGGAGGTCACAAGCTCGAACTGGCTAAAGAGAGGATGGGAGCCATCAGCTACTATACTCTTTGCCTGCTTCCTCATCCTCTGTGTAAAGAGTTGGGTCAGGAGCTTTTGAGGCTTGCCAACTGTTTTACTTGCCATTGTCACAAAAGAGAGTTTAGTCTTGGATGCATAGTTAAGATGACCATACCGGGCAGGGAGGTGAAAAGTTAAAACACTCTCAACCATAGTTTTGTACACTAATTCTAAAATCTGCTGACAGTCACCGAGGCCACTGAGTTCCCTAAAAAGATAGAGTCGCTGTGAGCATCTCTTGAAAATATACTCAGTATTTCTACAGAAGCTCACGCGGGAGTCCATAACTGCACCAAGATATTTAAAGTTAGGTTACGCTGCATCCACCCACCACTTGTACAAGACAAACCCATCATTGTGACGCCCACAATATGACACTGTAGTGGATAAATATGAGGTCAAATAATTCATTACCCTTACCCCACCCTTTACCACCTCTCTTTTACCTGAATACTTAATAGCTAGCTAATCACTAACTTAGCTTTTTTCTTTGGGGCTTCTGCTTCTGGGCCAAGGGGCGAAGGGAGCTGATCGTGGATGTCTTTGTAGGTATGATGGGCGAGTCATGTAGCCAGTGGGTGGGTCACATAGCTGTTCCAGCAGCATTTGTTGGTGACCCTAAAGGATTTAAGGATTTTGGAAGGCCTTGATGGTCAAAAGGCTCGAAACAACAAGTTGGTTGAACGTGTGTTTGAAAAGAAGAACGAAGCTGACTCTCAATGATGCCCTGATCTTTAATGTATTATAAACACACTTATAATGTGTTGTAATCTGCTTATAGCACGGTATTGTTATACTTATGATTATTGTTATACAGCATTATGAATACATGTGAGTGCTTATATATATTATAAAGCATTTCATAATGACTTAAAAGGTCAAGTATTGTAATTCTATACTAGACATACTTTTCATGCAGTTTTTTTATTTTTGTATTTGATTCAGCTCATTTTTCAACATTTTCAGGCATTTTCTGCAGGAAATATTCATTTGAAAGCAACAAATATATTCAGTCATCAAGTTTTTGTATTAAAGTGAAATCACTGATGTAGTTGTGTTTGTGCTATCAAATGTACTGGGCTTGGTGTTAATGACAAAGTGTAATGTGTTATCTCTCAGTCTCTGTCACATCATGACTAACTGGCACTTCACTTCCTCCTATAATGTTATAGCAGTGGAAGAAGAACTGCGAACTTCATTATTTTTGCTACAAAGGGTCTGAATAGATATCAGTTTCGAGGAATGATTAACTCATTTTCATAAAACATCATCAAAGGGAAAGTATGATTTTCACTGATTGCAGGTGTTGTAAATGATAGATGTTACATAGATCTTCACTGTCAAACTGTCCAACTGAAAACTTAATGGCTAGCTAATCACTAACTACCGAATGCTTCTGGGCAAAGCATTCGAGAAGCTTCTCATAAGTTAGGAACTTGACAGCAACAAGTGTGTTTTTAGTATATCTGCATGATATAAAATAGAACTATGTTGCCTTGTGTGGAGCAGAAGAGTTCCCTTTGCATAAAGAAAGTCTTTGAACTCTTACATACAAAAGCATACAGCTATCTGAGGTGTATCTTTGTTGTTGGGGATGGGTTTGTACATGTTGTATTTGTAGTGTGTGTGCGTGTCAACCTATAACCTTGAATGCCTGTGTGTGCGTGTGCGTGCGTGTGCTGTGTTCCTTTAATAGTCATCTCTAGCCACATCGAAGTGTTGTTCATTTCCTCTTATCTCTAGCGATGACTCTATTGTTCCTCATTCTCTTAACGCAGCAGTATGTAACATCATTAGGTTCATCATCATCAGGTTCAGTGTCAGGTTAACATTAGGTTAATACATTATACACTATGTAATTATACAAAAATGAATGCAAAGAAGAGCTTTTAGTTTTGGGGAGGATGATATACCACTGAAAACGCTTCTTATTCTAATTCAGTTGGTAACATAAGAATCATAGAGCCCTGATACAACAGCTACTTAAGAAACAATTTGAGCCTCAGATTTTAACACATCGTCTTCCACTGAGGAGAGCTAATGTAATAGTGGCTGTCAGTGCATCTCTGTGTACTTCTCTATTGCAAACGCAATAGAGAAGTAATGTTGAAATGTGTGAGCTTATCAACAATGTGACTGCTGTGTACACACATTCATTAATGTGTGTTCAGGATATATCTGCCCTGCATGAAACTCATTCACACACACACACACCCCTGTTTGACTCATCTGCGGCTGAACCTCTATTTATGAGCATCTCTAGCTCAAACACTATTTCTTCTCCCTTAGGCATTTTTGCCTGTATTGGACAGTTTGACAGTGAAGATGGAGACAGGAGATGAAGGAAGAGACAGGTATGACATGTAACACAGGTCCCCAAATTTGTGAGGCAAACACTGAATCTGAAGGGGCTGCAGCTGATTGCAAAAAGGGGGGGTTGCTGGGTAAAGAAATGCAGAGAAATATAAAAGTAACCAAACACTTGCTACATAGCAAGCCCCTGTGCTAATACAGCTGCACACATACAGTTTGTGCAAACAACTTTTCTTACCAGCAGAAGTGCTTGGTCAATATATATATATTTAAAAAACTCTCTATAAAAATATTAGATCTAAAAGCAGTCTAAAAAACAAACACTTAAAGGTGCTGTGTGTAATTTATTTTTAGACTTTTTATTGCCATTAGAGAGACAAAGACCCTTCTCTACTGGTCTTCCACCATGGGACTTTATTTCGGAATATAATAATATGATAGTTCATAGCCAGAAAAAATAATATTTGGATGCTTTTGGAATTGTGCCATGAATTACACATGTGATATTTATCAATTTAAAATATAATTTTGCAAGTCAAGTAAGTCAGTTTGTCATAAAACTTTTCAATTATAAGACTGTGAAAATACGTAATTAGAAAGACTACGTAATTTGCATAGCTTGTGTAGGTAAGACGTATGATATATTATATATAGCACTAAAGGTGGGGGTAAAATTGATTCTAAGATGCATCACAATTCTTTCTGAGAAGATTAACTCTCCATGCAAAAAACTCAAAAACCAAAAATGTAACCATTTCTTGACATTATGACTGTTTGTACACATCCCCTGTAAATATGTGCGTCACTGTGTCATATTTATGTTCCATATGTTGCTTCCATTTGTTACTACAATTGTGTTAATCATAGATAATGGCTGTGTGTATTACATGTATCTTAAAAAGTTGTTGTTAACTCAGGTAACGTTCACTTCCCCTGTCTTTCCCTAACTTCCTTGCGTCGCTCCAACTGTGTTTGTGTGTGTATATGTATAGTGGTGTTTCATATAGTGGGTATACAGTGATTACAAAGGGGCGGTGGGTCCACGGCCACCCTCATACAACTCAAAATGTCAACTGCACTGATTTCAGTCATTAGTGACAGAATAACTGACTAAAGATAGTTTAATTTGTAATATGAGTGTACAGATTAACAGATGATTTGTGCTGATAAGATTTAACATAAGTTTTTGGCACTTGGACACCAGAGGGAGATATTTTGTGATCGAGGGACATCTTAGCGGCACCGAGATAAATCTCTGAAGTCTAGGCACTGGTGGCTGATGACTTTGTGGTGGATGACTAATGAGGTGAATGAGACTGAATTCGCGAAGACTAGGCAGTGATAGAGGTAGAGGGTGCACACAGCTGCAGCATGAAAGGACTGCAGGCAGAAAAAGAACCATATTTAAAATGAGGAGCTGTAAGATGATAGGCTGACAGAGGGTGTGTCGCTGTGCTATTGGTTCATTGTGGATCTGCTGCAGAACAGGTGATGACTCGATTGACACCCCTGAAAACTGACAGCAAGAGACATAGAGTGAGCATCCGTGCAAGGAGTGAATGGCAGGGTGAGGAAGAAAGTTACAGTCTAGGCATAAAAAAGTATTATCTTCCTGACTGAACTTTCACGAGGGCTTCATTAGTCTATGCACATCAGATGATTAGTAACTGTAACTGTACCATTCCATAACTCTTGCCTATATAGGTTGCTAAATTGAGTCATGGCTTTATGGTTTTGGTGTGCCACCCTAAAATTTTTAGTGGCTCATTTGACCATTTCTGTGAAAACTGAGGTGTGCTAATGCTTATTTTGCCTTCAGAGCCAAGGTTGATGCTAAGGAGCTTCACTTTACTCAGCAGTTGAGAAGCAAGACACTGGGATTTTACTTGGGTGTTGAGGAGCTGCAGTGTTTACTGCTACTACTTGAATAGTTTGGCAGTTCCCTCTTTTGGTATGACTCAGAACATTTTGATGTGGCTTCGACTGTCCCTCAGCTCCTCTTCACTACCCCTGATCCAGACACTGTAAAATGCTCAAAATAGGCTACTACTACTGTACCTGTAGTGCTGATGTGACTACTACTACTTCAACTTCTAGTTCTACTACTAAAGTTCGTCTCAGCACATTCAGAGTTAAACATTACTCTATACTACTGCTGTTACATTCATAATATAAATAAAACTGAACTATATACTGCTGCTGTTGAATGGATAATATAAATAATACATTTATTAATACAGAACAGTAATACGTGTTTGTTTTGAGCTATAAAATTCAGTAACACACAGAAAGTTACACTGAACCACTGCATGTGATGCCTCCGACTCCTTATCTGAAGTAGTCTAAATAATAATGTGAAGAGGACTCATGACCAGTGTGCTTGTGAATGCAGTGAATCTTGTCGTCCTTCACCGCCAAAACACACTCATTCAGCAGGGCACCACTTGTACTACAAACTATCCCCCCTTCCCGAAATAATTCCAAACTATATGAAGGAAAGGAAGAAATCAAGCAGAAATCAGAGCTGACTGAGGGACAGAAAATGGGCGAGGTGTGAAAATAAGAATTTAAAAGAACGAGTGAAACGAGAACAGGAAGAGAGAGAAAAAAACCTGTCTAGGAAATGAGAGTACAAAGGCAGAAGTGCAAGTTGTTGGTGTTAAACAAAGTCGTGAGAGCGAGTGATGGAGGTGTGCAGGCAGTAATGGCAGCAGGTCTGACTGAATAGACTGATGGACACATGTACTTGAGAGAGGGAGTGTTCAAGTTGATGAGAAGAAGCAGATTGTTAAAAAGCAAGTGAAACTTTGGACACTGACTGTAGCTGGAATATGGGGTGAGTTCACTTTCTGTTACAGTGAAAATGTTTATCGACTCAAATCTGCTTTCCTTTTTTCATTCAAATCATTCTGAATGTCTCATGCATGAACAAGTAAAGCTGTGCAGAACAGAACTGCTTCCTATCAACTCTGCACTACACGTTCTTAACAAGCTCTTCAGTTCTGACTATGTTTCCTGCTGTGCGCGAGTGTCTCGAGCTCAAAGCAGGTGTTCAGTTTTTACAGTTGGGGAGGGAGAATAGGGAAAATAGCTGAGCTAAGTATATCATGACATCCTAAAAAAGACTTTGAAAAGTTAGCATATATCACTGACAAGTGATATGATGTAGTCCATATTAGGTAGCATTGTGCTGAGCACAGGAAGTGGTCAAAACATGAAAACCTTTCTGACAGGAAGTTCATATTTCCCACAGGCTAGACATAGCAACAAGTAGACTGAATTAACTCATTGTCATGATGCTTCAGAGTATAGAAATAAGTATCTGCAGTACTGCTGCAAACATATCTCTGTTTTCTATTTCTTTAACTTTCCCTGAAAACATTTAAACTTGTTCAATACATTATACAATACAAGTATAGCACAGGCCTGAAGTATCCTATATAACCTGAGAGATAATTTTTATGAAATTATCCATGAAGTATGTGAATACATCTTTGTCTAGTTTTTTTTTTGTTTTTTTACAGTGGTTGAAAGTGCATTTACAGAGGCTTTGTGCTTCAGTACAATTATGAGGCACTTGTACTTTATTTGAATATTTCCATTACATGCTACTTTATCCTGTCTCTACATTTCAGAGAGAAATAATACACCTTTTACCCTCCTCCATTTATTTGACAGCTGTTTTTGCAGATTCTGATTTTACATACAAAACATAATGTATGAGCACTTTAAAAGATGTGATGCATTGTGACAGATTCTACTGCCCATATATACATTTGAAATAAGCTTAACTGTTGCTGCTCATTTGTATCAGTAAAAATATTAATTAATATCATAATTTATCACTGACAGTATAAATTATGCAGCATCATGTATCAATTTACTTTAATACTCTAATTATATTTTACTAATAATAGTTCCTTACTTTTACTTAAGCATAATTTTCAAATTTAAAACTTAAAGAATATTTTTAAATTGTGGTATTACTACATTTACTTACAGAATACATATTCCACTGGTCCAATACTATGTACATGAATCTATAGCTGACCATGAAAGAGTTTTGTTTTTAAAACATACACTGTTGACTAGGGCTCTGCATCTATTTTTCTGATATGAGCACCATACCTATACCCTAACTTTTTTCTTTTTTTGGTACGTTGTTTTGAAGAATGTAAAAGTTCTCAGTTGTTAAAGTTGTTGCTATTTGACTATTAACTGTGTTAAGTAAACAAAACTATGACTCTGAATAGGCATTCAGTGCCAGGTTGAAGCACTTGACACATAGTAATACTCGGCCCTACACATTGTGTTTTAAACTCTACCATGGCTTTCCGGGGAGCTCACAACTGGCTGTGACTCTCTTCGCAAAGTAACATGTCATTGCATGCATGTAGGTCTTCTTGCTTTATGTCAACACATCTGATATACAGACTAATAGTCTAATGCAACCAGTAAGATCAGTTTAAACCAGACTTCACAGTATAGTAATATACACAGCTATCTAAAGCAGAGGGATAAGGGATCACCTGATGTGGATGGTAGTGATGCTGGCTATATGGCATACATGCAAAGGACAGGTGCTATCTTAATGCATCCTGTGATAATGTGGCATTGAGTGACAGACAGGCTACACCATGGAAAGGTGACCAGAAATATTAATTCAGGGATTACCTCTTTAAAACCAGTTGTCCATTACTGCAGTGCTTCCACACTACATATCACACTACACACTTCTATTGTTGCTCCACACTTCCTTCCACCCTATGATCTTGTACTCTGCATCTCATCATCATTTTCCCATCATGTCTCCTCCCCACAGTGAGTCCAGTATCTGCCAAGTGAGGGCGACAGTCATGATGTATGATGACGGTAACAAACGTTGGGTGCCGGCGGGATCTGACAGTCCTTCCTTCAGCCGCGTCCAGATCTATCACAACCCTGCAGCCAACACCTTCAGAGTGGTGGGCCGCAAAATGCAGGCCGACCAGCAGGTACAAGACAAGTGTACACAAGCTCAAAATCATAATCTATGAAACTGTTGGACGTAAACTGGAGAAGTTTAGTCACACCTCTTTCTTGCTATGAACTGATACTTTTCGGCTGTTAGTCTATGAAATACAATGTGAGAGCAGCTCTCCAACAGACATAAGAGACTCACTGTACTTTTAAACAACAACTCATCAGTGAGAAAAGTCACAGCTTGTATCTGCACTTTGAAATGTTGCTCTGTAGAAGTGCTGAGACCAGTACCCGACTGTGGCTTCTTACTTCCTACTCGACTCTTTCACAGGACATGTAGGCTATGGTTTCTGCTCGTTAGATACATACAGCTGCGAAAGGTGCCTTTTTCGTTGGTGTCTGATGCTGAAATCACTGACCAAACGGCAGTTTTTGACAAGTGGAAAAAGAAAACAGGCAAACAGATTTTTCGTCAAGTACTCAAGTTGTCAACACAATCATTCTCCTGTGCTTCCTGTTCCTGCCAGGTGGTGATCAACTGTCCCATTATCAAAGGGATAAAGTATAATCAAGCCACACCAAACTTCCACCAGTGGCGGGATCCCAAGCACGTGTGGGGGCTGAACTTCGGCAGTAAAGAAGATGCTACTCTTTTTGCCAACTCCATGACGCATGCATTAGAGGCTCTCAGTGCACCAGCAGGCACAGGTAAACATTACATTGTAAGAGGGTGCATTAGATTCAGGTCAGGCAGTGTGAAGTGTTTCTGTGTTAGTTATGTTGTGATCTTTATGTTGTGACCATGCTGCCTTTTCCAGACAGGCATAAATCCAAACCACAGCCTGATTGTATCTATTTAAAAGTAACAGCCTAACTCTGGACTGAAATCATAAAAAGGTCATCAGAGGATTTTGCAATGTTTCTATTTTTGTCATAGTCCTGCTGTGTTAATACATTTTTGCAATGTTATAATTGAGTTGTTACTGACATATGCTATCACAGTGGATGTGATGATCTCCATAAGTTGGGTGCTCTCTGGACTCCAACCCTGCTGGCATCTACAGCTTTCATTAACTTTAAAAGGTCTTGATTAAGAGGAACTCGCTTGTCAATAACACAAGACAATGTTTTTGCTCAGGCCCGGCTCAGAATGGACCCTCTGCCCAGGAGCTGGAACAACAGAAAAGGTACTGTTCATTATAAATGACACTGAGGATACAGCTACTGTTGTTTATCTGTATCATTGATTGTTGTTTTGATGTTGTTTTTTCAATTGTAAAAACACTTTCAGAAAACTGTGAAAAATGCTGCCATGTCCCAAAAGCAGAAACATACATATGGAACAGCTTTTAAAAGTTGCTGGGTTGTCAGACTAACATTAGAATTATTGATCTCTGTCCAGACTGGAGAAACAGAGGCAGGAACAGCAGGAGAAGGAGCGTCTGGAGAAAGCCAGGCAGGCCTCTGCTGCCATGTCTGCCCCTGCTGCCCCTGCTGCTCCTCCTGCCCCGCCAGCCGCTCCACCTGCTCCACCTGCTCCACCTGCTCCACCGGCACCCCCACCACCTCCATGCCCACCACCTTCCTCAGGATCGTGCCCACCTGCACCTCCACCACCTCCAGCTGGGGGTGGGGGTGGACCTCCACCTCCGCCTCCACCTCCACCACCTGGGGGTGGAGGTGGGGGCGGAGGTGGGGGCGGAGGTGGAGGCAGGGGCGGAGGCGGTGGCGGAGGCGGAGGTGCAAATGATCTTGCTGCAGCTCTAGCAGGAGCCAAACTACGTAAAACAGTCAAGGTAGTGTACACCACCAGTGCAGTCACAACCATGCACAGCTGCTCAGTATAAGACTGCATAAAAAGATGCAGCTTAGCACAAATGACGGAGGTTTTTGGTTTCCATGTCTACATTAATGACAAACTGAGTAAGCTGATCAATAGAACAAATTATTTAGAAGATAGTGACGGGAGGTGTTTATGTGTATCCAGGATGAGGGAGGAGCAGGAGCCCCACCCCCCAAACCCGCACCCTCATCTGGTGGAGGTGGAGGAGGTTGTCTCATGGGAGAAATGAGTGCCATCCTTGCTAGAAGGTACGTTCTTACTTAAAGAGACAATCTGTGTAAGACAGATATGTCTGTGATGATCTGATGTTTGGCACTTTTGAATGTCTATAATGAATCTGTTTTAAATAGGAGGAAAGCTGCTGATAATCCTGCTGAGAAAAAGGTGGAACCTCCCAGTGTAAGTCTCCTGTCAGTGATTTCATGAACACTGATTTCCTCTCATTATTCTGTAATATCTGTAGAATGAACAGTGAGATTGGATGATAACCTTTGTACATGTCTGTACGTGACTACAGCAGGATTCTGACTCTTCAACATCACAATTCTCAGGACCAGCAGGTGAGTAACTTTTCCCCTCCTACTGGACTGTAATACATGCTATAATAAATGGCTTCAAAAACAAAAACAGGCTATTCAATTGTTTATTCTTTGTAGACAACCAATACATTGACTCAGCTTTAGAATAATATATGCCTTATATATTATCTTATCTTCTTTCTTTATACCACAACATGATATTAAAACTTGAAATACATTTGAGGTTCAACAGACAGAAATGTGCTGTACTGATACATATGATCATATTTTAGCAGAGATCGGTGGAAAACCTAAGGAAAAATTTTCCACTATGCCAAGGTGAGTTCGAGCTGTTAAGCTTTTGAGATGGTTGATTATTTCATTACATCACATTATGTTCCACAGACACCCATCATATTTCAGCCTGCTCTCATGGAAATATGTGAAATGGACGCAAAGTCTCAACAACACATTAAGTGGTGGTGGACACAAAATGTGTAAAAATTCCATGCTGGCACCACGAAAACGATGCCATTCAAAGTCAGTGAGAATCTTTTGGTGTGGTGGACACACAAATGAGAAAAGAGCAAGAAAGTCTGCGTATGTGGGGCAGGGGTGTTTTATTCAACCAGGAGAACACTGTCTGTGTCCAATGTGAAACCAAAACTCAACATAGTCACGTGACTATGCAATGAAGTATACGTATTTTACTTCACTAAGCAAAGCACATATGGTTTCAGTCATTCAGTGCTGGACCTAGCTCATTTGGTGCCCTGGGCCTGCTTCCACTGGCACCCACCAGAACAAGAGCTGATGAGAAATCAACCCAAAAAAACAACTTGGCAAACAAACAATAATAATAAATAAACAATAAGAGAATACAATAGGTACTAATTTGTGAATTTAATTTTCTTCTCGTATTTGTACTGCGCTGCAGATTGCTTTTCTTTTTTTCTAACGCTCTTTTCATACGCAATCAGCCATTTCACTTACATCCTATACATAGGTATTTAATCAACCACAATCTTTTTCTAAACCTAACCAAGTACTTTTTGGGTCTCTAAACCTAACCAAGCTGTGACAGTTTCATTGTTTTTGTGCTACTAGCAGTAATTTTAACACATTTCATGCCAACCATAATGTCATGTGTTGCTAAGAGGTGGTGTCCATTTTATGTATTTCTAGGAGACTGTGTTGCATATTTGGTGCTAAATAACAGCCTCCCCCGAGCCATTCATGTAAATTCAAAAACCCAATCACAAACTGCTTTAAAGGATCTGCATGTTTTTTCAACAGGCCCAAATCCTTAACCAACAATCAAAAGGACTCCAGCCCCAGCTCCTCCACATCTCCCTCCTCTAACTTCACCACTAACCCAGTGTCCAGGTATCACTCCCCTCTCTGTCCCCACCTGCCGCCAATGTTCTCTACCGTCTCGAGGTGCTACTCCTCAGCGCTCTCTGCTTTGTATGCTGCTGCCTACATTACAGTATAAACCTGCGAAATGAGCTCTGTGCTGGTATGACCGATATTTTTGTTCGTGGTGTGCTGCTTACAAATGACTCGCTACAGCAAATTTAGCACTCGACATTTGGTGGTTTTTATCTGAGGCTGCAGTTAAAGAGACTGAAACTTGTTTCTCAGGTGCTTTGGTGACAGTCTCATGCAACATGTTGCCATGATAGAACCCTGCAACTGCATTCACTAGTTTTCTTTCTTGACAGCATGAGCATAAATCATAAATTGGGGGAGTTTTTGCTCATGAAGTTTGGCAACTGACAAGCAGAACGAGACATTTTGATTTTCACCTAAATTCTAACAGCTTCACTGACGTGTTCAGATGTCTTTATAAAGACTTGAGGAAGTGGTTGGTCTTACTAAAGTATGAGCAGTTGTTAGGATGATGCAAGAATACATTTACTGTTAACTGTTGACTGCTGCTGCTCTGTCTCTGCCCTTCTCTCATTTTTCTAACATTTTATATATACAAAGTATGCTGCTCCTCCTGGCCCGCTTCTTATGGAAAAGACCCTCTTGATCTGAGAGAGTGTGTTTGGCTGACTGTAAACTTGGGTCTTTTTCTTTCTTAGAATGAAGGTGGTAAAAAAGAACTCCGATGGTGCGGGAAGTGATATTGATATGGAAAAAATCAAACAGGTTGGTTCCTCTATTTGAACACACAACAATATCCAATATCAGTAGAGCTCTGTGTTGTGACTTTTTCACAGCAGAATATTAAGTTTTCATCTATGAAAAACACATCTGTTGTGGCTTCTGTGTAAAATTAAGAGAGATGCTAAAAACAATGTAATGTTGTAAGATTCTGCATGTGTTTCTCAATCCACTGTGATATGCAAGCACCAAGGAGTAATGTTATCAAAGGCAGAACAGGCTGCAGTTACAAAGTCACAACATTCTGTCCAGGATGTCACTGTTGTGTCAGAGCTTTCAGGCTGTTTGCTGAAATACTGATTGGCTTCAATTATGATGTAGGATTTTTCATGTAAGAACATTTTAACACCAAGGTCTCATGGCATGTATGTATGTTTGAAGGAAATTATTGAAGACGTGAAAAAAGAACTTCAAAAAGTGAAGGAGGAGATTATCACAGGTGAGTTCTAACTTGTATGCTGCCTATTGTCATTAGTTTATAAAGCTTGTATAAACTATTAACATTTTGGGTTGCTATGTCATGTCATGTTAAGTTATGCCTGTATATTACTCTTCTCTTCTTTTCCAGCACTGATCCAGGAGCTGCAAAGTGCAAAAGGGTGAAGACTCTTGAAGGCTGAAGAATGGATCAAGAGAATAATGAATAGATATTAATGTTTTATCATGCGATGCTAGAGCAGCTGATAGCAAACTATGCAATGCAGATGTATTCTCCTCTATTTATCACTGTGTCTTCATATTTTCCTGTAGTGCAGTTTAGTGCCTGGATTTTTGAGGCCATTACAGATATAGATATCACAGATCTAATAGAGATATATTGGCTAAAATCCATTTTATATAAAGACATAATCAGCAATATTTTTTTATAAGAACGTCTCAGTTTGTTTGTTTCAAGAAGTATGGCCATAATGTGTGCCATAAAGTGTTCTCTGCAGGACAAATGTGATGGAAACACTGTTTCTAAATGACCTCAAACATATATCTGGTATTTCCATGCTACTATTTCTTGTTATGCAGTAAAGTATATGCAACAGGAAGAACAACAAACCCCAGCTTCCCCCTTTAGGATTCTCATGCTGTTGTGCTTATTTATTTGCTTGCTTACATTTGAAGAAAATAACTACTGTAATCTTCCACTGGGGGAGAAAGTGCTTTGTGAAAGTCCTCAATTACAAGTAGAAGTCTTGTATTCAGAGTAAAATGTACAAAATGTTCCTTTGCAAGGTAGTGACGTATAGCTATAAGTTAGCATGAAATAGAAAGACTCAGGTAAAGTACAATTGCCAAAATTGCGGTACTTAAGTAAATGCACTTAGTTCCTTTCCACCACGCATGTGTCTGAGATACCTTGTAGCTGAACTTGATTTATTTCCTGTCTCTCACTTTCACAAACCACATAATGTGCCATTATATACCATAGATCCAAAGACGTTTTGTTGAGCTGGTGCATCTGAAAGAATAAGAAAACAACTGGCATGCTGCTATGTTGTGCGTAATAACTGTTATGTTGCATTTTAACTTGTGTTTTCTTGTTGTTTATGCAAATAATAAAAGCTGTTACCAAACAGATTCATAACAGCTAACTGATAATAGGTAGACACAACTAACATTTAGTGGAATATCTTGGTATCTGTTTGCAATGAAAAAGTGTGAAAACTAATTTTAAAGTGTTTTTAGCAGTTTTCATGTTGACATGGGGTGAGAAAATTCTGCAAATAAAACAGCAACTTTTGCAAAACGCATGTGCTTCATGGGTGCCTCTTTCAATTACGATAGCTTAGGTGGTGGAGAAAGGAAGAAGCTGTCAACATAAGAAGGTAAGACTTTATTGGGATCAATATTGGGATCAATAAAGTTCTGTGGAGTAAATGGATACATTTAACAAATAAATACAAGTCTAAGTCGGAGCGCTGTAGCCTAAACAACATGATAAACCAGGGTCAAACTGTAGGCCTATAAATATTTACATACACAGTGATAAGCCATAACATTTAAACCATTGACAGGTTATGGGAATACTGCTTATTATCTGATTGTACAATGTATTACAATGCAATGTTCTGCTGGGAAACCTTGGGTCCTGGCAGTCATGTGGATGCCTCTTGAGACGCACCACCTGCCCAAACAGTGTAACGGACCAATTACACCCCCTCATGGCAAACGCAGGACAATGCACCATGCCACACTGCAATAACTGCTCAGGAATGACATGAGCAATGTCACAAAGTACTTAAGGCATTGACCTGGCCTCCAGATTCCCTGGATCCCAATCTGATCAAGCATCTGTGGGACATGCAGATGGTACCCCGTCTCGCAACTCACAGGGTTCAAAGGATCTGCCACCAACACCTTGGTGCCAGACGGCTCAAGACACCCCCAGAGATCTTGTGTCGAGGTCAAAGCCAAGTCTGATCCAAGGAGGCCCCACTGTGGATCCGACTTGGCTCTGACGTAACAGCAGGTCCAATGGATGCTTGATCAGATTGGGTTCTGGAGACTTTGGAGGCAAGGTCAATGCCTTGAGCTCTTTGTCATGTTCCTCGGGCCATTACTGAGCAATTTTTGCAGTGAGGCATGGTGTACTGTCCTGCTGGGGGGTGCCACTGCCATCAGGGAGTGTTGTTGCCTTTGGGGCTGCATTTGGTCCGTGACAGGTGTTTGGGTGGGTGGTGCTCATTAAGTGGCTCCTCACGAATGTCAGGACCCAAGATTTCCCAGAAGGGGATTATAGTTTAGAAGTATAGAAGTTATAGGTCAGAAGTAAAGATAATCCCAGTCATATCTCCCAGACTTCTGGCAAGCAACCACACTGCTTTGAAAATAACTTCGTCTTGCCTGCAGGTGGCGGTGTGTGTCCCAAGAACAGCGACCATCTCTCTAATCCCGAGAAGAAGAGAGTCCATGGTGTTTTCCTGGGTGGATGGCCTGCTCTGGATCTAGCCTGTCAAAACTGCATTGAAACGAGAGCAACGTGGGATAAAGTCAGTGAAATGTGCGTTAAATATTGTTTTAATATCATTAATAGTAAAATATATCGCATTACGAAACAAGTTGAGGAGCCTCTAATGCAAAGCTAATGAGAATAGTTGTTTGACTACCTCGCTATTAGCAAGGCTACATCAGTAACCTACAAGAAGGCATATGATCGCTAATGTAAGACTGTTTACTAATAATAAACAAGCATTTGCAACTTATGCTAGGTCAAGCATTTGTTAGTAATATTACGGTACAGGGGCAAACTCGCCTAGAAGTATCGTATGTAAAGCACGACTGTGTCTTTCTCGTTGTAAAACACTAACTTAGTATGTGATACTGGGCTTTAACGTAAATTAGCAAAGTTATTTCTAACTCATACGATGTTTAAGTTATTTGAAATACTGGAATCATTATCTAGTATATTTGTGGTTCAGATGCACAATAAATACAGATTCACAGTCAGATGTTTGTGGGGTTATTATCTCGATGAACATTTCCCAACTCTCTCTGCCGTAAATGGGTCGTTGAAAGTTAACTGATCACAGCTAGCATACAGCTAACAGCTGTCAGCGTTTATGTGCTAACAGCTAGCTAACTAATGTTAAATGGCAGCCTTGCTAACAGCGACAATAACAATAACAACGAGGTTAGCTATAAATTAGCTTTACGCTGTGATTTGGTCGGCGGAAAAGAACACTGAACTAGATTTAAAGCTTAAACTCCTTATCTCTAACATAAGCCATGACGTTGTATGTTCCTGGAGTGTTAAGTGTTTAACATTAGACATAAGTTATAAATGTAGCACTTCGCCCTCTGGTACATGTTATCATGACACGGTGGGGGATAATAACACCTACAGTAACTGTTCTGCTCACGTCGAGATCACACACGCTTCTCGACATTAAAGAAATACTTCACCCTTTAAATGTCTATTTTTGTATCAGTTAACGTTACTCCGTGTTACGTTCAATTTGTTAAGAAGACTTTGTTTTCCCACATGCCTCCAGTGGACGACGAATCCAAAAACAGAAAATTCGTGATTGGAGTCATAGGGGTCCGTTTTTAACAATAGTAAAAACTAGTGCATACCCATTGAGTGCACAGTTGCCCACGTACAGTTTCACATGGTGTGTGTTTGGGATACAGGTCATAGGAAATTGCAGATTAAATAGTCAACTGAACCCATTAAGAAGAGCGATGTATTCAGACAGAGTTTTTGTGAATTTGATAGTATGATTGCTTTATTGAATGTACAGTAGTACCATTGCCAATAGTGGGATAGTTAGTGGGCTAAAACTGTACATTAGTAGTTGAAGTATCACGTTGAAAGGCAGATACTTAAAATGGTTATATGTTGTATTGACTTAAGAGGGGCGCATTGGTAGTTAACATGGGAAAAGAATATACTAATAGTATAATTTTTGGAAAAAGTAGCTTTGTCACCTGCCTATGCCAATTCTCAGTGACTATGTGCAGTTTCACATAGATTGACCATGTCAGTGAGTAGAAAAACGTGGGACAGACAGAATGACTGACTGACAGAATGACACACTGACGGTTCCGTGATTATGTACAGCACACCATACCATGACTTAGTCATGCAAAAATTAGAAAAAACAAACAAACAATCAGCCACAGGGGGAGCCATAGCAATGGGTCGCATTTTAACCATTTTTAAGCATTTTTCTGTCACCTTTAGACGTCCTGTTCTACATATCTACCAAATTTAGTAAAAATCAATATGGCAGTTAGGCCTAGATAAGAAATTAGCTCTCTAGCTCCCCCATTTTGTTTAATTGGGTCAATAATGTGTGGTCATATGCCTACAAAGTTGGGTGGTGATCGGTGAAACCCTTGAGATGTTATACACCTTAATGTGATAAGCCATGCCCTCCGCAATATTCATTGCCTTATAGAAGCTCAGTTTTAGTAAGTTTTCCAACTTTTGCCAAGAGGGAACTTTAGATATTGGGCCCTAGATTATGTTCACCGAGTTTCATGCAGATCCGTCAAACATGCTATGCTCAGTACAAACAAACAGCCATTTTGATGGGGACCTGACCTGAAAGAAGTATTCCTTTAAATGCAGAGCTGTAATAGGTGCAGAGCACAGCTGAGCTCATGTTTTGGGTTTAAAGATCTTACAGATATGGTGCTTCTTTGCTGACCACTTGTTGAAATGAGACCAGTCATTCCAGTATATCCAGGTGTTGTTTTTGTACATCAGTTATTAAATTGTTCTTGAGTTAATTTTTTTAAAAGAAACTTAAGTTTTAGATTTAATTTTATAAAACTTAGGTCTAGTAATACAGTTAACTGTATTAACCCCATATAACGATTGTCGACCGTCTAAACCACTCTATTTTTCTGTTAGATTTTTTTTTAAGTATTTGAAGATGGTCCTATTTCTTTGTACTGCTTATTTTATTCAGCAGGTGCTGTTCAGATTCGACAGCTGTAACTGAGACTTGAACGGGCCGAGAGAGAAATTCACTGTTCCCCTCCCCAACCTCCTGTTCCCGACCCTCTCTGAAACACATCTCTCACCATGAATGAAGTTAATATAGTCAGAGAGGGCTGGCTTCATAAAAGAGGTAAGAAGCATAAGGATTGGTATGGTATAAATTATCATGCTGATAATTCACAGTGAAATGTGAAATTGATTTTAAGGGTTCAACTTAAAATGTCAGCAAAGTTCTTATTAATTAAATGTACATAAAATTGCTTTTCTTTTCTGACCCAGGTGAATATATCAAAACATGGAGGCCCAGGTATTTCATCCTGAAGAGTGATGGTTCCTTCATCGGCTACAAGGAGAAGCCTGAGCTAACTGACCAGACTTCACCACCACTCAACAACTTCTCAGTGGCAGGTCTGTCCTCCAAAGGGCAAAACACAACTCTGATCAATTGCCTTTTCTTCACAACCATTGCTTCGTACTTTCCAATGCTAGTTGGCTGCTTTGACTTCAGTACAGTTCTGTCCTCTGTGTTAACATTTTCAGCAGCTTCCCATAAACATCAATCTGATTTGTATTATTCACAGAATGCCAGTTAATGAAGACTGAAAGACCCCGGCCCAACACGTTTGTCATTCGTTGCCTACAGTGGACCACTGTCATTGAACGCACCTTTCATGTGGACAGCAATGAGGAGAGGTAAGAACGAGGTAAAATGTTACAGTATCTCACATAAGTGAGTACACCCCTCCCATTTCTGCAAATATTTCATTTTATCTTTTCATGGGGCAACACTATAGAAATGACACTTTGATATAACTTAAAGTAGTCAGTGTACAGCTTGTATAGTAGTATAGATTTACCTTCCTCTGAAAATTACTCAAAACACAGCCATCAACATCTAAACAGCTGGCAACATAAGTGAGTACACCCCACAGTGAACATGTCCAAATTGTGCCTAAAGTGTCAATATTTTGTGTGCCAACCATTATTATCTAGCACTGCCTTAACCCTTTTGGGCATGGAATTCACCAGAGCTCACAGGTTGCTTCAGGAATCCTCTCCCACTCCTCCATGATGACATCATGGAGCAGATGGATGTGAAGACACCTTGCGCTCCTCCACCTTCAGCTTGAGGATGCCCCACAGGTGCACAGGTGAATTTAGGGCTGGATACATACTTGGCCAGTCCATCACCTTTACCTTCAGCTTCCTCAGCAAGGCAGTTGTCATCTACTAGGTGTGTTTTGGGTCATTATCATGTGGGAAAACTTAATAATGAAAACTTGCAGCCCGGTTTCTGAAGAGGGTCGATCATGCTCAGAATTCATGCTTCCCTAAATGAACCGAGCTCCCCAGAGCCGGCAGCACTCATGCAGCCCCAAACCATGATGCTGCCACCACTATACTTGACTGTAAGCAAGGGACAGTTGTCTTGGTGCTCTTCACCAAGGTGCCACACATGCTGAAAGAGAGCACCAAGACAACTGTCCCTTGCCTACAGTCAAGTATAGTGGTGGCAGCATCATGGTTTGGGGCTGCATGAGTGCTGCCGGCTCTGGGGAGCTCGGTTCATTTAGGGAAACATGAATTCCAAGCAGAGCATGATCGACCCTCTTCAGAAACTGGGCTGCAAGTTTTCATTATCAAGTTTTCCAACATGATAACGACCCAAAACACACCTAGTAAATGACAACTGCCTTGCTGAGGAAGCTGAAGGTGAAGGTGATGGACTGGCCAAGTATGTATCCAGCCCTAAACTCACCTGTGCACCTGTAGGGCATCTCAAGCTGAAGGTGGAGGAGCGCAAGGTGTCTTCACATCCATCTGCTCCATGACGTCATCATGGAGGAGTGGGAGAGGATTCCTGAAGCAACCTGTGAGCTCTGGTGAATTCCATGCCCAAAAGGGTTAAGGCAGTGCTAGATAATAATGGTTGGCACACAAAATATTGACACTTTAGGCACAATTTGGACATGTTCACTGTGGGGTGTACTCACTTATGTTGCCAGCTGTTTAGATGTTGATGGCTGTGTTTTGAGTAATTTTCAGAGGAAGGTAAATCTATACTACTATATCAAAGTGTCATTTCTATAGTGTTGCCCCATGAAAAGATAAAATGAAATATTTGCAGAGATGGGAGGGGTGTACTCACTTATGTGAGATACTGTATATAGAGCAAGCTGCCATGTTTCTACTGGGCTTGTGTCAAACTATGGTGAATTTATTTTTGGAATTTCGATGGCATGCAGCTGCACCTTGTGTGTGTAAAAGTCTCTCCAAAACATTGTCCATTTGTTTGATGTAATGGCTGACAATATCTGGGATTTTAACCTCTCAGAGAGGAGTGGATGCGGGCAATCCAGTCAGTGGCAAATAGTCTGAAGATGCGGGAACAGGAGGAGGAGGAACCAATGGATTTGTTCGGCTCACCCAGCGAAAGCAGCCTGGAGGAGATGGAGGTTTTGTTGTCCAAGAACCGCTCCAAAGTGGTGAGACAAAGTTGGGGACATAGAACATTGTGAGCTCATTTGATCTGATCTAAAAAATTGTAGGACTACAACAGCATTTTGGCAATATTTAGTTATGTCCTTGCAGAGACATGTGAAAATCTACTGCTAGCTCACCCAGCACCACTGAGCTAGCTAACGTTACAGCTCAGTTGAGGAGGACGCCATTAATGTTTACTAGGGGTGGGAATCTTTGGGCACCTCACGATTCGATACCGATTACGATTCAGGGGCTACGATTTGATTATAAAACGAGTATTGATGCATCTTTAATTTATGTATATTGATGCACTTTTTCACAACACACATTTCTTTTTGTCTCACTGAATAAGCATTCAACACTTGCAATTTTTAAAAACAGTGCATTTGTAATAAGAAACAGTTGAATTCATTTCCATTATATTTTATTAAACATATAAATGGAAATGCGTGCAAACTGTAAAGTTACAACTTCGTTGTACGGAACCAAAGGTAACAACAGGTATCTTAAATCACAAGATAAAATGCGCAGTTAGCTTAGAGTAACAAATGATTCGGTGGCGACAGACGTCCACGCATCACATGTAACTGCATTCCTACCTGCCTTCAACAGCGAGGCCATGACTTCTGTTTTGGTTTGATGGTAGAGTGTCAGGATGGCCGTGTCGGTGAAATAGCATTGGGATGGGATGGTGTATCTGGGCTCCAATGTATGCAGCAGTGCTCGAAATCCCTGATTTTCCACGACAGAATAAGGACGCAAATCCTTGGCAATAAATGCTGCGATGGCCTTCGTAATTCGCTTGGCCTTTTCCGATGAGGGTGGCAGCTTTCTAATTGCTTCCTCGATTGTTCTCTGGTCGGTAGCGCCACTAGTAGCCGCAGCAACAACAGCCTGCCATGTTTGTTGTGTTGCCAAAGTATTTTATTTTAGCACGACACAGCTTACATATAATGTGGCTCTTGTCCAGTTCGCTTCCGCCGTCAACGTTGTAGAAGCCGAAGTATTTCCACACGTCTGCTTTTAAATTAGAAGGAGCTGTTCAGATCTCATGGCGAGGTGGGTGGTGGTCAGCCATGTTTGTTTTCCTCTGTGCGCGTGTCGGCGTGTCCGCTCCAGGTGCGCATCCCAAAGTGTCCTGGAGATGACGCGTACCGCGCTTCTTAGTTCCGCATCATTTAGAACCTTCTGTATTACTGTAATTAATCGAAATTTGGACGTTTGTGAATCCATTCAGATTCGTCCACGTCCGAATTGCGATGCATCTAAGAATCGGAAATTTCCCCCACCCCTAACGTTTACATGAGCAGAAGCCCCTCGTCCATTAATGATGATGTGGTTGCTGGGTGTAGTTCCTAAATGAAACTGTTTTCAGTAAGGTCTGTGGATTGTCTTGAGTCATAATTACTGGGTCATAATTACTGGAAAGACACATTACTGTTAATTTTTTCAAATGTATTTTTTGGGCACCTTGAGCACTACAAGCCAAGTGCCATCTAGTTCCACATTGGAGAGAAGGCAGACACCTCTACGGCCAGTAACTCCCAACTCACACTAAAACTATCTAGACTGATAAACAACACTACAGATAAAAGGAAAAAATGTGTATTTTTGATCTGGGGCTGAACTGTTCCTTTAAAAACTACATGCAATGGGATATTCATTTAATGTTAAACCTGCAATGACAGATTTTCTGGGCCTCTTAGCAGCAGAAACAAATTGTAATACAACATTGACTTCATCACCTGATGAGAATTGAAACTCGCTACAAAGCTCTGTAAAGCTGAGGGGATCTGCAGAATCAGCTGATAAATCTCTGTGGGTCCATCACTACCAGAGACGCTTTTGACTCACCTTGTTTCCAGATTGTCATTTGATGTGTTGTTACCATAGAAATAGCAATTATAGGCGCTTAAAGGTTTTGTTTATATTTTCACTATTATTTTTGTTGATTTTCAGTAGCATGTTTTAAACTCCCAATTTCATTCATATTACGGCGTTATAGTTGTGAAGTCAAGTGAGTGTTTTTCCCCAGTGGAGAGAGGCAGACCATCTGTACATGACTCATACAAGGGTCTGGACTGCTTTTGAATTATAGTCATATTAGGAAATTCTAAATAGGAGAAAATTGGTTCTCTGAAATCTCTTATACATTAATCTTAAGAACTAATCTGTTGGTAAGTTATTCCTGCTTTAGGCCCAACATATTTTGTCATAGATGTCACTGGTCTTTCTAAAAAGAACACCTTGAGAAGATTTTTTCAAATTTGGCACAAATGTCCACTTGGACAATGATGAACTGATTAGCTTTTGGTGGTCATAGGTTGAAGGTCGATGTCACTGTGACCTTGTTAGTCTCATTGTCATGAACATGATATCTCAAGAAAACCATTAGGGAATTTCTTCAAATTTGGCACAAACATCCACTTAGACTCAACAATGAACTGATTAGAATTTGGTATTCAAAGGTCAAAGTGACCTCACCAACATGTTTTTGGACAAAACTCAGGAATTCATACACTAATTTTGACAAAAACTCAACTCAGGTCAGATGCTGAACTGGTGACACAAATCTTGGATGCTGACCTTGAAACTGTGCTGATCATATAGATCTCCTGTGCTGCCGGGGAGAGATTTGCTCAGCATCCATGTTTTCATAGACATGGATGTCAACTAAAACTACAACTTGACTGGTGCGTGAGGCGGTAATTCTAGTTTAAAAAAGAAAACAATTTCTTTTAGCTATAATCAACAACTAGGGTCAAGTTTTAACAGTATGCCAATGGCTGAGACTGGGAACCAGTAACAGTGGACCCTAGTCATTTGGTCAGTTATTTAAAGACCAAAGCAATTTTATAGAATTAGGAAAATAAATTTTAATACATTATTATTATAGACACCATCTTCATTGAACCATACCAAACATTTAGCAGACATCTTATTCTTTGCACATTTCAATTTCATAAAAGCTTTTCTAAAAAGAGAGACATCCTCTATTACTAGTTGTAAAAGAACAATAAACTAACAACAGCAGGAAGCATAGTATTCCTCCAGGCTGTGAAGATATGAGGCGTGACTTGTATGAAACGCTCATCCCTGTCTCAAGATTTAATGCGTTTTTTTAATTTATTTATTTAAGTTGAATCAATTCTTTACAAAATTTGTTGAAATCCATATCCCAGTTTAATTCTCACACCTCGGCCTTGTGTACATTGCAGACAATGAGTGACTTTGAGTACCTGAAACTGCTCGGGAAGGGGACGTTTGGAAAGGTGATTCTGGTTAAAGAGAAGTCCACCGGAGTACATTACGCCATGAAAATACTGCGTAAAGAGGTCATCATAGCCAAGGTAAGTAGGATGTGTGTGTGTGGACGCACTTCATTTTCGCTATCGCAGTCACTCTTCTCATTCTGCCACGCTTTTGCTCCAAGACACTTTGTACCTTCATACCATGAATGCTGCAGAGTGTGTGTGAGTGTGTGTGTGTGTGTGTGTGTGTGTGTGTGAGAGAGAGAGAGAGAGAAGGAGGAACACTAGAGAACAGCAGAGTGGCTAATTTCAGTGTTGCAATATTATGTCAGACTGAAAATAAGAATTAATTAATTAGGATTATACTATGGACACATTTAGAGCCATTTTGTTACATTTAGACAAAAACACATACATTTTATAATTTTATTACCACACAAAATAACAAAACAGGGACACAAGAATGTGTCTTATGGAGCAATTTGTGAACGCACTGTTTTTATTAATTTAACCATCTACACCATTAAAGAAAACAGACATACTCCCATCTGTAAAATGTTATTGACTGTGTAAAGACATCAGATTTTAAAAACACAGTAAACAGTAACTGCATTATACTCCTTAAGTTGTGTCTGGAAAGAATCCCTTATTTAATTTAATTAAATTTAGTGGTACCTTCTGTAAAATCTGACATTAAATGTTTTACATCAAGTTATTTATTTCTTTGTGTTAAAAGCATTTGTCCAGGGTTCCCACAGTCATGAAACTTCTGCAAAGGTTAAGAAATTAGAATAACTATTTTCCAAGCCTGGAAATGGTTTGGAAATAACAGTCTTGAAAATACAGTATATTGTTATGCTATTGTTTGATTTTTGATTTTTAAATCCCAAAATATGTCTAGTGATTCATGAAAAAGGTTCCTTGTACTACCAAGGTAAAATCTAGTGCTGCACTGCCATTGAAATGTCACTAGTATCACTCAATACACTTAGACCAGACCGGCATCACGTTATGGTGGAGGTTGGTGGTGCACAACGAGGACTCCTGGGTGTTTAAACTACATTGCAAATGAACTGCCCCCTGCTGGTTCCATGGTGATGGTGTACTGGACTGTTGCTGATTTTGGGGCGATTTGGCAGCATGAAATAAGAGACTACTGTATATGCCATCTTCTTTCTTGCACCCCAGCTGTTTGAAAATTTGGACACTTTGCAGATTAAATCAAAGATAATAACACACTGGATAGTTACCATCTTGATGCCTCTTGTTCTTTTAAGTAACGTTTTACCTTTTATATATTGCATGTTTTTTCTGTGTTGCTAACAATACTGTGTTTGTTGGCAGGATGAGGTGGCCCATACAGTTACAGAAAGCAGAGTGTTACAAAATACACGACATCCCTTCCTCACGGTAAGAATACTTACAAATGACTTCACTTGACAGGGCTCTGTAAGTAAGCCCAATGCTGTGTCAGAGCAGCCAGCGCTCACTTGTGATTTTCATTTTCATGAGCCAAATGGTCCTCAGGTTAGTCTGAAAATTCTATGTGCTGATCCCCTATTGGATGATTTCACCAGACACTTGGCTCAACATACAATAATTCTTACCAGCATGTATTGCTCACACGCACACACTGTGCTTTTTAGCCACTCTAGCAGATATTGTGTAGATGGCAGCATCTGTGGGTCCACCATTTAAATCCAACAACTATTGGAGAGATTGCCATGAAATTTGGTTCGAACACTGATCTTACTCTCAGGATGAATTGTAATAAGTCAGTGATCCTCTACCTTTTCATTTAGCACTAACATCAGGTCAAAATGTTAGTTTGTCCAATACTTCAATGACCAAAGACCTGCATCCCATCCCAGTAGCCTCAACTCTGATATGTGTTTGGTACGAATTGTCAAATGTTAGTATCCTAAATAGTAAAAAAGAATAGTTAAATTAAATATACTTTATTTCAAACATTTAATTTTTGCTTTTGTTCTTTTGCGCATTCCAGTGATTTCAGGACCTTGACCAGTTCCCACTAAAATCTGATAATGGCCACTTTCAAAAAACAAAAACAACAGCCAAAGGGAAAATAAAAAGTTTTTAGTCAAAAATCCAGTTGAAGCATGAAGTCTTGCAGTGTGAATGTAGCCTTAGGGTGTTTTCACATATAGTCCTTTTTAAATGAGCTGAACTCAGTCCTCTGAAAGTGGACCAAAAAGTGGACCGACAGAAAAGGGACTCAGTTATTTTTGTGTTCACATTGTCAGTTCATTTCAAAGTGGACTCAGTCCTCTTTCTGTTCACACTATAGCCTATATTTTTATTTTGTATTGATATAGTGTTTTTATACTTTGATGTGGCACTGCAGTGTGGTCATGAAGCCCCTGTCTTTCAGATAAACTTTTGGAGGACTCTTGGAGTGTTCACATATATGCAAAATAATACAGTCCACTAAGAGGGCTGAAAACGACCCTTAGTCTTATTACATAACTGTTGGACATGTGTGTCATTTTATTTACGCCTCTGTTCTTGTGACAGCCAAGGCAGGAGGCCTTATGTGTTTGGGTTGTTCTTCCGTACGTCCATGTGCACATATGTCTGTTCATCCTATTCTTGTGAATGCAGTGTCTCAAGAATGCCTTGATGGAGTTTGTTCAAATTTGGCACAAACGCACTCTTAAACTCAAGGATGAACTGTTAAGATTTTGGTGGTTGGGGCGTCGGTGGCTTAGTGGTAGAGCAGGCGCCCCATGTACAAGGCTGTTGCCTCAGTGGCCCAGGTTAGACTCCGGCCTGTGGCCCTATTGCTGCGTGTCACTCCCTCTCTCTCTCTCTTCCCCTTTCACACTTGTCTGTCCTATCCATTAAAGGCTAAAAATGCCCAAAAAAATCTTAAACCAAAAAAAAAAAAAAAAAAAAAAGATTTTGGTGGTTAAAGGTCCCTATGTACTCATCTGTCTCATTCTCATGAACACAATAACTCAGGAACACCTTGAGGGAATTTCTTTTAATTTGGCACAAACGTCCACTTGTACTCTATAGGCCCGTTTCCACCGCAGGAACTTGGGGGTAATTTTACGGGGCCGGGGCCGTCGGTGCATGTCTCCACCGCAGGAACCATCCCCGAAGGACAGAGTTCCGAACTTTTACAGGGGCTAAACAAGCCCCTGCCTCGGGGTAGGTACTCAGAACGGCCCCGAAAGACTCCTGGCTGGGGCTTGGGGATTACTTGGTGCTGATTGGATATACTCAAGGAGGGATGTGACGACAACAGAAAGCAACAAAATAGCCGGCATTTTTAAAACTCAGCAGACGAGGGTTAGCTCGTTTATATAGCTTCCGCTGCCATGTAAAAAAAAAAACCTCACTAAATGGCCCGTGAAAATAATATTTTTTTCCAGTGGATATCTTAGTTACAACATGATTGAGCTAGCAAAGCAGTTTTGTGTTGATATGTGTGGTATTTATTCAGTTTTGGGAAATCACGATGTCTAGAAAGCATCAGCTGACAGGGACAGCTAACAGCAGGCTAACAGCAGGACGTCATCTGTTAAAAGCCTCCCATTGTCGGATATGACATGAAACTACTCCAGTTAGCTCAATCATGTTGTAACTAAGACATCCGCTGGAAAAAATATTTTTTTCACGGGCCATTTAGTGAGTTATTACAGACACTGCTGTCAGCTAACGGCGTCCCTACGTCGCCCCGGGCAAAATGGTCGCGCAACAATTTATGTCACATCCAGAGGCAGCCCGTAACTTTACAGGAACTTTCTTGTACTCCGCTCTCTCAGTGGAGACACAGCGGTTGAGAGGGCCGAGCGAGAGGACGTTCCTGTAGTAGTTCCTGCCCCCCAAATAGTACCAGGAACTTCTTCAGTGGAAACGGGCCTAATGATGAACCAATTAGAAAGATGTGAAGATGAGATGGAAAGATGTGTGTGAAGCATCCATGTTTTCACAGACATGAATGTAAACTGTAACTGAAACTTGATGGGTTTGTGGAGGCATACAACAACAAAGTGGTACTTCTAGTCGCTTTTTGAGTCAAGCATCTTAAACTGAAGTCAGGAGCTCCACAACTGATGATGTGAATCATCCTCATTTAGGGGGCAACCCTTACATTTGTTTGTTAGTATTTACCTGTAATTTGTTACCATTTTCTTCCTGCAGACACTAAACACTAAAGTGAAGTATTGCACAGATGTAAGTGTGTGGAAATCCTCTTTTTGCTTCTTCCTGCAGACACTGAAATATGCCTTCCAAACCCACGATCGACTCTGTTTTGTAATGGAATATGCCAATGGAGGCGAGGTGAGACCTCACATGCACAGTCACATGGAGATACATTAATAACACTAGTTGTCAACAGCTTGCTGTGCACAAACAGATCTTCTCTAAGAGGTGAGTCCTGACTCCATATGCTCTCGCCTCTTTCAGCTCTTCTTCCACCTGTCACGGGAGCGAGTGTTCACAGAAGACCGGGCTCGCTTCTACGGTGCCGAGATTGTGTCAGCGCTCGAGTACCTCCATTCACGTGACGTTGTTTACCGTGATCTGAAGGTGAATACTCCCATCAGTTCTGAAATATACAGTATCCATACAGGGTTTGTATCATGACTTCAGAGAAGATAATGTGAAGGATTCTCATTTTAGATTTTACTTGGACATTTTAAAAGGTTCAATAAAGATGACTTCTTAGAAAAGGGCTCAAGCATTTAGAAGCTTTAAATAGCAGTTGCAGTGTTAATTGTTTTAATACATCAATCAAAGTTTAATTTCTAATTTCTTAAACAGCTCACATGACATGGGACTTTATTCGGCTCACTGGCCATTTTGATACCCAGCACGGATTTTACAAATTTAAGATTTTTTTAAAGACCATTTCAAATTTTAAAATAGGTATGTATGGGACTAAATGTTTGGTGGGGGATATAACAGCTAGAGTGGAGGGGAGCAGTAAAATCTTCAGATAAATTTATGTTAAAGTTGCTTTATCTCTCAAAATTTTTGCTCTTTATGAATTGTTTTTAGTAAAAATGTAGGAAAACTTGTGCTGGTTGTTGACATGTAACAATCGTATCAAGTGGACTTACACATTTGGCCAGTAAGCCTCGAAGTGACAGGAGTGCCAACCAACTGCCACAAAAATTCAGTCTTAATTTCAAGGAACAGTGTGTAAGATTAAGGGGGATTTAGCGGCATGTACCGATAAAGATTACAGTTTGCAACCAGCTGAAACTTCTCAGAGTTGGAATTCCTTCAGTATTAATTGTTAAGTTTTTTGGGGGGAGATAAATTATCTGCAGAGGTCTCCTCTCCAAAACATGGAGCTGGTGATTAAAACTGGTATAACACTGAATAAAGCAGTTTCGTGTTAAAAAAAAAAATCAGTTTCTCCAGTGCTGTTCACTTTGTTGCAGATGGGTTGCTAGCCTAGCACCTGCTAATGTGTGCTTACCTAATTTCTGATCCAGATGTTCAGGAGGTTTTTACCAGGAGCCACATTATCTGCAGAGGTCTTTTCCTCTCCAAAACAAATGGTGATCCAAACTGCTATAAACACTAAACAAAGCAGTTTCACATTAAAAAAAATCAGTGTTTGTGAATCTTGTGGAATTTAGTTCTGCATTGAGTGCATCACTCTACATACTGTGTATTATGCGTGCAGCTGTGTGCACCAGACTGTACTGTGACAGTTTAGCGCAAATACATGAAGTGTTACAGCCCTATCAGTGACCTAATCAAATGATCTGTTGTATTTGTTAAAATAATAAATTCTTACCCCAGAATCTGTCATTAGATCCATGATCTTAAGAGTTACATCTGATGTGTATGTCATTCCACTCTCAGCTGGAGAATCTGATGCTGGATAAAGACGGTCACATCAAAATCACCGATTTCGGTCTTTGTAAGGAGGGAATTACCCCAGATGCTACCATGAAAACCTTCTGTGGTACTCCGGAATATCTCGCACCTGAGGTGAGGCACTGAAACTGACTGGGTGGCACATGTACAGCACAGTTTTTGACCTCTAGACAAGCAGTCACATTTTCCCACACACTCAGTGTCTCCATTACCTACAGTATATTTTCATGAAATGTAAATATACATATAACTATATATGATAACAATGTGTGTAATATCAGTTTTCAGTCAGTGATATCAATTTATTTATCTGTTTATTTATTTCTGAATATGTTCCTATGACCATATAAAATATGAAGTAGTTTCACCCTACATTACTGTACGGGTCCAGTGGGGCCAGACTGGTCCCAACCAGAATGGTGTGGTAAAACATATTTTTGGTGCAGGTAAAAAAAAAAAGATGGCACATCTAATTTCAATAGTTACATGCAGCTGTTCGTGTGTGCAGACAAAAGTATTTTCGAGCCCTGCTAGGGCTGCAAAGGGTCAGGAAAAAAAAATCGAAAATTTCTAAGGGAAGTTAAGCTCTAGAATTTTTCAATTTTTGCATAATTTCAATATAAAAACCGCACCTTTGAATAGTGAAATTATGTGAAGGGGAAATTACACCAGGTCTTGTGACATGTTTTGTTAAAAAGTATGCCCATTTAACAGCATTGTAACCGGGGTTTCAAAATTCCAGGAATATTCAAGTTAAAACTTTCTGTGGGAATTAACTGGAATTTATGGGTATAAATGGGAAATAACATTAATAAAAGGGTCATTTGCTCAGGCTGTATTTACCATGACATGCAGATAGAAACTAATCTTTACCATAATATATGCAGATATAATACATGCATTTGTCTTATTATATAGCATGTGAAACATGATGTGGTGAGTTAGCTAGCTGGCAAGTTAACTAATGGGGAAAGGTGGCAACAATGAGGGCTGTATGTAAACTTAAGGTTTGAAGTAAATAACGAACTTAAAAAAGAAAGGGAAAAATCAATGGGAATAGATTAATTAAAACTCCTGAATTAGCATGCTTAATCAAGCTACATCCCACATGGTAACTGTTAGCAGCAAAATGTACAAGTTGTTAAGTTATCTGTGTACATTGCCTTGGGCTGCTGTCTGCTGGTTAAATTAAATATCATAAGAATTTTAAAATATATTTACTCCAGTAATATAGTTAAAAGTTACATAAGAAGCACTGGGTCCTTTGGCTCAGACAGTGCAGTAGTGTTGGCAGAGGTGGGTGCTGCACATGTGATGGGAGAATACACTGTGCATGCAGAAGATTGTAAATTTGGATGTTAATCACACATGTTTGAATGTTTGCGGTTATCTAAAACTGAGAATGCCAGGTTTAACAAACAGAAGGCATTTATAGAAAAAGATTACTGAAATTTACATATTTAGAATAACCTCAATTTGTCATCTGTGCTTTCATTTCCCCTGGATCTTATCATTAACATGTCATCATACAGTTTACAAAATGTCTTTCCTTTGTTACCTTCGCCAAGGAGGTTATGTTTAGAGTTTGGTTTGTTTGTCTGTTTGTCTGCAGGATGACAGACAAACTACTTGCCTAATTTTCATAAGTCCTTATGGAAACTTGTACCATGGGCCAGGAAGGACCCTTTAAATTTTGGAATGGATCTGATTCTTGGGGCCAATACACAAATTATTTCTCTATTTCATTAACATTGCGAGATAGAGCATAGGTTACAGCCAGTGGTGTAGTGGCAGTTGATGAGGTGGATGTACTACGAGGTGGATGAGTAGGTTACCATTCTATCTTCCAATGGCCTTTTGACTAATAGAAAGTCAGACTGTGGGTATACTCTGTATACTCAAGAGTATCACTCAGCTGAATAAATGCCATACATCTTAATAGCCAGTAGATGGTAGTAAAGTTCAATAGTTACAATTCATAACCGTCACAGAAATGATGACTATATCCAAATTCACAGGTACTAGTAGTCCTCTGGGCAAACCTACACATGTAAACATCATGCAGAAAGCAGTTGTTATGGAGCACTCAGGTACAGTGGTGTCGTGGTAGAATAGGTACACTTTTGTATTACTGCCACAGTTGTAACAATGCTATTTTTATTTTTTTTTTAAACTAAGGTATGGCTATGGAAATTTAAATGCATGCATATCATACAACTGAATAAACTCTTACTCACATCCACATTTAAATTTTCTGCAATAAACTCCACAAGAGATCTTACTGAAAAAATAGATATTTAGAATTAAGAAGTACATATTAAAAGTCCAAATGACCATATTTTTACATAATTTTGACAGTTTTTGAAATAGATCTCCTGGTATATATCCAGACGTACATCGTGGTTGTGCTTGCAGACTTGCATATCATAAAAGACTTGACTTCTGGCCTTGGTGGAGGTCTGTGCTCTTCGGGTGCCTCTCTAAGTTGTTTAGTGTTTTAGCTGAGACACTACAACACATCTGTGCATTTTCTCTGCATGCAAGAACTTAACTCTTGTCTCCAGCTCATAAGTGGAACATTTAAAATGTGTAGGTTTCAGGGGAGCAGATGTGGAACAAATTACTATCCTCTGCAAAATATGGCACAAATGGGTTGCTGCTAAAGGTAGCAGTACCAGGAATTTGTTCCAACACTTAAAACACCACCGCAAGCTGTAGCCTCTACTTCAAAAAAGACCTTTTTTTGATACTATATAACAAGCATTTCAGTAAGAGCATGTATAATAACTTCGGAATAAAAGCAACCTGTTCATGATGCATCTGAGCCTGTTGTTCCTGAAATAATTTTTAATCAGGCAAATGTCTGTTTCACAGGTCCTAGAAGATAATGACTATGGCCGGGCAGTAGACTGGTGGGGTCTGGGTGTAGTCATGTATGAGATGATGTGCGGCCGTCTGCCTTTCTACAACCAGGACCATGAGCGTCTGTTTGAACTCATCCTCATGGAGGAGATCCGCTTCCCCAGGAACCTGTCACCTGAGGCCAAGTCCCTGCTGGCTGGCCTGCTCAAGAAGGACCCCAAACAGAGGTATGTGTCAGGGTTGATCCTGTGTGTGTATTAATTTTGGAAATACCTGCTTAATTCTTACATGATATTTTTTGGACTGACAGGCTGGGTGGAGGTCCCAATGATGCCAAAGAAGTAATGAGTCACAAATTTTTCATCACCATCAACTGGCAGGATGTGGTACAGAAGAAGGTAAGATATTCTCATGCTAGAGGAAGTGAAACGGAGGTTTGCTTTTAAGTCACAAGCCTTTTTTTACACAGAGATGCCACAGTACTGCCGCAATGAAGACCTTACATCCTGCTGGCTTTGCTTTTTTATCAGAACAAAACAACGTTCGCAGAATGCTGCTCCAGTGTGTACTTTTTGACAACATGCTGACATTCCAGAAGCAAAAGAGTCATGATGGGCGTGTCGTCTAACACAACAGCATTGGCATCTAGCATGACATATATCGTGCAATCTGGCAGTGCTTTCTAAACAATAACAATTGCATAACAATCATTTACCATCTCTGTTATATGGTGGTTGATCTCGTCCTCTGCTTGGAGAGTAAGGAGTGCCCGCACCTCATTGTCTCCCCAATTCGTGGATGTCATTAGTTGCTGTTCTTCTTCTTCGAGTTAGCTGCTAACTGCTTCTAGCAGCTTTTAAATGTCCAAATTGGGAGCATAAGATAGATAAACAGTTCTCAATGAAGGCTCAGTCATGAAGGATGACATTAACAACATAGTAACCCTGTTGAGTGCAGCTGTGTGTAGTTATGTTTATGTTGTAAAAAAAAAATTCAGAGTTCTCAAAGAAAATCACAGTGTCGGAATGATACAGCTCTGATCTCCCCCTGTTGGATATATTTTTATGCCTCTGTGCCACCGATAGCCATTGTTGGAGGCATTGTGTTTTCGGGTTGTCCGTACATAGGTACGTATGTATGTACATCCATCCGTCCATCTGTCCAATTCTCATGAACATGGTATCTCAGGAACGCCTTGGGGGAATTTGGCACAAACATCCGCTTGACTGAACAAGAAACTAGGGTTACAATGGTATGAGATTTTCTCGGTATGATGACCATCTCAGAAAATTCTGCGGTATCACAGTATTGCAGACTTAATATTACTATCAGTTACAATGACCCTTAAAGGGCTTTTTTAAGTTAAACATATAATTTAATACTATAATTGAAATTTGGATCTTTTTTTTGTTTGATGAAAGTATGACTAAAAAGCCTTTTGAAAATAACTAAAATAAAGGTGAGATTCTTCATCCAGTTGCATTTTTTTCAACACTGTAAATAAGCAAATGTACATGGTATGATAACCGTCAGTTTTCATACCACGGTTTACCTTGAAACCTGTATATCGCTGCAACCCTATGATGAACTCATTAGATTTTGGTGGTCAAAGGTCAAGGTCACTGGGACCTGTATCTGTCTCATTCTTGTGAACGTGACATCTTAAGAACACCTTCACGAAATTTCTCCAGATATGGCACGAACTTCCAACCGGACTCAACAAGGAACTGATTAGAATTTTGGGGTGAAAGGTCAAGGTCAGTCTGACCTTGTATCAGTCTCTCTCGTGAACTCCATATCTTAATAAGGCTCTGAGGGAATTTCCTCAATTTGGCATAAACATCCACTTGGACTTGGACTTGGACTTAAATTTGAAAAAATAAACTGCAATTTGGTGGCCAGAGGTCAAGACAACTGTGACCTCTCAAAACATATTTTTGGCCACAACTCAAGAATTCATACGCTAATAATGGCAAAATTAAATGCAAATGTCTAATAGGATAAAATGATGAAGTGATGACATTTCATATTCAAAAAAATCAAAGGTCAACTTCACTGTCATCATAGTGTCATAACTCGAACAGAATGGGAGACATTTGATCAGATGCTGAATTGGTGGCACTAATCTTTGGTGCCCACCTTGAAAATGTGTTGATTGTATAGATCCTCTGCTGCTGGGAGGAAGATGTGTGTGAAGTATTCACGTTTTTACAGACATGGACGTAAACTGTAACTGCAACTTGACTGGTTTACAGAGACATACAACCGCGAGGCAGTAATTCTAGTTAATACCTCAGATGAACACAAAGTATGCAGGCAGTGGGTGAAAAAAGCCGCTTGCATCAGAGACCCGAGGCTACATGCAGTCATTTTATAATGTTCCCAATCTAATTACATTTCACCAATCTTCTCCCCTTCCTGCATCAGCTCAACCCACTCTTCAGACCACAAGTAACATCAGAGACAGACACCCGGTACTTTGATGACGAGTTCACAGCACAGACCATCACACTCACTCCTCCAGACAAGTGTAAGTGTCCTATGGCTGTGGTTTTCAGATCTGGACAGTGACACTCTGTCAGCTCCTGATCCACCACTGTTCCTGATCAAGGTCTGGTTTCTTGACTTGGAATGTGACGGCTGACTTCTGCTTTCTTGTTCTTACAGATAACAGTCTGGACTGTGACGACTCAGGCCAGCAAGCACATTTCCCCCAGTTCTCCTATTCTGCCAGCATAAGAGAGTGATAGCATCTCTGCCACACACACACACACACGAACAACATGAGGCATGAACACCTTGGCCACATCCTTACAGCTATAAAATGACCAGAACTTCCATATTCAATGAGGTTTTAATCCCATCAGGATCTAAGTGCCTCGGCTGGTGGCCATTTTGTTCTATAGAAAACCCCTTCGTCCACACTATGGACAAAGCCTGGCCACACTGGCTGTACTGTATCAAACTGGACTTCAGTACCTCGCATGGTCAGCAGCACAACTCAACAACACAATGTCTGTAGCACCAATGGATGGCCTCTAAACAACTACTGCTGCTTTTTCAGACTGTAAACCACCGATCATTTTTAATGCTCTCCCTTTTATGGTCTTATGAGAAGCCATACAGTTCCTTCATGATGTTTCCAAGTGCTCTTCTTCAGAACTAGCTATTACCACTGGTGATAGACAAGTTTATATGAGGGAGGAAGAAGCGTGGTAGTTTGTTGGGTGTTTTTCTTTTAGGTGTGTGTGTGTGGATCTTTTATCTTTCTTTTTTTTTTTGTTCTTTTTTCGAGAAAAAAAAAAGGGGGGCATCGAATTCAAACTGAATGTCATCACTTTAGTTGGAGTGAGTCTGTGCGAGCATGAGGTTTTGTGTGTGTCTTAATACAACGCTTGCCCGATGTGCATCAGGAACAACAGATTAATTGATAACAGATGATGATCAAAGTGTCTCCGCGGAGACAAGCTTTGAGTAGAGCAAGACATGTTAGAGAGAGAGAGGCTGTCCTTTATAAACTGTATGCAATGAAAACAAATCACTTGTTTATTAGTTTCCTCTCATCTCAGAATTTGAACTTTTGTGAACAGATCTGTCAAGTGCGACATGTCAATTATTGGGAATTGGGAATACCTTAATGCACAAGGTGTACATGTTATTTTTTAAAACAAGATTTTTTTAATTCTAACACATATTTGATCCTACTTGATCAGCAAAATACACACCATCCACATGATTAAGAGGCTTAATAAGCACTTAGTGATCAGAGTAGACCTCATTTTTCTCAGATGGACCATGTTCATTAATGTAGCTGAAAGCTTCCTGGAATTTTTTTTTAACATCTCATGAATATGTGTCTGTTGCACCGAGTGTCAAAAACTGTGAGATACCAAAAGCTGGCATCAAATGTCTGGTCAGTCATTATCCTGTTGACTGATTTACATAAACCATTGGCCAGATTAGACTATTTGATTTTGACAAAGTTCTTACACAGCTGCATGAGTGTAGACAACATTTAACATTTCAGAACTTTGTCTTTTATTTTGGTTAACTGAGGGGGAAAATGTTAGAACCATCAAAGTAACGTATCAGTAGCGCCCCCCCAGAATTTTTTATGGGGGGGCCAGATGGGGCCACTGAAAATCTTGGGGTGATACACCAAAACCAAAAGCCATAACTGAATTCAGGAATTCGACTATGCTGTTGAAGTAGAGAGGTAAGAAACTGCATACTGATGTACTTTGGTCTCTTATTAGACAGTTAATATTGCTATTTATGAGATTAATACCAGAACAGCTAACAATTTGAGTTCCACAACAGTCCTGTTTTGATATGTTAGGTATCTATATATGTTAGGTGATTCACTGTTCTTCAAATAGGCTGATTGTCTTGTTCCTTAAAAAGATAAATTTACAGTTTTAATTTGAAGGATTACAGGAACAAAACATTTACTGTGAACAAGTCTTCTCAAGCTTAGGACAGACATGTGGGTACCCATAGAACCCATTTTAATTCAGATATCTTGAAGTGAAATGTAAGGGACTGCCAGTTGTTCCGTTAGCCAGATTTTGAAGCGTTAATTAGCCCCCTTCCCGACAAGCTATGCCAATATGGTTGGTACCAAAGGATGACTTACTTTGTCTGGTTTCCCAAGATACCACTACCTTTGTGCTAGCTTAAAAATGTGCGCGCATCAGCCTCATAAAGTGATAGTAAAAAAAAGATAAAGATAAAGTAATGTTGGCCTCCAATAATTTTCACCAGGGGGGCAACAATTGTGTCAGGGTCGCTATGGTATTGCATCTGTACTGAAACAAAGGTGTTGAATCAGCACTACTATTGGGGGAAAAAAACAGCACCAAACTGAATTAATAGCACTTTCAGAGTACATGTTCATATTTGGAGTGTCATCCTTTCTTAGCATTCAAAGCTATTTCTGTAATATTTCTAATATTTGTTATGATGTATCTTTGTAGCCTTTCTATGAAAGTAGTCCGTCTTCAGATCATCATTCACCATTTTATGCTTTACCTGTTAGAGACTTTTCAAGTTTGAAGTTGTGGCTGAGTATTTTTAATGTCCTGCTGGCTATCGTGTGTCTTGTAAATCTTAGTGTGCTTACAATGTTTCAGTGCATCCACCACTGCTGCTTTTCAGACCCTCTGTGCTACCAGATTTAATCTGACATATTTTAGCTGGAGCGCTAAGAAATCATCCAGGGAGCTGTGGAAATCATGAACATGGTCCATTGTGAGATTTTATGTTTGTGTGCAATGGTGACTTGCAAGGATGTCTTCTTATTATTTTCAATTCTTCCCATTTATTATTAATCGCTGCACAACATTAAATGGTAAAAAGGGGAGGTGAACCGTTAAGATTTGCAATACTGGGTGTTATACTGTACATGAAAATGCACCCAACATTGTATTGGTGCTACACTGTTGAGTCACTGGTAATAAATAAAGAGCAGGTGCAGATCACCCGCTCAGCTTCCCGTTGCTCACAGAGCCTTCTATCATGTTTTTCTGCTGGTTTTACTCCTCAACTTGCTGTTTTCCCTCATCCTTCCTGTATCCTGAACCTCTTTTACCAATAGTCTCAAATTAAGGAAATTCATAATGGTTGAAAGAAATGTATGTTTTCAGTTGCATTATTCTATTCAAACAATTCATTTCTATTTGTCTATGAATGTAATTCTGAAAGACAGTGATCCAATACACATTTTTAACTGTCATAATACATCCTGGACATGTTGTGTCTTGATTCTTTTCATCCCACCACTATAAGGTGCTGAGGGTTTGTTTCTCCTCTTGGTTTTGTGAACGCGGTGGTAGATAAACAACTGTTTACCTTAAGACACAGAGTGTACTGTTAGTCCTGCCTTCCTCACCCTTAGTTTTGCAGGTTTCCTGCCTTGTCACTTTTCACTCCTGTGTTGAAACGGCATGAAGCAGATGTTACAAATAGCCAGTCTGAGATCACTAAAACCTGGGAAAGTCATGGGATTTCTAAATCTCATGTTCCTGGCCAGGAAAAGTCATGGTCTTAGTTAAATCCTTGAAAGGTTTGGAAAAGTCATTGAATTTTGTTGTGTTTAATGAAATTAATTTTTGCTGTAATCTTACACATCATAGATAACTTTCCATGTTGTGTAACAGAACAGTGAATTCATCTCTGTAGGTGTTGACGCAACATAGGTCTAAAATGCGTCGACACGTGACAAAATTTTTGCTATCGTTCATTTATTGAACAATTGTTCCGTTTGTTTGTTTGTTGTTAAACATGGCCATATTAATGTATGAGCATGCATGTGAACAATACCCTCCCACCCCCCAACAATAGGGCTCTCCTGAAAGCCATAGTAGTCTCTGCACTGTTCGTCTATACATCCATATGTTCACACATCCGTGCATCCCATTCTCATGAAGAAGATCAATGAACTCATCAGATTTTTGTGGTGAAGATCAAGGTCAGTGTGACCTGCAATTTCTTCAAATTTGGCACAAATGTCTCCTGTGACTGCCAAATTCTAATTAGTTTATTCTAGAGTCAAAGGTCGAATTATGACAAAATTTCACACAAATGTCCAATAGGATGTAATGATGAATTGATATTTTATGTCCAAAAGGTCAACCATCAACTTCACTGTGACATCATTATGTTTTTCAAAAACACACACTGGCCAGTACTCAGCGTTATATATCAGGAACAGAGGTGGAGACATTTTAAACTTAACAGTTTTTCCCCATTGACTTGATGCACCTCTGCCAACGACGCTCAGAAGCTGACTGCAGGGATGCAGTGATCACAACTAAATGCAATCACTTTTAATGATTTTGGTTTATTTTGAGCAGTTCTCTTTTCATACAACCATCACATAGAAAACATGGTGTGCAGAACATTGAACACGAGTGACTCGGAGAAATATTTTCTGGTTGTGTTGGCTCATTCATTGCATAAGAATATGCAGAGGTATAGCACTTGGATGCAGTTGATCTGTTTAAATGTCATATTGTATTGTATTACATCAAATGTGAAGGTATGTCACACCATATGGAGCGGGGGCGCCATCCTGTGAGGTACATGATGTTATTTCTGTTATCAAATTGTATCCACTCAGTCCAAAAAGGAGATCATTTACAATGTTGGGTATGTGAGTGGAGGTAGTGTATTGGGTCTATAATCCAGCCTTAGCCTGTCATATGGATCTGTCTTATTAATCATGATTAGTTTGTCTAAATACTGTTGCTTGACCACCGTAGCAAGCATGAAGTCAACTTCTCATTCTCTATTGATCAATGTGGAGGTCCCTCAGACTACAGTGCTGTTTGAGAACAATTGAGATTGGCAGATTATGACACATTAACAATCCATTATCCAAATTGTCTGACCAGAGATGATAATATATCAGGTCATGTGGATGAAAATCAATGGCCTGATGTAAAAAAAAATATGGAAGACATGTCCTACCAAAATATTTTGTTTATTTGATCTTCTGTTTTGTTTATCACCACAAAATGACTGCAGGTTTGAACTTGTGATTTGATGCACTGTTTCAGTATAATATTACTGATTGTATTAGAATTTTGAGAAGACATTATTTGGAACATGGTTTTGTAAATTGGAAATCTGTCATATATTTTCAGTAACTGAAACACAACACTTTTGTTTTTACTCCCAGATTTTTTAATGCAATCAATAGACATATTTCTCACAAGTTTATTGCACAAATTTGTTCAAATCTGTGGTAGTGAGCACTTCTCCTTTTCCAAGATAATCCATCCACCTGATAGGTATGGCATATCAAAATGCTGATTTAACAGCATCATTACTACAGAGTTGTGCCCCAGGATGGTCACAATAAAAGGCCACTCTGAAATGTGCAGTGTGATCACAACACAATGCCACAGATGTCACAAGTTTTGAGGGGAGGTGCTGACTGCAGGAATGTCCACCAGAGCTGTTGCCCGTGGACTGAATGTTCATTTCACTACAATGCCTCCAATGCCATTTGTTTGGCAGTACATCGAAAAAGCCTCACAATTGGAGACCACATGTAGCCACACCAGCTCCAGACTTCCAGATCCAGTGTCTTCACCTGCAAGACCATCTGAGACCAGCTACCCATACAGCTGATGCAAAAATGGGTTTGCACAACTTCGGAATTTCTGCACAATCTGTCAGAAACTGCTTCATGGAAGCTCATCTTCTTCATCAGTGTTTGACCTGACAGGAGTACGTCATCACAACTGACCTCTGCGGTTGTGAGGCCGGTTGGATGTACTGCCAAATTCAGGGAAAGCCTGCTAATGGCACACTCCATCAAAACACCTGTGGCATTGTGTTATGTAATTGAACTGCATATTTAAGAGTGGCTTTTTATTGTGACCATCCCAAGGCACATCTGTGTAGTAATGACACTGCTTCATGAGCAGCTTGATATGCCACACCTGTCAGGTGGATGGATTATCTTGGAAAAGGTTTGACACCTTTGTGACCAAAATTTGTGCAAAACATATTAAATCTTTAACTTAAACCTGTGAAACAAGGGAGCAAAAACAGAAGTTGCATTGAAATGTTTGTTAAGTGTAGTTTCTAAAACAGTGCATCAAAACAGAGAACACTGATTTCTGAAAACTTAAAAAATGTTCTATAGGTTAAACCATGATCCTTTCACATTCATCTCCACTGTCCAGTGTTCAGTGTTTATCCATACTGGTTGGATGAGTTAGACCCATGCCGACCTGATTACATCCGAGGTAAGACTGAAAATCATATGTCCATACTTACTGTATTAGTATGTGCATACAGTGCTTCTCCTCAAAATAGGCCTACACAACCAAAACAATAAATATCCAAACAGGGAGAGTGTGAGACATTTATGTAACCAGGTAACACTGTGTCTGTCTTTGTCTGTGCTGTTTGTCAGAGACGGTGTAGGGCTGCTGTGTGCTCCGGTCTCAGAAACACGGGAGCCTCACGGTGCTTTTCAACATTCCCCCAGCAGGGAACATGTGCTGCCCGGGAGCGACCACGCCTCCACCCGCCTGCCTCACATGTTGCCGCACACACCCACTGTCTCCTACTCTGCATGTCCTGTGGGAAGACAAGCGGACAATGGGAGTCTTGGAAAATGTCAGGCAATAATCAGCTCTTCTACAGTGAACACACACACATTAATGGGTGAGACATTCGCGTTGTGTGGGAAATTAAAGATGCAAGCCTACATGAGAGGAACACAGCAAATGTCCTGATGGCACTGATTACAAAACTACTAAGTTCAAAACTACAAATTGAGTTTATTTGGTAGGACAATTCATCATTAACAGATAGGTCATTCCCTTGTAAATATGGTGATTTGGTAAACTTGGGATGTATCACCATCTCAGGTCCTGATGCTGTGGGTGATGTCTGGCCTAATCGCACCTTACACGTGAAGCAGATATAGATATAGAGTGTCCTTTCTATCCAATATGTCAAATGACAAACGGTAAAATAAAGTAACTGTGGGGCATTTAATTTTTTATTTAAATATTAAAAGCAATATGATATCCGGTCGACGTTGTCACTTTCTCTGTGAGCAACACAACGTCCAGCTCTGATATTTACAACAGCAGTTAAAGGCACCCTACTAGAGCCGAATGCGCCTCTCACGTGGACTGTCGGACGTCACCACCCAAACACGTGTCTCGGCACGGGATTGGCTAAACCACTGCCGTTGCGTCACCACCAAGCTGTTCAGCGCAATGACACACTCATTAACATGTCGGCGGCGGGGGCGTGGCTACGCAAACAAGCAGCATGGATGCTTTCAGTACTTGATCAGAGCGACCGTGTGTCCAGGAGCAGGGAGAGGACTCCGGTGGACATCAGCATCACAATGTATGAGTTTGACAACTTCTTCTTTTTTGTTTCATTTCCTTAGTATTTCTTTCTTTGGCATTTCTTTGGCCAGTGGATAGAGAATTATATATATAAATATATATATAATTCTCTATCCATTTTCTTGTGTTCAAGATGGATATCTACCACAAGTGAGCTGTTTTTCTCTTACTGACAGGATACTGACAGGTGAGTCAATTGTCAATTGCCTAACCTCAAGTTTAAAAGTGCCAAAACTTTTGTCCACTGACCTAATGTCCATGCATGAGCCTGTTCTGCATGCACTTTAATAATGTGTCATGGACAGCTGCTCGGTTGTACTGTTATTGCAGGCTTCAGATGCTTAGACTGTGTATTTGAATGTCAGTACAGGCAGTGAATGGGAAGCTGCTATGAGGATTTACAGCAGGCTTTTTTTCCCCTCTGAGCAGCAGCAGCAGCAGCAGTGTATTACATAACAGCGTTGGGGGTGGGACTGTACAGTTTGCCAGAGACCATCTTATCAAATTCCTTCTCTAGCCTCATGTGTCATGTTTACACCCGAGGCTTTGAACACATGACAGACACTACCACTGTAATGAAGGAGCTGTCATTGACCTCCAGCCTTTTGTTTTTATTAACTTTATCACAAAGTGCATTGCTGTGTCAAGTAGTTTCCTGTTCACATGATGGTACAACACTTCACACTTGACAGAAAATGCATGTTTATATTCCTATTCCTACAATGTCTTATGAATGACTTCAATAAATGTTTCAACTGCCAAATGCCACGACAATAATGTGAACTATGCTGATATTATTTTATGTTTAAGAATTTCTATAGCTGTTTTTCAACTGGATATAAAGTAGACTACTTTACCAAAAGTTGGATTTGTTTGTTTTGATTTAAAATGAAGTTTTACCAATATGTGTTATCAGTCCGTGACTGACTCACAAGTACAGCTTTTAATGTTTAAAAATAGGTAACACAGTCACACAGACAAATGTGAAATGGACACCAGCTCTCACACGGTGGTGAGCTCGAAATGTGTTAAAATTACAGGCTGGCAACATGAAAACAATGGCACTGTAAAGTCTCTAACAACTGGAAAAGTTTCAAAAACTTTGTCAATGTCCTAAAATGATGAGAGTATGGTAAGGAATAGGGAAAGAAAAACATTGAGTCAACTGATGAGGCCTAAAAAAATAAGAAGTTAAGGTTAAGAAAAGACTGCGGTTTCAGTTAAAGCAAGTACTTACGGGATGTAAAGTTATGCACGTACCTATGTATGTACCTAAATTGTACCTAGCTATATGTATGTACCTAAATTACTTTGTATTGTTACCACGTGGCCACCTCTGAGGCTGAAAAATGAAGCCAATTTGGAAGCATCAAAGACTGCAGTTCCTCGACTGGCCACTTGAGGCTGGCTCCAAAACAGTAAATTTCCACAGGCCCAAAATTACGCACATTTAAGGGTGGGGCCCCTTGACTGAGAAACTGTCTGTGAGGTGTCACCACAGTCTACAAGTCAGAGACACACCTCCACAGCTCCAGCCTGTCACCTAGATGTAGTCACTTTTTAGTTCCAAAAAGATGCCGATGGCTGAAATCCCAAACTCAAGGCTTCAAAACAGGAGTCCACAAGCTAATGGGTGAAGGATCACGGTAGCTGCATCCAGTATTTATACAGTCACTGGTTGTTACGCAAAAAAGTCATGTGGAGTTGAAAGTCCATTGCCTGCCTATGCAGACTTTGTCGCCGTAAATACTTAATTCGTGTGTCCACCAGGAAAAAAGATCCTCACTGACTTTCCCTTGGCATTGTTTTTGTATTTTTGTTTAAAACATTTCATGCCCACCACCATATGATATGGTGTAAAGAGTTTGTGTCTGTTTCTTGTATTTCTATGAGACCCGGCAGAATCGCGTGACAAAAAACTTGCCTCAGAGAGCATAATTCTGTTGGTTAATGCCCTTCTTACATTTTTCTTTACCTCTACATTATGGTTAATTTTTCAGAAGCAGGGTTGTGCTGGAAATGGCCCACTATTCTGATTATAAATCACATAGACTTGTCCCAGTTTTCCACTATTGAGGAAAGAAAGTACGATACGATACGATACGATATACTTTATTGTCCCTCTAAGGGAAATTTGTCTTGGACTCAGCAACTGTGCCATAAATGCCTTGACAGCCACAACAAACAATACATCAACAGCCATACCATCCCAACAACAATTACATGAGAGTATTGCACATATGATGATCCTGATGAAGAATGAAGAAGATGAATAAAGTTTTTTTTTCCATACCACAAGTGTTGCTGGAGCTCTTTTGACATTTTCCAGTATTGCACATATCCCATAACATTGCACATAACACAGACGTACGCCATGCATACATAACACATGCTAAAAGATCACCATAATAAAAGCACTATAAAATTTATTGCACAATCTTCGGCCTCAAGCAGAATTGTTTAAAAGTCTGATGGAGGTTGGAACAGAAAGTACACTTTTTCCCCCCTGAATGCAGACAGTCTTTGCAGTTTGTGTCACCTGTCATGTAGGACTGCAAGGTAGTAGATTTGTGTCAGTTTTAAAACTTTGGGTTTTAAAGATGCTAAACTTGTTGTATGTGCACATTTCACATATAACATGCTAAGATGCCATGTTGATATGACAGCACCCCCATATTAAATAGAAGTGATTTGATGTTAGAGCACCTTGCATTTTATCTGCATATTAATGATGAATACATATTTTTTTAAAAGTACTTTATTGAGAGAGACCTATAAACAAATAATATCTACAGTGTACAACATTGCAGTAAGACAAGCCAGTGATACAAAACAATCATCAGAAACACAATAAAATAAGAAAACAAAAAAGTACAATTAAATATATCTTGGTGAGAGGAATGATAAAATCCCCCAAATGGTGTCTTAGACTTAATTTTGTGTTGTAGTTTATTCTAGTCAAGAGGCCCATGTAACTCAACTAAGGATGATAAATATCTCTGCAACTTAGACAGCATAGCATGAAAACACATGTATGCTGATGTCATCTAGATGCCAGTGATGACCTGTGACATTTTCATATAACAGCTGTGAGTGTGGCAGCTGCCTACAGTGTTGAATGGAAATGCATACCATGGTTTAATGGTAGTGGCAGCAGCATGAGCATACAGGGTATCAGCATAAACCAGTGTAGACAGTATTGGTGAATTGGCTTTTCTTTTTTGAAAGGTGAAAGCAGCTCTGCTCCACTATGGGAGTCCAGTTGAAGTTGTTAGATTCTGAGCAAAGTGCTCAGTGTGAGTTTTGTTGGATAATCTGACATCTAACCAAAGTAAGTAATCATAGTCTGACTTGTTGGATGTAGACTTTGACTCTTGACTATTTAGGCTGGCATTCTCCTCCCTTCGGCTATCTGCATGTTACTGTTTTCAAAATCCCCTTTGCAACGGGAAACAATAGCCTCCGAGCTAACAACCTACACCCTGAAAATGGCAAGTTTTGACAAAGATTTGTATCATGCAATAGGGCATATCTGCTTTGTTCTTTCAGTGAATTGTTTCAAAGATCTACAATAATTAAAACAACTTGTGAACGCACCTCAAAAAAGCCCAGACTCTGTCTTGCAGGACTTTCATGCCCAGTGTTTTCTGACACGGGCAGTCAGGGTTGACTTGCCACATCTTTTTACCCTGGCAGCGGCATGGGAAGGAAGTCAGCCAAAGCCAAATACCTTCACAGAGTAAGGCAGGTCCTGAAAAGTCAGCTGAATGGAAAGAACAAGGTCTGAGCCATCAACATGTATGTCCTGCCAGTCATCAGATACCCCACTGGGATAATAAGCTGGCCAAAGGAGGAGATAGAGGCTACTGATATCAAGACAAGGAAGCCTCTTACAATGCATGGAGGGTTTCATGTCAAGTCCAGCACCCCGGGACTGGTGAGTGTCAGAGCCACTGTCCAGGACGAAAACAACCAAGATCGAGGAATACATCAGGAAGATGGCCCCCAAAGATAAGCTTCTAAGTGAATAGGATGAATCATCATGGAATGACAAGCCCCTGCACGGCACGTATCACCGACAGATTGAAGAAGTGGAACACATCAAGAAATCCTACCAGTGGCTGGAAAAGTCTGGACTGAAAGAAAGCACAGAAGCACTATTCATGGCAGCACAAGAATAGGCACTTAGTACAGGATCAATGGAAGCAGGGGTTACCACACCAGACAGGACCCCAGGTGCAGGCTGTGCAAAGATGCTCTAAGACAGTTCAGCACATAATAGCAAGGTGTAAGATGTAGGCAGGGAAAGTGTACATAGAACGCGATAACCAAGTGGCTGGCATAGTGTTCAAGAACATCTGCACTAAGTATGGGCTTGAAGTCCCAAGGCCACAATGGGAGACACCTCCTAAGGTGGTTAAGAATGACCAAACTAAGCTCCTGTGGGACTTTCAGAACCAGACTGACAAATCAGTGATGGCTAACCAACCAAACACCGTTTTGATCGACAAACAACAAAAGAAGGCAGTGGTGATAGATGTAGCAACCCCGAGAGACAACAACATCAGGAAGAAGCAACACTAAAAGCTTGAAAAATACCAAGGGCTGAAAGAGGAGCTAGAAAAGATGTGGACAGTGTCTGTGACCCACAAACTGGGAGCTTGGCTCCAGCAGATTCCAGGCACAACATCTGAGGTCTGTCCAGAAGAGTGCAGTCCTAGGAACAGCCAAGATACTGCACAAAATCCTCGAACGCCCAGGCCTCTGGACCCAAGCTTGAGGACGACACACCACTCCCCAAGGGGGGTTAGAATGGGATTTATATATATAAACGACACACTAAAGTAGCGCAAAGGGTGCTGAAATAACTATGGGATTAACAGGTTGCTTCATATATGCTAGGTAGCTGGATTTGGCTGTGCTGATTGTCTGGGTGCTGGTTGTGATTTTCCCCAGCCTCATCTGCTGCCTCTGATCTGTCAGGTTTGTGATCCACTGAGAGGTGGTGGCTGGCACTAAATAAAGGCAAAAACACCAGATACAGCTATCAGCAGGAGCCACATAGATAACTTTACCATCCTTTTGTCAAATGATGGGTAAAGTCACCATTGAGACAAGTTGACAAAAACCTAGTTTTTACTCTAGGTTGTAGATTTTATGCTGACTCCAATATCCGGTATTCAGCAGAAAGACAAACCACTGAAGAACTGAAGACACTGGCTCATTTAACATAGAGTTTACATAGATGGTATTTCGTCCCCATCTTATTTGGTGTTTCTAGGTTAATAATTATGTTGTAATAATATTGTGTTATGATAATGAATATGATTTTTTCTGCTTGTGAGAAAATGCTTAGCTACAGTATGGTAAACCCAGAGGTATGAAACAAAGACAACAATTCACATGTCTTTAATATTCAGTGCTGTTCATCTCACAGTTTGTCTGTTTACTTTTATTTCTAGAGGTCTGGAATGCCGAAGGAACAGGGGCATTTGGGGGAGTGCGCTGCACGTAGCACCTCAAAGAACGCCAAAGATAAGAGTAACAGTGCCACGCTGCGGGCGTGCCAGAGTGGCTCCCACAGGGGACAATCTAGAATGGGTGACATGAGCAACTGCATGCTGAGCTGTGACTCAGAGAAGGACTCTGAAAAAGACTCAGGATACTCAGGTGAGCAAAGGCATGTTTGGTTTCCATGTTTTCCTCAGAACTGTATGTACTTCAGGTGATAAAACTACAATGAACTCTTGGAGGAGGGAAAACATATCGCTATGTATATTGTTGACACGTTTTATGAGATTTACAAATGTTAATAAGGTTAATCAAGTGAAATATAATTTGTTCTCTCTCTTTCAGAGGCTGCCTCTGACTCTGTGCACACTGATGTAGATGACCAGCGCAGCAGTGTGAGCGAACCTCACAGGAAAAGCAGCAGAAGCTCCGATAACAACAGTGTGAATGCTGCTGGCCACAATATGGCTCCTTATGAGGAGCTCACCCCCATTTATGTCATCAAAAACCTGGTGGTCAAGCCGGTGAGATATTCAGTGTCATATAGCAACTTGCTTTTCTGGCCTGCTACTTTGTTGCATCACAAAATGAGATTCATATACGGTATGTTAAAGTCTAATATAATAGTTCTGAGATATATTGTGTAGTTTATTGTTGATTAATTAAACGATTATTTCTGTATTTAGTCAATCATAATCATAAAGGGAATATTCACCACCTTTTACATGGATATCCAGTCAGTATTGACGATAACTGTCATCAATTGAAGCAATAAACAAAGAAATCTGAGTTCCTCTGCTTGCGGAGCCATGCCAGTGGTGCCTACATGTACCAGAATGCATTGCACGCAAGCTTCTAATGCCCACAACTATTACTAGCCTACCAGCATATAGCCATTTTTTGTTGGTCAAAACATAGTGTAGCCAAGGTTTGGAAGTCACACCTTTGCTTTTGCAGACAAGAAAGAAAAAATAACATGGAGACTCCATAGTCTGAACCAGCGTGAACCAAGACAACAACACTCTTTATTATATTTCACATTGTTCCTGGCAACGAATCACCACTTCACTACTTCCATATTTTTACCTTTCACCATAAAAGCCCAACTTAAATTACTCAGAGGATTTTGCCAAGAGGCAACTCAACAAAATAACTTACAATAGCGTCAGGTGACAAAAGATTATTGGTTGTCTTTTGCAGCTTGTCTTTGGGATCCTGAAGAACATCTTCAGCATACCTCTGTCCAAATAAGAAGTAAAATTTCATGCACAGTAATGCAGAAACTCAGACACAGGACCTTTTGAGGTCACCATCCAAAAACTGCCCACAATGAAATTCTTGACAGCAGAATGATTCAGTTTATGTTGGTATTGGAGAGCAATTTGAAAATAGACACCACTAGTCAACGTTGTGGAGGTTCCTCGGTGGCCATATCCTCTTGCACGACAGGAGGATGGATGCAGGAGGAACCCAACTTTCCTCCTGCATCCTTTAACACCATGTTGCACACACTCCCCACACCACCATGGTGACATAGACCTGGTTGGAAAACTGCAAAGTGTATCTTCAATAAAAGTTTTACCACTTTATGTTTATTTATTTACTACCTCTATTTATGTAATCTGGTCACTATATTCCTTCAGGTTTTGTTTTCTCAAATCTTTCTGTGTCCGACTGCTTATCTCTTTGTGACTTTAACCTCCTCCCCATCTTTTGCTCTTTCCTCTACTCTGCTCTCTAATTGCTGCTCACCTAAAACCCCGCTCACAACCTCCTGATGGTACAGTCTAGACCGGAGCAGCTACTCCATGGCCCCTCCCTGGCTTGGGGTGGAGGTTGGCACAGCCTTACCAATGCCAAAGCACCCACCCAGCTCTTACTAATCCAACAGCCAACGATGCCTGCCCCTTCCTCCTCTACCCCGACACCTTCATCCAGTCTTGCTTCACCAAAAGGTCAAGTTATTAAAGGAGGCAGCCGCAGCAACCAGAACCACAGCAGCAAGAACTCATACCTGCCCATCCTAAACTCTTACCCACGCATTGCCCCTCACCCCAGGAAGGAGAGCCATGAGGCCAAGAGTGCCAAATGGGTGGAGGGGATTAAGGAGAGTGGCAGTGAAGGCCAGAGTCAGAGCAAGAGAGTGTGCACTGAGGAAGAGAAGAGAGAGGCTGTATCCACCACCAGCCACCTTCTGAAGCCCCAGCAACAGCATCAGAAAGAGGGGAGAGTTGATCCACATTCCAAGTATAAAGGCAGAGGAGGGCACAGCTCCTTCCCCAGCTCATCTCATGGCTCGCTGCTCAGCCATGCCTCCTCTACCACCCAACACAAATCCCACCACAGCCAACAAAACTCCAGCTCTGACAGTATGGGCTCACCTTCTGTCTCCAGCTCCCAGACACACTCACCACCTTCTTCTTCTGATTCCCCCCCATCCGTCTCTCCTTCCTCTTCATCTCCCTTTTCCTCCAAGGCTCACAGCCCATATTGCCCGGCTCCAGATAGCTCGTCGTCACGCCATCAACGTTTCCTCAACACAGCTGAGATCCTGAACCAGTCGGGCCTGTTGGCCATCACATTACGCACCAAGGAGCTGCTGAAGCAGAACACTGCCACCGAGAGAGAAATTGCCCAGCTCCGTCAGCACACCAGTCTCCTCTGCCAGGTAGCCCAGGCGAGCCAGAACAGGTGCAATGAAGGTTCAGACAGCCTTGACAAACTCCTTCTGGCCATGACTGAGTCAGGTTCTTACCCAGATTTAGATGTAAGTCAACTGAAAGTGCTCAGCAGCAGCCATCAGAGCAAGACTGGAAGTGAGAAAGACAAAGAGAAGGATAACAACATAAGAAGCACTAAGACACACAGCAACCCACCTCAGGGGCGGTCTTTACACAACATAGATGATGGAACATCGCCCCCCTCACCGCTGTTTGCTCCCTCGCCAGACACAGAAGACAGACAGCATGGTGATGGTTCTCTGGACCTAATGCCCAACTCCCCCTGTGTTTCTTTTTCCAGGTCTGTCCTTGAGCAGGGATCCAAAAAAGGAGTTATGGCCAAGGACTTGAGTGATCTCACTATGTTGCCAGAGAGTTCAACACACACTAATTATCTCTTTTAGCTTCCAGGTGAAGAAGAAGATGTGGACATGTAACATGTGGAACCTAGCAATACAGGAGAGCATGGGTTTGAAAGGGTAGAATGATGATTTTCTTATTTAAGCACACTGTTGAAAGTTGAACATGATTTGTATTTTTCATACTTTTTAGTCAGGGATTTGCTCATTCCAGGTGTCCATTTTTCATCCGTGTGTTTCTCTTCTACAGACAAGCTTATCATTCAGGTCACATTCACAGTCAGCGACGGATGTCTTTGTTGTGTTGCTTTTAAGAATTTGACACAAGAAAATATTTCACAAAGGGGCTGACAAGCTTTTAGTGGTTATTACAGTATTTTACAATTGCTTTGGCACAGTATTCACAAAGTGTCAGTGTGCAATACTCTTAATGCAAAGAGACTGCTAATTACTTCACCGCTGTTACCACAGTGTGTGGAGGAGAGGGGAAAAAAAGGTAATTTATCTCCTTTTGACACTGTCAACATGGTTTAATTACTGTCTCTGACTGTAGTGTAAAATTCAGATAATGTTAAATGCTCTCTAGCATTGCTGTATTACTGTAGCTTACTGTGTTTTAGATGTTTACAGTGAACTTACAGGTACTGTAAATATCACTAGATTTGATATACTGAATAAAAAACAACTTTGTGTTGGATGCACAGCAGAAACAGTTAACAAATGCAGTAAAGAACAGTTACAATCAGCATTTTATCTTGTGTGAATGTAGATTTATAATAAAATTAGACTCTAGTCTGCATTCTTCTAAATTTACAGTAACAGCATATTCAACAAATACAGTCTGAAGTGTTTGTCTCTGCATCATCTCAAATGCTGACCTCTGCATAAACTGCACATGTTGTGTCTCATTGGTATTTTTATAATCTTGATAAACTGACCACTGCAGACTAAGTTCTTGATGAAAATTAGTTTATTTTTGATAGCATTATTTGACAACCATTTTGTTCTGAAATCAACAATGATTCATTTTCAGTGTTATACATAATTTGTTGTGATGCTCAGAGAAACACTGATGTATGACTTAGTTTTTTATAGCAGATGTTTTGTCTGTATATTTTCCATGCTATGGGAGATTTTGAGGCCATATATAGCATTTAGAGTTTTGCACATGGTGAAATTTGAGCCAAAACAATTTGTAATAGCAATTTGATGTAATATAGCATATGTGGCAGCTCAGGTTAGATAAGACAGCACCCCCTGGCAGTGTCAACTCTTTAAGTGTACACTAGATGGGATCAGCTGATTACAAATTGAATTCACAAATCAGCTGCCTTTGCACAAAAAAGAACAAAAAAAAGAAAGAATCGAAAAGAAAATACATGAGTCTTTTTCATGCTATTTTTGCCTGAGAATTCATGATTTTGCCACTAGCTTAGGATTAGTCCGATCAGATGTGTTCTGATTTAATGACTGATGCATGTTACATACTGTACATTCACATCATAAGTGCACATACAGTTGTCCATTGGACCTCCATATGTGGCTCTTTGAGATTTGGCTCAACTGCAAAGCAATGCATTAACACAGACTGACAGATCTGTGGAGGCGTCCAATGATCATCTGGTACAGGCATGTGTCAAACTGCCTGACAGGACTTGGGAAGCTGACATCATACACTGTAGTTTTACTTCATGGATTACTGAATGAAAATTCTACTGATGTTCAAATAGTTGTATGGTCTTGCTTGGCAGTGCAGTATTGTGAATTATTTGCTTTTTTTTCACCCTCTGTAATAATGTTTGTATGCATGAAGGTGTGTGTGTGTGTGTGTGTGTGTGTGTCAATGAATGTGTACAGATCTTTGATTAGCTTGTAAACATGCATTTGCTCATAGAGATTTTATTATATATTTAATTGATGATTGATTGTAGATGTGGGACACATAAGTGATAATCAGATAAATGGCAAAAGAAATGGACTCTCTTCATATGCGCTTAAACACTACCATAAACAATAAATCTGCTCTGACTCATGAACACTATGTTTTTTCTTTCGTCCTCATCATGTTAACTCACTTAAAGTTCACCGATCCATTCTAACAAGGGTGTCCAAATTTTCATATGGGATATAAAAAACCCCCTCACAAACGTAACAGTTTAATCTTTCAGTGTATTCAACCCTCCGCCAACCCTGAAAGTGACAAGTCTTGCTGTTGACTTAACACTTCTTTGCTGTGGCCATGTGTAATATCTGGCAGGAAATGTCCCCTGCTAGGTAACCATTTATGTGCTCGTTCACTGTCTGGTTATGAAAACACATTAGGCAAGGCAAAGCAAATTTACTTATATTGCACATTTCATACCCAAAGGCAACCCAAAAGGCTTTACAGATTAGTCATGTCAAAGTTCACTGTAGCCCAAACACAAAGCATGACTCAAAGGGCTGTACAAATAGTTATTTCATTTCAGCTTCAATTTCAGTTTGATGTATGAAGTCCAATATCACAAAAATCACAGGTTCCTATCTTGGTTTTTTATTTTTATCAAGGTGGGCACAGACTGATTCTTTCTTCACTGGCCCCATTAATTCAGCCTACATAGTTACTACTTGGTGCGTGTCTACAAACTGTATGATAGTGTTGCCATTGTGAGGTTAACAGAAATAAAATGCAAAGTTAACTTGCTTGATTTACTAATCTTGAGTGGCAGGCCACATATAGCCTAGTATATTTTAAGAGACAAGCCACAATTGGCCCTTGGGCCTGACTTGACATGACTGGCATATAATTAAACATAGTGATTGATGGACAGAGGCAAGGAATTCCTCTTCAATTACACCATTATTTAGTCACTCAAAAAAACTAAACCATTAAAAATTAAACAGGATATCAAAAAAATGTTATTAATAAAATCTAATTGGTTTAACAGTGTAAGAAATCATATAAATACTTAATTATTCAAATTGCAATAAGAAAGCTGTACATAGTGAGAGGAGAAAACTAGTATCTACCAGCCTCCCGTGCCACACACACACGCAGCAAAACAAAAGGGAAGAGAATGTAAACTGAAAAGGAAGAGCAAAAATAAGTCATCCGGAGGGAACTCAGCCTAGAGCTCCCGCTCCCTCATGTTGTAAGGCACCAGTTGAGGTGGTTTGAGCATCTGATTAGGATGCCTCCTGGGCGCCCCCCTTTTGGGGTTTTCCACCTGTGTCTAGCTAGTAAGAGATATCGAGGTAGTCCCAGAACACACTGGAGAGATTATACATCTCACCTGGTTTAGGAATGCTTTGAGCTGGAAAATGCTGCTGAAGAGAGGCATGTCTGGACTACCTTGCTTAGCCTGCTGCCACTGTGACCTGGCCCAAAATAAGGCACAGAGATGGATGGACATTGTTAAACATTTCTGCATTTTTAAGTGTCTGTTCTTTTTGTTAGGTAGACAGCTGATGGATGGTTCATAGACTTTTTTCATGCCTTTTGAATAACTGCATTTGTAGACCATAATGTGTTGCAATACATTATTATGTTGTAAAAACTTTGAGTCAGTGAAGGTTGCTATTGAAACTCTTTAAGGCCCAGTTGATATTGCATTTCCCTAATACTGACTTGTATTTCAGGTTCACATTTTAGTGCAGATGTAAAAGTATTATTTGCATTTAACATGTTATTTGTGAATGTATTTCATGTTGTAATATTAGAAAATTAAAGAATTCTTAAAATTTATTTTCCATGCAAGCCACAGTATGGCTAAGTAGACTGACCCGCCAAGTGGCGACTAGTCTGCCTTTGCAAACATGTCATGCTGCAGATGAGCCTTGTTCATTCATCTCTACCGACAGTATCCATACTGCAAACCCAGTCAGTCACCACAGACCAAAACTGAACACTTGTGAGCATGAACATAGTAAAATGGGACTATAAAACTGAGACTGAAGGAAGTGATGGTCTTTTTCTCTTTTCTGTCAATGCTGGATTTCTGCAATATGAAGAGATATCAGGGCTCTTTGTCAGGATGTTTCTGAGTCCTTGGGTTCTTGTCTGTCTGTGTAACATGCGGTTCATGGAAACCTAAGTTGCATGTAGTTTATTAGTTATTTATCATTGCACAGCATCCACTGTACTAGCTCACAGTACAGGTATAATCAAGCATTGATGAAAGCTCACAGCTTGTTCACAGCTCTCTCCAGTAGGTGGCAATGCTGTCCAATAGTTATAAAACCAAGTTATCAGGAGGGATATAAGTCTTAAAGGATGAAGTTATCAATTATGAATGAACAGTGATGAATAAACTGACAGTACTGAACATGAAAATACCGTATTTGCACAATATATCATTGTGGAAATGTTATACTTTCCTCAGGTGGATAGAGAATTGAGCCAGCCTGGTAAGTTGCAGAGCAAAGAGGCCAATTAACAGACGTGGAACTCTGCTTTCTTGTTCTTTCAGCTGCTCTGTTTAAATATTGTTGGGCTGACAAAACGTGAATGCTGCCTGAAAGTCAACCATATGCTCCTCTGTTGGCAGGTGCAGGGACTGAAACCATCCAGTAGTGAGTAAGAAAATGTATAATCATTTGTTAAGCAATGAGTACAGGAAAAGTCGGTGAGTAGCTAAGCTAATTTATGCAGTGAAGATGCTATAAGCTTATGCTAATGTTAGCATGTTTTATACAGTTAGTTCCGACCTAGTCTCTATATAGAGACTATATATATATAGATATATATATATAATATAATATAATGTAATATATATATGTTAAATATATAATAATGTATATAATACATAGTTATACTGTGTAATAATGCATTTCTATCTTATAATTATATTGTGTAATATTCCTGTGCAAATTCCAATATTTTCCACTTCCTGTGGAATAATATTTATACATTTCTATATTTTTACAGTAAAAATACTACACATCATGTGTATTACAATCATCCTGTGCAACGATCAATCATGAGCATACAGTATCTGTTTCAGTGAAAGGTGCATAGATTTTCTATTATTTTAATTAGGATATATGTAATTTGTAGGCCTATTTTTAAAAAATGACTCTGACACTGAGCTTTGAGCTGTTGTAACGTGTGAATTTGCCAGGTGTGGGATTAATAAAGTGTTATCTGACCCTAGCTGTTAACACTAAATTTTACTTAAAATAACAACATATTTAGGATATAAGGATGTAACTGCATATGATGTGCTACATATATATTGTAAATCGATGCAGTTATTGACATAGACATATATACATAGACGCCGCATCGACTGCCTGAGCGCGTCCTCGCCGGCCGCCATCTTGGATGGGTCTCGCTTCGCCTCCACAGTGCATTCACTTCTATTGAGGAAGGAGCTGTATGCACAAGTAAAATAGAATAACTCGCTGAATTTTCAACTGATTTTCACGCGGTTTGGTTTGTTACAAACGGCACACATATAGTTATGATACAGGATGCTTTCGTACATTAAAAATGCGGGATTTCATGCTTTAATACTTTCTGCAGCTAGCAACAGCATGTTATTTAGGTCACAACACAGTTATTTTGTTCACCTCAACCCCAGAGTGGGATGGATATATATATATATATATATATATATATATATATATAGCCTATAGGCTATAGATAGATATAGATATACACACACATATGTATACACTGTATAAACACAATATACACAATACAAAACATAGTATAGCATATTAATAAATTTATTAATATATTTTAATAAAGAAAAAGCTCTATTGTTGATTGAGTTTATTTCTCACACACACCCACTCTCTTTTATACCCACAGCCATCAGACTTAATAATTCTTTGTTAAATAGATGATCTTACAGACTTCTTTGAAATTTTCTTTTCGGGGATTAGTAAAGTTATTCTTATTACACTGACTGCTGTGATCCCTCAAAAGTAGTAAAAAACATTTTCAGTATTTACATAAACACTGAAATTAATTTTGGTATTGGTATTATAACTATGAAAATGGGACTGTGGTCAAGATAATTTGAAAAAAGATACAGAAGGATGAGCAGCAGGGGATATTTGCAGCACAGCTGGTGGAAAAGTGAATATGTGCACAAAGGTGTGCTAGGCAAGGCAAGGCAAGGCAAGGCAAGGCAAGTTTATTTGTATAGCACAATTCAACACAAGGTAATTCAAAGTGCTTTACAGAGACATTAAAAGCAACAAGACACAATTTAAAACAATAAAAACAGTCGATTGAAAAGGGAAATAGAAATTGAGAATGATAATGATAATAATAAAATACAGTAACATAAAATAAAAACAGGCTCAATACATTGAACCGTCAGGATAAGAAAAGAAGTAAAATAATAAAAGGCATAAATCAGCAGTGTGTAGTCAAAAAGTACGGGCAGCAGAATACAGCAGGTAAGTATTTAATCTAAGAGTACGCTTCAGTAAACAATAGTGTTTTTAGCCCTGATTTAAAGGAGCTGACAGTTTGAGCAAACCTCAGATCTACATATTATGCTATACATAATATGCTATACTGTGTTTTGTATTGTGTATATGGTGTTTATACAGTATGTTTATACAGTATATAAATACTGTATATATATATATATATATATATATATATATATATATATATATATCCCACTCTGGGGTTGAGGTGAATAAAAGAACTTGTTGTGATCTAAATAACATGCTGTTGCTATCTGCAGAAAGTATTAAAGCATGAAATCCCGCATTTTTAATGTACGAAAGCATCCTGTATCATAACTACATGTGTGCCGTTTGTAACAAACCAAACCGCGTGAAAATCAGTTGAAAATTCAGTGAGTTATTCTATTTTACTTGTGCATACAGCTCCTTCCTCAATAGAAGTGAATGCACTGTGGAGGCGAAGCGAGACCCATCCAAGATGGCGGCCGGCGAGGACGTCGGCTCCAATAGGCAGCGGCAGTCAATGCGGCGTCTATGTATATATGTCTATGGTTACTTTGCAAAAATCGGAGTTCTGCTCCTTATTTATTCAAACGACCCGTTAGTAACTTCCGGGAACTATCTGAAGTCTACATGGGTCACGTGACGCACAATCTAACGATAACAGCACTTGGACTTACACACTATGCGTGTATCACTCCGCTTTACAGGTGTTATTAAGAGTCGTTAATTATCTTAACCGTTAATTAGCCGAAATTAAGGGTCGTCGCAACAAAGTTAGCACCGCAAAATGAAATATATTACCACAAATAACATTTGAGTTAAACGATGAAGGATGAAGGGACGAAAAGAAGCCTGAATACTTAACTGAAAATCTCCAGGTATGCTCATATGACAGCAGAAGACGACACAAGGTACTGATTAAGCAGTGGTGCAAAATAAATGGAAACACACAGATGTAGTTGGTCTGTGGTAACATGTGGAGCAACACAGAATTGCAAGCTAGTGTGCAGGAGTAGGCTAGCTACTTAGTGCATTTTTTGGCAACAATTTTGTCCAGTTGCCGAACTATTTGTGGTAGCGGAGTTAAAAAAAAAATATAACCCATTGCCGCTTTTTACTGTTGATAAATGGCGCTTGATTCGGTCATAGGCCGAGTGCCCAGTACAAAAGCACTCCCCCTGTGGGTAAAACTTGACTAGCAAGAGGCAATTATTTTGTCTGTGGAACTTGTAATTTGTAATGGAGCTGAATTGATTGCTTTGTTTTATGTTTCTTAGCTGAATCAGTTTCAAGTAATTTTTTACTGCACTTTATGGGGAAGCCATCTTTCAGTTATTCTGGCCTGCTAACTGTTGCTTTTCCTCTACATAGCAACAATTTCCATTCAGCAGAGAGTAGTGGGGAAGCAGGGCTTGATACTAGGTAGCTATACTCTAAGTGAAATGCCTCATGTCCAATTGGGCCAGTGAAAAATAAATGTGATGTCTAATGTAACGTTCACTAAAAATAAACTGCATAGACTACTGTAGTTTATTGCTGAAGCAGAGCTTTTAGCTGAGCTGCTAAATTGTGATCCAGCCTTGAACTGTGGTGTTTTTTTTCCATAGTGACAACACAGAATTTTTCATAGCTCTCAAATGCATGTTGAAGTCCCTTTCCTATCTCTTTCTGTCTGAAATTTCAGAGCTGTTATTTCAGATTTTTGCCATTATTTCCTTTGGAATAGCTCTTACTCTTATTTCTGAAAAGGCCATATTGACATGCTGGATGTGAAAGCTGGACAGACTAGACAAAAGTAATTGAGAAGAGTTGGAGTTAGCTAAGGGTCAGTTGCATTGATACATTTCATGTGCCTTATGTAAAACATAATTTGTGAAGCAGTGTTTGGGAAATAACATATTTATGGGCAAAAGTGGAAAAGAAAGGTACAGGAGCTTCCTCCTTGTATCCTCATCACTCACATCCTTATCAGAGGAGGACAAAAAGATGAAAAATAAAAGCAACAACCCCAAAAGAAAGAATAAAAGTAATTTTTAATGGAAATAAATAATACCAAATAAAGAACAGTTTAACGTTAATGACATATATTGGGCGGCTGTGGCTCAGAGGTAGAGCGGGTCATCCACTGATCCTCGGCTCCTCCAGTCTGTGTGTAGAAGTATCCTTGAGCAAGATACTGAACCCCAAATTTCTCCTGATGGCTGTTCCATCGGTGTGTGAGTGTGTTCAAAACTGAGTAGCAGGTGGCACCTTGTTAGCCTCAGCCACCAGTGAATGGGTGAATGTGACTCGTAGTGTAAAAAGGGCTTTGAGTGGTTGGATGACTAGAAAGGCACTATACAAGTGCAGGTCCATTTACCAGGTCCATATAAAAAAAATCTTTTTTTACATTCCACTTCACATGCCTTGTTGCATGTGTACTGAGAATGTAACTGAAAGAACAACTTATACTTTGTTTATGTAAATAAGTGAGTGAGAATTTAGTTATCCAGCCCCTTCAGTCTTGTTGTGTCTTCATTTTAAGTAATAACTGGATAGAATGAAACTTTTATTTATACACACTTGTTATTTTTCCAGCCATGCAATAGTCTGGCAGCCCGTCCAGGGTATAGCCCTCCTCTCACCCAATGTCAGCTGGGATAGGCTCCAGCACCCCTGTGTCCCATAACAAGATAAGTGGTTATGGAAAATGAATGAATGAATGAATGAATGTTAATTTTCCAGCTACAGCTCTGTTTCCCATCTATATCAATACCTTTTATATGTTTATAATTGTAAGTTCCTTCCTTTAAGTGCTTGGAGATGTGAAACAGCGGCTTTTCACTAATCATATAATGCATACTTTTTTGCAGCCAACAGTCAAATGCATTGGTGCTTCCCACTGTCATGACATGTCGACCATCACGAATAAATTCTCTACTGATAAGAAACACAGTCCAGTATAGAAAATGTTACTAATCTTTTCTTTATCAATACAGCCTTTAGTTTGGGGTTGCTGGGCTCATTGTGTAGCTGTATCAGCTAGCTGGCTGTCATCACCTAGTTAAACAGACAGAAAGTATGCATGTGGAGGTCACAGATCACAGCAACTCACTTAGAATACAATGTACATCTACACTATTCTACTTTTTTGAATCCTTGAAATTCCTTGAGGTTTTCCCCAGTGATAGCTGCATTTCAGTTCACCAACTGCAAACTGACCACATGGTCTGCGGTCTGCTTTTGTGTCAGGGCTGGCTCCACGAATCCTGGTCTTCACCTAAAAGTTGGCATCCACGCAATATTATTATACTTACACAAAAATCTGGGAGCACCTGACTGGACTAAGTAAGTCAGCCTTTAGGCTCTTTGCAAAATGTAAAGGGTAAACATTGTGATCAGACACCAAGAAGCAGAAGTCTATATTCATCCACCATACAACCAATTCATTACATTTACTGCATGTTATCTACAAGTTTTATAATATTTGCAATTAAAGATGCAAAAAGGGTCTGTGTTGTGTCGTATCCACAGGATGAGACTGTCAACTACACATAAAATGTTTCTTCTTACAACACCTGTACTTAAGAGATTAAGCATTTTCTATACAAAATTGCGTGAAAAAAAGTGTGTGAAATAAACAGATACAAGTATATATTTTTCTACTTCACACAAGGTTTATTTACATTTACAAATAGTGTAAATAATATATGCAATATTTTCTCCAAAAATCTATACCTTGAAATGCATGCAATATTTAAAAATGGTTTACAAATCTCTTAACGGCATCATATATTTTCTACTCAGGATCATTAGATACTTCCAAAACATCACAGCAGCACAGTAACTGGGCTGATCTGGACTTTGAGACCTGCTCTCCTGCAGGTCACAGTGCAAAAATACCAGGTCAACAGGCTTTTGCTGTGAGGGCTTTGGAGCTCTCTGCCTGAATATCTTAAAATAATTGTAACACAACATGGGAACATGGGTTCTTAAATTTGTATGATTTTCTGTAAATAAGTGAAAATTGATTCTTAAGTTTGATGCATTATATTTAAAAATGCAATATGAAGAATGGTGGTTCTGCTGCAAAACTAAAAAAAATGAAGCATTCATTCTTAAAATGGCTCAAGTGCACTATTAAATCTTATATTGTTATGCAAACAAATATGGTGCAATAGCCAGTAAAGAATTATTCAAGACACACAAGCATCACACATTTTGAACTCTGATCTGCCAAATACCTTGACATATTTAGTTATCCTATTACTTTTTGTTAAGATGGTTTAAAAAAGTGTCAACATATTAGTTTGATTCCACTCCAGCAATTCTTATCAATTAGGAAACCTAATTCTAGGCTGATAATTTTAAAAATGTCAGTTATCTGGACTGCCAAAGCAAGCGTTTGCCAGCAATGTGATGCATACTTGCTGGACTAAAAATATAACAAAAATGTTCAGGTATTATCTTTGTATTACAAATGGTTCAGTCGAACACTTGTTTTGTATTTCAACTGTATGCCAGAAACATTTAGATTGATGATAACAGTGACCCAGATGTGTCTCTCATCTGTCCCCTTCACAGACTTGCTTACAGCAGGCATCACAATGGCAGCAGCATCGATAGCAGTAATGCTGTAGCTGACAGAGGAGTCGAATGGATGAGTCTGTATCTGCTTCTGTTTCTTCAACCCACATCTGTTCTTGACTCGTTTTGGCAGAGGCTTGTTCTGTTACCTGCACTGTTGTATCCCCTGTGGTTATATTGACCTGGGATGTTTGATTAGCTTTGTTGCTAGTTGTCACTGTCCGAGACACTTTTTCCTTAACGCTGAGTTTCTCAATCTCACTGAGCATCTGAAACTTAATTTGCTGGAGCTCTGTGTATTTTTCATCAAGGGTTGTATGATCTCTCTTGCAGTCACATTGCGATGTTGTGTCCTTACTGAGTCCTTGTTTCAGCTTCCTGTCCAACGGTTCCTTTTCTTTCTGTAACCATGTTTTCTTAGTAAACTGTTTGATCCCCTTGAGTCTGTTCTCGAGGTTGTTTCTCATCTCATGGCTTGCGCGCCTCATCCGATCAATCTCCTTCCGTTCTGTTTTAGTGTCCTTCCACAGCTTTCGCAAACAATCTCTTTTTGATATTTTCCTATCTGTAAAACCATCTTGCTCTGAAGCTGACTCAAGCCTCTGTTTCTGTTCATTTTCCAGCTCTTCATCTTCTGCTTCCATCAGCAGACCTTTCCTCTCACTTTTCAAGTATTTAACCTTTCTTTCAAGATCCTGTTCATGTCGCTCTGGCTTCCACTGATCTTCAGTCTGGATCGCAACATCTGACTGAAGAACAACCACCCATTCTTTCAAAATGTCAGTTTGCTCTGCCTTGTCACATGTCATTGTCACCACATGTTTCTTCTCCTTTTTTATCAGGTCACAATAACGAGTCATCTTATTTTCCTGTTGAACAAATTCAATACACTTATGTTCCAATATTGAGTTCTGTTGGAGCATATCTTCATATTTCTGGCCTAATCTGTTCATATTCTTTGTTAAGTCTTCATGTGTCCTTTGACACAGTTTTTTGAGTTTTGCTGTCAGACTTCCCATGGAGTACATTAACCTGGTGAGCTGGTCCTCTCTTATTTCCAGCTGAGACTGTTCTCCTTTCATCCTCTTCTGTTCATGTAAGAACATCTCTCTCTCAGTTTCAGTCGTTGTTCTCATTTGATACAGTTGTTCTTTTTCTTGGTTCATCTCATCAAACTGATTGTCTGCATGTTCTTTCTTCTTTTGTAGCTCAGACTGTGTGATTTCCAATTTGTCTCTTTGCTCTTTTATATCTTGTATTGCTTGTTTTAATGTGTCACTTTGTTTCAGGATGTCAGACCTCATCAGCTCCAAGTCCAGTTTCTCTTTGTCCATCTTCTCACGCTCTCTGTCCAGATCCTCTCTGTCTTGCTTGAGCTCTGCTTTAAGTTCGACAAGATGTGTTGTCTCCAACAAAGCATCTTGTTTCAGTCGATTTTCAATCTCTTGTCTCTGAATGGCAAGTTCTGACAAGGTACTCCTCAACCCTTCTCTTTCTCTCTGTAATATCTCAGTGTAAGATGACATATTTTCCTTCTGTTTATCCAGAGCTTCATGCTTTTGCTCCAAAACACTGACCAGTTTCAGTACTTCTTCATTGTTTTGTTCCAGTCTGATGAGTTTGTGTTTCATGTCTTCACTCATCCTTTCTTTCAGCTGTTGAAGTGTTTCTCTCAGGGTTTCCATTGATTTCATTTTATCCAAGAGTTGATCTTCTCTTATTTTAAGATCAGACCTTTCTCCTTCCATTTTGTTCTTTTCATGGTCAAGCATTTGTCTGTCCATGTCAGCACTACTCTTCATCTGACTGACTATTTCTCTCTCTGCACTGATAGTGTTCATGGCAGCTTCAATCTCTTCTTTCTTCTTGTTGAGATCTTTTCTTAGAAGTTCCAGTTCCTCTCTTTCTGCCAGTACACTCTTCTTAACAGTTTCCAATTCTTGTGTTTGTCTTTCAAGCTCGTTGTCCTTGAGTTCTTGTTCTTCTTGTTTTAAGATAATCATGTTCATGACATTCTCAAGTTTGTGTCTTTCTGTCTGAAGCTGAAGGGTCAGATCTTTGATGTTGCCTTTCTCTCTGTTTATGTCATCAAACTGACTGTCTGCATGTTTTTTCTTCTTTTGTAGCTCAGACTGTGTGATTTCCAATTTGTCTCTTTGCTCTTTTATATCTTGTATTGCTTGTTTTAATGTGTCACTTTGTTTCAGGATGTCAGACCTCATCAGCTCCAAGTTACCCTTCTCTTTGTCCATCTTCTCACGCTCTCTGTCCAGATCCTCTCTGTCTTGCTTCAGCTCTGCTTTAAGTTCGACAAGATGTGTTGTCCCCAACAAAGTGTCTTGTTTCAGTCGATTTTCAATCTCTTGTCTCTGAATGGCAAGTTCTGACAAGGTACTCCTCAACCCTTCTCTTTCTCTCTGTAATATCTCAGTGTAAGATGACATATTGTCTTTCTGTTTATCCAGGGCTTCATGCTTTTGCTCCAAAACACTGACCAGTTTCAGTACTTCTTCATTGTTTTGTTCCAGTCTGATGAGTTTGTGTTTCATGTCTTCACTCATCCTTTCTTTCAGCTGTTGAAGTTTTTCTCTCAGGTTATCCATTAATTTCATTTCATCCAAGAGTTGATCGTCTCTTATTTCAAGATCAGACCTTTCTCCTTCCATTTTGTTCTTTTCATCCTCAAGCATTTGTCTGTCCATGTCCACACTTCTCTTCATCTGATTGACTATTTCTCTCTCTGCACTGATAGTGTTCATGGCAGCTTCAACCTCTTCTTTCTTCTTGTTGAGATCTTTTCTCAGAAGTTCCAGTTCCTCTCTTTCTGCCAGTACACTCTTCTTAACAGTTTCCAGTTCTTGTGTTTGTCTTTCAAGTTCGTTGTCCTTGAGTTCTTGTTCTTCTTGTTTTAAGATAATCATGTTCATGACATTCTCAAGTTTGTGTCTTTCTGTCTGAAGCTGAAGGGTCAGATCTTTGATGTTGCCTTTCTCTCTATTTATCTCATCAAACTGACTGTCTGCATGTTCTTTGTTCTTTTGTAGCTCAGACTGTGTGATTTCCAATTTGTCTCTTTGCTCTTTTATATCTTGTATTGCTTGTTTTAATGTGTCACTTTGTTTCAGGATGTCAGACCTCATCAGCTCCAAGTTACCCTTCTCTTTCTCCATCTTCTCACACTCTCTGTCCAGATCCTCTCTGTCTTGCTTGAGCTCTGCCTTCAGGTCGACAAGATGTGTCGTCTCCAACAAAGCATCTTGTTTCAGTCGATTTTCAATCTCTTGTCTCTGAATGGCAAGTTCTGACAAGGTACTCCTCAACCCTTCTCTTTCTCTCTGTAATATCTCAGTGTAAGATGACATATTTTCCTTCTGTTTATCCAGAGCTTCATGCTTTTGCTCCAAAACACTGACCAGTTTCAGTACTTCTTCATTGTTTTGTTCCAGTCTGATGAGTTTGTGTTTCATGTCTTCACTCATCCTTTCTTTCAGCTGTTGAAGTGTTTCTCTCAGGGTTTCCATTGATTTCATTTTATCCAAGAGTTGATCTTCTCTTATTTTAAGATCAGACCTTTCTCCTTCCATTTTGTTCTTTTCATGGTCAAGTATTTGTCTGTCCATGTCAGCACTACTCTTCATCTGACTGACTATTTCTCTCTCTGCACTGATAGTGTTCATGGCAGCTTCAACCTCTTCTTTCTTCTTGTTGAGATCTTTTCTCAGAAGTTCCAGTTCCTCTCTTTCTGCCAGTACACTTTTCTTAACAGTTTCCAATTCTTGTGTTTGTCTTTCAAGTTCGTTGTCCTTGAGTTCTTGTTCTTCTTGTTTTAAGATAATCATGTTCATGACATTCTCAAGTTTGTGTCTTTCTGTCTGAAGCTGAAGGGTCAGATCTTTGATGTTGCCTTTCTCTCTGTTTATGTCATCAAACTGACTGTCTGCATGTTTTTTCTTCTTTTGTAGCTCAGACTGTGTGATTTCCAATTTGTCTCTTTGCTCTTTTATATCTTGTATTGCTTGTTTTAATGTGTCACTTTGTTTCAGGATGTCAGACCTCATCAGCTCCAAGTTACCCTTCTCTTTGTCCATCTTCTCACGCTCTCTGTCCAGATCCTCTCTGTCTTGCTTCAGCTCTGCTTTAAGTTCGACAAGATGTGTTGTCCCCAACAAAGTGTCTTGTTTCAGTCGATTTTCAATCTCTTGTCTCTGAATGGCAAGTTCTGACAAGGTACTCCTCAACCCTTCTCTTTCTCTCTGTAATATCTCAGTGTAAGATGACATATTGTCTTTCTGTTTATCCAGGGCTTCATGCTTTTGCTCCAAAACACTGACCAGTTTCAGTACTTCTTCATTGTTTTGTTCCAGTCTGATGAGTTTGTGTTTCATGTCTTCACTCATCCTTTCTTTCAGCTGTTGAAGTTTTTCTCTCAGGTTATCCATTAATTTCATTTTATCCAAGAGTTGATCTTCTCTTATTTCAAGATCAGACCTTTCTCCTTCCATTTTGTTCTTTTCATCCTCAAGCATTTGTCTGTCCATGTCCACACTTCTCTTCATCTGATTGACTATTTCTCTCTCTGCACTGATAGTGTTCATGGCAGCTTCAACCTCTTCTTTCTTCTTGTTGAGATCTTTTCTGAGAAGTTCCAGTTCCTCTCTTTCTGCCAGTATACTCTTCTTAACAGTTTCCAGTTCTTGTGTTTGTCTTTCAAGTTTGTTGTCCTTGAGTTCTTGTTCTTCTTGTTTTAAGATAATCATGTTCATGACATTCTCAAGTTTGTGTCTTTCTGTCTGAAGCTGAAGGGTCAGATCTTTGATGTTGCCTTTCTCTCTATTTATCTCATCAAACTGATTGTCTGCATGTTCTTTGTTCTTTTGTAGCTCAGACTGTGTGATTTCCAATTTGTCTCTTTGCTCTTTTATATCTTGTATTGCTTGTTTTAATGTGTCACTTTGTTTCAGGATGTCAGACCTCATCAGCTCCAAGTTACCCTTCTCTTTCTCCATCTTCTCACACTCTCTGTCCAGATCCTCTCTGTCTTGCTTGAGCTCTGCCTTCAGGTCGACAAGATGTGTCGTCTCCAACAAAGCGTCTTGTTTCAGTCGATTTTCAATCTCTTGTCTCTGAATGGCAAGTTCGGACAAGATACTCCTTAACCCTTCTCTTTCTCTCTGTAATATCTCAGTGTAAGATGACATATTTTCTTTCTGTTTATCCAGGGCTTCATGCTTTTGCTCCAAAACACTGACCAGTTTCAGTACTTCTTCATTGTTTTGTTCCAGTCTGATGAGTTTGTGTTTCATGTCTTCACTCATCCTTTCTTTCAGCTGTTGAAGTTTTTCTCTCAGGTTATCCATTAATTTCATTTCATCCAAGAGTTGATCGTCTCTTATTTCAAGATCAGACCTTTCTCCTTCCATTTTGTTCTTTTCATCCTCAAGCATTTGTCTGTCCATGTCCACACTTCTCTTCATCTGATTGACTATTTCTCTCTCTGCACTGATAGTGTTCATGGCAGCTTCAACCTCTTCTTTCTTCTTGTTGAGATCTTTTCTCAGAAGTTCCAGTTCCTCTCTTTCTGCCAGTACACTCTTCTTAACAGTTTCCAGTTCTTGTGTTTGTCTTTCAAGTTCGTTGTCCTTGAGTTCTTGTTCTTCTTGTTTTAAGATAATCATGTTCATGACATTCTCAAGTTTGTGTCTTTCTGTCTGAAGCTGAAGGGTCAGATCTTTGATGTTGCCTTTCTCTCTGTTTATCTCATCAAACTGACTGTCTGCATGTTCTTTCTTCTTTTGTAGCTCAGACTGTGTGATTTCCAATTTGTCTCTTTGCTCTTTTATATCTTGTATTGCTTGTTTTAATGTGTCACTTTGTTTCAGGATGTCAGACCTCATCAGCTCCAAGTCCAGTTTCTCTTTGTCCATCTTCTCACGCTCTCTGTCCAGATCCTCTCTGTCTTGCTTGAGCTCTGCTTTAAGTTCGACAAGATGTGTTGTCTCCAACAAAGCATCTTGTTTCAGTCGATTTTCAATCTCTTGTCTCTGAATGGCAAGTTCTGACAAGGTACTCCTCAACCCTTCTCTTTCTCTCTGTAATATCTCAGTGTAAGATGACATATTTTCCTTCTGTTTATCCAGAGCTTCATGCTTTTGCTCCAAAACACTGACCAGTTTCAGTACTTCTTCATTGTTTTGTTCCAGTCTGATGAGTTTGTGTTTCATGTCTTCACTCATCCTTTCTTTCAGCTGTTGAAGTGTTTCTCTCAGGGTTTCCATTGATTTCATTTTATCCAAGAGTTGATCTTCTCTTATTTTAAGATCAGACCTTTCTCCTTCCATTTTGTTCTTTTCATGGTCAAGCATTTGTCTGTCCATGTCAGCACTACTCTTCATCTGACTGACTATTTCTCTCTCTGCACTGATAGTGTTCATGGCAGCTTCAATCTCTTCTTTCTTCTTGTTGAGATCTTTTCTTAGAAGTTCCAGTTCCTCTCTTTCTGCCAGTACACTCTTCTTAACAGTTTCCAATTCTTGTGTTTGTCTTTCAAGCTCGTTGTCCTTGAGTTCTTGTTCTTCTTGTTTTAAGATAATCATGTTCATGACATTCTCAAGTTTGTGTCTTTCTGTCTGAAGCTGAAGGGTCAGATCTTTGATGTTGCCTTTCTCTCTGTTTATGTCATCAAACTGACTGTCTGCATGTTTTTTCTTCTTTTGTAGCTCAGACTGTGTGATTTCCAATTTGTCTCTTTGCTCTTTTATATCTTGTATTGCTTGTTTTAATGTGTCACTTTGTTTCAGGATGTCAGACCTCATCAGCTCCAAGTTACCCTTCTCTTTGTCCATCTTCTCACGCTCTCTGTCCAGATCCTCTCTGTCTTGCTTGAGCTCTGCTTTAAGTTCGACAAGATGTGTTGTCCCCAACAAAGTGTCTTGTTTCAGTCGATTTTCAATCTCTTGTCTCTGAATGGCAAGTTCTGACAAGGTACTCCTCAACCCTTCTCTTTCTCTCTGTAATATCTCAGTGTAAGATGACATATTGTCTTTCTGTTTATCCAGGGCTTCATGCTTTTGCTCCAAAACACTGACCAGTTTCAGTACTTCTTCATTGTTTTGTTCCAGTCTGATGAGTTTGTGTTTCATGTCTTCACTCATCCTTTCTTTCAGCTGTTGAAGTTTTTCTCTCAGGTTATCCATTAATTTCATTTCATCCAAGAGTTGATCGTCTCTTATTTCAAGATCAGACCTTTCTCCTTCCATTTTGTTCTTTTCATCCTCAAGCATTTGTCTGTCCATGTCCACACTTCTCTTCATCTGATTGACTATTTCTCTCTCTGCACTGATAGTGTTCATGGCAGCTTCAACCTCTTCTTTCTTCTTGTTGAGATCTTTTCTCAGAAGTTCCAGTTCCTCTCTTTCTGCCAGTACACTCTTCTTAACAGTTTCCAGTTCTTGTGTTTGTCTTTCAAGTTCGTTGTCCTTGAGTTCTTGTTCTTCTTGTTTTAAGATAATCATGTTCATGACATTCTCAAGTTTGTGTCTTTCTGTCTGAAGCTGAAGGGTCAGATCTTTGATGTTGCCTTTCTCTCTATTTATCTCATCAAACTGACTGTCTGCATGTTCTTTGTTCTTTTGTAGCTCAGACTGTGTGATTTCCAATTTGTCTCTTTGCTCTTTTATATCTTGTATTGCTTGTTTTAATGTGTCACTTTGTTTCAGGATGTCAGACCTCATCAGCTCCAAGTTACCCTTCTCTTTCTCCATCTTCTCACACTCTCTGTCCAGATCCTCTCTGTCTTGCTTGAGCTCTGCCTTCAGGTCGACAAGATGTGTCGTCTCCAACAAAGCATCTTGTTTCAGTCGATTTTCAATCTCTTGTCTCTGAATGGCAAGTTCTGACAAGGTACTCCTCAACCCTTCTCTTTCTCTCTGTAATATCTCAGTGTAAGATGACATATTTTCCTTCTGTTTATCCAGAGCTTCATGCTTTTGCTCCAAAACACTGACCAGTTTCAGTACTTCTTCATTGTTTTGTTCCAGTCTGATGAGTTTGTGTTTCATGTCTTCACTCATCCTTTCTTTCAGCTGTTGAAGTGTTTCTCTCAGGGTTTCCATTGATTTCATTTTATCCAAGAGTTGATCTTCTCTTATTTTAAGATCAGACCTTTCTCCTTCCATTTTGTTCTTTTCATGGTCAAGTATTTGTCTGTCCATGTCAGCACTACTCTTCATCTGACTGACTATTTCTCTCTCTGCACTGATAGTGTTCATGGCAGCTTCAACCTCTTCTTTCTTCTTGTTGAGATCTTTTCTCAGAAGTTCCAGTTCCTCTCTTTCTGCCAGTACACTTTTCTTAACAGTTTCCAATTCTTGTGTTTGTCTTTCAAGTTCGTTGTCCTTGAGTTCTTGTTCTTCTTGTTTTAAGATAATCATGTTCATGACATTCTCAAGTTTGTGTCTTTCTGTCTGAAGCTGAAGGGTCAGATCTTTGATGTTGCCTTTCTCTCTGTTTATGTCATCAAACTGACTGTCTGCATGTTTTTTCTTCTTTTGTAGCTCAGACTGTGTGATTTCCAATTTGTCTCTTTGCTCTTTTATATCTTGTATTGCTTGTTTTAATGTGTCACTTTGTTTCAGGATGTCAGACCTCATCAGCTCCAAGTTACCCTTCTCTTTGTCCATCTTCTCACGCTCTCTGTCCAGATCCTCTCTGTCTTGCTTCAGCTCTGCTTTAAGTTCGACAAGATGTGTTGTCCCCAACAAAGTGTCTTGTTTCAGTCGATTTTCAATCTCTTGTCTCTGAATGGCAAGTTCTGACAAGGTACTCCTCAACCCTTCTCTTTCTCTCTGTAATATCTCAGTGTAAGATGACATATTGTCTTTCTGTTTATCCAGGGCTTCATGCTTTTGCTCCAAAACACTGACCAGTTTCAGTACTTCTTCATTGTTTTGTTCCAGTCTGATGAGTTTGTGTTTCATGTCTTCACTCATCCTTTCTTTCAGCTGTTGAAGTTTTTCTCTCAGGTTATCCATTAATTTCATTTTATCCAAGAGTTGATCTTCTCTTATTTCAAGATCAGACCTTTCTCCTTCCATTTTGTTCTTTTCATCCTCAAGCATTTGTCTGTCCATGTCCACACTTCTCTTCATCTGATTGACTATTTCTCTCTCTGCACTGATAGTGTTCATGGCAGCTTCAACCTCTTCTTTCTTCTTGTTGAGATCTTTTCTGAGAAGTTCCAGTTCCTCTCTTTCTGCCAGTATACTCTTCTTAACAGTTTCCAGTTCTTGTGTTTGTCTTTCAAGTTTGTTGTCCTTGAGTTCTTGTTCTTCTTGTTTTAAGATAATCATGTTCATGACATTCTCAAGTTTGTGTCTTTCTGTCTGAAGCTGAAGGGTCAGATCTTTGATGTTGCCTTTCTCTCTATTTATCTCATCAAACTGATTGTCTGCATGTTCTTTGTTCTTTTGTAGCTCAGACTGTGTGATTTCCAATTTGTCTCTTTGCTCTTTTATATCTTGTATTGCTTGTTTTAATGTGTCACTTTGTTTCAGGATGTCAGACCTCATCAGCTCCAAGTTACCCTTCTCTTTCTCCATCTTCTCACACTCTCTGTCCAGATCCTCTCTGTCTTGCTTGAGCTCTGCCTTCAGGTCGACAAGATGTGTCGTCTCCAACAAAGCGTCTTGTTTCAGTCGATTTTCAATCTCTTGTCTCTGAATGGCAAGTTCGGACAAGATACTCCTTAACCCTTCTCTTTCTCTCTGTAATATCTCAGTGTAAGATGACATATTTTCTTTCTGTTTATCCAGGGCTTCATGCTTTTGCTCCAAAACACTGACCAGTTTCAGTACTTCTTCATTGTTTTGTTCCAGTCTGATGAGTTTGTGTTTCATGTCTTCACTCATCCTTTCTTTCAGCTGTTGAAGTTTTTCTCTCAGGTAATCCATTAATTTCATTTCATCCAAGAGTTGATCGTCTCTTATTTCAAGATCAGACCTTTCTCCTTCCATTTTGTTCTTTTCATCCTCAAGCATTTGTCTGTCCATGTCCACACTTCTCTTCATCTGATTGACTATTTCTCTCTCTGCACTGATAGTGTTCATGGCAGCTTCAACCTCTTCTTTCTTCTTGTTGAGATCTTTTCTCAGAAGTTCCAGTTCCTCTCTTTCTGCCAGTACACTCTTCTTAACAGTTTCCAGTTCTTGTGTTTGTCTTTCAAGTTCGTTGTCCTTGAGTTCTTGTTCTTCTTGTTTTAATATAATCATGTTCATGACATTCTCAAGTTTGTGTCTTTCTGTCTGAAGCTGAAGGGTCAGATCTTTGATGTTGCCTTTCTCTCTGTTTATCTCATCAAACTGACTGTCTGCATGTTCTTTCTTCTTTTGTAGCTCAGACTGTGTGATTTCCAATTTGTCTCTTTGCTCTTTTATATCTTGTATTGCTTGTTTTAATGTGTCACTTTGTTTCAGGATGTCAGACCTCATCAGCTCCAAGTCCAGTTTCTCTTTGTCCATCTTCTCACGCTCTCTGTCCAGATCCTCTCTGTCTTGCTTGAGCTCTGCTTTAAGTTCGACAAGATGTGTTGTCTCCAACAAAGCATCTTGTTTCAGTCGATTTTCAATCTCTTGTCTCTGAATGGCAAGTTCTGACAAGGTACTCCTCAACCCTTCTCTTTCTCTCTGTAATATCTCAGTGTAAGATGACATATTTTCCTTCTGTTTATCCAGAGCTTCATGCTTTTGCTCCAAAACACTGACCAGTTTCAGTACTTCTTCATTGTTTTGTTCCAGTCTGATGAGTTTGTGTTTCATGTCTTCACTCATCCTTTCTTTCAGCTGTTGAAGTGTTTCTCTCAGGGTTTCCATTGATTTCATTTTATCCAAGAGTTGATCTTCTCTTATATTAAGATCAGACCTTTCTCCTTCCATTTTGTTCTTTTCATGGTCAAGCATTTGTCTGTCCATGTCAGCACTACTCTTCATCTGACTGACTATTTCTCTCTCTGCACTGATAGTGTTCATGGCAGCGTCAACCTCTTCTTTCTTCTTGTTGAGATCTTTTCTCAGAAGTTCCAGTTCCTCTCTTTCTGCCAGTACACTTTTCTTAACAGTTTCCAATTCTTGTGTTTGTCTTTCAAGTTCGTTGTCCTTGAGTTCTTGTTCTTCTTGTTTTAAGATAATCATGTTCATGACATTCTCAAGTTTGTGTCTTTCTGTCTGAAGCTGAAGGGTCAGATCTTTGATGTTGCCTTTCTCTCTGTTTATGTCATCAAACTGACTGTCTGCATGTTTTTTCTTCTTTTGTAGCTCAGACTGTGTGATTTCCAATTTGTCTCTTTGCTCTTTTATATCTTGTATTGCTTGTTTTAATGTGTCACTTTGTTTCAGGATGTCAGACCTCATCAGCTCCAAGTCCAGTTTCTCTTTGTCCATCTTCTCACGCTCTCTGTCCAGATCCTCTCTGTCTTGCTTGAGCTCTGCTTTAAGTTCGACAAGATGTGTTGTCTCCAACAAAGCATCTTGTTTCAGTCGATTTTCAATCTCTTGTCTCTGAATGGCAAGTTCTGACAAGGTACTCCTCAACCCTTCTCTTTCCCTCTGTAATATCTCAGTGTAAGATGACATATTTTCCTTCTGTTTATCCAGAGCTTCATGCTTTTGCTCCAAAACACTGACCAGTTTCAGTACTTCTTCATTGTTTTGTTCCAGTCTGATGAGTTTGTGTTTCATGTCTTCACTCATCCTTTCTTTCAGCTGTTGAAGTTTTTCTCTCAGGTTATCCATTAATTTCATTTCATCCAAGAGTTGATCGTCTCTTATTTCAAGATCAGACCTTTCTCCTTCCATTTTGTTCTTTTCATGGTCAAGTATTTGTCTGTCCATGTCCACACTTCTCTTCATCTGATTGACTATTTCTCTCTCTGCACTGATAGTGTTCATGGCAGCTTCAACCTCTTCTTTCTTCTTGTTGAGATCTTTTCTCAGAAGTTCCAGTTCCTCTCTTTCTGCCAGTACACTCTTCTTAACAGTTTCCAGTTCTTGTGTTTGTCTTTCAAGTTCGTTGTCCTTGAGTTCTTGTTCTTCTTGTTTTAATATAATCATGTTCATGACATTCTCAAGTTTGTGTCTTTCTGTCTGAAGCTGAAGGGTCAGATCTTTGATGTTGCCTTTCTCTCTGTTTATCTCATCAAACTGACTGTCTGCATGTTCTTTCTTCTTTTGTAGCTCAGACTGTGTGATTTCCAATTTGTCTCTTTGCTCTTTTATATCTTGTATTGCTTGTTTTAATGTGTCACTTTGTTTCAGGATGTCAGACCTCATCAGCTCCAAGTCCAGTTTCTCTTTGTCCATCTTCTCACGCTCTCTGTCCAGATCCTCTCTGTCTTGCTTGAGCTCTGCCTTCAGGTCGACAAGATGTGTCGTCTCCAACAAAGCATCTTGTTTCAGTCGATTTTCAATCTCTTGTCTCTGAATGGCAAGTTCTGACAAGGTACTCCTCAACCCTTCTCTTTCTCTCTGTAATATCTCAGTGTAAGATGACATATTTTCCTTCTGTTTATCCAGAGCTTCATGCTTTTGCTCCAAAACACTGACCAGTTTCAGTACTTCTTCATTGTTTTGTTCCAGTCTGATGAGTTTGTGTTTCATGTCTTCACTCATCCTTTCTTTCAGCTGTTGAAGTGTTTCTCTCAGGGTTTCCATTGATTTCATTTTATCCAAGAGTTGATCTTCTCTTATTTTAAGATCAGACCTTTCTCCTTCCATTTTGTTCTTTTCATGGTCAAGTATTTGTCTGTCCATGTCAGCACTACTCTTCATCTGACTGACTATTTCTCTCTCTGCACTGATAGTGTTCATGGCAGCTTCAACCTCTTCTTTCTTCTTGTTGAGATCTTTTCTCAGAAGTTCCAGTTCCTCTCTTTCTGCCAGTACACTTTTCTTAACAGTTTCCAATTCTTGTGTTTGTCTTTCAAGTTCGTTGTCCTTGAGTTCTTGTTCTTCTTGTTTTAAGATAATCATGTTCATGACATTCTCAAGTTTGTGTCTTTCTGTCTGAAGCTGAAGGGTCAGATCTTTGATGTTGCCTTTCTCTCTGTTTATGTCATCAAACTGACTGTCTGCATGTTTTTTCTTCTTTTGTAGCTCAGACTGTGTGATTTCCAATTTGTCTCTTTGCTCTTTTATATCTTGTATTGCTTGTTTTAATGTGTCACTTTGTTTCAGGATGTCAGACCTCATCAGCTCCAAGTTACCCTTCTCTTTGTCCATCTTCTCACGCTCTCTGTCCAGATCCTCTCTGTCTTGCTTGAGCTCTGCTTTAAGTTCGACAAGATGTGTTGTCCCCAACAAAGTGTCTTGTTTCAGTCGATTTTCAATCTCTTGTCTCTGAATGGCAAGTTCTGACAAGGTACTCCTCAACCCTTCTCTTTCTCTCTGTAATATCTCAGTGTAAGATGACATATTGTCTTTCTGTTTATCCAGGGCTTCATGCTTTTGCTCCAAAACACTGACCAGTTTCAGTACTTCTTCATTGTTTTGTTCCAGTCTGATGAGTTTGTGTTTCATGTCTTCACTCATCCTTTCTTTCAGCTGTTGAAGTTTTTCTCTCAGGTTATCCATTAATTTCATTTTATCCAAGAGTTGATCTTCTCTTATTTCAAGATCAGACCTTTCTCCTTCCATTTTGTTCTTTTCATCCTCAAGCATTTGTCTGTCCATGTCCACACTTCTCTTCATCTGATTGACTATTTCTCTCTCTGCACTGATAGTGTTCATGGCAGCTTCAACCTCTTCTTTCTTCTTGTTGAGATCTTTTCTCAGAAGTTCCAGTTCCTCTCTTTCTGCCAGTACACTCTTCTTAACAGTTTCCAGTTCTTGTGTTTGTCTTTCAAGTTCGTTGTCCTTGAGTTCTTGTTCTTCTTGTTTTAAGATAATCATGTTCATGACATTCTCAAGTTTGTGTCTTTCTGTCTGAAGCTGAAGGGTCAGATCTTTGATGTTGCCTTTCTCTCTATTTATCTCATCAAACTGATTGTCTGCATGTTCTTTCTTCTTTTGTAGCTCAGACTGTGTGATTTCCAATTTGTCTCTTTGCTCTTTTATATCTTGTATTGCTTGTTTTAATGTGTCACTTTGTTTCAGGATGTCAGACCTCATCAGCTCCAAGTCCAGTTTCTCTTTGTCCATCTTCTCACGCTCTCTGTCCAGATCCTCTCTGTCTTGCTTGAGCTCTGCTTTAAGTTCGACAAGATGTGTTGTCTCCAACAAAGCGTCTTGTTTCAGTCGATTTTCAATCTCTTGTCTCTGAATGGCAAGTTCTGACAAGGTACTCCTCAACCCTTCTCTTTCTCTCTGTAATATCTCAGTGTAAGATGACATATTTTCCTTCTGTTTATCCAGAGCTTCATGCTTTTGCTCCAAAACACTGACCAGTTTCAGTACTTCTTCATTGTTTTGTTCCAGTCTGATGAGTTTGTGTTTCATGTCTTCACTCATCCTTTCTTTCAGCTGTTGAAGTGTTTCTCTCAGGTTATCCATTAATTTCATGTCATCCAAGAGTTGATCGTCTCTTATTTCAAGATCAGACCTTTCTCCTTCCATTTTGTTCTTTTCATCCTCAAGCATTTGTCTGTCCATGTCCACACTTCTCTTCATCTGATTGACTATTTCTCTCTCTGCACTGATAGTGTTCATGGCAGCTTCAACCTCTTCTTTCTTCTTGTTGAGATCTTTTCTCAGAAGTTCCAGTTCCTCTCTTTCTGCCAGTACACTCTTCTTAACAGTTTCCAGTTCTTGTGTTTGTCTTTCAAGTTCGTTGTCCTTGAGTTCTTGTTCTTCTTGTTTTAATATAATCATGTTCATGACATTCTCAAGTTTGTGTCTTTCTGTCTGAAGCTGAAGGGTCAGATCTTTGATGTTGCCTTTCTCTCTGTTTATCTCATCAAACTGACTGTCTGCATGTTCTTTCTTCTTTTGTAGCTCAGACTGTGTGATTTCCAATTTGTCTCTTTGCTCTTTTATATCTTGTATTGCTTGTTTTAATGTGTCACTTTGTTTCAGGATGTCAGACCTCATCAGCTCCAAGTCCAGTTTCTCTTTGTCCATCTTCTCACGCTCTCTGTCCAGATCCTCTCTGTCTTGCTTGAGCTCTGCTTTAAGTTCGACAAGATGTGTTGTCTCCAACAAAGCATCTTGTTTCAGTCGATTTTCAATCTCTTGTCTCTGAATGGCAAGTTCTGACAAGGTACTCCTCAACCCTTCTCTTTCTCTCTGTAATATCTCAGTGTAAGATGACATATTTTCCTTCTGTTTATCCAGAGCTTCATGCTTTTGCTCCAAAACACTGACCAGTTTCAGTACTTCTTCATTGTTTTGTTCCAGTCTGATGAGTTTGTGTTTCATGTCTTCACTCATCCTTTCTTTCAGCTGTTGAAGTTTTTCTCTCAGGTTATCCATTAATTTCATTTCATCCAAGAGTTGATCGTCTCTTATTTCAAGATCAGACCTTTCTCCTTCCATTTTGTTCTTTTCATCCTCAAGCATTTGTCTGTCCATGTCCACACTTCTCTTCATCTGATTGACTATTTCTCTCTCTGCACTGATAGTGTTCATGGCAGCTTCAACCTCTTCTTTCTTCTTGTTGAGATCTTTTCTCAGAAGTTCCAGTTCCTCTCTTTCTGCCAGTACACTCTTCTTAACAGTTTCCAGTTCTTGTGTTTGTCTTTCAAGTTCGTTGTCCTTGAGTTCTTGTTCTTCTTGTTTTAATATAATCATGTTCATGACATTCTCAAGTTTGTGTCTTTCTGTCTGAAGCTGAAGGGTCAGATCTTTGATGTTGCCTTTCTCTCTGTTTATCTCATCAAACTGACTGTCTGCATGTTCTTTCTTCTTTTGTAGCTCAGACTGTGTGATTTCCAATTTGTCTCTTTGCTCTTTTATATCTTGTATTGCTTGTTTTAATGTGTCACTTTGTTTCAGGATGTCAGACCTCATCAGCTCCAAGTCCAGTTTCTCTTTGTCCATCTTCTCACGCTCTCTGTCCAGATCCTCTCTGTCTTGCTTGAGCTCTGCTTTAAGTTCGACAAGATGTGTTGTCTCCAACAAAGCATCTTGTTTCAGTCGATTTTCAATCTCTTGTCTCTGAATGGCAAGTTCTGACAAGGTACTCCTCAACCCTTCTCTTTCTCTCTGTAATATCTCAGTGTAAGATGACATATTTTCCTTCTGTTTATCCAGAGCTTCATGCTTTTGCTCCAAAACACTGACCAGTTTCAGTACTTCTTCATTGTTTTGTTCCAGTCTGATGAGTTTGTGTTTCATGTCTTCACTCATCCTTTCTTTCAGCTGTTGAAGTTTTTCTCTCAGGTTATCCATTAATTTCATTTCATCCAAGAGTTGATCGTCTCTTATTTCAAGATCAGACCTTTCTCCTTCCATTTTGTTCTTTTCATCCTCAAGCATTTGTCTGTCCATGTCCACACTTCTCTTCATCTGATTGACTATTTCTCTCTCTGCACTGATAGTGTTCATGGCAGCTTCAACCTCTTCTTTCTTCTTGTTGAGATCTTTTCTCAGAAGTTCCAGTTCCTCTCTTTCTGCCAGTACACTCTTCTTAACAGTTTCCAGTTCTTGTGTTTGTCTTTCAAGTTCGTTGTCCTTGAGTTCTTGTTCTTCTTGTTTTAAGATAATCATGTTCATGACATTCTCAAGTTTGTGTCTTTCTGTCTGAAGCTGAAGGGTCAGATCTTTGATGTTGCCTTTCTCTCTATTTATCTCATCAAACTGACTGTCTGCATGTTCTTTGTTCTTTTGTAGCTCAGACTGTGTGATTTCCAATTTGTCTCTTTGCTCTTTTATATCTTGTATTGCTTGTTTTAATGTGTCACTTTGTTTCAGGATGTCAGACCTCATCAGCTCCAAGTCCAGTTTCTCTTTGTCCATCTTCTCACACTCTCTGTCCAGATCCTCTCTGTCTTGCTTGAGCTCTGCTTTAAGTTCGACAAGATGTGTTGTCTCCAACAAAGCATCTTGTTTCAGTCGATTTTCAATCTCTTGTCTCTGAATGGCAAGTTCTGACAAGGTACTCCTCAACCCTTCTCTTTCTCTCTGTAATATCTCAGTGTAAGATGACATATTTTCCTTCTGTTTATCCAGAGCTTCATGCTTTTGCTCCAAAACACTGACCAGTTTCAGTACTTCTTCATTGTTTTGTTCCAGTCTGATGAGTTTGTGTTTCATGTCTTCACTCATCCTTTCTTTCAGCTGTTGAAGTGTTTCTCTCAGGATTTCCATTGATTTCATTTTATCCAAGAGTTGATCTTCTCTTATTTTAAGATCAGACCTTTCTCCTTCCATTTTGTTCTTTTCATGGTCAAGTATTTGTCTGTCCATGTCAGCACTACTCTTCATCTGACTGACTATTTCTCTCTCTGCACTGATAGTGTTCATGGCAGCTTCAACCTCTTCTTTCTTCTTGTTGAGATCTTTTCTCAGAAGTTCCAGTTCCTCTCTTTCTGCCAGTACACTCTTCTTAACAGTTTCCAATTCTTGTGTTTGTCCTTCAAGTTCGTTGTCCTTGAGTTCTTGTTCTTCTTGTTTTAAGATGATCATGTTCATGACATTCTCAAGTTTGTGTCTTTCTGTCTGAAGCTGAAGGGTCAGATCTTTGATGTTGCCTTTCTCTCTGTTTATGTCATCAAACTGACTGTCTGCATGTTTTTTCTTCTTTTGTAGCTCAGACTGTGTGATTTCCAATTTGTCTCTTTGCTCTTTTATATCTTGTATTGCTTGTTTTAATGTGTCACTTTGTTTCAGGATGTCAGACCTCATCAGCTCCAAGTTACCCTTCTCTTTCTCCATCTTCTCACACTCTCTGTCCAGATCCTCTCTGTCTTGCTTGAGCTCTGCCTTCAGGTCGACAAGATGTGTCGTCTCCAACAAAGCATCTTGTTTCAGTCGATTTTCAATCTCTTGTCTCTGAATGGCAAGTTCTGACAAGGTACTCCTCAACCCTTCTCTTTCTCTCTGTAATATCTCAGTGTAAGATGACATATTTTCTTTCTGTTTATCCAGGGCTTCATGCTTTTGCTCCAAAATACTGACCAGTTTCAGTACTTCTTCATTGTTTTGTTCCAGTCTGATGAGTTTGTGTTTCATGTCTTCACTCATCCTTTCTTTCAGCTGTTGAAGTTTTTCTCTCAGGTTATCCATTAATCTCATTTCATCCAAGAGTTGATCTTCTCTTATTTCAAGATCAGACCTTTCTCCTTCCATTTTGTTCTTTTCATCCTCAAGTATTTGTCTGTCCATGTCCACACTTCTTTTCATCTGATTGACTATTTCTCTCTCTGCACTGATAGTGTTCATGGCAGCTTCAACCTCTTCTTTCTTCTTGTTGAGATCTTTTCTCAGAAGTTCCAGTTCCTCTCTTTCTGCCAGTACACTCTTCTTAACAGTTTCCAGTTCTTGTGTTTGTCTTTCAAGTTCGTTGTCCTTGAGTTCTTGTTCTTCTTGTTTTAAGATAATCATGTTCATGACATTCTCAAGTTTGTGTCTTTCTGTCTGAAGCTGAAGGGTCAGATCTTTGATGTTGCCTTTCTCTCTGTTTATGTCATCAAACTGACTGTCTGCATGTTCTTTCTTCTTTTGTAGCTCAGACTGTGTGATTTCCAATTTGTCTCTTTGCTCTTTTATATCTTGTATTGCTTGTTTTAATGTGTCACTTTGTTTCAGGATGTCAGACCTCATCAGCTCCAAGTTACCCTTCTCTTTGTCCATCTTCTCACACTCTCTGTCCAGATCCTCTCTGTCTTGCTTGAGCTCTGCCTTCAGGTCGACAAGATGTGTCGTCTCCAACAAAGCATCTTGTTTCAGTCGATTTTCAATCTCTTGTCTCTGAATGGCAAGTTCTGACAAGATACTCCTTAACCCTTCTCTTTCTCTCTGTAATATCTCAGTGTAAGATGACATATTTTCTTTCTGTTTATCCAGGGCTTCATGCTTTTGCTCCAAAACACTGACCAGTTTCAGTACTTCTTCATTGTTTTGTTCCAGTCTGATGAGTTTGTGTTTCATGTCTTCACTCATCCTTTCTTTCAGCTGTTGAAGTTTTTCTCTCAGGTTATCCATTGATTTCATTTTATCCAAGAGTTGATCTTCTCTTATTTCAAGATCAGACCTTTCTCCTTCCATTTTGTTCTTTTCATCCTCAAGCATTTGTCTGTCCATGTCCACACTTCTCTTCATCTGATTGACTATTTCTCTCTCTGCACTGATAGTGTTCATGGCAGCTTCAACCTCTTCTTTCTTCTTGTTGAGATCTTTTCTCAGAAGTTCCAGTTCCTCTCTTTCTGCCAGTACACTCTTCTTAACAGTTTCCAGTTCTTGTGTTTGTCTTTCAAGTTCGTTGTCCTTGAGTTCTTGTTCTTCTTGTTTTAAGATAATCATGTTCATGACATTCTCAAGTTTGTGTCTTTCTGTCTGAAGCTGAAGGGTCAGATCTTTGATGTTGCCTTTCTCTCTATTTATCTCATCAAACTGATTGTCTGCATGTTCTTTCTTCTTTTGTAGCTCAGACTGTGTGATTTCCAATTTGTCTCTTTGCTCTTTTATATCTTGTATTGCTTGTTTTAATGTGTCACTTTGTTTCAGGATGTCAGACCTCATCAGCTCCAAGTTACCCTTCTCTTTCTCCATCTTCTCACACTCTCTGTCCAGATCCTCTCTGTCTTGCTTGAGCTCTGCCTTCAGGTCGACAAGATGTGTCGTCTCCAACAAAGCATCTTGTTTCAGTCGATTTTCAATCTCTTGTCTCTGAATGGCAAGTTCTGACAAGGTACTCCTTAACCCTTCTCTTTCTCTCTGTAATATCTCAGTGTAAGATGACATATTTTCTTTCTGTTTATCCAGGGCTTCATGCTTTTGCTCCAAAACACTGACCAGTTTCAGTACTTCTTCATTGTTTTGTTCCAGTCTGATGAGTTTGTGTTTCATGTCTTCACTCATCCTTTCTTTCAGCTGTTGAAGTTTTTCTCTCAGGTTATCCATTAATCTCATTTCATCCAAGAGTTGATCTTCTCTTATTTTAAGATCAGACTTTTCTCCTTCCATTTTGTTCTTTTCATGGTCAAGTATTTGTCTGTCTATGTCAGCACTACTCTTCATCTGACTGACTATTTCTCTCTCTGCACTGATAGTGTTCATGGCAGCTTCAACCTCTTCTTTCTTCTTGTTGAGATCTTTTCTCAGAAGTTCCAGTTCCTCTCTTTCTGCCAGTACACTCTTCTTAACAGTTTCCAGTTCTTGTGTTTGTCTTTCAAGTTCGTTGTCCTTGAGTTCTTGTTCTTCTTGTTTTAAGATAATCATGTTCATGACATTCTCAAGTTTGTGTCTTTCTGTCTGAAGCTGAAGGGTCAGATCTTTGATGTTGCCTTTCTCTCTGTTTATGTCATCAAACTGACTGTCTGCATGTTCTTTCTTCTTTTGTAGCTCAGACTGTGTGATTTCCAATTTGTCTCTTTGCTCTTTTATATCTTGTATTGCTTGTTTTAATGTGTCACTTTGTTTCAGGATGTCAGACCTCATCAGCTCCAAGTTACCCTTCTCTTTCTCCATCTTCTCACACTCTCTGTCCAGATCCTCTCTGTCTTGCTTGAGCTCTGCCTTCAGGTCGACAAGATGTGTTGTCTCCAACAAAGCATCTTGTTTCAGTCGATTTTCAATCTCTTGTCTCTGAATGGCAAGTTCTGACAAGGTACTCCTCAACCCTTCTCTTTCTCTCTGTAATATCTCAGTGTAAGATGACATATTTTCTTTCTGTTTATCCAGGGCTTCATGCTTTTGCTCCAAAACACTGACCAGTTTCAGTACTTCTTCATTGTTTTGTTCCAGTCTGATGAGTTTGTGTTTCATGTCTTCACTCATCCTTTCTTTCAGCTGTTGAAGTTTTTCTCTCAGGTTATCCATTAATCTCATTTCATCCAAGAGTTGATCTTCTCTTATTTCAAGATCAGACCTTTCTCCTTCCATTTTGTTCTTTTCATCCTCAAGTATTTGTCTGTCCATGTCCACACTTCTCTTCATCTGATTGACTATTTCTCTCTCTGCACTGATAGTGTTCATGGCAGCTTCAACCTCTTCTTTCTTCTTGTTGAGATCTTTTCTCAGAAGTTCCAGTTCCTCTCTTTCTGCCAGTACACTCTTCTTAACAGTTTCCAGTTCTTGTGTTTGTCTTTCAAGTTCGTTGTCCTTGAGTTCTTGTTCTTCTTGTTTTAAGATAATCATGTTCATGACATTCTCAAGTTTGTGTCTTTCTGTCTGAAGCTGAAGGGTCAGATCTTTGATGTTGCCTTTCTCTCTATTTATCTCATCAAACTGACTGTCTGCATGTTCTTTCTTCTTTTGTAGCTCAGACTGTGTGATTTCCAATTTGTCTCTTTGCTCTTTTATATCTTGTATTGCTTGTTTTAATGTGTCACTTTGTTTCAGGATGTCAGACCTCATCAGCTCCAAGTTACCCTTCTCTTTCTCCATCTTCTCACACTCTCTGTCCAGATCCTCTCTGTCTTGCTTGAGCTCTGCCTTCAGGTCGACAAGATGTGTCATCTCCAACAAAGCATCTTGTTTCAGTCGATTTTCAATCTCTTGTCTCTGAATGGCAAGTTCTGACAAGGTACTCCTCAACCCTTCTCTTTCTCTCTGTAATATCTCAGTGTAAGATGACATATTTTCCTTCTGTTTATCCAGAGCTTCATGCTTTTGCTCCAAAACACTGACCAGTTTCAGTACTTCTTCATTGTTTTGTTCCAGTCTGATGAGTTTGTGTTTCATGTCTTCACTCATCCTTTCTTTCAGCTGTTGAAGTGTTTCTCTCAGGGTTTCCATTGATTTCATTTTATCCAAGAGTTGATCTTCTCTTATTTTAAGACCAGATCTTTCTCCTTCCACTGTTTCTTTTTCATTCTCAAGCATTTGTCTGTCCATGTTAGCACTACTCTTCATCTGATTGACTTGTTCTAGCTCTTCACTGATGGTCTTCATGGCAGCTTCAGTCTCTTCTGTTTTCTTGTTGAGATCTTTTCTCAGAAGTTCCAGTTCATCTCTTTCTGCTTGTACGATGTTCCTGCTTTTCTGCAGTTCTTCTGTTTGTTTCTTGATGTCAGCGTCTTTGAGATAGAGTTCTTTTTGTTTCAAAACAATCATATTTGTCACCTTCTGAACCTTGTCCTTCTCTGTCTGACCCTGATGCACCATCTGTCTTATGTTGCTTTTTTCTCTGTTTATCTCTTCAAGGACGCTGCTGATGTTTTCTTTCTCATCTTTTAGCTGGGTCATTGTGATCTGAAGCTCATCTTTTCTCTCTTTAATTTCTTGTATGACTTGTTCAAAGAGGTTCATTTGTCTCTTCATGTTAAACTTCATCAGCTCTAAGTCCAGTTTCTCCTTGGTCATTATGTCAGAAGTACTTTTCTGATCCTCTCTCCCTTTCGTCATCTCAGCCTTTAGTTCTACACTGACTCGCGTTTCCAAAACAGGCTTTGTCTCCACCTGATCTTCTGCTTCATTTATGCTGTGGAGCATGTCTGATATCATAGTAATAAGACCTTGCTTTTCTCTTTTGAACTCTTGAATGTGACCAGGTAGTTTGTTCTGAGCTGCATGAAATTCTGTTTGTTTTTGCTCCAACATCATGCACAGCTTTTGCACATCTTCAGTATGTTGTGCTAATTTCTCCGTTTTGGTTTTTAGACCTTCTTGTGTTGTTTCAGTGAAACGCTCGAGTTTTGCTCTAAGAGTTTCCATGGATTTCATTGTACTATTTAACTGATCAGCTTTCACGTTCAGCTCAGACAATTCTTTAATTCTTTCCTCATCATTTGAAAGCATTGCCCGCTCCCCGTAAAATGCAGTCTTCATTTTCGTGACTTGTTCTCTCTCTTCACCGATGGTGGTAAGGGCAGCTTCAACCTCTTTTTTCTTCTTGTTGAGATTCTTCCTCAAAGTTTCCAGTTCTTTTCTTTCTTTCAGTAAACTGTTCTTAACAGTTTCCAGTTCTTGTGTTTGTCTCTTAAACTCATCGTCCTTGAGTTCTTGTTCTTCTTGTTTTAAGATAATCATGTTCATGACATTCTCAAGTTTGTGTCTTTCTGTCTGAAGCTGAAGGGTCAGATCTTTGATGTTGCCTTTCTCTCTATTTATCTCATCAAACTGACTGTCTGCATGTTCTTTCTTCTTTTGTAGCTCAGACTGTGTGATTTCCAATTTGTCTCTTTGCTCTTTTATATCTTGTATTGCTTGTTTTAATGTGTCACTTTGTTTCAGGATGTCAGACCTCATCAGCTCCAAGTTACGCTTCTCTTTGTCCATCTTCTCACGCTCTCTGTCCAGATCCTCTCTGTCTTTCTTCAGCTCTGCCTTCAGTTTTTCAAGAACTTCATGTTCTTCAACAATGTTCAGCTGCCACTGCTCTTTCACATCGTCCTTTTCAATGACCACATTGGACCATCTTGTCTTACTTTGTTTTTGATCTTTTTTACCATCGCTCAACTCCTTTTCTCTTTCCATCTTCAGTTTCATGATCTCCAGTTCATCCCTCTCTCTGATGATCCTCTCCAGTCGCTTGTCAAGCTCTTTCTTCCTCTTCTGTGTCTCCCTCTTGATGGCATCTTTTTCTCCTTTGATCTCAGTCCATATGTTTTTAGCATCCTGCTGTTTTTTAATGCCTTTTCGGATCATCTTATGATTTTCTCTTATTTTGATCTCCAACTCGGACTTCAACACTTCCATTTCTCTTCTTTCTTTTTTAACTTCTTCTAATCTGATTTCAATCCCCTGTTCTTTTGTCTGGATATCATCCCACATGTGGACCATTTCATCCATCTCTGCTTTTGCTTGTATTGTCATTTTGTCAAAGGTCATCTTTATCTGATGTTTTATTTGACTCATGTTGTCTCTCACAGTCCTACTCTCAGCTTTTAATGCTTTGAGTCCTTCTCTTTGTTTCCCTAAACAAACATTTACATTTTCAAGGATTCCCATTTCCCTCTTAATTATTTCCAAATTTACATGAATCTTTTGTCTCAAGTTCTGAAGGTCAAAACTGAAATCTGTGGCTTTTGAGCTTAGATGCATCTTTTCAGCTTCCTTGCTGATGGTTCTTACTGCTTGTGTTTCCAGACGTTGTTTTTCATTTTTTCTGTGTACTTGGATAAAAGTAGTCTGGTCTTTATTTCTCTGCTTCTCTTCAGCCAGCTCCTCCTCCTGCTGTTGCAGTTTTATCTCCAACATTTCTGACTCACCCCTCTCTGTCACAATTTCTTCAGGCCTTTGGTCTACTTCTCTTATGCTCTTTTTGGTCTCTTTCCTTAATTCCTCTTTTTCTCTTTGAATGTTATTCCACTTTCTTTCACTCTCAATTTTTCGCATGTTTTTTCTAAATATTTTTTCACTTTCTTTTTTCTTTATTTCTAGCTCTGACTTGAGCAGCTCCATTTCTCTTATTTCTCTTTTGGTTGCTTGCACTTTGTCATCAAGCTCCTGTTTTTGTCTTTCCATACTCTCCCTTAAGTGTTTCATCTGATGCATTTCTGCCTCAGCTTGTTGTTTTTCCATTCTCACATTCTCCCTCTCCACTTGAATCTGTTGTTTCAGCATCTCAATATCTTGTCTCTCTGTCTTTTGTTTCACTTGGTCACTTACAGCCTTTTTCAGCTGTTTAATTTCACTCTTTCTCTGATCCAAGTTATCCATTGTCAGTTTTCTATCCCTTTCCAGTTTCTCCTTTTCTGATCTGAGTCTGGAGATTTCATTTTCCATTTCTTCCAATTCTTTACCCATTCTTCTCTGGATTTTGTCCCTTTCCGTATCTGTTTCAGCTCTGTCATGTTTCTTTATGTCTCCTTTTACATTCTCAAGACTTTCCAAGGCAGATTCTCTGTCCTTTTTCTTCCTGAGTTCAGTCTTGATTTTTTCAATGTCAGCTCTTTTCTGGGATATTAAAGGACGGCTGTTCTCCAGTTCTTGTTTTGTGGCCTCAATCTTATCGCTCAGGTCTTCCAACTGTCTCAGTTTGACTTCGGTCCTTTTTATAATAATCCCTACGTCTTCACTTTTCTGTCTTGTCTTCTCAGCAATTTTCTCCATGGTGCTTTTAACTTTGCCCATTTTCTCCAACTTCTGCTCAGTCACTTCAGTTTGTCTCTGTATTTTTATTTTTAAAATATCAAATTCATCTCTCTCTCTCAAGGTTTTTTCTAACCTCTGATCCAGCTGTCTGTTCTGTTTTTTTGCTGCAGTTTTCATTGATTTCATGTTGCTCATTTCTTCATTCAGATGCATTTGCTTTTGCCTCATTGTAATTTGTACCAGTTTCAAAAGCTCTTGGAATTGTTTCATGTCCTGGATCAATCCTTCGTGTTCACTGCCTTCATCCTTATGCTCTTTGTCTATATGACTTTCTTCAGCTTGATTTTCAAGTTCTAGTTTTACTAGTTTCATGATTTCTCGTGTTCTATGAATCTCTGCCCTAAGTTGTTGTACATCAGCACTTCCTGTGTCCTTTTTATCAGAACGTCCATCTGGCTCTTCAGTATATATCAGTATATTTTCTCTTGACTCCTGAGGTTGTTTTTGCTTCTGAACATCATCAATAACTTCTTGTTTCACCCGATTGCCACTCTCCTGTTTTCGCACTCTCATTTCATATTTAACTATTTCATGTTTGAAAACATCTGTGCTTTCTCTGACTGTAATTTGTAACCCATTTTCATAATCTGGTTTTTGGCTCTGCAGCTCATTTATTTCCATAATGAGCTTTTTAATCTCTTGATTGTTTCCCTCCATGTTTCCCATAGCAATGTTCATTTGCTCCCTCATTTGCTCCTCTCTCTCTTTGAGTTTGGAAATCTGCTTTTGCACTTCTTCCATTTCTCTTACATTTATCAGTAATTCTGTTTGATCATCATCCATTAATGTTTCTTCATGAATTTCTGTCTGCGTCTGTAAGAAAACATTCTGCTCTTTCTTCACGTCCACAGCAAAAAAATTGAGCTCTTGTGTTTGTTTGTACTCTGACTCAGTACTCTCCTGTTCTTTTATTTCTTCTCTTTGATGCTGGTCTTCTGGTGTTATAGATTGCTGCAAAGACATGGTCTCTTTTGTAATCTCCTCTTCTTCTCCTTCTTTGTCTATTGGAATTTTAAATGTTTGATCTTTGATAGCGTCTCCATCTGTTTCTTTCTGTGGTTCCTGAAGTTTAGATGTTTTCCTTGGAAAAGTCTTTTTGATTGGAGAGTCTGTCAGTGTCCATTTGCTGAGCTGAGCTTTCATGGAAGTCATCTTATCCTTCACAAAAAAGAAAGCATTGTCATGGTTTTTCTTATTGCTTCTCATGCGACCATGCTAGGTCAACAATCCAAAGAACTTTTAGTTTAATTAATTAATATTATCATTAGTTATATTGATTGAGTACTTCCCCCAGTAAAACAACTATGGGTGTAAAAGAGACACTCACACTGTCAAACTCACACTGACAGGAAGCAGTGTCAGATTAAGTGTTCAAATATATGACTAAAGCAAAAACAATACCAGACTGTTAAATTCTCTACAAGTAAAGGTTTGCATAAAAAAATGTTACCGAAGTAAAAGTATGTGCTATTGTAAATGTGATTTGAATGTCTATTGTCTATTTTTTTCTTTTTTTTTTTTTTACAGATACTTATTCTGTATTGGTTCAAAAAGAAACTAATGCATAAAGTAATTTAATAATTTATTAATCATCATCTTTAAAGTGCTGATACAACAATAAACAAAGACCAGCTAGTCTGGGATGGATGGATGGATGGATGGGTGGATGGGTGGATGGATGGATGGATGGCTACTGTAGTTATTTTCTTGTTTACATATTATTTTGTTGTACCAACAGCAAAGCAAAGAATCATTATGATTTTAAATTATTTTCTAGCATTATATTTACAAAGAACAAGTAAAAAGTCAAAAAAGATTTAATGTAAGATTTGAATGGGTTCAGTTCAGATGCAAAATGTAATTAAATGGAACAGTACTGAGAGCTACTTCCAAACCAAGCCCTCATCGGGTGGGGAAATAATATTTTATGGCTTGGAAAAACTTGAGATATATTAATGTTACATAAGTCAAAGGATAAGTCTGGTGATATTCCATAAGATCAAGATAGATCAAGTCAGCTAAGCTCACATTGGCTTTTATGTTACTCAAAAAATGTGTTTTACGTATTGTTACTTCATTTGTATGTTCCAAGCTTTACTGTGCAGAATGGTGTATGTGCAGGAGGAATCTTTAAGAAGTTTAGACTAAACATGGTCAGGATAGAATATCAGTCGCCTACAGTTATAAAAAAAAAAAAGGATATGAAGACTGTATCAATAATCTAGGCAGTGCAATCCATGGATTTACAGCAGTGTGATATTTAGTGATGATGACTTCTATTCTACTCAACCTGGACTCACAGAAATACAGGAAATGGCCAAGACCTTTTAACTTTGTGGTGGCACGGGCACAGGCAGCACCCTGAAAACACCACAAGTGGAAAGTCAAAAGGGATCCATTGTTATGGTGTTGTTTATCTGCTGTGAGGGTCCTAAGGACAGAGGGATGTCGTATGCTGTAAAGCCCTGTGAGGCAAATTGTGATTTGTGATATTGGGCTTTATAAATAAAATTGATTGAAAATTGATTGATTATGGTGGACACACAAATTCCCTAGGTTCAACAACATCATACAGTGGTCATTGGTTAATGTTATGACCCCATAGGTAGCATAAATGGTGAGAAAGATCGCAGGGGAGGAGGCTGGTGGATGGATCAAAGAAACACAAGATTTTGACTTGGAAAACCCCTGTTAATGTTTTGTGTGAAACATTGACAAAGTCAATGTTGACTTCTTTTAACTGAACTTACTTTCACAATTCATCATGTTACATGTTAGGGCCGGGCGATATGGCTTTAGTCTGGCAACCTGTCCAGGGTGTACCCCGCATCTCACCCACTCTCAGCTAGGATACCTAGGAGGATAGGATAGGATAACTATCCTACGTTTAAATAACATATCGAAAATATCTGCTTGACAACTTATTATGGAGCTGGGAACAAGCCCAAATAAGCAACTACACTTTAGAAACAAGCCCAAAAAAAACGCGACCCGCGACTACCAATATTTGTAAGCGACTTTACAGAAAAGTCGCTTATAATAAGCGGACTTGGCAACACTGGGTTGGAGCCCCGCTTGTACAGAAACACACAATCTGTTCACACACTATTGTTAAACTCATCAAGTTAAACTGTTACAGCGGTGCCATTAAACATGGATGATTTATTCACTGGAAATTGGAAACAACAAACAGCTCTCCAGTTCATATATTAAAATATGTGCAAGTCACACTGGTGCTCCATGGCCGCAGAATAGTAGCTGTCTGGAGCTGTGATCTGGAGCTGATCTAAATGGGAGGAGTGTGTGTAAGGTATCATGTTTGTGAGTCTTTATGTATGTGTGCCTGCGAGAGGAATACAGGCATTGGAGAGAGAAAGAGAACTGAAACACCAAAGCGAGTGTCATACCAGTGGCTTTAAAAAATGACAATTTATAGTAGATGTTTGTGTTATTGTCATTTTATATATTCAGATGTGGAATAAGCCACAATACTTGAGGTATATTCAGTATCGCTCAGCCCTAGTTACATGATGTACTTAGGGTATTTTAACTGAAAATATGATATTTTTCTAAACCTAACGAAGTAGTTTTGGTGCCTAAACGTGCTGCCACCATGTAATTTTAACACAATATGTGCCCCCACCACATATTGCGTAGGAGGCCATGGTCATTTTCATCTGTGAGACCACGTTGATTCTTCTGCTGATTCAAACCAAAATGAGTGACTTATGACAGTGTAAGAATGTGATCAGGCAAGAATGACGACGTGGAGGTTAAAGACTCTGCAGAAATTCTATGTCAAAGCTTTTTTTGCTCTATTTTATATTCTACCTTCCATTTTATTCTGTTCTTTAAAGTATAAAACTCATGATCAGTGACAAAACCTGGACCCTGGAATTGGCACAGCTAAAAAGAAAGAAAGCCATGCGCATTATATTAAATACAACTGCTTTCTGCTATGACATGCTAAAATTAGAAACTGCTTATTACTGGTCCAGGATTAAAAAGTAAAAAAGAGAAAAGATTTACTTACCATGTAGTTTTTGACCTCTTCCTTGTTCTGATCCATCGACCTTTGGGCTTTGACTATCTCCTCCCTGGTGGTGTTCATCTCTGCAGCAGCTGTTTCTATGCAAGCTTTTATTTCCCCAAAAGTCAGAATTGTAGTTATTGTATCTTCCAGTTTTTGTTCAACCTCCTTCCTGTGTTGTTGTATCTTTACCTTCATGATTTCTAACTCATCCCTCTCATTCATGGTCTTCTCCAGCCGTTGGTCAAGCTCTCGTCTCTTTTTTTTTACTTGAAAATTCATCCATTGGATTTCGCTCTTTTCCTGTGTACAGTCCCTCCTGCTTTGCTCTGTATCTTCTCTCACCCTGCGCAGCATCTTTCTGATCTCTTCTATGTCGAGGATCACTCTCTTCATGCCAGTGTTCACTTCATTCTTTGAGCTTGTCTCCATGTTGTCTTCCTCAAACTGATTTTCAGATCTGTTCTCCACATTCAACTCCATCCCCTGCCCCTCAGTCTTATCTTGTCTTTCCTTCATGTCTTCTTTAGCATGTCCACGCTCCTCCCCCATCTTGCTGATCTCTCCCCTTTTTCTCTTGCTCACTCTAATCATTTTTGCTAGGTCCTTTTTCTTTATTTCAATCTCAGAGCTCATCACTTCCATCTCTCTTATCTCTTTCTTTGTCTTTTGTAACTTGTCATCCAGCTCCTGTTTTTGCCTTTCGATATTTTCCCTCACACACTTCATTGCATTCATTTCAGCTTTAGCTAACTGCCTGTCTCTTTCTATGTTTTCTTTCTCTATTTTTATTTCAGCCTTGGTTTTTTGTATTTCATCTCTTTCAGACTGGATTTGTGCCAACTTGTTCTCTATGTCTTGTTTTTGCCTCTGCAGATCAGCCTTTATCTCTGGTTCCCACTGTGTTGTCTTCATGCTTCCATCCTTGTCTTGTCTTTGCTTTTTGGAGTCAGATGTAACATCTTCATTTCGACCACTCTCTGTCTTTAGCTCCTGCTTCTCTCCCACAGTCACTTCTACTTGTTGTTCACTATCTTCCAGCACATCCCAAAGTTTCTCCATCTCTTCCTGGATTCTGCAGAGTTTAATCTTCACAGTGTCAAATGTGTCTACGTCGTCTTCCTGTCTTTCTCTGCTTTCCATCTGTGGGACTGCAGCTTTCTGCATTTCAACAGCTCTTTGAGTTTTTGTTTGCTTCATTGTGTTGGTACTTACATTCAGAATAAGTTTGATGTGCTCAATTTTATCTTTATGTTGGGAAATATCCTTTTTATTTCTCTTTAACTCTTGCTTGAGGTCTGCTATGTTTTTCTCCATTTGTTCTTTTTCCTGCTTTGCTTCAAGCATCATTTTCTTACTTTTTTTAATTAGACTCTGCAGACTGTCAGCTATCAGCCTCTCTGTTATCTCCTGCTCTCTCTTTGTCTGCTCCATGGGTTTTTGAGGTTCCTTGCTTTCTTGTGATTTTGTCTTATCATGCTTGACCATTTCTAACTTGTGTCTCTCATTCATGAGCTCCTTGCGACTTTTTTCCAGAGTTTCCCTCTCTTGGTATATTTCAGTCTGCATTTTTAGAAGTTGCTTTTTTTCTTGAGCGGCTTCATTTTTATGCTCCTCGAGTTTCTCAATAACATTTTCTATCTGTAATCTCAGTCTTTTTATCAGTAAGTCTTGCTCATGTTTTTCAGCTGTCAGCCTGGCAATGTCCTCCTGTTGCTGCTCTGTATTTGTCTTTAGGTAGTCAATTTCCTTTCTCCCTCTTTGTGTCTTTTCCAGAAGTTGTTCAACCTCCCCCATTACCTGACATGTCAATTCTCTTTGTCTTTTAATAGTATCCCTTTTGGTTTTTATGTAGACTTTTGTGTGTTTGTCGTCTAATTGCTTGCTGTTTTCCATTGTCCACTTCTGTTCTGTTTGGGTCGTCCTGCTGTTCTGTTGTCTTAGCTCTGCTGATCAAGAAAATGGACAGGATATCACTTGTCATTTCAAACTGTATCCTATATTATGTTAAACCAGGCCATAAAAAAATCTTTTGACTACATATGAGAGGGTGGAACGGTAGTGCAGAGCCACTTGAAAAACACATTTCAAGCATGTTTATCTTTGTTAGTGACACCAAAAGGAAGAGAAGTATATTAAGAGCAGACATTTTTCACAAGGCATTGACAGAATTAAACATATATAAAAGCAAGTACAACAACATTTCATTTATTTATTTATTAGTAAGACACACTCCTTCACACTGGCCAGGTGACAGTGCATCACTAATTTTTCAGCATACAGTCAGAGAAGTTTTCATTTCTTTTTCCTGTCTCTTCTTTCAATCTCTCTCTATCCCCACTCACTGCAACCTTCGCTCTCTTCTCTTTGCTGAACTCTGTCTCTCATCTCATTGAAATGTTATTTAGAGTATATGCCTACTATAAATTGTATCAATCACAAACTTTACATAAAGATAGACAACATGACAGCTCCCCAAAAGTGGAGCCAAAACATCTCTATCACCCTCTGGTGGCTGGCTGCAGTATAGGTCATAAAGTCTGCCACCTCTGTGTTAGCAGATGGACGTGGGCCAAATTAAACATGAAAATGTCAAAAAAGACGGTTTCTGCCACTTTAGGTAGTTCTTATCACACTGATGTATGGTTAAGTTTGTATTTTTCTCATAAATTTGGGTATAACTAGCTTAGTCGGGGGTTTGGCTTTGTTTGCGAATAGAAAGAATGTGAATAGAATCGAGTCCTAAAACCAGGGAAATGAGCCAGCACTTTTGCTCTCCCAATTCCCTCCTGTTAAAATCAATGTTTTTTTTTTAATGGGTTATTGTTTAGATTCCTAAAATAATGTCTGCCACTATCACAAGCTAAAGAGATTTTCACCTTTTTCACCTCTACTAAAATTTGTTAGTAAATAACCCACACATGAATTTATTTACTTTTATGCGTTGGTTATAAACAGCTGGCTAAATGAGACTGCAGAACATCATCACACCGAACATGGCTTTACAGCCCCACTGTGGTGGCAACATTAAGTCTTGCAACCATGTTGTAGTTCGTTTTTAACCTACCATTAGCTTTTTACTTGCAATCGCATTTACATCTTAAAAATCATAAAAGTGGTGTTCATTTGTCAGGATTATCTTGCTGAAGAAAACATGTAAGTATCATAAACGTTTGTTTGCCACCCAACTTATTTTATGCAGTAATCCAAAATTTTTGAGGAGGGAACCAGGGCAGTGCTAACGTCAGCATCAGCCTACAAAAAACATCATCCCTGCGTCACACTATCAAGGGCTCGCAGCCAACGGCGCTGTTTGTAATTGGTCGTATGGCGACTTACTGCAGAGATTGCTGCACTCTGTTTTGGCTTTATTTTTGTACAGACGGGGGAAGTGGAAGCACATTGTCTATCTTTATAAACATACATTGATATCCATAATATGCTACTGGTTTTGATTACTTATTGATAATGATTAGCAACATGTGATAGTTACAAGAAACAGGGTGGCAGAGGCAAGCTGCAACATTATTTCTTAATTTAATGCTGCAATGATTTCCCCAACAGCATTACAGTGCAACTGTTGCATAAAAGCAGCACCAAATCTGGAGTGGTGGCGACTGCAATGGTCTACCCACTGAACATATTAGAGTAGGCTAACCACACAACCATGAATTGTGTTTTGCTTTGATTTTTATTGGCTAAGCCTATGAGCTATTTGCACAATGCCACTACATGGCAAAAACTAATTGACAGTGTTCCACCTGCATAAATTCACTAAGCATCATTTATCCATCAACATAGTAAAATGTGACATTAACTAAGTTCAGCTTCATTTTCAACTATTATTACGTTCATAATCCCTCAGATGATTAAACAATAGGCTGCACCAGCAGGTCCCATCAATGTTAGCTAGTATGCTAGCATCATAGTAAGACAGCAGGCTTGGTCTTGAACAATGTAATAATTTAATCATCATTCAAATAAAAGAGTAGCCGACATAAACTGTTCAGTGGGTCTGTGAACATAACTGTGTTCACAGACCCGCAACTGTTCATCTTTGGAAAAATGTCTTTGGGACAGGAGTCCAGCACCTCCATTAGTGAGGGAAAACAATGTCTTAGGCCTGCTTCTCTTTTTATCTGCTGTACAAGTCAGTTCAGGGCCTTCAACTGAAAGTCCATAATGTGCACTTGGTGACTGCAGTTCCGCTTGTCAACATCAGCGGTGTCACAATAATGACTTAATATCACAGCCTGTGACAGGCTGTCAATCAAAAGTTGGTGAAACGTGAGGCCAGGGCAGGGCCCCTGTCAGTGAATCAGCCCTGGGCAACTTGGCAAGGAGTTTAAATGAGCTGGCACAGCAGCCCAGCCTGGCCCGCCCCCAAGGGTGCAACATGGCATAGATGGGTGATCCTATAATATATCCATGGGTGGGACAGATGACAAGGGAAATCTATAGTATAGAGATTTTGTTTTTAAATTTGTAGCTAACTTCTACATTTGTCATGATTATGCTGGGTGTGCCAGTTTGAGATGTAGGTGCCACATCTGGACACACCCATGGCTATGTGGGTGCTGTAGCTTGAAGGTTCAGTAGGTAACGTTTATAAACATTACTTTTTATCATATTTGCTGAAACTGTCACTACACATTGACAGTGCTGTTGTTGGTAGAGCAGATGTGGTGGATTCTTGCAAATGCCATGAGGAGCACTGATTAGATTGTCTCATGTGTACTACTGTCAGGATATAGTGACACATTCAACAAATATGACAAAAAAATTGTGGAGGAAAATTGCATTAATCACCCTCACACACTTTACAACCTTCCCTTGACTACTTCTTGTTTTTGTTTCTTTACTTTTTTTTGGTTATGTTGGTTTAAAAAATGACTGCAGCTGTTTTGATTCAGGAGCGTCTTTTTTATCCACTGTCACAATTGTGTCATTTGTTATAGCACATTGAATTCCTCAACAGTATGCTGGTGTTTAAAACATGTATTACTATGCCATTTTACAGGTTTGGCTTACCTAAATCAGCTATTAGCTCGGGTTCCTCCTGTGAAAGTATCTGGTAGAAGCAAACTTTGGATTGTGATGTTCCATTTTCCACGACATGAAACAGCTCCCTGATTTGTTCCTGTGGTGTCAAAGTTTGATTGATGGTCGTCGGCTGCTGTGAGATCCAGGCTTGTATGATGGCTCCGGGTGATCTCACCCCAGCAATGATTTGCTCCCTGAACTCCTCCAGGAAGGCCCCCACTACAAATGAATTCAACTCTTAGTTCTCTAACCATTAGATATTTTAACAAGCAGAAATGTGTGCAGTGACTGGCAGTAATTTGACATTGGTGGTACTTTACTGTGCTGTCAAATGTTCTTTGAGTTTCCAAGGTAGGTTTTCATTTAATCATACATCCAGAATACTAAAACTAATCTTTTAAACATGCAACAGTCACAACATGTTTTGCAGAACAACCAACTTGCAATAGATTTCAACACAGTGTCAGTTTGGGGTAAATTTGACAGCAAGTTCAACATGTAATGACAATTCATAGTTGTAATACATACACACTATGTTTACAGGATATTGTCTGCATTTTTCAACCCCGACCCTATTTCCCCATGTAAAATGGTCAAGGAGACTGATGTGGACAACAATTTTTGAAATTTGTCTGGTACTGAGCGAGCCGACAGTGGCCAACAGGCAGGGAATGAGCTGTAATGGAAGCTGGATGAAGCTGCCTTTTTTCTCTCCCTCCTCGTCCTCTCTTCATGTACAATATATACAGTATCAAATTCAAAGGCCTGAGCCACATTATTGAAATTAGGTAAATAATCATCCATGATATTGAAAATCTTCTAGACAATACTAAAATACATTTTCTGTAATCTACTCTGGTTATTACACTCTTGTGATATTTCAGAACAAGACTCCTGCTTATAAAGGCAATAACAAACAGACTGGATCAAGTGAAAAGTAAAAAGATACTTGAGACACTTAAAATAACAATCTGAGCCTGTCTGAGTCAAAAATAGCCTCTTTTAATGGCATACAGTGACAGTGCTCAATTGCCCCATGTGCTTCCATTGCAGCTTGCTCCACGGCTGCTGCCCACTCCCTCAATACTGGAACAATTTCAGAAATTGTTGTTCACATCAGTCCCTTTGATCAGTTTAGACAGGGGAATAGGGTCCAGGTTGAAAAATGCTGAAGTTATCCTTTAATGCTGAGAACCACACAATACCTTTGAGGAATGAAATAAACTCACCATGGTCTCCTGGTTGATTTGTTTCCATATTACAAATTCAGAACTGTTGTTTTCCATTAGATCACAGGCTTGAGCAGAAATGATATAGAATTAGAATTCAGATAATTATAGAAAACCAAGCACACATTGTGTATTGAACCATTGCCAATTTATATTATTATTTATATCATTATTTTTTCCTTACCTCATCTTCTTTTTTTTTTGTCTGGAATCGCTTACAAAAATACAAAATAAATCACGTTAGGCTCAGAGTCCTAAAACACAAGGAACATTTTATCAAGTCATTTGCATGTCTGCTTCGGTGGTAAACCCTGTGGAGCTCTGCGGGAATGAACCAGGCTTGCACTATTATCTTCAAAACACTTTATATCTCTCCCCCCAAACACCCCCCCCCCCCTCCCCCACCTAACGTTTGTTGGTCATGGGTGGTCAGATAAATGTGACGCCCAGTAAGTGTGAGGGTATGATTGGATGGTAGGTGACATTTGGGAGGTGAAACCTCTTACTCTGTGAGTCTGGTCTCAGCTGATAAGGGTGGAGTCCATGTTTGGCTTGGTGGGATTCCCTCGACACTCCTGATGAGCACTGAGTAATCACGAGAACAGGAGGTGACTCCCATACTTGTTTTTACACACAGAAAGGGTGTGCTGTGTTTGGATACTTTCCCAGTGGCATTAGTTCTTGAATTTAGCATATGTAAATATGGTTGAAAATTACATTGCTGAATCATATTCCATCAAATACTTGGCTAATATTATTATGCAGTCTTGGTTAAACCAAACAGGTAACTACATGTACTCAGTGAGAAGAGCAGGGTCTGGGGAAATGTGGGATGTGAAAAATTGGGCTGAATCTTACTTTTCTAGGGACTGTGTGGAAATAAGTTGAGTGTAAAGGGCAAACATTCAAAAACATAAACATTTGCAGGTATTCCCTTTCACACAGTTATTCCCTAAGCTAAATACAAACATGACATAAGGTTAGAATATATCAGGTTTAAAGTCATCAGTCCTTTCTTTTAGTGTTTTGTAGGTGTAACGATTACATACATTTTTGGTTGTCAGTCCAGCCTACTGGATGATTTTGCAGACCTAAAAGTCCTATTGCTGCACTTTTGTGCCAGGTTTCATAGGCAAGTTAAACAGTGAGTAGCCTACTTCATGTAAACTGCTGCTGCAGAGGCTATTCCACTCTAACCAGACCTCTCTTAAAACAATATTGGTGGAACCATTTTGCTAAGGCACAAATAAAAACTTTACATTTGTAAATGGTTTGGGAGGCAGGGGATAACTTCACATGCTTCCTCAATATCTTCCACTTCAGTTTGGTGTGGTGATGACAGCATTACTACACAGGAGTGGACATGTATGAAATAATGCACATGTAATATCAGTGAGTGCCAGACTGACTAAATGTGGAAAACTGAGACATATTGTTGAACTTGTATGTATTCATCTTCAGACACCTGCACGCCGTTCATCGTCTGTACTATAAATGGATGTTTTCAGAATGCGCTTGTTTTTCTTTACAGTAAATCAAAGGGAAAATTTGGAGATGTTGTTATTTATGGGCTACTTTGCAATGGGTTTTACTGGTCTGGGCCACTTGAGGTCAGATTAAACTAAAATGAGTTTGACACCCCTGATTTAGAAAATGAAATTATCTTTTAAACAATATATTAAAATGCCAGTGAATACAGCCACCGTCTCTCTACAGATGTGCCACCTATGTGAAAAACTTTAAACAGTGCAGTGTATAAGGACAATGCAATTACATTTTCCCCATAAATGTACTGCATTAACTCTGTAACATCAAGTTGTCTTTTCCATTTGAGTACAGCGCCCTCTGCTGGAAAAGATAAATGTACCATCAAATGTGATTTGATGCACACGCATTTGATGTGAAAATGAAATGTTGTGAAGGAGGTTTTATTTTGTCATTAACAAAAAGGCAGAGTGATTTGGATCCCTGTCCCTGTTTGCATTTCCTTCCCCCTCTTATGACACTGCTTTCGCTCCCACATTTCAATGACATACGAGTCAGGTGCATCTGATAAGTTGCTGTCATGTAAGACAGTGAGTAACCTGATATCTGACTTGTCCAGGGTATTCTATAAGCTTCTGTTCAATGCATGCTGGGATGAGCCTTGGCAACCGCCACCCTCACACTGAACAGAATGAAGGAGCAAATAAAATGTATAAATAAGTTGTGTAATGTTCATCCTGATATATTTATCTCAGAGTGAATTAAAGCTGTCATGCAGATTGCATATTAAAATTTGAGTTTCAGTTTAATTTATCTCTCCATGACTCAAACTTTAAAAGCACATCATATACAAGATATGACTGACAGACATGACAAACTATTGCAAACAGTGCAAAGTTACATACAAGCAGCATGTGACCAATTATGTAATGATCAACAAACTTTCTGCCAACTTACTGCTGACATTTATGAGGTCAAAGTAGAGATAGAATAATCCTTTTGCATCTTTTTTAAGCAGCATTCAGACAAACTCCACAGTGCACACAGCAAGGCGTTATGACATTCACTAAACTTCACACCTTTCTCCAGATTTTATGCAGGCCACCTGCACAACCTTTTCTGCAGCATTCTTCTCTTAAATGTCAAAATTACCATATCAACACATCACTGAATAAGTCAGTGCAGGCAAGCTGAGCTGCACAGAGTCAAATAATGATTTAATTTATTCAGGGTATAGTTTCATTTTCATTTTTTAATTCAAAGTAACTAAATCTAATGTGAAAATAATTATAATAAAATCTGAGAAAACCACTGGCTGGTGAAGTGAGTAACTGATCATTTAGTTACAGTGCAATGTTCTGCTGGGAACCTTGGGTCCTGGCAATCATGTGAATGTTACCTTACACGCTCCACCCGCCCAAGCACCATTGAAGACTAAGTTCCCCTCTTCATGGCAACAGCACTCCCTGATGGCAGTGACAATCCCAAACACTCAATTTATTGAGCTGGGATGGGACTTGCTGGTACCCCACCTCACAATGCACATGAATTGAAGGATCCACTGCCAAGGCCCTAGTGCTGGACACCACAGGACACCCACAGAGGCCCTGTGTCCATGCCTCTTCAGGTCAGAGCCAAGTCTGGTCCAAGGAGGCCCCGCCATGGATTGCAGGTACCTCTGATCGAAATCTGATCAAATGCCTGCATCGTAATGATATGATCAATGTTATTCACTTCAGCTGTCAGTGGTTTTTATGTTGTGGCTGATAAGTGTATACACAAACAATCAATCAGAATATTCGTAAAAGTACCGTTATTATATTCCCATATGTCCTGGACTGTATATAATGTGACAAAATGCAGTTTCTTTGATTAACATTTGTCAGGCGCCAATACAAATTCAACATCTGATACCTTTTTACAATATTGTCTCGAGGTTTTGAAACCTTATTAACTAACTGACTGACACTCATTGCGTACAGTGTACTACTGTGTAATGTGTGGTGTAATAACTTTAAATTTATATATATTGAGGGTTACAGTTGAGGTGCAGGTTTTTAGCTGTTCTTAGGACTGCATTCTTCTGGACAGAGTCCTCAGATGTTGCACCTGGAATCTGCTGGAGCCACTCTCCTAGTTTGTGGGTGCATCACTTATATATATATATATATATATATATATATATATGTATACACACACACACACACACACACACACACTAACCCTTTATTCCTAGTTATAGTACACCCACACTGCTCTTTGTGTCATTTCCGGTAGAACAGTGCTCGTTTGATCAGAGTGAGAGGAGTTGCGAGGATTTATTTGGGAGCGGCCCTTCTCCTGCCCATCTCCTCTGTGGCCGCATCAAGACACCAGCATAAAGCAAGAGCAATACCGGAAATGAGACCAGTTTGCTTTCAAAGTAAAAGCATAGATTTTTTTTAATTTTTTTTTTTTATTTTGGAATGTGATAAGAAGCAATCGTACAACATAGTTCTACGGGTTCTGACCAAATGTAAGTCTGTGAAAGTCCAGAGAATAAAATGTTTTTTGTTTCTCACTTAGTGTGTTGTGTTGATGTTGAGAGTGTAAACAGTAAATGTATATATACATGTTCACTTGTGTAGACGTTATAAAAATAATAACGTCACAAAAATCGTAAACCATAGTATTGATAATTTACTACATAATTTTATTACAAAATTAAGCTACCCTTTGAGACATACATTGTTTTGCCTTTCTGTCTTTCTTTCTTTCTTTGTCAGTCTTTAATCCATGTGCTACCCATGCTCACAGTAAGTTGTAATCATAATTTAGAAAACAACAAACACAGATAAACACAAGTGTATTTTGAACACATTTAATAAGCTCACGAGGGAAACATCCAGGAAGTTGTTTCAGTGATCCTTCACTACAGCATTATTGTGCCATCAGCTGTCAGCTCTGTCCCCCTGGGGGTCATCAACGAGTCTTTTATCTTGGGAGTTCAGACCGGAGGTCGCTGTTCAGTCTGATCATGTCAAACTTGACATTAGTGACATCCTAACAGAGCACCAATGGGTGTCTGGTCGCTTCTGTCATTGCGCTGGTCTGTTCCTGGAAAATATTGCTTCATACTCCCATTGACCCTCCTACCGCTGGAACAGCTGCATCAAGCCAGCCAGCACACAGACAGAGTACAGGAAGTAACAAGCCGTCCTTCAGATTAAAGGACGAGCATGTGCTATTATTGAGTAGAAAGGGCAGGTGTGAAGGAGATAAAAACAACAGAATTTAAAACGCTTATCTGATTTACAAAAGTCAGGAAAAGCTGAGTATGAATAAGTAAAAAGTAATTTTAATTTAATTATGATCTTTGAGTATATGGAGCTTTTATTTTGAAATGTACAAAAGGATGCGACATTTTTAAAAAGAGTTAACTTGACACTGATGTGGCCGTACAAAACATACAGTACAGACCTCCCAGCTCCGCGTTTATCCAACTCCTCCGACACATACTGGGAGCAGCTTTTATAAGACGTGTGTAAAATATGGAGGCTTTGTAGTGAAGTGACGGGATTATAGACGCTGGATACTTCCTCCGCCACTCTTTCCCTCTGGACACTTGGACACTCCTTAATTTTTGTTCGCTCGATGTGGACCGAGTTCAGCAGGGATCCCAGCAGACAGTCCCTGGTGGTTTGGTAAGTTAGGACTTTGAGTTTTTCTCCCTAATGATCGATTCCTATGAGTTCCTGTTTAAAAACACACAGTGGCCGTAGAGGGATTTTTTTATTCTGGGCTTCACAGGCTTGTGTGAGTGTCTGTGGCAGCGCGGAGTCGCTTTAAAAATCAACCCACGTAAAACAAAATAAAATGGTAATAACATGGTACCAGCAATACTCCAAGTCAGTGATTCTCAAAGTGGGGTCCGAGGACACCCAGGGGTGCGGGACACTCTGCCAGGGGGGCCATAAAAAAGTTTTCAGATCCATCAAATTATCATGCATAGAAAAAACAAACAAACAAACAATAAGAAAAAAAAAACCATGTTTTTATTTTTTGAAATTTTATTTTATTCTTTTTTTTTAAAGACTGCGTAGTCTAACAAATAATATTTTAATTTTTAACTAAAATAGTTTATAGATTACATTCTAATCTAGTGAAACTATGACTATTTTCTTGTGTGGTTTTTTCCCCCATAACTGTGACTATAGAGGTGTAAAAATAGGCCATAAAGGAGTACATCACAACATATTCAATGATAACCAGTGTAAACTAATCTTTTAAACCTTAAAACACTATAATTAGCAGTTTGTTACGTGTAATCTGGTTTCATTCTGTAGTTATATCATTGAATTATTATGTACAAAAATGACATGATCGTCAGTGGACAATGACACTCTCGAGGGAAGACAATAGCATGCATAAAAGAAGGAGGTAACCATCGTGTCAGCGACCAAGCAGACATACATGCACAAAACAATGAGGCCCACCTGTATTCTAAGCATTTGAAACAAGTTATGATTTCGTACAGGCTTTCTTCGTTTGATTACTTACATTCTTCGTCAAAGAGAATGACTCTTCTGATTCTCTCATCGTGATAATTTACAGAAATAAAATACTATTTGCCATTAAACTGTGAACCCCTGGTGCACCTTCAAAGACCTCCTCTGGTCCTTGAACCCCTTTCACAAACAGCATCAGTCAAACAGTAAGAGATGTTTCAGGTGTCTGTTGAATATATGTGTGAAAATGATCCGTTGCTGTTTGATCCAGCTCTTGTATAATATAAACATTAAGGAACTCTCTCGGAGAAACAACTATGAATGGATCTGAACCAAACTACTGAATAACTGTAACTGATTATTTGTATATACTGAACAAAAGGCAATTTCACTGTCTGTAATAATTCCGTCTTTGTGTTCAGTGTATAGGAAATGGCAACTGCTCTCAGTGGCCGAAACCCTGGAGGACGAGGGCCGAACAGAAGTAAGGGTCGGATTTTAGGCATCATCGATGCAATCCACGATGCAGTGGGGCCGCCGAAACAAGCGGCTGCCGACCGGCGGACTGTGGAGAAAACCTGGAAACTCATGGATAAAGTTGTAAGTTTAGAGTGATAAACCCGACAGGCCTGCATGCCAGATGGTAGTAAGCACATTGTTGTAGATGCACATGGAGAGGTGGAGCAAATGCACATGTGTACTCTGATCATTTTGTGATTGTGTATTCAAATAATACAAGCATGTATTTGATATCCTCTAATGTTACATATTGGCTGGAACATATTTTTCAAACTCTGTAATAACTCATTGATGACACTGATTGAGTTGATACAGTCATTCATGGATTTCTTTGCCACAGGTCCGCCTCTGCCAAAATCCCAGACTCCAGCTGAAAAACAGTCCGCCATACATCCTGGATATCTTACCTGATGCCTACCAGCACTTGCGGCTTACACTGGGCAAATATGAAGAGAACCAGAGACTCACACAGCTCAGTGAAAACGAGTATTTTAAAATCTACATCGACAGCCTTATGAGGAAATCCAAACGGGCCATCAGACTCTTTAAAGAGGGAAAGGAGAGGATGTATGAGGAGCAGTCACAGGACAGGTAAGAGAACTTTTGATAAAGAATCTTGTTTTTGTGCTTTTTTTAACTTCTAACTTTTGAGATGACAGTGGTGTACAGAGGGTCACTGACTTGACCTGCATTGACCCCTCAGTGGAAAACCTCCTTCAAAGAGATGATAATCATGACACTTTCCAGTTACAATGTCAGACAGACAATCTGAAAGCAGTTCAATATAAAACAGTTTTGTTGGTGGTTTCAGCATTAAAATGTTCTGAGGGTACACTCTGTTCAGATCCCCTGGTTCCAGTGCTTCATGCAGTACGCTGTGGGTTAAGCATGCAGTAGATGCTACAGGATGCCCTCTATTCAGCTGTCAGTGCCCTTTTAGAATAATATAATAGACAGGATGTGAGTTGTGTCTGGCATCACTGCACCGCTCGTTTTCTCACTCACTGACAACCATGGTCACAGTGGCAAGAGAAGAGATGGCAGGCTGAAGTCACAAGCGTCTGACTGTCCTCTCTTGGCTGAGCGGGGTTTCCATCAGCATTTTTATTTTGATACGCTGCTGATGGAAAATGTGCTTTTGTGAATGTTTCGTTTCATCAAAACTAAATAAGGCTACATTTCGTCATCTGGGCTCAGCTTTGTACTTCAGATGTGTGTCATCTTAGAGATGGTGTGAACTATCTGACCTCCCACAGCATCAGTTGAATCCACAGTTACTCATATCTGTCACACTGAATTTCAGAACTAAAACGGCCTGGTGATAAAAAGTAGATTTCATAAGCAAAAATACTTCTCAGTTCTAGAATTCAATTCTTTAGTTGCAAGTTGCTTATCTTGAAAGTCATCTAATGATGATCATTTTGGTGTACGCCAATGTTGTCTCACCTCAACCGTGTCATTGTCACGATAGATATTAAAACCTCAGCATGGGTTGACGGCAGAGGTGTTGTGATGACAGTGATGACAGAGGTTTGCCCATTTCACCAGGGCTACAGGAAGGACACCCAGCAGTCCTGTCCCCTCCACGGTCTCACTGTGCAGGCTGCGACATATCAAACGCAGATTTTGGTGTGTGGCCTGTAACCGTCTGGCATGTCATCTTTACTTAAATCAACCCACTGTGATCGTGATGTGTTAGACATGAGCCTGAGTGACTCAGATTAAAGAGAGTGTGGGAGGTGAAGATGGAGAAGTGAAAAACAGGAGAGTTAGAGAGAGAATAGAGAGCAGAGGCATATTCAGTTTTTTGGTTATCTGTGTTAGCAGCCTATGCTGCTGCACTTGCTTTATGCTTTACCTTATGAAGCACTATATTAAAAAATGTCACATATCTCTGGTACTGGGAGAGTCAAGCTGCTGACACTGCTGACAGGGAGTTTGCCTTTATTAAGTCAACCAAAATATAGAACCATTTTTTTTCCAACCATTTTTTTTGTGATTGTCGCAGCTAAATTTGCTTTGAGCTCACATGATTTCCTCTTTAACGGTGACCTAAATGCATTATGGTCACTTAGTATTGACTGGAGTGCCGAAGGAGAATGAGACCGGATGAATGGGAACTACTAAGTAGTAAATTTGTTTTAGATAAAGTACTCTGTAAAAACAACACAACAGCAAAGACAGAGGACTGCCCCACTGTACACCAGCATATGTTTTGGATCACATGATTTGTCTTTTTTGGAGGCTGTTTCCAAAAAGGAGTAAGGACCAACAAAAGTGAATCTGGTTCCTTATTCATATCATTTATTAAACAGTTAGTGCAAGAGAAGAGCTCGAGTTAATGAGGGGTGTGAAAGGCTCCAGTGATTCTCAGGAGCTCTTTCTAGTTGCCATGTGCAGAGCAGAGGGAAAATCCCCATGCACTTTACATCCTGTTCATATATTTCCTTTCTGGTTCAGCTCTCAAATAGTCAGCCAGCAGATTTTTTTTTATCTATCTGCATGTTAACAGGGTTTACAGTAAACACAGCACATCGCTGCTTTTACTTACAGTAAAAGAGGAGAAATCAGGCATGAATTGTATGTTTCTTTAAACTAAATGTCAAAGTTGAATCACATGCTCACTCATTACGTACACTGTAATTCAGCAGATTTTTGTTTGCCACTTACAGGATAGTTCAAGCTGCAATTCACGTAATTTTCCCAAGAAACACAACACGTCCCTCTGCCACTCACATTTTAGGCAGGTTTTAACAGGCATTACAACAAGTAGGCGTACACGTCTCATCTCCTGCTTTTAACATAGTATCTTTCAGACTTGCATTAGATGTTGAGAGTCATGCAGGATGTGTCAGACGTCTTGATAGATGGACTAAATTTGTTTTGGTATCAGCAGGAGAAGCGCAGTTGTTAAAGCAGAATAAGTTTAAAAATGTAACATCCCACCCTTGATATCCTGACTATATCTCCTGCTTTAAGGGGAAGTACTTTGGGTGAATAGAGCAAAACTAACTTTGCCATTTGATTACTTACATGAGGACATCATTTCATATTACAAGGGTTTTTTTTTTCAAATTTTATGTTTAAATATGCCAATATGGCATTATACAATTAAACACACACTAATTTTGAGACATTTCTGGGACATAAATCTAAATATTGGATAAAGTCCAGCTCAAAATTCTTGTTGCTTTTGTCTGCATGTTAAGAGTCATGGTTTTTTACAAAGGGAATTTTGAAAATCTCTTTTTTTTATTACTCCACAAATAAGAAAAGCCACAAAAAAAAAAATCAATTTTTGCCATGTTTTTAGGAATAAAAAGTCATAAAATTCAGGCTATGAATGATTTATGAAAAAGCCCCTGTGTAAAAACCTTCAGAATATAGAGAGGAATAAAACTGAACAGTTTGGTAAGTGCCACTGAAGCAGAGATTTCTGGCTCAAAGTATGAGAAAGAACTCATTTTGTGAAAATCGTCTATAAGGTTATGTATTGCAAAATCACATATTTAGACAAAAAAATAAGACACTGCAGGTAAATAGGGTACTGACATTACTTTTTATATTACAAGTTTTCTTTTAAATATGCAAATGAGGCATTATACATTTAAATATATTCTCTTTGCAGAAATTTCCAAAACAGAAATCCGAGCTAAAATAAACACCTCAATGTGTATTTTGGATGTTTTCTTTCCAGAAGTCTGAAAGAAGACAAAAATTATGTTTTCATCTGTAGTGTCTCCATTAAATGAAGACTAAAATCAGATTCTTGGTACCACTCATGGACACTTTAGTATGACTGTTCTAGGATTTAATTTCATTATTGACTGGTGTTACTGACTTAATTGCTTTTACTTTCATATGTGAGGGTGAGCTGTTGCTTTGTGGGCAGGTGTTGTTGGACACCACAAGCATAGTCACGCCAAAGGAGACTGACTGAGAAGATTTTTAGCAGCTTCTTTTGTCTGATCCGCTGTTCTGACACACGCTTACAGACATACCACTTCTATTCATGGCTGTGGTGTGGCTCATTTCAGAGGCAGCGGGGTGTCATAGTGAACAGGAAGACCGTTCTTAAACCAGATCTTGTTTTTAAACACAGCTGTCTGCAAGCTTTCTCCCTGTGGACCCTGACCTGCTCCAGGGGTGCTGTTCTAACACTACAGGGATATTTTTGTAAAGTAAATTGCAAGTAAATTATTATAAAAAATACTACAATAAAGTTTTGTTTTTTGAAACAGATGTTTTCTTCATGCATCTTAATCAAATAAATTTTACCCATAAACAACCTGTTATTACAATGGAATCTTACTTTTGTAATTATGCACAAGCCCACTGGCAATTGTTCGATGTGATTCAGGCCACAGGATTATTAACTTCTCAGAGCAGCAGTAAACCTGACAACAAAACAAAATAATACAGTCAAAGCTAAAAACAAAAGGAAGAAGAAGAATGCTGTATTCACCTTCTCAGTGCAATCATGTAATAATGGCAATGCAACAGTGTCTGTAATCACAATGAATTCAATTTCCCTCTGCTACCTGGTTTAATATCTAGGCAACCAAAGCCCACATAAAACACAGTTTGGGATTTTTTTTTTATACAGACCTAAAACATTTCAGACAGTGCAGTGTTAAATGACCATGTTCAGGCTTGCCCTTGTGTATACGTACATATACACCCCCTCATATCCTTCTCCAGGTCATGTTGCTGTGTCATTTTTGGTTGGGTAATATTGAAATTTCCCTACTGATGATATTGCTTTAAAAAAAACAATGAAGTTATTGTGCAAACAAAAGCTGAAGAGAGATGCACATAGATATAAATATCTACGGACTGGAGACTGAATACCTAAAAGTTGCCACAATGTATAGGCAGTAAGCGCTATTTTACACAAGGGCACGCTGAGATCAATAAATTAGATCAGTCAACTGATAAGGTTATTTTTATTCTATATCATGTTTAACCGCCCTCGTACAGTCTTGCCATCGTTGACTGTCAAGTTTGGTGCGGCTGTTCTGTGGATGGAGTTGGTTACAGACTAGCGTATTCTGTTGGATTAGGGGTGGTCGATATATTGATTATACTCAATGTATCGCTGCTTGTTCCTTGTGGGATGTATAAAATGATGATATCAAAAATGATAAATTACACGCGGTTCTTCTTCCATCTAGACCACTAGCTCCTGACTGATAGTGTCTGAGCAGGCGAAGTGTGTGTTTTTGTATCCAGAGGACTCCAGACTCTGACTATTAAGTAGATTTTTGCAACCATGGAGCACCAGTGCAACTTGTACATATAATTAATATATGAACTGGAGAGCTGTTAGTTTGTTTCCAGCTTACAGTGAATAAATCATCACTTTATCAATCAATTTAACTTTCTGCCAACATCTAACTGTTGACTGGAAGCTTCAAGTTCACAGCATGGACATCAACACCTCTGACATGAGACAAGTGGGGTGCTTCAGAATAAAAGCACCAGTGGTTCCACTTTGATTTATTTAATTATAACAATGCGTAATTTAACTTTATTATAACAGTAATTTATTTTATTGTATCATAATTACTTGATTTTAATTTTATCATGGCAGTGGTTTGTTTAACTTTATTGTAACTGTAGTTTATTTAATAATATTGTGTTTTTGTAGTCTACAGTAGTTTAGAGGAGATTTCAAAATACCAATATATATATATGTGTATATGTATATACATATATATATATATATATGTATATATATGTATATATATATATATATATATATATATATATATATATATATATAGTGCATCGTGAAATAGCTTAAAATTATTGCAATATTATTTATAAGCCATATCGCCTAGCCCTTTGTTGGATGGAAAATTTTAATATGGAAGCAGAAATTTTGTGGTGTTTCCATCTTTAGGGCTCATTTATGCTCCCTTTACGTACGAAAATGTATATGTCTGTTTCAAACGATGTTACCGTCACTGCCCACATATTTCCATGCGCCCTTTACGTTGGCATGGATGTTAACCAATATATCCACCAGGAGGCAGCCCAGCGTCAAAAGTTTATGACAACAACAAACTCAAAAACAAACATGCCGACTGTGGAGGAGATATTGATAATTTACCTCTTGCATAAAAGACAAAAACAGAGGCAGCCTTGTAGGAGGCGGTGGTCGGTGAGGCCGTTAAATACATCGCGACTGGACGACGGAGAATTCTTTTCTCTAGTAGCCTACTGCCGATGAAAGAAATTGAATTGTTATTTCTTCTTCGTGTCTCACTAGAGCTACGTATCGGGTAGCGACAGCAACACTGCCCCCACGGTTCCCGGTGGTACTGCTCCGTTTGGCCCATATCCGTAAGTATTATGGAAACGTGCAGAAATACGGATGAAATGAACGTGGAGCACGGACAGAAGGCTCCGTCCGTATCCGCATCCGTATTTAACGTTGAACATAAATGAGCCCTTAGTCCCAACTTGTTTATCATACAGCTTACAAATGACTTCTTCATCGTTGCCAGCCAATACCGTGTTGAATGATAATCTTGTGGTATATAATATGGTCTTTCATACTCAAATTTCAACATATCTTACTATTAACTTAATACAGTTTCAACTCCTTGTTAACATGAATGGATACCCCCTTTACCTGTAGGATCCCTTGATCTGTGCCCTGTAGGCCCTCTTAGTAATCCATCCCTGTTTGTTATTGTCAGATTACATGAGCAAAATTATCAATGACAAAATGTTTGTGTAAGCACTTGGAATTGTGTAAATAGGCATTAAAACCTGTCACATAGATTAAAGTGTACATCACTAATAAATGGTTGCACATGTAAAGGATTTAATTCACATTGAGCTGGATCTAACTGTTAGTTGTGTGTCATGGTAAACATCAGTTCTCAGCAGTGTCTCGTAGTGTGTAATTATTGTTTAACACAACACACAACATCCTCCAACAAAGAGGAATAAAAGGAACAAGCAGTCTTTGAGGAAACAGTGAGGTGATCTCACATCTGGTATCACATCTGTCTCCAGGGACGTGGGTACCCATATGTGGCCTGCTGTGTCTTTGTGGCAGCCTGTCTAGCACCAGTCTGTTTCATGCGCTTGATTAACTGCTGTGATCACCCCCAAACCTTTCTTCAGGGCTGCACCCTGTCTTAAGCCATCTGATGTCCATGCGTCACACCCAACCCCCCAGCCTTCATTGTCCTCGTCTCCACATCTGACCACCTGATCCCCCATCCCGCTGCATTTTTCTTTTTCACATGCGGAGTGAGACACGGACGAGATAGGAATATTAATTAGGAAATTGAAGGATGGGGGAAAATTGCAAACAACTGTTCTTGTTAAAGAGTTACAGATTGCAATAGAACTTTGTTCATGTCTCTTTGAGTTAATTGTCTTTGACCCTGAGTTATATTTGCCACTTAAGCCTGAATAACAATTTGCTTTTGTAGCCTCTTTTGAATAAAAATGCCCAAGAGCCCCTCATGTGAGTCTGTGGGCTGCTTTATGCAATTAGGCAAATTGGATTTCTTGACATTTTTTGAAGATCCTTTTTTAATTAAATCTTTTCTCGAACAAACCTTTGGCACCTCAGCACCTTGGCAATGACTGAACTCTCTACTGTCTGTGTTCCTAAAGAGGGATCAGTGTAGAAGATGAGTCACTTCCTTACTAAAGATATACAATGGTCAACAATGTATGGGGGCAGTTAGTGGTCAAAATAGTGGTTCTAATTCTACATTCAGCCAGATTAATCTTTTCTGAGATGAAAACCCTTCTCAGGAGAGAGACCTGCAACCACAGCATAAAATGACATTGACAAACACGAGAGCCGTGGCTTTCATAGCGTGCTGCTGCAAAGGATCAATTCACTGCATGAGATGTTATTTGCTGAGGCTGGGCTGTAAAACATAAAGCTGCTCTTTGAATGAGATATCCGCCTCTGCCTTAGAAACCACCCTTTCTGCAGTGAAGGCTGGGTCAACTTGTCCTTTTTTTCCAGGATGATCCCGCAAAGGCAGACCTTGACAGTCAATCAATGGGCTTCATATCGAATAATTACATAATTACAGCCCTACAATTACCACTAAAGTGTGTATTTGGTAGTGTGCCTGCTAGTTCCACATAGAGTAAGTCAAATGTTGGATATAACAATATATATATATTAGTGGCAAACTCTTTCATGCCCTTTCGATACAGCTATAGAGCACATCTGAAGTGATTTGCACAGCAGAGTGTTTTATAGCCGGCTTGACAAAAATGGCTTTAGCAGCTTTCTAAAGTGATTGTCTCTAAATCAGATGGATTAAAAGTGCAGTTCTTTTGCCAGGAAGCAGAGCGTTGCAGATAAAAGACAATCTGACCTCCCTTCCTCTCTCAATCCATCTCCTCGACCGCCTCTGGCTGATTGTGAATAACCCCTGACTCATGGTGCAGTGACATGTTGGAGAAACCTGCTCAGTATTTTGTTACTGTTTGCTGTGACCAACACTCATGTTCGTAACTCTCTAACAGGAGTGTTAAGGCTTTAAGAATGAATGAAGAAATGGTCTTTCAAGATGACTCCATCACTTACAGATTTATATCCCGTGTCCTGTGTGCCTCACCCAGAACAAGAGTGGATTGAATATCATCTTTTTCTCATTAATTTGTAATTTGCTGACTCTGGAAGGTACAGTGCAGCTTAGTGCTTAGTCTAATTGATAATTTATCATTTTTTATAATTCAGAGGGGAAATACTGTAAATGGACACTTGCTTTTGAATCTTCCTGATTGGAGATTGAACCTCTTCAGGCTTGACAGTGGTTCACTTTATTTCATCAAAGCCACCATTTAGAATTATTCATCAAAAAAAGCTTTTAAGGCCCTGACACACCAAGCCGACGGTCGCTGTTCGTCAATGTCAGGCTGCTGGTGAGCGTCTGTTGCCCTAGTTTTGCAATGTGTCCTGCACCATTGGCCTTTGTCAGCCCTTGTTGGCCCTTTTTGACTGATTTAGTATGTTAAATTGGCGTTGATGGTGGAGCCCATTGGTGAATGAAATCACTCTGATTGGCAGGTCAGCTCAGTGTACAAGAAGGGAAATGAATAGGGATGCACGATATTGGGTTTTTTACCAATATCAGATATGTAACAGCTCATTTGACTAACTGACACTGATGTCAATATATCCACTTTCTTCCCCACCTAATTTTAGTGATCATCAAGTGTTTTCTGTTGTGAAATTAACATTATATAATGCACGCATACTCTTATTGTGATGGCCCAGCAGCGGATGGAGGCATGAAACAAATGCTTTTCAGTGGATGTAACATTAATGTATTGCGCAAAATAAGAAAAAGCATGTTGGCCAGTTCTGATAGTTCATTTTAAAGCCGATATCAGAAAATACCAATGGCATGCTGATATTATTGTACATCCCTATAAATGGAAATGAGGAAAGCAAACAAATGACTTAAGTCAAGAGGCAGTGAGATCAAAACAGACTTATTATATAGGGTGCTGCAGGGATGACGTGTTTTGTAGGCCGACACAGAATTTAGCATCACCCTTGGATTTTTTTCATTGAACTTTGAATTATTGCAACAAATGAGCTCTGTGGGAAACAAACATTTATGATATTTACTTGTTTTGTTCAGTAAGATGATCTCCATAGGGGAACACCACTAGTACAATTTTTGAAGCGCAGATGCAATCACGATAAGTTAAAAGCTAACATTAGGACACTAACAAACTACGACACAGTTGCATGGCTTACCTTCACCATCACAATGAGTCTGTCTTTTGGTCTTCTGATTTCCCTTTTTAAATGATGAATACAGACTGTCGCCATCTGCTGGTTTGGAGAGTTATTTCCTCCCATGCAGGTGCAGAAAGTAAGTAAGTGCTGGTTGGACATTGGTTGTAGTCTTTGCAGTGTGTTCAAGTGCTCCTTTTTGGCTGAGAGACAGGCGACATGAGGCAACGCAACAGTCTGCCCTCGTCGCTCTTAGTTCTTTGATGATGGTTTGGTGTGTTTAGGCTTTTAGGAATCATCACCACTTTTGACATAAATAGAGGTCTGGCAAGCCTTTCTAGCTCAAAGAGAAAAAGACAAGCAAAGTTTTGTTTCATACTGAATGAAAAAGATATGCTGTAAAAATCCGACTAAATAAAGCTCTGAGGTCTTACAGCTCTTGTGTCTGCATGGCTGCCAACTAGTTGAAGCTTGTGTCTGGCACAGACTTTACAGTGTTTCCAGTATATGAAGAATTTACTGTTGGGCTAAAATGGAGGATCACTGTCCATTACTTAAACTTAAAGGGCCAGTGTGTAAAATGGGTTGAAAACAGTGACATCAGTGGTCAAATTCTAGATTGCAGGGCTCACTCACTCACCCCTCCCGTCGGGTAAATGACGGTGGCCTTGTAGGGACAAAAAGCCTTGCGCACGAGTTTTTCAGGAGTAGGTCTATCTAGCGATGAGGTGAATGTTTATTTAGAAATCTAAGCCATGTTACGATATTGTAATGAATCCCTCACGAGCAGGAGACCAGAGGAGCATTCGGGAAAAAGGCCAGTTTATTTGAGCACTCCAGAAACTCCGGTAACACTCCAGGGGGTAAAAGACTCCATCCCAAACTCTGACTCTTCTAGCGTAACAGACACACTTCATAACTTTACACACATACTCGTTTACCATACAGAGTGGGGACCCCCTCCCCTCTCTGCTCAATCTCCAGCCCGCACACTGACTGACAGCGTAGCCGGTAAACAGAGCTCAGCTGTTTATTTAGCCTAGCGATATCTCCGGACTATAGTAGCTGCAATGGACGACTTTGAACGCGATTTTGAAGAGTTTCTTGTAGCGGACACAGACCCAGAGCCATACCTGTTGGAACCGGAGCATACAGATGAGGAACTCCATATGTTTGATGCTGAGCGGGCGAGAAGAGAGGCTGAATGCACAGAATGGGATTCCGTGCTACTGCTACCATTGCTGGGGAGATATATCACCAGGAGGAAAAGCGCTGCAGAGAGTGCATCACAAGGAGTGAAGTTGCGTCTTCTTTTCCTCGCAGATGACGGTTCGGGTTTATTCTCTCCTGTTGCGTGGTAAGTGTGGTCCATTCGCAAACTTTATAACTAAAAAAACATTTCACTACTCTCTATCGACGAACTACTAACACTCTCTGCTGTTTCCTCCTTCTTCCTTCCTTCCACTGTCTTCGTTGGTTCATTTATACACGCAAAACGCGTTCTCTGGCTGGCTGGATTGTCTGCTCGGGCTGCCTTACATACATGGCGCCGCAAGATGGCGACCTCTCTAAAGCAAGGCCCTTGCTATATATATATAAAAGCATAATTATAAGGCTATGAAAACCAAACGAATTTTATTTTATAGCGATTATACACTTGTATAAACATATTAATGGGTAGAATATTCAGATTCAGATTCAGATTGACAATAAACCATGCCAAATATTACACACTGGCCCTTTAATCACTGTGCAGCTGAGAGAATGAACACCTAAATAAATGTTTCATAAAACCTGGAAAAGTAGTCACCAGCTCTGTTAACGGTTGTCTAATTGTTCTGGTGTGGGTTTAGGTTTGGTTGCTTACCGTAATTCTCTATTTGAGTTGGTTTCCTATCTGCTGTGGTGCCCATCGCCGAAACCACTGAAGTCACGTGTTACACATACAGGCAGACCTTACCAAAGTCTCCACCTTTCACAGGAAAATGAAAGACAATTTATTTACGTTCATTTTAACATACCAAGCTAACACATGAGACATATGACAGTGTAACAGTGACACTTAGTTTATCTCATGTTGCTAATTGATCATCAGTATTTTAAAAGTTTAGATTTAAGTTGCTATCTCGTTTGGCCAGGGCACTGCAGACAAAACGAACATATTTTTTGGATCTTTCTGTGCTTCTAAATTTTCAGAGTTTAGTTGGACTCCATTGATTATTATTGAGGTAATGACATTGGCTCCTATGATAAAATAGTGTCCTTTTATGTTTGAATGCGTGATTCCTGTTACCAGTGCAGGCTGTAGCCGGATGGATGGAAGTGATGTGGTTGAATCACTGAGCTGAAAGGACAGGAAGTGTTTCCTTGTGAATAATCTCACCACATGTCTCGCTGTCTTAAATCAGGATCACTTTGCAGCATAACCAATAGTGTAAGATGAGACCCTTTTTCTTGCTGTCATTTCATAGTTCCCTATACAGATCAAAAGCTGTGTTTTTCCAAATCCCCTTTCCTTTAATTGTATTTGTTCATAGTATCTAACATATTTATTCAAAACTTTATAGACAAAATTGGCAGTTTGATCTCTAGTTGCCACACGTATAAGCTTTAATGTGGTATTTGCTTTGGTGTCAGTTCTATAGAATAAACTTGTACACATCCTCACACGTCGGTACGTCACAGCGAGCAGTCAAGCTTTGAAGTGATGATGTCACATGTTCCCATGGAAGGCTTAAAAGGCCTGAGCCTGCCTGAGATGAGTAAGCTTCCAGAAAGTAGAACCATCTGGGGAGGAAGTGGAGCACCAGAGTAGGAAGCCAGAGCGCTTCAGCCAGGGACCAAGAGGCTCAGAGCAAGGGGGAGGTGTGTATGTGTGTGTGTGTGTATATGTGTGTGTGTGTACGTGTGTGTGTGTGTGTGTGTGTGTGTGTGTGTGTGGCAGAGGGGAATAAGGGTCGTTGCTAGGCTTACTCACTGCACTCTGACTAAGGTTTTCTCTCAAATTGCTGACACAAGTTGTGTGGAATGGACACGGAGGAGTATTTCCTTCATGACTCGATAAACTTAGAGCCAAATATTTCCCAAACTAACTCATGACATTTACTTAAACTGCTGTAACCTAATGAGGGGTTACAAATACGAACATTATCACCTTTTACTCACACCCACACAAGTTAGACTAATACATGTCTGCCGATCATTTAATTCAATGATCTAAATCTGACTGCTGTGACTTTTATATTTAGAGTTTGTACGTTCTCCGAGTGGTTATTTTTCATTTCCTCCCACGGTTTAAACACATTTAGGTATAGCCTGACTGATGCCATTTTTTTCAAGTTAAAAAAAATAAGGTAACGATATTGGTTGGCGTGTCATATTGGTCATACCAGTGAGGCTCTTATGGTGTAACGCCAATAGGCTAGTACTATCTGTCAAGGAGGGATAGCGAGATGATGCCTGTCGTATGCTCCATGTAACACTGTAAACTGCCTTCCGCATAATCTGGAGCTGCCACAGATACCTCTTTCCTCAAGGTGAATAAATTGTACTTCAGTGGTGTTGATTATGCCTTTAGTTTCTTCCGCCTTCCTCAAAAGTGTCACTTGATGGTAGGGCTGTGACAATAACCACATCACCGCAATACCACGGTCAAGTGATGCCTACCGCAGTGAAGAGGTCATCACCGCACAAAAAAAAAGAAAGAAAAAAAAAAGAAGCTAATTCATCATGGCGGCGGATCTGGTTCCCAAGCTAAATGTTAAAAGAATACTCCATACCATAGACTGTATGTCTATACGTCCAGTGGCTGGGTCTCAGCGGTTAGCTTTGGGGTCAGTACGTCCGGCGCTGTGATCCGCGGAGGGATGCACCGGTGAGCAGGCACAGGCACAGACATAGCCTGTAAACAAAACTCAGCTGTTTATTTAGCCTAGCGATATCTCCGGACTATAGTAGCTGCAATGGACGACTTTGAACACGATTTTGAGGAGTTTCTTGTAGCGGACACAGACCCAGAGCCATACCTGTTTGAGCCGGAGCATACAGATGAGGAACTCCCAGGTGTTGGATGCTGAGTGGGCGAGAAGAGAGGCTGAATCCTCCGGAGCGGCGGAGCAGCAACAGGCCGAGGGGAGACGGAGGTCAGGGGAGGACTGGTGGTGTAGCTGCGGGGCTAGCTAACATATTCCTACGGAGGTGGAATCATTTTGCTGCACAGAATGGGATTCGGTGCTACCATCGTTGGGGAGATATATCATCAGGAGGAAAACCGCCACAGAGAGTGCATCACAAGGAGTGAAAACTTTGCAGCAATCACTAAGTTAAACTGGAAAAAACACCCAGGCCTGCAGGAGCTGATGGACAACGACGAGTGACGTATCACCGCCATACATCACTCTGTCACCGCTGTGAGAAAAAATACATACCGTCACAGCCCTACTTGATGGTGGTTGTGACGCGTCTTTATCAGCTGATCTGTCAATCAACCGATATTAGGGAGGCGTGACCGTCCTGTCAAAAACTGACAAGACGGTCACGCCTCCCTAATACCAAGTTACTTCTGAGGAAGGAGGAAGTTTCCACTGAAACATGTCAAAGTATGTAACATCCTAACATGTCTGAGATAAAAGAACAACTAAAGTCATTATGAATAAATTCTAGCTAGAGGGCCTGATGCCACAGTATTTTGGGGAAACAGAGATACACTGACGTAGCATGATTTTGCCAGCTAGCTAACTTCATCTCAGCTCTGTGCAGCTAAAACTTGCAGATTGATTGATGGGTGAAAGTCATGATATTATTGTTTGGTACTAGCATATGTAAGCAGACATCATATTTTGTTCTACAGGAAGAAAACATGATTGGATTTTGATATAAGAATATGAAGAAATTGTTTTCTGTCAATTCTTTTGGCATATATTGTTAAATAGGTGCAAACACTTGTCAGGGATGTGATCTAAAAGGGTGGCTAAGTCATTTTTCATTTCATCTTGACTTTAAACACATAACACTGATCCGCTATCAAAAAATGCCAAAGGTGACTGTGTCTTTTTTTTGTACATGCACTTTTATGAACAGTAGCGGTAGTACTAATGTCACTGACAAAGATATTGCATTTCTAGTGTGTACTTTACAGTAAAAGTCAACTTATGTTGTGGCAGTTCAACACTTTAAATGTGAAGCTGCAGCAGTAGGAATTTTTTAATTTGCATAAGCAGTAACTTCCCACAGGGTTCTAGACATATTGTGCATTGTTCACAAATGTATTTTTTTGGTAAAATATCCCGTGTAATCACTAACACCGGTGTTGTTATGAGTTTATTATCCAGTGGGGCAACCTCACTATGGCATCACTAGTGAGCAGACAAGAAGAGCAGGAGAGGAGAGAGCAGAAGAAAGACAGAAAAATGAGACAAGCTTTCTAAAAACATCCATGTGAAGTGTGGATGGGAACCCGGGCTCCTCAGGAGGCTTTTACAGTGCCGTGGGGGACACTCCTCAATTATCTGACTCAAACGTGTCTTCATTATGTCTTTTGGTATTCTTCTCCTTTAAGAATGAACATTACAGGGGGCCCCACATGAAGTCGTAACATCCAGAAATTCACATCATAGAGACAGAGCTCAATGTGTCATACTCTGGAAACCATGTCCTCCGTAGGGAAAATAACATTGGCGCCACAGTATGCAACCCAGAGCTGATTCACTAAACACTGCCCATGACTAGCTAAAAACCTTAGATAACAGCATGTCAAAGGCTTATTTTAGCACCTTATGTCTACCAGAGAAGAAAAGTTTTACTGACAAACTCACAGCTGCATCTGTCTCAGTGTCACTTCTCCTTACTTTGCTTATCTTGGAGTCGGAGAAATGATTCCACTTAACGGCCAGTAGTTTTGATATTTACAACTATTTGATTCGATCGATCACTAGGCAAGATCATCAACCTCAACAGTTTGTCTGGCCAAATAAGCAAAATGCTTGCTGCACGTAGGCATACTGAGTATTAGGATCCCACAGTTTTCTCATATCCTCCTGCAGATGACTCACATCTTATTGCCTAAAAGCTCAGTTTTTTTGCTTCAGCAGCTTGTTAAAGCTTTTCTATGGATGCCTTACCGTATTGGTAGTGCATCCCACCACACAGAAGCTTTTAGGCATTTTTGAGTTGTTTGCTAGGAGACGTAAATGATAAGGAGGCACCTTCACGCAATACAAAGTCAATGAGAGTGATAATTGTTTTTCCCTTCAGTGGGGACGGGACGTAAATGTGTTCTGTATCTCTAGACACGACCACTGACTTAACGTGTAACGATTTGGCCACAATTTAGCACACTGACCATACGCAATCCAGCCATATACTAGGTTTCGACTTGGTCTTGTTTGAAATAAAATGCTTTTAGGAGCTCGTTTTCCCTCCTCTGACTCTGTCTCCCTGACTTAATGGACGGTGTTCTGTAGCTTTTTTCTGTGACAAATATTTGCCTGAATAATTGATGCTAATTATAATCCCAAGAAACAATTAAATCAGCGACTCGGCTGACTGAGTGCCCTTCTCACTCTCCATTATTCCTCCATCTTTCTGCTTTGACCCACAATGTGTTTTCACCCACCCAGCCTTCCCTCCCACCACCTCTCCTTCCGCACCCTCATCGCAGCTGTTTGTTCTCCACCAGCCTCTGTCCTACCCTTTGGCTGAGTCAGTGTGGCGGCAGCAGCAGCATGTTGGAGATCTGATAGACATTTCATCTGTCTGATAGTCCCTTTGTGAAACCATTACAGTCCCTCATGGCCACTCTGCTCTTGCCGTATCTCTGCTGTCAGCTGTGAGAACACACCCAAACTCAAACACACACAGAGGAAAACAGGACTGGCCCCTCCTGGCCCCGATGAATCAAAGCATGTAGCTTTTATTCATATAACAACTGCTCCCCCCTCCACCCTAAACCACCAGCTTTGACCTTTAACCCTCAGGCCTCATTATCATAGCTATCACCAATCCCAGAAAACCCTGGAGTTCAGGCAGGTGTTTGGTTTTAATCAGCCTTTCCTCTAACCTTTCACTTGTCTGGAGATCCAGATACATTGTCATTGTCTCCCCTTTGGACATGTTAGCTCCCTTAGTCTGCATAGCTTTTAAACATCTTACACAGGCAGGCTTTGTGGTGTCTGTGGGCTCAACCTGACTGTTGGCTACGCAAGCCAAATAGTGCCATATTTTGCCTTGTGTGTCTGCGTTGTCGACAAGAGCACTTGAATTGCAGCCATGTCTCTACCACTATGCTTACTGGGAGTGGAAGCAGAGTGCTGCACACACAGTCAGCAGGGCAGTGTTTGTGTGCACAGCGAGCCACTGTTGCACATAGACACAACTCATAGGGAATATGCTCATTCTTCAAGTATCAATACTAATAAAACAAGGTATTGTACTGTTAATAACAGCAGGGTATTGCAGTACTTTACTAACGTTGGTATGCCATGCAACACTTGCTTCGAATGGTTCAAAATAGATTTGGGAACTGAAACGTAACCTCTTCCACATTGCGAAAAGGGGTAAAAGTGGCCCAAATGTTTTAGAGGGAAATGTACACTGCCACAGTGAGTTAGAGGAACAACAGTTTTTGACAGAGGATAGTGATGTCGTTCAGGTGACAGGAAACCAGTAGGGATTGAGATAGTGAGCGGTTGAGCTGCACTAGTGCAGGTGTCACCACAACAATGGAGTGACACCGTGTCAGCAAGTTTGTGTTCTGGTTGTACAAGTGTTCGGCTGGAGGATTCTATTTTATCTCAGAAGAGGCTGAAATGTGACTTTTTCAGTAAACATTTTGATGTAAACCCTCTTGGTACGGTTCCATTTGGTGCTGATGATGGTTTGATATACATATATGCACATAACAGAGCCACGGAAGGATGTCGGTAACAACTGTGTTAGTCAGCCAACAGTTTCTGGCCACCATGCTCCACACACTCTGAGTACATTAGCCCTAATGAATGGGCTGGGCTTTCCTGGGGCGCTTGTCAAACGAGGCAGATTACACAACCAGTCTAATGGCACAGGACATGGCAAGGACACACGAGGAAGACTAACGAACCAAACCATGTAGGATGTTATTGCAGGGGACGTGAACATACAATCTGCCCTGCAGTTTTTGTCCAGAAATATATGGGTCTTGTCAGTAAGCAGTGCAGTCTCATGATGCAATAAGCAAAGATAAATATTGCATACCACAAATAGCTGCAAATACATCACACAGCTCAGAATGCATCCTGTTTTTCTGGTTGTTTGGGGGTGTTTCGGAGCTGAGCCCTCCTCCACAACAAGGCTAGAAATTGAGTTCCAAATCACAACCATTATGTAAGAATCTGCAGCGTTTCCCTCTGCATCCCAATAGAGAGCTTTTTTGGCTGGTCCTTGGTTGATTAGAGGCCTAATGCTGACTGGAGAGCATGAAAGCATGAGCATGAAATTACTGAGACGGGCTTGGCTTTTTCATCGCAGGCGCACACACACACACACACACACACACACACACAGACTGGAGTGTATGCTACCACCAAGGCACAGAACAGTGATTCCCACTTATCCCGCTTTACCCTGCTGTTCCCCTCTTTACTTTATTCCAGTCACTACTCTGCAAGTGCACTACATGGAAAACTACGGATTATTTGACATATTGATCAGTCTAGTATGAAGAAAACACATCCGGTTTTTGCTGTTGAACAAATTGGAGTGTATTTTGTCAGTCACAGTCATTGATAGAGTCATATCACTGTCAGCTGTGTTGTGTACGCCACATGCAAAAGCGTGTGTGGTCAAGGACAGAAAGTGCAGAGCATCTGCTGTGTCATAAATAATTTGACCTAAGCAGCATTGGGATTGATCGTAGTCTGCTATCAGTAGAAAACATAGCAATCATAAATAAATCATGTCAACCTCACTTAATAACCACTATCTTGATGTACAGAACAGAGATCTGTACCAGTGCCTTCAGCATGAGTCAGCAGTCCAACACATACTGAAGACAGGTTTATCTGGAGATTATGTGCATTTTGATTTCCTATTGCTCGTGAAGCCTTTTTACTGCTGTTGGTTGCACTGCATGCTGCCAGAAAAGACAGGATACATTCTCAAATATTTAAATGTGTTGGCAGCTGATTTGTTATTTTCAACAGTCCTACACGGGACATTATTTAACTATAAAATTATTTGATTGAGGATACTGCCAATGTGAGATATAGTATTTCCCCAACCTCAGTGGCTCAGACATACATGCTGCAAGACTTTCAACTGATGCATGCTTGAACCCATAGAAATAAAATGAGTAGCAAGGACAGTGGACTGTTTGCTATGGTCATTTAAGTACAATAGAAAACGATTGTTGCTCGTTGATGGTCAGTGGTGTATTGCAGGTTATATGCAGGCATATGGGCATACACCTACCCCTATTTTTGGCTGTTTACAGTATACCCACCTATCAACCAAAAAGCCATTGGAATATTAAAAAGAGGATACTCACTTCCTCCTCGGTAGCCGACCTATCATTCTAGTAGTACATCAGCCTCATCAATTACCACTTCACCACTGGTCATGGTGACAGCACACATCAGCGGGGCCGTAGTGCTAACTTAATTGCCTTGTTAACGCATAGTAAAACACACTTCATGCAGACTCAACAGACACAAAAAATTTTTACCAAAACATTTTCAGATCATCTTGTTAGTCATCTAGTTTTTAGTCCAATGTTCCAACAGTCACAGGCTCCAGTTCGGTCAAAATAAATCCCTGATTCAGAGTTAGATGTAAAAAAATTTACTGCTACATGCTGTGTCTCTGCTCCCACTCTGTACATCATGTTTCCACAAACATGAAATTAGTAGCGTTAAAAGTAACAGGGAAATAACAGTTACGATGATATTTTAAAAGTGAAGGATTCCTTATTGGAAAATCTAATGTTACTACTCCACTGCTAGTTTGGTTGTTACTGCAAAACCTCACCTCAGGGAGTCAGCCACTTGCTGCAAGGTAGTTTGTTTGGAAATGTATATGGAACTCTCATTGTATTTCCATGCTTGAGCCATCAGCTGTGTTAAAAACAATAGACGAGCCCATTTTGAAGCCTTGAGTTTGGCATTTTGACCGCCATTGTCTTTGTTTTTGGAGCCAGAAGTGACCACATTTGGATGAGAGGGTGTTGCTGTGGAGGAGCAAGGGTAGGATCTGACCTGTGACTCAAGGTGGCCACACCCTTAATTATGTGTAAGTTTAAGCCCGGATGAAATGTAAATGGGTCAGTTATATAAAAATTCACCTGCCATACAGTTGTCATGAACGGGGAAATTAGCTATGTAGGTCAAAACTGCTTTTTGCTCCAGGCTGTAAACATGTTTATTTCTGCTGTAAAGTTAAGCATTAAGCATAACATGGGGGTCTATGGGGATTGACTCGTTCTCGTTGCCAGTCTCGTCGCCATAAGAGGAACTGCACCTTTTGACACTTCATATTGGTGTCATTTTTTTAACCCCAAAGATTGGCTTGAACCTAGGAGCTTTAGTACAGTATTAGATCCCTCACCTCTCCTAGTTATGCATTCAGTATTCAGACTGTTATGACTTATTTACGTGACTTGTTGGTACTTTCTGTTTTAATTTCTACTTCGCATGTATGCTTTGCAAGACAGTGGAGAAAGTGGAGAGCAGTTTCTTTCAAATGCACTTTTCATGTGAGACACAGGAAACATAATACTCCCACTGAAGCTCAGAAGTTGCCAGAACTCACTGCTGATTAACCTTTATTTTATCATTAGGAATCAGTGTTCTCAAACTAGAAGGACTAGAACTTAACCACACTGCATGTGGGTGTCTATTCACGTGGTTGCGCTGCATCAATTAGCACATGAGTATAGAAAATACAATATCAAACACCTGCCATACACAGACACAGGCGCCAAGGTTATACAGCAGCCATCATTACTGACAGCATTTGCATTAGCGATGTGATGGTGTTAAAACAGATTAATGTAGAGGAAATTAAACTCCAGCTAGGCTCCATTAGCACATACAATTTGACAGTGCTGCACTGCTGATGATATAATGATTGATTTAAGATATTTGGTAAGAATCTAAAATGTATTATTTAGCCTTTGATATGGAAAGAGGGAATATGTGACTGCTAAACCTGTAGAGTTTAACAGATATTGTTGTATTATTCCCCAGCTGGTGCTGGATGTCATGATGATGTCGGAAAGTCGTGAGGCTCCTAACGTCAGACAGACTAAATTTTGGTTAGAATGAAAATCAAGCTGTCGATATTTTAAATTTCTAATGATGTTGGAATTTCCAGTTGTGTCAGATTTGACATTACATTTCACAGGCATTGGATTTTGTTCTTAATATCTTAAGACTCAGTGTCATTAATCTGCATCAAAATGACGTTGGCATGAGACGTTTAGAAGATGCTGGATTTTGGTTACTTAAAAAATAACTTAAAATCAACAACATATCAGCATCATCAGCATTCCCCAATTAACTGGAGTTGACATTAGACATTGTCCTGACATTAAAACTGGCAACACTGGTGGCCAGTTGTGGACTATATTTTCTGTGAGCTGACAAAGTCCACTGAGAGACCCACATCAACAATGTGTTAGTCTGTCTCTGAATACTTTATAACATCTCTGTCTCTCAGGCCTGAGCCCATTGGCTACTGAAATTAAAATCTTTAGAAGCAGATCACAAATTTATAGTTTTATTTTTTAAAATGCCAGTCATATTTTTTAACATTAAATTATTATTTACTTTTGTTGGGGACTATTTTCAGTCGCGGATTAATCCACATTTGGTTGTTTAGTGAGTATTTCTGCAGCAGAATGGTGCATGTGGGACTGAGTCAAAATAAACTACAGTGTGTGTGTGTTCATGGTAATGACGGAGCATGTCATCCAGTGCAACAGTGTGGCTCACTGATGTGTTTTTATTTGTCTTTGGATAACAATGGAGCTCTATGGCGCAGAGGAAGAAGATATATCAGGCTCTGATACACACACAATACTTTGGATTAATTGATTGTTCATTTGGATCTGCGCACATGATTTCTTGACAAAAAGAAAAATATAGAATAATTATATTATTAAAGGGATAGTTCACCCAAAAATGAAAATTCAGCCATTATCTACTCACCCATATCCTGAGGGAAGCTCTGGTGAAGTTTTAGAGTCCTCACAACACTTACGGAGATCCGAGGGGGAAGTGGGTAGCAGCACAACTGCACACCTAATGACTGACGGCGACCCAGATTAAAACGTCCAAGAACACAGAATTGAAACCATAAAATATCTCCATACTGCTCACGTGCACACATAAGCATGGTCCACAGAGATGCAGTTAGAGTTACAGGCTACAATGAGGCTAAAAACAGAGTTCAAATGACGTTTTTCCAAACAACTTTTCATGTCGGGGCTTCAGGACACTTGGAGCACTACGGACGAGCAGTATGGAGATATTTTATGGTTTCAATTCTGTGTTCTTGGACGTTTTAATCTGGGTCTCCGTCAGTCATTAGGTGTGCAGTTGTGCTGCTACCCACTTCTCCCTTGGATCTCCGTAAGTGTTGTGAGGACTCTAAAACTTCACCAGAGCCTCCCTTGGCATATGGGTAAGTAGATCATGGCTTTTTCATTTTTGGGTGCACTATCCCTTTAAGCAAGTATTTTCTTTACCAGACAGATTTTAATAGGGTCTGAAAAAAGTTCAAAAAGCATAGTATCTATTTACAAATCAAACTAAAATCTAAACTAAAATCTAATCCCATTCCATGAATTCAGCTTTCCTATTAAGTTGAATTGACACCAGACTTGTAACTAGGCCTTTTAGAAGCAAGGTCATTTTTTGAGGGCTCAAAGGCCACATGCCAGGGCATCAAAGCAATAAGTTAAAAAAAAAAGTGATTTAGATTTGGTGTGTTCACTGAACACACATCTGTTTAAGCTTAAGTAACAGTCTGACAATAAGCACCTTGTCATATCTAATAAGTGTATGTGTGTGTGTGTGTGTGTGTGTGTCTGTATGTATTGAGTGTGTATTTTTGTGAAAAACAAAAATAAGTACAGTATGGTCAACAGTGATGATGAGCTCCATTAGTATAAAACACCTGTATAAAATATAATTCTGTTGATCTGTAATAAACATAGTCAGAGAGAAATTAAAGTATTGAGAATATGTAAGTTAAAGTGTAGACAGTGAGTCTAAATATAGACCATGTTAACTATAGTTACAGAATTATGGCATTTTCAATAAATACAATGAAAGTTTCAAGTCACTCTTATTAAATGACATCCTTTCAATTACATTTCTTTCCCATAATATTAGTATAATCCTGCTGAATATTAGTACGATATTAATTAGTTTGACAGCATTATTTGAGAATGATTATTTTAATTTAAAAAGCAACAACAATTAAAATGTATTGATAATATTTACAGTGATGTGAAAAATGTTATGATAATGCTATGATAAAAAAAATGTCCTGATAAGTTTTGTGCACTATGTGATAGGGGTGGGAATCACTATAGGCCCCCGAAACAATATTATCATGATACTTAGGTCATCATACAATACTATTGTTATTGTTATATTTCTGAATTATTATCTTGCCTTTATATTATTATTATTATTTTTATTGTTATTACTATTACTATATTTTTATGTTTTGCAACATGCTGGGTATTGCGAAAACATATTGCCTTTTTTTAACTACAAATTAAGAAACAACTTTGTCTTCATCTGTTTTTTTATCTAATAAATTAAAGTTTTCAGTCTCACTTTGATTCTTTTTATTGCAGCAAAATGAATCTATTGGACTGAAAAAGCAATTGATTTTATTATTCTAGTAAGCTGCTAAAAGTTTGATTTGTATATGCAGCATTAATATTTTATACAATAAAATATCGATACTCAGTGCCCATGTATGGATACAATATTGCCATGCGAAATATCGCGATACTATGCAGTATCTATTTGCCCCCCCTCCCATTCTATGTGAGATTTTGAGGCCGATATTAGAAGTATAGCTGTGAGGACTGAGACAAAGCTATCGTGAAATATTGTCACGCTAAAGACCCACTAAAGTGTTATCATCTCTTACTATTATTGAGGCTGTGTCACTGTCAGTAAGCTTATATCAGATTTGAATTGATAATTGAAAAAAAATATGAAACAACACACACCCTCATTACCCAAACAATACGTGTACTTAAAATGATAAATTCAGTTGAATTATTGTTCTGTGACACTGGTGAATCACAGAGGTGTGATTAACAAAACTTTTTTTGTTCACGTTTGAAAGAAGAATTAAAAGTTTGGATGATGTGCTTCAGGTACAAAACACACACACAGACACACACACAGACACATGTGCACACACACACAAAGCTTGTTATCAGCACCCCACAGCCAGTGTGCTGTCTTTGTCCCACACACTCACACCTTGGGCAAAGTCACCCTGTCTTGTGTGTGTGCCTGAGTGTTACCAGGGAGTGTTTACGAGCCTACAGTCTAATCTCACAGCTAGACAAATCCCCGTCCCAGAGGAGAGGGAGATGGGAGTCACCAACACTTTACAAAGAATAAGCTAAAAAAAAACCCTCCTGGAGTGTGCTTCCATACTTCCTTGAGGATTTAGGAATTGCTCATTTAAATGTGGCTGTAAGCTTAAACTCCACTATCCATATCGCAGCCGATTCAGCTGTAATTTCAACAGTAAACTACACTTCTGAAAATTCAAGGCTTTAATTATCTCTCCTTCTACGGCAGTACTCAACTCAGTTTTACTAATGTAATTTAAATGCAAATTCATGTTTGTATATTATCAAGATGGAATGGAAATGGAATGAAAAACACCAAATTATGAAGTGAAATATTTGATGAAGACTCTACCACTGCCAGTTTAATGTTACTTCATAGCTGTATTTCCTTTACAGATGATCCTGCTCCAGCAGTGTAAACTTAGTAGTCATTGTTTTACCTCCACACTGGCAACAGCTGCAGCTGAAGGGATTAAGTTTTCTGGTTCTTTGTCTGTCTGTCTGTCAGTCTGTTCTCAAGAATCTGATACGTTAAGAATACCCTGAGGAAAACTTCTTTGATGTGGCACAAACGTCCATTTGGACTCAGGGATTAACTGATTAGAATTTGGTGGTCAAAGATAAAACATTTTCTCAAATTTGGGACAGCCTGGGCTCAGGAGTAGAGCAGCCATCCACTAATCAGAAGATAGGCGGGCTTTCCCTTGGTCAGTATCCTTGGTCAAGATACTGAACCCCAAATTGCCCCCAGTGGCTGTGCCATCTGTGTGTGAGTGCGTGTTAATGTTTAACTGATGAGCAGATGCCACCTTGTATGGTAGCCTCAGCCACCAGTGTATGCATGTGTGTGTGAATAGGTAAATGTGGCATGTAGTGTAAAGGCCCTGACACACCAAACCAGCAGTCAGCTGTCACTCAAAGTTAGGCTGTATGTGCAGTGTGTCCTGCACCATTGCCCCTCACACAAAAGGGACATTTATATTTTTTAAATGTGCTCTGTAAATAAACCTAACATTAAGATAACATATGATACTGTAATGATTCTGAAGAAAAACACATGACAGCAGCAAAGAGACCAAAAGCTAATAAAACAGATGAACTATTTGAATAATAGGTCAAAGTAAAAATCAGAATTCATAGAATTTGCAGCTTTCAAAAACAATATATATTATATACATTACAATACTTTAGACTATGTTATAACATTTTAAATATAGGTATGAATAATAAAGATAATATATAAAAATGTATTGTAAATATATTATGTTGAATATATGTGCAGTATATGTAATATACACACTGTACTATTACATAAGTGTTACATATATATGCCATGGAAATAGATAAATACATGATAATGCATGTACAGTAATGATTATTATCCTGTGATTCAGTGTAGTAGTAATAATATAAGATGCGATAATACAATGCAATCTACTATAATGTTAGATTTGTGACTACAAGTTATACTTGTTTAATAATAATAGTAAGTGTGAGTGTGTATCAATGACAAGGTACAGGTGTGTTATTGTAAAGCATTTGTTTAAATACCACATTAAAGCAAATACTGTGTAGTCTACAGTACTGTGCCCTGTATGCAGTAGTCGCTTAATAGATGTAACCACTTATGGGTGCAAGAACTCCTTAAAGGTCCTTTGAGTTAACAAAGTCAGCAGGTTATTCGTTGCAATGCGAGATCTTACATCCTAAATCACATTTAAAGGGTTATAGTATGTTTTCTGGCTTTCAGAAGCAATGGTACACGCCCAAACAGACTGGATTGTTTTTGTGCAAGGGTAGAAATTAAGTGAACTTGACTTCCCCTTAACACGACAACTGCAATCAAACATTTTGGCTGGTGTGACAGCTAACAAGGAGTAATTACAGTCAAAGATAGTTTGAAACAAGCAATACCAAGTTGATTGAACTGAGCCCTGCTGTGACTGTGACATTTTAGGTCTGGAAGTTGCAGAAGCAACTTTGCAGGCTGGAAAATGACATGACTTGGCTTTGGTTTTGAATTAATCACAGAATTATCTCTGAATGTCAAAAGTGTGACCTTTCTCACATCATGTGTCATATACAACACTTCCTGAGTGAGAAAACACACGGACAGTTTTTCATATTCAGTTTAATTTATCATGTGACAGATGGATGTGATATAGATGCATGATATAACACAGATAACCAACAATTTACTTTTATTTTATTAAGGCTTCTTTTTTTATATTTTGTGAGACATTTTTGTTTGGATTTACTTTTGTAAATCATCACTGTACTTTGAAGTATTGTATATTGGTCTGAGACAGTGTCAGAAAGGGTAGTTTCTATGTTCTAGTACCACTAAATGTGCAGTCAACCAAATTTGCAAACATGTCAAGAATTCTGATGGTCAAATAATTTCCATATGGTGTCAAGCATTTGAAGCTATAATTGTAGTAAGTGTTTCCTCTCTGTTCTGGCCTCTTCTCTGCAGGAGGAACCTGACCAAGCTGTCTCTGATCTTCAGCCACATGCTGGCTGAAATCAAAGCCATCTTTCCCGGAGGACAGTTCCAGGGGGACACTTTCAGGATCACCAAAGCTGATGCCGCTGACTTCTGGAGGAAATTTTTTGGAGAAAAGTAAGCTTCACCTTGTTTTGGCCTCTTCTTTTGCTACTCTGAGTTGACACTCCCCTTTTTGGAAGATTGAATTATGTGATAAAGAGAAGCTGCCATCAGGATCTAAATGATGTCAGTGTGTGGATGTTTCCTGTTTTTTCATCTCCAGGATACTATCACTTTCCTGATGGCTCAAACATGTGCTTTCTGTTTCTCAATATAATGACATGAGGAAGAGATGCTCTGATGTTGGAGCTCCTCCAAGAAAGGTGTGACAGACTGTCACACTGAGCACTGATAACACACGCACGCACGCACGCATGCAGAGAGCAGAGGGCAACTGCTGTGTTTGACCATCTTTGTTTTACTAACATGCACAGCAGAGACAAGGTCATTACCTCTCTCATGCGCTAACGTGTGCTTACCCAAGCTCTCCTAGTTTACATTGTCTGTATGTTGTCACCTTTTGCTAAGCTTTATCAGTCCAAAAACAGTATTTTTGGTTTACAGCTGTATTTGGCAGCTTCACATTTTGCCTTCCTTAAATGAGAAAATACTTTTTTTTTTGCGATTTGTAGGTAAAGGCAGCCAGATCTCGCTAATGCCTAGTTCACATTACATGACTTTAAGGCCCAGATGCCCCAAACTGACTTCAAAGAACTAGCAATGATGAAAGCTTACTGTTGCATTACCTCATGTTGCCTGTGTCTCGGCAAAAAGTTGCACATGAACACACCACAAAGACTACAACTGACAGCCAACCAGCACATACATTCTGCGTGAGAGGAAGTAACTCTCCACACCAGCAGACTGTAGCAGTCAGTAATTGTCATTCAGAAAGGGAAATCGGAAGACTGCCACGATGTTAGTTAGCCAGTTAGCACATTAACACCAATCTTAAAAGAACAAAGCACATTTAACTGTGCGCCAGTGAACAATAACAGAAACCATCACGAAATGTTTCTGCTAAAGAGCTCATGGCTAAAAGAAATAATCTGACCTTGTGTAACAAGTTTGTTTTGATCTCACTCCTTCTTGACTATGCCTCTTTCTTTACTTTCTTCACTTCCATTTCTCTTTTTGTGTGCTGAGCCAAACTGCCAATCAGAGTGACTTCATTCACTGATGGGCTCGGGCTTTCAACGCTGATTCAACATGCAGAATTGGCTGGAAATAAAGTTCACAAGGACCAATGGCACAAGACACACAGCAAAAACTAGGGCAACAGACTCTCACAGATGGCCTTTCATTGACCAATGGCCGACTGTCAGCTTGGTGTGTCAAGGCCTTTAGCCCTGATTTTCCCCTTGCTGACAGTGCTTTGGAGCTCCTTGTCAAAAGCTTCAGATCAGAGACAAATCAATGTTGGCTTGGCACTTACAAATCGACATTTATGTGCCATGTTTGAACTATTCAAAGACATGAGCTGAGGGGTTCGTAAGTGCATCGTAGAGGCTCCTCAGATATCTAGCATGCTTAATATCTGGACTGTGCCGGCGAGCTACAGCCAGTGAGAGCACACAACAAGGGTTGAGGACAGAGACAAGCACTGCTGCGGCACTTTTCAAGGTGTGTGTGTGTGTTTTAGAGGGAGAGAGAGAGAAAGTGACAAAGAGAGGAGAGGAGAGGGTGGAAGGTGGACTATTGCACACAATGTTTCTTTAAGTTGTTAGTCTAATAACTTAACCAGAATGCTTTTTTGTCACTTTCAGACTTTAATATTTTGCTAGTAAGCACACCCCCATGACCCTGGGTTGTGGTTCAACTCATGCATCACATGACATAGTCATCTGGGATTCCTCCTGTTGAAAGATCCTGTAGTAAGTGACCTGTTGCTGGATAGGCATGACATGTGAACAACCACAGTGACTCAAGACTCCTGATTACAAGACAGAATGTTGTCTAGTGTGAACACTTCACCGATCTGATGACTTTGAATATTGTTTCATGTGAACATAGCTTAAGTTTCGATTCACCACTTCCTGTATGGCTTACCAGTAACCATACATGACACTTTATCTGCAAAAAAAAAAAAAAGTCAACCTTACACTGTCTGTATCAGGGGGTTTGGAGCCCTCTTCTTACTGCAGCTCTGATTTTGGATGTATATGATAGGAAGAGTATATTTTTTCATAAGACTTCCGCCAGGCTCAGAAGTCAGATTTGTTTGTTTTTATTTCCTGTTAAGACAACAGTTGTGAGTTTTAGGAGCCTAGGCTATCAGTACTGTTTCAGGCTCTTGTTTGAACTGCTCCATCAGTGTTTTTTAATTGATAAACTGAAAGCTCAGAAGTGCCTCTTTGTTGTGTTTGGAAGCTCAAGATGCTTTAAAGAACCCCTAATTATACTTTAAGTAGAAGTTAGGAGTCATTTAAAGGTTTCAGTAGTTCTTTGAGTAATAATGGCACCATCAAACAGCATTTAGCCCACAACTAACCCCAAAAGAAGCATTTTACAGGGTAGGAGAGAGAGGTCTCATTTAATGAAGGAAGAGTCCCATATTAATTTACTGAATTCCCTAAGTAGAGGAACACTTTCTGTATTGCCTAAATGATTTCAGAATATTGGTATACCCAGTAAACAGTTAAATTTAGATTACAGGGAGTAAACTAAAAAGCTTTATTTTTCTCTAAATGTGTCCGTTATCTACAGAAAACCAAATGCAGGCAATTAGGCTAAATGGGGTGGTTGAAAACAAACAAATAAACCACAAGAACACAAAATGAGAGCTTTCTTATTTTTGTCATACAGTAAAATATGTAGGTGTAGTGCTGAGAAAGGAGCCCAGTTTTGAACATATCCTTATTGCACATTATTGTCATAATTCACAGAATGCAGAACTATTCCATTTATTGATTGGCGCATGTAAATGCCATATCATGTTTACGATAAATCAGTTAAATTTTTATTGTCAGTTGCTGTATAGTACACCTATTAGTTGTGATGTTGCAGTAGTATCAAGGATACTGATATTGGTGAATGTATTATCCTATGTACTGCTGACTTCCATGGACTGCAACAGGTCAGTATTGCATGTGACAAAGTCTCAATAGTTTCACTTGTTAGGTGAAGACAAACTGAAGTCATAATATTCTGCTGTTTCAATAGCAGTTGGCATTTTAATAGGGATTTCTTTGAAGTGAGAGTGGAGGAAATTCTTGATTTTCTGCTCCTAATGATCCTTGCTGCCAAGTTGTCTGGTACTCACCCAACACACTGCTGTTTACAATACGAAATGCTTTCCTCTTTATAATGCTGCTTCAGAATGTTCCGAAGAACCCTGCCTACTGTTGCTGCTTCCTCTGTAAGCTGCTTTGCAACCTACCTCCACCCCAGCTCCTCCTTTTCATTTTGTGTGTGACTTACGTATCAATGTCATTTCTGTTTGTCATTGATACTGGCTCTGTTCTGTTCCCAGGGGGGCTTTGCTGCTGCACATGGAAGGGCAGGGCGGTTTGCTCTTTCTTCCTCAGGCGTTCCTTTTTTGCGTGTGGAAGGGGTGTGCTCTCTCTGCCTTAAGCTTTCTGCGTAGGCCTAGGAAAGGCAGAGAGGCCCCAGAATAGAGCCATACCACCCAATACAATACTGCAAATGGAAATAAAGTTTTCTTTGACTAAAGTGGTCCTGACTGAACTAGGGATCTTGCAGGGTCACTGTTTATAGGACCCACTAGATTTCTTTGAAGATTATTTCCAATCCTGCTCCTGGTGGAAAATATTATGCCAAACTCGCTTTGAGAAATAGGACATATTGACAATTTCTTATGTGTCCATAAAAACATGTACCTCTAGAAATACAAAATAAAACCTTGCATGTTATATGTACATGTGTGTATTATTTTATTTGTCAAATCCTTGGCAGAAGAGTGAATTGAGACAAAAATCCCACCTGAGACTATGTGTTCCTCACTGCAGTTTAGATGTCCACTGTGTTTGCAGCCACTCCAAAGACTAATCTATTATAGATTGTTACAAACCTCAGCTTCCCGTGGTTAGGGGGAGAGGATGGAGGCTCGTCATCAATACTGTGAGAGGACTGCTGGGAGACCCACACCCTGCAAGAACTTGCTAAAGGAGTTTCACCATAAATTACACCTAGTCAAGGTCATACTGAATCATTTAATCAAAGTTGTCCCAGATTTCAGTATAGTCAGGTTCAGCAAATGAGCTAACTATATTACCTACTGTACATTACATGAGCTCTTTGTAATCAAATAACTCTATGTGTAAAATATCTTAATGTTACAAAACACGGTTCATATGTGCAGGATAACCAGCTTCCTCTTGAAGTACCGTTTGCATACACCATTCTTAATACAGCAGCATAATTAATCACTTTATTCTGTGTGTGTGTGTGTGTGTGTGTGTTTGTGTTCCAGTAAGGTGGTGTCAGACACAGCAGTGTGTATGTGAGGCTAATGCATACAGGCGAGTTGATATTAAAGTTGTGGTCGGCCAAGCGTTGAGTTCGTGAGGGCTGTTCCCGTCAGCACTGTGCTGCTTTTTTTGTTGTTGTTGTTTAAAGGCATTGATTACTATCAAAAGGCATTCTGCTGTCATGAAGCATTCAAGTGTGCTGTATTCGCTCTCATTACTCTTTCACTGTCCTTGTAGTGTCTCTTTTCCCTTCTGTCTCCCTCCCTCTCTCTGCTCATTTTCCTCTCCTCTAACTCCGACTGTGTGTTCGTACTAAAAGCTCTTCCAGCTGGTAGCTCAGGAGCTGCTGTGATGTCACCAGCTTGTGTCCAGTTTGGTTTATTTCTGTCATCATCATGGCAGCACAATACAATCAGCTGGCCTTGTAGCACACAGTCTTTGATTGATTTTCTAAACTCCAGCTGTCCATTTCATAATATACCATCTTTGCCTTATTACAGGATTGGCTGTTATGTTATGATTCTAAAATCAAATGTTGCTGTTCATTGTGTTGCACATACGGCTGGGAATCATTTGACATCATCTCATACTGTTTTGAATACAACAATTTAATTTCAGTCGTGATACTGACACATTTGTTGTGATGCCTTACTTTGAGAAATATTTTTAATTTGTTTCTTGATTTAAGACTGTACTTCCTGTCTAGTTAGCAGGAAATGTCACTTTATCACATGTCCTTGCTCTTTTTCGAGGGTTCTGAAAATATCTTCAGTGTAGTGTAAGTTTTGTTAAATGAGGTCTTGTCCATATGTACAAGGTTCTTTGTCGCCTTTTCTGTTCATTTTGGCCTTTTGTTCACATGCAGACTGCATTTCAGGTCACTGAAAATTAGGGATGCACTGAATATTCGGTAACCGAATATATTCGGCCGAATATTGCAAAAAAACACACATTCGGTATTCGGTGGAATAAGTTAAAAGCAAGGCCGAATAATAGCGGCGTTTTGATAACGCAATCAAACGGCGTGCCGTGACGGGCGGAATAAAATGTCGGTAGTGTGGCGATCTGTCCGTCACGACACTCGCATTTGCGACTAAAAATAGTTTTGAGCGAGCAAAATAGGCTTAAATCATTCAGCATGCTGTGCGAGCAGCCTACAGATTTCAACCAGCAGCAGAAACGAAAGGCGAATCCCACCGATTGTGGGTTGAACGGGGGTCACAGACACAGACAGTAACGTTAATGTATTCCTGTCAAATACGGCGGCCATCGGCTTACCGGGCGACGGAGAAGTCGGTTCCAATAATATCCAATTCTTGGTGTCAGGACTGCCCAGAAGTACCTGAACAGCCGAGCCAGCCGAACACAGGTATGTGATGTGTCAGAGGAGAAACGAGCCGTTCACGGCCCACAAACCTCACCGCACTTTAGGGACTGTTCTTTACTTGTCAGGGGAGGAGGGTGGCTGGTTGATTTTTATTTTATTTATTTATTTTATTTTGATCCCCCCAAGTATGAATAAGTCAATAAGTAATTTATTCCATTGAAATATCATTGATGTATTATAGAAAAGTGATTTATCTTTTCATAAATGACAAAAGGCACATCTGTCTCATTTTCACTGTGGTATCATGATACTACTCAGAACCATGATATTTTCATTGGTATCGTACAGTGGGTCCCAATTTTGGTACCGTGACAACACTAATCTGGAGGGGGTTCATCTGCAAAAACTAATGAAAAACTAAACGGTATTCGGTATTCGGTACTTGCTATTCAGCCAAGCGTTTAATAATATTCGGCTTCGGCCACAAATTTTCATTTTGGTGCATCCCTACTGAAAATGGGTCTTTGTAAAACTCTATCCAGGGTAAATATGTTCAGAAACTCTATTTTCAGTATTGATGCAGAGACAGGGAAAACAGAGTTTTTGGATTGTGATGTCGGAGTGTTATCTCCTTTGTGAGGCAAAGGTGTCAGAATGTGCTACAGAGGTCACTGCTCCAGGTAGTATTCTAGTCATAGCTTTTGTTAGACTTCTGATTGGCTGACATTCTCTTCTTCTGCTTCTTCTTCTTCTTCTTCTTCTTCTTCTTCTTCTTCTTCGTGTAGCTTTAGCGTTATCGTTACTGTGTATTGCCGTGTGTTGGTTTGGCATGTGTGGACAGGCATTTTTTTGAGAACGAATAAGGGAAAAACCCAGTTTTCAAAAATATTCATGTCTGTGTGGACTAGGCCTGAACCTTTTGGTATGTCAGAGATGGACAGGTAATGATTTACCGAAAATCAGATGCTTAGTTATTTAACTTGAATGTAATGGTAAAACACTAGAGGCACAAACGGGGATAATCCCAACCCAGCAGCCGCACAAGAACATTTCTGACAAAGCATTTGATAATAACTTTTGGTTCGTGACTCTTTCGTTTCATACAGACTGAAATATTTTTATTTATTTTTATTTTATATCCAGCCCTAGTTGTATATTGTGTTGCAGCAACAACAAAACAATATTAGAATCACATTTAACAATGATCTGATGGATGTAAGGAGCCACTAAGTGTTTATTAGGTTTGTCACAATAATTACATTATCGATTTATTGTATGATATATGGACATGAGCTCGATCATTTTACTGACATTGATATCGCCCGTTGTGTTTACAAGCAGGTTTGTTAACATAAAAATACCACCAATATTTTAGCAAAATGATGCCAGAATCAACATTTTCAGGACCATTTTGGGCACAGCAATTCTGCCTTTTTTTTTAAAAAATTTTTCCTCCATCCTGCCTACTTAATGTGAATCTGGTCAAAATTAAAACAACACTTCAAAGACGACACAGTGTAGCTTACTGGTAGCCTGCATCTACATTTCAGAGATGAAAGAGGCAGTCCTGATAGTTGTAGCTTGCCACCCCCGGCAATGGGCTGAAAAGTCCATTGTTTGTAATTTTACACCTAATAAATCGTCCACTCTCTAAGTCCACCAGCAAACTGCCCTGTTCCCCAGGCTGACCATCCCTGGGAGCGGACTGCAGCACACTGGCTGGATTATGGAAGCGACTGTGATGGTCGCGGAGCTTCTCTAAGTTTGGCTTTTAGTTGCAAGAGGCATCACAATGTTTTGTTTCTGGTGGTCAACTTTTGTATCAAATCTCAAATAAAGTAATTTTGAGCTACTTCTGTGAAAACACTATAATTTTATAGTATATGTACTTTCTTGTATATATTAACAGGTGTTAATTACTTTTTTAAACATATGCTAAAATTTTTTTTTCATGTTCCATTTCTTATGTCTGAGTATTGTTAAAAATTAAAATGTCATTGATCTTTGAAAGGGTGTACTTGTAATTATATTATTATTATGTCAGTGGCATAAAATGGTCTCAAAATGACAGTAATATTGTTTATTGCAATTATTTCTAGGACAATATATTATCCAGCAAAGTTATTGTGACAGGCCTATTGTTAATGTGTTCATCTATATTTTGTATTTAAAATAAGGAAGACAATCATAAGAATAGCAGGAGGGCTTTCAGCTAAGACACGTCTCCACACTCGAATGCTTGTGGCTGAACGGTAAAATTAAAAGCCTGGCGCTCAAACACTGGGTGGGATGAGCAAGGAGGAAATGTTCCCCAAGAGACATTTCTCTTGAGCCTCTGTAAATGTCCTCATAATGGAGCTGCCACTCCTCATTTCAGTCGGCCTTGTGGAGATTCAGGGTTTCACCTTCAGTGGAAACACACATTTATATTTTTGCTGCAGAGCCACATTTGTCATCGTGTCAGTGCAATAACTGAGCTATGGAGCTCACATCAGTTGGCTGATATGGCGACAAAATACACCTTTCATTTTTTTATTTTATACATTCAATAATAAATAATAATATATGTCTTTTTTTCTCATTGTAATGCAATGATAATAGAATAGAAGTATTTGGTGCAAGAGTTTTCTCTGTATTATCTCCACCTCAATAAGGTGCAGCCTCTTGAGATAAAATCATAAAATGAAAACAACAGCATTAATAACATGCTGTGTATGGGGTTTAGGTTTAGCACTAGCTGGGGAACAGATGTAACAGACCTGTGACCATCCCCTTCCTCGCTTATGTACAAAACATGTTGCTTTTTCCAGGAAGGCTTTGTTTAGTGCTACAGTATACACTAATCTCTCTGCAGGTGCCGTTTTCTAATTGAATGAGTCTGTGTTGCTGCCCAGTAACAGTGTTCTTCAGTTTTGTTCTGTTGCTGCAATGGAAGTTTTAATACTTTGTAAGGAATGAAGATAAAATGGTGTGAGATAAACTAGTTGTGTTTTGCACTGAGGTTGCAGATCAGTCACCACAAACATCTGGTAATTTGGCATTTGGCATCACCAACAGATACTTTAATTTCCCACGGCAACTTTCTGTCAGTTGTGATTGAGACACTTCATTCCTCCTCAGTTTGTACCACCAGACTTGAATATCACTAGAGAACGTGTGTTTTTCTTTTCATTGTTTTATCTAATCTAAAGCCAAAAAAAGCTGTATCAGCAGAACAAACATTTCACCTTATCTGTGAGATCTTCAAATCAGCTGTGGATTTGCATTCCTTATCATGCAGTTTTTGTTCTACAGAATCTCTTCCACTCTGTCAAATGTATATTTATATCAGTAAAGATGTGTTGTTTGATTAAATATTTTTTAGTCATACAAGTTGCTGTATCTTCTAGGGGTGTACCGACTTATTGGCCAAACATCATTATCGGCTGAATTCTGCCTTGTTGGCTGCCATTGGCCTACCAGCAAATAAGGTGACGCAGGTGCAATGGCCGATGTTTTTCTGTTGTGTCACATCAATTTTTGCACAGGCTAAAAAGTAGGGACTATAAATTATAAATTGGGACTAATGGTATCGACAAACAGAGATCTTTCCCGCTACACAACAGGATGCAGCAAACCCACTATTGATGGGGACATATGCTGTTTATTCCTTGATAATGCTACATTATGAAATACATATATGTGTTGAAAGCGGCAGGAGGCCAGAAGGTTATTGTTTGCTGTTAGCACTCAGTGGCTAAGCTAACAGAGGTTGCATTGAGATACATTATGATGTGTTCAATTAAAGTTAGAATTGTGCAGCAGTTAATTAAGATTTCTTTGTTTCCCCGGCACTAAGAAGGGGAATAAAGAAAAACAAAAACAATATCAACAGCAACAACAACAGTAAAACATTGGTACTGGATATTAGCCAAAATAATTTAAGCATTGGTATTAGTACTGGCCCTGAATGTGACAATTGGTGAATCCTTGGTGCTTTCACTTTTATGATTCGACTTGTCGCTCTCTTGCAGGACAATAGTGCCGTGGAAAGTATTCCGACAGTGCCTTCACGAAGTGCATCCCATCAGCTCAGGCCTGGAGGCCATGGCTCTCAAATCCACCATCGACCTCACCTGCAACGACTACATCTCTGTGTTTGAGTTCGACATTTTCACACGCCTCTTCCAGGTCAGTCAACATAAAACTACTAAAATGATTTTGACACACATGGTGCATAGCACTTTACTGCTGGTTTGGTTGTGGAGTTTTCATGTAGTGCCTTTAGCTTGTTGTGTTCTTTTTACACATGTCCTCTTTGCGTGGAATATGCGGATTGCATTTTTCAGTCCCCCTTTGAAGCCAGACATGTTGTCAAATTACTGCCAGAAATGACACCCTTCAACATAATATTAGGCATGGCATTTTATTTATAATATATCATGAAAATTGGAGCTTTTTCATACCAGAGTAATAATCTTTTCTGAGAACCCAGAGGACAGACAGAAAACAGAATGCTCGTAAAGTGTGGTGTTGTCATTACATGTGCTAACAAGCAATGCACTTGCGGGTGTAACTCAGTAAGCAGCTCAAACCATCAAATGCGATGTCACTGATGATTTATCATAACCTACTCTAATGAAGAATACAAGATGTGGCAGTGACTATTTAACAGTAAGAAAAAAAATGTATTAGCTGGATTTAGGCAGTCTAAGGCAGTGTTCTTATTTAGGATCCTATTGGCTGAGGGCAGAAGCTCTTCATGAGCCTCTCAGTGCTGGCCTTGGGTAACCAGTATCTTCTTCCTGACCTTAACAGGGGAAAAAAGGCTGCTATTTAATTGGTTCGGATCCTTAATGATTCTCCTGGCCTTATTTTTGCTGTGCCTGGTGTAAACATCCTTCAGTTAAGTTCTGAACGAACCATTCTTTGAAAGGCCTTGAAAGACTTGGTGCTGTCTCCATACCACACAGTCATGTTTCGTGTCAGGATGCTGTTTATGGTGTAAGAATAGCAATTCCTCAGTTTTGATGGGATAATGGAAGTTAGGTATGACCTTCCTAAGGTTAGCCTGATCGAAGTCTCCAGCAACATTTAGCGCAGCATCAGTATTACTGGTCTGTGTGGTTCTTTGCAGACATCCAACAGGGCAGCCTCTGTATTTGCTTATGGTGGAGTGAAGACCCCTGTGATAATGACCAGTGTAAATTCCTTTAGTAAAAAGATGCATTCGGCTGACAATAACTCCAGATCAGGTGAGCAGTAACAAGAAAGTATTTTATATTCCCACTGTCACACCACTTATTAGTCACAATGATGCACACGTCTCCTCCCGTTTCCTGTCAGAGTCCTCTCTCTATAAGATTGGGATTTAGAAAAAAGAGTAAACTGGTTGAATGGTGCTGTCCAGTGTTTAAGGTTTTAGGCAAGTTTAAGTGAAACAAAGGATATTCCACTTCCTGATATCCAGTTGGAAACTGATGCGGGCTCTGAGGTTTATTATCTAATGTCTGTATAGACGAATTCGGCGAGCGATTTGTGTATGCCGCCATCTTGCGGCGGCGCCATTGCTGCGGTGACATGTGTCAGTCATCAGTTCATTATGATGTCAATGTGAACTGACTCTCTACAATGACAGCATCATGAATAGCTGGATTGATGATGTTAGACGGTGGCCTCCGGTAACTGATGAAGGTATCTTAAATGAGTACCGATATTAATTTAGAAATTAATAATTTGTTTGAGCGATAAGCAGGAAAGATTAGAGTAATAGGGAGATAATAGACTGTATCATTAAACACTGTGTAATATAACGTTAGCATATGTTACGTGTGCTGACGTTAGCAAGCTAGCAGCGTGACATTTAATCATTATGGACAGGCTATGTGACTAAAAACAACAACAACATGTGTTTGTGTTTTGTTTTAGGTATTCAAGAATATTTTATTGATTGCCTGGCCTCCAATGACCAAAAAAACAGCAATTACAGGTCTCTGATTGTGGTTCAAATTACCTGAGCTCTGGATGGGTCGGGCAAATTTTACACTGCCTTTTAGACGACCATCACATTATATTGAAGGCGATTAATATTGATCGCCTTCAATATGATGTGATGGTCATATGTCCATAATGATAAAATGTCACCTTGCTAGCTTGCTAACGTCAGCACACGTAACGTATGCTAACGTTATATTACACAGTGTTTAATGATACAGTCTATTATCTCCCTATTACTCTAATCTTTCCTGCTTATCGCTCAAACAAATGATTAATCTCTATATTAATATCAGTACTCATTTAAGATACCTTCATCAGTTACCGGAGGCCAGAGAGTAAGTTCACACTGACAGCATAATGAATTGATGACTGACACGTCACCGCAGCAATGGCGCTGCCGCAAGATGGCGGCATACACTAATCGCTTGCCGAATTCGTCTATATTGGCTAGCAGGATGCTTGATAGAGAAGATCCATGTGGCTAGGATTGCAGCCGGCGTTTTATTCCTCCACGCTTGCCTCAGTGCCTTCTCTGATGTAGAAATGTATGCACAGACAAATGCACACATGATCATGCTTCTCAATAGCCCTTTTTCCACTACACAAAAAAACACTAACAATTAGCATTCACTCCCGGGTCACGGGTATTTATCGGCTCCAGCTCCCATCAACCTCCACTGGCAGTGATGGAAGTACAACACAGGGGTGGACATGCTAATTTTAGCTAATTTCTGTCTGTCTCTGTCCAAGCAGCACTCCAACATCGCACCAAATTAGTCAGCAGAGTTTGAAAGAGATCTGAATAGATAAGGAAGTAACCACTGCAACATTTCCACTGGCCTCCATGCTGCATGCCACTGTTTACTAACCTGTTTTCCAGCTTATCCATGATGTTTTATGTTTTATTTAAATACCAGTAAAACACACACACACACACACACACACACACAGAATGGCATACTCATCTGCTGCAAAGCCTTTTTTTTAGCATGTTTTCCCATGTTTAAAAAACATTACTTTTGGTGTAAAAAGGTAAATGTCCACTTTTTCCATTTGGAAACCTCGACCAGGTTTTGACAACCTCACCAGGTTGTCTTATGTTACCATTTTTTAATATAAATGCAAAAGGTATAGCTTAAAGAGCATAAATTATTATAAATTACCACACATTTTGTGGAACTGCCGGAGAGGCGACTAAATCGTTCCGCGTGTACGCCTAGAGTGGTTGAGGAAAGGTTTCCAGACTTCACAAAAATCAGCAGACATCTCAGCTTAGCCACTTGAGTGATGTGCTATAATACTTTCCACCCATTTAGAGAGAAGTGACAGCTTGGCAGATTTCCATTGAATCAACACTAACCTTCGTGCCAGTGTCAGACTGTACACCTGAGTGTAAACTCTCTCTGAGCTACTCCAAATACTGCTTATCCTGGATCTGGTCCTATCTCCTTATTAGAAATATTGTAGAGTTTTTTTAAAGATGGCATATCAAATTGATAACAGAGTTGGACAGCACCAAATGTGGTACAGAGTGGCCATATCTGAACCTGGGCTCATCTGTGCTAGAAATAATCTTAAAATTCTGATTCATTGCTGACTTTTCCTGAGCCCATGGGTGGTCAATGTGCATAATAGGGCAGAATAGTCTATTAAAGTAAATGTAGTCTTGTGTAGTTGTTGCCGCTGACTGACTGTGTAACCTGTGTGGCAGTCAAGGCAGTTAGCTGTGGTCAACCTCATGTCCCTGCCCTGGTTGATTCACTGGTTAGGAGTCCTGTTAAGAGGCAGAGCAAGGATCAGAGGCTCCACATTATTCATCATAAGTGCATACATGTGTGTCAACTAGTTGTAGGTCATGTGACAGCTTCTGCTCTCATTAAAATTGACAAAATGATTTAACTCATATAACACAAATGTGTGATCTGACCATTAAGGACAGAGTGAGAGGGGTGTTTTAACTTGCTTTGCTTTCCACTCTGTGTCAGACTCAGTAGTTAGTGGAGTTTTTTTTTTTTTTTTTAAATTTGGCTGCGCGTGCCTCCTTGGGCCGGGCCACTGTCCAGTTTACAGCTCAAATCAACAAACTCACAGAGTGGTCAGGGCTTGGCTCCACTGCCATTTCAGCCCGAAGGCCAGTAATTCCAGTATCCATTAGTTTTTTTTCCTCTGCCAATCCAGCTACACAGTAAGGGCAACAGAGCATTGTGCCTGGTGAGCTCCAGCTAACAGGCAGGTGAATGTTGTGGCATTTGCCTCTACCTTGGAGCCAACTGGCAGTCTCACTGAAGACCTCCAAACACAATGCCCCACAGCGTTTTGGTCTTAATTCAGAGATTGGATGTAAACAGCTCATCTGTCAGTGGCAATGTACATTTTTTTTTTTAGATGAATTTGTGCTCAGTTTTTTTTTATTTAAACGTTAGCAGCAAGTGTGATTGTCATTCAGGAAAAACACATTTAAGCTAGCCAGCCATTAACAGATGAACTGTTATTTTCTCTTGACTATGTTTTAAAAAATAAACTGTGGGTCCTGGAATTAATTGGAATATAACATAACTAGGAGTGTTGTGTGCATGAGCGCATGCGGGCTCACTGGCCAGTCACAACCAAGTTAGGTAAGCTTGTGCTTACATTAAAGGCTGCACTGTAGCCTATTTTGTCGCTACTGTTGTGGCAGTAAAACCGTGGATAAAACCCCTGGCAAAATGATTTATTTCACTATCAGAATTTGACCAGTTCGGTCTGATAACATTTGGAAAGTCCAGAAGAGTCACCCAAATTAGTTCTTTTATCCCCATTCAAGTTAGCATGGTCTAAACCTCAAACGAGACTGTCGTATGCTCAACCTGAAACTCCTAGTTGTTGAGCTGCTCTGCATTCTCCCTCAATTGGTTTGTTACTTACTAACTTGATGACAGCCAGAGAATTCAGATTCAGCCAAGTCAGTATACTATGATATTACTATTTACTATTTATTTGAGGCAAAACACTGACTCAATGTAACTTCATGCTGATAATATGAAAAAAATAATACATGTTAATCTGTTTCATTAAAACAACTTTGACTGGTCTTTTTCAGCCGTGGGGATCAATTCTGAGGAACTGGAATTTCCTGGCGGTGACACACCCTGGCTACATGGCCTTCCTTACATATGATGAAGTCAAGGCCCGACTGCACAAGTACATCAACAAGCCTGGCAGGTAGGGTAACTATTTTGGTACCTAAAATTTGATGTCAGAGTATTTCTCTATGACATTACATATCAAGACTACATGAGCAGCAAGCAAAGTTAAAGTTAGAAAATAAATATTCTTAGTTGATTTAGAATGCTGTTAATCATATTGGCATACATATGATACGCTGTGAAAAGCAATAGAAAGCATCAAATAACATAGTAATAAGTTAAACGGTAACAGGAATGTTTCAACCCAACATGAAATTAAATGGAAGCTTTATTTAAGCGGAACACTGATGAGGTATTAATAGAGCTGAGGAATAGAGTGGCTCAGGGCTGTGTCCAAAAGTTTCTGTAACTTTATGAAACCAATAATTGTTTACACCCACCTCACACTGATTGGCCAGTTGTGTGGCAGTGAGGAAGTAAGTAGGGTTTAAGCATCTCTCTGAAACTAACTTTTTATGCCTCCACGCCGGTGATGGCCAGCAATATGTTTTCAGGTTGTTCGTCCATCTGTCCACATGTATGTATATGTGTACGTGTGATTTTGATCACAGTTTAATGGTGAAAAACTTGGACTGTTTGGGTAATTTGAACCCTTCTGCTGGTCACCTACAGCTTCTCCGTTGTTATCTCCACCAGGTGAAAGCCTGAAGAGGATCATGCATTTGGTCGTGTGTGTGTGTGTGTGTGTGTGTGTGTGTGTGTGTTTGTGTGTGTGTGTGTGTACATCTGTGAGTGTGTGTATCTGTCTGTCTGCAGCTAACCTCGAAAACTACCGGACCAATCTGCCCAATATTTTGCGTGCGCATGTATAACTGCTCAAGGACCTTTCATGGTTACAGTGATTCACAATTGCTGAAAAATCTGTTTTATATCGTCATTGACTGCTGACTCCTCACTCCTCTTAAATGGATGGTAGGGGCCGCAAGTAATCAACAAAAGCATGTAGCAAAAAGCATTTGCAGAAATTGTGTCATTTCGCAAACAAGAAGCCCTAGCATCTGTTTCAAGACAGGCTGTGGCCTTCATCATGGCTAAAAACTGACATCCATAGACAAGTTTGTGCTCATGTTAAAGTGGAGCATCTGCAAATTATTTTCACTAAAGTTATGCACGATACAAGATGAAAAAAATTGCCCTTGCTGTTATTTTACCTGCCATTATGACTGTAAAGACCAAAACACACCAGCGGCAAATGCCAAGCATTGCAAAATATGGCTGTATTATTTTCGACGTACAACCCCACACCAGCAGCTGCTAGACATACAGATCTTTCAGTAAAAGTAGTAATAATTTTGCGTGGTCATCTGTTGACAAGCTGCAGTGAAACACATCCATTGTGTGCTAGGGGTGACACTTGACACGCATTAGATGATGCGCTGCACAGCCACGTCGCTGGTATGTTTTCAGCTTTAGGGAGCCTAGAGGGCTCCACCGGGTGCTGCTGCACCACATGCATTGTCTAGTGAGGCCGCGATCAGCGCCGCCTGGCGGATATCTGCGCTCTACTGAGTGCACTTTTCTAGTTATCTAGTGCAGACACACAGCCAGGTCTGAAAGTCAATGTCTGTCTCAGGATCCAGTTTTCAGGGATAAAACCATTGATCTCCTCTGCACATATGCTCATGAATATTTACAACCTTGGTTGCCGTAGCAAATAGCCTTAGAGCACTGGCTTAAAGGCAACAAATATCAGTCAGAAATAAAGAATGTTTTTGACTTTACCAAATTTGCATTTAGGATTATGTGTGTCATAAACAGGTCATGCTTTACTGTCACACCTCTGAGCCGCAGTCTGAAAAACCTTCCCTAAGCTACTTATTACTGTCATATATATTCATAAAACATGTCACATATTTGTTTTAAAGCTTATGATAGCAGCAGTGTGCACGTATATGGTCCCTAAACACAGCAAGAATCAGTGAAGGAAATCCAGCTGGCCTGGATCAGTTTAAACAACAGCAGAATTATGAAAGAAAAGTGAAAAACTGTGAGAACATCAAAAAGAAAGTCAGATGCTATGTAAAAATGCAGTAAGTCATTTTATAATAGAGTTTACTCAACCTTTTTGGAAAACAAATTTTGCAATAATATGGATTAAGTGCTTGTGTGTGTTGAGGCAAAAGCCTACATGCTGATCTCCAAAATGAATGCTGGCAAGCTGTGTTTGGTTTGGTGGCAATCTTAAGGGTTTTTTCCCTCCACGTGGCAAGTTCCTGGTGGGGGGAAGAAAGTAGCTTGAAAAAATACCTTTAAAAACAGTGCTAATTCATTGCGAGCAGCTCATATAGCCTTGAGCTGAGCCATGCATGCCCTGTGATTAGGCGGTCTTGCGTGGCGGCATGGTAGAGCAGAGCAGATAATGACAGGACAGGAAACGTGTGTGTGTGTGTGTGTGTGTGTGTGTGCGTGTGGTGTAAGTGAGCATGGAAGGGGCTTAAATGTGTCTGTGTGTCTGACTATGCAAATGTATAGTATGCTGATCACAGAGTGAATCATGCAGATGCCATTGTTATGAACCAACACTGGATCAAACACACACAGCTGTGTGGGGGAGGGCGGTCATATGTCATGTTACCACTTCAACTCACTCAGGCACACACTCAAACACACACACAGGCCCACACTACACCACAAAGACACACACCCACTTCTGTTTATGCAGTTGGGATAAGCCAGATCTTACAGATTGGTGAAAAATGATCATATCTCAGTTAAACATTAACACCAAACGTGGTTATCACACTGAGAGTGATGATAAAGCAATTGTAATGCATGTGGGACTGCATGTGTGATTATCATGTAGGCAGGCAGGCAGACTTTCTATCCTCAGCAGAGCTCTTACCGTGAGAGAGGAAACCTTAATCTTATTAACATCAGTAAAACAGTCTGAAATTCTCAAACTGCCTTCCCACATCTCTTCTCAGTCAAAGCCCTGGTGGATTTAGCTTGGTGCCTTTGTTGCTGGTAGAGGTGGGATCATACTGTGGTCAAGGCTCGCTCTAAGCCCAGTACTCATACTGAACTGAATTTATAATACCTCCTCTTTCTCATTTCCACATCTTTTTCACGTTCAGATTGTTCCACCTCGTGCTGAGCTCTTCCCTTTGTATTCAGCTATGATTTGCACGAGGAAATCACAAAAGCTTGAAAGAAGCAGCAGAAGCTCCATTTTTTGTTGCAGTTTAGTTTTATATAAAAGCCAAAGGTAGAAAGTTCATATTTCACCATAGAAAAAAAAAACATTGTTTTCTTGGTTATTTGGTTATTGGCTCATTTCTCATTGATTGAAGCGGGTGAGTTGTAATGATCTCATTTGTTGTACCCCCCAGCGGTCACTCAGGTGTAACTGATCACATCAGGTCTTTGCAATTGAATCATGAGGCTATTTCTAAAAGGCTGTTAGCGTTATTTCTAGGGATAGACTCGCCATGGCTGTTGATGAAATGATCAGGGTTGAAAGTAGGCTGGTATGGTCTGGTACTCTTTACCACTCATATATTCAGTGTCAGTACACAGTACTGGACAGAGGGGACAACAGCTGCCTGCCTGCCTTAGCCAGTTTGGTAAAGCTGGAAAAATATTCACAGATTTAAAGTGCCTGGATCAATAACTCACAAGCGAAACTTTTTTAAAACACAATGACACCTCCGTCTTGTAGCATTTTGTGTTTCTGTTTTTGTGTAGCCTAAATGTTGTATGTATGCGTTTTGTGGGATGTGCTATGGTGAATACACATTTTTATACATGTCTTAATGACATATTCATATTTGTATTTGTATTCATACTTCGTATTCTAGCCATAATGACATAAACAACATGCTACATTTCATCAAAACACAGCCACTGGCTGTGAGACACGTGCGCAGGGACCATCTACAAAGTGCAACACAAAAAAGAGATAATACGAAATAATCAATAACTTTACTCTTAAACAGTGTAGTGTCACCAAAATCATTTTGGAGAATTTTTATTGAAAAAAAAAAAATCACTTTTATAGACCTACAGTGTGCCCAAATATTCAATAACTTTGCTCTTAGAAAGTTGTTTTTTATGTTCTTAAAATTCAAGGACAGAGATTTCTAAACTATTGGACTGTTTTTGATGAATTTAGTGTACAAACAACAAAACATTGTTCTCATTTTTGATAATTTTGTCAAAATTCAGGAATTATTCTGTGGCACTTACACCATTTAAATTATTTGCTACATATGATGGCAAGTGTTTTATTTTCTGTCTACACCATACCAGCATTAAAAAACTGAGTATTAGTTTTATGGATGCATGAAACTGGGGGCCAGAGCAGAAACATGGAGCAATAGAGGTTGGGGTAGTAACACCGGCATGAACCTAAATCCACTTTCACCCCTGGAAATAATCCTGAAAAGTGCCAGCAAATGCAAATGTCCTTCCTCAAATAAGCCAAATCTGAAAGCCCATTACGTTTTCAAAGATAATTCAAAGAATGAGTTTTTATCTCTATATTTGCACCCAATAATCACGTAAAGTCTTTCCAAGGACAGAGCTGAAGCTTCATTTGTCCTAAAGAGGACTCAATCTATCTTTTCTTCTTAAACCACTAAAAGCCCCCACACACACAATCACACGCAACATAGCAGCAATAGTTATAGAGGTCTGACTGCAGTGTGTCCCACATAGTGGTTTTATATTTTCAATTTAGCAGAAGGGGATTTTCAGTCACACCATATACAAATGGTGAAACTAAAAAGACTTAGAGTTTGCTTTATTTGTTGAGGCAGTTGTTTGAATGCATCTCAACCACTCTGCTGTGTATGATTATAATTAACAGCGTTTTTCCTACATGAATTTAGCCGTGGTGCTGCATTGTTGCTAAATGATAAGCACTGCTGCTGTATAAAAATCTCCCCATACACAGTTAACTTGCTATCTTTACTGTAAGCTGCAAGACTTAGGGATGAGCAAGATTTATAAACTGAACACCCCCTGATAAGGATCCTGCAATCTATCGGCCACCGATCAGTATCGGACAATATTTGTTCTAAATAGTTTAAAGGTCGATTAGAGGAGCCAATTAGATGACCAAAAAAACACAAGAGACACTTTTCTACATACAATTTTTTTTTTTTACTGTGACAAACTAGCTCACACTGATTTGATTTCACAGATACATTGATGGTTTGAATGTTGCTATTTATGTCCTGCTCACCTGCCTGTCCAGATGCACTTCTGTAGAGGCTGCGATACACTCAGCTATTGACATATAATTTTGCATCTTAATGTATACCAGCTCTTTCTCATCTGCATTTCTCCAGGATTTAAGATGTTTTGTCTCCGTGACTGGAAACACAGGGTTGAGTAGGAGAGACTGAGGGCGACTGTAGCAGTTTTTGGTTATGATGTCATTACTCAAAAATATCTTGAACTATTTGGATACATTTTTTTATCAAGGTAACTTGTATCTGTGTTCTACATGTTAACAATCATTATTTGTTTGTACAAGCAATGTTTAGCCCCTTTTCCACTGCATAAAAAAACCTGCTAACATCTGTTTTTTTAATATAACAAGAAAGGTTATTATTGGCATTCACACCCAGATCAAATGATTCAGCAGTGGTCATGGGTATTTATCGGTTCCGGCTTTGACAGAAACACAACATGAGGGTGAACATGCTAATTTTACCGACGAGATGCAATGACTTGCCACTACAAAATACTGTCCATCTCTGCCCGAACTATGCTCAAACATCAATCCAAATTCATGTGCATTGAGTTTGAAAGAGAGAGATATATAAAAAGAAGTAACCACTGTAAAGTTTTCACAGGCCTTCACACTGCTTTCTGCTGTTTACTAACCTGTTTTCTGGCCTGTGAGTGAGGTTGATCGAAATACGGCAAAAAGACTTCAGCACCGCTGTTGAAAAAAATCCAAGGCGGACACACTGATTAAACATGTTGAATCCCATGTCGACCTGATCTTTGAAAAGAGTGCCCTTTGCAAAACAAAATACTTTTATTTATGTAGCACATTTTATTGCATGTAAATTCAACATACTTAATTTTTAAATGCCTACAACAACAAAGAGTACAAAATAAAACCATGAACAAAATCTAGCAAGGGTGGCAGCAGAAAATACAGGACAATAAAATCTTATCTGTCGTTATGGTCATATAATTATGATTCAGCTTAAAGTCAATAAACATATTAATAAGTAGCTTATTTATGACTAGTCAAAGTTTGATAAGGATGTTATGCTGTTAACATTTATTGAAAAACACTTTTTATATTAAAAGTTAATTGCAGCAGTTCACTCACAGCTCTTTGAGTCTTCTGCATATATTTTCACAGGAACCTTTACATTCAAATGTTGTATTGCTTTAGCATTGTTATTTAAAGTTTGGTACATGTTTTGTTTAGCAGCCTGTGTGTGTGAACCGTGCACGTCTGTCCTGTCTGTCTCCAACAGTTACATCTTCAGACTGAGCTGTACACGGCTGGGCCAGTGGGCCATTGGCTATGTGACTAATGATGGCAACATACTGCAGACCATCCCCCACAACAAACCGCTGTTCCAGGCCCTCATTGATGGCTACAGAGAGGGCTTGTACGTAACCTATCACACACTCACACACTCACACACTCTCTCTCTCTATCTCTCTCTAGCTCACTCGCTGTTTGTATATTGATCAGCTGTGCTAAACTATCCACTGTGTATCCGCTGTATCCAAATGAGAAACTGTCTCAATCAGTCATGTCTGATTTGCATAGTTTTTAAATGTTTCTCTGCAGAGCGCACTGTAGTGCCTCTTTTCTGAAAGCCACTTCCTAGATGAAACAAGGTGTTTCTTTTGTCTCAGACAGACGAGAGGATGTCTTTGAGCCTCAAGTCGTTTTGCGAGACCATCTGTTTCTATCGTACCTGATAATCTGACAGGCCCCCAGACAAATCAAACAAGCTTCCCTCCATTTAGTGTGCGGCGTCTCGCTTCCCTCAGCCATCAACTGCAGCTGGCTGGGGCTCTTCAAGGAGCGGCGTGTCTTCTTTCAAGTCCACTGTAGCCAGAGAGAGATGGGGGAGGAGGGGGGGATCCTGTTTGAAGCACCTCTGTTTTTGATCAAGCAGGGAGACCCCAGCAACTCTGGGGGAAGTTAAGCTCTCATCAGACGCTCTTTCAAATGTCAGTCATGATGGTAGTAATTAATCAGGCTTGTAAATGCAGAATTAATTTGCAAAATGGGCTTCAATTGGAAAAGAGTTTAAGTTTAGTTCTGTAATAATTGCTGATGGCTATATTGTACTTTTTATTCCATACAGAGAGATATTACTAACTCATATGTTTTTTAATTTAAGACTTCTAGTGTTTTTCAATCATTTAACTTCTGCTCATAATTTATGTGTCAGTCAGACATCAGGATTAATTTAAAACTGTTACTACAAGAGCTCCCATTGCCGCTAGTGGTTCTAATTGCTACTCATTGTAAGGATTTTTGTTTCATCATATTTTAGCACATAATGTGAAACATATCTATGGGTTATTTACACATTTACATGTGTAAAATATCATATATGTAACATGTAAAAATCCCTTAAGTGCAGTAAGTAAAATTCATATTTGATAACCTCTTAGAGGACATGACTAATAAAACATGACTTAAATCAATAAGTCGTGCAGATGTCTTGCTGTGTGTTTGTGACTGTTAGCTTGCTGAAACTTTTTGTCTCATTTGCAGCTACTTGTTCCCCGATGGTCGCAGTTACAATCCTGACCTCACTGGTTTATGTGAGCCGACGCCTCATGATCACATCAAAGTGACACAAGTGGGTTTGTGTGTGTGTGTGTGTGTGTGTATGTATGACTGAAAACACACCTCATCTGAATAAGCAGAGTAATGTTAATGATTCCCAGTGGTCATGGAATTTCTTAGCCTCACAGAGCCAGAATACATCTTGTAGGCTCAGTTTTCCTTATGACATTTAAGGGTGGAAAATGCTCACTGAGAACTGACTGAATTTGACCAAATATGTTGCGGTATGCTCAGTATGCAGTGTTTAGAAAATTATATGAAATATGTTATGAAATGAAACAGATTTTTGTGTAAAGTTAGGCTGAAAGTTGATGATCTTTCCAGAATTGCCACCACATATTTCCTTTTCCTTTGATGTTCCTTTGCCTCCACATGGTGTTTCTAATAGCATTTACTAGAATGTTGTAAAACAACCAATCAGACCAGAGGAGCCTTTATCACAACTGTCAGTCATGTCAATAATTGCCTGTGAATTGTGGTCAAACTAGGCAGGGCTGATCAAATATAAATCAGGATTTTGTCACTGCATTTCCTATTTTTCACCTCAGATGTTTTCAGAAACATATTTTAGTGTACTGTTTAGCTGTAAATAACAAATTTTATTTGTTTCTCTCTTTTACATTGCACCTATTTGTATTTCAAGAGTGAAACTGTCTGTGCAAACATTGTTCCATTGTTGTATACACATCTAGCAATCATAGCTTAATGAAAGAGGACAAAACAGGAGAAAGAGAAATCTGGGCTGGAACCAAAAGGAAGGGAGGATGAGGGAAATGCGTCAACATCCAGACCTCTGCCACAGAGACCAAGTTCACTGACAGTGTCTTTTTAGAGAGCCTCAGATAATAAAAATATCCAGGTATATAGTAGCCTAGTGAAATGAATATTTTAGTCAAATCAGATCTTCAGCATTGCTTAATGTTACATTTTCAAACTGTAACTGGTCATCATTAGCTTTTCCCTTCATAAAACAAAAAATTGCCACATTTAATAATATAACAGATCGTATTGTATCATATTGATATTGATATGGGGGATTCTGGCTCTGTATTACTTGGTATCAGATCAAAACCAACTTTTGTGCTATTGCCACCCTTACTGGTTGGTGGGCGGCTCTCATGTTTCCAACTCGGCGGCCGGGTCACAAATGTTCTCGTTTTACAGCTAAACAACTTATATATGTTTCCAAAAACATTTGAGGTGAGACATAAAGAATGCCGTAACAGAATCTTGATTCATATATGATCAGCACTGTCTAGTTTTAAAGTTTGACCACAGTTTACAAGTAGTGATTGACCTGGCTGACATTAGAGAGTCCTCGGCTCTGCTTGGTTGTATTTGTTGACATACGATAATGCCTTTGGAAGCACTAAGGGGAGGAGGCAGAGCAGTATGATTATTTTTTTTTACAGATAATCTGTCCCGTGCTACTGTCAGGTTGTAGTGACAGTGCCAGCAAATATAATAAACAGTTATTGTTATTGAAGTTACCAACTGTAGTTGTAATGTTGTCTCAAGCTAATTTTTATTGGCTTGACCAAATGATAGTGTGTGAAGAGAAAATGATAGGCTGCTGCTGTGTGACTGGGAATTTCTGATAAGATGATATTTTTAGAAGTGTATTCCAAACAGGGAAGTCAGTAAATATTAGGGGATTTTGCAGACGGGTAACATACATTGTCATATGATTTGTTTTCCAGTGATTTTACCATGACCGAGACAGAAAATAGATTATTCACCCCTGTTGACAACATCATTAACCATGACTATTCAAGGTCATGGAATAGTTCTGCATTAGAGATGGGAAACATCACAGAACATTAAGGCCGTGGTGGGAAGCTTTTACTGTGTCTGTATAGTTTAGTGTCTGTTCTCTTGTATAGTTAGAATAGATATGTGCATCACTTGATGACTAACAGGAGTTTACTCTGCCTGAACAGGAGCAGTATGAGCTGTACTGTGAAATGGGCTCCACCTTCCAACTCTGTAAGATCTGCGCTGAGAACGACAAAGACGTCAAGATTGAACCCTGCGGTCACCTCATGTGTACTTCCTGTCTCACAGCCTGGCAGGTATAGTAATGAACCGTACTGCGTAAACTTATTTCCAGACCATTTCTTTGAACAAAGGGGGCACATCTGTGGCTTTGACCGATTGCTTTTTCCATTACACACATCCATGGGACACTGTGGGTTAATGACAGAATCTGTACGTCTACATCATCACATTATCTCTGTTCTCGATGCTGATCTGAATGTTTTCTGAGCTATTCAACACTGATAACCAAGGGTTTTTTAGAGTTTTGAGTTTGAAGCTAAAAAAGCGGTTGTATATAAATGAGGAGAGACTACTGAATAATAGAAGCAGCTTTTAGCCTCCACTGCAAGATAAAAAAAAACTCTGTCCCTCACTCACTTCCTCGCTGTGTCCTTGCATCTATCCTAATCAAATTTCCACATATCAGTCAGTAGTGGGAGTGAAAACTGAGAATGTGTGCACACGGTATATTCCAGTGTTTCTGCGTGTGTTTTTCTGCTTCCTGCTGTGTGCTATTTTTTTGTAATGTTTGCATCCCACAGCACACTGTCCTGCACCGCTGCGTTCATTGTGCTTGTGCACTCAGAAGCTGTGCCAGCAAAGTGTGTTTGTAATTACCTTCCCCTAATGAGTCATTAGCATCGAGTCCAAAGACTCCCCCTGCCTCTCTCCTTTGTGTGGGACATCTGTGTTGCAGTCACAGAGAGGTGGCTCTCCAGACATGTACGAGGTCTGCACTGACTCTGATGTTATTGATCTCTGGCAGACACACACACACACACACACACACACACATACACATTCTCCCTGCAGTCCTGGACATAAGCCCAAAAGCCTGACTTGCAATGACAATTCTGTATCAAGGTTATTTTGAGTTGGTGGAGAGTACATTTGTTGTAATTCTCAGAGGGGTTCATATCAAAGACTTTTAGTCAGCAGACAAATTAGGATATTTTTTGATTGGTGTTGAATATATTTGGAAACTTTCTACAAGAGAAACCTATCACTGGACTCCTTCTGTTTTCTAACTGGAATGGTTTCAAGTAGAGACCAACAGCAAATCTTGCATTATTTATATTTTTGTATTATGCATTCTGTATTTTTTACACAAGCACACCATATCACAACGCTGCTTTTCAAACATCTACTTTGGCAGTGGAGCTTTTGCGAGGGAGGACATGGAAGATGATTCAGAGGACAATGAGTCAAGGTTTTATACACGGGGCTGAGTGCACTTTGTTTTTCAGTCAGTCAGGGCTAGAATACTTTCCATTTATCATGAGCTTTTTGTTTGCATTGCATTAGTCAGGGGTGGGTGTCTAAATGAACAAACAATGAAACACATTTTATACCATGAAAACATATTCAAATCCATTGCTTTTTATGTTTTGCTCACCAAAGTAAAGATGAAAGTGTCTTTTGGTGAAACTGCAAACATGATAAGAACTAAAGGCTCGTCAGTAGCTGCTGTGGTAACGCAGTCAGCCTGTGCTTACCCTCACAGGAAGTCATCCTCTGTAGTGTTTTTGTAGACTTTTCATTAATCTTCAAAAAAAACAAACAAGCTTAAAAGTCAAATTATACCACAACTTCTTTTTGGGGTTATCTGCCCCCAGATCAAATATTTTTGGTCACAGTTATTGTAACAAAGAAATAATGAAAGCATTTACTAAACATAGATCTGTGCTTCACAGAGTGTAAGTTCAACGGTCCTTGACGTAAAAGGTCTTGGAAAACCCTGATTCCAGCATTTGAGCAGCTTTTGGAGTGCACACAAGTGTTTGGTTTGTTCTTAAGAAGTTCATTTTCATGCCTACGGAGCTGGAAACCTTTTTCAGTATGAACACAGCTGTAGGTTAAGCAAATGAGCGCAGTCTTTCCAGAGCTCAGTCCTCTGCTCTGTAAACAGTGGGACCCAACAGCACCCACATTAACAGTGCTTGTTTGTCATACTTCCTGTTATGACAACTCGTTGTGACCCCGCCTCCTCTACAACCTCAGTCACTGAATGACTGACTGACGTGTGTCACTGCGTGTGTGAACATATGTGTGTGCTTCAGTAATGAAGTATTTTCCGCCACATTAATGAAACAGTGAGTCAGAGAGAGAGGGAACCCTCCTACCCTGTGACAGTGAGTAATCCAGCAGTGGTCCTTTCAGGTCATTGACTCAGTGGTGGTTCCCTATCGGTCCTCTCACTCTGTATATTAGTCAGCTGGGGTGGATCAGACACCCACAGTTGGCTGATGTAATTCTACATCCTGTTCTTTATAATGACCCTTTTTGATCTCTGCAGAGTATGGGGGCACATGAGAGGGTTCCCTTGTTCTTGCTATTATTTTTTTCCTGAATCAATGTAGTGAGGAATTACTGAGTGATTCACAGGGGCTTTTCTCTCTCTCTTATTTAGCAGACTGTAGGTTCCATTAGATGATGAGGGTTGTGTATCCATCTAATGACTGGATCAAGAGCATTGGAAAGTGGTAACTAGGTCTTTCCACGAAAGTCAACATCGTTCAGACTGATGCAAACAGAGCCTTGGTGACTTTCAGGTCAAAGAGATCTGGACATATGGACAAAAACTGCTTAACCCAACCAAAAATGTGGATGATGTTGAAAGCTGCTGTAATTTATTTATTCCTTATGAAGGGACACTTCATTCCAAAATCAAAAATACATATATTTCCTATTACCTGTAGTGCTGTTTATCAATCTAGATTGTTTTGGTGTAAGTTGCCCAGTGTTGGAGATATCAGCCGTAGAGGCGTCTGCTTTCTCTCCAATATAATGGAACAAGATGGTGCTCAGCTTGCAGTGCTCAAAACATTGAAAAAATCCATTTGAAAAACTCAACAGTAATGTCTCTTTCCAGAAATCTGTGAGATGATGCTGTCACTACTACTGTGTACCAATTCACGTTAAATTCATCAGTGTGAAATGTCGGTACCTGAGAGTGCATCTGGGTGAGAACACCAGGTTTAGATAAGAGGTGAAAGTGCCGCGAAGTGCCCCGAAGCCTGGAAGTCAGCCACGGAACTCTGAGGTTGATAGTGAAGCTTTGTGGAGCTGCTGGGCTCAACTTTAGATGGGAGGCAGAGGCACCCCAAAGCTGGAAAGCCGGTCACAGATTTGCACAGCCACTCATTCAGCCATTCAGTCGGTTTGACAGCAAGCCAAAACTCTTGCTGCAGCACCGATCTGTTGTGATAGCTTTTGCATTCAGAGTATTTTCTTTTTCTATATCATTTTAGTAATAGTCTGTTATCACTGCTAGATGAGCAGACACACACACGAACACAGACAAATATGCACAGACAAGCAGACAGACAGAGACACAACATTAGCTCCATGTTTTAGAAAGAGAAGTTATACTTTATTAATCCCAGAGGGGAAATTCAATTTTTTTTCATTCTGTTGTCATATACACGCACATGCACAAACAATCATTGAATGAAGAGATGTCAGAGTGAGGGGGCTGCCTTGGACAGGTGCGCCAAGCAGGTGGGGGGTTCAGTACCATGGCAGTGCCCAGGAGGCAAACTGGTACTTCTCCAGCTACCAGTCCATGCTCTATACTTGGTCCATATGGGGACTTGAACCAGCGACCCTCCGGTTTCCAAGTTCCTATGGACTGATCTAATGCTGCCCAACAAAAAAAGGGGGAGCAGAATTGTGTTTTTAGTTAACCCCTGCAGCTTGTTACATTTTTTTTGTTGTTATTACAGAGGAAGTAGAGTATTGAAAAAAGGTACTGCTGGGTACCCTTAAGGAATTCCAGGTACTGGAACCGGCACCGCCATTGGTTCAAATGTGAATGATACCCGACCCTACTCTTGTCCATACATACACTCTTTCCTCTGCGCTGTGGTACAGTTGGTGGGTGCTTATTTTATACTGTATGTCATTGATTCCTAGCGGACATCGGCTGTAAATAAGCCCAAACCCTGTCAGGGCTCAGCTGACTACTTTAAATGGCTGCCACTGTATATTGTAAAATGTGTCACTCATAGTGACAAACCTGCAGAGAATAATCACCTGATTCTGCAGTGCCCCCTAGCTCTGTTTAACATTTTAGCATCTTTGAGTACATTGTTTTGGTATTATGGCTCACAGCTTTACTGTTCTGGTTCATTCTCACTGCTCTCATCAGCATATGTTTGTCAGCGAGTTGCTTAAGCACGCTGCAGCTAAAGAGCCACATTTTATGATCAGGAGACGGTGGAGACCAAACCGGAGCAAAAAAGAGAGTGAATATCACAGGTGGCCAGACACATGACTCTAAATATATGTTAATGTTGCTCAAACTTAGTTTACCAGATGTGTGAAAAGGCAGCTATTAGCAAACATGCATCAAAATATCAACTTTATAAAGGATAATGCAGTATGTCAGTACTGTTTCTAGTGTTATGAAAAAGTGATCCTAAAGAAATCAATAAATGCATGTGTTTAGATGTCAAAGTTACATACATTAGTGGGCTACTTAATTGACTACCCATTAAAGTTCGGTCAATTCAAATGCTGTTGAAACGATGGTTATATTTAAACTAGACATTTAAAAAAGCTTTACTCCATAACCAGTGCTGCCCACTTTTAACCTCGGTGTCAAGACATCTGCAAGTCACTAAATTAATGTGGGAAGCTTGAGTATACCAACAGCTTGTTTTTGAACAAAAGGGCTATTTTCTGCATAGCTCAGAGTTGATGTAAAGCTGGACAGGTTTTTCCCCTTCATCATGACAGAGGTTCAGGAGCAGTTTGTTTTAGTTTGTCACTTAAGTCGCGTCTGTCGCTCAACAGTTTCCTCAGTGTCTCCGACCATCACACCATCTCCTCCCCTGTCTGGGTTCCCTTCCTTTCAGCCTCCCACTCCTTCCCTTCTCCACCCACTCTAATTAGGATTCAATTTCAAACATGCATTTGGTGCGTCCACCGCCAAGTCCCCAACCATATGGCCACCACAAATGCAGCTTTGTTCTCTGTAAATATTGTGTGCCTTTGATTGTAGCCCCTGAGTCAATGGCGAGAGATGCACTGAAAACCGAAACCTCTTTTATCCTATTATTTATGACCCCTGTTTGACAGAGGCAGCCATGTGGAATATGTACATGTGGCCAATGAATGTTGTAAAGTCGCAAAACAGTTTTCCCTGGAGAGGATCTACGCAAACATGTGTCCGGTTGACTTTGCCAGAATCCTTGCATGAATGAGGGAAATGCGAGTAAGATATAGGGCAGTAGTGCAGCACATAACCTTAACCATGTGTATCCCAGCTGTGTGCAGAAACAAGCCTTCCTGTTCCACAGCCCAAGTGATTCCTCATGTTCCCAAAACACAGCAGCAACAAAGCCATGCTCATCAGATTGTTAGATCTTGAAACGTCTGTAGGGTTACAAATGTCCCTGCCATACTAAAGCTTGTGTATGTTGGTGTGTGTGTTTGCATGACAAATCATGCAAACCCTTTCTCTTATCTGTTCCAGGAATCGGATGGTCAGGGTTGTCCATTCTGTCGTTGTGAGATCAAAGGCACAGAGCCCATCATTGTTGATCCCTTTGACCCAAGGAATGAGGGCAACAAGTGCTTTTTCCTAGACCAACACAGCTGTCCCATGCTGGAGCTGGATGATGAGGAAGACAGAGAGGACTGCCTGGTGATGAATGGACTGGCCAACATCAGGAAGGTAAAGACCTGCAGAACCAGCTGGTAGTTGATCTGTTGATTGGTGGTAGGTAAAAGGGCTTCACAAAATCAGATTATTCTTTTCTTTTAGTTAGGGATGCACAATAAAAGTGGCACGTCATCGGTATCCGCCAATATCAATTTTGCTGAAATACTAACAAAAAGAAAGGTTAACTGGAGGAATTTTTAGTAGACGAGGTGCATCAGAGAAAAAATATGAGAATTTAGGAGCACAATGACAAGAGCAGACAGTAAAGGTGCATGAAAAGTGATTCCAAACAAAACCACTGTCGTGTATATTTTTGTTTTTCGCAGCCCTGATAACTGCAAAGAAAGTAGTAACATCCTATTACATGTTAAGATCAAATGCAAATAGTCTGTTAAAACTACTGCACACACATATTGCTTAAACTGACACATTATTTTTGATGATCAATGATCATTTTGTACAATCAGTCCAGAACGTGTATTAAATGGTGTGTCCTCATCTCTGTTTCCCTACTAAAGTCATCTATGATCTGCCCTTACAATGTCTCTCAAGCTCTCTTAAATTTAAAGGCATTATATTACATTTTTAATTTTTAGGGTTAAGGTAAAGATTTTCTACTTTTATCTTTCACTTGGTCCAGAATTTTACTTTTAGCAGTTTAATAAATATGAACAGATGGTTAACTCTCTTACAACACTGCACCACAGCTGGTCATAAATGACTGAACAGCCCTTTAACAGATTATTTACTTTTCTATCAGCACTGTGCAGAGCGTCAGAACTCGCCCATGGTGTCTCCCAGCTCTTCACCTGTCAGCCAACACAGAAAAGTCCAGGGTGGAGACACCAGCCACTGTGTCCAGCACCTCGGCCTTCCCCCAGTCCCGCCACGACTCGACCTCATCCAGAAGGGTGCCATCCGTTCCCCGTCTGCCAGTCCCACCGGCTCCCCGAAGGTCAGTCACACAGTTCCCCACATATAAAGAAAAATAGGTTGCCTGTATTTCCTGCACATAATCACCAAAGTCAAGTGTCAGTGGGCTGTCACATGATAATTTTATTTTAAAATAAAATTTAGACAGGTCTTCAAAGCAGTGGTTCCCAACCAGTCCAGCCCCAGGGTCCAGATTTCTCCTTACTATTTAGTTTAAGGTCCACACAGTTTAATACACTTAGCATCATAATTTCGTTTGACCATGTTGTTGAGCTAGTTTGCTGTCTCTGTCAAGTAGCTGTCCATTGTCACTCATTCTACTGCAGGAAACAGCACTTCAAAATAAAATCTCTGTGCCTGAAATTTGTTGTAAAATAAAGTGTGTTCTTTACAACCTTGACACATTTCAGAGTCATTTGCGCCAAGGTGTCCCACCATTCATCATGCTCTCCACCTCCTGATGACAAAGTCAGCTCATATACTATGTCACTTGAAAAACGCTGATTTGATATGAATGAAATGTGCAAATGTAATGTATCTGTGATTTGCAGAAATGTACAATGCCAACATTTTCTTCTGGCGACTGGGCTGTGTGACCATACTGAATGCCAAAAACTAGAGTATCTTTGCATAAAGTCTCTTTATTTCTTACAGGAAGTTTCCACAAAATACTTACATAAAAACAACAGTAAAACATTAACCGTGGTGTCATTTAGAAATTTGTATAGCATTATTTTGAATGTCTCTTATCATTTCAGTGAAAATACCATGTCTCTTTCCTCTCTAGTCATCACCAGGCATGTCCAGGAAACAGGACAAGCCTCTCCCAGCCCCGCCTCCTCCTCAGAGGGACCCACCTCCACCGCCTCCTCCTGAGCGTCCCCCTCCCATCCCCCCAGAGTCGCGTCACTCTTGGCTCCCAGGTTCCTCCTCCTTATCTTCTTCCATCTCATCTTCTACTGGCACGCTGTCAGACTCCCAGATGCCCCCTGAGACACGATGTCCCAAAGACAGCCACTTTGCAGATGCCCACAGGACTGGATCGGAGCACCCGCTCCAGCTGGAACCCAGCGGCCCCTCTCACCTTAACGGAAGACCGCTCAGTTGTCCATCAGCTGGATTTGGGAGGTTACATCACAGAATGGAGGGAGCAGGAACCTCAGAGAGCTCCAAGGTAGGGCTGAGGTATCAGTTCGAACATTTAAGATGTTTATATATGACAAGTAGAAAAAACTGTTTCTTTATTTTCTTTCTTTTGTTTTCTCAATAAGCACAAAGAAATCTATGACCATGAAATTTTGCTCAGACATTCAGGGTTCTGAGAATCCCAATGTCCTTGGTTATTCTTTGCCTTTTCCTCTAGTGCCACTTGTGGTACAAAATGAAATGTCTCAACAGCAGTTGGATGGATTGTAATGAAATTATGTAGTAATTGTAATGACATTCAGGTTCCCCTCATGATGAAAAGGGATAAGTTTGGTGAACCTCTGGCTTTTAATCTAGCGCCATCATTAGGCCAACCTTTTAAGTTGTCCATGACTTTGGTTTATGACCAAATACCTGCAAAACCAATGACACACCCATCTCAGCTGGACTGCTGTAAAGCCCTGTGAGGCAAACTGTGATTTGTGATATTGGGCTTTATAAATAAAATTGATTTATTGATTGATTGACTTTCTGCAAACTTACTGAACTAAGACGGCGAACATGGCAAACATTACACCAATTATTGGATGGAGTGTCATGCAGTTTGGTGGAGTCATTCATTGTCTTGGAGAACTTTTCATTTCGCTCCACCAGCAGGTCAAAATTTCTGTTTGTCCAATACTTTGTTTTATCCATCTCATTGTTTGGCCATTGTAACAATGAGCAATGCAGCCCTACAGAGCTGCTAGCATGGCTGTACACATTTACTATGTATTCCATAATATATTCAACTACATACTAAATCCAAATAGGTTTTCATTTTTGTGCTCACACTGAAAAAGTGAGAAGTATACTCAAAGAAGTCTGTATGCATACTAAAAAACCCTTGTTTTTTTAATGGGTTGTTGATGCACAGTGCAGTGCTCAAAGGAAATTGAAGAGCTACTCACAGTTGGAAAACATTGTAGACAGTGGTAAAACAGCTTTGTGAACACACCAGAAAAAAAACACCCTTGCAAAAACATTTGTATGTCTAATTTAGAAGAGAAAAGGTCCGATATGTAACCTCCAGAGCATTGATATCGCAGCAAATCACTATTTGCTAAGTAAGGATATAATGGAGTAATGGCGTCCTGAGCAGAGAATGAAGTCATCCTCCCTCTGTGTGTCTTGAGCTGGTCAGCTGGTAAGCTGGTCCAGACGCACATGCATGTTGGTGCATGTGTGTATCACACTGACTAGCTCGTCATTGCCACTCTGTACTGCGCTCATATCGCTGATCAGGACAGGGTCATCACAGAAGCGTAGCCCCCACCGTCCAGTTCCCCCCTGGTTAACACTGTTAGCTCTGTCAGCACTTTTGTTGTTGTTTAGCACTGTTTATGGAGTTAGCACTGTTAGCTGCTAGCCACTGGCTCAGCCACCTCCATGTCGAGAACAGTGCACGGACAACTCATATGCTTTGAATTTCACATGGAGCCCCTTTAATGTACATTCACACCAACGTTGCAGTTTGTGTGACAAGCATCTGTGCATGTGTAGATGTTGCTTCATTACAATTGTATCTTTCCTGTTAATATAAAACGTTTCAGTATGTTTACTTTTTTGTAAACTAACTGCTAAACTAAAACTAAGGTGATCAGTACGTATTGCTGTGATTCAGGAGCTGGAGCAGGTCATCCTTTAATCACAAGTTTGGCGGTTCGATCCTCCTCCTTTATGCATGTCGGAGTGTCCTTGAGGAAGACACAGAATCCCAAGTTTTTAAGGCAGGCCAGCGTCTTGCATGGCAGCTCCACCACCATTGTTGTATGAATGTGTTTGTGAATGGGTCAACAAAAGACAAATTGTAAGTGCTTTGTCTGGTAAGGTCTTGTTTCAGTGAGGGGCCAATGATATCATCTTCTTTGGACTTGAACACAGCAAATACATGAGACCGAGTAAGAAGCAGTTTTAAGAAGCAGAGAGAAGTCCAGTCCAGTTGGTAAAATGTGTTTTCAGTGTCACAGTCTCTACAGAGAAACTGAAGACATAGTATAAAGGAAGGGGTGGGCTAATAGGTTTTGGGTGCCATTTGCTTTCAGCCCCACCCATGTTGATTATGAGTTTATTTTACAACTTTCAACACATTGATCCTTCTCGACCAGGTGTCCCATGGAGAGGGTATTAGTGGGACAAACAGAACCAAAGGTTATCCCCACAGCTTACTAGCATGCTAAATAATAACCTGTTTATTTTGGAAAGGTCACTCAGACTGATTTAGATTTCCAAAAGCATCTAATAACATACATTAACTCAGTGTTGGATCAGGGAAACACAGTATCTCCCTCACCTCTTACAGATGTAGGTTAGTATTGTTTATGCCATCATGTGGATGTCCTGGTGCCCATAATTTGAATATGCATTATTCATAGATGCGTACGTTTCTGTAATGTGTCATACATAGAATTTGAGTTCACTTGTTTTGTGTTGTTTTTATTCATGAGGGAGATGTGATTCCTGATTTAATTACTCATGCGTACAGTTTACCACCCTGAATGTCAAAGACATGAAACCAGAAGTAAGAACAGAAGCTTTTTCTCACAGTCACTTTGTAGATAAGACATGTAGCAGGCGCAAGACTCTTACTGTAAGCTGCTCCGCCATTCTTCTGATGTGTAAATACACACTTGAAGTGTGTTAGATGGAATGTAAATATGATAATCTATGCTAAATAATGAAATCCCTGATTTAACTGAAACTCAGTCTGACCGTTCAAATACAACCAATCAGATCCTACAGAGGCTGCCTCAACATTCACCAGAGTGGAAACCAGAGTGCTGCTGAGCATCCGCATAATTTGTACATTCTCGACACTTTATCTTTTAAAAGCTTAGTGTGCAGTACACACTCATGCACACACACACACACACACACACACACACTCAGCCAATCACTCACTCTCCCTCTAGAGACACTCTTTGATCAGAAAGTGCCTCCAGTCTGTCGCCTGTGGAGAGCATTGTCACTTTTGGTAATATTCAGGAAGTTCATGCAGTTATTTGCATACTTTTTGTCTTCCATATAGAGCTGCTTTGATTTCAAAGACAGGTGCGCTTTGTGTATGGAATATTTTTCTCAGCTAGTGTTACTGAAGGTCAAATCTGCATGAGGAGTTTCAGAACTGTCCAATGATGTGGCCTAAAACATGAAGACAGTACCACAGGCTGAAATGCTTCTCCCACAGCATCTTTATGTGTCTTTGCAGATCTGGAGAGTTACTCACTTTACTACATGCTGGCAAATCAGGCAGAAGATTCACAGGTCATGCCGTCCTGTGAATGTAGATTATTGTTGGCACAGGATCAATGCAAATCTTAGTCACAGAGGAGCTGCGTTGCATTTCCTCTCAGCAGCACTGCTTTAATGTGACATTGTCTATGTAGTGTTTTGTCATGTTGTGATAAAAGATAAAAACAGATGTCAGAAAGTAAATTATATTGTTCACAGCCCTGCCAGCTGATGATTGCAGAAAGCACCCTTAGTTTGAAATGTATCAGGTTTGATTCAAACAAGTAATTTGCACAGCAATGCTAGTAAGTTTCTTGAAAGCTCCAGTAGGTGAGGGACATATTAGTTTTCTGCAGACTTGCTGTGTCAGCCTTCATGTGTCCTGGATGTGTTTGATAAGTGGCGAGGACTAAACTGCCTTCCTCCTACGACAGAATCAGGGAGGAACATGAGAAGCAGAATCTACTGTATTAAAGTTTATTTTAGTTCATCAAGTTCAGCCAACATTAAGCTTTCAGCTGTTCCTTTGTGTTTATAATTCTCCTCCTTCTCTTGTGTTCAGCCCTTCTCTAATGGTGTGCAAGTCAGCGATGAGTATGACATCCTTCCCTCACGGCACTCGCCAACGCAGTCCTCGCTTGCCTGTAGCCACAAGTGAGTATTATACATAGACACACACACACACACACACACACACACACACACACACACAATGGGACTATTTATCCAGCGAGATATGAGTTTCCCTGGAAGTATCCTATGAAAGTTGTGAAATGATATCAACACATTTGTATTAATATGGGCAGAGAAGTTTAGAGGCATGTTTGTTCTCTGTATCCATGCAGTGGTACGTCTCTGCAGCCAGCGAGTTCCCAGTGAACTTGTTTGTAGGCCGTATCGAAAACCAGTGTATCAAAATGCATGTCTGTGTAAATCATAGAGATGAGACATGCTGGTATATCTAATAGAGATGCACAGAGACATTATTATCTGTGTTGGTATCTGTTCAACCACGGGAATTATCTGTCTGTGTTTGTATTTGAATAGAAGGAAGAAGTGGGTGTGATTTATATCAGAAGTCACGTTAAATTGTCAAGTGTTGTATTTTCTAAACTAATATTTACTGTCAATGACATTGTTTCGCCTTTAAAGCATCAGCTTGATTTAATAATGCCATATAATTAATATTTTTTTATTGTTAACTAAACAAAGTTTTATGAACTCTCTGAACCCAAACACTATGAAATGCCATTTAAGTCAGTATAAAACAAATAAGTACATAAATAAATATCCCTTCTTCTTCTTCTGGCTGATCCCTTTAGGGGTCGCCACAGCGAATCATCTGCCTCCATCTAACCCTATCCTCTGCATCCTCTTGTCTCACACCACTGACTTCATGTCCTCTTTCACTACATCCATAAATCTCCTCTTTGGCCTTCCTCTAGGCCTCTTGCCTGGCAGTCCCAACCTCAGCATCCTTCTACCGATGTACCACTATCCCTCCTCTTAACATGTCCAAACCATCTCAGTCTGGCCTCTCTGACTTTATCTCTATAAATATCCCTATGAAATGATATTGGATATTTTGCCGATATGCCGATGTGTAACAAATCATTTGGCCGATAACTGTTACCGATATCGACAATAGATATATCCAATACTATGTCTTTTTTCCCTTCCTAATTTTACTGATCATCAAGTCTCTGCTGTAGTGGAATTAACATCATATTATGCATGCATTCTCTTATTGTGAAGGCTCACCAGCAGATGGAGACATGAAATACAATACTTAATTACATACTGCAATGTATATAATCATTCATTGTGCAAATTACGAAAAAGCATGTTGGCCGATACCGATATTTCATTGTAAAGCCAATATCAGCTGATAGCGATGACGTACCGATATTATCGTGCATCCCTAATATGAAATAAATAAGAAAAATGCCTACATATGTACAAAATAATTCTTGAAATAAATGAATGAGGAAATCTATAGGAGGAAGTGTGTCAGTGGGTGCTAAGTCAAAACTCATGATACATCTTAAATGGATGAACATTGACTGAAATACAAAAATACAAGGTAAAATTATCTGTTGGTTGTTGAGTATTTTAAACGGAGCCAGTTAATACACCAGAAAACTGCATGTTCTAAGTTTCATGTTGATATATAATTTGCGTAGATTTGAAGGGAGCTCAGCTGCCACACAAGGCTTTTTTGTCTCGCCATTCCCGCACATGACGCCTCCTCCTCCTAATGTGCATGCGGGTACATCCCTAATATCTAATTTCCAATATTAAACCCACAAAGTTATTTGACTGCAGAACTGTGCAGACCAACATGGGAATAGAACAAAATAGCTGAGTGATCTGCAGTCTTAAAGCAAACTTTGGTGAAAGCTGTAACAAAATTGGACACCTGTTTTAGATTTGAGTAACATTCAGTTTAACACTAGTCAGTTGTTTAGTCTTTCCTTTCAGTCTAAAGTTTCATCTCCTGAACCTTCTTCTGTTTTTTCTCTGTGGTTTCAGACTCAGGGACCGTCAACCAGTGAGGTCTTTTAGCCTTAGGGAAAAGTCCTGGTTAGAAACAGCTTTGAAAAATGATGGCTGGATGTCTAATAGCCTTTTAGCTGCAGCCAGAATTAGATTAGGTATTTCTGTTTATCGGGCTGCTGTAGTGGAGGCAGGGGATAGAGCTGTCACTTCTGATGAAGCTTGAGCTGAGAGGGGAAGCTCTGGCTCGGCTGAAAACTATTTAGTGTTGTTAAATATTGTGAGGTTGTTAGAGTGATATACACAGCCTTGCCTTAGACAAATGGCTGCAGCTGACATGCACATATGCATTTTGCAAACACTCATTATTTTCACAGGATAACACACTTTTTATTGTGCCTCTGTGTTAGCAACAGCTGTAGCCATTTGTCCATCCTTCCATCAATCAGTCTGTTCCTCTGTCCCATTCTCATTAATGTGGTATCTCAGGAACAACTTGAGGGAATTTCTTCAAATAATAACATAAATGTGGACTTGGACTCAACAATGAACCAATTAGAATTTGATGGTCAAAGGTCACTGTGACCTCACAAAGCCGTAACTCGAGAATTCCCACACAGATTACGACAAAATTACTAACAATACTTTATTGAACTTTATTGTAACAGTACTGTCTTTCGCTTTATTGTTACAACAGTTTATTTAACCTTTATAATAATATTACTTTACACATTAACATTACTTTATTTAAGTTTATTGTAACAGTACTTTCTTTAACTATTTATCAATTTATTTATGCAACTTTATTGTAACAGTAGTTTATTTAGTAGTTTAGTATTTAGTACTCTACAGATAGAGGAGATTTCAATTTATCGCAATATTATTGGTAGGCAGTATTGCCTAGCCCGAGGTTAGATAACAAATTGTGACACTAATCTTGGGTGTCATCCCTAAAACAGTGGTGATTAAATAGATCTTCTGTGCTGCTTGGTTGAAGATGTGTGTGAATCATCAATGTTTCCCCCCAAAATACACTTAATACCTTTTATTAAAGTCTTCACTACATATATTACATGAGTCTGGACAGACATAAATGTAAATTGCAACTTGACTGGCTGGTGGAGGCGTACAGCCACAAGGTAGTATTTCCATTCACTATGTATTTGCAGACTACCATTTATTCCCAAAAGGCCTGATCTGAACCTGAATGTTTATTTAGTAAACTAACTACTGGCTTAGTTTCCATGCTCATGATTAATATGTAACAGGGGTTACAGTGGGACATGAAGCTTCTTGTAACTGATTGGCCAAAGAAATTACTGCATCATTCATGGTAGACAGCACCCTCATTGTTCCCATGTTTCATGGTTTCCCACAGAAGACACAACAGTTAGTGTACTTTGTACCTCTGCAGCACAAAAACACTGTACTGTGACACGTTAGGTATGTAAACACAGCCAGCAGGGTGGAGCCAGCTGATAAGTGGTGCTGCATAATTTCACATTACACTACACAAAATTGAAGTCTAAATGAATTTGGCTGTGGTTTGAAGTCTGTCTGTGTTGTTTTGGGACTTTTATCCATCTAGAAAGAACCTGATTATTATCAGTCACAACTTCATACGTGCAACCACTTCTGCTGATAGGCTACACTTCATGGCTTAGTATTTTGCTCCAGGGTGGCTGAGTAGTAATGAAAAAGGTGAGGGAGCTCAGCTGCTTTTCACATTTTTTCACATATTCCTTGGAGAGAGATTACACCCTACACCCTAAGTCCACAGGCCTCCCTCTCTCATATTTAAACCAAAATTGGTGTCAGTGAACTTTTAATCACTCAGGATAAAGGATGTCAGCAGGTTTAGGATAGGTTACTGTGCAGACTGGCAGATACAACTTAGAATAAACTTGGAATAAAATTGGTTAGTTGTATTTCTGTCATTTTTATCAAAGTAAAATTAGCCTTAAAAGTGCACAAAGACAAAACAAATAACAGAAAAAGGTTACAAGCATTTTGTGGGATATGTGAAAGTGCTGTTATGCACACGCAAAGTGTCTTATGCAGGGTTATTAAAATATGGTTAATTAGAGACAGTGCAGCCTGTAAGTCTGATTCTACTGACAGATGAGTCTTCCATCGGGGATAAAAACATCGGCTTACACACATATGACGTTGCGAATGGCAGTACCACGCTAAATACAGTGTTGGACAGTGATGAATATTTGTCCCACAAGCAGCGAAAACCTGTCCTGTCAAGTGGCTCTGAGTGTACAGTCTGATATGAGTCATCTTGGTCAGCTCAGATTTGTTTGTGTGCTGAAATGTATCAGCATTTTATTAGCTCTATTTACAGTGACAAATCTTTTCACTTTCATTGATATATTACAAGTTGGAGAGCATGATGCACTACTTGGACAACCAGTTCTCATTAGTTGTGACAAAACTACATACTTAGCAGGGTGCATTTTGTTTTTTTGTAATGAATTTGGGAGCGAAGTGAAAAAAGAAAAAAAATTCATCAGAAATTGCAACTGAAACAACACCACGCTGTTCAAAGTGCTCTAAGTAACCTAGTACCAGAAAGGCTGAATAGAGCTGTCACACACTGTTTAAACATTTTATTTTATTTTATGGGAATGGGGTAGTGATTGCAGTTTGAATGTAATAACTGCATGAGTGACACTAATGGAAAGGTTAGGTTGACCTGTCATAATGCTCTTTACAGACCTTCCAACCCTTTCAGCAGTCCTGTGATAGAACGACAGCGGGGAGGGATGGAGAGAGCGGAGGACGATTACCAGATCCCTTCATCCAACCTCTGCCTGAGCCAGGCTCCCATCTGCATCTCTGTACCCAGCAGGTACCGGCCCTCTTTCAATGTACTGTGGTGATACAGCAATGATGGTTCCATTAGAGTTTAATTAGGCTGCTGTGAACCAAAAAGATTTCCTCTCGTTCAGGCACTTGGAGAACGGCTCTCCAGAGCCCTCCAACGACGAGAAGAAGTCCCAGCCACCCGAGCCTGGTGAGTCCTGAAACCAGCAGAGAGGATTTAACATCACAATTATCTGAATCTCCAGTGCTATGAGATCATTTGCATTTTCATCTGATGTAGAGGAAGTTGCAATGAGCAGGGTGAATAAGATGCCCAGAAATGATCTGTAGAAACTGTATGAACATATCATATAATTTCATGTGTTTCCATTACACATCAGCCTGTTTTCAAGTTTCCTGTTGGATATTATCTTGATACCAGAATTCTGTCTCATTTAAGGATGTTAAACCTTATAGAAGATATTAAATAATGTAAAAGTGCATAACAACCATTGGCAAAATTCTGTCTTATTCATTGAGAAAAACATACTCTCTGCTTCTGTTCTTCAGGTGGACACTCCGAGTCAGTCAGGGGCTTGGTCCCGCGGGTGCCACACACTGCCCCCTGCCCCTTCAGCGCCAACAAGATACCCTCCGACTATGACATTCTGCTGCCTCCACAAGGTAGCCACCCCCGTCCGATACACCTCTCCACCCCCTCCTCCCCTCGCCCAGCCTCAGCTCCCTGTCTGTCTCAGCCCCTCTGCTGGCTAATCGCCTGTCTGAGCCTGTCTGAGCCTGTCTTCTCTCTGCAACACACCTGTGTTGTCAAACCTGTCTGACTGTAAAATGTCACTCTTGTCACGTAAAAATCTCCCAGTGTCAGACTTGCAATCTTGACTTCTACCAGTGAATCTCAAGTGACAGGCTGAGAATATCTGTCTCCTTCATTTATACAGGAATTTCTGTTGAGAAGTTCAGTGTGATTACAGGCAGATTATCAGAAGATAAGATCTATTCATAAACCCCAAAATAAGATTAACTTTAGTGTCATTTTATTAAAACCACATTCTGCAGCTAGTATACAGCATCTATTCAACAGATCATCATTCCAATAGTAACACATGTAGCAGAGTTCACATGGTCTACATTTGCAGTGTGTTACTCTAACGCTGTCATCAAAAAGCAAAAGTAGGCTTCAGCTATTATAGAAGGTCACAGAGGACTTTATTGAAATGATAACGTAAATTTGAAAATGTATTTCCACAGCTACATTATAATTTTCCAGCTATGAATTGAGTAAAAATGTTCACAACATTGCAATAATGCAATTTACATTTTTATTTTCACATTACCTGTATGAGCGTTCTGAGACCGTATTCAAATAAAAATGAAAAAGCTGTTTGACATTTAATTTTCAAAATTGCACCCCGCTGAACAGTGGAATATATTCAAATGTTAATTGAAATTTGAAAATTAAAATGCAATATAAAAATGTGACCTCATTTTCCATGTATGGAGGCAATAGTTAAGTCAAAATGTAAAATGCAAATTGGTTTATTACATTTTATTTTCGTCTTTATTCAAATAACATACATACGTGGAAAATGATATTGCTATTGTGGAATAGTATAGCTATTTGTATATGGATTACTTTTAAATTCTTCAGAGGAGTTTAAATTTTTATTTTACATATTTCATTTTGACCCTCCCTGAAGCTACAAATGTTTTTCCTTAAAGGGATAGTGCACCCAAAAATGAAAATTCAGCCATTATCTACTCACCTATATGCCGATGGAGGCCCTGGTGAAGTTTTAGAGTCCTCACATCCCTTGCGGAGATCGGCGGGGGGAGCGGCTAGCACACCTAATGGCAGACGGCACCCCAGACTAACGTCCAAGAACACAAAATTGAATCCACAAAATATCTCATCCATAGTGATCCAAGTGTGCTGCAGCCGCGACATAAAAAGTTGTTTCGAAAAACGTCATATGAACTCTGTTTTTAGCTTCACTGTAGCCTGTAGCTCGATTTTTTAAACTTACCCTTTGATGTTTTAAAGTTAAAAGTCAACAGTTGAAGATCCTGGTATGAAAAAAAGCCTTGGATTTTCACTCATGCATGCTGGTGAATTAGTGAAAGCGGTTTATTTTTGGCCAAATTTTAAATGAGACATAGAATAAGGTGATACTGGTATAATATCACTATTTTAGGCTCAGATTTGATTCTGTTTTTTTTCTGACAGAAGTGTCCGTCACACACAATGTGTCCAAGGACCATCAGAAATTTGAAAATACACAATAATTTCTGTTTTTACAGTCTCTGATTGTGATATATTGTGTAATCAGCGATAAAATAAATACAAAATACAGCTATTTAAATTTGTATGCCCCTCCCCTAAGGCAAAATAAAAAACATTCAATGCCTTCCCCGTGCTTCAAAAATTATTTGACATGCCTCCCCCTTTTTGCACCATCCCCTCCCCTCTAGTGAATAAAGAACAGTCCCTTACAGCATTACAATCACACAGTGCACCTTCAGTCCTTCACAGATGAGGACCATGTGAACTCTGCTACATGGGTTACTATTGGAATGATGATCTGCTATTGTGGAATTACATTTTCATTTTCAAGTTTACATTATCATTTTGTTAAAGACCCCTATGGGCCTCCATAGCTGTAGTTGCCTGACTGTTCTGATTACTCATTATGTGCTTATTACTGTATTGTATTGTATTGTTTGATTAGCACCAGTTAAGGGTTCTGTTAACTCAGACTTTGTAGTTCAACACCTTTACGGAGTCATCCATGTGTGCAATGTGCATGGCTAAGTATTTGAAACAGAGCCTTCCTGCACCTCCTCTCCCAGTCCTCCTCCTCCTCCTCCTCCTCCTCCTCCTCCTCCTCCTCTGATGTCTCAAGAATATCCTCTCTTGGCTTCTCTCTAACAGGCGGCATGTCAGTTGCTCTTCAGCATGTAATCCCATTGCTGGGACTGCACATGGTTTAGACTTTATAGCAGCGTCAGCCACCTCCTCATGGAAGAAGTATAAAGTGTGAATCAGAGCAGAGCAGAGAGCTCAGTCTTGTCCTCGCTTTCTGTTGTGTTTCAGCATTAGAAGACCCCTTCAACAGCCGCCCTCCGTCCCAGCCTCCTCCTCCACCAGCGCGGCACAGTTTCATCGACCTCTCCTCCTCTTCTTCGTCCTCATTCTGCAACTCCTCCACATCCTCATCCTCTGTCACTGCACGACCACACAGGCCCTCATCTGGACACGAGCACTTGCTGTTAACCCCCGGTGAGCTGCCAAACTCCTGAACTCCTAGAATAAATATAGTGCATCTTGTACAATGTTATGCTAATTTGATTATTTTCTCTTGCAGTGGGTAAAGAGTTTGTTATGTTTGCTGAATTGTGGAAAATACACACTGTATTACTTTGATGTGTGACAGATAGCAATAGGCTTCTTTACCTGAATTCCTTAATGTCATCTGTGTCTAGACACGGTGTTTGACATGCTGAACAGTGCTGCTCCTCTGCCTCCAGTCAGACGACACACAGAACACGTTAAAGGCTCCAGAGGCTGCCTGGAGTACGACCATTTACCAGCCAGTCAAGGTAGAGTTACTTCTCCTTCTTAGTGAACGAAATGCACACGTGTCTGGGTTTGTGGACTTTAACAATAACATTGTAAAATATAGTTGCAATATACATATAACTGCATACTGTCTGTGTTTTGGACTACAGTCTTCTTACATATTCTGACTGGACATAAAACCAAAAAAGATCAAAACCTTTCTGGAATTAAGGTCTGGAAAAAATATGAGGCTTTGAAATTGAAATTGTGCAACTCAAGTAAGAAAGAAGTATGGTAAAAAAAAAAAAAAAGTTACTCTCAAAGAAAAAAATCCCTGCCTGTCTTTTGAAAGAATCATGTATGCTCTCACGGGCCGGAGAGTCTCTTCAACATGACCAACGTGTTTCATGTTGCATGAGCAGTTCTTTTTAAGTGTTGACAGTAGATGTTGCTTTGAGCAGACATGTCAAGTTTGCCTGAAGCTTTGAATTTCAAATCAGCTTGGTTTCAGCACTTCTAATGTGTTTCCCTGGAAGCAGGCTGACCACATTTTACCATCTCTGGTATTAGACTGAGGAGCAGGACATCAAAGACTTCTGTGCAGTGAATACGTCAATATCTGCTTTGTAGCTATGAAAGATGGTGATTACTTACTAATAAAGGTATTTTCCTCATAAATACAGATTTAACATTACAGTAACCATCATATTATCTTAGTTTAATGTTGTTTCAATGTAACATGGTGCTTTTTTATAACAAGCATATGATAGTTCCCAATTTTGACATGTTTCCATGTCACATTCCCCCGTTTGAGAGGGCATGATGGCGAGATTTAACTTAAGTCCAGCAGCGAAGTTGTTGCACTTATCGCTCCTCTAATAGCAGTGCAGGCTGGCAGGGTACTGTATGTACAGTAGAAGTCATAGATGTGTAACCCCAAGATGGCGCCTGTTCAGTCCAGTGGAGTTTCTCGCCTGCCACATATGCCAGACAATGTTTCTAGCTTCCAAGATTTACGTCCACGGTCATGTTTCTCCTGCTTGCCCCACCCACAAGTTCCCGCTTGGCTCATAGACTTTACATTGCGATGACATCACAGATTTTTCAATCGCTTTTCTTGGCTCGAGGAAAGTTTTACAAATATAAAACCTCAGTGGATCAAAAATTCATAATAGATATGATATAATTGACCTTGCTCGTAGCTCAAGGTGTCCTGTCAACAGTTTTACAGAGGTCTGTTTTATAATGGTGTTTTTGGGCTGCAGCAGATTTTCGAATTGTGAATGATTCGTGACATGTTTTTCTCTCTCCATCAGAAAAAAGGCAAATGTTATTGTAATAATGCCATTATGGCCATAGTTGCGTGTGGTGACTACTGATGAGGTACTAGGGTATTGGAGGCTTGTCCCATTTCATAGGGGAAGATTCCAACCACCATCCCTTGAAACTGTGTTCCAAGGGACAAAAGGCACTTGAAAATGAGGGTAGGGGTAAAAATAAAATATAAGTTTGTGCCTTTAGACAAGCTTCTCCTTGACCACCAATAACACTCTGCCTGTGTGCCAGGGGCATTTTTCCACTGACATGATTTCTCTCCTCTTCTTTCTCCAAGTATCGATGGACTGTTTGCAGGCCCCTGCCAGGCCGCCCAAACCACTGCCCAGAAAGATCCCTCCGGACATTCAGCCGAGCAAACCCCACAGTCTAGAGTCAGAGAACGTGGACGCCAAAATTGCCAAGCTGATGGGGGAGGGTTACTCTTTCGAGGACGTGAAGCGGGCACTGATGATTGCCCAGTACAAAGTGGACGTGGCCCGACACATTCTGCGAGAGTTTGCCTTAGTGGCCCCGAGGCTGAACCTCTAGTCTTAGAGACAGTGAAAGGGGAGCACAACAATGAAGCTGTGCCTCTGAATGAACTGAACTAAAAGGGCTTCTTCATTCTGCTCGGCCTGGGACTGTTGTAACTACAGTTATCAACAGAAATATTTCAAGACACTTGCCTTTTGTTGCCGAACAGAGACGACGATGCACAACAAAGTGGCTAAAACCAAATCACAGTAGAACACAGAGAATCAAAAAAAGGGAGAAAAGACCATCTGTGAATGATTTAAACCTGTGAAAAAAAGAAACCAGGCTTGGTGTTGTTTACAGTGAGCTGTGCCGGTGCTGGCCTCTGGTTTTCAAACGCTCCTGTTTGTCTCCAGGCTTGGACTGTATGCCTGTTTAATGGCCTGATCCTGCTACTGCTGCTACTGTTCCTTTCACATCCTGCCACTCTCCTGATTAGGTTTGAAGGGCCTTTCAATAGAGCAAGACATCTCTAGCTCTTTTTTAGCCGAACATGCACAGCCAATGTGTAGGGGTCATTTTTATTTACAACCAGTGGGGGGAGCCAGACTCCACCGTTTCTCTTCTCTAACTCCTTTTTTACTTTCCTCTCTACATGTCTGCTATTTCACCCACTCTCTGCTCTTCCTTCGTGTGTTGCCCATTAGAGGATACTCCATTATTTGCCCAAGGTCTGGCTGACTTGCAGGTCGTAACAAGGTGTGGTGAGTCAGGAGCAGTTAAATGGAGCCAGAGGATGCCTTATTGATTCACTTGTTTCCCTCAGACCTGGAGAAAACTGTGCGACAGCTCCAGACGAGCACTCTTGTTGGACTTGGTATCTTATTTGGACAAGAGGAGGGAAACAGGAAAAGGATAGAAGGTTTATTTTCTCCTTGTTTCTGTTTCAAGACTAGGGGATTCATCAGCTGGTGCTTTTTTTTTAACTTTCTTCATCTGAGCACAGCAAGCCTATGAATGTATTCATTCTGTTTGAGTGAGCTACACCTTTGTACACTGAGCTCCTCTCAGGCCCCCATCTTGCCCTTTAATGACTAAGTGGTGGAAATGTTTAATGTTTGTGGAATTCTCTTAATTTCTCCATGACAAAAGCCAGAGTGCCTGCATTTCAGCTCAAGCATTTAAATGACAGGAGTGAGCCAGACGTCGCTGATAGAGACGATGTGCTCTGCAGCCGCCTGTCGCCACTTCAATTACACAGCCATCATGTGCTGAAAATGTCCACATTCCCCACGTGTCTGAGGAATCGCTGTCAGTCTGATTTGCAGTAATTATGCATCTTCTCTGTGGGGTTATAGTGTGAATACAGCAGAGACGAACAGAGTACTGCAGAGCATTCAAACACTGAGATGAGTCATATGCACCTTCACAGTGCAGTAGCGTGAAGTTAAAAGCCCCTTAACCCAGAATCTGGAATCAGATGTATTTCTCCATAATGACTGCAAGATATCTCACCAGTGCAAATATTGGGTTTGTTCAAATGCAAAATTATTTTTTATCCTTTTTCCTTTTCAGAGCAGTATGCAAGCTGTTGGCAGATCTGTGACAGATCTGTTAGGGGTGCAGTTTGCAATAAGACAGGGCTATGTTTACCCGGCTGTTGTTCTCATACTAATTAAAGGATAATTAGAGTTTGCAATTTGGGATTTAATTTTATTCTTTTGACCATTGGTTATGGTAACATTGTATTCACCAAAATAATTGTTCAGACCTGGATCTAGGAACACTGTGACATCAATACATTTCTACAGATGAGGACAAACTTTTTTTGTTTCTTCCTCCACATAAGTTTGTCTAACCTGGGGATTTGTTTAAAACATGTCTGGATCCTCCCGTTTATTTCCCAGTTTGCAACCCAGTTGCATGAAAAAGTATTGGCACTGTACGTTTCTGCAAACCACGGATAGATTACATTTGTATGTTATTATGTGTCCAGTAGCCCTTTTAACACAAACATAGTGCTACAGGGCCGCCATGAAGTCCCTTTTTCACGCAGTTTTACACAGAACCAAACAACAGCAGCATCATGCAGCTCCACTGTGTGATTTTAGACAGCATGCCAGCAGCATCAGCCTCCAGTGTGGTGTATAATATATGCGTCGACAGTGGCATAACATGGTAATGACAATCATTTACCATCCCTGTTATATGGCGGCTGATCCTGTCCTCTGCTTGGAGGAGCTCTCAACCTCTTCTTTGAGTTAGCTGCTAACTGCTGTTAGTAGTTTTTTCTCCCAGCAGTGTGTTGCACACATAACACACTGTCGAAACATCACACCAATCCGGTCCATGGTCCCACCCTACCAGCTGTTCTTTTTTTACACAGACGTCAATTTGGTGCTGTTACCATCCCCTTTGCTTGTTTAAATGTGAGACAACTCTGTCCCCTCATTCCACAATTGTATCTTTTATACAGAATGGCGAGGCAGAATAACAACGTGAAATTCCCATCTTGAACAGGCAGTGCAAAAGGGGTGATTGAAACTTTACATTTCAACAGCACTGCAGTTAACACATGGTTATGTTTAGGCACAAAAGCCACTTGGTTGTGGTTAGATACCCACTTCTGATGGCACAGTCCCCGCTGGAAACACAGCAATGTCTCTGTAGAAAAACAGCTGCTTTTCGTCACTATTCCCAGTGGAAATAGTGATGACTCGATAAAAAACAACAGGTGTTGTTTGTTCGTCTACAACAGTGGTCTTGCCTGACAAGCTATAGACCACACCATCCACCATCCCCTCCACCTCCAGATGACAAAGTCAGCTCATATAATAATGATTAATTATGACGTTGATATGATACGTATGAAATGTCCAAATGTAACATGGTTGTGGTTTGCCAAGATGTACAATGCAAACATTTTCTACTACTACTACTACTTTCTGCCACATGGGCAGCAATCCGTTGTCTTTTTAACGAGGGTTGGGTTTCCAGATCTCAGCAATTTGATGATACAGTGTTCTCCTTACTGATAAAAACCTATATTATTCTGGTTAGGTCTTTCATTAAGTTTACTACCTGTAAAATTTAAAATGTGATGACTGATGACCTCTTGAGACCCTGTAGTATTTGCATCCATAACAGTCGGCACTTCTTCACTGGTTACAGCTAGATTATTTAAGAAAAGCTATTTTAACAAATTTTAACGGAGAATTTATTGTCTGTGAAACATTGGGCTAACAGAGGTAAACATTTTATCTACTGGAGTGTAAATAGATGGGTAGAGTGGATCTTTTCTTCTTGAAAGTACAATGTGATATGTCAATATGATATGGTATGTCATCCTAACTAATGTATACCAGGACTGTAGTAACTTTTATTATATTAACAGCCGATGCAGCAAGCTGAGCTAGGAACCTTGAGACTGTGCAGCATGTGGGTCTGTGTGTTTCTGAACGAACAAGCAGAGGAAGACCGGGAGATCCCTTTGTCTGTTTGTACTGAGGTCCCCCCTTTGTGCCTTGAGCTAGACCACAGTGTACCCAGGGACGAGCCGAGTAAACACAGCGACACACAGCACTGACCCATTTTCACCTCCACGCTCTCATTTTTTCTGCAGCCATTACTATGCTAGCAAAATTCATTTGAGATGATGTATTGTAGTTTTCCTAATAGAGGAGCCTTAGAGTGTTGAATGATGAGGTCTCACACAGTGTTCCTGGTTAAAGATCGAATAGTCTGGCTGCAAAATTGGAAATGAAAAGGTTCAGCTGGAACGTTCGGATAATACAGCAGGAGAAAATGATGATTCCTGTCCTTAATGACACAGCTCACTAACTTTTTTTATTTTTTACATCCACTTCTATTCACAGAGTGAGAGTGTGAAACCAAATGTGAAAGCACTTTCTCAACTTGTGCTGTGTTTTTCTATGTTGGAATGCACCAGGCATCTTAACAGCTTTCTCACAACTATAGTATGATTTTATGAGGTCATCCTAACCCTGATTTGACATTTATACTTCTAAGTAAACCATGTTACCATAGCAACCAGGTTACGGAAAATTTGCTATGTGCATGTAAACATGTGAGTTTGGCTCTCTGTGCTGCATGGTCAACCATGGGAATAAAATGATGCTCGGTGATGGAGACACAATACCCATCAGTGAATGTGCTCTTAAAGTCAACAATGTGGGAGGCACAAAAGATGTAATGTTTTATTTCAATTATTATTATTTTAGTCATCTGGTCAGTGTAACATCAAATGACCCCCCCCCCCCCCCCCCCCGCCATCCTTACCTTCCTTTTATAAGCAGCATGTTAAAGGGGAACACTGCTGTAGTTTAAAGGGGTAGTTCAGATTTTTTTGAAGTGGGGTTGTATTGGGTACTTATCCATAGGCATTATATTACATACAGTAGATGTCAATCAGCACGCCCCCTAGTTTGGAGAAGCAGCCTGACATGGAAGCAAAGCAATCTACTGCTGTGGAAGGGTCAGCAACAAAATGGATTTTAGCCAGCTTAATAAAGTCCCACCTAAAATAATGTATATGACAGTATTTTCACTGCTTTACCTTGCCGTAAGACAGTGATTTCCAACTGGAAAATGGAGCAGTTACATCGTTCTCTGCAAAGCCAGACTCCTTTGAGAAAATCAGTGATTTATCATTGCTAAACACAGGAGCTGCTGCCTTAATCAGTTATTTTGTTTGTGTTATTATGGGGTTAGTCCGAATTCACCAAAGTCACACAATAACACAAACTAACTAACTGATCAAAGTATTGGTAGTCCAGCAGCTCCAGCAAGCTAAACTTACTGTTTTCTCTCCGATGGAACGGGCTGTCTGACGGTGAGGTAAAGCGGTGAAAATGCTCTCAGCATAGCTCACACTTAATCTGATACTGACTTTTTAAGGTGGGACTTATTTTAGGTGGCTGAAATACATTTTGTTGCTGACCCCCATCCACAGCAGTACATTGCTTAGCTTCCATGTCAAACTCCAGCCTGCTTCTCCAAACTGGGGTCCTGCTGACTGACATCTACTGTATGTAATACACTCACTATGGATAAGTACCCCATACAACCCCAGTTCAAAAATTCGGAACTATCCCTTTAACATATGTTAATATTGAAGCCTAAAAGAGAGAATTAGTGATAATGAGCGATGCTGTGTGCAAAGAGGAAGTCTGAGAACCAAGTCTCTAATCTCTGTTATCATCCTGCACACACACATTCATAAAGCATTTTTGCAGCACAGCCATAAAAGTATGTCAGCTAAACAAAAACACACATATAAACATATAATTAAGCACTTAGATAATGCTTAGTCATCAGCTTAGCAGCTTTGTCTGCTCCCGGAACTCACCAAGTTCATTTACATTTCAACATTCAAATGATGTTTATTGTCACAGTTTGTACTGAAGCAGAAAATCCCTGCAAAGAAATCTGTAAGACCGCTCTGCATTTCTAACTCTCGGATTAGAGTGCTGTTAATGTTGCAGATTAGACGATGATTTAAGACTCGTCTGGTTTATTTCTAGTAGAGCGAGCCACCACACATATTCACATATGAAAATGTAGTGGCATTCCCCTTTAACTTGAGGCTTCATTTTTGCACTGGTCTGTTTTCACTTTTATTTTCTCAAACTTGAACTACTCGGAGCTTAGTATTGTCCATTCCATTGGACTCCCTCGTGAAGGGAGTAAGTGGCCTTAGGTTGCAAAGGGCAGTTTTTATTTTCTAATGCCATTCATATTAATGTGCTCTGGTGACAAAAAAGTGATATGATGATAATATGTAAAGCATAGAGTAATGTGCAATTAATTTATACATTATTAATGCTTTTTTTCTTGATATGTTATTTTCATGGATAAGTAAATAAAAAGTCACGATTCCTTTGTTTTAGTTAATGTTCTGTTGATGTGTGTGTGTGTTTGTGTGTATGTTTTGCGTCATGATATCATGGGACAACTGTTTTCTGACAGTTTGCTCCAGTATAAAATAAATGCATCACTTTAAGCCAGAGGCTTCTCATGAGTCAAAAGAGGTTTGATTTGTTGCAACAGAAATAACAAATGTGTCAACAGTAATTATGACTTCAGGGAGCTTCACACTGCCCGCCAGCTACTGCAGTCAGATCAGGAGAAAGCTCCTGACAGCTGATGGAAGGGACTGAATTAGGAAGAAACACTGAAGTTAAATGGAAGTTATGAAAGAAAGTGGGAAATAGTCTCACAGACAGCAGAAATGCCTGTGGTGTCTGATGCTACTGTGTTAGCACTCTATTGAAAGACAGTCATTTTTTACTATCTGTAATCTTTATCAATACATATCCTTTTGTCCTTACATTTTGTGACAACATACCTCAAAACTTGTGTTACTTGCAAGAATACGCCGGCTTGAGTGTTTTTTGGAGTATTTAGCAACTGGCAAAAATTTGCCCCAGTTGTGCTAACAGTTGTGCTAATTATCTAGGGAAGGCTGCTAACGCTAACGTGTTAACTTAGTTCATTGTAAAGTACAACTGATAGGATTCAAGTGATATGAACACGCCAAACATGCCCTTGTGCTCTGAACCAGCATGAAACAAGACAGGACAAGACACTTTTTATTTTTCATATTGTCCACACAAACACATTACTGGTTCACTCCTTCCGTTGTTTACCTTAAGCAATATACAACCAACCTAAATTAATCAGAGCGCATTGCTAAATAGCAACTCAACAAAATGCAAGTAACAAATACACATTTTTTGAACGCACCATGTAGTCCTCTGGCTTTGCTCACTTTCTCTGAGCCCTGTCCTTTTTTGTTCTGTCTCTGTACAGTACTGTATGAGAGGCCCCTTGAGACATAATTCATACTTAATTTTACAAGTAACATCATAATCTCACACATGCACTACTATATTCTTATGCAAAGATACCATACCGTCACACATGCACAATCAAACACTCTCACGCACTATCGTACCCTCACACATACGCCACAATACTCCTTCACACACTGACATTGAGTAGTAGAGCTCTCGGTGCCCACAGTTGGCAACAAAAAGTTTGTCCTCCATTTCTAAGTAGGCCTACTCAGTAACAAAAGAAGAATCTCAACCAGATCTCATCACTGACAGGCTCACAATGCAGCATCACGCTGATTTTTAATGTTAGCTAAAAAATTTAATCTCACGCAAATATATGAGTAGAACAAATATCACATCACTTACGTAGCCCACCTCAAATTTGTGTCAATTTATGTCTTTGCATTGACTTACTATGTAATCGTGCAAAAACATTGGCTTCAAATTCAGTGTGAAAACATCATTACAATGGGTGAAGTTCCTTCATTATAAACACACACACTATGGTTTATTTGGAATCCTTCACTGTCCTGCTGCCAGATACATTCATAGAGCACCAAATGTGGATTCATCCGCTGCTGAAAATAGTCTCCAATAAATCATTGTTTTCCTATTTGATTAACGTAAGCGAAAAACTAAAGTTACCAGCTGTTTTATGAAATGACTGAGCCTTTATTGAAAATAAAATCTACTGTGAACTGTTTTCAAAGATCTACATCTTCAGTAGGAACCAATGAGCTTGGCGCTGAGAGCCACAGACAGAGCGGGGATGTCAGACAGCATGGATAGACTAACCTGTTGTTAGCTTGCGTCATTTCATGATTGTTGATATTAACAAAAATCAGAATATTTCCAGTCTTATCCTGTCGAACTTCATCCAGTCCACAAGGGGCCTGGAGTGGACTTTCTGCCAACTTACAGAGAGTCTGCTTGGGGTGCAGACTTCAGCAGACCTGACTGATTTAATTTCCCACAATTCATTAAAATACAGATGTGACATAGTAGTTTTTCTTTTCAATAGCCGACTAAAAAAAAAAAAAAAAAAAACTCATGTGTGTGTAAAACAGTTACTGCAGCCTATTAAAACTCTACTTGAATCGTGTAGGCCAGAAATAATATTCAACAACATCATGATACAGAAATATGTAGATATATAGGCTATAGAGGGGAATCAAAATGCATTGTATTATTGCAAAAGTGGCCAAAAGACAACAAAAGAAGATCTTCTGATGTAACTTATAGGCTTACCCTATTAATTTAGTCACAGCTTGATCCTTATTCACAAACATCTCTGTATTTGAATGTCCGCAGCCTGTATGTTATACTGAACTTTATTTTGTTCACTCACAAAACACCCCTAAACATGAGATTTATATCTTGTTATCTGCAGGGACAGATAACAATTGTAATCATCAATAGAACATTTCCATGGCAAAGAGTAAAACTGTCTCGAGGACTATCTATCAGTGACTTGTGGTGTCTACCATCACTGACTTTACATGATGACGGTGAACTCGTCACAGTGCGTACGACTGAAGTCTGTGAGGGCTCAGTCTGCAAGTCCAGAGGGTATACATTTGGATTCAGCCAAAGTTTGTGACCCAACCACCATGATGAAAACACTTGAGCCAAAAACTCAGCACCGCCCACTGGCTAGAGCAAGCTTTCTCATTCTACAGCTAAACAGTACATGGAAATATGTTTCTGAAAACATTTAAGGAGAGGAATATGCATTAACAGAATCTCAAACCATATTTGATTAGTGCTGCCTAATTTAACAGTCTGACTGAAGTTCACAAGCAGTGATTGACGTGATTGACAGCTGCTTTAGAGACTGCTCCATTCTCATAGGTTGTTTTCGTGATTCTTGAAAATGGAGCACTAGGTGTGTGTGTGTGTATGTTTTTTTACAGACTATCTGCCTCATGTACTACTGTCAAGATATAGTGACGGTTATTGGCTGTCATATTTGATAAAAAAAAAAGAAAAGAAAAAAGTTACCTACTGTAGCTTTACCACTGCTTTGTTTTTTCAGTGCATCAAATGCAGGATTTTTTCCCTCACAACACACTATTAGCTAATTCAAATTCCTAGGACATTATGTCGGGTTTAAAATGCCAAAAACCAAGAGGAGGCAGTGATTTTTTCCCACAGTGAGCCAAACTAAATCATCCAAGAAATGTGTCTGATCAAAATAACTGTTTCCTGGGGGTGCTGGGTTTCTGCATCTATATTTTGACACAATGCCTTAGAATTACATGCAAATGATGCAGGAGCTTAAGGATGAGACTCCCTGAAAAAAACTAAAAACGTGGATTTAAAGGGCATCAAGAAATCAGCGAATCTCTGAACCAGCAGGAAGCTGAAACAACAGCGATAAAGCTCATCTCCTCCTACACGCAGTACATGAAGTCTCAGATGTCCTCCTACCCCTCACAGCTCCCAGGGCTGGAGTGGCACAAACAAAGTCACATTGTCATGGCACAGAGTTGTAAACACGCTAATTAGCACGGAGATCCAAGAGAAAAGGTTACATCACAATGTGAAACACTGAAATTATGTTACAGCGGTGTAATTTGTTTGTCTTTGTGTTTGGTTTGAAGTTGCTCTCTGAATTAGGCCCCACAGCAAAATGGAATTGACTCAGCTTATTGTACATTTAAGATATCTTCAGTCTTCAGTAGTCCTGGCTTGAGCACAGATAAATTATGCCTTAATGTCGATCCAGCTGGATATGTTGGAGGCTGACTGGCTCAACTCTAACTGGAGCCTCTGTGGTCTTTGTGCTGGGACAGAGGCCAAAAACTGGGCCAAAACGGTCTCACTGTGGTGGTTCTGGCTGCATGTATACTGTGGATTATACAAGTCTGATTGCAGCTCACTATGCTGAGTGTTGTGATGAGAAATAAGTTTTGAGTGAGTTTTTACATAGATTTGTGTGTGGCATGCTATGCAGAGAAACATTTCTGCTACAGAGAGTGTGTTCTGTTTCCAAATGTATTTAGTACATGGTGTTGTGGTTGTGCTGCGGTCTGACTTTCATTAATTAGATGAGCTCTAAATTCTCAGAGGTTATATAAATGGTGCAATTAGAAATGCATTTGTTCAAAAACACAATTTCCCTTAAAAACAAGAGTACAAATCTGTTCACCTATAAACGCTTAGTTTATTACTGGACTACAAATTCCCAAAAGGAGCTTCAATAGCTCTAAACCAGGGTGTAAAACTAATAGCTCATGGACCACATACAGTGGAAGATCAGCCGTTTGATTCCCTGACCCCAAATTGCTCCTGATGGCTGTGTCGTTGTGTGAGTGCATGTGAATGTCTAACTGATGAGCAGGTGGCATCTTGTCTGATCGAGTCAGCCACCAGCACATGAATGGATGTGTGAATGTGTGAATGTGGTGGTCTGAAGACTAGAAAGCAAGTCAATTTACCACTTACTAAAACTCTTGCATAATAACCCTAAATAACACCTCCACATTTTTCACTTTCTTTTAGAGTGAAGGAGAACAAGTACATTCTGTAAATGTTCATCCATTTACAAAACAGATGAACAGTCTGAGATGTCTTAAGAAAAATCAGCGCAAATTTAAGAATATGTCTCAGTGCATACATTTTAGCTCCTGCGTGGTAATGCTGGCATCATACAAAGTCTGACACAGATTCTTGTGTACTAAAGCTGCTGACTGAGAATATTTTACACAGTGTTTAATATCTTTAAATATGACCACAATAAGTATTCATTGTTTTTAGGAGGACTGAATTCTGGTCAGAGTGGAAACAATCTATTCATAGTCATCCCAGCTAAAACTACCTCTGTTTTGTCAGTGGACCTATGCGTCCAGAAATGACTCAGTAGATCCACACCAGATGCGTCAGTTTTGGCTGTTCATGAAGCACGTGTCAATTGATGACAATTGATGAGTTTTACATGCAATGTACCTTTTTAAAATATATGAAATATATATGAAACACATGAAATGTACAGTTTCTGCTTCTTACATGTGTATCATCTTTTTCAAAATAAACTTACAACGTAGGTAAAACTTTTTGTTTTTGGGTTTATTTCCTCAATTTGAGGCAACAAAATCTGTGGTTATGTTTAGGCAACAAAAACACATAGGTTTACAAAAAAGCATCTTGGTTTGGCTTAAGTATGGTTCTTACAAAGGTATACCACATGACATCACTACAATAGCCTGCAACACATACTAGCACACTGTGTTGTTATTAAAATAACTCTACTGACTTTTGGTATCACACAGGAAATGAACAGCAGGCTCCCGGGTGAAAGTCCGGTTTTTGTTTGACCCATCCACCCTATATGGACTTTGTTGCTTTTGATGCTATGGTAGTTGCCTGCATGGTCAATTATAGCCATCGCCCGGTGCGTGTCATACCACCGCAAAGAGAATCTTGGTGTGTCCATTTGCTAAGAAAGCAGTGGTATTTGATGAGTTGAGAGTGTGAAAATAGGCTGGTGAAAAAGCGGTTTTAAATGAGGTAAGCAAGTCACTGTTTAACTTGTATCTGAAACCCAGCGACTCTTAAGCGGGATTTGTAGGCCTACTTGTGCTCCTGATACACATGTCGCCTACCCACATCGCCTACACTGTTATACTTGCGCGGTGGTGTGTTTGTGTCACTCTGCTGTTACACTTGTGCTGTAAAGTTTAGATGATTCAAAGCACACATTAAGCATGGCTTAATAGTGACAATTTCAAACACAATATCTCGCAGCAGTCACAGACAAAGCACTTGACAAAGCACAAATACAACATGCTAACGTTATTAGCACAAAACTACAGCATTTTACATTGTATAAATTAGCCTAGCAGCTAGAGAACTTTTCCTCTTCTCATACAAAGCCTGGGACAACAGCAACATTTAACAAAGGTAAAGTTACAAAATTCAGCTCCATTACAACTCACTAAGTTCACCAACAACACAACTGTCTTATACTAAACATGTTTTCCAAACAAATACAACATGCTAATGTTATAAGTACAAGCATATGGTATTTTACATTGTATAAATTAGCCTAGTGATGAGCAGAGATTTCCTCTGCTCATATGAAGCCTAGGATAAATTCCAAAGTATAAATCACACACAAGACTTAAAATGCTATTTTTGTGGAGGCTTTATTATCTACACAATTTATAGTTTCTTATCTGTGAAATTGAAGTAAATAAAAGCTTTGTTTCCACTAAGGGAAATGGTTTCAGCTTACAAAAATAAACAGGTCTGCATCGCCGTGACGTGTAGTTACATTTCTGGTGGAGGTGAACGTCAGACTTCAACGTAGGTTACAGTGTAGGCTCTACGTCGACGAAGAGTCTACGCCGTAGCAACAGCGCGGATTCAATGCAGAAAATTCCGACTTAGTCTTCACAAGATCACCAATATTAGTTGCGTAACGTCATTTAGTGGGACAGACTGGACCCTTTAGTGGGCCTGTTCTGGCCCACAGGCCGTATGTTTGACACTCCTGCATTCTAAACTATGGATGATCCTCCCTTCCAGTGATCAAGAACTGATGTGAGTAAAATAGGTCTTTTTGTGATATATTTATGGCATGGTTGTCATGGCAATTATCTGGTTGAGACTGGTCCTTGATGTTAGTAGGGTAGTAAAATAATTGCCATGTAAAGATGAAATCTTAGGCATCAAAATGTTTTTGTCTCACCATGATTGAAGCAGGAATGACCCAATGTTATAATATGATGATATTCAGCTCACTGGAACCACACTGCCATGTAAATGACAAGGTTGTGGGTTCACTCCTCCTTCTTTAAGCATGTTGGAGTGACCTTGAGCAAGACACTGATCCCCAGGTTGCTCCCAATGGGCAGGCCATGCATGGCAGCTCCACCACCATCGCTGTTAAAATATGTGATAGGGTGAATGAGAGGCAAATTGTAAAGCTCTTTAGAAAGATGTTGTATAAATGCTAGTCACTGTTTACAGAGAGGAACTCTCAACCCCACATACACCAGACATAACACCCTTTTTTCAAAATGTACACTTTATTGTCAACAACAGTACAAAACAAAAGTCTGTATTTACAACACTACTATGGCCTTCTCATCTTACCATCTTTGGTTTCACTGCTGACCTGATTATTCAAAAAGGAACAAAAAGGCATGAGAAAACAATGGACCAGGTGCTTCAAATATTCATCGACTGCTTTCATGATGTGTACTTTTGCAACCATCTCCCAATAACATTACACTGCTGTCATTTTGATTATGCTGGGTGGGGACACTGGTAACTTCACTGTTCAAAAAAAAAAAAGCAAGAGAATGGGATGTCATATCTTTGCTACAGTTTGGAAAACTGGAATCAAAGAGACCATAACTAGATCAACCGGAGCATGGTTCCTTCAAGTTAACATTTAGTGTTTTATAATCAACAGTTTCTACATCTGAAGCTCTTGACAAAGTCAACTTAAAAGTCTGGATTTTCTACTTTCATACCAGGTGGTGAAAATAAGAGTCTACAAAACCAGTTCCAAATGTTCAACCTTTAATTGCCACAAGGAAGCTGTTGCAGGATAACAACTCAAACTTATTATAACTCTGACTGTTGGCAATAGTCATAATATGAAATATGAATAGATGGTTGAGGTGAAAGGTTGATGCTTCTTTTGTCAAGTTATTCATCAGAACAATGTAAGTCATAAATATGTAAATTAACATGGTGTGAACCAAACAACTAAGTAAATTAAAGTATGAACGGAACAACAAATGTTAACAAGAGTCATGATTCCTCTCAAACTGTCTTATTAACCCTTTCCCCTTGATGGGTCACTGAAAACAAAAATGGTGTAAAGCCAGAGAGCCACCATCTTTATGACCTAATCTAATCCTCCAATCTCAATCTCTGTCTTCAGTTTGGGTTATCCTTCACACCACTGAGCTAAAATAACATCATAATAGTAATACAGCAGAGAATGAGCACAGATACTGTATAGCCTTCTTCACTCTCGTGTAACTCTCCCACCATACAGTACCTTCCCAACACTTGATGATGCCTTTCACGCAGGCTTAAAAAAAAGATTACCTTGCATGCTGCAGCATCGCCATTCAGGGAAGTTGAACACAGGATATAAATACATAAAAAAACATAAAATACAGGAGCTGCAAAGCAGACAGGTGAAGACATATAGACAACAATGTAGTGTATTAAACTGAATCACAGGTGAACAAAGTCATTTGGTATAAACTTAAAAAAAAAAGAAAGACTATGGCAGAACACACTTTTTCAATCTTACAAGTTTCTTTCCTTTTCATTTTTTTTTTTTTTTGCCTTTTCAGATAAAACTTTTTGCAACACAAAGGGACTGTAGAGTTTCTATTAAGAATAACAAAACAGGGAAAATACTGTAATTTACAAAAAAAAAAAAAAAAAAAAAAATCTATCAATTAGTGGTTGACTGTGTCCATTTGCTGGCATCCAATTTAAATCCACACAAATGCAATTTTTGTGGATGTAAATCTAAATAAAGTATGTTTGTTTTTTGGGTCACAATTATGATAAACTGCATGTAGAGAAACCATTCATCCAGTTGCTTACTTAATATCACTCTTTCAGTCCTGGGCATCCATTAACCAGATATTCAGGGTCGCCAGTGTTTGAAAACCAGAAAACATGAGTCAGCAGGTTAAGAGATGTTGAGGTTATCTTAAAGTTTGAGAACATGTTCAGTAGGACTCTATAGCAGTGAAGTGTCTTTTTTTTTCTCTGAGCACAGCCAAACAAAGGCTTTTCCACACACAGCACACACAAAAAGTAAAAAACAAACAATAAAAATAAACATTGGCATGCTCAGCCAGGGCACACGCATAATTATAATTATACAGGCCTTAAAAAGTGTACGAGGGATTTACATTCTTTGAAGAGATTCAAGAACAAACAAATGAAAAAAAAAAAAAAAAAAATCCTAAAGAAAGAACGAAGGGGGCAAAAAAAAGCCCACCACACAGCCTGAGCGGAATTGCTCAAACAAAACATAACAGGGAGCATTCACCAGGAACACAAAAACACAAAATGAAACAGTAACACGAGGCAGCCTCAGTGCAGACTTCAAACAGTGAGGTGGGACAGCAGGCTGTGGGCAGGACTTGGCGGAAAATGACTCTGATTGTTGCTGCTTATGTGGAGCCTGATGGAGTGTGTCAGCAGCCAACTGGGAGTCTGTATTTTTTTATGTTGCAAGGCTGCTTTCAACTGCTTCTTCCCCCACAAAGACATACAGAGAAACACAGTCATTAGCATTTCATGTAAGACTGTCTATAATGCACAGAAAAACAGCTACTCACATTTGTCTTAAAGTATAATTCCAGTTCATTACAACATCTATGTTATTTCATTAGTTTGAGCCATCAGTCCTATGAAATATGATTTCAACCTTGTGGTTCATCAAAGTATCTGCCGAGATCTGAGAATAAGATGTGGCAAAAAACTCCAGGGGCCAGATACAGTAATGATGCAAATGCCTAAAACACCGCTTCAAACACACAAGCTGGTAGAATGCTAACATGCTCCCAGTAACAATGCTATTATTAGGGCTGTACCCGACTCAGAATTATTTCAGTCGAATCAGATTGGGCTGTTCAATAAGAATATTTGACGAGTCTTTTTTTTCCATATTAAGTTTTAAAACGTTAATTTTAAGGGGCTCAGTGGGACGTTCAGTGTGACGACAGCATTCATATAATATAGTCAACAAGCTAACTGTGCTAACGATGGATCCGAAATGTGCAGCATTTTTGCCGACACTAGATGTCAAAGGAAAGTCAGAGACTGTGTCATATTATCTTGCTGTGAGCTGTAAATTCACCACTTCTAAGCAAAAGAGAAAAGATAATGTTATCTAAGAGCCTTATTGTGGAAAGTGTCTTCTCAACCTCTGTGCTGCTGCATCCCATCCGAAGCTGTCGGCACTCAAGAGCACTCACTCCACAGCAGAATCTGGGGACCAAAATGTCCACAGAAATACACTGTACAGCACACTGACTAGCAAAAAAATGCTAATGCTAAATAATTAATTAGCACTAAACACAAAGTACAACTGAGGCTAGTGGGAATGTCTATGTTTTGCAGGCATTTGGTCATAAATCAAAGTATTGGACAAACTTAAATTTTGACCTGACACTACAGGAAATCATCAAACTTGGTGGGATATCTGCTGGCGATCATGAATATCTTTACAAAACTTCATGAAAATCCCTCCAATAGATGTTGAGATATATCAGTCTGGAGGTGGACTAAAAGACCCACAGTGCCATCCCTCGACTTACAAATACAGATAGAGTGGCTAGAGACAAATTTTTTTAGGGTGACATGATCATGAAAGGCCCATGATAACGTAGAGGGAAATAAACAGGGATAGAATCTAATGATAAAACAGTAATTAAAGTTGTTTTTCCAGTCTACACAGCAATCTGAAAAATGCCAATCAAAGGCACATGATTTTTTAATATGTATTGGAGATACTACTCTAATTCTTTGAGTTAATGATGTTATCATTTTATCCCTGTGGCACACTTTGTAAAGTCTGTTTTAATAAGGTAAACTCAATCATTTATACCTTTTCGTGCAGGATGGGTTCACAATTTTCAATGTGAGCTTTCAGTGTTGGTGATGGGGGACAAAATTCACATTACAAAAACACACTCCAGAGTTTATCAGCGATTCTTCTTAAATGACCTAAGTGGGTATTAGTTGCCTTTTTGGCGCATAATGCCTTCATTTTGTCACTGTCCTTCCACTGCAGCGCAACAGAGAATCATTGTCCAGAAAACACACAGAGGGAATTTTGTATTACAAATACTGTAACTTTGGAGATACCCACCTAATTTGATTAACTCAGACTCACTTTAAATTGCTTGCAATCTGTAACTTCACTGCTCAGAGCAGGACGCAAAATTATTTCTTCATTAACCACACGTCACTCTGGACTATCTAGAACTCCTATTTGTATTCAAACTGATGGCATGAATACTGGCCGTGATATATATTTTTTATTTTTTATTACAGCAAGCAAAACCTGTTTCAATGTTCTCATGGGTCTTTGACTATTTTTTAAAGACAGTCTTGCTAAACTCTGTGTGCAGATGATGTTTTACAGGTACGTGTTTACATGTATTGCTATGCAAATCGTATTCAAGGGCACGTCTATCTGTCCATTTATGAAAATAATGATTGAGATTTATAAAAATGGAACCAGGCATAGGCATGGATTTGTAAATCTAAAAAAAGAATGCAAATGCATTTTTGTGTTTATGTGTTCACAGAGTTTTTTGAGTATTATGCATCAGGCCCCTGGGCTAAGATCAGACAGGTTTAAACAAACTAAGAGTTTACTCACTCAGAGCCTCTTTTGTGGTAATTTTTCTATCTGTGACACAGGGAGATGATGTGCCCACTCTTCATCCCCCCAATAGAGCTCTGATTGGCTCAATTGTTGTACAGCAACTGTAGAAACTGCTGTACGCAACAGCAGACTAATTTGAATCACTGAACAAATCACTTATGTGTAATCAGGCAACACTTTATCCAGATGATTTAAACCTGTGGCTCCCAGCACAAATTTGTGTGTAAATGGTTTAATTGGTCGCAAACAATTGACACGCTGTGAAGAGGGGTCCTATATTTTTCTGTCAAGGGTGACAAAGCAAAAATGTTTAACACCACTGATCTAAAGCACTTAATTTTAAGGTAAAAATGAAAGTGAGCGCACCTGAAATGTCTACAATAACTCCTCATTACACAGGAGACAAACAGGTTGGGTAATTATGTTATCATTCACTTTTGTTTTCTCCTCTAAATAAATTGGACTAACCCGTTTTTTCTTCTGTCTAATCATCTAACAGATCGCAAGCTGTATCGTACATTGAGATGTCAGCAACTGATTTGTGCATGTTGTAATAAACTGGAATTATACGTGATGACTTGTATGTATATTAACATTCACACTGAACTTGAACTTAAATGTAATCTGAGCAGACTCACTGCCTGTGTTTGTGTGTATAGTGCATACATATTCAAAAGTGACAATTCTTACCTCTTTGATCCCACATGGTACAGCCTGAGTGCCCTTAAACAGTGTGATTGTTCTCCTCTAGTTTCTTGCTCTCCTCAGATGTTCCCACCTCCTTCTCACCAGTTTTCCAGCTTCCTTGCCTGTGTTGAATACAGAATTGCAAAAGCGTGAAGCAACTCTGCTACAGAATGACCTTCTCACCATGCTCCAGACGTCGTTCCACAGTGGGGTGCAAACTCATCTCCTCAATATCCATACATCACTTCAGACTATCTACAACTCTACCCTATTAATATTCAAACTGATGGCATGACTACAGGCTATGAAATATTTTCAACTGTCTTTTTTTTCTCTTTTCTCTCCATATCTCCCTCTGCTACATGCTCTGATAGTATATACTTAGCTGCATATCTATGGAAGCCAAGAACGGCCATGCTTGCAACTATATTTTTAATGTCGTTTCTCAAGGTCACAAGTGAATTACTTCCTTATTACCATTACTCTGTGCCTCTTGTGCAAACCAGAGGCTCTGTGCACACAAGAAGACACCCTGTTACCACTTTATTACCATTACCATCTATTGCAATCAATAATATCAATTATGGGTACTACTTGATCTGATATTTTCAGCTTGAATCAGTTTCTACAGTTGTCAAGATGTCAGTTATGCATGTTGACACTCCTGATCTCTAATAACATTTTAAGTAGCCTAGCAAGAGGAAACAACCTTTTTGTAAATAGCTCCAGATGACAAATCTTGTTTTCTCAAGATAATTAAATAATACCTTGTGATCGCAAGATAACAGCATCAAAAATAGGTTTTTAAAGCACGGCTGTTCACAGCTTCCGTGTGCAACACTGTGACGTGATCATTTAAGGGCATGCAGAAATGTTGGCTTGATCTACTGTAAGAGACTGTGAGTGTATCCCTTATTCACCTTCCTTTTTGTCTTTCTAATTCACTTTGTGTAGTACAGATTTGGGTTTGTGCACCAGTGTGTGTTTCTATACCTTGAATTCTTCATGTAGAGCCAGTAGATGAGTCCCACCACAGCAGCAGCTATGAGGAGCCCTGCCACAACTCCCACTATGAGCTTTGCCTGGTCCTCTGATTCCTCCTGAGAACCTGACAACAGACAGCAGCACTCTACTTCAGCTGTATGACTAACACACACACTCAAACACTCACACAGAAGCTTTCCAACTGAGCACCTAAAGGAATTCATTGACAGACTGTTTGAACTTAGCTGTTGTGAGAACACAGACACCAAAATCATGACACATCCTAGGGAGATAATTCACTGTGAAGCTCTATGCCAACATTTTAGCTCGAGCTAACACTACACACAGCCAGCATCCCACCACCTTTACAAACTCTCCTCTGTTGCACTGGTTTATACTGTAGCAATAAAATGACACTTCCTCAACATTTTATTGCTTTGTCTTGTGTTTGGGAAACTTGTTTTGGTTGTTATCTGGGGCTACATGAAAAGTTTTGTTTATATTCCAGGAAACATCAGCAGTACACAATGAAATATTGAATATTTTGGAGATGGTGGCTGGTGTGTTTCTTTAATAGAACAGGAGAGGATTATCAGTGTGTCAGGGAGACGAGAAAATAAATCCGGTCTGTGTCTAGTTATACTTGGGAGAGTGTGGTGACGGGGTTGGAGAGGGGGGAACAGTCCTTTCCCCAAACTTGTAAATGCTGGGACAGTGCAGTTTTTAAAGTCACATAAAAACATATAGGAAAAAATTCCATTTACTATAGATATGATTCATTAAACTTAACATGATACCCTGTGACACCCTACAGCCAATAACGCTGTGATGCAATAGACTAGGTTCAGTTTTTTGTGAATTCCATCCACATTTTAAGGCAGTGGCAGTGCTGATGTTACTCAACGCCATTAGCCTGTGTTTTGACAATGTGCTTTGATCACACAGGAATTTGCGGCCTCAAGAAATACAGCTCCTTGGAGGCTGACAACTGTATAACCAGTCACTAAACAATCTAACACTGTTTGGATAAAGTGTTAGATCAGCCCCAAAATCATCCTTACCAAACTCACCAGTCTCCATTTACATAAACTGTAATTTTAGCTTGTATAGAGCCTGCATATTCTCACATCTAACTAGGAGAACTACGAGTTTATTTAAACCAAATCACAGTTGGTCATCTTAAAACAGTGAAAAGAAGAACCGGGATTGTGAGTTTTACTTGTTTTACAATGATAAAATTACTGAATTGATACTGGAAGGTTTGACAACTGCCTTTTTGATTTTGGGGTTGTTTCTAGTTCAACAAAAAGGATCTTACTCTTTAACAAAAATGTCTATCTCTGTAGGGATCCTTTCCATAAATTTGTCAGACACTTAGAATAACAGTCTGAGCCTGTTAGTGGCAAAAACAAATGCTCTTAGTGGATGTAAATTAATGGTGCAAAACATGCTCTGAGCTGCAGCTGTCTCGCTCAATACTGGACCAATGTAAGAAAAAATGTTCCCATTGTCACTTTGACATAAAAACATGGGAAAATAGGTTCCAGATTGAAAAAATTCCTTTAACTCTGGATTTTTATGTTTATTTGATGTGCAGAAAGCCAAACAGCACCTCATCAGCATGGTAACATGCTTTGTTTCCCCCCTTGGTGTATAAGGATGTGACGTTTTGTGGGTGTTCCTTAATACTGACTGTATCTTTGCCTTCCTGTCAACGGTTCTGTAACTGACGTTGTGCTTCATCACAAATATATTCAGCAATTACTCATACCAGTCTAATGAATGTTTAAGTCTGACTCATTACTCTCCATTTTCTCACCAGGTCACAGGAGGCGGTGCTAAAGCTGCTGAATGACAGTGTGAGGGTAGCTGGTGAGGTGTGTGGAATCCATCGCTGACGTGCATCATTTGCCGATACTTTTTTACTACAGTATAATTCAGGGTTACAGTGACTTGTTTTTATTGACAGGAACTAAGGATGGTGGGTCATAGGAGTTGATGTGTGCAGCTACAAATCACTATTCAGAGGACGGAAACATGATGACTCATCTAACATAGTTTAAAAAAAACATCAGCTACACTGAGCTACTGAAGTGTCATCTTTTAAATATACTATATCTGCAGAGATTTTATTGCTACAAGACCATATATTGTACTTTGAATACAAATGCTTTTAACAGATAGTGTCCTATTATCCATGTGCATATGTTGTCCAAATGGTGGCATTATCAATGGCACAAGGATAGGACTGGTGTGTCTTCATCATTTAATTATGTGGTGTCCTTTAATAATCATCAGGCACTCTTCATAATTGTCTGCATGAGTTAGCCAGTTAAAAAAATAAATAATGATGATGGAAAAGCTGAGAGGATAAATGTTCACACACAGTATCGTCTACAGGTAAAGTAATGAATGTAGCTCAGTTTATGCATGAAGACAGAGTGGTGAGTGTTGGGTGCATCATCAGAGAATCCACCAGGGTAACACTTTAGTTCAATTCGCCAAGATAGTATGTTTTACTTCAGGAATACCATAACATTTTGAAAAATAAATAAATAAGAAACTCAGCAGAGCTTACTGAAAAGTGTCTAGAAAGTAAAAGATAAGGGCAAAGGAAAACAAAATCTTACCTTCTTCCTCCCTTTTCTCCTTAAAAACTGAAATCAAACATAAATGAATTAGAAATCATAAAAGCAAAAGGCAAACAAAACATATATATGCTGTTTGTCTAAAAACCCTGAAGCCAAACAAGATTCTACACTCATCAAACATAAAAGAGGCCTGGCCAGGTGTAGCCTCACAAAAGTTGTTTTTTTTTGTTCTGATAGTGCCTTACAATAAGCAAAGTGTACCTTGGAAAGGAGAAAGCAACAATACATTCTAAAAGCAACAATTTACTATGCTTTCAGAGCATTTGCCAGGCAGTGGCTCTTACACTGCAGGGAAAATAGGCGAGCAAGGTTTAGCACCCCAACAAAGAAGAAATACAGCCAGACCCAGGAGATAGTGAAGAGACAAAAGAAAGGATGATTGTCAAAGACAGACAGAACAAATGAGGATGAACAGCAATGGCACAGAATGAATGTATGAACTGATGTCACTGTAGCATTTAGCGTTAGCCTTTGACAGTCCCAGGCTTTGGTTAAATAATCCTTTTTGTTTTATTTGATTTCATTCCAGTATCCATGGTGGGCACAGTGTAAGGAAGTGTAGTGTAGGAAGGAAGTGTTAAGTGTAAGTAATTGGTGCCCTTCACTGCGCGCATTTCAATATAAGCATATTCTGCAACTGTTAGATTCAGCAAGTAAGTGCTGTTGACGATATGTTTATATGACTTGTGGAAAATGATAATTATACAGTTTCCTCAATGACAGGAAAGACAATTTAAAGGGACAGTTCACTGAATACAATCAAAACTACATATTTTCCTCTTACCTGTATAGCTATTTATCAGTCTAGCTTGTTTTGGTGTGAGTTACCGAGTGTTAGAGATATCGGCAGTAGAGATGTGGTGCTCCAAAAAATACATTTAAAAAACTCGAGAAGGAGGACGCATGCATCAACTGCTAGCTCACCTAGCACAACCATGCTAGCTAACATTACAGCTCAGCTGAGGAGTACGCCATATAGGTTTACATCTCACGCTGTCCTGAGCACGAGCCTCTTGTCAATGAGTAGATGCACGTTTCCATCTCCACAGTGATACAGTTGGCAGGTGTAGTTCGACAGAAAGAAAATAGTTCCCACACTAAACTGCTCACAATAAGGTTTGCAGATTATCTTGAGTGACTGGGCCATGCTTTCTTTTTTTTAAAAGCAATTTTTGGTGCCATCTAGTTACATTATATTGAAGTAGGCAGACATCTCTACGGCCGATATCTCAAATACTCGGCAACTCCCAGCAAAACAATCTAGACTGATAAATAGCTGTAGGTCTAGGTGAACTGTCTCTTTAAAGTCTCTCCACATTCAAGTGCTGTCTGTAACAACAGACATCACCAAAACCTGCAAAACCTGCAAAAGTATAGTATAGTATGGTATAGTATATATATAGTATAGTTGCTATGCCAGTGTATCCCACAGAAGAAGGAAAGAACCCCAGCAGTCCTAAAACATTAACAGTGAGTAACTTTCTCCACGGGTGTAAAGCTGCAAAGAACAACAGTGTGATGAGCAAAGAAATCGATGCTTAAGCTATTTTGTCAGCATCATAGTGCCTGACCCCCACTGTTCAACCACAACGCTGCTGTGATGGGATTGAAAATGTAAGAATACTGCTGATCACATTTTATTGTTTTTACTGCTGAAATGGGTTCCACATGGGATGAACTGAGTCTTGGGATGACATGTTGTTCTAGATGTCCGTATCATTCATAATTCATATATTTAATGTTTGGTGTATTCTTATATTCCAGACATTACTAGATAACTTTCTTTTTCTCAGTATGTTTTGCTTCAATGCTTCAATGCCAGCTTTAAAAATATGTTTATACTCATAATCCAATCTATATATTTCTTGTATTCTTCTATTCTTCTTCTATTGCTTGTTATATCCTATCATATTATGTTGGTGCGATGATCTAACAACACTGTGCCAATGACTGAAGTTTTATCTTCTCTTCTTATTGTCTGGGTTGACCATTAAAGATAAGATAGCTCACACCCAAGCAACTTGATTGCCCTCAACTGCAGAGAGGCTTTGAGTTGTTTCAGTGTTGTCCTGTTTCATGTTACATCTTTTGTTGCAAAGCTGCTGGCGAAATTCCCTCCGACTGTGAAGTCACACTGGCAGTAACGCAAACATCAAGTCACCAGCAGCCTGTTTGTTTCCTGCAGTACTGAGCTGCAGAAAAAACTCATGTGGAGACGGTCAACAAGGTTATTGGCTGTGAGGAGCTGTCACTACACAGCAAATGTCTGTGTGAACACTGTAAGAAGAGTGGAACTTTAATTTGACTAATTGGTCGCAGTTTTCAACTAATACTGCCTAATTAGCCAAATACATTGACTCAAAACAACAAAAGGCAGAATCACAGCAAAGCGAGTGAAAATACATGATTTGTCTCCTCAAAGACGTAGAACTTGAGCTCTCCCTTAGAAGCATTACTGCAGCTCTCTCATGTCCCACAATTGGGAAAACAAAGCCAACCAACCAACTTCCTGACAAGCATTAACTTACCAGAGGCGACATTGATGGTCTTGGTATCTTCTCCCAGCTTGTTGCTGACGCTGCAGGTGACAGTCAGATTCACCCTGGGGACCACAGTGATTTTATGGATGGCCTTGCCGTTAGAGTACGAGCTCTCCTCCTGGAGGCACAGCAGAAAAACAGTCACAGGAAGAAGATATGGGAACATATTTTTGGGGGAAGAAATCTCACACATGTAGCAGCTTCTTTAGTTGCACACACATTATCAACGTTCCCATTCTACAGGATGTGTATTGCTTGACAGGTGGGGAACTGTGAAATGGTGGGAAGTCAGAACAGGAGGAAAATACTGCAAATGTCGACATCAGGAGTGCTGAACTCTGCCAACGGAGGGGAGTCCGGGGAGACAGTAAGCGGAAAACTGCAAACTCATTCTGAATGCAGGAGTAAACACAAAACATCCTGTTCCTTGCCAACAAACCTGAATCCAGCAGAGACATATTGCCTCGTTGTTAGAGCATTACCTGCTCATGATGAGGCCTGGAGCACTTCATCACACAGCATCTTGATAAGTACAATATTTATAGGAGTGAATCACAGTCTGCACTGAGGCTGAACTTCACCCACACGGTGTGGAAAGCCTGTCTCACAGAATTTTTTGGCTAATTAAAAAACTATTCTTTATTAAATCTCCCTCAGTGTACCAGAATGTGCAACACTGTTTGCATTTCCATTGATCTCTCAATATCAGGGCCAGGACCTCTTTAACACATTCATGGCACTGTTACAATATGTTTTATCATGCCCTGTAAAGATCTAGCTTTTGTGCACTATCACTGCTAACTGAAAAATCATGTCATGTTTAAATTCAAGGATGAGGTGCGCCTTTATGGGTTGAAAAAAATATCATTATTTGAATAGTCAGGAGGTTAGGGTTAACTATTTGGAGATATGTGACTTCACATGACAGCAACCATTTGCAACTACTTTATGATGCAGTTTATTGTGAGGCTACTTGTGACGAGAAATTGCCACAATTTATCAAATGTTAGCCTTAACAGGACAATTAAGTAGCTTTAAGAGCAGAACTGAAGCTCAGACAGATGTGTGTTAATCCATACATCATTAGCTGGCATCACTCATTCTTAACCAACCGGACCCAGCCAGGAAACCAGACATTATTTGAGCCTTAAGTCATTACCACAGGCATTCCTCAAGGATGTGTGAGTTTCCCCTTATTCTGTTTACATAAAAAAAGCAAATGATTGTACAAGTTCTCTTGTGACACTGATAACTTGGGGCTTATGGATACAGATGTTGAAATATCTGGCTTCACTGTGGAGGCTAAAAAGTTTGCACCATGGTGGGATTACCATTATTTCATTGTAAACTTCATTTTTTTGATCCAGGACATTTGCGGGACTATTTTATCACCCACACTTCTGCTCTTAAAGCTGCTCAATTGTCCTGTTGAGGCCAATATTGGATCAAGACCACACAAGTAGCATCACGATAAACTGCAGGAATAATAGTTTCCATTGGTGAATGCAGCACATTTTTGCGTATGGTTGCTGTCCTGTGAAAATCACTTATCTCCAAATGGTACTAACCCCCTAACCTCTAACCCCTAACCTTGTGACTTTTCAGCTGTGTGGTAATGCTTTTTTCACATAATAGTTGAGAACAGATTTTTTAAAATGGTTTTCTTTTTTTTTTTGTATTTTTTCACAAAAAATCGTACAAATACTGGGGTATACATATTACCTGTGATCTATCTTGGAATATCTGTGTGAATTATGTATGCACTAGAATAGTAATGCTGTTATTTTATCATGCTCTGATTGAGAGTATATTACGCTACAGAACTCAGCTTGGTTTGGTAATTTATCAGAAAAGTTAAAATAACAAATAAATAGACTGGTCCACACAGCAATGAAAGTGATTGGGGATTACATAGGCACCTCTCCCTCCAAATGCTCTTTGTAATGACTATAGTTAAATGGGCTGGGGAAATTATTGCAGACCACTCCCATGCCCTGTTTTCAGAATATGAACTGCTCTTATCAGGTAGATGCTACGGGGTTCCTATTAACCACAGGAGGAGTTACCTAAAAGTCTTTTATCCCTCTGTCAGTGAATTTTCTTAACTCAGGATATGAGGAGGGTGTGAAATGAGGGCTGGTGATACACATATCTGAATGCACTTTATGTTTGCACCTGTCTGTGTTGTGCACTTTATGTCTGTTTCTGCAATATGTGTTTTTATGTCCAAGTCAAATTTCTCTAGGGACAAATAAAATAATCCAAATCTTAAATATTGAAATTATCCTCACTCAACTGCATCTGATGCATTTTGACTCCAGCAGTGAGCGAGGTTGTTCACAAGTTCCAATATACAATGGCTGCTAAGACATAGTTATGCTCTATGCATACAGCCTCAGGGATACAGCACTGTACAGATGAATGTCATAATGGAGCAATGGCAGAAAAGAGTGAAAGCCTCAGCAGGAGCGCTCCACTTTTATTGCAAAGAACTAAGCCAACTCTGAAAGGCTCCTTAAAGAACACTTTGACACCCCACTGCACTGTTTGCTATTTTGCTTCATTTTGCTGCAGCTTCTTTTTCTCCACTAAAGACACTAAGCACACACACACACTTTCTCACTCATGCTCCAACACTTACGTCTGTGCTATTGACGCTCCATTGGAAGCTTGGCTCTGGTACTCCCTCAGCCTCGCAGGTCAGAACTTTGTAACTAGCGTCATCAGCACGGTGTTTGGTTAGTCTGGTGATCACAGGCTTTCCTGTTTCAAACACATTATGTTGTCACTCACATTGTTTAGTTCACTAACATTTCATTACACACACATATTTCATGATATGTAGAGAGTTGTTATGATCTCCCAAAAACAGATTGAAACACTTACACCCTGGCATGTTTGCCTTTTTTTTTTAAGAAAAGAAGTCTGTCCGACTAAATATGAGTGTGACATTTTTAGTGTTCCACTCATAACAGCAAGCACAAGGGTTACTATCACACACACACACACACACACACACACACACACACACACACACACACACACACACACACACACTTCCTCACCTTCTACAACCAGTTCAAAGCTCTGACGTCGCATGAGGCCAGTCATGGAAAGTTCCAATACATAGACTCCTGCATCAGCAAAGGTCAAGTTGGTCAACTCCAGCTCCTTCAGTGCCATTCCATTCTGAAAATCAGAGTCACAACGTCAGCATGTTTTTTTTAAGCTAAGTATGGCTGTAACTTTAAATTTAAATGTCACAGTAACACAAATCTAATAATAAGGAAGAACTGTAAATGTATGAAGGCAAGACGGCAGTTTCATCTATGCATCTATAACCACTTCTCCTGTTCAGGGTCACATGATGTGCAATTCAGTGGAAATTCCAGGGCTGTGGACTCGAGGCACATGACTTAGCCTCAAGTCAGACTCAAGTTACAAATTTGACGACTTTAGACTTGATTTGACGAATACAGAAGACTTGGACTTGAACACCAATGACTCGTGACTTCACTTAAACTTAAGCCATGACCTTTTTCCAGTGGCAAATTATGTCCCCAAAGGAAAACTTTGTCAATGTCAACAGTTTTATCTGGTAAAATAAAGTTTTTAGTCTCTTCATGTCACTTCAGTCATTTTTATTGCAGCAAATTGTATCCAGTAAACTGAAAAAAGCAACTATGGTGTTATGGTGTTCTAGTAGGCTACCATAAATTTAGTTTGTAGTTGTAATAATAACAATTAATATAATAAAAAAAACAATACTTATTGCCACACAAAAATATAAATACTATAGATTCTTTTCCCCACCCCAACTTGATACCTTCTGTCAAGGCCAAAGATTTAAAAGTAAAAAGTGCCACGAGTCAATTTTTTTCCCTTCATTTCCCAAAGAAACTAATAGTAATGCTTTTCATTCCCAGCCGAATTGCAGTATGCAAAACGTGCAGGTTGAAAATTACATATGGAGATGCAACAACTTCCAATAATGTTGTTTTAACAGATAAATACAAATTTTAAGAAGTATTAATTAATTCTGTAAATGTAATATAATATTACTCTGTTGTAAACATTCAGTGAAGTGCATGTTATGACTTGACTTGGGATTTGCCATTCTTGACTTTGGACTCAACTCAGGTCTAGCCTGTCTTGACTTGGGATTTGAGTGCAAAGACTTGAGACTTATTTGAGACTTGCAAAGCAATGACTTGGACCCACCTCTGTACTTCACCACTGGCTTTTTCTCCTATTATTTTGGGTTTTTTTAGAATAAACTGACTCCAATACATTAACTGTATCTTACTAAGATACTACTAATACTACTACTCTACTTCAGTTGTGGATAAGCCTTTGATTAACAGCTGCCCCTTTGCAAACACTTCTAAATCTACCATCCCTTCTATAAATGCAGCATAATGTGCTCTCCTTAATGTATTTTATTGTTTAGGCTGAGCTCTCTGTCAGATACAGTGTAGAACAATTAGTTTGATGCTACCATCTAGCTCCTGATGTGTTGAAGGAAAAAGAAATCATCAACATCCAACCATTATTCACATTATGTAACAGATCAGAGTGTGATTCTGCAGTCAGGTTTGATTACTGGCTTTACTTTTATTTTCTTTAACACAGTACACTGATGCCACTTGTCTCTGATCAGCAAACCAACCCTGACACCATTACCTTTGTCCATGACTCTTTAGCGTCACCCGAGGAGCTCTTCTGCACCTTCACAGATAAGGTGTCCCCTACTGTCTTCACAATCTTCCCAGTGGGAGTCAGACTCAGGTCCAGGACTGAGAAAACAAGACAGAAAAAGGATGGTTCTGCTGAGTCATATCGGCTGGTTGCATCTTATCGGAGGCAGCGAAGCTGTTATGATGGTAGCCTTGAAGGGGACTCATTCAACACTGATGTCACAAGGTCCACTTTCAGACACAATTTAGTGCTGAGAGTTCAGCTTTCATGTCTACTTTCTGAAGAGCCAAAAGGTTTTCATTTTTTAAAAAACACATCTGCCAGGAAGGAAACACTTATTAACAAAGAGTAAATAGATCAGACAGCATTTATTCAGTATTTGCTTATTGAATATAGGTCAGTTGAATATGTAACTGTTAATGTATGGTAAATAAAAACAAAACTCCACACTTCAAGGTGACACCAGCTACACTTATCTGAGAGTAAGGGCTTATGAGATGACATTCTGCTGCTACAGCTGGGAGTGTTATACATCTTCATAAATCTTCTTGTCAACAAATTGTGTGTGTATACCCAAACCAGCAATTAATCTTTCTAACAAGAATTGTGTGTGCATCCAAAGCCTTCCTCTATGCCACAGAGCTCTATTATTGTCCAAAAACTATTAAAAACACATCAGTGAGCCACACTGCTGCACTGGGTGACACATTCCTTCATTAACATGAACACACGCACTGTAGTTTATTTTGACTCAATCCCACATACACAGTCCTGCTGCCACAAATACTCAATAGAGCACCAAATGTTGATTAATCTGCCACAGAAAATAGATCTGCAAAAAGTAGGTGTGACTAATGATTGCTGAAAACTACAGTAACTAAAACTTTTGGGAAATTACTGGGACTTTTTTTAACAATATGAAACTGCATAACAGTGGGGCTGCTTTTAAACTTTTACATCTTCAGTGGGAACCAATGGGCTTAGAGCTGACAGCCACAGACAGGGTAGGGAAATCAGACGGTAATGAGAGATATGCAAACACATTTGTTGACAGTAACAGAAATAAAGAATAATGCCAGCATCAGTGGTGTATTTCTGCTACATTTTGACTTTATGTTGGCATAATTCTGCAGTGATGCCAAGCTCAAATGTCACACTCTCATATGCCCCCATTGGTGAGCCTAATTACAAGAAGGAGCTTGACATGTTTTCACCAGAACATCTTGAATTACATATAACAAGAACATGGTGCTGAGGTGCATCCAGGTGATGGTGGCAGATACAAGCTCCCCACTGCAATATACCATTCACAACAGTCTTGTGAATTCAGTGTATAGGCTACTTGTAAATGAGTATTTAACTGTGATCAGGAAATACTTCTAAAACCCTGTTTAAAGTAAAATACAGAGATGCACCGATTGCAATTTTGTTGGCTAATTCCAATTTCCGATTTTTTTATAATAGTTTGACCTGCCCTTTCCAATTTTGGCTGATTCCAATTTCCTTTCTCTCTAAAAACTATAATTGACAGCATACACAAAGATATTTAGAGATTTTTCTTTAAAGCCACTGGAAACTTGGCTAGAAATAGTAAAAATCCATTTATGATGTCAAAAATGAGTGTCTCAGAAAGCATCCATAAAAATGTGAGGAAAAATAAATGTCTGTCATTGTTAAAAACCTTGTTCAAAAACAGCTAATTTGACTGCTCACACCATTTGTCTGGGTTGTGGTGGTGTGATCAGATTAAGCTTGATCAGCTCCCTTTCAGCTTAACTAACATTACCACTGTATTTACCTTTCAGTCACTAGTTATAACGTTTTGCTGCCATGGCATAAACTATCATACGGACCCTATTTGGTTAGGAAGCCAAAAAGACTGACTAACAAACTAGGTTAGACCACCAAAATCTGTGTTCTTATCAAACTCTACCTCCCGGAATATGGCGCTGATTGTTTTAGCATTTTCCATTCACTTACATGAAACAGTTAGCATTAGCTTTTCAATGTAAAACCTTTTAGCTTTTTATCCACTACCCCAGTAGTCTGCAAGTTGTCTTGACTAATTTGCTAACTAGCAGACTAGGGTAGACCACCTATATTTTTTAAAATTTTTTTAATTGAGTTATAGCCAGGCTTTGAAGCCAATTTTCATGGTGGCCAAATGGTGAGAACTTCAACTCCCAAGCCTGTCACTTGATGCCATTGGGCCCTTTTCCCATAGACTTACATTGGGAAAGAGATGTCTGTAAATCAGTGGATAAATTTTTTGAGCATCACCACCCTTCGGAAATGATTTGTGTGACTATCATGACTTGATCCCTTTGGTCCTATAACATTTGGATTGTCAAGATGCGCAGCAAGAATTAATCTTTTTATCCCCATTCAAGTTAGCAGAGCGCCAAACCAGAAGTAGACAGCTCAGCCAGCGGAGGTCCCTAGTGCGCTTCCTCTATGAGCCCAATAATGCTGAAGCAGCGCTGATCATTTGGGTAATGTTAGTACTTGGAAATCAAACTTTTTTAGCTTCATGCGCCACTGGGCAAATTTCATTGGAATGAACAGAATCCAGCCTCCAACACTGTATCCAGGTCTCTTCATACATCCATGGTTATACCTCCCAAACTGAATAATCATCTTCCATCCACTTAGATGAAACAATCACCAATAGCTTTGCTGTAATACACCGTTGAGCTACTTAGCAACTCCGTGATTAATACAGATTTGGGTAGTTTACCCCACTCTGCAAGTTAGCTAAACACTGTGGCTTTTAAACCATGTGCAGCATGCATAAGAATGAATTACAACTTTTGAAAAGAGAGTAGCAGTCAGTGGCTGTAACAATACCAACTGTCTGTGCTGCTGTTTTGATGGGGACAGGATCTGCTATGTCTTACAGGTCATGATTACAGGTCACAAGTCATACATCTCTCGTCCAGTGTGGTTTAAGTAAAATTGCTTTTGTTCTTCCTGTCAATGTAGAGTTTTCATACTCCAGAATGGGTATTATTACAAAAACTATCATATGTATTTGAGTGCATGAGTTGCTGTTCTGGGAAGGCAGTTCATCGTCTCATTTTGTTGGGAACAGGGAAAAAAATCACATCATACAACGAGGTGGTAAATGTTTAGGTACACGCTGTCAGAGGACATTTACGTTACTGCCGGCCAGCTAGTCGGAGCAACAGCAACTTTCCTTTTCTACGACAGCATGAGACACACACAAACACACAGTCACAAAAATATCTGTAACAATTTCCAATTTAGAGAGCTATTGTTTTCTTTCCTCAGTCACAAACTCAATTTAAAAGTTGGGAGCTGAAGAAACACTTCTTTGTTTAAGATGTGTGAAATGCACTGAAGCTGCGATATGGGACGTAGAGGAGGGGAAATGTGTCAGACGTATTTTTTATTACAATGATAGGACCCATTTGAACTGAAGGCTCAGAGACATACACCTGGGAAGAAGGGAGTAATTACTTGAGGGAGTGCTGGTGGATGGTAGGAGGGAAAACAGCTTATCAGTTGCCTGAGCTCCTCTCCCAAACACTTTTGCTCACTCTGTGTCAGAAATTTCTAATTAGTTCTCCTCCTCCTCCTCCCAGCCTGGCACTCCACGATCTGCTTCCCTGCCAGACTGGGCTGTCGAAGTTTAAATTTGATTACCATTACTCTGCTCCCATGACTTTATTTACATTGAATAAAAGTGTCGTGTTATTTATAGGAAATACAGGAAGTTTCAGTCAAGATGGAAAGAGCATGGGGAGTTTTGAGGGAGCAGCCGTGGCTCAAGGCACAGCAAGGACAACAGTTGGAAGTTTCTGTCTTTATGACCTTGTTGTGGTACAGTGTGCTAAGGCTCTGCACATGTCATGAGTACTCACAGCTAACAACAACGTTCTGGGAAGCCTCCATTTTCTCGTTGTCAGGCAGGGAGCATTTGTATTCACCCCCAGCATCTCTGCTGATGGCAGCCAAAGTGTAGGTGTCCGAATTTTCCACCAGCATTTTCTGGCCCTGGTGGAGAGAGAAGAGCAGGAGGAGGGATAAGGAGGAGAGAGGTACTATTAGCTTCTGTCACTCTGATAGAATATCAGAAAATGAGAAAGGAAGGAAGAAAGAAGACATTACGAAGACAGAAGTAATTTCTTACGAGACTAGTGCAGAGGTCCACTTAATTATCTGAATGTAAATACTCTTAACCTAAAGTCAGATTGATAAAGAATATGGAGCTTTTAAAGACCTATAGCAATAACAAGAGCGGAGACGTAAGTCTCAAGTCTTTGGACTCAAGTCCCAAGTCAATACTGACAGGTCCTAAGTCAAGTCCCAGGTCCTAATCTTTGAGTTTCGAGTCCTAAACAAGTCATAATTTGCTCTTCACCAAATGCAAAACCAATATAACAGCAGAGTAATAATATATTACATTTACAAAAAAAAGGACTGTTTTTTTTCAAAATTTGGATTCATTTGTTTAAACAAGTTCATTGGAAGTTGTTGCATCATCACTGGTAATTTTCCACCCGCACTTTTTACATACTCTAATTTCCTATTGTTGATCACCTGTAGTTTTTATACACAAACCAAATTATTTTTGGTATCATTTTTTAACTGGCGCTCAGTAACGTTAAGTTAGTTCTTCTTGGTCTCCTACAAGAAATGAATTCAAGAAATGAAGGGAAATTAATTGACTCGTGGCAATATTCTTTATAATCTTTGGGCTTGGGGGAAGGTTTCAAGTATTTCCAAGTCAAAAAGCTCAAGTCCAAGTGAAACCCCAAATTATTGGTGTTTAGGTTGAAGTTGAGTCGCAAGTCTTTTTTTTTATTTTGTTGAATTTAAAGTCATCAAATTCATCACTCATTCTGACTCATGTCAAAATCATCTATAAAATACTTAAAAACTGAGCTGCCACCAAATTCTAGTTTACATTTTAAATACTATCTTTTCCACTTTTAAGATTATTTCAGAAGAGAAAATTGAAACTTGTGGTACCGTAAGTGGTAAAAAGTGGCTGCCACAGTCTGGGTGGTAAAGCATTGGCAGAATTCTCAATGACCAACTACTAACCACAGCAGACAGCAGTGTGCTGTTTGAGGTTGAACTCTGGGCTGTGACTAACCTTGATGTGGAAGGTGAAGGAGCTGGGTGGAGGGTTGCCATCGGCATGGCACTTCAATGTCACGTTATCTCCTTCTACGATGGGTCCCTTGGACATGATTTGGAGGCTAACCTTCTCTGATGGATCTGAGAGGGTCAGAGGGCAATTAAGGGAAAAAAGGAATGGGAGAAAAAAAAAGCATGGGCGTCAAAGCTTCATAGACACTTTTCCTGACAAATAAATTACCCTCAAAGTGGATCAACTCAACCATCAAGCAGGACAGATACATACAACAGTTGAATAATTTTCCATCACATTTTGAAAGGAAGGTGACCCTATCAGTCTTCTGATCAGCCAAGCATGTAGACCACCCTGCTTACACAGGAATAAACTGGGAAAAAAAGTCACCTCAGTAGCTTACAAAATGGAAATTCCCTCATGAACTTGCTACTGCTGAGGCCTTTCAAGATCCCTGCTTTCATTTATTGATCAGAGCCTCCCACTCCATCTGCTCCTCAAAGTTCAGGGATGTGATCAGGAACCTAACGAGTGCACTGACTGTAAATCCCCAAAACCCACAAATCCTAAAAAATCCTTTAGCCAATGAAAAAGCCAGCAAAAGCTCAGCAAGCACATTGTTCACTACATCACTATTATGTGCACTTGTGGTAAACCACCTCCCATGACAAGTTTTTCAATCCTATACAACTCTGTGTTCTCAATCAACAACTATCTCAAACTAGGACGACTGCAAGTGTTTCTCATATGGTTAACAGAAAAGTCATCCACACACCAAACAAGGCACATGGCACTTTTCTTTACTTGAGGAGTTATGTTCAGCTTCATACAGCACTGTATGCTTCTCAAGTGCATTTATCCTGTAAATTATACATCGCATTCAGCTCATGATAAGATACAGTGCCCTCCAAAAGTATTGGAACAGTGAGTCCAATTCGTTTACTTTTGTTGTAGACTGAAAACATTTGGGTTTGACATCAAAAGATGAATATGAGACAAGAGATCAACATTTCAGCTTTTATTTCCAGGTATTTACATCTGGATCTGATACACAACTTAGAAGATAGCATTATTTGTAATGGAACACAAAATTTTTAGGTGAGCAAAAGTATTGGAACATATAAACTTAAAATAGATTAAAGTGAATGAGACTAAATATTTAGTTGCAAATCCTTTGTTTTCAATAACTGCATCAAGCCTGTGACCCATTGACATCACCAAACTTTTGCATTCTTCTTTTGTGATGCTTTTCCAGGCTTTCACCGCAGCCTCTTTCAGTTGTTGTTTGTTTTGGGGGGTTACTCCCTTCAGTCTCCTCTTCAGCAGGTAAAATGCATGCTCTATTGGGTTTAAGTCTGGAGACTGACTTGGCCAGTCTAAAACCTTCCACTTCTTGCCCCTGATGAACTCCTTTGTTGTTTTGGCAGTTTGTTTTGGGTCGTTATCTTGCTGCATGATGAAGGATCTCCCAATCAGTTTGGTTGCATCTTTCTTTAAATTAGCAGACAAAATGTTTCTGTAGACTTCTGAGTTCATTTTGCTGCTGCCATCATGTGTTACATCATCAATGAAGATGAAAGAGCCCGTCCCAGAAGAAGCCATGCAAGCCCAAGCCATGACATTACCTCCACCGTGTTTCACAGATGAGCTTGTATGTTTGGGATCATGAGCAGATCCTTTCTTTCTCCAAACGTTCGCCTTTCCATCACTTTGGAAAAAGTTAATCTTTGTCTCATCAGTCCATAAAACTTTTTCCCAGAATTTTTGAGGCTCATCTCTGTACCTTTTGGCAAATTCCAGCCTGGCCTTCCTATTCTTCTTGCTAATGAGTGGTTTGCATCTTCTGGTGTAGCCTCTGTACTTTTGTTCATGAAGTCTTCTGTGAACAGTAGATTGTGACACCTTCACTCCTGCCCTCTGGAGGTTGTTGCTGATGTCACTAACAGTTGTTTTAGGGTCTTTCTTTACAGCTCTCACAATGTTTCTGTCATCAACTGCTGATGTTTTCCTTGGTCTACCTGTTCGACGTCTGTTGCTTAGTACACCAGTGGTTTCTTTCTTCTTCAGGACATTCCAAATGGTTGTACTGGCTATGGCCAATGTTTGTGCAATGGCTCTGATTGATTGTCCATCTTCTCTCAGATTCACAATTGCTTCTTTTTCAGCCATAGACAGCTCTCTGGTTTTCATGTTGGTTCCACCTATAAATGCAGTCTGCACAGGCAAAACCTATCGTACCCAATCTGAAACTGAGCTCAGACATCCAGTGCTATTTATTGTTTGAATAATCAATGTAATTGGGAGACACCTGGGCAACAAAACACACCTGTCAGTCACATGTTCCAATACTTTTGCTCTCATGAAAAATTGGTGGGTTCAAAAAAAAGGTGCTATCTTCTAAGTTGTGTATCAGATCCAGATGTAAATACCTGGAAATAAAAGATGAAATGTTGATCTCTTGTCCCATATTCATCTTTTGATGTCAAACCCAAATATTTTCAGTCTACAACAAAAATAAAGGAATTGGCCTCACTGTTCCAATACTTTTGGAGGGCACTGTATGTCATATAGCCTGACACCACAGAGCAACTGAATAAATACATGTTATATTAAATGCAGTCTGGTGTAGCTAGATGTCTTGCAGTGTTCTTGCAGGTCCTGTTGTCCGTGTATTATAAGTCAATATGTACTCTTTATATGTTGTCATTACCTTGCATATAACAGCAAGATGATTCTGGATAAGATGGCATTAAAAAGTGTGATAGATTTTTTTCTTTTTTACTGTTAGGGCCTGTGTGAGTGTTTTCTTCTGATCGCCGGCATCTTTTATCAATTGTTCCCAATGAGGAAGGAGCCAAGAGAAAAAGCACAGCACCCTGCGTCTTTTTCTCAGAGCATACCAGCTTTTTGTGTGGCTGCTCTGAGTGCTTCTAATTGAAAGTCTTTGAACTTTTCAGAATGGCGCCGGTGATGTCACTGCCGCTCCTTCAGTTTCTGTCTATCCTGAGCTGCATGATATGTCAGTCAAAAATTACTACAAAGACAGAAGAGCCTGTTTGTGGGAGCAGATCAGCTAGCGGACACATAAAGCTGCTGGTAAGTGTTGTGCTTTCATCACTGTGCACATTATAAGCTTGTTGTTAACTGTGTAGTCAACCCTCTGTTAAAGTAGTGTTATGTTAGCTACCTAACTAGTGTTAATGTCAAGATATTGTTACCAAAGAAACAAAACCTACACGTAGTGCACCATCAAAAAAGATACTGCCAGCACTTTTTTATTAAGCGCTGGGACGAAGCGCTCCACACAGCTTTGATGCCTAAGAAAGGTTCTATGTGAGCACAGGCCCTTACTCAGGATGACTCTGGGGCTACACACGAGGTATCTTGGAATAATGCCCTAAATCATGGTTTTAAAAGTATTTTAATCAGTCCTACTGCTCCAAGGCAGTTTCATACTCTAACTGCATTAAACAGCTCACAGCTAGACTCGCTAGACTGATTTACTCTCCTCTCTATAAAAGTTGGCTAATCAGAGCAATTTGCAGCATTTAAACTGTGAAGTCACCATTCGCAGCATCTCACACGTGAATTATGGAAGCTGCGATTGTCAGCCAATCAGTCCAGTATTGAGAGGTTTTTAATTAGGTGACTGTGGCTCAGGAGGTAGAGTGGGTCATCCTTTAATCACAAAGCTGGCAGTTTGATCCCGTACTTTGTCTGGTAAGGTTGAAAAGTGCTTTATGCAGTCCATTTACCATTCAACTGAACTAATTAAACTCAGCCTTTAACTACATTAATCAGAAAGAAGCTTGTCTGAAATTATTCTTATCTTGAATCACGGTGTATTTGGTGTGTGAATAATTTATGGGAAAGTCTGATGTATTTTACACTCTTGCATTTCAGACACTGAAGCGTTGCTTTGGTTGAGAGTTGACAGTGAGTGAGCTAGTGTCTTCACTGTCTTTCTCAAGAGCATGGAAATACTCACAAACACAACATGATAGCCTGCATTTCCCTTTATAATAACCTGTATATTTCAAAATATATTACATTTCTATAAACTTTTCATGGGATGGTTTGTATCTTTGTAGCCATGGCTTAAACAAATAATATATTTTTTAATATTTGGAATATTGGCTAAAGAAGCAGTTTGAAACAGTAAGCTTGCCCTCATCCTGCATGAGAAAGCCTCACTCCATCCTCTTGACAGCGTTCTGTATGTGGGGAGGGAGAACAAACAGAATATGTAATATAGTTATGGAGCCTGATGGCGGCGCTGTATTCCACTTACAATGAATGGGAAAGGGATCCAGCACAGTTTCCTTAGTGGACAGCTCATGTGTGGCCATGCAGCTAAAGACCGAGGCAGAGTCCTCCTTGGTAGCTGCATACTGGAGGGTGGAGGAGGTGGTGGATAGGCCTGTGGCTGGATCTACCTTCATGCTGGGGGTGATTACAATGGCTGCAGAGGAAGGGATGGACAGAAAGATGAGTACGTCATATAGTGCTGCAGGTGGAGCATTAAGCTGCGCGTGAAACAGTACTGCAAAAATCTTAGTTTGGTTCAGCTGCAAAATCAGATGGGCTGGGGCAAGGGTGGTTGATATCTCTATTAACTCGATGTATCGCTTCCTCTTCTGTGTGCGATATATAAATGACTATATTATGACCACTGAGCATAAATTGTCAGCTTATTTTTTTCATTTGCTTTGGCATTTCGGTTCTCCCACTGTCTTCCTTACAGACATAAAAGTAAAAAAGACTCACAAACATGATATGTCACACACACTCCCCTGCCCATCCACATCACTTTCTCCTGGGTAATAGTGTGAGCAGGTGAAGTGTGTTTTTGTATCTGGAGGGCTCCATACCGCAACTGTTCAGTTGCATTTTGCAACCATAGAGCACCAGCATGACTTGCAAATGTTGATAACATATGAACTGGACAGTTTCCCACTCACAGTGAATAAATCCTCATGTTTAACAACATGTTTAACTTTCTGCTTACTGCTAACATTTAACTGTTGACCTAAAGCTTTAGGTTCAGAGCAAAAAACATTACACATACAGTCTGAGATGAGCTAGGTAATTAGGAATAAAAGCACCAGTGGTTGCCCTTTAATTTATTCTACGATAACAATACTTTATTCAACTTAATCGGTTCATTTAACTTTATTATTTTTTTTAACAGTACTTCATTTAACTTAAATAAAATAGCACTTTATTTAAAATTATTTCAACAGTACTTTGTCTAATTTTATTGTAACACTACTTTATTTTACTTTATTTAAAGGGCCAGTGTGTAAAATGGGCTGAAAACAGTGACATCAGTGGTCAAATTCTAGATTGCAGGGCTCACTCGCTCACCCCTCCCGTCGGGTAAATGACGGTGGCCTCGTAGGGACAAAAAGCCCTGCACACGACTTTTTCAGGAGTAGGTCTATCTAGCGACGAGGTGAATGTTTATTTAGAAATCTAAGCCATGTTACGATATTGTAATGAATCCCTCATGAGCAGGAGACCAGAAGAGCATTCGGGAAAAAGGCCAGTTTATTTGAGCACTCCAGAAACTCCGGTAACACTCCAGGGGGTAAAAGACTCCGTCCCAAACTCTGACTCTTCTAGCGTAACAGACACACTTCATAACTTTACACACATGCTCGTTTGCCATACCGAGTGGGGACCCCCTCCCCTCTCTGCTCCGCCAACCTCCAGCCCGCACACTGACTGACAGCGTAGCCGGTAAACAGAGCTCAGCTGTTTATTTAGCCTAGCAATATCTCCGGAATATAGTAGCTGCAATGGACGACTTTGAACGCAATTTTGAATAGTTTCTTGTAGCGGACACAGACCCAGAGCCATACCTGTTTGAGCCGGAGCATACAGATGAGGAACTCCATGTGTTTGATGCTGAGCGGGTGAGAAGAGAGGCTGAATGCACAGAATGGGATTCAGTGCTACTGCTGCCATTGTTGGGGAGATATATCACCAGGAGGAAAAGCGCCGCAGAGAGTGCATCACAAGGAGTGAAGCTGCGTCTTCTTTTCCTCGCAGATGACAGTTCGGGTTCATTCTCTCCTGTTGCGTGGTAAGTGTGGTCCATTCGCAAACTTTATAACTAAAAAAACTTTTCACTACTCTCTATCGACGAACTACCAGCACTATCTGCTGTTTCTTCATCCTTCTTCCTTCCTTCCGCTGTCTTCGTTGGTTCATTTATACACGCGAAACGCGTTCTCTGGCTGGCTGGATTGTCTACTCGGTCTGCCGTACATACATGGCGGCGCAAGATGGCGACCTCTCTAAAGCAAGGCCCTTGATATATATATATATAAAAGCATAATTATAAGGCTACGAAAACCAAACGAATTTTATTTTATAGCGATCATACACCTGTATAAACATATCAATGGGTAGAATATTCAGATTCAGATTCAGATTGACAATAAACCATGCCAAATATTACACACTGGCCCTTTAAAAGTACTTTTATAACAGTAGTTTAAGTTTGTTATAAAAGTGCTCGATACAACTTCATTGTAACTGTACTTTATGTAGTAGTTTTGTATTTTAGTAGTCTACAGTAGTTTCTAGGATCTTTCAAAATATTGAGATATACATTGTGTACTGCTATATAGCCAAAAAATTTGCTGTATTATTAAAAGGCAATATCGCCCAGCCCTATGTTGGGTTTATTTTATCAGACCAGTCTAGATGATGGGAATTTAGTCATCAAAGAAAAGTCCTGAGGTCTAAGTTGCCCATTTGGATCAGTTATGTGATTGTCTTTACTTTCAGGTACTCACTGGCTGCGCCTAGATACAACAAAACAGATGCCAAACTTTCGTATATTTGCTCCAACCCTTACTGTCTGATCCAAGGGTTCATCCAATTCAAATGAAAAAAGTCAAGACACAGTGTCATATTATGGCACCCTTTGGTGACAAGTAAACAACAATGAATGATGTATTTCTATTGTCTATTGTTTAAGCTATTGTCTTTGTTAAATACCACACACTATGTTTCATTTTCACTCTGTCACTGTACAAGAGCACTTGCTGGTCCCTTGGGGGATCACCGTAGGACAGCATATTGGGTGGTGTAACTGTTGAGTAGTTTCTGGGTGTGTCAGCAAACAGCATGCAATGCGTTACCTTTCCCATCGGCCACTAAGGGCTTTCCATCCCTCTTCCATATGATCGTAGCTGAAGGGTTTGCATCTGCCGCAACACATGTTCCAACCTGAACAGAACAGAGAGGGGAACAAAACAATGAATTATAAGACAATAAAACACAGTCTCAACACAAATACTCACAAGACTAACTGAAAATGCTAAAAAGCAGACCAGGAGGACTTCACAGATGCATTTATAATATTTAATGTGGTTACAACAGTATCCACTGCCAGTATGGAAGTGACACAGTTTGATCTTTATTAATTGAACAATATGAAACTTGTTATGCCCTTTACCTGAATTGACTGTAATGCAACAATTTTCACACAAAGCTTTATCAATTTGACATTATCCTGTGTTTTCAATATAGATGGTAAACATTACTTCAGAGGCTATTTCACCCCGAGAAGAATAACTGTGTAGGAAACATGGCAAATAAAAAAGAAAAAAGCTAAAAATACTTGCTATTAGCAGCCGCAATCTAAAACCCATTTCAGTGAAGCCGTAATTTCTCTGTCCTAGAGTTGAATAATTTAATGTCTGCTTTCCAACATTATCAGGAGAATGTTGGATGCAGGCCAGAATAGACAAAAAACTTTCTCATTTAGGAATGAATTAGTTTTTGTGTTCAGAAGCACGCATTCTCCCTATCTCATTGCTACATCTTCAGTATTGAAGGTCAGTAACGGTAGCAGAGATTCACTGCGGGTGAACCCTACAATAAGTGAGTCATAAGAACATTCCTTTTCCCAAACCGCCGTTTTATATCCTGTACTACAGCCTGTACCTCTGAATAACAGCGGCTCACCACAAGCTACTACTAAATATACTACTAAATACAGGAAAAACAACCTAACAGCAGCAGAAGCACTTACTTGTTCAGGTTTTACCACAAAAAATCCATTTACCTTGTTAAAAATTCTTGAAATCTCACCTACGTCTTTTTCCTCATCAAAAAAATCCAGAATTTATGAATATGTATATTGAATATGAAATATCAAAAGGTTTAACTGCTCAGCACCAGATGTGTCATACGTCATTGAAAAGTCCAATCTTGGTGTATGTGTGCTTGAGGTTTCCAAGTTTCCACATCACACTTGTGTACGCTGCGTATTGGACTTTGCTTGGCTTCAAAACTAGTGGTGATGTCATAAATCCTGTTGGTACATCTATGCATTTAACTTAGAAACAGAGAAACTTTCCTCCCTCAACACATGAAAACAGCCTCATAGTGTCAAACCTAGCACAAACATCATTCTGCACAGTGCAGCTCAAGTGAAGGATGAATAGCAAAACACATTCCTGACTGGAGGCAAACTTATCTTTTCATCCTTAACCAAGACATACTATAAGGTTGCTTTACATGGATTCTTAAGTCCATGCAATGCTGTCTATTGTCTGTTTGACAGTTTGATATTGTGTCCATCTTTGTGGTGTGAGGTTAATTTATTGTCATTTTACAACACAGGTTTACACAGCAAATTGCAGTTGTAGTCTCTTTATGCTACACAAAAAAGCAGTGTATTCCTGTAGTGCAATTTCTCATTTTGCATCAGGAGGAATGTAAACAGAAAACACTGGTGTATTCTCTGGGCAGATCATATGGCTGGCATCTTAGCATATTAAACTCAACATTAGGGAAACATTTTCCATCAACTTTGGTTAAAGCACCAAGTATCATTGATGTAAACGCAGAGTCTGCCTCCCCACTGGAAACATGCGTCTCTTGGCACAAAACATCAGGACACCCCTATGGAGCGAGGTCTCTGCAAAGATGTGGGAACAACAGTCTGATCTCAAGAGTCCTATTTAATCCATTCCACTTTCCTGTGATTGGACAACAGCCAGGAGCAGGCTGGGTAATGGAACAATATTAGGTCCAAGCTGTGCCAGCCCAGCTCTTATTCCCACCAACTTCCTCCTCCTCCCAGGATGGTTGCACCCTTGGTGGCACTTGGTCCAGCTGCTTTGGCTGGGTGGTCGAATGATGCCATGAGCAGTGAGTGACCCAAGGTCTGCTGCACTTAATCTAGTCCCAGTGCTTCCTGCTCTGATGTTGATGAGTGAATCTCTTTCATAAGCCATAGGTACAAACAGGCAAAATGACAACAAATGAAAACAAAAATATAGCTAAGTTCATTGGGGCTATCGTGCACCCCATCTGTCCACCATCTACCATTGTCCAGCTTGGGGCAATTTTTGAAAATTTACTGAGAACCATAAAAATTCAAGAGATAAAGTAGCATTTAATTAACTTGTACCCAAAGGCATTGTTGCCAAGTGCAACCAGTCCTCTACTGTTGGTCATTTTGCACATTAGCTACAGTGTGAGAGGCCCAAAGAACCAGGGGGAGCAACCCTAAAAACATGTCTTTCCATAAGACTATATGTTTCAGTTCTTTATCTTATTAGTTTTGGCCAGCTTTGCTGATGGCAAGAAGAAAAGCAAGAAACCAATACATATGACTATGTCAGCACGACTCATTCCCACAGAGAATTAGATCTACAAACTAGTTCCATTAATGTCAAAGCAGTGATACTATATAACTTGTGGTGGCTGAATGAAAAATGGTGGAAACTATTCTTATGTCAGTAATGTTCAAGTCAAACAAATGGTACAATCCCAATGTTCCTGGCTTGGAAATTAAGTTTACACACGGGGTAAACCTAACATAGTACTGTAATAAACATACTTTCTAAATTAAAAGTAATAAAGCTTTACTCAGCTCATCTTGGCTGCAGATAAACATGCTGACTGGCAGTTCTTAAAGCCTTATAGTTAGTTGATTACTGGTTGAGCTTTAATTCAAGAATGCAAATGAACTGAAATGCTCTGTAAAGAGGTAATATATCAACATTCTAAATATCACAATAATAATTTTGCTTTGGCATTTACTTTTTCAGCTTACGGCTTTTCAGCTTTGTAGCAGATTTCTTATTTGCTTTTTTGATGCCGGTTGCTCACTAATAGCACTAACATCAATCACTGAGCAGTTGAAAATGCCAGCAGGTGGAGAGCGATTGTGAGAGTCTTGAAGTGCAGTACACAGTGGAGTGTTATTGTTCCGAAGCAGAGCACAGGGCAGAAAGTGATTGAAGTAATCGCTGAGTTGTCGGCATTAATCAACAACTCTATGAATCCCCTGCAGGTATATTATGGTCATTAAGTAATGTGAAGCAGGAAAAATCAGGAGTTTATATTTTGCCTTCATGAGAGAAGTGTGTGTGAATGCATGCGTGTCGATGTATGCATTGTGGCTTTTGTTGTTGGCCAGAGGAGTGCAAGAGACCTCTTTAGCTTCCCTCCATTGACAAATTACAATGCTTTAAATTCCACAGTGTCAGTTGTGCTGAATTCTTTATTTGACCCAAAACACCCACTTTATCTAACGAGCAAGGCTTGAGAATGCAATGCTATTTAACCTGACCACAGGAGCAGAGAGCAAGCCTGAATGTGCTGAGTCACATAACAACAAATACCCCAGCAAAAACCCATCGTTCAATAGTCTACAGTAACACACAGAGCTTTTAACGTACTATAGGTCCAGGAGGAGAGTTTTGTTTAAATAACCGTTTGAATGACTAAATTACTTTCTGTCTGTCGCGAGACCCAGGGCTTTTTCTATAACTGCTCCAAAACTCTGGAATTCTCTTCCTCCCACCATCCAATTCTTCCCGACCATTGAGATTTTTATGAGTCATCTTAAAACACACCCTTTCCCACTTGCCTTTAATTGTGCATAATGAGATTGTCATTGTTGCTGTTACTGTCACAATGTGGTGACAGTATAAAAACAAGGATACATTTTTTTTGCTATAGGCGCAATAATAAGGGTAGTGACATGCTGTTATTATTTTATTGGTATTATCATTCAAATTCTTGTGTTTTTCTTCCTTCCTTTTGTATTTGCTTTTCTCTGTGTGTGCTGTAAGAGCACTTTGGATCAACTCTGTGTTTTAAGTGATATATAAATAAAGTTCACTTGACTTACCATTAAGCAAGCACAGGCTTCTATCAAAGAATAATTTGTGGCTTCTCTCCCTTACTCAGATCTACCAAACCAGCATCACAATCAATGGAAAAAGAAAACCTCTACGTACATCACTTTCAGTGTTTCCTCTGTAAGTGTACAGACCTGGTGGACCACCAGGCCAACCTGTTTAACGCCACAAATAAGGAGAGGAGAGACAGGTGGAGTGAGTGTTACTTGAATTGATGACACCACATTACGTGTAACAAAAGCAAATTGGACAGATGTCCCAAATGTCTCAAAATCAAGTTAAAATATTTGTGTTTTTAAAGCGCACCTCCCAACCTGAATCTTGCATCAGTGGCGAGGATGCAAGCAGCTATCCTGCTGATGAGAGGGAAGCCAGTTCTAGCCAGAGCACTAGCAGCTTTCCTGCTGATACAAAACCACAAAAAGACTTTGATCCATCAGGCTGTCAGAGAGGAAATACTCCTCCTGGCTCTAGGTTGGTCAGGCTTGGTGTCAAAGTAAATCAAAATGTGTAAATATTCTTGTTGCTAAGTCATGTTTCATGTGTGTTAGTGAAGCCAATTTAACCAATAATAATATCATGGTAAATCTTGTGATTTGCACCCCTAGTAATTAATTGGGTAACATACCCGGCGGCTTACCATCCCAAACCAGTCAACCTAGGGGAATGCACTGATCTTCCCCATCTAATTAAACTTTTGAACTTTTTCAAAACATTCTGGCTGGGTGTAGTGTATATTGGTGGATGAGTGCACAATTTACTTCAAAAGAACTCTGCCACAGCCACAGCCGTGCCCCAGTGTTCTTGTGTTCCCCACTTCCTCGTGTCTCCTGGGCTTCCCTGTTTGTCTCTCTCTATCTGGGTTCTCTCTCTCTTTCTCTCTCTCTCTCTCTCTCTCTCTCTCTCTCTCTCTCTCTCTCTCTCTCTCTCTCTCCACTTGCACACCTGCCTTCAGTTTGCTCCTCACCTCTCCGGGCTCTCTGTTCGATCAAAATACCTGACAGCATTCAGCTCATCATCCCTTCAGTACATCAACCCTGGCTGTTCTCTCGCTCTTTGCCAGATCTTTGTCTCAGTTACATAGCATTACCTGCCTGCCTGTCTGCCTGCTTGCCCGCAAACTTGTGCCAGTCCAGCACTGTGCACGTCACTCACCCACGTCTATCTGTACTGCAGATCCTGCCATCCACCATCAGCCCTCTGCCCTTTGCCTCAGCCAGCTGTCATCTTCACCCCCATTCCACCTCCTTCCCCTTTTGATCCTGCAATATACTTTCTTCCTTTCACATGCCTGTCAGTGTCCTGTGTTTGAGTCTATCTAACTGCAACAGATATACTCCTTATACTATCCTATACAGGTTCCTAACATGTTCCAGGGTTAACTGTGAAGGAGTAAGTCATATCAGAACACAGACACTTTTAGAAAATGTAACCCTTTGTAAATCATTACAACACTGTAATGAGTTGTTACTTTTGCATGTGTCACACTGTTTGTTAATCAGCCTAATATAACCACTGCGAGAGTCTGTCAGTGAATGTCGCTTCTGTTTCAGCAAGTCTGTGAATCCAAGAGTGTAAAAACATTATTCACAGGCATTTGCTCACACTTGTTCTGTCACTTTCAGAAAGTTAGTTTGGCCTGAGCACTGCGAAGGATAATCTGTCCTGTGGCTGATGGAGGCAACCAAAAAAAGTAGAAAACCATCACAAATCACAGTTTGTACTGCGATGTGTTTCAGGATAAATCATGACATGCTACTTTTGCTAAAAAGAAAGTTGGAAAAGAGGCATTGATGAGCCCTGGTTAACCAGATGACTACCTCATAAAAAAGCAGAATACTGAGTGAACCAACCAGTCTGATGTGTGTAGAGGTCTATATGTTTGTAGCCTACTGTAACAACCTGGTAGAGCTTTGATTCTCTGCCCAAGCCCAAGTGGGTCCAACCCAACTGACCGGGCCTCGCAGAGCTGAGCTGTAATTTCTCAATATGCCCCTGGCTTGAATCGGGTAGGGCTCTTACCTTCTTTTTTATAAATGAAAGTGACGGTTCTCATGTGTAAATGACGGATGGCGATGAGAAGGGGGGGGCACGATAGAGAGAGTATGATGGAACAATGGAGCAATATAGTGAAGAACCAGAGGAGAGGGACGGAGCATACAATAGAGAAAGACGAAAAAATGAAAGAAAGGAAGAGAGAGAGAGAGGCCACTTGACTGGCAGTGTTTGCTTTTGCCTCCCCAGCAGTGGGAGAGATGAGCGTAACATGCAGCAGATCATAGTCTGCATGCTACATCACCATAGACCGCCATCCGTACTCAAAGACAGACACGCACCAGTGGTAACTTGTGAAATAACGGAAGAGAAAAAGGAGAAGCAGTGTCAGGAAATGCATCAGCCCGTCAGCTTGTTATAAATCCTTCATTCTAAATTCCTCATTTTATAGCTAAACAGTACACTGAAATGTGTTTCTGAAAACATCTGAGGTGAGAAATGGGCAATGCATTTACAGGATCTTGATTAATATTTGATCAGCGCTGCCTAGTTTGACAGTTTGACCGCAGTTCAGGAGCGATTGACTTGACTGATAGCTGTGTTACAGACTGTGCAGCTCTGATAGGCTGTTTTCTGTGAGCCGCGGCAGATTCAAGTATGTACCATTAGAGGCAGTAGGAGGACGAGGAGGGACATGATATTTTTCAGATTATCTGTCTCACATAAGACTTCGTGGGTATAGTGACAGATTCAGCAAATATGACTTTTCATAAAAGTTACCAGCTGTCACTTTGCAACATGACTCATTTCTTTATGAAAAAATACACATTGGCCAACTTTTGTGAGCAAATAGAAATGCAGCCTCTGCCGTTCCATGGTTGAGACAGTTCAGGTTTGCTGCATTCTCCACCACTGACACTTTCCTCTCATTTGGTATTCCACTTGAGTATGTAGCAACCGTGCCCTCCATCATCCCTCCTGCAAGTTATCAAAACTGAAATCCCACGCTTCCACTCACACTTTTTTTTCCTTATCAACTCATATTCCCTCCTTCTCTCCCTGTCTCTCTCCCCTCACCACAAAATGCTCAAAGCTGGTCAATAGAACCTGAATTTTTAGGTGGGAATACCAATGGAGACAGCAGTACTCACTTGATCCATAATATATGTGTATCTGCTGCTGCATGTGGTGGAATAAATGTGCATTGCTTGCTAGAGAGAAGAGGCACGGTGAATGTGCTGCCCAAAGCTTTTCAAAAGTTTTCTCTTTTTTTCTAACAGTGTGTGTGTGTGTGTGTGTGTGTGTTTGTGTGTGTGTTCAGGGAATGAAAATAAACAGCAAAATAAGTGGAGAAATTCTTGCAGGAGTTGGTGTTTAACTATGAATGAAAGTAAGTTCAGATTTGAAACGTATGCACTGCTTGTAAAGCCCTGAGACACACTTGTGCATATGCTGTCACATTCTGACATTCGTTGTGGTTTTGCATGTCAGAGTTCTCCTACAAAAAAGCATTTTAATAGCAACCATAAGAGACATTTTGATACTGAGATCAGTCATCTTTCACCAATGTAGCTGAGTCACAAATCTTATATCAGTTGCTCTTCTTGACTTCCCCTATCGCCTCGGGCTGCTTGGACTCACTGTGTAAATAATCCAACATGTCAGCTTTCTGCGTGCTGTGCCCCCGCCAGGGACGACAATGGCAACTCATGCAATACTCTCAACTGGTTTTCCTGTCACATTCTGAGCTCTCTTCACCATGTATCAACAATATGATAGAAATTCACGAGCCCACTCAAATAGAGAAACAGCAGTTCCCAGGGTGGGTAAATATTTACATTCAATATGTAACACTACACGTACCGCAGCCCATGAAAAAACATTTCAGCCTACACATACATTTACGTGAGCAGAATTCACGTGGTGTGTGGTTGGACAGCTTCACACTTCCACTATACAGGACACCAAAGTGTAACGCTGCAGTAAATCTTACCGTTGTCAGTTTGTCCTTCTGCAGTGCTTCAGACTTGTCCATAATTTGAGCTGGAGATGGTTCCTCTGCAAACACAAAAGGAAACAATCAGATTATGGAATCACAAAAGAGTGGCTTGTGGTGAATTTGCATAGAGGTGTTAAATTACCGATCCTTTCTTCATACTGTCAATAATTTCTCAGTATCTACAGACCTGATAGGCACAGTGAGTGCATACACAAATATTTCACCGACAATATTCAGCAGCTAAAAAGTAGACAGCCGCTTCATCTAAATGCTTAGCTACAAACTTATTGCCTTGTTAATATTCAAGCTGCAGGACATAATTTAATCTTGTCCTCTGTTAACTATAACCTAATACGCTAAGGACTATTGAGCTAGACTCTTCATGTCCTATTTCACACTTGGTTTGCCCAGTCCATTAGCATGTGATACATGGGCAGTCTTAGGTAGTGAAATTAAAAAACTGTATTTCCTAAAGCACAGAAGGAAACAAAAGTGACAGATTCACAGTGGATAACACTGAGCTTTAATGTTATTTAAACCAATCTGTTTGTGAGGATAACTGCCTCCAAATGTCACGAACATATCTCTGAATAAGCTTAACAAATGTAATTGTTTTTGTTTCATTGCTAATGATTTTCTGTTTACACCAGAGACTTCCTGGAAATATGACCAAAGTAGCTTGTAATGTGACAATATTCACAGAATTTAAAAACAGATCAGTCTGCATTAATTTATTTTTTCTAAAAGGACTAAATATGTGCACAAGTTAATTTTGCAGAGTGCACTGAATAAATATCAGAGTATTTCTGGGCCAGTATTTGCGTTCCAGCAGACAGAGGAGCACTGCAAATGCATTTCTGCAATACAATGTTTCAATCAATCAATATATTCAGGAACAGTTGTGAAAGATAGCCACAGTAGAATATTATAACTGTATCTTCAAGCTTGTTAACATGTACTGTAATATAACCATCATGACTTAAATAAAATCTTTAAAACAAGAACAAATCACTGCAGAACAACAGGCCAGGTGTGAACACTATGAACATGAAATATGAACTTTACTGATCCCAAGTCAGTTACAGTGACAAATCACACAAACTTAAGTGTGGAAATATCAAATCTCAACACCTTATTACTATTTCTCCTCTGCTCCAATCGATCATACTTGTCTGCTCTCAGCGCAGCCAGCGTCACTCTCTGTCTCGCTCAACAACACACTATGTACTGAAATATTCCCCAAAGGGGAACACACTACTCTTAAAATAATGTCGTACATGAACAGTAATTAAAGTTTTTTTTTTTTTAATCTACTCTTGTTCAAACATGTCATGTGGAATGTTGGGCAACATGTGTGTGGAGCCAACAGGATGTGGTGTTTCCACACCTCTGGCAAGTTACGCTGCGTCACATTAAAAACTTTTTTTAATCACAGCTTTCGCAGAAAATCATGTTCCGTTACATTGTGATGTCGGTTTAAAGTAAATAAATTGCTGAGCTCTCTACATAAAAATATATATCAATATGATATAGCTCTTTCTGATTTTAAAACATATTTTGCAGTTGAAAGCCTAAAAATAAATGACCATTGTGAGGGTGAGGAATGGCCACACCCTGTTTCTCACATTGAAACTTCTAACATATTTTTTCGTTAATTTTATCATTGATAAAGAATTCTACTGCTTGTTTCATAATACTGGACACATAACATGACAAGTCATTAAGCTGGACTTTTATTCCATTCCCTTAAGAGTTTTTGAGGGTAAAATTCATAATTTCATCTCTGCAGTGGGCAAGAGTGAAAGTAAAAAAAGAGAGTGTGCTGCTGCGATTATTATTGTGACTGTTCAAATGTTTGTTTTTTGTTTTACCTTTTTTGAAATATTTATGTAAAAGGGAAAAAATCTCCTCAACAATGCAAATTGCCTCATTTGCAGTTTTTCACTTTACTAAACTGATTTATTTCCTTTGTGCATAGAGACTGATAAATAATACTTGTGCAGTCTTTACATGAATCTGTCAGCATTCACTTCAGACGCATGCAGTGGATAAAAAATGGTTAGTGTTTTGTGTCAATATTCAGCTTACTGTGAATGGTGACAGTGACAGGGTACTCCATGAGGTTGGAGCCTGACACCACCATGCAGGTGAAGGTCTTTTGGTCTCTGAGTGAGGCCTGGCTGATGAGCAGGCTTAACTTGTCATCGATGCTGACTCGCTGGGCATAATCGTCTGTAGCCTGAACTGTGGCCTGGTCGCTGCGGGCCTGCTTGATCAACAGATCGCCGGGAGTGCCATCATCTTTTTCCTGAAGAGACAGAGGACAGAAAGGTTTGGTGATTTTGTGGAGTAGTAAAATTAGAACAACAGATCGCAATTTATCTCATTGTTACTGTTTATTTACCCTACAGATTATGATGATCCTTATTTACCCATAATCTTAGACAATGATGATATGATATAGATAACTAAATCCATTTTTCTAGATGTTTTATTAGGGACCAAAGCTTTTAAACTGTTGTCCAAGTCATCTCTTGAAGTTCCTCCCTCAAATTGCACATGCATCTCTAGCACTTTTCCAGCACCTGCACTCATAAGAAGGATGGGAACTAAACAGGGAATCACTCTCATACTTTCATATAACTCACTCTCTCACAGACACACCTGGTGTCTAGTCATAGTCAGGAGGTGTAGTGTGGGCAGAGTTGGCGAGGGGGAAAACAGTCCCCAAGCCTGTATATCCTGGGAAAGCGCATTTTTCAACTCACATAAGAGACACTTTTACCACAGATATGACAGATACCATCAAATCAGTACCCTTCAGCCACTTATGCTATGATGTAATAGACAAACATATTATTTTAGTGAGTTCGATACACGTTTCGAGACAGTATAGCAGCACTAGCATTACACAACACCATTAGCCTATGCTTCGACAATGTGCTATGACCTTACCACGCAAGGATTTGTGACCTTAAGAACTACAGGTCCTCGGAGGCTCACAGCTTTTTACCAGTGGCTAAACAATCTAACAATGTCTGGATAAAGCACAAGATCCAGATCCAGATAAACCAGAAATAGCCCCGAAATCCCCATCGCCAAGCCCATCAGACTCTTTTTAAAGAAACAATAATTTTAGCGTGTATAGAGCCAGCAGATTTTCACACCTAACCGAGTGAGTTATGGGTTTATTTTGACCAAACCTGTATTTAAATGGAGTCTGTTGGTTTCGATAATGGCGATTTCAGGCTGTTTCTGGTTAAACAAAAATGATTTTACTCTTTAACACAAAGGTCTGTCTCTGTAGGGATCCTTCCAATAATCTCATCAGACACTTAGAATAATCTGAGCCTGTCAATGATAAAACCAAGCACTTTTAGTGGACATAAATTGATGGTAAAAACATGCCCTGAGTGTTTGTACCAATTTCAAAAAATGTTGTTCCCATTAGTCACCTAGACACACAAACATTGGAAAAAAGGGCTCCAGGTTGAAAAATACCCTTTAACTCTGGATTTTTAAGTTTATTTGACATGTAGAAAGGCACACCGCAACTCTTCAGCAAGAAGACAAATGTTTTGTTTTTCCTCCTCGGCGTAAAAGGATGTGACCTTTTGTGGGTCTTACCATAAATACCAACTGTATCTATACTGTAAGGTTATGTTTACACAGTCAGCGTAGTTAGTGTAGCATAACTGTAGGTGTATTGGTACAGTGATACACAGTTTGCTAGGACAACAGAACTCCTGCATACAGCAAGCAGCCTTGAGGAGATGTTTTGGGCACATAAAACATTTAAGACATACCTCTGCACTTTCACTCCACCACAGATTCTGCATTTAATTTCCACATTTTTGATCAAAAACAGACACTACTTTAATGTCCCCTGAGTTCAAAAGAGCTGATTTTAGGCTGGATTTACTAGGAGAATACATTCAGGGCTGCAACTGATGAGTCTTTTCATTATCTTTAATATTGTAGATTATCTTTTTGATTAAACAATTACTCATTTGCACTATGAAATGTCAAATATGTCAGTCACAACTGAGTCCAAGCTGACATCTTCATATGTCTTGTTTTGTCTCAAAAGGCAACTGAGTACAGCACATTTCTTCTGTCTTGCAGTGTTCACACCAAAGCACTCAAGTACCGACTGGCAGAAGTCCATCTTCTTGAATCAAATAGACCACATTGTATGTATTGTACATATGTTTCACTCAAAAAAGCTTCTACTCCTGGGCAAACGTTCCAGTAAATATGTTATCCCATCCAGTTTATAGAGGATATTGAATGCTGGATGATAAGGAAAATGTCAGCAATTATCTTGTTTAACTCACTTACTAATCATCACATACAATACATACAATACATTGTATTTTGTGTAGGCCTATTGCATTGTTGGGTCTCTGTCAATTAAAGAGTATGGTCTAGACCTGCTTTATATGAAACATGTCTGAGGTACCTTTTGTAAAATGAAATTAAATAAACTGAATTAATAACGAAACTCTAGTCATTTATATGTCAGAAAGCTCCCATGGCACAAAAAACATATTTTAAAAAATAACAAGATAAAGATCTGGCTCTGCCAAATCAGAATTTCTGCTTTAATTCATGTCTGTTGGTGTTTAGCTTTTAAAAACATTTTCACTGCTGTCAAAAGCTGTATTGACCTGTATTAATGGGGCCTCCAACAGCTCCATAAATTACATTTATGTAACCACAATAACAAAAAATCAATTTCAGCTCCAACATCAACAACATTTCAGCCAATGGATCATTTTATTCAAGTTGAAGATTTTGTACAAGGATTTTTATTTTTATTTTTTAGGGTGATGACATAAAATTAATCGACAGACGTTTGAAGCTTCATTCAAAAACCTCAGTAGAAGTAGTCTCGCCACTGGACAATCACAGATCTCCGCCTTCTGATAGTCTGGGGACACTCCTTTCTAAAGTGTGTTTAACACACCGGAGAAAACGGCAGGCAACAAAGCAATGCCTCTTGCATTTTTGAAAAGGACACGCCCTCCCAGAAATGTGCGCTCCCCCTTTCCTCGTCCAAGCTTTAAAATGGATGCCGAGAGATTTACCTCCGTTTTATCAAACGTGTGCTCAGTCCACAAGATTGTGGAAATGAAGGACTTACAGCGACTTTGTTTAAAACTTCTAACACAGTCGGACTATGTTTACGAGTGCAAGAGTTCAGCGAGCCACTGAAGGACCGCCCTGCGGATTTACTATTGGTTCTGCAACGTAGGGAGTTTTTTTAAACTCTGAAATTGTATCCGCCCATCTAAACACAAAATCAGGGAGAAAGACATCAGTCTTTAGTTAAGCAAAGCGTCTAAAGACTGACTTGTGAGTCTACAGTAGAAGCTTTAAATGTAAAAAAAAAAAAAGACATTTGGTACAGCCCTAGTTTCAATTATACAAGCCAATCAATTTTTATCAAAATAATTTCAGACTTAGTCAAGCGAAACACATCTTCACTGAGGGTCATAAGCTACAACAAATGTTTTGTGATGACCACAATGAATTATTTTAAACACTCAAAAATATGCTTCTACCTACTTACCTGTTTTGTTTTTCTTTTTTCACATATGTCATATTTCAATGATTCTGACTAAAACTCTAAAAATGACGTAGGTGTATTTAACATACATATTTCTTCCCATTCCATTGTGTGGTGATGTTTTGTGTATTTCAGTATTTCTCATATGAGATAACTGGTAGAAAAGATTTCCACACATTTAGATCTATGCAGCGTTTCACTTAATTCTTGAGCTTTCGGTCTATTAGACCTTCATCGGAGCATGTCTGTCGTCTATTAGACCTTCATGCTCCGATGAAGCAAGGATAAAGTGAAAAACTGCATAGATCCAAGTGTGCGGAAATCTTTTCTACCGGATTGGACTTACTGATGTTTCAAGCACCTTGCCAAAACTAAACTGGGTGGAGCCGTAGTTGTCCTACAGTACTTCTCAGATGAGAAAAAAACAATATTTAAAATGCTATATCTGTAAAAAAAAAAAAAAAAAAAAAAAAAAAGGCTGTAGTCTTCTTAATTCTTCTCCAAAGATAAAACAAGTTATTACATGCAGTCGTCTTTTTTTTTTACTTTTTCTGTCATTGAATATCTTGGCAAAGTCTATGTTCAGTAAATCTCAAATACTTTATCAACATGAGAGTATCTACTTACGTATTTCCACTTGACGAACATCAGATCAGCTGGTGCTGGAGCTCCATCGTTGCATGGTATAACAACGGTGTCTCCATACAAGCCAGTCACACTGTCTGTACCCCACACTGCAACACAAAAGGAAACAGAATGTTACTATTTTAAGAAATACACTGTACTTCCAAAAGATCCACTGAATGGTACTGTAAATGGAATTTCATTTGTATAGCACCTTTCTAGTCTCTACCACTCTTGGCACTTTTACACTACATGCAACACATTCATCCATTCATACACTGGCTGAGGCTACCATACAAGGTGCCACCTGCTCATCAGTTAAACATTCACTGCAATTTGGGGTTTAGCATCTTGCCCAAGGACACTTCTACATGTGGACTGGAGGACTGTGGACTGCTGCTTAAACTGCCTATCTTCCCATTAGCGGACAACCTGCTCTAGCTCCTGAGACATAGCCGCCCCCCACTGAAAAGAGCAACAACTCTGACTGCTTGACTCAGTCGCAGGTGTGCAACAACAGTAGCTTTTGTCCCGAGTTCTGCCAGTCGGGAGCCTGATGGGCATCAGATCATAGGAAATCCAGCAACAACAAAAAAATATGGAAGTGCTTGCGGGATCCACACTTTTATCTGAAAAGGAGAAACCTGATGTCTTAGATCACTTGATCTGGATGCTTTGATCAGTGTGAGGGCATGAAGAACAGAAGAGTAAAATACGGCGCTCATATCACTATGATCCAAGAGTGTCAGACACCCTGGGAGAGACTGTGGTGAGACTGGGCAGCTCCTCCCAAGTATAAATGTCTAGTAATGGATGGGTGTAAGCAAAGTGAATGAAGCTACACCACAATATGTTGTCACTCAAAATGTCACAACACCGCATTTTAAGCATGCCTCCCACTAAGGTTGATGAGGTCGGGCTCAGCGGGTCAAGCTCAGTGCTCTGTGTTTAACACAAGGAAGTGGTTTCCTCCGACCACAAAGTGAGGTAGCACTGGAGTGGTTGCTATGGTGGCACAGTCCAATCATGTGCAACGTGGGAGGAGGGAGAAAAGAGGTGGAGAGAAGATGGATGGATGGAGGTCACAGCAGAGTGGAGTGACACTAAGGTCTCCACGCTCCAACTCTTTCTCTTTGAGCTTTTAGCTAAACAGGCAGAACAAGAAGCGGCTTGGATTCTGGTCATTCCAAAGTGGTGAGGCCAGAAAATGCACAAGTGCAGCTGCTGACTGAAGCGGCTGCTTTTGCTCGAGTCGTGGCTCTTGGTCATCTTTTCATAGTTCTTCTGCTATTAGTTCTGAGATGACTTTAACTGATATTAAATCTTTACCTGCAGTTGGAACACATCACCAGTATCACTTTTCTTTTTAGAGTTCATGCAAAATATTAAAAACAAACCACAAATAACAAAACACAATACACAATTGCTTCAACTAAAAAGCACAGTGATTTTCTTCCTATATCAATATAAACTAAGATTTTATAAACAGGGCCAAATTCCCCCACAGTGCCATCTCATTATTGAATTTGTTGCAGCTGTAACACTTCAGATCAAAACATCAGATTCTTTAAACTCCTTCCTTATCCTTGAACATAATCTGTTTATTGTACTGGGTCTGACACCTAAAGTGAAGAAAAGCAATGATAATGTAACACCAACCCAATCGCAAAAAAACAAAACAAAAAAACAAAAACAAACTATACGCTTCCGCAAACCACGGATATGATTCATTAGCACATGACTATGTAGCAATTATGTTGCAACCTTACATTTCAACAACATTGTTGTTAACATGTTGTTGGGTTTAGGCACAAAAACCACTTGGTTATGGTGAGGAAAAGATCAAGTTTTGGTGGCACTATCACGGCAGGAAAAGCAGGAGAGTCTCAACTGCTTTTTGTGTCACTCTCCCCACTGGAAGAACAGCCACAGGACACTAAAAACACCTATATCTGGAGGCTAAAAAGTTGCTGGCAACATAGCAGTAACTCACTAAAAACCAATCAGTTCTGTTGTTGGCTTATCTCTAACAGAGGTTTAGTCTGCAGCTTGGCATGTGTCTCTCCCACAGACTGAAAAATAATGGATGTGGCTACCGTGACTTTACCCACTGGTTTGTGGGCTCCTGTTTCAAAGCCTCGAGTTCAGCATTTTGGCCGTTGTCATTTTGGTTTTTTGGAGTCAAAAGTGGCCATATTTGAATGAGAGGCTGGTGCTGTGGAGGAGCGAGGGGTGGATCTGACTGAGAAACTGAGGACACTATCAGCAGACAGCCCTCACTCAAAGCCGACTGCTCTTAATTATGCATAACAGGTGGTAAACAGGTAAACAGGTGAGTTATATAAAAATTGACTCCCTGTACAGTTGTCATAAAGGGGGAAATTAGCTATGAAGACCAAAACTGTTTTTTGTACCAGGCTGTGAACATGTTTATTTCTGCTGTAAATTGGGCATTTAACATGGGGGCCTATGGGGGACTGACTTCTGGAGCCAGCCTCAAGTGGCTGTTCCAAGAACTGCAAGTTTTGGCACTTCTGTTTTGGCTTCATTTTTCAGCCCTTGAGGTTGCTGCTTTGTCTTGCCTGGGTGACACGCCATCATCACCCTCTTCGCCTCCAAAAGACAGTCAGCTCTTACACTACCTCACTTTAACATTGATGGTACTTATGAAATGTGCAAATGTAACAGGTTAGTGGTTTGCAGAATTGTACAATGCCAACATTTTCTTCTGGCAACGGGGCTGTGAGACACAAATATGTGTTGATGCAAAAAATACTTGCATCTATTTTTTTCTCAAAACATAACTTGTAAAGGCTGTGTTGGTCCTTCTCATCTGTGACGAAGTGTGCATCCAATCACCAACACAGATTACTGCAGTAATCAATGATTATATCAAACATTCACCAGTGATGATATTTGAAATCTGTCAGCCTTTGTCTGAAAGTGAGCATATGACCTTCCTTATCCTGCAAGATTTTATCAAACAGTACTATGATAGAATCAGTTTTGACCTATGGTTCTGTTTATTCACAAGACGAGAACAGCCAGTGTTGTTTGAACATCTCAAGAAATACATCAGCTGTGAAAACTTCCAATAATACAAAGATTTATTTTTTTTTCAAAGATATCACGCACAAAGCTGCTTTCAAATTCAAACAACCACATACACAGTGTGCAATGCTAGTTATGGTTTAATGAATGAGACTGTGGTGAAAAAAACTGCATGTTTTCTCTGGTAATGCAAGACCCAAGTCACATGGGGATTCAGCTCAAAGAGTCAGCTAAATTTATCATCTTTGAACACATAACAACTGCTATGGTGAAGTAAACAAACTGTCTCTGTGAATTTAAGCTGGATGGCCAATTATGAGAATCTGTGTGCCTGAAAATTCCAGAGTGCAAAGAACTATGATGGTACCCAAAAAAGTTCTCTAATTTTAGGAGATCTGAGATGGTTTGTTTCCCTGCCCAGTTTATTATCACTGGATTATGCATTTGTACAAAGGTGACAGCTGCAGGTACTTACAGAAAATAGAAAGAGGTGGCTAAAAAGTGTGCATACAAAGACATTTTTATTTTCTAAAGGTATATCTAATACATTTTGCCGGTGAATGACATTAGCCAAAAAGAGAAAAAATAACCATTTGCAGTAACTCCAAAGCAAGATAAAGACGTGTGTCTAAACCTGCCAGAATTCTGCAGTGAATATACATTTTCAATTGCAAAAGACTTTATGGTGTAATTTAAGAAATGACATGAACAAAGTTGGTCAAAGGAAGCAAATCACAGCTGTAAGACCCCAAAACCCCTGTTTGTTTTTAGATGTTGCTGACTGAATTAAGTCATCGGCAATAAAGAACTAATCAAATGTATACAATATACCGTGCATACAGCTTAGCCTAGATATCACTTGATCAGAAAATGAACCTTATGGCTGAGTGCTTTACAAGTTAATACATAGAACACATTTGTTCCAGTCTACAGTGCCTCATATCATGCACACATAAAGGCAACAGCACTTTCATTAGAGACACCCACATTTAGGTTTTAATGAGCTACAACACTGCAATAACTCTGTCCTAAACCAACTGTAGCTCAGGTTTTGTATTGAATGTATTTATGTTTTTTTAACTACATGCTTAATATTTTTCAAGGTTATAGGTCACTTTTATTATTCTTATGCTCAGACATCAATAGTTGAATTTTCAACCACATGGAGCACAAACTTTAATAGATATTTTGATAATGTTGGCAAAAGAAAATGTGAATATATGCGCATTTCCATCCACTGTTGTTATGAAAATTACAAGATCACAAGGGATGTACAGAAATAGAGACACTGGATTATGGGAAAAGAGAGTTCTGAACAAATGATATTACAGCTTGGTGCTATTGGAAGAGTTCTGCTAACAGCCCTGTGTGCATACACAAGCTGTTAAAGCCTCCAGAGATGACAGAGAGAGCTTGTAGCGGCCTATGCAATGATGGTATATAATGACTGTACGTCATCATTTATTAGCTGAATCTGTTTCCATTGTACTTACTTTTATACATCAACTTCTTCACCTCCTCAGAGCGTAAAAACTTTTTTGCAATATTTTGACGTTTTGTTTTGTTTTTTCTTCAAAACTTTGGTGCTTCCACTCAGGTTGTGTTTTAATGTGCAAATTGAAAATGGAAAATGGGGGCTGGAAACGCACCAAATAAATAGGTTTGCCTCTTTGATCTCTCCAGGTTCACCCTATAAGTCATCCTGTATCTGCAAAAAAGACAATCTTTGGGAGCCAGAAGCTCCACTACAGCAGAGTATTGTTCACACAGGCGAGAGGGGAGTAGTAGCAATTGGCCTCCCTGATTAAGAGCTGAAAATAGGAGAGAGGGGAGAGCATGGAAGAATTGTGAGGTGTACCTCACTGGGTTTCATATTATGAGTTTTGCCCTCCTGGCATGTGTATTGCAGCCTGAACAAGACAAAAGGTACATAATCATCTTTCCCCAAGTGAAATACATCTTGCAATGCTAACGAACACCTCAAAACTCCATTAAAAAGTTTTGTTGACAACTTACTAACACAATAGTTTAATTAGATTTCAACAACTAATTATGCACAGGTGGTGTTCATAGACTACTACAGCAAATGTACTGTCAATCTCTCTGCCACTGATTAATGACTCTGCAGGAATCATTTTATTAGATCCCCCTGTTGCTGGAGAAAGTGGGAGTGTGGTTATACACAGCAGGTTGTCTTTGGTTTACTTTACTGCAAAACACTTAACCCACTTACTTTTCTCAATTTTCACTCTTCTCCTATTCCTAAAATCACAGGGCCATTAGAGCTGATGCACTCTTTTCCACTCTGCAAACTTTCTGATGGGTTCGCTACCACTTGGTCTAATGTGCACTTTGACGAGTTTCCTCTCAGTCTGGCTGCAATGCTACTTAGGATTTTTAACATTTTTCCGTCTTATTCCCACCATGTTTGGCAACCGCCTTTCACAAACAGAAACCTGCAACTCTCTCTCTGTCCTGAAGGCATGGTTTTGTTTGCTCCGGCAGCTCTAACACAATAGCTCTTATCTCACGATTATCCACCAGCGGAACAATGTGTTCCAGGGGAGACGAATAAAGGCCTTTCTAGGGTCTCCTCATCCAGGCTTCACCAGAGAAGCACCTTAACTGACACTGCAAAGTTAGTACTTTTTATGTTTTTATGAACTTTTTGCACTTTTCAATAATTTAAAATGCATCCAACTGGGTTTTTTCCCTCTTGCATCTCCTCTGAGCGCTCTATGTAATCAAACTGTAAAGGAGATGTAGACAGGAAAAGCAAAGGGACTGTGGATTTTAAATGACTAAAAAGCAGTCATTCCATAATGAAAAGCAAAGATGTTTTTGCCCTCCAGTATTTTGACTGATTTAATGTTTTTGAGCTAATATGCATGTGTATGCAAATGTATTCTGTTCATTACAAAATGAAAATACCATGCTTCAATGTGAGCTGTTTTTTTTTTTTTTTAAATTAAGTTTGTTTTGGCCAACACATGGCAAAACACTAACCACTTACTTGAGCTAGTCTTGACAAAACCTACTCGAAATAATACAGAATTTTCACTTGGTATAAACTAAACCTCCACCACCTTAGCCAGCAGTGAAATAATCTGGTACTAACATTACTGTCACAACACAGCCTTAGTGCTGGTTGGATTTCTCACATCTTAATTGTGCTTCTGTCTGCCTATAGGCAGAAAAACAAGCATGACTTACCAGTGACACAGACCATTCAACACTGGTCTGACCAATCAGACTTGGCTCCATGTCACTGCTTCAGCACAACAGAGGGCTATGTGTTTCAGGACAACAACATGAACACATACAATGATATAATCATTGGCTACATCGACCAATGCATTGATTATGTCACACTGAGGATTACTGTAGAGATGAGTGCAAGAAATCCAGGTATGCACTCTGGAGAGCAATTAGCAGTGCCAAGAGACAATACAGAGACAAACACCACATGCTCCACACTGACTCTCAACATCGGAGTCCCTCAGGGCTGCATGCTCAGCCCTCTCCTGTACTCCCTGTTTATGCATGACTGCAAGGCCACCCACAGCTCCAACACCATTATTAAATTTGCTTGAGACACCGCCATCAACAGCCTAATCACCGATGGTGATGAGACAGCCCACAGAGTGGAGAACAGAGCGCTGATATTAACCAGGACAACGACCTCAAAGCAAAACTAAGGAGCTGATTGTGGACTACAGGAAGCAACAGGGAGAAGAACACCATCTCAAACAACAGCAGTATGGTAAAGAGATTCTGCAACTTCAGGTTCCTCTGGGTTGATATCAGTGAGGATTTGACTTGGTACCGCAGTATCTGGTCCCACACCACCAGAGTCAGGGACAGCTTCGTCCCACAGCGCATAAGACTGTTAAAAGTCTTGAGATCTCAAGCTCACCACTGCATCACTTTACTTACACCGCACAGTACAGTTTACCTCTTTACTGCTGTACACTACATTCATACTACCTCTACTACCTATTGTGCCTGAGCTAACCGCAGTTTACATATACTATATATATTCATCCATTATTTTATTTTATTTTACTTACATATGTTGTATTTATTCCAATCTTAAGATCTGCACTATTTTGTGTTTTATAAACATGTCATGAATTCTTATTTTTACTATACATTTTGTAGTAGCATTGTTGGAGAAAGCCAAGCATAAGAATATCATTGCCAGTGCCTGCTCTTGTAATTGTTGTGCACACGACAAATAAAGACTTGAATTTAACCAGTAATGAACATTTCCCACAATGCCTCCAGTACAATAATAGCACAAGTGATGCCTTTTTATGTTGCTGAGCGTAGACATGAAACATGACATGAAAAGGCATCGACTGAATAAGGCACACAGGGGAAGAAGATATATGGATTCTAACAAGAGCATAAAGACTTCCTCATGCAATAATTCATCCCAGTCAGCCTCGACTGGCAAGTCAAAGTATTATCCAGAGGGTGGGTGTGCGTAAACCGGCATAGAGCCCCAAACCATGCCAGCTTGCAGCTGTCACAGTGAAATGTGATTTCTTGTGTCAAGCAAAGCTTCCAAATCAAACTGGAAAAGTGACTGCACCTCCCTCCCCCCACCACTTCCCTCCTGAAAAAAACAAACAAACAAAAAAAAACAATGAAGCCCAGGGAATATGGTGGATTTAACACTGAGTGACAGTGTGAAGCAACAATAAACTGCCGATACATCCCTCTTCACCTTCAACGCCGCTAGCAAACACAGCAAGACTCAGCTTCCTCCTTTGCAGAGCAGGTGTGTATCGTGGCTTTGGGACAAACTCACTCTGTCCTTTGTCAAGTGTGTGTGTGTGTGTGTGTGTGTGTGTGTGTGTGTGTGTGTGTGTGTGTGTGTGTGTGTATGTGTGTCAGTGTGATGCAGCTCAGTCAACAACAACACCTGCAAACTCTAAAGCAGTGGAAAAAGGTACTAAAAAAAATACGAAACTACAATCAGGTAGGGGGGGTCCATGGGCATTCTCCCTCAAAATGAAGCCTTTTGGAGCGTTTTGAGATCAGAATATAACAAGAAAATAACATCTTGTTTCGAAAAAAAAAAAAAAAAAAAATTAGTTGCATTTTGATTCTTTTAATTGCAACGTGTAAACAGGCAACATAGGCCACAGGATACGCTGCCACACTGGTGAACACAAACACAAAAACACACACAGAATCTGCAGCATGACATAGCTGCTGTGGCTACTGTGTCGTTACAAGTGGCATCACTTTATTTGTTCAGGCTGCAGGTAATCCAACTTGACTCACGGCAAGCTCTTGTGTGCCATAGACAATCATAGCATAATTCCCTTTAGCCTGAGCTAATAAAGTGCTGCACTGCTGCCTCCAAACATGACAAGAGGGACAAGGCATGTTATTGTTCACTAGGAAAATAAGCTTACCTTAAGTTTGATGGACACTTCATTTTTAAAAACTTTCTTACCTATTAATCACTTACTAATATTAAAATTCTCTTTTAGGATACATCGTGGCCGAGCAGACAGCAGCACAGCAGGGTGTGGCTTTTTATTTGCATGTATGTGAGTTTAAGCATGTGTTTTTACCCACAGGCCTTCATATGCCCTTTTCTGGTGGAAGAACAAAGATGTCAGCACATTACGTGTACACAGTCAGCCTCATTTATCAAGCTGTCCTAATGCTGTGTCTGAGAATTCAGGTATAAAATGCCACCATTATCATTTTTCTCTGCTTCTATCAAGCCGGCAGACAGCAGAGGAAACATTTGCATGTCTGCTGCTGCGCCGATATGTGAAATGTTAGAGGGTAAGCGCTCGTTCAGGCAAGGAGTTGATAAACATGCATTAGCATAACAGCTTGTCCACTTGTCTGTACTCTGGAGCATAATGTGAAAAGCTTGACATTGCTGTGATGGCTAGGATGAGTGGACAGTTCCCTTCTCAAAGAGAAGTGCAATTTCTATGAATCCAGTATTTGTGCCAGATGGTGTAAATTTACAGTGTACCTATATGCTAAGGGAAGAAGCGTGATAAATATTATATTATTAAATAAGTGCCACAGAGCAAATGTAGTTACATTATCTCTGCAAGAGGAGCACATACTAAAGCTAATGAGAGATGATTGAGACCATCATCCTCACACAGACAGACCACATAGTTATAGATTTCAAGATGAGCTAAAAGAAGTTCAGTCTGCTGTAAAGCAGATCTTAGAGAGAATGTGAATGTTTGTGTCTGTATAATCTGAAAAAAATTCAATATCTTCTGGTTTCTTTCCTCCTCTATGACAGTAAACTGAATGTTTTGTGTTATGGACCAAACAAGACATTTGAGGACCTCATTTTGGGCTTTGGGAAACCCTGATCGACAATTTTCACCATTTTCTGACACTTCATAGATCAAACAACTAACATATTATTCAAGAAAATAACTGACAGATCGATCAACTGTAGTATCAAAGGATAATGTCAAAGGTTTTGAATCTGCAGCTCCTCTCGGCTTCACGGAGTTTTGCAGGAAGTTTCAGTTCATTGTTAAGCTGTCTAGCTCGCAACTTTACTATTTTGGTTCACTCTCACCGCTCCCATGTTGTTTTCAGCCACAGCAGCTCTAAAAAGCCACTGATCAGACAGACACAGTAATAGACTAGCTGGTGAACACAGTGGTGCATTTAGCAGCTAAAGAGACAGATATTTCCCTCGGGAGTTAATGGAGAGCAAAAATAGAGCTAAAAGAGAGTGGATATTGGTCTCACATTTATCAGGTGGACACAAACATGACTCCAAATGAATGATTATGTTGCTCCATAATAGCTGGATGTGTAAAAGATAACTGTTTGCTGACAAGTTCTCCATATCAGCTTACAAGGTATATCAATGTTTGTTTACAATTTGTTCTACTTGCCCCCCAGCTGGCCGAAAAATCCATTATTGCAAGATTAAAAGCTGCAGGTACTTTCCTGGGAAATGTCTTTAAACAGCAAGAACATGCTGTGTGATGCAGTGGTTCTCAAACATATTATATATTATATATATATTATATATAATGTACATACTGTGCATTTGTGCAATAACGTACAATAATGTTGCACTATTTAGTGATATAATTATTTTAGGAATTATGCAAGACTGCTACTTTTTAAATGAACATTTAAAAAAATCTTACTTCCCCCCCTGCAGTACTTGGGTACCCCCCTTTGGGAAACACTGGTTTAATGTATGGAATAAATAAGAGTGGTATTAGCGTGTGCAGTAATGCCACCATGGCTGAGCAGACAAAGACCAGCACTTTCACAAGCTCAAACTAAATCAACAGAAAGTCCAAAGAATATACCGAATGTCACAACATGTGGAAGAACACCTTAAATCTGGCCAATTACTGATCACACATCAGCCCATCCCACACGATCCATCAAACAGTATACATATGAGTGTGTGAGTGAAGCCAGAGAGAGATTGTTTTTGCCTTTGTACGGATGCCTATCTGCATGAGTCATCAAAAGGGTTTCTGCCATGGCGGTGATCAAAGGCAGACAGAAAGTCAGACTGTATGGCTAAAAATGGAAGCTTGGTTGAGGGGAAAGCAGTGATCCTGCTGTCTGTTGACTCTGTGTGTGTCACCGGCGCACGCAGGTAGGAGGAGATGTTTACTTCACCCACACAATATCTGTCGCCAGATATGTACCACAGACTTCCCCTTGACAAGCCTCAGACCTCCTCCTCACCTCATGTTAACATGTGTCCTGAGTAATGGCACTGCTGTTGTATAGAGCAACAACACATTGTATACAATACCTGGCTGCAGAAATCTTTTTTAAAGTCTTTTTAAAATCTTCCTTTAAAAACTGTACAGCAACGATTGAAATATCCAGACTTTTAGTCCCGTGAATGAACCACGTTCCAAAAACACTGGATCCTACACTCCCCATAATGCAACCAAAAGCCTCTTTTCATTACACCCTCCTGGCTGGAAAATGCCCACATCTGTCAAACCTAGTTCACAACACAGGCTTTCTGTGTACTCCTCATGTTGAGTTAAGTGAACTTGATGTGTGCAATCAGTGGAGCGCACCTTTAAGATTTGTCCAGGAATTTAAAAAAAAAATACTGCTACACAAATTCACCTGAAGAGTCCTGTATGTTCAGTACTTACACTTTCATCTAAAAACCTATTTTGTCAATCAGTTTCTCACAATAGTGTGTAGATGTGGTCCTCAGTGAACACGCAATTTTCTGTCAAAGTAGAATACTAAGAGTTTTGTTTTGTTTCATGAGAGATTTCGGCATTTATATTTTTGTCCTTCCTGACTTGGAAAAAGTGATGCCTGGTACTTCCCTGCACTAATCTGAGTTCAGCAACATTCGATTTAAAATGTGTTGACAGTTGTGAGGTTTGCTTCTGTTGCCAGCAGTCAAGACTAATCAAACCACCCCCACACAGTCATGACGGAGCAAATTAACTGAGTTTTTGACTCTACATAAATAACATCTAAGGATGTTTTTTTGTCAAACTGAAAGTTTGATCGTTGTTTATTCAGTCACAACAATTTAATTTAATAGAGAGATGCTTAATATTGGAAACAGTGTTTTCAGGAGCTTTGAAGGAAAGTGAAAATGGTGAAAGTAAAACTGAAAGCCAGCTCATTCTCCTACACTCTCGGACTGAGAACAAGCAGGCTATATATTGCTGACATGCACAGCAAAGACAGAAACGTCTCAAAATGTTTCATCAGATAACCTGTTCACCAGCAACTAAAACTGTATCCACCTAAATTTATCTGGTCACACTGATATTAATCTGCCACTATCTCAAAAACACTTAAGTATCTTAAAAATTGAATTCTTGCATGTGACCTGGGTCAGCTGTAGAATTACATGACTTTCATGTATGACACTAAAAATCAATTTTCATGACACAAGAGTGAATCTCACGTGGGCTCCATTACAGGTAAAAGTTCAGCTATCCATAATACTGATGAGAACATACTGTACAACCCTGTCTCAGGCACAGGTAGAACCAATCCCCACGGCAACACTAATTATACAGTCATACAATTATTATGTCAAGCTATACATTTCGAACAAGCAAGCTCTCTATCTTGCTTCTCTTCACTGCTTCTGGAGCTGACAGCATCATTGTGTGTCCAATAGGTGAGTGTATCAACAGGGAGACTGATAGCCTTTAATCGCTATCTCAGCCATCCCCAGTCTCAGTGTTTTATGCTTTACATCCATAATGCCCAATTAGACAAAGCCCAAAGAGAGGTTTCCGGACTAATGATATCCTCAGTCAACTAAGGCAAAATCTTTAGCACCAGTGAGAAACAGCTTTAAAGCTCAGTGTTAAGAAAGTGTAGCAGCTTGGACTGTATGTCAGGATGTGGACACATGTATGTGATGGCATGAGATTACAGCACAATATCTGCCAGGGAAAGGGTTTTAGTTGCCACTATGTTCCCGCTAAACAAATGCAATGAATGTATGTAGGGCTGCATCCAAAAGATTTGGCTATTCAATATGAAAATTTGACAGACATTTTTTGCCAACACTAGATATCAAACAAAAGCCAGAGACTGTGTCGTTGCATTAAGTTATTGTAAGCTGTAAATTTTACGCCGCTAAGTAAAAGGCAGACAGTAACATTATCTTGGAGCCTGACCAGGCAAAGCCTCTCTCCCTCTGGGCAGCTGCCTCCTTCTCACTCAGTCTCACCCTGGGCCTGGGTCTGCAGCTGCCTCTACTTAAGAGTAGCTCTACATGAATGGGGCATTTCGGAAGCATTCACTTAATGAGAACAACTCATTTGCATTTGTGGCCCTGTCTTAAGATGAAAGGAATAAAAGGCTTCCTGAAACATTAGGGGCCTAATAAGGAATATTAAGGATTTCCTTATGAAATAAAGGAGTGCGGGAGAGATGATGGCTAGAAGAAACTTTGCAGGATATCCAAACAAGTCGAAAGTGTCGGAGCTTCAAGGAAAAAGGCTTTCAAGGCAAAAGATCCTACTTGAATCTGGAATTTCAGTGTTGTGCACAGCAGAAGAGAAAGCCTAAATAATGACTCTGTAGCTGAACAATCCAGCATCTCTGCTCTGAGCCCTCGACCCCACCATCAACACAGTGGGGAAAATAAGCGGCTGGCACTTCCTGCAGTCACACATAATGGTCCTCACCTGGCGAAGACGAAGCCATGCAGCCCTCGTCGCCAAAAATAAAAAAATGAAAGCCGTAATCTTCTTTCGGGAGCAGTAATTGAAAACAAGCCAGTGTTCTGGGGCCAGGAAGTGTAAGTGAACAGATGGTAATTAGCTCCAGCATGATCCATGGATCAGATTAAGTGCAGTCTCCAGCACATTAGCACTGTGTCAGCTAGGAGAGATGTTTGATCCTGCAGTTTACATTTTAATTCAAGCTTTTCTGGCAAACTTAAGGCCAACTCTGAATGGAGACCGCCATCCCACCCCCTAAATTCTCTTTTTAACATTCTACTTCGCACTGCTTTCGAAAATTCAAATGCATCCCCACTCCTGAAAGACACAGTGTGGCATGTTGATAAGATCTGCAGGAGAGGGTGAAATGAATGATTCTTACCAAGGTCAAATGGCCAGTGTATGGAATAAAAACATCTTCAATCCTAACAGAAATCAGCAGAATTATCTTGCTGAAGTTCAATCAGATTCTCAAAGTCTGTGAAAGGCTTGTTGCTCTTGGCCAAATAATATGCTGACCTTAACAAGTTAGCAGTAGACTCAAATGCAGTGTCCACACTCTTCTTTCCATATAGAAAGGTAAGCAGTCAGTCTAGCATAATCACCTGTGCTTGCTTCTGAGGGTCCTGCGGCTGCCACTTCTTTTTGCTGAGTTCCTGCCTCCTTCTTTTGGCCCTCAACTTACTCCGGGGCATTGCTCTCCAAACTTTAACACCACATTCTAAGTTTCCACATCACTCCCCTTTTTCTAAAACATTTCAGTAATTGTTCTTTGCATTCTACTTCCTCAACTTCCTGTCATATGTCCACACCGGGGAAAATGATTTTCAATAAGAACAGTGAATGCTGTTGCTGCCCACCAGGTCATGCTTAGGTGATGCCATCAAGAGACAGTGGGGAGCAATACCTATCTACAGGCACTGCAAACAGAGTTGATGGAGGAAGCTGTCAGTTCTCCAGATAGCCTGCACATTGCATTAGATATGTACGGTAAGCTGAGTCCAGTTAGACCATTGGTTCCACTAAGTGCAAGCTTACGGACACCAGTATGGGTGCTTAAGAAGCTAGACGTGAGTAAGTGGAGGATTTCTGGAGCATTGGAGGTTGCTGTGGACTGACAGAAAATTGACTGACTGACTAGTGTTGTTGTTCCCAGCTCTGTGAGGGATGATTTCTTTTACATGGTGTTTGAGATTAAATATTTTTGTTGTTGTTTTTCTATGTTTGCCTTTAATGAGCAAATGTGTTATTGGAAATACAATCATGAAAGGTTGTTGGTGGGTTTCGACCCAATATTGCGTACCAGCACTAACTTGTAGTGGTGACAATGTGTCAATTTTATATCAATATCATGACATAGACTAGATATGATCTTAAATTTTTAATGGCTGCATTACAATAAAATTACGTTATTTTCTGAACTAACCAGACTGTTCTTGCTGTTCTATTATTGGCATAGAAACACTTAGTTGCACCAATAGTCAACCCTACAATATCGCTGCAATATTGATATCATGGTATTTGGTCAAAAATATTGTGATATTATATTCTCTCCATATTCCCCAACCCTACATCAATGTACTGGACCACTTTCACCCTTGATCTTGGCTGTCAAGATTATTGTGAGATAAATCTTATTTTAACAGCTATAAAGACCATCATCTTTTACACAAAACTGTAATCCGATTTTTTATTTCTAGATTGCCCGTCTTTTCCCTCGAGATGCTTGCAGGTTTCCTTCTGAGGGATGCTGGGTTACAACTTGAGGGATTTGGGATAACTCTCAGAGGTAAGTGATGGATACAATGTCAGCACTTAAAGAGGACTTGCCTGTACCATCTGCAGGGTTGCTCACTTCAGTGTAAAACTACACCTCTGGTGAACTACACCAATCTGTTAGGGTCAGTGTCAGTAATGGATTAGGTTGCTGGCACTTAACAGATAATTTGTCACCAGCATAAACGGCAATCAAGAGTCCATATGCACATCAATGCATTTGTCAATATCTGCCAGCAGGACCATCTGTATCTGGCTGAGGTGAAGCTACAGGGAATACGTTCAAGTTGGTAGTCTCTACTTAAGTGTCAACATATACCTCCTACATGGTCTCACATTACCAACCATCATTAGTTATAACACCTTATATGATATACCAAACTGTCCATTTTGATTGGTCGGCAGACGGACAATGTTTCCTCTGAAGGTCTCTGACAGTTTGTCTCACAGCAACAAATTTATGATTTACCAAAGCTTTTCCTATCAACCATGATTTTGTACATTACCAAGATAGTTAAATCTTTTGTGGGAAATCGGTGTGTGACCGTGGAGATTATTGACTGTAAGACCATGTAAATAGTCTTCATCTACATTGTCCAGCAAAATTCTTTGACACAAATATCCCTTTAATCATGTTCAGTAGCTGCAACACAAAGCCTTTAGTAACTGGGCACAATAAAATGCTGCAGAAGTCGGTCTGCTCAGCATTTTAGCAGACTACACCCACCACATTTGACATTTTCCTGCATATAGGTAAACTAAGTGCTAGAAACATATAAAATATGTTTTTCAATCAACAATACAATCTGCTGGCAGACATAAACAGTACTCACAATGTTTTTCTATATGAATATTTTACACTACATGATTGTGCATTAGGGCGTTCTCATTTTGGTTCTCATAAACAGAAAAATATATCAGTTCATGATCAAGGGAACATCACAGATCACACCCTTTGCATTTTGGACTCTACTTTCAGGACATGCTGTCATATTTGTGGTTTGTAAAGTTTACGGAAATAACAGAGGGATAACTTTTTGGGTGGATTTTCCCTTTGAGCTGTTTCTGAGTGGGAGCTGTAAAACCACTATCCTGAAACCTGTCCCAGTAACCACACACAGAGCTAATCACAGCTTTTGTTACGCTCCAAAAATGCGTGCAGGAGGTTTGAACACAAATGAGGGAGCCTCAGATGTTTGTGAATGCTGTAACAACCAGTATATCCTCTACAGCTGAAGAGATTTTTCTAAGATGTGGTTGAATGTTCTCCTGTGGAAAATCACAAGTCTTTTGTTGCTATTTTTACTCATTTTGCAAAGATCAATTACGCATGCAGACAAGGTCCCACATAGTATTAGCACTTCTCTGTTTCGCTGCCCGTGAAGTGACAGAGCGACAACACAGGAGGTGGGGGTGCAACCTTTGCTCTGATACTTCTAATAAAACACTTCTAATAAAAAAGATGTTTTAAAACTTGCAGGGTGTGGCAGATGCTGATTCTGCCCTGTATGCTAGACTCACTTAGGTTTGTTCAGAGGGCAAACAAGCACCCCCCCATACACTTGCATCTGCTCTGTGCCTTTACTTGTTTCACATCTTTTCTCTATTTTGCACACACTGACTTTGCTGCATTCCAGCACAGGCTTTAAACATGGAAACTGCTGGTTTGGACATGTCTCACATGCAAAAACTGACAGCCGAAGCCTCTACACACCATCAGTGCATACTGAGACATGCTAAATAAAAACAAAGACAAATAGATCCTTTTTGATACGGTGCTGACAGGGGAATATTAAGTATAATGAAGCCTGAGTACACTTAGCAGCTGAACAAAAGCACAGAGTCTTAAAATGTACTTTGTTTGCCTCTGCATTATTTTAATCTGTCCTCGCTCTGCTACTACAGAGAACCCCAAAGGTTTCCTTTTGGCAAGACAGCTTAGGTTTTATGGCTTGCGAGGTAAAAAAAAAAATCTGCTAACAGTCAGCATGGCTTCTCATTTCCAGCTGAAAGGAGGAGGACAAGGCCAGTGACTTGTGGTGTGGAGGTCAAAGCAGGCCTGGTGAGTCCCAGTGGATTCCTCCGGCTCTGACAGAGTTTAAATTACTACCTATAACCACTAGCATGCCTTGAAACAGAGGACAGACGTTCAGCGCATTCTCGCCTGCTCTGTCTTTCTCACGCACACATGAATACTAAGTTTTGCAAACCATACCTTATACCTCCTTAAAATGCCATCATGGATTTACAGCAGTTTTTATATCACTGTCCTCCTCTAGCCCCTTGCTAACTCCCCCAAATACACTCTTCAAAGCTTCCCAGCAATGCTGCTGGTATTGTTAAGGTGTTTAAACCTAACCGACCTGTGCAAGGACTCACTCCATTTTCAGAGAATAAAAGCTCTTGTGCTGTTTAACACAGACAGGAAACGCTGATAAATAGGTAGACATGAAAGACGAAAAACATGAAAGATGTTAAAGGGCAGATGTATTGTATTTAACACAGAAAATCAGATTCTGTGGCAGTTCACAGATGTGTATTTTTGCTTGTGAGTGTGTAATCATGCACCTTGTAAGAACACTCATTAAAGGGAAACTTTGGTATTTTTTAACATGGACCCTATTTTCTAAGTTTTTGTGTTCAAGTGACTCATAGAAATCTTGTAAAAGGTAACTTGTTGCAGGAATAACAATGGTGGAAGAGTTTGTTGTGTTGAGGCCCGTTTCCACTGAAGAAGTTCCTGGTACTATTTGGGGGGCAGGAACTACTACAGGAACGTCCTCTCGCTTGGCCCTCTCAACCGCCGTGTCTCCACTGAGAGAGCGGAGTAGGAGGAAGGTTCCTGTAAAGTTATCAGGCTCTGTATGTGACGTAATCGTTGCGCGACCACTTTGACCGGGGCGACGTAGGGGCGTAGGGACGCTGTTAGCCGTTAGCTGTTAGCCGTTAGCGGTGTCTGTAATAACTCCGGTCACGGTCCGTGAAAAAAATATTTTTTCCAGCGGATATCTTAGTTACAACATGATTGAGCTAACTGGAGTAGTTTCATGTCGACAACGGGAGGCTTTTAACAGATGACGTCCTGATGTTAGCTTTGCTGCTGCTGTTAGCTGTCCCTGTCAGCTGATGCTTTCTAGACATCGTGATTTCCCAAAACTGAATAAATACCACACATAGCAACACAAAACTGCTTTGTTAGCTCAATCATGTTGTAACTAAGATATCCGCTGGAAAAAATATTTTTTTCACAGAGCGTTTATTGAGTTATTACAGACACCGCTAACAGCTAACAGTTAGCCCAGCTAATCTACGATAACCATAATTACAAAACGTCACATCCCGCCTTGAGTATATCCATTCAGCACCAAGTAAACCCCAAGCCCCAGCCAGGAGTTTCTCAGGGCCGTTCTGAGTACCTACTCCGAGGCATGGACTTGTTTAGCCCCTGTGAAAGTTCTGGAACTCTGTCCTTCGGGGGTGGTTCCTGCGGTGGAGACACGCACCAACGGCCCCGGCCCCATAAAATTACCCCGAAGTTCCTGCGGTGGAAACGGGCCTTTGGAGTGCAGAAAGCATAGCTTAGTGTTATCTAAACAATTCTGAATGTTGTGGCTGAATATTTAGCTAATTTCAACAATGTGGAAAAGTCCAAGACTTCTCCTTGAGGGAGACTTAATGCCCTGACTCTCCAAGCAGACGGTCACTGTTAGGCTGTCAGTGAGCGTCTGTCGCCCCAGTCGGTGCAGTGTGTCCTGCACCGTTGCCCCTCATGTGCCTCTGTCAGCGTTTTTTTCAGCATACTGAATCGGCGTCAGGGATGGTGGAGCCTGTTGGCGAATGAAATCACTCTGATTGGCAGTTCAGCTCGCCACACAAGAAGAGAAAGTGAAATGAGGAAAGTAAACAAAGAGCTAAAGTCGAGACAGAGAGAGACCAAAACAAACTTGTTATGCAAAGTAAGATTATTTTTCTTTAGTCATTAAGCTCTTTAGCAGAAACAGTTCCTGATAGTTTGTTTTATTGTTCACTGGCGCACGGTAAATATGCTCTGCTCTTTCAATAATGGACCGTGTTGTTAATGTGCTAACTGGCTAACTAGCGGTCTTCTATTTTGAATGACGTTTACAGACTTCTGCCGTCTGCTGGTGTGGAGAGCTATTTCCTCACACGCAGGCTCAGATCATACATGCTGGTTGACCGTCTGTTGTGGTCTTTGCGGTGTGTTCATGTGCAACTTTTTGGCCAAGACACTGCGATGTCAGGCAAGACAGCAGAGGGCCTTTGTCACCCCTAGTTCTCTGAAGTGGGTTTGGTGTGTCCTGGCCTTTAGTCACAATAACAAACAGACCAGCAGAAGGTAAGGAAAACATTTCATTTTTCTGTAGACTCTTTCCCATAATATTGTCAGACACTTATATATTTACAATCTGAGCCTGTCAGTGGCAAAAACAAGCACTTTTAAGCTGCAGTGCTTTCTCTCAATACTGGCCTAATTTTAAGAACTGTTGTTTCCACAAGTCCCTTAGACACAAAACATTGGAAAATAGGGTCCAGGTTCAAAAATACCAAAGTTTCCCTTTTAATTCCTAGAACAAATTGAGCTGCACTAGAAGCAGTGCACCTCTAACAGAAGAGTACTCAGAGAATGAAAATGAAACTAAATGATGTGGTGAGGTGGATATTTTTGCTGTGGATGAATGTGTGAGTGCAGAGTAACCGTATACACAGCTCCCATTTGATCTATTTGAGTTTGACTTACGGAAAGGTTTGCTCTGTGTTTCACTTAATAAAGCACGTCTTAAGTGGACTAATGTTTATATGTGACTCAGAGTACCTTTTTAGTCACAGACACTGGTAAAACTGCCTGATGCAATTTTATTCTACTGTACCCTTTATACATATTAAAAACAAAAGAGGATTATTGCGGAGAGGAAACAGCATAAATACTGGTTATAACAACAGGGAACTGATTAGTGGAAAGTGGGTGTAGTGGGAGTGTCTGATATGACTCACACCAGGAGATGATAACAGCAGAGCCATTAAATGTAAATTAATCGAGAATGGAACAAAGAATACCAGAAATATCAGAGATATTCCATAAAGAAATGCCATCATAGCTTGGCTTAAGCACTGGAAATAACCACCTTGCCATTATTCAACTTTGCAGATCCATTCCAATCTGTTGGAGATTGTAAGGCAGGAAGAAAAAGGCGGTCAAACCCCTTTATTGTGTGGAACAGAGGCCATGTGGCCAGAGCACCACGTGTTCAAAGTATTCCCCAACATGCCCAGAGCCTGCAGCTTTTTGTTCCACCCCACTGAGAGCACACCTGATTCGTCTGATCAGCTGAGATGAGTTGATTAAATGAGTCGAGTCCAGTGTGCTCCTGCTTGGTTGGAATGAAAACCTGCAGTTACACAGCCCATTATGGAACAGTTTGGACATGCCTGAGCGAAGCCCCATAGGCACCCTATAGGTGAGTGCACTCCACAATCAGGCTTGCAGTGTGACGCATTATGAACAGAGTGAAGCACAACAGGGCGTTGGAGGGTTGGTGGTGGGAGGACACAGGCAGGGGGATTGAGGGTGTTGTCATGGCAAGTCTATGGTGAGGGAGAGAGCACTAGCTTTCACCAGTCATGAAGGGCTTCCTCCCTTTCTATCATTCCTTCCATCCATTCTTTTGTAAAGCTAAATGACAGACAATCAGTGGCACATCACTGAGTAGAGCAGCTCTTTCTGCCTGATTATCACGGACCATTATAGATTGGGTTAATTAGCACTTGTTGGTCAGCTCAGTGCAGTGGACCCCACCTCCAACACACATGCACACGTGCACACGTGCGCGCACACACACACACACACACACACACACACACACGTGCACAGCCTCCATTTGACAAGCTAAGATAATGGTCAATGCTTTAGAGAAGATAAGATAAAAAGCAAGACTCCAAACCCATCAGCCTCTAGGCACTGCACTTTTGGCCCTGAGTTTGGCCTTTTGGTCAAACGGTACTCCCAAATATGAGTCAAGAGGGCCAGTATCAGGGATTGCTGTGTTTGAATATTTTGGTATGCAGTATGTTATCTGTCCTCATGTTAATCACTGCACCTTCTGCCAGAATGATACATATTGACCTCCATTAAGGAAAAACTGCTCTCAGCAGTCCAATTAAACTGTGCAGACAAACCTGTTTTTGCAATCTTACAAAGGCCTCTCTGGAGTGAATCATCAGTTATTTTCTATCAATTACATGTATATATTTTGAACAAGCATGCACGACTTCACTGGACCAATTTAATTTTATTTTTGTTATATTTTGACTCGAGTGAGGCCTGCTGTCAGCACCAAAATCACCAGTCTGGTAGACAGCTCTGCATAACCAGTGTTTGCCTAAAACCCCATTACCAGAATAAATGCTGTCAATCTACGTTTCTGCAAACTACAGATATGTTACATTTATAAGTGATTATGTCACAGACACACTGCAACCTTACAGTTTAACAACACTGTGGTTGGGGCGTCGGTGGCTTGGTGGTGGAGCGGGCGCCCCCTGTGTGGGGCTGTTGCTGCGGTGGCCTGTGGCCCTTTGCTGCGTGTAATCCCCTCTCTCTCTCCCCCCCTTTCACACTTAGCTGTCCTGTCCATTAAAGGCAAAAAATGCCCCCCAAAAAATCTTTAACAAAAAAAAAAACAAAACACAACGCTGTGGTTAATGCGTGGTTACTTTGAGGCACAAAAAGGAGTGATGTCTCAGTAAAAAGCAACCACTTTTCATGGCACTATCCCTGGTGGAAAGAAAAAGACAACTTGCTGAAAAACACTCATGTTTGGCTGCTAAAAAGCTGCTGAAAATTCAGCGATGACTCGCTAAAAACAACCAGTTTTGTTTGTTGGTCTCCAACAGTGTTATGCAAATTGACAGGCGTCAGAACTAGGGGACAGTTTATGTTTATGTTTATTTTCTTTAGAAAGGGACAGTGCACATCATCAGCTAAGTCACGTAAATGCGCCAGATGTAGCGATACAGGCTAATTTTCATCTGCAGTCCCTGGCAGGTTGATGGTATGTGTGTATATAAGAAAAAGACATCAATAAAAAATACAAAAGCACAGAAGCACATAAGCACAGATAAAAAGTTAGCCACCATCCTCTCCATTCCCCAGTGATAATGTCAGCTCATATTCTACATCACTTTGGAAACGCTGATGTGATACATATGAAACGTGCAAATGTAATGTATCCGTGGTTTGCACAAACATACAATGCAAACATTTTTTTTCTGCTGACTGGGTTGTAGCCTAACCACAGGTCTGAACCTTGATGGCTTGACTCTAAAGACGTGACAACTTAATAATTCCTGCCTTCTTTAATGGAGTGACAGGTAAAGAAAAAAAAAAAAAGATCTGATCGCAAACGCACTCTTTAAACTTCTTGTGACAGAAAAACTGTGTTATATGGGGTTTTCCAAAGAAAGTAGCTATTGGCTGCAAAAGACAATTAACCCAAACTAGCACAATATGAATACATTTATTAGATATTTCGTGCTGCAATTAGTAGGGGTGTAAATCACAAATTTCTTTTGTTGATATCCCAAAGTCTGTCATACCATTTCGATTTGATTCAAGTAAATATCAGTAAATATCCTCATATTCTTTTTCTTAGCTGCTTGCCATATCTGCCCGAAGCTAGGCGGCTAGTACCGTTTGAATGTTTAGGAAGGGGGTGCGCTTGGATGAAAGATTTGATACAGAGGTGCCATGGACATTTAAAATAAAGGCATATCTTGATATTTATCAATGTTTACATTTTGCATTGTTGATAATGGATCATTGATCATTGAATCAATATATCAATCCAGATCGATATATCATTATACCCCTAGTGATTAAAAAAAGTGTGTGGCTTCAGCCATGGAGATTTATGGATAAATGTTTTGGGAATCAAAACATTACCATTGTTCCCCTTTGTTAGAAAAAGCAGCTGCTTTTTTTCTAAAGCTGTTCTTGGAAATAAAGATTTGAAATTTAATTTTAAAAAGTTGTCTAAGTTTAGACAAGGTCACCAATATGGCAAAAAGTAATGTAAAATTTCTTAGTCTCCACTCTGAAATTCTGTGTTATTGAGTCTTTACGGACTTCACTACTGATGAATAATGAGAGACTTACTTAGAAGTCTTTCGGCAACCAGTCAAATCAGTACCAACAATGGAATACCAGTGTTACCTAACCCTGACTCATGGTACTAAATGATACTTTCATAAGACAGAAGCCTTTGTAGAGGCTTTTACACACCTTAACACTTCCATACAGGCTGTGAGTTCATAGGTTTATTTATTACGCCACACACAGCACTTGCTAAACATGCAGACTCACCAACCTCAGAGTGAGCAGTGATCGATGACTGAAATGTGAGCATCTGTATTCTGCCCCGAAATGTTCGAAAATCAGACATGCCAGATTACATCAGATAACACTAATGACTGATTTGAAGCACACTGTGGTGTCTTACATGTTGATTATGAGTCTGTTAGGAGCACAGATGTCTCATTGTTACAATCCACTAATAAGGAAAACATCCGATAACTGCATTTTCTTCAGTGGGATTTCATTCATTTTACAATTGTACCATGAAGTAACCTTTCTTACTCTCATTCTTTTTCTTGCTGTTATACTGGGCTGACATTGTGATGATGATCATGACCCACCTCCTCTTATACTGTGGTAATGATGTCTTATACTGCTGTGTAAGTACTACTTCTAACCATCAGTAGTAAAGCCCCTGCAAGACAATGAAAACTGAACGGAGGTTGATGATGGAGCAGAATCCACTTTGTTATGCCCACCATATCTCTTCTCCTTTTTTCCACCCACACCAGCAGTGGAAAAATACACTGCTTTTTCAGATAAAGGGAACAGGAGAGAAAGAGAGAGAGGGTCTACGAGCATCAGTGCACAATTATTGTGCCACACGCTGTATGGGTACATAGACAGATGGCACAGCTATCAAATGGCCCTGAGAATCCAACACAAAACCTGTGTTTCCAGAGTTAATGCCCCAAGAAGACATGAAAACTTACATGAGCTTTATAGCTTCAGATGCACAGAAACCAATCAGAATGTGGTAAAGACAAATAAATGTTGAATGATCTTTTTATCTTTGTAACAGCAACTAAAAGACGTATTTCTCCAGAGAGTTTGGCTCTATCATCCATTCACACACAGACAAGGTTTCTTCTGCAGATTCGTGCACTTCATCTGTCCTCTGACTGGGCATTTAGTTGTTTCAGAACAGCTCACTGCCTGCAGCTACTGTGAAAGAGTCTTCCAGCACTGCAGGTGCTACAACACAGCCCTATCATTACCCGGCTGCCTCTTTAGGCTGCATTCACACCAGATCAGGCTTTGTGGCGATTGGCCGCAGGGTTGTGCGGCGGTGTGGGAGTGTCACTTAAATGGCCCACTTGTTTGGGAATGGAGGCTGGAGATCAACTTTAGAACGCCAGTCTCCCCATCTAAGCGATTGAGTATTGTCTTTGTGAGTTTGTTTATGTTGTCTTAAATTATCTGTAGGTTTCCTTTTGATTATCATAACAGTAGTATCTTTACTGCCACAAAAGACACACGTGCACAAACACAAACAAGGCAAGTGCTTTGCTTTATATCCTAATTGTTTATTTTTATTTTTTTTGGCTACTTGCCATTTTTTGCTGGGGGCTAGGCTGCTAGCACTATTTAACTGTTAAGGAGGTGCACTTTCAACCTAAAGGCATATCTTAAAGATGATGATGTGCATCAATGTTTTTACTTTGCAACAATAATATAAGATCGTGGATCATTGAATCAATATATGGATCCAGACTGATGAATTGTTACACCCCCCACACACACCTGTTGCATCCCCCACCACCACAGCCCAGACACGCTACCCACATTCAAATCAAGGGGGGGGGGGGCTGGCGTTTTCACTGCAACACCTGATTTTGTGTGAATACAGGCGTACTCCCAATCCCCACCCCCACCCCCACCCCACCATTCAGTCCACCCTCCTCTTTCGTCTCTCCTGTCTGTTTCAAACAAAGTTTTAGAGCCTGAATAAGTGCTTTGATCCAGCCCTAATCCCTAGCCTTGCTGCTGGAGAACTTTACAGTTGGGAGCGAATTGATTGACAGTTCATAATCCCCTTCTTTTGCATGCACTAACACACACGCACGCACTTCAGTACCTGTCTTGTCTTCACCCCCCATTAATCAAAATCAAAAGTCCTGCAGAAACAATATGTCTATTCTTTGGTGTGAGGTTTAGAGGCAGCTGGACAGCCAGACAAGGTGGGGAGGGGGGAGCGATAAGACAGCTATCTTTGTGTTTGCTTTGCCTTCGGTACTGAGAAGTATACCTGACTTACTGCATGGACACACAGTGCTGAGTTAGCACTCCCCTGGGCCTACCTAGATAACACTATTTTGACACTCATATCAGCGCACAAAGATATGCATACACACTTGAGTCAATTTTCTGCTAGGAGGTGTGAGGTTGGAATGTGTAATGTCGACTTATCTGAATGTAACCAGGTAGATTAGTATTGTTACTAACCCTTCAGTGAGGTCGATAGGTTTTGCTGCGCTCTGCCTTAGCATGCAGAAAGCACTAGGAGTGGCGGTCTTCATTCTGTTACACAATCTTGCTACACAATCTTTTTTCTCTGGTTCAGTCCTCAAGAGTTCTGGAGGTAAACCAAAGTTAGAGTTTGATAACTAAGTTTGTGGATTGAACACTGGAGAACAAAAGCTGGTCGAGGAGCTCCAACTTTGCCTAGAGCTGCTTAAAACTTTGATATCCCAGCTGGTTTTTGTAGAGCTCTTTGTTTTTTTGTTTGTTTGTTTTTTGGTAGTTTATCAATTACCTGTTTGGCCAGTTGTGGGTTAACACATTTAATGTGTGGAAAGTTTTTTGTAAATCCATTTGGTGTAATTGTAGCATAATTTAGACTATCCTTGGAAATGCCAATTTCATATCTTATTTACTGGACTTGTTGACAGGTAGTCTGGTTATTTGTAATACATTTGTGCGTGGTTTTTGCTGATTTCAACATAATTGCAGACACTTCTGTTACACATGGTCAGTCTGTTGTTACGTGCATCATTTGGCATGGATGATTCATTGCTACTTTAGCAGTCAGACAAGTAAATCAAAGCCAGTCTCATCACTGAATCTAGATTAGAGGACAAACTCCTGTTTTCTTTTTAGATACTCTAAACATGTTAGGTGGTTACATGAAAGGGAAACTTCGGATTTTTATCAGGTTGGGCTGTTAGAGGTATTTATCCATAGCTTAAGTATTACCTACAGTAGATGGCGGTCGGCATGCCCCCAGTTTTGAGAAGCAGACTGGAGTCTGACAGGAAAACTAAGCAGTTTACTGCTGTGGATGGTCAGCAATAAAACAAATTTTAGGCAGCTAAAAAAATTCTCACGTAAAATATACAAAATATCAGGTTAAGTGTAAGCTACATTGAGAGTATTTTCACTGCTTTACCTTTCCATCGGACAGTGATTTCCAATGGGGAACTGAAGCTGTTATATCTCTCTTCAAAGCCAGACTCCATTGAGGAAAAACAGTGATTAAACATCGCTGAACACAAGAGATCAGTTAGTTTGTTTTTGTTATTGTGTGACTTTGGCATTTCAAAACATTAGTTCAGACTCACCAAAGCCACACAATAACACATCTAACTAACTGAGGCAGCAGTAGACCAGTGTCTCATATGTTTAGCGAGCTAAAATGACTTTTTTGTTTATCGAGTCTGGTGGCTTTGAAAAGAGCATAGAAGGTGAACTAAAGCCACTAATCGCTTCCTCATTGGAACGGGCTGTCTGACAGGAAGGTAAAGCATTAAAAATACTCTCAATACAGCATACACTTAATCTGTTCTAGATTTTTTTAGGTGGGGGGGCATGCTAACGGACACCTACTGAAGGCAATATACTCAGTATATTTGCATGACATTAGAGAAAATCGATTAATTGTGTTAGTCTGACTAAATCCAGACTTTTAAAATACATGGAAACATTAACCTGGAAATCCAGATGCCCCGCCCCTAGCAAATTCAAATTTGCACTGCACGGAAATCTGGCCCCGACCAGCAGAGCCCACTGAATCACCAATCAGACCAATCAGATCAGTCTATCTGACAGAGGCGGGCTCTGGGCGGGCATAACATAATGGCGCCAGTAGGAGGAGTCGAAAAGTAAACAGCCAAGATGGAACCTGCCAAAGGACTGTGTCCATTCAATTTAGCTTTGGAAGAAATGCTAAGCCAACTACACTTATCTTTTTCCTTGAGAGAGGAACAGAAGACTGCCCTAGAAGCCTTCGTTTCCAGAAAGGATGTTTTTGCTGTTTTGCTGACGGGATACGGCAAAAGCATAATATATCAGCCCCACTGTTCAGCAAACCAATGGGGCTTAGTGCAATGAATACGTCACCTTGCTTTTTGCTCTGATTGGCCATCGTGCTATTCAGTTGCATGCAGCGGCATTTGAAATGCCTCAGTTAGTGCCGCCCCTTGGGTAGGAAGGGTTTATCGCTGAGGGCCAGACTCAAAATCTTTCTAGATTTGAGTCTGGATTTTCAGACTATGGAAACATGTTAGTCCGACTGAAATAGTACTAAATCTAATTTCTCAAAGTCGGACTAACACACCTGGATAATGTGATTGGTAGTCGAATTACGCCTGCATGTATACAGTCAATCAGACCCAAACTAGCCGAGGCACTCTGCACATGCTCCACCCAAGCTTTGACCAAATAGCATTAAAGACATTACATAACAAGAAGCTGGTAACAACGTGGTTAAATCTACATTCAGAGCTGTGCATTTTTGGATGTACAAAATGTACAGAGCTGTAAAGTTGTCCACCATGGTACCAGTTTGCCGCTAGTTTACCACAGCTAACTTGTTGGTCTACTGTTTGGTCTGTGACGTAATACGTCCAATACTGACAAGCTGAAAGGGGGCATATCACCACCTATCCTAGTGGAGATGGACATACTTTGGTCAATAAATCAATTCCCCTTCTGTGCTTGTATACTGGGACAAAGACACTGGTCAAGTTAAACGTAGCTGGACTTAACCGTGCATGTAAATGTACTGACTGACTATAAGTAGCTACCTCATACAACCCCACTTTAAAAAGTCTGAACTGTCCCTTTCACAAAGAACTTGAAACTTCAAATGCACCTCTTGTCCCAATGTACCACAGTTGTGGGGTTTCAGACGTGAACAAAAGGCAGTGTTAAACAATAAAGTTGTCAATATGTCAGAACTATTATTTTTAAGCCCTTACTTTAATCCAGCTGAAAAACAGCAATCAGTACCTGTGCTTCAGCAATGAAGGACTCAAAATGGCACATAAAGCTCTTTTGTTTCTCACATGAGTGCCTTCGACATGAAGAGGAATGCCGAGGAGGACGTGGCCTTGACTGGATGCTACATTCAGGCTGAGCGAGGGACCAAAAAAAACCCACACTCCTTTGCTACAAATCATCATGGTCCAACATACCAGGGTTGTAGGCAACAGGACAACAACAGGACTGGAGGCCACAAATGTTTTAAGTGTTTTCATTCCTCCATCAGCTACTATTGTTTGACATCAGATTCCCTCCATTCCAACAAACACCTGCCACTGCCAAAAAACTCCTGACATTCCCAAAGGAAGACATGAGTTCCCTTGGTCAGGGAGAGGTTTTAAAGTGCATTTTGAGATCTTCAGTTGCCTTCATATTTGAATCTAACTGAAGATACTGATCACTAGAGATATGCTTGATAGTCTGTCACAGCTCAATTATTAAAATCCCATCTTCCCGGGCTGACTTACTGTATTTATTAAAAGCAAGACTATACATGGATAACATATCCTCAAAGTAAGCCATCACAGGTATTTTTGAATCACTTCATAATCTTATTTCCTTCAAACAACTGAGGCATCTTGTTTCCAGCATTACCTTCATTTAACTGTCTTTGAGCTTGGTGATTTGATCAACTTTAAGTTTCATGAATTGTTTTTGAAAAATACATGCAGAAGAGAGTCTAGTTAGGAAAGCTTTCATGGCCTTATTTTCTCCATATTTGTTGTTTCTGTTTTGGAGTATGGTTATCTTCTCAAAAGTATTTCAGAAACTTTGTCAAATATAAAACTATTCAGAAAATGTGATTTGCAGAATATAAATCCACCTAGGACTGACTGTTGTATCACACAATAAAATGCTTTGTTGTCTGCTTGTTTTTCATTTTCATGTGACAAATTGCACATAAACATTGTCTGATTTTCAATTGTACTTTCTCCTCTGCACACTAGGCGCTTTTTACGTTCACCCAGGTAAATATTTACACCAGTAATTTGATTTGACTCTGGCGAGGAAAAAAATACTTTTCCTTGAACAGAAAATTGTTCCACTGTTTTCTCGCCTGCTGTTCCCATGCCCGTAGCCTGAGGAAAGAAACAATGTAAAAGTCAGGAAAGAAGCCCTTTATCATTCTGCCTGAGCTGAAAAAAATGTTGTGTGGTTCGCTGGTGAAGGCAGAACATTGGCTATGCAAACATAGACTGTGTGTACATGGACACACACACTCTGCTGGAAGATAAAATGCTGAACAGGTGGCGGGGAGCTCTATGTCTCTCTCCCTCCAGCCATGAGTCCAAATGAATAGAATATGTCATTGAGGTCAAACAAACTCTTCCAACTGCCTCTGAAGTGTCTCAGTAGGGGGCAGAGGAGGCGGGGGGGGGGGGGGATTCAGAGAGCACTCTGAGGTCTGAGGGGGTCTGCTATTTATATATCAACCATGACAGAGGGAAAGAGAGATTGATTAAGGGACACCCGTAAGTTAAAGTAAAGCCAGATCAAAATGGCAAATGTGATTAAAAAACAGTTGACCCAAGCGCAAAATGGTATGATGAAGACAATGAGACTCCCCCTGAGGAGTAGAAGACATTTAGAAAATAGCAGAGGGTCAAACAGAAAACATCAATCTCTACCTTCAGTGGGGCTAAAACTAAAACCTTAACCTGCACATACAGTAACAACAAGCCCTGGTTTACCACAAAACTCAGACAGCTTGCTCAGGCCAAGGAGGAGGTCTACAGAAGTGGGGACGGATTTATGTTCTACCAGGCCGAAAACACACTGATAAAGGAGCTCAGCGTAACAAAGAGGACCTACTCTGAAAAGCTGAAAAACAGGTTCTCAGCAAATGACCCAGTGTCGATGTGGAGTTGCCTGTAGGACCTCACTAAAAGATCATTCTTACATTGCAGCGACCCAACAACTGGCTGAGGACCTGGGTCTCTGACACACCAAGCCGACAGCTGGCCATCCATGAGTTTCTGTCGCCCTAATAGGTGCAGTGTGTTCCGCACCGTTTGCCCTTGTCAGCTCTTTTTCGGCTGATGTAGCATATCGGTTTCAGCGATGGCGGAGTCTGATGGTTAATAAGCCATTGAGCTCTTTAGCAGAAATGGCTCCTGATGGTTTGTGTGATGTTCACTGGTGCACGGTAATTATGCTTTGTTCTTTTAACATTGCACTGTGTTGATAATGTGCTAACTGGCTAACCAGTGTCAAGACAGTCTTCCAGGTTCCCTTTTTGAATGAATACAGACGACTGCCGTCAGCTGGTATGGAGAGTTATTTCCTCTCATGCAGGCACATCTTTGCAGTGTGTTCATGTGCAAGTTTCTGGCCGAGACAAAGGCGACGTGAGGCGACGCAACAGTCGGCGTTCATTGCCTCTAGTTCTTTGAAGTTGGTTTGGTGTGTCTGGGCCTTTAGGTTTGACGAGCCCACCCTATCACCCCTCACCCACTCTGACTTAGACATCACACAACCAACTGCACCCCCTGCCGCCAAGCCCTCCCCTTGCACTGACCCCCCACCCGCACTCTGGATCTGTGAAGAGGATGTGTGTCAGTTCTCTTACAGATACAAGATCAGGGAGGCACCAAGCCTTGACGGTGTTTTTTCTCCCTCCAGTCACAGTCAGTGCTGATGGGGTTTATGTTGACCTTCTTCAGCTTTGTTGTCATTATTTTTAGCTGTATGTATATTCTGTGTATGTACATTGAGAGCAACAAAACTACTTGTACATGCACACATACTTGGCCAATAAAGATGATTCTGATACTGAAAAAGCAGACACAATAACAATCAAGTAATTTTAGCATCTGGGCATCAAAAGCTTCTGAGAATATATTGGGGTTAAATATTAAAAAAGATAGATTCATCATATGAGAAGCCAGATGCTTGACTCTCTTTATCTTCAACTGCACACAAAAGAAAACTTTTCAGTTTCAACCTCAGGACAAATAAGACAGTCACAAAATAGTAAAGAGATTATTGCTTGCGCGAGTTAAGCAGACAAATTGTTTTATATTAAAGAGATAACAATTTGATGTGATTTAAATCATAATTAGTTTTATTTTCAAATGTAAGCTTTTATTTGATCTCCAGCTTGTTTTTCATTACATTACATAATCTTTTATCACATCAGTTAAAAAAAAATATATATATTTTTGTGTGGAGTTACAGACCAAACCTGTCCTGGGAAAAAAAATCTTTTTTTTTTTTTTTTTTTTTTTAAGACTACCAGCTGCTTATTCAGCCACAGTTCAACACTGATGACTGTTCTATAACACAAGCTCGATGTGGAATCGGTTCTGTTGGTGCTGATGTTCTTGTGGTTTACAATTCTCACAGAGTCCAATGCAGAGTCCTGCACTGGGTTGGGTACCCGCGGGTACCCAACGATTTGCGGGTGGTTTTTAAAAAAACATTTTTTCCTGGGTTCGGATCTGGGTGTAAAAAATAACACGCAGATCGGATCGCGGGTTTTAGATAAACACATCAGTCATTAGTTCGGTAAACTACAGATAACTATCTTGGTCATTATTTACTCTCTGAGGATTGCCTCTGCTATTTCGCAACGGTCATTGGTCCAGCTGTTTACACGTGTTTCACCATCTAATAACACAATTTGTGATTGGACGACAGAATCAACATGGCTGCCACCGTCTAACAAGTGCTGCTTCCAAAACAGCAAATAATTATTTAGGTATTTGAGAAATAAGTGGATAAAACATACAACTATCATTTTATAATGTTTCTGAAGTGTTTCCCTGATGGATTACTTCTCTCCTCGATGGATTCTAAAAACACGTGACGGCTCGTAACTGCTGAACGTCGCTCTGGACAGAAAGTAAGTCTATTATTACACATGTAAAGTTCCTTTACATAGATTAAAAGTTTAAAGCATTAAATGTAACAAACGAGTGCTTTTACACTCGTATGGGAGAAGAACACAGAGGGTTGATGATGGAGCTGAAGTCAGGTTTTTATTGTGAGAGCTGCTTCATTCATGTTGTTGTTTACTCACTGGCACCTTAACTGTGGCGATATGCTGTTCAATATTCAGCCAATATGACCCAAAATGATTACTTTAAATCCGGGTTACGGGTCGGGCTGCGGGACGTGTTTCAACGGGTCGGACCGGGTTGCGGTACTAATTGGCCTGATGCGTGGGTTTGCGGTTCGGGTGCGGGTTTGTACGTCGCCGGGTCAGGTCGGGGCGGATCTTGAAAACTGGACCCGTGCAGGACTCTGGTCCAGTGTTCTTAAATCACATGAAATGTGCATGTCAGTGGCCACAGTTTTTGCATTTCAAAACAGGCTGACTCAGATCAGATCATTTTTGGAAAAAAAAAAAAACGTCCTATGCACCTGAAAGAACAAAGACCTGCATCTCATTTTGATGCTGTGTTGTGAACCTCAGCTGCTACTTTTTTTCTCTGCCTCTCATAGGACCATATGTTAATGCTGCTCTGCTCCTAAAGTGAAACACACACTTGATATAAACTTCCTGATTGCATCTTGGCCTCTGTGTGCCCCTGTATGGGGTGCCCTGTGGTATGAGGTGGAGATAGAAAAGCAAGTACCCTTGAGAATTGAGGCTAATTCATTCTTTATGGAAAAATGCCCTGTGCTGCTTCAGCAGGCTGCAGAGGCACCAGCATGTCTGGAGAGCAACATAACGCTCGTCAGTGGAGGTGGACACAAACATAAGACCATCTCTTGTTAAAAAAATAAACCTTAGTGCCTGTCATTACTTACTAACCACCACTAACCACCTCATTTGCCAAAAACAATGGGCACTGCGAGCATTTGTTTTCCGAGTTCAGGAGACAGTCTGAGGGTACAGCAATTAGGAGTGGTGCAGAAATGTTGACCTTCAGCAGATGCCCTGCCATTACGCCAGTTAGTGTGCATGCATAAAGTGTGCAATAGCCAGCTAAAGAAAGTGAATTATACAACTGCCTACTCAGCGGAGGTCCATTACCAGAAACATGGAGAGAGTCAACTCGTGGCAGCTTTCCATGTTTATCAGAGTGGATATTAATGGACAGGGTCTGTCAAGTGAGTTAAAAAAACGTCCATCGGCAGCTAAATGCTCAGGCGCTGCAAGCTTGGCTGATATGGAGAAAAGAGACACTAAACAGAGCTATGACTTTATCATGACGAGGTCTTTGGATGGTTATCTGTAAAAGACAAATCCACCCTGGAAATCCCATCAACCCATGGAAACGCGCCTATCTTAGCCTTATCTGGGAACTATGAGGATATCCAAAGGATTGTGAGATTATCTATCAAATACCATGGAAAACATTTTCTGAGGAGTCAAATGTGTATTAACTTTGTTTGTAGGATGCTGACATTTAAGAGGAAAACCAGAAATTGCATAAGTGTTGCGTTGTGTTTGATTAAACTTTTGGCTCACACATAATGCTAGAAAAGCTAAAAGAAGACATGCATGTATGTTTCTTTCTCTTTTCGGAGACATACATCACCCTCCTTGTTTTCATTATTGCATCATTCACATAGTTTTATTTCATAACCTTTAACATTAAGAGAGGATGATGTATGGAGTCGGATCAGTCTCAATATTAAGGAATGCACGCAGAAGGATTCACAAATGTATTTATAACGTATAAATTACTCTCTTCGCATAAATATTTTTAAATCCAAACAAAACTTGCCCAATATCAGACAGAATTGTGAACTTGTTAAACCCTGTTTCCATCTTCAGTCTGACATTGCGTCCATTCTAAGTGATTTCCTAACCAATCACTTACATATCCACCTAAATCTAACGTCACCTTTCGTCCACACTGATGCGTAGTCATGGGTTGTAAGAGTGGAGCAGAGCAAAGTAAAACAAACAAATATGTCAGGCGATTTTAAGTAGATATGTTGACTCAAAAGCATATAGCAGCGTCTGACTTGTCCATAGAGCTCACTTTAGTCATGATTATTCCTAATATGTTCTAGTGCACCATTTGCAGCCAATCACATGAGTCACTCCTTTTTAGCCAATCATGCAAGCGTAGATTCAAGGATATTGTTCAAAATGATCATGTGGTTCATGTTGCATCCATAGATAAATTCACTGTCTACTGAATATACTGTGGATCTATGGTGTTAAAGCTACCCACAGGTCAACCTGGAGTCTGATAAGTTAGCTGCTCTCCACAGGTAAGTGATAACTCTCGTCTCTCCTGGAACAATATTCCTGCTGAAATGAACTCTTCTCCGTTTAAGAGTCCTATAACTCTGACCACATGGGAGTACTATTAGGTTTTGGTTTAGGGGGTGATCAGCGTCATTTGATATTGTGAGTGCTGGGCATGTGACGGCCCTGAGGTTCATGTCTGCTAGACTTGGTGTGGGAAGGCAGATGATTTTGGAGGCAGTGCATGTGATGCTGGTTAGTTTGTTTTTGTTGGAGATGATTAGGGTATTAAAGAAGCCTGGGGAACAGTACAGAGCAACAACAAGATTGTGTGCATTAAAGAATACTTAGAAGGAGTTTAGAGATATTTGGAGAGTCATTTACATACATGTGTGAGTCCTTCTGTGTTTATTCATGAATTTTTACACTGGTCTGACTCATACCGTGTAGGATTGCTTAGGGTTGAGTTTTCCAGGTGTTAAACAGGTCAGCCTGCATGAGGCCCCACTCAGATTTCATCCTCTTTGCACTGGCCCCGCCTTTTAACCTCGCTCTTCCTGCTCTTCCTCCAGTAATGGTAACAAAGCACCATTCATAAGCCTTATCTCCTGGATTCAAAATGACAAGCCAGACACAATGCTTGACATCATGCTCACACCATTACTTACAACTGGAGCTTCAACTACAGGAGTATTTGCTTTGTGCTTTTTTTTAAAATAGATATTAGCCCTATTTTACAATGCTTTCCTAACTTGAAACAATAACATTTCAATTTATAACTTTAAAAAAAACATTTTTTTTTTCTGCAGATATATTTTATCGTCTATTAAGAGCCACAATGTCGGGTTCAAAAGATTCAAGAGGAGGTAAAAAAAACAGTATTTTTTTATTTTTTACAGCACTGAAAGGGTCTACGCTGAATATATGCGTTAAGATGGCCAAACTCAATTCTCAAGTTAACAAGTGGCACTGTGCAGCTTATTACAGATAAAAATATGACTTGAATTTAAAATAGTACATCAGGGGATCAGAAAAATGTCAAGAATGCCAATACATTCATCATCACAGTGTAAACACACTGTACAAATAATGTAAGAGGACAAACACATTCAAGTATTAGCTGGGTGCAGTTTTTGATTATTGTTAACTTTACAAATGTTTAGTTTTTCAGCTGTCATCCACTTTAGCCTAATTATACAGGCACAGAAGCATAGTCCCAGCTCTGAAAGGGGCAACGGGCATACAATGGGGCTTGTAGCTGCAAAGGGGAATTTCTTTTCCTTTTTTTCATCACATGACATGCAAGATGTGACACAGTAGTGACTAGACTTACAAAGCCTGGAATGTAGTGACCTGTGTTTTTCAGGTTTGTCAGCTTGTGAGTTAAGGATGAAACAATGACAGGAAATCAACAGCTGTGCTGACAGCGATCTGCTCTGCTGCAAAACATGTATCCTCAAGGTGATGGCATCAATTTATACAATGCCAAAAGCAAATTAAGGGGAAATTAATAATTTCCTCTGGAATGATTTGACAGGCAGAGGGTGATTTAAGGACTCTCAGTGTCAATTGCTAATGGCAGAGTTTGTTTCAGGCAGACGTGAAATCCTGATGATGATTTATTGTTTTTTACAGGGAACAGTTTAGTATAAATAAGACAACTGACAGACTGCAGTCTGAACAGGCCTACAGAGTTCTATAATGCTTTATTAAAAGCCAAACATGATTTTGTTTGATTTCTTGCATAAAACTGCTGTGCATGATCACTGCAGTCCAAGCATTGAATTGTAATTACACACTTATCAGTAATCATCTGTCCTTTGTTTCTTTCTCCCACTTTTTTCCATTGCCTCTTCTTTTTATTTTTTTCATTTCTCTGAGCCAATGTCACGCCGGATTTCCACTGCATGCGTGTCCGTTACAGAACGGCAGCGCTGGTTATCCGCTGCGTGCTCCACCGTCCGTCAATACCCACCGGCTGCGTTTGCTGCGCGGTGCGGTGCAGCTCCGCCGGAAGACATCTCGGTGCACTGCCATGATTAATATCTCCTCGTCCATGGTGTTAACGGGGTGAAATGACGTCTGAAAACCTCTGACCTGTTGACTTCAGGCCTGCCTCTGCCCATTATGTAGTTTTTAAGGTGTAGTGCAGGGAAATATGATCCGCCGTGAACACTATGTACTTTATTTTTGAAAATTAACCGGATGTTTTATTGCGTTTCTGTGCACGACTTCCTGCCCCGCACGATCTGCTCTGTGCTGAATTGCCGCGTTGTGCTCCGGCGTCCGGCAAAAATAGAAGTCCTGCGTATCTGTTGCGGAGGGCTCCGGACTGCCGGAGCTGAGACGGAGCCGGAACGCAGCACAGCCGCAGCCGGTGGAAACACACACATTGACTAGAATGGAATCCTATCGGCTCCGCTGCCGTGCCGGAGTGGAGACGCAACTAACACGCATCTGGTGGAAATTGTTTAGGCTTTTTTTTCCTTTTGCAATCTACCAACCATTTTTATTCTATTCCTCCTTCAAAGGGAAAATCAAATCCATTTCCAATACCTCCTGAATGACAACCCCAGAATATCTGGGTAGATTTGGTACAGGTTTAAAGAGACATTTATGTGATTTAGCAGGTTTTTGTGTGTAGAATGTTTATGGGACGTTGTCCATATTCTGACCTCTATACATTATAAAGTAAGAAACTCTTCGGAGGTCTTCAGCTCTGATCTTTAATCTTGCAACAATCTGAATGCAACAGACTGTGACAATACAAACATTCACACACAGTCCCTCCCGTACAGACAGCATGTGTGGGCAAGCATGAAGGTCATCTCCTTTTCAGCTCCGTTATCTACATCACCTGAGGTAAATATAAGATATGTACATGTGGTGAGATTGTACCAGCATGAAACCAGTCTGGAAAAGTCGGTTTGTTCTGCAATAGACATCAACTGAGTGCTTAAAGTTGGTGGGGGACTATTGTATGTCACTGTGCACTGTCAAAATTCCTGTTAGATAGCCGTTGTCTCAGTGTACAACTGCTGAACACACACTGAAACGGGCTGCTGAATCTATTTGTGGAGTGACAAGCAGTTTACTTTGTACAGGAAGGTCCTGTTGTCCCTGTAGTTTGCGTGCCTGGAATATTTGCAGTGGCTCTAACACACACAAAATATGTTTTCTTAAGTAAATAAAGACACATACATACATACTGTGTTGCTTCGCTAGCATCTTTGACAAACCAAATCTTCAGGCAAGGAAACTTACAATTTATTGCTGAGGACAGGGCCACAGTCCCACATTAAAAATTATTATCAGTTTAAGTGTACGCTGTATTTTGATTATTTTCACTGCTTTACCTTACACATTAACTGATTGAAGCAGCTTTAGACCAGCAACTACCATGTTTTTAAAATAACTGTTTTTGTCAATGAAGTCTTGTGACATTTAGACAACAAGTTCAGTTTGCCATCTAAGGCCATCTGACAGCAAGGTTAAGCAGTGAAAATATTCTAAATATAACGTAGCTACATTTAAATTGATATTGATTATTGAAAGTGGGACTTTTTTTAGGTGGCTTAAAACTAACTAGTGTAGGCAGTGTTTGCTCAGTGGCATTTGATTTTCTACTCAGGAGGTATTGTAAACAAACATTATGGTTTTGGTCTAGAACTAACCTGGTTTCAATGGAGTCATTTTCTGGCTTTGATTTGACTGATAAGCATTTAGAGAGTGAGTCAGAGTTTAAGAGCACAACAAATCTAAGAACCTAATTCAAATCATTGCACCAATCACAAAAGATTAAAGCATTATCTAACTGAAAATATACCAATGATTCTGATTTAGTTGAGGTGTTAAAAGACAGGAAATGAAAGACGCAAGGCTGTCTATTTCAGAGGGAGCCTTTTAAATGCTCGGCATCATCTGCCGATTCACAACAAGAAACAGTTCCTGAGGTTCAACACCATAGCTCATTACCACACTGCACATCACAGGTTGAAATGTTTATAACTGCCACATTCATTAACCTATTCTCACCTTTAAGTATTTATTTAAAACATAATAGCTTCCATTTATATACCTACCACCTCTCCAAATCCCACTTAAATCATCACTGAATACTACTAAGGTAATGTAACATCACACCCCTGTGATGAATAGAAATGTTTTCCATTTATTGCCATTTGGTGAAGTGGTATGTTATATATTTTATACTACTGTCTGAATTTTATTCAACCCAGCATCGTTTTTTTCTTGACAGGCAGTTGTGGAGCTGTGCATCATCGGGAGAAACTGCTCACATAATCCACATCCTGCTCCAGCCCTGGTTTAAAATCCTCACTTGTTTAAGACTTCAAATGTTTAGTGTATATGAACCGAGAAACTGTAGGTGGGGTCTACTCCCTATAGGACTCTGTTCAGTCTTCCAAAAACAAGCTGGAATTTTGCCCTCGAGCACTCAACCATCTTTCTATGATCAGTTCCCTTAAAACTCTGCAAGTTTTAACTTGACCAAAAAAACAATTTGGAATCCCCTGGCAAAAAGAACACACTGTTCTACTCAATATGACCAGCTCATACGCAAACTTACTCATCATTCACTCAGGTTGCTATGTTTGGTGCAAATATGTATTCAAATGAGACCGAGATGGATGAGATGGCTTAGCTCCCCAGGCTATCTATTGATTTATTTTGCACATGATTAACTAAATTCAATGAAGGAATTCACTCAAAACAGTCAACAAGCCTATCAGGGCAACATCAGGCTTCTTGACTGCACCAAAGCATCTCTCTTCAAAGCTGCATGTCACGGCTCAAGCCTTGAGAGTGAACAAGAAGCAGAGAGGGAGAACAAAGCTGAAAAGCCTCAAGTTATCTATCCTGCGTTTTGGGCCTATTTGCATATCACAGTTTTTTCTTCCTCTGTGGATGGAAGCAATCCTTTCTAACTTAAATATTTGAAATGACAGTTCTGTCACCATCCTCCTCACTCTGCATCACCTTCAGAACTTCTGAAGAAGATGCACAAAAGGTAGATAACGTAAAAAGAAACAAAGTGGTGATGGAAGGATAAAAAAAAAAAAAACATGAACAACCCCTGATCACACCATCTAGGCCACTGTTGGGATGGAAAACTTGACAGGTAAATTGCTCCATATCTCAACAAAGCAGAGTTTTTCAAGCATAAATTATTGATGGGTCTGAACAAAATCAGCAGGCTTTTTCGGCTGAATATTGCTTGAGCAAATCTTTCCCTTTTTTCTTCAATTGTGAGTTTTAAATAGCAATGGTGTGTCTCTGCCTTTAACAACCAAAAACTCTTAACTGTCCAACTATTCCTGCAGTTAATCACTGTGTTAATTAAAACAAGATGGGTGAGCACATACTCTCCTGGACTCAACAATAGCCATGAAAATAGATGTAGCTAGGACTGGGTATTGTTAAAAAATTACAATACCGGTACTAATACCAGTGCTTTTAAGGTGATACCCATACCAACAAAGTACTTAATTAAATACCAATAATATGAATAGAGTGAAACTTAGTGTGGACATGCTTTCAAATGTTTCAAATACACCCTGCCCGACTTCACCACACCACAGACTGTATGGGTTCTAGCTGCAAACACACAGGGGCTTCTATTTCTATTCTGTTGTTTTGATCCATGGGAATTCTGTATTTGTTAAACCTTCCTGGAACTAAGAAATGTTATTTACAAATCTGTTACGTCATCACGACGTTAAGTCTATGAGCCGAGGGGGACTCATGGGCGGAACCAGCTACTACTGCGTATTTTCAGTTACTTCTTGTGTAAGTAAACCCAGAAGCTAAAACCTTTATTTGGTGTATGCGCCTGGCAAGCAACTCCATTGGAATGAATAGGTGCCATGTTGATCTGGTATCTAGGTATTATGATACATCTATCAATTAAATCCCTGGGGCAAAAGGTAAGAATGCAGGTATCATTTGACTGGAGATGTTTCCATACTACTTAGTACTTTAAGCATTTCAGTCAATTCCTTAAAGGTATCAATACTTTAAAGATATCTAGTACCCATACTCAGCCTAAGATGTAGCCAAGTCCATGTTGACAAAATCTGTTTTTCCAAATAAAGGCGACTCTTGCTACTGTACAGGCAGCCAGAACAAGAGGATGTGAACGCAATACTAAACAGGAGCTTAACTGAATGGCTGCACTTCAATAAAAAGGGAGAGGGGCATACTGTACTAACATGTGAGCAGAGAGAGAGGAGAGAGCTGTAGAAAGGCCAAGTGCAAACCAAAGCAGAGGCAGTGAGGGAAGTCGGGGCTGGAGATGAGCTAACTCCTCAGTGGCCTACGGTTAGTATTATTCGCCTCTGTATATGTCAGAAAGAGACACAGGAATGGATGGCATGCGCTGCACTTCGTTGCGAGCAGTGTGGGCTGCCTCATAAATGACGAGAGGGGTGACTTTTTCTCTCAGAGCCTTATCTTTCACTTGGGTGGCCACAGCAGCATGCAGCAAAACTGTACCATCAGTTTCAGTGCCAGACGACTTTGTGACTGTGTGCGTTCTCTGTCTCGCTCTACTAGGTTGAGTGAGAGATACAGATCCTCCCAAAAGTATCCCTTGAAACAGAAATCCCGCCCTGCTTTCTTATCAGTGGTAAACACGCTTGGAAAAACCTTGTCGCAGCTTTCAGCATTAGAGTTAAAGGATACATAGTGCAAAAAAGAAATGTCAGAGAGACTGACTCACAGGCTGCTGTTGCTACACAGTGGTGTTGAGTTAAGAGTGTTGTCTCAAAGAGAGGATGAAATACCTGAGTGCTGAGACTATCCTGAGAGACCGCTTGGTGGTGGTGGGTGTTATCTGTGACTGGTCTACAGGAGATCACCCTGGTATTTCCTCAATAAGGCCAAAGAGGCAGAGCTTCCAGTGGTTCTCATCCAGTCCCAAAGTTAAAATTAGACCTTAATACCCCTGGCCTCAGAGCAGAGAACATCAGGGAACAGCAGGTCAGGCACAGATACAGTGGGGTTCTGTTTCAGTGTTTTTGATGGTAGATTCATTCTTTTTCAATGTATAGGCCAAATATGTACCTGTATGGTGTGCCTTGGTTTCCAGTTCATTAGGGGTTCTTGCAGATAGTCAGAGCCATACGGAGTAATCTAATCTTTGGTGAGCATGATAATTGATACGTGTCTTAAATGGAATGAGGAAAGGAGGGGTTAGGACAGTATGAGTGAGTGTGTGGCTGAGTAGGGGGTGAGAGAGAAAGAGAGGGCTGGGGAACGGGTTGTGTTTCGTCTAGCTATCTCACTTGTAGTTTAACTAGTTCTTTTTGTTGGTAGTCCTCAAATTTCACAATGGTCAGCCGTGGTCGGTTGTTGGAGTTCTTCAGTCCCAGACAGTGTACGCTGTGGAATGTGATGTTGTTGACTGTCTCTGTGGGTAGTTTGAGCTGTGTGGTCATGAATTCCTACATTGATTTTTTGGAGTCATCTGTGGTTTGTTTGGGTGAATTTAGTTTCATCTACATTCCTGAACAAACCAAGACCAACAAGACAATTCAGTTTTGTCTCTCATGCTGCATGCTTGTAAGTCCAGAATAGTCTCCTTCGTGGCTTTGTTTCAGGTGGTAACAGAGGTGAACTGGGTGGTAAGAGTGTAAATGAATCGTTGTACTGATTTGTGTCCCTGAGTGAGAGTGTCTATTTTGTCCTGACTGATTTCCAGGCTTGGAGCAGTGCCTGAAATTCCCTGTGCAGCACTTCAATGAGTGCGACTCTGGCATCAAGTCCATTAAGTTTATTTCCTATGAAAATCAGTATGTCGCTCACCTCTGTGCAGAATTTTGGGAATTGGAGAAAAGTTTGCTTTTTGTCTTTGTTCATAACGAAAAGCCTGTTGAAGGACCCCTGTATATATATTGTTCCAAGTGGTCCAGGCACTTGACGTCATAGTCCAGTTTAGTGTTGCATGGTATACCGATACTAGAAAGCTACTGCAATTCCCTGCTGTTACAAATGGTACTATAACCCATTTTATTAGTAGCGATATTTTAAGAATGACAGTGTTTTCATAAGAGCTGTATTTCCTTTGAGTTACGTCGATGTGCAACAGTTGGTCAGTGTGTGTGTCCAGCACACGCTGCCGCTTTCATGGAAACAAAACAAGAACCTTGGCTGCAAATACAAGTGCTCTTGCCGACTGTCCAACTGTCCAATGGTAGAAAGAAACTGAGATCAAAAGTTGAAACTAAGCAGCGCTGATGAAATATAAACCAAGATCCTATTACCACATTGTCCATTTCTCCCCTCAGATTTTCAAAAACATGTTTTAGCTTACTGTTTAACTGTAATAAGAGATCATTTGTTTTGTTTTTATTTTTCAAATTCAAAGAGCGACATCTTGCCCTCAAATATTAAATAAACAAGTGTTATTTATTTTGTGACAAAGCTTTTTTCACCATCAGAGTTTGACGAGCCAAATAGGGGTGATGAAACCTGTTTAATTTGGCTTTATCTTTTTTAGCTGACCTAATAATGTGGGAAACATCTCTACATGCAATGTTTACACTGATAATATTAACTTACTATAACTTGCAAGCTGCTAAAATCAGGTATTCACAAGTATGTAGATCAATAACACCAGTTATAAATCATCAATTTATACTCCGGTGCACTGGTGATGGTGATCATGGCGTGTTTTGTCAATAATTACTTCTATCACTAGAAATGCATTAAGTAGAGCTCATTCTTCTGCCAAGGAGGTGTAATGAATTTTATTAAACACTGTTTAATAAGTGATATCTGGTTGGAAATTCAAAGTTAACTATCAGAGTGCTAACATAAACTCAAGTATCGGGGACATCAGATTACAGCACACCATCTAAAAGCTTTGATAACACTACGACCTTGAGCTGATAATTTACAACAATATTATAAATGTACTAATTCAGAGTCTAAGAGCTGGAGGCCGCTATCCTGTATCCTGCGCCATCTCCTGAGAGATGCATTCAGAGCAACAGATTCAAATATTTTGTACCGTGAGCAATGAATGTATGATATTATAGTAACACAGCAGTGGAAAAGGAAATCTACAAGCTCTGCCTTTAGGCTATTTCTCAGTCGGCTCACATCACAAAACATGAGCTGATTGTGTAAAATGATACAAACACGATGAGCAAGCGGAGCAGGAAATTATGTATACGGAACTTAGAAGCTTTTTTTTTTTAGATGTCTGAAATCTCCAGGCCAAGTTTTTAGCCTGAGCTAAACTTTAAAATAACTGACAAGCAACCCTGCCTGTGCAACAGTGCCTGAAACACTATCATGTCTGTTCACGGCTGATACTTTCTTAAACATACTCCCACAGGCCTCATGCTTGTCTTTTAGCACTCAAACTATACGGTCTCAGCCCTGTGTCTCTCAGGTGGGCGGATTTTTCAGGCTCTGACAGAAACTCCAGACAATGCCATCTGTAAGCTCAGTTGGGGATAGCAGGAGAACCAACTGGACAAGCCTCCATTTCTGGACTGATGTGACAACTTCTGACAGCATTTCAGGCAGGTAACAGGGTGTAGAGCTGTTTGCCAGATCACAGACTTTACAGCTATTGGGTAGGTTCTTTTGTTTCAGCTCATGTGACATATTTCTTGCTTTCTGAAGCAAGATGATGACACAGAGGTGCCAGTAACGAGTCTTTTCATCTATAGTTGAGTTTCCCCCATGGGTTGAGCAGTGTATTTGACAGGTCAGGAAAGTTAAACTGCAGATCATTTGCTGCTAAATTGCTGCTTCAATTCAGTATGTTTAACCCAGTTTAGAATTGTTGTGCAATGTAATCACACCGAACAACAAAAAAATATTCACATCATTATTTATTCCACAAACGCATTTCCATCGTCTGTTTGTCATGAATTCTTTATCGACAAATTGAAAAAAAACATACTCCTCAAGCGAGTGTAAAAACTTGATAGCAATACTGTGGAAGTTTTGTCAAATTTTGTTGCTGCCATCCAGATTTTCTAATTGGATCATTTGCATAAAAATGCTTGCATGGAAACATGGCTTTGTGCTTCCCTGTTGCACATTCACTTTTGAAAATAAAATCAAGCATCTTTCTACATTAATTAACTCTCTTCAACCACGATTTTGTTACATTAGGTTGGCCTACACAAAAGTTTTAGAACAAGCAGTCTAAGAGAAATCTATTTGCAGCAGAGTGAGAGGTGAAACATCCTTTGCCAACAATACATGTTTCTTAGATTGAAAAACCTTAATACCACTTTAAGGAACTCAACTGTTGCTTACTAAAACTGTCTCTGAAAAAAAAAACAGACTAATAACTTGGCTTGAGGAGCAACACTAATATAAGATCTGTGCAGGACTTGCCTCATCTCATCTGGCAGTAGTGACCTGTATCCACTGAAGTCCTAGGCAGATGAAACACAAAAATATTATCCCCCAGAAGCCTCGTCTGGCAGATAATGCTTACATGTTACCTCAATATGAAATACACAGCAGTTTATTGTGTGCACAGTAGAGCAGTCAAGTTCCGTGCTTTTGAAAGATCAGACAATAGGAATTAAATCTACTGGTTAAAAAAAAAAAGTTAAATTGATGGAAAGTGGAAATTGAAATTCAAAAGCCGCTGTCAAGTTTCCTCTGAGTTACTCCTTAGTAAGAGAGGAACAGCGGCAGGGTGGTGCAGTCACAGACAGACCATCCTTCATCTGGAGGACAGCTTCATGCCAGACAGCATCCACTTTCCTGAAGTGTCCAACAGCAAAACACTTAATCACTACACCCTCCAGGGCTGCTTTTCTGTAGCTGACCTGAAGACAAATAATATGAGATTCTCCCTCTATGAGTTAATAAAGCATTTAATTAATATTTTGATCAAGGGAAAGGAAGCTGTGTTTGCAGTGTACTCCTGAGACTGTGGCTCAGGTACACAACAAAAGAACAAACCTAATTTAAGCTGCAGCAGGGAACATGCCCTCACACCTTCCCCTACATCAGGAGTACCGGCAAGACAACAGTCAACGTGCCAGAGCATTTTCACAATGGTTGGACACTGTGCTCGTGACTCAAAATTTTAACAGCTGTTTATCGCTGAGGTCTTAAAATTGTACTGACCAAATCTGACTCAACTCCAATGCATCCTTTAGGAGTGGTTCACAAAAGTTAGCATTAAAATACATGAAAAACTCACAAAATTCACAATGGCCGACTTTACGGTGGATGGAGGTTATGAAACCCAATGGCAAATATGTCTCAAATGATGAGAGCAATGTGCATACCAAATTTCGTGAACAACGCAACAACTTCATTCTAACTAAGGCTTTTAATACAATGGAGGGCGCTATGGGGCCCTTAGGAACCCAGTCACTATATATTCTCACAGTGTTCACATGTTGTGATGTGTGCACTAAGTTTTATGAGTTTTTGACAAAGAATGTCAAAAATGCATTCAAAGGCTAAAAGTAACTGGGGGGCATTTTAGAGCCAATGTGTTACGCCTAAGCCCAATTTCAAATTGAATTCATTACTAATTTTAACATGGGTAACGTTTTGTTTTTGTGCATCCTAAAGTCCTCAGACTGGTGGCTGTAAATAAATGTAGGAAATCCAAAATGGCCGAATTCCTGTCAGGCGAAATAATGTACACATGTTCTTAAAGATAAGAGCAATGATCTCACCAAATTTTGTTAACATTACAGTTTTTGAGCATCCCAAAATAATGCACAAGCATAGGAGAAAAAAAATAATTATCTCTACAACTTTCATATGGCCAGCATGACTGGTTAGTAATTGGGTGCATGTCAGGAGAAAGGGAGGGCGACAAAGAGAAGACAGAGACTAAAAGGGATGGTGGAAATGGATAGATTGGAAATTAAAGTTACAAGTTCAAAGGACAGCAGCAACTTTTTACAAAGTTCTGTAGTTTCTCTGTATGACTTTTTCCAGTTGGGTGATTTAAATCCAAGCCCAGAAAAACAGAACAACTGAAAAGTTTGTGAAACTGTATTTTCTCCTATCAGAAAAAAAGTCTGTCTATATTATGGAAGCATGATGCAGAATAAGCAAGAGAACAGGGAGCAGGAAAAGGAAAGAACAACACCTACAGCTGCAAAGTAGATTCACTGAGACAAGCTCATGGCAGTAAACACAACTTTAAGACAAGCATAATGCCCGGATTTACTGTGGGTCTTAGCACAATTCAAAGGAATAATCTCTCAATTACTGTGTAGACTTTGTAAACAAACACTGTAGCTCAAGCAAAGAGGCATCTAAACAGAAGGCCAAACTCATTTTTGATGGTGGTGTGCCGAGTACAACCATTTCCAAGTCCCTCAGCCTTATGTTTCACTAAGCCCAGCAATGAGGTGGGCATACTTTGTTGATTGAAAATCAATTGTATCATGGAACTGTAAGCCTCCTAATGTTGGTGGGTGTGCTTGAGATTAAAACCTTAAGACCTGCAATTTTCTCCTTGTGCTAGGTGTTCCAGTTTGAAGTGCTTGTTGGTGCAAGGACTGTTCACTAAAAAGCAAAGCTTACAAAGAGAGCTTGAGTCCTTCTTTATTTAAGTAGCTCTCAATTTCAGACTTACTACTTCAATATGATGAATGACAGTTAAAACATTAATATTAAAGACATTCAGCCACAGCTTAAAACATGAAAGCAAAATAACTACAAGGCCAGTGACAGAGCCCAAACTGCTGTCAACATTTAAAGAAAACTTCAAAGCTGCAGAATCTGTTTAATATTCGGCCAAAACTACACATGAACAAAATACTACAGTATTTAGCAGAGGTGGGACCGAGTCGGTTTTTTGCAAGTCACAGGCAAGTCACAGGTAAGTCACAAGTCTTTGCACTCAAGTCCAGTGTCAAGTCCCAAGTCAAGACAGGCAAGTTACAAGTCAAGTCCCAAGTAAAGACAGGCAAGCCCCAAGTCAAGTCCTAAGTGAAGACAGGCAAGTCCTGAGTCAAGTCCCAAATCAAGACAGGTAAGTCCCAAGTCAAGTCCTAATTAAAGACAGGGAAGTCCCAAGTCAAGATAGGCAAGATATGAGTCCAGTCCCAAGTAAAGACAAGGCAAGTCCTGAGTCAAGTCCCAGGTAATTACAGGCAAGTCCTAAGTCTATTCCCAAGTCCTAAACTTTGAGTTTCAAGTCCTAAACAAGTCGTAAAGCACTCTTCACCAAATGTTTTTCCATTTTAACAACAGGTTAATTACATATTACATTTACAAGAATCATGAAGGCTTTTTAAAATTTGTATTCATTTGTTAAAACAAGTGCGATGGAACTTAATCATAAAAAGAAGTGCTGACATTGCACTTTCATAGCACACTTATCCAGTACCACAACAAAATGATTTTTGTATGTTTTTGTCCTCTCTTGTTGTATTTCTACTCATCTAAAATTGAAAAAATGTCATAACTTTCTCTTCTCAAATTTGTAAGACATTCTCTGAAAGATTATTCTTCCTGTGACGTTGTATGTTGTTGCATGTTCCATGTGGCAATTAAAAAGGGGTGCTTCTAATCTTTGACCTTGGGGAAAGGTAGCAAGTATTTTCGAGTCAAAATACTCTAGTCCAAGAGAAATCACGACATTTGTATTCAAGTCAAAGTTGCAAGCCTTTTTGATACAAATCTGAAGTTGTCAAATTTGTGACTCGAGTATGACTCAAGTCCACACCTCTGGTATTTCGCAGCCAACACAGGTGTCCTGGAATGAAGACTATTATACTCACACATGAACGCACCAGGATAGATATGGAGGAAGAATTAAATGTGTCAAATGGCTAAAACCTTATATATAGTCTATTACTCGAATATCATTATTGGATCCTTTTTGAGGGCCTGATCATTACCAAATAATAACTGTGTCATAGAGAATAATTGTCTGAATTTCAAGATTCAGGTGTGCTTCATATTCAGACATGCTGCTATTAGCAGCTGTGACAGACACCTTTTTCATCTTCTCTGCTTTGTTCTCTATGGAGCTCCACATCTATGTGTCATCACAGATCAGAGGGAGGGACAAAGTCTTTCTCTTCAAGTCTTTAATGCTCAATAAATGCAGATCTAAATGTTCTACAGAATAGTAATGGCAGACTTCAAAGCTAAAATTCAGTGGTAATCCCCTTAAGATGTATTAGAGAGAATCTCCCGCAGATTGTGTGAACATGGCAGCGGTCCTACTTCACAGGACTGGAACCTGAGAAGCTCGACAGCGCTTGGGATCCACAACTAATGTCATATGCGAAGCGTCATGTTGTACCAGCAACGGCTTCACAAGCACAGAGGTGGCTGTCAGCTTTAAAACCAAAAGCCTGGGCTCCAGGCTGCATAAGGTTTAGGATTACCAACAGAAACAGCATGGTGGAGGGATAACAGCAAAATACACCCGCAAGATTTTAAGGGAAAGTAAAGTAGGGGAGTGTATAAACATTGCAAATCGTGTGCTATAGACAGCAAAATTATTAAACTGAATAATTTCATTTAATTTTGTCAAAATGTAATTTTAAGATTCAATCTGAACTTTTTGTCAGAATTAAATTTAGGTTAAATATTTCAAAAGACAGACAATACACTTTTTGCCTGCCGTGATGACAAATCTTTCATGTTCAATATCTCACAATTGCACTCGGCTCAGCTAGGATGTCACAGAAGCTCGCAGTTTGTCTATGCTCATACTAGAGAAACTTGAAAACAGAAGAAAAAAACCCCAAATGCTTTATTAGTAATGCCTTTTGTTTTCAAGGTGGCCTTTACTGAGCCAGATCCAACCCATCCCTATTCCAAGGTCGTCAAATACCGACGCTTTGTCATGGCACTTGGCATGTTATGGTGATGCACAGGGCACCCTTTGGCGTCTCTTTGTGACGCACAGCTGAATCAAATTCTAACAGATGGTTAACATTGTGAAACAGTTGTGGTTAGGTTTAGGCAACAAAAGTACTTGGTTAGGTTTAGCTTGTTAAGTGGCAGTTGTTGTGGCACATTGTACCTTTATCCAAAAACTTGCAGCTCCTGCGATTTGGATATTGCACTTGGCCATATTGTGGTTTTGATAGTATTTCAATTAATTGTACAGCCCTAGCTCTTAGTGTCAAGTATTGCCACAAATGGGTTTACATTAGAGTGAGTTGTGAGCCCACAACTCACTCTAATGTGGAGGGGCGTGACAAAGCAGTGTATTTGCCGACCTGAAAATGAGAACAGGCTGGACAGATCTTAAGACACACACACAGCCAAAGTCAGGTTCCCACTGACATACTTTATGTCAGGACCACAATAAACCAGGAGACCAATTAAAGGAAGATGAAACTAGGCTTTTCTCCCATTGTAGCCCAAGGTCAGGACTTTCAGTTCCTCCTACTTTATATTCTCATCTGTCTTAACTCTATAGCACTGCTGCAGGCAAACATTTGTGCATCTAAATGTTTTATTCCCAAGTTGTCTCAGGCTGCTGTATACTGAGCTTACAGCCTTTCCAATCTTTGCAAATAAGGAGACATGGTTATGCAGCTAAAACGTCCATGTGCATCAAGGTGTGTTTTATGTGTGCTAAAGTAACTGAGGAGTTTCTAAGGTTTTTCTTGTTTTTGAACTAACAAAGACACCTTATAAAATATAACAGTAATGCTCTCTCAACACATATTCTGTGTTAATTAACCAAAGTTTCAAATCCAGTGTAGCTGTACCTTTTCCCACAGCATCTCCATATCTCTGTACAGTTCAAAAAGTAAGATAAGACGAGAAATATTTCACAATAAAATAAGTCAGAAATTATTTATCATGTCTTCCGTAGCATATCCTAATTATGAGAAGATGAGGCTGCATGGTAAGCTATAGTTCAAACCCTTGCAGGCTCATTGAAGTCAGTGTGTTGAGTCTAAAGCATCTTGGCTGTTGATTTACAACATTCAATAGCACCAGCACCATTATTCAGATGCTCACAAAGAATCCAAGAGGCGAAGTGCTGCAGACTTGGTAGGTGGTGGACAATTTAGCTGGAAGTGGTTTAACACAAACAAGGTGATCTACAACTGTAGCGCTTTCATCAAGCATTAGGAACCTTCAGGGGAAAACATAAGATGAATGCTTGCTTTGTGAAGCCACTGGGACACACCAATTAAAAGTAGCAAACAATGTCAACATGACCCACTTTCCTGTCTCCTCTGCTGCCCATGTTGTCAGCCACCACTCTCTGTCAGCAAAGCAGAAGTTACAACATAGACTTCACATCCCCCCCTGCCTGTACAGTATTAGTCCAAAAACACTGCGCTGTGCCCTCTGCCCCCCAGGCATGTTTGTCCCCTACCTACATGTACACTGTGTAACACAATCTCTCGGTATGCAGAGAAATGCTTCTCTGTCAAATCCAGATGTCTTTAAGACGATCAGTAGTCTGCAAACTGACAACCTGCTTGGGCAGGAATGAAATATTGCGAAAAGGCTGGAGGAAGTCACAGAGCAGACGTCTCGCTGAGAAATCTAATTATCTCAGAAAGAGTGGCTATCCCTGTGTCTTTTTTAAATGCCACAGTTGTTTTGACTGGATAAAAAAACAGATGAGATTCAGGCTGATAAATAATGCACCCTTTGCAGCCAGTTCTCAACATATCTGCATCAGGTAGGCTTGAAGTTTCTTACAGCAGAAATATAAAAGCAGCCAATGACTGAGTTCATCATGACCCTTTTCCACCCAAATTACTGTGTGTATGTGTTTTTTGGGTTTTTTTTTTTTACACATGGCTAAACCCACCAAAAAATGGTGATGGACTCCTTTCCCATTGCCAGTAGACCAGAGCTGTGTACATGTGTCTGTAGCAGATGAGTATGCTTTCCTGTGTGTGGGATTTTTTTTTTTGCTGTGTTACAATCAACATCACAGACAGGCCAGAAAGCGGGTTAGTAAACAGGAGAAAGCAGCATGGAGGCCTGTGAAAACTTTAATGTGTTTACTTCTTTTTATATTTCTCTTACTTATTCCGTCTCTTTTTCAAACAGGCTGATTTGATTTGGATCGATGTTTGAACGCTGCCTGGGCGGAGATGGGCAGTATTTTGTGGTGGCGCGTCATTGCATCTCGCTGGTTAAGGGCCTAAAATTAGCGCATTCACCCGGGGGTTGTGTTTCCATCAACGTCGGTCAGAGCCTGAGCCGATAAATACCCATGAATACTGCAGAGTCATTTGACTCTGGTGTGAATGCCGATTATAACCTTAACCAATAAATTACAAAGCCAGATGTTAGCAGGTATAAGCAGCTTTTTTTGTGCAGTAAAAAGGGGCATTATTGTATTGTTGAGGTCAGTGGTGGGGTTGGGTCGGTATGAGAAAAAAAATAAGGGTCCGGTTTTTGTAAAAAAACGCATCAAGTCGGTAATACCGGCTTTTCGCCACTTGGGGCGCAATTGACTCATTTAAAATAAAAAATGACCTTAGGACAACAGAGTGACAGTAACACGTTGTTTCTTTTATTCCTTACAAATAAATTTTGCAGCTTACTCAATCAGTGCAAACAAGGGTTGCCTTCTGGCTCAAAGCCAAAGTGTTGCCATAGTGGCGTATTTTTTGATTTCTTTGAGACTAAATTGTCCGCGATTATCGACTCCCCGTCACAATTAAACAAACTCCAGGCTACAGTAGAGGCCTCAGCACGTGCGCACTCGCACCCCCTAGCTCAGTCCCCGCCCCAAGACCCCTGGTTAAGAACCACTGGTTTAAGTATCTGATGTGGTAGCTTGCATAGCTTCACTTTTAGCCCTGCAGAACCTAGCGGACCTAAATCTCTCATGACAGCAGGTCAAACAACAGGTCAGAGTGCTTGCATATCAAATATCAGGTGTACTAACCTTCATCAGTGTACAAGTCTGTGTGTTTAGTTTGCAGAAAACCTGGTACAGTCTGTTTGGCAATTAAAAGGCAAGTGAGAAAATAAACACTGAATTTTTAACAACGGTGTCCAGCTGGTAGCAAGGGTTTTTATACTGCTGCATTGTACAGCATGATGATCACAACTGTGTTGTACTGGATTTCATAGGTTGGAGTTCTGCTGCAGTGTTCTTTTCTCTCATGGACTTTGTTGGACTATCATTTATCTTCCTCATGCTCATTGGATAAATAGCTGGTTAAATGGTCTGTGACAGTAGGCCAGGCTATTTTATCACCATAAATGCATCTAGGGTGCCTATTCAGCGGAGTAATCGGATGCTTTAGGGATCAATGCTAATCCCGAGACCTGCATTTCTTCATGAACTCATAGATTCAGAGAATGGATGCAGCTCTATTCTGTGTAATGTCTCCATTAAGTTTGCTGCCTCCAACTTAATTTTACCCGTGCGGTGGGGAATATGGGCTCAATAGCCAGCTGTAGTCAAAGGCATATAAAATCTCCAGGGAGGGCAATGCAGCTGAATGGTTTTTCTCCAGACCTCCTTCAACTCTAATACAGCTTTTTCTCCTCTCTAATTTAAGTTAATTTATTGTTTGTTTTTGCAGGGACAACATACAATTAGAAGTAATTGCACCAGAGTCAGCTAGCAGATAATTTGCATTTGTTGTCCCTGGGCAGGTAGACAAAAAAACAACAACAACAGAACAGCAAATACACCACGTAAAACAGCACAATCCATAAAAGTCCATCAGTCTCAGACTCATAAAAGTCTCTGGTTCCTTTTAGGGGCCACTCTCAGCTGCATCCGGATAATTGACATCTAAGGCTTCAATAATGACCTCTGGTTATAGGAGTCCAAGCCCAGTTAAGACATCTTTTATGGCTATTGATTTTTTTGTGTTTCAAGTGAGTCCTAACAGGATCCCTAGAGGTTTTTCCACCATTCAGTTCAACAATAGCTAACCCTCTACAAGAGAGTGTGGTCAGTCTGACATAAAGGAAGATGCTGAGTCTTAGAAATATCTCAGATAATGGGTGGAGACTTGTATGTCAGCTAATTAACTCACAGTTTGTTCCAGTCCTCAGGATTCAGTTTCAAGACAGAATATAAAATGAAATTCATCAGATTGATAAGTGTGTCAGATCAGTCCTCACAATCTGTTCCGCCCCTCTCTACTAGATGGCTAATGTATTCAGCAACTACAAAGTCAGCAGCACATTGCAAATACATTTATTCTATCTTTTATTTAAAGTTACTCTGACAGAGCTCCTCAATGGCCCTCTGTGTGCCACATAGCTGGGGCTTCTGGGAAGGAATAACCTTTTATCTACATAAATAATAGTGTTTCTGTGCACAGCATGCTCATTCCAAATGTAACTCATCCATTAAGCACCCTAATCATTCACACACGCAGCACCAGCAACTAAATAAATATGAAAATGGAAATTACTACATTCACAAGCTTTTCTTTGACAGACAATTAAACAATCTTGATGATAAAACTTTCATTTTTATGTATGAACGGTAGGGAGTGTGGTTTCAGGGTAGATTAAGAAAATGGGTTGTCCTGAGGTAATTTAGCAAGTCTACTAGAAGGCCCCATCTCTGTTACAGCTGAAATGACTCCTTTGGGGTCCAAAAATGTTGCAGAATGGTAAAAAATAACAGATGCTTCTTCACGCTGTCACACTGCTTTAGTGTAAAAGGTTTTTATGGCCTAGTCAACACCATGAGCTCAGGATTTTCAAGTATTTTTTTTTTTTTTACCTGTAAATGGAAACTGAACTGTCTACAGGCCAACCTCTAGACCCCCAGCCACCAAGCTCCTGTCACTCTCTATTACCATCTAATGAAATTCCTTAAGAGATAATCTAATAACTACCCAGTACCCAATTCAGGTATTTCTGATCAAGGCAGAGGAAATGAGTCTCATCCTGTCCTTGAGGAAAATTCTTTCATGAATGAGCAGAATATCAATCTCACAATTCCAAGGGAGATAAAAAAAACATTACTGATACACATGGAAAAAATCTTGAACATGCTGCTTGACTCCTTTTTAACCCGTCAACATCTGAGTCAATAAGTAAGAAAGCAGAAGCACAATAACACGAGCTACTCAACTGCTTTCCTTCCCTGCTGCCTCATTTGGTGAGCATTTCCCCACAGAGTTTGTTTTTGGCAACGTGGACTTCAGCGAATTTAATTTTCCTGCACATTTAACAAAGCTGCAGCTCTCCCGCTGAGATTTGGGCAAACAAAGCGTTTCACTTCTCCTTTTGATGCAGCCACGCTTCCACTGAACTGTCAAATGACTTTCAACATGACATCATTACTAGATGGAAACAGTCTGACACTCACCACGAGGCGAAAAGTGCAACACATGAGTCATACTGCTGTGTGTGTGTGTGTTTGTGTGTGTGTGTGTGTGTGGCCGTGGGTTTACCCATGATCTCATTTAGTTTTTTCAGCTACTGTTAATGCTCTTTTGTGGACATTTTGGTGAGGTGAGGTGCTTTTTTAGTTTGGGGAGTTGTTGAAAACTCCAGTGTGGAAAGCCCCCTGTACTGCCCAACACACAATCTATAGCCCTGTATGAGGCCCCAGCATTAGACACACTTCTCACCTTGACAAAGGGGACTGAGGGGGCTACTTCCCACTGAGCAAATATATTTTCAAGATGGCCTGATTTTGTTTTTTCTTCTGTCATTAGTCTCCCTTTGCTCTGTGCAGCAATCAAACAGGTCCAGAGTGTAGGATTTAGGGCAATATATTGGCAGAAATGGAATGTTATAAGTATAGTTTTTTAGTGTATAATCACCTGAAAATAAGAATCATTTTCTTTTCATTACCTTAGAATGAGCCCTTTACATCTACAAAGGGAGCATGCCCTCTTTCAGGGAGTTCATATTTTTACAGCAGCCCAGAACAGACGAACCAAACACTGGCTCTAGATAGGGCCTTTCTCATTTTCGTGTTGGCTACTGCATTTAGCAGCCCTCAGCAACAAGCACCACTGGAAAAACACTTATTTTTTTTAACATGAAACTGCTTTGTTCAAGGTTTTTACCAGTTTAATTCAGCTGATCTATTTGTTTTGGAGAGGATGAGACAACTTTGGATAATGCAGCTCCTGGTAAAAACTTCTCCAGTGTCTGGATCTTAAGTTACCAGAGAAAAAACATTAGCAGTTCCTGGGCTAGTGGCCTTCTCTCCGTTGAGCCCAACAGCATCAGAGAAACACTGATTTGTAACATTACTGTTTCATTCAGTGTTTTTACCAGTTCAGTCAGCAGGTCCATTTATTTTGGAGAGGAAAAGACCTCTGCGGATAATTCAGCTCCCAGTAAAATCCTCCTAGACAATGAACACTTAAGGAATTCTAACTGGGAGACACTTCAGCTGGTTGTGATCAGCAATCTTCACTGCTACATATCACTAAATACCCTTAAAGAAGACTTGCCCAATGTTCCTTTAAAGATGCAATTTGCCACATTACCATGACACAGTGTTTTCATAAATCCATTTAACTGTGTTGATAGTTTACCTCATGGCCATTAGTCATAAAGCATTACAGCCTGGAAGGCAAACCTGACGGCTCTGTGATCTTTACTGATGCTTGATATCCCACTGTAGTGGGGAGTTATCTGTAGACTATTAAGGAAGGCAAATTAAGGAAAGGTAAATAATTTTAAAGAGGTTAAAGTTCCTGAAGTTTATGCTGAAGCTGTGTGCCAAATCATCTTGTTCGCTGATGTATTTTTGCTGCTATGCGATGACAGATTATTAAAGATGTCAGCACATCAGCCACCGTGTGTCTTGGACATCTTTATTTATTCAACGGTATGTTTGCATTTACATGCGAATGAACGTGAAAAAAGTCAATTATATAGAGCCACTTTTTGCCTGTCAAGGCTGCTGACAGAAGCGTTAATCCAGCTCAATGGAGGAAATCAGGCCCCCTGGGAAGGAAACTGTAGCGTTGAATCACTGATGTGTTACTTTAGACTTAATACATTGACCAAATTTTACCACCAACATTTCTTCACATTGACGATTTTATCATCATGACATCACAGGCTGTCTCACCTTTTTAAGATATCATTACTGCTGGAGGTGAAAACTGTGTTTCTCCCAAACGTCAGCTTTTCAGAATTTAAATAAAACACCTTTGCATTTGGCTCGATCACTGTGTCATTTATGAAATGATTTCAACAGCAGATCATGGGAGCTGGAATTTTCATAACCCTCAGAGGAAGCTTGTAAACCTTTAACCCCTTTCACATGACAATGAGAAGTTATGGGATGTTTATGCGGCGTGTCTGAACAGTGGAAGGGGTTGAATGTGAGCTTTCTGAATAACAGATCAAACTAAAGCCATCTGACAGAAAGATTTAGGTGGGGCTTCAAACACACTGTGACCTTTCAGAAATCTGCCACTGGGATTGTTGGATGAAGGTGGTTGAAAGTGGCTGCCCCCCTCTTTCTTTTCATATATCCACCCCAAAACCCCTCCCCTCCCTCACCACCACCGACCCCCACAAAGGTATTTTCCCTCCAGAAAGAGACGAGCCGTTTTGCATGTCAGGGCAGATGGAGATAGCATTTCAAACCGTCCCGACCCCCAAGCTAAAGCGACTTGAAGTGAGCCTGCATACCACACCCATTATCTTCTCTGGCTACCCCCACTATCAACAGCACAGACCCCTTTTTTAATTTTTTTATTTTTTAGGAGAGGACAATTTAGGGGGGCTTCACATATGTCCATATTATCCACATCCTTAAGACTTTGGCACTTAGGTTAAGTTCAAAGCACTTGTGTAGCATAACAGCCTGACTGGAAAGAATTATAATCTGTGTTAAAAAAGGATCAAAGCTCAACACCAAAGGACCAGGTACTTGAGTAGATGGAGGCTGAGTCCTCTGAGTCCACTGCAAGGTGGTAATCTGGATCTACTGCTTTTGAAACGTGAAGCATTTTGGAATCATAAATTAAACACTATCGTTGCCATGTGGACTTAATGAAGAGCTAGACATGAGATACTTCCTCGCAAATTAAGTTTAACTGTTATAATTATTATTTTCAATACGATTTGTTAAAAAAATCATATTGGAATTAGATTTTTGGTTTGTTCTTTTTGCTGGACTGATGTAGGCTATTTTAATTTAACCACAGGATGCCACCATAAGATGTGAGGCAGACACAGGTAGGGTTGGGCAGCAAACTTGAGTTCATGTTAAATCAATTGGTGCCAAATTTCAGTACTTAAGAAAGGAGGCTGTAAAATGGCAGGAAGCCAGAGGCCTGTCACGGAGCTCCGTCAGTTTCCCAGTGAGCCGAAGGATATCACTGCAGCACCAATAGTTTCATTCTATCTTATCTGTTTTCTTTTCTTTATTATTTTAGAGATAGTCTGCTATCACTGCTTTCCGTAATTGTTTTCTTTTTTAATAACATACTTACTCCATATTTTGAAATCTGAACAGTACCTGACCCTAAAGACAGGTGGCAATAAAGGTGACACAGATGATAACTTGATTACGAATGATGTGATAATCCTGTAGGATGCCTATGTTATGGTAATGTATAAATAAGCATTCTTGTTTGCCCCCTGATGAAGACATATGTGGAAATGCTGTTTTTTTTATCAACGCAGTGCTGTTGAAATTAAGAAAAAAAGGGACTGATGAGACAAACATGTCTGTGTGCAGTCCTCCTCCAACCAGCTGAGTCCTCTGAGAAAAGATCTCTGATTCAAATGAAAAATGAGAAATTTAAATAATTTCGCTGCAGTGAGCTTGAGAGACATCTGACAACATACCAATTTGGTAGATTTGTAAAGTGTGTTATTAGCTGGTAGTAAATAAATATCTGGGAGGTAAAAAAAGAAACTGTTTTTTCAACAATGATCGTTTACATTCTCTTCACTGCAGTGCCAGAGTCTAATTTAGGCCAAACGGGAACAGCTTAAAAACTATATTTCATTCAAACTAAACTTTGTTGATCCTCCCTTTGTGTGTTCCCTTTCTGTGATACCAACTACACAGGAACTCCAAAACTAATCTGGCCTGTATCAGATCCTGTCTAATTTCAGCTTCCTTTTAGAAATTTTAACTTCCCCCTGAGCTTTGCCATTAAAGATTTCTGTCAATGATCTTTGTGAAAAGCAGAAACATGCCAATAGTAGATACTGTGTAACTAAAGTTAAACAGTATCTCTACTGCCATGGTAAAATCTTAACACCTTGCAGTTTGAGCTAAGATGAAGGACAGAAAACCATAATATAGTTTTCCAGCTTTTAACTCAAGAAAATTAAAGAAAATACAGCAGACCCTCACTATCTGGCTGAGGTTAGCAGAACAGAGACCATCTTAAAGGGAACAGGACTTCAGGTTTTTATTAATGAGTACTGATTGCCTTAGTGAATGCTCAGACTCTGCACCCCAGGTACCAACAACATGAAACATGATCCAGGAAGTCCAGTTTGAGTAAGAGGCCCATGAGTTTGAAGGCTCATCGGACACTGCACAGTGGTTGAAAATACTTTGAAACAGGATTTCACAACTCTAGAGTTATCACGGTGACAATCATTTTACCTTTTGCTGCAACAAACACAAAGTAGATATGCAGTGTTAATCTAGCAAGGAATGTGTGCTTGCATGTATGCCTTGCCAGAGGAGAGTGAGAGTGCATTTTGCTGTGGCAAAAAAATTCTCTAGGTTCTTTTTTTTTTTTTTAGACCTGCCTGCATGTTTTTCCCTGGAGCCCTCTGTGTTGGCACCCCTGCTGCCTCAATGGAGTGGCACCATTCAATTGAATGAGGGAGCTGCATTTTTCAAAGTGCAAATTATAATCTTAAAAGAACACTTCACTCCCCAAATGGCCACTTGTATATCAGTTACTCACCCTGTATTATGATGACTTCTGTGAAGAAGACTTTGTTTTTCTTACCTGCCACGGTGAAGGCAGAATCCAAAAACGAAGAAAATTCTTGATGAATTGAAGTCATAGGGTCCACGTATAATAATAGCAAAACTATATCAAAATATCCGTCTACAAACTCTCACAAAACTCACACAGTATACTTCAAGGCTCATTAATCAAGCTGTATGTACGGTACGTCCCTTTTGTGTTTTAAAGGGTTAGTTTGGATTACCAAAGTTACACAATTTTCTTCACAAATTCAGCATAACACGGGGTGAGTAACTGCAATAAATGGCATTTAGGGGGGTGAAGTATTCCTTTACTATTAGAGGCTCTTTCCCTTCATAATGGTCATAACTATATGAATTACTTTGTGTAAGACTAACCTTAACATTGTAACAGCATGGCTCTTTCAGTAGCATACGGTACATAACTGGTAACATTCTACAACAGTCCATGAAAGCATTTTAAAGTGGACTTACAAGTGGACTACCTGCAGACCTAAAATGCGTGCTAACACAATAGGGACCCTTACTGAATTATGTAAAAGTGGCACGCTCCTAATTTACTTCCATCACACACTTTATTTGAAAAACCTTTCACTGAAGATGCCATTCTCTGTCACTAATAATGACTTTTTCAAACAGCATTTACCATTCACCTCTACATTTTTTCAACAGCCTACACTTTACTCTATCCCCTCACATCTGTGCTGGCAGCTTACCACTCCAAAGTCACCCTGAAAAGCCTCCCGTGGCTTCAAACTTTTAAGTCTGAAAGTCCCTTTGAAAGCATTCCCTCTTTGATGTGAGGAATGCTACAGATCAAGCTGAAAACTGACTTCAGCTGCTATCTACTGTGCTGGTTTCTGTCATTATGTGGAGGATAAATATGGATTTCATCATGGACAAAATGTGACTGAAAAAAAAAAAAAGACTCCTGTGGAGTCACTGATCCGGAGACAGGCCAGATAGCATCGAGTGATGGAGATGGTGACCCTGGCTGTGTGGAGTGTCGAGCACCAATCACCCCCCTCCCATCACACACACATACACCCACTCACCAGTCAGACAGGCTGCACCGCCCTCCAGTCGCTCTGACAAAGAGCAGCTCTGTGAACGACGAGAGATGGCCAGTGACATAGACACAACAGATAGATAAGGGCTGCAAGGATATTTATTCTGACTTATCCTGTGTAACTGACACAAGACAATGTCAGTGGTGCCAGTCCTGGTGATAGTGTTTGAACTCTTTCAAAGCCTCCCTGTTTTCTCACCAAGAAAAGCTATTCACTATCAGCATCACAGATTACACAGGGCTGAGCCACTAACTCCTAAAATAGGGAGCCCCAGGGGCCTTCTCAAATTTTCCAGGTTGTACCCTTTAGTATGACAAATACCCAGCTGCTATAAATGGACTGCTCTCATCAGATATTACATTTTCCCACACAAGAAAAAAAGTGCCAATCTTCTTTTCAAATACAAGTCGAAATCATTTAGACCTTGCAGAGGAAGAAAATATCTTGAATGACAAAAGTAATTAAATGATTTAAAGTGTTTTCTCTGGCCCCTTCTTGACCCATTCATACATACACACACTCACAACCACACTTAACACACACAAACAGAGGCTTGGGTTACAAGTGAATTTAAACAACCACATCCTTAATTACAAACAAATGATCAGATAGCAGCAAGCACATTTTCACCCCCGGGTTCAAATCCAGCTCCGTGAAGCCCACTGCCTGCTCCGCAGCGCGCGGAGGCGGATGGGGGTTGTTTGTTTGGGCAGGGAGTTGGCTTTATTAAAAGTAACCGGAGGAGGCTCGTGGAGGGTGAAGCCACCTGTGTTCAGTTTACCCACCTGTTTATTTACAGGGACGACTTGACCCTAAATTTAAAGCTGGCAGGACGCTCAATTAAGCCGTGACTATAGAATTAATAGGGATAAAGACCGTCTATTCGTCAACACTTTCGTTTGATTGAATTCCTATGACTTCCCAAAGCCTAGCGTGCGATTTCTTTTGTCACTGCTGCTTAAACACGCGTAAAAAGACATGACGTGACGGTACGCCAGTATTACACAGTCATAAAAGAGGAGCGGTAACTTCAGGTGTTAAGTTGCTTCATTATGCCGGTGTTGGCCAACCGGCAAGTTACTCGTATAAAGAACATAACACAGCTACAGTATCCTGTTCTACGTCAAACCACATCAATAGACCGTGTCCAAACTATTGTAAAAGCTTTCCCCGCTAACGTTACATTATTAACGAGACTTAGCCTACCTTCTTGGAGGAGCGTCCCGGCGCTCAAGAGGGCCAGCAACAGGAAAGCAGTGGAATCCATCCTAATAGAGAAACTGTCAGGGATTGTGGAGACGTCTGCTGAGCTTCAAGATATGAGGAGTTTCGGTCGGTCTGAGCTGTTCAAATACGGCCCGTGGATATGTCACTGTTGTTTGATAGAGGCGTGGAAAGTCCGAAACATACCAAAGTCTGTGACTAAGTGAGGAAGCGCAGGTGAAACGCAGAGAGCAGAATGAGAGGACAGGAGGAGAGGAGGGGAGGAGGAGGAGGCGGAAGCTATTCGGGCTCTTCGGGGCTTTTGCTTCTATGGTGCCTTGAGGTGCCGTCGGAAATATGTAAACTCCCAAATGCACGTGAAGGTCCGCAAACAAAGCCAAAGGCTAATTTGAGAAGTATTTGTTTTTCTGGGGTAGTCTGATATTACTTTGCGGAAGTGGCATCTTTGACGCATTCACGAAACAATAAAAAGCATGTAAAGTAGCCTACAACAATTTCTGCCGACAGAGCAGCATTGTCATATATTAGTACACTCATAGCCGGTATGACACAAGCAAAATCTCATTATCACTCTGGGAACACAGTGGAGGCTTATCTGATTATTGACAGGAAATTATTGGTTGAGGTGGCAAATTATGCAGGCTACAGGGAAGACACTGCAACTCTTATTTGTTCTGGACAGATTCTATTTCCCAAACACATTTCCATGGTTTACGAGCTTCAGATTAATGCTACAAAACAGTAGGGCTGTGGAAATGCATTATTCATTAAAGGGCCAGTGTGTAGGATTTAGGAAGCATCCCTTGGCAGAAATTGTATCTAATATTCATAAATGTGTTTACATTACCTTACAGTCACCTGAAATCAATTGCCCTGTTTTCGTTGCTCCATGGGGATAGCCCCATGCTTGCAATGTCAAGTGTGTGAAAACAACAATATGCATGCCCAAAATCTTTGGCATGAAATGTGGATGGCACCAGTTTGATGCTAAGTGGCATTGATTGGCTTTTCCTCAACTGCAATTAGACTGGCTGTCTGCCAAGCACTGCTGTCTTCATTTGCTTAAATGGCATAAGTTATTATCAGAGTTATTATTTCTTTTTAAAAGATAGCAACTGCGCATGAGCAATGTAGAATATCTCCCAAAGCACACATTTGAGTCTGTCTTTTGAAAAAAAGAGCAGCAGGGCAAAGCAATAAAGTTAGGCTTGCAAACATGCCTACCCAAATCAACAGCGCTCACAAAAGGGGAATTGAGCAGTAGGTGAGGTTATAACAGCAAGTTGAGAAGACTAGGTATGAACACAGTCAGATTATCACCTATAAAACTGATATAGCACATTTTGTCAAATTGTAAAATTGTGTTCTTTTCTGGTTTTGTATCTGTCCAAAGGTGGCCTCACTATTTTTCCAACTAAAAGCACCATGTTCATCATATAGACTATATTGTATATATTCCCTCTATTGCCCTGCACCAGCTGACATCTAAGTAGCACATGTATCATGACATTTTGTTTTCTGACCTAATTTACTTGAACACAGGTCCTGTACTTGTAAGGCTTCTATTAACTGAGAAAGGTTTACGAGGGGCACCTGAAGGCAGCATTTTTTCCGCCTTGTTCGCTCCACCTTCAAGCCAGCATTTTCAATAAAGCAACAGTTCACTGTTATTGAAGAGAATCCCCGTGTAATTCTTTTCCAGAAACTGTGTAGGGACACTCTGAACCTGTCCACCGAGGGTTTTCCCTCAAATCCCCTTCCTACAATACCAGACTACTGAAATACCCTCGTGCTTTTGTGAGTAGCTCCTTACCTGAGGGTATGTTTAAAGTGTATTTATAAAACTGCATATTGTCAGACAGATTAAATAGCCTGCAGTTGTGATTTGGTATTAATAAGACTTGATGAACTTCTCCCTTAAACGGAGCTAAAACAGAGTTTAAAACAAATAGACACTGAACCACTGTAGGGTAAGTGAATATCACAGGAATGTTACAAGTGAGGGGTGACATGTTGAAAGAACATCACAGGAATAATGTTAGCGTTTTTTATGAAGGGCAGCTGACTAAAACATCAGTAACATACTTTAGATAAAGTATATGCCAGCCAGAGTTTATGAAAAATTTGTATAACGTAATAAAGTTAGTATTACCTAGTGCTAAGTGTTCTTTTACTGATAACCACACTAGGTTATTTATTGTATTCCACTGTGGACAATTCCACATGATAAAACCAGTCTTTTTACACTGAAGTAACTTGAACAAGACTTGGACTGTTGATACAACTAATGGTGCGTGGGTTCAAATCAAGATAATAAAAATATCCAGCAAATATTACAAGAAGCATTAGCATCAACCCATTATGACATCTCCTGATGGACTTACCGGAAAAAATAGTGGACAGTGACACTTATTTTAAGAAAAAATACACCGATTTTTTTCTTGAGTTAGTAAGTGGAGCTGATAAAATTCAGTGTTGTAGCTTATATTGTAGTTTAAACATTTTGTTTTCTGTTAACGCTCACAGTCAGTGAATGTATTATGAGTCTATTGCACATTCCATGTTTTTTTTCCCCAGACTCTAGCCGCTAAGGTAGATTTGAATGAAATCTTATTGATGTTGAATAGAATACATTTTTTATGCTCTTCTCCTCTTCTCCACAATGTGAAAATAATGTAATACCTCATTGATTGCTGTAATCCACACGAATATTTCTTGAGAGGCCAGGGGTCAGTTTTAAAATTGCATTCTTGGAGCTGGTATGCATTCAGTGCTTGTTCAAGGACACTTTGGTGGCATGGGCTTTCACAGACAGAACACAAGACATTCAGATAAAGAACTGCCTTTAGAATGACAGTTGTGTCACCTACACACACTGAACACTGAGCACATTTACCCACACCATCTGTGGAAAGAAATTCAGCAGGCTGATAACAGTAGTTTGACACCGCTTTGGTCAGTAGCACTCAGAGCTGTCATGGTTAACATTTGGAAGAATGTGAACTCATAAAAAAATCATTGGACCTAGAACATAGTTTATACAATAGTTGAGAATCAGTATTCCTGCAGGCTGTTCTCTGTCCATGTGAGTTGACTTTGCAGAGCTGTTAAAAGAATATTGCTCGCACTGCCTTAAAGTTACAGTCTTGAAGATCTCCGTTTAGTTCTCTTTAGTGGCACTCATGGCGATAAGTGGTTATTGCAGTGTGTGTATTGGCAAAGACCAGGGCCACACTGCCTGTGTGAGCAGTGCATCAAGACTACATCTCTGCACTGCTGCGACTCACGCACGTGTAATGATCACATAGCCAGCTTTTTGCTGCTGTGCTGCTGCAGAGCTGCCTGCTGCTGTAAGTACTGTATTTTCACAATTAAAAGCCGGCATTTGGTTCATTTATGGAGCCGTGCAAGCCACTGCATTGTCAGCAACATGGTCCTGTTAACAAATGAAGGGATTCTGTCCAGAGAAATGTTGCAAGAGCGAGGGCTTTAAAGTTTGAACAGAAACTGAAAGTGTTGAGTTAAAAATATAAGTTTTTCCTGTCTGTGAGTGATTCAGACATTAAAACTGACGTGAAGGGTGGTACTATGTCAATATAATTATTAGAAGACCATTTTTACTGTCTAATTTTGCTGAAGAAATGCACGCTTTACAAAGAAAAAACAGACGAGGCTCCTAATCTCTAGATGTTCCGTGCGGGCAGTGTGGCTGCTCTTATCTGGTGATGGGGCGCAGAAAAAAGACAATAGTTTCTGCAATGCACACATGCTGCTCACGCAGGCAGTGTGGCCCAGCATAAGGCTTCTGTGTGTGTATGTTTGTGTGTGTGTGTGTGTGTGTGGGTGGGTATGGGTATGGGTGGGTGTGTGTGTGTGTGTGTGTGTGTGTTTTGACAGATTATTAAGGACTGTGCATTGCTTGTGATTTTTCCTGTGAATGTTCGTAATGCACAATGCACCCAGTTCGTAATACTGCAAATGCAAGGGCTTTCATCAGTGGGTCATAGGCTCAGTAATCATTGTGTTACCTCATTTGGCCATAGATAGACTTTACAGACATTTTTTAAAATTAATTTCTGTGAGATTATGACTGTAAATTGAAAAATCTACAGCATTTTTGTTAAATTGTCAGCTTTGATGTGCCATATGCAAACACTTGAGGTACACTACATGCCTGAAGATGTAGCCAAGATCTACCAGCCACCGGCACAGACCCTTCATCTTGTTTAAAGGACGAGGCTTTTGATATTTGATGTTTTTTGTTATTGTCAACATATCCCATGAAAAGACTAAAACAAACATGCTAGTCTGTCTCACGATACATTATGACTTCACCAGCCGTCTGTGCTTCTCAGCGACAATTGCTTTGGTTCTGACTGAAGACATAAAACTTCATAAAGGGCTTTTAATTTTTAAAGCTAAGACATTTCCTAAAACATCTGGTCTCTGGTGTTTTTGACAAATCTTATAAAATAGGAGGGTGTGCATCATTTCAGCTGCAGATTTGGTGCACTACTGAGTATTGAGAGTGGCAGCAGGATGATGCTGCATCATTTGGTGACAATAAGAAAAATATAGAATATTACCAAACTTATCTTTTAATTTAATTATGGAGCTGTTACTGTTTTTATTTTCTCTAGTAACCTTAGCAGTTGCTAAATTACTACAGTAAATAGACACCATTGCTATGTGACCATTTATTCTTTTTGTTCAGCAGACTTTGTCAGAGCAGATGCACGCCTAAACTATCCAACTTGTTTTCAGATGGTTCCAGTCCCTGGATGATCTGACTTTAATGTTTCAGTATATTATATCAGCATTTCATATCATATTTATACTTCATGTCTACCAATATTTTCATATTTGTTGTAAATGTAAACCCTTAAAGCAGGTAAAACACATGAGACATGTTTATTCTAATAAAATGTAAATGCAGTGATACTGTAGGCCTGTCTGTCTGTAGGGAAGGTGATACACAGAGGTTGGTGGAAGCCTCACTCGCTCAAGCCAGTGACCTAGAAAGGTAATAAAACAGGTAACAACAACAAGCCTGGGCCCAACATATAAGAAACTGTCTCCCATGTGCAGGGGACCCGAGGAGAAAATAAGGTGCAGCTCTGCAGGAGGACAGCTGATAACAGGGGCAGTAAGGCGGTCACCACAGGACAGAAACTCTCTGGGGACATCTAGTGGATAGGTGTGGCATGTGGCTCTGGTCAATAATTTAACACACGAGGAAGAATTCACAAAGACTAGATTGTGGTCATTGATAGCACCACATCATTTGCAGCCACTATCTAGCCCATGTAAAGGTCCAATTCGCAAAAGATATTGTACTCATTATACACAGCCATGGCTGAGTGCAGTTTGCCCCTTTTTTGCGTCTGATTACAATTATCCATATGGAAAAGTATAAATGTCGCCTTCACGCCAAAAAAACTGTGGACAGAACAATGGCAGAGAGAAAAAGAAAATTAAGTCAAAACCATATCATTTTTGTGTAAATTGTTTTCCCGAATTGTCTTCCATTTTTTAGGTGGTAAAAAACGTATTGGGCAGAATTGAGTAATAAATATGTGAGAGAGTAGAAAGGTCCGCTGAACTGTTGTAGTCTTGCTTGTTTGTATTGATTGGTTGAACATAGTCAATACAGCACTGGATACCACCATTTTTTAAAACCTGTTAGCCGTGTAAACAACAGACAACACAGAGCACAAACAACAGTTCCTGATGAAAAAAATGATGGAAAACACAAAGATACCAACAGTGAGGTACCAGCTTTACTCAGCGTGATGATAATGTGATTTTCACTTGTCAAGCAAAAATGACAGTGCTAATACTTGTTGGGAATAGAATGATGTTATGTGTTTTACTATAAGTTGTGTTTCACTATATAAGTTTTAGATGTGTGAACAATGAGAATACTGAGATGATTTCAGCTGATCTGAATGTGTTTGCTTTGCAGAAGTGGAGAAGTACAGGAGAGGAAGAGACATGAAGTCTGAGGAGCACATACCGCAATGCTTAGATAATTAGTTTCATATATGGTAAAAAGAATAGAAAGTGATATACAGATAGCAAGGTACAGCACGTGTAGGGAGTTGTGTTGTTCTCTTGTCTTTCAAAACAGGAACCACGCCCCCACCGCCAGCGGGAAGGAGTCAGATTAACACGAGGCAGGGGCGTGGTGTGGTGAAGGAGGAAGTGGAACTGCCAATGAGAAAAGGACAACGCCTTGCGTGCACAATGACACTCTGTTACGCTCAAATATACTGGGTCAGGGGAAGGACAGGAGGTCAGACTTCGTGAACTGACACACCTTTGTTGTTCGTCAGGGACGTGAAGTTGAGACCCAGAGCTCTGTAATTTTATTCCTTTACTGCTTAATAAACTACATTAACTGAGACCGAATATCTTCTCCTATTGCTTCATTAAAGAACACGCAGGACTGAGCTCACACATAGCACATTAGAGAGTAGGATGAGACTCTTAGTCCATCATACTTCTCTTCAGCATTCCTATTGGCTGATGCTACATCACTACTTTGAGATAAGAAAGTCAATATTGTGAGATACTAACTCATTATTTTGGCAAAGTTTCCCATTAAAGTGACTTACAAGATATTTTTTCATCACACTGGCACGAATGGGCTTCCGTAGCAGAGGCAATCTTTTAAATTTCAGGAAAGGAATTTAAACGTGACAGACAGAAACCTTCTTTGGGATTTAATATCCGAGTCTCCAGTAATTTCACTGTAACTGCGTGTGGTTATTAGCTATGATCTTTGTCAATTTGAGTGTTTTTGCAATGAGGTTCATTTGCATAGAAAGGGGCCAATTTTGTGTCAAATGTATGCATATTACCTACATGTAGGAATTGCACAGGAGCACCAAAATGCTATTTGCTTGGCAGTGCAGTTAGGGGTGCATTTCAACCTTTGTGGGTGCTTTGAAAATGACACAATTTATTTTGTCTTGTGCAGGTTTAACAGCCGCAAAAGCCACACAATCATTTGGTGAATTTACCCTAAAGGGTGCATCTTATTTTTCTTATCTTCATATTTGCCTCACTTCTACCTCTCTCTTACCTCTTGCTCCTCAGACAGACATTAAGAAAATTAAAATGTCCATTATTGCTGTGCAATAGTGAGTCAGGGCTGGGCATTAAGATGGAGGAGGAAGAGAAGCAAAGCAAAAAAAAAAAAGGAAGACAGATGAGAAATACAGGAGGGTCCGTCAGAACAGCTGCCCAGGCCATGAGTAACTTCTTAAATTAAAAATATCTTAAAAGTCATTGGTCTCTAATCCACACATCACAATGCCTGGACAGTCATAAGCATTTTTATTTTGAATCACCCAGGGATAAAACTCACAACCTCAGACACCGAGGTTAAGTCATGATCTGGTTGAGCTGCCTGCCAAGTGAGAAATCATTGATTGGCTTCACACTATGACTTAGGCAGTCAATAGGGTTGCATGCAGATTTCAGGCTAGTTTCAAAAATTCAGTTATCAGACAGAATTCTGAGGATTTCTTTTGAACTTCATCTAGACAGCATAGACCGACATCTGTAATTTAGTCCTTACAAAAATTATTAATCACATAAGTGATTAACTGATGTTTCAAGATGCTCTTATTTCCATTGACTGCAATAGTTTTAAAAAAAATTGCACACATCTGGGATTACATTTGTGGTAATTATGTTTTATTTAAATCTTTAATGTTTTTGTTCTCTGGGCTCTCAAGGCCCTCAGCGATATACAGTTTAGACTTTAAAATTACAAACCAGTGAAGAGGGTGAGCAGAGATTTTCATTTTAAATTTAAACCCCCAGCAGAGTGCTGTATTTAAAAGCCTGAATTTCACATTCAACACACACAGGGGGGTGCTGGGAGTATATTAATACCTTTATGTGTAACACATAGAGGCATAGTTATTCAGCAGGTGAGAAATTATATAAACTGTCTGGGAGCAAGCAAATGATTAAAGTGCCTCCTACTGGTTTATTTGAGGAAATACTGTGTAAGAAAAAAATTACTCATACATGCTATTGTCTAAATAAAATGTAACTTTTAATAATACAACTATTCCAAATATTATCCAATAAAATGGCAATTGTTGAACTCTTACTTTGCTGTGTGTGTGTGTGTGTGTGTGTGTGTGTGTGTGTGTGTGCACGCACGCGCATGCGTGCGTGTGTGTATGTGTTTTATTTGTTAGGATCCCCATGTCAAACATTACAGTCCACCCCCGTTGACAGATTTGTAAACAGTCAACACAAATGGAAAACACACGACATATTAGAGAATAGCAAAACTTATACTGATATATGTATGTGTGCATATATGAATATATGTATGTATGTGTGTTTCAATTTAAACAAAATCTCTAATCTCTAAACTCTGTTTCACTTGACTGTACTGATATGATGGAGTTTTGGATTGTACAACCTTCTATGTTGAAACTAGAAGCGCAGTGATCGTCCTTTCTGCAACTTTTAGCAAGTTGAGATGGAAGTGCATTGTATTAATTTTAGCACTATAAGGACATTGGAAAGCAAGGCATGTCACTTTGATCTGTATTAGCTGGAGTTTAATAGCAGGTTTAAAGTGTTTTCTACATCACCTTACAACAGCTAATGCCTTTCCCATTCCATTGCCAATAGTATAGATGTGTTTTGACCGGGACAGTCTGTTGTCAAGGGTAATTCCCAACTTGCTGGTTGGGTGAATCATTTGTAAAGAGTTGAAGTTTTGGCTATTGCCTTAGAGAATGATTTCAACCAAATACAATGTTTTTTGTTTTTTTTTTAATGTATCATACCAGTAAACATTGAGACGTTGTCTGACCATTGTTTGAATGTCCAATCAAGGCATCCCTTGTGGTTCAAAAATAGTTCCAAAATGAGAGTTGTGTTGACGTCCACGGCATTACCTGGTAAGCAGCTGGATGTCCTTCCTGGGAATCCTGGCAATGTTGAAATAAAATGTTGAGATGCACAAATTATAAACCAACATTGACTGACATTAGCTGACAAGAATCCAACCATAGTCTCCTGGGTGAATGTCCTGTGCTTGATCCACAACAATTTTCTATCTAAATGATCTTTGTCGCTTTGTATACTACAACACCTGACTTTGTGGCAGAAAGCTCTGAGGGCTACTTCTTCCTTGTGGAATCACAGATGGCTTGGAAAAAGACTCTTGGCTCTTAAAGACACTGCAGGCTTAAAACAATGAGACATTAATGGCATAAACATGTTTTTAATATTTAAATTATGGGCGTCAAGTAATACTAATCTTTGGATGTAGAGTGGACAACTCAGCATGTCTTTCTGATCTCAGCCATTTCACAACCAAACAAATTAACTGTGAATAAAATGTTATATTATATATAAAATAAAAGATACCCACATTTGCTTTTTTAATAGCAATAATATTATCAATGTTTCCTGGTTTGTAAGAGAGGGTCCATCCTGGACCATTTCCGGCCAGGTACACAACATCACCATCCAATCAATGTTTGCTGAGATGTGTCTGTTTGTTTTCAAGGATCCATTTTCTAATCATATCCAGCACTCTCTTGAATATGGTAGATCAGATAAGCAAGTGTTATTGCTGATTCATATACCTTAGTGTCATCTGCATACATCATTAATTTTGCCTTATTTTTGCAACGGGAGATTAATCAGTAAAAATCGAATAAAAAGAGGACCTAGGCTTCTGCCTTGTGGAACTCCTCATTCCACAGACACGCTATCTGAGAACAACCCTGTCTCCTACAAATTATGTTTGTTTGTTACCAAACTGCTTTGTTAATTCTGTCCTTTTGGTAACGTTATCACTGTCTGGATTATGTCCAGAGACAATGTTTCTTTAAGGTGACAAAGCACTGCATCCATGTACCACTAAGGCATCAATGGTTGGGGATGATGGCAGGTGTACAACGTGCAGGACTCTGGCACCAGAGCTTCAGGTTAGCGTCCAGACTCCTGTCTTAGGTTTAGGCAACAAAAGCACTTAAGGTTAGGGAAAAATCGTTTTTAGTAAATACTTTGCTGATACGTTCAGTATCAACATTTTTGCAATATATTTAGCAACATTTTCTCTATGTGAATAGAGAACATAATTTGCTTGAAGTTTCCCTCACAAAATATTTGCTGTTTGAAAGTTGTATATAAATGTAACTTCTAGGAGACAGTGCTGCTGAATTACATAAGAAAACTCTTTGATCTATTTACCTGATAGCTCTCAATTCATGCAGCTGCAGATGGTCTAAATCCATAACACTCAAGCTTTTCAAGAAGAAGCTTGTGGTTAAAAGCACCAAATACTGGGTCAAATACCAGGTCATTTTGTTGGCCAGAGCTCTGCACCAGTCATCTGTCATTTGCATCATAGCTGTGTATGTAGAGTGTCCCTTTCTGTAAGATGATAGAAGTTTATTATCAGATTATTTACTGAGAGGTATTCTAGTATTTGATTAAATGCTGTCTTGCTTAGACCTGGTAACAAGCTTATGGGACAACTATTAGGGCCACTGGGTGATGTTTTCCTATAATAACTTCTGCTTCTTTCCATGTGCTAATTCTTTCCTTCACTTGTATACCTTGCCTCTGAAATAATCATTCAATTTAAGGTCCCTTCTCCCATGCACGTAATCCCCACAGGTTACAGGGGGTCACATCCCCCCAATGTCCACCAGGGGGAATTTGACCTCCCAAAAATTGGCATCCATTGATATAGGTTCAAGCTTATGTGTTTAATAACACTTGGTCAGGTGGAGGCTGCATTCATTCTGCTAAGCGTAGTGGCGTTAGATACCACAAATGAAATCATTGGGTTGCTGGTCAAAATGCGCACATGGAGTGCACACTGTCTGTGGCACACAGTCCTTACCACTCTGTGTCCTGTGTTTTATTGAACATCCAACCAGCTGCTGGTTAAAGAGTTACTTCTGAAAATGCAGAGAAATGTTTATTGTTTTGTTTTTACAAAATGTTTTGTCAGGTGGGTGTGCATTTGGATACCAGAGTGCAGCGTGGACCACACATACCTGCCCAAACCCAAGAAACTAAGCCTGAGAGATTAATTTCACTATGCATCAATCAGTTATGATAACCCTTTGATGTTTTCAGGAATGATTATGTGATAGCCAGTCAATATTTGAGTCTCCTGCAAAATCAACTTCCATATTTAATTCACAGACTTTATCTGGCATCTCCCCAATAGCCTCTAAATAATTACAGTTTGAGCTAGGTGGTCTATAGCAGCAGTCCACTGGAATAGATTTAATGTGAGGTAGATTAACTTTAAGCAATAATACCTCAATTCCATTCCACATAATTTCCTTTCTAACTCTCACTATGTGTGTGTCAGACACAGACAGAGAAAGAGAGTGATGTACTTTGAAGCCTCACTGATGACCACTTTTGCTTGCTGGCAGATTCAGTCTCAATGATTCTCTTGTCATCCTTTTTTATACAACCCCACAACTTCTCTCTCTCTCTCTCTCTCTCTCTCTCTCTCTCTCTCGGTAACTGAGCATCTTGCTGATAGAGTCTCCCTTTGAATCCATGGTGCAGTTTTCAGTAGAATTGAAAAGGAAATTCCATCCCATTATTTACAGGCAGAGTTAAACAAAGCTTGTCATGTAGATGAAAGTCAATGGCAAGCTGTGCAAGTAAAAGCACCAGGTTGGCTAAAGTTAGCAGTCCAGGTTCAAAACACAAAGGAGCAACAATAGTCACGCTTAGGACAGCTGTAAATTTCAAAGGTGTAGCTCCTACTGGTACATCTGGGTAGAGCGGAACAAGAGAGTAACAAGTGGGACTTTTAGGGGAAAGGAGAAATATGTCATACTGTAAGTACTTTAGTAAGTGCTGGGTACCTACAGTATTGGGTATTTAAGAAGAAAGAAGAAATGATTGATACTGTTAAGTGTTTTTGTAACGGGCAGTCCTGGTAAACACAGCTGAACAGTTGACAACAATGACATCCTGTGACACCTGTTAAGTAATTACAGTATAATGTATTTTCATAGCTGATGGGCGAGCCTGGTCTCACTCTTAAGTCGTCAAAATACGATGCTTGGGTAGTGACTTGTGGCGTCAGAAACCAACGAAAAAGGCGTCCTTTAACATCGGCATGATACACGGCTAGTTGCCGTTATAGTTTAACGGTGCCCTGTGGCGTCAAGGGGAAACATGGCAGGACAACGACGAAAATTAAGGCGGTGAGAGTCCGTGTGGGGCAAACACCTACTTTCACCTGAGAGAACATTGTTCGCATCCCATAACATTCTAAAGCCAAACCCTGTTCTTTTTCCTTAACCTAACCACATGTCTTTGTTGCCTAAACCCAACTATGTGTGTTTGTTGTTGATGGAAATTTCCTGTGAAAACGGAAGTGTATCTTGAAAGAAGACAATACATATAACAGGCAGAACTTGACACAGTGTTCCAGAACGTCAACAACCAACGCACCTAGGGTACCTTGCACGTTGTATGTGGACGTGGAAAGTCCATGACCATGCACGTGACAAGGTCGGAGTGAGAATGTGTTGGATGAGTTAACAAAACGTAGAATTTTAATGGATGAAGTACAATAAAAACAAATGCCCTTGCCATTTGCAGTTGTGACAATAATTTCTTTTTTGATAGGATTATTTTTTGGGTCTTTTGCCTTCATTGATAGTACAGCTGAAGATGGACTGCAAAGGTAGAAGAGAGAGGGGGGATGACACAAAGTAAAGGGCCATGAGTTGGAATCGAATCTGAGCTGCTGTAAAGGACTCAGCCTATGTGGGGCGCACAATCTATCCGGTAAGCTACAGGTCACCCCTTGATAATAATTTTTTTAAAAGGGTGCCTGCTAAAGCTAAACCCACACTCCAGGAGATTATTATGTCAATGTCTTCTACTTCATTGTATGATTTGAAAGAAGAAAATGGAGGAATGGATCTAGACTTTTTCAGATATGCTCCTAGCAGGCGTGCTCATCCACAACTCTGTTGAAAACAAACTTACCTTTCTCAAGTGCACGGCTATGAAATGCTTGTATTGTCATTCAAGGAAAAAAAAACATAATACAGTAATGTGATGCTCTCCTTTTCTTACCCTTTAATTACACAGTTGAGAGTGATGTGGTGAACTGGATTAGAATGTATCCACTGTTCTACTGTTCTTATCCTTTAATTACACAGTGAAATTAGTGATGCAGGTTGGATTATGAAGTTTCCACTCCTGTCCTGTCCTTACTGTTTAATTACAAAGTAACGAGCTGTGAGCTTTCCCTCCATTCTTACTCTATAATTACAAAGAAACAACACAGCATTTGGGCTGGAATTTAAAATGTTTATATTCAAGAGCAGGGGCTCTTGCAAAGGTTCGCCACTTGTTGCTGACCTCTGCAAGAGCCTGGCCAAGGCATGTGCAAGCATGTGCAAGGGGCAACTCTGGGGTTAAAAGGAAATGGCAGTTTAAAGGAAGTCGTGTGATGTCAGCAGTGAACGTTGGTCTTCTTTGTGTCATTTTTGCACAGACATCTCTATTATGAATGTGTGTACCCCACTTGTTGCAGATAATATGAGAAGGTGAGAGGACTTTAAAGTGGTGAGATACAGAGTCTATTATTTTAAAAAAAAGTTTGTCGGCCTTTCTGTGGTGTCTATCAAACTCATAAATAAATCCAGTGAGTGTAGGTATAGGCTAAGAGAAAATACATTTGAAAATTTCAAGTGGCTCTACCTATTTAACGTCAGCAATTTTTGTCACATTGTTGCAGGGCAACCCAGTTTTAAAAAACATTTGTATGGTTGAATACAGAGTTTAAAATTGTTTAAAATGGATACCGTACTGTTGAGTAAAAACTGTTAAAATCACGTTAGCCTGCCACTGGGCAGCAAAGGTTAGCTGCTCGAATGATCAGTCTGGCTAACACCTTGGCCCTATTTCAGAGAGCAGGATTAGTGAAAACCCTGAGTATGTTAAGCCTGAGATGAGGGAAACTCACTTCATCTAAGCCTGAGACTGGTCGCCCACCGAGCGTGTAGCAGGAAGGAGAGACATGGTGTGCCCTTTTGTGCACAAATTATTAGGGGCTGTTGTGTTAGGAGAACGTGATTAGACCCCGTTTGGACGTTTTATCGTTCCCACAGGAGTGTCTATATGAAGTATACTGTTTCACCTCACACTCTATCATTTATCTAACAATCTTCTACACCCAAATATATCAAATATTACAAATCATGGATTTGCATTATCATCAGAGCAAATTTTATACATTGCCCTTTGATTCTTTGACAACAGCAATTTTCTTAATAACACTGGAGATATTGAACACATCGGTGAGGCAAGGTGAACCGGAGGTCATTTCACGGCAATTCAGCAAATCAGTAATTCAATTTATCTCAGTCTAATATTGCAAGAATGAAACAAGTATAAGCAAAATTTACTTACCAGTCTGTACAAAATTTTTGTGTTTTATTTTGAGTTGCTGCCAAATGTGTTTGGGCTCCATCAGATTACAGCTGAATAAGAGGATATGGCAAATTATATTAAAATATTTGAACATTGTTAATATATAAAAATGTTTCTATATTTTCTGTATATTAGACACACATTAATGCATCACATTACCTCGACATGTTCGAAGACCACATTGAAATTGAAGTCATTGAAATCTCTAATTCAGTTGGGGTGAAATAAATGGCTCAGCTTTTAACTCTGCTTTCTGCCAAACTTGTCATTTGCAAGCAATTGATGATGGCTTTTGCTGCTCACTGTGAATGTGCTTCCCTCAGGGTGAACATACTCAAGGTTAATTGAGTTAATTCTGATCAACTGTTCTGGAACTGAAAACTCAAGAGTTTCCCAGCTCAGGCTTAGTCAACTCGGCTATCAGGATTAGGCTCAGAGTTTGTTGAGCCTGCTCTCTGTAATAGGGTCCTGAAGCTTGCAGTGTAGCACACAGTTAACCTGACTATTACCACAACTAACCATCTGTAGTGTAGAGCCTGGCTTCACTGTCTGTGTAGTGTTGTTAGTAGAAACCTTTTTAAAGCAAGAAAGATACCTTACCCACACCCACCAATCATATCGCTGCACAGAGGGAAGAGTGTTTCTACTGCTAGGCAAAGGTGTACAGAGACAAAAACATCATTATTTGTATGTATTCAACCAACGAAATGATCCATCACTATATCTGCATTTGAATAGAAGGCCAAAGGTGGGCATTGTTTATACCTGAACTCATGTTAAATAATGATAAATATGTTAATGTTCGACTTCATGAATTAATCCAGAATTGTATTAAAGCCATAGTTGGTAATGTTGGAGAGCTAGCAAGATTTGAAAGCGGTACCTCCTCTAAGCTCCGCCCCCTGCTCCCCCTCCTGTCAGTGCTCTGTCCAAAGCCAGGAGCCCAGACATGCCTGAATGTGCATCCTGCAGTGAGCAGAGCAGAGGAGAGCCGAGTAAAATAACAAATTCCCCCAAAGCAAACAAATAATTACCTGTCCAACAGAAAGACAGCAACCTCTGCATCACTTTTCAGGCCCTTCAGCTCCCTCAGTTGTCTCCACCGTTCAAAAGCTGGACTGCTGTTGATGTCTGGTTTGTCCTCTCACTTTATCTTTTTCTGCCTCTGACTTTCTCTTCTCAGCCTGTTTAGCGGGGCGAGCCATTACAAGTAACACTGGAAGTGGTACTTTTGGCTGCATTTTCTCTGCCATTGTGCAGCAAACTCCTGCTAACTCTGTATTTCTACTGACGAGTGCTGAATATTTCCGGCAGCGGTGACATGTGATGAGTGCGCGCAGGGAGGAGGGAGGGAGGGACGTAGGGGGGCTCAGGCAATATGAGACATGAAGGCATCTGATTGGTTCTTTCCATTCGCACCGAATGGCAGGGATTGGTCAGAGTTTTTACAGGCCTGCAGCTGCCACAGACGTCTGATTTTTTTCATTCCTTTTTCTGAACACATCATGTATTGACTACTCTCAGGATGGAAGGACCATTTTACCCAGTATAATAAAAAGTGTTTCTGAACAGGATTACCAACTATGGCTTTAATTTCAAAGTAAGTCAGTACCACTAAAGCCCCATTTTTTCTGGTGCCTGCAGGTGAGGTTTTGCATCTTTGTGCATGTCATACAAAGTGGACACCAAATCAAGTCATTTCAACATTTCTCTACAGCACCACCAGTGGTCAAAAACTCCACAGAATACCTTTAAAGTGGACTGTCGCTGCAGTGTCCCCATTCCATACAGCAGAGGGGTGGTGGTATCTTTTCAGGAGGGCTTTCCCACCTCCTTTGCTTGACCAGCTGTTTTTGACTCCTAGTTTTGACAATGTGATATTCAGTTTCAAAAAAGGAAACCAGTGTGGGAGTTTCTTTATTGTATGCAGTGTTTTTGTATTAGTGAGTCCTCACAAAGGTCAGGTGAAAGAACAGGTTGTAAAGAAAGTGACAGTGTCTGGTTTCAGTGATATGTGAACCTCCTTTGTGGTCTTAGGCCTGCTGTAAAACTAGAAACATCTTCTGTACATGTGTGCCTTAAATAACTGGGATTTAGGTCATGGACAAACAAAGATGAGGGGGAAATAGATGCATGTCCTCAGTCAGAATCACCGTTCTGGTTTGCAACCTCATCAATGCATAAAAAGCTAAAACATCCAATATACACTTTGTCAGTTGAAAGAGCTTAAGACATCATGATTAACTTTTATTCTTTGTTATATATACACCCATTTCCTGTCCTATTCTGCTAACATTGTAATTAACTTTAAACAATTATTCCAACAGAGAGAGAGAGAGAGAGAGAGAGAGAGAGAGAAACACCAAACATGATCAATATTAAAGGTTCTCTCATCAGATTGATTTAGAAAATGTCAGTCCAATTATGTAAAGTAACGATAACTGCCCAGGCATATTTGAATGTCAAAATGAATTGGTATAATGCAAAAAAAAACAAAAACGAATACATAACGAAAACAATTAATTGATCAATGGCTTAACCCTCAAAACTCATGTCAAACTTTGCTTGTAACATGTGACCTGAAAACACTCAATCAGCGTCACTAATTTGGTTTGGATTTTATAAAACTCAGTATAATGCAATATCAATTGCACTTTCTGCGTAGATTAGTACTCGTACATTTGTGTCTGCTAATAAAATGTCTCAAAATGCCCTAGATAATTTTGTTACCCTAACTACAAACTAGCTGTTTCCTTTTATGCTTTTCCAAGCCAAAGAGCAGCAGTGCATAACACTTAAGCTTTTCATCACATAATGCAGCATGTCTACTCCAATGAGTAAAGCATCTCTTTGTGCAAAGATTCTTACTCTTCATATTGCATTCCAAATTACCAAACTTCCAGTCCAACTACAACCACAGGACCACTAAACCACACATTTACATGCTACATGAGAAAAAACACATTAAGAGTATTTTTTAAATTGAGCTTAGTTTTACCCCACAGGGCTTGCGGCAAAGGTTGCTGCTGTACACCCGTTCATCCAACAGGTAAGCTTGTCCAGAGCGGTGCAGACAGGTGCCTGTTCTCCTTTAAAAGTGTGTGGTCCTTTTGTAGAGGACAACTGCTGCAGCTCCAATCATAATGACGGCCAGAGTGAGGATGCCCACAGCTATACCGAGACCCATTCTGGATTCCGAGTCACTGCTGGAATCAGCTGCTCACAACACAACCAATACAAACACGTTCATCACACCTTGACTTATATAGCATATAGCAGCATAGCAAATGTTGTCACTAAATGTTTCTGCAAACCACAGATACATTTGCACATCATTATAGAGCAAATATGTTGAACCTTTATTTTTCAACAACGCTATGGCTAAAGAGTGTTTAGGTTTAGGCACAAAAACCATTTGGTTACGGTTAGGAAAAGATCATGTTTTGGCTTAAAATACCCTATTTGTGGGCACAATCCTGGCAGGAAAGGCAGTTATGTCTTAGTAAAAAAAAGCACATTTCATGCCACTATCTTGCAACAAAAAACAGCAATGTCTCTGTAAAAACAATTGCTTTTAATGCATAAAAATCCTACTGACAAACAGCAATGAATCACTATGAAACACTCACATTTGGTGCCTAAAACGCTGCTAGGAGCAAAGCAATGACTCACTAAATCACAACCATTTTTTCTGTTGGTCTCAAATAGTGTTCTGCAGCTTGACCAGCATCTCACCTACGTGATGCACCTTTCGCCATCTCTTCCACCTCCCAATGACAAAGTCAGCTCATACACTATGTCACTCTAGAAAAGTCAAAAATGATACATATGAAATGTGTAAATGTAACGTATTTGTGGTTTGCAGAAACACATATTGCCAACATTTTCTTCTGGTGACTGGGCTGGATATGGCCTCGGGGCAATCATTAGACAGCCAATAGAGTCACTGATTAATACTGAATTTCACTGTTATAGAGTCAGATGGAATAAAAGAAACATTTATATGCCTTTTAGAATTGAAATGTTTCATTATTTGGTGAGCTATTAAGAAAAACATTAAATGGAATTCAACAGCATCCTACCTTGCTCTTTAGATGTCAGCGCTGAAAGAACAAGATGAAAGGAGAAAATCAGTTAATTTTTTAATGGTCATTTCTGAGCAAAAAAACAAACAAAAAAACATTGCCTCTTGTGTTTTATACATTTTTTATTTTCTTTTTTATTTTGCTAATGCCTCGTGATCAGCATTTAGTTACTCAACACCCATACTTACAATTCCCATTTCTGGTGACAATGGGAATGGCTGAGGATAGGGTGGTGGCCTCTGAAATACCAGTGGAAGAAACATCCCTTTTCCTCCTGTTGTTACATTGCTGCAGATGCACGAAGAAGGAATGTGACTAAGCACAGAACGATACTCGAAATGGGCTGAATGTCTTTTTTCATTACAGATCCTTCACTGACCTTAAAGTCATTGCAGGTGCTGATCTCACAAAGCCTGGTGATACAGTGCAGGTAGTAGGTGGACACTGTCTCGTTCTGCTGTTCGACAAACCTGAAGGCCGGGAAGGAGAAGCGGGCGTTGTGACTGTCCCCATTCTCTTTCATGGTGGTCATCTGATCCCTAGAGCACCTGTTTGATACCAAGAAAACAACAGTGTTGGCCTGATAAGGGCTTTGACAGCCTCTTCAGAATGAGATTTGAGGACTTACGAGACAAACAGGTTGAAGAAAGTGGAGTTGGTGGGATGAGGAGAGATGGAAGCATAGCATCTGTCCAGCAGCACGTGGTACCTGGTGGGGCAAAAACAGTGGGCTTCAGAGGTAGTGCTAAAATACTTTAGATATTTGATACCGTCCACTTAAAGTAATCTGTGTTCACTTGGTTTGTTTCTGGAGTGGGGACCTCTGTGGTCTGTCCCAGTGGTTGAGACCGTGGCTGTGAGCCTGCCCTTGCTGTTTGGGCTGGCACTGGCATCCCCCACACCAAACAACAACCTCCAAGCTAACAACCTACATGCTGAAAATGGCAAATTTTGACAAAGATTTGGACTCGTGCCTGCTTTGCTCTTTCGGCGAATTGTTGTAAAGATCTACAACGAATTAAGAAACTCTGTCTCGCAGGACTCACATGACTGACGATCCATTTTCAGTTTATTTGTCACATCTATTTTCCCTAGCAGTGGCATGTGTCAGTGACATTGACTTTACTATTGCACCTGTCTGTTCCACAATAGACGAGCTCCCATGATATCGTCATATTAATGTTCTGCAAGAGCCACATACAGCTAGCAAAGTGAGTTTGTCTCATTTATCAGTTAACGATGAATCACACAGTCAACATATGGCTGTTGTTTGTTTGTTTGTTTTAAGGGAGAACTAGCATTTTTAATGACAGTGTTCGCCTCCCCACAACCAAAACAAGTCACTGTTCTGCAACATCACCATTGTTGCATTCTGGTCTTAGCACCACCCAAGATAATTGTGATTACCAGAATGCTAACAACGTAGTGAAATTTGTGATGTCTTGTACTCATCACCAGAGCCAGCAGATGGATGTTCTTACTGATCAGTCAGGTTGGCTGCTTGGACTTGGACATAGACATCTGTTCTCAGCTCTAAGCCCAGTGATGGTATGACCAGAGGATTGGTGTATTGGTCATCCTGTCAACAGAAATTTTGAAATGTTAAAGTTGGATAGCTGTAAACACTGGTTATGATCCACATTATACACCGCTCAGCTGGGACGCTTATTTGTTGAAGTGTCTGACATGTCTGAGTTTTGCAAATATTAATAAAGTTTTTACAATAAAATAGTTGCATAAATGCCACTTAATTTAATGTCTGTGACAAAACACACTCAATCATGTGACAATGCAACAAGAAAAACAGCTTACTAAATGTTACAATAATACCAGTATTATTGTATGTAGTACAATAGTAATTTTCCCACCGACATTAGCACGTGTATGCAGGTTTTTGAATGCGGGAAAGCCAAATAATATTAAGAAACATAAAATATTCCAAATATGGTAATATTCTGAAATTGATATGGGTCGTGTAAACAGCATACATTATATGATATTCTGATTTGGGGCTTTTCCAAATTTAGCATTTTGCATATCCGACATGAGACATGTGGGATATGCTTGTATTATTCTATTTTTTTAACTGTTCTTTGGACATGTATACAGTGCATTTGGAACATCTGTTTCAACTGGATTTTTTACTGCAGTTTGTGACACAAGGCATCTCCTCTGTTTATGGTCAGCTCTGTATATTGTCATGGGTATGTTGTACACAAGCCAACTCTCAAACAGTTTGCAAGGCTGCAGGGTAGAGATAAATGCCCAAAAGAAAAGCCCACATTTCTGGTCGGAGGAGGAAACATACCTAATTTTAAACATTACAAAAGATTTAGATTTCAGCAGGCTTATCACAACACCAAACTTTTCCTAGAGGGAAATGAAGGAAGGAAGGAATGAAAGAGGGAGGCTGTGTTCACATGGTTCAACAAGTCGACCACCAGTAGGAAACTTGGAAATTAGGAAAAAGCTAAATTTTGATGCAAGTTCTGTATCTGTTACTTATTCAGTCTCTCTCAAACTCTGTGCAGACTAAATTTTGAGTGATGTTCAAGTGCTGCTTGGACAGAGACTGACTGTATTTTGCAGTGGCCTGTCATTCCATTGCACTGGCAATGAGGCTAAAATTAGCACATCCACCAGGGTGTTGTATTTCCGTCACTGCTTATCAAAGCCAGTTGGAACTGGAGCCAATAAATACCCATGACTACTGCAGAGTCATTTGCCCCTGGAGTGAATGCCGATTGTAACCTTTCCCATTAAATAAAAATGCCAGATGTTGGGGGGTTATAGTTGTTATTTTCCAGTGGGAAAGGGGCTTACATTACTTGAGCTGGAACCAGCAACAACAAAGCACGAGCAATGTGTGCCTCATTATAAAACATCTCCATCTTAACTTACGCTGAAGAGTTCCATGCTTAAAGTGCTGATGAAGCTTCCATTGTTGTCCCTCACTGCAATGGAAGATGCTGACCTAAATGGGACAAGGGGTGGCATCAGAAACAGGGAGGAGTTGGCTGGATGATACATGTCTGACTGCATCCTATTTGTTACTATACACCAGGTGCTTATTTCCACCAGCAGAGGAGTATAATGACAGTGAGCAGGACAGATGTATAGCATCAAAGACAAGTACTGCATTTGGGGTCACATTTGTTCTCCTGACCACAGTGACAAAGAAGAGGATAGTTTTTGAGGAATTTGCAACTTTTTCCTACTTACCATGCCTAAAGCCAAACACCTCCGTACAGTTTGCCTTGCTAATGTTTTATGTTGAACTGCTGTTTCAGCAGCTCCCCTCCAAAGTAGAGAATTACATCGTCTACAAAGCTGAGTTTTTAATTCCTTGCATTTTAAAATGATTCAAATATAATAATGTTTTTTTTCTTAATAAACTTTCATAGAAAAAAGTATAAATCCTTACAAAAATGTAATTCATTTTGGTATAATTTACTTTCTATGCCTATAGTAACATAAGCCTTCCTGGGACAACCAGGGATGAAGCCAAACACAATTAATATCACAATTTAACATTCATAGACTGACTGTTCTCAAAGAAAAGAAAAGGCATCCAGAACTTCATTTGATTCATTTCAACCAGAAGAAATAGTACAATATTTTAAAATCTAAACTATCCCTTTATAAAGTACAACTGCCAGAGAATACTTACCATCAGAATGGTCACAGACACTGTCAATTTCCCCATAACAACATGTCCAGGTATGAACAGTAAATATCTAGAAAATAGTCATTGGAGAGATACAAGCAGAGATCTTACACGTCCACCTGGGTGTTGTTGATGAGATACTCCAGAGGGTAAGCACAGGAGTAATAATATTTGAGCTCAGCATTATAGGTGACTACCCCCGTGGTTGGATCATGGGAGCGCACCACGCCACTGATATTAACTGTCTGGATGTTGGAGAAGTCAGCAAAGATCCCTGTGCCAGCTGCACTGGTGGTCTGGAGGCAACATAGTCAAGCACAGAGAGAAAAAAGGATGCTTTAAGAAAATTATGGATTCTCCCCCATTTTAGTCCTCCTCCTCCAACCTCTACTAACCAGGAAAGTGCTGCCGCAGGCGTTGGTCATGTTGAGGGGGAAGGTGAACCTGACAACAGGTGGGCTGGCAGATTCATCCAAGGTTCCTTTACACTCCGGCTTCTCGAACATGTGGTTGAGGATGAGCAAAGACTCATTGTAGCCAGTGTAGACGACAGGGCAGATTTGGATAGCCAAGCTCATCGAGGAAGTGCCACATTCAACGGAGATGTCAGTGGGTTCTATAAGAGAGGGAAAGGTGCATCAGCAAGCTTTGTCTGCAATTGCCACTTGGAATACGTTCATGTCTAAAACACCAAATCCTGGGAGCAAAATTCAAATTCTGGATTCAATATTCCTGCTTTGCTGTTCACAATTGTGTGGCAGAGTTGCGTTGTTTTAGAGCAATGGCTCTCAACCAGGGCTCCTTGAGGGAGTTCCAGGGTGTACCCAGAAAAATGAGAAATCATTTATTTTCACTGTATTATTGACTATAGAAGTGAGCCCAATGTGAGTAAGATTCATAACAGTGACTACTCTGATCACAGGTTTCCTTTTCTTTTTTTTTTTACATGGAAGTCCCTGAAGTGAAATTTTATCAAATATGGGTCCATGACCTTGTGCGTATCAATTTAGTAGTAACTGATACAAAAAAGGTTGAGAACCACTGCTGTAGAGGTCCTGTGGTCAAAATGAAATAATAAGCTTGACAGACACCATGGTTGAGAACATAAATGCCTTTTCGGAATAGACGAAAGATAAACACATCAGAAAAAGGTGAAGCAGGCATACTGTACCTGGACGTCGAAGGTCACTTAGACACGTTAACTGACTGCTTCTGGCCACCATGGAAGCCAAGAAAAGAAAGCTAAGAAGCTTCATTTTTGCCTGCCTTGGTATGGACAGATCTGTAATAGCAAAAGATATTGATGGATAAAGAATGTTGATTTTGATGTAGTTGTTGTTACCTTACTTGGCACCCACCTTAACTGTCCGACTGCTGTCGTCCTCTTTCTCTGCTTGTCTCCTTCTTTGAACAATGTATAGAATTATAGGAGATTCTTATATAGCTATGACACTTTCTCATGATTGGACAGAAACAAGGTCAATGTAGTTTGGTGTGTCCACCTTAACTTCGGTGTTTGGGAACAATTCTTTTGTATAGGGAGTTCCATGGACCATACCTTAAGGGTGATAAGTGAAACCCTACACAGCAAGTCTTTATGACACACCAGAAACAATAGCCTTGCCCCTTTTCTTTAAAATATAGAATCCCTTAGAATACTAACATGAGACTTGATGAAGTAAGTGTGATATCCCTGGGGACCATACACAATACTTTGATGCCCTTTTTAGGTTAAAGTCTATGGTTTAACAGTAACAACAAGTATCCTTTAGGAGACCCGAAGATGATCCTGTGGGATCGTTTTCATGTCCCAGAGGTCACGGTTGGTACTGCACTTTAGTGCTGTGTTTACATTGGTCAGAGGAGTCTTTATGGAAGTCTACACAGTGGGTCACTATCCAAGTGAGAATAACACAATACTGAATTAAACATATGAAACACAGACTGCAGCAGCTTGGGCCTTTCATTCTAATTTAATTTATTCTAAATTAGTTAGGAATAGTCAAGAGTGTGTATTTGGGTTTCTCTAATTATTTTAATGAAAACTGATGTTGGAATGACTGTTGCTGAATGTCACTATTGTTACACAACTGCTATAGCTTTTTGTTTCCTGTCAGTGACAGCAGCACACCTGAGAGGCCAAATGTGAAGGCTTGAGCTCTGTTTGTGTTGTCAGGCTAGAAGATGTCCTCCATTGTTTGCTTTTCCAACCAGGCACACTATGTAAGCAGGGCCTTTTAACAAGGGGCACTGCTCTGAATGGTGTGGTCCATGTACCTATGGAAACTAATGAATTCAGAAGCTGTTAATTCCTATGTCCTGACATAAAGCAGGGGTGATTTTCCAAATCGAAATCTCACATATTCCTCACATATAAATCAATCTCTCCCTCCAGTTTTGCCTTCTTATCATAGAAAGGACAATAATCTGTAGTGTGGGGGTGCGTCGGCTGTCACTTTACTTAGAAAAGCACAGGCTCAGTGACGCAAGTGTGCAGAAAGCTGAAATACGAGGCTTGTCTAGGTGCTTACAAAGCACACAAATCTGGCAGCAGATTCAGTCAGCTAAGCCAGACAGGAGGGACAATCATGCTGTATTTCTGGATCTTGCATTCAGCTCTGCATAATCTGTAGCTGGAGCATCTAAAATCCTTTTAGAGCATATTTCTAAGATCAGATGTGTTTTACAATAATAGACTTTACTGCAGCCTGCCAACATCTTTAAGACAGGATTTATGGCAGGATTCATAATTTCACCTGTGTGATAATGGGGGCTGCATGTCCACAATGTAACACATGGATAATGATTTATTGCATTTGCTGCATTAAGACAGCCCAGTGAATGCCTGTTATAGTCTTTTGGTCTGAGATGACTAGTTCTTGGATAAAACTGATAAAAAGTATGAAGGTGTGTGAATGTTATCATGAATATTGATAACTAGAAACCATTTTGTGATGGCATCACTCCAGCTGTGATACAGCAACAAGCAACCCACAACTGCCCCTTCCCTACTTCCTACCCCACTACCTCTGGCCCCTTTGCTCGGACCACACCCATCTTCGAACTTGGCCTTCATTTTGATCTCAACTACACACCTGTAAAGTTTGACTGTATCTTGCACAGTTGCAATGTTATCGTGTTGACCAAAATCTATCCACAGACAGACATATTAACCAACTCATTCTCACTCGAACCTTGTCACATTTCGTCATTTGGTCATGGACTTTCCACATCAACATATGACATGCAAGGTAGCCTGGGTGTGTCTGTTGTTGATGTTCTGGAACGTCGTGTCAACTTCAGCCTGTTAAATTGTCATTATGTCTTTTCAATATACACTTCCATTTTCCCAGGAAATGTTTGCATGCAGTCCCTTGAAAAAGAAATGTACTGTATTGGTACAACATTGCAAATTGATGTTTCTTTCCTTCAACAACACACGCATGTGGTTAGGTTTAGAAAAAATAGCAGGGTTTGGCTTTACAATCATATGGGAAATATGGGACCAGCCTCCCAGGTGAAAGTTGGTGATTGTAGGACCCATCCACCACCCCTCACACCTGCCCTACTTAATGTCCAGCTGTCTTTCCCCTGATGCTGTCAGGTGCCGGTATACACTGACAGCGCCTGGCCGTGTATGGTGCTGACATAAAAGGATATTCCAAATTTCTCTGTGTGTTGTGCCCTGAAATGAAAAACACAGACATCCCTGCGACCAAAAGAAATGTCATAAAGATGAACATTGTTGAGTCCTAAAATAACACACCATCAGAGATGATGTCAAATCTATAAGTTCCTTTCCTCTCAACCTACATCAGCTTCCATGAGTGGCCAGGTAAGCACCAGCCAACCAACAACATCACTGCAGTGTCAAGTAAACTAGGTAGGCAGGTAGGCAGGTAGGTAGATAGATAGATAGATAGATAGATAGATACATTCCAACCTAGACTTCCAATGTTTGTCAGAGACTTGGCCTAGTTGGAAGCAGATCCAATGCTCTGTAGAGAATGACCAATAATTTATTTGCCTCCAATGTCACATCGTCACTGCAGATGTCTTTTATCTTCATTGGAGTGTACAGACCACCCTCTGCAAAATCTGTCTTCTTTGACAAAATATATACTATGCTTAAGGAACACAACAGGTAGGGAAGTAATTACTAATGGTGATTTTAATAACAACTTAGATAAACACAGACACAGAAACAAATCACAAACATATCTAATCTCACACAGTTAGTTAAGAGACCCAAAGGGACAACTTCCTAATCTAAATCTCAAATTGATCTGGTGTTAAGCAACAAACCTGAGAGAATAACTAAATCTTTTAACATGGTTATAGATCAGAGTAATCATAATATAATACACAAAGCCCTGTCCATTCAGATTCCCTAAGAGTGATGTATGTAACCTTGGAAATGCAATTAAATCCATCAACTGAAATAAACTATTGCCTGTTGCAAATGTGGATGATGACACGTGTTTCTAGCCACCATTCAAAACAAAACAATATACCTAAAGAAAAGCAAATTAAAGCTGACAGTAAATATCCTTCTCACAGAATAAACAGAGACTAATGAGATAGACCTGCAAACATTTCTTAAGACTGTGTTACTAACTGACACTTCTCTAAGATATAGGGTAACAAAGGACATCTGAGTAGCTAAAGCTAATGTCTTTGATTGTCTGATAGGTGAGGCTTATATCCAGTATTCGTAAAATAATATAAAAGGGACATATTAAACTCAAGTAAAAGGAACTTAATTCAATTCATAACTCATTCTATCAAAACCCTTAAGCCATGCCCCCACGTATTCTGCTTGTACATACACAGTGGTGTGCTGATTTGTGTTGCCACCATATTCCCAACAAATGTCAGACACATGAATGCTTCTGTTTAAATAAAGGACAATGTGAGAAGACACCCTGAGCGATCTGACCCCTAATTTTTCTTGGTGAACATAATGGCTGGGTGTAACTCTCTGATTGATGACATGACATTTGTGACCTTTCCAGCAGATTAACCAAAACAATACAGAGTGTCCTGCTTCACTGTGGCCCTGTCTACTCTGAGGACTGCTGCCACTGTGTGTTGTTTGGGTAATATTATTGCATGTTTTCTTCATCATTTTTTTAACCTACATATGATAAAATATAAACTGTGAAATCTACAAATAACAAAACAACTGAATAATTATAACATTGTTGCCTCTTGTGTTTTAAATACCATGCCATCGACCAAAGAGAATGAACCTATTCAGTGATGTGTTGGTCGTGCTTGTCTGGGATAAATCTGTATACTGTCAACTCTCTATGGCACATAGTCATAGATCTCCACTGTAAAGGTAAAAGAAGTGAGATACTTTGATCTCTAACAGCTGTTCAGAAGGAAAATGAAAAGAGATATTGTTTTAGCTGAATTCCTTCATAATTTTTGAACAAAAATATAAATGCACTTTTTTTGCTCCCATTTTTCCTTTTATTGTAATGAAATAAAAGTTCTAAGACTTGTTCTAAACACACATCAGGCTGGTCTCTCTCAAATGTTGTGCATAAATTGTTAAAGTCTGTTTTAGTGAGCACCACTGCCAAGATAATCCAACCACCTGACCCCTGTGGCATATCAAGATTTTGATTAAACAGCATCATTATTACAAGAGTGTGCCTTGGGCCAGACCTGTTTGAATCATGCCTGGTTGAATCAGCAGGTGGTGGAGCAGTTTCTAGAATAGGATTGCTGTTGATGAGGAGTTAAGGAAAACTTCTGCATGTCTAGTGCACCACTCTTATCTTTGAGTGAGGGGGATCAACGATGATGAGATCTCCAGAAGGTGTTTTGAAAAAAGGTTACATTTGCCTGTACAATTTAAAACCATTGTGATGAGGTGAGCCTGTGGAAGACAGCTAGTGCCTGGGGGTGTTTGGAGTTGTTTTTGCATTTCATTGTAGACAGAGATATTTTGTAAATCAAAGGTTGTGTGGACAGATTTTTATTCTTTTTATTTTAACAGAGGGGGCAAATATCCGTTTTCAAAACTAACGTACATACATGCAGCAAGGGCCAAAAAGGCAACTCTAAAATTCTGAATTTTATTTTGAAAAAAGACATTTATTGGGATATCACATGACTAAAGCTACAGGAATGCATTTTCTGGTCACAGATACCTCAAAGAATCAGCCAGTATCTGGTGTGACACCATTTGCCTCATGCAGTGCGACATATCTCCTTTACACAGTTGATCAAGTTGTTGATTGTGGCCCATGGAATGTTGGCTTACTTCTCTTCAATGGCTGTGTGAAGTTGCTAGATATTGGCAGGAATTGGAACACACTGTCGTACGCACCGATCCAGAGCATCCCAAACGTCAGTGGGTGACATGGCTGGTGAGTATGCAGGCCGTGCAAGAACTGGGATGTTTTCAGTTTCCAGAAATTTTGCTTGCAACATGGGGCTGTGGATTATGATGCTTCATCTCGAGGTCATGGCTGTGGATAATTGGCAAGACAATGGGTCTCAGGATCTCTTTACAGTATCTCTGTGCATTCAAACTGCCATCAATAAAATGCATCTGTGTTCACTGTCTGTAGCTTATGCCAGCCCATACCATAACCCCACAGCCACCACAGGGCACTCTGTTCACAGCATTAGCATTAGTAAAACACTGGCCCGCACAATGAAACACATGCTTGTCAACCATCTGCCTGGTATAGTGAAACAGTATTTGCCCACACAAGTTGGTTACCGTGCCAAACTGCAGTCAGTTCAAGACCCTAATGAGCGCAACACACACAGGTGAGCATCCCTGAGTGTTTCTGACACCTTGTGCAGAAATTCTTTGGTTGTGCAAACCAATCATTGCATCAGCTGTCCAGGTAGCTGGTTTCAGAAAATCTTGCAAGTGAAGACATTGAGTGTTGAGGTCCTGAACTGGCGTGGTTACACGTGGTCTATGGTTGTAAGCCGGTTGGACATACTGCCGTCTCTAATGTCACCCCTACTACTAAAAGCTGTTGGGATGGCTTATATAGAATAACATATAGATAAATCATGTTTATGAATAATTTTTAATTTAATTTGTCTAGGAAACTTGGAAAAGAAATATTGCAGCATACTTTTTTTTCTACTTAAATAGGTTTGTCCATACTTTAACAAACCTATTTCCATATGGACATGATACCCTTCTAATTTCTGCTCTGTTGAAGTTTTTTTGGTCATATCTGTCATTGGGAAAGAACAATCAATGCATCACATCAGAGAGGTCATTTTGGAATGAAATGAAAATCGACATATTTTTTCATTTACAAGACTTTTTGGTTTACCAACTCGTGTTAAATGTATTTTTTGGTCGAGTGTCATTTGATTTAGTTCCTAAAAGCTGTATGATTTGCAGAATTATTTTTTTCCATGCAGGCAACATGGGTTGCCCTGTTGCCAGTGGTGCTTTTCCTGAAGGCCATACTCAGGGTTGAGCAAAGCACTGTCTCCTTCTGTGCATACCTTTCAGGTAAAAATAAATATTGACCTGTTTTTATTTATAGTTAATCTCCTAATAAAACAGGCAAGAAGATAATCACAAAGCACAGAGCTCATTGTATTTAGAATGGAAATACAACATCATCAAAGTATCTGGTCTCTATCAGGTAAAATTAGCCTATCTAATGTCAGGTTTGTGTATCTGATAACCAGTTTGATCATAGTTTTATGTGCTATATCGATGCAAATAGGAAAGTGCCTCAGAAACTCTGACCTCATTGTCATCCCCCTGTTGTTGCTGACAACAAAGTCCCTCAGTCACTTTTATGAGGAAATCCATACTGTATGTTTAGAAATATGACACAGGGCAAGTTTTAATCACAAGTCAAAGTGCAATATTTGCAATACGCACAATCGTACACAATTTGTACATTTCAGGAATAGATCATCAATAACATTTGAAGAACACAGTTTGAGAAAGTTACAAATAATGGCATTTGGTACATGTACAAATGAAACTTAACAATTTTATTGCTGCCACATTGCATAAACTATTTAAATTTATGTAAGTCAAATACATATTTACGTACAACAGACCTGTCAAGTGATTAATCATAAGACTACATCTCTAATATGTAGCAATATTAATAAATTAAAGATTTATTCCAATTGTTATATAAATATACTTTCAAAAGTTAGATTTTATCAAGAAAACTTTAAGCTTAACATCCAAGCCTGATGCTGTCTGTTAGTTCACTTAATCAATCAATCATTTGAGTTTTAACTTTTAATTGTATATAATAGAGTTGCCCTCATTCTCTCAAGTTATATTCTTAATGCAGTGCTCTTATATTTCTGCCTCTAAGCAGGAAATGTGAATTTTACCAACATATCATGCACTATCATAAAGTACTGTAAGCCTTGTAATTGATCCTATACCCTGCAATGAAAGCTGTATAGCTGAGGTATTGAATTAAGTTATGAGTATCCCCACTATGTGGGTCAAAGCTGCATGACAGTTACATGCAGGGTGAGGCCTAGCCTGCCACATGGTTGAAACACAAAGAACAGAACAACATATAAAAAGTCCTGCTTTACTTCTACACTAAGGCACATTGTACAGACCTGTTAACAGTTTTCTAAATCAACATCCTGTAAAAAGACTACATGCACAAACATCATGTCGCATCATGTTGTTTGCCCCTTGCTTAGCACTGTCAGTTATGGAGGAGTGTCTGCAGTGAGTTGGGTTCAGGTGCTCAGTTGAAGGCTGGGTTGCGGACTCCAGACAGGCTGCTGACAGGAGCACTCTTTCCTTTGAGGAGGGTTAGGGAGAAGATGAAGAAGCAAACACTCATGACGCCCAGGATGATGATGCCTGAGATGAGCGCGCTTGTCACTGTGTTCATCTGAAACACTGGAGCTTTCAGATGGGCTGCAAAAGCACAAACACAAATAAACAAACAAATCTGTTCACATTTCTACCACCTTTGCAATACTTGTTCTTCGCCATGAATGCAAAAATCCCCCATACAGCAGCTGCCATTGGTGATACACAGAACATTTGTCAGTCCAGTGTATTTAATGGTTTGTTTTTCTTGTTCCTGCAAAAAATCACACGACTTTTAATGTCACACAGAGATGTTTCCAGCACGGCTACGGTGGTGTTTAATAGCAGAATATGACTCAGACATCCAAAACACCAGGAGTCAAACAACATCAACATTCAACAGTCAGGGGGAAAAGGAATCCATCAGAACAGCAGATGTATCAATTTCTTCACTGACATTAGACTCAAATAGACCAACACATAACAAAGCCACATGATATTCTGCATTTGGAGCACAGGAACAACTCCTGCACCTTTTCTCAACTAAAAAAACACACTCTCTTTTCCCATACTCTACTTCATTGCGATCAATTAATCTTGCTTTCTCCACCCGTCTGAATGCAGTAGTTTCTGGGGGACTTTTAAATAAGCACTCTGTGTTATGTAGCAAAATAACTAAATCAAATACACAGTGTGTTGGACTGGCATCGAGTGGTGAGGATTGGAGACTGCATAAATTCCCGGTTAGGAGTTCATTGTTCAGGAGATTTTTAATTGGAGCTGAAATATCCACAGAGGTCTCCAGTTCTCTACAAAAAAAGGAAATCTACTGTTACAAATCAGTGTTTCTCCAATGCTGTTCTGGTGGTCATGGCTAAGCACGTATCAGTGTGTGCTCAGCTTTTTTCTGATCCAGGCATTTTAGTAGGTTTCTACCAGGAGGTTTTTTTCATTTGCGGAGGTCCTCTTTCTCTCCAAAACAAACGGATGTGCTCATTAAAAGTGGATAAAACACAGAATAAAGCAGTTTCAGGTAAAAAAAAAAAAAAAAAAAAAATCTGTGTTTTTCTGACACTGCTCATTGCAGAATGGCTGCTAACTATGGTGGCTGATGCAAAAAACCTGAATGAGCCCCTCCAGCCTGTTCTCATACCAAAATAATCAAGTACCGTGGCTTTGTCAGTGATTTCGGCACCTGACGCCAATGGCCACATCTCCAGTGGTACGATACGCCACCAGGCGGTGTCAGTTTCTAACGCAGCTGGCTGTAACCTTTCAGAGTGTTCTGATATGCCACTAGTTGGGCGGATGGCACCTGTTGTGGCAGTATGATATGCTGCTGGGCGGTATCAGGTTGAAATGACACCAGTAATGATGTAATATAAAGAGCTGGAAAGTCCCTATGGGGTGGGAGGGTGGCAAGGTGCATGGGACCAACAAACCTCAGACTTTCAACTGGGAGCCCGGTGTTCAGGCTTCTTGTATGAATGCAGAGCCAAACCACAAAGTTTTTTTCTAAACCTAACCACGCACTTTTGCTGACATGCCGGTGTTGGTAGCAGCGTCCTGGAACATCAACAGCAGACACAGGCCACAGGCCACTGAAAAAGTGGCGATATGTGATGATTTGGGATGAGAATGTGTCTGGTTTTTTCTATTGTAGAAACATGGCAGCGCAACATGGCAGACTGTGGACAAGGACCCGTTCCCTTTTTTAGATATAAATGGCTCATTCTAGGTGATTAAAAACAAAAGAAAATGTACTTCTTATATGACATTCCATTTCTGCCAGTATACTTCCTAAATCTTACACAGTGGACCTTTAAGTGCAGTCAATAAAGGCGGACTGGGGGAAAAGGGCACTTAATATAACTCATGACGAGTACTGAACATCACAGGATAACAAGACATCATGGAGTAGACGAGTACATGAAGAAGCTTTTTCTTCAATTTAAAGGCTTTTAGTATTTTAGATGACTCCCTAATATATAATTAAAAGGCAAAATCCCCTTTAAAGTGTCATTCCACACAATGGACAGAATGTGAAGGCTTACCCAGCTGAGAGTTGTTGGTTGGCGTTTCCTCTGTGGAAAGAAAAGTAAAGGGAATTTAAGGGTAATACACTGTAATCAGTACAGTGCTCGACTGTACAAGGTGTGTTGATCATTTCTTGTACAGTACTTGAGTCAACAGAATGCCTTCAGGCGCTCTCTGACTATCTAGGTCACCCAGACAAGTTCTCACCATAACTCAACATCCCAGTGTCAAAAGTACCATTTAATACATCTGATCTGAAAATCAGTGCAGGTTTTTAACAGTTCGTGGAATTGTTAGAAACCACAGCAAAAAGGAAGAACTGTAAAGTTTGCAAGAATTGAAAGAGCTTATATATGAAGTTTCAGATGGGAAGAAAAGGCTCCTCAGACAGTGACAGTGCAGTGTTGATAATGCCAGGAAGATAAAAGTGGTTGGTGGGAAGCTGACACTGAGGGAGAGGAATAACAGAAGAGAAGGAGTGTTATTAAACTGTACCACTCCGAGTGATGATAGGCCCCGCAGTCAGGACAGCATTCCCAGTAGCAGCGTTTGATTCCTTTTCCTCTGAGACGTCTCTCTTTTTCCTGCTGCCACAGATCTATAAAAAAAGGCAAAGAGAGATATGATGAAACCACCCTGATGTGTCATGGAAAGGTGATCAGGGAACACCGACTGGATGGCTAATAGGAGCTATTAATGTTGCCATTATACATTTTATAAACTGTATTTTTGTGCTTTTCTGGGTCATATAGTCACATGAAATGAAATGTATAAATGTTTTGATTTTCAGATAGAATTGAATGTGTATGATGATTTGAATACAATTATTTCCCATTTCTTCTGTTCCATAAAATATTCACATTTAGTGATTGATAATATAAAAAATAAAAGAGGCATGAGGAAACAGACTTCTTAGAGAGTACTGACTGAAGGAAGGAACTAACCTCATTACCTGTTTAAATTAGCCCTCAACAGCTGCCAATAAAACATTGTTTGGAAATGTGAGCAGGAGACAGTCACTTAAGATGGAGGAATATAAACAGCCTGCTCTGTAACAACATCTGACAAACATATCTGATATTTTTCTTAATTGGCAGAAAAGATCACAAGTTTTATCTAAAAGGGAGACATATTTTTCTTTATGAGCAAAGGGAATATGTGCAATTAAGTAGATTATATCTGTCAGTAAACACCTCATGATAATATATAGACTCTGACAGTCTGAGTAATGTCGTCAATACTTGCTTATAATAATTTGAAATTCAGATTTTGTTATGACTAGAACTGTACGGTAGCCCAGCATGCTGACTTGGTAATTGATTTTGTGTGGAGAAAGACGTTTTCAGATCCTTTACTTTTAAAAGTACCAATACCACAATGTAAAAAAACTCCATTATAGCTCCTGCTTCCAAATTCCTATTTAACTAAAAGTACAGAAGTATTAACAGTGAAATGTGCAATGTACAGTATAAAATGTAAAATAGTAAAAGTACCCATATCGAATGACCTAGTGTTACATCATATATTTTATATTATTTATCATATTATTATTATTTATACTGATGTAAGATGACTTTAAATTTAGATAGTGGAGCTAATGTTCACAATTTTACATTCAGCTGTGTAGCTGAATTCATATAATAATTCAATATATTATATGCAATGAGGTAATCTGTGGTGGATCTTCCCACATGTGAGGCAGAGCACAGTCACATGTTTCCATGACACAAAGCTATAGATGGGTTTAAGAGAGATATTGACAAAATATGTGTGTAATATTTTATTGTAATAGTTTGTCATGTGTGAAAGCGTCATTTGTTAGACTCACTGGCATGAGCATTGGACAGTCATCTGCTCGACACAGCTTGGTGACGCAGTGCAGAAAGACAGTGGACATCTTCTGGTTCTTGTGCTTTACAAAGCGAAATACTTCAAAGGCAAAGCGGCCCATTTGGCTCTTCCCATTTTCAAAGACGGCGGTCTGGGGGTCTTTTTCACAGCTGGCTCGGGAAGGGAAAAATCAGCAAGTATCATGAGAAAGGAGAGCAACAGAAATATAAGAACTGAATTAAAAATGATCTGTTTTCAAATCTGAGTTACCTAAAGAAAAGGTCATAGCGGAGGTCATCGTTGGGGTTTCCAGAGGGGGTGGTGTAACAGTAGTCCATGAGAACGTTCCATCTATTTAACATTAAAGATTAGTTAACCCAGTTCATAGACTTAAAGGCAAAGGAGATCATGATAGAAAGGGCTGCCCAAAACCTTGGTGGCACTTTGCTCATCTCTAATGGTAGGTGAAAAGTAGATGGTCACCAAAATGATCTTTGTGTTTCAATAGACAGAACTGCCATGTGACATTAATACCCTGTCACCAAGAAATTACATTTCTAAAATTACTTATTTGTTTCCAATCATGTTTTGCAGGGAAATGCAGTTGCTGCCTTGTCTTTGTTTCCTTATAAAGTTTTTCTAGTGTAGTAAGTGTTACATCCATGTGAGTCATTGGGGGATGGTTAAGATATAGGGTACAAAGCGACGGACTTTGACACCAGGGACTGGTGTTCATATTCTGAGTTCTCCTTGTGGCAGATGGTTGCACTTAAATGTACATAAAGTACATAACCTGTCTTCAAGACTGTTGACTTTTTCCCCTCCACTCAAAAATGTGCTTTGCTTATTGCCTCTTCACTTGGATTTCGACACTAAAAGGCTATCTATATATCAGTCTGCTGAAGGAGGAAAGTTTCTCTGTGCTCATCTTATATCTCACTTTAACACATGGACTTACCAGTAGGATTTTTGTGATGTTTGGAGCCAGCTGTGGTCCTATAAGCAACTTACACAAGTGTGATGTGGAAACTTAATCCACTCAAAATTGAATTCTTAATGAAGTGGGAGACATTGTGTGTCTAACAATTAAACTTTTGAACAACAATATTTGCATATTTATAGAATAATAATTAACAACTCTTTTTTATTATGTTATAGAAAACATAATCCGAGGGGCATACTTTCATAACGGATTTGCTGTTGCAGATGTAGTACAATAACATGTTTCTAGGGGACAGGGTCGGACATAGGCAAAGAGTGAGATCATTTATAACCCGTGACTAAGGATAAGGTGGTAAGTTAAACAATGAGCCACCTCCCTCCAAAACCTGTCCTTGTGTTTACACCCTTCTCCCATCAGCCAAACTGACTCCCTCACCCACCACCTGCCCCACAGGCAGATCAAATGACCAGTGGTGAACTGGGACAAAAAAAATCAAGGGCTTAGGTTTTTTCAATATTTGGGGCGGCACAAGAAGCAGCCTTTTCTCCTCCACCCTTCCTGCACATGCAAACACAGACCTATTACACATTTACATATATTATTTTTTTTGTCACGCTTCACAGAGGCTTACATCACAATAGTCTTACAATAAAATGACCATAACTCTTGCCTGCATGTGCACTGCAAGAGAAGAGAGGGAGAAATGCAGCTGCTGTGCTGAGGCGCTGACTGATTTTACTCCGAGCAGCCAGCAAGCCACTAAAGGATCAAAAAAGTTCAGGTTAAATGTCTTTTTTTGGCCCACATTTCTCTGCACATCCCTTGTATTTTGTCTTATCCACTTGGGCTCTCTTTTTTTTAACCGCAGATGCTGTATAATGAAGGCGCTGAGCCAAAGGGACAGGGGTTTAAAGATGTGATTGGACTAGCCCAGTGTCAATTAGAAAAATAAACAAAGTGGGCCAATCTACTGTTTTACAGGCCGGTCAGACAACAACAAGAAAACATAGTTGTGTCGGCCCAAGAGGCTCATTGGGACCCTGGGAAAGTGCCTGATATGCCATATGGCCAGCCCACCCCTGCATCTGACGTCAATCTGGAGACTAAACATAGACATGTTCAGAGCCAAAGGGAGGACATATCAGTATGACAGAAGCCAATCAAAAGTAATTATTTTAGAAGTAATAACAAAATATCTTTTGACTTATTTGTCCCTGCTGCCACTGGCCTTTAAAATAGCTGTGTGATTTTTATGTTGTATTATATTTGCAGGCTATTTATTTTATTGGATTTACTGGTTGTTGCTTGACTGTTGGTTACTACTAGCTAAACAAATTGCTCCTCTGGAATGATAAAGATATCCTTGATCCTTGAAAACAAGGGACTTCCCAGAACTGTGAAAGGTGCTGCTGCTGGTCATGAAATCCCTGAAGAATCATACAATTTAAAGACATTTGTACTTGTCAGAGAACATTAGGGAATATGATCAATTCTCTGGAGAGATCCGTCACACTTAGCAGAATGTTTTCCAGCTTTCACATTCGATGATACCTGGAGAGGTCATATTCACAACCCAGTCAGGAATGCCATGTTCAGGTTATGAAAGCTGTTTTTTTTTTTGTTTTTTTTTTAAATCAAAGACTGCAAGGGCCAGCAGTATGTTGTACTGTACCATGTGATTTTCATGCTGTTGAACTATGTGTGAGTCTCTCAGGGACTTTCTTTCAGAATTCATGAGATCAGATCGCAAAAAAAGATTTAAAATCAAAGACAAGTTCAAAGCCATAGTCAAGACCAGACTTTCACATGGTGCATCCCTGCACTCTATGTATCCACAGGAGCAGCTCACCATAAAACACATAAGTCCTTTTCAGGTGAACAGAATGACACAGTGAACAGCCTGATCCTTCTTAAGTCCCATGAGAATTTAAAGAACTCAGTGACTTTAAAACTCTCTGTAAGCTGTGTTTTTTAAAGTCAAGCTGCATTTCTCTTTAAAAATCCCCCAACTCATTCCTTAAAGTTGTATAAAATAAATTCGTCATATTCATACTTTATATTTCTTTTACTTTTACTATGATCTAGCTTAAACTTCCTCCTGCAACACTTGCAATATAAAGAATAACTTTTTTGTCAGGTCAATGCATTTTGGCTTGCTACCTTCATCAGGTCATCAAGGGCGATAAAGTTGTTCTTTATACTACAAGTGTTGCTGGAGTTTTGATCTTGTCAGTTTTTTTCTCTTCTCCATGCACCTTAAAAGTTGGTGAAGTAGAGCCACAAATCCTTACCTGCTTCTCTATCACCTAGGTATAGGTCAGTGGTGTTGTTCCTCACATTGTGTTGCAGTCAAATGTGTCATTTTACAGCCCTGTATTGTTCTACATGGTGAGTTTGGGTGTGGGTCTCTGACACTGCACTCAATGACAATCCAGCAACTTGGCAGAGGACAAACGATAATGGACAAAATAATATGGTAACCCACACCTTCCAAAATAAAAACCTTTAGTTTTGATATGAACACAGTGTGCTGATGACATGTTGAAGCTGCATGGCTTAGATGTTGACTGAGTACCTCCTGTCCAGGTTAGAAGCTTTTACAGCTGCATACACCCGCGTCTTCAGGGTCAGTCCTGCCATCGGGATGGCCAGCTGCTGAATGTATGATGAGTCCTGCACATAAACCACAATATCATTTCAGCATGTTTGTCACATTCCCTGATGAAAGCAATTTCTTCAGTTTCATTCCACTTCATGAATTCTCTCATATCTATCATCTGGTTTCCACAGATTCCCATAAACTAGTGTTTGGTTCAAACTGACAAGTGAATTTAGCGTAAGATTTGACATGAATTGAGGATATATAGAGTATAATCTTCCCCAATTACAGGATTAAACGTAATTTGCTGCCTACTTGACTGGCATAAAAGGGTTTCTAAGCCTTTGGTATCCTCCCCATCTCATGCATGTTTCATGTTACATGTTGCAATTGCAGATGCAAAAAGGTACAGATTAAGTTAATATCGCTGCAGAGCTTCGTACGCACTTTGATGCATGCTGAGTTAATCTGGCTTTGGTATATAGTTTATTCTCCAGCGCAACAGCGCAGGCTCCCCTGTGCGGCAAAATAACAGATATTTTGTTTGAACTGATGTGAACTTACGTTGTAAAGCAGTAGATTCAACGTGCTGACGAAAGTACCATTGCTTTCCTTCACTGAGATTGCAGCTGCTGACCTTAAATGAAGATAAAGAAAAGATCAAAGCTGCGAACAAACTTTTTTTAAAAATCAGAAAGCAGTTATGTAAGTACACTGTAGATGTTGCTTTACTTGTTAGTAGTCACAATATCAATAAAGAACAAACTTGCTTGTGTACGAATGACATACACATTGTCTTTACACCATATCTGAATCATACTGTGCAGAGCATGGACAACCTTTTATCATCTTCCACTTTAAATTTAAATTCTGGGCAGCACGGAGATGCAATGGTTAGCACCTCACAGCAAGAGGTTTCTGATCCGAACCTGGAGTGGGGGAGCCCTTCTGTGCAGAGTTTCCATGTTTTTCTTGTGTCAGTGTGGGTTTTCTCCCGTCCTCCGGCTTCCTCCCACAGTCCGCAGACATGCAGGCTAATTGGTGTCTCTAAATTGTCCATAGGTGTGAATGTGAGCATGAATGGTGGTCTTTCTCTGTGTGTCAGCCCTGTGATAGTCTGGCCACCTGTCCAGGGTGTACCCCGCCTCTCACCCAATGTCAGCCGTGATAGACTCCAGCCCCCCCATGACCCCTAACAGGATAAGTGGTTATGGAAAATGAATGAATGAATGAACTTTAAATTCTGATTAAAGCAAAATGCTCTATTTTCATATCATTATTAGTTCATCTGAATTAAGCCGTGTTGTCACACCAAGGCCGGTGACTGATTTACTAAGATACATGAGGCGGATACAATAACTGAAGTCTTCAAGACATTAAACTTTGATTGGAATAAAAATCAGGTTGATGACATTATTAATGTCTAACAACATTAGAATTTCATGCTGTGTAGACCTTAATATTATGACCTTGGGTTGTGTTCTCCATGCATTATGATTAAATGTCGTTAATTATACATCACGAGGGCATTGATGATGTGATATTTAAAAAGATGTTGGTTATTTAACAACACTTTTAATACCAACAAAATATCAATGTCATGTGCTGTCAGTATTCTACGTTAAATTGACGCAGCGCAAAATTTTGGTCACCTGCTGTATGTAACCTAAATTCAATCAAATATCAACATCTAACGACATTGGTGGCCAGCTAGCTTGTGAAATATGATGAAATGTAAAACAATAGCTCCAGTACCTTTTTGAAGCTGAGAATGTTAACGTATTGTTGACCCACAGTCAAAAACATGTTCATCCTACTCCATGGTTTTCCGGCTGTGGAGTCGTTTCTAAATGCTTTGTACTTGTACAAATATTTTATCCATCATGGGAGACAAGATAACAGATATTCAGTACTTGTGTGTTGTACCGTATTAATTATTAGTAAAAACTGAACAGCATCAATTCTTACAAAGACTTCCTAATTTGTTTCAAGCCTGTTGCAGTGAATTGCAGACTGCCACTAAATGGTTGATGTTGTTAAAAGCAGTTTCTGTCTCTTTTTCCGTGATGTTTGTCACAATATTAATTGAATTGAAGAAACAGATTTTTCATTCATGCCCCCCGCCCAAATAATAATAACTACTTTGGGTTGGAGAACTTTTGGTGTTTATCAATGTGTAATAATTTAAGCACACTAACCTTAAGTACTTGAGTAAATCTGAATAGTAATATCAGTTTTGACAAATGCAAAACATATGAGTAAATTTCTGAACCTAGGTTGACGCAACACATCAGTCCATACTTATGAACACTCCAAAAGGCTTTGCACTTTTTAGAGCTTTCTCAATTTTTTTTTTTTTTTTATTAAACAGTGTAATTAGTTGCGGATTTTTGTCCTGCCCATGTATTTCAGTTGTCAAAAGCTTTTCAAAGTTTTTTTTAAAGCAAATAATGCCAACAATTAGTTCTACTCAGTTCAATTCATAGCTTGCTGGCTCTCTATAGCAACTAATCAGAGCACTTTTCAACCAATTAAAAAGTGGAAGTTAGACTTACGAGGCCAGCTGTGTGTTGTTAACCAGGTATTCCAGCGGGTAACTGCAGCTGAACTTGTACAGCAGACCTGGCAGGTAGCTGATTATGGTGGGGGGATCTGGTGTGTCGATATACCCTGATATGTTTCCAATCTGCACCAGTGACAGGTTCCCATAAGCGTTGGGTCCTTGTGCTGTGGACACCTGCAATGAACAACATGAGTGTGGGGTTAACACTCCTTCTCCTGACTCGCTAACTGACCGCCATTATCTTATCAGACACACCGGGCAGGGACCGATAACATCAGAGCATGCTAATGCACCTCACTAATCCCCAAATCAATCCCTCTTTATCTAAGAACGAACCCTCCGGGAACTGTCTCGTTCCATACAGCTCAACACTCAGCGAAAAACCATGGGGGAGAGACAGCTCGCTCAGCAGAGATTCACTTTAAACTCCCTTTAAACTGTTTTAAGAATTGTTTTTCACTCATCATTCTGACAGGGCCTCTAAGATCCAACAGCAGCCCCTTTGCCAAGATAATGAGTCATTCCCATGCAGGATAAACACGACTTGTCAACATCAATATGGATACTGTGAATCAGACAGCTGGCTGAGATAAAAGACACATTTGATCGTTTTGCTGTTTTTAAAGTTTAAACTTCAGTTTGCATTTGCTCTGAATTAGTTAGCACACAAAATGTTTTAGAGATAATTGTCAAGTCATCTAAGACTATGAGTCATTTTATGACAGTTTTCAGCTGGCAGTGCCTGCTGTGATTCATTTCTGAATGACAGCACAAACCTTACATTATCTACTCTTTACGGTAAACTATATTTTATTAGCTTTAATTATATTTTATTGATAGAATATTTCTGATAGGTCCTAATTACCTTAACGACATAACCATAACAATTAAAGCACCAAATGTAACTCCATCATCAATAGTGTTAAATGCCTGCCAACAATCAATCATACATTTCCTGCTTTTCTTACCACCAGGATATTGCCGCAGGACTCCAGTGTCGCCAGGCTGATACTGAAGATTACTACAGTGGGAAAGGTGTTGTTATTGATGAAACCTCGACAGTGGGCGTCTCCATGGCGACCATTGAGGGCCAGGTCAGTGTCGGTGTAGCCAGAAAAGAGGACAGGGCAGAAGTTGATCTTGAGGGTAATGGTCTGCACCCCACAGTACACACTGATATCCCTCTCGGCTGAAAGGCACACACAGACATACACACAGAGTGAGAGACGGGTGCAGAGAGACATAAAGATTGGTCACAAAATATTTTGTAATTATGTTTTAGGGAAGAAAAGCAGTTTTGGGATTACAGTCCAAAACTAACATGTTAAATTTTGTTTTAAGCTCAAATCAGGAGCTAGGTTGTGGACAAACATTTCATGGTCTCCTCTTTGGAAAAGGAGGATAGTTTGAGGAAAACTTTCCTTAAAAGAGACATTCACATGTAATTTCAGTCCAGTAATTTGGAGGAAAGAAAAGGTCTGAGCTCCTCACCGGGGAAGCGGCTGTGAAAGTTGGCGTCACAGTTGTATCCATTGAACTGAGCTCCAAGTGATAAGGCCTTACTAAACAGTAAAAGAATCAAAAATATATGTTCCATTTCAGCACCTGAAATAGAACAAGAATTAGCACTTCATGTAAGAAATCCAGTCTATAAACTTCATCTGTCACTTCAGGAAATAACAGAAAGTGAAATCTATCATATATTTAATTTTTTTTTGCTGAGAAAAAGGCGAGATATTCTTGTCTAAATGTGCTAATGTCAGAGGGGAAGATTTTCCCAGAAGATTTCAGTTATCTCACAACGGCTTTGACTTCAGAGGAACATCTTTCATATGCTTGCCAACCAGAATCAAAGCAGAAAAATGTCACATGGAATTATCTTTGAACACCTACAGCTTTGGCAGCAAAGTTATAAGAAATGCTGCTGGATAATGCGCTGATAACTACAGTCATTTCATCAAGTATAATGGCTTATCTCTGTGTGCACATCTCATTGTCCGCTGAAAACCTCTTATCGCATAATTGTTGTCAGTCACAGATACAGAGTTTCAGTCCTGAGGAAAGAGCTAAATTCAAGGAGTAATTGCACCAAGTTTGTAGGTAGCGTCTCTATCTCTGACAGCCGAAGGTGTTCCTCCTGACAACTTGAGGTTAAAAGGCAAACCGTTGCTCTCTGAGAAGCAGAACCACTCACCCTGGTTCCTGGAAGCCAGCAAGTCAGCGGTTCTCCATAAGCTTGGGACAGACGATGGAATGGTCCGCACAGCATCCCTACCCGTCAACTAGAAACAGGACTCGGGACCAGGGGGGGAAAAAGGGATCCTACACATAAGAGATTCATTATTTGAACATGTCAACAAAAAAGGGCTGTCCGGAGTGAACATGGGAAAGTCCATCAAATTTGAATGTGTTATACAAATCCTTTCACGTTCGCAGAAACATGAGCAGGTTTTGAAGTTTCCCACTCATATCCTTTCGGCCCAATCTGGCTGTGTCACTGCTCACAAATGGTTTGACGCCGCATGAGGTCCAGTAGCGGTGGGGGGGAGAATTATCTTTTCATCGCTCCAGTGGCCCTGGCCTGCTGACTGAGCCGTTCCTTTCTCCCCAGGCTGGTCGGGAAGTGCAGAGCCAACTACACGGGCCTTTGGCCCCCAGAATCCACACTTTTCATGCTTTGTGTGCAGCAGTCCTCAGTCAGCACAGCAGCAGGCAATCTGCTTGGTGGGGCTGCGAGCTGCTGCCGGCCTCCCACCTGATCCCCAAACTTTGATTTCTGGTCACTCCCACCACAAAAAGAGAGCAAAGAAAAAGAAAGCAAAGTTCATGGAGTTTCAAGGGATTAGCCGATCCCATCTTCCATATGGACAGCAGTATATGTGAAGGGCTTGCTACAGTGTGAACCAGACAGAGAACACACAGGGATCCTGTGAATATGGAATATGAGATGGAAATGACATTGCAGTGGCAGTTTCGAGCAAACTTCTCACTTTAGGTCAAATGGAAAACAGAAGAGGCACTTGTTTGGCTTGTTTTTGAGAATCCACCTACAGGAACTTTTCCTCTCCACTGAGGTTTGTCATCACCACGATCATTCCACACTATCAAGCACAGGTTTGCCCACAACTATATACAGAGGCCAACAAGGGCAAATATGCTATAAAAGCCCAAAACATTTCCATTAGGAGAAATGTGCTGCAGCTGCAGAAACAATGCAGATTCAAAAACACATATGGAAATCAAAAATAAAATAGAACAATGGAAAAAAATACCTGCTGCAGAATGTCAAAACAAATGTACTAACACACAGGTGCAGATGTCAGGGAGGTCACAGAGGACATGTTACCCTCAATATTTGGAACATGTGGATGAATAAAAACATTAAAGTAGCACAAGCCTTTTTTTTATATGTCTAAATACATTTTCACCATAAGCTGATGCAGAAAATGCACACAGTGGTGCATAAAAATTCACCAGAATGCAGGAAATTAAGGGTTTGATGCTCAAAATTTTCTAACAAAGAATCCCCTGTTTCCAATCTTGAAACTAATTTTATGCCCTTGCATTAAGAGCAAACAAATACAGATATGAAAAGTCAAAAGCAGCAAAACCTCGAAAGCAAATGCAACAGAAAAACGCTGCATATGCAATCAACACCACAGAAGTTCTCCAGGCCTCTAGGGGGAGTGCTAGTAAGAAACTAACTAAGGCCAAATGTTAAAAAAAAAACTATACCTTTTTATGTCTCCCCTTAGTTACATTGGCAACACAGCTTTCACAATGGATGACATCCTGTTTTGAAAACAACAAGGAGTATTTGACGAGTACTCCAGGAAATAGTCCTAAAACCCAGACATGAGTTAGCATTTTAGCACTCCCATTCCCTCGTCTCAAAGTCAATGGGTTTTTGAATAGGTTTTTAGTTACATTCCTGAAATAAGGTCTGAGGTTAACACAAGCTTAAGAGGCTTTTATGTTTTGTTCTACGACATAAAATATGTCAGTAAAAACCCTGTTCATGAATTTTTAAGCTTTTATGTGTCCTGAGAAAGGCAGTTGCTAACAAGTGGCTAAAGGGGACTATAGAACGTCATCACACCGAACACAACTCTACAGCCTCATTGTGGTAGGGATATTAAGTCATGCAACCATGATGTAGTTAGTTTATTGCCTAGGTTATCTTGCTCAACAAAATATTAAAGTGACATAAACATTTGTTTGCTACAAAGCTTATTTTCTGCAATAATCCAAAATCCAATGGAAAAATCCCATAGGCTTTTTGACAAGGGAACTGCGGCAACACTAACTTCCATTTCAGCCTACAGAAAAATGTCATCCCTGGAGCACTTTCTATTTTGCCTGAACTGCCGTTGTCATCTGCCCTTACCTCATTTGTCTTACCTGATTCAGAGTATCTTTGGCTTTCATCTCTGTGTTTTGATCAGTTCTTTGAAGCTTTGGCAGTATGATTTTATATCAAATCCATCGTTGAGGAGTGTTCCACCAGGGTCTGTCTGTTGAAGTGGCCAGTGCAGACTGGGCAGAAGTGACTCTCCGCAGCTCAAGACATTCAGTCATTTTCCTTCAATGGTCTGATATTCACTCAGAGAGCTGTATAGGAAAGTGCGCACTGATGGTTGGGGAATGGCAACTTCTTATTTCTAAGGTCGTTGCTAATCCAGATAAATTGTAATTACTAGAATCTTGGCCAAAAACTGGAGATAGTATATTGCTTTACTGCAGACTGATAGCCATCTAGAGTGCCCCAGCACCTCAATTACCCACAACTCATGTCATCACTCTATATGCCTGATAGCTGGACCCACTTGGTCTTATCAGTTGGAGAGCATCTTAATCCATAGAACATGGAAACCATGGAGGCTATAGACACTATTTTTGAACTTTTCATCACTTCACACAAATAGACAGACAGAAATTGTCAAACAGCAGCACTCATATGACGGTCTTTATATGGCTAAACCCTGAGTGCTCTTTGACGTATATGTGAATGCATAGTTTCCCATTAGTTGTTACTTGTGCGTTAATGGCTGGTCATGTTGTATAGAATATCTGTGTATTCATGGAAATGATACATTCTCTTGCTAAAAGCATCAGAAGAATGCACTGAGGTCACTGAGCAACGTGTTAACAGCTAGTTTCATCAGTGCTGAGGTTTTAGTATGAACAAAGCAACTGACAGCTATAATATTTTTCCAGCAGGAACAAGCTGAACCTGACAATAACACAGCAACCAGTTATTTTTCACTCTGGAACACGAATGACGTAGAGACTTGCCTTCAGAACATTGTTTTCAGTTGGCAGGTTGACGTTGTTGTTTTTCGAGCACAGATTTCTTAAAACTAAGTGAAAGTTCGAGCTAGTCACAGCAGAAACAGGACCTGAGACCTGACAGATTTATGGACAATGCTGCAAAAACAGAAAAAGCTTTGAATTCTCTGTTCTGTAAGAAAAGAATAAATGTATTCATAAAAAAATCACATTATATAAAATCTGTGTTCCCCTATATCTATATATAATGGCTTTGCAATACAGTTATAAAGCTATAAAGATAGATCACGTGCTAGAAGACAAAAAAATCACAGGATGGTAAAGTGTCTTTATAAAATTTCATTTAAGAGTTTGTTTAGTATACTATCATACACACTCTAGGTATGCAGTGCACCACTGGGGAATACTGCATGCGTCTCCAGCTGAACACAAATTTTGCTATTGCCCTGTGCATAGTTATTATGTCCACACGTTTGTATAGCTGGAGATATTGCTGTCAGCAGAACTCAACACGACAATGATGATTAATGGTCACGCAACCATTCGTACAACTTGACATACAATAATAGATTATAGAGCACTGGCGCTGTTACTAAAACAACTACCACATCCTGCACTGATGACATAGTCCTTGTCAGGGACGCATCAGGACACATTAGTGATGGCACTCCAAAAGATACATGGTCAAATGCGTCCCAGAATACCTCAGCAAGTGGTTTGAGTGATTGGATCACAATGTGTCTTTGTCGTCATTTACACCCGTTTTTAGCACTGTCCACTATAATATAAACAAGGCCAATCTGTCAGCTCTGTGATAATCTGGTGACCTGTCCAGGATGTACACCACCTCTCGCCCAATCTCAGCTGGGATAGACCCCAGCCCCTGTGAAATCTTCAGTAGGATGAGCGGTTAGAAAATACGGATGGGTGATGAATATTTATGAATCACTATCTATTTTCAAGAATGTAAAGGTGTGTGTATTATGTATACAATTCGTCATCATCCTCATCAAGATCCCTAACCACAGTGCTTCCCTTCTGAAGGATGGTGAGTCAAGGCTCGAGGGATATGACTTTTATGAGTAGCCCGCTGAAGTTCCAAACAGTTGCAGCACTTTGGCAGCTTATGCTCATTGCATGGCTCCCCAGCCAGTTTCAGGCCATAGTTAGACCTGAGTTTGGTTTTCAGCACATTCATTTGACTGAATAGCCTCTCTACTAAAGCATTCGAGTGTGAGAGGGAGAGGGCAGAGACTGTGGAGGTAGCCAACTCCTCAAATGGGTCTAGGCCAGCTGCATCCCTGTCCCTCTTAACCTCATTCCAAAATGCCATTGTGTTAGCTGTTTCTTCCCACTTAAGCAGGTGGATGTTCCTCCGTTGCTGGATGACAAATTTGGACATGTCTGACAAGCTTTTGTCGTGCCTCAGTTTCTCTCTCACGTTAAAGAGAAACAAATGCTGCAGTGTCTCTGTGTTATCAGGAAGCCTGCTTTCAGCTCATTTACTGAGGATGTGGTGTAGCTCACACATTTAATTCGCATGCTCTTATTTTTAGAGGAGAGACTCAGTTCTGCTACCCTGACCTCAAATGTGTAGTTAAGGTGCGGCTTGGGGCTGATGTGAGCTCTTTGGGCACATCAATTCTGGTCAATGGGTTAGACAAGAGGACGATCAAACTTTGCTATCTAGAGGAAGTAAAAGTCGTAACAAGGTTTCCGCAGATGAACCTGCTCAAGGATTATTTCCAGGACTCTGTTGCAGATTGACCTGGTTGGAAGAATAAGACAGCCAAGAGGCTTCAGAGGGTCAGTAAGCTCCCCCTTAAGGGCCTTGACAGCAGACTGTGTCTGAGTGAGAGCAGGTTTTTTAAAGGTGGGGTACAGGATGTTTTGTGGGTCACTGTATATGGAGTGTAGAACATTTGGCATGTAACAGAGCTCATTTGCCCTAGTGAGGCTTAAGTGTAATTTCAGCTCCTCTCACTGGTCCAGGATTTAAGACTCAGGCAGGTTCTATGGACAGTCTAGCGTGGCATGCGCCTTTGTGATCTGCAAAGGCTTCTGACCAAGGTGGGGGACATGCTCAGTCAGTGGCATTACTTTATCCATTACTCGGGGGCGGAAGTAATGAATTGCATTTACTCTTGTTATTGTAACAAAGTCGGTTTTCTGTACGTGTATATATTTTTTGGTAATCAGTAAGTTAACTTCTACTCAGGTAGTTTTAATCACAAGTAGAGGCGCCGTAAGTTGCCATGGAAGTTCAGGTTAACAACTGTTCACAGGAATTCGTAGGCAGCATAGACATACTAATAGGAACTTGAGGGCATTGACATGTAGTTTCAATTTATGTAAACAAAAATGCAGTTATCTATGCAAATCAGGACAGTGGGTGGGGGGATTTAGACTCAGCAGCTGTCCAAATGTTACACCTTTTTTTAAAAAAGGTAATAGCTGTGTTTTAAGAAACTCTCTGGTATAAATAAATAAGGCTAAGTATAATTAGCGACTATTGATAAACTGAGACAGCCCACGTTAGATTCATTTCCTGTATCTGTGTCACATGGGTTTTGACACTGCCCTGCCTCTTTAGGAGACTAGCGGCCCTGGGTCTATTCCTTCCAATCAGAAAAGTTGACATGAGTACAGATTATGACCGTTTTCTTCTGCCTCAGAGTCACTGAAGTAAATACTGGACCCATTTTTCACAAACCCTGACCATCCTAGACATTCTGAAGACATTTAACATATTAATGCATGTAACATGCAAATGATAAACATATTATGTAAATGAAACCTTTGAATGAAATCTCTTTATAAGTAGCTTTAATTGCAAAGTGAGTTCTGCAGTTCATAATTTAGTGTTCAAATGACAAATCCCCAGTTTGATTAAATATCTAGGCTCTGGTTCCATTAGTCTTTGAACGCAGTTTTTCAGTTGAAATTATTTCTTTTTGCTCACAGTACCTAGTTGTAGTAGAAAGCTTAGTTGTGATAATTAACAACAGAATAATGATTTCTCAACAATGTGCCTGTTCATCAAAAACATATTTATTTCAGAGCTTTTTATTCAAAGAACGTGAACCATTTGCATCTGAAAATGGGTTTGTGTAATGGGGCTCACCATAAAACATCTGGGTCTTGAACCAGGTAAATATCAATAAATCTGCACCTTTGCAGATCTGAGTTCTATATTATTTTCAAACCAGCTTCCAAGAACCATAAAATCCAGACTCATGTCAAATTGTAAACATTATAATCTGGATAATTCAGTTATCCACGAACAACAAACAGGACCTTGGTTTGAGTTGTATTCAGTAGTAATCAAGATTTTATTAAATTCTTTTTTAAATTAATCACTTTGTTAATAACAAGGGACATTTTCTTTCTTAATCAAAATTGAATCCATTTTTTTTTTCTTTTCTTTTTTTCTTTAGCAATTTTCTGAAGTAAAAGTGGACTGGGGAAACAAGTGGATTAATTCCACTGCAATTGTGGACATTCTCACATGTTTTTCTTTTTCAATGGATTTTTCTTGTTAGACTGAATCATTGTTGCATTTGTTACCTTTGCCAAGGAGGTTTTGTTTTCAGTTCATTTTGTTTTTTTCAGCAGGTTTATAAAAAAAAAAAAAATACTGCCCAGATTTTCATCAAACTTGGTGGAAGGGTGTAAAATGGGACAAGGAAGGACTCATTAAATGCTGGACAGGATCTGAGAGCCCTTCTAGTTGTTTATCATATGAATACATTTTCAACTGTATATGAATTTTTTGTAGAAAACAGATATTTAATTGAACTCTTTGTCTTCACTGTATGCATTGTATATGTTAAGTAATAAGTCATGTTCTTGCGTCCTTATCTTACAACTTACCAGAGCTTAGACAACATTAGTTAGTGTCATTAAGATAACTTGATTCCATACCCTACAAGTTGTCCTTCTAGTGCTGCAGCTATATTAGATCCCTTCCCTGCATCTTATGGAAGTTCTCTTATGAAGAGTTCAGAAAGAGTTCAAGTTCTCTCTCTTTGACAAATTAACTTTGTGTATATGCTGATGTTGTTAGTAGGTCAAATGTATCAATTACCTCAGTTTTGGAGGAATACCACTTTAATAAGGAATAAGAACCAGTGAAGAGCTCTCCCTCAACAGAAGAAAGATCTGAGGATCCTTTATCTGGAGTGAAATCAATCTAGACTGGGTGCCGTCACACTAAGCTCTCTTTAGCAGTTTGAGTGGCACACAAATAATTTTGTGTGTTTGACAAAATGAAAGGGCAAGTCTCTTAGCTTTTGTGGGCTAAAATGTCATCACTTGGCATGCATACAAGAAGCTAAGTCTTTGCATCATTTTCAGTGTCCCTCAGAGGGTATCGCTGTATAAGCTTGTCCTCCCTGTTGACATAGCTATTATATACATGACAAATATATTCTTCAGAGGAGGATGCATTCTCTGCCCGAACAATATAGCAGTTGCAGGAGGGGGAAAAAGGAGTTAAGACTGGAATGTGTAATAGCTGGCCACATGGTCTAAACTAATGGGGGGCAGCATTTCACCTCCATGCTAACTACTGAATAACAGTGAGGCAAGAATACGTGCAGTTTGAGCAGCCACACTTATCCCATATATTGACACCATCTGGAATGCTGTAGCTTAAATGCAATCACCAGAAGTAAAGCTCTAATGTCAGGCTATAAACTAACTACACTGCGGTCGCATGACTTCATTGTCACCACCACAATGAGGCTTTGAAGTTCAGTGTTATTTGGGTTTTATTTTTAATGGCATATTCTTTCAAAACAACTCTAGATAGGCACAGGTGGAAATAATAAATATAACAAAGTAAGCTGACATTTATATTTCTAACGTTTTATTGACTTTTTAAGATTTTTTTATACGAATGTGTCTTGAAGAGTCTAAGGTGGATTATGACTCCTCCTCCAGCTTCTCCTCCTCCTTTTTCTTCCTCAAACCTCCTCAGTCTGGAGCCTAATGACCAGCTCTTGGTTGGTTTAGGCCTGTTGTTCATCCATATCCTCTAACTCTATCTCCTCCTTAATCTGTTGAACCAGTGTGTCCTTCTCAGACATCAGGTCATCCAACTCTTTGAATAACTTTTCTTTTTCAGCAATGGTCTCCTCAGCCACCAGCTGCTTTATGGCTTCCACGTCCTCTGACACCTTTTCAGCTCGGGACTGAATCTCATTCTGTTGTTTCTGAAGGCTGTCGCTCTTTCCTTTTTCAGCCTTGAGCTGAGCTTCATAGCTCAGGTTGATCTGATGTGAAGATTTCAGTTGTTTAAGTTCTTCCTGAAGAGCTTTATTTTTGTCTTTTTCAGCCTGGAGCTTTGTTGAAAATGATTCTTGGCTCATTGCGTAAGCCACTTTGAGATCTACGAATTCTTTTAGAAGTACCTTCTTATTCTTTGTTTTGATGTTGTTTTGAATCTCAGTGGCGAGCCTCATGGTGTTCATGGTCTCTGGGTCACAGAGCCTCTTCAGCCTCTCCAGTTCATTGCGGGTGTCCTTTTCTTTGATAATTAATATTTCTTTGAGGTTCTTCTGGCGGGACAGCTGTTGTCTAGTGTCTTCCAGTTCTCTGCTGAGCTGCAGCCGCATATTATACTCCCACCAGCGTTGAGCACGCTCCTGCTTCAAGAAGTTACTCAGCTGCCTCACTTGGCCTTGCAGTGTTGGGCCCTGGGGCCTCCAGTTGTTTCTCTCCTGCTCCATTTTTAGCTGGTAGATTCTCCAAATTTCTTGCGTAGGTACAATCTGTGGTTTGTCTCACTTAAAAAATGGTGCTCTCACACAATGATGTGTCTCTGTTGAAAGGTTGTTCAGTACTGACTCAAAACATAATGACCTGCTGATTTTAGAATGTCATCACATTTAAAACATCACGGAAACAGTTCCATTCAGTTTAATTCAAACAAGCTTTATTGGCATGGTGTTCAATCTACACTATAGCCAAAGCTAAATTACACATTGCTGAATAATCAAGTTTTACACCAGAAAACTAAATAGATAATCACAAAATCAATACACTTTGAACACACTCTCACATGGAAACACTTAATTCTCTTATGGCAACATTCAATATATTTTGCAGCTAATATTGCACACTGACTTTTCTTCCCACAAAGGTAGGACAGTTTCTTAGGATCAGGGAGATGGATAAACCCATGGTGATGAGGTTTATAAGTTAATCAGACATTCCACACCAAGCTCCTACAGTATATCCACTGACTGATCACCACAGTTACTCATACAGCAGAGCTTATATCAATGATGCCAAATTTCCTGAGGGCAGAGTAGTGGCCACAATTTTCACTCCTAATACACAATTTATACATCAAAACCTAGATATTTTTTTGTATTTATTAAGTGCCCATTTAAGCAATAGGTCTGACAGTTTTTAAATGTTCTGCCTTAAAGCAACAAGAGATCTCTCCCCTGATTTATTGGCAAAACTGAAAACTAAAATAAAACTTAGAAGGATAAAAATTACTAAACCTTGTCTGTAAATAATATGCATTTCAACTAAAGGTTAAATCTAAAATTGCTGCCAAAATTAACACTGATTGCCAGAAGCAAAACGTTACCATTAGGCTATTGCTGAGCTACACCACAGTTGCATGATTTCATTGTCACCACCACAATGAGGCTTTGAAGCCGTGTTCAGTGTGATGTTGCTTTGTAGCAACAGTGTGATGTTGCTTTGTAGTCTCATTTAGCCACTGGTTAGCAACCGCTTTTTTTTTTTTAAACAAGACACGTAAAATCTTCAAATAGAAATAAGATGGGGTTTTTTTTTCATCATTTATACATTTCTCCCCTGAGGTGTACTTATGGCATTGTCTCCTTTTTTGTCCTCTTTTGCTGGTATCACTTTTTGTTTGATAGAAATGTGTATGTGTGTGGGAATTGTGTTGTAACTCAATAAAAAACAGCTGGTGAGAGAATTCATAAGTGAAAATATCTGAAAAAAATAATACCTAATACCTTTAAATTATTTAAAACTTCCACTTTAACAATATTACAGTTTTGCTTCCAGCTTTTCTAGCAAAGTGTCTCAGCTCTTAGCCTCTTTAGGTTTTACAGTTCAGCTTTCAGCTCTGTCAGTTTTACAAATCAGTTTCCAGGTTCTTCAGCTGTGCAGTGCAGTGCAATGCATTTAATGATTCCTGTATTTTCAAGCAATGCTCTGCAACTTCACCTCTAAGCATTCACACGCGTCTTGGGCAGGAAATGCATTTTCTAGTTAACCTCATTATAACAATACTTTATCAACTTCATGATAACAGTACATGTGCATTTATTAGTATGTTTATTTAGTAGTTTAGTATTTTAATAGTCTACAGTAGTTTAGAGGAGATTTCAAAATACTGAGAGACATACACATACTCACATACCAGGTGACTGTACGTAAATTTGTTTTCTCTGTATGTAACATAAAATCTTTGACATATGTACATGATCATTTCTGACAGATAACTTGTGTTTGTATCTTAACTACAAAGAAAACTACACTTTAACATCTTATTTTTGACAGATGTTCAGTTGTACTGTCTTTTTAGGATAACTGTAAATTACAATATTAAAGTGTTTCTTTAATCTAGAAAACAGTGTGCAAATACATTTTTCAGCCCTGGGTAGAGTCTGCATATTCATTTCAGGCAGTACGCTGCCCCAACAAACTTAACAAATAAGGTATGGCAGCTTATATGTATCCTGAGAAGGAAAAACCTTTGTTACCAGCTATGTGTGTGTGTGTGTGTGTGTGTGTGGCAAAATGTGGTCCTGGACTACCACATACCACACACTTCTCCTAACTTATCAAAGTCCACATGGTCTCTGTCGTATCATAGAGAGCTCAGAGTGCCCTGTTATCCCACCAGAACACTGCGCTCTGAGAATGCAGGGCTACTTGTGGTTCCCAATGTCTCCAAAAGTAGAACGGGAGCCAGAGCCTTCAGCTATCAGGCTCCTCTTCTGTGGAACCAGCTTCCTTTTTCGGTCCGGGAGGCAGACACCGTCTCCACATTTAAGACGAGACTTAAGACTTTCCTATGTCAGGCTGACATAGGCCTAGTCTGCTGGCGGGACCCCCTATAATACACTTCCTATAATACACCGAGCACCTTCTCATCTTCTCTCTTTCCTCAGTTTCTGAAAAGTTGGTTCTTCTTCATTTGCTAACATTTATTTCCTATTCTGCATGTTACTAATTCAGCTTCTTCTCCGGAGCCTTTGTGCTCCACTGTCTCGCAGGTTACCTCGTATCGCAGCTACACCTGGATCGTGGGTCATGGTTGTGCTGCTGCTGTAGTCCTGCCTAATGCCTCCTACTACTGGTGTTATTATTCTTAGTCATACTTCTACTGTTATATGATAATTATTGTCACACACATATACTATCATATATTGATATATACTTACAACATATGCTACCAAAATTACTGTTATTATTCTTATAATATTATTACTAAAATGTATCATATGGATTACTGTAAATGAATTATGTTGACCAGATCCCTCCTCAGTTGCTCTGTCTGAGGTTTCCATTTCTTTCCCCATTAAAGGGTTTTTCTGGGGAGTTTTTTCTTATCCGCTGTGAGGGTCCAAAGGACAGAGGGATGTCTTATGCTGGAAAGCCCTCTGAGGCAAATTGTGATTTGTGATATTGGGCTTTATATAGAAAATGAATTGAATTGAATTGAATTGAAGTGGTTTTCAGTACTTTCCAGGTGTTTACATGTCTGTTTGTTTTTCTGTGTCACCGCAATAGTGTCACAACTGTGCAAAATGTAGTGAAGAAACTTTACAGCTGTGTAGCTCACATTACAATGAAGGCTGAGTAGGACAATGGGTGTTGTCTGAGCCAGAAGAAGGGGGGAAAGATGGTAGCAAATTTCAGATCATTTTAAACTAATCTTCATTTAATCAATACATAGCTAAACTAAGTTGGTGAGCACAGGGGGCCCACCACTCACTCCCTGCTCAAGGGCCTGCTTGCGGTAGCAGATTTATCAGCCATGGATTATGCCTCATCAGAGCTGAATATTAAATGTCAGGGAAGTTTATCAGTGCCAAGCATCCTAAAATATCACCCTTATGCACTTTGAAATCATCTTTCTGAAAATATGTTTTCTGCTGAATGTTGCATGACATTTATAAAATAAGAAACAATATGAAATTCATCTTAGTAAAGATTTAGCTTGGAAAAGTCCACTCAAAACCATTTGATTCACTCTCAAAAAACAGATTTTAGTGATACTTGTTGCATTCCTGGGTCAATTTTGTATGGCACACTTAATATACATCAGTGCTTCAATTTTCATATTGAGAAATTGAGAGCTCAGCTACAATGTTTTTGACATAAAACCCTGTCACCCTCCCTATATCAAAGACAAAATGCATCCCTCTGCTATAGACCCCCCTATTATTGTATATAGAATATCCCCATGTGGAATATGTTTAACTTCATTAAAGCTGTTTGAGCACAATGACTTTGGTCAACTAGTATCAAGAAACTAGGATAAATGTGTCATCAACAACTTTAATAATGTTCTCAATGTGACTTGAGGAGGTCTCTTTACTGTGCAAGCAATGCCATAATTACAAATGTTGACCACTAGATGTCCTCAAAGTTATACCAAATTTTGGGACGCTGGCGGAGGAAGAGCATGTTCTAGTGTTGTCAGAAATATCACAACTAACTCTTTAAAGTATGGAGGGGCCAGCTCATATCTGCTCAGAAGCTATATCAGGAAGTCTTTTTTTGGTATCTGTATTTATGAGAAGTGATTATAGGAAGAGGCCACAGAGTCTAATTCTATATGCTAAAAGTGATTCAATCACTGTACTCTGCCACCAGCTTCTTTAATCTTTATCTATTTGGGTCCCTACTTAGGGCTAAATTAGATAATGCAGTAAACATCCTGTGTAGGTCTCTAGATATCCAAAGGCTTGCTGAAAAGTAGGCTATTATGGGCCTTCTTTTTCTCTTTTTTCATAAGGTTGCGACTTTTAAAATAACTATGTATATGGTAAATAAATGAACATATACGTCACTCCATATTTTCCATCGGATCCCAAAATAGTTTTTGAAAGGCAAAAAACAAAACAAAAAAATGACCAAGTGCAGCCCCAGTGCAAAGCTGTCTTGGTCAAGGGATCCTTTTGGTAACCTTGCATGAGGTCACGACAGACAATCCTCACAAAGTAGGCAATTTATGGAAGCAATCTATATTGGTACTTCCTGTACAGACTGAATGGCTGACCCATAGACTGTATGTAAAGATAGACAGAGTGTCTCCACTTACTCCCACTGCACAAATATGAAGCCAAAATAACCCAGAGATGACTGCTGTCATGTTGTGCCGGTGACATCATTTGGAGCCAGAATCAGCACAGTAGCAATCTTGGCAGTGTGGAGTTGCTGCCCATACACCTATCTGACCAATCCTGAGCAGTGCCATTGATGGCAGAGCATACCAACTGGCACACACAGGTGCCAATCATGATGTCAAACCTAATTTTTATAGTATGAAATAATTAATTAAAACTAAGCTTATCGGAAAAATTAACACTTGAATATACAGCAGATAGAACTATCTAATATATTAGAAATCATCTTTTTGAAACATTTATTTGACGTTTTTATTTGAGTTTTTAGTTTGGCTCATGTCCTTGTCCACCAACATGATGGGGGCGAGCTTTATAAGCTTTATGTACTGCAGCCAGCCACCAGGGGCCAATCAAGATGTTATGGCCTCACTTTAATGGAGCTGTCATTTTGTCAATCTTTACATACTGTCTATGGGCTGACTCCACTAAATTCAAGTCTTAACAACTCGTAAGTGAAGAATTCATCAAACAAAAGTTTCCTACGCTGACCAAGATTTAAACCCATACTACAACAACCAGAACATTGAAACCTAAACACTAGATCACCAAAGCCACTATTATTTGGATTTTTAAACAAAGTAAGAACTGTTGTGTAAATGTGGAATAGACAATGTGAAGCTGAAGTCAAGCCGTGTTAAATTTGTTGGATGTGGCGCCATCTTGTGACATGCCTGCTAGGGTGGTCAAGCAACAGCATTTGGACAAACAAATCAAGATAAACAACATAGATCCATACCCCAACAGTGAGAACTATGTCGTTTTTTGACTGAGTGCATACACTTTGGTAACTGACGTAACAGAGAGCATACCTCACAAGATGGTATACCGTCCCACATGGCATGTACCTCCATATTCTCTAGAGTGCATATGTGATATATAGGTCCCTTATTAGTCCAATGATAGTTGATAAAATTCCAAATGGTTATGGCAATGATCAACACACACCAATGACCATAGCCTACGGACATCAGTAGCAAAATTCACTTTTGATCACAAATGGAATAAGGCTGAACCTCCAGGGGTCTTTAAGGGACTTACAGGATGTCCAAAGAAAAATGGGGACTAGTTTACTGTCAATTTACAATAGAAGTTTAGTTATTATTTGCAATTTTCCAACCTAAGCAATTCAAATAAACATGAGGAAAAATGAAAATTAATTATAAGGCATTACTTTTGAAGCAGTGAAAAACCAAAGCAAGTTTACGCTGACTGAGAAGGTGAAGCCTTGGCTTCTTGTACCCACTCTTTACATTGACTGTTTTGTGCTCTTCACTTCAGATTTACTCAATACAAATGAAAGAAACAAGCAAAATGTGTACATTATATATACTCCAAAGTGTGGATGGATTACTAATTTTGGGCCTACTGTGCACAGGCCCAGGGGCCGAAAGTGTCAAGGGGTCCCCTGGCCATTACCTGCAAAATATCATTCAAATGAATACTTACCGACCAGGAAGAGACTCAAAATGACCACACAGAGACATAAAAAGACCACATAGAGATGCAAAGGAACTACAAAAAGACACTAAATAGCGATACCAGGAAAAACAAGCACAAGGAGACACAAAACAATGACAAAGAGCTACAAAATTACCCCAAAGTGATACAAAATAATGACAAGGAGACTTATGACCACAAAGAGGCAAAAAAACACAAAAGATACTGACTACAGAGGGACGCAGAGCCACCACAAAGTCTGTGTGACTTGCTCCAGTATAGGAGAGGTAGTGGGGCCCCTATGCATACCTGTGCCCAGGGGACCATTGGCTCATTATATGCCCATGCCCAAAAGTCCCAAAAATGTATGGAGGCTACACACTAGTGCTCATAGCCCTGTTTAAATTTGTTAAAAAACGTATTTTTTAATATACTTTTTGTAAATCTATCAAGTGTATTACACACCCATTGTGCTCAGTGTCAGAGGAGTGACTATTCCGATCATAGGTTTCACTTCCTCTGTGGTTTTCTCAACTAAAGTTTGTTAACAAGAATTCTGGTCCTAATCACTGACAACCAAAATATTTTCAGAATGACATCCCTGAAGCAAAATCATCAAATCAAATGGGGTTCTCTGACCCATTGTGTTTCAATATTAGGGTAGGCTAGTTGCATAAAAAAAGGTTTGAGAACCACTGATATGGGCTAAAACACACATATAAAACAGATGGAAAATGTAGGCTAACAGCAGTAATCTTTAACATTCAACAACTTGTTGATTTGTAGATGCTGATAAAAAAAATCAATCTTAATCAACAATCAAGTCACTGAGACCAATATCTACTTAGCCCATTATGTAATATCTTGCCAAAGGCACACATAAGCCATGTTAGTTATGAGTTTCAGATAAACGCAGGGCAGAGGTGGAGTTAGATAACCCTCATAACAGAAGCCTGTCACCTGTCTGCACTTGGTGCATCATATGCAAATGTTATGAGAGGTCAGGATTGACCAGGAAATAGACCCGCCATTTTCCTTCAAAACCCTCAGTCCATTTAAACGATGATTTAAACCCAGCAGGGGGAGGCGCTGTGAAATACTGGACGGAGTTCAGCGTGGGAACCAAAGTAAACGACAACGAGAGCCGTATCAAGCTAGACACGGTTAACGGTGACAAGTCCGGAAGTGGTATATTGAAGAACAAAATAAAGATGGTGTAAATAATGGGTGGTAAACCGCTTTTGTTTGTTTTACCACGAATGAAGCCTGGGACTAGTCCATAGCTTCATTTGTAGGGAGAGATTATTTGGGATTGAATTTTCAGCGGCACGCCGACATCGCACGTGTGTGTTTGTGAAGATATGCATATATAAATAAACGTACTATTTTATTAATAATAGTGACGGTTTATTTTTGGCACTCTCTAAAAGCGAGGATTTGCTGCTATTTATGTATGAAATTAACACTGAAATGGGTTATCATGGTTGTATTTCATTGTCTTACTTTTTAATTTTTTTCCCCTCAATGGAGCTTTTATTGTGGAAAATTGTATCCGGAAGTAGCTAACATCTATTTTTATTCTGTCTATCTACGGTATGTGAGAAAGACTTGTACGGGAAGAGGAGAAGAGGCTGTAGACGAGAAGGATCGATTATAAGACTGGGTTCGTATCTTACAGTCATTGAAATCTTATAGCTGGTTCGTACTTTAGGTTCAGTCAGTGTCTTTAACTAACGTGTGGGATTTTATCTCTTATTAGTTAGCTAGCCAGCTAGCTTACAAGCGAAATGTAACGCCTCTCGTCGTCTCATTGTATCGTCTCTGTCTCTGTCTCTCTTGTCTCCAGTGTTGTCGGGTGGCACAGAGCCTTTGAAGATCGACACCGTCCACAAAACCCAGGCTATTCCGCTGGATTTGGAAACGTTTCTGTAACGGTGATCGTTTATTTGATCCGATACAGGATGTCTGGACAGAGCATTACAGACAGGATAACCGCCGCTCAGCACAGTGTCACCGGGTCGGCGATTTCCAAAACTGTGTGCAAGGCGACCACGCATGAAATAATGGGGCCAAAAAAGAAACATTTGGATTGTAAGTATGGTATTTATTGCTTGCCGATATATCTGTAGCTGTATTTTCATTTCGGCTCAGCTTTTTTGAATTAACGTCAGAATCTGAATGCTGTGTTTTGGCTATGAGGCCTACATGTAACTTAACGCTAGCGTTAACGTTACATTAACTTAACTATGCTAACAGTTACTCTACTATTACAACTAATACGCGTTTCTACAGACATTCGATAGATACAAATAGTTAATTTTATCTGTAATAGTAGCGAGGCTTACCGCTTTTGGTAGCTGACAATAGTTTGCAAATGACAGTGTTAGCAGCTCGAGTCCTTGTTAATGCTAACGTTAATTCGTTGTAACGCTTTAACATTTTTGTTTTAAATTATCAACCAAAACCTCTAGACAGCTACATTACTTACTTGGGCATTACACATATCCAAATTGTTTAATTCGTGTAAGAAGCCGTGTTGGCTAGCTAGCTCTGAAGAGTGACTTAATGTCAATACAAAATATGTAACCTTAGCAAGTTAACTTAATGAGTTGAAAAGGCTAACTTGTAAGTCTGTGAGATAATAGCCTGACATGTCATGTATCACTTCAATTTGGTGCTTCGGTTCCTCCAAACAGTTCACGTTAAAGTGATATTTCAGTCATAAGAATGACCAGTAAGTCCCACTATCTTATTTTAAAACATAAAATGCAGCAATTAGATATCAGTCTATTCCAAAACATTTATTTTGAAGTAGTGTGATTCACAATGTAATTCTGGCTTAATGAAGTTGGATCCTATACACTCCCAACATTACAGAATGCATACAAGTTAAGTTTTGTATGTTTTTAGGTTGGTTTTGATAATGGCACATACTGAGGCTACAAATACGTGAGCTGTGTTTGTGTTAGGACTGTGTGTTTTTAGTACATGGTATGATAATTGCATCACTTTAAGCTCAGTAGAATATTCTAGGCCAGCAATTCTAGTGCCTGTTGACTTTGTACTTATTTCAGGAAGTGGCTGTGAGGTTGTGGACTTATATAGCTTTATTAAGAGCACACAAACACATACATTTTCAGCAGGGCCACGGCCAGATCTATTGTTACTATCTTTAAGAATAAGGTTGTTTTAGTTTTGAACTGTTATTAATAAAGGAACCTGTCCAGCTGGATGGACAGTCATTCTGTTATAGTGCATTTGGAGAGGTTTTACTGCCAGACAGTTGACATACCTTTGCAGTTTCTGACCTTTCACTTGTGTTGGAATATGTATCTTTTCCCAGACCTCCACAATGCTGTGTGCATGGGGCTTCCAAGTCAAGCAGATCATGTGTATACATTTCCCTGTTTCTTTTTTATTATAAGTTCATACAGCATGCATAGATCACTTGGAGCTTATCAGTTCTAATAGCATTGATGACTGGTTCCCCGGTACCATTTGTTTTTAACCCACTGTACACCAAAACTTGCACAATCTTTCAGATTTATTACATCGCCTCTATTTGTGAACCAGTATCATCAGGACTGTCCATGGACTCTCAGCTTAATAATAGTCAGAGCAGCTAATCAATCTTGTTTCCAGTGTAAAAATAAGTACTCTCAGACAGCTGAGCACAAATCTGCTGCTCCTCTCTGTATAGTATAGTAGAGTACAGAGTAAAAAGTAATCCACATTATATTTTCACATTTTGGCACATTGGGTCTCCATTCCAATTGCTGGTAGAATGTGTAGTCTTTCCGGTATTTGCTAACTGTGTATTACTCATCTTCGTCATCTTTGTTCATATAGTTGATTATCTTCAGGGATAGACTATCTTACATTTTGGCCTACTTCTACTAGCCTTGCCGAAAAGGCACACCAGGCACCAGAACTTGGTAGCACTTTGGTCCACAAGCAGCCAACATGCAGTGTACCTGCTGTGCAAAATTGGTCATCGCAGTTTTATTTGAATAGCAGCCCTCAGTAAGTCTATTGGATACATGGTGTAAGGTTCTAAATGGCATGCCTGTCCTTCACAGAGATATTTATATCTAGATATTATCACATTAGTTGGTTGTAGTTTAAATAGTGGCATATGCAAAGATCCCGGTAGGATGACTGTTGTAAGAAGTTTATGAATATATAAAGTGTGTTTCATCACAGTCAAATTTTCTGTTATATTAACTGATTAAGTAACAAACTGTATATTGTATATTGCAGGCAGCCTCATGGTGTAGAATCCACTTCCTTTTACTTTGTATTTTTAGCCCTGGCTTGAGTGAGGAGTGAGTGCTTGTTGGAACATGTGGACTTTTAAATAACCACACCTTTTTAGCTGATGTAGTATACAGTAATGAGGCCATGTCCCAGTGACCTTGCTGATTCCAGACAAACAGGTGATATGTGGCTCCTCCGTGGAACTGCTGAACTGAAGTTTCTCCCTGAGGTAATCTAGAGACCCACTGCCTAGCAGGAATCTCACTTAGGTTTGAGGTATTTAAAGAGGTCTGAAGGGTGCACTTGTGTCTGGAGTTTCCTGACCAGCCAGATATAGCCCCAATGTGTCTAGCCGCAATTCCTGTGTTCCTCTTGTCTAGGTTGCAGGTGAGATATGGCCCTTTGCACCATCTTCATCGAGTTTGCCTTGGACCACAGTTCACATTCTTTAACACTGGCATGCTAGATAAACTCAGTCACATAACATAAAAGAGACTGTACACTTACCAGACAGCAATAAGTGAAGGGTGAACAAATCACCCTCTGCTGCCAACTTCAGCTTATTTACCTACGTGTTTGTTTAAAGCAAGTGTGAAATTACTTCTGGGAAAATTTGCACCAAGTGGGTTCAATGCAGTTTATACCCCAGCTTTTTCAAGGACAGAACAGACTTTTAGACATGTGGTCTTTGTAGCTCAACAGTTTTGTAATGTCAAGTATTTCCTCTCCTGAGAGTTGGTGTTGAATAGCGGGCAGCCCAAGTGCACGGCAATGATCCGTTTTTTGTCTGTGTTAATTGCCGTTATGCAAAGTTCATTACACACTGCTGTTAAAGTGCTCAAAGGTCTCTCATGAGGTAATGAATATATGTAGTCAGCAGTGTGGTTGCCCTTTGGTACTGCCTCAAAAATCTTGATTCAAGAGGATATTCCCATAGGATTTGTAGGCATATGATTGGGCCCTCTGTCGTGTGGTCTGTGGTGCATTATTTAGAACCTGCAGGTACCAGTGTGTTAATTGATATTGGGGTCACATACTCGCCAATCTTGCAACAGGTTATTTTTTTATCTGCTCTGTTAACAATTTTTTTCATTATTTCTCCCCTGCCTCCCCACCTAGTTAATTGGATATTACATACAAGGCAGACATCCAGAATAGTAGGCCATTTGTAAGCAGTATTTTGTTACTTTTGCAACAGAAAAGTTAGTTAAAGACTGAACACGCACTTTTGTTCATGTTGGGGATTTCTTTTAGGCGGATGTGAAATACAAGTAGAGAATACCACTTCCTTTTGAATATTATGATTGGTTCACATAAGCAAATGTCTCTGAGTGTTCTAAAGCTTTCTGCTCAATGCAGTAATGTGATGACTGCTTTTACTCGAGAGAAAGCAAGAAAGCTTTGCAGTAGTGATACTTGCTCAGCAGTTCTTTTATATCTTTCATACCTTAATAGGCTGCTTGTATGAATCGATGATTGGAGGTTTATTACAGGTTACACACCTCCAACAAGACATTTTCACCACTTCCTGTTACAGGGTGCAAATGGTTTAGCAAACAGTGAGCTCTGCTATGTGTGTGGTCGATATGTGTATATTTGGCATGCTCATTGTTTGTTTCCATTGTTACATCAAGAGCACATTGATGATTGAGACTATTATCAGCTACTTTAAACAGAGGGAACAGTTTGAAACCGAGACCAGTCTGTTGTTGTTTAAAAACATTCCATACATTGATTGGCTTAACTTATCTTGGGAAAGACAATGTGTTTCTCAACTTTCGGTCCATGGGCCAAATCTGGTCTCCATTAGGGTGCCAGGTTTTTTTACTTCAATTATAAACATGGTGCCTGAGTGTATAAAAAAAGCATCAAAGTAGAGTTTGTTTATCAGAAAAAGTGCCAGGGGAGGATCTCCCTGACCACTCCACCAAGGTCTGAATTCAGCTCCGAATGTCCTCAAATCCAAGAAACGCTACTGCATACACTGGACTGCAACCTCTTGGGCTGAAAAATGAAGCCAACACAGAAGTGCCAAAAACTGTAGTTCCTCTAATGGCCTCTTGAGGCTGGCTCCAAGTCAAATCCCATAGATCCCCATGTTGAAGTGCTCAACTTTACTGCAGAAATAAACATGTTTACAGCCTGGTACAAAAACAGTCTTTCTAGGTCTCTATAAATACTTTTCCTGCACTTAGCTGGTTTTATTCCTACCGCTTAGATAGAACTTTTGCGGTCACCATAGGTAATTACACATCGTCGAAAACTCAGATTACCTGTGGTGTACCGCAAGGTTCAATTTTAGGTCCAATTTTATTTTCTATTCATATGCTACCACTCGGTCAGATCATCTGCCGCCACAGCGTGTCTTTCCACTGCTATGCGGACGATACACAGATATACCTCCCGCTGAGACCGGATGACCCAAGAAGCCTAGCTGCTGTGTTAGATTGTCTCAACGATATCAACTGTTGGATGGCCCAAAACTTTCTTCAACTCAGTAACTCCAAATCCGAAATCATACTGTTCACTCCGCCAACCTCCACCAGTCCCATTGAAAATAGCCTTGGTACCCTGTCCGTTAACGTCAAATCCGTAGCCAGAAACTTAGGAGTAATATTCGATCCAGACCTCAACTTCCAACCTCATACCAATAAAGTTGTCCAGTCCTGCTTCCATCAGTTAAGAACTATCTCCAAAATAGTGTTGTCATGATACCAAAATCTTTGTTTCGGTACCAATATGAATTTCTATACTTTTCGATACTCTTTGATGCTTTTCCTAAGGCAAAGTCCTTTTGGACACAAACCTTTAGAACAATAAATAGTAGGGGTGTAACGGTACCAAAAAAATCACGGTTCGGTAAGTACCTCGGTACGGACTTCACGGTTTGGTAACTCAAATGTTCCACCAAGTCTGTGTTGTCTCGTGTTGTCTCCCTTTGCGAGGCAGACTTTCTCTTGTCTTTTTTCACGTGCGCCAGCTGCAGATGTTGATACAGGTGTTGTCATACACACCACTTGTGCAATCTGTGCTCCAGTAGGAACAAGGAAGGCGTTTGTGTGCATAAATGACTAAAATATATTAACTAAATTAATGAATTGAATCAATTTCAAAGTACCGGTATTTTCCAAATGCAGTATAGTACCGTTTGGAATACTCTAGTACTGCGGTACTATTTTAGTACCGTTATACCGTGCAACACTACTCCAAAATCAAACCCATGCTCCCACATTCTGACTTAGAAAAAATAATCCATGCATTCATCTTCTCCAGACTCGATTACTGTAAGTCACTCCTCTCTGGCATAAACCATAAATCACTCTCCTGCCTCCAACTGGTCCAGAACGCAACAGCTAGGCTTCTGACTGGTTTTAACAGACGGCATCACATCACCCCAATCCTGGCTTCCCTCCATTGGCTACCTGTGTGTTTTAGAATTGATTTTAAGATTTTACTGATCACTTTTAAAGCCCATCTGGGTCTGGCCCCAAGTTACACAGCAGAAATGTTGACCCCATATGAGCCAGTACGCAGCCTTAGATCCTCGGACAGGGCCCTCCTGGCCGTTCCAAAGTCGAGACTTAAATCTAGAGGCGACCGCGCTTTTTCCACCAGGGCCCCTCGACTTTGGAACGACCTGCCTGAGGAGATAAGGCTTGCAGAATCAGTAACATCGTTTAAATCTCTTCTTAAAACCCATTTTTATAGACTTGCCTTTATGTGATGTCATCTTTTTATCTTTTTATTTATTCTTTTTGTTTATTCTTTTTATTTATTTTATTCTGTTACTTTTAATTGTTTATTCTTTGTTATTCTATTGTCATTATGCAATGTTGTCTTTTTATCCTTCTATTCGTTTGTTTCTAGTATTTAGAAATAATAGTTTTATTGCCTTTATTGTTCTTATTTCTTTTAACATTCTGTCTTATCATTCTGTCTGTGTTTTGCTTAACTTTACCTCAATTTGAGCTTAATTTTGTCCTGCTTTTGTTTTCCCTCACTGTTTTGAGACTCTTGCTATAGATATTCCTGCGCTTGCTTTGTTTGTCAAAGCATTTTGTAGACTTTTGTTTTTAAAGGTGCTATACAAATAAAGTTGTTATTATTATTATTATTATTATTATTATTATTATTATTATTATTATTATTCCTGTTCATGATAACTGTACAGGGGGTGCATTTTATGTAACTCACCTATTAAAATTTGTAAAGGCTTAAAGTTTCTTATGAGTACGGTCATGCCCTCCATGAGTGACAGGCTGTCTGTTGGTGTCACAACAGTCTTTAGCCCCATTTCGACCAAGCAATGCGTTATGGTTCAGTTCAGTGTGCATTTTTCCGTTTCCACTGTAACAACTTGTGGATGGTACCAGTGGAACAGTTTATACCCTCCCCATTTTTGGTCAACCCTCTGTTGGGATATCTAGCACTAGGGCTGCCACGATTAGTCGACTACTTGATGACTAATCGATTATTAAAATAATCGGTGACTATTTTAGTAGTCGACTAATCGGTTTGAGTGATTTTTCATGGAAAAGTACTATAAAAGTACCCCAAAATACTCTTACTGCAGCTTCTTACATTCAGATATTGGCAGCTTTACACACTCTCCCGTGACAGTGAACTAAAACCCTTTGGCGTGAGTATGTAGCAAGACATTAGATGACGTAATTTTGGGGTTTGGGCGAGACAGACCGACATTTTTCAACATTTTAACACATTTTTCCATGAAATGATTAGTCGACTATTAGAAGAAATAATCGACAGATTAGTCGACAATGAAAATAATCGTTAGTGGCAGCCCTATCTAGCACACAGATCTGGTACTAAAAGGTGGTGCTAGAGACACTGCAATCTGTTGATTGGCCAATAGAGGACAGTCACTCTTGCTCAGGGCTAAGTTGTGGCTGGTTTTGAGGCTCATGTAACCACTGTTCATACTGTGGCAAATTTTACATAGTAAATTATAACTGTAAAATACAGGAAGATTTGCTGCCTCTCGCGGCAGCTGTATTTTGAGAAAAATAAAACTTAATTCACTGGGATGTCTGCCAGCAAATTTTAAGGTGTAATGTTTCCTTGTAATGTTTCTCAATGCATGAGTTGACAACATGAATCCATCAGCACACCTTAATTTTTACTGTGACAACTTTGACCATTCCATTAGTTTTTATTGTCTCTCTTGGATGACATACACTTTTAGTAATGAGTGGATCTTCAAGTGTTTAAAAATTTATGCTAATTTCGACCAGATAATGTGAACTATGTATATTCAAACCCTCAGTTTGAGGGGCAAAAAAGCTTTGCGGAGCGTCATTCTTGTAAACCCCTGCACTTGCCTGAGAAGGACTGAATACACAAACCCGCTATTTTTAAATATATCCTATCTCAGACTCACTCCAAATTGTACTTTTTTGTTCTGAAAATGTCAGTGTGCAACCTCGTTTTGTGGATGATAAACGATGTCACAGATGAAAAGGAAATACTGCAACAGCTGGACAGAACAGTGAGTAACAACAACCCCACCCACATTTAAGAGTACTGTTTGCGGTGGAAACGCTAAACGGACCTCGGGACTAGGTACCATGTCTAAAGGGTTACTTTTGGTCCCAAAGGTACCATACTGAAAGTGCTTGGTGGAAATGGGGAGTCATATCCACTCATGCTCCTCTCCAGCTCCACCAAAAAACGAGATGTCAACAGTTAAGATGCCACACTCAAGGCTTCAAAACCAAGTGAAGTCCACAAACCAATGGGTGATGTCATGATGGCTACTCCCAGCATTTTTATACAGTTCATAGTTTAAAGCACGCAGTGTTGAGAAAGCCTCTCCTCTTCCACCTTTGGTCAATCCATTGGTTTACTGTTTGCTACAGTTTGTAGTCTACGAGGTTACTGAGTGAGGCCTTTATGTTCTGACAGCCTCACCCACACCCTTGGCCTACATGCAAATCTGTATGGAATGAAACTGTGGAGCTTTGAAAGATCTCATTCATGTCTCACCTGTTTTGAGTTTGATGGCTGGATTGTGGTTTTGGTTTCATCTGGTTCTCTGTTGGCACCATTTAATTCTTGACCACTGGAATTGCATGGCCTGTAAGGCAAGTTTACATGGCTGACTGTGGTTGGACATTGTTGTTCTGTAAAACTACTTAATATAGGAGTCTGGGTTTACTGATTTGCAGAAATTGTTGATGTAAACTTAGTTTCTGGAAGAGTTTTAGTCATGTAAAATGTTTAAGCAGAGGATTTAAAGGTCTTACAGAATTGCATTTTGACAGTGTGTTCTGGAGAATAAAGACAGGTTTAATTGAAGAGTTGGGACTGTTCAAAATGTGAATGTGGAAGAGGGTAGATGTGTTAAATCCCAGTATTAGGCAAATCATTAAAGAACAAGATGGTGTTTGATAACAGTGCTCTGCAATGAAGATGTTTCACCTCCTTAGTTCTCCCCAGTCTTAAGGCCTCCCAGCAGATGTGAAGGTGGTGGCCATTGTCTTTCCTCCTGACTTTGTACTCCGTGAGACCTCAGTCTTGTCTACGTGTTGAGACTTTGTCTAAACCATAATTGCATGCACACTAAAGTACCTTTTCACCCTCCCAGAGGCCCTGCCCCATAGCTTTACCCTCCCCATGCTGAATGCAATGCTGCGCAGGGAGCATGTGACTGCAGTGGCATCAAGTGACGACTCTTAAAAAGAGTGCTGACGCCCCGTCCACCAGCTGAGCTGAATGGAGCTTGCTGTGACTGTGAAAGGCCTGTGAGATTCAATAGCACGACTCAACCTAGCCATCATGATGTGTTTGCTCCTGTAGCCCACCAGAGCTTACAGTTTAGTGGAGAATTCTTTGTCAACATGTGACACCTGTTTGTTACCTGATTTTTTTCTCTGTGTTTCTCGACACAGAATGATTCACCCCAAAATAATAACTAGCAAGTACTGTCACTGCCTGACTGTAAAGCAGATTATAGGCAATCTCCGAACCCATCGGCTATCGGTCTGAGGGCTAGCCTCTGGGGGAAACGGCAAATATTTGGGCGGTTCCGGTATAGCCAGTGGATATCCAGGGCAAGACTTCCCCTTTTGTGTGCTGATCATTATATACATTTTGATTGGCAAACTGAGACAGGTCCATACAACATTTTGGCTTATCTTAATAATAGATTATCTGCACATACATTCAGAAACCAGAATGCTTCCAATACCAAACTCTTGTCCTGTTGCTTACATATTCTACATACATACGCAGATATCAGTTTATAGGAATCCCTTTACTCTGTCATTCACACCTCTAGCCTAGGGTTGGAAATGGGCTCCAGCTACAAGCCAAATACTGGTAAAATATGCAAGTGGCTGCTAGATTTGCTTCACTCACCAGCCAAACAAAACAGTTAATTTCCCACCCTGCTCTAGCCTGTCTCTGCTAGCTCTCCAGTGAAGCCACACAGTGTATCTGAATTTTGCACTGGTGTGGGTCGAGTCTCAGGCGCTCCATGTGCGCTTTAGCCCACATCATGTTCAGAGTAACTGGATCATAAGGATAGACATTTCCTGAAGCAGGAAGCGTTCCTCTAGTTCCTAAAGCAAACCTTAGATTGCTAAGGGTAAACAGCCAAAAGGAAGTCATTACATAACCCAGCCCCTCTCCAGAGCACAGGGAAGCTGAGCTGATCAAATGTGAGATTGGCTGGCATACATTTGATGCATTTCCTGGCAGTTACGCTGCTGATTACAAGCATGCATGATACCAGCAACCACACTTGACCACTGGAATGCCCTCAACACCCCAGACATGTTATAATCATGTTATCTTTAAAGTCCACAGGATTTCCAAACTGAGATGCATCTAATTGAGAATTACTTGGGCGTTATCCAGAAAGGAAGTACACACATTTACCAAAGCTGCTCAAGTAGAAGCTTAAATTAAAGTTCTGACAGCTGTGTCTTAAATCAGCTATTTGTACCACAGATCACTAATTAAAAGTCAGTCGGTCCTTGTATAGGTTCTCTTTCTGGTGGTTTGTATATTTTTTATTGTAACCTTAAACATAAAAAACTAAACCGCTGGTAGAGCAATCTTTTTGAACAGAGTCTGTTTGATGTGTTGTGGGCTCTGGTGAATGAAGCCTCTTATTTAACAGATGCAATTGAGACACAACAAAACCTTTTAGATGTGACTGATAATATGTTATTTGGTAGTTACTAACCAATTCATGCAATAATAGATAGATTTATATCATCTTAAATGACTTCGGCTGTTTCGTTTCACCTCTAGAGTTAAAGATCACAAAAAATGACGGTATCAAGGTTTTATAATGTTAATAATTATAATCTGGCCACTGTTTTGCATAATTAAACTTCACAGCTGACTCAGAAATGCAGCTGTTTCTTAACACATGAAGTACCTCTTGAAGCTGGAAAATAGTTTACCTAGGCTATACAGTGGAAACTGCATATAGTGATCATTAACAGCTTATATGTATCAAAAAGCTTGGGACAGAATCATTCCTATACAAATGCTTTTTAAATAATTTGCTTATAGTAATCAAGTGACCTGCTCAACAGTGTTCATTTTGAGTCTTTTCATACATGACCACATATCTAAAAACATGGTAATTTTGTTTTATTAATTGTTATTTTTTTTAAATTTTTGTGCTTTTCTCCATGATTCTTTGCCTTGCAGTAATCCGTCTGCCTCCAGCTTACACGTCTGCCTCCACATACACTTAGAATACGTGAAAGGGGCGACCTCTAGCTTACCTGGTATAGTGTACGCCCCATAGTCCTTTGCAGTGGCTTGGGTTTGATTCCAACCAGTGGCCCTTTGCTACATATCATCCACCTCTCTCCCACCTTTCCTGTCTCTTTATAGCTGTCCTATCAATGAAGGACAAAAAAAGAAAGAAAGAAACTAATGTCAGGAAAAAGAGTCATTTCCTCTCAATGATAAACATAGTCTCCTTTAAGCTTGTGGCTGCTAATGATGTAGACGGAAAACAAATGCACATGGGAAAGCACCTGTGGCTGATGTGGATTGATGCCTGGTCACGTAATGCCCCCGTAAAGAAACAGCTGTATTGTATATTGAAACAGTCATAAAATTAAGTAAGTAGCAAAGCTGTCTGTTTCATTACTTCATATGGTAATCTGCATGAGAAATTAAAAGAAATTGGTTACAATAATCATTATCTTATCCTGAGGCCTAATTCAGAAAATCCAGACAGAATTCAGAATATTGTCATATTCAGAAGAATAGTGGAAAAGTAGAGTGCATGTTCATGTATTTACTGGTAGGTAGCCTGTTAGCCCCTTTTGTCAAATGCCATTAGATATTTTCTTTGGCATATTTTTGAAACGGTTTCTGACATAGTTAATATATGATATAATAATAATAATATGCTAATAATTTATAATAACTTGTCTGCACAAAGGCCACATGTCTAAATTTTTACAGCAAACCTTGAAGTGATTGTAGCAGGATAGAAAGGATGATTTTAGAATGGCCAGTAATTTGTTGTCTCTGTTATTGGCTCATCTTCATTGACTTAATTTATTCAGATTAAAGTCTAAACTGAATACAGTTTCATGTGAAATACAACTTTTGTGGCTTTGTTAAGTCAGTAAAAGACATTTCACAAGCTGAGAGCCTTCTCTGTAAGGTTTGCATGTTCTCCCTGTGTCTTTGGGGGTATTCTCCAGATGCTATGATTTCATCCCATAGTCCAAAAACATGCAGATTAGGTTAACTGGCAATTAAACAGGCCATAGGAGTGAATGTGGGCGTTAGTGGTTGTCCATTTCTGTGTCATTGACCGGCGATTTGTCCAGGGTGTACCCCACCTGTCGCCCAGTGTCAGGATATCTAATGGATATCTGATAATTTATAAAACAGTTGTCTCAAATGGATATTTGATAATTTATAAAACAGTTGTCTCAAATAGAAGTGCGGAAACAAAAAGAAGTGTTTTTCAAGTTTTTCAAGTGTGTTCATTTACCCTGCGATTACTGCAAGCCCATTGCACAGTAGCACTTACCGCCTGTATCCTCTTTGCGAAAGAGTTTACTCATCACTTCCTTTCTCACAGGACTGTCAGTCAGTTTCATCTGATTATGCAGCCATCCTAACTGAGCTACTTATATCCACCACCCTGTCATGCTACTCCTTTTGGAAAATCTTCATGGACACAAACCTTCCCAAAATCCTTAGAACCTTGCAGCCTATAACTAAGCTCTTATCTGAGTTCTACCAGCTGCCTCGTTTTATATTGACTTCCTGTTATAGGTCACATTTTCTTGACCTTTCATGTGTTGACATTGCGGCCAGAATCAGTTGAGCGATCTCTGAGATGGCAAAGTTGGCAGAGCTATTCCTCTTTCCCCTCTAGTGTTTTTTTCTAGTTAAAAGTTCATACTTTGATCACACTACCTTTGTAGTTACAGTAAATTTAGGAAGTTCATGAATCTCTAATATGTCTGGATATAGTATTAGTGAAATGATAAATGATGCAAATTTTACAGCAAGAATGAATCTGCTGGCCATCTAAACTGTATGCAGGCCATTCCAGCCCACAGATTATGTGTGGGTTCTATAAGCTTCTTGTTACAGAGCATATAATGACATTTTAATGTGTGCTTATAGTGGCCTAGCCAGCATATGAAAGAGAGCAGGAAATAAAGTTCTTTTTGTCTTATATGGCACTCTGTGTCTCAGGAATTTTGCTGACAGAAGACTTTTAAAAAGTAGTATTTGCCAAGAGCTGTGTTAATGTCGACTTTGGAAATAATTGCGCAAGGATGATGATTTTTAGAAAAGCGGCCTTCCAAGAGAGTGTATTTGCTTCGGCTTTTAACAATTTCAGTTCTCTTTTAGTTACATTTTAAGGAAGTCAGTGGGGTTTGAAAAAATAAAACGCACACAATGGCCACTTCACAAACAGTTACTTTGACACATTCTCAGAATACCACAAGGTAGCTCAACCCAGTCAGTGACATTTAGCAGCAGAGGCAGTTATGAGAGATGGAGACAGCAGTGGAAGAATCAAGCCACTGGTCTCAAACCACAATCACTAATGCAAGGCAGAGTTCTTCCTTTTGAGGAGGTGACTCTTTTTGAACTTGTTCAACAGAACAAACAGATATTTCAAGCCATATCATGTCATTCATGCATACTATAAAACCACAGATTTCTGATGAACTGGAGTTGAGCAGCTTGTTGAACTTAGTTTCACATATATTACATGCTGTTATGTTTAAGATTTAAGTAGCAGTGTTGGAACTCTAACAAAGCTTAATAGAAATGTCTGAGGTCACATCATGGCTTCGTCTTTGTAGCACTGAACAACCTTTATTACTTATTATGCATTTCTTGTTTGGATGCAGCCTTATCCTTCATGTCCTCATTAGGGGTCAGCGATATATTAATTATACTGGATGTATTGCGGCTTGTTCCACATGCTATGTAAAAACTTATTACATCGCTAACATAGAGCTTAAAGTCTCATGTCAGTTCTTTTAAGCCACCAGTGCGTGACATTTTGATTCCCATCTCACAGACACAAAAAGGGGAAACAAAGACCCAAGCATGATTTGTCACACATACACTCCCCCACCCAATCATACCACTCTCGCCTGCATTTTAGTGTGTAAGCAGGCAAGGTGTGTTGCATGCAGTCTTTGTTTTTATCTTTTCTTTTTATGTATGATTATTGTTATTTAGTAGGGGAGGGTTTTCCATAAGCTATTTTTGGTGTTTCTTCTGTCTTTGCCATACACATGTATGTGCAAATAAATAAACTAAACTATATAGCAGTACTTTATTCAACTTTATTATATGATAGTAGCTACTTAATTTAACTTAATTGTAACTGTAGTTAATTAAGTATTTTAGTAGTTTACAGTAGTTTAGAGGAGATTTAAAAATATAGGATAGAGATAGGTATTGTGTATCGTGATATAGTCTATTATTTATAGGCCAAGTTCTCATGTACAGACATACTGTGAATTGATATTCTGTTCACATGTTACAAGGGACAGTTGCTATTTTTGGTAACTGACTTACCATAAATTGTTTTAAGTGACCTCACTAGGTCCGTTTTTTAAAATTCAAATAATTTTAAAATGCACTGTAGCGTGTCACTTTCAGAGCCTGTGAGTAAAGGTCATGTTTTTATCTAATCCAAAGGGTATGTCCTCTGTACATCAGCCATTTAAGGACACCTCAGACTCTGCTTGTCAGGCTTTGCACTGCATTGTCAGAATGAGCTCAGCTTTGATCAGTCTAAGCTGCAGCTTCCCAGCCTTGAATGCTAACATTAGAATACTGACATGCTATATAGGCCCTGATATACACAACCATGGAATGAAAATCAGCATGTGTGAGACCAAACACTTACAACAGAAGGTCAGCTGCATACAGGAATAGGACAAGAAACCAGGGGAATATAATGTGACCTTGTCTCTCTGTACAAAAGAAGACTTTTCCAGTTGAAACTCTCATTTCAGTTTATCTGTGCATGATGAGTTCAGTGTTTTCAGTCAGAAGTATATTAGAGCAGTGGTTCCCAACCTTTTCTGTGTCAAGGACCCCTGAATTGATAAACATTAGGTTATGGGTCCCTGTTTGATAAGATCTTGCTTCAGGGACCTCTATCTGAAAAGATTGTGGTTGTTAGATATGATTAAGACCAGAATTCTATAGTTGTAAACTACAGTTGAGGAGATAACCATGGAGGAGTTGAAACCTATAGAAAAATAGTGGCTCTTATGACTGTTACTCTGGGCTCACTTCTAGAGTGAATTAAGTAGCAAAAATTATCTGTTCCCCAATTTCTGGAGTCCCCTGGAGCTCTCTCAAAGACCCCTGCGGGTCCCTGGACCCTTAGTTGAGAACTACTGTTTTAGAGTATTATAATGTGTGTATCTGATGAGCAAGAAGTGCAGATTGTTATGATTTGTGCTTCTACAAAACAAACTTCAGGAACACCAGTGGAGAAAGTTGGTGGTGAGCTTGTACTCCCCACAGCCAATTCAGTTGCATCTGAAAAGGCCTTTGTTGTCACATGGGTGGCCTATTGTGTATGTAAAAAGCAAAAATCCTTTTGTGTGGCTTTCGACAAACACTGAGGAGGATTCATAGACCACCCATGTAAACAGGCCTCAATGGGTAGCACTGCCGCCTCTTACACAACAGTTAACATTAGCTATTAACTTAAACAAGCTATTTCTGTCATTTCATTGATGTGGCTCTGTTGAGTGAAATGGTTGGAAAGATTTCTGCTGAGGTTGTGACAGTTGTTTGGTGTGAAGTAAAAACCTCACTATTATCCATAGTTCATTTTGGTGCCCTGTTTGAGCCTGAACTCATTTCAGATTTAATTTTGATCTCCAGTAATACCACATCCAATAAAAACACAATTAGAAACATGCAGTGGGATTATAAACTGGAGCTTGTGAGTGTTGCTTTTTATTTCACATCTTGAGGAATCAGTAGGGCCTGGAGAGGATCATTCATCTCTCTTCAAATATAAAATTCACTTAAATATTTATTTACGTTGCCTGCCAAGCCTCTTCTTTGGCATCTGATGGGTATGAATATTGGATAGCTGGGATCATTGTCAACAGTTAGTCTGTCACGTGATTTTCTAGAAGAGGACAAAATAAATAAATTCCATTGGCACCTCATCAAAATTTGATAACACCTGATTACATGTTCTGGGACTCTAAAAATCAGATGACGTTGTTTAGTGACTGTCAGGGTTTACTGCTCAGGATTTTTCAGATGCAATACAAGTTTGGCTTTATTGTAGAAGAATGTGTCTTGTTTCTGTTTAGTTGGCATATGAACACAGCAGTCAATTGAGCTCCTTATCCTCCTGTTTTCCGCCATCTACGTCCATTCTCACCTAACTCACAGTCATTTTCGGCTTAGTGGGATCTCTAGGGATGTCACAGTTTAGAAAAACCCAAAGGCTGAGATGATCCACATAGTAGATATTTTTCAATGAAGGAGCCATTAGGTTTTTGACCATTGTGGCATCATAGGTTATTAATAAGTTTGAGTGCAAGATGTGCAGGTAATAGAAGAATTCTACTGCTGGAAAGATGGTCTTCGCACAACAGGGCTGTCTATGCAGTAGAAAGATGCAAATACTTTTGAAATTGGTGCTACATGACCAGAAAAAAAAACAGAGGAAAAGGGTTGTGGCCTTTTCTTTTGCTCAAGAGGTAAAAAACCTACAACTACTAGAATGCACTGGGCCACACTGGACCAATAAACGTTCCCACTAGTGGGTGATGTAATGCGAGCTTGTGTATTATGACACAGGAAACAATATGGTGGCTGGCTGGTAACTAACAATCTCGAATTACTGTTAAACGTTAAAATAAAATATGTTTCTGAAAACATTTGAAGAAGAAATAGTCAAATCTTGGTTTATATTTGATCAGCACATCACAGTTTCACAGTTTGGTTTGCTGAGAGAGAGATCTCTCTTGATCCCCATCTATACCATCTTGTGGTGGTGGGCATAAGAAAATGCAAAAGGACAATCTGTAGTTTGAGCAACAGCCCTGTAGCCAGAGAAAATATAATGATTCGAACTGGGAGATGAGCAGGGAGATCTGGGCGCTGGTAAGCTGGAGGGAACTTTACTACTGGTCATTTACACATACTGCCTATGTTGTTATGATACAAAGCTGGTTGAAAATCAGCAAAGTATTCCTTTAAGAGAGGGCTGTGTGTGTGAAGATATATGGGCGCTCTGATGTGTTCTGGCACCATTGATCAGTCCCATGGCTTTGATGGAAAGAGCAACCAGGAAGTAGTGCATTTGCTTTCACTTCAGGCCAGATGGTTGTGGCGCACTGCCATGGCAGCCATGCTGAGGATGTATGCCCTGTCCGTAGACAAATCGGAGGCATGCCCACTGATGTTTTTTCAGGATAGCACGGAGACACAGTGACAACATTGTAGTCCAATTTTCCGAAATAAAGCCTCATTTCCCAGTGCTACAAGAAATCGTCACTTTTGTTATTACCACTTCTAAATGTCTGATTTAAGTGAAATTGAGCTTATCCATATTTTCTGATTTATTAAATTTGAGGTGTTGTGTTTTTACAAGTAACAAGCAACTGATAAGAGGTTAAGATGATGATACCTTTCACTTAAATAAAGTGTGTAACATATTCCTGTTCCATGGATTTTTAGAAATGTTTGCTCTGAAAGTCTGTTTACCTGAACTTTGACTCACCAGCATTCCATTGCCCCCTCAGTATTTTATTGATTGTGGTCATCAGCATGGTGTTATGAAAGAAACGGATAAAAGAAAACGAGGACGCTACACAGAGAAAAATATCTGCTTTCACTCAACAGCAAACTTGTGCTTCTGAGGTGCTGTACATTGATCCCTCCCTCCATTCCTTTTCTCTCTGTCTCTCCCTCAGACTTGATTCAGTGCACAAATGAGATGAATGTGAACATCCCTCAGCTGGCTGACACACTGTTTGAGAGGACCACCAACACCAGCTGGGTGGTTGTCTTCAAGTCCCTCACCGCCACACACCATCTGATGGTTTACGGCAATGAGGTCAGGACTTAAAGTAACAACTGTTTTATCCGCAGGATATGATGTGGCTTGTTATCATCTCTTATTCATGCACGTTCGGGGTGGGACAAAATATTGTCACTTTCAAACTCAATTCAATTTGCAAAAATTGGTATTTCTTAAAACATGCAGGCCGTCATAATGGAGTTTTCTACCAATTCGACTTCCTAGAGTCACTTCTGAATGACTCTTGCTGGGGTCATATATCAAATAAATTAGGGTAACGGTAACAGGTACCGTAGGTTAAGTAACTAACTCAAGCAGGGGAAAACAAATAAGGGGGGGACCAGTCAAAAGATTGGGCCCACTTTGGCTTTTAAAACACAGCTGGGACAAAAAACAGGATCAGCTACAGTACATTCTTTTCTTTACAGCGGTACACTCAGTTTTGCAAACTTGGCGACTTCCTTGCTAGATTTAGGGACCGATCAGACCCTCTAGTGACTTCATTGCTAAAAATAACCTGCTGCCACTGTGACTGCTGCAGGTGCAACCTGTTGAGCTCTCATAATGTTAAAAGGCAGAGCTCTCAGGATGGATGCTAAAATTTCATTTACAAAGGCATCACCCAAATGTGTTGATTAGCAGAATGAGACAAAAACAAAGTGGAAGGTGAATCCTTCTCTCCACAGCTTTCAGGCAGTCTCCCACTGCAGATTTGGACCATGCCAAAGTAATAACTGAAGCTGAGTTAATCGCAGCAGGTATCCAGCCACACTCACATACTGTGCATCGTAGAGAATGCAGAATTAAAGCATAATGGTCAAAGTGCTTGAGCCCTGCAACAATGTGCCCTCGTGTGTGCATTTTAGTCAGCCCGTTGTGCCTGCCCTGTGTAGCTGCAGTTCAGGAATTATCAAGAAATCAGAGTCTTATAATGGAGAATTACTGACATTATTGTTATTCATTTTTTCTTGACAGTAAGCCAGTATTTGAGTGCCTTAACTGTTACAGGAAGAATTATGGTCAATGAGGGGACCATAGATGAATTATATTTAAGGTTCAAGAAGATTCACTGTTAAAAAAAGTTCAGTGAATGCATGATGTTTCCAAAGTCAATGATTGTGATCTCAGTATTGACCATAATAATCGTGATTGTGTTTTGCGACCCTGTGTTAAAGAGGCACTAACCTAAGACTCTTTTTTTTGTGCATTGTTTCATCTCAGTTGTCAAATTCTGTGAAACTAACACTGCAATTCAGTGACTAAATACACAATACCTGATTTTTGCCTTTTTAGGGGTATTTATTTCTCAACATCATGATGTATCGTAGATGATAGCTTTGGAATGTAGCAGGTGTCCCCACAATAGCTATTTTGTGATACCATCGTTATTGTGGACAATGTATTGTGTTAATATTGTATTGTGAGTTACTCTGGGATTTCCACCCCTAGTGCACATGCTACATGCCCACAAACAAAGCTGTTCATTGCACAACAGTTAGCTGTTTCAAAACTCTCACGTGTGGTAAACGCCTGTTTTGCAAGCATCCAGAGTTCCTCATATGGTGTTTTTCTTGCAGAGATTTATACAGTACCTGGCGTCAAGGAACACACTATTCAACCTCAGCAATTTTCTGGACAAAAGTGGCTTACAAGGTATATTAATCAACACTGTGCACATTGTTCAGCAATAGGTCTTTGAATACTTAGCCAATATCCATCCGTATCATGACATTCATCATGACCCCCTCACTTCTGTTTGTAATCTAGGCTATGATATGTCAACGTTCATAAGGAGATACAGCCGCTACCTGAATGAGAAGGCCGTGTCCTACAGACAAGTTGCTTTCGACTTCACTAAAGTGAAAAGAGGGTAAGGAACTTTGACTTTTACTGACAGACTGGGGTGCTGGTGTTGACTTGTACCTGAGCCACAAAGCTCGATGTTGATGTTCTTGTGGTGAGAGAGGTGTATTCACTGAAATTGTACATATGTTGTGTTGAGTCAGTGACTGCGAGATCATAGGGATCAGCCATGTTGATTTACAGTGCAGAATTATCAAATAATGTCTAATGAACAGTTAACTCTAGAGAGCCCAATTCCATCAGTGCCAGCGTGCTCAAAGATCTCAAAGAGATCTGTATTAGATTAGAGCATTTTCTTATCTTCTCTTTTCTTTCCACAGGTCTGATGGAGTGATGAGAACCATGAACACAGAGAAACTCCTCAAGACCATCCCTATCATCCAGAATCAGATGGATGTGTTACTTGATTTCAATGTGAGTGCTCAGGAGTGGCTGCACTGGTTGGCACCTGACACATTTCTGTGGGTTTTCAAAATGGTCGTCTCAGACAAACCTCAAACTGATTTTGTTCAACACCTCCACCTCTCTTCCAGGTCAATGCCAATGAACTGACAAATGGTGTGATCAACGCAGCGTTCATGCTTCTGTTCAAAGATGCGATCCGACTGTTTGCAGCATACAATGAAGGAATAATCAACCTCCTGGGTAAAAACAAGCATTTGGGTTTGCAAATTCACTATTTGGACTGTAGGAATTTCATTACTGTCCTGTTCAATTGCCTGAAGGGTAAATACAGATTTAGACTAGACCTGAATATTCAACTATTTGAATATTTGTTTGTTGGTTAGGCGTGTTGTTGGATTTTTTTTGTTTCGTTTTTACTTTTAAAGTCAGTAAAATCTAATTTCATTGTAGAAGTGTGTGCAAGTGCTGCCCCCTAAAAGTTGAAGATTTGAATCCTCAGCTGGACACCCCTAAGTAAATTGAGAGTCCTTCAAGTTGAGCTTTTTTGTTTGTTTGTTTGTTTATTTATTTTTTCCTTTTGTCACTTAGTGTACAGTTTACCACTGGTGGTGTTTCAGTCCCCAGATTTAGTTGCAGAGTGAGCCCTCCTTACTTTCACACTGCTCTTTGGTACTGGCAGCTGTGGACACAGAGGGAGCTGCTCAGAGGAGGAGAGGCTTTTCCCTGTCACGCTCCCAGATAGCGTTATTATCTGCCTTCTGCTTAGAAGTGATGAATTTACAGTATACAACACCTTAAAACAATACTTTCTCTGGCTTTTGTTTGATATGTAGTGTCGGCAAAAAATGTTACCGCACATTTCAGATTTGTTGTTAGCATAGTTAGCTTGTTCAGTGCACTATGTAAATGTCACTGACATGGAACATCTTGCTGAACCCTGTTCACCCAACCCAAGTTCTCAAACTCTTGTATGGGGGAAAAAAGGAACAAATGGTCAAATATTCATATTGAACAGCCAAATCTAATTAGACTAACATAATTCTGAGTCAGACACAGCCTTCCTGCATGCAGCATATCCACTTGCTTAGCCCCTCCTTGCACCATGCTCTCCACTTTTGTTTCACAGCGTTTTGTCAGGCATTGTCTAAGATTTAGAGCCTATTATTACGACCATTAATGTGGCTCTATAATTTATTCACAATAAGAAACAAGCAAAAACAACAAGAGTCACAAGCTGTTATTATCACATGCACAAAAAAGTACATATAAGGGAGTGATCACACTGAGATGAAACACTAGAAACGCGACGCCAGTGAAACCATTGTTTTCCTATGATACGGTGCATCTGACTGGCGTTCAAGCGTCTTTTTAGACGGGCGTTTTTCCGGCATCTTTTTAGAAGCGCATTTTTGTAGACCCTTCTTTTTAGACGCGTGTAGACGCTGAAAAGTTAAAATATTTTCAACTGTTTTGAGCGTCAGACGCCAGTAGATAGCGCGCATTGAATAAGCGCTTCCAGCGTTTCAAGCGTCTTTGAAGCGTCCGCGTCTCTAGCGTCTCATTTCTGTGTGATCACCCCCTAACCTGTACAAATCATAGAATATTTACTGTTGATTACAACCAGAGCTCCAGAGCCCAAAAAATGCCATTCTGTCCAGCCCTAATCAGATGAGGAGGGACAGTGGCCATGGGGCAAACGGCTTAATGAATTACTACAGACGTCCTTACAATGTTTGTCAGCAGTCTTGTAAAGATCATGTAAGTCTTAAAATTAACAGAAAAATGGAGGACTGAAAAACTGATGGCTTCCTGGAACTGCAGGCCTGTAATGAGCTTATTTCAAAGAAAGTTTAAGGGGCTGTCACAAACTGTTTCCCAGCAGACTTCATGAATTCTTTTCTGACCCATAAATGAATACATGGCAAAGTTCTTTTTCTCCTGCTTTAGTGAGATGAGCATGCACGGCTTAGCTTTTACCAAGGCAGTCCATCACAGTTTCACCTCCTTGTTGATTTAAAAAAAAAAAAAAAAAAAAAAAAAAAAAGGTGTCAGTAAGTAAGTTTGCACACTGTGAAACAGGAAAGACTGCTGCAACAGGGCAGATCACTGTACAGTTTGAATAGTAACTTTAATTGTATAGTAGTCCCCAGTGCTCATGATCATATGATGGAACTTCAGTATTTACTATGCAAATCTCCAAACACATTAGTGTGAATAATGATTTGTTTTCATAGTTTCCAGTCACCTTTCCTTTTCCCTTTGGATTTTGCAAGCATATATCAGTATCTGCTGAGACATAATAGTTTTATGTATATACCCTCAGGATCTACTATCCCCATAAGACTATACATTTAATTTGGGAAATATAAACTTCAAAATGCCAAAGTAATAGACAAAACACAATAAATGATGATTGTTTCCGTCAATCTTCTAATCAAGCTTATTTTCTTGTTCTGTTAACAGAGAAATACTTTGACATGAAGAAAGTCCAGTGCAAAGAAGGCCTTGACATCTACAAGAAATTCCTTACGCGAATGACAAGAATCTCAGAGTTCCTCAAAGTTGCAGAGGTAAGTCAGGAACCCAGACAAGCCTGTCGGGTGTTACAGAGGGGCTTGGGATCATTTGGATGGGTTGGCTATTTTTGCCAGTCCAATTCTGATGGTGTTTTTTCTCATCCTGCAGCAGGTCGGAATTGATCGAGGGGACATCCCAGATCTGTCTCAGGTAAGCTGAGATGCTCAGTCTAAAGATAACCACTTGGCATCTTTGTAGTTTCTCTGAATAACCTGCTGTGACTTTACGCTCCTCACCTATGTGCTGGCTTTGCTTAACTCAAACAGGGAGAATGGTCGATGGGGGAAGCAATATTATGTATTATGTATTATTCTATTGCTAGAATATACTTTGTAACAAAAAGATTTGTAGCGAATCTAATGAAATAATGGCTGACTTACATACTGTCACTGTGCAGGAGTACCTGCTTTAAAGGACTCTGAGTCTCATCTGAGTAAGCAGTAAATATATCTGCTGCCTGTTCTCTATATGATGTGCTAGTATCAGCAAAATACTGAAGGTATTATTGATATGTTAAAGGGTCAGTTCACCAAATAAGCAGAACTCAGCATTATTATACAAACTTTTTGAGGAAACACTGTCATGCAGCCTTTGATTTCAGTGTTTTAGTATATTGACATACCATAATAAGTCTAGGTGTATTTGCAAGCTTTGGGTGCATATTCTGTGGGTCATCATGTGTGCTCAAGTGCTTTAGTGACCTCCATAATATGAACTTGCAAAATGTGGCTATTCGTGTCCTTTCACAGGCTGCTAACCCCTGCAGCTTCCAGTCTAACAAGTTTTAACACCAAGTGCTGTGCACGCTAGGCAGGCAATGCATGTGCCCACTATTGCACTTACAAACACCTTCCAACTCGCACTCACTCCTGACCTTGCACGTTGTACAGCAAATAAAGGTGTGAATCAAGGGTTTTAGTTTGGGATATGATAGGTCCAGCTTATGTAGACCAGTTGCCTGCTGAGCTGGTGCATTATGCACAACATACACTTATTTGAAGGGTCTGTTGTTCATTATGTATTAAGTAGAACTTTGTAACTGTAGCAAATAAGCCAGAATTGGAGAGCTTTCTCCCAAAGGTTTTCTTAATAATATCTTGACTGTTGCCACCTTTATTTTCTGTATTTTCCCTTCCTTCTATCTCTCCATTTTCAGTTTACAGTTTGTGTAAGTATCTGAACCTTTTCTCTCTCTCTGTCTCTGACTATTTGTGGACTCTGTTTGTCTCTGTTTGTGGACTCTTGGCAATAACTTGGCATGCTTCTGTGTTTTTTTCTTCTTCCTCTTCAAGAGGACATCTTGTATTAGGCTTTTCTCAGTCTTTGAAACTAAATGTGTGTCAATGACATTCACACTAGGCCCCCAGTAGCCTGCTTGATGCCCTGGAGCAGCACTTGGCCTCTTTAGAGGGAAAGAAAGTCAAAGACTCCACAGCAGCCAGCAGGTAGGTCTGTTTCACTTCATCTGGCTCCCTGCCATCCGAGCTCAGCGCTTAGGCTCGTGTTTGCCTCAGCAGCTTGATAGCATTGGACTGATTTTGAAAGTTTTTTCAGCATGGAAGATGGAAAGATGAACTTTCTTCAGAGTAAAACTATTTATTTATGTGTCACCATTCAGAACACAGTACAAACAAGTCAGCTTTGACATCACAGAGAAGTAAAGCAAAGGGTACCAAACTCCAGTTGTTAAAGTCAATTTGGGCAAATCTCACTGGTATTGGGGAGTTTTTTGATGACACTGAACTGATTTTTGGTTTGTTGCTATTTTCTGTATCTGTCCTTTGATTCAGGGCTAGCACCCTCTCCAATGCGGTCTCCTCCCTGGCCAACACAGGCATATCTTTCACCAAAGTGGACGAAAGGGAAAAACAGGCAGCCCTGGAGGAAGAGCAATCTCGCCTAAAAGCACTAAAGGTACATTTTTTTTCTTCACTCACCTTCACTTCTTTCAGCTTAGTGCACCTCAGGCCTGCAGGCATTTTCTGTACCTTTTTCTGTTTGTTGTAGTCAGAACAATTCCCATACAGTGGTTATATCAAATGCATAGCCAACTATAGAGTATAGGGACATTCCCATGGTTTAGGTGGTTTAGAAACTAATAAAAACTAAAAGTAAACATTAAAAAAAAAACTTAACTGAAGTGAGCAAATCCACTCTGTACACTAATTGAAAGAATTGAAATCAGAAATTATGAGAATAAAAATAAGAACTAATCAGAAATGCAAAACTACAGTAACGTTGCCATGAGCTGCGAGATTAAAGCTAAATACTCAACAAAAACTGTGTTGCTAACAATATTCTCCCAATTATCGAAGGAGCAGCGTCTGAAAGAGCTCCAGAAGAATCCCGCTGCAGCGACCACAGACTCCTCCCCTGTCTCCACGGTGGGCGGGACCATCAACTCAGCACCTGCCATTGACCTCTTCTCCACCCCCAGCTCCACCAACAGGTGAGGCCACAGGATTTTCATTTAAACTGAGACCAGATTTACTTTTGCAGATATATCAGGATTAAAGGTTAAAAAAAAGAGATCAGATCATTTTGTTCAGTGAACTCCATAAATTAAGTCTGGGACGTTGAAGACAAAAAAAAAAGAATTACTAAGTTGTGCCTTTACAGCTAATAGGTTAGTCAATTGATTTTAATGACCTGAGGTGGAATTACTACCTAAATCCAAGTAGATGGCTAAAACATTTCACAGTGGTTTCACAGGTTCTGAGTTCTCTAAGATTAGATGAAACTTTGATCCCTGGACAGAAACTGGGGCGCTGCAGCAGCAGTGCTGACAACATTAGATGCAGCGCAAGAAAATACATTAAAAGTACTTATGCAAAAAGGGGCAACATAACATGCTAACATAACACTGTCAATGTTTTAAACATCCAAATTTGTACACAGAAATAAGAATTAAGAATATATCTGTGTGTCACCCTGCATTACTTAGGATGAAACTGCTGTCATACTTTTTTACTTCTAATAGCAACCTTATGTTGAACCTAATGTTTTTTTCTTAATGAGTGACTGATTTATCCTCCATGTCCTTGTGTTGCTGCACACCCTCTAGCACCTCTAAGGCAGCCAATGAACTGCTGGACCTGCAGCCGGCTTTCCAGCAGGCGCTGCCTCTCTCCACCACCAACACATGGGGAGGTGAGAGCTTCACCCTTCTTCACAATACATCACTCTACACTGCTACCACATTTCCAAGCACACATACATGACACATACTCAGTAGCACACAGGCATCTTTCAGACACTCCCCACAGTACACACATTTAGTGGTATGATTCCTTAGAATTTATATACCTTTTGTGTAAAAGAAGGATTGAGGTTGATGTATGATAATTCAAATTAAATATTGTATTATTGCAGTGCCTGTTCAAAACATGCCTGTTTGGAACGGGCAGATTGCTTGACCTCCAGTATTGCTCCTTTCAGCTTTTTTTGAAAAACCCACCCGTCCAAACAACCTTACACTCAACACTGCACTTCCCTGGGTCCTGTGCAATACACCTGCCATGACATAGTTGTGTCCCCTAGCAGTGCTAGTCTACACACTTCATTTGCTAACAGAGAGCTATTTAGGCTATTTCTAGTAACAAAAGCTTGAGTTCCGAAGTTACATCACTGATGCTTGTATTGTTTGAGTTTGCTACAATGTAACATCTCCGGTCTTTCCGGTCTCTCTTTCTTCATCTGTTTTTGAATGTACTGTAGTAAGCGATAGTGAGTGAGCTGTACCCAACATGCCGTTTGGTGGTTGTAACAGCTAATAGGGGTCCTCACTCAGTACACTTCACGGAGTGTGACTCACACACTACTAATAAACATGTCCTGCAGATGTTAAGAGCTCCCACTTGACACTGCACTTCCTTGGGTCCTCAGCAATACACCCACCAAGAGTGAAGTTGATCAGACGAGTGGTTGTCAAGAAAATCAAAGGACAGACAGACAGACAGACATACGTTTTGGTTAGATATAGAACAACAAAATTAAACACAAAGGGAGAGAATAAAACATGAGTATTACTGATTGTATCCTTTTAAAATGTCTTTTATTGTGCGGTGTTGGCCATGTATTTTGAACTGTGGTTTGTGTCTTGCTTTTTCTGTAAAACATCAACTACTGGCTCTACAAACACAATGTCCTCATTACTCATGCAAATGGCAGCAGGCCTGACTGCCCTGGAGGTGGAGGTGAACAGATATTTTACAAACCTTGGCTGCAAACATTGTTAAATCACTATTTATCAGGCACAAGAAGTAATTAAATCTGTTGATGGTGTACTAGATTTATATTCTCAGGTCATCATGTATATGTGAACGGGTTGGTAAATGGTAATGGACTTGCATTTATATAGCGCCCCTGTAGTCTTCTGACCACTCAAAGCACTTTACAATACATGCCACATTCACCCATTCACACAGTGGTGGCTGAGGTCACCATACAGGGTGCCAACTACTCATCAGTTAAACATTGATACCCACTCACACCAGTGGGGAGCAATTTGTGGTTTTGGCATCCTGGCCAAGGATAGTTCGACATGACGATTGGAGGAGCCAGGGGTTGAACCGCTGATCTTCTGATTCATGGATGACCTGCTCTACTTCCTGAGCCACAGCCACTCCACATTATGCCCAACAAAGCTCCTCAGCTATTCTAAAATCACTATAAACCACAGCCTCTCATGGTTTATTACTTTATTTAATATAAGGCGACATAGCATGCTCATTCATTTCAAGTAATTTTTGCTTTTATTGTATTGGAAAAAGCTTTTCCAAAATAAGTGTTAAAGGTCTAGTATGTAGTATTTAGTGGCACCTAGTGGTGAGGTTGCAGATTGCATCACACTGAAACTTTTATGTGCCATGGGTGTAGTAAAACTACAGCGGCCAACGTGAAAACACAAATGGCCCTATCCTGAGCCGGTGATTGGTTTGTCCATTCTGGGCTACTGTAGAAACAATGTGGTGTACTCAGTCTACTACACAGAGTCAGACTCAACCTTTGTGGCGTTTGGTTGGTGCCAACTTCACTGTCTGTGTATTTATTTTGCCAAGTGATAATGCAGTTGGTCATGCAGTGTTTGAACACGTATATGCTTTATTAACTCATTCTGAAGTAATTAACTTGACTGTTCTAACTACAGGTGCATTTTATTGTTTTATTTGAATGTTACCTGTCGGATGACCGCTTAGCCGCACGCATAGAAGAATAAATATACCACTCATGTAAGAATAGAGAAGAGCTGTGTGATGTCCGTGCAGGCAATTGTGGTTTCCGCATTCAGCGTAGCAGCTTTAGTTGAGCTGGATGTTCTCTGCTGTGGGCATGTCCCATCTATGTAAGGTAATAAAAACATAACAGTTCTTAGGTCCGTGTGATCATACACTAAAGAAAACACAGTTATGATTATTAAGTATCATTTCTGCCAAAGTATCTCCCTAAATCCTACATCCTGGATCTTTAAGGCACATTTGATTTTTGCTAATTCATGCCTGAGAAACGTCAACATTGTGAATGTATATGTTTAAGAGCTTGGTAGTAAATGGACTTGACAGTGTTAAATAATTACAGTTCCTGTAGGTGTTACCATATGATTGCCTTGTTCCTGTTTGCACTTACTGTATTTTGTCACAAACAGGTTAGCCAAGATTCCCAAAATAGACACTCATTCTGAATACAGACATCATATACAGCTGTTTAATTGTAAGGACAAATGTCTTTGGATATCAGCCCTGGTGCTGGACTCTGACCGTTCTGATAATGAAGACCCTTAACCTGTGGACTGCTTAAAGCAGTCTTGATAAAGCTGGTCGTCAGATCTGAAGTTTGGGCCAATGAAAGCTGTGCATGATATCAGCCTGTCGCTGTATCTTAACCACTGTTGTAATTCTTCTCACCTGCATCACTGACATTTTCCCCTACATATCATCTTGCATGCACCTTTTTAACTTTTCAGTTTTCTCACCCTCCTCTCCACCATAATCTGTCTGTTTCTTCTTTTTTTCTTGTCTTCCTTTTCTCCCTGTCTGCCCACTCAGATCCTTTCACCTCTGCTGCAGAAGCTGTGGAGGAATCCATTCCAAACTCAAACCCTTTCCTCACACTACCTGTTGTCGATGCTGTCCAGCTGTCCACGGCGTCCTCAGACGCTGGCAGTCTGTCCTCTAGGACACCTAGCCATGAAGTGTTTGGTGGGATAGTTTTGCTGCATCTTGTCTTTTCTTTTACATTCTAGATTTTATTTTCTGTCCACACCACATGTTGATGTGTTTTACTCATGTAACTAGTCTCATAACGTCACCCTGGCTTATGATACAGTGTGATTAAAAAAAGAAATGTAGTGAATACATAGAAGTGCATTTCAGAGCGGTAGGGAAAGAAAGGGAGGAAATGCCTGAAGTGGTTTAGGGTCATTGGTCAGAGCATTTTTTTAGACTTATCTCACTGTTATCAAAGATCTGGCAAGCTGCCCCGCACCAAATATTTGTTTCCTTCCACAATCAGGCTAAGTTTCTAATGTTTGTTTTCTCAGCTCTTAACTCTCTTTGATTAAGGCTGTCGTATTTCCTTTCTGTGTTTGTGTTTGTATTTCAAAGGCCATAACTCTGTTGCATGAATGTCCATCTTTATAAGCAGACTGTTTGTCTTTCCCCAGATCATTACAATCCCTTTTTTGACTCAAACTCTTCCCTGGCGTCTGATCTTGACACTGCTGCGCAGATAGAGACATTTATCACAGGTACAGACAACTGTCTGGCTGCTAAATTGCTGACATGGGAGATGAGCTGTTTTGTAACATATGTGAATTGTCATGAGTAGAACTAGACTGACACGGTGTCTCTCGGAGATGTCAGAGTGTTGCACAGAGCATTCCTGCTGAACATGCCGCCTTTCTCCCTCCCTGCTTCCTACAAGCCAATGGTTGTGAGCCTGCATTGTTTTGTGGTTAGCCATCAGTTATGCACTGCCCTGAATTTTCCCCTGTATTTAGTCTAGCCATGTGATAAGTGCCGACTTCCTCCGCTTTTGTCCTGCAAATCCTGATCTTTGTTTTTCCTCTGTTAAAAAGCCATTCCCACAGTTGCTTGGCTTCCTTGCTGCTCTCTCACTGCTGGATTTTTTTCTGGTCTCATATGTTCATAATCTTCTCCCTTCTTCCTCCCTCTTCTTTCTCCGCCTGGTTCTTTGCCTGTCTGCTGCTGCTGTTGTGTGTCAGACTCCTTCTGTGGGCCAAGCCTTTACAACACTACTCCACTCTTCCAATCTGAGCCCCCTGCTGTAGCTGGTCTATTCAGAGGTAGGTATTCCCAGGTGGATCAAGGTGTTACGAGTCCTACTCGGGAATCTCACCTAATGCACCAGATGTACCTTACTTTTGTTATTTTGTGTTGTATTTTTTCTTAATCTCCTGGAAAAATGTCCACATGGATATTTGAGGTTTTTACAGCAAAGCAACAACTGAGTTTGATCTCGGGGGGAAAAACTGAGTGATCTATACACAGATAGTTAACCCTTAAAGGCACACCTAATAATTATTTTCAAAATTAATCATTTATAACATGTTGGAAAATAGTGAAAATTGGCCATCACAATTTCTTAAAGTCCAAGGCCCATCTTTAAAATTTTAAATGTCTTATTTTGTCTATCAGCAGCTCAAACCCCCAAAATATTCAGTTTTCAATCACATAAAAGTTATAGTTGTATAAAAATTCATCCTACAGCTACAGTTGTTATGAATGGGGAAATCAGCTATAGAGACCAAAACCGTCTATACTAGGCTGTAAACATGTTTATGTCTTCTGTCAATTTTGGCATTTTAACATTGATGTCGTAAGGAATTGACTCGTTCCTGGAGTCAGCCTCAAGTGGCCATTAGAGGAACTGCAGTTTTTGACACTTGCATGTAAGCTTTATCTTTCACCATCTGATGTGGCTGCTTGGTGCTTAGGCCTAATGTAAAGGAGATGGAGAAACTAAAGGTATAGCATGACATCATCTGATCTCTTTTACACTTAATACTCAACTACATTGTTGGTAGGGTGGAATAGCATTGGTAGAGTAGCACATGGTGATTACTACAGTAAGTCAAGTAGTTATGCAGTTTTCCCAAATAGTCTTGTGTAATACTTTTAGACTGGAAACGGTGGTTGGTATTTGGAATCTTCCAGATAGTTTTCTACTAATTTGTGGTTGTGTTGGGAGGAACAGAGGTATTGTGGTGTCAATATTTGGTTACAGACAGTTAACTTTCTTTTTGTCTCAACAGGGTTTACAGCCTCCCCAACTCCCCAGCAGCCACAGAACTCTCGAGGCCTTAACGTTGACTTTGACTCAGTATTTGGCAACAACACCAATGCCAACAACATAGAATCTACAGGTAAGTCTTTCAGTCCAACATACACTGATATTTTTTTGTCTTCCCATTGGCCTTTTGGAGCCAGCGGACCTCGTACTCTGCTGCCACCTGGAGGTTTGGGTGACAGATTGCATGTTCAGTGGCTCATGTTGAGGAAAATCAAAGAGCTGGACTTTGATTTGTTTGTCAGTTTGTGGTTTTTGTGGACTATGAATGTTTGGAGCATATTCAAAATGTTTTACTGATTGGGTGATTTGACTGATTATTGAGATGATTGCCCATTTCTCCTTTGTTAACATGCAGAGAACAAATAGCACACAGCATCTGCATATGGTATATACACACTAACAATTTTAACCCACACAGCGTACTACTTCAAGACTCACTGGTTCTGTGAGAACTTCCTAAAGGTCCAATGTGTAGGTTTTAGGGGGGTATATTGGCAGCAATGGAACATAATATAATTGGTATATATTTTATTTATTGTATAATCACCTGAAAATAAGAATTGTTGTGTTTTTGTTACCTTAGAATGAGTTGTTTATATCTGCGTAAGGAGTGGTTCCTCTTCTGTGGAGATTGCCATGTTCACCACCATGTTTCTACAGTAACCCAAAACAGACAAACCAAACACATGGCTCCAGATAGGGCCATTCGTGTTTTTGCATTTTTGCATTGACCACTGTAGTTAGATGCCCATCTGCAATGAAGAGTGCTGGAAAAACACTGACTTGTGACATAAAACTGCTTTATTTAGTGTTTTTACCAATGTAAATCACTGGGTCTGTTTGTTTTAGAGAGGCACTGTAGAGACCTTTGTAGATAATTCGGCTCAAAAACCTCCTGAATAAAGAACACTGAAGGAATTCTAGCTGGCAGAAGTTTGAGCTAGTTGCAGTCTGCCGTCCTCACTGCTAGATGCCACTAAATTCTCCTAATCTTATGTACTGTTCCTTTAAAAAGACATAATCTGACCATGAAATTGATTTTACACTGCACAATATATTTTCACAAGACAATGACATAGTTGGGCGTTGGCCCTTTCTGACGTATCCTGCTAAGCACATCAAAGATAGCAATCATCGGAACTTCTTATCTTTGAATATCCACTCAATTGTGCTTCAGCCATCTCATCAGAACATTTATTTTTAGCATGCATATGTGCAGCAAAATATGTCGTGTTATTGTGTGTTGTGTGGCTGTAGAAATCATTTCACCTGTGAGGGACTTGTTTTTAGATTATTTGTTGTCTATTGTAATTTACAATGAGAAAACAAGCACCCCATTTATAAAACTATTCACTTCAGAATTTTTGTTTTACCTGTGACTGGAATTTTAGGTTTTAGAGTTATTAATCTGTTGTGTGTGGTATTTAAAATCTAAATATCACTTAAGATAGACATTGGTGTAATTGCAAACAAATGAGCCCATTACTTGAAACATTGGCAGCCTGTAATGGGCTCTACGCTGCATTTAACATTGTGTGCCACCGAGACAGATTTTTGAGAAAATCACATAAATTGTGATTAATGAGAAATTGGTCTTAATTTTGATGAACACTGTCACTAACAGTACAACTGGAGTGTGATTGATGTTAATGACTATTTCACCCTTTGCTTCTTAGTGTATGGTAATTAAACCAACATATCATCATCAGTTTGGCAAGAGTAAATTGCCACATTTGGCACCTCGAATCTCTTATGCACACACTGTTTGTACACCTTCACTGGGTTCTGGGCTGTTCACGATCTCACTCCATTTTTTTCTCTTCTCCCTGGGGTTAAACACACTCTCTGGGGCCTTGGCTTTTTTGCATGGCATATGCATGACTGGGTGAGTTGACTCAACACACACTCCTCTCACACAGTCTTGGCTTGATGAGGTTTTTTTCTGTGAGCCCTGCTTCCTGCCTCGTCCACGCTCAACATGCTCTCTCTGTCCATGTGTGTGCATTTTTTTGTTTGCGTTTGTCTTCGTGTGTTGTTTTGTTGTTGTCTGTTGTATTGTCTTCACTTCTTTTGGACCCCTCTCCCTTTGTCTCGTCCCCTTTTGATTAAGATGTTTTAGGTGGCATCCTCAAACCCACAGTGGCATCCTCACCCAGTCAGGGCATGACCCTGAACGGCCAACAGTCCCACAAACTGGTATCCAATGACCTGGACTCGTCGCTGGCCAATCTTGTCGGAAGTAAGTCTCCCTTTTTTTTGCAACCATGACTGCAAACAATTAATAAATAGAACTAACAGTGTTATAAACAGATTGGATGAGGTGAAGTTTGTACCAAACAGTAGTAGTAGAGGAGCATAGACAATTACAAAATGATAGCATGGAAATAAACAAAAACATTAAAATTTAAACATCATGCCTTGTGTGAAGTAGGTGTGTTGTTTTCATGACTGTGCATTCTTTCCATTGCTTCTGTCCTCTTTAGATCTGGGAATTGGCAACGGCACAACAAAGAAGTAAGTGCACTCAAGTAATATTTAACTCCATATCCCTGATGGTGCATACTAAACACGACTAACATTTTTACTTGATCTCTGTAGTGATCTTCACTGGAGTCAGCCTGGCGAGAAGAAGCTGACAGGCGGAACCAACTGGCAACCCAAGACAGCTCCTTCTACCACCTGGAACCCTGCAACCATGGTAGGGCTCTTACCTATCTGTGCATATCTGGTAACCAGGAAACGCCTGTAAAGCAGATCAGTTGGGCATAAACAAGTTTTAGCCACCTTTTTATAGCAGTGGCTCTCCTCTATAGTCCTGTAAGTTCTAAAAATGTGGCAGCGTCAGTAGGGCTGTCACTATGCAGGAATTCTCTCTGCGGGGGCCATTTTTTGTTGCTTTACTTAATTTATCCTGATTTTAGTGCTTTGTAAATAAGCATTATGGTTAGATTAGATACGTTGTTGTTATGTATTGTTTTTTTTTTTTGTTTGTTTTTTTCAAATTGGGCACAAACCTTCACTTGGACTCAATGATGAACTGATAAGATTTTGGTGGTGAAAGGTCAAGGTCACTTTGACCTTGAATCTGTCTCTTTCTTGTAAACACAGTATCTTAAGCACACCTCGAGGGAATTTCTTCAAATCTGGCACAAATGCCACTGGACTCAACAATGAACTGATTAGATTTTGGAGGTCACAGGTCAAGGCTGATTGTATGTGTCTTCTGTGCTGCTGGGGGGAAGATGTGTGTGAGGCTTTACATGTTTACACAGACATGGATGTAACCTATAAGTGCAACTTTACGGTGCGCAGAGGCATACAACTGCAAGGCGCTAATCCTAGTTTTCAGCTGAGAGGCTGTGATTGCTTTGTTATACTTTGATCCGCGGGAGTAAAAATATCGGCACAAGGTAGAGTACTTGCTCTGGATGAAGGGAAGGCTTACGCTTAGAGGGAGAGAGGAATGAACTGCCGGTCTGTGTGGGTTCATTATTGATTTTTCCTCCGTTGTTGTTGTTCAGCAATGTAACAGTTGGTCTTTGTGGTATTTGTACCACCCCTCTTACACTGTAATTAGACTGCTGGGTAAAAAAGTGACAGTGACGAGTGGCTGAAGTGTTTTACCCAAAACTGATCCAAATGGGCAGCACTCAGCTAGGGCAGGCTGATAAAACGATAACAGTAGTTATATCAATACAACTTTCCTAGATAGAGATATGATAAATCTTCAATATTATTAAACCGCCCATACAGGGTAGTAATGCACCTTAAATGCCATTGCCAATGCCAACTGATGGCATGGTACGGTCGACTCATCTAATAGTAATGGTAAATGACTGACTAACATAACTGACTATCGGGCCTTTTAATTGGAATGATATGATGTAACGTGGCTAAAGATAATGACGGAGTCACGTCAAATAGATTTTCATTTGCAATAAATGACCCTACGTTACTTCACAATGTCATCGAAGTCCATCTTTTGTTATTATTGTGATTGAGAAATGGCTGAAATTGGTTAAAACTCTCTGACCAACATTGACATGCAGTGGTTGATATTCAACTTCAGCAGCACCACTCTGTCCAGAGGCCATGCCACCAGTAACACTGCAGCCACAGCAGACAACAGCCTGGGCTCCAACATCAGCCCACCATTCCTGTGTGGACAACCTAGTCATGTGCAGAGGGGCTCAGTGGAGCTGTGTTTAGCTTTGGTTACTGTAATTTAAAGTCTCTGTTTTCTGTCTGCCAAGAAATGCCCAGGCAAGCTGTCCCTGCCAGCTCTTTTCTTGCTGACTTGCCGGTTTACGGTGTTGAGTGACTTTGGAACTACGGCTTTTCTGGATGGCCTTCAGTTCTTCCTGTATTGTGTATTTACTGTGCTTTCTTGGCTCCCAAGTGTCCTCTACTATTGTTAACTGGTGTCATAACAGGTACAGCCTTTTGTATCTGCCTGTGATGTCCTATTGAATGGTTGTTAAAATGACAGTTTAAGTGGGTCTGGAGCTTTGGCTTATTTTTCACTTTCCCTTGCTGTTTAACATGCTTGTAGACTGATTTCAGACTGTGTGCTTTTATTGTGCTGTTATATTTTCTGTTTTCTCCTGCATCTTAGATGTTTTTCAAAATCAACATTTTGAGTTATTGGAGACGTTGCCAGTCAAAGTAATTAAATGATTGTTGCAATCAGGATCAACCCACAAAAATGTAGCCACATGAGGTCCAAAATTATCAGTAAAGAAATTGTAAATGCACCTGACACCTCTGACACCTTTATTGACCAACATGGACAAAGGACTGTGTTGCATGCACTGCATGTAAGGGAAATCCTGATAATCTTTTGTGTGGCCATGATTTGTCATGCAACATTTTCATATTCTGAGTATAGTCTATAACTTCCTCCTAATGTGGGAAATGACAAGCCTCAGACATGAGATCTACACTCACAAAGTAACGGCAGCCTGTGTCTCCTGTCATTCTCTCTACCTTCTATCACTTGTGTTTCACCGTGCTTTTTGGAGTTTAGTGTTTCTGTATTAAACATTCAAACTACAATCTCACTTTGGTCAAATGTTCAAAAAGAGCTTCTGACAGTAATCTGCAGAACACCTTCTAACTGTAGCCTCAGTGCTTGTGATCATACTCAAAGCACACATGAGTTATAGATGATGTGGCTAAATGTCAGAGGATGATCAAAAGCTGATGAGTGTTCTCTGATGAAGCCAGAAAGAAAGCGTTTGTGACTTGAAATAAGCTGATTCACTAAGAGGCAGAAACACAACATCCATCAGTCGTTAAAGGATAACCAGTAGCGTGATGCAAAAACCGAGCCTTATCATGTCATTACTAACTATCTGAGGAACACTGAGTGAGATGTCCCTGAAACAAACCAAACATTGTCAGCGAGGAGGAATTCTGAAGGAGAGCTCTCGGTGCAATGAAACAAGCACAGTCTGTGATGAAAGCAGCAATTTTGGCACCAGCGTCATGTCTGACTCACTTGTGCCTCCCTCGCCAATGACTGAATAGTTAATGAAATGTATCCTTCCCGAGAGGGCCGGGTGTTAGACAAATCTGGGTTTGTTATCACTGCAGGGGCTGCTGGGGAAGCAAGGAAAAGGAAAGGGTCTGTACTTGTTTCTCTCTAATCTCTTTCCACGACGAGCACCTGCTAGCAACCAACTTCTGCCCCCAGGACTCAACACACTCTTCTACTGGCTTTCCTTTACTTCGGTCTATCATTCTCTTGTTAAAAATAACAGCTGTATAAGAGCTAGAAACCCTTAAAGACTGGTTTAAAGGCAGTTTTGTGGTAGTATTTTAGATGTTTTCAGTAGAAAATTTGTGTCTCGTGGCGTGAATGCTGTTTTTTAGTCTCTTTCCACCTTCGTGTTTTGGATTTAACACTAAATGTGAAACATGTTTATAGTGTTATTGATCAAATAGGTGCTTTTTGGACACAGCACCCTCAATCCCTCCATACTGTGAAGTGGGACCCGAAGTAAACAAGATACCATATGAATGCAGTGAAATCATTTTAATTTGGAAAAAGTAAAGTGTGCATTTAATGAACACAACTGAAATGTCTCAATTTCCTAGAGTGCAGGAGCTAACGCAGCAATGGTGGCTAACATCCAACAGTCCCCACAAACTCAGACCAACATGGAAACGGCTTGACTACCAACAGTCAGCCCCATCACTGAGTGTGTGCAGCCAGGTGGACTCTCACAACTGTCTCCACCACAGAGCTCACACTTCTGCAGCAGCAGCAGCAGCAGCTACAACCTATACAATCTGTGAGCATGGTGTTATTGGCAGAGTTGGCAGTTCAATGTGCCGAGATGCCACCAAAACATTCAAAAGTACTGCTATAGTACACTCCATCCATTTGCATTATGGGTATTGAATGGAGTTCTCTGTTGATATGGTATCACTGGTACTGGTATTGTAATTTTTGAACGATAACCAGCCCTGAACTTCAGCAACGAGTCTTTTTGGGTAGCTCTGCACAGGGTTGGCACACAGGGATTTGTGGATCTTGCCCCACTCACTGTAGAACAGTCTTAGCTGGAAGAGGGAGGTTTGTTGGTTTTCACTGATGTACACCAACCTTCAAGTCTTTCCAGAGTTTTTTTTATTGGTATTTAGGTCAGTGCTTTGACTTGACCTCTCCAGAACATCCACCTTGTTCTTTGCAAGCTGCATGGTAGTTTTGGCCTTGTTCTCTGGGTCATTGTCCTGTTGGAATATGAATGCATGACCCATTTTCAGACTTTTTGCAGACTTTCTCACGTTCTTCTCCAGAATCTTCCTGTCTTCTGATCTATCCATCCTTCCTTCAAGTCTCAAGTCTCTTTGTATAGGAAAACATCCCCACAACATTATGCTCCCACCAGCGTCTTTCACAGACGCGATGGTATTTTTGGTGATGGTTGGTATTGTTTTTTTTTTTCTCATTGTAGCATTTGGCATTTATGCCAAAAAAGCCAAACTTCAAACAGGCTTCTAGGTGGGTCTTTTTCAGAAACAGCTTTTTCTTGCCACCTTCTCACACAGGTCAAATGTGTGCAATATCTTTGATTGTAATGTGATGCACTTGTTGCCCTCTGTTGGCCATAAAACACTGTTGGCCGTTTAGAGAAGTATTTCACTGCTGGAAAGATGGTTTGGGGTTTTTTATTTCTTCGTAAAACAGAGCTGTCTATGTGGTAGAAGGACACAAATACCCTTGAAACTGGTGCTACATGATCAGAGAAAACAGGAAAAGGGCTGTAGCCTTTGTTTTTGCTCAAGGGGTAGAAAACGTACAACTACCAAAATGCACTGCTACGGGAGTAATGCAAGTTGCCCATCAGAAAACAATATAGTGGCTGGCTGGTAACAAACATAGTTGTATTATAGTTAACCCTTTGGGCCCTAGGCCTTTTTGGGGGTATTTTTTTACTGCCTTTACTGTTAAGCTGATATCACAGTCATTATAAAAGCTACATACATATGCAATTTACATCTAAGATAATGGAAAAATAGTCAACAAAGTGCAATGATGTCCTCCAAGATAATATTTGCCACTTTGTTTGCAGTAAAAAAAAATTCTGGACGTTTTCTTTTCTACATGATCTTGACTTACTTCTCTGTGCTCCGTGCTGCTCTTTGACCTGACCTGAACTGACCTGATGTGAAGTGTGCTGGTCTTCTTATGAATACTTCAATCATTGGAACAAAAGGCAAATTGCAGAAATACTTTGTCATACAAAGTTTGATGGAGTGTCAACCATATATTGGACAATATGGAAATATTTGCATCTTGAAAGCTGGACTACAAACGTGGATAGACAGGGAGAAACACAGACATGGTAATATAAGATATTGCTCACTATATGAAGTGACTGATAACAAGATCTGTATAATGGATTGTAAAGAAATTCGTCAGGTTTTTATTTTGTAGACAGTTGATCTGTATTTATAGCTTGATGGGATGACAGCACAATGATGTGTGTGGTATCATCGGAAAGCTCTGGTCCTGCACTTGCCTGTGATATGTGTGGCATTTCTGTGCGACCCTACATTCGCGAGTAATCCATCCAAGAGTAATGTGTGTGCAGAGCTGTATGAAAGCTCTGTTATACACAATTTTAGTGTAACTTTATCATTTTTTTCCTTGTGAAAACATTGGACTGCCAAGTGGTCAGCTTGCTCTTGTTAGAAAGCTGTGGTTCCACTGTTTCACGTGGTATGAGTGGCTTCTCGCTATGACGAACGGTTGTGGAGAAAATCCATAGAGAAGAACAGGTGTGAATTTGGACGTACTTTGTGTCGTTCGGGCCCATACGGTTAAACTGTAAGCTAAAATATGTTTCTAGAAACATTTAAGGTGATAAATATGCAACAGAGTAACCGAATCTTGGTTTATAATTGATCAGGGCTGCCTAGTTTTACCATTTGATCTGAGTTCACTCTATTGAGAGACAGAGAGGGGTAGCTCTCTTTCAATCTACTTCTATACTCGTCATGTTGTGGCGGACATATAAAGTTGAGGAGTACAATTTGTAGTTGAAGCCTCAGCCCTAGAGCCAGCAAAAATCCACTGGATGACGCAAAACAAAAGAGCAGAGAGGTCTGGGCACTGTCAAGATGAAGGGAAGTTTACCACACCCACCGTTGTTATGATACACAGCTGGATGAAAATGGGAAAAGTATTCCTCAAAGGCTGCCATTGGATTCTGTGTAGCCTCTGTCTTCCCTCCTGGTAATCTGGTTTAGGTGTACACCCTGATTTTGGTAGACTTTAAGTGTACCATGTACTATCCACTCTATAATGATGGTCTTAACAGAGCACAAAGTCGAGGTATCTTCAAAGGCTAGGAAATCTTTTTATGCCCCTCACCTGATGTGTGCTTTTCCACAACTTAATCATGGACTTGTTTTTGTAGCCCATAATGCTGTCTTTGTGTGCACTTCCAAACAGAGGGACCATGGTAACCAGCTGTTTTTATTTATGTCATCAAGTGAATTGTAGTGATTTCACACAGGTGTCGGATGTTGAGTTATTGTATGATCCTGAAGGCATTTTTTAGTTTAGAACAAGTGATGATTCAGTAAAGGGGTGTTTACTTATCAAAATTAAGTTATTGCAGTTGTTTATTTTTTTATTAATGTTAGAATGCAGTTTTCACCTTGAAATGGCTAGGTGTGGTGTATGGATTAGTTGGACAAATATATTGATTTATTGCATTTTAGTTTTAGGCAATAGATCAGCATCATGAAAACTGTTTAAAGGGATGTACTCAAGTTCTATCCACTGTTAACCCCCACATTGGCTGCATCCTGCTGTCATTGTCTTGCAGTCTGCAGTATATTGCCATCGTCTACCTTCATGCTCCCATTCAAACTGCTTTCTTGGTTTGCAATGAAAACTATGCACACTTACAGGGCACTGAGTTTAAAATAGAGCAGTGAAAAGCATCATCAAGCTTGACAAGTCTGACCAAGGTCAGATTTGTCATGTGACTGCTCTCTTAAGAAAAAAATCATTTGACTGCGATCAGAGAAGAAGAGGGAGTTGAATATGAAATGGATTAAAATTGGTATTGAATAAATTCTTCCAAAGGCCTTCATTTGTGACAAATTCCAGAATAGACTGTAGTTGTTTTAGTTACTGTAAGTGAATGTACCATGCAGTCTAACTCAGATTTTAAGATCTAATAATAAACAGTTAAATGTGAGTTGGGTGAGGCTGTGTCCTGATTCTGTAGAGGGAATCATCTTGTCTTTTGTGTCACCTCAGGCACCATCTGTCATGGCCTTCCCCACAACCACACCGACAGGCATGATGGCATATGCAATGGTAAGTCAGCTGGGGCACACACACACACACACACACACACAAACTAAAACACACACACACACACACACACACACACACACAGACTCTGCTAGCTTGCAAGGAGGAGTAGATTTTCTCATGCAAAATCTTTTAGTGTGCGATTAAAAATTCTTTAAAAAAGTATTTTCAAAGTATGTTATGGTAGGCATAATATGGAAGAAGTGTAAGGACTGGAGATCTTGCAGTGTCACCATTTGCAAGACTAATAAAAATATTGTGCCAAACTCCCTTTAAGAACTCCTTAGGTGTCTGCAAGAAGACACAACTCATGGAAACACATAAAAAAGGCATCATATGTCAACCATATTCTTGTCAATTCAACATCGGTATAATCAATTCAGATAATCTGTATTTGCATACAGACTTTACATTTTGGATTTTCTCTCCCCAGCTCTCTACCAGTCTGTGTTGGTTTGCTGCACTGTTTTAGTTTGGGGGAAAACGTGGGAATGAGAGGCGAACCATTTCAAAAATTAGGATTTCTTTTTAAAATAAGGGCCAGTTAGTGGATCAGGTGCCCACTGAACTAAACACGGATTCACGCTCGCATAGAGCACAAGAGAACCAAGACTTGTTCACGTTGTTATGCCTCCCCAGAGTTCCACCCATGTTTATGGTCTGAGTTTAAAGAGTTCACGTTTTATGCCATCAATGTGAAGCTTTCCTTGATGTATGGAAAATTATATTACAGAAGATTATTATAGAATATTATTAGTTTTCAAGGGTTCTGCGTATTCTGAAAAGTAACCAACATGTACAGTATTTATTTCATCATTAAACATGAGTGTTAGTACTTTCATGTGCTATCTTAGAGGGCATTAATCCGTATCTCTCCCATCAGCCTCCCCACATGGGCTCCATGATGATGACACAGCCCACTGTGATGTATACCCAGCCTGTGATGAGGCCAGCCAACCCCTTTGGCGCCAATCCAGGTGCACAGGTAATGGCTGTCTACATCTACAATGTCCTACTCCTTCCACATCTGAGCTTTGTGACCCAAACTGTCTGAAGCAGATAAATGTTTGTGTTGGGTTTATCCATAATACCTGATAGTCACTTGATCTACAAGGGTCCACTTGTTCTGCCCTGGATGACCATGTTTTATTCAATGACTGGTCTGGCTGGTAGCTTTTAGTTTTCCTCCACGCCAAGTCAAGGGTTCCCCGTAGGTTAAGAGTTTATTTTTGTCTCCCAGGGTACAAATGTCACAGTCTAATCAATCTACAGTTTACACTGTGTTTCCCTGCAAACTTCTAAATCTTTCTGTAAGTGCATTTCCATCCACCTGTTTTCATGCAAAAAACACCTGTTTGGAAACACTAGAAATTTGAAAAAGGTTGAAATATTTCAACGTTTTAGTTTAACTAAGGTGGAACAGTTTGATTAAAAACAAAATGTGACCAAGTGCATGACATCCACACATTATTACCATTGTGTGCATTGCTAAAAAATAGTAATGCATCATTTTTATTTTCTGATCAGACACCTGTAGTGTAGCTTATCCTCTGGAGTTGCTCTCTCATCACTGGCTCTCCATTTCTCTCCTGTGCTGTTTCCATCCTCTCCTCTGTGACTCAGTCACCCACAACTTCCAGTCCTTCCAGTCTGAGCCCCCTCAGAGCAGCAGGGAAGGACCCCTTTGCGCAGCTCTTTCTGCAGAATTTCTTATAGAGCATCTTTAGGTACAGCTCGTTGTCTGTGTGTAATTGCAACTCCGGGTCCAGAGTGTGTCAACAAAGTGCATGTTTATTTCCATTCTGTTTGAGCAGAACTGCCCGTTAAATGGCTGATTTCAGTGCCAGTCACAACACTTCCCTGTGAGATGCTGTCACACGTGACTCCCCAGCTGGCTGCTTTGCGCACTCTGCACACACGTCTCGTCCGCTGCAGGAGACTGAAGCTCTACTTGCTCAAGACTAGTGTCATGATGAGATGCGAGAGATCGAGAATTACATTTGTCGTTTGATGTAGGCATGAATTCCATGTCCATGGACAAACAGTATGCACTTGTCGACAGCAATATCTGATTCATTGTCTGAAACAAAAAGAAAAAGATGTCCGTTGATGTGATTTATGAGGTGATAGCACAGACCAGACAAATTTTAACCCTTGAAGAGAAAAGAACTAAAATGACCTGTCAGACTAGTCTCTTGTGAATTGGAGCTCTTATTTTTCAGTCCAAGCTTCACGCACCATCTTAATTTTGCCTCATTGGCACACTTTAGCTGATTTATTTACGTTCATAGCATTAGGTTGGAAACACATTAGAAGTCTGGCTACTGATAGGGCTGCATGATATGCAAAAAAAAATCACATTGCCATTATTTTGACCAATATTGCGGTTGCGATATGAATCGCAATTTCAATGGGAATGGGCATATTTGCATTTCATTTTTACTGGAAAAAAAAATAGATGATCATTTTTTGTTTGTTTGCTGGGCTCTGTACCAAAGAAGCATGTTCCCTCATGTCTGAAATATGATTTACTTTCATCAAAAAAATTGCAGCTACTACCATTTGGATATTGCACTTGGCCATTTTGTGAGTTGGATCATATTTGCCCGCAGCTACTGGTCTTGCATTGTTGGATCTACAACTGTTTTCCATGTTCCAAAAAAATACTTGACACTGTCTTTTCTTTTTTTTCTTACCAGATGCAGTTTATGTAACCTGAAGGAGGGTGGGGGGGTCTTTCCCGTCTGAAGATGATTCACGACAAATTCAACTATACGAGCAAACCTGCAGTTTGCTTCTAATGAACTCACCTCTCTCTGAGAATGAAAGGCCCAAATAAGACTTGAATAAAATCACGGTGACTGGGAGCGGCTCTGACCATCTCAGAGAGGCATCACAGTGGACATTGTGCCCATCTTGTCATGTCTAAGTCATGAAAGGAGAAGAAGAGTGCGTGCTGCCATTCAAAACCATGTGGACAGGGATCAGCCCCTACTTTATCCTGGACTAAGAGAAACATCACCCGAGGGAAGAGCTTTTTAACATCGCTGTTTATGCACCTGGGGGGAAACAAAGTCGTTGTCACACATACACACTGTTTGAGTTGTCTTCTTTTGTTCCTCTTTCTCCAGGTGAGGCTGGGAGAGTCACTTATTTTGATTATCAATCATGATTACCTTCTTAAAGCATCCCCAAATTAGGAAAATAATTGCAACTCTTTATATACCACACATCTTTGTTTTATTTTTTGTATGTATTGTTTGCAGTAGACATTCCTTGTGTATTGTTTGTATTTATTTATGATTACCTACATAGAAGATGACAAAAAAGTAAATGTAACTAGTCACTGACCTCCTCCTTGCGGAAGGTCTTCAGGTTTATAGTTATGGTTTATAGGTATGATTGATTGTAGAATTGGATTTTGAGTGATTGAGATGATTTTTTTAAAAAAGAAGTTAATATAAAGTTTAAAGAGATGACACGTTTTGCTGTTGGGGCACTAAATATTCTCTGTACTCGCATGATGCCTTGTACAGTTATCTGTGGCTCGAGGGGTCACACGGAAGATGCGTATGAACGTAATAATTCATTCACACCGTGAAATCGGTGGGGTCGATTTCTACCAATTTGGCGAGGGAACATTTTTCACATCAGCAAAAAGCACTACATTTTGTGATTGAGGCAGCATTGCATTGGAAAGGAATCTGCATTTATGCTTTTGACGCTTTTGGCATGCCATTTATTCTTACATTTAACAAAGCTCCTGGCTGCCCTTTTTCCAACCTGAATGTGCAGGGTCCCTTTCATGCTCAGATCATGTTTCCATAGGCCAGCACAGGGTTCGTTTAGGACAATGTGGAGGCAAAGGGAGGCATCGGGTGTAGGTTGAGGTCAGACGAGTAACAGAGGGGTGTGGATGGGGCCAGAGAGGCGTAGTTGTGCAGGAGAATAGAGCACTGTTGATCGGTGCTTTGTGTATATAAAACTTTTCCTGCCAATCACAGGACTGGGCGAGTGCAGGTATGAAAGATGATCTGAACATAAAAGCGGCCCTTAATCCATTAACTGAGCATATTTGCTGCATTGTCCCTGCAGATTATATTTTTGTTTGTTTGATTTTTCCAATAAAGTGCAAGCTTCCACATTTCTCTGCCTCTTTATTTATCTATCAGAGAAAATTATGTTTTGGACACTGATTGTGTAATGAGTGTATTATTTAGAAGATCATCTAGAATTGTATAACCATGTTTACTGAGGTTAGCAACAAAAAGACTGGCTATGAGACTCCATCAGGCCTGCACACAGCTACGTCAGCTGCAAATTAAATGAAAATAATAGTCTCCCTTTAATGGCAGCATTCAGGAAGTAACCAAGTTGATTTAGGGGAAATTGAGCGGCCAGGTGATCCAAGCAGTGTCCTTGACCCTTTGGGATGCTGGTGTCCCACCTTCCATCATTATGGAGGCCTCTGCTGCTGAACCCACAGGTGCATCCATGAGCAACACACACTTAACACACACACACAGAAGGACTTTGATATAAACGCTACATCCTGCTTGGCAAAGCCTCTTAACCAGCAATAAGAAGATTCTTTGTCGTGCTGCCACTTCCCCTTAGTTTGGATGCAGCAGTAGAAAGATGCAAGTGTGTGTTTGTGTGAGACACTGACTTTCATGATGGAATTAATTGGCAAGTTAACAAAAGGCTTACTGTTGAAGTGAAGCCTTCGTTTTCACAGTCGTCTTCAGACAGTTAACCTTGCCTGACTATTTCTTCCCTTCCAAAATGAGTTGGACAGATTCCTCTGGGAAAATGAAGACGTATTTACAATACAAAAATTTGTATTTAAAAGAGCTTTGATTTCAGATATCTCAACAGGCATTTACCAGTCTGAATGTGCTGAAAGCCATTATTGATAACATGCTCGTAAACAGGATTAATAGGGAATAAAAGCAGGAATAAATTTCCATTTACAATGTGAAGAAACCGACTTTCCTGTGAACTGGGTGAAAAAACAGTGAATTGGTATGCTGTGGGGTTCTTCCTTCTTCTGCCAGGCAGCACTCAAAGGTCCTGAGGTGTGGAGATGTAGCCAGTCTGGTCCAGCCTCCTCCAGATGTTCTGTGACATCCCCCTCATCCATCCCTGTCACTGTGAACCACTGTGGAAAAGACAGGGACAACTATTCCTAATGATGGAGGTGCTGCAGGGTTTGCTTTGGTTTCACTGATTATAACGAGCACTCATTCTGATGCTGCTTCACACTGGACCAACTGCTCTGTCTTTCATTAAGAAGCAGTGAGAAGCTGGGTAAACTAATGTCTGTCTGTAAGAGTGGGTCTAGATAGATAGATAGATAGATAGATAGATAGATATGACAAACAATCAGACAACCGGGGTGTATCAGTTTGAGAAATCTTTGCATGTTAGATCAGCCAGTGGAGGAGTCAAAAATTAAGCTCTTCTGCCACCTTGTGGTCAACAGGTGCAGCTGATGGAACAGCTCTGATGGTATGCTGTGTTTATGTTGTGTGCTACTGGTTGGATTTTGTGTGTCTTATTATTGCTCTGTGTGGTTTATTGTACTTGTGCGTATTTGTTTGTAAATGGATTAATTGAATAGAGTTTGGGCCGCTTGGGGGCAGTGCAAACAAGTTCTAAATGCAACTGATATGTCACCTTAACATGGTAAACATGAGCAACAACTTATTTATGCATGCTGAACAGTACCATTCATTTTGTGTCGTGTTTGTGTCCACATGATGAATGTAAGTTCAGGAAGTCAAATCTTTTAGCTCTGTTTCTGTCTTTACCAACTCTTGTGGTTGTTATCTTCCTCTTTAGCTGCTAAATGCTCCACTGTGTTCACCAGCTTGTCTCTAACTGTGTGTGTCTGCTGTTTGCTGCTGGGCTGGTGGTGTACAGAGTCTTTTTACAGTGTTCACTCTGGAAACAGTTGCCTGCTGCAGCAGGAAGCATCACCATGAGAGCTGCAGATTCAGGTGAGAACAGAGAATAGTTTGTCTTTTGTTTTTCACATAGTCTTTTCTCTGTTAGAGTTAGAATTTATTTAAACTGGCTTTTTGCTTATTCGCTTGATGGACCAAAACTCCAGTGTAGCCAGATACAAATATTTAACTGCTGTTTGTGCTTAGTGCCTCCAACCCCATTAACAAAGAAACAGGAGTGAATAAATGGACAAATGTAAAACTACAGAGAGAAATGAAAAAAAAAAGTATTTTATTTAACCTTTATTTAACCACAAAAAAAAAAAAAAAAAAATTAAAAATCTCTTTTTCAAGAGTTTCCTGACCAAGACAGGCAGCAACATTGGTCACAGACAGACATCATAGAACAAAAATAAAAAATAAAAAATATACAGCTCTAAAACAAGCAATATAGAACATACAATGAGATTACTACAAAGAGTTTATATGCAACTACAAATAACTACAAAGACCACCTAAAATACACCGACATTGGCATATACAGTTGACAATTGCATACAGAAGTTCTGCAACAGTGCTTTGAAACGGCCGAGAAGAACCAATGAGTGCAACTTTTACATAAATGTTCACATGCCTTTCATGTTTGCAGGATCAGTTGCAGAGTACTATGGGGCTCAACAGTTAGACACCTTCTTTTCCCATCTATTAGTTGAAGTCCCTGCCGCATGACACCAAGTTTGGTTACTCTTCGCTATTTTTAATATTTGTTGATGTAATAGGCTAAACATTGTTGTATTTATCTCTATCCAGTCTGGCTTTTTGTTGTTTTTTTTTGTTTTTGCTTTGTTTTGTTTTTTTGTATATGTGTCAGGTATGTATGTAAGTTTGTATACATTTTGTGATCAAAATGATATATAAAGTAAAAACAATAATTAGGGGAGTTTGGGGTTGGTTTTCTGGTCACAGTAACAACTATTTAAAGATTTTTTTTTTTTTTTTTGCTTTTTGACCTTTTTGGACAGGGCAGTCTAAGCGTGAAGGTGGGGAGAGAGGGAGAGGAGAGACGACATGCAATAAAGGGCTGCAGGTTGGAACTGTGGAAAGACGCTGCCCCTGTGCATGGGATGCTAACTCCACCGTGTAAGCCACTGGGCACCCCAGAAAGAAAATTTAACATCAAAATGTTTACTTTCCTCACCTGCACTCATCTACTGTTCTAAAACTTCTAAATTACAAGGTGCCCTCTAACCCACCTGGGAGAGCAGGCACCCCATATACAAAGGCTTTTTCTTAGCTGCAGCCTGTGGATTCGAATCCAACCCACAGCCCTTTGCTGCATGTCATTACCCTGTCTCCCTCCCCCTCTCATGCTATATCTGTCTTATCAAATAAAAGTGAAAAGGCGCCCAAAAAATTTTTTTAAAAAACATCTGAGTTACTTTTTTCTGTATTGTAGTACCAGAATAAAAAACAGTATGTGAACAAAAGGTATCATAAAACTGTGTTAGACTTATTGGAAATTGTTACCTCTAGTTAATAGTGTGATGAGCGATGGTAGCTGGCCAGTGTCATCACAAAGTTGGGTCAAATGTAGGCAGGGTTAGTTGGCACACGTGCCAACCAACTGTAACAGTAACAGTTGTAACTGTAAATGTTTAAATTGTTTGTACTGGTTGCTTCCTGTTTATAGCGTTCTAACACTGTGCAGAACAACCCCATAATATGTGCCAACCAAGTGATGTGATGTGACCCCTCCAGTGATGGTGTTGGCTGGAACAAGTGCGTAACATCACAAATTAACTAAAGTTTAGAAAATATTTGTGTACATTAAAACACATTAATTTATTTATAGCTGAGACCTTAACTTTTGATTTGCTGCTGGTCAGAACATGCTAACATAAATTAGAGCAGAAAAATATAGCAGAAAGCAAAACGTGTGCCAACCAATCCCAGTCTCACCTAATCACTGATATTGTGGGGTTTTTAATCAAGCAAGACGTCCGTGCCGTACTTTACAGTGATAATGGGATAATGGTATAATGCTATTCACAATGCTGAGGAGCACAGAGCAGACAGTGGTTAAATCACAGCAGTGTACAACACTGTATTGAGGTATAAAGGTCAAGAATAATATATTTCCAGTGAGACAGCCTGCAGTGTTAAGCAGAGCAGGCTGGTAAAGCAACCTATACAGAGACCTTTCTTCCAGCTGCTCTGTGCTGCCTCCTGCTGCTGTGGCTCTGCAGCTCCTCCCACCTGCAGCAGCTCAGGATCCAGTCACAGGTTGGTTTTCACCCAGCGAGGAGCAACATCGAGAGGTGAGCTGACTGCTTTCTGACTTCACACTCTGAAAGTATTGTCTTTTCTTGTAAATGAGGTACCTCACTTTCCTCTGCATGTTTATGTTCTTACACTGTTAAGACTGAGAACTGTAATGTCAGTTTGGGAGGAATACTTAGTGAAAGGCAGAGGAAAGGGAAATCCAGCTGAGCAGTGATGTTGATCAGAACAGCCAAACCTCTCGGCTGTGTCACTCCAACATGCAGACTGCAAATGTAACAATATACTATAAGGTCATTATATTAGTCTTATCAAAACTCCTTATAGGAATAGGGTGTAGATTTTTTAATTAGGAAACTCCACCTGTTAACAGTTTTTGAACACCTGATTGCTAAAGACATATCTACATTTCTTTACATTATGTTAATGCCTTTTTATACCTACAGGCTGCACAGTGAAAACACAGTTACACAATCTTCTTTAAAGGACCACAGAGCTATTGGAGGTGCTATAGACTAACTGAGCTAAGTGGTTGAGGTTTGGTATTGTTTTTCAAACAAGTAACCTGATGGTCACCATTTTTAAATCACCGTTAGTCATTGCTTTTAATCCTTTATGTATTTGTTCACTACAAATGACAGTTAGAAAAGGTATTGTCACGAATCCAGCTTTGAATTTTGAAAGCTGGTGCTACAGAGACAGAGGAGACACCAGGCAGAAGTTAGTTCATTAGTTTGTTGTCATGTGCAGGTCAAAATATCCCCTTTACAGTCAATATATTTGGACAACAGAACAATGTCACTTGTTAAATCTTCAATTTTCTCAAGGAAGTCCAACACTAACAAGGAAAAGATTCATCTCTACCCCAACAAGGAAATAACGTATCTATCCTTCAGCAAGACTTTTCTGTTTTTAGAGAAACTGGACATGCAACATTCTTCTTTGTTTAAAAAAATTTAAGTACTCCCACATAAACCTGCAGCTTACGCAGGAAAAAAACACGTTAGTCAGGGCTTCTTACAGCTCAGTCTCCACGCAGCCTTGTACTCGAGAATAGGAGGCGATTACAACTTAAGTTGGATAATGAATAAACAATGGGTGCCAAGCATAGTGCAAGCAAAACTATTTCTACAACAAAGTCACATTACATAACTCCCATTTTCTCCATAGCAGCTCAGTGACATTACTTTTTTCTTAAGTAAAGAGACTGTTTAGCAAATGTAGGTATGCTCGTTTTAACCTGATATGAACTTTAAACCAATCAAGTGAGGTTAAAGGGAAAAAAATCCCACAGTCGCCTCTTATGTGGGTGAACATGGACATTGTTGGGACATGCAGGCATTCCTCTGAGAGATTTTGTTTTCTCTTTAAGGGAAAGTAGGAGATCTGCTGAAATTAAGAAAAAAATGTGAGTTGAAAGTGTGAAAGTTGTATTATGTATTGTAGTTGTTTGACTGTTGGCTGGAGTACAGTTCACAAACTCAAATATCACTATAGTCATTGATCCTTCTTTGTCAGATAGTTAAATGCAAGTATCATTACCATGCTATCTTTGTCACACACACTGATAGGATTTCTGATACAGTAGGTAGGTACTGTTTGTGTGTTAGACACAAGAATGCCAGATGGAGGAAGAAGGCAGGAGTGAAAAAGAGAGTAGTAGTTACAGTATGAATAGCTGTTGTGGTGGTTTGAATATCAAGCCATAAACTGCTGCTCCGGACTCTAACGGGATACGCCAATACATGTTTGTATTGTGGACTCATTATCATGGCAGCCCTGTGAGTGCAACACACTGCAAATAAAACATCTATTGTGTAGGATTTAGATGCATCTAGCAGTGAGGTTGCAGATTGCAACCATCTGAAACTTCTCCTGTGTGCCGAGCAGGGCCCCAGGAAGTGCGTCAGACTTTGAAGGCAGTTTGACATAGTGACCAAACTGTGTAACTACAACATGCAGGTCATCACAGGATGCCAATGGGACCCAAAAACACTTTTCCCCATAGACATACATTGACAAAGAGTTAAATGTATGTGTGTATACATTTGTTTGAGTGTCACAACCCCCATGTAATAACTTATTACCATCAGGATTTGATCCTGAGCAACACAATGAAATTTTGTCGGCATTCAAGTCGGCAGAGGGCTAAACTTGAAGATGCTGGCCCTGTTGGCAAAAGTTAGCTGCTTGGTTGGCGAAGTGCCCAATGTGCTTGCTCTATGGGTCCAGTGTTGTGGAAGATCTGGATTATTTTACACCTGGGAAGTCAAACTTTTTGGTTTATGCGCCACTGAGCAGTTATCACAGGGATGAACGAGGCCGCGCCTCCAATGCTGTATCCATTTCTTCTCATATATCCATGGTGCCAAACTTGTGGGAGAACTATAGTAGCAGACGCGAAAACATGTATAGCCCTATCTAGTTTGGGTTTTTTTGCGTTCTGGGCTACTGTAGTACAACATTGTATTAACTCAAAGGTAACAAAAACACAGCAATTTTATTTTCAGTTGAAACTAATGAAAATATAGTTATGAATATTGAGCTATATACCATTTCTGCCAATATATGCTCCTAAATCCTACACACTGGACCTTTAAAAAACATCTGCACCAATTTAACAATATATGAGCAGCATATAGAGAAACAAAGGCTGCAAAAAGACGAAACACAACCAAATACTGAAACACACTGCACATGACACAAAACACAACAGAGATTCTTTCCATGGGACACTAAAACGTGATGCACACAGCTGGGACATGCCTGTTGTTCTCCTGCTTTTGGCTTATAAAGTCCCTGAAGCTGGCTATCCTTAGAAATTTTAGAAAATGAGCTAAAATGCTGTTGTTATGGATCACTTTAATACTTTGATCACATTGATTCAGATATTATCATAGATATTAGCTGTTAAAGTAGCTTTAGCTTTTTGCTTCTCATCAGCCTGCCAATTCAAATAATCTGACAAAATACACACAATCATGAAAAATGAAAAGTATTCCTTTAAATGCCTGCAGACCAAACAATTGTCAAAACTGTGTGGTGTCTGTTGAGGGATGCTTAAAGAGAAACAGACTTTCTTGTATAAATCTCAGATATTATAATCCCCTCTTGGTTTTTGCTGTTTTCTTTCAGGTTCAAACTGGTCTACAAAGGGTCGAACATGGCCGCAGGAAACAACCCCAACTAAAGCAAAATACATCCAAAAGAGGAGTAAATGCAATAAGGAGAGCGTTAACCAGCATCATTTAGTGCAATGGATAAAGCACAGTTCACAGTTTGTGTTAACAACTGACACTGAAGAACCAGAACAAGACCTTTGGGAGCTTCAGGAAGAACTGTTAGAAGTGGTGATCATGTTCAGTGCCTAGACACAAACTCAAAGCAGTGGACAGCTGAGGACACAGCGGTAGAATTCACCATGATCGACCTGAGTTTTCTGACGGAGGAGGAGCAGGAGACCATCCTGGCTGTGCTGAAGAGAGATGCTGAGCTGAAGAAGGCTGAGGAGCAGCGTGTTCAGTGAGTTCCTGGCATCAGTTGTTCCATGTTTCAAGCACTGGGTAGAGGCACAAACTAATGTCTATCCTGAAGAACTGTAGAGACTACATTTATCTGCAACCTAAAAATTCCAGATTTAGGTGAAAATGTTTATTGCATTCATTTCCCACTAATGTGTCTGCACTCAGGAAGCTACAGAGGACTGTGAATGACAAGAGCGTGCTGAGATACATGACTGGAGAATGGTTCTATGAGACCAAGCAGCTGCGTCATCAGGATCGCATCCATGGCTCCGAGATCATCAGGGCCTCCATGAGACACTCATACAAACCACTGACTATATGTGAGTCTTTCCTCTGTCATCTGCATTGCCTTTCTCTTGCATCAACATTGTAAAATGAGCATGATGCCTTGAAATGCATCTTTTTTTATGGGAGGTTAAGTAAAATCTTTTCCCGCACCCATAATTCACACAAGGTATCATGGGGCTAGAAATAAGATGGATATTAGCTGTAGTTTTGGCTTGCCGTTATAAAACCCTGACACTCACTTTAACCCAGTTTCTGCTGACGGGATGTAAACTCAGCTGACACATCCACTGATCCCGGGCACAGTTCCAACCCCAGCTGTTTGCTTTAACCAGCTTCTCATCATAAATTCAAATATATCAAATATTTTTTGAAGGAAATTCAATCACATTATTAATGTCTATAATTTTAATAATTGAATATGACTGTGTCTGTTGGAATTGTGATGGATCTGAAACGCTGTTGGGAGAAACTTGCCTCTAGAATGCCTTTACTTGGGTAGGTTCAGGAAAAAGATCATGGTTTGGGTTAAAATTAATGGATTTCTGCCTTCGGGGCTTTCTGGCAGAAAGCCTTGACATACTTTTTCCATATGCATCTGAGACCAGTGTTTATATCAGTCAGCCTTTCCTGCCCAGTCACCATAATAAAATGTTGTCATCAGAAGGTGGGGGGGCTGGTGGGTGTCATGTCATAACTAGGCTAGACACCTTGCAATGCAGACCAAAGTTCAAGACCAACAAACAACAAAACTGGTTGTGTTAGTGATCGCTGTGTTTCGAGAAGCTTTTTAGGCTCTGAACAACATTGTTTTGTAGCAACCCATTGCTATATTTCGGCGCTTTTTTAGGCATGAAAAGTGGTTGTTTTTTACAGAGACTTTGGTGCTTCTTCTGCGAGAATTGTGCCCTCAAACCAGGTATTTGAAGCCAAAACATGATCCTTCCCTAACCATAACCAAGGGGTTTGGGTGCCTAAATTTAACCCCACATTAACCACAGTGTTAACATAAGACATGTGAATGTAACATATCCTTGGTTTGTAGAAACAGTGCGAACATTTTCTGACAGTTGGGTTGGCTTTTTTTCTACTGGGATAGTTTCAAATGAATGGACTCTTGCTCATGTTGTGGGTCAGCCCAGGAAACTACCAGTTAAATTCACCACAGGTGGCACTTATCCTACTACAGGTTGCTTATGCAACTCACGCTGGAGTTCAACTAAAAAAGGGGCAGCCTATTTTTGCCTCAAGTGATTATGATTTAATGAGGCTGTGTGATAATCCACAAAATCAACACGGGGCATTCTAGACAAAAAAGGTCAGAGCAAAGAAAAGAATGGGTTTACAAAGATTTCTTGAATTATTACACATGAATGAATGCAGGCTCTGTAGGGGATGTAGCTTGTAGCTGTATGTTTTTTTTCTGGTCAGGATAGAGACTTATAATTACAACTAGGTTGTTTTTACATAAATATGAAAGGTTATTAATCCATTATTATGTTGTAATGAATATTAAAAAATGTGTGTTATGATGACTGGATAACTTTCTTTAACAGTAGCTGTGTGTTGTGTGCTTCAGTGGAGCTCTCCCAGGTGTTGCCCGAGAAGCCCAGTTTTGTCAGCAGTGAAAACAAAGAAGTGTTCGTCCCACCTGTACTCTGTGGAGTCCTTCAGGAGCCTCACATGCAGCTCAGCAGTCAAAGGTGAGCACAGAGAGCCAAAGCAGGAAGTAGTCTGCGAGCAGAGGACACCCATTGTCACATTTGCTTGGCGTGTTTTTGAGCGTTGAGATTTGAATTTTCCGTTTCAGTTCTGTCTCAAATACTATCATCAGCATTACTTTCAGCAGCAGCAGGCAGCTGTTTTCAGGGAAGCGACTGTACACTACCTGTCCAGCACCAAACAGCAGACAGACACAGTTAATGACTAGCTGTTGAACATAGTAGAGCATTTAGCAGCCACAGACACAGATACTTGCCTTTGGTAGAGACCAAAAACATAGCTAACAGTGAATAGCACCTTTATATTCAAAAGGGGGCCAAAAGCTCAAGTCTAGATAAGTGTTACTGTTGCTTTGTATCTGCTGGATGTGCACATAAGCAACTGTTCAGCATCACTGTGTTTACAACTTTTTCCACTTTTTAAAAATGTTTACATAGGATGTTTGTGTGTGTTTCAAAAAAAAACAATATTGCCAGCAAATCCCATTAGAAGACCAAAACCAAACATAAATATGTAGTTTTATTTTAAGGACTCCTTTCAACAGTGGATTAATACACATTTTGTGCTGTAGTGAGTTTTTATGGGTTAACACAATCTCACAGAAATACATGAAATGGATACAACCTTAGGAACAGTCGCAGTTTGGTTAGGTTTAGGGAAAGAAAAACACTTGGTTAGGTTTACCCAAAAAAAAGGTTACATTAGGAAAGGATCATGGTTTCGCTTAAAATATTTACATATGGGACTTAAGTGACATAAATGTACATACTTTGCATAGTTACATAAGTAGGGGAGACCATTCACTAATATATTCACTAATGAATATTATTCTGAATATTATATACCATTTCTACCAATATATCCCTGTAAGTCTTACACACTGGACCTTTAAAACTTTGTGTCAATTTCCTGTGCCTCTTTGAGACCGGACTGTTCTGGGTGTATGATGATGACGCTCTATGATACAGATATATCATGGCTTCATATACACACACAGTAGGCCTATTGGATACATTCATTTGTTGGTTTGGCTCTGCAGATGGGATTTGTTGACAATAAAGAATATCACTAGACTGATCCTGAAGAGTAGAATAACGGAGGGATTTTAAATGGCAAGATTTTACCCAGTGCTTGCTCTTTATACATTGTTAGCAAGTTCAAAACTCCTCCTCTTGGTTCACATATAGCAAGTGTATACTTAAAGAAAAGCCTTGCCTCTTGCAGCTTTAAATAATCTCTGAAGTACACATTTCAAACTTAGAACATTCAGAAAACAGTAAATCTACATATAAACAAAACATAGGCTTTGTGCTGTCTGTTTTTAACCATCACATGCTGCACAAGCAGAGCAAATTATTTGGGTGTGATTGTCAGTGAGTGGAGTTGTTCACACAGTAAATGGATACTTAGTAATTGGCCCCATAGTAATCGTCTTACAAGGTCAGGTCTCACATGTTCATGTTTTCCATTGCTTCTGAGGAGCGAGCAGACTTATCATACACATTCCGCTCTGCCTTCAGAATTTGCCTGCCTGTTCTTGATAACTGTATACCTGTAATTATTTGTCCAGAAACAGGTTAGATGTGAAGTATTGTTGCAGCTTGTACAGCCACTTCCAGAGACAAAACCCAGGACAGGCCTTGTTTTGGAGATTATTATTTTATTCACAAAAAACGTGTCTGAGCATGCAGATTTCCCTAATCTGCGGAAAAGCTGTGGAAAGTTTGGGGTTGCGCAACAGAAACTGTCAAAGCATCTTGTCATCTTTGTTTATTCTAATAGGTATCAAAACCAGAATCCATATGAAACACCACAGGATACACCTCAACCAATGTTACAGTCTCCCACAAAGGTAGGATTCTAATTGGGGAAATAAAAACATATTAAAAGGTCTGTGTGAGTCAGTGTTTCAGTGTTTTGCAGGTGTTTTATTTATTAATCCTCTTTTGTTGCAGCAAAGAAAAAACCCATTCGACAGTGACACTGAGTTATTGTACAGAGCAGTGGATCAAACCCAAACACAGAACGAGGGTGAGTTTTTATAACTCATATCAGTTTGTGCTATTCTAAATATGTATCATGAGTGTAAGTGGATTATTCGATCTAATGACATATCATGTGTTGTGTTTTGAATTGAGTGGACTGATGGACAAATCATGAAAGCAGTTACATTACAAGCCAATGTAAGTCTGGTTCTAGCAATCTGTTTGACAACCAGGTGTGTGGGTACTTTCAACCTTTCCTATGAACAGCATGCTGGCATGAGCAATAGTTGCATGGCAGTGGGAAGCATGTGCTGGCTTGTGATTTCTAGCAATGTTATCATTTGGTTTCATCCATCTAGTCTTTGTTGTAACTTCGGAGAAGGCAGTTTTACAGGAATAGTGACAAAATCCAATTCCACACAGGTCTTTGGTAGATAACAGTGTTGGTTTCAAAATATTTAATAGCTTAAGGACCACAGCCATTTGCTCAGTGTATGTAACAGGCAACTCCTCTGATTTAATCAAAGTTCTAGGGCTGAAGTCTTTGTATGTCTGCCAATATTTTAAGTGTTTTCCTCCAGTCACTGTGAAATGAGCCAGTGAGCTGGGACTAGAGATTTTCCCAGGGGTCGTCAAAGTGAAAGGAAGTACTAATACACAAGGCTGCCAGACTAGCCAGAGGATTACACAGAAATACATTCCAAAGCCTTAATCTTTACCGCATGACTTGTGGGTGCTGGAAGTATTTCACAGGAGCTATGAAAACAATGTTTTTGTAGAAGGAAGTATACAATAAGAAGGAAATAACCAACAGAAATAATGACAGTTTAGACAAAGCAAAATAGATCCATCACTTACCTTATGCCTTTATTATATGACAAAAATTAATGTTCTGAAAATTGAGACATATTGTGCTTCTCAAACACTGATGCAAATATGACAATTAGCCTTACTTATGTGCAACACAGTATTCTTCCAACTTAATTCTCAAATACAGTAATGGGTTTTATAAGTTAAGCACTATCAAAGACACTCAAAAAGCCTTTGTGTCAACTCAAACAGAGAACAAAAAAGTCAAGAATTGTTTAAGGTGCCTGCTGGCTAAAGATTTGCTCACTAAAGTCAGCAGTGGAATAAGTATTCAGATTCCTTACTTAACTTAAAGTGCCATTGCAATGCAAAAATACTTTTGTGTTATGAATAAATGGAGAGAAAAGAAGGATGATATTATCGAGGAAATGTTTGCCTGGTGGAACTACCAACCGAGACATCTAAAACATGACAAGGAGCTCTGACAGGACCAGAACTGCCAACACTAATAAAAGACTGAAGACAGAAAGACTGAAGTTAAAAGTGATAATGTAGGAAGTGAATCTCCTCAGAGGCGACGTGATTTCATCCCTACTTGTCATATTTTCATGCTTCTTCGCTCATCATAATGACACAGCCTTTTAAATTGTCTCCTTACGCGAGGGGTCAGTGGATCTCGACAGAGAAGGGGTCAGCAGTACGTCACATGAGTCGACTCACTTGACTAGGAAGGGGTCAGCAGTTAGCTGACAGGACACAAACACCGGACTCATGGGTCAAACTCCTGTGTTTGTTGTACCCATCCACTTCCCTGTCAACCCACATTAAGCAGACTTTCACATTCTTAAGGCTCATTTATACTTCCTTTATGTATGAAAATAGATACATCCTTTACAAGCATTGTAAACGTCACTGCCTTCATACTTCCATGTGTCTTTTGCGATGGTATAGATACAGCCAATAGATGGCGCTAGAGGGCAGAGTCAAGACTATCACACAACAACAAACGAGGCGACAGTGGAGGAGGTCGTAATATTGTACCCAAAAACGGAGGCAGTGCTTTAGTTGGCGGTGGCCTGTGCAGCCATTACCTTCCTGGCATGTCAATGGAGAATTATTTTAACTACTTTCACTACGTATTACTAGAGATTATTATATATTACCAATTTTTTCTATTCCACCATTATTTAAATTTCTTTGTCGTCTCCTATGGCCATTCCTCATTTGAACTATGCTACACTGCCTCCATGATATCCCATGGTACCGGATAGTATGGACAGAAGGCTCTGTCTGTACTCTGTATCTAACATTGAGCATAAGTGAGCTAAATAAATGCAGCATTTTTTGTGGTTGCGCCCTAAGGTAAACAAAGTTCAACTTTGTTGAAAGCCTTGTGATGTGTCTCTCACAGACACTAAAGGGTGCTCTCAGCATCATTATATTGGCACCAGTGGCACTGCCCAAGCGACAAATTTTGACACCTTAGAAATGAGACCAGACAGTCAGCCATGAGGTAATGCAGGATTATACAGAGGCTCTGGTTGTTTTGAGCATAATTCTGTGTTAGAGATTAGCAGAAAGACACCAGTAATTAAGATGCCAATATTAAAAAAACAACAACTCAATGGCAAAAACACACAGCTGATGTGTTGTCAGTTAAAATGGTTTTTATTTGTTTTGTTTCTTTCAGAGCCTTTACCATCATCTGACAGCTGCATTTCCTATATTAGTGACCTTATTCAAGACCCTAATGATAGCCTGATCGCCCAGAATGCATCAGTTCCTATGCCAATGCCCCAAAACAGAGAAGGCAGCACCAGTTCTCAAGACTGTTTTGTTGAGGAAGACAGGCCAGAAGGTCAGCTGACGAACTCTGCTGCTCCACGGAGCATCCTCAAGCGCTTGTCCACTTGTAGCTCTACAGACTCCATGTTCTCTCACCTGGACCTGCAGAGTCCAGTTAGCCTTGATTCTCCCACTGACAGCTGGATAGACAGGAAGCAGGTGAGGTTTAGCCCCATGGTCAGCCAGACAGGAACGGAGTGGCAAGATGGGAGGGAGCTGGGAGAGCACAGTTTGCTGGATGTTGACTCCCTCAATCCCTTTGCTCCGGGAAATAATAGCTACCTTGAGAATGCTGGCACTACCACTGTTGGCACACAAAGGCCTTCACTCTGTCAGAGTCATGTGGATTCACAGGAAGGTGAACTCAACTCCAAAAATGAGGCAAACCTCCAAGAACAAGAAGGTGGCCATCTCCAGGTGCTTGGTGGTAAGACTTTTATTCAAAACCAATGTGTCAACTAAACAGTCAATTAATAAGTCAAACTAACAACCAACAGATATGACTCTACACATTCATAGAAATTTAGATGTGTAGCACCTTATACTGTAATATTTTACTGACCTGAACACCTGAAAATTTAATAAAATTTGTCCTGACTGATATTGTAATAACATTTTTACTGGTAATGTAATACCTTATTGTGTTATTCTCAATACAAAGTGATACTAACTTTGCCTTATCAGGAAATAAATCATCAGGGTTGTAAAAAGTATCCAGAAATGATGTTTATGTTAAAGCAGTGGTTCTCAAACTTTTTCAGTAAGGCCCCCTTTAAAACTTAAAAACCCATAAGTGGATCCCTCTCCCTCGTAATCCCTGGGGATGCTATTGCTTAAAAGTCAAAAAGTTTCTACTTTTAAATGTACTTTAGTTTTAAGGTCAACTTTTTTCTCAAAGATCCACTGTGTATGATTAACTATGATTTAGTGGCACCTCCTGGTTAGAATTCCTTCAGTGTTCATTGTTCAGGAGGTTTGTATTGGGAGCAGACACACAAATGGCCCTATCTAGAGCCAGTGTTTGGTTTGTTTGTACTGGGCTATTGTAGAAAAATGGTGGTGCAACCTGGCAATCTCCATAGACAAGGACCTCCTCCCTATGTAGATAGAAATGGGTCATTGTTAAGTAAAAAAAACCCACAATGATTTAAATATTCAGGTGATTATACACTAAAGAAAATACACTTCTGTCTCACTTGTGTAACATTAACCATCTTCTGCTGCTTTTTTCATCTTGTGTCCAATCTAAAAAAAACAGTCAGCATGGATATGGGCGGATGCACTTTGCATTGATAGGGATTTTAGTTTAATACATCTTTACCTGATAACAACATATCAATGCCATCTGTTGTAAATTTCAAATTCTACATTAAGTCTAAAGTTTGTATTTCCAAACATCAAATCAGTATCAAATGTTAATGTTAGTGTATTCAGAAGGCAAACATGGCACTAACAGTATCATGAACTTTGTATACTTGCATACTTTTTTAAATCACAACATTATCTGTCAAAATCATTACATCATCAGCTAAAAAGAAAAGACAAAATAGAAAGGTATTACAGTAATTATAAAAATGTTATTACAATATTAGTCAGGACATTTTATTACATTATTGGTCATGTTATTTCTTTTTTGAGTTTTCTTACACTTTCAATCAGATTAAGAACAAAATGCATCATATTTTCCAGAAATTATTACATTATTGGGTGCAACAAGACATAAGACGAGCATATACAAAAATGATTTTCACATTCATATTGCATGTGCATGTTCCTGCATGTGGCAAAAGATGCACATTCATGTATGATTGCTTATAGAGTCTAGTGGAAAAGAACAGCAGGAAAACATCTGTTTTTACTGTATTATTGGGTTAATGCACTTTTCTTCAGCATCATGGGTAATCTGTCACAATGTGTCATTCATGTCAACTTTTGTCCACAATTTCGCTATTAATGTCTCATGCCATGTGTTGGACTTTTTCCATTGATTCATTGTATTGCTGTTAAATGAAGTGTGATGTTGCTGTTCAGTATGAAAAAGAGCTGAAGTGCAGCCTTAATCTACTAAACGTATTTAATCCACAATTGGAACTCATGGGTTATGTAAGTGTTATAATGCAGCTTCTTGTAGACTGATAAATTGTGTGTTGAGTGCAAAAGTGGAATTAATTCTTAATGTGTAGATTTTTTTTGTTTTTGTAGCAAATTTAGATTTGTAATGATGCCATACATGTAAGATAATTGGTGGACTACCTGGGTCACTTCTGATAGTGTGTGCAGTGCTGTTTACCATGGTGTCTTTTTATGGTACCACAGAGGGACACCAAACCCTCCGACACAGTGGTCTTTAAAATGTGCTCAGAAATAGCATTTTGCTAAGTGCCCCACTTCATTTGACAGTTATACACCAAGAAAAATCCTACACAGGTATCTTAAATTACACTGTGCAGTGGTAAGTAGAAAAAATGTAAACGAGTGATTCAATAGCTGGTTGCTGTCTTTGCAGATGTCTCTGAGAAGTGTCATTCAGAGTTCCTAAGCCCTGCAGTGCCTAGACTCGTTCCTGCTGAGCAAGAATCAGGTAAGCCCGTTCACTTGGAGACAGAGCCTGCAGAGGAGCGTCACTCCCAGGCTGAGGCCACAGACTGGCCAGCTGGACACAACATTCATCACCAAGAGCTGCCTGAACAAAGACCTGACATTTCTGTCAAGGCCACATCAGGTAGCAAACAGTCAGCTAATGCCAGCTCAAGGAGTTCATCTCATGCTGTTTCACCAAAGCCTAGACAAAGACTGCTTGGAATTTTTAGAAGAGAGAAAGAAAAAACTGCTGAAGTACAGAATCCACAAAAAGAAAAGGCGAAGATACCTGAGCAAAAAGACCCAGGCTACACCTCGACTCTTTCTCAGGGTGCTGCAGATATGACCATGGACAGGCCTGCAAGTGTCAGACCAGAAGCTAAACCCTCTGAGATGACAGAGGTCAAAACACTACAACTAACAGCACTGCAGAACACCCCATTTAAAGAAACAGTGACCTCAGTAGATGCAGATACTCAGCAGGAAGCAACAGAAGGCAGAGTTGTTCCGCTTCCAGAAAGACTATCCAACCTGAAAGCCTTCTGGGAGAGAGAAAACAGTGGTCCCAAAATAATATTTACCAGAGAAGAGGCCAAACGCAAAGATATGGCCAAAACAGGAATAGAAGCTTCACATGGCCGTCAGACTAACTCTGATATGGAGAGCATAAACAACAATCTCTTAACTCAGATGGAAATGACAGCTGAGGATACTGCTGGCAGGTCTCAGGAAAATATTTCATCACCACAGACTGACTGTAGCCTCTCAGATTTATCTAAAGAAGATGGCACATATAGGGCTAACCCAGTCCTCATCTATGACGAAACAGATGACTCTTTAACAGATTCAGTAACAGAGTCACAGATTTCTGAGCCACAAGAAAACATTATCTCTCCTGTACCTTCCTCTGGAACCGTCAACACCCGGAAGCAAGAGAGGGATATACCAGTTCCCCCTCCCAGGCAGTCCTGTTCCAGTCCTCAAGAGGACAGGGCAGCCAAGATCAGTGAGGTTAAGCATTTCTGGGAGAAGGAATATGCAGGACCCAGGGTTATTGCTGCAAGAGTCAAGGAAGCCTCACACAGTTCAATACTCAGTAACAAAGTTTCCCCACAGTCTGATGTGAAAGAGACCTCAGAGAAGTTGGAGGGAGAGGCACAAACATCTCCATACAAAACCAAGTCTAATTTCTCAAAATCACTGAAAGTGACAGACAAGGGTTTTGTCAGTCCAGAAAGGTCACAGCTGAGGAGTTCTGGTAGTGCTGGGGACATACAGTCAACATGTCACCAATACCAAGTCAAAGCTGATACAGAGTATCAAGAGAGGCCTCTCAGTCCTAGTAAATCCCCGACTCCACGATCAAAAGACCAGGACGATGAAGTCAGGAGGAGTCCTTCTAAGACCATCCATCCAAGGGTTCTACCTCGAGAATCCTCCAGTCCTAAGAGATCCACGCTTGAAGGCTCCCCCTTGAAAACCTTTCCAATAGACATCGACCCCCAAACTAAGGTTGTCGAAGAGCAACAATGGAAGCCAATACCAGTTCCAAGACAAAAGAAGAGTCCCTCACATGAAGCAAAGCAGAAAGTGCTGATAGACACCAAAACAGACATCATGTCTCGTCCTCTCCCCCCTCATCCAGAAGACAGAGGGGCTTCTTTAGGCAATTCAAATACACAACAAAGTAGTTCAAGCTCCTCTACTTCACCACAGTCCAAAAAAGCTTCAGAGAAAAAGGTGGAGCCGTTTACACAGCTCGCCAGATCTTTTATCCCACAGGATTATCAGCACTACCTCGGGCCACAGGAGAAGGCCCACGTCCCTCCCTTTTACCAAGAGAGAATTGCTGCTGCAGAGAGTGATGCAGTGCGCACACCGCAAAATACCCTCAAAGGGTTTGTGGGGAACCAGAATGACAGTCTTACTGAGGGAAGTCCTCCTGGGGTCAGTCCTTGGTTTGTACAAAAAAAAGATGGAAACTCCAGCCAAAAGACAACGACCAGGGCCTGGTCTCTGTCTCGGGCAAGTTCAGGCAGTGAGCTTTTGAATTCTTTCTCCATTAATATTTCTTGAAGATAATGATTGAGAAATTGAAACCACAGTGATGTTTTTTTTTTTTTTTTAAATAAATCGAAGTTAACATATTAACATTACAGTGAGTCTGATTTGGCTCAGAGTCAGTATACATGCCCTGACTAATTCTTTCTTCTACATGTTTGTACAGTTTGCTGTGTTTATTGACCCTAATTTTTCTTTTGTGATTCCTTTTCAATCATGTCTGTACAAAACTGTGGAACAAATGTTTGGATTTTAGCTGCCCTTTAACCAGTTTAAATCACAGCCCAGTCACCAGAAAAAAACTGTTGGCATTTTAAGTTTCTGCACACCACAAATGCACTACATTTGCAATTTTCATACATATCATATCAACATTTCTAAAGTGATGTAGTGTACGAGCTGACTTTGTCTACAGGAGGTGGAGGGGATTGTGTAAGTTGTGTCAGATCAGCAAAACACCTGCCAAACTGCAGACCACCACAGACCACCATCCGCGACCAACAAACAACAAAACCAGTTATACTCATACTTACTTTATTAATCCCTGAGGGGAAATTCAGTTTTGTCACTCTGGTGTCACATACACACAGGCCCAAAGTATACACACATGCACCAACAGGACCTTTACATGCATTAAATGAAAAGATGTCAGAGTGACGGGGCTGCCTTGGACATTGCTGTTTTTCTAGCGAGGATTGTGCCTTTAAAACTGAGTATTTTAAGCCAAAACATATTTTCTTAACCATAATTAAGTTGGTTGTCTGCCTAAACATACTCTACCACAGCACTGTAACGTATCCATTACATAATAAATGCAGATGTAACAAATCTGTGGTCTGCAGAAATGTACAATACCAACATTTATTCTGGCCATTAGGATTGTTTTTTAGTTACTATAGTTTTCAAGATGATCATCTTTTGAAGAGCTGCTGATGTGATAGATGTATGGTACTTAATCACTACCATAAAGATTCAAACTGTTGTTACCAACATGAAATGGTCATGTAGGGTCATGATCCTTCAGTTCACTATGATGATAGAGTAGCAACCTTTCTACATCCTAAACTGATTCACTAAGCATTATACTTACATGAAATGTTTGAGAAGCAATATATTTTCAAATGGTTACTTGGTATATCAGAAATCATGTAACATCTGTGTTGAGTCTATTTTCCAGAGCTGATTTTGTTTCATCTGTGGCAGGTCATGATGACAGTTCAAGTCCTGTCATGTCAGCCCTTAAACGGCTATCCTCGAGGCGCGTGTCCTCATCCAAAAGTCTGGAAAACCTCACCTCAAAGACAAGTAACAGAACTCTTTCTTCTTCAGATTCTGTAGTTTGTACTTTAATACAACTGATGCTCATATGGCTTCATTTTGCCAGAGCATTATCTGATATCATTCTTCTACCTTCGGCTGATTAAAGCTGCTTCTGATATGGGAGAGGTGTGTAAATATTACTGTCTTGTTGCCCCTCTTTCCTCTCAGGAGAGGAGAGGAGCCAAAATAACTCCAAAGAAGAAATGAATCAAAGTGTGGAGGACGGTAAACATGTGGTCTTCTCATTATTTACACATTTATCAGAACATACACAAAATAGGCAATTATTTAAACTTCCTGTAAAATCAGCATACTCTTGACATTCTTAGACACATTTTATTTCATCATTGTAAGAGATTCAAAGTCAGATCTTTCTTCCAGTTTCTTCACCATCAGCCAACTCAAAGCAGATGAAAGCCAGCGTGTCAGTAAATGTTCTTCACCAGGACGAGGTAAATCACTCTCAGCTGACTCTTGTACATTGAACACACAACAAAAGGATGATATCTAGTGGTCAGCGTCTGCACTGCAGTCAGTGAACAGATACATGTACCTCTCATTTAAGAGTTGAATGATTGGTTGCTCTTATGGCGGACTTCTGTGCAATGTTCTACCTCTATGACTTTTTACATTTGTGTTTTTTAGTGTCACTCATGCTGTCCTGTTTTTCTCTGATATCAGACAGACAGTGACAGCACTTTTGAGACCAACTTGGGCTGGAGAAGAAACACGGGCAGCTCCATGTCAAACTTAAGCCTCTCCTCGGGAATGGCCTCCATGTCATCTGTATGTCCACATGCAACTTCAAATATGTTCCTGATAAAAAAATCTATGTGACACACAACTGAAACATACTGTGACACGTGGTTAGTGTTGTGAAAGAGTTGCAGTTAGGTTTAGGCAACAAAACAACTTGGTTAGATTTAGAAAACGATAATGTTTTAGTTTAAATTAACTGTTTTGTAACATGATGTACATACGCCATGTCTGCGTAAATTGCAGAAAGTTACGTAAAAGCAACACTGGATTTTGGTTTCACACGTGACATGAACTGTGGTCTCCAGATGAAATGTTTTGTTAATAATTCCCATAATAATTCCAATAATTCCCTAAAACACTGTAGTTTTTTCATGTTGCGTTTGGGTTCTAAAGACAAACAAAAGACAGATGATCAAGGTAATAACTGTAATCATTGTATCTTTACACAAACAATGAGTTAAACTCAGAGGACAATGTTTTCTGTCTTCTGTGTTATGACTGAGTAGGTCAGCGGCAGCATGAGCAGCATTTACCCTGCAGACTTTGGGGACATTGAAGTCCAGGGAAGTATCCAGTTTGCTGTCAACTACATCCAGAAGCTTGGAGAGTTTCACATATTCGTGGTGCACTGCAGGGACCTGGCCGTGGCCGACACGAAGAAGAACTACTCTGACCCGTAAGTGCTTGCTATATACAGTATGATCAAAAGCAAGAAAAAACGTCATATCATCCAGTGATATTTGTGATGTAAAGGTTGGAGAAAGGAGATTCACATGTCAGAAAAGATGCTGAAACATTTGAAATGGAACGTCACATTCGCCAAACAGTTGCCTCTTGCTGTCATTTGAAGAATTTCTATAATTCCACTCTATATGTTGAGAAAAGGAATGTGACTGCAGTGTCTGTTTTGTTGACAGGTATGTGAAATGTTATGTTGTTCCTGACAAAACAAAGTTGGGAAAGAGAAAAACCACTGTAAAAAAGAAGACTTTAAATCCCAACTACAATGAAATCCTCAGGGTAAGAATTCCAGATTTAGTCTTTTACAGATTTCTCATCACCTGTATTACTTATTTAACAAACATCTTTGTTGCTTTCTTCCCTTTGATAGTTTAAAATCATGATTGAAGTGTTGAAAACTCAGAATCTGAATATCTCGGTGTGGCACCACAACACTTTTGGGCGGAACAGTTTCCTGGGTGAGGTGGACTTGGATTTGTCGGAGTGGGACTTCAGCAACACAAACATAAATGAATACGCTCTAAAATCCAGGGTAACGGCTTTATTTCTATACACAATCAGTGTGTTTTGTAGAAGTGAATTTATTAGATATTTTGATTCACTTCAATCATTCAGGTTTCAGCACAAAGTCCAACAGCATCTCCGTCACATATGATGGACAGCAGAGGACAGATGAGAGTTGCCCTGAGGTTCCTGCCGCAGACGTCTCACAGTGAGCTGATGACTCCTCACATTTTATCAGTTCTTTCCTTTGAGTTTTACCTCTTATTGTGATCTGACTGCATCCACAGGTAACAGAACATCTAGGATGGAGACTGGTGAAGTGCAAATATGGGTGAAAGACTGCAAGAGTCTTCCTCCAGTCAGAGGAGTTATTATCGACCCGTTTGTGAAATGGTAGGATGTCCTGCAAACTGTCAGGTCACTGAATATGGACACCCAAAGTCTTCAGAATTATTGTTTGAATTTGTTTATATTTACATGATTTATTTGTCAATGTTATTTATTTAATTAGTTCTGTACACCTGGTTTCAATACTTGGAAGTTTTAGAAGGTCTTTCCAGCTGGACAAATGCTTTTTATCTCCCTCCTGTCCTTCTGCTGCAGCACTGTACTTCCTGACACAAGCCGGAAAAGCCGACAGAAGACGCGGGTGGTGAAGAGGACGGCCAACCCGATGTTCAACCACACCATGGTGTATGACGGCTTCCGATCAGAGGACCTCAGAGAGGCCTGTGTGGAGATCACAGTGTGGGATCACGACCGCCTGAACAACCACTTCATCGGCGGTCTGAGGCTTGGCTTAGGGACAGGTGAGATTCTACTCAATGGTATTCAATCATGCGTCAAGGTTTAAGCCCCAAAGAAACAGAACCCTGTTGAGTTTCTGCTGGTTTGTTGTCTTCCAGAGAAGTTGCTGTGAGCTGGAATGAGCAAGAAACTTTTAACTTGGCCTCATATGTGGAAATGATGTGTAAATGCCTTCAAAATATATGACTCATAGTTGGCCACATGATGGCAACTGTAATTAAGGCCCAAAACCCCTCACTGTATGTCCAGTTGACTTGAAATTTGGCACACATATCCAGCTCAGTTAGCTCTACAAAAAAGCCTCTTGGACTGCCACAATGACACTTTTTTTTTTTTTTTGCTAATTCGCACAATACGACTACACTTTTCTTTCAACACAAAATTTGATACACATCCTTATGGTACTGAGATACACATTTCTACTGTAAATAAGTAATATTGGTCAAAAACATGGCTACCATCAATCAAAAACTCCTCACAAAGGGCAGGGCTTAGCAGTTAATCAGCCATAACTCATTAGGGATTTTTCCAATCATGATAAATCTTAGTAAATATCTTAAGTAAGTGTTGGGATTTACAGCCCAACCCATGGGAGCTGCCACAAGTGTTTACCTCAAAACCCAGTGGACACAATTTCATGAAACTTTGTGCATTTACTGTATGCACGAACAAGCTTGAGACATGCAATTTGGCACCATAACTGGAAATGAAGTTGCAAGGTGTAAAACATACATACATACATACACAAACATATTTTTCACCAGCCAAATAAAAAAATCATGCCTTGTTTGACGAAAAATAATTACCTTACGTTTTTAGTATGAAAATCCAACTTTAGGAAAACCCAACCCTGTCCTTTGTGTTTCTTTGGCGTGCTTGCGGCAAAGTCTGCAGCTCATCGTGTTGGTGTGCGGGTCGTAGGTCAGCCATGACCGCGGCTGGCCAGCCTCGTCTAGTTTCCATTTTTCAATAAAATGCCGTGCGACATTTGTACTCCGTTTAACTGTCTGTTCTTCTTGTCCAAGTCCAACATGTTCATCTTTGTTTTTCCTCTTTTCTGGCGGTGGCTTCACGGCAGAAATGTGTCAGAAGTTACCATAGAATGCCCAGGGTTCCGGTAGCTGACGTCATGCGTTCCCGGCACACGTACAATATGCCGTGAGGGTCAAAATAGTCTGACACAGCTGGCAAAAATGGTTGAAGCACATAAAAAACCCACATGCAATTCAAAATTTTCCATCCGCCACTGGCGGGTGTGTGTTTTTGTTTTACATGCCAGACTCATTTTTACCCACCATTGGCGCTTAGCGGGTGTTAATTTTACGCCCTGTGTAGTTGTATGCTTCACATCAGATTTGACTGCAATTGGCCTGATGGTGGGGCTATAATTGACAGCTGGAAAAGTTCAAACTCTGACAGGCCACACCCCTCATACAGTAAGCCTTGTGGACTTGAAGTCTGACACACATCTACATCTCAATGTCCTCTACAAAAAAGCCTCAGGACAATTAAGGCCACCATACTACATTATTTGCTGGTTTGCATAATATGTTAAACAATAGTATTAATAGACTTTCTTGGATTTTGGCTATCATCATCAAATTTGGTATATAGCCTTGTGGGACTGTGATATACAATCCTACTGTGTATGAGCAAGATCAGTCAAAAAACATGGCTGCCATCCTTCAAAAGTTCTGCACACTCAGTGGAGACATCCTGCATTGAGTCCTGAACGTACAAACCAAGTTTTATTCATATCGATTAAGAGGGGGAAAAAAGGCAGGACTCAGTACTTCTACAGACAAAACTGACCCAGCTAAAGTGACATTGCTCAGCTTTGTGAGGCCCAAACCCTGCTCATTACCACTTGCCACTTTGGGCAGTTAAGCTGCTTCCTTCTTTTGGCAGAGAATAGGCTGCAGTTTTTTATTATTCAGTTTTATTATTCAATGATACCTTCATATTAACACAATTATTTCTGTGCCTTTCTGTGCAGGGAAGAGTTATGGGGTGGAAGTGGACTGGATGGATTCAGCGACAGATGAAGCAAATTTGTGGCAGAGGATGTTACAGTCTGATGGTGACTGGGTGGAGGATGTTTTACCTCTGAGAATGTTTGTAATGGCTAAAAGCATGTCAAAGTGAGAGTGTATGAAATGTGTTGATAAGTATGTGGAAATGTCCTGGGAGCGCACTGCATATACATTTGGATGAATCTACAAACTACACTATGAGTGGTACCAGCAGCCTTGATGATCAAAGTGCACGTATCTGTATAACTGATGATCATTGTACAATAAATGAATACACAAGGTATTTTAGTTTGTATAGCTCAAACCACATGTTAAATTTGTCATCTGAAAAAGTTAATTATTTATTAAAATATATATACAAAATAGGGCAGAGGATACAATCTAAGTTACAAAACATGCAAACTGTCTTGATCTGAGCACTTATAATTTGTATATAGTCCTTTTGTTCTTAATGTGATTACTGCATCAAGCGGTTCTGTCTTTAATAAACAGCCTATTAATGTGACTTGTGATTTTGTATTGAGATGTTTCATTCATGTTTCATTTGTGTTAAAAAAGTCAATTCATCAAGTCCTTTGAAAACAGACAGTATGGTTGAGTTACTGGCAGATAATAGATGATAGCTGTTAACATAATCATAAATATTTATATCTATGGAAGCGTATTGCTGCCATACCAGAATAAAAAACAGATCAGTATAAGTAAGATGTTTTTCACATGATTAAGGTCAAGAAACTTATCACATTATTACAAGAACATTTCTTGTTTTAACAATGTACTATTTATCTTTTTATAATGTGAAACTTTCCATGTTAGAACCTGATATCTTACTGTAATAACATAAAGTGTTTCATGTTATACTGTGATCACACATTCTTTTACCATTAAACATTTCAAGTTGTAAAGAGATAAGTTGATCCTAGGCAGATGTGGACTCTCCTTGATATGTAGCCTGGCTCTTGGCTTAAATTTTGCACTGAAATGGCATCACCATGACCCCACTTTTGAGAGTTCTACTGTCATGGTGCTTAGATGTGGTGAGATGGAGCGGCACTGAACGCTCCACCGAAACAAGTTACACCATCTCAGCTACATCCAGGCTGGGTGTGTCGTGACCCAAAGTACAGTGAGGCATTTCCTGAAGTTTCTGTACTCCTGTGGTGTTGAGAAAAGACAGAGAAATCACCTGATGGTTGGGATTACTTTGTTGAATAGGCATGAAGCCATATGTTTTGAAAAACATAATTTGCTCCTTTTAAATCCTTACCAAATGTTTTTATTGTATCAGCACAACACAAAATTAGGCTTAGAGTTGATATACGTTAGTACAGTTGCATTTCTAAGTTTGGGTCAATATTCTGTTTACTGAGAATAGCTAAGTAAGTAAAAGAGTACCTGATTTCTGAAAGGCAAAAAGTGAAAGATCAAACATTCCTTCAATATTTTAAGCAAGATTACATTTTAATTTCGATCTTTTACAGTTTCAAAATAACAAAAAAGGAAAAGGGCCTAAAGCAAAAGTTTGGGCACCCTGCATAGTTAGTATTTAGTAACGTCCTCTTTGGCAAGTAACCAGCATAAAGCCTTTCAGTTCTTGTCTTGGGGATTTTCACCCATTCTTATTGCAAAAGGCTTCAAGTTCTGTGAGATTCTTCTATTTTGCATGCACTGCTCTTTTGAGGTCTATCCACAGATTTTTAATGATGTTCAGGTCAGGGGACTGTGAGGGCCATGGCAAAACCTTCAGCTTTTACCTCTTGAGGTAATGCATTGTGGATTTCGAGGGGTTTAGGATCATTGTCCTGTTGTAGAAGCCATCCTCTCGTCATCTTCAGCTTTTTTACAGATGCTGTGATGTTTGCTTCCAGAATTTGATAGAATTTAATTGAACCCATTCTTCCCTTGACCTGTAAAAAGTTCCCCGTGCCACTGGCTGCAACACAAGCCCAAAACATGATCGATCCACTCCCGTGTTTAACAGTTGGACAGGTGTTCTTTTCATGAAATTCTGCACCCTTTTTTCTCCACGTCCAAAAAGTTATATTTTGACTCTATTGGTCCACAGGACTTGTGTCCAAAAAGCATCTGGCTTGTTTAGATGTTCCTTTGCAAACCTCTGACACTGAATTTTGTGGTGAGGGCACAGTAAGGGTTTTCTTCTGATGGCTCTTCCATGAAGATCATATTTGTACAGGTGTCACTGCACAGTAGAACAGTGCACCACCACTCCAGAGTCTGATAGATCTTTCTGCAGGTCTTTTGCAGTCAGACAGGGGTTTTGATTTGCCTTTCTAACAATCCTACGAGCAGTTCTCTCAAAAAAATTTTTTGATTGCTCAGTCTTCAACTTGACCTCCACAGTTCCTGTTAACTGCCATTTCTTAATTACTTTACAAACTGAGGAAACAGCTACCTGAAAACACTTTGCCATCTTCATATAGTCTTCTCCTGCTTTGCGGTTATCAGGTATTTTAGTTTTCAGAGTACTAGGCAACTGTTTAGAGGAGCCCATGGCTGCTGATTGTTGAGACAGGGTTTCAGGAGTCAGAGTATTTATAAAGCTTTGAAATTTGCACCACCTGTTCTTTCCTAATGATGACTGTGAACAAGCCATAGCCCTAACAAGCTAATTAAGGTCTAAGACTATGGCAAAGGTTGTCTGAGAGTTCAAAGATCTTGGGGTGCCCAATCTTTTGCATGGTGCTCCTTTCCTTTTTTTCACTCAAAAATTGTACAAAACAAAAATAATACACTGATCTTACTTAAAATGTTGAAAACCATGTTTGATCTGTAACGTCATGCCTTCATGGAGATCAGTTCATCTTCTACTCACTCAACTATTCACAGTAAAATAAATTTTGAACATGGGTGCCTAGATTTTTGCATGCTACTGTACATGTGTGACATCAGTCAATTGCTTCATCTTCTCTCAACACCACAGGAGTATAAAAACTTCAAGAAATGCTCCACTGTACTTTGGGTCCCAACATACCCGGCTTGGATGCAGCTGAGATGGTGTAGCTTGTGCATGCATACGTATCACAGTATCATCCACCGCTCTCAGTAACAGCTGAATCGTACCATGTCTCAACCGCTAAACAAAAAGTAGAACCAAAGTAGAACCAAATCAGATTGTGTAAATGAGCAATATTCCTCAGTTTATCCATTCTCATGAGTTTCACATTATAACAATATAGGCTGAGTTATTGTATTATAATGTGAAATGTTTTATATTTTAACAATATAAACAATATATTCTTTATAACAGGAAATATTTCTTGTTATAATGTGATAAGTTTGTAAACCTTAATAACATAAAAATACTCTTCCTACAAATTTTAAAAAATTGCTATGATACTGAAACATCTTGTTATAATATTCTTTCACAATGAATTATAAGATTTTCAGTTGTTTTCCGTGACATTCAGCCGTTATATTCATTTGTGACTCTCCTCAGCAATAACAAATTATGAGCATTATTCATTTGAGGCCTCTGGATAGACAGCAATCAGTGGCCAGCAGGAAAGTCTTTTTTGTAGCTGAAACAAATGGACTGCAAGGGCCAGAAAACATTTTAGAAAATCATTCTAGAATCTAAGGTTGGCTCTGCATGATATTATATATGAATGTTTTGATTTCATTTTTTATTCTTTACTTTTTATCTGGGTGCTGTTAAATTCACTCTTTCCAAGTTACAGACCTGTCGAGCAACAACTGCAGCAATACTGTATTTTCTATTTTCTTCATTGACCACTAGAGGCTGCTGCTGGGCCACAAATAACAACTCTTGAGAGACATGTTCCCAAGCCTTCCTGCAACTCATTGCCATTTACTACCACTTACACTCACACAAAGCTGAGACAAGGCACAGTCTTGCCCTGTTTTAAAAGAAAACGCTGTTTTATCATTCTATTCGGCATGCTTGGGAAATCTCAGTAAGTTATGTAAATATAATTTAAAGACAAGACAAAACATATGCACAATGCATTTATATGCATGTGATGTATTTGTATTGCATGCACATAATACAGCCTATATTATTCATGCAGTTATTTTTGTAGTTTGATTGACTAAACATATGGCATATTAAAATGCCCAGCCATGGACGTGAGAATAATAATTATTAGAATTAAAACAATTTTCATAATTCCTACAGTACATTTAATGCAGCAATATTTCAACTTTCACCTTCGCACAGGTCTAAAGGGCTCTCATTGGTTGATCCGCCCTGATGCGACAAGAAATCCCGCCATACGATTGGTTGGCTCGTCCTGTCAATCGCGGGGGAACCAGCTAACCAGCAACCAGCCTCTGCGTTGCTAAGGTAAGTTAAACAGCTGCGTCAAGTTCCCCGCATTTCACCCTAAAGTCAGGCAACTGTGCCTTTCAAAATAAAATCATTCAGCGTGCCACTTTGGGAATTTAAAACTATTTAAGGCGGGCTACTGGGGTTTTTAGATAAACCAAAAACATGGGATATACGTAGGCTAGACTAGAACTATCATTGGAAAATGAAAAAGCACAGACAACGCAACACCCCATTTTTCTGACGGCATAACAATGACATTGTGGATTAAAGCATTATAAACCATTTTAAATATAAAAGATAAATTCACCCGTTTTGCTCAAGCTGCAATTCTGGTTCAAAGCTATAAGGGACTGTTTGTTATTTATGAGGGGGTGGTGCAAAACGTGGGAGGCATGACAATTTTTTAAGCACTGGGGAAGGACTGTTTATTATTTTTGGCATAAAGGAGGAACACAACATTAAATGGTTGTGTTTTGCATTGATTTTAAATACCATCTGAACTCTAAAACAAGCTTTAAATGCATGTTTTCTTTAAAAGTTGCCCAAATCACACTATTTATCGTAGCCACATCATGCACGAAGAATGCTTCCATTAGGAAATGTAACCAATCTGGGCCTAAAATAGTGATATTTCATCAAAAGCACTTTATTTTACATGCTCATTTTTAATTTGGCCAAAAAATAAACTGTCTGCATTATGAGATCCAGAAAAAAACATCAATAAATTCTCCACTCCTGCATAGATGGCAGAAGAGAAAAACCAAGGCTATTGTCAATTCCAGGATTTTTTTCAACTTTTAGCTTTCAAACATCAAAGGTTTTTAAAATCTTATAATGTCCACCGTGCCAATACTGGTATTATTTTTGACTGACTGTTGCTGTTGTGTATTTATTTGGGAAAATGGTCATTGTGCATGTTGCTAATGCTGCATGGGAGCACGCTGTGATGCCTGCATGAGTGTGTGTGATGTGTTCGTTTATCAGATTTTGTTGGTGTTGTGGTAGGACCAATGACGGGAGGCTGTCATGCACCCGTATTCTGCTGAACTGCACACACAGCTTGAGTGATTATGATGATGCGATCTGTAAGGAGGGTTTGCACTTTGCTTCAGAAATTAGCTGCTTGTTTTGGTGATAACTCTGCTGTTCTGTTAGCTCGTTGCATTGGCTCTAGTCTCTATATACAGACTCTACATTCAGTGAACGTAGAGTCTGTAGGCAAACCTCGGAGATCTTGCCTCCGGAAGAAGAGCGGAAGAGCCCTGGTTTCCGGTACTAGGCTGTTTGTAATCTGTGTGATATTGATCTATCACGTTTGAGCCGGCTGCAGTTGTTGCCAGGTTAAACGTTCTGTGCGGTGAACTAACAAGGTGGAACATAATTGGCGTCACTGCAAACTCTGAATCCATCGCAATGGTTCAGCATATTTACTTATATATAAACGGAAGTCGGAAACGGAAATTCGCCTCCTCAAACAGGAATGCCAAAAAAATCGGGGGGCTGCCTCCAAAGGCTGTATCGCCATCTGCCGGAAGTCAGACGCCGAATACAGCCGATGGGTTCCGAGAATGCATTGGCTCCAATAATATAAAACAATATGGTTATTTATTGTGGAGGGAGGGTCATGCATTTTCCTCTAGTCACTAGGGGACACTTAAGAAAAATATCTGTAGTTTCAAGGAGAGTCAAGATAAAAAATTGAAAAAGTGAAGTCCCACCCCAGCCACCCCCCTCCTCTGATGAGTAAAGAACAGTCCCTAAAAAATGTAACGCCGACAACCGTTTTATTTTGAAAGCAGTAAGCGGAAGTCCCGTATCTCATTGTGACAAGCTTTTCCCTGGCACTTAAAACTGTTGGTGATGCTGTCAGTTCATATGGCTAGCGCTACTGTACAGTACCTGGTTAAAGAATAAAGAGATGTGGCAGCTCGAGGACAGTGCTGTGTTTTATGAGGAGAAATGTCCGGCGAATGCACAGTCACCATTTTACGGAAAATGAAAATACATGGAGTCATTTGAGAGCCATGCGTTTTCTCCCACAGTTGGCAGGCAGGTATTTTCCTACAGCCAGGCGTCGCACTGGGAAAGCATTTCACTTGGCACCGCCGCTGGCTGGTGATTTAGCATGAATGCTAGCTAACTTATGAACAACACGCATGTTTATATTTAGCCGTAGAAGCAACGTTAACAGGCAGCAGCAGTTTTTTATTTTAATTTATATTTTTTATGAATTGTCGTTGTCCGCCTCATGGGGGGTTCACACATGTCCCTCCATAAGTCAGAACCTCCAGACATAAACTCTGAAGTGTCTGTTACATGTTAGCTGGCATCTCCTACATCGTGAGAAGAAACCGTGTGTAGTGTTGTAGGCGTGTGTTTCGTCTTGCAGGCAGGTAAAGAAACTTCAGATGTGCACTGTCAGGCAGGATAAATGATGTGGAGCAGCTCTTCAGACAGGGAACCGACCCAGGACTGCCACACTACACCAGCTGTGTGTCACTGTGGACGGAGCTGAGAGTGTTAACCCAGACGAGTCCTCAGACCTGACAGCTCCACCTCGCCATGGGACCCTAAACCAGCTTTTCTACACCATCTTCATCCACCTGTGAGGACTTCTGGGCTTGGTGTCCACCCGTCTGTCTCCAGCTCTGTATTGTCACCCGTCTGTCTGTGAGAAGATGTTTGGACCAGCAGTGATTCAGTCATGACAAGGCATGTCTATGGTCTGCAGCCAAAGGATGCATTTCTGAAGTGGACCCAGACAGAAGTGATACACAACCTCATGGTGCAGAATATGTTAAAATCAGGGGTTCCGGGGCATTCTCCCACCAAGGACTCTAAAATTACAGAGTAGATAAAAGCTGATGAGGCGTTGCTATAGGGGACCTGATCTGAGCCTCTTGTGGATTACTGTTGGTGCTGTCATCTGGGACAGAGACACCTGTGATCACATTATTTAGTCCGTGGAATTAATCTTTTCCTCTTTGGACGCAGACCCCCCCTGGATACCTGCCCAGGGCCCCCCTGGTGGTCCCTGGACTCCACGTTTGGAGCCCCTGGTTGAAGTTCTCAGAGCTCTTGGAGAAGAGCTACATTTATTGAAACCCTTCCTGTTTTCTGTCATCCCACCAAGAAAGACCTTTTTTTACCATGCATTGAAGACTGAACTGGAAGCCTTAGCGAGAGTCAAGTTTACACGGAGTCAGCCATGCCTATCAGAAAAAAAGGTGAGTTACTGTATGTGCCACAGGTAATGAGAGTTTTTGCTCCTCCAGCTTCCATCCGACTCCATAAAATGTGACTGATAAGGAAGCTGTCACATCACCTGTGTTGCATTTATTCATGGTTCAGAGAATCAGTCTAAGCTCAGGTTTGGCTGTACTACCTTTTGCTTTCCATTAGCCTCAGGAAAGACTACATGGCTAACGGTATGTGGACATTACTCCACACAGGTGCTAGTGTTGCCCAACTTCAACAACAGTTTGTCCTTTTACTGTTTCAACATGACAACACCCCCTGCATAAAGCCAGCTCCATACAGAAATGTTGTTTTGTGTAATTGCTGTAAAAGAAGTTGACTAGCTTGCACAGAGTCCTGACCTTAACCCCACCCAACATCTTTGGGATGACCTGGAACAGTGATTGTGATCCAGGCCTTATAGCCCAACATTTGTGCTGGACTTCAGTGATGTTCTTGTAGCTGAATGGTAGCTACAGCTTCCACAATGGAATGACCCGTTCAACTATCACATATATCTGGAATGCTGGGGTGTCCACATGCATTTGACCATATATTGTTTTGTCTTCTGTCCTATTCTAATGAAATGTGAACAGGGGCTGTTGACTGTGCAGCTTTGCATGGAGCTGATGGTACACCTCCTAAACCCAGTTTGCTCACTTATATATTTACAGACAAGTATATGGGCTGATGTACTTCTTAGTGACCTTATTTACCATCATTGACAATATTGTCCCTTCACACTTAATACTGTCAAATGAATACTGTATAAAATATGAAGAATATATATATTTATTATATGTAGAAAGCAAACCAAGAAAACACCAAAGCCTGTCTTATCTGCCCCCTCCTCTGCAGACACAGCTCGAGCCTTGGGGCTTTTGGAGGAGTACTGCACTAAACTGAGGAAGCCGGAGGAGCAGCAGCTCAAAACTGCCATTCAGAGAGTAATGGGAATTTTCAAAAGCAACCTGTTTGAAGCTCTTCTTGGTAAGTCAGTGAAGCACAACCAATCCATCACGCAACTGGTATTTTCTGTCAACTTCACATTGAAGTGGTTTTCAGTAAAACTAAAGCATTTCAAAGCAGTGTCATATTTTTGAAGTACTAAAGGTATACACGACTGTGTGGCTGGCTCCTTATGAGCTCACCAAACCTTACATTACATTTAATAGCTTGTTTATTTTATATCTTAACTTATTATAAACAATAAGCAGCTGTGTGTTTATAATTACAGACAATAAACAATAAAATCACACAACTTTAATGGCAGATGCAGAGGCTCACACCATGACTGCAGTCTTTCTAAATGCATCCACAGTTTGATTAGTCCAGTCTTTACACCACACAGGTCTCTCAGTGCATGTGCGATCAGAGTTGTGGGGGTCCTGGAAAAAAACCCATTCCATTTAATAATGCTCTGTTTCCAGTGACGCCATACAGAATGCAAACAACAACAATAGTTTGTGTATTGAATATCTTCTGTAATTTATGCATATAAATGTATTAAAAATAATGTAACCCTATTATACAACAGTAAAACAGAAAGCAAACTTGCACATTACATACAGGCCTGTTTCAAAACAGTCTCAGCAACATACAGAACACTGCAGGCCACTACCATTTCCTTGTTGGTGTAGCATCATTGGATTATTATCGACAGGAGTGAATACAGCATCTGCTGTTCCAGTAGGCGTTGCAGTGAAAGATCACTGGAATGTCCTAAGTAATATTCTACTTATTTTTGAAATCAGGTACATTTTACAAACCTAAAAATATGAAGTTATTGTCTACCAGTGGTCCCGGGGGACCACTGTGCCTTTAACGCTGGTGCATTTTTCAGACGACAGCAGCACACATAGCTTCAGAGGGCCTGGGGTGAGAGCGGGCGGGCAGACGGGCATGTGTCAGATCTGTGCATAGTATTGGCACGAAATCACAGACACATCAACAACATTACTATGATAACATCCAAAACAGAAGATTCACTCTCAGTGGTTTCTATGACATGAGGAACACTTTCAAAATACTAATGAGATACAAAAATACACAGAGCTACCCACAGGACCATAGCCCCACCTAGTAAAAAAGTTATGCCATGCCACTGTTCCATGAGTTCAACATGGATTTGTTTCCACTGTAGTATCATCAGGTAAAAAAATAGGGTGCATCCCCTGAATGCTTTGATACTTCACTGCATCCTTCTGATTTTAATGCTTTAGAGACACAGGGCACATACCTAGCAACATCACTGCTCAGTAGTGCACTTCTAAAGAAACCTAGACTTGATCCTCTGGATTTTTGGATTTTATGATTGGGATTTTCTGTTCACACCATAACACTGAAATTGCCCTTTTTAGAGTAACAGACAGTTTTTTTATTTTTTATTTTAATTCTTCTTGATCTCAGCTCATCACGTGACACAGTTGATCATTCTGTTCTGTTGGATTGCCTTGAAAAGGGGGTTGGCATCAGGCAATCTGCTCTATACTGGTTTAAATCTTAATTGTCAGACAAAAATTTTTTGGTGTTGGTCGCTGATGCCCCCTCCTCTGTGGTCCTGCTGACCTATGGTGTTCCACCAGGCTCCATCCTTGGTCCCATGTCATTATGTGTATAGATGCTGTCACTGGAACATATCATACATAACACAAATTCAGTACCATTGTCATGCAGATAACATGCAAATCTAAATCCCATTAAAAAATTGTGAAGGAGACACCTTTCAAGATCTTGTCATTATCTTGTCTGTTAGAATTAAAGTGCTGGCTGTCCCAAAACATTTTCCAGCCAAATGAAAACAAATCTGAAATCCCTTTTTTTGGTACTCCAAAGTCTATCCTAGTTTTACAAAAACATCTTGGCTCTCTGTGAACAAATGTCAGACTGCAGCCAGAAACCTGAGAGTAATATCTAATGGAGAATAATTTAGAAAAGTTTCAATCATGTTTATTCTTGTTTTTATCATTTCGGAGCATCTGAAAAATTAAATCATAATTGTTTATAGTTAAATAATTGTTTATTATTGTTATTCATTGTTGTTATTTAGGAGTCACAGTTTGGTGTGAATTCAGTACAGCGGTATAAACAAATGCATGTTTTCAGTTATTTTGACAGTAGTGCAAGTGTCAAAGACAGACACAATCCCCCTGCTGGAAACCGAGGTAGCACTTTGTCCATTGACAACTTTGGTAAACTATTTTCATTATAAAAATAAGGAAGATCTCAAACATTGCTGTATTACACTGTATGAACACTGAAAAAATACTTTTTCAAACTTAAAAACATCTCTTGGCTCGAAATTGTAAATACAGAATATACAGGTGAATGAAAAAGTAAAACTTGTGCATTACAATGAGAGTTACAGTCAGTTCCACTATGGCTTTATGTCAGTGTAAATACCTTTTGCTTCAGTTACCGTTTAATCCCGTTCTGCTTTTGCATCTAAAGGGGGATAAGCAAACAAGTTCCATTTTGTTTTGTCGTCCTTTTGATTGGTACATTTTGGTGATGCCGCTGAATATGCGTTAGCATGTTTGACGTGTTTCCATCATATCCGCTTCATCTTCAACTCTCTCTGTAGCTGTTGTAGCTGATTAGGAACCTGCAGGCGGGTCTTCTATTCCCAGCATTTCATTTACGTTAGCCATAGTGTGACTGACTCACATGCCGGTCTCTTTGTGCTGAACTCAGTACATGTTGGTAACGGCATACAGCTAAAGTTTTCCAAATGGAACTCATGCCTCTGAAATTAGGTTCCACATCACATGCATCAATCTACATACCATGTATGCGCTGCTTGCACTGAACTGTAACCCCAGCACTGTGACGTTTTTGCAGAGATACGCAAACTGTTAAAGCCCTAACCAAATCACTATGTCTTAATAAAATATGATCTATTGAAATTAAATGCAAAATGCAACTCTGAGAAGTCCAAAAATCCACCCCTGATTGCTTGTAAACATGGGACAGCCCGTGTTAACACGACAGGTACAGGTCCTGGGCCTCGATGGATGACTGGCAGTGAGAAATCTAAATCTTGGCTGCTTTGCCAAATGAGTTGTCTCTGAAGCCTCTGTATCCCCAGTTTTCTCTTCCTCATCATCAGTCCCCTCCTCCTGCAGTCTTGATGGCAAACTCTGAGTAGTGTAGACCCCCCTCCTTTATTTTGTAGAAGATTCTGAGTTCTCTCATTATCATTTTAAATAAGGGCTTCAACTGATAAATGGGGGTTAACAAAACATGCAACCACAGCAAGAGGAGACAACTTGTTGGCTGTGATAGCAAGGAAGCAGCTGAAACATTGATCCATATTTGCACTCATATACTGTGCAATTGGAGCTATGTCCCTGGCATGAGCTATGGAGAACTCATACAGGTGACTCCTCAAGTCCAAGTTATTTTTAATCATTTCTAATGCCAGACATAAGGGCCAAATCAAACCATCTGTGTTTTTTAAACCCACAAACAGTGGCAGGGATGCTAGCAGCTCTGTTGCTGATGGGAGGGAAGCTAGTCCTGGCCAGAGCACTAGCAGCTGTCCTGCCGTAACTAGACAAAAAAACAACAACCAAAAAATCCCCCGAAAACACAGGCTTTGATCCATTTTGGCTGTCAGAGAGAAAATTGTCCTTCTGGGGTTTACAGGATTGATTGATGGTAAGATTAGGTGCAAAAGTAAAAAATGTGTACACATATGAATGTTCTTGTTGTTAAAGATGGGGTAGCCAGAAATCTGGAACATGTTAAGAAAAAAAAAAAAAATGCAAGAAAAAAAAGGGCAGACTTTAAAAAAATACACCCTCCTCCTGCAGCTCTCCCCTCTTTGTCCCAAGCCCCTCCCACCAGATGACCACTGGCATATGCCCCGTGTTTCATTCAGTAACCCAGTGTTTCCTATGCATTGATTCATTTATTCTTATTTCATTGTAGAGTTGTCCTCAGTGCATTCACTGAGCCTCCCCTTGCTCCACCCTCTCTGTTTATCAGACCACAAATGACACAAGAATCGGCTAGCTAGCCACCCCATTGTTCCTCCACCTCGCTCCTTGCCGAAGTGGACTGCTTGACTGTGAGGAGAGCAGGCAGCAGCTCTGGAGCTACTAACCTTCGTTCAGCTGTAGCAACTTAAATTCAGCCAGCGCCAACCCCCCCGGTCTAACCTGTGTAACAGCAGCAACAGAAAGTTTGCTGATTTGGGGCTGTCCAGCCCTCTGAAGCTGGTGTTTGTGCTGGCTGGATCTGGGTACTTGCTGCTACTGACTATGAGTCTGTCTCTGGAGCGGCTGCCCACACTGCTATGGATGAGGTGGTCTGTAGTGGTGGGGAGTGAGGCGGATGACACACTGTGATTCAAGGCTCTAGCTAGGGCTGCACGGTATATGCGGTAGATGGTAGAAATGATATAAATTTGGCCCACGGTAGAGATTTGCGCTCTACCGTCCTATCGTCGATGACGTCATCACACCTGCCTCAGTGTGAAAATGGCTGCAAGCACAGAGACAGCGGAGCAAGAGGAGCTGGTTCACGTCCGTGATTTAGCGTAGCACGTGCAACATGTGTTGCTGGAGAACTTGTGAGTGAGTGAGTTATGAACAGCCCCGGACTTCTCAGACTCTTTTAGCGACTTACCGCTCAGAGGGAACTCATTCAGTGTCTCCTCTGGCAGCAGCACAGCGTCTCTCCCCTCTCCTCTCTCGCCGTGCGCACACCGGAGTTGGTTTTCGGCAAGAGAGTTTGTCATAAACCTTTGGTAATGTAAACATATGTGACGCTAGGGGCTCCACAAAAAACTCCATATGTGAATGTGTGATAGTTGTGGTATCATAGCAGCCTGTCACAGGTTACAGCGTGATGATTAGAGGAGAAATGGCAGAGCATAAAGGTCCAGGTGGAAAAAACACAACTCAGTCATTTAGGATTTTGCTAAAAGAAGGAAATTACCTTTTGATATAGATCCCAGGGAACATTTTGCACCATAGAGTACTGGGTTTTAATTTTGAGTTTTGAGATCTGCATTCTGCACAATAAATGCTCTAAAAAATACATTATATCTTTGCTTTTGTTGTTGTTGTTGTTTTTTTTTTTATCAATTTAGCTTTGCTAAGGGACTACAAAACCCATTCAGAAACACTTCTATTATAACTTTTACACTTAAATTTATACTGTTACCGTGAAGGGATTCGATTTATACCGTGATATAAATTTTAGGTCATACCGCCCAGCCCTAGCTCTAGCTAACGTTACCTACATATACATGCACTTGATTTTAGCTGCAGCTGTCAACCTTTGGCTCCAGTTAGCAGAATTAGCAACATTTTGTCTCCATCTCTGAAACACTTCACCAGTATTAACATGTGTTTTATTACATTTATGATTAAAATAAATACTTTTACAATAGATTATGTCGTCATACAAAAAACATAGCTGACGTGTTGGTGATATCTCAGCGGGACTTCCTCAGGTTGGCATTGTTAAAATCTTCAGCCACAATAAAAATAGTCTCCTGTTGTGAGGTCGAGGTCCTGTCGATAACTCTATACAGCTTGTCTAGGGCTTGGTTGGTGCGGGTTGTGGTGCAATGTAAACAAAACCATAGTGTTGCAGTTCTTAGTGTTCCTTTGAAAAGCCATCCTATCCAGTAACTGGACATTTGCTAGAAGAGTACTTGGTAGAGGGGGCAGGTTTTCACATTTTCCCAGCCTGACCAGAACTCTTGGTTCCTTTGTCTCAGCTGTTTTCCATGTACATTAACAGGTAATCTCAGCCGTGAATATTCTGTGTTGTTTGTTTTATGGTGGTAAAAAGAAGTGTTGTCCACCAGCACAAGTTGTTGTCAATCATTGGATAGGGTTCGCTTACATGTTGCCATAAAGTAATAAAGATGTAACAGAAAAAAACAAATAAACTAGAACAGTCTCTGGCGCTATCTTCTCTTCCTGTGACCAGTAAAAAAGTGGGAAAACAATTCACATAACCTCCTTAGTTAAAACAGAGTTGCAAAGTAGTGATTTTTCATATATATTTTAATAGAACAAAGATTCTGGCTTTCATAGATTCAGTTATCCCTCACAGAGGTCAACTGAACTTGTTTGGCAGTACCGTAGGCCTAGGTATTAGGTTTTACATAATATGTAGCAGCTGTCTGGCTTAAGCCTTTGTGACATTCAGTGTTTACCATAAATCTAATTTATTTAGCTCATACTGATATTTTTTGTTACTTAAATTTTTATATTGATCTGCCAGTATATTTCATTCATGTGGTCTTGTTAATCTGTAAATTCAGTGCTGTTTTGCTGCCAAAAATTAATGCTCAGAACTAATTGCAGCATATCAGCCTGAGGGAAACTTTGGATACTGTGCATTTTGAAAGACATTTGCCATTTATGAGTACACAGACTGTTGACTAGCAGATAGGACTGCCACTTTAGCAGGTTAACATGAATTAGAACTGAGGTTGAATTAGTTTCAATGAACGTAACTTGTGTAGCCATAGGAGTGTGTCCACATATTGTATTTATTTGGTAGAAAAGTGGTGGCAGGGTGCTGAGAAGTGCTTCATCCTAGCACTTTTTTTGATCACGTGTTACATGTAGGTTTTGTTTCTGGCAACAATATCTTGACGTTAACGTTAGCTAGGGTTGACTACACAGTTAACCACAGGTTTACGCACACGGTGATAAAAACACAACACCCACCAGCAACATTCAGTGTCTGGCTGATCTGTTCCCACAAATGGGCTTTTCTGTCTTCGTTGTTGATAGTTTTTGACTGACATATCATACAGCTCGGGATAGACAGTTGCTGAAGGAGTGGTGGTGACGACACCAGCACCTTTCTTGTCCAAATAGAATCTCTTGGAGCTCCTCATTGGGAACAATTTAAAAGAGATGCTGCTACTGTGGACCCAATGTGGACACAGGCTCATAATCTAAAATATCCTGTAGAGGTGATGACGATCCTTTCATTTGTTGGGCCCTCACTGCCTTATTCAGGGGCCCCCTCACATTTTATCGTCGGGAGAATGTTATTGCAGGCAGTTGCAGTTTACAGTTGGCAAACCGACTCACTTTCATCCACGATTTTTCCATCTACAGTGTTGAATCCAAAATACTTCCACATGTTACTTTTTTTGTTTGGTGTCATGATTATTCATTCAGCATAACTCACTAGTTTCCTCAATTTTCTTTTTGGCGTTGAACAATAGCTTGCTAGTGCATTTGGGCATGCATTAGGTCAGAGGGGCTGTACAGTTTCCCCTTGCTGGAGTACCATGTACCATGTCCATAATGTTCTACATTATAGGCCTGATATTGGAGTGCACATGCAGACAGTGGTCAAGCTATAGGGGTTCTGTTCAGGCGCTGTGGGTCGACCTCATGATCTCCACACCACTTAAAGGCTCTGACCACCTTCCTCTGTGATGGTTTGGAATCATCAATTCCTAAACCTAAACCACTGGGCCACAGAAAGCGTTTCCATTATCATGTGCACTAGTGATGAGACATAAGGGACGATAAAAAACCAGGCAACATGGTTTCACAGTGTGTGGACAAACCACACATTCACTGGCCACAGATCTCTGTAAAGCTATTGGAGCAAAGCTGCTTCAAGTTGGAATACTTCTAATATTTTGTGAGGCTTAGATTGTATTGTCCCGTTCCTTGTTTTTATGCCAGTTTCAAAATGCATTATCTGTTTTTATTTATTTATTTATTTTCATACACATTCTAAGCTCAACATTCAACCAAATATGCAAAGAAGTTAAGATGTTTGAACTCCAATTTTAGACTACTAAAACAAACTAACAAATTGTATTTCATCTATTGGTACTCCATGATTGTATTTGCGTTAGCATCACTGTTAATTCATTCGTAGCAAAAACATGGGGCGCCTGCTCTATCCACTAAGCCACCGATGCCCCATCATTTTCATAAATGAGAAATAATCCATCCATCCATTCATCCATCCATTTTCATCTGCTTATCGGATGGGTCGCGGGCGCAGCAGGCCGAGACATCCCTCTCTCTGGCAACGCTTTCCAGCTCCTCCTGGGGGACCCCAAGGCGTTCCCAGGCCAGACGAGATATGTAATCCCTCCAGCTCTTCCCTTCCGGCCCAGCTCCCTCTTCACCATGACGGACAGGCGCAGCGCCTGCATCACTGCAGAAGCCGCACTGACCCGCCGATCCATCTTAGGCTCCATTCCACCCTCACTCGTGAACAAGACCCCAAGATACTTGAACTCCTTCGCTTGAGACAGTAACTCTCTCCCAACCCGGAGAGGGCAGTCCACTGGTTTCTGACAGAGAACCATGGCCTCAAACTTGGAGGTGCTGACTCTCATCCCAACTGCTTCACACCTGGCTGCAGAACGCCCCAGTGCATGCTGGAGGTCATGGTGTGATGGAGCCAACAGAACCACATCATCTGTGAAAAGCAGAGATGCAATTCTGAGGTCCCCGAACCGGACCACTTCCTCCCCCCTGCTGTGCCTCGAGATCCGAGAAATACAGTCACATGTAAATCTGTATTGGTTCTTGTCTCCCCAACAGTATGTTTAATAGCCAGAACAAAAATGAGACTACTCAGAAAGGTCAAACATCAACAGTTTTCTGCAACAAGCGAAACTTAAAACCCGGGCTACTGCATATTCCTGCTTCCAGTGTTATTCACTGAAATGGCATAGTCTCTCTCGCACACAGTCAGCCATGTTATCAGTCCAGTAGTTGCATGAATCTGTATCACAGAGGCTTGCTTTGTTGTCTCCTGTCTCTGAGTGATGAGTTGGAGGCTGACTGACTACTCACCTGACAGCCTCTTGAGGCTTGACACACTGCAGCACACATTACAGCTGGGACTGAAGTAGTGGCTGCGATACTTGGCAGAAGTGAAACATACAGCAGGACAGTTCAGCAGTGGTCTGTCTGTATAACCCAAGATGCAGATTGTGATACAGTGAGGAAGTCTCTTTGTTCAGTGCGGGGCTGTATGCTAAAGTCAGGATGAGTATGACAGGAGGGTAACATGCGCCAGATAGTGACAAACAACATACTAATGTAAAGTAAGATCATCCCTGACTGGAGATACTGAAGTTTCTCCACATTAGTGCTGCTTGGGCTCACCTACAGCTCTGCCTAGCCCATCCTCATATAACCATTAACTTGTATACTGTACTTTCAGCCCCAAGCCTGCTGGTTCCTACTGGAGATGTAAATCTTTATAAAATTGGGTCACTAATAAGTATACATACTTTAATTGAAAGCTTTGTACTGTAGTTTTTAGCAAACATGACTCAAACAGGAGGAATTGGTGCATTTGTTTAGGACTAATTTCAGTTGGGGATTAACCCACGTGTGGTACTTTAGTGAATATTTCCGGCTTCAGAGTACAGTAATTGTGGGATTGAGTCGAAATAATCTACAGTGTGTGTTCATGGTAATGAAGGAAAATGTTACCCAGTGCAACAGTGTGGCTCATTGATGTGTTCTTAATATTTTTTGGACATCAAATTGAGCTATATGGCACAGAGAAATGAGAAACATTAGGCTATACAGATGCAAAGATAATACCAGGATCCATTCATTGTTGGTTTGAGTTTTTTAATGGGAACATTTGACAATAAGAAAATTCTAAAATATTGCCAGACTTATCCTTTAAGAGGCTGTGTTAAAGTGGAACAACATGCATGGAGTCCATGAGAGTTGCCTTCCCCTGTACTTAAACACAGCTCATTTTCTCACACAGTTCTGTGTAGCATTTGTGATGCAGAATAACAGATCGTAAAACTGTATGAATAATAAGTAGGCTAATAATTCCATGTGACTTAAGATGTTCATATTATGGTAAATGGGAGATATGCAAACCATGAATTGACTACAGATAAAATGCAATAAGGCATCATGCACTGACTGCCCATGTGCTAGAAGAGCTAATTGCACACTTGTTTCCAGTACTGTGTGTGTCTACTGTTGCTTGGTTGACTTTGACTGACCAATTACCTCAGTAATTGTTTTATCCCGTTCCCGTTCTGCTTTTGCATGTAAAAGCTGTTTGACAGCAGCGGGTATGAGGAGTTGAGCTTTGGTTTGTTTGTTACTCGTCCCGGTGATTGTACATGTGAATGATGCTGAAGTGTGCATTAGCATGTTCAGTGTGTTTTGGCGCAGTACAGACACACTGACCTCGTCTTATACACAACTCTCTTTCTGTTGCTGTTGTAGCTGACCCAGACACCGCAAGAGGGTCTTCCACCTTACCACTATGAATGTTTCATTTGCGCTCACAGTAGTGTGACTCACTTGTACACTAGTGTACTTGTTGTGCTAACCTTAGCATATGTTGCCAAGGGAGTACAGATTAAGGTTTCTCAGCAGGACCTACGATAATCTACATACTGTGTATTCTATGTGTGGCTGCATGTACTGAACTATGACCCCTTACCATGACGGTTTGGCACAAATACACAAACAGCTCCAATAAGTAGTATGTTAGTATGCTATTTTGAACAGAGCCAGTGGCTTACTGACAGTATACAGTACACACTGCACATGCCTCACTTAAATGCATCTATACCAGGAAAGCCATTGCCGCACAGATTCTGTTAGGAATTACAAATCCCCAAATAAAGACAGGCCTGAATATAGTAACAAACAATTTGTCTTGTTAATTTAATCACATTCCTGTACACACATTTCTTTGGCTGCCATGCCTAGTGAGGGTGAAAATCCAAAATAAATGTTTTCTAAATAACAAATATTAACCGTGTGGACAAACTCCATTAGAGCTCGTTTTTCATTTAATGTGTGGATTACATTTTATAATCTTTCCCTACATTTGAATGCTTACATAATATCCTGCAACAGATGTTCTCCAGGAACACACTCATATCTTGCATTTGTGATGTGGTGCATGAAACATTTTACAACTTCCATTGTCCACAAGCCGTCATTACAAAGTAATAATGATTATCGTTCATCACTGACCAATAGAGTGAAACACTTAGTTAACTAATGTTATTCATCAGAAAACATTAGTTCACATCAGGATTGATTAAGTTGTAGTGTTAGAAAGCAGTGACACAGTTTACTGAATGTTTGAGTTCTAGTTTTGTAACTGTCAATAACTGGACACAACTCAGTTTTCATTGCTTTTTTTCTTGATAATTTCAAATGTTTTTTGGTGTGCATGCATGACGCACACTTTTTCCTTCTCACTCAATAAAGATGAACTCTGAATGTCTTACCAATTCCTTTATCAGTGGTGAGGAACAATAGGTCTATGCAATGCAATCAAACACAGTTACAACTCTGCGATGGAATAAATGCCTCCTGAAATAGATGTAATCATCTTACAAAGCATTAGGTGCTGTCTAATCTGGCCAGTGGCGTGTGCGCCCCAGCTAAACCCCATCACTGCAGAGTGGATCCGTGTGTGGATTAACCCATTCATCATCCCCACTACTACTCAATCACTCATCTGCACAGTTAAAGGACTTGGGGATGTGCTTCCAGCTCAAGCTTCATACTTCTTTTGATTCACAGTGCTCTCAAGGTGCAAATGTTTTTCCAACAGATTCTTAATTCTCAATCCTGAAAATGATGATGTCATTATTGTTTTTTTTCTAACATGCTGTAAATTGCAACGTATTCATTTAAATCTGGGCCTATTTAGGTAGATTTTTTTAAAAACCCATGTTCTGATACACAGATTCTCTCACGTATAAAATGGCACCCACAGCCTTGTATAGATGCATTAAATTGTAAGAAAGATAAATCCTGAGCTCAATTTGTCCAATACTTTGCTTTATGACCAAATACCTCAGACTGTAAAAATAATGGACGTAGACCAGCCTTGACTTTGCCATTACGACTGTCGCCATCTTGGCTTTTTGGGAGCCAGAAGTGACCATATTTGGGTGAGAGGCTGGAGCTGTGTAGGAGCAAGGGGGTGGATCTGACTGAGAAGTCAAGGACAGTATTGAAAGACAGCCTGTCACTTAAAGCGGCCTGCCCTTAATTATGTGTAACTTTAACTCTCAACCAAATGTAAATAGGTGAGATATAAAAAAAAATGACCTTGTCATGAATCTTGAGATTAAACCATTTTTTTTGTACCAGGCCGTAAACATGTTTATTTATGCTGTAAAGTTGGGCATTTTTACATGGGGGTCTGTGGGGACTGATTGCCTTCTGGTTTCTGCTTGCCAGATAACTGCAAAATTAATGACCGATTCATTCTTTGAAGGCGTAGACCAATACAGATGCTTCTCTGTCAATTCCGATAAGTTTATGCTTAATGTAAATGCAAATTTTTGTTCTGTCTATGTTAAAAATATAAGTTATACTTTTTGTGATTAACTTGGGATAATGGTAACATATGACTGAGTCATTAATCAGGATGTATAATTCAACTCACTGCTCTCCTCCGACTCTGGGATCTGTCCAGTCAAGGTTTTCAAATACTAACACAAGAGTAAACATTGAGAAAAAAAAGTGGAGATGATAGGCACCAGCTATGACCCCCACCACATGGTCAAGCAAGACCATCTTGGTGTTCATTTCTGCATCCATGTCTACATATCTACATTGGAGAAGGCACAGAGGCAAGCATGGAGAAATTAACACCAGCTGTGATGCCGATCACACGAATCTTCTCTGCCGAGAATCCTGCTAGCCAGTGTACAGGCATCAGATACTAAACTGGACAAAAATGTCATTTTCATAGATCAGGCTAAATTATATACTACACAGTGCGATACCAAATGCTTTGAGGTGAGGAATACATATATTTAACCTTGGGTTGCTGTACTTTGTTTCATTCAGAAAAAGGAAGACCTTTCACCCACTGCAGTCTCACAAACAAAAGGACCTATTTGAAGCATAATAATTGAGATAAGGATATATGGGCTTCAATGATTTGGGAGTTGTCAATGCACAATATCTGATTTTCTGTGAACAGCCCAACTGGTTAACATGGGCACAGCTCCACTGAAAATAGGCTTGCTTAGTGACACTTTTGCTTCTGCGTCCAGATTGAAGAAGATGCAGCTGGATCCAGAGTGAATGTTGGTATCCAACTAAAAACTTATTTTAACATGGTGCAGTGGTTGCGGCTGGCCTGACCACAGGGTTTTTGCAGTACAGCTGTTGCGCTGTGCTGCTCTGTCCTGTCTGTACACATGCTGTCAGTGTCCTCTTTGTAAGCCACAATGTTTTAGTCATAAATGTGTTTTTTACTACATGAGAAAATGGATGTGTTGGGTTAGAGTGTTTGAAAAGTGTCAGTTGCTGAGTCTGAGGTCAATGTGTGAGAGCTGTGTCAAGTTACCTGCACCAGTGCATGTAGAGCTGAGGTTAATGTGCACAGCTCAAATTTTATGTTCACTACATGCATGTGCACATGGTATGTTGAATACAAAACTGTGCTTGTGTAGGGTTGGGTACCGTTCATAATTGAACCGATATGGTACCAGTACCGGTATCTGGAATTCGGTACCAGTACCAAACGGTACCTTATTTTGGTACTTTTTAACCCTATGGGCCCTAGGCCTTTTTGGGGTATTTTTACTGCCTTTACTTTTAAGCTCATATCACAGTCATTATAAAGGCTAGATACACATGCTATATCTTGTTTTGTTTTTTTCAGGACAATCTGGGCTAACCAGATTTGCCATCATTTCATGTTCTTCTATGTGCCTGTATTTTATATTAATTTTTATATCAATGAAAAAAACAAATCTGTGTGCCTAAATTCTTACATTTTTACATGTATCTCACCATAGCAAGTTGGAAGTTGACATATTCTGCCATATATGAAGAGGGGAGACTCTCTGGAATCTGGCAATATAAGAACCATGATGCTGGGACATTCTGTCACTTCACAGCTGTGTAAAACATGTGGTTTGTGCCAGGCGGACATAACATGTCATGCAATATTTACATCTAAGATAATAGAAAAATAGTCAACCAAGTGCAATGATGTCCTCCAAGATAATATTTGTTTTTCAGTTTCAGTTATATATTGGGGGGACATTTTGGGCATTGGTGGGGGGGCACGTGTCCCCCTCAATGTATATGGTGACTACTTCCTTGTCAGCATGCATAATTAGGCTGTAGTTGTCTGGGTGCGCAAAGGTGAAGTGCGCTTGTCTTGTCATACAAAGTTTGATGGAGTGTCAACTGGACAATATGGAGATATTTGCATCTTGAAAGCTGGACTACAAATGTGGATAGACAGGGAGAAACACATGCAAGCCTAAGATGTGGTAAGATACGATATTCCTCACTATATGAAGTGACTGATAAGATCTGTATAATGGATTGTAAAGAAATTCGTCAGGTTTTTATTTTGTAGACAATTGATCTGGATTTATAGCATGATGGGATGACAGCACAATGATGTGTGTGGTCCTGTGCTTTCATGTGATATGCGTGGCATTTCTGTGCGAGCCTGCGTTCGCGAGTAATCCATCCAAGAGTAATGTGTGTGCAAAGCTGTAAGAAAGCTCTGTTATACATCATTTTATTGTAACTTTATCAATTTTTTCCCTGTGAAAACATTGGATTACCAACAAGTGCTTGGCCTTGTCGGAAAGCTACAGTTCTGCTGTTTCACGTGATATGCGTGGCTTCTCGCTATGATGCACGGTCGTGGAGAAAATCCACAGAGAAGAACGGGTGTGAATTTGGACGCACTAAACAGACAGGCGAGCAGCTGAGGAAGGGGGCGGAGTGAAGATTGTCCCTCGCTGCGGGGAGAGAGGAGAGGGCTTTCCCGGAGGTTGGTCGGGGCTCTTTACCTGGTCCCTCTCCTCCACACTTCGACTTATTTTCATTGTGCCGATGGTGGCTTGGAAAACCGCCCCTAACTGTGTCACACGGGCAGAAGGGAAGGCGGCTGGAGCTCGGCCTCTTTCCCCCTGTTCACCCTTCTCCCCATCTCCACTTTTTTTCACCCTGCCGACAGTGGAGCTTATATCCATTGTGCCGATGGTGGCTTGGAACCCCCCCCAACTGTGTCACATGGGCAGAAGGGAAGGTGGCCGGAGCTCAGCTGGTCCCCTTCTCCACACTTTGACTTATTTTATTCTACTTGGTTCTATTTCTCCCTCTCTGGGAGCCTGGGCTCACCGCGCAGCAGCCCACCGCATCCATCCATCCATCCATCCATCCACCCCTCCCTCCCTCGCGGCCCCGCACATATACCCCCGAGGCTCGGCTCTCTCTCACCGCACAGCGGCCCTCCACATCCCTCCCTCGCTGGCCCGCACATATACTCCCGAGCCTCGGCGCCTCTCCTTGACCAACTAACCTAAATACTATAAACACACTATTAACCGTAAACCTACACTAAAATACACTTTGCTAACAATACAATTCGACAAATTACTAGCTATTCTCTCTGCTCTGCTACTCTCTCTGCTCTGATCCAACCTACCTGCTATCAGTTTGATAACTGCGGACAGAATGGTTTTATAGTAAGGGGAGGAGGAGTAAAGGGAGGAGGGCAAAATTAGCGTGGACGGTTAGTGACGTCACGCCCCGAAAAAGAATCATTCACCTCCAATGTAATGTAATGTAAATTCAAATGTAGTAACCAGGTTTCAAGCTGTAGAGGGCACTCCATAGCACATTTTTAAAATAAAATGTAGATTTATAACAGTTTGCACTAAACTGTCAAGATTTTGAGCAGGATCAGCCAGTAACACTACAACCAGAAACAATGATTATCAGCTGAAAAAAATGGTTTTAGGGTTTAAGGCTATAAATAGATCAAATTTTGCTGAAGCCAGACTTGATTTACTTTAAGCAACAGTGTTATAAAATGCAACCATCACATTGATTATGTTGATTTTGATTGGTATCAGCTGACTCTTGTAATTACCATATAATCAGTCAGCATTCAATGTTCAGTGAAGACCGTGAGGTGGCATAATATCAGTCTTCTGTCTGCTTATGCCTGCTGCTACTGGAGTTTTTATACCCTATATAGTGGACTCAAAATATCCCACAATGCATTGTAAAAAGTAGTGTACTAACCAAGCACTATATCCTATCATGCATTGCACTGAAGGAATAGACGGACTGTACTGGACCATATGGGATGGACACAAGAGCTAAACGAGAGGAGCAAGATCAACTTAACTGCCACCCCTTCGTACATGTTTACGTAATGGTGATATGTTGAAGTTTGTTTTATCAGTTTCTCAGCCATTCTCATGTTATAAATTGTTGATTAAATGTTTAGTCGTTGGTCCCCTGAAAAAATAAATTGGAAATTGATATTTCTCTAGAGCTTAATGTTACTGTACAAAAGAGGGCTAACACTACCTAACATTAGCAACCCGGGTCACTACTAGCCATGATTTTTTTTGTAATGGCGCAATGCATAATGTTACACATTATATTTAAAAGTTACAAGACTAACTGGTAAAACAACCATCAACATATCAAATGCTAAATGGAAAATTACTTACATTAGTAGGACAGGTTGCAGTCGTATTGCTATCTCTCATGTCCGTCTGCCAGTATAATGTTATTAATGTGCTTGATGTGAGCAGCGCACCACAACACAACACAGACTGCCACAAAGTACTTTGTAACGATTATTTATTAATTTGGGGAAGAAATCTCCGTAAAATATCATGTGGGATATTCATCACAGATATGCATGTGGGTATTTGTTATGGATGGTGCACCAGCTGATATTGACATGACATGTTTTAATTGTTTGACGACAATGACGTAATTAACAGCACAGAGACCCAAGTAGTGTCTGAAAATTTTTTGCATGTTGCAGATGAGCTCATTATGTAGTCCTCTACATAGGACTCCCTAGATAGTGAGAAGGGAGTAATGAATGCAGGGCTGTACATTCACTTTTTTTGCACATAGCACTGTTGCTACAGAGGTTGAACGCTTTGTAGCACAGGCCAAAAAATTGTAGCTTAAAAGTAATTTTCTATGACCTTTCAAATGAATACAATACTGAAAAAATGCAGACATTGTTTTAATTATATGTACACTATGTATATTATTATTGTTATTATTATTATTATTATTAATGATAATAATAATAATAATAATAATATTGTTTATGCTCATAGAATGTAGGCATGAAGTATGCGTGCTGAGGGGGCTGCAGCATCTCCTAAAACCAGCTATTGTAGATACCATCAATTTATAAAAAAAAACATTAAAACTTAGTGTTAAAACTATAGTATTCCCATTTACACCTTATAGTGTTACATAAAGTTACAGGTCTAGACTATAAAATGTCTGTATCATCACAGCACTGCTGCATTTATATACACAAACCTGCAGAGGCAGTATCTCACGTCACACGGTAGACTGAACTACCAAGTACAGTAGCAACGCACGATTGATTCACTTCATACACAAACAAAAACACACACACACCTTAAACAAACAAGTGGCTCTGTCTCTCACACACACAACACAAACTTGTATAGTACAGGTGCTACAGCATTAGTTTCTTTAAGCGATTTTTGCATTGCACGTGTGACATATATGTAGAGCCTTGGAATGAATTAATGATTTTGGACACAGCCCTTGTCCCTACCACTCTTAAATATTTAGATAACTCAAAGTGTCGTTAACATTTTGTTAACCATTCTTCAGTTTCCACACCATGGTCGGGACGTTGCAAGGTTATTATCGTTAACTAAAATTAAACAACAGCTAAAACTAGGTATGGAAAAAAAGTAAAAACTAGACTTAAGAAAAAACACAAATAACTGAACCAATATTGTGTAGTTAAAAAACTATGGGCCCCACCTTGACCATTTTCATATGGTTGTACTGCGAACATCATCATTTTACATGTTGTTTTCTTTACTCTCATTCGCATATATCACATAGAATGTAGGGCAACATGGGTGCACGTGGAGCCCATGGGGGCAATGGTTTCTGACCCTCTTGTTGGTTAGATTGTGTGGCATTAAAAAAAAAATCTGCTTTTGCAGTTTGAAAATCATGTTCTATTATATTGTGACATTAATTTGAATTTGATTTATCGTCTAGCCGTGATATGAAGTGCTGTGTAAAAATTCCTGTTCTTTTACATGAGCATCAAATTGGCAGTGCATATTTTGGCACTAAATACTTAGCAGTATGTTGACCTCATGGAAAAACACATGTTCGGAAAGCTGTGTTGTGTGCTGTGTTTAGGAGATGTTTGTAATGACTGCTCTGTGTGCAGCCTGGCTTACTTTAGTAGAATTTTGCAATGTATTTTAACATATTGGATATTATATAACGGCTGCCATGCATATGTTCATTTTGTGGTGTGTGTGTTTGTATAGAATGGTTTTTTGTAGTGGTGGCATTTGCATGAAAAATGGTTGCGCCCTGCCGTTTAAAAGTATTCGTCTCAATTCAACGACAGTACTTTTGAACATGTTTGTAGCCAGTACTGTTTATGCATTATAATGATACTTTGTCCAAACTGCATGGCTTCACTCACCCCTTGCAGTAGAACTAAATATGTTGTCTTCATCACAGTCTGCCTGTTACACACTCCAATATGCTCACCTGAATGAACTGGAGGCTCAGGTGGAATTAATAGGGTCCTGCCAATATGTCCCACAAATATTTTTAATGAGCACTTTCTGTCATTGTCTGATGAACAAGTCTGGTCAGTCCTTTTAATAGGACGTGTCTCACTGCTCAGCTGTCTGAGAGAGATCCTTTCCTGGGAGGCTTCATTTTCTCTAATCTACTCTAAGTGTTAATTGAATCTTTCCAAGGCAGACTGATAATACCAGTGGGAGTTAACATTGGGCTACAGTTACAGGTTGGAAAAAATTAATGTAGGCAGTACTTCGTTGCTGTGATGAATTTGTTTATTTAAACCATCTGACATCTGAGGAATTGTTGAGTATGCAACCTTTATAAGCGATGTGTTAAGGCAAGATCATTTGGTAACCATGGTAACATGTATGTGCGTCAGCTAGGGGTGGGTGATATATCGATTATACTCAATGTATCGCGGCTTTTTCCACTTAGGATGCTCACAATGCCTATATCACGAACATCGAGTATAAATTTTCACCTCATTTTGTTAAGCCACTGACGTGAGACTTACTGTAGTGTTTCTGTTCTCTTGCACTCTTATGGCTCCCTCTTACAGACACACACAAAAAGACATGCAAACTTGATACATCACATGCACCCTCCTGCCCAACTAGACCACTCTCTCCTGGGTGATAGTGTTTGAGTTGACGAGGCGTCAGTATTTGTATCTGCAGGGCTTTAGACTGCTACTATTTAGTGACTTTTTGCGACCAAGGAACACAAGCGTGACTTGCAAATATTATGAAAATATCAACTGGAGAGCTGTTGGTTTGTTTACAGCTTCAAGTAAATTCCTCACATCAAATGACGCTGCAGTAACAGTTTGATTTTCTGCTAACTGCTTACAACAACAACAACAACAACAACAACAACAACTGTTGACCAGAAGCTTCATGGTCACAGCAAAACATTAACATGTACAGCCTGAAATGAGCTGGGTGCTTAAAATAAAAGCACCAGTGGTTCCACTTTGATTTATTTCATTATGACGATACTTTCTAAAACTTTATCATGACATTACATTATTTAATTTATTAATAAACTATTTTATTCAACTTTTTATAATGATACTTTAATTTATTAGTATTTTATTTAACTTTATTAACAGCACTTTTACTATGTTATATGACATTAGCTCCTTTATTTTCAAAATGAATGTAACTGCAGTTTATTTAGAAGCTTAGTAGTGTATAGTTGTTAGAGGTGATTTTAAATATTGAAGTATATATTATGTGTCACGTCATAGGCAAAAAATATTGCAATTTTATTTGTAGTCCATATCACCCAGCCCTAGCGTCAGCAGGTGTGTGTGGTTTTTCCTGATCAATCAGAAAGTTAAAAGTAGTTTAAATAGGGGTTGACTGTGCTTTTCTTTTAGGCTGTAATTTTTCAGATGCACAATTGATAAATGAAGTGAAATGTACCTTCCACACAGCAGCTACTCCTTGTAATAGTATACCATTGGATGCATTGTTTTCAATCTGTTTTACCTGTCCATCACTATATATGATACCTTATTGCAGTCTGAACTAACAATACTCAAACAGCTCGTGTGATACCAGATAAGATAAAGAAACACATCATGTTCAGTAAAGTTCACCCACAATTTGATTTTTCTGCATAGGTGTAGAGCTGATGATGCAGGATGACCAGGATCACTAGACTTGTCCAATAAAATAGTTACTTGAGTTACTTGAAGTATTTAATAAAATATATAAACAAGAACGTGAACTCAGAGCCCATTATAGATCAAAAAGAAGTTATAAATCACTGCTGTGTATCTCTTAAATATGGCTGTTTAATTGGCACATCTCATATGTGATTTAGTATGACTTAGTGTTCCAAGCCCTGTCAAAGGTCACAAGTGTCAGTGGTAGGTTTTAAGGGTTTCATGTGTACTTAATGGATTACAGGACTTCTTTAGAGCTTTACATCAGATAGATCATCTGTTGGAGCAGTTGTTAGGGTCAGGGCACATTAAAATCATCTACTACTGTTTGTATTTGTTCCTTCATTCTGTCAGTTGAGGCTTAACAACAACAACAACACATATGTGAGTCCTAGATTCATTTTAACACACCTTGACATCATTTTTACGCCACCTGGACAACAGTCTGTAAACACAGAGCAATGATAATATGGTTTAATTAGATTTTTAAGTGAGCATTAATGTAATTTATTGGAAATTCCAAAGCTGCTCTTTCTTGTGTTTTTAGTTACCCAGTGTCCTTGAATTAAACAGTGGATGTTACTGGTATGTAGATAATCTCAGCTCAGTAGGACTTGATGAGGAGAAGGCTGCCATCTTGTGGTGAGAGAGAGACTTGAAATGAATGATTAGACAAATCCTGTCCCATCAACACTTAACATATCAAACACTTTATATGTCAACATGTTCGTATACACTGACAATGGCTGCCGTTTTTCATGTGTGAAATGCTCATTAGGTCTGGTTTGTATTTGGTGAATCTGAGTGAGGATGACAGTGCTTATAACTAATCTAGAATATTCACTGAGTTTTGTTTTGATTTGACACATCAACATTGTCCCAGACAAACAAATCTAAACAGCATCAAGCCTTGTATGAACTTTTGGAGGATGTTTGCTTTGAACAGGGCAATAAATAATCTCGTCACTCAGACATCATCAGAATTCTAATACAAATCAAAATGTAATCAAGCATTCTCAGCAAGGGGCTGCAGGTTGCCCACATGGGGCACACACTCTACCAGTTGAGCAAGAGGTGACCATATTTGGGTGAGAGGCTGGCACTGTAGAGGAGTGAGGGGTGGATATGACCGAGAAGCTAAGGACTCTATCGGCAGACAGTCCATTACTTAAAGTGGACCGCCCTTAATATGCATAACTTCAGGGGTGTCATAGTGGGGGGAAATTGGGACTGATTACCCAGGGCCCCAATGGGAGGGGGGACCCCGGAAAGCCTAAAAGGAAAAGTTTGGTTTTGTTTTCAATGTTTTATTTCTAAGTCATTATTGCCAGAATAATTTTAACTGGCTGAATAAATCAGTTTAAGAACTGAACTTTGTATAAGAAAATAGTGGGAGCTCCCTGAGGCCACTCTCACCCCTTAAAAGTAAAAAATTGTTTAGTCTGCTCCTGCACTAAATGCAGCTAGAGCCAAGTGAGTGACTGCTTATGCTGCTGGAGAATGAGGTACATGTCTTTTTCCAAGAAAGGGAAATTATGGTTTTGAACAAGAAAACAGGGGAAGAGAGGAAAGGGAAATAAAGCAAAGTGACTTTGCAAAAAAACCCAAAACAAAACAAAACAAAAAACACAAGGTGTGTGAGAGAGACATAGGGTGCATCCTAAGTCTCTGAAATTACACCTACCTTCCCCTCACTTGAATCTGTTCCTTGTATCTTAGTTGCTCCCATCAAGGATGCATGAAAAGATGCAAAGAAACCATGGGAGGAGAGAGGAAATGACAAAATATGTTTTTGGAGAAATGAGACATCATTTCCTCTGAAGCGTCGTGTGAAGCGACATCTGTTTCTAATGACAGGCAGCTGATAACAGCTGGATGAACTGTCAGTTAGATATAACAGCTGTAGAGACTTGATGCAGTTTGCATCTGCACATGTGCACTGTGCTCATGCTAATAAAGGCACAAAGGGCTGACTGCCAGAGCAACAGTAGGGTATTTTCTCTCTCTTTAACAAACACCTGCACATGAATAACCTGTGTTTTGTAATTAGAATATGTATTTATTGTGTCTAATTTAGAGGCGCTGAATGCCTTTATATTCATTCATTCATTCATTTTCTAACCGCTTCATCCTCTTGAGGGTCACGGGGGGGTTGGAGCCTATCCCAGCTGACATCGGGCGAGAGGCAGGGTACACCCTGGCCAGGCCGCCAGACTACCACAGGGCTGACACATAGAGACAAACAACCATTCACACTCACATTCACACCTACGGACAATTTAGAGTTAATCAATTAACCTAGTCCCCAATCTGCATGTCTTTGGACTGTGGGAGGAAGCCGGAGTGCCTGGAGAGAACCCACGCTGACATGGGGAGAACATGCAAACTCCGCACAGAAGGGCTCCCACACCCGGGATTGAACCGGCAACCCTCTTGCTGTGAGGCGACAGTGCTAACCACCACACCACTGTGCCGCCCCTTGCCTTTATATTATGTATATATTTTTTACATGTGTATTTATTAATATTCTGATGATGAATTCATTAATTAATAACCCAGAATAAGATTATGGTGTCTTTGGAGCACTGAAAATTATTTATTCGGCTAAATGTGTCAGGGGAAATTGAAATTATGCAACTCATCAACCCGATGCTCAGGAATGATCAGCTTCACATGTGACTGAATGGAAATAACAATAAATGATGTAAAAAGTGTTTCTTCCTGACAGACACACTCCATCTGACTTTAATTGTCTCCATAATTAATGGCGGAAATAACATATCGTGAAAAGAAAAATCTGTCTAATAAATGAAGAAAGTTGTCTGACTTTTGTTGTTCAGACCTACAATTTGCAGAGCTGATTTTTTTATTAGATGGTAAATCAGAAGAAAAAAAACTGTGTGATACACTCGAGTTTAACTCTTATCTGTCTTCATTCCAATATAAAACTCCTCTATGTTGTGATGTATCAGATCAGTCTGATCAGCTGCAGCATCCAGTTAGTCCAGTGCAGGGACATGTAGGTTGATTTAAGATAGGGATGCACCGAATATTCGGTAACCGAATATATTCAGCTGAATATTGCAAAACAAACACACATTCGGTATTCGGTGGAATAAGCGGCATGTTTTGATAACGCAATCAAACAGCGTGCTGTGACAGGCGGAGTAAAATGTCGGCAGTGTGGCGATCCGCCCGTCACGGCACTCACATGTGCGACTAAAAATAGTTTTGAGCAAGCAAAATAGGCTTAAATCATTCAGCACGCTGTGCGAGCAGCCTACAGAATTCAACCACCAGCAGAAACAAAAGGCGAATCCCATCGGTTGTGGGTTGAACGGGGGTCACAGACACAGACAGTAATGTATTCCTGTCAAATACGGCGGCCATCGGACAAGTCGGTTCCAATAATGTCCTCTTCTTGGCGTCATGACTGCCCAGAAGTACCTGAACAGCCGAGCTAGCCGAACACAGATATGTGATGTGTCAGAGGAGAAACGAGCCGTTCACGGCCAACAAACCTCATCGAACTTTAGGGACTGTTCGTTACTTATCAAGGGACTGTCAGGGGAGGAGGGTGGCTGGTTGATTCTTATTTTATTTATTTATTTTATTTTGATCCCCCCTATGTTCATCACTGATTGATGCTGTTTTTGAAGTATGAATAAGTCAATAAGTAATTTATTCCATTGAAATATCATTGATGTATTATAGAAAAGTGATTTATCTTTTTATAAATGACAAAAGGCACATCTGCCTCATTTTTGCTGTGGTATCATGATACTACTCAGAACCATGATATTTTCATTGGTATCGTACAGTGGGTCCCAATTTTGGTACCGTGACAACACTAATCTGGAGGGGGTTCATCTGCAAAAACTAATGAAAAACTAAACAATGATATTCGGTATTCGGTATTCGATACTCGGTATTCGGCCAAGCGTTTAATAATATTCGGCTTCGGCTTTGGCCACAAATTTTCATTTCGGTGCATCCCTAATTTAAGGCTGCTCTTGAGTATCCTCGCTCATTGCTCCTCAGAGATCCCTTCTTGCTCCTTGATTCTCGCTCTTCAGAGCACAATTAAGAGCTTTTGGATGGCTTTAAAGATGGCACACCAGAACCAAGGATCAAGGGACGAGGAAATGACAAATAAGAGACTTGGGATGTATCCATAGATCAAGAGAGGAAGGACAGAGGGCCCACATGAACTGCTTATGCATAAGGCCCAGTATTTGGTGCTACGCGCAACATGTTGATTTAATCTGACTCACCTTGCAATAGATGTGGATGCAACAGGCTTTGCCATCGTGATTTGTCTTGTGTATTTTCAACACGTTTCAGCCATTCTCTGAGTGTGTTCTGAGAAGTGTTTGTGTTCTACCATAATGTTGCTTGTGGTGTAAAACAGTTTACCCCCGCTTTCGTGCAGAACATTAGGGAATCGTATTGTGGTCTCTAGCAGCAGTTTTTGTCAATAAATGTGAGACGTTCGAATATGTCTGCATCTTCACAACCGGAAAAAAGGAATAGAGTTTGATGTCGTTATGTGGGAGACTGCTATGACTGATGAAACTCACCAAAAAACTACATTGATTGGTCAAAGATCGTGGAGAGTTCAAGGGGATTGGTTGAATTTGCGTGAATTGTTGTGATTGCAACATCCTGGAGGGACTGTATGGTTGGCTGTGACAGTTATTTATTATTCAGACAAAATATATAGGAACAAAAAATATAAAAATAAAAAAATAATAATAACAGAAATGTCACCCTACACATAATGAGATGTTGGATATGTTCTAGTGTTCATTAAGTATAACAGGCGCCATATCCATGGTGACTACTGTATGAGGAAATGTGTTGCTGCAGAAACATGCTTATGATGAAGTAGGCCATTGAAATGTCAAGCATTTATACCTGTGCCCACACATCACAATGTCTCTCAGTAACAGTAGGTATCAAGCTGTAGGTGTATTTATTCCGCTCGTCTGCTGTGCAACATCTCCCCTTGAGTTTGAAATTAAGTTAAAATGGAGTAATGAGGATGTGTGGAATATATATGTACATGTCCAGTACTTCTAGGTGAAGTTGGAGCTCCAGTAGAGGGAGCCAGAAGACTGGGCTTACCATTGTTTAACTCCAGCTTCACTGCTCTGTATCTTGCTTTGTCAAAAATGGTCACAAAAAGGCTCACACCTCCCTTTTCTGAGCTAAATCATCTGGATTTGTCCAGATCTGGGGTCTAAAAACTGTTTTTGTAATAAATCTTAAGTAGGGTTGTCTACATTGCTGAAACCACGCTGAACACTAGTGTGAGGCAGAAATTGAGTTTACCTGTGTATAGCTTTAAGGTGTATAATGTGAATACTCTTTGTCATGTAACACTAGATATTGTGCATCTGGTGTGCTGCATGGTCGTCATAGAAAGAACTGATGCAGATCTCAGAGCTATAGTCAGCTAAGTTATTCCTCCCACATTTGTGAGGTCATTAAGACACCCACACACTTAGATGACCCTGCTGCATTGGGCTGTGCTTTACCTCAGCCTTGTGGCTGACCTCACAGGATATTACAGCCACACACGCATAAGAGCCATATGTTACTGTTTTCAGACTCCCACCATGCTTGGGGCATTGAGTGGGCATGGAATTAACATGAAGCTGGCTTATGATTCATCAATTACTGTTCTAATGCAGTTCCACTGCTAAATCTCATTTGGTCCTAATATCTGCTATGATGTTTGGGGTTATTTCTCAGTCAGTGATATCTGTGTTTATCTGCAGTGCATTATTCATTCGCAGATGTAAGACGGTACATCAAACGCAGTGAGTGATGAAAAGGCTGAGGTTGTATAGAACAAAGCAAATAGGTGGGGCAGATAAATTGGTTGATATTAGCTTATTGCAGAGTCAATACATTGGTATTGGCGTAAGCCTACATGTTGTCCAATAAGTAATAGAGATGCACCAATTGCATTTTTCTTAGCTGATTCTGATTTTTTTTAAATGTCTGACTAGCGGATTCCCATTTTGGTATTTTGGCCGTCGCCATCATGGATTTTTGGAGCCAGAGGACTCTATTTAGAGGAGAGGGTGAAGCTGTAGATGAGGGAGGGGTGGACATAGACTGTAGCGATGCCTCACAGACAGCCTGTCACTCAAGCGGCTCTGCCCTTCAAATGTGTAACTTTAAACCTTAATAAAATGTAAACAGGTGAGTTCTATAAAAATTCACCTCCCCTTCAGTTGTCATGAATGTTGAAATCAGCTGTAGAGACCAAAACGTTTTTTCCCCCAGGCTGTAGACATATTTATTGCTGAGGCTAAGTTCAGCATTTTAAAATGGGGTTCTACAGGGTTCACTTGTAGAGCCAGCTTCAAGTGGCCATTAGAAGAACTGCAGCTTTTGGCACTTCAACAACAACATTGGCTCAGCTGGCTTACCCCAGTCTGCTAGTTAGCTTACCACAGTAGCTTTAAAACAATGTGCAGCATGTATGGGAATGTTGCAACTTTTGAGAACAGGTTGCAGCTGCTGTGACAGTAGTCCTTAACTGTCTGTGCTGCTGTTTGTGATGTGAACCATTGTGCAGCACATGCATGTAAATATGATCGACTACATCTTAGACGGCGCGGCTGTGCACAAATGCTAAAGAGATTTATTTTGAAACACTATTGCTGTTTGTCCCCCAGGGATTACTGATAAGTTTATTTTTTAAGAATAAAATGTTCAGCTAAGAGCATATCTTGGCCACAACTGTTTCTGTATATTTTGTGGTTATGGAGAAGGAGCCCATCACTAGATTTTTTTTTTTTTTAAATTCTTGAATATTGATATTGGTATCAACTATCTGGGTGGCTACAATGTGGACATGATATCAGATTTTCATGATTCTGTAATTGACCACTCTGAAAAAATCATATAAACATGGATAAACCTGCTAAAATAGGTTATAGAATCCTTTTCCATTTGCCGGGAGATGAGTGCTGTGCTCATGGCTCTGCAGCAGTGAGTCATGGACAGTCCAGGTCAGTAAACGGTAGCGAGGAGCATAGAGGCCAGTGAAAATGTTACGGTGGTTACTTCTTTTTATACATCTGTAACTTATTCAGTCGCTCTCAAACTCAGCGCAGACTGATTTAGATCGATGTTTGAGCGCTGCTTGGGAGCAGACGGACAGTATTTCATGGTGGCATCATTGCATCTCGCCAGTAAAGGAGCTATGATTAGCGGATTCACTTGTGTGTTGTGTTCCCATCAATACTGAATGGAGCTGGAGGCGATAAAAACCTGTGACTGTTGCAGACCCAGGTGTATATTCCGATGAAAACCTGTCCCATTGCATTAAAAAGCCAGATGTTAGTGGATGTTAGTGGGTTTTTTGTGCAGTGGGAAAGGGGATACAGAGACAGACAACCATTGATGCTCACAGTCACACCCACAGGCAGTTTTAGAGTCAACAATTGCATGTGCAACCTGTATGTCTGACTGTGGAAGGAAACTGAAGAATCCAGAGAAAATCCGCACTGACACGGGAGAACATGCAAACTCCACACAGATGGGCCCTGGGCGGCCGGCCAGCAGGTTCGAACCTCTTGCTGTCATGCGACAGTGCTTATCATTGCACCATTGTCCTCCGCAGCTAGTTCAAACGTGGTAAAATATATTTCAAACATAGTAAAATATCTGCAGATCATGTCCTACAAGTTTTAAAATGCGACTGCTTATCACATTCATGTAGTAATTGCACAAGAACACATTTAAAGTTTGGATTTATTATAAATGAAGGTCTTTAATGCTGAGTTACATTTAGCTCTGACCATAGCACATTACGGTTTGGTAGACCTTGTTCAAAACCTGAAAGATATTTTAAGCTGTATTCTTGACAATAATGTATTCCAAGGAGGAAGTACAGGCTGAGAAATTCACTATTATGTTAATGAAAACACAAAAGTCAGAGTCATCCTCCATTCGTATTATGTCGTATACACTGTTCTTATAATTGTGTACTCGCACACTAACAGGGAATTCAAGGCACAATGATCCCAGTAATTTATAACACAGTTGACAACAGTTGTAATTCTGCACTGTCTTTTCATAAAATAAGATGTTATCAGCTGTTGTGCTGGTGTTTAGCTGTTTTGTCAGCCACTCAGTGTTCTTCTTTTATCCATTCTTTGCTGTTTTTATTAATGTCACTCAGCAGATTCAGATTTTCTTTTTTCTCTTGGTCTTTAGTTAGATCAGTTGGTCTCAGTGGCAGATGGGTGGAGCAGTAGATGTTTTGCATGATGATACTGCATGATACGATACTACTTTGATGGTTTCACCTTGCATCGATTAGATTGTTGTTCATTGAATACATGCATCAATCCAGATCGACAGACCGGTACACCCCTAGATTTTAGTATCCAAACAGTGTATAGAGGGACAGGTTAAGGATGCCACGATGCTCCACAGATGAATTCAAAAGGTCTTTTTTGCCCTCAGCTGTGACACATTTGAATGACGTGGTACCTGCCTGTTTCCTTAGATATTGGTTGTGTTTTTTTATGTAAATAGTAAGGCCTTTTTTATGTATTCTATTTGTTTTTGTTCATTTCAAAGAGTTTTATTCATATGTATTGCCTGTTTTTCAGACCCACTTGTATTTAGGTGCATCACCATTATAGCAGGCTTTTTATTTATAAATTGATTGATTTTATGCATATATATTATTTCTTTTAATTTGGGTTAGGTGGGCTCCTGAGCCACACTAATATCCTCTAGAAATACCTTTTGTTATTATTCAATTCTCAGTTTGTGAATTAGTTGTTATTTTTGTGGCTGTATGTCTTTCACATGTTGTCTGCTGTGAGCTGTCTGATTTGTATATCTTTTATTCGTCACTGTGCATTGGCAAACAAACTAGTTTCCTCTCTGAGGCTTCATAAAGTTAACTATCTAGATTTCTTAAATCAGAGGACGTGTAGAGCTTATATAGAGCCCCCAAACCCTGCTTGCTGCAGCTCCATTTTAAGCCAAAATTTTCAGGGCTGTGTGTTCATGCATTCTCTGGGGGCCTTGCTGGGGCCTCATTACAGAAAAATGTCCGAACTGCTTGTCCTATCTTAAAAGAATACTTCACAAGGAATACTTTACTTAGGTGAGAAAAAGGCAATGCAGCAACAGAATCTTTGTTCATATTTGATCAGGGCTGCTTAGTTTTACTGTTTGATCTGAGTTTCTTCAGCCTCTGTTTTTACAATACAAGAAACAGTATGGCACCCACTTCCTGCTCACAAATTCTCATATTACAGCCAAACAGTGCACTAAAATATGTTTCTGAAAATATTTAAGATTTGAAATACAGGTTAATACAGCAACAGAAAATTGGTTTGAATTTGATCACTGCTGCCTAGTTTTAGTGTTAGGTGTGAGTTTGGTCTGAGTTTGATAGAGAGAGAGAGAGAAAAAGTGAGAGGGGTGGGTCTCTCTCATTTTGCATCTGTGCCATTGACTGTAGATAGATGACATGGCAGCCCCCCAGAAGTGAAGCCGAAACATCTCGATCGCCGCCTTGTGGCTGGCTGCAGTAAGGGTCATAAAGCCCGCCGTCTCCATGTTAGTGAATGGGACATGGGCCAAACTAAAAACTCAAAGTACACATCAAATACATTTTTCCCAAAGATGGTTTCACTCATTTAAGGTATTTTTTTTTAAATCACACTGCTGTTTGTTCAAGTATTTGTTTTTCTAATAAGTTTGGTTTTAATTAGTTATTTAATGCTATAAAACGGGAGATAACAGCAGGAAACTTGATACCATGGAGATCGCTACTGTGCAGACTTTGGCTCTCAGTAACGTCACCAGAGCAAGATGGCAGCGGCTGTATCCAGGATATTTTAGTTTCACTTTTGTAAAGTGGGGGTAAGTGGAAATGCATTGTCCATCTTAATATTCAGTCTATGGTCTGTGCTTTTTGTGTCCATACATGGTGGCGGGCAAACGTAACTATTAAAGTACAATCTGTAGTTCGAGCAACAGCCGTAGAGCTGGCGGATTTGAGCTGGGAGATGAGCAGGGAGATGTGGGCGCTGTTAAGATGGAGGGAAGTTTACCATAGTACATTAACACATACTACAAAGCTGGTTGAAAATCAGCAGAGTATCCCTTTCAGAAATCCTAACACCTAAATAACGCCACACGTAAATCAGCACTCATCCTGCCATGCCTGTATCTTTCATTAGAATGTACCAGTAGGCGCTTTGAGATTGACAAGCCATGATATGAATGGTTCTCAACTTGTCGCTGTTAGCTAGCTTGCTATTGTGGACATAAAGACACATGTTCAATTTTAGCCAAGAGGAGTTGGCAGAATTAATCATGTCGGTGGAGGAGAGAAACCTCACTTTATCAGGAGGTTTTCGTCTGTTATTTGAATTAAATATGAATTCAAGCTAAATAATTAAGTCATTTATTTAAATTATTTATTTAAATATGGTTTGAGTAGCCTTTCAATCATTATATTATGGTGTTCATGTTGTTCCTCATCCTTATTGTCATTGCCATATAGACCTTAATACAGTGCTGCTGCCATTTTTGGCAATTATTTTTAATTTGGGAAAGATTTGGTGCCAAACTTGGGAATAACCTGATTTAGGACGGTTCTGTAATAGCTAAATTCCTATCCTGAGATAAGTTAAGTATTTTTACGAATACATACATAAGACTTTTTTTTCTGAATGCAGTCAGGAAACATGTTCCTGTAATACAAAAAAATCCTAAATGTCATCCTAGACTGATATAAGTTAGGATTTAAGACTAAGGACTGAGGCTTCTGGATTTCTGATAATTCCCTGCTGCAGTGTGTCTGTGTCCAGAGTCTCACAGTATTATTTCAGAGTTTGCCGGTTAAAAAAAAAAAAAAAAGAAACTGCTGCAGTTTCTCACAAGTACTGACGTTGTTTGGAAAAGTGCACTTGGTATTTGTTTCCATGGAGATGCCACGAGCAAGGTGCCTGGATATGACTCAGAGAAAGTTCAGACATGTCACAACACATTTGAATGTGTTTGTGACTCCACCCAACCCCTCTTTCACAGAAACCAAGACTGAATATATATTTTAAAATAAAATGCAGAGAATAGGGTGAATCAGAGATTTAAGTGTCAACTTCACCTTGCAGTCATTTATTTTAATGGTCCTCTTACTGTTCCCTGAAATTGGTGATGACCTGAGCTTTCCACCCACAATACACTGTCTGCTAAATCCAGATACTCCCTTGCTTTCAACATTGACATTTTTGTTTCCAGTGATGATGCTGTTGCTGCTCTGCAAGTCAAGCAAAAAAGAGGTGAACTTTAAACTCAGTGGTGTGTGAAATATGAGAGGTGGAACCAACCACCACTTCTCTTATGTCTCCCGAACCATCCAGTGTTAGGCAGGTATTTAGAACTAAACTTTAAACTGCTTTAAGTCTTGCTTTGAATTGCCTAAACCATCTTAAAATTCTGATCTGCAGCCCCCACACACAGTTGTAAAGTTATGTTATATAGTAAAACAGAGGAGAATGTTCACTTGCAGAACAAACTGTCTGAGATCGTCGCATTTAATTTCTAAGTGACCATTTTGCCATTATCTATTGCTGTCTTGTCTGTCACCACTAACTGCAAGCTCTTCCCTGAGCCAGGAAAAACTGAAGATTTAAAGTTCCTAGATAAAGTCTGAGTCTAAAGCTGCAGTAATCATATATTTTGTCATTATCTACAATTAATCTTTTTTTAATTAGTCAATTAATAATACCAGCTACAATGCTCATACAAATAGTGAGAGTTAGGTACTTGTCTAAGTCCTGGATTTTCAAATTATAAAACTGCATTCCTGCATGATTTCCTCTCATTTTAACACCATATGACTATAGCATATAATTTCCTTGAGGGAGGTGAGTGCCAGAGGAGTGAGCAGTGATGTATTACCAATAATTGGTAGCCTGCGTGTTGGGAAAAAGAAGGATTAGCTGGCACCTTAGTCACTGTGGAGGAGGCTAGCTGTAGGGAGGGGATGCAGCTGGAATAATCGCTCCCCAAAGAAGCACAGCTACACAGGAGCCATCACTGTGAGCCACAGCCCACTCCACCCACCCGTTATGTAAGCGTGAGGAAAGCAGGCCAGCATTGTGACAGTGTGTATGTGTGTGTTCACTGTGAAAATGCTTTGTGGGATTTTGTGCTCGTTAAAGGAAGCTACCAGTAAAGTTGCATAAAAAACATATGTGTCAAAGAGGATGTAAATCTCCTCAGATCCACCATAGGGTTGCCAAGGAAACCCAAAAGGATGAGAGCAGCATGCAAACAGTCCCTGTCAAGCACTTGAAAGTCACAAAAATTGATGTGACCAGAGACACTGAAAGTAGGAAGTAAGTATGGACATTTGCTATGCACTGCACAATGTACGTTAACTACCACATCATTCTTCAGAAAATACATTATGCTGCATTTCAGTCAGCTTTATCCCTGAACTCATGGAACTTTAAAGACCTTTACAGTCTACAGTGATAATATAGAAACATTGTATTCTTAAAATGACTTGATGTTTTAGTGTTTCATGATGTGACTGTCAGTAGTGGAAAGTAACCAATTACTCAAGTACTGTATGTGAGTACAATTCTGAGGTACACTTACATCCATAACAATATGTAGTTCTAGAAAAGTGGTTTTCAGTATAGAAGCAACACCTTGATCAGCTACAGCATTAAAATCCTCCTTACAGGTTAATGTATCATTAATTTATCACACTCTGGCATGGGCCTTTCTACATGAGTAATTTTACTTCTGATATTTACTTTGACTTACAGTAGTTGAAATTGTGAATGCAGTACTTTTAATTAAGTTTCAAGGTTCTTTGTTGTCAAATGAACAGCAATTACAAGAGCAGTTGTTACCATTGAAAATGTTGGGTCACAGGCTCCCTCCAATGATGGAGTTTGAATATGTAAAAATAATAATAATTATAATGATAATAATAAGACAATCACACAAGTAGAAACAAAAAGAAAATATGAAGTAAGTCATATACCGTATAACTTCAATTAAAAGCCTGTCTCAGTTAGAGGCTGGGTCTGGTTGCCAAGCTGTTCATGTTTTTATAGAAATTATTTGGGTTGTTGGCTACCTCAAATTATCTGTCCATTTCCTGATTATCCTGTAAGTTTTTTTCATGTGCCTTCAGTCTGTAAGGGTCCAACAATCAAAAGAATCAAGGATTTATTTTTTTTTTTTTGATAAAAAAATAATTCAAGTTATGAGTATTGTTTTAACAGGATAAAGTGGTGTTGCTGTAAGACACAAATGCCCCAAGTGCCATAACTCTCTCTCTGATGCACTGTCTGTTGGAGCTAGATCAAGTGAGTGATCAGAATTGTTATATTCAGTAATATTCATACTGGTGTAAACAAACAATTTTATTGTATTTCCCGATCTTTGCTGAGCTTTTGCGTGAAAGGAATTAAAGGTCTGTCCAATAAAGACGCCTGTCCCAAATCTAGACGTGTTGATTTCAGTGATTTAAGCAAATAATATTAACTGAAGTTTTACAGTAAATAAGTAGTAGCATGAAAGCTAGGGATATAACAGGAGTGTGCCATGGTGAAATGTATACACTTAGCAAGACTGTTAATAAATATGTATATATGTATATACAAGGGGGCAAACAGCTTAGTTAAAAGAAAGGGTTAAGTTGTAGCAGAAAGGGGAAAAGGAAAGATAAATGGCAGAACAGTCCTTTACAACCCTGAAAGGAGAGGAAGGTGGGGAATGAGAGGAGGTAGATGAGGTACACCTGTGAGCTGGGGGAAGGGGAAATCAACAAACAAAAGCAGCATGGAGGAGAACAGAGAGGAGTGACAGTGGCTCAAGGAGAAGAAATTTCAAGTTTGCTTCAGTTATGAACATCTTTGCTGTGAGGTGAGCAGCAGTCAAGAGAAGAACCGGCTAGATTGTATAAACTTTTCTGGACACCAAAGCCTCTGAAGGTATGCTGTTCCCCGGAACAGGTGGGATGAAGGTAATGATATATTTCCCTCATGTAATATAAAAAGATAATAAAATATAATGTAATGTAGTGTAATATAATGTAATGTAATGTAGTGTAATATAATATAATATGATATAATGTAATAAGTTTTAATTACTTTCACAGTGTGCGGTTTTACTATCTCAGATATAAGATTTGAATACTTCCACCAATTTAACAATAGAAACAGTGATAAGGAGGTAGTATGAGAAAATCATGTTTCGTTTTCCCATGTACAAAAAGCAAAACAAGTTGTTTTTACCCACTCTGCTAAATTGTTTGCAACTAACAAACACAATCTACTTCTATAGTAGGCTGTTCTCATGCACCCTTATGAATACCTACGAAAAGTAACAAACTAGAATTCTTACATAACCCCCTTTGTCCAGAGCTAGTAATTCTTATGTAACCCACATAATCGGAAAGGACTGCTTGACTAATGCAGTGATGGTAGTCAAAAAAAGGAGTGGTATAAAGAGCAATAAAGGGGCAGGTTGGAGTGGTGGAAAGTTTAAGCAAACACAGAACTTTCCCCCAGGAGACCGGTGTTCGTGTCCTGTGTAAAACCAAGTGAACTTGGAGTTATTTTAAGGTATGTTATCACCATGTCCTGAGGTTTCTACCTTTTTTTTTCCCCGTTAAAGGGTTTTTTTTGGGGAGTTTTTCCTTAACCGCTGCGAGGGTCATAAGGACAGAGGGATGTCGTATGCTGTAAAGCCCTGTGAGGCAAATTGTGATTTGTGATATTGGGCTTTATAAATAAAATTGAATTGAATTGAATTGAATGTGTCTTTTGCTAACCCTTACCTACCTAACTTTAGTTTCCTAACCTAAAACACATAACTGTACTTGCCTAAACCTAACCTACGTAACTTAACATTAAGTACGTAACTTAACGTTAAGTCCATAACATGACAACACCAAACCAAGTTTTAATAAACTTACGCAACTTTACTTTTTTAAACCTAACCTACATAACTTTACTTACCCAAACCTAACCTATGGGACTTAACATTAAGTATGTAACAATGTTAAGTACATATTGTGACAACAGCAAACCATGTTTCGTCTCCTAAACTAATGTAACTTCAGTTTCTTAAACCTAATCTATGAAACACTATGTTAAGTATGTAACTTAATGACAAGTATGTAAAATGACCACGCCATTCATGGGTGCTAAGTTGTTAGTTATCATACAAACTCTTGTATGCGCATTTTTAAAAAGGCTTTCTGTTGCTTTAAGACTGTGGGGACTGAGTAGCCAAACAGTGGCAGTAATTTAATAAGGAAATAGACGGCAGGAAGAGTCACAGACGTACATGCTGGCTTTATTATAGGGATATTACGGATGTCATAAGTTACATGTACATTGTATATTTTTCTGTAAAGTATTCTTACATGTTTTGTATTTGCAGCTCTAAAATCCCATTCCTTATTTTGTGTGACATTTGTATGCATTTATAACCTAATTGTACATACCTACTAAAGGTTTTCAGCTGTTCATGTTAGGGATGCACCTAAATATGAATGCCTTATCTGGATAAGCACAGATGATGTGCTCACAACAGATACAAAGCACATCCCATTTTTTTTACAGCAATAATTGACAGTTTACCACAAACGTAACACCATTTCTTCTCAGTCATAACTGTCATATGTTAACACACAGACATCATAGATACTGTCAGGATCTCCAATGTCCACCAGGGACAGACGTCCGTATATCCATTTAGAAATCATTAAAAAGGGCACTCCTTAAACTTAGTGAGAAGATCACTGTCAACTTCAGTGACAGTGATGTAGGTGTTGTTGCCTTTACAGCATGAAAAGGAACTGCTAGTTGCCAAAGCAGCAGGACTTTTTTATGTTGCAAGCTTGCCAAAATGGAAACAGAAAAGCTTTAAAAAAAAAACCCACTGAGGTGAACTTATTTAGAACCCAGACATTTAGCACACTTGTCCTAAATAACTTTTCACCCGTTTTCAGCAGATTAGTTGTGCAGTGCAGGATACAGTTAGTCTGATGGTGCACAGATGTTATTTTTACTTCATGATCCAATATTGAAGCCCTGCACTGTGTACAGTTTCACAGCAGACAGGAAACTGAAGAGCTCAAGTAAGTGCATGCTAATGGACCAAGGGAGCTTTTCAATTTTTTGTCAATAGCTTTCTAATTTTTTAATAGACCTCTCAAGCAAAATGTATTTTCATCTGGACCTCCTCCCATTGCATGCACAACCTCCTTTTATATAACATTATGGCATAAGGCCTGATGGGCTGTTTTGGCCTGTTTTTCTTTTTTTGTGATAGCTCTCTAATTTTTCATCTTAGACTCCAACTTGATATCCATCTTAGCATGAAAACCATACTATATCCCAATGCAGTCACTGTTTTTGTGCTCCTTGGCCTTCTTGTTAGCCTGATTGTGTTCTAAATAGGCTATTTAATCATATTGTAGGGCTACCATTTGATTAACAGTTTATAGTGCAACGCACTCTGCAGTATTGCATGTCTGTGCTGAAGAGCAGAACTCATGTTGTCACAATACATGTGGCCCTGCTGCCAGAAATACTCACCAGATGGGATTTTGTTATTGTATTTTTCGATAAAGCCTATGGATTAACAGTTAATGCCAAGCCTGAACAGATACTTCCAGTGTGGAAGTATAATTACATGATTGAAAATTCTACCAAGCACATGTTATCCTGTTATATAACTTTCTTTTTTTGTTTCTTGACTCACATTTTACATGCTGCACAAAAACTGATAGAATCTGACCATAGCATTAGTGAAGGCTTGAGCCATAAACCAAAAGTTTGGCTTTGCATGCCAGTCTGTAACTGACAAAGCTTGACACTGCACATGTGTAAGTTGAAAAATTATCATGTGAACAGTAAAATAGTTGAATTCACTAGATGCCTGTTGGCTAAACCTAATGCTCAGTGCATGTTGTATGCTCTGATGTTGTTTGTAATGAAAGACTATGTCAATAGCAAGAGAACAGCAATGTTGTGGACGGAAAATATGGGCGGAATCTCAAATATTGATAACATATGAAAAAAAAAAAGTATGGAATATGGAAAATAAGTGTAAAACGTGGAATATCATGGAGGAATAATCCAAAATGCGGATGCAATTTATAAAAATTGGGTATCCTTAGTACCACCGTAAGCATTTTTTCATGGCTCCTTAGCCAATTGAACTGAAAAAAACAAAACAAGACAAACAGACAAAACAAAAACTATGCTCCTACATTTTGGTGTCATTTATGGGCATACTGTTGATTAAAAATAGTGTAATTTTGTGTTAAATCAAATGAATTGCTATTCAGTAAATTTTCTTCTTATTAAATTGTTTAAGTTTTAGTCACCCACAACATGATGAGACTCCATTTTCAGTTCCTACCTTGATTTCCTCTTTATTTACAGTAGAAATCCGGTTACTACTTGTTGGATATTAAACTAAAGAACTATAACTACTGTTTTCTGACACAGTACGAAACTAATATTGTATCAAGATGCACAGAAAAATTCAATACTGTTTAATTTGGAGTCATGTTAAGAATTAGGCTGATATTGCTATAACTGTTAATGGCTAGTGGCAAAATATTTGATTATTTGATCAGTCAATAGCTGAAAAAATGTATCTTCAACAATTTTAATAATTGAGTCAAAGTTTAAGTCTTTCATGGAGGAAACATTCCAGTTATTTGCAGGTTCAAGCCTCACAGCTTTTAGTGTTTGTGAGTTTTTCTCTGCTTTATATTATTTTAAAAAATAATATATTTAGGATTAAGACTGCTGGTCTTAATGGACAAAACAAGTTATTTGATTAAATCAGCTCAGGCTCTGGGAACTTATGGTAGGTGCTTTTCACTTTTTTGACATTTTAAAAACAAAAAGAGAAGTCACTTTAAAAAAAAAATCCACAGATGAATTGCTGAAATATTTGATTGCTGTAAATAATTTGTAGTAGAGCTATGTCACGTTGACTACAATGTGAATGTGCGTAACATATGCTAACTGTGTATGTTAGGGAGCTGTACTTAAGGAATTTTTATACTTGCACCAAGGGGTTGGCTCTAAATGTCTGATCTTTAGTTGCACTTACACACTGTCTTTACAATAAACTGTTTGGCACTGTGGGGCGGTTTACTACTTCACAGAGGCTTGGGAATGGAATCCTCCTCGTCAGTGGAGATTCCCAGCAAGGACACATTGTATTAGACATACTGCAAGATTTCCTCTGCAGGGCTCATGATGCCTTTTACACGCAAGTTATGTGCCTTAAATACTGTGCCAGCTGCCTTCTTTAAAGCAGCTCAGCTGCACAAAGAGTGAATGGAGTGTTCCAGAGCTGGTAGTCACTATCTTTGTGTCTTTAATGCCTGACACTAAACTTGCACGAAGCGTGAAGAAAACACTACACTGGTGTGAGAAGCAGGCTATGCAGATATCAGAGGGAAGAGTTTGGAGAATTGGATGCGAGGTTGTGAAGTTGTTGGACCACTTTACGGTGGAGAAGTGGAGTTTTGTTCATTAAGGGAGAGTTGGAAAGGACTGCTGGCTGTGTTAAGCACATTACCCAGAGGAGAGCTGAATTAGAAATCAGCTACGCGGGGTGTAAGGTCATTGTCTGCATTGAAGGGAACAGGCAGCCTCTATGTCTGAGGATTAGGCTTGCTGTTTGCTTGCCACCAGGCATCTGGTCCTCCCACAGCACACTGTTTCACAGGATAGCACGCTGCAACATGACCGGAGAAAGCAGGGAGGTTTTACTGCACTGTGAGTTACTCTTGACAACTTTCTGCATCTGTAAATCTGAGACTAAAACTGCTCTCATTTCTCCCCCCTCCCTTTACGAATGTTGATCACAGTTGACGGTTTTGATGGTTTTGGGGTGTAATGCTGTGTAGCGAGGGCCGTATTTTAGACCAACTGTCAGTGCTCCTCAAATGGACGTAGAGGTGAGCGCTGCTGGTGGACGTCTGGTTTGATCTTTTCCTTACTTAAGTCATTTTTATTTTAATTCCTTTTAATGAAACAAAAGTCAGAACCTATTTCCTTGACCTAAATTGGAAAGCATTTGTGTCAAGTGCTGTACAGCAAAGTGTATGTGTGATTCCACTGCATAACTTTGTTCTGTCACAATAATCAAATGAGTGACAACTAAGAAAAACTGATTTTGCACCATGCTGAGTCTTACACATATACTCCCCCCACTATACACCAACCGTTCAAGAGCTTTTGGGGATTTGCATAAATTTTGCTGTATTCATTTACATCCATAATAGCCTGTTTTCATTTGAATTACAAAAAGATAGAACTGTGACTGCTTTTTTGTTTGTTTGTTTTACAGAAACTACATCAATATTTATTATTGATGTAATTTAATTTATTTGCTGTTTCTAAAAACAGAATGCATGAATTAACTTGTGTACGATTGAGACATAAACATGACCCTATATCTTGTGGTGCACGCTGATAGTTGGTTTTTATGAAGATCTATTTAAATGTAAATGATCACTTGTTATGGGTCTGGTTCGGTGGTAAAACATGGCTATCCATTCAAAAAATGTGTATACATTTGGAAAACAATAGCACTTGAATTGAATACCGAACAAAGAGCTCAGTTGAGTCATACAATGCAGATTCTTTGTGGTAGTAATGACGCACCAGATGCTGAGTCCATTTCTCCAGATTCTACTGCAGTGAGACCGATACAGCATTGACTCATGCTGACATTCAGTCAAAGCAAACCGTGAGGAAATGTTTGCACAAGTACAATCACTAGTCCTGGCTGAATGAAAAATGTTGACTTTCAGTCTGTTTAGCTTCTGCAATGATGTTGGAAAAAATTGGGAAAAGATGCATGCAGATTGCTGCATTGTTGCACATGCTGCTTTTGCTCTTTTTTTTAATGACATACTGTCATACCTGGACGTGTTGATCTACTGTGAAGCTTCAGGCAGGAAAGCTTGTTGTCATGGTGTTCGTGTTGATGTGTGTATGTATGTACATTTATGTATGACCACAGTAAGAGCAAATCATGATCATCACACAGTAAGAATGTCATTCTGAAACTGCATAGAGCACATGATACGGCTTTTGAGGCATTTTTCTGCAGACATTTACAGACTTAAAATTGTTTTCTTATTAACATTGCTGATTTTCAGTTTGTTCTGCGTAAACATACTGTGATACATTAATATCTACCTGAAATAACCTAATAATTACATTATATAATGTCAACAAATATCACTTTAAATAGCCTGTAAAACTGCAATGCAATACAAGTCATGCAAGGCAGAGGTAACTCACAGCCATCCTCCTCATCCAATACAGTTGTCATTCAGCAAATTTATTGGCTGCAGTTTCAGGGGCACTTATAGATTGGCATAACTGTTGGTCATATTTGTATGTTTTTCTGGAGGTCAGGGTGCCTTCACAGATTTGATTTACCCAATGTAAAGCTGTCAATCAGTATGATAGAAGAATCAATGCTTATTTTCACATTAAACAGTGAGAAATAAAAAAAACACTTGTTTATTTCTCACTGTTTAATGTGAACACTTGTTTTTGACATCTGGGGTCTGATTGACTCTGACTGACAGTTGGAACATGACCATCCGAATCTGTTACGTGCCAAATAATCCAACAATATGTAATGGATTTTTTTTCACAATAGCTTCTTTGCATATGACGTCATACACAAATTTCAAACGTGAACATTAAAGTGTTAAATATGCCTCAAGTTAGATGCACCATAGAGTACTGGGTTTTAATTTTGAGTTTTGAGATCTGCATTCTGCACAATAAATGCTCTAAAAATACATTATATCTTTGCTTTTGTTGTTGTTGTTGTTTTTTTTTTAATCAATTTAGCTTTGCTAAGGGACTACAAAACCCATTCAGAAACACTTCTATTATAACTTTTACACTTAAATTTATACCGCAATATATACCGTTACCGTGAAAGGATTCGATTTATACCGTGATATGAATTTTAGGTCATACCGCCCAGCCCTAGTATGTATGTTAGCTATGTGTGTAACATTTTGCCATTCAGAATTTAGTGCTTTGTTTTTTACTAGTAGAGCAACAATGAAATGATAAGGAGAGGTCAGCTGAAAAGTGATGGAAAAATATTGTGAGTATATATTTATACAAGCGTGATTACAGCTGAAGGGACATATTCAGAGCTTGGTAGAGGTAGATGTCTAGCCTAAAATTGCCTACCACTTAGCTCTAAAGTTGAGTATTCAACCCAAGTCTTGGAAAAAGAACTGTTCCCTCACCCCTTAAAAACAGGATGAATACAAGGAAAATATAGCCATAGGAATACAAGAAAACAATAGTTGATGGAGGGTCCATTTAAGGCTTTGAAGTGATTGGGGTACAGTAGTAAAATGATGATGTGCACACCATGTGAGACAAGGGTGGGTTTTATCGACTGAGAATTGAGACAATGCAGACAAAATTTTTTGAAATTGAAGTTGACGCAGGAGATATATTGGAGTCAGCAGTGGGCTATATATATATAATGTGTGATAATGCTTATAGCTGGCAGAATTCTGCGTAAAAGTCAGAAATGTTTTGCACCAGCCATTCATAAATCAATTTCTAAGTTTGTGTAATAAGTCCTTCCTAAATTCTGAGTAACTACCAACTTATTTAACACTAGTGATCAGTGGCTAGTGACCATTAATGTTACAGGAATATTGTGGTGATTAAAAATCTGTCTGAATAGTTTGCTATGAAACATTTGTTGCACCATCACAACTAAAACTCATACATTGGGCGTGAAAGCACTCAAGCACTTTATAACTTGATATCTAAAAATTCCTATGGTCTCCCAACTCTTGGTCTACTATGTTTCTGTGTATGTTGTTTTGCTTGTCTTACTCTGTTTTATTTATCTTATTTCCATATTGTTGGCATTGTTCCCTTTTATGTGTTTAACATCAACCTGCCATGGGACTGGAGATGGAAATTAGCTGCCTGGCTATGATCTCATGTATTTACAAGTAATTGTTTATTAATACATTTTGTCCCATTAAAAAAAAAAAATCTCAAATAAATAAAACTATCAACTATGTGAACAGGAGGTCGCTGGAGCATCACCAGTTGTAACATTACTTCCAAAAATAATATTTTTTTCTTCTTTATTCTTTTCGTTGGAATAGCAGTTTATTTATTTTTACATTTTTGCATTAATAGCAAACATTTGTTTAAGAAACTGCACATTTTGTTATGATATGTGAGTCTACACACAGAACCTGACCATTATTATTCGATGGAATCTGTTTCATCCTTTCCATCCATGTGTTATATAATTGCTGCGGCCCTGATTCAGGTTAAACTGGTATCCACATCAAATGTGTTTCTTTTATTGATGAGACAGAGTTGACTGTGTTGTGTGAGGAGAAGTTAACCAGCACCTGAGTCATGTACTGTCTTTATTTCCACAGATATCCAGGAGTTCTATGAAGTGACGCTGCTAAACACACAGAAGAGCTGTGAGCAAAAGCTGGAGGAGGTCAACCACATGGCGGACAAGTGGGAGAAGAGTGTTTCTATACAAAACTCTGAAGTTGCACACTCTGTCTGTCCAGTGGAAGAGGTCAGTCTCTCACAATGTATCATCCCAGCAAAACCCCAGACTGAGGAATTACTTCTGTATGACTAGAGGGCTTTTCACACTGCATATACTTAGCCCAGGGCTATTCTTAGCCTATGGCTAATGATAGCCCTGGGCTAAGAATGAACACACACATTGTTAATCCAAAGTTAACCCATGCCCAAGGCTAATGATTCACATTGCACCTCTACTAGACCTGGGTTAAATATCCGTTGATGTTTACATTCTAAAATGATGTGACTACTCTTTAACAGCAAGCAGCAATGTTAAAATGTCGCCATTAGCAGGGTTTATGTGAGAGCAGTGCTCAAACATCTAAAAAAGAGAGAACAGCAGAGAAAGGAAAGACTAAAAAAAGATGTCTGTTGTTTTACCTTTAAGCAAGTCTTTTCCTGACACATAGTTGTTGTTGTTGTCGTTGTTGTAATTTAGCCAGCTTGCTAGGTACCTCCAGTTTTGGTTAGTAGTAAGTACCATGGTTACAACGTAAACATAAAACAAACACATGTATTAAGTTCCGGTTTTGTTTGGACCCCAAAGCAGATACTGATGCAGGTAAGTAACAAAAAAAGGTTTATTAATAACACGAAAAAACAAAAGAGGAGGCTGTGGAGGCAGGGGGCTGGCTGGCTCGTAGAGTATTCACCGAAGGATGGATTGAAAAAACTCAGGCACATGGTGAGGCACAAAGGACGACCTGAGCACAACAGGAAAAAACCACAGGTAAGTTCAAAAATACGGCTATGCAACAAGTTGATCACAAGATACAAAATGTAAGAACACAGAGCTCTACCGAACATGATGGAATTATCTGGCAGCATAGTGGAGTGAAGACCAGGCTTTTGTAGACAGGAAGATGAGGTGAGTGAAGACAGGTGTGCCTCATCTGCTGCTGCAGGAGAAGCCAGCCACACCCCCTGACACACACATGCACTGCAGAACAGAAAAGAGGGGAGGGAGAGAGAGCAAACACAAAAACATACCACAGGAACCAAAATCATCACAACATGCAGGTGCATTGACAAAGAAGTTGTGTGATTGGACAACAAAAATGTGACACCAATTCTATCAGCTCCATTTTACACTGGCAACTTTTAGCCCCTTGTTTAGTAGATTTTCAGATGATAACCCCACAAAGTCAAAGCTAATCCTGCTGCGGATCAGGGCCAGCAAGCCATATTCTAAAGTTGGGGTCAGCCCACTTGAAATGTGTTAGAATTGTGCCAGTGTAAAATGCTTTCTTAGCCCTGTGCTAACAGCTCCCCTAGCCTAGGTGCTAAGTGCAGTGTGGAATGGGTTCAGGTTGTCAGCTGAAGCCATTCAAAAAGTGTAGAAGTAATGCAAAATATAGCTTTTAAAATCACAGGCTCATCAGTCATGAGGATACACATGAACATGTCCCTTTGTACATTAATACTTAAAACTGATTATTGTGAAACTATTGTAAGTTCTCATTGCTATAAAGGGACCCTCTGCCAATTTTACACACGAAGTTCAGAATACTCTTCAAGATGTGAACTATTAGTCCAGGTGAAACACTTGGTACACTTGTACAGTTTGGGGCCCTAAACATTTTCAGAAACAAAGCCATCACAAGAATGCCTTATGGTGGCCATGGTGGGCATTTTATAAATTTTTTGCATCACTGAATTCACCCATAACTATTTACCTGAAGGGTTTATGATGTTGTTTATGGTATGAGTGTAATCCTTGACCATTAAAACATGGGGCTAGACACCCCCCCTTTTCCATGCTACCGTATTTGGTTCAGGAGATATAATGAAAAACACATCATTCCGTTATGGTGCAAAGTAAAATGGCCACCATGGCCAACACAAGGCATTTTTGCAATGGCTCCATTTCTGAAAATGTTAGAGGTCCCAAACTGCACAAGTGTACCAAGATTCATACTTGTATAAAAAAAAGTGAGCATATCATCAAATTTGGCACATATCACCCAGCCTATAGAGCTAGTGTCAGCAGTTGTATGATATCTCTTAAAGGCTCCAGAGGGAGGTTTCCAAAGTTTGAAAAAGTTTGACAGAATTTTCTTAGAAGGCCACAAGTGTGGAGTTTGAAAGAAGTGGGCATTTATCAGACAGGGATGGTCTAATGAAAGCAGCTATTCAGTTTCATTGTGAGATATAAAGGAAATGTGGTGTCCCACTTATTTGGCACTTCACCCATACTAGAGACTAACAGTTAGGATATTTTGGCCTCTGCTGCTTTCATTTTGACCACTCCTGTTGTTAAATTGTCCTGTGTGCTAATTAACTGATTACTAACTGATTACTAACTGAACTGAACTATTCCTGATGGTCTTAAATTGCCTTAGATTTGATGTTGTGTGTTCATAGTATATTATTAAAATATTTATGCATCAGACATTACTACAGTGATTTCAGAATTTCATTAGGAAATCTCAAACAACTCAGTTACATTTAAAAGCCAGTATGTTAACATGTTTGTGCATGAATGCCATTCATTGATTCTATGCCAGCTTGGTACAGAAAAGAGGTTCAGAGTCTAATAGTTGTGCTTGAAAGCATTTGTTTCAAAGGATTGACTGAGAAGCAATTATTATCTCACCTCGGGGCTAAACTTTGTAAACGAATCGGTCTTCTCTGGGTCGATGAGAAAACTACTGAAGTTTGTTGAAACATGACACAAGAGTTCTAAGAAAGTCACAATGAAATCATGAGCAAAGATTGAACATGATTATATGGTGTCTTCTAAAAAGTGCGTTCATGTGGCATTCATCTTCACACTGTACTGTGAAAAACTTGCCACTGAATTTCTATTAGGAGCAGATTGTTGTCCACCTGCTTTATGTTGTTTCTAGCAAGATTAAAAATAAACTTTAATGTATACATTTTGTGCTAATTAGAATTAGCTGGTGACTCAAGCATAATATCCATGGTGAGCAGTGTCAGTGTGGATCTGTTGTGGCTGGAGGGTTTAGACAGGATTTGGTCAGCCTCTTTTATTCTTTGTTAAGAAGTTAGATTAAGTCTGCTACCAGGAGCAGCAGTGTAGAGGTGAGGCTCACTTGAAAGTAATCTTTTAAAAAAAATAAAGTAAAACAGGTGTTATTTAAAGTGGCAATGATCAATATTTTTCCAATATATCAAATGACAATGTGGAAACAATGTCACAATAGTTGAGTTTCCATCCAGTTGTAGTGCAGGGTTTAACTGAATTTTGAGAAAACTGACCAAAGAGGACATAATTGTAGCACTGGTCAGACCTCAAACAAAGGAAAATAATGGATGTTTAATAATGGAGAGCACGCTGGACAGTGGAAATAGAGAATTTTGAACAACTAGTGTGACAGCCCTGTGCTCTTGGAAAAGTTCTGGTAACAGTCCAGTGTGCATACATTAGCTGTTAAAAGCCGTCAGAGACAACAAAGAGAGTTTGCAGTTGCCTATGCAGTGGCAGTACATTATGACTGTACATCATTATTTATTCACCTAATCTGTTTCTGTTGCTCTTAGTCACATTTGCCTTTTATAGATACCCCAACCTTACCATCTCCCCAAGTGTGAAAACTTTTTTTGCAAAATTGTGAGACTTTTCATGATTTTTTTGTGTTTCCACTCAAGTTAAAATGTGCATAAAAACAGGTAGGTTGCAATGCACATAATGTGAAATGTGTCTCTGGTAGAGATGAACCTATGGAGCATAATCAGTTGAATCTCTCTGACCCACAACAACTGTTTTGGTTCACTCTCATCACTCTCATGACTTTAGTTTTGGATGCAGCAGGCAGTTTATTATCTGAGAAAATATTCTAAAAAGCCACTGTAAGCTACCTGCCCAGCACCAAACAGCAGATAGACACAGTTGGAGACTAGCTGGTGGAGCATGTAGAGGCTTTAGAGACAGATATTTCCCTCAGGAGTTGGTAGAGATTAAAATGAGAGCTAAAAGAGAGTGAATATTAGAATTACATCCATCAGGTGGGCACAGACATGACTCCAAATAAATGATAACAGCCCCTGGATGTGTAAATAAAAAACTGTTTGCTAATAAGTTCTCATTAATGGAGCATAATGAGGCAATTTTGACAATTGGCATACAGAGAGAACCGTGGTTTACATTAGACAAAGGACTGTGAATGTATCAGGTATTGTGATTTAATGCAGATGTGATTACCTGCAAATCACAATAAAGTCATATGCATACTATTGAAATAGTATACAAAAGTGACTTAAAATTGTTGGCACAATGCGAATAGTTTTTGAAAGCTTTCATTTCTGACATGAATTTTTTGTCAGGTTTCCCATATTTACAGCAGCAGCAACTACAACTTGGCTGTTAATGTTTGCTGGTGTACTTTAGGGTGAGAGCTCATGGCACAACTTAGAGGAGAAGACATCTACATCATACTGCACAGGCACAGCACAGATTCATTGTCCGAGTTGGAGACCTATGACTAACTTACAGGTTCTGTCATGTACATCAGCTGAATGTATTTACACTTTGAAAGAACAAAGGTGCTCTTTGTTGGCAGTGTCTAAATTAAGAGAGACATCGGAAGCCGCCAGAACAACTTGGTTTTGTGTGTGTGTGTGTGTGTGTGTGTGTGTGTGTGTCTGAGAGAGAGAGAGAGAGAGAGAGAGAGAGAGATGGAGAGAGCTGATGTATGCTCATACGCTCACACTATGACATTCTAATTAAAGGGGATGAATAGAGGGCGCTGAGTGGTTGAGGGCCATGAAGAACTGAAAAAGCATAAAAGATGAATCAAAATGTAGCTTTGGCTCTAAGAATTACCAAGAGGAAAATAGTGGCCTCTAGAATGTGGTTCTTTATGCCCGCTGCTTGTGTTTTTATCCTATAGTACTTGATCACATGCGGCATATTCATAGAAGAAGGACAAATTGAATTGATCTTTTTTCGTAATGCATCTGAATGCTGCCACACCTACAAAATAATGACTGAATTAAAAAAAAAACCTGATTATAGCAGTGACCAAAGAGATGTAGGCTGAAACAAGAGGTATTTCATTTACCTTTCTGACAATACAAAATGTACACAAATTATAAGCAAGCTACATTCTATCGAGACACTAAGTTAGTGCCATACTACAGTACATGTTTTATCTTTTGGTCTAAAGGGTGACAGTCCATTATAGTTTCAAAGGTAAAATCAGCCCTACAACAATGGAACATTATTTTACCTACCTGATTTTAAAAAGAGTTGTCAACTTACACTCCATCTCCAGTCTGACGTTGTGTCCAGTCCAACTGATTTCTGTGGGGAAGGGTGATTTGATTTTCCCCAACCAGTCACCAGAAACCAATGAATTGGCCTGAATCTAATGTCATTTTAAGTCCACACTGATGCATAGCCATGTCAGCATACATGTTTTGTAGAGGATTTAAGAGTGGAGTAGAGCTTAGTAAAACAAATTACTGGGTCTGGCTATTTTGAGAAGACATGGATTTAGAACAACTTTTACAGCAGCGCCTATCATGTCTATATCACTTTCCATTGTTGTTAATACTCTTCATTGGTTCCAGTGCACGGCTTGGCAACAGCCCCCCACAATGCTCATTGATTGTTTTTATGCCTCCACGCTGAGGATAGCAGTGGCCAGAGGCATTATGTTTTCGGGTTGTCTGTCCATTCCATTTTCGTGAATGCAATATTTCAAGAATGCCTTGAGGGAATTTCTTCAAATTTGGCACAAACGTCCACTTTGACTCAAGAATGAACTCATTAAAATTTGGAGGTCAAAGGTCACTATGACCTTGTGGCTGTCTCATTCTTATGAACGCAATAAGTAAAGAAGGCCTTGAGGGAGTTTCCTCAAATTTGGCACAAACGTCCACTTGGATTTAAAAATGAACTGATTAGAATTTGGCGGTCTTAAAGGAGAAGTTACGTTTTTTACAACCTGGACCTTATTTCTGGCATTAAATATGGTTGTTTACTCACCCAGATAAGTTTCGTGTCGTTTGGAGTCCTTCGGAAGATATTTAGATCCGTGAGAGCCACGTACATCCATATAGTGGGAATGATCGGGGCACCGACAATGAGGCTCTAAATAACACATTATCTGCCGCGAAACTCGTTCATTTCACCAATATGTTTTTATGAATCGCTAGAGTTGCTTGTCATCATCATCCGGGTCATTTATACTGACCTACTGGATGTAAACTGTAAGTGTAACTTAAGTGGTTTGCGGAGGCATACAACAGCAAAGCGGTAATTCTAGTTTATTTGCACTACAAGGTCTGGACTCAGGCAACCACTTTACTCCAACCTTATCATTATTGGCTAGTCAGGTTTGGTGCCAGTCCTTTGTAATGAAATACATTAAAATAGCAAAAATAACATGCATGAACAAGTAGATGTGGTTGTATGACAGTTGTTGAACTACTCCCTGTTCTATTGCAGTATTGCATTTTGTATTATGTACAGTGTAATCCCCTCAAGAGATAGCCTCTTCAAAATCTCCATCAAGCATTAAGATGAATGTCTGGAGAAGTTGATGTGTGTTTTTTGTGATATCACTGAACTGCATGCAGCTGTTGTTACAGACCCTGGCGAGGGTGAAAGCTGTGTTTGAATACGCCAGCAAATAAATACAGTGGAAACAGTGCGTGGAGAAATATCATTACATGAAAGCATGCCAGTTGAAATGTGGGTCAGTACCTTTCGAGGTTTGCTCATAAACATGAAATAGGCTATAATAATTCATGGTATGATGCAGCTTTTGTTTTTGCTTGTTGGTTGAAGAAAATCCTCGGCCATGTGAGAATATACCTGTGGGTCTGTGCACACCAGGCGTGTTACTAATAGCGTGTTTGGCTTGGAATGGGACCAACCAGTTGGTAATCCACTAGTAATCCTATTTGTCTCTACAGTCAAACCTTGTGCGTCATACTTGTTGTTTTATGCAGTAACAGTAAAGAACTGGTTTTGAAGAACGTGAATATACATTTCCAAACAGACTATGTGTACAAGGTCTTTACAGCTTTAAAATAGCCCCTCTGTAACAGCAGGAGCTGCTGAACCACTTTGATGAGGTCATCCAGTAGTTCCAGGATAGGGATAAGTGAAGGGGATTAGAAGAGTCCTCAGAGACTGATGACCCCACCATAAGGTCATCAGTACACTGATGTTATATCCCCTGTTCTGTTACCACAGTCAGCCCCCTGAAGCTTAGGCAAATGTCCTGTCAAATCATGAGATGGCAGATGGCCCCATCCAAATTAATTATCAGGGTCCAAAGGGGTTATTTAGATATATAAACAACTAATAAATATTTTTGGTATGCAGTTCTCAGCTAAGAGTTTAGTTCACTGAAGCAAAATTAAATTGATATTTTTAGGAGTTTAAAGCGTAAATAAGCTTAATAGCTTTTTTAAAACATGCAATAACTCAGTTATTAGTTTTAACCCTTTCCATTGTGAGCAACAAGGGCTGTATAAGCTTCATATAAGAAGCTGATGTAGAAATGATATACAGTTATACATCATAACAAATACTGTACACCATAATGCTGTGTTCACACTACGAGTGACAACTCAACAGTGTGACCAGCTACATCATCACTGAGTCGCCACTGAAGTGTTGCTCAAGCGCTGGTTAATGAAGCTAATGTTATGTCATCACAGGCTTGTGTGTGTGTGTGTGTGTGTGCGTGTGCTTGCAACAAAGAACCTTGACTGAAGGTTAACTAAAGTCTGTATTTGTTTAAAAAAGTACCTATGCATTTGATTAACCTCTGAGCCCCATTTTAGCATTACATTTCGCCACCCCATTCCATCCCTGTGTGCACTGCAGTACACAGGGAGCTAGCATAGCATCAGCTAACTAAGCTAAATCACCAACTTACCACAGCTCAAAACAAAAATACAATTGCTTGAAGCTTCACCGTATTATTGGAGCATCAAAAAAAGATGAAGCCAGCTCAGCTTTAGTTTTTGTCACACCTGTCTGCAGTAACAAGTGTTGGGCTCCAGTTTGTAGCCTCATGTCACAGGCTTCCATTGAAAATTACTTGCAGCCTGTTGCCTTGTCACTTGTAGTGTGAAGACAGCAACTGGTACCCTTGTTGGAACAAAACATATCAAAACAAAATAACAGTGTGGTAATTAATCATTTTATTGGTGGTTAAAGTTAATTTAGACACTATGCCAAAGTGACGAGTTTGTATCACAGTCTTTGGTCCTCAGTAGCTTGAGTTGTGTTACAGTTGTAACAGGAATTGATCGAAAACAGAAGAGCTGTCTGAATTGTTGTAACTTCATTTGAATGTTAAACAGCATTATTACTTTATGGAAAAAGATATTCCTCTGTCAGTGTGCTGCTGAGTTGAAGCATGGCTGTACTATTGGATCAGCAGTATGTTGACTTTAAAACAGTACAGTATTTTATGCACATGCAAAATTTAGTCTTTAATTTTGTCTTAAAATCTAATATTCACTTGTTCGTTCGGCTAATTTTGTCCTACTAGTGTCTAATGCACAAGATGTTCCCTGCACTTCAGCAGTGCTGCAGAGAGGCACTGCGTCATCTGGGGTGAATGTTTGTGGACAATATTATGCCTCCTAATGGCCACTTGGGGGCAGATAAAGTGGGGTAGCCATGAATTTTTAAGTGGGGGCACCCCGTGGCTCAGCATTGTGGCGCCAACCATAATCGCAACATCCCCTGTTCAAATCCTGCTAAGGGCCTTAATGCATCTCTTTCCCTTGTTTCCTGTCACCACTATACAAGGTCCCCAGCATCAAATGCCCAAAACATGACTAAAAAAAGATCAATTATTGAGTGAATACATGTGAATATTTTACATCTATAATCTTTTGTATAATGTTCATTTGATATTCTACCTGTTCAGTCTGGCTGATTTATCTTATCAGCAGATCTTGCCAGTGTTTCGAGAGTGAGGTCAGTGTCCCTATTTCACTCCCAGCATGCCTCAGGGCGCAGTTTTCTATCTCATATACATTCTTTATTTGTGTTAACTTGAATCAGGAAGTCAGAAAGGCTTGCTACCATAAACGGAAGAAGAGATAAAGTAAGCTTGCATGAACTAAGGGTTTGTAGTATGTCTTAGTGTGCGAGGGATTTATTTTTGGTTGCCACAGGCACATATAGGCTTACGCTATCCAAGCTTCTAATTAAAGACTTACTGAAGCAGCAGACAGACCGACTAGCCAATGATGACTCCAACTATCTGTCAGTGCCAATTCTTGCGTAACTCTTACAACTGCATCCTGTTGGTGTTTTGCATTTAAATTAAATGTGACATACATTTTTATTAACTGTCAACATTTCCAAATCCATTTAAATGAGTGTTAGATCTATTTAACATATGTACATGCAATGCCTTTAATATATTAGAAGATATTTTAATATCATACAGTTTATATTTTGCATTTGTGTATTTAATGTTGGCATTTTTTTACTTACTGTCCCAGCTCACTTAAGTGTCAAACCTCTCATTCAGTGCTCCAGTCTTTACAAACTATCCTGAAATAGGCCTTTTCACAGTGCATTCAGGCTATGAAACTCTCATTACCTGAAAGACTGTTCTGCTGGTCTATCTGATCTCTTGGATTTTCTTGGTTAGTGTGTGTTATAGTTTAAGTGTGGTGGTGTATAGATACTTATGCACCTGTTTGTTGTTCCCAGCAGAGGGAGCAGAGCAGCTCAGAACCCAGCGGGACGGAGAGGGGAGAGAGCAGTGCCAAGACCTCTGAGGTGAGTTATCTCTGGAAGCACTACTTTCTTTCCATGTGTACAAGATTTGTGTATCTTTCAGTAGCTTGGTGGATTATTGTCATAGTGTGGGATTAAGCGTTACATCAAGTCATCCATTTCTTTTTTAGTGATCATCATCCATTTTGGTCCATTTTATTCTGGGATGTACAATTTTTAAATTCACCTCATCATGATTCATGGCATGGTAGAACACTGCAGGGTAACGCAGCCCAACACATCTACATATTCCCAACAACGAGTTCACAAATGTAAATGAGATTATGTTCAAGCAAGGAAGAGAGATGTGGTTTGAGGGCTTGGGCTCAGAGTAAAGATAGCTGTGCCAATAATATCACGGCTCTGTGGACATCACTGATATGACATAAGCTAAACTTCTTCTGTCTGTTCAAATGGTTGAGAGCAGGGAATGACCAGTCTCAGTAAAGATGACAGTTTAATCTTTGCTCCTATTTGCTTGGGAGTAGTAGAGGATATGAAGTTATTAGGAACTGCAGAGCTTCTTTATTTGATTTGTAAATTAAATTTTTTTTTTTGCTGATTAGGTTTGCTGACATTGGGAATCTTATGTGAATTGAGTGCGAAGTGATATCAGCCAGAATCAGTTTTCAGAGTGCAGTGTCTCCTTGTGCTTCTTCTAGATGTGCAATTTCTGTCTTTGTCTCTCTGGTTGTAAAACAATGAGGCAGAGGTGCCTTCTATACTGAAGTGTTACACAAAAAAACACACTATGGGACCTATTTAAACGATCTATAGTGCATGGTCTAAAATGCATGGCTTAAATGGATTAAGGGCTTATCCAACTATTTGTGCTAGTAAAACAGCTCATAAACTGGGCACAAGTTAAGGCAGGAGGAGCAAAGGGGTTGTATTTATCCCCTTAGTTAATTAATCACTAATAACTAATTAAAGGACTAAATAATCATAATGTGTGTTTTGGGCGTAACATGAATTCAACTAATTAGAGTGTCATCTTGTATTCCCTTTAAAAGCCAGGCGCGCCTGCACCTTGTGTATTGCTGTTTATATGGTGGATTCAGCAAATTGTTGATGCGAGTGGTTTTATGCTGAGAGTAATGCAGTAAGTGCAGTAATGTCACTGCAGCAAATATTTTTGGACATTTAAGCAGCAAAACAATTGGGGGAATTTCCTCAATTTTGGGACAAATGTCAACGTGAACTCCTGGATGAACTGATTACAATTTGGTTGTCAGAGGTCAAGGTCACTGTGACCTCACAAAACATGTTTTTGGCCATAACTCATGAGTTTCAAACAAATGTATGATAGAATGAAATGATGACCTTTGCTGTGACATCATAATGTTCTGCAAAAACACTTTTCTGGCCATTATTTAATGCCATAACTCTAAGGAGTAGAAGGGGAGACAGTTGGTCAGATACTGAATTGCTGACTCTGATCATGGCAGTCCACCTTGAAACTGTACAGATTGTATAGATCTTCTTTGCTGCTGGGTTGAAAATGTGTGTCAAGCATCCATGTTTTAGAATATGAAGCTTCTTTGCAGCAACATCCATATTTGAAGCATCGTCTACTGTCATGCCTACATATGAGTCTGTACGGACGTGGATGTAAACTGTATCTGCAACTTGACTGGTTCACGGAGGCATACAGCTGCAAGGTGGCAATTCTAGTTTATTTCAGAAAGTGCATAAATATAAAACCTTCACCTTATATCCATAGTGGGGCCATGATTATTTTTTAAAATGCAATGAATCGCTGAATTTCAGTAGTATATCGCGATTAATCACAATTTTTAGTCATGTTTAGAATTCCTTTATTGTGCATTTCAAAACAGTCCATATTAAGACGGTAACGCATTTCTTACTAGTCTCTCGATTGAGAATCAAGTGAATGTAAAGAAATTTACTTAATGGTCCTGACTATTAGATTTATTTTTTTAATCAGTGCTACAGAGCTACAACAGTGTGGTCTTGAAACCATGAGTTAGAAGTAGGAAACAACTTTATGACAAAGAGCTGATTCTGAGAAATAAAGTCCATACCCGGGGATGCGTTATGTATAGAGGAATAAGAAATCAAAAACAGTACATTAGAGGAGATGCAAAATCAGAGCACTGTAAATGCACTGTGTAATAAATATTAATGTAAGACAAACAATGCACACTGTATTTAGAAACATGCTTTATTGCAAAATACATGGAGCGTAGTTTTGACTGACGGCACGGAGGCCCGCGCAAAAACACAAATATAAACAGTAGAAATGTGGGAAAAATGCAAAAACAGCATCATGGCTGTCTGCACATGACCAAGATGAAAGCCTATGTGCAAGTTCAGAGAAGTAGGTCAAAGCAGTGAGGAGGAAAACGTATGATGACGGACGGACAAACGGCCGGACGGACAGAGGTTTCTCCATTTAATAGTAGGATATACATGTGTGGTGATGTGTCTGTGTCACTCTGCAGTTACACCTCCAAAACACTAGTTGGCATTGGGGTTTCTGTGAAGCGATGTAAAGTTTGACTGATTCAAAACACACCTAAAACACATATAAACATGGCTTAAAGGGATATTGCACCCAAAAATGAAAATTCACTACTCACCCGTATGCCGATGGAGGCTCAGGTGAAGTTTTAGAGTCCTCACATCACTTGCAGAGATCCCAGGGGAGAGGGGGTAGCAGCACAACTCCACCTAATGGATGCTTACGGCTCCCCAGATTCAAACGTCCAAAAACACGTGTGCGCGCTTGTGGGCGAGACCAGCGAAAGCACATGAACACACATGAATGTGGTGCCCATGTCTCATGGTCTCGCGCACAAGCGCACACACGTGAGCGTAGTGCCCAGAGAGGCAGTTAGAGCTGCAGGCTACAATGAGGCTAAAAACGGAGTTCAAATGACGTTTTTCCAAACAACTTTTTATGTTGGGGCTTCAGGACACTTGGATCACTAAAATTATATCTGTGGAAAAGATGACAATTTGTTACATTTGTTATCATAAAATAGATAGACAATATAGTATTTAACAAAAAAAAGCTGTGCAGACTTTGCATGCTACCTGAAATAATTGCAGTTTCAACAGTGATTAATCAGCACAAAGCCCTTATTTTACATTTAATTCCACTCCAGTGAAATTTGAGAACAGATCTGATGGTTTTTAGTCGCTATGCCACAAAGTGATTCAGGAGATTGTGTTAGGGTCAGTTACAGGCTAGCTTCAAGGTCATGGCAGGCTTTTGAGTAAATCTGTCCAGTAGGTTCTTAGCAATATTAGCACTGGTTTGCACATACACAAACAAATCCAAATTTGTCACACCTAGTCTGTATATACAGGCGGAAAGGCCTAACAAAGGAGGTTAAAGCATTCCCTCTCTCTAATGCAATAAGTCGAAGCTCTCTGAGCCGCATCACCTGAAAAGATTAGCCCTGTTGCTCTGGCAGAGGGAGTCTGAGCTGGTGAATGTGTTCAGTAGGAGCGACGGGAAACTGGGAGTGTAGGAGTGCTGCTTCGTCTCCAAATGAAAGCAGTAATCAAGGTCAAATTCACACCTCTTCACCAGGATGGCTTCAGCAAACAGGTACCAGAGCAGTTTAATGGGGGATAATTTGCTGCCGTTCAGAGGCTTGTAGTCTCTAGAAGGGGAAGGTTTGACCATTGGAGTGGTTACATTTACCTGGGAGACAAGATCTTATTGGTTAATATGGAAATTAATTGATTTTTAATGTACAGTACCTATAGACTGAGCTCCAGCTTTTCAAAGCCCATGCATTGCTGTTATTTCTCCTGTATGTACTTCAGCACTGTAATATAGTCTCACATTGTAGTATTCTCTACTTGCAGGATGGATACATGCATCCTTCGTGTAAAGAATATAAAAATCTGTCTATCTTAAAAGAAAGCAGCATTTGTTGTATTTTTTAAAACAATGACCGACTGATTTGCTGAAGGACAGAGGTTAGTTCCTATGAACTGTGATCAATGCATCTGTGCATTGAGACATTTAATTAATGACAGGAAAATACAAATTTTGCATGAAGGTTGTATTTTACAAGTATATTACTACTATACGTGAAATTAGTGAAACTTTATTTAATCCTCTCTTTTATGAGATGCTTTTATTTCATTAAAATCCTTAGGTTTGTTTATCAAGGTGTATTTTTTCACTCAGAATGGAAGACACAAATTTGCAAATTAACCTGTTCAGCTAAATATAAAAGTTTTGATGTTAAATTAAAGGCTTCTAAAAGACAAGGGATTTTAAATTCTTCCGCATAATCTTCCCTGGGCTACTGTATCTTACTCTTACCATGTGTCTTTGAGTGTTGGTCAAGATTGAGCTGCATTTGTTGTTTTGGAAAATGCTGCTGTTATGTCTCATGAAATAATTGTAAGATGAAAGTGTGCAGTTTCTAAGTGTTGTTGACTCAGAGGTGGTTCTGTCACTGATAACAACACACATGTGGGAACAAGCAGTTGAAACTGTAGTTTTACAGCCCTGGTGGGAGAGAGGTGTTGCTGGTGGTGGTGGCAAAGCTTGCTGCCGGGGTTTCCCCACAGAGACATTGTTTTGATTGAATTGTTATTTCAGGTGTTGTGCTTTTGGCAGAAAACTGTTTTCTATTGTAGTTTTCTAATTGCAGCAAGCTTGCATGACCATGTGTCCAACTTGTTCTGAGCTGAATATTAGCTTTGCTCTCAGTTCATTGGCAACAACAACAAACAAAAGTAGCTGTTAAGTAAGTAGTTACATGTTTTTCGTTACATTCTATCATTACTGCTATCATCAGCAATCGATTACAGTCTTTGGGTGTGTTTGAGTCACATTTGGTGCATCAACATTATGATAAGAGGGCTATAATGATGCAGTAATGTTAATATTGTCCTTTTATTAAAATCAAACATCTGCTCAACAACATCTGTTGTCTAGCATTGATGTGATGGAAATCATATTGCAGGTAGAATTATGCAGTGTTGCTATTTTGTTTCTTGTTTATTGGCTGTTGTTGGCAACAACTTTAAAATGCCAAACTTATCAAACCGCACAGACACACACAGTGAAAAGCCTGTCACAATGTGAGTGGAAGGCAGTGCTGCCGCTGCTCTGCAGATGAAATTAAAACCTGTGTGTTATTATTAAGTTCCAGCAGTCTGCCACAGCAGCTAATAGCCAGCGAGACAGAGAGCATGGGAATCTAATTCATTCCGCTGAGCTGACGCTCTCGTCCTTCACTCTCTTCCCTCGCTCTCTCCCTCATCCCATAACGCTGCTTAGCCGCTCAGCCTGGAGACAGGAGAGCGAGAGGAGGAGAGGAGGAGAGGATGAACTGAAAACAAAGAGATGGTGGAATGAGAGGGAGAGAAGCTAAGGAATGATTTTGGGTTGTTGGAGGAGGCCAGTCCAGCTGCTAAGCGTTTTTAGTGTGTGTGTGTGTTTGTGTGTGCGAATGTTTTGGCTGATGACGCACGCTCGGCTCTGAGATGGCGTTAGGAATCCTGATCGCCTTCAGCACTGTGGAGGAGGCATCCCAATCCTCACAAGGGGCCCACATGCAGTAACGTCTGTCCGCCGTGGCTTCTCTCCCTCGCCAGCGTGTGTGCCTGTGTGTGCGTGAGTGTGTGTGTGTGTGTGTTCTCTTCCTCATCTCCTCCCCCTCTCCCTCTTCTTCTTCTTCTTCTTCTTCTTCTTCTTCTTCTCCAGCAACACCTACGTGTTTTTTTTTTTTTAATTTTTCCTCCTCACTTCCTCACGCTGGTATCTTTTTCGCCATCTTCCTGCTTTTTTTTTTAACCTCCAGTGGTGATATTAGTGGTGATGAATTTGGGCATAGGTTGAGAGCTCCTTTTTTGTCTGGCCAGCATGGATTGTCTTTGCATTGTCACCACTAAGGTAAGAGACACAGCATGAATGAATGATTCACTGGACCAGAGAGGGGGTGAAAGGGAGACATGGACTGAGACAGAAAGAGTGAGCATTGTGGGAGAATGAGGAATGCTTTGAAGCAGGAGGAAAGAAGCTCTGTCAACACGTTGGTTGTTTCTGAATGTTTGCACGTGCATGCATGTATCTGTCTCCTCTCACGCTCCTGATTGTCTTCATCACCTTGTCGCTTTGAGCTTTAAAGTGAAGAGCTGAATAATTGATTGTTGTACTGTTGCCATAGGATGCTTTCAGAGCATATTTACAGTGGTTTATTATCTCTTGAAAGAGCAAGTTCTGATGTTATTAGCATTTTTTCCCCTCTAACTACTGTATGCATTGGTCAGCAAACTACAGAGGCCGGCTGCCTGTCTGTTGAGAAAAAGCAGCAGAAGTTAGGTTGAACTCCTGTCAGCCAGCTCACGGTTCTGCTGCAGTACTCTGCTCACACAGCACACAAGCACTTCTGATAGTGCACTTGGCAGAGGTTACAAGCAAATATCATTACATTATCATTATTACAATGCACAAATCCTTATGCAGGCTGCAGAATTTTATTTGAGAAAAAAATGCAAGTTTTGAACTCTTATTGCTTAGATTATACTGTGCGCTCTTCCCTGTGCAAATGACCATTACATCACTGGAGAGGGGAATCCTCCTTTCACAGCAATGTGTTACTCATGGTAACAAGTATGTGCACTGTCTTTCTCCTCATAACTAATATGAAAAATGAACATTTGATTTTTCTAGATGAGAATATGATGTTTAAATGATGTTTTACACAATAATGGTTCCTTTTATGCAGATAATACCGATGTTGTATTGCCGTGTGTATGGTAGTTAGTTTAGCCTCTATGTATGCTATACGCTTTGTGCTAGTTGTTGAGTACCTCATGTAGGTTTTTTCATGTGACATGTACAGTACAGGCCAAAAGTTTGGACACACCTTCTCATTCAATGCGTTTTCTTTATTTTCATGACTATTTACACTGTAGATTCTCACTGAAGGCATCAAAACTATGAATGAACACATGTGGAGTTATGTACTTAACAAAAAAAGGTGAAATAACTGAAAACATGTTTTATATTCTAGTTTCTTCAAAATAGCCACCCTTTGCTCTGATTACTGCTTTGCACACTCTTGGCATTCTCTCCATGAGCTTCAAGAGGTAGTCACCTGAAATGGTTTTCCAACAGTCTTGAAGGAGTTCCCAGAGGTGTTTAGCACTTGTTGGCCCCTTTGCCTTCACTCTGCGGTCCAGCTCACCCCAAACCATCTCGATTGGGTTCAGGTCCGGTGACTGTGGAGGCCAGGTCATCTGCCGCAGCACTCCATCACTCTCCTTCTTGGTCAAATAGCCCTTACACAGCCTGGAGGTGTGTTTGGGGTCATTGTCCTGTTGAAAAATAAATGATCGTCCAACTAAACGCAAACCAGATGGGATGGCATGTCGCTGCAGGATGCTGTGGTAGCCATGCTGGTTCAGTGTGCCTTCAATTTTGAATAAATCCCCAACAGTGTCACCAGCAAAACACCCCCACACCATCACACCTCCTCCTCCATGCTTCACAGTGGGAACCAGGCATGTGGAATCCATCCGTTCACCTTTTCTGCGTCTCACAAAGACACGGCAGTTGGAACCAAAGATCTCAAATTTGGACTCATCAGACCAAAGCACAGATTTCCACTGGTCTGATGTCCATTCCTTGTGTTTCTTGGCCCAAACAAATCTCTTCTGCTTGTTGCCTCTCCTTAGCAGTGGTTTCCTAGCAGCTATTTGACCATGAAGGCCTGATTCGCACAGTCTCCTCTTAACAGTTGTTCTAGAGATGGGTCTGCTGCTAGAACTCTGTGTGGCATTCATCTGGTCTTTGATCTGAGCTGCTGTTAACTTGCGATTTCTGAGGCTGGTGACTCGGATGAACTTATCCTCAGAAGCAGAGGTGACTCTTGGTCTTCCTTTCCTGGGTCGGTCCTCATGTGTGCCAGTTTCGTTGTAGTGCTTGATGGTTTTTGCGACTCCACTTGGGGACACATTTAAAGTTTTTGCAATTTTCCGGACTGACTGACCTTCATTTCTTAAAGTAATGATGGCCACTCATTTTTCTTTAGTTAGCTGATTGGTTCTTGCCATAATATGAATTTTAACAGTTGTCCAATAGGGCTTTCGGCTGTGTATTAACCTGACTTCTGCACAACACAACTGATGGTCCCAACTCCATTGATAAAGCAAGAAATTCCACTAATTAACCCTGATAAGGCACACCTGTGAAGTGGAAACCATTTCAGGTGACTACCTCTTGAAGCTCATGGAGAGAATGCCAAGAGTGTGCAAAGCAGTAATCAGAGCAAAGGGTGGCTATTTTGAAGAAACTAGAATATAAAACATGTTTTCAGTTATTTCACCTTTTTTTGTTAAGTACATAACTCCACATGTGTTCATTCATAGTTTTGATGCCTTCAGTGAGAATCTACAATGTAAATAGTCATGAAAATAAAGAAAACGCATTGAATGAGAAGGTGTGTCCAAACTTTTGGCCTGTACTGTATGTCGTCCAGATATGAGGCATTCTTTGTTGTGTTGAAGTATGGTGTAGGAAGCACAGTAGTGTGTTCTAAGTTTTCTAAACAGTGCCATCATCAAGTCAATCAAATCAATTCATTTGTTTAACGACTTTCCCATCAGCCTCAGCTGCACTTCTTTGTGGTGTTAATTAGCAAAATGTTAGCATGCTAATTCACTAAACTAAGATTATGAACTTGTTAACATTAACCCTGCTTTCTGTCTGCATTAGCCTGCTGACACTAACATTTAACTCAAAGCTTCACAGAGCTACTAACATGATTTTAGACCCTTAGTGTTGTTCCTAACGCAATGGTCACAATTTTAAGTTCCTCAAATACTTTTAACCAAACCACACTTTCTGCATGCAGGTATCGACCGTGAAGAGGCAACTCCTTTGTAGCAGCTTGTGTACTATTTACATCACACAGGGTGCACTGACCTCTTGCATGAACCATTCTAAGTGAAACCGACAAAGCTCTCACCGTCATTTAAGCAGAAAATCTCCATTGAGTGGTTTGCAGCCTAAGTATAGGCATAGGCTGCATCGAGTAAGAGAGTTAGCCCACCATCCTGGCTTGAAATGCTAAAGATGTACACATACATCTCTCTCTCACACACATGTTGTAGAACACACATGTAGCAGGAGCAGAGGCCCCTTCGGTCATTTAGGATGTTGATATCCTGAAAGCCATGGTGAAATATTCACGCCAGCTTCTGCATGAAAGCCATTACCAAGTCAGCCTCAGTGTGCTGCCCTTCACTCAGAGAACCTCACACAGAGTGGTTTCCTTCTGTCAGATGAGTGTAGTAACATTAGACGCAGTGTTGATGGAGATCGTGATTTTCTCTTTCAAAAATAGGATCTGTGAGGTACAAATAAACATTTGTACTGTACACTCAGTGCAGTGTAACGGGATGTGTGCATTGAAACAATCTGGCTCACTGTTGTGTCATCACATGGCAGAGCTTACGTCTGCATGTGTGCTTATGTGTGGCAGGGCTGCACAATTATGGCCAAAATGGTAATTACAATTATTTTGATCAATCTTGACATCACATAACTCATTAGGATTGTTCATTGTTTATAGTGACAACATATTTTTTATTGTACTTTGACTTTTAGGCCTAAATAAACAGAGCATTGCTTTTACTTCAAATTGTGCTACATTCCCGCTAATGTACAAATCTCTGCATCCAAATAAGACTGGTATTATTTGCAGTGCATATCCTAGAGGCAAAATCTAAAAATAAACTGTACCAAAACTTTTTACCTTAAATTAAATAGACAGAGCACTGCTTGCACTTTCACCTTGTGCTACATTTCTGCTAACTAACAATTTGCATCAAAATAAGACTTGAAAAAAGGTTCTTCTTCCCCTGAATTAATTCTTCTATGGATATGTATCTGCTGCTGCATATATATGTATAATTTTTTACAGTGATCGTGGTACCATGACGCGCTGCATCATCTTTGTTGTGAATATCTGAGTTAATGTTGGACAAGGACGGGGATTAACAGTAAAGTTAGCAGCATTATTCTTCCTGGCTGTTATGTATTCATCATACTGCAGATTGTGGTGTTTTTTTTCAAGTAGTTTAACTGGTTAGTTTTGTTGCTTTGTGGCGTGGATACAAATCTCATGTACTTTTTGCATATGATTTGTCCTCTCCTATGTCCGAACAACTGATGATGATGGTTGATTTTTCTTACAGTTTTTGCCACAGTTCAGGAACGTTTTTTGCAGGCTGCCACTGCAGGGTCTGCACGTTGTGGACAACTCTTCAACAGTGGAGGCTGGCTGTTAGTTTAGGAAACGCTTGATTTGACATGTAGTGAAGTTTTCTATTAGTGAAGCATGCATTTTAAACGGCAGATCATGTTCTTTCAATTGTGGAAACCCAAAGTCGTGATCATGATTAAGATTTGGTTAATTGTGCATCCCTAATGTGTGGGTTTGAGTCTGTAGCAGAGCTACAGTACTTGTTATACAATCCAATACATCAGCCAAACATTAATACCTTTGTAGAGCTGAAGCTGCTTTCACAATGCTGCATGGTAACTCGCTGCCTTCAGTCATTTCAGTGAGGGGAAGGCAGCAGAGGGGAAGCGGTTTAAAACATGGCAGTAGAGGTATGAAGTGGTTGCCACCCATGTTCATGTACACAGATTATGCTCCCCTGCACTGAGTCCACTCTGTTGAACTTCTGTGGTTGCCACCTGGCTTTGGCCGATCAAAAAGCTGATATCACAGAAGCAGAAATAAGACAAGACAGAAGAGCTGATAATGTTGGTGCCTGAATACCCGGAGATATAAGAACCTGAAGAAAAACAGGGCCTGGGAAAACATGCCACCAAATTTCAGATGACTGGTAAATTGTCCAAATATATAGAAATCTTTAGCAGTTTCAGTGATTTCTAGTGTCTTGCTACAGTATTGCAGCTACAAGCTATCTTGCACTTCCGTGTTCATCAAAGCACCTGTCTCATTGCAGCCATGCACTGTAGTGGCAGCTGCCCCTTGAACACTGCTTTGCTTTTTGGGGGAACGCTCTTGCAGGTAGGTGGTTGTCAAGCAGCTTTAGAGAAGTGTTATTTTAGTGATTTAGCCAATGAATCAAACAGATACATTTTGGATAGCCAGTTAATTGTTTAAGTCATTTATCAAGTTCCAAAAAAACTGGTACCACCGTAGTTAGAGCTTCTCAAATATGAGATTTGAAATTATATAATGTGTTGTAATTAGATATGAGAGATGGAGGTAATTAATCTGGACCTGGATTCTAAAAAGTGAAAGGAAAAACATGCTGCCTCTCCCTGTAATGAAAACTTTGCCTACTCAGACAGCTGCCAACATGAGGTGGCTTAAACGTGTACATACCAACAGATTAGAAGGCACCGCATTTCTTTGTGCGCCACAGTTGCTATTACATCTCCACAAACATTCACACTGAGTGACATGCTTCATGAGTAGCTCTGTGCTGACTAATTCTGACTGAAGGCTTTGTTGATAAACTGTTTAACTGCAGTAACTTGGTAGCTTTAATTGAAAGCAATCAGAAAAATGTCAATTTGTTTTCTCTAATTAGCACTCTTCAGTTTGTATTCTGCCATGTTGTTACCTGGAATGAAGAAAAGCATGTGTTTACCTCTCAGAAAACAAGTTAGATTCTCTCCAGACTGTGATTGCAGCATACTGCATACTGAACTGTGGAGTGGACCTGGAGGAGCATATGACAGTGTTGTTAAAATATTCCCTACTTTTTGGTCATAAAGGTGTCATAGGACAGGGCTGCTTTGTAAACCACCATCTTGAGAATTAGCCATATTAACCTCACAGCGTCAATATTAACTAAGTCATCATAACTTCTAGTTGATAAAATAATCAGCTCATCTGTATAGATCATGTCCAGTTATTCAGGTCTCTGTAAGTATCTTAACGAATTATACAGCAGTCATACTGAGCTCTTAAGAGGCGCCCCCTCTTAGTGCTCATGATGTGAGATCTCGAATGACACTGTGAATATTATATTCAACTCTACTATCTTAAGTACTCAGCTCTCCATAATGAATGTGCACAGCATAATGATATGCAGTTTTCATTCCATAGCCATGTTATGTAATGCTTCAGGGGCATGATGAGTACTGTGCCATAGTTCAGCATGAGAGGAAAGTAGAGAGGACAGGAAAAAGAAAAACACAGGAAGAAGGCAGTCCTAAATGTATGTGTTGATAACCTGCAATTGTTTATGTTTGTAGATGATCTCTCTCATCTTGATTTTGACACCCTTTTGGTGAGGTGATGCAGCAGATGCTTTTCTGTCTCGCTGCTGAAAACAAACATACCGTCGACAGGTTCAGTTAGGGCTGAGCGGTGAGTCGCTGTCTTATTGAGATTGCAACTTGAAAGAGTGCAATTTCCAAACTGCAAGAGGTGTGATTTTAAATACAACTTACATCAGAGGTTTAAGCCAGCAACTGTTGGTTTTACTGACTATAACGACAACAGTTGCTGGCAAATCAATTTAGCCGTGGTTATTTCCATCACATTCTGTGAGCTGGCCAAACAACAAATAAAAAAGCTGTTACTTCGTCTTCTGTATTCTGGTTTCTGAACTATTAATGCTCGCTAAAGATGGTTTTGTGGAAGATGAAATGCCAGTTTGTTAAAGAGTGGGCTGTGTCCGATCAGTTTCAGAGATAGCTGTAAATGACAGACATATGAAAGAAATACTGGCAGAATGACAGACTGGTGAACATTTGCAAAGCTAATTTTTCTTTTGCTATTTAATAATGTTTGATTCCAAGAGAGATTCAGTGTGCTTGGCATTAAAAATGTATATATGTATATGTGTACACTGCATTCATAAAGTATTCAGGCAACTTCACTTTTTCACATTTTGTTATGTTGCCGCCTACAAAGCAAACAGGATTTTCCAAATGTTTGCAAATTCATTTAAAAAGACAAACAAACTGAAATATCACATTGACAGAAGTATTCAGACCTTTTGCACCTTGATTGGAGTCCACATGTGGTAAATTAAATTGACTGGACATGATTTGGAAAGACACTTATCTGTCTGTATAAGGCCTCAGAGCTGACACTGCGTATCAGAGCAACGACCAGGGACTGGTGGTCTGGTCAGGGTTGAGGGAAAGCTGAACGGAGCAAAGTACAGAGACGTTCTCCATGAAAACCTGGTTCAGAGCACTCAAGACCTTAGACGGGTCCAAAGGTTCACCCACTAACAAGACAATGACCCCATGCACACAGCCAAGACAACACAGTCTGTATACACGTGTGTATAGAATCTCCCAGAAAAAGTTGAAGCACATCATATAATCATTTAACCCTCAGAGGTCTAAAAGCTCTGAATGTGCTGTATTTGGATCTGTGAAGCTAATATTAGCTCAAGCAGCTACAGTACAGAGCGCTCCACAGTGGCATTAATAAATACTGATTTAACTTAATTAGTATTCATCAGTCAGATATAAATAATTGTCAGATGTGAAAGCAGTTTGTCATTATCACCATAAATGGCTGCTGTAACTATGCAGCTGGTGTCAATATAAATACCACTTTTGAATGTCATAATTAAATTTTAATATTATTGAGCAATGATAAATATGTCACTAATGTAATATCTAATAAATGTGAGCTAAATTGGCCAGTTTCCCTGCAGGAAACTAGGCAAACCTAATCACTGACTTACTGAGAGAAAAACTGTGGGAGGTCTTTAACATCAATCAACACTTTTATTCTATCAGATTCTAGTAATGTAAAAAGATAAGATTGTGATAAAGAGGGATGCAGTCATATCCTATTTTAATACTGTGTGGAACAGCAGATATGGGCCTGTAGTTTCCCTCATTAAGAAATAGTTTCAGCTTAAATCACAATACAGATCTTTTCCTTAAATCACTAAACCCTGGGTAAATGACAGCTGAATGTTCATATGTGACCTCCTTTACACCTTGCATTGATATTTATTTTTGGGTAATCAGATTGCAGTCTGAGAGCGAACAACCACATGGAAGTGCATGTATAAATGCACCCAAAATGCACTGAGTAAAGATTGTGATCCGATCGACCACACCACCTCTAGGGGTGGCCAGGGACGCATTGTGACCACAATGAACACAAGTGTAAATGCAATTAAGTTTTCAATCACAACAACTACATGTGCGGATATATGTAATTGCACTGTTTAAAACCAACGAGGCATCAGCCATTAACCAGTTAGTGAGCTGAGCTCAACAAGAACAAGAAAGCAGGAAGAAAGCTGATGGATATATTTAGGTTTAACACCCACACATCTTCTTCATTAAAGGTCCCCATCACTATCCTCTTCCACTATTCATGATTAGGCTTCCGCATCCAGCTCGTCCTCTGGACGATGACAGCTAGGGACATCCCAATCAAGTTATTAAAATCAATCCAATGTATATGTTTGACAATGGAATAGCTCTGCACGCATTAAGAAAAAAAAATCTCTGCATCCATGCTGTTTCTTAATGTTTTATGTTTTTTATTTAGTATTACTTTTTACAAAATAACAGAGTTTAAACTTAATATTTATTCTTTGTGGCCTTGTCGCTGTCATAAGGGGATTTCTCTATCCCTTTAAGACAGTATCCTCTGTTATTTGTTGCTCCGGTGCAGCCTTTGTCAGCCTACCTGAATGAACTGTATTCCATCAAAAGTTTATTTTAGTAGTCTGTGCTTTTTTGCCTGGATTAAACTACATTGATATATTGCGCTTAATGTTTTTTTGGGGCTTTTGTCAGACTTGTAGTGCCATGGTGTGTGGTTGTTGTTGGCTCTGCACTCTGCACTGTATCTCTCCTCAGCAACATGCAGGAGACTCTCACACTGAGCTGAAATGAAGCACGTTTGTAACTTTGGTAAATAACAAATAAATAGTCTCATATTGTGTTTTGCTGTTGTTTATGGCGTGTGGTGTTTTGCCATGGGCGGAGCTTCAACCCTACATAAAAAAGCTCAATATAGCTGATCCCGATCAGCTAGAAAATGCCATGATTGACTCCAATACCGATCTTTGAGATTGGATTGGGACATCCCGAGTGATGCCACTGACCACAGTAATAATAAAAGCAAGTGCAGAATAAATAAATATTCTCCTCTGCCTTTTTTGTATCCCTCAGTTCTTCTTCTTCTTCCATTGTGACATTTGTTTTGTTATTTAAAATTTAAGATAGCCCAGCTAACTATTTTTAGAGCTAGGCATATCAAATAATATCATTTGAAAATGTACCAAAGATATACTGTTCATTTACTCAGATCAGCACAAATGCACTTTTTACTGTGTGAAATGGCCTTGACTTTACCTTGGTCCTTATGAGCCACTGTGCGCACTCACTTTTGACTTTCCCCTCTTTAATCAGCGAGTAGCTTCCAGTCCTTTGAAACCTGATGAGTGGACTTTGTGGTCAGTCAATAACATTGATTCACCAATTACAACTCAGGAAACAGACAGAATGAGTGAACTCAGGGTGGAACAAGATGTCTTTGTTGTCCTTTATGCACTCATACATGCATAAATAACAGGCATGTAGGGCATGTTTTAGTCAGAAGCCACAAGGTTACATGAAGAGTACATGAGGATCAGTTGTCGGGGTATTTGCCAGTTTCTACACCTTTTTTATTTTTTGTTGCACTCTTTGGAATCACAAAAAGTTGACTGTCGTAAGCCCCTCTAGGCCTAAACAACACATTTGATTTTCACCCCACAAGCTTGAAACACTTTCCCCACTGTGTCTCAATTTAAAAATATCACAGTTTGGGTTTAATCCAGAAGACTTCAAGTTGTTTTGAAGTCACATGCTGATCTGAACCCCTTCACAGAGCTATGTGGTCAGCAGTGAAGATTGTGACCTCTAGCACCCTGTCGAGAGACTAAAGTGTCCTGCTGTTGCCTTGCCATTATCTCAAAATAGAGATTGTACCTTCAGGCGAGCGGCTTAAAAATTCACCTTATTTTTAATGCAGATAATTTAGTCACTCATTTAATCATTTCAAGGACATGGTTAGAATTTCTGCAGTAAAATCAGGACACATGCAAACATTACATGGTGTGTATTGGGGATTGTGAATGTATGCTTAGAGATATTTCTTCAAGGCTGACATTTTGTTATTATGTATTTATTTATTTTACTTTCAGACAAATAAGAAAGCTTATACAACACCATAGACCAGGCTACATAAACACGCATTAATTTATCAGTTAATCAAGTATTTATTTGTCACATGGAATCATACAAGGTACAACTCCACTGAAATGTGATCCCATAAGTTCCCTCAACTTGTGCTTTGCAATTTAGTCCTTTATGGCCTTTTCTTACATCATAGGCCTCTGCATTATAATTGTCCATGTTTCCTGATAGTTGTGGTAATCCATGCTTTCTGGTTGTGGAATGATTTAAGTGTAATTTTGGGTACAGTTGCTTCTGTTGTTTTACAAATTAAATCCACCACAGACACAGGGATGATGTCACCAGTGACGCTGATGGTGCTGTCCTGGTCCATGGTTAGTACTATGATTAGCTCCATCTTTCGTGTTACTGGGAGGATGCGTCATAGTTTGTTTATGTGTCTTGACCTCAGCAGGATGGTCACATGGTTGATCCTCCTGTATGTGCAAATGTTAGTAGCACAAAATACTATACAATATTTTGCAGTTGCATTAGAAGGATATGATGAATGACAGATAGAATGATATAGTTACAGAAATGTGGTACAACAAGATAAGATGTGTAGTGTCATAGTTCAGCACTGTAACCTTTTAGAATTCAGTAATTGTAATGGTTATATAACTCGGGGTCTTGTTGATCATAAACTGCCTGTGCATGGAGTAATCTTTATGTATGGAATGGAGATGGACCTGGGTGGTGCTCTCCGAGTGTCTCTATTTTTGCCTCACTTGACAGGCAGCCTCTGTGTTGTGTGGATGTCCCAAGAGCCTTTTTTTCTTTTTTAAAGGGTACATTTTATTCGACCCAAACAAATAAACAGAGGCAGAATCCAATTTACAAAGTTTTTCAATGGATTGCAACGTTTGAAAGGCATCACAGCTGTTTGTTTTTTTTTTTTTTGCCGTTTTAGAATTCAAATGCACCCAAACACACGGAGGCACACAAATTATGGATTTCCCCACACCTTTCATGTCACACCAGTATGTCCCATACATCTGCTAATTGCCTCCTGGTGCCTTTCTCCTGCATTTTAACCTGCAAATGAACTTTTACAGTCTCTGTAAACAAGAACAAAAACAGCACGTAAAGTCCTGACAGACTGCATGACTAAATGCTTCTTTTCACCAACAGAGGAACATGTCCTTCCAGTACATGTCGAAATACCACTGATCTCCAGCACCTTTGGTGTGTCTATTTTTGCCTCACTCAAACGGAAGGCTCTGTGTTGTATGGTCATTGTATTTCTACCCTGAAGGACATGTTGAAGGCTGATAGGGCTGATTTGAAGAAATTCCTAATCTAATCTAGGCATATTGTGAAATTATTTGCAATTTATAATGTAGTTACGAACATGTAGAAGATTTATTTGCTCAATAAATATGGAGATGTGATAATCTGTTCAGCTAATAATTCTTGTTAGAGCCTGGCCATAGCAAAAACCATGTCCCCCTGCAACAGTAAGAAAAAAAAACTTTCCTCCCACTACAGGGCAGCCTGCTGGGTAGATTTGTGTTCGGTTGTGTTGCCTGGAAACAGCACTGCTTCTCTATAGGGGTGAGGAGGACTATCTGGAAAGGGCAAATAGTCAGGTGCCTAATGATTCTGTTTGCACCTCTTTCATTTTGTTTCATGTTTACATCAGATATTTTGTCACACGTGAGTTAAAATGAAGTGGTTAAGTTGTTAGTTGGCTAATTGGTCAGGCTCATTAGCAACACATACAGATTAGAAATGAAGAAGACACTGTGGAGCACCATTCTCCTGTCATTATGTATGCTCGGTCGGTAGTGGTTGTTGGCCTCCACCCATCAATTAAGGAAGATTGTGGTGGGAGTGTGTATGGTTAGGGGGCTGCCTCTATCCATCAGTACCAAAGGTCAGTCTATCTCCAGAATCTTTATCCTGCTCACTCTCCTGCATCGCTGGAGAAAAAGCAGGGTCAGCCACTTCTGCTTGTGGATGGGAGCTTAGAGCGCTTAGAGCGTGGACATGTCAGGGTATTAGGCTGGGTAAATTACTACTAGCTGAATTGGAAGAAGAAAAAGAACGGAGGATAACATTAAAATGCTAATTTAATTTAGAGAGTAAAGGTCAGAATGGATTCTTAGCAAGATTAAATCCAAGAGTTGCAATTAAGAGATGTAGAAATAGAGAATTATAAAGCAAGTACAACTTTACCAGAGGGTATAGATTGGTATGGGGTCTTGTTCTGTTTTACAACTTAAACTATTTCTTACAATCAGAAATAAAAACATAACACAGCACACCACAAGACTGCAGTCTGTTTAATCAAATGTCAGTGCTCTGACTTGTGAAGGGAAAACAAAGGGTTTTAGAGTGAGGCAATTTTCTGCAAACTAATATTGCGTTCACATTAGGAGTGACAAGGCAACAAGCTACAAGTCATTTTCAGTGGAAGATGGTGACATGAAGCTACAAGCTGATGCCCGACACTTGTTGCTGTTGACGGGCGGGAGGTGCTACAAACAAAAGTTGAGATGGCTTCAATTTTTTTCAGCACTTCAATGACACAGTGAAGTGTCCACCAATCATATGTTTTTATTTCTAGCTGTGGTACTGTGTTATTAAATAAATAAATAAATAAATATAAATAAATAAATACAAACTTTAGATGACGTTCACTCAGGTGCTTTGGTGGGAAGTGGCAGATACACACAAGCCTGTGATGACAAAACCACCAGCGCTTGAGCAACACATCAACGAGGACTCTGGAATAGTATGGCTGGTCACGCTGTTGCTGTGTTGCTCATAGTGTGGACACAGCATAAGAGGGATGCTGCATTGTGTTGTGGTAGTGAAAAAAGTACTTCACCTTCCCATCTTTCAGTAATCTGTTGAAACAAAGCATTCATAGAAACTCTCTTGCATTAATGCTCGATGTGCCTTTGCAACGTTATAAACATAGTCAAAGAAATGTTTCACTCATAGCACACTAGTATTGCAAGCTACATGGCAGCCCTGCTACACCCATGCTTCAACAAAGATCTCTTTTTATTAGCAGATTAATGCATGAAAATGAATCAAACCTTAGGTCTAAAACAGTCTAAAGATATCAATACATTAACTTTACAGTTGTATATAGTTACATAAAGGTATTCTTTGGAGTTTTTGACCTCTAGTAGCACTATCAAGCATTTTCTCTACAAGTGGGTACCTGTTTTCCAATTTCCAACCGGCCAATGTCAGTCCATCAGCCAATGATTGCTAATATATTCACGCCGGTGTGTGCAACCCCTGCCCCCTCTTGAATGTTGAGTTTTCAGCATTCCACAAGCTCTCTTAGATTTTTTAGTCTACTAAACTAAATAAACTGACAAAGCAAATATACCTACTCCTATTTTCCTCATTCAACATAAAAATAAAACTGTACACCCTCTGAGTTAGAATTTCTCTCTTTCACCAAACTAAGACAACTCATCGTAAAACAAACTTCATTCAAACTTGACAGAAATTATATAAAATTCACCCCAACTGTTTTGGTTAGTCTTCACACTGTTCCATCAATCACCAGCTCTGGTTTGGTCTTAATAAACCCTTAATTCGCTGAGGTAAATTTGAAAATATGCTGGCTCTACATGCTGTTTTTTTTTGCTGACTCCCTCTGCCATTGCTCCACCCACTGAGCAGGTTCCCACTGAGCAGCTCTCTTAAATCAGAAAAATAAAAAGACAACATTTGCCCCAAAATTGCCCCAAAAAAATCAACCGGCGATGTACTCAGTCAATCGGCAATGGCTGATATATTCGTCCATTCACCGAATCCTAATCCTTGTTTTGTTTGTCTTGTACTTGCACACAAGGATGCATGTGCACCTGAATGATGCTATAAACAGTCCTGCCAATGGTTTCAAACTTTTCCGCTGAATGACGGGCAGTGGTAATGCTCCAACATACACAGCGTTGCACAAGCAAAGACTTGGATGTAAACAAGGTTCAAACCTATAGGAATTGTTTTGCAAGTATTTTATAAGGAAAAAAATGTACTATACTCTTTTGTTTGACCTCAAGGATACACACAATGCAATTTGATGAGTAATTCTGAATGTACAGTAAACATTAGTTTAGCAAGAGCAAGGCAAGTGGTTTTAGCCCTTAGGGCTTGAATGTCTAAACGTACTTTGTGTGAAAATTTATAGTATAAGTCAGCATCCATAAACGCCACTCTGGGCCAAATCAGTTTGGTGTAAAGAGTTGGACCTGAGTTCATACTAAGGGCCTCTGCCAAGAAGCTCTCCAGTGATCCACATGACCCAGATTGGTCCAAGATGATAGTCGATGATAGTCAACTCAATATCTGACCCAAGAAGTGTCTCCTCATGTGCCTCTTGCTGCCCTCTGCATGTCCTTTTCTCTACACCAGCTGCTCTTTCTGTGAGCTGTTACAGCACTTGCTTCTAAGTGATTTCTCTTAAGTTTAAGCAATATTGTAAGTAAAGCAAGATTGTACACCTGATTGTCCTTTAGTAGGAAGTGACACTTTACCCAGGTACTCATTCTTAGTGGCACTTAAAGCATGTGAAATGAAAGTATGTCAGTGTTTTGGTTTCCAATGAGCTACAGTAGCACCTTCAGTACAATTTCATATCAAGGTGTGGCTTCTGTAAAATAGAACAAAAGTGGCACAACTGAAAATTGTGTTTTCTGGGCTTATCTATTATGTATTTCAGTGTGTTCCTGTTAAGCAGTACTTAAGGTACTGTATTTAAAGTGAAAGTACTCAATGTAGATGTGTCCCCTGGGGCTGATATTATATATTAGATCATTGCATTATTGCATTAGTGCTGTTTGGGCTGAGAAAGCCATGTGTAAGTAAGGAGGAAATCCAGGAAGAGGAAGGTTATTTAAGTGTGGGAGTGGCCTATTTGAATCCCTTTTGTTTGAGCCCATGCTGCAAGGTGAGTGTGTTTGCTGATCCTGTAAGTTTATTTATCTCCTTTAACTTTAGCTTATATTGGAGATATGCTATGTAATGTGTGAAATAGAGTATGGTGAATGTGCTAGGAAAGGTAGTATCAGCATTCCTTCTACCTGGAGCTCGCATGTATGGAGCCTGGGTTTGGTTGAAGGTGGCAGTGCTGTTTGGGCTGAGAAAGCCATGTGTAAGTAAGGTAAAGGAGGTTATTGGGTTGGTGTGGAGAGCAGTGAGACCTGGCATTAGGGGAGTGTCTCTGGGACGCCAGAGATCACTGTCTAGCCTCCTGGAGGTGTCGTGGGACCAACTAGACGAAACACCGGTGAAAGGAGGTTCCAACCCGATGACCCCAAAGACATGTTAGTTACTCACTGGTCTGTATAGGTAAGCCTTGCCATAATAGCTTATCATAGGGCTTAGGAGGTTATTCACTGAGTGCTGATCCTTTTCTAGAGCACAAACTTCTTGTTTATCTGAATGAATATAAGTTATGCTTCAATTTTACTCAGTTGTAGGTGAATGAGGTTGAGCCTGTGTTTAACCATCTTGTCTGCGACTACAACCAATGATTATTTTCAATAATTTGATGATAATTTTCTTGATTAATTGATTGAGACAGACAAGGCGATTGAGTGAGACAAGGCGTCACAATTACCCCCAAACCCAAAGTGACATCTTCATATTGTTTGTTTTTTATCCAGTATTCATCATACAGTAAATAAATGAAAAATGTGAAATACTTCAACAGAAAGCTGAAAATCCTTACATTTCTGAAGATTTCTGAAGAAAATGTATATGCATAAAAAAACAGAAATATGAAATGATGAAAGCATTAAAATCGTTTCCAATTAATTTTCTATCATTTGGCTAAAGAGAAATGGAGTAATCATTTCAGCTGTACTTGTACTGTTGGGTATTTTGATTGATAAATAAAAGCCTTTGATTGTAAAGTAATTAGAACTGTCAAATAATCGTAGTGGAGTGAAAATACATCCCTCTGGAATGTAGCTGAGACTCCAGTGCTGGACAAGTACTTCGTACTTCAGTACAGTACCTGAATAAAATGCAGTCCATCGCATTTCACCACTGCTGCTCAGAGGTGCAGAATATGAGAGGAAGAAATGCAGCAGAGGAAACTGTGTCTGAAATTTAACACCTGAGAAAACTGGATGTAAAATCTGCTGCATTATTTTATCAGACACACACAGGGAAAGAAACTAAAAGATTGATTATAAAGTTACTGTATAGAAGTTCTCCACTCTGCAACACAACACAACACAACAGAGCAGGAACATGCAGCCTCCTGTTATCTTTTGCACAGTGTTACCTTTCTGTTTACCAAAAATATCCCACACTTGTTTTTCTTCCGTCTCTGATGTTTTTGCCGAACCGACAACATCAGGCTATTGAACGGATATTTCCTCATATACAGCCCTGTCTTGCAGGATGAAATGTGAACACGCTTTGCGCATGATTTTTGTTTTTATTGGAGACTAGCCGTCTTGCTTCAAAAAGCACAGACAGCTGAACAAACCTGAAGCATAAACCTGCATTGGTAAAAATGAGTATTTGTGTGACACCTTACCTTATTAGAGCACAAATAAAAAACATAGTGGATAGTTCATAGTTTGTAATAACTAATAACTACACAATTCTTTTAATTCCAGTAGACATTTCAGAACCTAAGAAAAAATACATGCCTTGTCAGTTTTTGATAGAGCTGTGGCACAACTTGACTTTTAAATGTAGATCTATTAATTTTCACTGTAGCTACTGCACAGCAAAGTAGGAAACAACAACAGTAAACACAATTAAAATATTCCAAAAAAAGAAACCATCTCACTCGTAGCCTCCTTACTTACTTGCTGGAAGAAGCACAAATCTCAAACCAACAAAATCTGTAAGTCTACAAAACCAGACAGACAAAACTATCCGCTTCTGAAATGCTCCCGGTGTAGTATGACGCTGTGTTGATTACGAACAAAACTGAGTCGCAGTCATCATGATTGCGGCGAAGATAACAACGATGGTTGACTTACTTATGTTGTTTCGCGCTTAACTTTACTGGATCCCAACATATTGGGTATGGAATTTATCCAGTTGGCCTGCAACAGACTTGGCAATGCTTGTTGCCTTTAGCCAAGCCCATTTCCAGACAACTTGTGGCCCCTACCGGCTGATTAAGATGAGTGAGTGGTTAGCAGTCAATGACAGTATAAAACAGGCAATAAAACAGGTTTCTCAATAATAGTAAATCACTGCAACCACGGGAAATTCCTGAGGATACAGTCATAAATTTATACACAAAATATTAGGCTAATCGGTCCAGTAGTACTCAAGATAAGCTGCAGACAGACGGATACACTCATTCACACTCACAGGGACACGCACACACACATACGACCAAAAGCATGATCCCTTTATGAATCGCAAAATACATGTTAAAAGTCTTTAATTGGATAATGACTGATTTGAAATGATGACTAGATAATTATCCTTTTGTTAGATTTTAAATTCTACAGTATTGTGTAAATCATTACGATAGCACTCTTTCCTTTTTGTGGGATTCAGTGGCTTCAGCCCAGATCAATAGCCCAGCCTGGGGCTGTGGAGCTTGGACGGTATTTGCCTGCTGATTTGTCTCTCCATACAGGGGAAAGTCTCATCAGATGCACCATGTTGCTATGTATCCTGTAGATTCAACATTGCCAAGTCAATGGCTGTGTTAAGGATGCCAGATTCAGTCATTTCTGAACAGTTTCATCTTCATTCCAGCTCATCCACCCCCAGATTTTCTCCTCCACCTTCTTTCTCCACTCCTCCTCTGAACCCTCTCTCTCAACTTCACTCTCTCTGAGGAAGAAATAAATAAATAACGAATACAGGGGGCGGAGAATTCGTTTGGTTCGCCGTTCACTAATGCTGCTGAATCGATGGACAGTTACCACGGTAACAGGAAGGCTGGCACCAAAAATATATTCTATACAACATCTTTAATACCTCCCCCTACATTCAGTTTGCTGACTGGTGCATCTTCCCACATAGTGTGAGCTTACCTCCCAAAACAACATGCATGTTGTTGTTGTTGTTGTTGTTGTCTGGTGTTAACATTTTAACTCCAAATAAGAAATTAAGGAAAACACAAAAGTCCATATAAAAGTGTAAGTGATGTGAGCAGCAACATGGTGTAGGATTCCACTCGTGTCATTATGCCTGAGAATGCTTGCTCTTTTTTGTAAGGAGCTTGTTCATGTTAAACAATATGTGAAAGCATAGGATCATATGCAGAGCTTAAAGTTAAGGTCTGTCTCATCACCTGCTGCCAAAAAAGCTCTTCCTAATGACGTTTATCAGTTTATTCTTGTTTCTTTATTCGTATGTTGCACAGTGTTGTTTGATATACATCAAGTATATGTATAATAAATCCACTTTGTTGCCTAAAGCTACCTTAGGTGACCTCAGGTGTGAGCTAACTGCAAAGTTAATGTGGCATTAAGACAAGCTGAGCCAGGTGCTGCAGCTGCTATATAACACTGAAATCATTTGACATCTAGATATACAGTACCTTCATTGCTCTGTCAGGCTGTTCACTGTGGCTTAATCACAGATATAACAGTGGTCACCAGTTTCAATTGAGCTGCACTTGTGTTGTCAATAAGTACGTGGGGTATAACGGTACACTACTGTATTCATATCCTGGTATAGGAGTCATGGGTCAGTGCAAAAAAAAAAAAAAAAAAAAACATGTTGATGGATCATTTCTTTTCATTTAATTTGAAAAGACAGTAGTGCAAGTGTCAAAAACAGACACAGTGTTCTTTTGGGGGACTGAGGTAGTGTTTTGCCTGCTGGCAACTTTGGTAAACTATTTTCTAGGGATGAGCGAGAACACCATTATCTGTATCTGTGTCTGTATATGTTTAACCAACTAAATTATCTGTACTCAAAATAGTGGGTGGGGCCTTATCAGAAGTTATTTTAAGTCTGAAATAAAAAATGTGTTGATCAGAAATTGCTATATCCTTTGAAAACGATTTACAGAAGAATCTCACAATTTTGCTTCAGATTATTTTTGATCACACCTAAGAGATTAAACACAGCTACCCAAATGCGAATTTTCCTTTATCAGGAGCACAGATATTGACACATTTGACTCATATTGTACTCTTACATTATCTGTACTAAGGTACAGTGCAAGATAATGTAATGTAGAAACAGTATTTCCACATCTCTACTGATGATCACATTTCTGCTGTCACATGTAATATACCGTTAGTTTGCCCAAACCTACTCATTATTACATTTTATAGAAATATAATAATTTCTTCAGACATTAGTGGAGCTGTTTTTTTTTATGTTAGGGGAGGTGTGGTGCCTCCAATTTATCACTCTGTGGGAAACCCTACTGATAATACTTATACAACTAAAAATAACAATAATAGAAATGTAATGTAAACACTGTAGATATTGTGAAGCAAAGGCAACAGAGAATTCACCTTCTCTGTAAACTCAATTCCTTTTCCGTCAGTCCCGTCATCTCCTGCTGTTTCTGTCAGTCTTTTATTGAGAGCCTCCTTTGTTTTGCATTTCTCTGCTGGATTCACAGCCTCACATTTTAAGACAGAAACAGTCATTAGCATTGTTAAAATCTGCTCTGAGATCATGGGGTGATACAACAGGACTTGACCGTTTAAACCTCTTAACTCAAAGGAGACAACAGCGTCCTTGGCTGACATTACCGTCTTTCAGAGGCTGTTGCGAGCTGAGTTTTAAAGCCAGAGTAAGTAGAAAAAAGAAGATACCCAATCACATCATTATTTTTTGTGGTGTTCCTCAAGGTCATGGTGCCTTGATGTGGTATTTTGGAGGACCTTTTGAGTATTTTTATCAATTCTTGGGTGGTCACAAATGCTTAAATGTAGCACCAAATCTGTGTAACAAATTGTATCAACCCAAAAAATGCTGCAGCAACTTAAAAAAGATAAATGAGCATGGGAATGCCCATCATGTACTTCCACCATTATGTTCTATGCCCCTATACACTCTAAACCTTCAAAGTTGAAATAGGTGCCAAACCAAACCACAGTGTTGATTATGTATTCATAACTAGAAAAACTTGACACAGTGCTGAGCTGCATGTCAAATTAATGTTTAGCTTCTCTGCTTTCAGATGATGTGTACCACTTCCATGTGGCATATACTGTTGACCTGCTATCTCCCCCTAAAAATCCTCAAACCCTCCTGAAAAACAGACAAAATGTGTCTGTATTAAGGAGGGATGGAGCAGAAGAGGTTAATCACACGACAGAGATGAGTTATTAACAGTAGTTCCTACTAGTGTGTGTTTGCTCAGTGTTGCATAAAGTTGTAGCCCATAATGCTTGTGTGTATTTTTCCAAAAGGGCAACAGTATGTACAGTAGACAGAACTTCTCAATATTAATTTATTTCTTATCTTCTTTAACGTTCTTTAATATCTTTCAGTGTTTTAAGTTTTAGGTTTTACTCTCTCTCTGTTGAAACCTGCATTAGTGAGGTTTTGCTCTTTTGCTAGTGAGCACTGTGGTAGTGACAGTGGAATATTGCTTGTTATGTAATGCTCTGTGTGTGTATGTGTGTGTGTGTGATAGAGAGAGAGAGAGAGAGAGAGAGAGAGAGAGAGAGAGAGAAACAGTAAGTGTGTATAAGGTGAGAAAAAAGATATTTCATCCAAGATGGTGTGCAACATGCTGGAAATAAAAATACTCCATGTACTGATACACACACACACACACCCACACACACACACACGCACACACACACACACACACACACACACACACACACACACACACACACACCACTCATACAGTATGCCAAACATTATTCACATCACATTCTCACATCTTAGTGGACACACACTACCATCTGTCCTATTTTTCCTCTGATCTTCCTTTAATTCCCAGCGTTTCTTGCACATGTTGATCACACTCCACCAGCAGACTTTTCTCCGTTTGCTTTCTTCTTCTTTGTGCGAGGCACACATTTTCACTCCCCCCTCTTGACAGTTGGGTCCCGCCTGCTTGCCTGTGAGCTGCGATGGAGCTTTGCATCAAGTGAAAGCTGTTTTTTATTGGTGCTTTAAATTTCCCCACAGAAGAAGTGATCTTGCCACCTCAGTGTGGTACAATCAGAGGAGTATTTCTCACACTCAGGGACGCTACCAGCTTCATCTCATCTGCTTCATTATTTGCTTTTTTTCTAATCCTTGAGGAACATTTAGCAGCTATCCCCCGACTCCATTCATGTTACTACAACACTGCCATGTTTTTTGCATGCTACTGTGGTCTGAGATCAGACATGCAGGTAAGGGACTTCCAGGAGTGTGTGTGTCTATGTGTGTATGAAGGGGGATGTGCATGTGATTACACGTGAAGCCTGAGTGGAGGAAAACTTATGGGTCTGTAGCACAAGTGGTACTTTACCTACTTATTTATTTTTCTGCATGTGTGTTTACCAGCTCTCTTGTTATATAAGTCTGTAGACTGTGTGAGTACAGTTGCCTAACAGCAGAGCTTGTATGAAAACCATCTTTTTTTTGTCCTCTCCAAACTGCCTTGCTTTTTAACAATGCTGATGTGATGATACTGTTCGATCATTTTTATTCAAGCTACAACAGTTGTACTTTAAACCCATCTGCACAAATATGTGCCCTGTAGTCAGCTCCACCTTTGACCTTGGCTGATACAGGAGTCAATGCAACCTGCTAAGTGGGCTTAGCGTAAGCTTTGATCACTCACTACTGCAAAAGCTCAATGGAATTAGCTGCCAGCCTAACAACAGATAGTGCATTATACTATTCCTTGGTAGGGGTGCACAGTCGCTGTCATGAAATAAAAGACTCTTACATCAGGGTGTAATGAGTGGATAGAAATGTATATCAGGCTATATACTGGTGTGCAGCACGTGATCTTTATTTGCATTCGTGGTGTGTTTCATATCAGCACTAGCATGACTCATATTGCTGCTTATCCAGCCCTCAAGACACCATTGCAATTAATCTGATTTTTATCCTCTGCCACTGTGTACTGATCAAGCGGGAACTGGTTTATAAAAACGGAGTAAATAGACTAAACTGATTTTAGATTCTGACTCAAAACGTATGTGGATGTTACGGTGAGAAAATGTGTCAAAATCTAGACCACATCAGGTCTGGCTTTGATTCTCAAAGCTTAATGACACTTCGAGGGAATGAACAAGCACAGACTAACATGTAATATATTCATTCATTCAATCAGTGATGTAGGTGCAGACGTTTCCAGTCGCTTCTCTGTCAGCTCTGCTAAATTTGTGCTAAATTTATGATCTCTTGTCTATTTTGCAAGTCCTGGTGGTGTTTTTTGTGGTTGGCTTTGGGTGGTGGTGGTGGTGGTGGTGTGTGGCTGCAGGTCACTCATCGGGATGTGAAAATTAAGTCACCAGACATTGGCTGAAAGGCAGGGTACACCTCAGACAGGTCTCCAGACTATCACAGGGCTGATTCATAGTGACAACAGTTCACGCTCACATTCGCTCCTACAGGCAATTTAGAGTCACTAATTAACCTGACTTGGATGTCTTTAGACTGGGATAAGGCTGGAGAACCAGGAGAAAACCCACACTGAGAGCATGCAAACTCCACACAGAGGGGCCCCAGCTGGACAGTGGATTCAAACCCGGGACCCTCTTGCTATGAGGTGACAATGCTGGCCACTGCGCAGCTGTGTGTGTTCCACCCCTGTAATATATGTTGTAATATATTTATTTATTCATTCATTTTCTGTAAACGCTTATCCTGGTACAGGGTAATGGAGGGGCTGGAGCTTGTCCCAGTGGGCGAGAGGCTGGGTACAGCCTGGACAGGTTGCCAGAATTTCACGGGGCTGACACATAGAGACAATCATTAACGCTCACATTCACACCTGTGGGCTATTATGTTAAGTATAAAAAACCTTATAAGGAAATGTTGCATCAGCATGATGCGTTTGCATTAATCTCTTAAACAGCTAATGTCAGCTAAACAAAGCTCCTGAAAATAGAATGTAAATTGACGCCATGCTCAAGCACGACAACGTGAATACATATTGTTACGGTGATGAGAATTTGAAAACATCCCACCTTTCCTGGCTGTGTAAATATAGTTACAGAATCATATATGTACACCAATGTGTGTATTGTGGGAGTATTTCTCAAGCGTCTTACCATCACTCCTGAAATCTCTCCTGAAGTTGAAGCTGGAAGGTAACCTAGGACTAAAATACTCCTACATCAGAGTAGGACTTGAAACTTCCTACACTGACTTTCAACAGGAGAAATAACTCCTGAAAGAAAAGTGTGATATTGAGGAGTTTTGACACCCACAGTTTCAAAGTAGAAATTAAAATGACATATTGTAATTTTTCCCCACAGCTGTAGCTTGGAGTCAGTTTTCCAAAAATAGCACTGTAGCTCTTACTGTATATGTACAAGGAAATGGCCGAGGTATTGGAGCAAAATATATACCAGAATTATTTCATAGCTTAAATGTCATACTAATTTCCAATTTGCCATTTTCAACATAGGTTGTAAGTAAACAGCAAGAACTATAAGTGTATTGATAAATAAAAATGTGTGTCATTTGCATTCATTATGCAAGTCAGTTCATCTAAACACATTGTTTTATTATACTTACAATATAACCTCATCTTACACACAATGCACTGATGTTACACTGTAAATACGTTTTTATAGACAACCATAAATCTCGTCTTCCACTGCTTTCCTTTCAGCTTCGCCTCCTGCTAACTTACAGATGGGAGAAATAATTTTTATGTCATACAGTGTTAAATGGTAAATCCATCATTTGGCCTTGGAAAAGCGATCGTCAGCCATGGCTTTGCAGAGATCCTTTACCACAATTAAGCCTGTGACATCTTGGGGAATGTGACTGTGTTTAAATAACAGTTTTGGTCCGCCCTCCCTGAGGACACAGTAGCCGAAGCGCTTTAAGAGCCAAGCTTGGTTTATCACCGTAAAAACTGTAGCAGAGAGCATGGCAATTGTTCAGTTTTTGTCAAAACAATATTGTTTAATAAGCTCATTGTTTACACACCTCCCAAATCATCTGTTCTCCTACTGATTGTTTTTGTCTGGATGCCAGCTGCTGGCAGCCCCTGACAGTTTAGGACACCTCTGGGACTCCCCTATATATTGGCAAAGATGGGAATAATTATAAAGTTAATCAAATGCCTTTACTTCTTACACTAAAAATAGGACCCAAACTACATCACTCTTAAACAGAGCATAAGATATAGTTAATAAAGAAGATTGTGCCTGTCTTTATGATTGGAAATAAGGTGGAAGTTATTGACAGCTAAGATAAATGAACCTGTAGAGAGGCAGTGGTGACATTTCCATTTGGTTTAAAGGGAACCACAGCTGATGTGTTAGATGGGATTAGCTTCATCTGGTTTGGTTGGCAGTTTGGTTTTGTTGTGCAGACACACGATCATTACGTCCCTGGCAGCCCAACAAGACCTGACAAATACAAGTATGAGTGTAGACTTTACACCTAATTTGGTTTAATGCTGCAATGGTGGCTGATGACTCAGCACAGTTACCAAGTTCTCCATTCCTTTGCCTTTGTTGTCTGCCTCCCTCCACAGCAGAGGGGCTAGACTCAGCAATGTTCCCATTCCTACTCCCTGTCTCCCTCTTCACTTTCTAAACTGTCCCTCCATGAGTGTTCTCTGTGATCAATAATTGATTGATCCATTGGCTCTGTTTTGCAGTGATTTCTGCTCATACCCGCATAAATCAGTAATGCTGTTCAGGATACAGATGTTATTAATTTTTGTACTGTGTTTTCCCCCTTTTGTGCACTGTGTAGGGTTCAACATTAATTATTATTATTTTTCAACTTGCTGATACAAGCAAGTGACTTGCTAGATTAACAAGCCAGACAAGGCATTTTACCTGTCCCTGGAAGTTGGACTGTCCTTATTTTTGTTGAGCCCTACTGTGGTATCTGACCTGCGGGTAAAAGGCCCTGTAAGGCATGCTGCATAATGCATTACAAGTTGATATGGAATTAAAGAGCTTCATTCAGACACCATTCAGATACCAGCTCAGTGGCCCAGTGGTAGAGTGTCCGCCCTGAGACTGGGAGGTCGTGGGTTCGATCCCCAGCCGGGTCATACCAAAGACTATAAAAATAGGACCCATTGCCTCCCTGCTCGGCACTCAGCATCAGGGGTTGGAAATGGGGGGTTAGATCACCACATGATTCCCGAGCGCGGCACCGCTGCTGCTCACCGCTCCCTCAGGGGATGGGTCACATGCGGAGAACAAATTTCACACACTCAGGTGTGTGACAATCAGTGGAACTTTACCTTTACCTTTACACTGACATCTGATACACTTGTAAAACAAACACTGTAGCATTTGTTCTACATTAAAACATCTATATTTTATTATGTATATTAAGGAAATTGTGCTCTAGCGTAAGGATCGACTAATCATGAGCCTGGACGATTATCAGACGTGATAATCAGTATTTATTTGATGATCAGCATTTTTTCATCCAACAGCTGACAAAATAAATGAATTGAAAATGCTCTGCTGCCTCTCTTTATCTGCAGTCTCCAGTTTGTTGCACAAGTAATAACCTATGAGCTCTGTAGGCCGCTGTGTCACAGACAGAGACAGACTGGAGCTGGTGTAAACAGCAAGTGGAGCTGTGTATCGAATGTAAGAAAGCAGATATTACTTAAGTTGTTAAACATTGCAATAATAGGATATAATAAAGTTGCAAAAACAGGTGGTAAAGTTCTGTTGTTGACTGGCTATGTACAGCCAAAAGATGTGACGAGTTTATCATAGTCTATAACCTATAAACAAAGTTGCTAACTGACAGCACAGACATTTTATACACCAGACGTATGTAACGAAGACTCGCCGATGTATATTCAGCCCCCGATGGACCCATTCATGCGTCAGAATTTCGTTTGTCATTTGCAGGAAAAGTCTGCTTATTTATGCAATGTAAAATATCATAGGCTTATACTAATGTATTTTTTTGGGGAAAAAAAAAAGGTCTCACAAAAGAGATTTGTTTTGTCTGTAAACCATAGGACTTGAATTTAGCGGAATATTTTGTACTTTGGTTTTATGTTGTCGCCATTAAGCCACATTTTATGTGTCTTTTATGTGTGTTAGTCGAATCAATTAAACTTTACTGCAGTTCACAGAAAGTCAGCTCAGCGGCATAGAAAACTCACCACCAACTAGCAATTTGGAGGTGTAATTGCAGAGTGGATAAAACATATCAACACCACAGAAGGCAGGCTGCAAGACATGCAAAGAAGATGGAAGAGCATTGGCTCTCGTTTTAAAGATAATGTGGAAAACTTCTCTTTTAAACACAGTTTGTGTTCTTCAAAATTTTGACAGTAAGATTGTCATTTTTTCGGTTCCAAATGTCAGTTATCTGTCTCCTCGATGACTAACTAATAATGGGTATCACAATCTGCGCTGGAAAAAAACCCAGCAGTTTATCCCTACTGTGGACTGCAATTTGACATTAGTTATTTGCACTCCACAATTTAACTACATGCAACTTGACCTCAGCAGTCTGACCATACAATGTTTCAAGGTAAATGTAATCTATGAAACACGTTTTATAATGCATTTGTTAGTTTATACTAATATAGATTCAGGCTACTGCCCATAGAAGTGGAACTGAGCATGAGATTTCAGAGGCATTCCTAGTTCTTTCCACAGATAAGCTGCTAAATGTCTGTCAGTTTGTGAAGCCTGTCTGTTATACTGATGATAGTAGAAATGTTTTTTGGTACACTTCAAACAGTGTCATAGCACTTGACAGAGAGACCAAAGAGCCTCATATTTACTTTTTAGAAACGTTAAGTGCTGAGGGATTGCTGCACAGTTGGAGGGATCAGTGGTGTATGTATTCCAGCTTTTCTGTGGCCAGGCTGCAGGGCTCATAGTCAACACAGTGATGCAAATAAACTAGCAATAATCAGCACCATACCTTACATCACAGCAACCTTTAGGAAGAATTAGTCCTTACCATAATATATATGCACGTAAATGACAGGCAGGGGTACTTTAATCCGTCTCATAAATACTGTATGACACAAGTATAGCATCATGAGTAGCATCATGAGTCTTTTTCATTTCATCTTAAGGATTCAGGATTCATGTTTAGGAAATAAAGACTGCAGCATTTCAGTGCAGTAGTTTCATAGTTAATGGTTTTGTACAGGCAGTTTAAAGCATTTTGCTAAGTTCATGGACTTATTGTAATCATGGTAAGGTGGAGCTAAGTTAGGGAAACAAAACCACTTAGTTAAGGAAAGATTGCACTCTTAAATAACTATAGAAAAAGTCAGACATGAACTGAAGAATGACAGAGGATGCAAACACTGGTCATAAATGTAATCATTTTTACAAATGAGTAGTATAAATGCAATTAATATTAAGTAATAACATGGTATGCAGGGTATGCATTGAGATAAATAATGAGTTTGTTTCAGTCACAGCACATAAACTCAGATTGTTAAAGCTTCTTTTCTGTTGAACTGTGTTGAACTACTTTAAAAGTGTGTTGCAGACATTCCCAGAGGTGAAAGTATTGTTTGAAGTGAAGTAAAAATCCGTACTGTAGCTCAGGGCAGACACTCTTTGAAGTCTAGTTTGGGGTAAATATTTAAACTCGCTGTTTTTTAAACACAGTCTGGCTGAGAGGATCATTGTTTATCATATGAAAACAAATTTAAAAGAGATGCTGGAGCTCATACCATCATACAGACCACATATCATCATGATTGATGCAAGATGAATTGTGAGTACACAAAGAGACCTCTGTGCAAGATTGCTCATGTGGTATCATATATCACTAACTAGCAGGAAGGCTTTTTTAAGTTTTTACACTAGCTTGAAGAGCAGAGAACCCCTTATCGCAGCTGTCATTATAGATGATGAGCTGAATCTGAATCTGAGTTGCCATATACTAAGTTACTAATGACAGTATTTCTGGTGCCATTTTTATGTCTTTTTATTGTTGTAGGTGTGCCTGCTTTCTATGGGAATTTTTATCCATTTTAAGATTTTATTGCTTTGACTGAAAACCAGGCACATCCTTACAAGTTTGGCAGCTCTTATCATTCATTGCACTCTGCTGTCTTTGTATTTGTTTTTGTTTTTTTCTTCCTGTTTTTAGGGGTTGAAGCCCACCTACTGTCTTTGTGCTGTATTATTATTTTCTTAATATATGTTTGTGCAAATTCTTGTAAGATGGTAAATCGTACACACCTTGTTTGCCAATGCTGCCCAAGAAATATGACCCCAATCAGCCTGATGGGGGCGCAATAATAAAAGGTCAAAATTTTGAACACTGAAAAGTCATAACTCTTACGTGAGTCTGATTTACTTGTAAATTGTTACAGACATCTGCCTTTTTACACTCCACAAATATGCCTCAAGAACCATTAAAGTCCACCAAACTAGACTTTCTGCCATTTTGAATTGAAAAAACAAAAAAAACAAAAAACATTTCTGACATCTCCTTCTAAAACATACAGTAGGTCCAGTTTGTACCATATTTTCTGTGGATCATAAAGGGACCAAGCTTATGAAAGGTTATCAAAAGCTTGTTGATATCTCATTGTGTTTTGCAGATGTTGACCCGTAAACTTTAAAAGGGCTCGGCTTAGAACATGAATAAACTTAATGCTACATCTGTTGGGCCAATTATCACAAAACTTGCAGGACAAGTACACATTAGTACGAAAATGAAACTATCATAAACTGTTCGTCTCATAATTACAAAACTCACAGGATCTTCATAACAATGTTGAACTTCTTCTTCTTTCGGCTGCTCCCTTTAGGGGTCACCACAGCGAATCTTCTGCCTCCATCTAACCCTATCCTCTGCATCCTCTTCTCTCACACCAACTGACTTCATGTCCTCTTTCACTACATCCATAAATGTCCTCCTTGGTATTCCTCTAGGCCTCTTGCCTGGCAGTTCCAACCTCAGCATCCTTCTACCGATATATTCACTATCCTCCCTCTGAACATGTCCAAACCATCTCAGTCTGGCCTCTCTGACTTTATCTCCAAAACATCTAACATGAGCTGTCTCTCTGATGTACTTATTCCTGATCCTATCTATCCTCGTCACTCCCAAAGAGAACCTCAACATCTTTATCTCTACTACCTCTAGCTCTGCCTCCTTCAGTGCCACCGTCTCTAAACCACATCCCTGGTCTCACCACCGTCTTGTACATCTTTCCTTTTAATCTTGCTGGTACTTTTCTATCACACATCACATCAGGACATTTTTCTCCACCTGTTCCAACCTGCTTGCACACATTTCTTCACCTCTTTTCCACACTCTCCATTGCTCTGGGCTTTTGACCCTAAGTAGTTAAAATTCTCCACCTTCTTTATTTCTACTCCCTGTAACCTCACCGTTCCACTTGGGTCCTTCTCATTCACACACATGTATTCTGTGTTGCTACAACTAATCTTCATTCCTCTCCTTTCCAGGGCATACCTCCACCTCTCTAGATTTTCCTCCACCTGCTCCCTGCTCTCACTACAGATCACAATGTCATCTGCAAACATCATAGTCCATGGAGATTCCTGTCTAACCTCATCTGTCAACCTGTCCATCACCATTACAAACAAGAAGGGGCTCAGAGCTGATCCTTTGATCCTTGATGCAGTCCCACTTCCACCTTAAACTCCTCTGTCATACCTACAGCACACCTCACCACTGGCCCACAGCTCTTATACATGTCCTGCACAACTCTAACATACTTCTCTGCCACTCCAGACTTCCTCATACAATACCACAGCTCCTCTCTCGGCTCATAACAATGTTGAACCACTTGTGTAAAATAATTTTAAAATTGCTCCGTAGGGGGCGCCACACTGGTATGCTTAACTTTTTCTTTTACGTGCTCCAGCACATAATTCAGATGCACCCAAATTTTTTCATCGCACCTGATGGTACCACAATAATACATTGTAAGTGTGATGCTTTTTTGTCAGTTCTCATACTCAATAGTAATTTCTTAACACATTATGTAAATGATTGTACAAGGCTGTATGTTCACTTTTTTCCACATAGCACTGGTGCTACAGAGGGTAAAAGTTTTGTAGGACAGGCCACAAAATTGTCCCACAAGAATAAAATAATCAAATGTGTCCATTGTAGTTTGAGAAGAGAAAGAGAGACAGAGACTTAGACCAAAGTCAATCTACAACTTTTTGGTTTATAGGGCTGACCTGAATGCTCTGAAGCTTCGATTGTTACAGTGGTAATCAGTGTCAAAATCAGTATTTGAATGCTTTGTTTTCTATACCACTACTCCAAAAATGCCAAATAGCACAAAAATTAACAAATGGTAATCTAATTCTAATCATAATTCAGCATTCATCAGCTTTAATTATGAATTATTCTCACACACGGACATTTAAACTTAGTGACTGGCCTAGTTTTGTGACTCCAACAATTCAAATCCCATCTGGAATCGTTTCAAAACATTCAGAGATGACCCACAAAAAGTTGAGTGTCGGATATGCCAAAGAAACTAACATATCGCACAGTGAGCTTGGAAAATCACCCTGAAACTATAAGTAACAGCTGAGCTGTTTTGCAGACTTCTTTTTTTCTAGCTGTTATGGCTAATGTTGTTGCAACCTGCAAGAGGCTAATTGTCACATTATTTTATATGCAACAACTGAAAACTGATGTTTCAAAAACTGTCCATTGTCTCTTACTGGCCCAACCCCCACCCCTGTAAGCTTTGATTAATTACAAATATTTCTCAACAAAGCTTGGATGCCCCAAACTTGGTATTCGAGACAGCCCTACTGGTTTTTCAGTAAGGGAACTACACTGCAGAGTGACAGGTGACTCACATGACCAGGTCCACATTATATATGTTTGACGTGTGAAATGTCTGTATCGTCACAGTGTTTCGTTCACGTTCTTATTCTTTTCTTGTTGTTGGTGGTTACTTGAACATTGACATTGCTAAAGATTAGGACATTGCTATAATTGTGATTAATTTGTGAAAAAAGATATATTATAGGAAATATTACTGATAGCACCTTCAACATTACCTAAGAGTCACAGTAGCCTGTATTGTATTATTTTCTGTATACTTCACATTCACTGTACTGTGTTTACCTCATGACCAAACATCAATTTGAGAGGTGCATGTGTGTGTATATGCACACCCGATGCAGACCAGTTTCCCACAAAATGCTTCTGTGAAGCTGTGAAGCTTTGGCAGCGTTCATCCAGTGTAAAATATCTTCAGCAACAAACCAAATCAGTGTTCACCGCAGTGTGTGGTTTCTCTGCTTAGGCAATGTGCTATGAAGCTGAAAAGAACAAATAAACTTTCTGGCCTCAGTTGGAATGGAGTGGTCACTTGTTGTTTGAATGTAGCTGATATTTAGTCACTCTTCTCAGGCTGAAAGAATTCCCGAAAATGCTCTGTTCCATTTTGGTGTTGTGGTTGCAAGCGTCTTAGCATTTTTTTTGCTGCTGGACAATGATGTTGCTTTATAACACCAGTGCTGTGTGTGCTGACTGTTTTTCTTTCCCTTTCTGCTTTTCCAAAATTATTTTAATGTTCATATAGTTCACTTTTTTTATTTTTGTCTTCACTGCACAAACAGGGAAGAGTGAATACAATACAACATTTGCTGGCAAGTTTCACCTAAAAGCAGAACAGATGGTATTTACAAGTTTTGGTAGAGTTTTCCATTCTACCAACATAATGAAGATCCAGTTTGCTGTCATCTAGCTGCTGACACGGTATGAATGCAGCATTAGGTTGTACTTTTTTACATCAGACTGATACCAATAAGCAGACAATGCAGCTGCTTACACTTTGTACAAGATGTACCTTGGCCAGTTTACAAGCTGTCACTCCTGTGCTTTCATTAAAAACAGAATCTTTCCAAGCTTTTCTCCCACAGAATAACAAAACCATCCAAACTTGTGCTCACAGTCACCGATTTGAATGTTCACATACTTGTCTTTCTGTTTGTAGTCAAACTTTTTTGTGTTCTGTGGTGTGTGTGTCACATTGTGTAGTCTCCGTGCTGCAGCAGAGTCTGTCCACCCTGTGGTTCCCTCTTGGCTGATCTCCCTACAGCGGGGCGGGGTGTGGGAGGGAACTTGTTTGCCGCAGTTACCGATGCAGCGATGGGGAAGCAATTCATTGCTGTCCCACAACACTGACAACGCTCACACACATTCACACACACACACAGACCGGCACAATGAGCAGCCAGTCTGAGTGCTGCCAGAGAGCAGGCAGTAGTTTGAAGAGAGCACTTCCCAGCTAGGGAGATAGCAGGTTGAATCTCCACACACACAGACACACACACAATCAAACAGACCTCTTCATGCACAGGCATGCAGGAGGAGAAGGAAAAGAGCGTGGAGGTAAGGAAAGACTTTAAGGCTGTTCACAGTTTAGTATTTACAAGTGATACGTGGGTGAGAGGGAGAAACTCAAGTTGTTTGTGGGTGTGCGTGTGTGCATAGGCATGTGTACACTGTGTGTGCCAATTCACCCTGCGGTCTGGGGTGGTAAGGAGCTTGAACTCTGTTGCAGAAAACTGCAGCAAAGTCTGTTTTTCATCTAAACCTCACCAGCCCCTCTCTCTGCTGTAGTTTCCTGCTCTCAGTCTTACTGACGTCTTTACACAGTGAGGTTCAACTCCACAGGCTCATAGACCCCAGCCTCTGAATCATTCATATACTGTATGTAAATCTCAGGGGTGAGCCACTGTAGACCCTTTTGTGTGCTACTGTCTGCTTTATTTGTGACACAGTTCAGTTCAGTAAAAGCAGGAGATTTTCATCCACTGAACACACACAAAGCAGTCAGTGTTATAATGAGGGATGTTGCTTAGTTGACCGACAGAAAATAAATTTGCATAATCTGTTAATTGCTGAAGCCCTTTGTGGAGTAAAGCTACCAAGTGAGGTCTACAGCTCATTACAACAGATTATTTGTTTACTTTCCTCAATACAGAGACAAGAGGGATGTCGTATGCTGTAAAGCCCTGTGAGGCAAATTGTGATTTGTGATATTGGGCTTTATAAATAAAATTGATTGATTGATTGATTGAATACTTTACTACAGTGAATCAGATACTTAAGAGTTATGGATTGATTGCATGTTTTGAAGCATTACATACATTAAGCTCTTGTACTTTAAGATAGAACTTACTCACTATTTTGGATATTTTTAAGCAAAAGATTAATCAGTTATTTGAAGAAATAATTAATAAATAAACAGTAATGAAAACAATGTTGAGATGCAGATCGAGATGTTCTATATACGCTGTATGCTTTAAGTAGTGAGCCGCATCTGGCTCTTTAGTCCCTCTCCAGTGTTTCCCTATGGCTTTGACCAAACATTATCTTGAAATCAGTAACAGTTTTTTTTAACAGTTTAATTTCCATTTATTATTGTTGTAGGCCTAAAGTGATGCTTACGTTATGCTTGGGCGATTGGACGAATACATCGCCAATCGCCCATCGGCTGAGTCCATCACGGTTGGTTTCATTTTTGGCGATTTTTGGGGCGATTTTTGTCATTTTATTTTGCTAAATTAATGGTCTGTTTCCACAGAATTCAACTCGGTATATATAGTTCATAATTACTATGTAGAGCACAATTCAAAGTGTGCGCGTATTGGAACTGGCAGCTTCACACTGATTTCCGATGAGTCTTTCACAAAACACGTCAGTGATGGCGGAGCTGAAAGTAACGTTAATTCATAAACCATATTTGAGAACTACATCAAAAAAGATGTGCAGTTGTGCACCCCGATCGTTATAGTAGGACAGTTATCCCTATCTCCCACCTGTGAGCGAATGCGTCCTTCTGCGGCCATCAGACTCTTTTTAAAATGGTGTTGGACAGTTGTCTTCGGCCCTTCTTTACAGCTTATTACTCAGCAAAGATCTCAAGGTGATTTATTTTTTGTTAAATGAATAAGAGTATAGCCTATAGGCTGTATGTTTCAGTAAAATTTCAATTCATTAATTTTGACATTAAAGACCACAGTCAGAGGATAAGGCGCAGGTAAATTTATTCAAACAGAATAAACAGTTGGTCGGTCCACAAAAGTTACACAGTAACAGTAGCCTATAATAGCAAATAAGTAAATATAAACGAAGGACATTGGAAAAATAAAGTGCGAAAATCACACAATCACATAAAATAATAATGTCCACTCCCTTTTTTTTTTTTTTAAAGATTATTTTTTGGGCTGTTTTGCCTTTAATGGACAGGACTGAGTGAAGATTGTGAAGTAGGGAGAGAGAGAGAGAGAGTGGGGAGACGACAGGAGGATTGCAAGCCGGAGTCGAACTCGCGACCGCTGCAGCGAGGCATCACTTCTATACATGGGGCGCTGGCACTATCCACTAAGCTACCGACGCCCCAATAATGTCCACTCCCTTTGCGCTGTCTTTATAATAATGCCGTTGCGGACGTGGCAAAAAAAACTTAAGCTGTTGTAGCTTTTCTAAAAACCTCTCGTAGGCTTATTGCTTGAATAAATAAAAATAATAATAAATATAGGCTAAACAACGAACAATGGAAAAACGAAGTGCAAAAATCACATAAAATAATAAAGTCCCTTTGTGCTGTCTTTAAGTCAAAAACACAGTGTTTTACATGTTTTTGGAGAGGAAAACGAGCATGTTAATCTTATCTGGCTTAAGCAAAGTGCGCATATGGTTAACAATGTTACCAGCTGTGCTAAACACCCTCTCTGAGGCATGCTTGTTGCTGGTATGCACAGATATTTCCGTGCCATGCTGGACATGAGTGGGCTCGCAAAGCACGCTGCATTTTTTTGCTGCATTCATGTGGTGTCGGAAGATCCGAGTTGCCGAGTTGTTTTTCTGACATGAGGTGGCGTTCATGTGAATTATCCCATTCTGAAAGTCATTTTTCGATTTTTTCCGACATCACATGAATGCAGCATCCCCCCTCTTTTTTTTTTTTTTCCTCTGCCACACACACAACTGCCGAATATATCGGCACCCGCTGGTTGATGGGCTGACGGTGGCCGGTTGGAAATTTTTAACGTATCGCCCAACCCTAGCTTACATTCTCCAGTTGTATAATATGTGCAGCCTGCACATAGAATAAAAAAAAGCAGACCCCAGTGGCAGTGGCTAGTCTTGAGTCTCACAAGCTAGGCTAGCTATGGATTCCTAATCCATAAAAGGAAAAGTGTCGGAGGAAAATAGACAATTTGATAGTGCTTGGATCAAGTTTTTGCTTTATTGCCAACACTGCAAAGTCAAAGTACCGAATAAATAAATCATAAATAGACCACTGCAGAGGAGCCACCTTGTGCTATATTAATGAATGCTCATTTAGACTTATTAATAATGTTGATGGCTAATTTAGACTTAGGTTGTTACCTCCACTATAAGGCTCAAAAGTGATGCTTGGTCAGTGGCCGGTTAGTCATCAATGCACAGAGGCACCCTTTAGCAGCAGTTTGAGACAACCAGTGCAATGGCATTTGTTGATGCTCTGAACAACTACCGTAGCATTAAGAGTGAGAAAGTCCATATTGGGCAGACAGGAGGGGAGGTGGATGGGTCAGAAAAACTATTCACCTGCGACCCTGCCGTTTGTGTCCAGTGTGAAACCAAAAGTCAGTTGAGTGTTTTTTTTGTTTTGTTTTTTAATGACGATGTAGTGTGCTAGTATGTTTAGCTGCTAGTAATGTACATCATGTGACATTATGTTAAGTTAATAACAAGTGTGCTTATCTTAAGCCAAATCTTGAATTATTTCTAAATCAGAAACTGTACATTTCGTTTGAAAACCAAAGTTTATTTTGCAAAGAGACTATGAATATTACAAGCATAAATTGACACACCGTCCCTGAACATCCAAAACTGATACATGAGGGGTACCAAGTGCATTGTATTTTGACGTGACGGTATTTGACGTGTTGGGAGTGAGAATGTGTTGCAAAAATTACTCTTTTGACAGTAAAGGCTGCCGACCCCTGATCTAGGTAATGGTTCCAGTTTCAGAAGTTGTCATATGAAACTACTTTGAAGAGAGAGACTTTTCATCTCTAACACTGAAGCTACAGCACTTTACAGTTGGTAGTGTTTGTCTGCCTGCCCAGGGACTGCAAAGGGAAAGGAGCAAAAGCTAAATCTCTTATAAAAACAGATCTGTTATTACATGAGATTGATGTTTTCTGTATGTTTCATTAGAAATAAATGTAACAAAACTGAACCTAACTGAAACAATTTTAAGACCTGCATGGCAGGGATACATCTCAGGTATAAAGGAAAATATTGGTATATCACAGTTTAGATCTTATTTTGGCTATATTCCAGTCACTGCAGTTTCTCTCATGTGCACATGGATATCAGATAAAAAAGATGGAGGAGATGAGTTAGGTTGCAATACAAAGAATTACACTTTATATTAATATAGGACCTGGTTAATTTTCTGATGAGCTCTTCTGGATAGGACATTTTGTTGTTGTCTGATATTGTAAGTCATTGTTCTATGTGTGTCCTTGCTTGTGTATTCCTGAATGAGGAATTAAGTTATCATACATGTTGCAAAACATCACGAAACACTTCATATACAGCAATTATATCCCAGCGAGGCATTCCCTTGTCAGTGTACGATGTTGGCAAGCAGCATTCTGTTGTTTTGTTCTTTGAGCAGATTGTACTCAGTGCATAAAATATCAGTTCCAGCCACCACAAAACAACACGTTTGTGATCACAAATCCTCCACTGAAGCTTGTGGCAGCCATTGTCTCATGAGCTGTTACTCAGATGAGGATTTGGATGTACTGTGTTGGGAGACAGGTGTGTGTTTTATTTTGCATGTAGTCTCCTTGTTTTATGGCTTTAGTGACTTTGTAGTTGGACAGCAGCTGCAGTTTTTGTTGTTTTAGCACCTCACATTTGGTCATCTACTGGGCGTTATGAGTGCTAAACTACGCTTTACTGTATCTGCCCTTTTTTATTAAGATACCACATAGTACTCATACTAGTTATCTAACAAACACTGGCTGCAGACGTGTTTTTTTCTCGACAAATCAGAATAGTTCTGTCTTTTTACAAGCCAGCTGGAGCTGTCTACTTTATGCTCGGAAAAACTGTTTGTGATAATGACTGGAAAAGCATGTTGACTCCACTTATTATTGTTCCACTGCCTCGCTTTGTGAGAGCCAATAAAGTGGCCTCCAGCCCATTCATACTGTCTCTCTCTGTCTTCCCTCCCTCTCTCTCTCTCCCTGGCTCGTCCTTTGTCTTGTCAGAATGCAGGTATTGTTCAGAGGGGAAAGCCCCCCTGGTTCTCTGGACTGGATGTAGGGGAATTTAAGAGGTAGAAATGTGGGGAACAGAGAAAGGTAAGGCAGTTCTCAACTGAAGGGAAGGAGACAGGAACCAATACCCCAGCATTTTAGCTGTTTTTGTCTTTCACCAAGGTGGCATAATGAGGAATCGCACTCAAGAGGGAGAGTTTGTGCTTATTTTGGATTTAATGGCTTAATAATAAGCTTTGCAAGATAAAAGTGTATTTTTGTGAACACGATGTTCCTCTTCACCCAAGACTAGTGTTAGTGTTTTTGACAGCCAATATGGCCATTAATACTCCAGAATTCCCACCATATAGAACAACTACCAGACATGGTGGGTTGCATGCTGCTACAACTACTGTATTTCCAGAATTATAAACCAGTAGTCCACCAATTCATTGAGCTATGCAGCCACTGCATTGTCAACAACATGGCCCTGAAAATATTTCAAAATAAAAAGCCTTGTGTAAACAAATGAATGGATTCTGTCCACAGAAAGATTGTCAGACTGCTTTTTCTTAAAGCTAAAGGTTGAGTTTAGAAAATATATTTATGTATATTTTTATGTCTGTGACAGATGTACACATTGAAACTGTAGTGAAAGGTGGTATAATGTCAATATGATTATCAAAGGACCATTTTCACTGTCTATTTTTACTGAGACAGCATGGGACACATAGAAAAAATAGGCCAGACTCCTATTTTTTAGACGTTCCGCACCTGAGTAGAGGCCAGCCTATGCCTAAGTGGTGTTGCTCATGCAGGCAGTGTGGCTGCTCTAACCTAGGCCTAGGCTATTTGGCATCTTCGTCGTTGATATTTTCATCTGTCAGACAGCTACACATGATATCGGCCAAAAGCCGCTATATGTTAGCTAATGTAAACTCTGCAACCAACCAACACACTCTACAGCACTTTACAAAAATTCAGCCAACTCTGAACAGGCAAAGAGAGTAACTTAGTCTACAGTCAATGTCACTTCAAATATAGCATAGCATTTTGGATAACAATGGCTTTTACCAGGTTGTTCTCGCCTGCAGGAGCAGCCCAGTTGCAAAAAGAAAATGTTGGCATTGTACATTTCTGCAAACCACAAATACATTACATTTACATACTTCATACGTATCATGTCAATGTTTCTAAAGTGACAGTATGAGCTGAGTTTGTCATCTGGAGGTAGAGGGGGTGGTGGTTGGCATGTCACCAAGGCGAGATGCCTGCCAAGCTGCAGACCACTGTTTCAGACCAACAAACAACGAAACCGGTTGTGATTTTGCGAGTCTTTGTTGCGTTCCAGCAACTTTTTAGGCACCCATTGGAGGTGTTTTATAGCAACCTATCACTGTTTTTCCAGTGGGATTTGTGCCATGTAAAGTGGTTGTAGGTGGATCCTTGCTAAAGCAATACTACCTGTATGCCTGTTGCTATTGTTTTTATGCATATCACCAGAACAACAAAGTCATAAACCCTTAACTGCTTTTTAATACTGCAATAATGTAAATTAGCATCCAGGATTTGTGCTACATTTTGGCATGATGTGGTACCTTGATTCTGTGAAACGTGTAGGCACACAGGACAGCATGCATTTCATTAAAATCAGCAAGTGTGAAAGAACATGGTAGCGTTCAGTTGATGCGTTGTCACAGCCACTTGTTAGACCATGTTTATATTGCTCTTGAACAGACATATTTGTAATTGGATCATTAACCTAGTGTGGGGGAAGTGCTATTGTAAACATCATCCATCAGCTACAGAGTGGGTTCAGTGTACAGTTTGGATTCCACATGCTATCTTTCACTGAGTCACAGGCTCTGTGCTAGTGGAGGTTTCATCTGGAAATTTAATTAATTAATTTCAGTGTAGAAATACAAAATATGATTGAAATTACATTAGTACTTGGTGTTTGAAATGGTAATAAATCAAAATAGACATGCATATGGATTTGGGATGCAGACACTTAATTCTGACTTTGGGCCTTCTATAACTTGTGTGTTATGTTCTTGCTGGAACATTACTGAATTAGGAATGAATACGAGCCCAGTCATGCATTGGAAGCATTTAGCCTTGTTCTTTAGTTCTCAGAACACAGAGGTGTATTTTCACATTGCTTGAGATATAGCTTTGATAAGCTGCACACTACCTCAGCAGCAAACATGTGAAGACCTGCTGATTAAAATGCTTACCTTCAGCAAAAGCCACAGAATCACATTCATCAGTCATTCTGTACTAAGGAAAGTCAAGTCAATTTTATTGATATAGCCCAATATCACAAATCACAAATTTACAACACCCTCTGTCCTTAGACCCTCAAAACGTTTTAACAGGAAAAAAAATTAAGGAAACCTCAGGAAGAGTAACAGAGGAGGGATCCCTCTTCCAGGGCGGACAGACATGAAAGTACAGACACTGAAGCTTTAATTTGAGCTGACAGCCTTGAGGATGGAGAATGAAATTTGCTCTGGTTTGGTCCCTGTGAGGGGAGATGTTCTCTCGAGAAGCACCCAGTTGCTGACTCCTCTGGGTTTTAGCGTCTTGTAACGTCACCCAAGAAATTGGGGAACTCTCATTGCCTGCAGCCATACTGTTTGGCCCAGTTACACATGTCAATGACAGTGAGTAAAAGACAATGCCTCCAATAAGGAGGTACTTGAACGCTAGATTTCGCACATTGGAGTGTGTGGCTTGCATTTCACATGAGCATGTGTGCACATTTGTCTCACAGATTTTGTTGTTCCTTATGATGTGCTGTGGATTTGTTTCCCATGGGCTCCCTGATTAATTATACCACATTGATCTCAGTCACTGTTTGTTAACGTGTAATTAAATTATAAGTTAGTGGATCTCTCTGTTCCACTCTTAAACAGTGTATAATCCTCAGTGTTACAGTTCCATCTAGTGGTTTAGTTTAAATAACACTGTACTGGGTAGTGTAGAATTATACTGGTGAATCAGGAGTTCTCACAGTCACTGCCAAGGTGTTTGGAAAGAGCCAGATACTGCAGCTACTGCAGCTGTGTTAGTCCTCACACAAGTACTCAATGATTTGCCAGACTTTGAATGATCTCATCCTCTGCAGCTCTCCTGCAGGCTGACGACTAATAAACAGTCATGTCAGAGACACTGTGAAATACAGACAGAGCTCTGACACAGCTATAGCAGGGTCACATGTCATTTTTATGTATTGTGCCAGCATGATACACAGTAGGCTTTTACATTACTTTGTCTTGGCTGCAGAGAATTTCATCCATATTGCATGGCATCTGGAACAGGGAAATCAAATGTCTACTCAATCAGTGGACTACACAGCACAAGTCCACTACCAGGATGTAGTTCAGTCATTTCTCAAGTGTTCAGTTTTATATTTCTGTAAAAAATAATGTAAACCTGTGGCATTTGGGATGGTGACTGTAAATCAAAAATGCTGTCACAAGTGGGAACTTGTGATATGTGTAATGCGTATGGCACAGAACAGACTAAAACCCAAAAGCACGACACACAGACAGTCAGGTAAGACCAGAAGTTTGTATATACTTTAATCCAGTAGCAAGCAGAGCTGAAACCGGGAAATCAATCAGCAAAGGCAAACTTCACCATGCAGGGGGGCAGGCGAAGAATCATCAGCTGGTACCTGGGTTAAGGCAGCCATAACATGCAATGCTGAAAAGCTATGTTGCATGTGAACTAGACAGTCTGGTGAATTAGTGGAACTGAACCAGTATAAACACCACTGGGCTAATCAGAGGACATGGGAACAGGTGAATGAGTGTATGTGGAAATTCAGGTGGTGTTAGCGGCAGGGAAAAGGTAGCTACAATCCAGGAGGGAGTGACTGAATTTGAAATGACATCAGAGTGAGTAACAGAGCAAGCAGCAGAATGAATGTCATGATCTTACTAGAGTAGTGACTATATGTAGTAGAGGTTGCCTTATTTATCAGTTTTGATGATTATTTGGCAGTGATAATACCTTTTCCAAACTATCAGTATCAGCAGAACTTAGCCTCCATCAGTCATGTGAGGACACATGACTGGAGCTGAAGAAGGCAGGATTTTGGTAAGCACAGCTTATCAGTGCGTACACTTCCAGAGAAAGCAGAACCCTCCTGCTGTGTGACTGTGTCTGAGTGTTTTGTTCCTTATTTTGACATTTATTACATGAAGTTTTGCATCAACCACTACAGCGGGTCCAGCACTGGAGTGCTAGCGCAAAAGTCTGTGAATCTGTGACTGAGTGAATATTGCCACTTCCTGTTTAAAATTAAAGCGATCTAGTGTTTCATACACAGTCCAGCCATATAGCCTACTAGGTTTTGACCTAGTAATGTTTTTTATGTTTAATGAATCATTGAGAAAGTACAGTATTTTGAGTATTTTGAAAATACAAAATTACTCCCCTCCAATGCATCATGCTTCAAATTACATTTGATTTTTTTTTACCATTACAAAATACTCAAAAGAAATCAAATTACATATTTCAAATACAAATAACATAATATAAAATTTACAGTAGAATATATGAAAAAGAGACTTGAATTTTGTGCAGGAATGTACAAAATATTGACCAGAAGATCTGCAAATGTTAACAGTATGAAGAGTGAGGTACAAAGAATATGTGCATGTAGGAAGAGAGTGAAGATGTGTGTTAATGTAACACAGTAACACACAGCCTCCTGCCAAAGGGGATTGATTCAAAAAGTTTCTTTGCGTGGGAGCATAGGCCACAATCTTTCCTGCCTGTCGTGCAGGTCTTGGAGGGATGGCAGATTGCAGACAGTCACCGTGTCAGCAGAGCCAGGGGCGGTTTTAGGATTTCACCTTAGGGTGGGCTTTACCTGTCAAACAAGAACAAGAGTTATCCTATTGAAAGCACAAGAAAAACTGTCAGTATTGGAGATGGACAGTTTTTCCTAGAGGACTAGAAAACAGTCAGCTGTCATATTATCATTTTTCAAGCAAAATGGAATCAATATGTTTCCTTAGTGACCACATCAGTGTAACCCCTAGGTTGACTGCTTTGAGTCATTCTACTACACCAAATTTATCACTGCAGTTTCTTCAAATATTTATCAGTTACTTTTCCAAATATTCATTTGTTACCTTTTTAAAATCAACATGAACAACAGAACACCAGGAGTAAATTCCAGGAGTCCAGTTTTCATTAACACAAAATGATGACTGATGTGTTAACTTTTGAACGGAGTCTGAGGTAGTGCTTACTCCACATAATATGCACTGGGACTACATAACATGACTTCCAGCAAACTTCACAAAGGACAATGAGGGTAAGACAGCATCACTATTCTGTTGAAACCACAAATCCCCTGCTCCAGCTCAGCTGAAAACACAAACACTAACTTAACACTAACTTACCTCAACTATAAATGCCTTCACAGTACACATATGGCTTTAGAATATCTGTACCAGCGATAGCCACGGCTGGAGGCATTATGTTCTCCCTCTCTCTCTCTCTCTCCCTCTCTCTCTCTCTCAATTCATCTGTACATCCTTACCATTCTCGTGAGCGCGATATCTCAAAAAGGCCTTCAGGGTAAATTGTCAAATTTGACACAAACGTCCACTTTGGACTCAAAGATGAAATGATTAGATTTTCGTGATCAAAGATCAACGTCACTGTGACCGTCAGTCTCATTCTTGTGAACGTGACATCTTAAGAAAGCCTTATGGGAATTTCTTTAAATTTGAAACAACGTCCACTTGGACTCTAAGATGAACTGATTGAATTTGACCTTAATTTTACGGTCAAAGGTCAAGGTCACTGTGACATTGCTTGTGGCTAAAGCTCAAGACTTTATATACTAGTTATACCAAACATTTCACACAAATGTCTAAGAGAAGAAAATGATAAAGTGATGACGTTATATAATGTTTTGCAAAAAACACTTTTCTGGCCATTACTAATGCCATATCTCAGGAGCAGAAGAGGAGACATTTGGTCTAATGGGAGGGACATGTGTGTGAAGCACTCACGTTATAGTATTCATAGCATCTTAACAGCAACATCCATATTTGAAGCATTGTTAACTGCCATGGCTGCATATGAGATATGGATGTAAACTGCAACTTGACTGGTTCACGGAGGCAAACAACCACGAGCTAGTAATTATTTTTTCTTAGATTTAAATTTCATAAATAATTTACCTCAAAAAATGCAAATTTTAAATATAGACAGCTGGAAGAACTGCTTGTCCTGCAGCTTGTCCTCAAACACCTTGAACTTCGCCTGGGATGGGCAAAGCTCCAGCTGCAGACCCTCCTGCACACACTGCTCTCCTGCACCCAGAGAAGTTAATAGGGCATGCCTGTCCCTTCTTAGCTTTGACATAGTGCAGAAAGTAACAAAGCCATTATAAGTCCACTGCTAGACATGCATTTATGCATTTAGTCTCCGGTGCTCCATCATAATTCAATATAGAATTTCCTCCTTGCATTTATCCCAGGAGAAAATTCATCGTTCATTCTAAAGCATGTCTTCCTAAGTTCCCTGCCCTTGCTTTTACCAAGTTATTTTTCGTTGAAGTAATCAAAATGAGCCACAGTTGATCTTAGCCTACACTCATAAACCTTTCAAAGTCTGTGAATGTGAAGGAAAGTGATGTGCTTAGTTGTTTCCAGTGTCATTTTTTACTGTTCAGTCATAAATGGCTGCACAGCAGAATCACAGACTGCGTTAGTATCCTCTGGGATTTGAGAGAACACAATATTTTTCTCATGGAGTGGCACTGGGGGTCCGGCAAGGTTTCTCTTAGCTGTTTGTTCTCATTTTCAATAGCAGCCTCCTTATTCTCCACAGTTTGCATTGAGAATTTATGACCATATTTTCAGACATCAAATCATCAAGTTGCATCTGACTATATTCTGGGTTCACTCTGGGATTGCTCCATTCCTCTATCATAGCATACAAACTCTCAAGCCTTTTAAGCCTTTTAGTACTGGATTGCAGTCATTCCTGCCTCCTTGTTGGTTCACTTTCTTCACTGTCAGGACGTGTCTTTTGTTTAGGGAGGGTCTGGAATCCTCATTGGTATCTTTTAGGATCTTCGTGTCTCATTCACAAGTGTTGCTAAAGTTTGTATCCTTCTGAGACATGTTCCCATTTGCTTTTTGATAGCTCCCCTCAATAACTACCTCCAGCTCTTCAGCAGACCCAAATCCAGATTGTTTAATCAAAGTTCAGTCAGGCCCTGTAGTTTTGGGTCAGCGAGCGACTTGCAATAGAAGCAGGAGAAGGGCTCCCAGCAGGAGCAGGCCAGCGCAGAGGGAATCAATGGAAAAATTACTTCTTGCAGTTGCCATCCACAACTCTTGACAGTTTGGTAGCACATCTATTAAGTAAATCTACATACATCCAATACAGCAGCAACACACACACATACCAGTGAAGATCCTGGAGCAGAATAGGCCTTCATGTAACAACAAAGCCAGCTGAGCTTGCATTGTAGTGTAAAGTTCAACACGAGGCAACATGAAATCCACATCCATCCATACTGTTTGTATTTAACTGGTTTCAAAATAAGCTCAGCATTTACACAGTTTTTCTCAGTGTAACATACTCTACCATTGCTCCTGCCCGTGGCCATGCCATGTAGCTCGCCACATTAGCCGAACACAATGCTAACGCTAAGTTCAACAGGTTCACCAGCTCCCAAGTTTGAAGTTGGTTCATGGACAGCTGGTATCGATCCATCCTGAGCTTCAGTTTTTGCTGTAGTGTACTGACCCTTGTTGAGAAAGAGTTTTCCAGTTGTTTTGGGGAATATTTCAGTCAAAAGTAAAGTGAATCCACTGAGTCTTCACATCCTCAGATGATGGGAATACATGAAGGCTTTTCTGTTGGTTCATTCAGCCAACAGCAGAACAAACAGTGTGCTTTGGTCTTACCTTTGATATTCTTGTGTTACCAAAGTATGCGTTGCAAGGTAGATTCACTAGGTATTCCATTGGCGGAGATGTTCATCTAGCTGGAGGTGGTGCTATATTAATACAAACCCCAAAGGATGTCATATGGAGCTTTGGATCCTACTGGCTCAGATGAAGCAAGAAAAAGGAGAGATGATGATCTGTTTTCATACTTTAGGGGTCTCTAGACATAACAGGGACACACATTTATGGTGACAAGCCATGAAGAAGTTTATAGTGCATAATAAGTTACCTTGAGGGACAGCCAGTAAAAGTCATTGTAATAAACTGTTCCAACCAATGAAATGTTTCCTTGAGAGCAATGTCCTTTTACCAGCCTCACTTCTGCCTGGTAAGCCATTTTTCACATTTATACAATTGCACATGAATGCATCATTCTGGCAGGCGATGGATTCTGACTTTTCACAGCTACATTCCAACACAGACTTTTGAAATTAACAAATTATAAATATAGCTATTCATGTTCATGTAAACCTTGACACTAAAAGTAGCTGTTTGTAGTTTTAACTTGTGAGGTGAATCACTGGCCAGCTGGGGGCTCCCTACAACATCAAAACTGAGAGAGACTTCTTAGTTGACCTGCTGCTACATGTACATAGCAGCTACACATTCAGTGTACCAACATAAACAAAAAAGTGACACTTGTTTTGTTTTTTTCTACAAAACCCAAAACCAGTGAAGTTGGCACGTTATGTAAATCGTAGATAAAAACAGAATACAATGATTTGCAAATCCTTTTCAACTTATATTCAATTGAATACACTGCAAAGACAAGATGTTTAATGTTCAAACTGAGAAACTTTTTTTTTTTTTTGCAAATAATCATTAACTTAGAATTTAAAGGCAGCAACACATTGCAAAAAAGTTGGCACAGGGGCCTTTTTACCACTGTGTTACATCGCCTTTCCTTTTAACGACACTCAGTAAACGTTTGGGAACTGAGGAGACCAATTTTTGAAGCTTTTCAGGTGGAACTCTTTCCCATTCTTGCTTGATGTACAGCTTAAGTTGTTCAACAGTCCGGGGTCTCCGTTGTCGTATTTTACGCTTCATAATGCGTCACACATTTTCAATGGCAGACAGGTCTGGACTACAGGCAGGCCAGTCTAGTACCCGCACTCTTTTACTATGGAGCCATGCTGTTGTAACACGTGCAGAATGTGGCTTGGCATTGTCTTGCTGAAATAAGCAGGGGCGTCCATGAAAAAGACGTTGCTTGGATGGCAACATATGTTGCTCCAAAACCTGTATGTACCTTTCAGCATTAATGGTGCCTTCACATATGTGTAAGTTGCCCATGCCTTGGGCACTAATACACCCCCATACCATCACAGATGCTGGCTTTTGACTTTGCGCCTATAACAGTCCGGATGGTTCTTTTCCTCTTTGGTCCGGAGGACATGACGTCCACAGTTTCCAAAAACAATTTGAAATGTGGACTCGTCAGACCACAGAACACTTTTCCACTTTGCATCAGTCCATCTTAGATGAGCTCGGGCCCAGCGAAGCCGGCGGCGTTTCTGGGTGCTGTTGATGAATGGCTTTCGCTTTGCATTGTAGAGTTTTAACTTGCACTTGCAGATGTAGCGACGAACTGTAGTTACTGACAGTGGTTTTCTGAAGTGTTCCTGAGCCCATGTGGTGATGTCCTTTACACACTGATGTCGGTTTTTGATGCAGTACCGCCTGAGGGATCGAAGGTCACGGGCATTCAATGTTGGTTTTCGGCCTTGTCGCTTACGTGCAGTGATTTCTCCAGATTCTCTGAACCTTTTGACGATATTATGAACCGTCGATGATGAAATCCCTAAATTTCTTGCAATAGCTCGTTGAGGAATGTTGTTCTTAAACTGTTCGACAATCAGCTCACGCATTTGTTCACTAAGTGGTGACCCTCGCCCCATCCTTGTTTGTGAATGACTGAGCATTTCAGGGAAGCTGCTTTTATACCCAATCATGGCACCCACCTGTTCCCAATTAGCCCGTTCACCTGTGGGATGTTCCAAATAAGTGTTTGATGAGCATTCCTCAACTTTCTCAGTCTTTTTTGCCACTTGTGCCAGCTTTTTTGAAACATGTTGCAGGCATCAAATTCCAAATGAGCTAATATTTGCAAAAAATTACAAAGTTTACCTGTTCGAACATTAAGTAACTTGTCTTTGCAGTGTATTCAATTGAATATAGGTTGAAAAGGATTTGCAAATCATTGTATTCTGTTTTTATTTACGGTTTACACAACGTGCCAACTTCACTGGTTTTGGGTTTTGTAAATGTAAATTTGCACCAGTTTTGGAGGAGAAATATGGTAGATTATTACATTAATGAGTTAATTCTTCTTTAGAAATGAGAATAACCGGAGGAGGAGGATGGTTAGGGTGATAGAGGTAGAGATAGAGACAGTGGGCATTACTGACAGAGAAAGAGGGAGAGAGAGGGAGAGAGAGAGAGGAAAGGGGAGTGTATGGTGGGGACAGAGTGTGAGTGTTTGTGTGTGTGCGTATGTGTGTATGAGCAAGCTAAAGCCCGTATGCAAAACCTCGCTGTCTTTAAGCGTGAACCTTCTCTCTGGCTTTCCTATTTGGTCCGGCTGTACAGTAGCTCTTCATCTTCCTGCCTTGAAGCTCTGTGCGACAGCAGAGTCCGTCCAGCTGGTGCTTTTTACAGGAATGTCTCCTATAGTCAAAAGCCCAGAGTGCACCCCAGTGCTGTGCCACTGCAAAGTTGCCTGCACCAACAACACTTTGTCGTTGATGTTTGGATGCAAGGTAGGTTGCAGACCACTCTCTTTGCTTCAGAGGAACATGGCTCTGTTGACAGTTGCTTATTTTGAGCAGTAGGAGAGATCTTTTCATCAGTGGCCTCTGAGTTTTATCATATGGTGCTCATTGTATTATTGTGTGTTTACCTGATTGAATAGAATCCTATGGGATAAGAATTACATTGTCGGTTGTGTTCTATAAACGTACAAGTGAGAAAACTACTTAGTGTTTCTGAAAGGCAGTGCAACGTTTTGTTTTTCCATGTGCAACCCTTGAAGCTGTATTAATGCTTACTGGGGCTTAATGAGGGCATATTAACAGCTACTGTAGTATTTCTGCATCCCTGTACTGTCACTCTACATTTATTGTAGTGACAGTTCAATGCAAGTTCAACAATCCTCCTAGTTTTCCTCTGTCTCCTGTTCTGCTGGAATTTTGCCTTTGACAGTGCTTTTAGATCAGTAGGTCTGGCTCCAGAGTTGTCACTTTTATTATGATTTTGATTGATCAGAAAGTGAATATTGGGTAATTTTTTTTTCTTTGTATTCCACCTATAAAACTTTCAGGAAAGCTTGTTTAGATCCTGAAACTAAATTCTAAGGGAAACGGTTATTGTTCTGCTTTGTTGCATTATGCCAATAGTATGCTGCTACCTCCATATGCTCAAGGGGAAATGTAGCTATGATGTGTGTTACTTCTCTCAAGCATGTGTAAATTGCTATTGTTGACTGTGGACAACTAACAGTAACTAGTGACTATAGTGACCGCCACCTGAGGCTAACACAGGCTAAATCCAATTTTTGCCAAGGGAAATATGTTGAAGGAATTTGCTATGTTTCATGTGAGCATGGTCTCACTCCAAAGTTGTAGAATATCGGTGCTTGGGTACTGACTTCCGGTGTCAAACACAGACAAAAACAGCTGTCCTTTCACATGGGCATGATACGTGGCCAATCACTGGTATTGTGTAACGACGCTTGGCAGCATCGGGGAAAAGCAGCAGGACAGCAATGTAAGTTAGGTGGGAGAAAGTCTAATTAAGAAGATAGATGGGTCCAACAACCGCTGACTTACACCCAGCAGGCAGATGTTCGCTCCCCTAATGATTGTAAAGCCAAACCGTGTTCTTTTTTCCTAAACCCAACCATATGTATGTGTTAGCAAAATGTAACCATGTGCATCTGTTGAAGGAAGGAAAGAAACGTCAATTTGCGGTATTGTACTGAGGCAGTGCATTTTACATGAAGGAGACTGTATGCAATCTGTACATTTTCTGTGAAAACGGAAGTGTGTGTTGAAATCAGACAATGCATGTAACAGGCTGAAGTTGACATGATGTCTCTAAGCATCAACAACCAACACACCCAGGGTACTTTCCATGTGGAAAGTCCAGGACCAAACGTCGATATATGATGAGGTTAGTGTGAGAATGTGTTGAAGCAATTAAGTCCTCAGTGTGTGCTGTATTGAGAGAAGGCTGAGTTTTCCCTCTTGCACAGACTTATTGCCATGCCTGCATACACCATGATGCATTGTGCCTGAGCTCCTGATGCTCAACACTGAAATACTTCCCAGACCTGCCCAGCACATGGAGGTGGGCGTTACAAACATGGCTCTGTTCATAAAAAGTAAAGGCACCTGAAATAAGTTACTTTACTGTTTGACTTGAGCACCAAAAAAAGTGACCAAACTGAATGATTCTAGTTTCAGTAACAAACATGCCGTATTATTTAGTGCCTGAAAGCTGTGTATCATCACCCTAGCCAAAACTATTTCTTTGTTGGCTAAAACATAGTGTCAGGTGACAAAAATACTCACTCAATTACTGCCCTCTCAACCCTGCTGGTCTTGGATTTTTTTTCCAGTTCATCTTCGAGATCCTAAAGAAGGTCTCCATGATTTTCCAACCAGCCATTGTTAGCCCGACCACCGGCAATTGCTAATATATTCACTCACTTAATTCACACTAAACAGAAACTAAATACAACTCACTAAAACCATTTTGGTTTGTTGGTCCACTATTCCAACAATCACCAAATGTGGTCTGGTCAGAATAAACCATTAATTCACAGAGTAAGATGTGAAATGCTCACTCTACATGCTGTTTTACCCTACTGTTTCTCAGCTCATAGTGGAGCAGCAGCTCTCAGTCACACATATATATACAGTACAGGCCAAAAGTTTGGACACACCTTCTCATTCAATGCGTTTTCTTTATTTTCATGACTATTTACATTGTAGATTCTCACTGAAGGCATCAAAACTATGAATGAACACATGTGGAGTTATGTACTTAACAAAAAAAGGTGAAATAACTGAAAACATGTTTTATATTCTAGTTTCTTCAAAATAGCCACCCTTTGCTCTGATTACTGCTTTGCACACTCTTGGCATTCTCTCCATGAGCTTCAAGAGGTAGTCACCTGAAATGGTTTCCACTTCACAGGTGTGCCTTATCAGAGTTAATTAGTGGAATTTCTTGCTTTATCAATGGGGTTGGGACCATCAGTTGTGTTGTGCAGAAGTCAGGTTAATACACAGCCGACAGCCCTATTGGACAACTGTTAAAATTCATATTATGGCAAGAACCAATCAGCTAACTAAAGAAAAACGAGTGGCCATCATTACTTTAAGAAATGAAGGTCAGTCAGTCCGGAAAATTGCAAAAACTTTAAATGTGTCCCCAAGTGGAGTCGCAAAAACCATCAAGCGCTACAACGAAACTGGCACACATGAGGACCGACCCAGGAAAGGAAGACCAAGAGTCACCTCTGCTTCTGAGGATAAGTTCATCCGAGTCACCAGCCTCAGAAATGGCAAGTTAACAGCAGCTCAGATCAGAGACCAGATGAATGCCACACAGAGTTCTAGCAGCAGACCCATCTCTAGAACAACTGTTAAGAGGAGACTGCGCCAATCAGGCCTTCATGGTCAAATAGCTGCTAGGAAACCACTGCTAAGGAGAGGCAACAAGCAGAAGAGATTTGTTTGGGCCAAGAAACACAAGGAATGGACATTAGACCAGTGGAAATCTGTGCTTTGGTCTGATGAGTCCAAATTTGAGATCTTTGGTTCCAACCACCGTGTCTTTGTGAGACGCAGAAAAGGTGAACGGATGGATTCCACATGCCTGGTTCCCACTGTGAAGCATGGAGGAGGAGGTGTGATGGTGTGGGGGTGTTTTGCTGGTGACACTGTTGGGGATTTATTCAAAATTGAAGGCACACTGAACCAGCATGGCTACCACAGCATCCTGCAGCGACATGCCATCCCATCCGGTTTGCGTTTAGTTGGACGATCATTTATTTTTCAACAGGACAATGACCCCAACACACCTCCAGGCTGTGTAAGGGCTATTTGACCAAGAAGGAGAGTGATGGAGTGCTGCAGCAGATGACCTGGCCTCCACAGTCACCGGACCTGAACCCAATCGAGATGGTTTGGGGTGAGCTGGACCGCAGAGTGAAGGCAAAGGGGCCAACAAGTGCTAAACACCTCTGGGAACTCCTTCAAGACTGTTGGAAAACCATTTCAGGTGACTATCTCTTGAAGCTCATGGAGAGAATGCCAAGAGTGTGCAAAGCAGTAATCAGAGCAAAGGGTGGCTATTTTGAAGAAACTAGAATATAAAACATGTTTTCAGTTATTTCACCTTTTTTTGTTAAGTACATAACTCCACATGTGTTCATTCATAGTTTTGATGCCTTCAGTGAGAATCTACAATGTAAATAGTCATGAAAATAAAGAAAACGCATTGAATGAGAAGGTGTGTCCAAACTTTTGGCCTGTACTGTATATATATTTAGAGTATATACATACTCACATACATATTGACAGCATCAACAAAATTGCCCACGCTGAAATTTAGCATGGCTGAATGATTCGGTTTCTTTTGGAATCTGAGGGCAGAGGCACCACCAGTTGCTGTCCACACACAGCAGCTCAGGTTCTGGATGGTCCTCACCACCCATATCCTCTTGTACACCTAACACATCTGCAGCCTCAGACACTCTCCACTGGATTGCTTTGTCTGCTCCCTGCTGCATTTCTTCACTCGTATACTCTGTCTGACAAAAAAACCTGAATATCCAAGTCAGGGAGAACATTGTAAAAACTATACTCGCCCATAACATTTTCTGCACTCACATCAAATGATGTCAGTTTCGCTGTTGGACACACAGCTAGTTTGCAATGCAAATGAGACAAGAGGGAATATTTGTTTTTGAGCAGCATCTAGAACATACCCCTGGATACCTAGAGGGGGAAACTACAAATCTAAGCTGAAATAGCCTGTATTTCTCCTGAGAACCAGTTACATCACTGGTTTACGGATAAACAGAAAAAACTTGTTGTTTGTCACACTATATCCTTAAATTCGAATAAATGGAGATTAGGCTAAAAAATATGGAAAGTGTTCCTGTAAGTATCGGCTAAGCTAGCTAAAAACTAGCTTAATAACTAAATATTTCCTATTTAGGAGGACTAAAAGTGGCCTTGGCTTAATGTTAGCATTACCCAGCCTAGCTAGGTCACATGTTACATTCACATTGTTAGCTGGTGAGCTCATGCTAAACCAATAACTAATGGCAGTTCAGAATCATTAGTGAAAAAGGCAACTTGGCTGCCTGGATTTTTGAGTTATTTTTTGTATGTGTGTGTTTGCTGAAATCTACACAAAATGTGTGAAAATGACACAAATTAAATATTACTGACACATCTCCTCTTGGAGTTTATGGTCTAACTGTGGTTTCTGATTACAGCTTCATGTGTGCCTTATAATCACCTCTAATGTGTGTGCATATTTTTTTGACTGCAATACAACTAAAACTGTCAGACTGTTCATTCAGTTCATTCAGACCTCAACTTTGCTCCCACCCCTCATCTTTTCTGTCACTGGAGAATTACTTTGCAGAAGTGCTTTTTCCCCTCTTCTTCCAACCTCTGATTTTGAAGATGTTTATCTGCATCAGGCAGTCACTGTGATTACATTTCCTTTTGTGGCCTTTCTCATCATATACAGGCATATTTACATATATACACAAAATCTGTCTCGCACAGTGCCTGATGAACTTAGATTTTGATTCAGTGGTACAAAATCCCTCGCTCACCTAAAAAGAGTCTGACACACTGAAGCTAAAAAAAAAAAAAAAAAACACTCGATGACAACAGAAATGTGTATGTTTGACTGTAAAAACAAGAAAAACAGAGGGCAGGTGCTCTCTCTTTTTCCCATAGCTCAGCTCTCCCTCCTACTGTCTGTAGGAATTAGGGCTGTAGCAGATAATGGGGGAAGAGAGTCTAACTGTAGGTATATAAAGCCACAGAAAGAGGTCAGCGCACACAATCGCTAGGAGATTCCACACTAAATCGGCACAGAGGCTCTGAATCTGCCCTCGGCCATGCCAACCCACATTTTCATCTCATCTTGGTTCTGCTGGTTTGGTCTGTAGTGAACATCAAAGAGAAGGGATCCTCTCCGTGGAGCATGACAACACCACACGCACGTGAGCGGTGACGCTTTGCACACAGCTCAGCCTGGCCAACCCCACAGCTACAGCATATTATAAAGCTACACGTTGAGAGTGTGCCGTGTTTGTGGTGTGCTGGCTTCACCAGTGTTAAGAAAATACATTATGCGTTGGTGTTGTTATTGTTGTCACCAAAGTACAAAAATAGCAATGTGACATAAATGAAACATGGTGAATAATTTTTTAAATGCAAATCACATCTTGTAAGTAATGTGAAGAGTGACTAATGTGAGATTTCCTTTGGCAGTACATTAAAATACATGACAAAAAGCATTAAACACATACTTTACCAGAAAATCATACATTCTGCATTAATGTATTGCATATTATGCATGTGTGATTGCACTATGATGTTGCACTCATATGACCATGATATGATATGACCATGCAGAAGTACCCAGAAGGCTACTGTCTTAATCAAAAAAACTTTATTAGAGAATATTTAACATTATTATACACTGTCAATTGATTCTAGAAATGAACAAATGACTGGGTTTCCTAGATCAGTGGTTTATCTTTGCTTTGCAGTCATTGCAAACAACTACATCACCAGCTTTAGAGAAGAAGAAGTCCTTCACCTTACTGCCCATTCGCTGCTGCTTTTCAGTTATCTGTAAGTGATAGACAGCATTTTCATTTACAGTAAGCTGGGCATTTTTCAAATGTAGAGATAACAGATCATTTTAACTGTTATTAATATATAACATTCATCTGAAATGTATCTGTGACCTAGAGCTGTGAAATAAATGTAGTACAGTAAAAAGTACCTTTCCCTTTGAAACATTGTAAAGTAAAAATATGAAGTATGAGAAAATGGAAACACTCAAATAAAGTTAAAGTACCTCTAAATGGTACTAAAGACCAGTACTTCAATAAATGTACTTAGTTACTTTCCAATGCTGCTCTCTGCTAAACGTTTAAGTTAGTTATGAGGTTGATGCTACAGCTTTGTTCCTATTCTGAAGCATTAATTTAATGGATTAAACTCCAGTCAGTTATCAGATATTTCTTGCTTATCAAAACAAGTTATGCACAGCAATATTTCGTTGTTAATGTATAACATTAACAGTCACAAACAGTAATCTGTGGTTAGCTGCCTGTGAGTCAACAGATAAACAGCAGCAGCTGTGTTTTAAATTGGTGTAGAATACGGTGACCATTTTCAGCATTACACATCCAGGGGACACCTTCAGTGGTGGAAACACAGAGTTTTTAAAATGCAACAACAGGAACTGTTTGGTTGGAGGGCGCATCAAACTGGGGATTCAGAAAAAAAAATAGTTTGGTGTGAATGTAATGCAAGGTCCCCAGGAAGTGTGCCAGTCTTTGAAGCCAATTTTCGTAGTGACCAAACAGTAGAATTACAACTCCCGAGTCCATCACGTGATGGCACTGGGTTGAAAAATACTTTTTCCCTCTGACTAATATTGAGAAAGAGTTGGCTGTAAATGAGTGTATACATTTTTTTGAGTGTCACAGTCCCGTTGAAATGACTCATTTCACTATTGGGATTTAATCCATTGGGTTCAGTAACAATTTGAAAGTTTAGAAGAGCAGCAAGACTAAATAATTTTATCCCCATTCAAGTTAGTGGAGCGCTTAACCGGAACTGCTGACTCGGCTGGCAGAAGTCTTCTTATGAACTTGTTCTGCAGAGCTAATGATGTGGAAGCAGAATGGATCATCCTGCTAATTTCATATCGCAGATATAGAGCTTTTTTGGCTTCATGTGCCACTGAGCTACTTTCATAGGACTAAGCAGAGTCTTCCCTCCAACTCCTTATCCTGGTCTCTTTATACATCCATGATATGAGCATACACATTAGCTTCCACTCAGATGACAACATATCAAGTAGCTAGTGAACTGTCTAACTGTTAAATACCCTGAGGCTTTGTTTTCTGCAGTGCATGGTCTGTAAAAAAAAAATTCACGTTGGTGCATATTGGATAACATGCGTCGATACTGATAGATCGGTGAGCGGCCCATATTGGCCGAAAAAATTGGCTGCCGGATAAATTGGTAAGGCTCTAATATATATATCTATACTGTATACCAAGGATATATTTTTGCTACAGCTACATGAAATGAATATGCAAGGAAAAAATTATGATCCGATTAGCTGATACATTATCTTCTTTTACCATTCTCTTCCTTTTCCTGTATTCCAGACTACACTTTGTAATTAGTTTGAGGCTGAACGAAAAAGATAAGTCTGTGGCATAATTGGACGTTTTGATGACTTTAAAATGGAATCTTTCAGAGTTTAAAACAGCCCTTTGTATCACTCTGATAAATCTCATTATTGTACTCTCCCTGCTTCTGCTTAGTTTCACAAGCCTTCATACAGTGGTCAGATATCCTCCTCCATCTCCCCCTTGGTCTCTCTCTCTCTCTTTCTCCCTGTAGCATTAGTCACTCATCGTTAAAGTATAAATCCACTCTAGAGGCCGTGCTCCACTACATTCACATGGGACTCATCATGTCTCAGTCCCATGACTTAGTTTACTATTGTATACAACAAACTGCAAAAGTAGCTTGGGGGATGCAGTATGATGCCGTGTGATGCACTCCTGCACTGATGGTGCCACTTGTGTATATACTAAAGCCCAATTCGTTTGGACGTGTTTGGAAGTGTTATCGGGGGACCTCATGTGATCTAGAAATTACCCAAGACATCTATGTTTGGCACCGGATAAGCAAAGTTGGTATTTTACTTATGATTACTAACATTATCCTCCAGATATGATCCACATAGTCATTGAAACAAACACTACAAACATATAGGTGAAACAGGCAAAACCAATTCTGCCACACTGTCACGTCATCCATCTCATCATATTTCAGGATTTTGCTCTTCTGTAGGATTTGAGATAGCTCTGACTGCAAATAAATCCCCATGTTGTATAGTGAGATGAGCCTCCTGCACCCAAAATGTTGTCAAAACTTTGACTAACACAGCCTCCATAATTCTTGACCAGGAAAGAGGCAAAAAAGAGGCACAGTGAAAACAAGAAATATGACCCTAAATGACAGAGGTGCCCATTTTCTCTAATACTATCACATGACAACTTTGTTTGGCAAACATAGTAGGTAATGTGCCGTAGAATTTTTACTTGACAAATTACGGAGATGGCACATTCACATTCACATTCACATTACCAGAAGTCCACAGGTACTGCTATTTGAATCGGGCGTCTTTGTTGAACATGTGCTGTTAGGGCATTTGTGACAACTAACCTTACATAGAGACCAAAAAGTTCATTTTGTTTGCACATTAGACGAACCTGCTTCCATTACACAACATCGGGTCTATCTTAGCATATTGTTGAGACTGAGTTAATACATGTAGCAAGAAGCTAAGACATCATAGTGCAGCAGCTACTGTAAAATATAGAAAGAAATATAGAAAAAAAATATAAAAGTATAGAAATAGAAACAAACTTTGATGTGTAAATGCATAAACATGTAATTATAAATATATATACTGAGATGTAAACAGGTTGTAATCAGTAAGTAACACTTAAGGAAGCAGGTGGAACCAGTGGAATGAAGCTGTCTCTAAGCCTGGTGGTGTGGGACCCTCTGCCAGATGAGAGCAGGCAGAACAGTTTGTGGCCCTGGTGGTTGGGGTCTCTGATAATCCTAATGGCTCTCTTCCACTGGGTGTAGAGGTTCTCCATTGATGGCAGCTCCATCCTGGTGATGTGCTGAGCAGTTTTCATCCTTTGTAGAGCCTTACTGTTGAAAGCAGCACATCTGCCATACCAGGCTATGAAGCAGGTGGTCAGGATACTTTTGATGGTGCACCTGCAGCAGTAGCAGAGTATCCATGTTGGACCTTCTCAGCCTGTGGAGAAAGTAGAAACGTTGTCTTTGTGACTGTCAATTAAGGCATAACGATTTATCAAATTTGAACAGAGATTGCGTAATAGAACACAATTTTCAAATCGCAAAAGCTGAAAAACAAAAGTTGTCAACTGTTACTACACAATCTAACCAACCAGATGGTTGGGAACACCAGGCCCTATGGGCTGCTGAAGCACCTACACTGCCCCACACTCCACATGATATATACAAATGAGAGTTGATGTAGATGATTCTCATGCTAGCAATACAACCATGTGAAAATAGCCATGGCCAAGGTAGAGTTTTAATGCAGTCCACATGTCAACATACTTGATTGCTGTAAGAGTAGCGTAGCTCCTTTGGGGAATTGCCCAGTATGTAGTGTGTGCATAGGAAGTGTATGGTCAAGTGAGAGGAGTGATGGTGGATTAACTCAGAGCAAAGAGGGGTGTTGATTGAAAAAAAATAAAATTAACGTTGTGAGTAGTAGTAAATGTACATTGTAAGTATAGTTTGTCTCTTCATAAATGCTGCAGATACTCAGGACCCAGTTGAAGTTGCTGTGTCTTGCTTCCCAGCAGCTGCCTGTCAGGAAGTTTAGGATCCAGTCACAGGATGTGGTGTTGAGTCTCAGATCTTTGACCTCAGTAGCGAGCTTGGATGATACAATGGTATTGATTCTTGCACTTTACTCAATGGACTGCATTCTTGCATTATGTTTCTCTGGTCCAGGTGGGAGAGGGCAGTGTGGAGTGCTGGGTGATGGTGTTGTCCATTGATCTGTTTGGCCTGTATGCAAATTGTAGTGGATCTAGTGAGTCAGGAAGAGAGGAGATGATGACGGATTTGACAAATCACTCAAAGCACTTCATGGTGGTGTGGGTGAGTGCTACCAGGTGGTAGTCATTTGGGCAGAGGGCTTTGGTCTTCTTGGGGACAATGGTGATCTTCTAGAAACACGTGGGAACTACAGACTGCAGCAGTGAGACACTGAAAATGCCAGTTAATACGTCCTCTATGCCTTGAGTTGTAGCCTTGGTAGTTAGCCTTCATTGGCCTCTAACTGGATAAACAACCAATGCTAACTCCCTATGGAGATAATGAAAGCGGCAACCCGTTATAAGGTGCTCTGGGTTAGGAACAGGGCAGTTAAAAGCCTGTAGAAATGATCTCCATATCTGAGGCAGACTCCTTCTCCCTTGTTTTTCCCAATTCTATTGTCCAGCCCTGGCGGTTGTTATGCTTTGTCTCAACTCCATTAAATCTCAGCAAACTGACAAAGTTAAGCCCAAGTGAAAAGAAAATGAAAAGAAAATATTGTTTTCTCACCTCAGGCTTCATACACACCAAACAATTCTCCACTTGCGCTCCTCACTGCCCTTCTCTTATATGGTTGTGTAACCAGAGCATGGGTGAGCGCTGTAGTGCTTCTCTCACACAGTTATATTGTAGGTCACTGGGCTTCTCTCAGGCTTGCGGTCAAAAGGCCTTGGATGGTACAGTAGATATGATTTTATGCTCTGAGCCTTTCTTTATCTACTTGCTTAGCACAAACATTTCACCTCATTATAGCAATTCCACTGTTGGCTGCTTATCAGAATGCTGCAGCCAGAGTGTTAACTAGAACCAATAGGTTTGAACACATCACTCCTATTTTAACTTATCTCCACTGGCTCTCAGTAGAACAAAGTATTGATTTCAAAATGCTTCTTCTTGTTTTTAAGTCTGAATGGTTTAGCTCCGTCCTGTGTCATTGACACGCTCACTGCATACACACTGAACTTAGATCATTGTGTAAAGGTCTCCTCATCGTACCTGGAATAAATTTTAAATCAGCTTACGGTGCTTTCAGTCATTATGGTCCTACCCTTTGGAATTTTCTAACACAAGAACTGAGGTGTGTTGCAACAGTGTCTTCTTTTAAAAGCAGACTAAAAACTTTCTGTTATTTGCAGGCTTTTAGGTTTAAATTGTGTGGTTACAGGTAAAACTTTTATTTTTGAATCAGCATCATTATTCCCTTTATAATAATACCTTCTGATCTTATTGTTTTATTGTAATACCTTTTTATCTTAAATGTTTGTATCATATATGTTTTTTTATTACACGGCTCTATTAAATGCTGTATTCTGATTGGTCAGTCATGGCATTCAGAGGTCTGATATTACTGTGTAATGACTGTTGCTATGTAGCCCAGCGTTGCTAGGGACGCTGCCCTGACAAGGAGATTCAGCCATTGCCGGCAGTTTTTTTTCCTCTCCTCCCGATTTAATTTATAAATCAATAAAAATCGTATAATTAATCAATATTCTGTCTCAAATTATTTATTTAACTGATAATTAGCCATGTAATGAGCGGGATAATGTATAATGAGCCGGTGAATACTGGGAAAATAACTCCCCTGAAGGGAGTTGCATCCCAGTTGCATCCCTTACGTAATGTACAATTTTTGTCTGTTGTTTTCATTGTAAGTTGTATTGTAAGTACAGTGAGTTTAAACCTCTCATACAAAATGCGCTACATAATTAAAATTGATTTGACATATCAGTGTAGTATGGCCTAATACAAGCTAGTGACATTTAATACCGTATTACCATGTCCCTAACTTTGTACATGCTTGACTACAATACTATGTAGTATTGTTGGACAATCTTAGAAAATGAAAGATACTGATGAATTTTATTTGAATGTTCAATATTACAATAAAAATTCCAGTGCAGTTTAGAAATCATTCTTCATTAATTTTATTGGTGTGTGTTTGTCATACTGTAAGACATAAGCACAACTAGAGAGTGACCAGATTTATGGTTGGGTGCTTGACACTTTTAATGAGTGTTACTCAACAGTGATGAATTCATTTCAACAGATTAATGTGTTGCTCAACAATTTCCTTTCATGTTGCGCACCTGGGGAAATTTGTTATGTCACAGATTGTCACGTTTTGTCATGCAATGTGATTGGGTAGTGCAACTCACATCGCCACAGTGACACCAACTTGCATTCAGCATCTCTGTCCACCGAAGCAGCCATTTGTCAGCAGCAGCTCCTGTGAAGCTGAGAGACCAGTGATCAACCAAACTTCTTTCACCAGGCTGATTGACAGCAGACATTTACTGAACCAAAATATTTTTTAAGTTTCATGGGAATAAATATAATAATATAATACCAGTCTTTGTATTGTATTCATTTATTTTATTTTCCAGCCCACTGTAACGAGTGAGGGGAATCTGCCGCTCACAGTCAGACTTGGAGCTGATTAATCAGTATTGATACACTTAATAAGTTAAAAACATATACAGTGGGATATTTGTGTGATTTTGAACGACAGTCTGTGCAGATTGTGTTTCATTAAAGGTGACAGAAATAGACTGGGACTGTAAAAAATATGCAGGGGGTCTCTCATTATCATGAAGATGACTGAAACTTTTCGCCAAAGCATAAATTGAAAACGTTGGGCTGCTCTTTAATTTCTGTGCTGCTCTTTAATTTCTGTCGAGTGGCACTCTTCAGATGTGTCAATCTCCCAGCCATGAATCAGGCTTGAGACTTAGGTTTGAATGTCTGAGAGGTTCAGATGAAACAAATGCTGGAAAAAAGAAATTTTTGTGGAGGATATTTGTTGCAGTTCAGGAATAGCAGGATTAGACCCAAACGCAAAAGCAAAGAATAAGGAAGCAGGAAGAGTTTGGTGGTTTAATCAGAAAAAGCTTTGTAAACTGGAGCTCCAAGGCAGGCATGCAACAAGTAGATCCAAATTAAGAAAGACTAAGAAAACACTACTTACTGGAGAAACACAGACAACAAACTGACAAAGAACTAAAGACCTGGGCTGGTATATATAAAGAGTGACTGATTGGGAAAAAGCTGAAGGCAGGGTGTTATCTATCACAACACCATTGTCAACATCACACCATATAGTAAGTGTAAGGGTGTTTTTGCCCGTACATCACACCTTCTTGTTTATTATAACATTTGGAGACAACTTTAATACTTAAATGTAATTGAGAAAGTTTATTTTTGAAGAAAATGGTAATTGAAACTCACATAAAGCGGCAGATAAATATTGCTCCATCTCTTCAGACTGGAAAAGTTTCATCAAGTGGTAACTGTGTGTTGATGTGTATCTTAGCTGGCGGTCGCTGCTAGGTTACAGATATAAAAAGTAAACAGACAGAGGGCTCCTCTCATTAATCCAGCCGCAGTGTTGTACCAGGGGATACTGGTACTCTTTAGAATGTCACAGCCGATAACAGTGCATGGGCCTGAGTTCACTCATCTCAGTATATAGTGCCCTCCAAAAGTATTGGAACAGTGAGGCCAATTCCTTTATTTTTGTTGTAGACTGAAAATATTTGGGTTTGACATCAAAAGATGAATATGGGACAAGAGATCAACATTTCAGCTTTTATTTCCAGGTATTTACATCTGGATCTGATACACAACTTAGAAGATAGCACCTTTTGTTTGAACCCACCCATTTTTCATGAGCGCAAAAGTATTGGAACATGTGACTGACAGGTGTGTTTTGTTGGCCAGGTGTCTCCCAATTACATTGATTATTCAAACAATAAATAGCACTGAATGTCTGAGCTCAGTTTCAGATTGGGTACGATAGGTTTTGCCTGTGCAGACTGCATTTAGAGGTGGAACCAACATGAAAACCAGAGAGCTGTCTATGGGTGAAAAAGAAGCAATTGTGAATCTGAGAGAAGATGGACAATCAATCAGAGCCATTGCACAAACATTGGCCATAGCCAGTACAACCATTTGGAATGTCCTGAAGAAGAAAAAAACTACTGGTGTACTAAGCAACAGATGTTGAACAGGTAGACCAAGGAAAACATCAGCAGTTGATGACAGAAACATTGTGAGAGCTGTAAAGAAAGACCCTAAAACAACTGTTAGTGACATCAGCAACAACCTCCAGAGGGCAGGAGTGAAGGTGTCACAATCTACTGTTCGCAGAAGACTTCATGAACAAAAGTACAGAGGCTACACCAGAAGATGCAAACCACTCATTAGCAAGAAGTATAGGAAGGCCAGGCTGGAATTTGCCAAAAGGTACAGAGATGAGCCTCAAAAATTCTGGGAAAAAGTTTTATGGACTGATGAGACAAGGATTAACTTTTTCCAAAGTGATGGAAAGGCGAAAGGTTGGAGAAAGAAAGGATCTGCTCATGATCCCAAACATACAAGCTCATCTGTGAAACACGGTGGAGGTAATGTCATGGCTTGGGCTTGCATGGCTTCTTCTGGGACGGGCTCTTTCATCTTCATTGATGATGTAACACATGATGGCAGCAGCAAAATGAACTCAAAAGTCTACAGAAACATTTTGTCTGCTAATTTAAAGAAAGATGCAACCAAACTGATTGGGAGATCCTTCATCATGCAGCAAGATAACGACCCAAAACACACTGCCAAAACAACAAAGGAGTTCATCAGGGGCAAGAAGTGGAAGGTTTTGGACTGGCCAAGTCAGTCTCTAGACTTAAACCCAATAGAGCATGCATTTTACCTGCTGAAGAGGAGACTGAAGGGAGTAACCCCCCAAAACAAACAACAACTGAAAGAGGCTGCGGTGAAAGCCTGGAAAAGCATCACAAAAGAAGAATGCAAACGTTTGGTGATGTCAGTGGGTCACAGGCTTGATGCAGTTATTGAAAGCAAAGGATAAGCAACTAAATATTAAGTATCATTCACTTTAATCTATTTTAAGTTTATATGTTCCAATACTTTTGCTCACCTAAAAATTTTGTGTTCCATTACAAATAATGCTGTCTTCTAAATTGTGTATCAGATCCAGATGTAAATACCTGGAAATAAAAGCTGAAATGTTGATCTCTTGTCTCATATTCATCTTTTGATGTCAAACCCAAATGTTTTCAGTCTACAACAAAAGTAAACGAATTCAACTCACTGTTCCAATACTTTTGGAGGGCACTGTATATAGTGTTTAGAGATTCCAAATTTACTAATGTTTCATCTGACCTAAGTGATTGAAACAAATGAGTCATACTCCTTGAGCTGTTGCAAGAAGACCATGAAATCAGCTATGGTGCGCTTGTAGTTTCTATATTTAGACCATCTCTTCTCGCCCATTAATTTTGTTATGGTAAGCCAAACAGCAGTGGTAGCTGCCTTGTTCCCCCTGTAGCAACACCCCAGTGGAAACAGCATCTGTGTTTGGGAACTGCCTATACAGCCCTACGGCTGACAGACTGCTTCTGGCCTCCTCGTGTCATCTTCTGTTCAGAGGATGGCTGAGAACAAGTGAGCGCACGATGTACTGTGTGTGTGTTTGCGTGTGTGTATGTTCTTGTAGCTATGTTTAGAATAAACTGTTTCGCTTGTAGGTGTTCGGGCTTGGGACATTCATTTAACTGCAGTTACCCTGATGGTCCTCAAAATGCCAGGAAGTGAATTTATCATGATTTATGTAACAGGTGAAGGCTGGAATCGGGGATTAGGTTTAGACTAAAGCTATGTAATAGTGAGGATGGACAGTGGTGCAACGCAGGGTTAGTCTCGCAGACTCATAGGAGGCGGGGTGGGGGCGCTGTCATAATAAAACTGTACACAAGTTGCTGACTTTTTAAATAAACCTATGTATGTATTCAGCAACTACTGCTAGAAACTGCCTTTACTAGACAAAACAAGGGAAGAGGATGCCTTTTAATGCAGACTCATGCTATTGGAATGTGAAATGCTGCATTGCATTTTCAATGAAGTGTATTCAATCAAGTTTTTTTTTGTTTGTTTGTTTTTTTGGTGATACATCTTTTATGATAAATGTGTCAACAACAGCACTGAGGAGAAGAGATACAGAGACAGAAAGACTGAGGGAGAGAAACACAAAGCACCATGTGTGGGCGAGTAAGAACAGGGGAGACTGCATAGAGAGTCAGAAGGAGAAAAGTGAAACTGAAACTTCACTTTATTTGAAAATTATGCATTGTGATTAAGTAAGGAATAATACCTGACAACCTTACACCCTATGAGATGTCTGCTCCTGATTGTAGTGAATGATGCAGAGGCGTTGCGTTTGGTGGTTTTTAGTCTCTGCAAATCTTTTATTAGACTTTGTTAGACTATCGCCCCCTCTGTCACCAAATATTAAAAGGAGAGGTAGGGTTTTTTTCTGGCTCAAAATGAGGCAGAGGTCATACCATCCTCATCATATAATGTTAATGTGGGCAACCTTTTAGAGAAATTGGATGTGCTTGGATGCAAAAGAAACAATATTCACCTGTTCGCACAGCTGCATAAAATCAGGGCACTGCCTGACATGTTCCTGCTGTGGGGAAACAAAACTAGGTTGAAACATAGTATATGGCTGGACTGTGTGTAGTCAGTGTGCTAAACAACAGCTGGCAATATAAAACTATATTAAAACACTGAAATGCAGGGAGAAGGAGACTGATACTGACCTCATCAGTTTTCCATTGTTCTGTATGCTTCATTGCAGAATGTTTTGTTTTCTTTAGTGGCAGACTATTGCATTAAAATGGCTGGACAGTCCTGGCTCTTTTCTTCCTCTTAAGCAGTTTTGGCAGTGCCATTCCCAGTGCACTGTTCTGATTATGATACAGAGCCACGACATCGGCCTAATGCAACAATTGCAGTTACAAATGACAGAAATCCACTAAATGCAACAGGGTTTTCCACAAAGACACCTTTAAGGTCCAAAAAGCGATAACTAATGTGCCTCATTTAATGCAGTTATTGATAACTATCGGATGTATTGTAATGAAACTTGGTTCATGTTCTCCTATGATGAATTGCAGTCACTCTAATGATCTCTTAAATTTTGATAGGGCAACATCATTAAGTAACAATCTGAAATTGTGCAATAGTGTATTTTGGTTTGCAACAGCTGGTATTGTTTTCACCTAATGAGACTGTGTGTGTGTTACCGTTGGCAAAAGTTGGGTCCTGGTGACACCATTTGTAGTGGAAACTACCACAGAAGCTGTTTTGAGTATTTTGCCAGTATTTTGTCTGCCTGGTCTGTGGTTAGATTTTGCCAACACGATAACTTCGAAACCATGCAAGATGCAGTCATTAAACAATAAAGGTGTGTAATTGAGATCAAAATGAGGGCTGGGTTCTAAGACTGGAAGTAGGGGAGTTGGAAGTAGGAAAGGTGATAGAGCCCCCCCAAGTTGCAGGTTGCTGTATCATGGCTGGAATGACCCCAGTGCTAGAGGGTCTCCACTTTGTATTATATTATAACAAATTACTTACAGAGTAGTATGTAAATAACAACAATTCTGTGTTGAATTCAGCTGCACTAAAACAGTATATGTGACCACAGAGAGCAGGAGGGGACTGAACGCAGGTGTAACGGGCCATGCCTCAGCAGAGTAATGTTAACTGGCTGTGTGTGTAGCTGCTCAGTCACAGGCAGGCTCTGTGTGGCCTCAGAGTTAAAAAGATAATATTCTGTCATTTAACTTTTTCTGTAATCATGCATATTAAATGTTGATATAGGCGATCTCACAGCACAGCTGTTGTCAATCATCTGTTTTATGTTGATTTTGTCAGACAAGGTTGTGACTATAAAATGATAACTAGCTCAACCAGCTGTCTGTCCCACTGGCTGTGATGCACAATTTTGTGTTTTACCACCTGAAAGAAGGATGCAGAAGAAGAGATTTAGCCTTTTTTTATGTTGTAGATGTTCCACTGTAAACAGAGGACTGAACAGAATGAATAGGCTGCTTGGATGCGAGTCGTTTTCACATAAAAACGCTGCTTAATGTTGACACAGCTTCAGGTGTATTCATTTTGCTGAGCCTCACTACAAATTACATTACACACGTACATTTGAGCCTCTAAGACCGTAACTCATGAATCCATCACGGCCAAACTGCTGATTGTGAAATCTTGGATGGCCCAGCTACCCACCAGCACATAAATGCACCACACAGCTGCCTGGAGGAGTTGCCTCAGCATGGTGGTGTATTCGAGCTTTTAGGATGTTAAGAGAAAAATCGTATGGAAACAGGAATAATGAAACTTACTGTTTAGCTCATCCATCATTATTATCTGTTATCCACATCTGTCAGTTAACCCCTACATGTACATATACCCACCCAAACTACTTCTTTCCTGCACTGTTAAAATTACCTGCAGTGGTAAATGTATCACATATATTCTTCTGTCCATCTTTTATATTGTGTATTTAACATAAACAGAAAATGACAATATTTACTTAACAATAAAGTTCCTTTGTCACACTACCTTTTTATTTATCTTACATCTGAGAGGATTATACAGTAGATAATGCATGCATGAGAGCACACCTCAGGCACAATCACAGAATGCACTTCTATTTTTAGTATCCCTGGTAGCTGATATATCACCGGCCCAGAGCGCTGTCCTCCTAACATTAGAATGCATCTCTTTGCATTGCTGCCTTTAGGCATTGTCAGAAATAACTGTGGTCACTCGGGTGTTACAGCATCTCAGCGATGCAGCTAGCCACACTCTTTGCATGAAGATCACTTCTCTTTGCACAACCCCTTATTCTCTTAGTCTGTTGTATCTTCTGATTTCTGTCCAGTCCTTCTCTGTGTGTATAAATTGAATTTGAGAGGCATGCTCTTTGTCTTTGTTTGATGGTTTGGTCAAATGTTGCCTTCACACCAGGGTCCATCTCCGTTGGCTGTTTCTCTTCAATCTCAAAATAGTAGAATATTAGATAGCAGAATGCTCTTTATCACAGATCTATCAGCCAACAATTACATTTTACTGAGTGTATAACTGTACCATGGGATGTTAAGATTGTTGCTCTGTGTCTACCCATCTGTCAGATTTTGTTTGTGTTTGTTTCAGTTTGTACTCTGAATCAGAAATACCCTCGCCGCATCTGTCCTGCATGCCAATTCTTTTTCCTAGGATGGCAAAGGCATGACCCACCCTACTCTCCCTCTTACTGGCAAGTACTTGTTGCCTGTGTTGGTTGGATTGGTAAGGTTTAGGTAAGAGGAGTGAGATATGTTGGGGTAAGGGTAAGAATGTCGGGGTAAACCAGTTAGAGCAGAGCAGGGCGGCTCATGCCTTCGCCATCTGTTGTGTTAGTACTGAACAATACAGATTCCTAAAGTATTGTATTTTCCGGTACCTGCAAATGAGCTTCTAAGCCTCCTGGTGGTGTTTGCTGCTGAATGAGTGTACTGCTGGTTGCATCTACCGTTTTTCCAACCCACTTTAGATGAAACCACGGCCATTTCTGCATGATGGAGACGGGCTGCCAGACATCACGGCCCTGTGATTGGCTGCCAGCCTAGTCCTAGCGCCATTGAAAGAGACTGATGCTAGCTAGCACAACCATGGATGTACCCCACAGCCCCTCTGCCTCAGCAGTGCTGATGTGGTGGGGAGTCAGGGGTGGTCCTGCCACTTAAGATGCATCTCCATGAAATATGTCAGCTGCAGTAGCTTGGAAAATATGGATATGGGTGGTTAAAGGAAAAAAAAAAAGTATGGCTTTCAGCCAGCTCTATGTCATTGCAGTGTGTGCAGGCAACAGTTTGGTGGACCTCCAAAGGCAGATGCTCCAGGTGCTCGCAGCAGTGGGGGAAGGGCAAAACTGTTCAACTGCACACATTGCCCACACTGTGATGACAGAGCTGGTTGAAAATCAGCAAAGCATCCCTTTGATGGCTTTATCAACTCAAATTCCAAGAATGAGTATTAGTAAAAACAGATAAATACAGAGGTGACAAACACATGTAAATAAGACACCATACATGAAGGAGGTAATGTAACAAGAAAGAGCGATGAGAGGGGTTAGAGTTCCTCAGTACCAGTCAGTTTGGTTTTGGGTGGTGTTCAAAGTCACTGATGAAAACTTTGCTGTTTCACAGGGTGCACAGTGTGCTGCACTACAAGCAACAGTAGGCTGGCAGCCAATCATCAAGCCTTGACATCGTTCATCATGCAGGAGTGGGCGTGGTTTTAACTTAACAGGGCTTGATAAACACTAGATGCGTACTGGTTCTATGCTTTGGATCTTGGATGACAGTGATTGTTAATGGACTTCATTGTTCAGTCGTACCTGTTGTGTTTGCTCTTGGTGGTTACACATGGTCCTGTTGCTCTCTCCAGAACAGGCCACCAGCAGTACAGGGGTCACCCCACAACGGCCAGCCCCTACCCTGCATGAACCCTGCCTTGATGAACGCTCCTTGGGTGAGAGAGGGGAGGAGGGGGGTAGTGTTTTTTTCCCACTCCAAATTGCACACAGTATCATTCAGGCGATCAACCACAGTAATTAATCTGCCGACATGATATGTGACGTCATGATTAATTTCTCAGTTTTTACCACCAGTGTAGTTCAAGTAATATGTCATCATGTTGACGCACTGTAACCTGAAATTTGACTCCTAATTCATCACATCCTGTAACCATTTAGTCAAACACACTTAGAACCATTGTTGACTCTCACGACCATCTCTGTTATCATTATATTTATATTGTTCATTTTGACATTTTTCATTTTTCATCATGGGATCCATTTTGTGACATGTGAATCTGTTGTTTTCACAGAACTTCAGCATTAGCAGGGATTTCAATGTACTATGCCTTTTTTTTTTAAAGTTACAAAATTGAAGTTGTTAGGTTCTGTACTGAAACAATTAGTTGGGATGGGTAAACATATTTTACAAAAACCCCACACCAAGGAAGAATGGAAGCCCCCAAAGTCTGCAAAATATTAAGGGAGGCAGACCTCTAGTTTGAGAAAAAAACAAAAAAGATCCTACTCGTATTATGATGTTAAATTTCCTCTTGTGTACTTTTAAATGAATATTCATACCAAAAAAATGTCTCAAAATGATATCAACATTATGTGTATATGTCCATTATAAGTGTATATTTACCAACATGTAATATACTCAAGTGAACAGGGCCTTAACACATCATCAGGACAACCATACAGGCCGATTCTTGAGCCCTGCAATCAAAAGCTTATAATGTAATAGTAAAGTTTTGATGACATGGTGTCAAATTATCTTCCCCATTTCCCAAAAAATGTTGGTATCATACATTTCTGCAAACAACTGATACGTTACATTTGCACATCATTAATATTTACGTTTCAACAACGCTGTGGTTAACAGTGGTAAGGTTTGGGTATAAAAACAGAAAGATCATGTTTTGGCTTAATATACAGTACAGGCCAAAAGTTTGGACACACCTTCTCATTCAATGCGTTTTCTTTATTTTCATGACTATTTACATTGTAGATTCTCACTGAAGGCATCAAAACTATGAATAAACACATGTGGAGTTATGTACTTAACAAAAAAAGGTGAAATAACTGAAAACATGTTTTATATTCTAGTTTCTTCAAAATAGCCACCCTTTGCTCTGATTACTGCTTTGCACACTCTTGGCATTCTCTCCATGAGCTTCAAGAGGTAGTCACCTGAAATGGTTTTCCAACAGTCTTGAAGGAGTTCCCAGAGGTGTTTAGCACTTGTTGGCCCCTTTGCCTTCACTCTGCGGTCCAGCTCACCCCAAACCATCTCAATTGGGTTCAGGTCCGGTGACTGTGGAGGCCAGGTCATCTGCTGCAGCACTCCATCACTCTCCTTCTTGGTCAAATAGCCCTTACACAGCCTGGAGGTGTGTTTGGGGTCATTGTCCTGTTGAAAAATAAATGATCGTCCAACTAAACGCAAACTGGATGGGATGGCATGACGCTGCAGGATGCTGTGGTAGCCATGCTGGTTCAGTGTGCCTTCAATTTTGAATAAATCCCCAACAGTGTCACCAGCAAAACACCCCCACACCATCACACCTCCTCCTCCATGCTTCACAGTGGGAACCAGGCATGTGGAATCCATCCGTTCACCTTTTCTGCGTCTCACAAAGACACGGTGGTTGGAACCAAAGATCTCAAATTTGGACTCATCAGACCAAAGCACAGATTTCCACTGGTTTAATGTCCATTCCTTGTGTTTCTTGGCCCAAACAAATCTCTTCTGCTTGTTGCCTCTCCTTAGCAGTGGTTTCCTAGCAGCTATTTGACCATGAAGGCCTGATTGGCGCAGTCTCCTCTTAACAGTTGTTCTAGAGATGGGTCTGCTGCTAGAACTCTGTGTGGCATTCATCTGGTCTCTGATCTGAGCTGCTGTTAACTTGCCATTTCTGAGGCTGGTGACTCGGATGAACTTATCCTCAGAAGCAGAGGTGACTCTTGGTCTTCCTTTCCTGGGTTGGTCCTCATGTGTGCCAGTTTCGTTGTAGCGCTTGATGGTTTTTGCGACTCCACTTGGGGACACATTTAAAGTTTTTGCAATTTTTCGGACTGACTGACCTTAAAGTAATGATGGCCACTCGTTTTTCTTTAGTTAGCTGATTGGTTCTTGCCATAATATGAATTTTAACAGTTGTCCAATAGGGCTGTCGGCTGTGTATTAACCTGACTTCTGCACAACACAACTGATGGTCCCAACCCCATTGATAAAGCAAGAAATTCCACTAATTAACCCTGATAAGGCACACCTGTGAAGTGGAAACCATTTCAGGTGACTACCTCTTGAAGCTCATGGAGAGAATGCCAAGAGTGTGCAAAGCAGTAATCAGAGCAAAGGGTGGCTATTTTGAAGAATCTAGAATATAAAACATGTTTTCAGTTGTTTCACCTTTTTTGTTAAGTACATAACTCCACATGTGTTCATTCATAGTTTTGATGCCTTCAGTGAGAATCTACAATGTAAATAGTCATGAAAATAAAGAAAACGCATTGAATGAGAAGGTGTGTCCAAACTTTTGGCCTGTACTGTACCTAGGTTTGGGGCAGGGTTAATTTTGACAGCTATTTTAGATTTAGTCTTAGCCTTAAGACGAAAATGTTTTAGTCAACATTTTAGTCCTTTTATCCTTCATAGTTTTTTCTAGTTTTATTTGACAAAAATTCATGACATTTGAGTTGTTCCTTTTAATCAGTATGTTTTCTGTGGTTTTTATCCCCAAACTAAGCCAGTGAGGCTAATTTGTGTATCAGAAATTAAAATCAAAGTGACAGGTTGTATAAAAATTAAATTTAGACAAATTTTGTCTACAAATACAAATCATTTCTGACCACTTACAAACTGTAATTTCTTCAGCATTTCTGACAGGTTTAAGGGCTGATTTACAAGCACACACTTACTGATCATCATTTGAAAAGCTCAACATCTCTCTGTTTATGCTCTCAAAAACTTTGACACCATAAATAACTAGAATAACAAATAAATAATCAACTACGATTTGTACCCATCATGTTCATTGTAAAGTCTGACTTATCCATCTCACTGTTAAGAAGCAGACAAATAACTTAATTGAAGCCTGCATTCTTTCTTAATCTGCAACATGACAGTCTGGAGGTTTAAACTCATATCTCACAGAGTTGGTGATTAAAACTAAACTTTCATCTCTGTCAGAGAAAACTCTGCTGAGTTCAGACTGTTTACTTACAGCACTGCTACACTCACAGATAACTAAGCCTCCTACCTGCCTGTCAAACAGCATCGAACCATAACCTTTACTCATGTGGATCAGTTGAAGCTGCTCCAGTGTAAGTGTATTTGCTGGCTAGTGAAACATTCTGGTAGAGACTATTTGCTGAAGTTTACCAGCCCGTTGCTCATGCGGCATTTGAAGGTAATTACAAGCACGGCACTTCTTGGCTTTCGATGTCCGACTGTTGATTTTCATCACAAAAATTAAAATTAATTCATGAAAATGAAGCATAGATTAAAGAGAGTGACACCAATTTTTATTTGTTGCACTCAAACAGTGGTCTGAAGCTTGGCAGGTTTCTGGCCTAGGTAACACCCCATCAGCCATCTCCTCTACCTCCCAATGACAAAGTCAGCTCGTATGTGACGTCACTTTAGAAATGTCATGATAGTATGAAACGTACAAATGTAACATATTCTTGGTTAACAGAAATGTAAATGTCAGCATTTTCTTTTTGAGACTGGGATGGGTAATTTAATCCATAGTTATTTTGAGGCCTCGGTGTTGTTATGTAAGGTGGGGAAAAATGTTTGCATCAAACAAAAGCTTGTTCTTTATAGATAACTGAAAGACTTAGTAGAGTTTGTAGCTTGAAATTTATTGTCTATTGAAAAACTTTTAAACTTTTGTCAGCATTTTATCACAAACCCTCCCCAGTATTTTTAAAGGAACCAAATCAGTATCTACAGAAGGTTAAAAATACACACATATACTGTATTCTAAGTCTGAGACTCTGACCATGTATAACTGATATTTCGTATTCATGAATAATGGTATGCAACAAATGCAACTTTAATTCTAACCTCATCTGAATTGACTGCCTCTTGGGGTGCCTTATAGTTTTACCATGTTGATGTTTATAAAGTGTCATCTGTGTCCTCTTTGACTGGTCGTTGTTTTTTCATGACATGTACATTCATGTAACATTATTCTTTTCAGAAGTCACAATATTTAAGAATTGTATAATAATCTCACCAAGAAAAGGAAACGTTAAAACGATGATATGAAACTGAATTTGCCAGTGTAATATACATAGTTTATTAAGATCAATTATTCTTTGCCTTTTCTCCTCTCATTTCCAGAGCAGCAACACAGCGTATACTTATCTCATCACTTTTTTTTGTCCATGTCTTTCTCCCTCAATGTCCACCCTTTTCTCTCTCTACCTGTCTATCTCCCTTCTTCACTCTCAGCAGTACCAGTACCAAGAAGACGACTCACCTCCTCTTGACCAGGGATTCCCGCGGCTCACCAACGAGGTGCGCGCCCCTGAGCTTGTGCACGTGTCCGAGAAGAACCTGTCCGAGATCGAGAATGTTCACGGCTACGTGTCCCATGCCCACATCTCTCCTCTCAAGGTTAGAACCCCAGCCTCTCCCCCATCCTTCCAAACATGGGCTCTTGCACTTGGCATAGAAACCATGACCCTCCGACCCTCATCACAAATCAGCACCATGAACGACTGCCAACATGGCCGTCGTGTGAAATATTCCAAGATGTTTCCTCCTACTTGTTTTACTGTTTTCCCCCTGTTGTTGATGTGCTTTCATGTTCCACAGAAGCACAGATTGGTGGCAATAATCTGGTTGTCAGCGTGCAGATTTTGTGTATCATAAGAAGATGATATAATGAAATACTTTTTCCAATCCCTCCTTCTCTCTGCCTCTACCATTCCTCGCACACATCCTCCCTCTGCATTGTCTTGATTCATAAAGTGCCGGTGTGTATCCTGACCTAGAGTCCAGCCTCTTAACATCTCAGTGCCTGTCTCTGCCCACAAAGAGCACGCCTCCATGAAGAGTCGATAATTGAAGAAATAAACATTTCTGCTGTGTTAAGAGATTAATGTATAGATACAGTATAAGTCACTGTATTGTTCACCCAGGTCGATAACAGAGTTGTGTTAAAGATCAGATGGTGGTTCAGGTGGCAGATGGAGTTTGTTGTGGAGTGGTTGCGTGTTTGCTCAGGTTTGAGCCAGCAGAGGGCACTGTTGGAAATGATAAGAAATTTTACTGTGTGTGTGTGTCTGCAGTTTATTTCAGGCAATGTTTGAGATCACTGGCAAATTATTAGTTGTTGCAGTGAATGGCGAATGAATTATGTGCGTACTTGCTGTGTTTTGGTTCACAGAAGCTCAGGCTGAATGTGGAGTAGCACTTGCAGAATGAGTCTCAACATTGTCATTTATACTTATTGTAGAAATGTGTTATACCGCTGAAAAATGCACAGTAAATGAATCTTAATATTTTCAGCCTGTGCAGTTTTACATCATTGGAAAAATATTTAGTTATGGTTTAAATGTCAGGCTAGAATATATTCACGAATGTGGTAAACAACCTTGTCTATGGAGACATGGACATGAATATATTGTCGGAAGAAAAATAGCCATAGGAAATAACCTGATATGGATGTGATCTGATGTGGCACATATGCAGCAAAATAATTCTCCCTAATGTTATTATTCAAAGAATATATTGTTATTGAAGGAAGTGACTCTTTAATAGAAACATCTATGACACTCTATGACTACACTATGCCAAGACATTATTTCAGTATCCTCTGGTGTAGCTGACTTTACAAGTACTATTTTCTTCATGGTCTTAAGGTTGAACTTTAATATATATCACTGGTCATTTCAAAATTTGTATTAATGGGGAACTTCACCCATTTTAAAAATTCATACATGTTAATCCTATGGTCTAAGACAGTCCAAAAATATTAGTAAAAGTGAACAACTCTCTCCCAGATCCAAAAATTAGAGTGGTAAAACTCGAATTTGTGATGTCATAGGGTATAAAGTCTGGAGCTGCTCCACAGACGATAAATTGAAAACAGTTCTAGATGACACTAAGAGCACCCAGGGATGCTAGTATATGAGTACATTTTCTGTTTCGGAGCTGAGGTCACAACAGTAGAATAAAGCTTATTTGGGTATAAAAAAGAAAACAAACATTATGTCAGTCCAGAAATCAGGCCCCCAGTTATTGTTTATGGAGCAGCTCCAGACTTTAAACCCGATGACATCACAAGGTTGAGAATTAATCTCTCCGGTTACTGGCTTTGAGAGCAATTAGGTCACATCACAATATTGCTTGAACTTTCCTAGACTATGGAAACAACATATTGAAATTCTTAATTTAGGTGGTGTTCCCCTTTAAATGTGATCATAAAAGAAACCATTGTGTATTAGATGATGTTGGTTAGAACGCATTAAGTTGGACACTTGGCCTTGACTTTGATGTAGAAGAGATCTTTGGACTGGCCTGGTGCATAACAACAGAAGCTTAATAGGATCAAATATGAATGAGCACAGTAATTGTCTTGTAGTATTGTTGCTCGATAATGATGTAAATGCTTTTGTCTTTGCATATAAGACCAGATCCTATAATCCTCATTGTTTAATTTTGACATGTTGGACATCATGCACTGTCATCTACTCTGGAGCTCTGAGTGCTTCTGCTCTGTCTACACCCTCTTCCTTTGTTGTGTCATAAAGCGATGTCTGTGGTGCCATGATGTAATCCAGCAGACTGTCAGTGACATCTGACCTACTGTCATTCATTGTAAAATGTCTTGAAAGTTAATGAGCTCATTGTTTATGTAAATGTAACACACAGCAGTGATATCGCTCAAACAACCTTAAACCAGCCTTTGGCGTGATTGTGTTTCACTGTAGTTATTTAAGAAAGCTGTTTACAATTTTAGGTCCCAGCAGTGAGAAAGCCTGAATAAGCTTTTCAGTACAGATGTGCTGTCTCTACACCTTTGTGTTAAAGGGGAACTTTTTAACCAGGATCCTACTCTCCAATGTTTTTGTGTCTAAGTGACTCATGGGAACAACAATTGTTGAAATTGGTCCAGTATTCAGAGAGAGCACTGCAGCCGACAGCTGCAAACAGGCTGTAATGTAACCATTTCTGGCAGGTGAGCCCCATCAGTGTGCGTCCATTAAAAGTGCTGGTTTGCCACTGACAGGCTCAGATTGTTATTATGAGTGTCTAATGACATTACAGAAAGAATCCTCCAGAGAAATTAATCGTTTTTCCAAACCTTTTGTTCAGTCAGTTCTGTTTTGTGTTCAAGTCTTGCCAAAGGAGAAGTTTTATTCTGAAATCTCATGATAGGTGACTTGTTGCATGAAGAAAATGGTGGAAATGTGAGTGTGCTGCCCCTTCTAGCATGCATGCCTTCACCTAAAGGGGGCAGTAGTGTGACAAGAGTTGCTCAGGGAGGGCAGAATAGTGAGCGATAGTTGAAAACAGTGTCCTTTTTACTTTTATCATTAAGATTTTCACTTTCATGGCTGAATATTTTGCTGATTTTGACAATGTGAAAGTCTGGGGAATTCAGAAAAAGAATTCAGAAATAATTCTCCTTAAGCGAGACTCGGACACAAAACAGATTGGAACAAGCAAAAGATACAGAAAACTGTTAGTTTCTCTGCAGAATCCTTGCCAATTGGAGGCAAAAAAGAACTTTTAGTGGACATGAACTGGTGAGGTATACCGGCCCTAGGGATGGGCAGTATGACCTAAAATTTATATCACGGTATAAATCGAATCCCTTCACGGTAACAGTATATATCGCGGTATAAATTTAAGTGTAAAAGTTATAATAGAAGTGTTTCTGAATGGGTTTTGTAGTCCCTTAGCAAAGCTAAATTGATTAAAAAAAAAAAAACCAACAACAACAAAAGCAAAGATATAATGTATTTTTTAGAGCATTTATTGTGCAGAATGCAGATCTCAAAACTCAAAATTAAAACCCAGTACTCTATGGTGCAAAATGTCCCCTGGGATCTATATCAAAAGGTAATTTCCTTCTTTTAGCAAAATCCTAAATGACTGAGTTGTGTTTTTTCCACCTGGACCTTTATGCTCTGCCATTTCTCCTCTAATCATCACGCTGTAACCTGTGACAGGCTGCGATGATACCACAACTATCACACATTCACATATGGAGTTTTTTGTGGAGCCCCTAGCGTCACATAGGTTTACATTACCAAAGGTTTATGACAAACTCTCTTGCCGAAAACCAACTCCCATGTGCGCACGGCGAGAGAGGGGAGGGAGAGACGCTGTGCTGCTGCCAGAGGAGACGCTGAATGAGTTCCCTCTGAGCGGTAAGTCGCTAAAAGAGTCTGAGAAGTCCGAGGCTGTTCATAAAACATTAACTCACTCACTCACAAGTTCTCCAGCAACACATGTTGCACGTGCTACGCTAAATCACGGACGTGAACCAGCTCCTCTTGCTCCGCTGTCTCTGTGCTCACAGCCATTTTCACACTGAGGCAGGTGCGATGACGTCATCGACAGTAGGACGGTAGAGCGCAAATCTCTACCGTGGGCCAAATTTATATCATTTCTACCATCTACCGCATATACCGTGCAGCCCTAACCGGCCCCAAGAGGTTTCTTTGCAGCCTGAATCATCGCTGCTGGCTGCAGCACTCTCCCTCAATCCTTGACCAATTTAAAAACTTGTCCTTGCCACCGGTCACTTAGAAGCACAAACATGGTAAAATAGGGTCCAGGTTGAAAAATACAGGAGTTCCCCTTTAATCATCACAGGAGGGGTGTTTTCCAGTAGGTTGAGTGTTGGCAATCATTCAGCCGATGTTGGTATCTGTTAATTGATTGTTTTTGTATTTTTGTTTTGATTTTTTTTTTGGTTAAGATCAGTGTGAGTCTTTTGTTTATTGCCGTAGTGATCATCAGTGAATTAGACTTTGCACATTTGCGGTCGGTCTGTGATGGGAATATCTCCCACTGGGTAAGAGGCTCTTCCTCATTGACAGAAATAATGCAGGAAGCCAGACTGATCCACTCCCTCTCATCCTCATCCAGTCTTAACCCCTTTGAACATGTTTCCCCTCTCCCACTCAACATGTGACAGTGTAACCATTACTAATGCTTTTTTTATCCTGATGCATTAGGCTCCCTTCTCTCTCTCTCTCTCTCTCTCTCTCCTTCCCTCTCTCTCTCTCTCCCTCTCTCTCCCTCTCTCTTTCTCTTTAGTATACTGGCTAGTGATCTTGTCTTTCGTTTCTTACCTGCAGCCTGCACTGGTTACCCGTTTTGATCTTGCATACCCGGGTGTGACCACAGCAAACTACATGGCAAGTTTTATTTAATTTCATTTTTATTTTACCTCTGGGGAATCTCAGTCCCCTGTATTTTTTTCTTTTTTTTGGTATTATTTAAAACTCTTCCCTTATTCCTGGGTCCTTGTACCCAGAAGATTAATGTCCCCTTGGTGCTGCATGAACTTTGTTTTGGTGTTGTCTTCAATCCATTGCCTGAAGAAGCAGTCTTTCCTTTTCTCGTGGGTCGCTGCCCTTCTCTTGTCACACCCACACTTTGTTGAAATAACCCCATACGTGTTTGTGACCCATTTGCTTGCCAGCGAATCCCATGTGCTTGTTGTGGTGTTTCTGTGATCTGGTGTTAATCTGTCTCTGTTAATGATCATGTATTACTGTATGTTAAAGAGTTTACTGCATCCAGGTCATGTGTTTAGACACCCTTATCTGATATAAACTTCACTTTAATAATGAAGCATATTCAATAATACTGGAAGGCCGAGTTAATATGAAGGCAAGGTTACAGCATGCTGTACTGTGTTTATTGCCTCTGATGGTATTTTTTAATAGACTAAACATTATTAACAGTAAATGATGGTAATGCTTAATTGGGTAAGGTATCTAAAGGGAGTGCAGACTCTACATAATGAATCTAGAGCTTTCCTTTTGTCAAGAAATCTAAAGGTTGGCGACTGTCAGCCTTAACACCCACAGGAGATTGAAGATGCACTGACTCACTGACTGCTTGATGTTTCCTATCAAAAGCACTTCACCTTGGTTTAGGTCAGGTAATTGTGATGTACTGATTCATCAAACATTTTTTAGGTCTGTGATCAGAGAAAATAAATATTGGCAGTCACTGAATATTTGAAATTAAAATTAAACACTGTTATACTTTCAGTCTAGTGGGGTCCTCAAGCACCCCACTGATGTATTTTTCTAACTTCATTTTTTGTAACCCTCAAGGTATCTAGTAGGGCTGCAATTGATAATTATTTTCATCATCGACTAAGCTGCCAGCTATTTTCAGGATTAATCGTTTAGTCAATAAAATACCCAAAAACTGTGAAAAAAAGCTCAGCACATTTTCCAGCACCCAAAGTGACATATTGAGTTTGCTTCTTTTGTCCAATCAACTGTCCAAAATTCAAAGACTGCTGTAATAGATGACAAAGAAAAGCATCAGATTCTCACATTTAAGAAGCTGGAACCAGCAATTGTTTGACATTTTTGCTTGAAAAATGACTGAAACGATTAACCAATCAATAAAATAGCAGGTGATTAATTTTCTTCAAATCTACAAATCAACTAATTGATTAGTTGAATAATCATTGCAGCTTTGGCATCTAATAAACAGATTTTTCCAAGGTGAAATATTGTGTGTTAAGGGTGTGTGTCATAGCAATGGTTTTGTCCATCTTGAATTTTTGACCAAAATCGGAAATCTGCATAACTTTTCAACTAGGCATCATACAGAGACGAATCAACCCATTTTTCTGTGTAACTTTTGCAAGGAGAAATAATTAAGAGGGTTATTGTCATGAATTTTAACAATTAAAATACAATAAAACTTGAAAAAAAAAATAGAAAATAAGATTAACTTATACTTAAATGGGTGCTATGATAAGGTAAATCAGAAGGTTCAATAAGATGTCTGTCAATAAGCCAGAGCTTTGAGTTTGGCATGATTAACTCCAACCAGTTCCATCTAATTTTACAAAAAGGAAAGAAAATACAGATTGTGTTAGTAATAACCATGACATAAGTGTATATATAACTTGTTAATAAAATGACAGAAACTCTTAGTCAATTTCCCAATTTTCAGATACACAGAAAATGAAATAATTTGTTTCTGTATCATGTCTGGTTAAAAAATTATGCCGATTTTCAATTTTTGTGGGAAATCCAAGATGGCCACAGAGATGCCTAACAGACCTTTTGGACAATATTTCGAGCTGGGAACATGGAAATTTGTATACTAGACACTTTGTATGTTTACAGCAATCCAAGTCTGAGAAATATACGGTCGGGGTGCATTAGGACCCGCCTGTCTACCACACTATTTAAATGTTTGTGTCTGGTTCCTGTGATTTCTTGCAAAAGCCAGCAAGCCAAGGGAAAGTGCCCATCAGACACATCCTTGGTGAACAAAGTGAAATATTTGATTGGTTGGTTATATTTGATGAAGGAGAGATCCCATTTTTCAAGTTTATCCCTTCCCCAGGACATGCACACTCAATTTAATGCTCCATAACCTTGATTTATTCAGGCACAGTTGATGATACACCTTGAGATTTGTTGTTCAGTTTTACCAGACCTTACCAGGAAAAATCTTGAGAGGAACAATCTCTGAGCTAGATAATGGCTCATCATTTTAAAAAAAACAACAACTGGATTTTTGGGGATAAAATGAGCGGTTTTAGCTGATATTCAGTCAGTTTTATTGTCCCCTCACACATGGAAGAATTGCTTGCTTGTCTCAGTTTCATATCATAATAAGTGGAATACTTTTTTTTTTGGCTTTTGTAACTGTTGAAGCAATTCTGACACACCACTTTATGCTCTGCTAACATTTGATGCATTTTAGTCACTACTTGTGATATTTTATTGATTAAGTAATTCGTCAAATAACTGAAACATAAATCAATAATGAAAATACATTTAAAATACATAGTTTCAGTTCTTCTCCAATGTTTGTTTTCAACACACTCACACATATACATCTGCCTAGATAACTATTGACTTTCTCTGGGTGTAATTTCCTGGTGGGTTGGTTCCCTCGTGGAGGACCTGACTCGACCTGTAATGCGAGTATGGGAAATGCAGAGCGAGAGAGGAGAGTGTGTAAGGGAGTCGTGAACAGGCCCAGGACCACGAATTCTGTGCTCAGCCTATTTGTTTACTCTTAGCCTTGGGACTTTTGAATGAAAAATTGCTTTAATACAACCAGTGTAATTGTAAAGGCAGCAGGGAGGCAAGAATTATGGTTTGTCTATGACCAGAGGAAGTGTAACCCCTCCCTCTCTGGTCGAATCAAGCACCACAGATTGGAGAGTGTGACTCAGGGAAGACATTATTGATTCAAACTGCTGCAATGTCTATCGATCGCCACCCTCTTTCCATGGTAATGTCAGCTTGTAAAAAAAAAAAAAAACATGCATTTTTTTGGCAGCAATTACTTCTCTGTCAATCAGACAGGGTGAAGTTTGTGAGTAATAAATAGCTGTTTAATGAAGGCTGCAGAAGCAGTCCCTGGTCGATGCTGGGTGAGGGGTAGCCAAGGTTGGATCAACAATGCTAATCTTTAGTATAAATGTTATTTTTATAATCAAAAGACCACTTTTTCTGATCCACTTCCTGTTGTCATTATTCCTCCTCTGTCTTTTTATCCACACAATGGGAGGCCCTGATTAACTCCTGGAAAAAAAAAAAAAAAAAAAAAACTGATTGGTTTTTCAAGCCACTTTGGGTTAGTGATGACGACGCTAACAACCGTAGCACCAGCAGCAATAGTTAAGATAGAAGAATCATTTCCAGTCAGACACTGTACAAATGCACTTCATGATGGCACGGTGTGGCTGGTAAACATCCAGTTTATAGTGGCAGTTGTTTTGTACTCAAGACAAGTCAAGTTTATTTTATAGCAGCTGTCAAACCAACTCAAAGTGTCTTTTTACAGTATGCAATGGGTCAGTGGTAGTAGATCATTATTAGTTTATAAAGGTCTAACCCAGGCTGCAACAAAGACCAGGTTGAGCACAGGACATTTTAAATTAAATGTATGTCATTCTAATGTTTTGATTTACAGTAACAGTGTGTAAAATTTAGGGGATTAAGTGTAATCTATCAGTGAGGATTGCAGATTGCAACCAGCTGAAACTTCTCCTGTTTGGCATTCCTTCCGAGTTCATTGTTCAGGAGATTTTTACTTGGAGCCAGGAGCTGGAATCCGTATAGGTCTCTTTTTCTCCAGAAAAAAATAGAGTAAAGCAGTTTCACATTACAAATCAGTGTTTCTCCAACATTGTTTGATATGTCACAGACAGGCTGCTCACCTAGCACCTGCAAGTGTGTTTTCACCCTATTTTCTCTGATGACTTAATCTGTACTCACCTATTTTCTGATCCAGACATTCAAGAGGTTCTTCCTGTGAGCTGAATTACTCACAGAGGTCTCCTCTGCCCCAAGACAAATAGACCAGGTGATTTAAGCCGGTGAAAACACTGAATAAATCAGTTCCATGTTACAAATCATTGTTTCTCTGACACCAAGTGCGTTTCCATTAACCCTAGAAATGCGCAAAACCTAAATATAATAAAAAACTGGTAATGGAAACACCCACATTTCGAAAAATCTCTCAAATATTGAGAAAAAGTTTTTACGCTCTCATGAGGTGGTTTTTCAGACGTGTCGATATAGAAGTATATCGCAAAAGTGTAATGGAAACACTTTTTCGCAAATATACGTCACCGGACATGACATTGGTGAATTCCTCGTTCATGATCCTCTCCCAGAAATACTTTATTCGTGGTCGCTGCCACACATAAGGACTTTGCCTTTGGAATACCACTCGCTCTCTTCGTCTTCGGTTGTAGACTACTGCAACAGCAGCAGTGGCAACCAAGATGATTGTTCCAGCTCACAAAAGATTTGGAATGTCCATCTTACTTCCACAAAAAAAATGGAGTATCGTGGGACGAGATTTTACGAGAATTACTGCTCATACGCAAAACAACTTTTAATGGAAACTTTACAAATATTGCATTTATTTTGCGCAAAACTGTCATGGAAATGTGACTACTGTTTGGCATGTTGGAGACAGCTCGCTAGCCCAGCACCAGCTAATTTGTGCTCACCTTTTTTCTCTGACAACTTTAGATCCAGACATTCAGGAAGTTTTTACTGGGAGCTGAATTATCTGCAGAGGTCTTTTCCTGTCCAAAACAGTTGGACCAGGTGATTTCAGCCATTAAAACACTAAATAAAGCAGGTTCAGTAGAGTACTGTAGAGAGTACTGTAGAGACATGGCGGTGCAACATGGTGATCTCCATAGAGGAGGACTCATTCCCCATTTAAATAGAAATGGTTTATTAAACACAAGGATTCTTATTTTCAGGTGATTATACACTAAAGAAAACATACTATATTAAATTCCATTGCTGCCAATATATCCCCCTAAATCCTACACACTGGACCTTTAATGGAACTTTACAAAAACACAAGTTCAGACCTTTAAAATGACGTAAGGCCACAATGGAACACTGTGCGTTTATCATCCTCTACTGCTGATAATAGTTTATGTGCAAATCAAGTCAAATTTAAAGGGATACAACTCTAAGTCATCTTGGCATGCTAGTTTTGTAATGAAGCATTTTCAGTTTTGTGGATTGTAATGGCAGGGTGTTTTTTTTTTCGGTTGTTAGATAGAAATGCATTATGTCCCAGCTGAAGATGGTACCAGGGAAGAAAAGAAGCCCAGTAGGTGTTGAATCTATTTGTTGGGCTGCAGCAAAATAAACAGATAAGTGACTAGTGTCCTTGAAACTGGCTGAATATTATAAGGGCAGAATGCCGTAACAATAAAGCAACAGTTCCATCACACTGAATCCGCTATCAGAAGGCTGTTTCATACCATTTTATAGGATTTCAGCTGTGAAATACACAGATGACTTTTTTATGTGAGTGAGACAGATTGTGTTTTATCTTCCTGCTTCCCTTATGGATTTATTTCTTGTTTGTGACATTAAAACCCTGTTCCTGGCACAAAGTCAATAAGAAAATCTGCAGTGCAGGTTAGATTTTGGAAATACCTTTGTTATTTTTTTTATATTATTATTATTTTTTTTCTTCTTTGCTTTGTTTCTGATTCAAGTTTGTTTAAAAGACTGTTCCCTGTAACAAAAGCACAGATTCAGACCTTAATTCAGATACACTTAACAAAACTTTAAACATAACACTTTTGTTTTTGCTACCATTCTCATAGATTTAACTTAAAGATCTGAGCCTTTTTCGTGTACTAAATAGATTTATTTCTCTGAAATCTTGGTTGCAAATTTCTTCAAATCTGTGTAAGTGATCACTTCTGCTTCTCCAAGATAATCCATCCACCTGACAGGTGTGGCGTATCAAAATGCTGATTAAACAGCATCATTACAACACAGGTGTGCTTCGGCATGGTCACAATAAAAGGCTACTCTAAAATCTACAACTGTAGACTACATGTAACCACACCCGCTCCAGACCTCCACATCCAATGTCTTCACCCGCAGCATTGTTTGAGACAGCCTCCTGAACAGCTGATGCAACAGTTGTTTTGCACAATTGAAGAATTTCTGCACAATCTATCTTAGGGAAGCTCACCTGCATGTTCTTTGTCCTCACCAGGGTTTTAGCCTGACAGCAGTTTGTCGTTGTAACCGATTAGATTGGGCAACTGCTCACCTTTAGAAGCATCTGGCACTGTGGAGAAGTGTTTACTTCACAGATGAATCCCAGTTTACTCTAAACTGGTCCGACAGCAGACGATATGTATGGTGTTTTGCAGGCAAGTAGTTTGCTAATGCCAGTGTTGTGAACAAAGGGCCTCATGGTGGCTGTGGGGTTATGGTGTGGGCTGGCATAAGCTAGACAACAAACACAGGTGCATTCTATTGATGGCAGTTTTAATGACCCTGAGACCCATTGTCATGCAATTCATCTGCCGCCATGACCTCATGTTGCTGCCTGATAATGCACAACTCCATGTTCCATAGATCTGTGCAGTATTCCTAAAAGCTGAAAACATCCTAGTGCTTGCAAGGCCTGACGTCACCCATTCAAGATTCAAGAACTTTATTGTCACACAAGCTTAAAGAAATTTTACCCGTTGAGCATGTTTGGGATGCGCTGGATTGGCGTATACACTATGTGTTCTGGTTCCTGCCAGTATCTAGCAACTTCACACAGCCATTGAAGGGGGCTGAGTAAAAATCCACAGAACACAATCAACAACCTGATCAGCTCTGTGTGAAGGGGATGTGTCGCACTGCATGAGGCAAATGGTGTCAGACCAGATACTGACTGATTCTTTGAGGTATCTGTGTTCCGAAAATGCATTCCTGTAGCTCTTCTAATAAAAATCCTAATAAATGTCTTTCAAACTGCACATTTTATAGTGGCCTTCTAATGTGATTAGCCCAAGGCATGTCTGTATAGTAATGATGGTGTTTAATCAGCACCTTGTTATGCCGCACCTGTCAGGTGGATGGATTATCTTGGAAAAGGCGAAATGCTCACTAACCCAAATTTTCAACCAAAATTTGAGAGAAATACATCATTTGTGTTCGTAAAATATGTCTTAGATCTTTAAGTCAAACCTGTAAAAAATGGGAGCAAAAACAATTTTTTTATTTTTTTGTTCAGTGTATTTGGCCTGAGCTCACCATGACTCTTAGTTTGAGAACCATTGTGGCACACAGTGCATCTTACTTAAGGCAAGGAGTTTAAATGTGACAGATACCCCTTTATCACCAAATTAGCCCTGGAACTTGAACCAGTTCAATTAATGATTCTTGGAGCCTTGGTGCTATCTAGCGAACCAGCCCATTTTTTTCACCAGTTTTGCACAGAACCATTGTAATCAAGGATGTTTCATCAACGCACAGTGCACAATGGAAGTAAACAATAGTAGCAAAGTCACAGATAACAGAGATGGCCAGCAAACTTTTGTTCTGTTATTAGTTTTTACCCCCCAAACAGCATGCACCAATGAGACCACTGTATGCTCTAGACAAGGCTGTTTTTTCAGTTCCAGCTGAGAACAAACATTTTGGGTTCTGAACCAATTTATTTTTGGTTGAAATGCTCTGAACGTTTCAAAATTAGGAGCGGGAAACCAGAATGGAACAGGTTCCATGTTGTTGTCAGTGCTGTTGGTGTTTTCAAATGCACACCTTCAGACTGTAAAACAAGATGGCATGATTTGCGCTTCATTTACTACTAACTCTCTGAAGACGCTAATTATTTCACTGTAACTGCGTGTGGCTATTCGCGTGTGATCTGTGTGCTTTGGACTGCTTTTGCAATGTGGCTCATTTGCATAGAAAGGGGCCAATTTTGCAACAAATGTATGTATATTACCTAATTTAAATACATACAAACAGCACAGGAGCTATTTGCTTGGCAGCACAGTAAGGGGTGCATTTCACCTTTTGCAGGTGCTTTGAGAATTACAAGGTTTCTTTTTGTCCTGTTTGTGCAGGTTTAGTGGCTGCAAAAGCCATGCAATCATTTTGCGAATTCACCCCTGAGTCTCACTAGGTAAATGACGCTTTGTGCACCAGACTGAATTTACAAGCTTTTGGTAAGTTCCAACACAAGCTCCACTTGAAGTCTTCTTCTATGCTTGATAAAAGAGATTTGTTTTACACTGTCCGTGGTCATTGTCATAAACTATAGTAGGTATGAAGTATGTAGTTAACTATAACTTTCCCCCTCGTCATACTGTGGTAATCACCTTGATACTCTGTGAGACATCCGTGTTAAATACATGCGACTCCATTCCAGTTTATCTGCAGTGCTTGGTTGGTCCTGATCAAACATGACAGTATATTCAAACACAGAATCTGCCATGTTAAACAGAGCTTAAACAGAGCGTTTCAGACAGAGGGTGAATGCACGTGTATGCAGACAGACCGTATGAGAAAAATGAAGGGTTTTTTGGACATTAAAGCACATGAATCCATAATATAAGTAGGAACCTAAAAAATAGGCATAGTTTCTCTCCATACTGAGATAGTATTAAGTCCCTTGCTCTCAAATGTAGGATTGCCACATTATAACCACTACCTTGCACTAACTGAGGTTTGCAGACCATATTACATAATATTTTTTGTTGTCTTATAATAAGTTGGCTTGAAAGTTGGTCTTCGTCAAGACAATGGAAAACTTGCTCATCAAAAACTTGGTCATAGAAAAGAGTATTACAGACCCAAACATTGGCTGATATGAGCATATGTGGGTGAAGAAGCTTCACTCAAACTAAATTATCATCTAAAGGTTACACCGAAAATTCAATTCATCATAGCAAATGCATGAATATTCATTACACAGTTGATAAAACAGCACTTTTCAGTCTCTTTAATTGGGTCAGAGGAACTGTCTAGACTCCAGTCATCAAAGAGATTCTTTAAAATGTCTCCTCTTCTTCTGCAGATAGACTGTTATCAAAGTGCCCATCTGCCTCAGTCACATTTGGACAGTTCTTGACAATCTGCCCAGGCTTGTAGTCTCACTACCTTTTATTGGAAGTGAAAAGATTGAAACTTAAGTCCCCATAGATAATGTTACCATTGAAGACTGTCAAAGGCCTCAGCAAACTTTTTGTGTCCAGTCTGACAACAGGTTTACCTCTCAGTGGTAGCCTGAGCATGTAGATGTGTTCAAGAGTGAAGCAAAATTTGTTGCAACACTGTTAACAAGTTTAACAATTTAACTTTTAGACACCTGTTAAAGTGGGTTCTGTCCACCTATCAGGCACATAAGGCATTGTAAAAAGACAAGGCTATTTCTGTAGTTGAACATAAATACTGTGAACCCAAAAGCAGTTTCACATTACAAATCAGTGTTTCTCCGACACTGTTTGGCCTGTCATGGATGGGCAGCTAGCCTAGCAACTGCTAAGCTTTGCTCACCTATTTTCTGAACCAGACATTCAGGAGGTTTTTGGCAGGAGCTGAATTATACACAGAGGTCTCTTCCTCTCCAAAACAAACAGACCTGGTGATTTTAATTAGTGGAAACCAGTGTTGGGTAAGGGTTACTTTAAAAGTAATCAAAGTACGTTACTGCGTTACTTTTTAAAAAAGTAACCAGTTACTTTACTGCTTTACTCCCTGAGTAAAGTAACTCAATTATTTTAAAAGTACTTCCAACGTTACTCCCTGAGAAAAGTAACTCAAGCTCTTTTAAAGTACTTTTGAGTATTTTACATTTCCTATTGGGCAATGGTCCACAGGGCGCTAAGCCTACATTTTTTTGTCTCCAAAATTTAAGTTATGGACCACTTGCCCTTCACTGAGATCCAATTCTCCCATCACAGCCGTCACTTTGACCAGTAGAAACACACAACGATCTGCTGCTATAGACAACAGCATTTTTAATATTTCCTCTAGGGATGTTACCACACAGAGTAAAAGGGGGAAATGATGGTGTGAAACAGCAGAGGCACTTTGTCAACCCGCTGAGTTAACGTTACTGTCATCAGCATCAAGCTAGCAAACAATGGTCCATCCTCACGGTCGGACATAAAGTAATAACATTAACAAATAGCGGCGGGACTTTTACTCACCACAACTGCAGAGGCTCCCAGCTTCATTTGAAACAGACTACATTATAGATGGTACGTTATTCATTAATCCCTCTGTGTGTTTATATATTTACTTTTTATCCACTCAGTTGTCTTTATAAAGTTAACACATCGCACCGTCATTTCAAACTCAACACTTTTTTCAAATTAAAAGCCCCTTATAACCTTGGCTGAGAGAATCCCTCCATTTTCTAAATAGGCTTTTATTCTGAAACATTTGTCAGAACTTCCTGTGGAAGATACAGTAGCTTGATAGTTTACTTATGGCGCTTCAAATGTAGCTCCTGCCATCTGCTGACGCTTTTAGGTGACTGTAACATGTCGGCTGGCACATGAACAGACACAGTTCTGGCAGTGACTCAGATAACAGTGAAAGTAATAAAAATAGGACAAGAATAACCCGATGACAACACACACACTGTGAAAGACGACCGGGGATAATTGATGAGTACCAGCGTGTAGCTTGTACCAGGCATAATGCAAGTCCTGAGTCTGAAATATGTCTGTCAGCGAGTCCTACTCCACCTACTTAAGGCCCGAACATACGGACTTCGCGAGGAATGTCCGCAGTCATTCGGGCTTTCATAGTCGAGCGCACTTCCGCGTTGTAGTTTCCTGTAAAAATGTCCATGAAATGGAAATGGTGAAAAATACATGCCGAGCAGTCACTGGTGTGCGGAGCGGAGTCCGCGCGGTCGTAAAATCTGAGCTTTGCACACAGGGCTTGCGGATGTCCGCTTTGAGTCCGCGCGGACCTCCGCGGAGTCCATTCCTCGTACGTTCCGCCCGAGTATGTTCGAGCCTTTAGACTCCACCAAGACAACGGCAGCATTTCTCCGACCACATAGCGAGCCACAAGCTTCATGGCTTCTTTCAGACTGATAGGTTTAACGTTATCTCCGTTATTAGAACCAAATGACAGCCATTGCTGTTTCGGAGCTGAAGGACCAGCATTCTACAAGTAACGGAAGTAACGGATGTCTTGCTTGAAAATGTACTTAAGTATTTGAATACTCAAACAGCAAACTAACGCGTTAGGTTACTCGTTACTGCAAAAAGTAATCCAAGTACTCCAACGCGTTACTTTGTAACTTTGTTACTTTGTAACGCGTTATACCCAACTCTGGTGTAACACTGAACAAAATAGTTTTACCTTTGCGCAAATGGTCCTGTCTAGAGCCAGTGTTTAGTTTGTCTATTCTGGGCTGCTGTAAAAACATGGCATCCCAACATGGCAGTCTCCATGGACGAGGACCTGCTCTCTATGCAGCTATTAGGGCTCATTTCAAGGTAACAAAAACACAGTGATTTTAATTTTCAGGTGATTTTCACTAAAGACAGCACTAATTTTATTATATCCCATTTCTACCCCCTAAATCCTACAAACTGAACCTTTAAGGAACAGTCAGTTACAAAAACACAGAATCTCCTTGGCTTGAAAATAGCACTCTTAGTTGTAGTCTTACAGTATCAGTCATAAAGCGTTTATTTCTGTTGGATGAGGTCTTTGGTAGGTGTGCCTGGTGATGGTAAAAACAGTTGAAGTGGTGTCTTGGCTCTTTCAGCACACATTCACAGATGGCCTTTGTAATTGCATACGTGTGGTCCATGACTCGCCGTGGGTGTTCAGTATGCTTTTCTCTTAACTCTTTCTGCTGGCAGTGAGGAAAAGAAAGGCATTGCGGAAACACAAGGAGTCAAAATGTCACGTAAAAAGTGACTGACCTCTCTGTCTGATGGCCTGTTCACAAGGAGTTCCCATCAAAACCTAGATTGGACATAATGATGCACTGCAAATAACCCCGCAGACCCATCTCGCCAACTCTTTGAAAGATTCTGCGCTTGCTGTCTACACTCAAACACACCAGGGGATCCTCTAAAATGTATTTGCTCTTAGTGGGTTTCTGTAAGAGGTCAATTTTGTGCACTTTAGCCATTTTCGTTTAAAATAGTTTTTTCTTCTTTGCTGATGAAAAAACCGCGTGTGAACATGAATTAAAGATGGTGACAACACTCCAAGAATGAATATAAAGACATATATTGAACGGTTAATTTAATATTGTTGTAAGAGAACATCTTAGAAGAAATAGGACAGCATTTTAAAGAGGTCAGCTCTTAAACAGAAAAAAGGGGAAATGGAAATCCATTAAACACAAACAGCCATTAGTACTTACAGAGTGCTGTCGTAGTTTCTCAAATCTCGAAATGGGGCCTGACGGTAGCCGAAGGCTGAGTGAAAGCATCACGGGGAACATGCTGGATGTACAGTATGCTGATCCTTTTTATTCATTCAGACGTTCAAAGAATACATCTCTTTTGTTTAAGCAGCACTATTCGCACTTATTGAACAGTGAGGTAGGGATGCAGGTGTGAATATTCAGTGCCGTAAAGAGTTACATTTCTTAGATTTTTATTGGGAAGATGACAATGAAGATGTTTTTATTTTCACCAAAAGAAAAAATCATCAGACCAGTAACAGCTGCTAATTTTACCTAAAGCAGCTTGGATATATGGTCTCTGTAATTTTATTGTTGGACTGTCAACATTCAGCCTGTGTTTTCACTGGTTAAAGCATCTTATGCAAATGGCACAATTTCATGAAATTGTGGTGAGGCCATTCCATTTGAGGAGTGCTTGCCTCTGCTGAATTCTAAATTGGTCATCTTATACAGCAAAAAAGCACTTAATGGTAAATTATTAGTCTGTGCATCCACCTTGCTTTTTATAGTTGAATTAGATGTCTTTAAATCATTATAAAATCTGCATAAGCAATGTTAATGGAGTCAAAGCAACCAGGCCACATTTTGTCCAAGAACTGTTCCAAATGTTGAGATGCTGAGTTGGCATACTGACAGTTGTTCTGTTGTTAAAGTAGCAACTTCCATGACAGTGTCATCGGTAGCTCATCACAAGGTTTACCTTGAAGTTAATTTCAGTCCAATATTCCTGTCAACCGTCAACAGACAAGAGTTTGTGTTTCGCAAACTGCAGTATAAACCCTAGTTGAAATGCGTATTCTGAATGCACTGTATACATGCCCAAAGACTGCTCCTAAAACCTGAATAATACCGGCATGCTCGCTTGTCTCAGTTGGAAAATGCTAAATTCTGAAAAAGGACAAATCTGAAATAACTAAATGGGATATGCTGTTTACATGACCTGTATACAATTCCAAATATTGTCATATTCAAAATAATTGAGGAATATCATTGTGCACGTAAATGTACTCACTCATACAGTAATCATCTTGGTTTAAACAAACAAGATTATTTAGTTAGATAATTTACAGAACACACACAACTGTGAATATCAGATAATGAGAGTTTGGTCAAATGTGCCACCCTATTTATTAAAAGGCACTTTTAGTGACAGATGTCGGCAACAATTTACATGTAAAAGTCTGTACATCACCACACAGTTTGTCAAAGAGTGTCACAATGTCTTCTGTGGCTCAGTTAGTCAAGTGACTTAACTTTAGTGAACAGTTTTAGAACAGAAAGACAGATAAACACTGGGAGTGTGGAGTTTCAAAGACAAGACAGTTTACCATGCAGGAAAAGTCTAATGAAAGACACAATGGAGTTGCATTAGATGAAGTGTAGACCAAGGGGGGATTTGGATTTAGTATCTTGGCCTCCAGTACATCAGCCTTTAAATACTCCAGTACATGGATTTTATCATTAGGGGCCGGGCAGCCTAAGCTGCCAGGACCCTATTGTTTTGCTGCATGTTCTTCTTCTTCTTCTTCTTCCGAGGAAATCCTACTTCCCATGCACGAAAAATCACCAAACTTTGCACAAAGGTCCAGTCCCATGCCAGATTGCCTCAGCTGCAAAAACAGGCCAATAGTCCTGTTGGCGGCGCTACAGCAAGCCTCTAAAGTTCAAAATTTTGAAAATTCACAACAAATCAACCATACGTGCTACACATTTGCAACTTTCACCAAAATGTAGCCCCAATACTGAAGAAACCTTTGTACATTTTAACCTATTGCAAATTATGAAGTCCATCACTCTGTTTTTTTCAAAAACTGTAAAACTTATTAAACCTATCTCCTCCCACAATTTTTGCTCAATTGACACCAAACTTGCTACAGAGCATCTTCAGACTGTCTTACACAAACGATCCACACAGATTTTTAATTTATCGAAAATTGAGCCTACAGTGCATCAAAATGTTTGACTGTAAACGGTATTGTCAACATATACTTATAAATTGTTACTAAATACATTTTCAATGTTCATTAAAAAAAATGACAAAATTTTGGAGTTATGGTAGATGATGTTTGGAAAATATCAGAATTTTATCTCAAAAACTGAATTTTTTACAGCATTTTGAATTTCGCTCTCATGCGAACAATTGGAGTCAATGCAAAAATGGCATTTTTAAACATCAGTTTTTCACTTATGGAGCCAATAAATCATTGTTAAAAACAAATTACCAACATCTCCATGCTGTCTAGATGCAATTTGTGTATTTTCGGATTTTTGTCTTAATAACTGAATTTTTGACAGCCGTTTGAAATCTGCCTTTACACACTAACAGCTGCTGTCTTGCACACAGGTGACTGGCTTAGTCAATTTGTGAAGCTACATGTGACATTTCTGTTTGCCAATTAGCTCAGTGAGATAGAGGATGGTTCTTGGTGTTGAAGATTGCGAGTTCAAGCCTCAGCTCATGTAACATTTCCATATGAGAAATCTACCCAAACTTTTCATAAAGGTCCAGTCCCATGCCAGATGTCCTCAACTGGAAACACAAGACAATAGTCCTGATGGTGGCGCTACAGCAAGCCTCTAAATTTCAAAACTTTGAAAATTCATAACAGATCAACCATATGTGCTACAGCTTTGGAACTTTCACTTTGAAATTTGCTTTTCCATGGCATGGATGGCTACTGTCTGGCACCCTGATGCTTGGCTTAGTCAGTTTGTGAAGCCACACATGAACTGTCACTTGCCAATTAGCTCAGTGAGATAGAAGACAGTCTCAGTCTCAGAAGTTGTGAGTTCAAGCCTCAGCTAAGGCAGAACAGACATTCTAATGTGAAAGTCCTATGTTCAGACATGATGCTATGTGGATGAGAGACTACCAAGGTTAAAATAATTATGATCCAGGCAGTTTCGCAGAGAGACAAATACTCTTTATCAACACTTTTCCCTGTTATCCCTTGCCTCTTTTCCCTGTTTATTTGGCTTAGCTATCAGTCAATATGCAGAGTCTATCCAATAGCTACTTTTACATTTTAAAAAATGTTTTCATCTTTGTCACCATGGATAATGTTTAGCTTTAAGCTAGATCAGGCCAGTTTGTTCATAATTGCTAGCAGTTAATGTTATTCTTACTTTCTTGTTCTTGAGTTTTTTTCTTTCCTTTGTATACTATGAGTCTGATCACTTCAGCCACTCATCCACAATTTGAAGGGCATGCCATAATTGTATGATGTAACTTGTATGTTGTGATATGCTTTGTTTTAGTGTGTGTGTTGCTCAGAATTCCATAATTTTGCCTAAAATTGCCCGGTCCCGACCATTGCTGCGCAGCAGCTATAATTTTGTTTGTGTTTTTTACCGTGGTATGGAATTGGGTGTAGAGAGTGGTGGATTTTTACTGGTATTGGTATCGACTACTGCAGTAAATTTCTGGTATCCTGACATGTCTAGTCTTTATTTATATACAGATTGAAATTAACAAGAACCAGAACGCTTTTGGTGTTATCACCACAGTGCTCGAGAATTCTGATCGTTTTCTTTATCGCTTGATTATTATTTAAGCAACTACATCTAGCCAGTGACAAAAAAAACTGTAAATCCACCAGATAATAGGCAGTGATTTATCTCTGCTTGTTCAGTCTGGAAAAAAAGCACAACACCAGTACAAGACAAACAATCAAAGCATTCTGATCTTTCTGAGATGGTTTGAAATTGTGGCATTCACAGTAAAGGATTTTTTGCATGGGCTACCAGGCAGACGCTGGTGTTCTTGTTACTGTAGAAACCGAGTGCTTAATGCCTCAGCCCTTCTCCTTAAAACGTTTTATGAATGACACTAAAGCAGTGAAAGCTGTTTTTATTAGTAAAATCATTTCATTTTGCAATAAGCTGTGTGACACATTTCACTGCAGTTGTTTACCATCACTATTAATTAATATGAGCCAAAATAACTGCTAGAGAAAATGCTGTTATCTACATGTTCAAATATACACTATGTAAGCCCACACAAATGTCATTTTTATCATGCTGACATCCCTCACTCATATTGTTGATATTATCTGCTCCAGGTGAACATCTTTACTGGGAGATAAATGTAGATCTAGAGTTGATATAGGAGCAATTGCAAAGAATACAAAGTACACATATCTTTATCAATCATAACATAACCTACAGTAGGTGATCTAGACCTCTAGGCTCTGAATGGTAGCTACAGCGGTATAGTTATAGTAGTATGTAAATATATTCAGTGGTAAATGTATGGAAATAACTAAAGTTATACAAACATATTGTATAAACAAAGTAATGGCCAGATTTATAGCTCTTGAGAAGGCATTGGGTTGTTCAGAGTTACTTGAAAGGCTGTTTTGCTTGCATTGCTTGTGCCCCTTCTATACATTACAGCTGATGGTGCTGTGGATAAAAAAGGTGACTATTAAGAAACCTGTGATCATTAGCCCCATAAAGAACCCCCCTCCTAAGACCCATTGACCCTATACATCATCAGACAGCCCCTTCACACGACCCACTCAGAGTACTACATCATCAAACAGATCATACACACGTAAGATTCAGAATAGCTTTCATAAGGTGCAAATTGGCATGCACATACACCTTCTGTGAACAAATGGAAAAGGTGAGAATCATTCAGCAAAGACAATCAAACAAAAACAACAAACCAAATATGGTGTCACTACCACAAACTCCAAATTTGCTTTCTTTATAATTTATGCGTGGCTATAACAAGAGTACCGTGCTGATCATGTGATTAAACACTTGCAATGTGAAACTATCTAAAATAATGCGATTGTGCTGATGTGAAAATGTAAGTATACAGTCATGTTGGCTAAAACCATGTCACAATATCTCAATAGATGCTGGAAAATTATAAAGATCAATTTAATGAACTCTTTACCAAAAATGTGGTGATGATTACAGACATGTGTATTGTTTGTGTTATTTTATTGCCATTTTTCTGTTCTACGTGCTTTTGACTTGCAGTACTTGGCTTTTTTATTTATTTCCTCTCAGTATGTGTCTTGTATGCACCAAACATCAAGGCAGTCCCTTGTATGCAAAAAAACTACTTGGCAGTAGACCTCATCCTAAATCTGATTTTCAAAGAATTTCAATATTCTCTTCAATTGTATGAAGTCAACATACTTCAAATTTTGTGATAATGACAGTAATGAAAACTAAAACTCTAGTAATATTCCTTGGTAATGTGTGGTACCATAAGAACATGTATTTGATAGTTATTGACCTTTGTTTCCTTCTGTGTTTGTGTGTTTTAAAGTGTGTTTGCCTATGGCACATCATTCAGCAAGTCAAGGTCATTGGCTCGGTTCAATATGTCAATCTTGGTCAGTGAGCAGCTCTCAAAGTTGAACTGTGTGTGTGTGTGTGTGTGTGTGTGTGTGTGTGTATGTGTGTGTGTGTGTGTGTGTGTGTGTTCACAGTAAGCATGCTCCACATATTTCTGTTGTACATCTGTTGTGCATTGTGTAAAATATATCAGCTATATATATCAGGTATCAGGCGTATTTCATAAATGCTTCTACTTTCATGATGCCCATAACCAGACAGTGGCTGTCTGAATAGTAGGCTGGTGTAAAATCTGATAGAAGCACAACCTGTTGCACAGTGATGCTGTTTGATCAGGCTGTAGGATTGGGGAGATAATAAGAGTCACATTAACACTCAAAACTAGGACCATGATTTTGTCCACCAGTTTTTAAGGAAACATTTTTTTTTTTTACATTTTTTATTTTGCCTCATGACCTACTTTTAGAGCTGAGCAAAAGAGTGAGAAACAGGCATAATAGTTATTAGAAAGTAAATAAAAAATAAAATGACATGGTATACTCAGAAGTGAAGGTGTGCGTGGATAAGTGAGCTGTAACTGCAGATGTAGGGGATTAGTTGCATAAATCCACCAAATATGCGCGGGAAAGAAGAACTCCAATCAGCTCCAAGCCCTGTTGATAGAAGGTAATGTTGGCATTGTATGTTTCTGCAAACCATGAATATGTTACATTTTCACATTTCGTACATATCATATCAACATTTCTAGTGATGTAGCATAGCTGACTTTGACATCAGAAAGAGAAGGAAAGGTGAATGTGGTTACACCTAGATGAGTCGTCTGCCAAGCTGCAAACCACTATTTGAAACTATCCAACAACAAAATCAGTTGTGATTTAGAGAATCATTGCAGTGTTTTCAGCGGGTTTTTAAGCACCAAACATGGGTGTTTTGTAGCAACTCATTGCTGTTTTTCCAGCAGGGATAGTGACACAACAGTGGTAATTTTTCACTGAGACATTGCTGCTGTTTCATCCAGGATTGTGCCACCAAAACCAAGTATGTTAGACCAAAACTTGATTTTTTCTTAACCATTTTTGTGCCTAAACATATCTATACATTAACCAAAGCATTGTTGAAATGTAAAGTTTTAAAAAATATGATACATCAACTTAAAAATGTGATGTATCCATGGTTTGCAGAAACAGAAAATGCCAACATCTTTTTTGGTGATTGGGTTGCAGCTCCACTCAGTCTTAAATCTTTCTATTAGAGATGTTTGTGTGGTTGGGCAGCATCTTTGTATCTGTGGCCTTGATAGCTTTATTGTATTCTGCAGTGATGTGTCCGGTTGGTTGGATGAATTTGAGGTGTTCACCTACAGTAACCCAGACAAAAACATTGCTTTCAAAGTATGTGGTGTTGAGTGACATTATTCTCTGTAATCTGAAAAAGAAGTTCCAGACAACAAAACATCACCTTCTTTTGTATAGGGACCATACACCAGAACTGCTGTAAGTTTATCTTTTCCACCATGATAGCTGAGGCATCTTTAATTCTCTCATTTTGTTGTTTTTATTGTTCCTCCAAAGCTTTTTGTCTCTTTCGTCTCTGTCGCTGTCTTGCACAAAAGAGATGTTTTCTTCTCTCCTCATATGTGCACTGCTCCTCATGTGGGTTGAGGTTGTCTTGACATCTGTTGATGCAACTCAGGGAGATATTTGGAGTGCTTGGTTTGGTGCAACAGGTCATCCTGTTTATGCAAAAATGGTAGAATTATTGCCATGTAAGATTGCATTGGTATAAATGAAAATGTCTATTTTGATGGAAATAATAATGAAGTCCTTCTTCTGTGTGATTTGTACAAGCTTTGATTACTAGTAGTATCAATAAAAGAGCCCTTAACTCAGATACATAAGTAGATTGTTCCATTATTCAAGCTAGATTTTGAATGACAGTGTAGTATTATGAAAGTAAGGCCTAAGCCAAATGGGCATGGGTATTTTTAGAAAGGGGTTTTCCACTCCCTCATTTAAAAAAAAAAGAAAAAAAAAAAAAAAAGAAATCCCGTCCAGAGAAGCATTATTATAAAACAAATCTTAATCCAAATGAAAACAAAAACACAACTAAGGCACAGTCAAGAGATGCCAAACCAAACCAACAGGCTGCGATATACAGTCAGGTCCATAATTATTTGGACAATGATACAGTTGTCATCATTTTGGCTCTGTACACCACCACAATGGGTTTTAAATGAAACAATGAATACCTGCTTAAAGTGCAGACTTTCAGCTTTCATTTAAGGCTTTTTTCAAAAATGTAGTATGAACCGTGTAGGAATGACAACCATTTCTTCACACAGTCCCCCAACTTTAAGGGCTCATAAGTATTTGGACAAACTAACATAATCATCAATTAAACAGTCAGTTTTAATACTTGGTTGCAAATCCTTTACAGTCAATGACTGCCTGAAGTGTTGGACACATAGGCATCATCAGATGCTGGGTTTCTTCCCTGGTGATGCTCTGCCAGCCCTTTACTGCAGCCGTCTGCACTTCCTGCTTGTGTTTTGGGTGTTTTGCCCTCAGTTTTGGCTTCAGCAAGAAAAACGCATGCTCACTTGGATTCAGGTCAGATGATATGACTTGGCCATTGCAGAATATTCCACTTCTTTGCCTTAAAAATGTCTTTGGTTGCTTTTGCAGTATGCTTCAGGTCATTGTCCAACTGCACTGTGAAGCATCGTCCAATGAGTTTTGAAGCATTTGATTGAATCTGAGCAGGTAATGGTGCCCCAAACACTTCAGCTTTCATCCTGCTGCTCTTCTCAGCAGTCACATCATCAATAAATACAAGAGAACCAGTTCCACTGGCAGCCATACATGGCCATGACATAACAGTACCTCCACCATGCTTCACTGATGAGGTGGTGTGCTTTGGATCATGAGCAGTTCCTTCCCTTCTTCCTTCTCTTGTCTTCCCATCATTCTGGTAGTTGATCTTTGTTTTATCTGTCCATAGTATGCTGTTCCACAACTGTACAGGCTTTTTAGATGGTTTTTGACAAACTCTAATCTGGCCTTCCATTTTTAAGGCTAACCAATGGTTTGCATCTTGTGATAAACCCTCTGTATTTATTCTAGTGAAGTCTTGTCTTGCTGACAAGAGCAGCAGGATGAAAGCTGAAGTGTTTGGGGCACCATTATCTGCTCAGATTCAGTTAAATGCTTCAAAACTCATTGGACGATGCTTCACAGTGCAGTTGGACAATGACCTGAAGCATATTGCAAAAGCAACCAAAGACATTTTTAAGGCAAAGAAGTGGAATGTTCTGCAATGGCCAAGTCATATCATCTGGGCTTTATAAATAAAATTGATTGATGATTGATTGATTGATAGTAGCCCAAAATATTAATTAAATAGTTTTTATGATCTGACTTCAACAGCAGATTAAAAAGAAAAATAGGAAGTATTAGCTTTACTTTAATTGCAAATGCATACATACTGAATAATGTCCTTTTCTGAGGATAGTACCTATGTCAAAATAACATAAAAATGCAGAGGCTGTTTTTATGTAGGACTAGATACTTTTAATGACAGTTTGCATTTTTAATAGTTTAGTTTATAGCTTTGTATCAGCAGTGTTTCATTGTTCTCATTTTTGTTGCTTTTAATGCATAGATGTACATTAATATCTAAAATCCAGATAATACAGAAAATATCACATTGCAATTCTGTATTCAGTTTTCCCTTTCCACTGAACATAAACAATCTCTTGACACAGTGTTCTCCAAAGTATGGTCCCTGAAAATATCAACCTCTTGCATGTGTTTTTTTGGAGAATAATAGAATGCAAATGCAGGCGGCTGACCTCCTTTACAAGGCCAAGGGTGGCTTGACGAGATCAGCCTCATCCCTGCTGAGTTCTCCTCCCCACCATACAGACCTCTCTGTCATATACACGAACTCATCTACACACGTACACACCAGGCAGAAAGTTGTGTTTTCTCCTGCACACGAACATAACTTGAGTGCAACCCTGGGGACACCAGGACCCTTCTCTCCAGATGGCCAATGCCTCCTCCAGCCCTGCCTGACAGCCTATCACAATTCCTCCACAGATAGTGAGGATTCAGCCACCCTGGACTAACCAACCTTGACATGCCAAGCTCTCAGCGGCAGACACATAAAAATAAAAATATAAACACTTTATCAGACAGAATAGAAAGGAATACACAAGTTGTTTTTTTTTATATTCTGTGATCCTGTCATGTTATGGGTTCCCCTTACTGCTACACAGACTGATGCCCTCATTTGGTTCACAATACATATGTATTTGTAGACTCACATATTATATCTTTATTTAAAGCCGCTACAAGGAACTTTTAACTGGATATGCAAATGAGACCATCGGTGTGAAGATAAGCTATTTCTATATAGTGTATATCCATACCTTTAGGAAACTGTCTCTGAGTCCACCCCTGGTCGCTTCCAGGACAAAATGATTTATGGCACTCAGACGGCACACGTCATCTTACCTAGCTGCTTACATTTATAGTGACTCTTATAAATAGTCACTATTCCTCCTCCTCGAACCGACGTCCGCGGGGAGTTAAAATAGCAGCAATCATCGGGTAAAAGTTCTGTGAAAGCACTGGACTCACCAACAGTCAGCCACGTCTCAGCCACACAGAGAAAATCCAATCCTCGGGAAGTCAGGAAATCCTTCAGGATGAATGTTTTGTTCACTAGCGATCTAGCATTTACCAGCCCAATCCTGGCAGGGGCCGGTGGGTCCACGGCGTTAGCTGTCCGGGGAGCCACACACAGAGGCCGCAGGTTGTGCAGAATCACCCCGCGCCAGCGGGGACGAGGAGAGCAGGGGCCGCGGGGCTGAACACCTCATCCGGGCCGACGACAGGTACCAGCCAGGCGGCGACAGGGTCCAGCGAGTGCCGAGAAATAAAGAGGCGAGGCACTGCTCCATACTCAGTCCAAGAAGCCGTCGAAGTGTTCGCCAAACAGACCTTCACCCTTACCAGCCAACCGCTGCGTCTACTCCAGCGGCGGTGGCGCTTACGCCGAAGAGGTGGAGCTGGGGCACGGCAGAGGTGAGCTGGGATCCCCGATAGGAGTGGGGGCAAAGTTTTCCCGTCTTGTTTTTTCATTCATCCCCAAAACAAACACATGCGCGAGCCAGGTAAGCGTCTTTACGACAATACGCACTAGAGCTCATGGGAAATGTAGGCTTCATTCCGGCAAAACACTACCGCTTTGTCCACAGGGTCGCCAAAATCAACTCAAAATGAAAGTTCCTTGTAGGGGCTTTAAGGTTAAATTTAGATGAAAGAAAATTATTTAACAACATTTGGCTACTTAATTCTTGATATTCTTAATATTTTGCTTAAGATGACCAAGAATGAATATAACTGGACCTACATTCAGAATAAATGACAAGACATTTAGTTTTAGACCAGCTAGCTTTAGTTTACTAACATGTATAACTGAATGTCATCTGCAAAACAATGAAAACATTCAGAGTGGTTTTGACCAATAAAAAGCATATGAGTACAAAATCAGCTCTTAAAACTTAGGTTTGAGACACATCATAAATAATCAGTGAAGCAGAGGAAATGTAATCACCAATCCTGCCGAAAAAAATCTGTCTTTGCTGGGTAAATGTCAAATATAACAACCTTTCCACAGCAGGTTCTTAAGGTATCAGCTCCATTTCACATTTTAATAATTAGCACAATCTCCTGATTGAAAAGGTACCCTTAGATCCGCCAACATATACACTGATGTCTGAAATTACCATTCATCAAAAGATCATTTGCAAGGAATTTTTTTTTTATTTTCTTTGTCACCAGGTGTCTGAATGCCATGTTTTTTAAGATAACACATTGAGTCTCATCAAATAATCTAGCATGTGGTGAGGACAGCTACAACAAAAAGGAAGTAATCACCAACTGCCCCCATAACAACTTTTAGGAATTTAGTGTCAGTAATATCGATCACTGACAGACACTTGCACATGCTGTGATATCCGTAGAGGTGCAGTATTAGGTTTAACTGAAGAGCTGATACTTTTTTTTTTTTTAATAACAAAAGGTTTGAATTTTCTGAGCCACCACCAATTTAATGTATCACAAACAACTGAAAATTGCATTATGATTGAATCTATGCCTTGGTTTTGTAACATTATTGTCCTGGGAGCTCTCTAGGGAACCCCTCCCTTATTTGTAAGAAACACACTAAGTTTATCACTGAGCTGCTAACGCCAGCTTTCTGATTATCCACTGCTTTTCAGTTAAATACAGTATCTAGATTACAAAGTTGAATGGTTCTGTGGCGGGGTCCAAAACTAACACTTGCCACTCACCAATTACGGGTAGATTTTGTCTCTGGCTGGTAAATTTTTAAGACCACTCGCCACTCTGGCAAGTTATTTTTTACCAGTGAAAAATGCATTTTTTTGTTACTGGAGAACGATGCTGGTATCGGCTGGTTTCCTGGCAGAGTAATGTGTATTTCAGGTAGAGACGATCTTTGGTCACGTAAGTGCGTCAGTCATGACGTTAACACAGTGCTCCAAGGTGGATAGCTGTTGTTAGGCTTGTTGGCGAGGCGCAGCTGTGAGGCTAGTGGAGCGTTAGCCACAGCATAACCGGAGGGAGGCACAGCCAGTTAGCCTCCGCTAGCTTCCCAGCTAGCCCCGGCTCTCCATTTGGATCCAACCAGAGCACCGAGCCCCGGTTTGTTATTCAGGTTAAAGTGGGAAGAAGCAGCGGGTTTGTTGGGCAGCTGAGTGAAGCTGAGTGAAGTGGAGCCTGGGGAGGAAACACCGGGACCGTCTGGATGTAATAGTCCGTGGAGGTGCTGTGGTGCTCGGCTGCACAGATAGGAAACCCCTTGGCTGACAGGATGTACCACTCTCTCACTCCACTACTTTCTTAATAGGCTCGTTCGAGATGAACTGCGCCTCGCCTGCAAAGTAGGCGGCCGCCGTGGGGGGCGGTGACAAAAAACTGCAGTGAAGTCGGACAGTTTCCCGACCGTTTCCAGCAGCCTTCAGTCCGTACAGGAAGTCACAGACACACTAACATCCTGTCTGGAATGATGTCAATTCATTAAAAAAGTGACCAGACCCATATATCAGTTTGTTCTCAGTCTCTAGTTGTTTTAATTATGATAGATTAATTTATTAAAATGCTTTACAGGTGATCTGTAGTTTATGTTCATGGTTTATCCTCCATTTGACATGAATTCTCCTGTAAATCAGCATCATATCAGTTTGACCTGTCCCCTCAACTACACAGGCTGAATAAACTCTGTTTGACTATAAGGTTCATATTTTCAGAGGAAAAAAAAATACAAGGCAACAGCTTTCATTAAAGATCAATCAGATACAGTCAGGGCTTCACATCTGTACACGTTATTTTAAGAATCCTCACATCCCACTGACCACAAGTGTCTGTGTTGCTAAATACTTCAATAATTAAAAAAGTCCAATATTAATATACAGTAGACTCTGTATAGTTTATGATGAATGACAACTAAACTTCACCATCAGTCACACAACATGTTTTCTGTTACAGAATAAACCTTCAGATCAGACAAATACAATCTTAATCTCTAAAATTCAACAAAAATGAAAAGTTTATCTAAAACATCATCTTGTTGAGTTGACATCTAAACCAATCAGCTGTTAGATCAGGTGAGAGCCAGGCGGTGCAGTCAGTGGAGAGCAACTGCAGCACCTGGCTCTAAAAACTGCGGCCGCCTTGCTCTCGAGGTTTTATCGCCGTCCACTTTTGTAATACGTCAGAGCAAGTCGGGATGAAGTCGGACACCAAACTAACCAGCATGCATTGTGTGCCGATCGCCGGTGATCGAATCTGCGCAGGCCTGGCTCATCTCAAACGAACCTATTGTTAATGTACCTCCATGCTCTGAACCCCCGTAGAAGAAGAAGAAGAAGTAAGAAAAAGTATCATGTGGCGATGCTGGCCAGGTGTTGCGGAGCCTCCCACAAAAAAAAAACAAAACAAAAAACTAAAGCAAAAGAACCTGCTGAGGCTGAGATTTTACCAACCGACAACCAAGAGACGGAGGTTAATGTTGCTGCTGCTGCTGCTCCCGCCGCCGCCGCCACCCCCCAGTCTCATCCACCAGCAGCATTAAGTGACTTGACTTTTTTTCCTTTAAATTATTAATTATTTGGTTGGCTGGTAAAATATCTGCCTGGCTGGTAAAAATTTTACTTACCAGCCAGCCTGGCTGGTAAGTGAAAAAGTTAGTTTTGGACCCTATTCTGTGGGATTTAGACAAAGGATGAAAAGATATGCAAAAGATGTGTATACTGTGAATTGTTATTGATTGCAACCATCTGCTGTGATTGCCAATGAGAGCAAACCAGGACAGGATGAGTCCGGCTGAGGCTGTTGGAAGAGAGAAAAGCACAGCCATGTCATCCTCCCCACCCTGTAGTTTATCATTGTTCAGCTGTGTGGTGTCATCTTTCCTGGCAATTAGCCTGCAGCACTCCTTCTCTTTAGTGATAGAAGGGCAGCCATGTAATTATAGGAGGTTGGTCCGGAATCCGCTGTCAACACACATGCTGTGATGTGGGAGGAACAGGCCTTTTCTGGTCTTCCTCTTGGTTTGGTGCGGAATTATTTGAATGCAAAGCAAGGCAGCCAATTGATTAGAAAGGTTTGAATTGAAGCCCAGAAGTAAAATGCAAAACGTCTGGGTTCAGAGTTGATAGATGGGAGGGTGATGCATGGGACAGGAGTGTTAATACGGCTCATTATGAGGTGTGATCCAGCGCCTGGCATATTAATGAAACACATCTTTAACTCTTGATATTTGCAGCTGTCAGTGTACTGATCCCCTCTCTCTGGGCCTGTTGTATTTCACTACTATAAGACTGTATCTATTTCTGTCTTTAATCATATCCTCTACATCTAAAGCCTTAGATAACCAAACAGGAAGCAAGGGCCAACACCTGGAGAGATGAATAGAAAAAAATATAACACCAGAGCTCAGAAATGGCTGAGCAGAGGAATTACACCCTCTGAGTGCATGGCCAGTGGTCATGACTCATGACCTTGGCTGGGCAGCCTGAAAGTCTCTAAACAGACTTTGCATGGAGCAGGGGAGGTGCAAAGCACTGACGAAAGCCCGAAACAACACGACAGACAACACGTGCAGCTGTAGATCAGTGCAGACCATTTTCCACCTGCTGGAATGTGCAGATTACTCTTGGTGTAGCCCAGAAATCCTGGCAGAACCCACCCAATCAGCTGTGGCCTGCAAACAATATCTGAGATTGCTATGGACTCAAAAAGAAGAGGGCCCGAAGCCTTAACTTTGATTTATAGTGTAAAGTTGAGGGCTTGCAGCATAGCTTTAGTGGCTATTTGCATAGACATTGTAGCTACGTCATCATGCAATTTCCGACAAGTTTTTGATGCTGGCAGGCTGTTGGTAGTAAAGACCATGATCACCACTTTGTCACAGTGAATGAAAGAACAAACATGCTGATTGCACAGCAGCAGTCTCTTATTCAGTAATGAGACAAGGCGAGAAGACTTTATCTGGATGTAACTCCAGTGACAGTATATAAGTAATGTTTATGCGCATGGCCCACTGTCACACTATGTCAGAAACTAAAGTGAAGCTGTTACAGTGGGGAATATAGGAGACAGCCCGATCATGTACATAAATCTGTCTACATCTGTTTAGTGTTGCTATCTGTGGGGGAAATCCATAAATGTATAATAACACATAATAACTAGATAAGCCAAGATAGCGCCTCTTCAGATCAATGGAATTGCTCCCATGGTGCATATGCCAAAAAAAAGTTTCTAGCGTCCGGGTTTCCTTCTGGGGCTTGTGGCCCACTGAATATTCACAATAGTGTCAACTTTACATTGTGATGACCTCACAGATTTTTCTTATCACCTTTCTGGCCTCCAAGAAGCAAAGTATAAAACCTCCATGGATAAAAAATTCACAATAGAAAGAGACATAATCGACCTTGTTTGCAGTTGGAGGTGTCCTGTTTTATAGACCTCTCTTTTAAAATGGTGATCTATAGGAAAATGCTTTTGGGCTGCAGGGGAATTTTTCACTGCAATACCGGAAGTGGCCACTGGAAAAATTTGGAGGCCAGGCTGAGTGACGTTCGAAGGGGCCTGAAATATCTGACACTAAACTAGAAATCATAATCTGGAGTTCTTACACCCCCTTGATTGCATTAAGCATAAATCTGGCATTAAATACCCCTGAGTAAGTGTTAGAATTTCACATAGACTGTAAAAAATAATAGATGTAGCTATCATGGCATAACTTGTTGGTTTGTAGACTTAAGTTCTGAAGCTTTTTCTGAAGTTCAGCTATTTTTTGGAACCAGTAGTGACCATATTTGGTGGAGAGGGAGGGGTAGATCTGACTCATACACTGTAGCTACACCTCGCAGACAGCCTGACACTCAGCTATGCCCTTAAATGTGCATAACTTTAAGCCTTAATAAAATGTAAACGGGTAAATATATAAAAATTCACCTTTGTACAGTTGTCATGAAATTAGCTATAGTGACCATTTTATGTATCAGGCTGTAAACATGTTTATTTCTGCTGCAAAGTTGGGCATTTTAACATGGGGTCTATGGAGATTGACTTGCTTTTAGAGCCAGCCTCAAGTGGCCATTGAAGGAACTGCAGTTTCTTTAATTTTTCCAGTCCAGAGCTTGCTGTTTTGTTTTTTAAAATGTTCATGTTTATTTTGCAACACCTGTGGTTACTGGCAGTAACGTCAAACGTCAGTAGTACAGGTCTCAGAGTTCAGTTCTTGATGACACATCTATTGACCACAGGTACTAGCAAACCCACCTTGAGCAGTTACGCCATCAGAAATGCAACAGAAGAAGAGCAGCCTGTGTATCTGTTTACAGTGCAACCAAACAAATTGTGGACTAAGAGGGTCATCATCTCATAGGGCTCTAGTTTCCTGGCGCGGCGCAGAGTGGCGCAGAGGGGCGAACCCCGCGCAGAGCTAGTTTCGAGCAGCGACAGGTGCGCTGAGATGGGTGTGGCGGCGCAGCAGGGGGAGGTGTCGACAGATCCAGCTTGGCGCAGTGACAGTTTTGTGCCAAAAGACTTCGCCGAAGGTGTGCTAAAAGCTCGCCAGCTGAAACCAGGTCTACTGTCAGCGCAGGCAGAGGGCAGCCGGTGTAAGCCGAAGTTTGACTGACCGGCGGACAGTGCGCACATGTCACCAAAACCTCACAGGCAGGTTTCCAGAATATCAGGCACATTAACAATGCAATAAATACCCAAAAAAACACTATTCAATGCAACTATATGCAATCAGCACATAAATGTATCTCTATATCGACTGTCCCATCACATCTGATGTCAGATCCAAGGGGATTGGCACCGTTTGGCACGTTTGGTATGCGTAATGGAAACCCAACCTGATTTGATTAACACAGCTGCAAACTAATGAGTTCACATCCCTCTCAGCCAACCACAAACAGCCACAGCATCAGATAGGGAGTATATATTCAGCATCTGTCATCTTAGAAAAGTCAAAAGAAAAGAAACAGAGTGCGAGAGAGAAAGAGAGAGCGCGCACGCGCACGAGAGAAACAAAACATTGATTTACAATTGTGGTGACCTCCTCCCAGGCTACCTTTGCATCATCAGCCCGTGGAGGTCTGCTCGCAGTTCCGTATATTCGGACACTGCAAGCAGACCTCCCGGACCAAAACATCAGTTTCCTCCTGGGAGAAGTTTGGCCGTCTGACGCTGCTGCTCTCTTCTGCCATGGCGAATTGAGTAAAACTCTCATTATGCCTTCACGCGGCGCATTTAAGGACGAGGAGAGGGGCTCATTTGATTGGTTTGATGTGTGTAAAACCCACTCCTCGCTCTTTCCAACTTGCACAGGTAGGAGGGACAGAGGTGGGAAAGAGGAGTAGCTGCGCCAGTGCACACGGTGTACCAAACTTGCAAAATCCGCCTGGCCACACCCAGTTGGTGAAGCACAGGTGCGTTGCGCCCCTGCCTCGCCCGGTCTGCGAAACTAGAGGCCATAGTGTCATACAAGGTCATAATCAAATGTTGTCTTCCACTTGAGACGGCGTGTACATGCTGCAGCTTTTGTCATTCGCATCATGTCCAGACTCTCATGCATCATCTCCTGTGAATCCATTGTGCAAGAAAATATGCAATTTGATCCCACACAAGACAGGCAAACTACACCAGTAACAGTGAACTCTGTTATATAAAGATGATTAGGGAATAGAAATGCACTGAATGGCTTTTACTGTCGAAATTATGTCCATAAATAGTAAAATGTTTGTCATGAGAAAAATCTGAAAGAGTATAACTTTAAAAAAGACATTTCCACCAGTGAACAACATCATTATTTGTGGTATAAATGTGATGTTTTGGTAAGTTTCTTCTTTGCTGTTTATTGTTGGCTTTTGGGTGATGAGTGGTTGCTGGCGTAGGTATAGTGAGAGCAGAGCATTACCCACTGCCTTCAACCCCCTCCTCTGGAAACTGGGAGCAGCCGACAACCTCTTAGCAGGTTTTGATTGGTGCTGAAGATGTTGTTTCCACGTGGAAAACGCTAGTCCCTCCTCCTTTTCTCTCTCCTAAGCTCTCTCTCCCTCCGTCTCTCTCTTTCTCCCTCCCTCCCTTTGCTTTTGTGGCTGACGGAGACCTGACTTTGCTGTGTAGACTCTCCCCCTCCCTCAGCATCATCCCATCTTTTCTCCCTCCCTCTCTTTTTTTTTGCTCTTGCCTGTTCGCTACAGTCCGCTGATAAGGAGCACTCAGATGGGCAGCAGCTAGAGCCGTTTGGGCTGTCACCGCAGACCAAACAACATTATTATTTAACCTGTCGCTATGTTTGCCTCTATTTGGTATGCCAAGAAGCTAGGAAGGCGACTTGTACAGAACAACCGGAAAGCTAAAATGCTCAAAGACAAGGTAGGTCCGACACTGTGTGTGCTTTACTGATTTACTTTGGACTGTCAAAACAGGTACAGAATACAATTTAATGGAAGATCTGTGTGACAGACACATCTTTCAAGCTCAGCTTCTGATAGTCATTTTCATGAAAGGTGGTTCTCTATGTAGTCAAGATGTACAATTTAAGAAGTGCTGCAGCAGGTAGTACTACTTCAATTCACCTGTTGATTAATAGTGTTGTTGACGTCTGTGTTAGTGATTTGACTTTGGGGGTAAATTAGTTGACTTTGCTCAACTGCGTCCTTTCTGCTTCATTTGAGGGGAAGAATGAGCAATGAGGGACACAGACCCTGTTGCCAAAATTTTGTATTTTGACCCTGCCTATGCACTATAAACTCAGGAGCTCACTCTATCTCAACTCATTAAGCAACCACAGATTCGCCTATCTCAGTCATTTTGTCCCTGAGCGCCAGTTTCCTTCACTGACATCTTTTAAGTCATCTGCCTTCAGCACAGCCAAGTTTTGACACTGCAGACTCTGCTCTCACAAGCAATTCACCCGCTGGAGTCATCTGATAGATGAACCTGACTGCAAATTTACTATACTGACAGGAAAGTGAGCTTTTCCTGGCTGCTTATGGATGCTCTTTTTTTCCCCACAATCATGCTGTTTACGCTCATCTTCAAAAGAGTGAGATGTCTTTTGCCGGGGGGCTACAAATACTGATGTGGCTGAATATAGGAATGTCAAATGAATACAGACTGCTAGAGGCAGGGCCTAAGGCTGCTGATGGTCAGTCCAGTTTTTTTGCTGACTCACCAACTTCTGTTTAGCAACACCATCAGGTCAAAATTTCACGGTGACTAACATGGCCCCATCACGAGAAAAAACCTCTGTCCCGATTAACATGACATTTGCTGTGGATGTCCATTTGGAATAAACCTGATATGTTTTGTGACCCACTGATTGCTCCTCATGTGCAAGCATCAGAACCCGTGACCTCTCCTCTGGTGCCACTCAGGACAAACTTCAAAACTTTAGGTCAGCTGCCAGTCAGGCAGCACATGGGGTGTGTTGAGCTGCACAGGCTTTAGGGGCTGCTAGTGGAGCTTTAGACTGTTACCCTTCTTTCCTACCAAACAGGCACATGCAATAGCAAGGAGCAAGTCAGTCTCCTCTGAAGTTTGACCCCCAAATATGCTGACCTCCACAACACTAATGGCATTCAGGTATGAACAATCAGCGTTATGATGGCACCAATTTCAGTGGAGAAAGGAGAAGCTAATTTTGATAATTGTGTTATCTTTGGTAAAAAAGAAAAAAATCTCAAGCATGGTGGTAGATATCAGAGAGGATGGGGACACCAAGTTAAAAAGCTAATCATGTTTCAGTATAGTGAAATGTAAACTACAGCTCCTTTACATCAGGCAGCCAAAATATTAAAACCACTGACAGGGGAAGTGACTAACATTGATCACAATGCAATGTTCTGCTGGGAAACCTTGGGTCCTGGCACTCATGTGAATGCTATTTGGCACGCACCCCACATCCAAGCACTGCTACAGACCAAGTACCACCTGTGTTGAAACGACACTCCCAGATTGCAGTGACCCTCCTTACAGGGCAATACACCATGCCACACAGTAAAAACTGCTAAACAATGGCCCAAGGAATGTGACAAAGAGCTCAAGGAGTCAACCTGGCCTCCAAATTCCCAAGATCTCAATCTGATTGTGCATCTGTGGGATGTGGCAGTGCCCCAGAATGCATGTGTCCATGCCTCAACAGGTCAGAGCCCCCACTGTGGATCGGACTTTGCACTGACCTGTCAAGAAATGGACCTCTGGGGGTGTCCTGTAGTGTCCAGAACCACGGCGTAAGCAGATCCTTTGAGTCCTGTGGGTTGCAAGATGGGGTACCAGCACGTCGCATAGATGCTCAATCAGATTGGGATCTGGGTAATTTTGAGGCCAGGTTGACCCCTTTAGCTCTTTGTCATGTTCATCATGCCATCCCTGAGCAGTTTTTTAGGTGTGGCGGGGCGCATTATCCTGCTGTGGGCGCCAGTGCCATCAGGGAGTACTGTAGCTGCATTATTTTACTGTCAGCCAGTGGTGGCTGGCTGAACTGAACAACTACAGTACAGTCTCAAGGCAAATGCAGTTTACACATCAGCCTGTCTGCGAGGGTACCATTTTGGTCCATGTGACGTAAATGTCCTCATCCGCCCATTTGTGTATGGGGCTGCACCAACCCTCATGCAGACGTCCATGTGTAGCCCATTTTTTGTGGCCACACAGACTGCATGCATACTGCCCATGCTTCGATTATAAAACATAGATTCTTTGTCCATACTCCAGTCCAACACAGTGCTGTTATGCCAGCTGCGGCTGAAGCACCACAATGAAGTTAGCTGAATATTCAACAGACATTAACTCTGGACCCAGTGGCGTCTTCTGTGTTTCCCGGACCCTTATTTGTGCCATTAATGGTACTGCATGTGCGTCAACTACAGTTGGCTGTGGACACTCAATGCAAAAAGTATGCCCAAGCCTAAACTGTCATCGAATATATCCTTGCCTAAAGGCACCTTAACAGTAGTTATTGAGTGTCATGGGAGAGGATTTCTCATTCACTACTTAAAACCAGTCCTCCCAGCTGTTGTTTTTTAGCTAAATGAGAAATAGTTTTGGCCACAAGCCAATTTTTTTAACCTTTACACCATCTGTAGGCTTCAAGTTCCTTCCTTGTGTCTTTTTTAGCACTTTGATGCACGCATACCGCCTTTGCCATCACAGGTGTGATCTCACAACTTTTGCTGTGGACTGGCTCTGCGTTAATTGCAGCATCAGTCCTACTGATTATACTCTAGCTGCGTACGTAATCTGTGACACCTGCAGTGTGTGTGCCAAGGCCACATTCACATGAACAAAAAGCAGCATGCTGCTTAGCAACCAATGTTTGTGTTTGTGAGTGTGTGTGTGGCGTATAGAAGGGATGAGGTGGAGGCTGACAGAGCACTGAAGCAGAGTGCTTGTATTTTACCTAAAGGCCCAGGGTAGAGTGGAGGGGGCCGGTAATGGACATAATGCATTGAGATGATGCATTTGCACATTTCAAAACAACAGTGGATGAGCAGAAACATACATATACTCATAGTGCAGAGTATAGAACATATGTATACATCTAATGGTCTGACTGCTAATAGATGCGTAAAAGGAATAATGAAAATGGCATTTTAAATTTAACTTCTCCAACTTTGTGATATAACTTTCTGAACAGCAGGGAATTTTGAGATCATTCACATTCTCATATTAATGATACAGTAATATCCTGTTATTAAGTTCAAGTAATACAGTTTGAACTTTTTTTTCAGTGTGTGTTTAGGTTTATATTATTTTAAGGTAAATAAGGATTGGAGGTGTGAGAGTTTTTGGGGGTACTCATGGAAATAAGGAGGTGTAGCCGTCCTACCCTGTCTGCATGACAGTCTGAAGTAAAAGGCCTGCTGGTTGGACTGGTGGCATAAAGTGATGGAGCTGTGGGGGTACGTACATGTAAGTGTGTACATAAAGTACATTTACTGTATATGTGTATGTGTGGTCATGCTTAATGCACTGACAGAGGCATGAGAGCAGACTTTTCCTCCGCACAGCTGGAAAGCAACTAATTGAAGCGATGTGTCATGTGTGATGTTTAATACAACAGATTTCTGTTTTTATTGGCAAGCTTCAGGATTTCACTTCGGATATATGTTCTGAATCGACTAGAATATGTGAAGGTTTTTGAGTCGTGAAGAACTCAATTTAGCTCATCTTAGTTTTAAAGTAATGTCATTGATTTGTTGTCTTTGAAATGCCTTTCCAACAGCCATTCCTTCCTTTTGAAGAAGACAAAAATGTTACAGTTCGATACCTCAGAAAAGGGCCCTCAGTCAGAAAACAATATAGATCTAAATCCCTGCTATTGAATCTAAAGTTCAAACTGCTGAATGAAACAGGAGATAAGTCTAAAGCAGGCTGGTGTTCATTTTCAGTATCAGTAGAATTGTTGCTTGGTTCATCCTCTGCGCTGTTTTAGTAATAGTTCCTTTCTTTTCTTTTCCTCTCCCAGGACGAATTATTTCCCCCACACAACTCATTATTCTGTTGCAATTAAAACAGACACCTCACCTGTAGCAGAACAAGTCGGTGCAGCAGTGCTGTGAAATCAAATTGGAAAAGAACTCTTTTCAATTACTGTATCTGCACCATCCGTGCCGCATCTAAATTTACCCATGTGTCAACTCCTCACAGAGAAAGGCTGTTTAATGTCCTCGTTCAGAGATCCTTATTTTTGCTGCAGACTATTACTTTTGTATCCAAGTTTCTACAAATAGTGCACTGCCAGAAAGTTAGTCATTTTAAAGTTTCTCTCAGAAGATGTCTTGAAATAATTTGAACACAACTTTAATTGTCAAGTAGCCTAAAAGAGTGGGTCATAAGTAAGATGTTCATGCAGGCTTGCTGCATGATTTCAGATTTTATCCCTATTATCAGCTCTATCTCTGTGAATTATATCAGTCTGCAGTCCCCCAGAGAGGCTCAGTTCAAAGCTGTTTCACAGCAATTTAGTGTACATTTATCATGTAGTGGTACTATTTTGGTAACGAAAGGGCAAAGCAGTGGCAAAAAAAGAGAATTGAAGGGCTACTTCTAAAATTAGACCACAGATATCAGGTTATATTATGGTCAGTGAGTGAGCAAAGCAGTACTAGTGAGGTAGGGAATGAGTCACCAGCTGACATGAAGCAAAGGGTGGGTTTTGCCTGACACCATGAGGTTATACACTATTATGTATCCTGTTAAAGATTATATCACAGGTCAAACCAATTGCCACAGTAAATGTTGGCATTATACGTTACTGCAAACCAGTGATGTGTTACATTTGTAGGTTATTATGAAGTGGATTATTGAAACTTTGGATTTCAGCCATGCTGTGGTCAACATGTGGTTAGGTTTAGGCACCAAAGAACACTTATGGTCAGGAAAAGATCATGTTTTGGCTTAAAATACTCAGATTTGGGGGCACAATCCCTGCTGGAAAAGCACCAAATTATTGGTATAAAAACAACAGCTTTTCCTGGCACTAACTTTATTGGAAAAACATTGACAAACTGCTAAAAAACAACCTGTTTGGTTGTTTGTTGGTCTTAAACAGTGGTCTGCAGCTTGACAGGCATCTCGCCTTGGTGACATGCCATCCACTTTCCTCCTCCACCTCCTGATGAAAAAGTCAGCTCATATAGTACATCATTTTTAAAACACTGATATGATACTAATGAAATATACAAATGCAAGGTATTCATGGTTTGCAGAACATACAATACTAACATTTTCTTCTGGCAACCGGGCTGCACAGCTACTGTCTGTGTTTAAAACTGTGTCTAGACCAAAACTGGAGATGAGGTGAAGAATAAATAACCAAAGACTAGCCAAATTATGTCATCATTTCATTTCTGTGGCTCCAAATGATGGGCTTCCTGTAACAAGCTATTATGACTTTAAGATGTTGGATAGATATTTTCTGTGCTGTTCATATTATTTGGATGCTTATTTGTTTTCTAGATGGTCTAACCTTAAGACCAAATGAGCAATTCAGGTGACCAGGTGTATTAATTTGATCTTATTCTGTACTACATTAAAATATGTTATTATCAAATATTAATTGTCAGATAAAAATTAATATTAACTCAAGACAAATATGAGCACAACAGTCTTTCTCTTCCTCTCTGTCATTTATTCACAGGGTGAGTGAGAGCCACTGAGGGCTACCTGGCTCTCAACTTCAAATGGTAGCGTGCTCTCCAAACACCCCAAATTAATCTGTCTCTACAGCTGTCCACAGCCAGGATCATAGCAGCCCCTACAGCTGTTGAATGGCTGTCTGCTGTCAGAGATATCGTAATTACAAACTGAGCCCACGTAAATAAGCCAACAAAGTAGTACATAAATATGACAGGGGAGGGGTTTGTTTAATACCGGTGTTGCAGAGATATGATTATTTAAAAATATATTTTTTACAGCCCGAAGTTCTTGAAGTTCCCTCAAGCCAGAAGTAAACCTTACAAAAATCACAAGACTTAATGTGTGATGAGCACTTGAAGGCAGCATATGCTGCATCATTAGCTGACTGGAGAAAGAGGAGTGCTACTGTGTCTTAACACTACAGTGTGCTTATTCTTTGAACAGGCAGTGTGGGTAATCTGCTGAGAAAGGCTTTTTGTGTAAACAAACTGCTACTGTACAGCACGGCAGAATCTAAGCTAAAAACTTAAATTGGAAAGCTTGCAGCCTGGCTTTAAAGGGACAGTTCACTCCAATATCAGAAATCATGAACCTTTTACTCAAGATAATCCACAGGCCGTGTTGTGACCAGATCTCTTAGAAACTACTTGCTTTCTCCCAAACTTTACCCATCAACCATTTCACTGCTCAAATGCAGCATACATCTAGTGCTAGCTCACCTAGTACCACTAAGCTAGCTGGGAGGAACAGCATTAATGTTCACATCTCGTGCTGTCAACAGCACGAGCCTCTCATCCATGAGTAGATGTACACATAGGACTCTCAAATTGACGTTGATCTGTTTTCTGACGCAGTCACTTAGAGTTGATTTGCCTTATCTTTAAAAACATCTCTAATCAGACGATACCTGAATATGATCCTTTTTGTGTTGGGGTCTGATCTCGGACTGTCCTGACTCCACACCTGATCAGCAAACTTTCTGTTGCCGCTCTCCTCCTTGATAGTTTGCCCAGTTAGCACAAGCTAACACATCAACAGCACTAACACCCAACACTGAAGCGTTAAGCGGCCCCCACAAACTCACTCCGATACCGAAGCTCAACTCCACTTGTTAAACGTAACTGTTCGGTAACATTAGCCGTATGATGCTAACAGCTAGCCCTGTCATCTTGTGTGTTCCCCCGTCACTATTTAGCAAGGGCACTACGGCTACATCCTGGGTTGAGCACCGCCCAGGACGACTGTGATTGGTTTAGAGAAACAAAAACAAGTGTTTTTTTTCTCCCTGTAGCAGAATGGTAATAAGGTCTTTCCAGACCTTTCTCAAGTGCTGACACAGCCCTGTGGAGATAGGTCTGGCCAGGTGAGACTGATCTTGAGTAACGGGTCATGATTTCTGGAAAGAACTTTTGTTTTGCTCTGATTTTTTTTAATCTCAGTTTTTTGTTGCTCTGAGCACCACAAGCCCAGTGCCATTACATTGGAGAGAAGGTAGACATCTCTACAGCTGATATCTCTATCACCTGGCAAATTACACCAAAACAATCTAGACTGATGAACAGCACTACAGGTTTGATTTTTACAGGGTGAACTGTTCCTTTAACTGTTGTGGCAGTTTGACAGGAAGCAGCTATGTCTCAGTGCGAATGGTATGGGCCATGTTCAAATAGCGTTCACTGTCAGAATCACCTGAATGACATCTCTTTCCAAGAGCGTCTTCAAACACACTCACCCACTCATCACCATGAACCACCCTGTTCCTTTCTAGTCTTTGTTAGCATTGTGTCCAGCTGAACAGCGGCTGTTCCCTCGCTCATTTCAAGCTGGATTTTCAGTAAACTGGACTCACAGAAACTGAAAAGAAAGCATCTGTTTTCTCTTGCTCTTGCTTGTCTTTTTTGTATAAATATCAACCAATCAGACTTTATTAAGAGATTGTCAAATAGGTGATAAACAGCTGAGTACCAAATTGATAAATTGATTTATTTTAATAATTTTATTTTTTATCTGTAAAAAATATCAAACATTGGCTGCTTGCACAAATCCTGCTCATTGGCTTGGTTTTTGTTTGATCATAAAGATCGAACCTTTGGGCTCTGCTTACTGATTTTCAACATTTTTCGTCACACATTTTTTCTCTCCCCCTCTGCCTCTCTCTTCCATTTCCATTCTCATGGATTAACTTGCTCTATTCCAAATCTCTCTCTCTCCCCCTGCCTCTCTTTTACTCTCCTGTGGTTGCTACTCTCATGATGTCCCGGTGGCAAAGCAGCCATTTGCTGCGTGGGAACCAGCTCCTTTCGATAATGGATGTGCACTCCAGTAGCTTGATAGCCTAGTGGGTTTTTGAGAGGGCCTGATGTCAAGCATCTGGAGAACCGAGTGACATGGAAACATGGCAGCGTGTGATGGGGTTTTTTGGTTTGACTTTTTCTTATGTATTTTTTTAAGCCTGTCTACATGTCTGCTGCGAGCACAGCACAGTTTTCACCTTCTGCTTTCCCTCTACCTCCTTTATGTGTACCTGCAAGTTATCAATGTCACACCAGGCGAGTCTAATCCTGCAGTCATCCAGCACTGAAGCAGAGAGCGTCGCTGCTTCTAGGCAGCCCGGGCCCCGGGTCTAAGTTGTTCTAACATCCACATATCCTCCTGTAGCCTAATCCACCGGAAGACAGGCGGGGAGAAAATGAGGAAGACACATGAGAGGCGAGTTTGTGTGGGAGGGAGATGGTCGTGGCCTGCAGGAGGGAGAAGAGGTCACTGACAAATGAGCAAATGAAAGAGACGAAGAACAAAAAATGAGAGAAGGCAGAATAGGAGGAGGCAGACAGGTAGATGAAGTCGCTCATCTCTCTCTTTTCTGGCAGAACCTCTTCTCTCTGATTGCTCCAATCACAAAAGAGTGAGACAAAAGGTTAAAGCTGCTCTATTCTGAATATTTTCAACTAGCCCCGAGCCAGTGTTCAGTGTTGTATTTGATTTACCTCCCACTGCAGTGACTACGTTCTTGTTTCCATTTATTTTTTTGCTCATTATGGCGTGTTTGTGTTTGAACGGGTGGATGTTTGTTTGTGGCCTGCGCTGTTGCTCCACCTCTTTTCCTGACGTGCTCCATTGATCTGTCTCTAATCTAGTTTTGGCTTCCTGACAGAGCTGACTTCCCCCAGGCATTAATTATGCCTCCATGTGATTTATATCAGTGGGCTCCAGCACCCAGCACTCTCCCCTGCCTAATCCAATCGGATCCACGTCTGTGGCCCAGCCACTGCAGCTCTCACCCAATCAGATATATTGAGTATGTGTCGCAAGTGTTTCCCCCTGCTTACACTCCCCCAGAGCGATCTGTCCTCGACAGCTGCACTACATCCATTGTTTAAAAGTCCTGCTATGTAAAGAATGCACCGTGTCACACCGAAACACAGCTGTTAACAGGGCTGATGTGTCCGGCACAGAGCCTCTAATCCACATAAACTCCTTCTCATGGATGAGAAGTTGATTTTGAAAACAGTATAAGCTGGTATCTAGAGGTACAGCTGATCCACGGATTATTTTACTTCTGAAGATGTGGGAAATAAGTGAACTTATTTTCTTCATTGGGATATCTTTACTAAAACAGGATGACGGGTTGTTTGTAGAAGCTGTCTGACCTGTTTGGTGACATCTGTCAGTCAGGGTACATTTGGATCTACAAAACTAGGCTCAGATGAGCTTTATGGGGAAGCGACAGTGGGACAGCATTATGAGCAGCTCGTCCCTGGGCTACGCTTTCCACGGAGGGAGTGTTCCAAACCTCCTGTCCCCTCCACGCTGTGAGGGCCTGGGGACCCTCAAGAAAAGACTGTCCATGGAAATGCTGCGAGGCTGGGCCCCGGACCTGGGGAGCCTGAGCATGGGGCTTAATCTCAATTTGAGCCCAGTGAAATGGCCCTCGCTAGTTACTGTCTGCAGGTGGAAACAGACCCTGTCAGAGAAGCTGAAGAAGAGACACTGTGGCAGTGAGGACGAATCACAGGTTAGACAGCTTGCACATGCCAAAGGTTTGAAGACTGATTGGCACCCTCCTGTGTGGGAAGGTCTTCAATATATATTCTTAGAATGCTCTGGCATTTGTTGCATCTTTCTTTCAAGCCCTTTAGCTAATTAATATGACAAATTTGACTTTACTTAAGTACAAATTTGAGGTAGTTTTTACTTTACTTAAGTATTTTAATCTCATGCCACTTGCTGTTTCTACTCCACTATGTCAGATGGATATATTGTACTTTTTACTCCACTACAATTATTTGATAACTATAGTTACTAGTTATTTTACACCTTCAGATTTTTGCACAGAAACCATATGACAATGTACAAGTGCATCTCCAATGATTGGTCGATTGATCAGAAAACTAATTGTTAACTATTTGGATAATTGTTTAAGTCATTGTTCATGCAAAAACATTTCAAGGTTCTAGCTTTCTAAATATTAGGACCTGCTGATTTTCCTTTCAATTATTTTTTATTTATTCTATTAATTCAAATATTTCTGCATTGAGTGCTTTTGATACTTACACACATTTTAATATAATGATTATATTAATAATCATGACTTTATTTTAGTAACATTTCCAATTAGGGGCCTTCACTCGTAATAAAGTATGTTCACAGCTTGGTACTTTTACCTATGTAAAGGATCTTAATACTTCCTACACCACTGCTTGTACTGTATTCAAAATAATATTTGTAAGATACCAGCACACATGTTTAACTTCTTCAGTCTCTATTTAAGTGTGTCTGAATCCCACTGAGATTAAGACTCCTCTTCAAGGGCACCCCGTCCCAGAAAGCAGCATTGTGATAAACAGAAGATGCAGACAAACAAAAGTACAAAATAAAGTCACATAAAAAGAGCAAAAGGCAACAGTGCAGTCTCATAGGGCAAAGTTATTGTAATCTGAACTAAACAAAGAGAGCTCCTTAATGACTTTGCCACAAGATCCTTCACTGTAAGTTTAAACACACTGAGAGACCAGCTACATATGCAACAATAATGAAACTGTCCACCGCTCCATATGCTTCCATTTCTTATGTGCAGTGTAATTAGAAATGTAGCTATCCATCCAACAGGTTCACTGAATTTATGGAATTCATTAGATGGAAGATATTTCCTATTAGACTTGGCTTGTATCGGTTAATGGAGAGGCTGGCTGGTGATCTGTCTCATCAACAACCATTGGGCTGTTTTAAGTTTCCACTGAGTTTATTTTCACTGCTCTCTGGGTTGAGACATTAATAGCATAATGATCTTTTTAATTTAAGCTCCACTACATGTTCAGTATCTTCCATCTTACTCTAGAGGTTGGGGTTAAAACTATGGCTCTTTGAGGGAGTATAAGGAAATACGTTTCAAATTAATATATTTTTTTTACTTGATAACTGGCTGTGCAGTGTCCCCCTGTGTAAAGTTAGTCCATTGGTTGCTCTGGTGGGTGAAACCATTTTGAAATGTTTGGGTATGAGGAAGCAGCACAGCCTCTGGCTATTAATGGGACATTTAGAATCGTGGTCTTTTTTTTCATGGTGATTGTTTTTCATGGCAGTGCTCCTGAAAGCTGTTATTCATCAAGGTGACCTGATATTGTTCTGAATCTAACTTAGAATTATTAATTTGTGGAGGACTCATTTTTAACATCTAAATATCGTAAATATAATATTAGAGACTTTTAACATGTCAGTCCAAGGCTATTTTCACATCACAGGGCTTGATGCGCAGTGCAGTTTTTTTCCCCCAGATCTGATCTTCCTTCTGAAACTGTTCACATTCATGTTTGAAGTGACCCATATCTGACATCAGTGTCAATGCTTCTCTGCCCTAAAACACCTCACATGCAACCAGTAATGTCACATACATGTGAGTTTGAACAACAGTGAAAATCATCATATTTATGAAACAGGTATTTGAGGAAAACTTAATGACAAAGTGGTGCAAGCTTCTTCTCCCGAATGATCACCAAAGTAGGAAGTTCCAGTGATGTCATTCTGCAGTAATAATAAGCCATGTGCTTCTGTTTGGAAAAGGTTGTTGCATATTTTTGGAGATATGGCCTACAGGCTGATGTACAAATGGACCTTTGGTCCACTATCTCTCTTAGCAGCCATTGCCAGTATTTCTGTGGAAAGAGAGGTGTTGATGCGGCCAGGGCAGGAGTCAGGAGTGGTGGGGCCGCGATCTGGGAACAGTTCTTCCAAACCTTTGCGTGTCCAGGGCTACACACAGGCAATCTCTGCTGGCGCCTCATGGCAACGCTATCACTGCAAGTAGGCCAGCTGTCCCCATCAGAAAGCGACTGGCAGTCGGGCTCTATTGACTGGCGACGGAGCAGCCTACTGCAGCAGCAAAATGGCTGCGGCAACCTTCTGTTGTTTCTACGGAGTGCTATGACACAGTATGGTGCGTGATCTGCTCCTACACAGTGAAGTATGACGTGAAAAAGCCATGGATGCTTTGGAAAACATTCATGAATTACAATATTTCAATACCCTATTACCCTTCACTAAGGTGTGCATTACATTCAGGCAAACTAAGTACTAAATGACTCCATATATAAATCCTAAATCGAATTTCTCCACATAAGACTGAGGTGTTGCTGTCCCTGGCCAAGGTTTGTGATGAATGATTAATTACATTAACAAAGCAGATGGTCATATCCATCTTCTATATTGACTGACAACCTTCAAAGAGATGATTAATACGGTAATAATAATGACGATGATACATTTTATTCAGAGAGCACTTTTAAAGACATACTCAAAGACACTTCACATGATAAATGAAATAAAAGAAATAACCTAGAAAACTCCAAACACAATACAGACACAAAGTAGCACAGGCTATTAAATCAAACATGAAAACAGTTTTTCAAAGGTGAATGTTATGTAATTTCTTGAACATAGATTGGTGCAGAGGAATGAGGCGGCTGTGGAATAGGCGCTGTCACTCTCAGTCCAGTGTTAGGTCCTGGATGGTGTAGAGTTAGAGGAATAGGGGCGACAGGAAGAAGTGTGGCAGTGGAGAAGGTGGGTGAGGTAGGAGGTGGTTTGGTTATGGAGGGCTTTGAGAGGGAAGAGAAGTTTGAATTGAGTCCATTGTGCGACAGGGAGCCAGTGGAGTTGTTTTAAGAGAGGGATGATGTGGTCACAGGAGGGGGAGTAAATGAGCAGATGAGCAGCGTTCTGGATGTACTGGATGACTTTGGATGATGTACCATAAAGAATGCTATTTAACTAGTCAAGTGTGGATGTGGTGAAGGCATGGATCAAAGTTTCTGAATTACTTCCGCCAAGGAGGTTACATTTTCGGTTCGGTTTGTTTGGCAGTTTGTCTGCAGGGTTACAGAAAAACTACTGGCCTGATTTTCATGATACTGGAAGGGTTGAAGGGGTGTAGCATGGGACAAGGAAGAACCCATTAAATGTTGGAGCTTATCCTGATCATGAGGCAGATACACAAATTATTTTTTTCTTTTGTTGACATTGGGTGACAGGACATTTGGCCATAATGGAATAAATAAATAACACATCATGTTATTTTAGTCTAAGCATTTGATATTTGTGCAAAGTTGTACATGATAATAAAGTATGTTCAGTTTAGAAGTACATAATAAACACACAGCTGAGATGGTGAGGCTTTGGCTTGGCACAGCCATATTTTGACATAATTCAAATGGTTTTAGAAAGATATCCAGATGTATATAGTGATGTGCTTGCAGATTTGCATATAATAGAAAACTGGGCTTTTGGTTTAAGTGGATGTCTGCACTGTCTGAGGTGGAGGGCAGCCCATTTTTTGTGCGGACCACTGCTGAAGCCCTCAGGCATTCTCAGGTTTTCCCCGTTGCGATCGGTCCCACAGAAAGGCATGATCTTGCCCTCTCTGCAGACAGCAGGGTGATAACATCGTCATTCACCCCCACTTGGCTAGGGTGATGGAAATGTGGTGACAGCGTTTAGAGTTGGTTGAATTTAGAGCGCATTCTCTCAGAGATGGTTGGATGTCAGCCTTCAGCACGTCTCATGTGGCTCAGGGATTCAGCAGAGTTCTGTATAAGCATAAGCAAAGAGTCAAAAGAGAAGAGTCCAATGACAGTGCAAAATGAGCAAGAGCAAAGAGGAGAAGCCAGTCATACTTGGGCTTCTTTTTGCTTTATAGTCTTCTTGCAAGAGGGTGTGGTGTCCGGTGTCAGTGGCATGAAACTAAACACCTCCCATCACTGCATCTCTCCTGACTTTTTTCTTTTGTAAAACTTTCTTTCTAAAAGTAATATAAAGTTCATCACACGTGTCTAATTGTCCCATATTTGAAAGCTGGGTTCCTCAGTCGCGGAAGGATACCAAACACCAGTCCTCTGATAATAGGACTGAGTTGAACCCAATAGACTGTGTGAATTACACAGGCACAAATGAATGGCAGTACAATACACCATCTGATACTATGGCAATACATACACACTATGTGTGTGTTTCTGTATGTGTAGACCTATGTGCACACCAAATTAACAAGTTAAATAAAATCAGTACATGTTGTTGTTCCTCAAATTAGAGGACAATGTGCCCCCCTGAGGAAAGAGAAGAGGAGGAAGACAGCAACCCACCTGTTGGCTTGGTGTCGGTGGTTCCTTCATCAAAATCAGCATGTTAACCTGAAAAGTCCCATATTTCCTGCATTATTAACTTATCATCACATGTCAATTAGTGTACATTCAATTTTGCACTGTAAACTCAGTCACTTTGTTTCTTATATGAGTCCTTGATGACAGCCAGATATCGTCCTGACTGGGATACTGGCCCTTAAAAGGTTGGTGTGTTATTTGGTTGTTTGGTCGTTGAATCCTTGCAGGCTAATTCCTTGACCCAGGTCCCATGTGTGCAAGACAATTAGGAAAGGTTCATTCAGTTCTCTGTGAGAGATGTACAACTGGAGTCACCACATTCACCAAGGTTGTGGGTGCGCTGGGAAGAAAAGTGGAGTTGTGAATGGGGAGGCAGAAGTTGTGTGTGGTTTTGGTAAGGACTTTGGGACCACAGTTTGTCAGTTCGTCACAGTTTGGTTTGATAAAGTTGGCCTGCATCCATGTTTTAATTTCAGTAAGGCAGTTGGTGAGGATGAAGTAAGTTGCAATGGTTTTAGTGGACATGTACAGCAGTACATGATATGTAAGCAGTGACAGTGAAGACCATGATGAAGGATGATGTCACCATCCATTGTGGTACTGATATGTTGTCAGCCTTTCACTTATTCACCATTTAAAAGGTGCACTGAATATTAACATCCTGTGTATTAATTACTGTCACTCTCCTGCTGGGACCCAAATGACACTTACGAGCGCAAGCCTCTCTGGCAGCTGCATCTGTGTTCACTGTGGTGAGAACAGTGAGATGGCCCGAGGCAGTTCAACGGTGAAACATGTTTTCTGATATGAGTCTATACTTCAGAACACTGGTTGTGAAATGAAACAATGACAACAAGGTTAAAGTGCTCATTTTCAGTTTTAACAGTTCAGCCAATTTTAATGTTAACACCCTCAAACACTCTTAAAGCTATAAGTCGGCTCTTTAACCAGTTCTTAGATTATTTTTTATTTTCACATCCAGTGAACACAGCTCAGAGCCAAAACAGTACCAAATGTCACAAATAATTCCATACTGCTCTGTATCATTGTCAAATGGATTGTGATAAAACTACTCTGGTGTTTCATAGTACTACAACAGCTTTATCTCAGTAAATGGACATTTTATATAAGTTGTGTTGTCTTGAAGTATAATATGTGGATGTTGCAAAATTTCCTGCAACTAACAGGGATAAAACTGAGGTTCTGATCAGTGGTACAAAAAAAAGCATTTACAAAAGCTGGACAATAAACATGAAGGAAAGAACCTAGGTGTTATCTCCGACCATGACCTGTGCTTTGCACCTCCAGTGAGAAACATCACCAAAAAACATTTTTCCATCTTAGAGATATTGACTGTGTGCAACCTTTTATCTAAAAAAGACACAAAAAACTTTGTTCGTGCTTTCATCTCTAACAGACTTGACCACTGTAATGCCTTGTTGTTCTCAGGCCTCTCAAAGAAATCTGAAAACAAACTTCAGATGATCTAAAATGCAGCAGCACATCTATTCACCAAGTCACTCTGCCTTAGAATTCATGTTAAAATTTTGCTTTTAGTTTTTAAATCTCTTAATGGATTGGCTCCTGACTATTTATTTGATATGTTGGTCAGATACATTCCTTGTAGATCCCCAAGATCCCCTACTTCTGCTCCACTAAATGTCCCCCAGAGTACGGTAATTCTGCATGCTGTGCCATTGGTCCTCATCTCTGGAATAACCTTCCAGAAGATGTCAGACTCTGACTGGGTTGACAGCTTCAAACAAAGTCTTAAAGCCTATTGTTTTAGACTTGCATATATGAAGCTTTTATTTACTGAATTAGTATCAAACTTTTTTTTTTTTTTTTTGGTATTATTTGTCTGTGAGAGTGTGACTATGTATTTAAATCTTACTTACTCTATCCTATACTGTATTTTATCTGTATTTTCTCATTTTATTATATAAAGCACTTGGAGTTGCACTTTCTGTATGAACTGTGCTGTACGAACCAACCAGCTGAAACTTCTCCTGTTTGGAATTGGAGTGTTTGTTAGGAGTTTTTTACCAGGAGCAGAATTATCTGCAGAGGTCTCTTTCTCTCCAAAACAAATGGACCTGGTGATTAAAACAGGCAAAAGCACAGAATAAAGCAGTTTCATGCTAAAAAGTACTTTTCTTATGCACTTGTTGTACAGTTAATGTTTAGTTTGTCCGTTCTGGGCTACTTTAGACACACACACTGGACATTTTAGGGTGGCGTAATGTCCTTTTGGAAACCCATTCATACCTTTGGCAGTACCTTTATGGCTCAGTGGTTGATGCTTTCTGAAACTAATATCACTTGTGTGAGTAAACAGATTGCCTTGCCTCTTCATTGTTTTGTTTGTGTGGTAATTTACAAGCTCAGCCCAGACAAATGTGAGTGCTGAAATATTAATGTTGGCCAACGTCACTGATTGCATACTTAAAACAGAACTAGGGTGCAAATAGCTGCTGTTAGCTCTACTCTTCTTGATACATAACCTTTATTATTGTACAAATGATTTCTGTAACCATCCAAGGAGATTTGGTCAAGTAGAATTTCACGAATGCTCAAATATGTGAATATGGAATCATTTAAGGTATTCTGTCTTGTTTTCTTGTTTTCTATTCAAAAGATATTTAATGTGTTTGAACATTAATTTAGGTTTGCTTCTACTGTACTGACTTAAGCCAAGTTACCATCAGTGGCTACAGTTATGTAACAGTCGCACTCTTCCACAATTATCTTTGCTGCAAGACGTTTATTGTGAAGCAGCTCAGTTTGCGTAACACAAAAACATTTTTTTTAACAATGTCGCTAATCTAGATGAATTCTCAGTTATTTAATGTCAGTAGTTTTATTACATATTATATACTAAATGTGTTGTGACAGACTTTGCATCAGCAGTATTTATGAAGCTATCAAGCAAAGTTATCTTCTTGTTCTTGTTCTTCTTGTAGCTTTAATTGGTTGACTGTACTGCTGGTAATTCTGATTCAACAGATTTTTTTTTCCTGTTAGCAAACTGTAGGTGTAGAAGGCTGGATGATTTAAGACTCAATTTCAGGACACATACCAGGGCTAAACTGTGCTACAGCAATAGAGTTTGAAAAACTGATGACACATGGGAAAAAGAAATAGAAGCTACAACAGAAATGCAGAGCCGTCTAGAAGTGACTGTGTGGATCAAAACTATCACCAGTACTGCTCGTATTCACCACTGCTGAATCAGTTAAATGGGAGTTAAAGTGTTAAATGTCAGAAAATGACAGTTTTGTGGCATTTGTGAGCTGCCAGATCAAAGGTTTTCACTTTTTTGCCTTTGGGATCTCCTGTTCCAAATTTTGATTTCTGAGACACACTGTGGTGTGTGTGTGTGTGTGTGTGTGTGTGTCTGTGTGTCTGTGTGTGCGCGCACTTAAATAGATATGTGTATAAGATGACGCAGCATGACTCAGCTGATGTGTGCAATCATGTTACTACTACTGGACTACATCTCGCAGTTTTGCACAGCCAACATAAAGGCCCTCATTCATCAAACATTTGTAAAAATTATTAAAAATGGTTCCGCAATTTTCATACAAAATATTTGAAATAAATATACACTACATATACTGTATACAAACTTATTTATACTTAAACACAGGTTTATGTTCTTACACTCATATGTACTTATATGAATTCTTTTATATTTCCTCTGCTACCCCTCATTGGAAAGACATTACTGCATGACTCGCTTGTGAAGAGAGCTGCAGATTGTCCTCAAGGATCCTTGTTAAATGCTGCTAGGTATTCAGGCCTGCAGCTTGAAGCTGAACTGTAGGTGCCCCCATGTGGCAAGTTAGATGCATTGCATAATATGCAGTACATATCACTGTACTAAGATACTTTTTAGACAAGGTTCAGTGCACCTTTAGTCCATAGGTTCTTTGTCTGATATAGAGCTTTCAATAGCAATTAATGCATATCATTGCATTTAGATGTTTCAGTCAGTGGAGACAAATATATCATAAGATATATATATATATATGATTTTAAACATATCAAATATATTAAATATAACTATTGAGAGATTGTTTGGATGACTGCATCAGTGTCTTTAAATCATTTTAGACCTGGTGTTCTATGTGTGTGTCAGGTAGAAAGGTCCTCATACATCCATAAAAGCATTGTGTGTGGCACTACTGCATGCACTCGCAATGTTGAGTTACAAAGCAAATCATATCTCTCCACATTTTGATTGAAAACGTCCTCTAAAAAATAATTTGCAGGTAGTGGGGCTCCTAACTGATTAATCATGCCTTTGCAAATCTCCTATAATCTTAGTCCATGAATGAAAAACAAGCCACATGTCGACGGCTCAGGAGGGGAAAATGGTCCATTAAAGCAATTCAAGAGACTTCCTCTTCAATGCAGACAAGATTGTGTTTCTTAGCGACAGAGGCCTGAGTGGCTGAAAGCTGTTCAGTCAAGTGGCACCGACACACTAAATGACTTGTCAGAGTTTGATTGGCTCATCCCAAGTTTGTGTCAAGGGTCAAATGGTATCTGAGCGGAGTGACAATGTAACACTCACAGACACCAAACACACATCTCACACACACACACACACACACACACACACACACACACACACACACACACATCACTGGACTGTGTAGCAACAGAAAGGAAATCAAGTTATTTTATGTAAAAATAATAGTAATAATAATGCATTGTGAACATACTTCATTTATATCTGTGATGGCTTTGACAGCAGCCAGCACTGAGGTTAATATTTACAGGGTTGCTTGTAGACTTTTCTGCCAATGTGACAGCAGCAAAATAAGACGATGCTCTCAGAAGGAGTCTGCCCCTCAGATATGAGTAACGAGGCTTTGTTTAATGCTGATAGTAGTTAGAATTATGCCAGTGTGTCGTATTTTACATTTAAATTTCCAGATAAAGTATCTACATTTATTGCACATGTGCTTACATTATATCATTTGTTTGTCATGGCTTGAGTGTTCAGTATATTGGTTGTGTACTTGGCTATCTGGTGTATTGGTTTGTTTGGTTCAAGTTGTGAAGATTTTGCTGGACACATCACTGCTGAAGATTGTCAAATGGTCCCTGCCACAGTGTTTAGGTGACTGAAAATAGCAGTAAATTGTTAGGTGTTAAGGAAGACCTGAAGATTGCTCTGCTCCTACTGACGATGACGTCTGTGGGTGTCTCTGTTTGTCAATGACTACCTTTTGTTAGAAACAAATACCATAAGTAAAATGGAAGAAAAGCAGCACAGTTGAAAATTCCACCTTTGGTCTCCTGCAGGCACGTCCAAAGTTTGCCCTGGGAGCTAATCTTGGCCTGTGGACTGATTTTATACAGGCTTGTTTTTCAAAATATATTTTATGTAGCCCACCACATATTATGGGTTAATCAAGCAAGTTTACTTTATATGTTCCATTCTTCTCACCTTCATGACCCATATGATGTGAGAAGCAGATGGCCCCCAGGTATTTTCACATTGTCTAATCTGACCCCCAATCAAAAATGTCTGGACACCCCTCACCTTATATTTTATGTATTTTAATACACTGAGATGCAAAATATGGATGGGGAGAATGGGAATTCATACAAATAGCAGCTGCACCTGATTTATTACAGCTGACTGACTGCTGCAGCAGAGGAAACCGTGTCAAAAATGTAATGTCTGGGTAAAGCAGGAGTAAAATCTGCATCATCATAAAGATAGAGACATCATAGCCGCTGAAGGAAAACAGTGATACAAAGTGTTAAAGTTGAGACAGTAAAAACCTTTTGTGGCAACATATATTGCAGCAAATAAAAAGATGCATCACTGAGTTATTTTACAGCAGATCTCTGTTGACTGCCACGACACAAGAAACAAAAGCTACAATGTGACATCCTGTTGTTTTCAAATGATTTTCCCTGTTTTCCATTGATTCTTGCTTAAATATTAATTTTTCATTACTGTTAATGGGACACAACAGCTCCTGACCAGTGCCATATGATTGAAGGAGTCAGTGATACTTATTAATTAGGCCTCTTTTATTGGGTTTTTAAAATCTGTTTACAGAAATCATCCAGTTAACTTTTAGAAAGGTCACCGCCAATTAAATGCAAATGCCTTTGCTTACTCCATGATATTATCCCTGCAAGATAAAGTTATACCTCAATATTAGTTGCAACACCAATGTGCTGATTTACATATCTTTAATCAAAACATAATCCTGGTGTTGTATTACCTAGGGCAGGGTTCAACACTAAGGTTTTTTTTTTCACTTGCCCGGTCGGGCAAGCTGGTCACAGATCTACTTGCCCGAAGTCAGTTTTTACTTGCCCTATAAAAATTGTTTAATTTAAGCAGCTATCAAATAACAAAGACTGCAGTTATTTTCATGTTATGTAATCTTTATTCACACTGTATTTATTAATTAAAACAACATATGTCATGTATTGTAGCTTACTTCCTACACAAAAATGACAGTGTCAGGGCTTAAAGTGAAAAATTTGTCAATCATTCTCCGTCTATAATTTTGCGCCCTACTTGAGCCATGCCCACCTCTATTTATTTTTCACCCCTCTCTCCAGTTCTGCTGTATTAACACCGGGTTTAATATACTTTGCTTCCATCTCTCTGCCCTGCTCTACTCTACTTCAACGCTACTTAGCTCTCTCTCTACTCTACCAGTAGACTACCACATCCACCTGTTGCACAAAACGCACACAGCAGTGTTTCCCCTAGGATGGAGTTGTAGCAGTGGAGGTGAAGCACACGCATGAAAAATAATTTTCACATGCGTGAAATTTTTTTGTATGCTTGGAAAGCACAGCCTGCTGGGATGTTTCTATGTATCTACTGACACCAGAAGGGCTCTTTAGGACTAAGTACATACAGTACATGTGTGCACAGTAATGAGCAGGTGAAATGTCTGTCTAGCTTACATATGAGGTGTCTCAAGATTTAGGAACATACAATTGTATTGAATATAATATATTATGTTATTATATTCATCAGCATGTCAAGTGACTTTTTACTGTTATAACAGTAAAAAGTCACTTGACATGCTGCTGTTTTGTGCTATGACCTATTTAAGTGCTGGAAGTTGTTATTTAGCCTACATGACAACGCCTGAACGCAACACAAGCTCAGCATGAGTGCCGTGCTATGCTGCTGTGCGAGCAGCGTGTTTGTCTGTACATAACAGCAGTCTGTTGATGTTTATTTACACAGTGTCCATAACAATAACTTCGTCAGCTGTCAAACTGCACCGGGCTCGGGGTCAGGTTTGGTCATGTAAATGCGTCCCGAGCCGCTCTAGCGTGCTCATCTGTGTGTGTGGCGGAACTCCGCCGTGCGCGATACAGAGAGCAGAGGAGAATTGTTAACGCGTGACTATATAGAGACAGAAATGACACGATGACATAACACCATAAATAGCATGTTGTTATGTTATTATATGAAGCATTCGTCGTGCAAAATAATATCAATGGGCGCTGTGGGCAGGACATTGTTACACAGCTGTGCCTGTGACTTCAGGCAGAGAGACCGCTGCATCAGAGCCGAAGGAGCACGTTTTAAAATACATCTATTTTATCAATTAATTATTAACTTTTACTATTTTTAGCAACTTGCCCGATCGGGCAAGTGAGTTGTTAGTTTACATGCCCGACCTTGAGTTTTACTTGCCCTGGGCAATCAGGCAATCCTTATTGTTGAGCCCTGCTAGGGTCTACTAGGGCTGATGATACTCTTGATAGACCTGGCGCTCACACACAAGCACTAAGTCTACAAGATGAAGAGAGCTGAAGTACTAAACAAAACCCACTGACACAGTGAGAGCAGGATATGTTTAGTCAGGGGATATGACAACATCGAGATGAATATTAGGTTAAAGTCTCAGATTTTAGTGTCAGATTTGTAGGCTTTAGCTTTTAGAGAGGCAGGAATTAAAATGTGACAGTATTGTCGGACTCACTTTGTTTGTTGTATTGTATAACACGCATATAGATAGCATCAATCTGTGCAGAGCGTAGTGAGGAGTGTTAACAAGGCTATCAGACTGCTGCGTGAGTCATTAAAAGAGCACCCGACTCTACGCTGGCATGTGTGTATGTTGTGGATTTTAATGGGAGCAAAATAAATTATGGTACAAGATGAATAAATTTGTATATTCATAAACTTGTTCCACACACTATAAATACAAACACACCACAACATGAAGGGACAAATACAAATCTGCCCTGAATCCCAAACCTCGTGCATCCCACAGTCAGCCAGCTACTTATCTGCTTTTAGCTCAGAATGTTTTGCTCTGTTTCTTAGAAATAATCTCAGCCTTTAACAGACATGAATGTGATATCGTGAACCCTATATTTTAATTTGGTCTCCATTTGGGAGAAAACATGACCTGATATTCCTTCACAGTATACAACAATGGCATATAGAAGAACAGCTTGAAGACATGTTCTCTGAGATTGTGACTGGATTGGACTGATGATATGATCATTCCCCCTGGTTTGTATTTATATTTTATCATGTTGAAACATTTAAATTTAAGTGGTGGGGACTCACGAAATGACCATAAATAAATCAACTTAATCTGTAGCAGTGACTTTCAAGATGACTTTGGAAAATTTTAGAGACGCCAATTTTCTAAATTATATTTCTAGCTTGTTTGTATTTTATAATTCTGTTTTTAGAAAGCCTTGATTTCCATCTGCTTCTGCCACTGGCATTTTAAGACAGATGATGATGACGACTGTCTCAGGATGTACATGTTCCTGATAAATGTCAATAAAGGTCATGGATCCCATAGTGCCTCTGAACCCCAAACACTGTATGTTCCTTTAATGTCCAATAATGTTGTAAATATAAAGTCTAAAGGTCATGTTATATTTTGACAGTTGGTTATGACTCAGCCTTTAACACTGACCATCCTCCATCGTCAAATGGGGATGAGATCAAGTGCACAGCGATGCAGGAAAGCAACAACATCCCATCATAATCAAATTAGGCATGTGGGTAACCCTGAAAACACATGGAAGAGTGAAGGGGGCATGTCAGAAATGACAGCTGAGCTGAGAGGTCTGTGTTTGTTGATTTGTGCATTTTTTTCTAACTGACCAACCATCCATCCAACCATGCCCCCTGCTGCCCACACACACTCTTCATCTCTTGTTACGATATAACACACACACACACACACACACTCAGGCTGCCCACTGAAGCTCTTTCTCCTACGAGGGCATGCTGTTCACTGCCTCAGTCAGCTCTGATGAGGTATTATTCTCCATCACTGACTGTTTTGTGGCTGTCGCCTCTGGTAGATAGAATGGATAATGATAACGCCCACACACGTACTAAAGCCTCACATAACGGACCATGTGATGGCAGTACCGTGTGCTGTGGAGAAGCGAGGTATCTCTCCATGGATAAACCTCTGTTTTATATCACAGTGTGGAAAGCTGTCATGATGACATCATCTCCATATGAGAATGTGTGTGCTTAAGACACCACAACATGCTGTGTTGTGGTGTGTTTCCTTTTCTCACATCACAGGTAGTGTTGATGCTAAAGCTGAATGTTTTAGCATCCGTTGCTTGCAGCTAAACATCCTGTGACCCTGATTCCATCTGACTGAAGCAGTGGGGGGAGGTGGGAGTCAAGAAATGCAGTTGCTGATCAGATTGAATTAGCATGCTTCCAGTATGTTTAATGCCTAACAAGACGAGCTTTTGTTGCGCTGTGCTCTTCAGCTGTGAGATTGGGTTACGAAGGTTCGGATCAGTGTGAGGATCAGTGGTGTGTGGGATTGGTTGCACTTTTCCCCTCTTCCTGTTTTTCTGTTTTCTGAATCCTTGGAGAAATAGAAGATCTAGAGAGAAAGGAAGGAAGGAAGGAAGGATTTATTGAATCCATTCTGGCATAAACAATAAAGTCGTGCCCATTTAAAAGTGTGAAAGCCTTTTGCTGGAGGTGGATGATATTGTATTCACTTGCCAAGACTTATCTCAGAAGAAGGCACAGGGCACGTGTAGCTCTTTAGTTTGTGAGCTCTTCGAAATTACTAGCTGTTAATTTTTTATGTCCTTCTTTTTTTCTTTATGACAAATGTATTTGCAACTACAGTAGTTACCTCCATATCCGTCATCCAGCAGATACAGAGCAACATTATCATTCATAGAGTGCTGCAGGAATAATGAGCTAGCACTTTAGCACTTCCAGTTCTCCCGTCTCGAAGTCATTGGGTTTTTGGTTAGATGCCTGAAATAAGGTCTGTGGTTAACACAAGCTTAAAGGATTTTAACGTTTGTCTGTTACTGTGGCAGTACATACCCCGCTAGTAAATTTTGAAGCTTTTAAGTGTCTTTAAAAAAGGCAGTTGCTAAAAAGTGGCTAAATGCATTACAACAAACTTGGCTTTACAGCTTTGTTGTAGTGGCAAACTTGAAGTCATGCAACAATGTTGTAGTTCCAGTGTTTCCCAAACTTAGAAGCTATGTTGTTAGCAACCTTTCTGCCTTTCTGTTTTTTTTCTTGTGTGTCTGTCTGTCCCTCTGTATTATTTTTTGTCCCCTCTCCTAAATTCTGAGGTTTTGCCGGTCCATGAATGCAGTGCAGGCAGAACTCTTCATGAGTTTTTTTTTTTTCCTCAGCAGTAACTTAAGTCGTGGGGTGGATAACTGATCAGTTAATCTGATCAGAGCTGATCAAATCAGATTGATGGATGAGAGGAGCAGCTACTGCAGAGGCGAGTGAATGCAAACTATTAGACCTAGTGCAATAAATGGTTAAGTTTCACTTTTACTGCGTCTAATGTTCTGCTGCTCTATCTGTGTCCAGAGTACATTCTGCTGTGTGGTGCAATCAGTAACCGAACAGTAAATACATATCAATAGGGCTTCTAATGAACAGTCCAGCTCCAAAAATACAAAATCAGTATGTAGCGGCAGATGTTGTTATTGGGGCGGATCACCACAGGTAAATGAATGTGTGGGAAAGCCTGAGTTTGTTTATAGCCTAATGTTAGCTTTTTACTTCTGGTGATTTCATTAATGCTTCAAAAATCATAAAAGTCATGTTAATTTGTTAAGATTATCTTGCTGAACAAAACATGTAAGTATCATACATTGTTGTTTGCCACAGAGCTTATTTTCCGCAGTAATTTAAAATCCAATGGTAAAATCCCATTGACTTTTTGTCGAGGGGCAGTACTAACCTCCGGGCTGGCCTACAAATACACGTCATCCCTGCAGCACTCTATTTGGAGTATTGTTTGTGTCCACCTGATGAAAATAGTTCAACAATCATCCTTGTTATATCTGTTTTTTTATGTACTAATTTTATCGATACATATCTGTCTGTCTGCTGTAGAGTGTTGAGCAGGTTGTGTATACTTTGTTTATCAGAGCTTTTTTAGTGAAAACAGCTCTGTGCTGCTGCAGGAGGTTGAGCTGGTGAGAGCTGATTCTGCAGGCTGGAAAACAAAACAGTGAGCTAAAAGAGGCTAAAAAAGGCAGTAGCTCTGAAGTACACTTCAGAGCTGTGCGATAATTGTCTGTGGATTCATCACTCAAAAACACCTTTCACATTTTACATTGTCATTGATCTATTGTTAGTGTAAAAACTGGTGTCACAGAGCTTTGTTTCCCAGGACACTTGAATTCCCAAGGAAAATACTATTCTTCCTCTTCTTCTTCTTCTTCTTCTTGTCTTTGATTCTTCTTCTGCAGCCACACCCACAGTAGCAGTCTAGAGATTTGTAGTTAAAACTCCTGTTGCCTCCATGTCGCAGCAGCACCAACCATGAATTGTTTCTGGAGGTGCGGATGCTGTCAAGTAGCACTGCCAGTTAAGTCATTTATTGACAGAGGGCTGGCAGCCAACGCACAGACAACTCTCTCTCTATCTCCTGCTCTTCTTATCTGCCTCTCCTCTTCCCATCATACTCTTATTCATCTCCCCCCCACCCCCACCCCCCTTTCACCCCATTCTGCCCTCACTCAGCTCCCCCCTCCCTCTTACTCCATTTCACTTTCATCGAGTATCTCTATCTCTCTTTTGCCTTATCCTCCCTCCCCTTTCTCCCTCTCTCTCTCTCATTTATCGTTCTTCCACTCCAGAAGCTCTGACACACACAGTCACACACACACACACACACACACACACACACACACACACACACACACACCCTATGTAGCCCGTACAGCTACAGCAGCCAGCCAGCCAGTCGGTTCATTCATCATTCATTTTGCCAGAGCGAGCAGCTCATACATCAGGCAGGAGCGTGTCTTGTGTTTGATGACTGTACCAGTAAAGCTACAGAAGAGGAACAAAAAGAAGCAGAAGACAAAGTATTGAAGTGAGCGGAGGTTAGTGTTGCGTGACGGCAGCATGACTGCTTACCTGAGCAAACAGCAGAGTTGCTTTGCGGACCTGGATGAAAGGGGGGACTGTGGGGAGGTGCCATGTTCCTTCAGCTGGCATCATCAGCACCCCAACAGTCACCACCATCAGCACTCAAGCCAGCGGTACTATTACGGATCTGTCCCTGGCGGTGCCACCCTTCCCAGAAGGGGGGGCCGGATGGCTGCCTGGCATTTGGACAACATGTCCTCCAGGAGCCCCAGCCGCTTGGCGGCAGTAAGAGCCAAGGGGGGGAGTTGTGACCTGTGGCCCCCTGAGTGTGGCTGCGCCCAGAGCTGGCAGGAGCACTATCAGGTAAAATTGTGTTACTGTCAAAGCTGTTCTCAGCAGATGTGTTGGTGAAGACGAGCAAGCTGTTGGACAGATTTTGTGGCTTTTTTTAGTTTCAGATAGAATTAATGTTGATTATGTCAGAGGAGAACTCAGTTGCACTTTTTAATGAAGGAAACAAATGTTGGACACATCACTGTGTCAGTGGCAGTATTGACTTACATTATTGCAGCATAGTAATGGCAGTTTGGTAAGATAGCATATTTTATTACACATAAACTCAAAATGCCTTACACTGAAAGACAACATATATGATTGGACTGTCACAAACTGCAGTTTATGGGGTTTTTCTCTTGTGGAAAACCTGAATGCTTTTCTTTTTTGTCTGGCAATTATATCAACATGATTTACACATAGTGTAAAGTTTAATTTGAGGCTTCATACCTCAGTCTAATCACAGAGGAGAAATGAGGTTAGTTGTTTGGTGGTTTCCTGCTGAGGGGTAGTCTGGAAGATGTCAGACGTTCCTGTTCAGGCTTGTTAAGAAGCTATAGACCTGTTTTATTGGCTTGATAACCCCAGTGACAGTCTTGCATTTTTACTCCCTTTAGCTTGCAGGCTAGGCATCTGTATAATTGCTGCATGTCAAATCACATCCAGAAATCACTTTTAAGAGCTTTAGTGTGTAGTGCTGTTTGTGTTGTCCCACAGAACTGGTGACTTAAAGGAGTGTATCGACAAAAGTTTTGAGAGCTTTCACCTCAGTTCACTGTGACTGAACTATGGTTTGCTTTTGTGGCAGACACTTCAAACTTTGCTTTTTATTCTGAGTTGACCATTTGTTTCACATCATTTAGTCAAGAAAAGTCAAGTGTTTGGACAAAAGAGTAAAAACACCACATGACAAAAGATGTTAGTGTACTGTAACTAAGTTGTGTTTCCAAATGAAACAACGCAGACAACCATTTCAGATGTCGTTAGGAATTCCAATTAGCAGCATATGTTAGCTTTCAAAGAGGTCAGGGGCTGAATTGTGGGTACATCAGTCACAAAACCTGCAGTAAAAAAACTTGCAATGTCAACAGTCTTGGCAACAATGCACTGTATGCCAAACTAAGAAACTGCACGGCTAAAGAGGAAAAGCATCTGAAAATCAAAACACACAGATGTTTATTATGCACGCATTCAGTAGTTTCCAAATATGGAAACAATGTGGGAAATTTGGTGGCACTGATGGGATTGATTTCCATGTCAGTCAGGTCTGCCATGTGTTCATCTGATCAAAAATCAGAGTAATGAACCAAGCTGGCAATTTGCATCTGATTGCCACTGCAGAATTATTTGTTGACAAGACAGAGATGCATGAATCTCAAATGCTGTGGAAAGAAATTCATTATGTGATGTTTTGCCAATAGCCATTTAATGATTGTATATTGTATCATTTGCCCAGCTCTGTTCTTGAAATATGTTATTAAAGGAACAAGCTTATTAAATCAGAACTGATTAATACTTTTCTGTTGGGCTACGCTGCATATCGACAACAGTCAGTGAGTGACTTGTTTAGAATAGCATTGCAAACTTAAGACACATCTGACATTAACTTTCCCTAGAAGCTGCTCCGATATTTCTGCACACCATGATCTTCACTCACCTGGTCAGTTGCACCGCTTTCTGGTCCTAGGCCAGCGCAACCACCCAGAGGCCCCTCTACTCCATCTCTGAGAAAACTCTACAAATTTAGACAAGAGGCCACAACACCAGCACTACTAGTATACTTGTTTCATTTAATCTGTTAAGCCGAGAAAAAAATCTTAATTTTCTCTGATGCACAACTAGTTAATAAAATCTCTCACATCTGTGTCATCCCTTCAAGGTTCACAAAATTTTAGCCTTCCCCTTTAAGGCCATTAAACAGTGGAACTCCTTCTCCCTTCATGTTAAAACTTCCCCAGATTCTTATCCTCTCTCTGCAGTACTACAAAGGTGTTTAAAGGAGAATCAAAAATGCAATCACCAATTATATTTCAAGAATTGTTGCTAGCTAAGCAGCTAATACGATATGTATCCTGTGACTTTGTACATAGCGATCAACATTTTATGGCTCTTGTGTGTATTGTATATTTTTTGTTATATTGGTTGTATGTTTCTTCACTTGCTCGGCGACTGAGAATGAAAATTAGCTTTTAGCTATGTCCCAGTATAATGCATCAGATTTCAGGTATCGTAATTTATGTTAATTGTAAGTGGTCTAGTGTTCTCAAAAATATTGATTTTTCGATACATATCAATTCTGAACATTTGAGACATTTGCACTCATTTTCCGTATTGTTGATACACCAGCACCAGCTGTGCTTTCTCACTTTCCCATATTGTTAATGTTTGCTACAGTCACTCTGCTGTTCTCTGCTATTAGCCAAGGAAGGAAAAATTGTTGTTTTCACGTTATAGCCTTCTTATATTTATCTTTGAATAACAATTTTAAATTTTATGCCCTCAACGTTCATTTTTCCCTGTGTTATCAAAAAAGAAAGTTGTATCAAATATTGATGTTTTTCAAGGCATTGTATCAAAGTTAGAAATTCCAGCATTGGAGGACACTAATGTGGTCCCTGTCAAATAAACTTTTAAAAGAGTCGCATGGAATCTTTTCCAGTGGCAGTTCTAGGCATCTGCAGCCACTGGTTTGTAGCTTATCAATGCAAAACAAATTTTGGGAATGAATGAAAGAAGATTTTGGAAGTTAACATTACTGCCCGACTGATACTGGATTTAGAGGCCAGTAGTAATATAGATATTTTATAGTTTAAAGGAGTTTAAAAAATATATAGCAGGTATATTTTATATAAACCCATTCAGTTTTGATTAGGATCTCTTATATTGTTTTTAAGCAGCAGAACCAATCTATGTAGTGAGCAGGACATGTAATAGTTTAGAAATAAGCCATAACCACCTCAAATATATCTTTGACATTTCTGTAATATGTAAAATAGTCTCACTTATCCACTGACATATACGCTGATACAGATATAACTGCAATGATAATAATAAAATTGGTCCAAAGCAGCTCTGGGTGGCATCAACAGCAACAAAGACGTAATCAAAGGGAAGGCAGCAGCTCTAATGGCAGTCATAATGAAAGTGTCCATCTCTAACTGTGTGGACATGAGTCTGAATATTCTCTCAGTTAAGCCTCAAGGTGCAGAACTTTCCTCATTATTGACACTACTGTATGTGTTTTATGTAATTATACAAAGGACAGTGTTTTACTCTTTATTAGCTTTCCAGATCCTTTTAAGTGTTTGAGAAAGACATTGGCTGTGACTGTGTATAAATGTCTAAAAACTCAAAAACTTTGGTTTCTTTTTAGGCCGACTGTGATTAGCAGAGCAGAGTGGGGCTGTATTTACAGATGTGTTGAAATTGGAGAGTGATCAGGACTTAATGACTGATAAGTAAGTGTTATCCTTTAGGAATTACACATATATAAAGCCGATGTAGTGCAAAAGTGAATCATAATTGCACATTTAATAGCTGGGATGTGTGTAGTGTTTGTGCAACCATAGCACAAGCGAAATTACCTCAGGCAAGGCCAGTGGGAGGAAATGGGAGGCCATCCATCATGGAGCTGAGGGAGAGGCAAGGCAGAGAGATTACAAATGGGGGGGGGGGGGGGGGGGGGGGCATTACCTGTTCTGTAGTTATTGCACTGCCTTCGAAATGTGGAGAGATGGACAATGACTTTATGCTGGAAACCAGGGACCCTGTATAGACAGCAGGAGATAGAGAGCCTGTAGTGGTAAATTGTAAAGGCATGTTTTAAATGGAAATGTCAAATTTGAAAGTTTAATGTCAGGATCCCTTTTTGAGACTGGATTGAACCTGGTCTCATTTGTCTTGTTAATGTCTGTCTCTAATGCCAAAATTGCTTGTCCTTCATTATTACTTTCCTCTGCTTCACTTGAAGAGATAAATGATGGTTCATTATTGCCAATTAGACCCTGAGGAAGCCATTACTATTATCTTTGCTGGCCAGAAATTTGAAGAGATGACCTTCCAGTTTGAACTTTGTTTCAGTCACATTTTAGGTTGCTTCACTCCTCGAGCTGAGCTTATCTGTCCATGTCCATCACACTCCATTTCCTTCACCTTACTCTAACCCTCCTTTTGAAGCATGCACATCTCACATTGTGTTGTTGACTATTTTTACATGAGATGTCAGTGAATTATTGATACACTCCCCTGTTTTCATGAGCCACTATACATAGTGTTGCTGCTGAATTATTGAGCAAACCTCAACAAGAGCACAAGACTCGACTGAAGAAATACAAGCAGCTCACTCTGTAACATCTTAAGTATGTGATAGGGCATGGTTGGTTTCTGCAGTTTGATGACAGTTTTCACAGTAGCAGTAAGAGTTTTACACCTTCCTCATCATCCGGTAAGTGCTGTGTTATGTCTCAGCTGATGAATGTGTTGTTCTGGTTATCTTCAGCACAGCATCAGAGTGAAACTTACAACATGACAGAAAAACACCGCATTTTGGCAGCTGGTACTCGATTGGTTGAAATAGAAATTAGTCCACATGTTTTATTTGAGTGTTTGCCGGATGATATTCATAAGAAGTTAGCCATGTAGAAGGGGGGTCTGGCCTGAAACCATCAGAGATTTGCCCTGATTAATAGGACACTCTGCATTCAGCCTGTAGGTATAACATAGCATTCAACTGTGACTGTTCTTATTTTCATAGAATATTGTTGGACTGTGATATTATCACTGGTATAGTTTATAGCTCTGTGAGAGCGTCTTAATATATCATGCACAATGTTGCCATGCGGCTGGCTTAATGTGTTGTTGGAGGCAGTTGATCACGTGGTGATGTTAGGAAGCATGAACAAGAGGAGAAATGAGCCTAAGTGCAGTTAAGCATGCCATTTAAGTGCACAGTTGAGTGGCCATTAGCTCTCGGGGGTCTGTGTGTGCATACATGTGGATTCATAGTGGCAGTGGGATCCATGGTAGCTGATATTGGATACTGTAGGGCACAGCAGTGCAAGGAAGTGAATGTTTATGCAGCGTTTAAGTAATTACTGTATATATTTTTAGCAGCTTTTCAGTTTATCGTTGAGACATCAGATGAATGGGGTTTGTTTTTTCCTGAACTATGGTGTAAAATATTAAAGGCCACCCTTAATATTCTGCTGCAGTACAAGTTGCAATGCTAGCATGCCTTTCCACACTGTTGACCTGCACGACTGCTGGCGAACCGACAGGCAGAGGTCAACAGAAAGCATTCAGTGACAAGACTAAGATTAATGACAAATCCTCCTGACCTACAATTGGATTATTTGAACTTCCTGCTCTCCAGCATAATAGAAGAAGATTTACTGTACAAGAGTCTCTTTGTTTCTTCCTCTGCTTCTGTCTGCTGCATGTAGCTGTTTCTGTCTGAGAGAGAAAGTATACGTCCTTTTTGAACACTACCTGCATTACCAAGAAGTAGTGTGTCTATAATAAATGTATGTTATGGGAGAGTACTTTTAATGTTGGCGTTAAAGGATAGTAAAAAGACTACTTTGAGTTAATTTGTGATGTGCTGTTCGCTGTCTCTGAGAGGAGCTGTGAATTCATTCATATGATTAGTGTTCGTGCACGGCAAGCAGATGCGTCTTAATCCCTCTCATCATTCCTCTCACAAAACACCATTTTCCTTCAGTCACTCTCTGGCTGTGCAGTCCTGCAGGGCCGGCCAACTGTAGTCTTTCTTATTGTTGAATTCACTGAGTCAGTCAGTCTCTGTGTGGCTGTTTGTCTCTGTGGTGTTCACAGTCACACACAATTCAGACTCTCTTTTCTGAATGAGCCGGAGTAATCTGATAATTCACATGAACGTGAGTGCTTCAGGATTAAACTGTGCTGCATGTTAATGACCTGAACACACAAACTGGGGGACACTGTGAAATTTAGACTCTATAATTGAATGTAAAAGTTGGATACAATTACTGAATTAAATCTGTGCTGAATTCTCAATATTATGTAGTTTTGGGGAGGTTTAATGTTTTAAATTTGCTGTGCTGGAGAGAAATAAGGCGGTTTTAATTCAGTAATGAGATTTTCAATTTTAATCTTAACATGATGATGTTTTTGTTGTTTTCGTGGGGTGGCGAACAGAGCAGAAAGTTAACTGGGGCGACAGCAGACCTTTAACAAACCAGAAAAAAAACATCACAGAGGGACAATCAAAGAGTTCACGCTGTCTTCTTTCACGTCTACTAAAAAGTGATTAATTATGTCAGATATTCAGACTCTTACTAATTTGTCTTCACTATATGCAAAATTACTGATACATTGATTTGAGCACACTTGGGTATCAGACCAGGCGTGAAAACATGTTGACAAAAGTATTTTAGTGGTAGGGACACTGCATTATTCATTTGATTTGAAAATGATGATAATTTGTGATAATTAAACTTGTGTGTGATCATTCTTGTCGGAGACGCTGGTAATCCCTTCCTCAGTAAAACTTTTCATGGTAGTTATTGGTTTTGTAAGCACCTTTTATGGTAAGTGCTGTTTATTGACAGATCTGCTGTCAGTCAAAGCACATCCAGTGTGTGTATATGTCTGTCCATGGATTATTATTGATGACAAAAATGAATTAATCTGTTCCTCTTCTGTTTCAAGTAAAACAGAATGGAGCTGTATTTTCCAAATGGGGAAATTCATTTGGTCAGAGGTGCATCAAGGGGCCATTATAGAGCGTAACATAAAAAACAAAACATACATATAGTAAAATAAATACACTCCATAAAAGGGACCCTACCGAGGAAACCCATATGTCTGCCTCCCATGGTTACTAAACACACATGCTCCCTAAAAAAAATGCACAGACAAAGCACAGACAAACACACACACACAATTTCACCTACACCTCACGCATAAAGCCTCCTACAGACTGTGAGTTTTTAGCAATATTATAACTTTAGTGTAAGCTACACTGTGACACGGATCTAATAAACTTGGATATGGCAGCCAGTTTGATGTATACAGACTGTACGATGACAGCACCTACTGAATCGCAGACTGTGATGTACAATGCAATAACTTCCCGCAAGGATGCTGCACAGGTTAATACTTCTCCAACTGTGAAGCACAGTATAGAGGGTTACATCAATTAACAACCTGAAGTTTTGTGGGCACTTTATACTGCAGTGTGGCTGTGTTTGCCAGCTGCTGGGTTGCTCACCTGACAGCTGCAGCTCCTCTGCTATTTCCTTCCATGCTTTGTCCTCCTTTAAGAGCTGGAGGACACATCATACAGGCAAGGCTTCTGCTGCCACAACTCAACATTTATTTAACCCGAGTTTCCTTCAGGGCGAGCTGCTATCTGTCTGTTTGTTTGGGTTTAGCATCAGTGCATCATTTCATGCTGCATTTCCATTGGTTGGTTAGTAGATGTAGGTTGTGACAGCATTCACACTGTGAGGTGGTCATCCCAAGTTTCTGACACTGTCAGAGTTTTATCCCAGGCTGTCTTTGATCGCAAGACTGTGACAATGGCCATCCTCGAACCTCTCTCATGGTGCTATGTAGGACCACTGTCCATTTTCATTAACGCTGATCATCTTTCGTCTGGGACAGCCAAAAATCGCACAGTGTATACTGTGCTTAAGACCATTTGTGATAGGGGAGAAGAAATTAAGAAAATATAAAAATGTAATTAAGAAGTTTTGTTTTCATTTGCATTTGCTTATGCACTTTTTAACAGTTTCACTATAATAGAAAATAAATTTGACTTAGTTTAATCAGATAAAAGAAATGATACTAACACATAACAGTTAACTATTAGTGCAGAATAATTACTACTGAATATCATTATAAGATCCGCCAGTGCGCAGTGATGCAGAAATATAAGCATGATAGGTACAGTGTGTAAAATTTCTGGGGATATATTGGCAAAAAGAGAATATAATATAATAAGTATGTTTTCATTTGTGTATAATCACCTGAAACTAAGAATTGTTGTGTTTTTGTTACTTTAGAATGAGCCCTTTATATCGACATACAAAGTGGGTCCTCTTCCACAAAGTCTGCCATGTTGTTTCTACAGTAGTCCAGAAGGGACAAATCAAACACTGGCTCTAAATTGTCTCGTTTCATTTCAAGTTCGCCACAGTAGTTCATGTACATGCTTGGCACATGCGAGAAGTTTCAGTTGGTTGCACTCTACAGCCTCACCACTAGATGTCAGTAAGTCCCCCACACCAGAACTTTAATGGCAAAAGTTACACTGAGGGAATTTATAACCTAATTAAAAAAAAAAATGAAACAGCACAAATGCATTTCTTCAGAATCCATTAACCATTAATCATGCTTACATGGTTTACAGCAGAGCTGCTATGTTTATCTATCTTAATGTACAAATATTCTCAAGCACAAGAAGAAACTGATAAATTGGCTTCTGAGCGTTGAAATGAGCATACACATGGTTTGAGCACAGTACTGTGCATACGCATGGCTGATTAATTAGACCTCATTTATCAATCAAGGGTTGATACTATAAATGAATGGAAGAAAAATCACTTCCTGTTTGTCCTGAGGAAATTCTTTTTACCAGAAAATATTCACTAACTGAAGCAAGGCAAAAAATGTTCATGCCTTGCATTGATTTAAGTTTACTCACCAAAAGGTTGATCTGCAAGTAATATCTGCAAGAACTCGGTCCCAGATTATAGTGGAGTCATGGAACCAGTAGTCTTGTTGTGATGGAGACATGAGTGGACAGGCTGGGTCTCTTGCTGATGACATGTGCTGTCACTGCACTGATGACCAAGCAAACCGTCTCGCCTTTCACAGCATCATGTCAGTCAGCTGCACAGCAGGCATACAGTCTGTACAGTACTATGACTCCATACAATAGCAGTGCATAAATCTTTGTAGCTCAGGATGAAGCCACATGTAAAATATGTGTCCAGCCTACGATTTGTGAGAACTGTTATAGATTCATAGGTTTTCAGTTAGGTGGTGCTCTCATGTTATGCACACAATAATATTATACTGCTTCATATGCATTACATTCTTATTTATTCCAATTATTTACAGGAGAATGATTAGCCATTTCTTTGTTGCTGTCCTTGTTTGTTTGAGCTCTATTCATCTCATGGAGACAAAATCAAAGGACAAATTTCAAAAGAATCTCCGAATGCAACCTTGAGCATCATCTTCTGAAGTCAATCCCATTGGCCCATTCTCAATACCAGATCATCAAATACAGATGCTTTGTCACGCCCTCCGGCACACTTTAGGGTCTTAAGTGTCAACCCATCTGCCATAATACTTGACGCTTAGAGTAGCTGATGTAGTATAAAGAACGAGAAAATCCGTGTAGGTGGATGGGTCAAACAAAACAGGACTTTCACCCAGGAGACTGCAGGTTGTGTCTCCTTTAAAACCACAAGTCAGTGTTGCTTATATTTAATGATATGTAATTCATGTACAGTCATCACACACTGACATCAGTTGGGACGTATTTACGTCAAATTATGTTTTTATTACGTAAGGTACATGATGCGACATGATGTTTTCTCAAAACCTAACCAAGTAGTTCTGTTACGTTAACCACGACTGTTTCACGACATTAATTACATGTTACAGTGTGTTTAAGCTGTGTGTCATAAACAGACACATATTTAACGACCTGGTAATGAAACAGGTTGGTCACATACATCAGGCTCATTGTTAACATACTGTAAGCTGAACTGGTGATCAGATGTTCGGTCACAGCTTTCATGCTGTGGCCTGAAAATCAGAGTTCCTCTCTTGGGAGTCCTGCCTTTAACCTTCTGCTCATTTTCTACAGGCCATCAGGAGAAAGCATTTTGCCTGCACTGTATGACATTGGCTTCATCTCATCCTGCACAATTTATGACTGCAATATTATTACCTGGAGATCAAATTTCCAATATACAATACAGACAAGAGAGCAGTGCTGCAGAGCCATAACAGGTGCAGAGGAAAGTCATCTTGAACTTGAAAGCTGTTAGTTGAATAGGTTCTGACAGTGTTGCAATTGGTGTCGTTAAAATGCGGAAATTTACGTTTCCCTGGCATTCATGGTACATTTCAACACAAGCTGCTGTCCTGTACGAGTCATAAATTCTGTAATCATGATTTTTGGGCATATTTGCTACCAGTGAGGCATATCTCAACCCAATCGCCAGAATAAATGTTGGCATTGTTTTTGCAAATATGTCACATTGCATGTTATTATGTAGTGGATAGGTTGAAAATGTACCTTTTTACAAGGGTGTGGTTAACAGCTTGGTAGGCATTTTGCCTTGGTGACACGCCATCCACCATCTATTTGTTCACAGAAATGTACAGTGCCAACATATTTTTGGCAACTGGGCTGAATATGTACTCTACAGAAACTTACTACATCCACTCATTTACTACTCATGTACTCATCCCTCTCTGTTGTTAATCCTACTGATACAACTGTATCAAGGTGCTGTGTATGAGCGGGGAGTATTTCTGGTGCCATTCAGCAAATGGAAGTCTGTTAAATTGTTGATGATACAGAGATCCACACACTTGTCCCCTGGATACATTTATGGAAAGTAGGACAGTGGTGGGCCCAGGCGTGTCTCCATCACTTAAACCTAAGTCTCCCTCTAATCTCCACCTTCTCTCTCTGTCTTTCTCACAGGCCAGCCCTGCCCCGATAATCGTCAACACAGACACTTTGGAGTCAGTTCCTTATGTGAGTTTGAATTATTTTGTCTTTTTTTTTATGCATGTATTAGTTGTTAGACGATCAATACATCCAGCAGATCAAAGAGTAGCAGCACATTAAAATAATGAACCCACATTTTCCTCTCTGCTCTGCTGCTGAGTTTGAGTTGAGATAGTATATGTGGCGTATTAGTACATTTTGATCTTGTAACATCTTCATAACAAATTAGGGTGCGGTACTGAATTATTGATGTTTGTCATGAATAAATGACACAAGACTTTCTAAAGACCTTCACCTCCACCACTTTTCACAGTATTTTACATCAAAACACCTAAATGCTGCAGCGCAGCACAGAAGCTGAATAAATAACAAATGGGGCTCCAGGAGGTTGTGTATTTTTCATGATCAAATTGTCACATTTGGCAGTTATGTTAACAGTTAATGATTTGTGAAGAAATGAGGACAGGAGCTTCTGCCTCAGTGAGGGACTGTTTTTTTGTACAAGTTGTTTTCCCCCTGTCAGACAACATTACATTGAGGAACTTTGTTCATGTGAGTGGAGATCATATAGTAACATTGAATAATCTCTGCATCTTTTAGTGCTGTTGCTAATTTAGTCTTCAGCTCTTGCTTGCTTCTACAGTCATATTAAGGTCTGATAATAACATCTGATGCTGCTCAAAAATGTTTCCCAACTGGGGTATGATATGCAGCGTCTCATATGCTCGTGTGCCATTCCTGTATGAATGCATAATGACGGAAGAGCTCGCTGCTAATTAATCATCTCAGTCAAACACAGGATGAGACCGACTCCTCTGTAGCTAACCTCCATGCTGCAGAAATAGCAAATGTTTTTTAACCATCACTTTAAATTGTTTCCCCTGAGGTGTCGTCTGTTTAGCATAGAAAGCACCAGTGGCCCTGAAAAATACCTGTCAGCCCCTGCTCAATTTAAGTATGTAGAGTTGGCCTCCTAAGCAAGTGCTTAACATTATCCTCCATGAATATGCTTAAATATAATTATTTAGCATCACTGGTGTGGATTTTCATTTTAAAGCTGTGTTGGTAACGTTTGACATCTTGGCTCAATCTGTTTTCTGTTTCCTCAGGTCAACGGCACAGAAATTGAATATGAGTTTGAGGAAATCACTCTTGAGCGGGTGAGTATCTCGCCTCCCCCACAGCTGTGTTTAACCTCACAAACAATCTATGACAACATGCCTCGGCACTGTGGTACATTCATTTATTTATTTGGATCCCCATTAGCCACTGCTAAGGTAGCTACCACTCTTCCTGGGGTCCACACAAGTAAACATCACATCATAGTGTACAAGAAGTATGTCATTAAAAATTCAAGGCAAAAAGGAACAAAAAAACAAAGATATAGCCATAAGGGGCAACTATGGAGTTCAAGTCATTGTAGACATTTAAAACTTGAGCTGGGTAGGATCAAGACTTTGATGATTTACGACACTGATGCATGTTCACATCTCTACCAGGCCATGCTTTTTTTGGCAACACTGTCACTTCCTGTTGGTCAATTACAGGAACATTTTGGAGACATGCTTCAGTCGCTTAGTTGAAAACATCCAGTGAGTTTGGTGATGTTACAACAAAGTGTCATTGATTTATGGCCAATTTTGCGAAGAACTGGTGGTACCCCATATTGACTGATATTATTTCAAAATGATTGTAGTCTGTTTGTGTAGTGATGTAGTTCAACTTTATTTTTTAGCATATCCTGCAAGTTTTGTGATGATTGGACAAACAATTTCTGATTTATAGTCTGATTTGTGTTATGCCACATCCATTTTTTGCATTTGTGGTGCTCCCTTGTGGTAGATACAAACGAAACTTTGAGGTTATGTTACTGGTTCTTACATAGACATTTCCTGCAAGTTTCGTGATGACTGGCTGAACGGTTATGGTCTGTGTATGTGCTGAGCCACGCCCCCTTTGAAGTTCATTGATTAATGTCTTCATAACGCAATGAGATATCAACAAATTTTTGGTAACTTCATAAGCTTGGTCCAATGATGATCCACAAAAAATGTGGTACAAATTGGACCTAGAGTGTAATAATAACAATAATAATAATGATACCTTTATGTATAAAGCACAAAACAAAACAAGTTACTAAGTGCTTTACATATACATTTAAAAGACAATAAACACATAGTTAATAAAATAATGAATAAAGCAGATGATAATAAAACAACAGTAAAGTCAATAAAAAGCAAGTCTAAAATAATCAGGGCCGAATTCACAAAGAATGAACTGCAGCCGCTGATAGCACCTTGAATTGCACTTCACTTGCACCCACAGTTTGCTCCGTCTTAACGTCCTATTCACAAAGGATATTGTGCTAATGATATACCAGTGCAAACATGCCCACAAAGTTTGGCAGCTGAGTGCAGTTTGCTCCTGATTTGCCCCTGATTGCAATAAGACACACATGGCAAAGTATAAATGCTGGCTTTGCACCAAGAACACCGTGGCAGAACAATGGCAGACTTTGTTTGGCAAAGTACTGAATACTGTATACCCTCATGTAGTGATGTCTGCTGGTGAGTCAGTCTAACAGTGTCGGATGGGTTGAGGCTGTGGATTTGACCAAGTTTGACCACTTTATCACTATTCCATCTCACTTGTAGCTGTTTTTTCGTTATCTTTTGAATTTAATATGAATTATGGAACCGTTTTTGTTCACATTTGTTTCCCCCGTTTCGTAAAATAAATTATTGAAAGTTGCTTTTGAAGTGCGTGACAGAAGTGTGTTTTGAGAACGACCGCAGACTGTCACCTGTTCAATGCATCAGTATCTTCAGATGCCATTAAAGTAATAATGATTATAATAATAATGTCAAAATATTATTCACAGACTGATTTATCAGACGATCACTGCTGCCACGATCACTGGAAAGTCTGGGCGAGAGGCTTCCACAGAGGAGCGCCCAGTTTGCACCAGCTTTCTAAAGACGTTATTTACTTCACTCAAACTGCGTGTGGCTATTAGCGCTGGTGTTAGTGAATTAGAAGTTGTTTATCAATGAGGCTCATTTGCATAGAAAGGGGCAATTTTTGCGCCAAATATATGCATATTACCTCATTTAAATATGTTCAAATAACACCGGAGCACCGAGACACAATCTGCTTGGCAGTGCAGTTAGTGGAGCATTTCACCCTCTGCGCGTGCTTTGTGAATTAGACGGTATCTGTTTGCTCCATTTTTACTGATTTAGCGGCCGCAAAAGCCACGCAATCCTTTTGTGAATTCGGCCCTCAGTTTTTAAAAGTGACTTCAAAGAAGACAGTGTGTTAGCGTTCCTGATCTCCTCTGGCAGGTCATTCCACAACTGAGGGGTCCAAACAGTGAAGGCCCAGTCACCTTTAGTTTTAAGGTTTGATGTTTGAATGGCCAGGAATGACCTGCCAAAGAACTGCAGGTTGCATTCAGCCTTGTAGGAGGTCAGAAGGTCAGTTATATATTCTGGAGCTAATCCCCCTATGAGCCTTAAAAGTGATCATTAGAATTTTAAAATCCACTTTGAGAAGGACTGGAAGCCAATGAAGTGATTTTAAGAACAGCGTGATGTGTTTTCTCCTGTTGGACCTGGTTACGAGTCTGACTGCGGCATTTCGAATCAGCTGAAGTTTGTTGATGTTTTGTTGTGTGACACGAGAAGATTTCAATGCAGTCATCTAACTGGGATGAAGTGTAGGAGGTAAAAAATGTGTTTTTAAAAAAATCAAAATGTTAGAAAATCTAGTCTACCTTTGTGGTGTAATTGCCTTTTTTGAGACACATAAAAGCTTCAAAATTCAAGAGTGGTGTATTTACTGACGTGTTTTATGCCATAGAACAAAACATTAAAGTCTCTTAAGCTTGTGTTAACCACTGACCTTATTTCAGGCATCTAACCAAGCACTTGTTCAAAAAACCTATTGACTTCAGGGCCTGGGAACCTGGAGTGCTAAAATACTTACTCATTACCAGGTTTCAGGACTCATCCCTGGGGCACCTTATTGAGCTGGACCTGTGTGTTGAGTTTTAAGTCTGTCAACCCTATAGTCTGAGGGGCATGGCCTTTCCAAAATTGCATTTTTGGCCCTTAATTATAGCACCCCATCTTGCCACATGGCATTATAATTGTTGAGCAGCATTTGCAAGCAGCTTCAAACCATTGGAGAAAATTTTATGTGTCTACGACACCATCTAACGGGAATTTAAAGAAACTTTTTTGGGAGAAAAAAAACAACACACAAACAATAAGGGTTCAAGCCCTTTGGTAATTCATTGAGAATTTTGATGTAAAGGCAAATATGAAACAGTTTTATCCCTCAAAACACTGTAAAACAATTTGTGTACTGAAGCAAACACAGCATAAAAAGATGACAATACCGCTTACATCACTGTGTAATAACAGGCACACAGTGGAAGCAGTTTTGACAGCTTCAATACAATCAGGAGCAGAGAAGAAGCCGGACCAACAGCAAAGGTTATCGCATCAAACAGCCAACAATGAGAGCACTGTGTCTTCAGAGAGATAAGATATACAGACAGTGGTCAGCCTCCATCCATACTCCAGACCACTAAATTTATCATCAGCCATCAGATGATGGCTAAAACCATCTTGTTTAGTCTCTGAGCATAGACAGGCCTGTGTCTGGTACTCTGGAGTCGTCGCCATGGAGAGCTGAACAGTGCTTTCTGATTCAGCGTTGCAGGCAGCAAGGCCCTGCGGGGACACTCAGTGGGTTTTGTAATCAAGAGAAGTTGCTATTCCCATCAGCAAACAACTTAATCAAAGCTTGACTTTCATTTTGTGAGTGGGCATCCAGGGGATTTTATTTGCAAAGCCGACAAAGTCTTCTCTAAAAGACAAAATGTGACCCGCAGCCTTATAAATACAATATTTCACAGTAAGTCATGATAATAAAGAGCCAGGTTAAGTCAGGACAAGGCTGTGATCTGCACTCACGGCGGGATGCCAGAGTCATTTTGTAATGACAAACTAAAGACTTAACACCCCAGACTGCTCTGTAATCATATTGAGAGCAGTGACACTACAGAGCCATACTGTTAAATCATGCAACAATATTTTATTGACTTTGAAAGAAATTGTTACTTATGCTTTTCAACAGACTTAAAAGTCAGCATTTAAAAATGTCTACTGAATTCACACTTTAAAGGCAGGATGCTTGCAAGGAGATGTCTTTGTTGTTCACATAGTGCTGTCAGAGCACAAGATCTATTTTATTATGTGTGTCAGTGATTCCAAACCAGTGGTACTTGTACACGCGGAGTAAAAAATCCAGTTTCTAGGGGATACATGAAAAGACTGGAAGATCTTAGCTGATTTGAAAAACTAGAAATGAATTATTTAAAAACTGGGAAAAAATATATCCACATATTTGGGTTTAGGGGGAAATAAACAAGTATTCACATACTGATGGTTTCCTATTTTATAGTTAATGTTACCACATATGATGTGGATGGACTTACCAGGTACCTTACAGGTACAATTAAGATTTTGAGTTCCATAAAAATCCTGTTTTAGTCTGTTATGAATGTTAATGTGTTAGGGGATTCATTGTTCTTCAAATAGGCTATAATTGTGATTCTCCTAAAAAAAAAACAACAAATATACAGCTTTAATTTGAAAGAGTACAGTGATTGTTATTAATATAACATTTACTGGGAACAAGTCTTTATAAGTTTAGGGGAGACTCGTTGGCACCTGTACAACACATTTTCATTCAGAGAACTTAAAGTGAGGGTTCAAGAGGCCCCTTTGAAAAATGGCTGTGCCAGTTGTTCTCTTGCCAAAATTTGGCCTAAATTTGGAGCATTTTTAGCCCTCTTTCCAACAAGCTATGCTGACACGTATGGTACCAGTGAATACCACAGATTACCTAGTTTCACTACATACCACTACCTTCATGCTAACTTAAATAATAAGCGTGCCATGGCTTCTTAAAGACAATAAGGCTGGTCTCCAATTATTTTCGGCTGTGGGGGGCGCCACCTGTATCAGGGTGGCCATGACTGTCCTTGGCTGCCCCCCACTTGCATTAGCATTAACATCAGCTTCAATGTAAAAATAACAAACAATTGGCTGTTTGTTCATTGAAAGTATAACAGCAGTGGGAATAATCATTTCTCTGTTACTTCTGCAGTTGGGCTGTTTGTTTAATAAAATGCTAAACACAGAAACGCAATGTTGAAGTGTTGTCCTTTTTGTCACTGACTACTTTTCTTGGCCGCAGGGTAACTCAGGGTTGGGCTTCAGCATTGCTGGAGGGACAGATAACCCACACATCGGTGACGACCCTGGCATTTTCATCACCAAGATCATCCCCGGAGGAGCTGCAGCAGAGGATGGACGACTGAGGTCAGTCACTTACACTTCCCCACGCAGGTTTTAATAAGAGATAACTTGAAAAGTTTTCAGACCCGATGGCGGAAAAACAAAAAAAAACTATGAAGAAACTTGCGTGTCTCAAAAAAAAAATGTCAAAGAGGAAATCCCCTTTAACTGGATACTTAAGAATAATCTCTGTCACCACACACTGGGGACTGGATATATCACTGCTTACTCCACTGCTACACTAAATAATCTACCCTCGGTAATCTTTCATATAAATCATCTTTGAGATATTATACTGCAGTGTCATTTTTCAGTTGCATTTTGAAGTGTATTAAGGACTAAACTTTGTGGCCTGTCTAGCAGTAGCGTTGTTGTAATGTCTCTCAGGGGAACTTTGTGGACACTCTGGTCAGTTTATCTTGCTGATGCCTCATATTTTTATGAGTCTTGAAAACCTATATTTTACCTATATTAACACATGATCATTTTTTGAACGTTTGTCCATAAGAATGTATATTAGGGGTGTCGCCAGAGAACCCACAATACAATATGATCACAATTAAAAAAGCAGTTGATTTTATTATTCTAGCACCAAAACTTGTATTAAACTGTGTATTTGCAAAAATTAAAAGTGTATATCATAAAAGATTGATATTTGGCGTAGGTTTATTGATAGAATATCGCCACGCAAAATATCGCGATACTGTGTTGTATCGATTTTTATCGCCATCCCGAATATATATTAACTATAATTAGATATTACAGAAATTAAACTTTTATTTATTTAATCTGAAGAGTAAGAAAATATTTGACATTTATTTGTTATCGTTATACTTGAGTGTCTTTTCTCTCCAGTTGCTCTGCAACATCAGCGCTGACTTCGCACTGATAGTCTGTACACTAAAACGATTGTCTGTATTGCTTAAGGGTGACCTACCGTCTGTAACAGCATTATTAAATGAGCAGAGGGGATGTGGATACAATCCATCACATCTTTGCTACAGTAGTTTATCAAGGAGGCAAGGACACAACCTGAGCTCATTCATCAATCTACTGGAGTGAAAGGCTTACTTAAAGGAAAACATTTACTACACTGTACTTGACACCATAGATCATGGCAAGTTTAGTAATAACCATCAACACTCTTGTGCTAAGTACGGAACTGAAGAGTCTCAGCCTGACTGACAACAGTTTGGCCTCTAAGAAAATTTGTTGGACCTTTTCTGGTGTAATCTAGAGGTGCATGTGCCAGTAAGTGTGCACCATTTCATCTGCAAACCCCTGACTGTGCTCACTAGACACTAGGTCTTTTAGTTGTTGTTCAAGAAGCAGCATCAGAACGGTCCCATGTAATTACAGCTGACATGGATTGTAGAAATCTGTTTACCGATGTTTATTAGGTACTTATAGACAAGCCAGTTGGATTTCATAAACAAACATATATGTTGATCTAGCACTATTAGCAGCTAGGAAATGCACAATTTCAGAACCCATTGACTTTCAGTCTGAAGAATTTCTAGCTTCTGAGGGCAACTGCCAATATACAGGGGTTTCCAGTGTAGAGAGCAGACAGCTGTGCCAAGACTTCCTCCTTTGTGCATGTTAATTGTTTACAGTCCAATTAGCAACTTGAAATGTGACAATGGAGTTTTGGCTAATCTCTATATACAGATATTTGAATATGAATGCTGATACATTTTAAAAAAGGCAAATAAAAAGTTAGATTGCTATCAGATGCTAAGTGAAGGGTGCCAAGATTGCATTCAGCCAATGCGTTAAGCCTCTTTTCAGGCCCTCCAGGATTTCACAGGCTGTTTGGGGATTGTTGTGGCCTATAAAGCCTGATTCACAGCAGATCTTTTCCAAAAAATGGGATTTATGCTGATGTAATTAAAGACTTTTTTTTTGCAGTGAAATTATGGGAGCAAGGGAAAATAGCAGAAATCGTTGTAATGCTGTCACGGATTGGGAGCTGATTATCTTTAGCATTCAGTGTTTCCCACCAATTTAGGATCTATTTGTGATGTAGGCAGGGGAGGTGTCAGCTAATCACCAACAATCAGCTGTTCCTTCCGTTTACACAGTGCAGAAAGATTGTCCCCGTGAGAGGCTCTGCTCATGCCCCCCCTGCCCATTTAGCACAAGCTAACACAGCACAACGGGATCTCATTCCCACTTGTCTTATTATGCTGCTTGGTGCAGAAGCCTTGCAGCGGTGGTCAACATCCAACACTGAGCCATTTACCTCACACCAACCAGCTCGACTCTGTTGGTAAACCTGTTCATAACCGTGAGGTAACTTTAGCCGTGTGAGGCTAACAGTCTTTATATATAGATTTCTGTTTAGATTAGGAAATGAATTGCTATGTGTCTATTTTGCCAACAGTGGTCACAGTGATGGACTCACTATGGAATTATTTGACAAATTTTATAACAGTGAAGGGAAACACCAGGGATTTTACAGTTTCACATTTTTATTTTTTGGAAACATTTAGAAACTTTTTTAACAAAGAAACAAAAGAAATCAGAATCCTCATATTCTGTATCAATGCCCCCGCCCCCTTTTCTTTTTTCCAGTAGCAGTGATGGATAATGCTGCTTTTGGTTTCTGGCCAGCCACTGTTCTTTTTCCAAGCTGTAGCTCAGGAGCATTACTGTCAGATCACAGATGCTACCGAGGAGCATAATGCATGCACAGCGTCAATCTCAAGCAGATCGCAGAAAAAGCGGGCCGCGCATAAATCACACTTAGCCTAATTGATGGTCACCCACTCCAAGGGGGCGGCAAGACTAATGCATTATGGATGGAGGGGAAGTCTAATCTCTGTGAGGAAGGAGGCCTGATAGGGATTTGGTTTTCTATAACATTATAGAAGCCAGACACACTTCCTGTCAATGCTCTGGGACGCTGTAGCAGAGCACTAAGCATACTTAATGCACCAGCAAGGCTTAAGGGACTGCTTGGAGCATTTTAAGTGTTTCTCGTGGAGTGTGTTGTTTTAGAGAGGTAAAAGCATGAATGCAGTCAGGACTGAAGCCACAATAACACTACCATTTTATTCCTGAAAGATTTCTATTAACCTATATGATACAAATCCTTCATTTATATTTAAAGCTCACACTGTAGAGCCTTTTATTCTTAGTATGCAGGAGGAAATTCTAATTAATCTGTATCCTTATGCTGGAAGACATGATGGGTTAGTACGCAAATCTTTTCGCTCTGCTTTCCACTGGTGGGTGTGTATGTATGCGTGTGTGTGTGTGTGTGTGTGTGTGTGTGTGTGTGTGCTGGGTCCCAGCTGGTTCCTATGAACACCCTCAGGAGAGTTGTGTCCTTGAGTGCCAGGGCATGGATGATTTGGTCGACACCACAGGGGAATTCAAACTGAGCCGCTCGCTGACTCTGATATTTACACACTTGTGTGCTCGCAATCACAGTCTAACCATCGCTATACATAAAAAAAAAAAGAAAAAAGTGTATCATATGCACAACACTGCCTGCAATCTAAAACACGTGTATGAGCACATGTGTCACCACTGCATAGTAAACACAAAGAGCTGCCAACAACCACCCACAGTCACCTCTGCCGTCAATTGCGTGTGCCTGTGTGCATGTGTGTCTACAGGGAGATGTATATTATAGAACTGCTGTGACTATACTGTAAACATGTTAGTTAAAGTACCACTTATTCGATCCAACCTCCTCTGTGTTACATTGTCTCTTAGTTGCTATTTTCTAAGTATAAAATTGTAAAATTGTTCTCATCAGACTTCTTAACCATGTCTCATCTTAAGGGGACCTATTATGCTTTTCCATGTTTTGTGTTATATATATAGTGTTACAATGAAAGATGTTCATATTAAATGTGGCCAGACTTTCAGATAATAAGGAAAACCCCTGTGAGCAACAACCTCAGGTGTCCTACCATACTGAGCTATGTGTTTCCAACTGTTTTTTCCTATTCTGGCTACAGTATGACGCCACTGTGTGCCGGATTTCACTCAACTGCAAGTGTTTACATTATGTAGCCTGCACTGCTCAATGAAGTGTCATGCTAACGTCAGGGAAACATGAAAATTTGGCTTCTCATGTTGTTTATTTCTCCTTGATCTTATATCATATTGCAGCTGGAACATGTCTGGTTGTGTTTTGTTGCTTTTATTAATGATTTTTCATGGTAAAAAGTCATTGTTTTTCTCCGTTACAGTCATTCCCTAGCTGCAATGATGGCGTAGAGACGCCAAGATACTGAAGACTTGGAAATGCTGCCAATCAGAGCAGACTGGGCTTTTTTCAGTGTAGGGGGTTAAAGAGACAGGCACTAAACAGTGCGTTTCAGACAGTAGGGGGAATACAGGTGTTCCAGCACAGACAGTATGAGGAAAATAAAGTGTTTTTTGACCATCAGAGCTTGTAACCTCAAAGCAAAAACCTTAAATACAAGTATACAAGCATAATAGGTCCTATTTAACTGTGATAGTGTTCTTAATAAAAAGCTAATATTGTGAGAATTGGGGCTGCCACTAACAATTATTTTCATTGTCGACTAATCTGTCGATTATTTCTTCAATTAGTCGACTAATCATTTCATTGAAAAATGTGTTAAAATGTTGAAAAATGTTGGTCTGTCTCGCCCAAACCCCAAAATCACGTCATCTAATGTCTTGTTACATACTCACGCCAAAGGGTTTTAGTTCACTGTCACGGGAGAGTGTGTAAAGCTGCCAATATCTGAACGTAAGAAGCTGCAGTAAGAGTATTTTGGGGTACTTTTATAGTACTTTTCTATGAAAAATGACTCAAACCGATTAGTCGACTACTAAAATAGTCACCGTCACCGATTGTTTTAATAGTCGATTAGTCATCGATTAGTCGACTAATCGCGGCAGCCCTAATGTGAATCCATAAAAGCTGAAGGTTCATGACTTTAGAAGTTTTCTTGATTCTGTAAAAAGACCTCCAGGTTAAATGATTTTCTAAAGGTGGCTGCCTATGCACTGTTTTTGAAGAATTAATAGTGTGAATTCAGTCTTGCTTTTAATTTTTACCAATGATAATCATCACCTATCAACGCTGTTTCATTTCCAGAGTTAACGACTGTATTCTACGGGTGAATGACGCAGACGTGTCTGAAGTGTCTCACAGTAAGGCGGTAGAAGCCCTGAAGGTTGCAGGTTCTATTGTTAGGCTGTATGTGCGGCGCCGCAGGCCAATGCTTGAGACCATCATTGAGATTAAACTCATCAAAGGACCAAAAGGTGGGCACATACACACACACACACACACACACACAAACACACAAACACACACACACACACGCACACACATTGATGTCATGTAAATTCTGCCAATAAGAGCGGTCATCAGATTGATTCAATTTTACCACTCAATGTTAGTGCAACATGTTTTGTGTATGGCATTAAAAAATAAAATGTATTTGGGTTAAATTTATTTTCTTTGATTATGTGTCCCAGTTTAGCTGAACAGATTCCAAACAGGGTTTTCCTGTGCTCAGTAAAAGAAAATGGTGGTACATGATGCTGCAGCGGGAGACAGTATTGCTTTGTTTTTGGGGTGGTTGTGGTTTACCCAAAGTACAGCAAACTGTTTACTGTAAAACTGCTCCTCTAACCATGATAATCATATAATGGTGATATTGTCTTATGCCTAACATAAATCCGTCATGCACGCAACCCAGAAACTAACCCACTGCTTTCATATATGCAAACACACACACACAGGGCTTGGCTTCAGTATTGCAGGTGGAGTTGGAAACCAGCACATCCCTGGTGACAACAGCATATACGTCACCAAGATCATTGATGGCGGGGCAGCACTGAAGGATGGTCGACTACAAGTAGGAGACAGGCTATTAATGGTGAGTCCACAATTCTGTTTTTTAAGAGCTTGCAGGAGGATATACCATAAAATTGATGTTTTTATTACAAGTTTATTTTCACAGATTATTGCAGATGAAAACACAGCACACACACACATATGTCAGTGTTGGGTCAGACCATAAACTGCATATAAAGATGGACGACATGACACATCTCACATCCCATGGTGGCTGGCTTCAGTATAGATGTTCATGGTCTCCATGTTAGTGGATGGGACATGATGAACTAAAAACTCAAAGTACACCTCAAATAAATTTTCCAAAAGGTTGTTTTTGTCATATAATGTAGTTTTTATCACACTGCTGTATCTTCAAGTGTTCGTTTTTCTGATAAGTATGGTTTTAATTAGTTATTTAATGCTATAAAACAGAGATTACAACATGAATGACAACTGTGTTAGCCAAGTGGCGCTGCTCAAGATTGGTTGCACGGATGTTTGAGCAGGAAACTATATACCGTGGAGATCGCTACTTTGCAGACTTTGGCTCTGAATAACGTCACCAGAGCAAGATGGTAGCAGCCATATCTAGGATATTTTAGCTTCACCTCTGCACAGTGGGGTTATATATACATCTTTATATTTAGTCTATGGGTCAGACTTTGAAATGTAGTCAGTTACTAATTAGTAACATAATCCCTTGGATAACAAAAAGAAAATGTATCTAATCTGAATTGTGGATTGCTTCCAAATCGAACATATAAAATATTGCATCTTATACAAAAAATGGATGCAGCCACAAAAAATCAGTTTCAGGAATATCCTTTTTTTCTGTAAACATTTAAATTCAAATTCAAGTAAAATGCATTTTGCATATTCAGCACTTACAGTTGGTCAAATCAAATTCTAACAATATAATTTAATATAATATCGGCTGGTCATCAGTATCTGCTGATATTGGCTTTAAAATGAACTATTGTAACACACTGATAACATCGGTTCATCATCGGTTTCGGCCAATATCTGCTTCAAAATGAATTAAAACAAAATCGGCCAGCATGCTTTTTCTTATTTTGCACAATAAATGAATATAACATACGTTGAAAAGCATTCTATTTCATGTCTCCATCTACTGGTGGGCCATCACAATAAGAGTATGCATGCATAATATGATGTTAATTGTGCTACAGAAGAGACTTTTGATGATCACTAAAATTAGGTGGAGAGAAGTGGATATATTGATATCAGTATCAGTTATCAGCCAAATGAGTTGTTACAGATCAGCATATTCGATATCACCAAAAAATCCAATATTGTGCATCCCTATCAAATTACCCTTAAATTACATTTTAAAATTTGAAGTGATGGCAATATTGCCAAAAATGGAAGGCTGTTTGAGAAGGACTTCTGCTGCTCAGATCTAACATCTTGACTCAGCATTGTTACTTTTTCTCCAGTCATGTCCGTCACAGAGGGGAACACTTGTCTGAGAAACCTGCACAAGTTAGATGCACTTTTCAGTAGCACTGGTTGGACATGTAATCAACTAATATAAGTATAATGTAATTACACATTCTTGCAAATGTAATCTGGGTTGATTACAGTTACCTATTTTTTGTAATCTAATAAAAATCCCAATTATGTGGTTTCATGAATCAGGTTGCAGCCAACAACAACCATCCTGGGGCTTTGGTCTAAATGATAATTAAGTGATGAAATAAGTCCCTGGCACACATTTTGAAAGCAACAAAGTGGCAACCTACTGGCTCCGAGTAGAACAGAAAGCTTTCTCTTGAGGAGGGCATCCCTCTTGCTTAACTAGCGCTTAATTTAATTACCATTCTACTGTCGTGTTCTCACCCGAACACCATCTGTCATAATCCAGTCTCCTGCAGGCAGGGAGCACGCCGGACTGATCTGAACTGAGCGGCAGTAAGCAAACACAAGGCAGCCTCTAAAACTCCTGATTAAACAAATAAGGACTGTGTCTGTGTCCGGACAGGTAAACAACTACAGTCTGGAGGAAGTGTCTCACGAAGAGGCTGTGGCCATTTTGAAGAACACGTCGGACGTGGTCTACCTAAAGGTGGGAAAGCCCACCAATGTCTACCTATCAGATCCCTATGGGCCTCCTGATATCACACACTGTAAGTCCTCGCCTCTTGTATTTGAGCTGAGTAGTCACCAGCTGACTTGTCATCTGCTGGTGGAATAGTTTAACCAGATTGCAGAGAGCATTTCTAATTGTAAAGGCTGTTGAAATGTTTCATGTGTAATGTTAGAATATGTGTGCAATGAGAGCATGATTGTGAATCACTTATACTTAACAAAAACAAAAAAAGGCATTTAAGCTGCATTCAGTGATTTTTGGCACACACAACCCTGACATTTATCATCAAAACAACCAAGCTAAAAGAGGCCAAAGAGCTCCACTGAACTGCAGAATCGGGTAACAACTCACTGCACTTAACCTCATTAATTTGCCTCTGGACTTATTGTACATATCCCTGTAAAATTTCAATGTTATTCAGTCAGTAACTTGACCTCAGATTTGTGGAAAAGCAGTTTATAGCACTATCTTTAATGTACAGTTAGATACATTTATGAAAATCATTTGAAGCTGTACAATGGGGCCTTTGCTTGCACTCTGTATTTTGTGGGAGGTTCTTTGTTTTTCAGAGAATACAGTATTTTAATATTAGATGAAACTTCTGCTTTTATAAAAAACAATTCAGTATTGCAGTCAGATTTTAACACAAAATGACTGTATCTTGTGTGCAGGAATACCTTCTTGGCATGGTGGAAATGTGTCAGCTTGTTTGTCAGTTTAAGCAGCTGCCTCTTTTTTAACACGCTCTCTCTCTCTCTCTTCCTCCACAGCTTTTTCTCCAGCCATGGAAAATCATATCTCTTCCCCCATCAACAGTGGCACTCTGGAGTACAAGTCTGGTCTCCCTCCCATCTCCCCCGGGAGTTATTCCCCCCTTCCTAAGCACTTACTGGGGGAAGAGGATATAAACAGGTTGGATGGTTTTTCCTTCTTACGGTAATTACCTCCTTTCCTACCAGACAACTAGAACTACAGGTAGAAGATTTGTCCACCCCGCTCCTCCTGTCTCCCCCTTGTCCTGAGTGATGTGTGTTTGCGTGGCAATTTAAAAATGAATCAAAACTCCATATGGAGTTATGATGAAATTTAAAAGTGTCTCGTATTTCTCTGTGTTTTTGTCACTTTTTTTTAAAATCTCTAATCCCAAAGTGTGTGTCCAGTGTTGCCCACAGTGTTTTTCAAAAATATCCTCAAAAAAAACAACAAAAAAAAACTGTTTTTGATATGATAGGTGGGTCCCTTGATCACAAATCTGGATCTGCAACATTACATCATCACATTCACCAAACAATATTTATAAAATAAAGGGTCTCCAGAAACAAATTTTTGAAAACCACTGTTCTGCTGTAATCCTGTGCTTCTGTTGTACTGTGTTGTGTTTGCGTCTGAATGCCTCTTTTTATTATTTCTTCCTGGACTATGTGTTGTTTAGTGCCATTGTGACGCACACCTGGAAACCTTTGGGGCATCAGGGAATTGCTTTATAATGAAACACAATGAGCCATGGTACTTTAATCATGTTTTGGTGTTGGTGGTGTGAGCTGTGCTTTTAAAATATTTTGGAAATTTTGGTTATCAGCAAAAATGATGTTGTTGTGTTAAAGGTTGTCTCAGGTCCAACAGCAGTGACATCACAGTTGAATACATTTGCGCAATCAGTGGCAGAGACAGGTGTTGTCTTGCTGTTTCATCGCTGCTTTGTTGTGTATTTTCCAGGCATCAGTTGAGATTTTTGGTTTGCCAAAAAATGAAAAACAACCAGATATATAATTTATCTGACTCATGGTTCATACCTGTTGTTAGAGGATTTGTCATCTCAGGAGCTGAGATGACAAACCCTTTGTTATGTCTGTAAAGATAAGCTACACTGCGGTATCACTGCTACAATCACCATTTTAATGACGCAGTGCAGTAAAGTGACAGAAACAGACCCAGAAGTTTATATACAGTACAGGCCAAAAGTTTGGACACACCTTCTCATTCAATGCGTTTTCTTTATTTTCATGACTATTTACATTGTAGATTCTCACTGAAGGCATCAAAACTATGAATGAACACATGTGGAGTTATGTACTTAACAAAAAAAAGTGAAATAACTGAAAACATGTTTTATATTCTAGTTTCTTCAAAATAGCCACCCTTTGCTCTGATTACTGCTTTGCACACTCTTAGCATTCTCTCGATGAGCTTCAAGAGGTAGTCACCTGAAATGGTTTCCACTTCACAGGTGTGCCTTATCAGGGTTAATTAGTGGAATTTCTTGCTTTATCAATGGGGTTGGGACCATCAGCTGTGTTGTGCAGAAGTCAGGTTAATACACAGCCGACAGCCCTATTGGACAACTGTTAAAATTCATATTATGGCAAGAACCAATCAGCTAACTAAAGAAAAACGAGTGGCCATCATTACTTTAAGAAATGAAGGTCAGTCAGTCCGGAAAATTGCAAAAACTTTAAATGTGTCCCCAAGTGGAGTCGCAAAAACCATCAAGTGCTACAACGAAACTGGCACACATGAGGACCGACCCAGGAAAGGAAGACCAAGAGTCACCTCTGCTTCTGAGGATAAGTTCATCCGAGTCACCAGCCTCAGAAATGGCAAGTTAACAGCAGCTCAGATCAGAGACCAGATGAATGCCACACAGAGTTCTAGCAGCAGACCCATCTCTAGAACAACTGTTAAGAGGAGACTGCGCGAATCAGGCCTTCATGGTCAAATAGCTGCTGGGAAACCACTGCTAAGGAGAGGCAACAAGCAGAAGAGATTTGTTTGGGCCAAGAAACACAAGGAATGGACATTAGACCAGTGGAAATCTGTGCTTTGGTCTGATGAGTCCAAATTTGAGATCTTTGGTTCCAACCGCCGTGTCTTTGTGAGACGCAGAAAAGGTGAACGGATGGATTCCACATGCCTGGTTCCCACTGTGAAGCATGGAGGAGGAGGTGTGATGGTGTGGGGGTGTTTTGCTGGTGACACTGTTGGGGATTTATTCAAAATTGAAGGCACACTGAACCAGCATGGCTACCACAGCATCCTGCAGCGACATGCCATCCCATCCGGTTTGCGTTTAGTTGGACGATCATTTATTTTTCAACAGGACAATGACCCCAAACACACCTCCAGGCTGTGTAAGGGCTATTTGACCAAGAAGGAGAGTGATGGAGTGCTGCGGCAGATGACCTGGCCTCCACAGTCACCGGACCTGAACCCAATCGAGATGGTTTGGGGTGAGCTGGACCGCAGAGTGAAGGCAAAGGGGCCAACAAGTGCTAAATACCTCTGGGAACTCCTTCAAGACTGTTGGAAAACCATTTCAGGTGACTACCTCTTGAAGCTCATGGAGAGAATGCCAAGAGTGTGCAAAGCAGTAATCAGAGCAACTAGAGAAACTAGAATATAAAACATGTTTTCAGTTATTTCACCTTTTTTTGTTAAGTACATAACTCCACATGTGTTCATTCATAGTTTTGATGCCTTCAGTGAGAATCTACAATGTAAATAGTCATGAAAATAAAGAAAACGCATTGAATGAGAAGGTGTGTCCAAACTTTTGGCCTGTACTGTATGTGTGTGGGCAGAAAAAACTATGAACCAACAGCATAAATCAGCTGTGAGGGATTAAAAACGATGCCAGAAAATTTTACAACATGTAGGAGAGCTGTTAAAGTATCAAAGGTGCTACAAATACTTAGCACTAAATAAAATTTTAAAGCTTTTTAGTAACATTTTTCTAAGCTTTTTGGTTCTTAATGAACAGTGGAAATTGACTTACATTAACTTACATGAACTCTGAAAGTTCCAGTTTGTTATTTGGCAGTCAAAAAATGTCTGCTGTGTTTGCTCTCTCAGTTTGTTCCCCTTTCCTCGTGTATTTACTACCTGTTGGGTTTTTATCAGTCACTCCTCTCCCAGAGCTGCTCCCAGTACAAACAGAAAAAAGCTTAAGACGTCTCACTCGAGTGAGTCACAGCCAAACATTAGCAGCTCCCCACCTCAGCTGCCCCGACACCTAATCCCATAGCAAGCTGCCACAAGGCTCCCAACCACATGGGCCTAATTTCCTATCAAGTCAAATCTGAGAGTAAAGCGTCTGTGTTTCTGCTCACCTGCTGCTGATCAAACATAAGGTCTGGTCTCAGTGGCAGCCTCAGCTGCTCTGTTGATGAGTTATATGTCATTGTGGTTGAGAAATGGCATACCAAAGAAGATTTTTAGGCAGCACATCAAGGACAATGGGTATATATCACCATGAACAAATGAATATAAACACTCTATAATGCTTCTCTGTTAGATGAGGTCAGTGTTGCATGCAAGAATTATGTTGTGTTGTCATATTTCATCTCCAAAATAAAGAGCAGTGGAGGAATATTGCAGCAGAGTGATAACAAAAGCTCATTTCAGAGGATAACTGAAGGACCCCTGTGTTAAGCTTTGTTGAGTGAAGGATTAGTCCTCCATTCTCTTTGGAGTTAAGAGGTTTACTATTCGCTCTTGGTCAAGGTGCATCCCTAATAGCCTTTGAGATTACCTTGCCGACCTAAAGTGAAGCACTCTTCAGTGTCTTCTAGGGGAATATATAGGCAGAAATTGAATATAATATAATGAGTACTGTACGTTTTTTTTTTATCATGTACTCACTTGAAAATATGAATTGTTATATTTATGTTAGAATGAGCCATTTATATCTACATAGGGAGTGGGTCCTTGTCTAGGCAGATGGTCATGTTGCATTGCCATGCTTCTACAGTAGCCCAGAACAGACAAACTAAACACTGGCTGTAGATAGGGCCATTAGCGTTTTCACGTCAGCCACCATAGTTAGAATCCCTCCTGTGACGAGTAGCATCAGAAAAACACTGCTTTTTTAAAGTTGAAAAAGCTTATTCAGTGTTCTCACTGGTTTTACGTATTCATCTGGTCCTTTTGTTTAGGTGAGGAAGAGACCGCCGCAGATCATTCAGCTCCCGCTAAAAACCTCCTGAACAATAAACGCTGGAGGAATTCTAACCGGGAGAAGCTTCAGCTGGTTGCAATCTGCAATTGTCACCACTAGAAAACATTAAATCCCCCTAAATCTTTCACACTGTTCCTTTACAACAAACAAGTTGATCTTTTTTTTTTTTACAGCTGATTATGCACCTGAGCTTTACTAATTTTATCACTTATGTGAAAAGCCAAAAAGTGCTCTCAATAAGCTGAAATCTAAATTCTGAGGGAAACCCTTCTGCTTGATTAACCAACAGCAGAGAGCTCTGGCAACTAAGACCCCACAGACTTACCTTTTAAATCCTGTTCTCATAGCAATTTGGAGCCATGCAGCTCATGGACTAAAAGTCCTCATGAAAAGACCGAGATGGGACAAACACGCTAATGGCCCTATCTACAGCCTGTGTTTAGTTTGTCTGTTCTGGGCTTCTGTAGAAACATGGTTGTGCAACATGGCGACCTCAGTAGACGAGGACCTGCTCCCTATGTAGATATAAACAGTTCATTCTAAGGTAACTAAAACACAATAATTCTTATTTTGTTGGAAATATACACTAAAGAAAACATACTCATTATGTTGTATTCCATTTATGCCACTATATCCACCTAAATCCTACACACTAGACCTTAAAGTTATCCCCTGCCTCACAAGCCATTTACAAATCAAAAGTTTTGGCAGTGCCTTAGCAATAACCTTCTCCCATTATTGTTTTAAGATAGAAGTCTGATACAGAGTCTTTCGTACTGAAGCTGCTGATTGAGAATATTTTTCACAGAGTTCAGTATCTTTGAATATGATCACCATAAGTATTCAATGTGTTTTCAGAGATCTGTATCCTAGTCAGGGTGGAAAAGCCTCTGAAGCAGCATTTAACATGAACTAGGCTGCTATCTGTTTAACTTTTTCTTGAACCCAGGCACCTGTTAGCCTTCACAAGAGCATCAGCAGTAGGTGTGCAAAGTCCTCCAGTGGGCCTGACTGGACCCTTTGGCAGGGCAATTCTGGCTTGCAGACCATATGTTTTATACCCTTGTATAGGCAATGTATTGCTGTCCAAATTCTTTTGAAGCTTTGTCTTTAGTTATTTTCACCCTATTTCCTGGTGTTTGGAACAACCTCTTTTTTAGTAGAGTAGCTACTTCAGATCATCTGCACGATTGTCTACAATTATCCTTTGAAACGTTAGTGCACAGTCACTGTCCTTTTAAGCATCTGAACTCCAAAACTTGGCTGAGTTAAAGGCTGATGAATAAAATAAAAAGAGGAATGAACTGCACCTCCACAGGCCAGCTGTACAGTCCCTTCCAGACTCTAAATGGCACCTACAGGTCCTTACAAGGTCACTGTGTTTTGGTCTGGTGTGGACTGACTGGCTGCCTCAGCTCAGCTCTTTGCAATATGAATGATTCAGCAGGAGAAACGAAGCCAACTATGCAGACCTCTCTGACTTCTGCATCTCAACACTGGGTTGTACAGTTTTTTCAAATGCTAACAAGCATCGGTCAATACTAAAGACACTTTTTCAAAACTCTTCATACTTAGTACTTTACCAACATGCATTTGGTCAAACAGTTTATCTCACCTCCAAAACTCATTAAACCACCAAAACACTTAGCACTAAGCTTGTTGAGTCAAAACACTGGCAACTGTTCTCACTCTGAAAGCAAACACTGTCACTAATAACACACTGACCTAAAAACACTAACATCAGACAGCATTCCACAAACAATGAACTTTATCTTTGAAATTTGTATGATTTGTCACATAAATCAGTATTTCATTACAAAATAAGAATATCACCTTTTCCCTTTATTGACTGTACTAAAGTGTGTGTAACAAGAGTGAATCAGAAATGCAGTTATTTGCTTCAGTATTCTTTTTTCTTTTATCTTTACAAATAATAATTAACTTGTGAGAGAAAAAAACTGACGAAAAAAAAAATAAATTTGGGGCTGCGAAAACTAAATATTAATTGTAGCTGCTGCGCAGTGATGGGTCGGGTCCGGGCATTTTTAGGCAATTCTGAGCAACAAGCAGAAGAATTGGAAGACATTTAGCAACACAATCTGCCTTTTGCATCAGCTGAGGCTTGAACTCACAACCTCTGAGACTAAGAATCAATTTCTATCTCACTGAGCTAATTAGTCAGTGACAATTCATGTGTAGCTTCATAAACTGACTAAGCCAGACGTGCAGGTTTGGCAGCCGTCCATGCATGGAAAAGCAGATTTCAAACCACTGTAAAAAATTCAGTTATCAAAACAAAAATCTAAAAATAGACGTATTGCATCTAGACAGCATGGAGATGTTGGTGATTTGTTTGTAACCATGATTGATTTGCTCCATAAGTGAAAAACTGATGTTTAAAATTGCCATTTTTACATTGACTCCAATTGTTCACATTAGAGCAAAATTCAACATGAACATTAAAGATTTATTTAGCAAGAATTTGCATGTATATGTTTACAGTACTGTTTACAGTCAAACATTTTGATGCACTGTAGGCTCAATTTTTGATAAATCAAAAATCCGAGAAACGTAGTTTTTGTAGGACAGTCTGAAGATGCTCTGTAGCACGTTTGGTGTCAATTGAGCAAAAATTGTGGGAGGAGATAGGTTTAAGAATTTTTACAGTTTTTGAAAAAACAGAGTGATGAACTTCATAATTTTTAACAGGTTTAAATGTTCAAAAGTTTCTTCAGTATTGGGGCTACAGTTTGATGAAAGTTGTGAAGTTGTAGCACGCATGGTTGATTTGTTATGAATTTTTAAGGTTTTGAACTTTAGACGCTTGCTGTAGCGCCACCATCAGGACTATTGGCTTGAGTTTACAGCTGAGGATATCTGGCATGAGACTGGATCTTTGTGCAAAGTTTGGTGAGTTTTCACCCATGGGAAGTATGATTTCCTCGGAAGAAGAAAGAAGAAGAATACCTAGGATTACAATAGTGTCCTGGCAGCTTAGCTGCCCGGACCCTAATAATAATAATTCTGAAGCCCTTTTGTCTGTTTGGTAACAAGACAAAAACAGTACACCTGGGAAAGTTTCCAGCTGTGTTTGGAATGATTATTATTTCATTTTATTGTAAATATTCTTCCAAGACTTTCTCTGTATTTCAATATGGTTATTGCAGAAATGCACGGAATTTGCCATCACTCTGTTTCAAATGTGTTTTAACTGTGAAGAAAACATTGTGTTAGCATTTGGATAATGTGCTGCAGATATATAGTGCTTTGCAGGTGGTGGATTATGAATGAGACAAGAGTTCATGGATTTTGGAAAATGTGGTCATCGAATGCATTTTGTGTGAAAGCATTAAAAGATTATTCACAGCTTGGTTCACACAGACTTCTGTTTTACTGACTCTGTGAAGAGTTTTGACAACCTGACTTTATTTTTGACTGATGCATTGTAGCAGGTGAAAAAAACACTTGTATTGAGACTCAGTAGAAGCAGAATCCAGGGGTCAAACAAAGTATAAAATCTGGTATAAAATATTTGGTTCTCAGCATGTTTTTGACCACTTGCCTTATATGAAACATCATTTACATTTCTGATCTCTGATCTTTGACATGCATTAAACTGTGTCAGCCCAAGAGCCAGAAAAATATGTATTGTATGATTCTGCAAATCACAGATACATTACATTTGCACATTATTATGTAGCGGATATGTTGAAACTTTACTTTTCAACAATGCTGTGGTTAACGTGGTTAGGGTCAGCCACAAAAAACACCTTGTCATGGTTAGAAAAAGATCAGGTTTTGGCTTAAAATACCGTTTTAGGGGGGCACAATCTCAGCCACACAGTAATGTCTTATTAAAAAACAACAGCATCTTCTGTGGAGAAAAAGGGTTGCCAAAACAACAACCACAACAGGGTACACTGTACAAATAAGCCAGAAAGTGAACACAATAACTGCAGGGAGTTTGTGGTAAACAGGCAATTTGAATTAAATTTCAGCAGATTATTTCCTGTGAATATTGCATCAAAGATGAGTTTTCCTGTCAATTTTATTAACTTTTAATACAGTCCTCTCTGTTTTTTACTTAATAGGCTTATTTTTTGACAAATTCAGTGTCTTACTCTCCCTGTTATATTTGCTCTTTGGTTGTTCTAAGCAGAAGCAGAAAGTGAAGGCTCTGTGAATATAGCTTTTATTCAAGTATTCACCATGCCCTTATCCTGTGAGGGTTTTTTTTTTTTTTTGCTCTTTTTACAATTTATTGAATTTAAATAGAATTTTGTAGTCCATCCATTTGCCTTCGGTCCACCGAAATACAGGAGACAAACATTATAAAAAGAGACAAGCAGTTCATAAAACAGACGAGCAGTTCATAAAACAAGCATATAGATAAGGTCATTAAAAACACTTTACTCAGTAAATCAGATCATGTCAGTGTCTGTCTATGGTTTAAAATTCACTTTGTTTAGTTTAAAATATATTAAATAATAATACAAACTTTGAAAGAAAAGAAAATTTCATTTAGTTTTCTTCACATAAGTAAATGAATGAATGAGTTGTCTTACACCCTTTAAAATCAAGAAGACTTTGTGACCTGTGAAGCTTTGGCGACCTGTAGTCGGGGTCAGTACCCACAGGTTGGGAGCCACTGGCCTAAGTAACACACCAACCACCATCCCCTCAACCTCCTGATGACAAAGTCATTTCATATACTACGTCATTTTAGAAATGTTTATATGACACATACAAAACGTACACATGTTACTTATACATGATTTGCATCAACATACAATGCCAACATTTCTTTCTGCCGAAGGGGCTGGCTGTGTGTTCCCCCTCCTCAGTCTCTTGTCATAGCTTTCTGCTGTCTGAAGAAAAACACTGTGCAAGCAGATGAAGTGACCTCATTTTGTTTGGTGTCCTAAGACATTCACACTCATCCTTTCTTTGATAGCACTGCCATGTTGGGTAGTCATGTTGATATATGATGAGTGAAACACTCTTGCCTGAAAGGCAGCTCCTATCACCTGATGCAGTGGAGGGCGAAGTCAATAAAACTCTCTGCAGTGTCATTTATTTCTTTAGATGCTTGAATGTAAAGAAGGGCTGCTGTGTGTAGCTGTTATTATGATGATGCCAGATAGTTTCAGGTCTACATTTCTTTCCTCAGCCACAGTTTGCCAGAAGGGACAGAGTTGCTTGTGAAGATGTTTTCATGTTTGAAAGGGATGCAAACACACAACAGTTGGTCAGAGAGAGAGAGACAACGCAGCAGGAGGAGGATTAGGAGGAGAGAAGTGTGTACATGGTGGTGTTGTGCTGCAGTATGCTCAAGGCAGGCTAAACAGTGACATCACAAGTCTAGTCCATGCGGCACTGTGTGTGTGTGTGTGTGTGTGTGTGTGTGTGTGTATGTGTGTGTGTTTGAGTGTAAATGACATGGTGTGTAGGCAAGACCTACAGTACAGTATGTCCATCTACTCTAATCTTGTCTGCTATAGTATGACTACAAGCCTCATGTCAAGAGACTACACACACACACACACACACACACACATTCTGCATAAATGGCTCCTTTCCAAACTCACACACTGTATGGCATGCTCCAGTTAACACATGTGAGTCCACATCAGTTCACAAACAGCAGACATGCACACACTGAGCGTTCACTGAATGTTTAACCAACGATATGGATTTGCAGCATGTCTGCAGCAGATGAGCGCTGCCTCTCCATGCAGGCTCACTGTTCATGAGCCAACACACTCCGATGTTTAGTGATGATGTTGTTGATGAGTCCCTGATATAGACTTTGCCTTCACTACTTTCAAAGACATGTTTTTTTCTGTTTTCTGCTGTCTGGTTTTGTTCTGTGTAGCATGCCCCCGAGTGTGTCTTACATCAGTGTCTTAATCTATGTGTGAATGCAACTGGCAACATTACAGCATTTTATGATCAAAGACCTTTATCATTGGTTGGTTATCAAAAGTTGACTTTTTCCATCCTATTAGAAATCCCTCACTAGATGACGGGGAGGGTCACAGGTTTGATTCCCAGCACTTCCAGTTGAGGTGAGATACTTAGCATGCTCAGTCACCTACTGCATGCCCTTGCATGTTTGTTTTTTATTTTTTGTTTGGTTGTTGTTGTTGTTGCTGCGAGGAATCGTTGGAAATAGAAATTACATCATGACTCTCTTTTTAAGCATGAGCCTCTTTCCATTATGCATTATGAATACATTCTGAACAACAGTTGAATGTTTCTCCCTTAACTTCTCTCTTTAGAGATAGGCTTCTTTTATCCAAAAAGAATATATGAATACTGACTTTTTTAAAATGTTAGTATGCATGCTGATGTTGCACAAATGTGTTTATTCCCTTTTTAAATAGGGGAGCAACCAGTGAGGGCGTTTTCATGTTTGTTCTAATAGAGTTTCTCCAGTAGATCGCCCTGTCTGCTGAGCATGCTAACACATTAAACCAAAATTATAATACTTAAAAGACAAAATGACACAGTCCGTCTTTCAATAATAATGAGTCGAATTTAAAAGCAAAATGTAAAACACACCCTGTTCAGTCCAACACACTCAGGGCTTTTGCTTCTACAGTCTTTCTTAGGCTGCTATGACCAGTAGTGTATGGTGACTAATGTTATCAAACTTTAGATTTATATTGCTTTTTTAGTCAGCTCAATGACTTTATGACTCTTTGCTACATTTATAGCAAGTGATAACAGGAGATTGACAGTATCCATAAAATGAAGATAAAGATCCTTGCCAAACCAAACTACTGTATCAGTGACAGTATCAGTGTCGGGGGAGCTACTTTGAAAGCATAACTTTGCAAGCTGCCAATTACTTTACACTGAAAGAAGTTGAACTACAGCAAAGCTACCCAAAGGAAAACCTAGTTTGGTTAACTTAAGTTACTTAGAAAAGGTAGCTCAAACAACTTTGTAAAAAATGACCAAAATGACAATGTACATGTGATACAAAATTATGACAAAATATAATATATATTGCCAGCAAAGAATGCCACTCAAGTGAGTTTATTGCAAAAAGTGCACACCTGTTTACATCTGGGTCATTGCCTACAGATACCCAAAAAATAAAATACTATTCATGTCAGCTTTGATTTTGTATACATTGCCCATCAGTCATACACCTGCCCTCAGAAGCTGGGAGCCAGGTAGGGGTATTATTGCACCAGTAAGCCAGGTCTAACTTCTCTTAACATTTGTCAATAAATAGCAGTAATCAATACTTATAAATAATCCTGGCCAAATGGGTGTTTAATGACAGTAGAGAAAGCAATGCTAATATAAAAACAAAAAATCTTGTCAGTACTTTTATGGCCTCGAAATTGTTTGTAGATTCAGTAGTTAGCTACACAAAAAATGGCCAAAAAAAAAAAAAAAAGTAATGCAATTACTTAAATCACTGTCAAAATCTGATTGTAGTTGAACTACCATCAAGCTACTGCTAAATGTTGTTAATATACAAGTTTAATTACATGTAGCTCATTACTCCCCTACACTGATTGTACTGTGATTATGGCTAAGATGTATGATCTATACCTGAATGAAATTTGTGCCACAGTAGTCATATCCCTTTATTTAATGGGAAAAAAAACCTTAACCTAACAACCACACACTATTTAAGAGCTCTTAGATTAGCTTGTTGCATATATTGTCATAACAGAAATGAATTTCCCCAAACTGTAAATGATTTAATCTCTAAGATATCAAGTAATATTAATACCTCTACCACATGTAATATGTTGACAGAAAGTAGTTTAATGGATAACTATGCAGGCTGGTGCCGAAAAATAATTACAGTTGTCGTTTAATTGGTTCATCAGTCATCAGTCATTGAAGTCATTTATCAAGAAAAGAATGCCAAAAGTCCTTTTGTTCCAGCCTCTCAGATATGAGGATTTTTGCTTCTTGCTGTGCTCTTCATTGCACTCAGAATATCTTCGGGTTTTAGACTGTTGGTCTGACAAAAAATCCGTTTGAGGACATCACCTTGAGCTGTGGGACATTCCCCTGAGCATTTTCCATAACCTCTGATATTTTATAGACTGAGGGATTAATCAGTTTATCAAAATTATTATTCAGAAAGATCGGTGGATGATGAAAATAACTGTTAATAGTAGCCACAACAGATTGTTCAATATATGCAATAGACTGTGACAGGGTATGAGTTAATTTAAGTGCCTTTTTTTCAAGGTCAGCTTTTGTGTATTGACCAGCAAGAACCATATGCCATTTACACCATTACCAGTACTTCCTCCTGTCTCTGCTTTACTTTTGTTATTCTTCGTGTCTTTCATCTGTGTGCCTCCATCATCTCTGTTTATCCCACACTCTTCTCCCACCTCGGTCTCTGGACACTAACCTCTCTGCTCTTGTCTCTCGCTCCACTGTAGGCCTCCTGAGCCAGTTTACAGCACTGTGAACAAACTTTGTGACAAAGCACCCTCCCCCCGACACTATTCCCCCGTGGAGTGCGACAAAAGCCTCCTCCACTCCGCCCCCCTCCCATATCACTTAAGCCTGTTCCCTGACTCGGACTTCACCAGGTACTTTCCACCACCTCCACTACCATCTCTCTGCACTCCGCCACTGTGTCCCATCCCACCATATAAATAGCATGTTACTGTACCATATTGTCCTTTAGAAGCACCTGTTTTTTTTTTCCTCATGCACTCATTTGCTTTCTCCCTTCTCTGAGCCCCGCAGGAGCCACGTCTTGGTGTTGTTTTCTCAAGCTAGCATGCCTCTCCTCCCTCCACTTTCCCCTCTCTCTCTCTCTCTCTTCAGGCCTCTGATCAAGCAGGAGCCTCATAGCCTGATCACATACACAGTACCAGTTTTATCCAGTGGTTGAAGAAGTACTCTTTAACTCAAGTAAAAGTAGCAATATCGCACTGTATAAATATTCTGTTGCAAGTAAAAATCATTTATTTAACATAAAGTCTTAAGTAACAGTACAAAAGAATGGTCTGTTTGGAATAATGTTTATTATATCATCGGATCATAATTTTTATGCATTAATTAATGTTGCAGCTGGTAAAGGTGTGGCTAATTTTAATTACTTTGTATACTGCTGTATAGCGTGTGAATTCCACCCCCAAGGACAGAAAAAAAGTCTCATCTTAACCCATGATATTACAGCATAGTTTCTTTGTTGACTACATTTTCTATTTTTAATCTGAATCTGCAAAGTAACAAGTTAATAAAGATGCCAAATAAAGGTAGAGGAGTTAAAGGTACTACATTTCCTCTAAGATGTAGTGGAGTAGAAGTATAAAGTAGCCTATTGGAAATACTAAAGTAAAGTACAAGTACCTGAAAATTGTACTAAAGTACAGTACTGGAGTAAATGTTCTAAGTTACTTTTCACCTCTGGTTTAATCAATGTTTGGCATACACCATAGATGGAGGAACTCAATGAGTTGAGACATGTAGGAATTAGAAAGCTACTGAAACAAAGTAAGCAGTATTATAATTCAAGTTAAGCTGCTGTGCTCTGGCTGTAGGTCTGAGTTTGGGTGATAAAATCACTGTCATATCTTAATAAGTAATATACTTATGACAAATTATGGTATATGACCACACAATCTTTAAGTGCTTTCCATTCAGGTAATTCTGGTTCATCCCATCTTTGCTCCTCCGTGACCCAGATATCCTTAATAATGGTGGACCGAGGTCTACTATCATTGAGGATGTTCCAGGACAAGGAAACAAGGAGCAAGCAACCACAGGTGTATAGATTGTTTCATTGCTATCCTGTTGGTAGGGCAACAGCTTTGGTCCCTCTTAACTTCCTGTGAGCTACTGCACTAACAAACATGACAACAGGAAAAACACTTGGACCCATTTACAATGTTCATGTTGTCAAGTATGAGACAGTCTATCATCTGAGGACATTTTTTTTACCTGATGGCAACACCCTTTAATTTGAATCTCTCCAGTGACTGGTCAGCTCATCTGATGGAACATTTCAGTAACACCCAGCTGCTGCACCAACAGACGCTCTGACATTATTCATGATTATTTATTGCATGCAGTCATCAGATATGTAAATAAGCTGAGTCATGAATGAATCACACAGACGCCTATGCAACTTTGCCTTTTCAGCCTAAAAGCTTTGGTTTCTGCTTATTTTCCATCACGAGTGCACCAAATATTTGTTCTACACAGCTGCACAATCAATACCATAAATCCTGCAATATCCGCCTGAGCCTGAGACGTATCAGACTTACTCCACCTGCAGCCTGTCACAAATTGTGTGCATTTCTAGCTGATTTTATTGCTCCCTCATGTCTGTTCTGTAATTAGCCGATTTTAATCACCTATCCATGTAATATTTCGGACGACCTGACACACCAGTTTGGTGTTGGGGCAGCATTTATAAGAATTCTCTGTTCTTCTTTAAAACCCTTTGTATTTCTAAACATCATGGGACAGATGAGATGATGTGTGTCATGAGTATTGGAGGTAGAGAGGATGTCCTGTTTGGTTGATACAGTCCCTCCATCCTCACGTCTCACTGGTTTCCCTGATTGGTGGAGCTAAGATAGGAGAAAGAGATGTGAATGAGGGAAGTAGCAGCCACGTTAGGCAAACTGAAAGTATCCAAATATAAATGGAAATTCAAGGATTGGTTTGGTCATAAATGTGACACTGCAGAGGCTGTTGCACGCTGCCAAGGTGATGAGTGACCTTGTCTGTTGTAGTCAGTAGTCACACATTTTTACTAACCCAATTCTTTCAACCATGATCTTTAACCATTTACCAGTGCCTAACCTTCACCACATGCCACCTCTCTGAGCCATGTTGCCCCCTGCCGTGTCCAAACACATTTTCACTGCTCTGCTTGTATGAACCCTTTACTGTTTAATTTGACCCTTTATACCAACTTTGTTCTATTGATAAATTTCCAGGTTCTTTGCTGTTTCCATGGTAGCACAGTCCTTTCATGGATTCATTTTAGCCCCAAGTGAATGAGAGTCAAAATGAGTTATAAGTGTGTTTTCCCATGACTGATCTAATATACAGTGAAGCACATCTCAGAGACTGTGGGCGACCAAAGATCATGAAATAAGGAGCCTGTATCGACAGCTTTGAGATTGAGTCTGAGCTCTTGGCAAAGCCTAGTTGAGCTTAAAATCAACTGTAGCATCAAATTAGATGAGCATCCACCTTTAAAAATGTATTCTTTGGATTTCAGAGTATTGCAACGCAGGATAATTGATCCCCTCAGATTTTATTTTACAACTTACCCATCTCTTTTCCTCACTGATAGAATTCTTTTAATCAATATGTGAAACAGGTAGGATTTTGATGAATGCTTTTTTTAATTTAACATGATGTGTAGATCCGACATACTCTGTTCTGGTTTGATTTTATTCTGATTATTTTAAATTACAAACAGAATATTTAAGGAACTAAATTATGTCCTCCCACGTTTACAAGTCTAAACATGTTATCAAGGATTACATCATAGAACCCTGCTAATATCTACATACTCTACTTTAACAAATTATATTAAGTATATAGATGGTGCAGTAAGTATTCAGTAGTAGGAGTAGTTGTACACACATTTTACGAATGGTAATTTGAGTTTTAATCATACAGTAGATCATTTTCTCCATCTGGTGTGAATGTGAATCCTCTGCTGACTGGACAGTTGTGAGTCTGATTGGTTGATAGATCTGTTGGATGTGATGTAAAACACAGATGCTGCTTTTCTGTAGGTGCAGTCAAGTCCTCTGACAGTTTGCCACATGGCAAAAGAAACAGGGATTTACTGCAGGAAGACAACAGTTGCTCTTTGCAGTAGAATATGAATGTCTCTACTTTTAAAGGCCATCTGTCACTTCCCATTTGAAACAATATTGTTAGATTTTAAGAACACTGTGGCTACATATGGCCCTGCATGGCAGACACTTGTGTTTTTTCTTATCTGAATGGAGAGTGTATGGACAGAGGATGATGTACACATTGTGAAGCCCTCTGAAGCAAAGCTGTGATATGTGACTTTGGCCTATATAAATATAAGTAGCTTGACTTCTCTTCAGCCCCCAAACTGATCAAAACTGAGTCGCCTCTCTGTAGAGAAGTTGCGATGTGCACGTTAATATGTGCAGCACACAGTTTGTGTTTCTATGTCCATAGCTGGGCTGCTTGGGTGGAGAGACGGTGTCATCCTAGGGATACAATCACTCTACTAATTTAAAGATATAAAATTTAACTTTGCCGCATTAAAAGGTCTAAAAACAACTAGACCCATGTTATATATTTTGTTGAGCACTGAGGGAATCCTTACCAGGAGAAAATGACTGCAATGACATCATTGCTCTGTCTTGCCTTCATCTTAGTATAAACCATTTTTAACCTGAACCTTACTCTATCCCATCCATGACTGTCTTGGGCTTCATACATAAGAGACAGTACTGAGATATTTTCTTCAGACTATGAAAATGTCACGAACAAGATGAAGTTGAACCACCAAAGTTATCTGCTGTTTTCCAAATGTTGTTAAATTATTGAAACCTATTATTCATGTTTATAATGTTTCATGATTAATCATGCATTTACCGTAGGGGGTTGATTTAGTGTCTCATGTGAACCATGCAACCATAATAACAACAGCACCAAGCCCGTCACCGAGTGCTTGTTTGATGATGAATGATCAGAGACTATGGGTTTACTCACAGACATTGTGCTGGGTATGATATACATATAAAGCCTAAACAATTCTCTTCACATTAAGTCACTTCTGCTCTCTGCATGAATGATTCCTTCATCTGTTCTGCAGCAGCTTTCTGCAAACTATTTATAATTTCCACTAAATGTCAATTCATTCTTTAGGGCATCCAGACTGCATTGCTTCATGATCAGAAGATGTTTTGTTATAAAACTCGCAGTGTTGTAAAGATGGTTGAAAGTGGCAGAGAGCAGATCGAAATTGGGGGATCTGTACTCCATTTGAAGTAACTGAACATAATTATGCTAATTTTGGAGGCTGATTTTATTTTGCTTGTTTTTAAGGTTAGGATTAATAAAGTGCGAGAAGAGCTGTCACAAACTACATAGTATGTTACAGTTTAGTACAAAATGTTGTGTGTTTTTGTCAAGTTAAAACCTCCCAAGTTCCTGATAAAGCCGGAAACTTTTGATGTGTCTATAAATGATGTTGAGTCAAAGGTTGGCTTTTTGACAGTATTGAAGCAATTGGTGGAATACAGTGGACATATAATTGGTGCCTCTGAAGTACAAGAGAAGATGAAGCAAATACTCAGCAACTTTGCTTTAAAAAGCCTCAAGGGAAAGGCCTAGACTGCCCAATTACGTGGTGTCCCATCTTCATGCCACTGTAGTTTATACATTCACCAGCAGATGGCAGTATACTGCGTACGTCATGATGACATTGCTGGACTTTGCAAAAGGCAAAATACTTTGTGGATCAGTTTGCTGGATATCATTCCTGTTTGAGAATACATAAAAATAACTGCTGTCATCTCTCTCTATGTACACTGTAGGAACAGAAAAAAAAAATATATATATATATATATATATATATATATATATACACATTTATTTATATCATATGGCCTCTGCCTTGAAGCAAATCTTATCAAAATTGGAATCTGTGGCCTAAAGTATGTCTGTATTTGAGTCAGTGACCTGAAAATGCTATGGCACCCCTACAGTGAGCTAGTGTCCCTTAGTACATGTTTGTAGACACTCTATGCATGTATCCTAGTGTGTGTGCATGTGTGAGAGAGAGACAGAGAGAGGAAAGAAGCCAGGGTGTATGTAAGCATGTGACGAGGTTTCCTTTTCCGTCAGAACTGAATTGGGGACAAGTGATCCTAAGTAGAGCACCATCCCCCTGTGGAGCTCCAGCAGTCTTTGAGCTCTGTTGCCTGTGCAAAGCATCACTGAGGCTTTTGTCGACGCACCGTTCGTTTGTTGTCCACCTCTCTGTCCTCTGCCGCTCGAGCTGAAGATGCTGAAACCCACCGACTCCCCCGAGCTGATGTACTATCTGAACTGTCTGTACAGGGAACCTAGGAAGGTCGTGCTCCACAAAGGCTCCACAGGCCTGGGCTTCAACATCGTGGGCGGCGAGGACGGCGAGGGCATCTTTGTCTCGTTCATCCTGGCAGGAGGGCCCGCTGACCTGAGTGGAGAGCTGAGGCGAGGCGACCAGATCTTATCGGTGAGTGCACAAGAGTCACCTCTGCCTGATATTATAGATACAAGACACACACATGTTGGACAACATTACAAAGTGACTGAGATTACAAGACAGGAATCATTAATTGACAAGTCACTACCTGGATCTGGAGTTTTGGCTTATATGTTATTGAAATGTGTGACCTGCTGATTGAAAATTAGTATAATAGTCTTTCATGATTCAAAACAAAATCTTCATATATACAAATGTAACCGATCTTCTTACCTATTACATTATAAAAATCTTCATATCAGAGGTGATCATAAAATGAGCTAAACTAACTGAACAAAGCTTGAAATAATAAGGTTCCCTCACTGCAAGTACGGATCTACTTTTAAGATGGTCAACTTGTTAAACCTCTTTGTTCCCGGCATATTAATAGAGAATGTAATAGTCCACTGGCCTAGATTCATTTTCAAGGCCAAACATTACCAACCTGGTCTCTTTATTTCTGTCCCTGCAGTATTTCTCCAGTATTACGAGGTGTTGTGTGTTTCTGGTAAATACTAGTACTTAATTTTATGCTGATCTTGTGGAGTGGTTAGCTTTTCAACCCTGAAGTTGGTCTGTTTTTCTAGGTGTCCCATTCAGAGCCCATTTTGAGACATTATGATTGTATCCTATTAACCTTAACACCGCTTTAATAGGGTTACGTACGCTAAAAGAAGTGGTTGTATAAACTGTCGAACGCTACAGGTGGTATTTTACACTATGTCTATCAACAGTCATGCTTTAAGTAAATTCAGTCAATCAAAACCTGAACTCCCTGGTTCTAGCTTATCAAATGTGAAAATCTGCTGCTCTTTGCTTGAGGCTGATTTATAGTTAGACATAGGCTCCATGCAGAGCCCAGGCTGTAGCTTACGTCAGTGGTCTAAACCAATATGTTTATTTATACTTGTGTGGTGCTATCTGTGTCACTCTGCAATTAAACCTCCAAAACACTAGTTGGTAGTGGGGTTTCTATGCCACTCTGCTGGGTTTCTGTGATGTGCTGTAAAGTTTGATTGGTTCACCTAATACATACAAAACCACAAACTGTGTAAAACACAAAAAACATGGCTTAATAGTGACAGTCTTGAACAAAAGTACAAAATTTGGAGTACAGACAAAACAAATTGTCTTTTACTGGACACATTTTCACCACAAATACAAAAATGCTAGCATTATTAGCATAAGTCCATAACATTTTACATTGCATTAATTAGCCTGGCAGCTAGCAGACTTCCTCTACTCATATAAAGCCAGGACAAATCACACACAAAACTTCAAATGCTACATTTAACAAAGGTGACATTCAAAATTTAGCTTCATTATAACCCACAAGGTTTACCAACAAAACAATTGTCTTATACAAGACATGTTTTCCCCGCATGCTAACGTAGCATAAACCTATGACGTTTCCCATAGCATGAATTAGCCCAGCAGGTAGCGGACTTTTCCTCTACTCATATGACGCAGGGATAAATCACACACACAACTTCAAATGCTACATTTAACAAAGGTAGACAAAATTTGGCTCCATTATAACTCGCAAGGTTCACCAACAAAATGAGTATCTTATATTAGACATTTTCCCCACATAATGCATTATTAGCATAGGCCTATGACATTTCCCTTTGTATAAATTATCTTAGCTGATAGCAGACGTTTCCTCTACTCACATGAAGCCAGGATAAATCACTCACAAGACTTCTAATGCTATTTTGTGGGGGCTTTATTGTCTTTGCAATTGATCATTTATAATCTGTGAAATAAAAGTAAATAAAACCTTCATTTCCACTGAGGGAGATGATTTCACTGTACAAAAAGAAACAGGAGGTCTGCCTCCCATAGTTACATTTCAGCGGAGATGCACGTCGGGCTGCTCCTTTGAAATTAAGCTAAATATCTTTGGAGTTTGAACTGACCAACGCAAGCCATTTCAGCACATTTAATTTTTCTGACATTTTAGTTGATATAACATTGACAAATTAATCAATAAGGTAAATAATTTGTAGTTGCGGTATTATTTCCTTTGGAATCTTCTCACAACAATTCAGACCCTGTCTGTGAAGGGTATGGGTGAGATGCCAGGGTATGCAGAAGTTGCAACGGACTCCTGAATCACAACCATAACGCCATCAGCATTTACTGTTGTGCATTCAAGGGCTGAAAAAAATTCTTTTTTCAAAAATGATGAAGAGCTGCAATTGCCTGCACACAGATTCAGACCACCAAAGACTAATCAAAGGAGCATCAACCTAAAATGATACTTTCCAAGTGTCTCTGCAATGTTAACTAACCAAACACACAGTATTCTGAATGAAGTGTGTGATAAAGTCCAGATATTTTTGAATTCCATACATTATCATACTTGTGACCAATGTAACAATGTCATCTATAAAAAGATGTGGTGATCTGGTGAGGTGGCACATACACTTAAATTGCCTTTGTGAGCAACAAAACTTTCATGTTTTGACATTGTGACATAACAATCGCTTGATTTAATCAGCATCTACTATTGGTTTACAAAATTAGGTATTTACAGTATTCATGACTGCGGCATAACACACACACACACACACAATAAAAATGAATGTATGTATGAGGTTGTATGAACTGACTGTGATGATGAGCAGACTGCACAGTGGGCAGTAGCTGGGAGGAAGTGATTGTTCTGCCTCATTGTAGTTAATTGTAATAGTTTGCCTCCCACACTGTGCAACAGATTACGCTGTCTCTTTGCATTGTAGTGTTATGGTATTATATAGCCTGCAGACTGTTAAATCAACGTGGCACCATCTGACTGGTAATGTGTGTCCAATCAGCCTGTCTTGATGAAAGCAGTTAATATTCCAGCAGTGGCCTGGTTTGAAGTCTGACATTAACTTCCTCCTCACCTGTTGACCATACACTCTTTTATCTCTGCACACAATGTGTTCACATCCAGTGTGGCTCCATTTGCACTTACACTTGGGGCTGTTTGTCTGGAGCTGGTTTCAGCAGCCGGTTCTCTAATAATGTGAGGAAGTTGAACACCTGCTACAAGCATGCACTCTTTGGTCAGCAAAAATAAGAGACAAACCGTGGGAAAGAGATCTACAACACTGACTTGCATTTAAGATCATAATAGATAATGTAAATAAAGAAATCTTCCCCACAAGATGCCCCTTGATTTAAAATTTGTAACCTCCATTCACTGCACCTCAACCATGGGCATTTGGCCAGATTTCAGCTTTGCACATAAACCCTTCTATACATATGATATTGAATTAAAAACAAAAATTTAAATTTAAAAAAAAAGAAAGAAATATGTACCTATAGTGTGGTATCATTGTAACGATATCGTGTATTTGCACTGGTGTTGAAAGTTTCTGCACTGTGTCCTATAAAACAGGATTTTGGCCCAAATAATCCTGTGACTTTTCTGTGTTGTTTAAACAGGTAAATGGTATTGACCTGCGAGGAGCCACACATGAACAAGCAGCAGCAGCACTGAAAGGAGCTGGCCAGGTGGTCACCATCATTGCCCAGTACAGACCAGAAGGTGAGTCAGCACAAACAAGTTGCCTGTGGTGTTAATGTCCTGTTTTACCGCACAAACATGCATAGGACAATGCTTAAGTAGGTCCCCCCTACCCACTGAGTTACTTGGCTCTAATCAGACCAAGTGATGGCTCACCTTATGTTTCATCACTAACTTTATTCACTCATCATCACTTCTTTATACCTCCTCATGTTCAAAGCTCTGTTGAACAGTCACAATAGAAGCCTCACGCATAATTCTCTTTTCACATGTGGTGAAGATGGTGTCAGAAGAATTAAAAACAAAAATGTGGTTTTGATTGAGGACAAAATGACAAAACTGACCACACTATATTTAGTGGAAACAGCCCACACAGATATTGGACAAAAGACAAGAATATTGTGATTTCTACATACTACAAACTTGCAGAAAAACTGTCCTTCATATGGATTTTGGGCCCTATTTAAACAGTTTATAGCGTATGGCCTAAGTGCATGGCACAAGTGCATTTAGGGCGTGTCCAAGCACTTATGCCAGTTAAACGGTGCATAATCTGGGCACAAAGTAAGGTGCAAGGAGCAAAGTGGTTGTATATAGTCTCTTAATTAATCATAAGTGTTTTTTTCATTCAACCAATCAAAGTGCAATCTCCTATTCCCTTTACAAGCCAGATGCGCATACTCCTGGTGTATTGCTATTTACATGGTGGATTTGGCAAATTGGAGTAGCAAGTGGTTTTCTGCTGAGAGTAATGCAGTGAGAGCAGTAATGTCACTGCAGTAAATGTTGTGGTACATTTAAACAGCAAAACTAAAAATTGTTGTTAGAAACTTGACAGGAAACAGAACTAAACTTTGAGCTTTGGAAATAATCAATGAATTTATGCTGCTTATGCAGTAGATTTCTGCAGCCTTAATATAGCAATACACCAACAATGTTCCTGACCACACCTCATTTTAAACCGAGGCGCATAGCTGGCTAAAGTACATTTGCTACCTAAACAACGTGGGCATTGGCCGTTTAAGGGACAACTACGTTGGTCTGAATCTAGCAATGATAGCTGTGCTGTGCATTGTTTTGTGCCAGGTGTAAGATAGGGCCCTTTATTTTTGAGTCTTGTCATTAATTTATATATTAAACATATTAATAAGAGGCTGTGTTTCAAAGACAGGCGCTCTGCCTCCATGTTGTGGCAGCTTCACCAACCTGCATCTCAGCTGTGGAAGTGGGAATTAGGTAGCATGAGAAAATTTCCTGCTGAGCAGATCAGAGCAGGAAAGATCTTCACTGGTTGTCAAGTTTGATGCTAAGCAGACAGTTGTACCAGCGTATAACTGAAACTGGGAACCAATGCAAGGTCACTTCTCATTTCATGTTTGGTTTGACATTTTCAAATCCCAAGGTTTCTTTTGTCTGCTCATTACACCACACATGACTGCAGGGATAAATCATAAGGTTGTATCTCTGCATGGACTCTTTTATGGCTCTCCAATAAATGAGATTTGAGTCTATTTGGCCCTTTAACTGAAGTTTTTCTGTTAAGTTTCACCTTCAGAATAAGTGCTCCATGAGTCTCAGTGAAAGTGTCCATCAGCTGTTTTTCATAAAGTGATGTGCATTTCCCTAATTTATTGAATGGGTGGCGACAGGAAGCAGCTTTTAATGAGTTTACAGTTTAGTGACCATTACATAATTTTACTATTTTTATCTTTAAATGATGCATACATTGAAACTTTCTGGTCCACGGTCTTAGAGAGTTTTTTTTAAGTGTAAAGACAAGAAATGTTGAATCACTGGAAGTTTCTGAAAAGAGTTTCGAAAAGGTAATAATGATATGATCTGATTCAACAAACAAAATTTGTTTTAATTCCTTTGTCCTGTAGCATTAGTATGTAGATTGTGATACCATGCGGGGCATGTTCATGCTGATTCAAGTGTACCAGACTGTCTGCCAACCTACTGTAAGTTAACATGTAGTGGATCAGACAGCTTTGACTGGTGACATGCCTCCTCTGATTAAGGTCAACAGAAGCAGTATCTACTGGAGGGCTGTAGAGGCAGTGACTCATGGTCAGAGATCCCTCAATGTCTCAGAGGTGCCAGACTCACAAACCGTCCAGACCGTTATACCAAGAGCAGTGGTGGGTGTTTGTCTCAAAAATATCTACATCAAGGTTCTTTTCTCTCCCATCTTAAACATTCATCTAAAACATTCAAGTCAAAAGCGTAATCTGTGGAGTCATGGTCTCTTTATACATTACTTGATTTATGCTTAAAACATCAGTTAGACTTTTGGCAACAACTGCCTCAAGAGACTGGTTTTGGTGTTAGAGTGCTTTTGCTTCTCAAACATGATGTGTTATTAAAAACAAATAAACAAAAAAGTTCTTGAGGGCTGACAAAAATGTTACATCCCAGAAGCTCAGACTGACTTTGTTCGGTCTCATAGGAGACTCCTAAGTCATGAAGCAAAGATCAGAAGAGAATCTATATGACTTGGCATCTAGTTCAGTCTGAGGCTCTCTAATCAAGAGTTTTAATTTAGGGAGGACTCAGAAATCCGTTTCATCAAAACTCCCAACTTATTCAGCTTCTTGCTTTATTCCCCTCTGAGGTGACCTCTTACAACTGACTGACCTAGCTCTAAACCCCTCTGCATCTAACAACTGCTTTCTCTTCTTACCCATCAGAACTTGCTCTATGCTCACCGCGACGGGCCCGCTCTCCTGCACCAGGTTTGTGCCATTGGCACCTGTGGCTGCTCTGAGCTTTAGCATCACTCATCAGTGAGAGTCACTGAGTGAATGTGATCAAAGACAGTCTGTTCACTCCTCTTCACCGAGCGTTTGCCCCACTGACGCACACCTAATCCTTTCCTCTCCCAGCCTGTTTTGACTTTCACTCCCCCACTGCACATGCACTGTTTAAACCCTCCTGACTTTACCTTTTGTTCTTGTGCTCCCGGGTCGTGACCCTTCAAACAGTGTCCTATTTTCCTCCCCTTTGAAAATGTTATTAAATGATGTGCTCTTTTAAAATATAGCCTGTTATTACAAGTAAATGCAGAGACAGTTACTCATCTATTGCAGCTCAGTCTAATAGCTCCATAAAGTATATATTTTATTTCATTGAATACCTTTGTTTTAATGTTCAGCTGTCAGTCGACTTTATTGGGAGCCCTTTTCGAACAGAAATAGGTAATAATAACTGTCCACAGTCATCCAGAGTAACCAGTCTCTGGAAAGAGGCATTACTGTTTATTTTTTAACAAATGTAAGCTGTCATTGATGTGAACCAAAAAAATCAAATTTACCTTCATTCTGTTGGGGTGAAGGCAGAGCGATCAGTAGTCAGCATCTCATGACCTCAACAAATAAATCCAAAACTATACTATTGGCAGTCTGGATTATACCTCCTGTATAGTACTGGGGGTAAATATTAACTAAAATGGTTTAATGTGCAATATTTCCACCTTTGTAAAGCTTAACATAATGTTATGCTTTACAAGCGGTAATTGTTAGCAGGTTGCTGTATTTTCATTTGAAATGTAGTCTACAGTTTTGTAGGCAGAGCATTGTGTCCTCAAAAACACAGGAAGGAGCAGGCAGAGGCTTATGGGTGCTAGGATGCTGATATCACACCCATTGTCCTCTCGAGAGTTTGCAAATTCATAAAGTACAGATGCTTGAAAGGAGCAAGTCATGTTTCTTAATTGATTTATCACACATAGGTCATTGTCTTTAGTGAGTAGACACATAAATTGTTCGGAAGATGGTGTACAATGGTCACTATTACAAAACAAGACCAGCATGGTGATGACAAGCTTTGACACAAAGCTGGTGATTCTGATTATTCACTAATTTTTAACAAAAGATTCCTACAAACACAATGGCATGTTAAAAGATTTGCAGTGTAACTAACATATAAGCTTTCTTAAAAGAGCTAAAGCAGATGTTGTATGTCCAAGGATATGAGTTCAGCCTTCATTAACAATTGGCAACAGAATTTGTGCAGTTCCTTAGATACATGCTGGATGAGCCAAAGGAAAATAAGATTATGATGATGAGTTTAGTTCAATATTTTAATAGAATTTGTAGGATTAGAGGTTGCCATATGGTTTCTTTCCCCACTTTTGTTATTCACACAAACACACACATATTATTCACTCTTGGGATGCGTGTGTGTGTGCATGCATGCCTGGGTGTGTGTGTGTGAAGGTCAGACTAAAGTAGCTTCAGCCAAAACACTCCAATCCTCCTCCATATTTTAAATTACATTCGATTAGAATAGATTTAACTTTGTTGTCATTGCACAGAGTCCAGGTACTGAGACAATGAAATGCAGTTTAGCATTGCTGTCACCGAGGCACCAGAGTTTAGATCGGTGACAACTGAGGGGAAAAAAGCTGGAGGGCAGACAGTCTTTGGCTGGGGTCAGAGGTGTTCCTGAAGATGCTGCGCGCACTCTGCAGACACCACTTTAGCTGGACAGCCTCAATAGCAGGAAATGATTCACTGAGCAGTTTCCAGCAGTTACTTTCAGATCCAAGACAGAGCAGTTGCCATACCATACTGTGAAGTAGTCAATGCTGTTGATAGTGCAGCAGGAGAAGTTCTCCAGAACAGAAGAAGTCCATCTGTTTCCTTAAGAAGAAGAGATGCTGGTGACCCCTCATGACTAGGGTTGAAGCGTTGAGGGTCCATGAGAGGTTCTCGTGTGGACACCCAGAAACTAAAAACTGCTGACATGCTTAATCTTCATCCTGTTAATTCAGGTGGGAGTGTGTGTGCAACCTTTGGTCTTCTTGAAGTCCACAATGAGCTCCTTGGTCTTGTTGGTGTTGAGGGCCACGTTAGTCACCTCACTGAGCTGCCAGGTGCTGGACTTCTTCCTTGTAAGCTGAGTCGTTGTTGGTGATGAGGCCAACCACTGTTGAGAAGAGAAGAGGACTCAGCACACTGCCCTGTGGGATGCCAGAGTTTAGGGTGTGAGTTGAGGAGGTTCAGTTGTCTAATCTAATAGACAGAGGTCTGCTGGTCACAAAGTCCAGTTGCAGATGTGTCTACAGCTCCAGAATAATGATATAATAATCTATGCATAATCAGATATACGTAACAACTGATAAGCCAACAAGCATACACAGCAAACAAGTCATCCTGTTTAGTACGTCCGCACTTGTCTCCGCCCCTGCACTGCTTATGAGCAGCCACAGGAGAGAGAGAGAGAGGTTTTATCCTTTCTGTACTTAGTGCTGCACTCAGCAGAGTCACAGAATTGGACTGTTTGTAGAGAACAGACAGGAGGAGCACCAGGGGAGCACAATATAGGAAAGAGACGCCAGCAGTAGAGGATTTAACATCGAAGTGAACATGCAGACAGGTATGTGAGAACTATTTCAGGGTAAGATGGGCATAAAAAACAAGAGGAAGATCACTTTAGAGTAAATAGTGTAGAAATTTCAGTTTCTAATATTGGATTGTGATTTTGCATTTTGTTGTTGAGGATTATCAAGTATGAAAGGGGATCTCCTCATTTCAGTTTCCTTTGCTCTCATGTACAGGCTTAACCTTGTTATTTCTTTAGTAGCCTAACTCATGGGATGGTCAGGGAGTGCAGCAGTGTCAGAGAAAGCATGGAAGAGTTTGATGCAAGTGTGGCAGCCTGTAGACTGTTGTAGTGGGTTTTCTTAGAAAATACTGAAAAATAAAATGAAATCACAACACATTTTAGCTGTATTTACAGTCTATCTCTCCTATTATTTCTCACTGATTAATACTAAAATACAGGTTGTACCGTCAGTGGTTGTCTGTGTCATGAAAGAACATGTCACGTCTCTTTACTGGTTGATCTTTTTAAGTGACAGATTAGCCAGCCATGCCTCAAGTTATCAGCTTTTTCATCCTCATAGTAACCGCACTGTCGGGTAAAGCATACTCGTCAACGGCGTGACAGGTTTCCACATCCTGACATCCACTTTTACTTTGCTGGGAGCAACTCAGTTCATGGCTTCAGACATCACTGAGTGGAAATCCTGGGAATGAATTATGTGCGGGGGCTTGTGTATTCTCAGTTTAATGGTAGATGTCTGTAATACAACACAAAGGATTGCCTTTAGAAATCTGAAAATGTCTTACATCTGTTCTCTTATGAATAATTCCTCTAATGTATTAAAGTAAAATTAGTAATTTTAAAATAACAATTTATTTCATAGTCAAGTTTTGTTTGCAGTCACTTGCAAGGCTGAAAATGATTATTACACATGAATGGCAAAAAGTTGGTCATTACATATAGTTTGGCATGTATTTCTCAATGATTAGATGTAGGCCACGGTAAATACACTGACTCCTGTTAAGACCACACAGAACATAAATATAGACTGAAACTGCTTTAGTAGAACAACTATCGATGACAAATTGGTAGCAAATTACATGTCACCAACTCAGAACATATTATTCTAAAGGGTCTAAGTGTAAAAAATAGCAAAAACTCAGTGCTGAACTCTACTGACTATTAATATACGTACATCTCTTTGTATATCTAATCTATGTATCCATGTAATAATGGAAATGTGCATCCAGTGCAAAGCTCACAATAAAAATGATATTTAATAGCCCCTTTTTGATTATAAATTTCCATTACGCAAACCTCTACCCTTTATCTTGATCTCCACTAATTTGACTGTACTGAGAATAATAAAAAAAAAAAAAAAATCAAATCTCCTCTTTCCCAGAATGTACTGAAGCCTGTGTTCTGACCTGGCTGTCAGTCCTGATCCATTCTAATCTTGTCTTGCAGAGTACGGGCGTTTTGAGGCCAAAATCCATGACCTGCGGGAACAGATGATGAACCACAGCATGAGCTCTGGGTCGGGATCCCTGCGAACCAATCAAAAGAGATCGCTCTATGTGAGGTTGGTCTTTTTAGGATTTCACCCTAGTTTTGGATGTTTAAGCTAACCTCAGAAAAGACACTGTCCATTCCATGCCCCAGATTTCTTCCATGTGATGTCTGCGCAGATATATTTCAGGCAACATGATAAAAAAATTATATGAATATCGTCTTCTTAAAAGGTTGTGTTGTTTTATTTTAATACAGCGACTGAAAGATGTGACAGGGTGTGGACTGATAACACATTGAGATCTGTGCTTAAAACAGAAGATCATTTTTTATTATAGCAGCCCCCCATGGACCAACAGTCACTATTCTCTCTGACCTGGTAAAACTGTGCTTCTAGTTTCTTACTACTGAATTAGAAAAGACATCACATGTAGGAATGACAGTGAAAAAATAGGAACTGTGCATTTTCAATACTAATCCTGATAATCCTGATGTCGTTCACTGAACAGGGCACTGTTTGACTATGAAAAGTCAAAGGATAGTGGCCTCCCCAGCCAAGGGCTCAGCTTCAGGTATGGCGACATCCTCCACGTCATCAACGCCTCAGATGATGAGTGGTGGCAGGCCCGCCGTGTCACCCCACACGGGGACAGTGAAGAAATGGGTGTCATCCCCAGCAAGAGACGGTGAGCAGTGGACAGAAATCAGTCTGTGGTTTCAGAGACTCTAGAAGCCCGTCGATGATTTGTGAAAAGAATATTGATTCTCCTAAAAGAGGAACAGTCGTCAGTCAGTGAAGTGACAGTCTCTCTGTGATTGAAATGAAGGGAATATCTTTTAAAACAAAGAAAATATGTTCTGACAACATGAATGACAACAAGAGCGTGTCTATTGTCGTCTACACCCACTGGTGCTCCTGGAGGGAAAAAAATAATGATTTTTAAAACAGAAAAAGTATGCTCTCATCCATTGCTAGAGTGTGGCATAAGAAATTCAATTCCAGAAACTAAATATGAGCTGTTACATTAAAAGAATACACCAACACATATCAGCACACTTGTTATCATCAGGCTGTCCTGTTACACAATGATCCCAAATCAATAAGCAGTCTAATTTCACACACCTGTGTTAAAGCTGAGGTAAGCGAAATCTGTTAAATGCAAAAAAATAAAAGGGCAGAATTTGAAAATACACCTTCCTCCTGCAGCTCACCCCTCTGTCCTAAGCCCCTCCCATCAAACAACCAAAGACACATGCACGCGTTTCATACAGTAACCCAGTGTTTCCACATACATTGATTTATTAAATCTTATTTCATTGTAGAGCTCTCTCTGTTTATCAGACCACAAATGAGACAGGAATTAGCTAGCTAGCCACCTCACAGTCCCTCCGCCTTGCTCACTGCCACCTGTGGACTGCTTCATGGAGACGAGAGCAGGCAACCGCTCTTGAGACAGACCTTCAGTTGGCGGCTGTGGTGGCTCAAATTTGCCCAGCACTGGGTGTCACAGTGGCCTGGTGACCAATGGCAAAGCTGGATCTAATTGGCTTGTGTGTAACAGCAGCAACAGAAAGTTTGCTCAAGGCTGTCCAGATCCCTGGAGCTGGGGTTTGCGCTGGCTGATTCGAGGCTCAAGCTAACGTTAACTACATAAACATGGACTTGAAGACACAGTTGTGAGCCTTTGGCTGTAGTTAGTAGAAGGCTAAACTATTAGCAACATTTTCTTTGTATCTCTGAAACGCTTCACCCATATTGACTCGTGCTTTGTTTCGTTTATCGAAGTCTGCCTTTTTTTTGGGGTTACTTTGCAGTGTAAGCAGCTGTTGCCAATTCTGTAATGGCAACCTTCTCTGCAGGATTCTCCACTATTAAATCAGGCTTTCACCGAAAGGAAAAGCACACAAATGACCTGTGATTGGCTAGAGACTCCCAACATGGCCTAGATTTCTAAAGCCTGAAAACAGAGCCAAGAGGAGGTGCAGAAGTTTAGTTTTGTCTCAGTCCATTTATATTACAATATGCCCAAAGTGTTGTATGGAATTTTTGCCCAATTACAACAAAATTAAACTGCCTATCCCCCTTTAAGGTAAACCCAGTGGACACAGGCAAACACATATTTAATACAAGCACATAGTAGACATCAGCTCACTGGCATCATATTGCTATTCTATGCAGCAATGGCTGAAGAGAGAAGAAATCTTAAGACTCTCAGAGTATGAGTTCTTGAGACTTGTCCTCACACAGAGCTGCCAGAACGTTTCATAGGTCAGCGTAGTGTCAGCATGAGTAATTTCATTACATCTCTGTGGTTAATGAATGACACGGCTTTTTGCTTGGCAGGGTGGAAAGGAAAGAGCGAGCGCGTCTAAAGACTGTGAAATTCAATGCCAAGCCAGGGTCATTTGATTCAAAAGGGGTGAGTACCTTTATGAGAGCTGCTAAGTGGCAATTTATATTAGCACATTGAAATGATGAGTCATAGTGTCACTCAGATATAACTTCTTGTGTATAAGAAGAGGTTCATCTTGAATCTTCACAGTGACTGTATGGCTTCCATGTCAGATGTTTTTCTCACTGCAGTTTGATGTCCATTTCATCTTGTGTGTGTTTTTTCATTTACACTTACATCAAAGAAATCACATTTGTAAAAATCACCCATTGACAAAATCACCAGTTCCTCTTTCTAGTGTTAATTTATGCTTATTAATTACCATTACATGACTTGGTGCCTTTTTTTTAACATGTTTGAATTTTCTGCCATTGCCTTCCACCTTCCAGTTGTCAGATTTTCAGCTCCAGTGAATTTTTACTTGTGAGTTTATGTTAAAGGTTAACTTTGGACACTTATTTTCATTTATATATAACTATATTAAAAATGTCAGTATGTTTTACCAGCTTTTGAGCTTAAACCACCGCAGCAGGTGTTGAGTTTTCCCCTTCACATTGTAGCGACTATATATCGAGTTTTCTAATAGGTAACAAACATGAACTTTAGGAGGAAATGTCTGAAGTTACTACACTGGAGCCTGACCACACATGGAACCCTCAAAACTGTAGCTGTGCGAATATTACGCATCATCAGCAGCATTTTGTCTTCAAATGATGATATGGACAGCATATTCATGATTTGAAACCTCATCCTCTTGAGTTCCACCTTTTCTTTCCATCACTGCATGTGCTTCTTTTGTGTGCTTAAGTTTCTATGACTAAACCTCAGTTATGTTACTTTTCTCATGGCATGATTTCAGTAACTCTTTTCTCACCTTGCTTTTACTTTAAATGCCTCTGATGCAACTGTGGCACATCAAGAAGTACAGGGAGCTACAGTATTATTTCCCCAGATGGACAGAATGAAGACATTTATCTCTGGTTGTAGATGATGGGGCTCTATACAGAAATCACAACCTTATTTGTAAAGTTAGACAAACTCAGACAAAATTGTTATACTAATCATATAATGCTGAACTGAGAGTTTAACTGATTTGAAAGTAAAAAATAATGCCTGCACACTTATTCCATGTCACAGAAGTGTAACCAGGACAATATTTTTTAATCCTACTTTGATCTTCATCAGGTCAAAATGTTTACAAGTTTAGAACTGCACTGATATTTATACATAATGCACACCAATGGACTGACAAGTTCTATAATGGCCGGTGTGGTTGACTCTGCGCAACCAACTAAACCAGTCAGGGTGGTCAAACAATTTAATAAAATACATAGAAAAAGATAAATAGTGAATAAACAGTAATGCAAAGGTGATACTCTAACATATCAACATATCACTACAACAACTTAATTTAAAAAACATTATATCAAATTCATCATCCCATATATCAGTCTACATCACCTACGTTCAAAAATATATTGTATTTAATTGAATGAAAAACAGAAGAAATCTTAAATACACGTACAGAAATTTGGTCTAAAACACCCTTGCAAAAAATGAGTTTGGTCAAATCCCAATTAGGAAATAAAAAGATTATCTGACTTCCCACAATTAGCTCGTCATAATGGCTGAATGAATAGGCATAATTAAAACAACTCTGTTAAGACAAATATTGAAACCTGATTTCAAATTTGTTATCGTTGTGCAAAAAGATTTCCAAAATTACTCACACTCGAATAGCATTTACTTTGAAACACAGCCTTGGTAAATAGGCTTTGGATCTTTATGTGATAATGAATGTAAATGAAAAGGTACATTTATATTATTATTTTAATAGCTACCAAAATTAGCTACCTTGAAATCACAAAATTATATGAACAACATAAAAATATATATACAGTACAGGCCAAAAGTTTGGACACACCTTCTCATTCAATGCGTTTTCTTTATTTTCATGACTATTTACATTGTAGATTCTCACTGAAGGCATCAAAACTATGAATGAACACATGTGGAGTTATGTACTTAACAAAAAAAGGTGAAATAACTGAAAACATGTTTTATATTCTAGTTTCTTCAAAATAGCCACCCTTTGCTCTGATTACTGCTTTGCACACTCTTGGCATTCTCTCCATGAGCTTCAAGAGGTAGTCACCTGAAATGGTTTCCACTTCACAGGTGTGCCTTATCAGGGTTAATTAGTGGAATTTCTTGCTTTATCAATGGGGTTGGGACCATCAGTTGTGTTGTGCAGAAGTCAGGTTAATACACAGCCGACAGCCCTATTGGACAACTGTTAAAATTCATATTATGGCAAGAACCAATCAGCTAACTAAAGAAAAACGAGTGGCCATCATTACTTTAAGAAATGAAGGTCAGTCAGTCCGGAAAATTGCAAAAACTTTAAATGTGTCCCCAAGTGGAGTCGCAAAAACCATCAAGCGCTACAACCAAACTGGCACACATGAGGACCGACCCAGGAAAGGAAGACCAAGAGTCACCTCTGCTTCTGAGGATAAGTTCATCCGAGTCACCAGCCTCAGAAATGGCAAGTTAACAGCAGCTCAGATCAGAGACCAGATGAATGCCACACAGAGTTCTAGCAGCAGACCCATCTCTAGAACAACTGTTAAGAGGAGACTGCGCGAATCAGGCCTTCATGGTCAAATAGCTGCTAGGAAACCACTGCTAAGGAGAGGCAACAAGCAGAAGAGATTTGTTTGGGCCATGAAACACAAGGAATGGACATTAGACCAGTGGAAATCTGTGCTTTGGTCTGATGAGTCCAAATTTGAGATCTTTGGTTCCAACCGCCGTGTCTTTGTGAGACGCAGAAAAGGTGAACGGATGGATTCCACATGCCTGGTTCCCACTGTGAAGCATGGAGGAGGAGGTGTGATGGTGTGGGGTGTGGTGACACTGTTGGGGATTTATTCAAAATTGAAGGCACACTGAACCAGCATGGCTACCACAGCATCCTGCAGTGACATGCCATCCCATCCGGTTTGCGTTTAGTTGGACGATCATTTATTTTTCAACAGGACAATGACCCCAAACACACCTCCAGGCTGTGTAAGGGCTATTTGACCAAGAAGGAGAGTGATGGAGTGCTGCGGCAGATGACCTGGCCTCCACAGTCACCGGAACTGAACCCAGTCGAGATGGTTTGGGGTGAGCTGGACCGCAGAGTGAAGGCAAAGGGGCCAACAAGTGCTAAACACCTCTGGGAACTCCTTCAAGACTGTTGGAAAACCATTTCAGGTGACTACCTCTTGAAGCTCATGGAGAGAATGCCAAGAGTGTGCAAAGCAGTAATCAGAGCAAAGGGTGGCTATTTTGAAGAAACTAGAATATAAAACATGTTTTCAGTTATTTCACCTTTTTTTGTTAAGTACATAACTCCACATGTGTTCATTCATAGTTTTGATGCCTTCAGTGAGAATCTACAATGTAAATAGTCATGAAAATAAAGAAAACGCATTGAATGAGAAGGTGTGTCCAAACTTTTGGCCTGTACTGTATATCAAATCAATCTTTGCTGGTGGAGGGAAGTGAAACTGCTGTTCAATCAAACCATTTAGTACCAACACAGAATTTATTCAGATTGTACATATTAAATTATTTAGGAATCATAAGGCTAGGCAATATATTGAATTTCAGAGATATTGCGATAAAGACTAGATATCGTCTTAGATTTTTGATCTCATAATATCATAAGTGTTGTCTTTTCCTGGTTAAGGCTGCAGTACAGTAAAATTATGTAATTTTCTGAACTTACCAGACTGTTCTATTATTTGCTTTTACCCACATAGTTATTAAATTCAAATTACTGATGATTTCTTTATCAAAATGTATTAATCATTGTGCAAAAATTCTGTGAAAGCACCCATAGTCAACACTATAATATTGCTACAATATTAATGTAGAGGGGTTTGCATAAAAATATTATGATATTTGATTTTCTCTCTGTGGCACAGCCCTAATCTAATGATTATATTTACTTTTGATTAATCTTTCATTATAATCTCATACATGTTTCTATTGATTCATTTATTTGACTTGATCAGTTTATGACACGTCAGAAAACAGTAAAAAAAAGTTTTAAAAATTCCCATCACACTTCACATTGTCTCCTTTTGTCAGAACAACACTCCAAAACCCAAAATTATTAAACTCACAATCATATAAAACAGAGAAAAGCAGCAAATCCTCAAATTATAGTGACTGAAAACCAGCGTGTTTGCCTTTTATGCCTAATTAAATGATCAGTTAATATCAAAATTGCTTTTAATTTTTAATTACTTTTAATTATTTGTCATTTGAGCTTAAAATTTATTTTGGAAGTGGTAAAAAGGGAATAAAACACGGCAAAATTTTAATGAGGATCTTAACTAATTGTAACCTACTTCAATCAAAAGTGTGCATTTTATTAGCTATTATAGTCGTGTAAAAACAAAATGAGTCTGTGGTCTGGGAGAAACAGATTTTCAGTTTTCACTGTATGAACTTCTTGACGTCCTACTTTGTGCAAGCAGTTGTTTTGTCTGCATGATCGTGACAGATATACCTGTTTGCTCCATGCTTTCTCTCCCTTCACAGTCATTCAATGACAAACGTAAAAAGAATTTCATCTTTACACGAAAGTTCCCATTCTACAAGAACAAAGAGGGTGAGCAGGATGGCAGTGATTCAGACCGTAAGTAAGCTCACAGACACACATGTGCTTCTATGCAGAGAGTCAGTGCAGGTCACATGTAGGGCTGACAGGGGACACACGGGTGTGTCTCAGGGTTATTACGGAGGCCTTTCCTTCATTTCCTGTCGTCTTTGTTTTCTTTCTCTTTCTGTCTCATTCTGGCTCAGATGCTGATCAGTCAGCAGGAGAGAAGCAATCTCAATGCTGTTCATTTTCGTGTGACATGTCCCCATATGGTGATATTGTACGACCCAGTTTCCCTTCAGAGATAATTTAGGTTCAGTCTCAACCAGCCTTGGTGTTATCACGTTGTATCTGGCTCCCCCTGCTGGCTGTGTAGTGTCTGGACAGAGACAAATCTGTGGCTCTACAGCTCCCTCCTCTCACTGCCTCCAACCTTTTGCTTATGTTGCGGCTGTCCTCCTTCCTCTCTTTCTTCTGTTCTGGCTCTCTTTGGACGGCCAATAGGACATCCTTGGGCTAGGTGATGATGGGTATGGGACAAAGACATTCAGTAAGTTGGTACAGGAATGATTCCTCATCTCTGTTTACCACGACACCCCCCCTCCCCCCCCCAACAGCAACAACCTGCTCCTCACGTTTCCTGTCTGAACGTGTCTCTCTTTCCTGCACTGTTGCATGCTGCATTTGTTGGATTTGTCTTGCTTCTCAGTTTGAGAGCTGTCACAAGAATAAAGCAGGTTCACTAAACTCAAGGTTTTATAATAAAAGCACCACTTGCCAAGTCAAAGTAGCTTGTCACCAAAAAAAAGTTTTTTAATTGTATGTATTTATTTATTTTTGTTTACCAGGATTGATCTTCCGACATTAATTTTATTTAGTTGGCAGAGGATAAGATTTGTTATATTATTATGATTAACTTTAGTATAATATCAACCAGTCTGTTTTTGTTATTTTCAGTGGTGTATAGTATTAATTCATGTCCATTTATACACTTTTAAATATGACAGTGGCATGATTCCAAACACTACAGGCTATCTGCAGGGTTTTCTCACTAATAAGCCACCAGAGTGATGCTTGTGCACTGGAGCCTCCCGAACTTCTGTCTGCATGCTGAACAGACTTCACTTTTTTTTTTTTTTATTTTAATAATTGCACCCTTAGCAATGCCCTGCATTAAATATTCATAATATTAATGCATGTTTTGCATGACACTGGCATAAACAACTGAAGTGTTTCTGTCTTAACTTGTGAGCATGTGTGTTTGATGCAGAATTGTGTCACAATTACATCTCTTTGTTTACTGAGGTATTTTGTCATGTGTTATTTACTTTTGGAGTAGGTTATATACAGTGGGGGAAATAAGTATTCAACGTGTCAACATTTTTTTTTATTTTAACATTTCCAATGCAGCTATTGGCGAGAGATTTACAACAGACATTGATATTAACTAAATAAAATTATACAAATAAAGAAATCATAACATCACAATCCACTAATGTGCAGTAAAGTGGAATAAGACAGGACAAAAGTATTGAACACACCCAACTGACATGTATTTAATCACCAGACTTAAACATAATAGAACATTTGCAGAAGTAGTTGAAGACCAAGATTTACCAGCAGGCCCCTGAATCTTCTAGCTTCAGAGACTGTCTGTGTGGAGGGATGGACCAAAATCCCATTCAGACAGTTTCTTCATACAGGATGCATCTTAAAAGCTGGCACTGCAAACAAAATCTTCTCCAGCAATTACTAAATACATTTCAGTTAGCCTGTTAAATCCTTTTTCCCTGTGTCACTCCCCCTTATGTCATGTAACTTCTTTATGGATGGAATGTTTTGGCTTCTTTATCTGTATAGTTTAATTGAATTGATATTAATATATGATGTAAATTCCATGTGAATAGCTGCATGGAAATAGTATACTAAAGCCATCCTACATGGGCTCAACATCCTGTTTCACTACTCGTATGCTTTGGGAACCGCCATTACTGTTCTGCAAGCTGCAGCCTACATTTTATGTCATCTGCTACAACGCAGCCCCTGATCAGCTGCTTAAGTTGTCAGCCACAGTGTGGATCCTTGATTGGTCTCGGTTGGATTTTAATTTTTGGAAAGTGTTTGGGGCTGCACCAAGTCCAGACTGATACAGAGAGCAAAACACAATGTTGAGCTCATGTCATCAGAATGGTCGTACCAGACTAGCACTGGAAATATGTTCAATAAAAGATGTTAATGCGTTGAATACTTATTTCCCCCACTGTACCTTCATATTGATTTGAGAAAAAATCACTTGAAACCAAGCAGCTTTAACCAGGGGTGTAGTGCTATTTTGTTATTTGTACCAGAGTACCAGAGCGCACATGTGACCAGTGTGCAAGCAGGTCTCAGGTTAAGTTGTGGCCCATTTCAAAGGTTATGTAACCACTGTTCCTACCACAGGAAGTTTACAAATATTAATATCAGTAAATTATAACTATAAAATTAAAGTATATTTTGCTGAATTTTCAGCTTTACTTGATAACAGCTAGCAGCTATAAACTGAGGAGATATAATTTAATTCATTGTGCCGGCAACTTTTAAGGTGGAATGATTTGACCTTTTACCATCTATTTGTTTTTAATGGTTCTCTTGCATGACATATGCTCCATAAATGATTGGATCTTGAAACATTTAAAAAAAAAAAAAAAAAAAAAAGTCTATTCATTTTAACTGGAATTTGTAAACTGTCTTTGTCTTTCTGGGAGCGCTACAGCAGCACTACACCCCTGCCCCAAGCCAATAGTCAGGGTTATTTCAGGATTTTCTTGTGGAGGTTTAATTCTTTTCAGGGATTCTTTTTTTATTTTACCGTGTTTTCTGAACCTATCACTTGATGCAGAGTGAGAAAACACTTCTTATGAGTGCATTTTAAGTAATCTAATATCAGCATGTCTCATTGAAGCATTATTAACTGCACTTAACAACATAATGAGCTGAGAGAGAGAGAGAGAGAGAGAGAGAGAGAGAGAGAGAGAGAGCACTTATCTAACAAAAACTCAAATGATTTGCTAAATGCATGTACAGTGAAGTTACAAAAACATCAGGTAGCTGTTTAAAATCACCAGCCAGGTATCTTCATGTCCCGATTAAGCTCTTTGCCATATTCAGATTCCTGAGCTCCTGAATTTGTCCCACTGAGAAGTAGTCTCGCCACCAGACAATCAGAGATCTCCTCCTTCTTTAGTTAAGCAAAGCGTCTAAAGACTGGCTTGTGAGTCTAACTGAGAAGCTGCAGAAGTGGAGAAACCAAACTTGAGGTCAAAATATCAATAAATGTTTCATAGTAAATGAAAATGTGGTTCATTCTGTAGTTCATTTGAAATGACAGTTTTCTATGAGTCATTTATTGAGCATGAGGTCTAGATTAGAGAAGTCTACTTTTATAGATGTCATCAGTAAGATAGACCAAAAATGATAGTGATATGTTCTGTGACTATGCTGCCATGCATGTGGCCTTTAGCCAAATGTGGCATGTTGTTTATGTCAGTAATGAGTATTTGTCCAAATCACATAATAACATTTTCACAATGTGCCCCACCAGGGAGTCAAGAGGACGTGATTCTCTCATATGAACCTGTGATGCGGCAAGAAAGTAAGTTGTCACGTACTGAACAATGATAAAATTAAAATAAGATAATACGTGAATCACAGTGTTTTAATGAGCTTCACTCTGGTATTCTACTTACATGTATGGTACTTTTGGATATTTCAAACATATCAGCACATAACAATCAGCTGATCACATCAAACGATTACATGCATGTCAAAACCAAACATCACAGTATGATACAAAATGGCCAACTGAAGCAAGGACACAGTACACTTTGTAAAGTGATGTACTATATTCTATAGTTCCGCAGCACAAATATAATGCAGGTAGGTCAAATAGTAAAACAGCCTATAAACACACTAAAATATGAGTATTGTATCAAAAACAGAGCACGTCAGACTACCTAGAGGGGATCGAGTCCTCATCAGCAACGGTTAAAGTTACTTATCGCACACAAATGAGCAAAATAAGTAGCCTAAATTTACACACGATCCATGATGATGAAGATATAAAAACAAATAGGAACACATGGCAAAAATAGCATGTTGTGTATTGTATGCCCAAAAAATTCACAAATCATTTTTATAAGAGGAGCATAGCCTCCCATGGCTCCCCTGTAGCTCACACCCTGACATTGTTAGACAAACGTAGTGTTTCTCTTTTAATAACCTGCTTTTCCAGCAACTACACCACTTTAGTTGAGATTCAAAACCTCACATTAGGAATTAGAATGAGCACCCACAGTGACTGTTGCCAGCCATCAAATAGCACACTGTTACCCAGAGAAAATCACTCAGAGAGGAGTTTATATGAGAGTCACCAACATGTTACAGTGGCTTTGCATTGGAAGTTCCGCACTCAGCAGGAATGACACTGATTTTGGTCCATTGTTGTCCGTTTCTTGCTGCAGCCCAGTCACCAAAAAAAACTGCTGGCATTGTACATTTCTTCAATCTGCAGATATTTTACATTTGCATGTTATTGTGTAGCAAATAAACTGAAACTCTTTACATTTTAACAATGCTGTAGTTGACATGTGGTTAGGTTTAGGCACAAAAAGCATTTGGTTACGGTTAGGAAAAGATCATGTTTTGGCTTAAAATACTCACTTTTCATGCCACTGTCCCGGCAAGATAATACAGCGATGTCCTGGTAAAAATTTGCCACTTTATGTGACACTGTCCCCACTGGAAAAACAGCAACGGCTTTCTAAAACCAAAACATATATGGTGCCTGAAAAGTTGCTGAAAACACAGTAGTTACTTAAACTGTCACCTGCAATGGTCTGCAGCTAGGTGTCAAGCTATCCACCCTTCGCTCCACCTCCCAGTGACAGAGGCAGTTTGTACACTACATCACTTCAGAAATGTTGATTATATGTATAAAACATGCAAATGTTAATATATGTTTGGTATGCAGAAATGTATAATGCCAACATTTTTTTTCTGGCAAAAGGGCTGCTTGTTTTTCACTTGTTATCCATATTTCTGTTACATGAATATACACATATCTTGTGATGTGTCTTTGCACACAAACAGGAACTAAAGCGCCCCGGCACACAACACAAGAAAAACCTCCATAAGTGTTACTTCTATGCATAACAAACAATTGTTTTAGTGTTGTCTTTTACAGAAATGCAGAAATGTGTTTGTTTTTTTTTTCTTTCAGTTAATTATGCCAGACCAGTCATAATCCTGGGGCCGATGAAGGACAGAATCAATGATGATCTGATATCAGAATTCCCAGACAAGTTTGGGTCATGTGTGCCACGTAAGTAGTTAATGGAAACAGAGCAGGACTTTATCTAGAATTGTTCATGATCACATGTGTAGTTACAGTTGTAACATGACACGATGTGATACTGACAATTAGCAGAAATGGTGAAACTGTTGTCTGTGTTTATTGATGTGTTTACCTGGAACCTGATCAGTCATGACCATGATCATGTCTGCTGTGGAGTCAGCGTGATGTTTTAAGTTTCATTGCCCAGCAACATCACCCACTCATCCCACCAGCCATATACTGCCCACACTGTCTTAGTGATAGAAATGGAAGGATTATTATCAGCTTAAGTTACTGTTTCTGATTTATGTTTTTGCATGAATGTGTGTTTGTGTGTGTGTGACCCCAGTACATACATGTAACCCCATTTTGACTCATCCTAACAGAACACCTCACTCCTCTGTGCATGTAATGTGTTCTTCAGCTTTTGATTTTTGCATGTTTTGATTTACTCATCTCTTTTATTTCAATATACCTTTCAAACCATATAAAGCTGCTAACAGCTCAGGGCACCAAGGTGAGTGAGTGGATAAACTGAGTCCCTTCATCCCTTTGTTTAGAAACTGAGTGTTGAAGTGATGTGTCCCTATAAATACTTAGACTCCTTTTATCCTTTTGAATTTCTCTTTGTGTGACTCAGTGTGAAGTGATATATATTTGTTTGAAACAGATAATTGTTCACTTCCTACTTTTGTAGAAACATTAATCATGACCCCTTCCCTTTAAAGATATCTAGTGAAATTTCTTAAAACTTCTGTAGTAGTAGATGTAGTAGATCTAGTCTAGTTATTTGGAGGATTCTGCCATAAACAATTTATCAAAATCTGATTGCCATTCTGTTAGTGTTGAAAGCAGCAGGTTTTATTGCCACATATTGGGTTAATTTGAAGGAACATTGGCAACCACAGGATCAGTGGTGTGGGAAAGAGGCTGCCAGTCACCTCCATCACGGTTTCGTTTGTTTGTGGTAATTACAGCAAAGTGTCCTAACTAATCTGACAATAATGTCAACACGAGTAAAGCTTTAATTATACACAGGGCAATGAGATTTAAAAGGAACTGTAGCAAGTGTGTACTGGTCTTGTTCGTTATAAAGAGCTCATTGTCCTCCTCGCGCAGATACCACTCGGCCGAAGAGGGACTACGAGGTGGACGGGCGAGACTACCACTTTGTGATGTCCAGAGAGCAGATGGAGAAGGACATCCAAGAGCACAAGTTCATCGAGGCGGGACAGTACAATGATAATTTGTATGGAACGAGTGTGCAGTCTGTGAAATATGTGGCTGAAAGGGTGAGTCTCTTTACCTGTTTATGAGAGCTGTATGTTAGCTGCACCACCCCTCAGTTCTTGTAGTGTAAGGCCAGTATATTATACAGCTCATGTTTATCAACCTGGCTGCTCTGGGATTTGTCTACCAACATCTTTATCTGGACTGAGCTTTTACTTGAAAAAATATGAGTACTTCACTGAAAATTATGTTCTGTATAACCTGTCAAAGAAACAAAGATCACTCTGTGCACAGATTAGAGCAGGCATTTTGCCACTTAATATTGAAACCGGGAGGTATGTAGGGTTGGAAGAAGACAGTCGAATCTGCCCAATGTGTGACCATAAAGAAGTAGAAAATGAGTATCATTTTGTCTTGTACTGTCCTTTTTATTGGAAGATCTGCGAAGAGTTGTTTAGTAATACAGAGATTAAGGTAGATTGGATAAATGCGGATGATTCACAACAACTGACTTGGCTGTTTGAAAAAGAAATATTTGGACTGGCAAAGCATTTGAAGAAAGCTTGGGACATGAGAAAGGGAGCATTGTATCAGTAGATGTATAACTTTACTTTTGTACTGCTGTAAATTGGTTTTCTCTTGCTGTTGTTATCAAATGCTTGACCAGCACGACTGGAAATTTAACTTATGTAATGAAATATGAAATGTATATTGTTATTTTGTTTTGCAAAGGTGTCATATAATCCCGTGGGGGATGGGCCAATAGGTGGCATGACATTAAAAAAAATAAAATTATTCAATCATTCATACTTGATGCTGTTTAGGACACTGTTTAGATTTACACTCTATGGGATTTTTTTAAGATTTAAAACATCTTGCATTGTGCAGCCTTGATTTTATAACCTGAGAGATTGGAATCTGTCTTTTTAAGTGGTACCTCTCTTGTAAACTTCTGCCTCTGTCTCAGGGTAAACACTGCATTCTGGATGTGTCTGGAAACGCCATCAAACGACTACAAGTAGCACAACTCTATCCCATTGCCATCTTCATAAAACCCAAGTCTATTGATTCGTTAATGTGAGTATTCACTTTGTCTTTTCATATTTTTTTATTTAAACCACTCATTTGTTCCCCAATTTATTATTTATAAATAAACATGTAAAAAATGGTTATTACATATTAGAATGTAGTTGTAGGCAGATATTTGTTCATCACTGTGTTTTTCAACAACTGTAAATCCTGCTGCATTAACAGATGATGAATGACAATATATTAACACACATTTGTAATAATGTAAATATGCCTCCTTAGAAGAAGTTATAATCGTTGACGAATACCATACATGAATAAACACTTACACAAAAATGTCCCTAAATCGCCATAACAACCACATTACAGCATGTTATAAACCATTGATTTAATGTCTGTATGCTGCTTATATATGATAAATAGGGGGATGTAAAATATTACTTGGAATTTTGTTGTGTCACAACCTGGTTCTTTGGTCATGACTAATATGAGAGACTCTGATAAGGCCACAAACTGAAATGTGTTGTTCTTACTATAAAGTTATTCATTATTCTACAAGTTGTGCTGGATGGATGTCTCGGTAGAAAACAACTGCCTTTCGTGCCACTGTTCCCAGTAGAAAATTAGCAACGGGTCGCTTAAGCAACACCTTAAGTTGTTTGTTGATCTCAAAAAGTGTCCTTCAGAGGGCTGCTGCTTGGTTTGCATCTTGTGTCACGCCATCCACTATCCCCTCCTCCTCTAGATGACAAAGTCAGCTTATATACTACGTCACTTTAAAAACATTGATGTGATACAGAGTTGGGAAACAGAGTTAATACTGCCGTCCTCACAAGGCCGGCAATGCTCCTGCAGGATGGAAGAGGGAGAACAAATAAGAAACAGGGGGAGCAGACTAAGACAGGCAGCATGAGTAGCAGAACCTCTCTTTTATTGGCTGGGAGCACCAAGCCCAGGTGTTACCAGGAGGCACTGATCCTGCCCAACAATTTAATGCAATAACATAAAAGCATTGCTGAGTAATAACAGCTGGGATTGTCATAGTTGTCTTTAGTTTAAATGAAAATCAGAGACAAAATCATGTCTGTGGATGTTGTGTGTTCTTTGCTCCTGTACAGGGACATGAATAAGAGACTGACAGAGGAACAAGCCAAGAAAACGTTTGACAGGGCGATGAAGCTGGAGCAGGAGTTTGGGGAATTCTTTACAGGTATGATATTGATAAAAGCACAAATACACGAGAAGTCATCTATATTCACTCAGTATATGAGCACACATGGCTAGTGTGGTGCTTGATTTAACACAACTGCTGATTTAAAGGCTCTCCTCCCACCTTAGCACAGAACAAAAGGAGTGAGAGAGTTGTGCTCACACATGCCAAAAATATCCACATTATTGTGGAAATTTCCCAGATTGGCAATGTAGACATACTGGACATGTCAGCTAAAGCCTCTGTTATTATAAAGTGATATGATCCTGCATTTCTTCAACTTGTATTAAAATGGTCCAGTATGAAGATACTTCATATTGCCTTTTGGCATCTGAAATCCAACTTTGTCACTGCCTGTCTTTCAATGACACTTATCCATCAAATTGAAATGTGGGATAATTTTATGTGGGAAGATGAGATCATGTTGAAGCCCCAATGTGTCAAGTCTGTATGTGATAATAGCATATTTCAGTTGCAGAAGATTTGTTTGTACAAACTTCAGACAACCCAGGTGATAATAAGTGGCCCTGATATTAACAAGCGTCTTTGGTGATCATATCACAAGTGGACAGCTCTAAGTACAGGTGGGAATGCACCCAACGTGACCCAGAAGTGACCATATTTGGACGAGAGGCTGACGCTGTGGAGGGGCAAGGGATGGATCTGACTGAGAATCCACAGACAGCCTGTTACTCAAAGCACCCCGCCCTTAACTTTAAGCCTTAATAAAATGTAAATGGCTGAGTTGAATAAAAATTCACCCCCTGTTAAGTTGAGATAAAGGGGTAAATTAGCTATAAAGAGCAAAACTGGTTTCTGTACCAGGCTGTGAACATGTTGAAACCTGTTGTGAAGCTGGTCGTTTTAACATGGAAGTTTATGGAGATTGACTGGCTTTCAGAGCCAGCTTCAAGTAGTCATTCAGAACACTGCAGTGTTTGGCTATTCTGTACTGCTTCAGTTTTTAGCCCTGGAGGTGGCCGCTTAGTCCATAGGGAGTTTTATTCTGTCATTAAAAGCCAGAAATCTTCAGATTGTACACACTGGGGCTTTAAACATTTGACAGCTGTGAGGCTTCATAATTCAAAAAAGTGCATGTGTGACTGTAATGATTTAAATGTGGTGTACCTGTTTTATTCAAAGTCCCACAGTACATAAAGAGTTCCCTTTGCTTTGCAGCCCTGGTTCAAGGAGACACGTTAGAGGACATTTATAACCACTGCAAACAGGTCATAGAAGAACATTCAGGACCCTATATCTGGATCCCCTCAAAGGAGAAACTATAATAACTCATCACCCTGCAAGGGAGTCTGGACTGCTAGAAACTAGTAATAAGTTGTAACATATGATAACTGTATGGCGATGAATAGTCTTCATGAATAATTATTGTGTATATGTTTTATGTTTTTATTTTTATTTTATTTTTTTCACTTTTTTTGGTTATTGCTTCATTTTTTCACTCAACATGAATGTTCCTGAATGTATTCCACAAAGCGTTAGGAAATTTTAGGTCTTGAGTTATGAACCGTTTGTATATTTGTTGATTTTTATTTGAACAAAAAGGAGAAGAAATGTAATGAAAACTAAATAAATATGGGGTATGTGTCCACATTGGCACTGTGTGGAATTTCAAACAGTAAACTGGGGATGGCAGATACAGTGCAGGTTTCTCTGCTTCGCTAACATAGGAAGGAAAGTAGGTATTCCAACTGACGCCCTCACCCTCCCTCCAACCTGCAACGACGAGCTAATAGTCATATGAACTTTAACGTTTTGTCTGATTTTGCATCTATGCATCCCCTGAACACAGCTTTGCTTTGTGTTTGTTTACATCGTCTTTTTTTTCCTTGAATTACTGTATTTATTTCTCTGACATGACACTGAGGATGTGTGAGGAAAATGTTTTATTCACTGTAAGATTACCATGTTTTTTTGTTTGTTTTTTATTTAAAAGCAGACATTACTCATCCAGCTGTTGCATTGACAATGATTAAAGGGAGGAAGCTGCTATTGGAGATGTAACACTATATTTTGCTACTTAAATTGCTAGGGGGCACAAAAGCACAGAGTTATTTGTTATTGAAATTATGACTTTGATTAAAAGCTCATTTACGGAGCGTATTTTATTTGAATGATGTAGTTAGTATGTTGTGACTGTGTTAGGATGGATGGGAACATTATGGTAAAAGAGACATTTGATGTTGACAGTATTTTGTAGATTCGGAGAGGTAAGGGTGGTCAAAGTAGTGATTAAATTTCATACTGAAACACAAATTTTGTCATTTGAAACTAACAACAGGGCACTGAAGAAAGAGAATAAGAATAAAGGACCAATAGTGTAAAAATATCCGGCAGAAAAAGGCAAAAACAGATTGCACAAAATGCAATTAGGAGACAGATATTGATAGCAACGTTATAATTTACAAATTAAGTAACAGTAGTTAACACTAAAGTTATTAAGGATGTGAAAGATTTAAAAGGTGAGTTTTTTAACTTTACTTTGAAGAGGATACTGATTCAGATAGCTTGTTCTTCTCTGGAAGGCTGTTCCTGAGTCTTAATGAAAAAGCTTTGATAATCATGATGGTTCATAGCCTGGGAAGACCCAACACACACTATGATACCGTGACCCAAGGCTGGTCTCCGATTCACACACAGTTTCTTTACAATATCTCTGTGTGTCCCTGTAGAGCTGCAGAGGAGGGAGTGTAACACAAAGCAGCAATTTTGTACTAAAAAGAAAATAACTTTAGAGATACCCAATTGACTGTCTGTGGATTTTGTTCCCCATCCCTTCAGCTGGAAGCTTATTAGGAAGGGGTTTCTTAATTGCCAGCATGGATAGAAGGAATGAGTGCAGCAAGAAAAACCTGCGCCAGTGTTCATATAGACACCTGATGTTGTTTTAAAGGAATACTTAACCCACAAAATGACCATTTGTACATCAGTTACTCACTGTTTTACCTTAAATTTATGAATAAAATGTTGTTTCCCTGGCAAGCCTTCACAATGAACGAAGAATCCAAAAAAGGTTAACATTCCTCATGATTTAAAGAAAAAGGGGATTGCATTTAACAACAGCAAAACTAAATCAAAACATCTGTTTACAAACCGTCACGCAACTCATGCAGTATAATCCAAGTCTCATTTTTCCAGTTGTATGCTCAGTGCTTCCCAAACACGTGCGTTTTGGCTAAAACATTATGATTTAAAACACATCAGTACAAACATGTCTCAGTCTCTGTCTCTGTGTAGTGGTTGGACACGTGTGTGCATTTAAACTCTGCTCAAGCGGAACTCATACGTGTACACATGCTAAGGGACCCCCAGGGCACATTACTTGTAGGCAGAAGTGTATTATGTGGTGACGTTTTAGCCAAAATGCATGTGTTTGGGAAGTACTAAAGTGTTCGACTGGATAAATGAGACTTGGATTACACTGCACAAGTTGCGTGAGTGTTTGTAAACAGATGTTTTGATATAGTTTTGCTGCCGTTAAAGGAGTTTGTAACCTGCAAAATTACTTTTGTAAATCAATCAGTCATGCCATTCTTTTTTTTTTTCTTTTTTTTTTTTTTTGCGTGCCTCCACAGAAAACAGTGGACATATTAATTTATTGATTGATTGGGCACCGCAACTATCTTTAATCCAAGTCTCATTTATCCAATTATATGCTCAGTACTTCCCAAACACATGCATTTTCTCTAACAAAAAAAAAAAAAAAAACCTCAGTATTGGAGACAAGCATTGAAGAGAGCGTAAATATGTTTTATTTTCAGTTCAGTTTTAAAAAGTAAGTCTCAAGTGAAAATTCATGTTTTTGGGAAGGACTGTGCATGTGACTGGATTCATAAGACTTGGATTATACTGCTCAAGTTGTGTGAGAGTTTGTAATGTTTAATGTTGGATTGGATGTTCTGATGAAGTTTTGCTGTTTTTAATTGGTCGCCAATTAAAAAAATATATATGTTTGCTGCTTTTTTTGTCTTCTTCACAAATTCAAGATAACATGACAAGACTAATTGATTCACAAATGGTAGTTTTGTGGGTGAAGTGTTCCTTTAAATGTGGACCCCAATTGAATCATGAAAAAGGCTAGCCATTTTTGGATTCTCCGTCCACTGTAGAGGCATACCAGAAAAACAAAAGTTTTCTTAACAAAGTCAAGATACCCGCTGTGTGTAATTGATATACAAATGGTTATTTTTTGTGTGAGGTGTCTTTAAGATAGACTAGAAAAATTGTGAGCCTGCCTTTCAGCTGTAGGCGTAGAAAAAAATAAAAAACATTTAAACTTAGTGATTATGGACACAGAGTATAGTAGTCATTGGCATCCTCAGCTAAAGACACTAATATTGATCTGTGAGGTTCTAGCTGGAGAACTCATGACTAAACAACCCATTTGACTCCTTCCCCAAGCCAGATCTGGTTTAAAAAACCTTTGAGAACACCTTTAAATGTTCAGCAGAACACCTGACAGGTGAACAAGAACTATCCTGAATCAGCGACAGAGAGCAAGGAGCTGCCTGAATAAAGCTATCTCAGATTTCTTACTGTTTGCTTTTGCAGTGGATGAGCCCTGAGGTCCTGAGCAGACGCTTAACTGACCCAGCACGATACAGTATATCCACTATATATAGTTTACTCACCAGTGGCTTGCCTTGTTTGAAAGGACATACAATATAGTACCTCGCTTTGTTAAAAACAAAAAACGAAATAAAAATAAAAATCCATTATGTACTTTAAGCACTTGGAATGACTAATGCATCTACCAGTGTAATAACCTTCCTGTTCTGTTCAACTGCAACGCCATTGGTCATTAGATTCCCATTTCAGCGATTTGTGAGTGATATCTTGTATATTCTAGTATTCCTATTTGGTGTAAACAGCATGTTTTACCCAACCTGTTATCAAGTAAATATAGTAGTTACATTGAATGCAGGTATGTTTCTAATCAATGGGACATTTCAAAAGTGCACTTATTCATTGTTTTTAGTAACAAAAATAGGCACTGTAAGATAACAGTAAGAATACAGTTTTTAAAGCAAATATAAATCAGATCTGTTGATTATTGTGTTAGATGGCAAAGTGAAATGGGAGAAGACTGAACCCTGACCTGTTTGTACTGACCACATACTGTACCTGTAGTAGACTGACAAGCACTTAAACCACACCGCATTTCTAAAACGAGTGTGTTCTTTGGAGATGAAAATGATGTTTTTATGTACAGATAGGATCATATTTCTCTTGTCCCGTGTCAGGAGTTGGTTAAGATTTGTGGCTGATGGAGTAACATATTTTCAGCACTGACGTGAAGATCAACACTAGTGTTTCCTTTTATTTTTTGCAATGTTTCAAGATATCTACCATCATTCTTTTGCAAATGTTCCATAACGTATTGGTCACCACTTGCCTTAACAGAGTAGGTTTACTGTATATCAGAGATGAAAGCTTATAAATGTACTTTTCCTTTAAGAATAGAACGTTTTATTTAATCCTCCTTCACATCTAAACTTCAGTGAGAGATGGCTGAGTCAGATCTAAAGTATATGGCTTTATGCTGAAGGTGGTGACGCCTGATATAGTCAAAGGCTGGAGTAGTATTTTATATTTTGTAATTTTATCTTTAAAAAACGAGCATTTCTGTGGCAACAAGAAAATGGTGAATTAGACACCTCAATATTTTCATCCTTGTTTTTAAAATTGGCCAGCAATATGATGACATGTAAAGAAAATATATCGTCATATACTGGCTTGGTACTAATGCTCAGTCTAATACAGTACTTCCAAAGTCATTGTGAACATTGTAACACATTTACAGGCCAGTGGGGATTTGTGTGTGGAAATGTAAAGGATGTCTGACCTATGCATGTTGCAACAGTCTTCTGTTTCCTGTGGATGTGCAATATTCAACACAACTGAAGCGTTGAGGTCCTTGCTGTGTTTTAAGACATGATCAAACTGCAGATTTGAACCATCCAATCAGACTTGTGTCTATTTTAAACTCAAATAAAAACACTGTTGTAAGAGGTGGTGTCCAAGCAATATGTTTTGGTCAACACATTTAGCATATTTCCTTTCCAGTCATGTCAGTAGTAAACCCAAAGTGACAATTTGTAATTCACTATTATGATTAACATTATTGACCCCATAAAAATAAGCATATATCAAAAGTTGGTCTTTCAGCTACAATTTTTGCAGGTCAGTGTTCTCTGCCCAAATTCATCGACACTGTGTCCATATTCAGAGGCTGCATCATTGTGAGGACGCTAATCATAAAGGTGCATTTCAGTAATGTTGCTCTAAGGTGCTCCTCATCAACTTATTAAAGGGACAGTTCACCCCAAAACTGGAAATACATATTTTTTCTCCTACCTGTTGTGATATACAGTACAGGCCAAAAGTTTGGACACACCTTCTCATTCAATGCGTTTTCTTTATTTTCATGACTATTTACATTGTAGATTCTCACTGAAGGCATCAAAACTATGAATGAACACATGTGGAGTTATGTACTTAACAAAAAAAGCTGAAATAACTGAAAACATGTTTTATATTCTAGTTTCTTCAAAATAGCCATCCTTTGCTCTGATTACTGCTTTGCACACTCTTGGCATTCTCTCCATGAGCTTCAAGAGGTAGTCACCTGAAATGGTTTCCACTTCACAGGTGTGCCTTATCAGGGTTAATTAGTGGAATTTCTTGCTTTATCAATGGGGTTGGGACCATCAGTTGTGTTGTGCAGAAGTCAGGTTAATACACAGCCGACAGCCCTATTGGACAACTGTTAAAATTCATATTATGGCAAGAACCAATCAGCTAACTAAAGAAAAACGAGTGGCCATCATTACTGTAAGAAATGAAGGTCAGTCAGTCCGGAAAATTGCAAAAACTTTAAATGTGCCCCCAAGTGGAGTCGCAAAAACCATCAAGCGCTACAACAAAACTGGCACACATGAGGACCGACCCAGGAAAGGAAGACCAAGAGTCACCTCTGCTTCTGAGGATAAGTTCATCCGAGTCACCAGCCTCAGAAATGGCAAGTTAACAGCAGCTCAGATCAGAGACCAGATGAATGCCACACAGAGTTCTAGCAGCAGACCCATCTCTAGAACAACTGTTAAGAGGAGACTGCGTGAATCAGGCCTTCATGGTCAAATAGCTGCTAGGAAACCACTGCTAAGGAGAGGCAACAAGCAGAAGAGATTTGTTTGGGCCAAGAAACACAAGGAATGGACATTAGACCAGTGGAAATCTGTGCTTTGGTCTGATGAGTCCAAATTTGAGATCTTTGGTTCCAACCGCCGTGTCTTTGTGAGACGCAGAAAAGGTGAACGGATGGATTCCACATGCCTGGTTCCCACTGTGAAGCATGGAGGAGGAGGTGTGATGGTGTGGGGGTGTTTTGCTGGTGACACTGTTGGGGATTTATTCAAAATTGAAGGCACACTGAACCAGCATGGCTACCACAGCATCCTGCAGCGACATGCCATCCCATCCGGTTTGCGTTTAGTTGGACGATCATTTATTTTTCAACAGGACAATGACCCCAAACACACCTCCAGGCTGTGTAAGGGCTATTCGACCAAGAAGGAGAGTGATGGAGTGCTGCGGCAGATGACCTGGCCTCCACAGTCACCGGAACTGAACCCAATCGAGATGGTTTGGGGTGAGCTGGACCGCAGAGTGAAGGCAAAGGGGCCAACAAGTGCTAAACACCTCTGGGAACTCCTTCAAGACTGTTGGAAAACCATTTCAGGTGACTACCTCTTGAAGCTCATGGAGAGAATGCCAAGAGTGTGCAAAGCAGTAATCAGAGCAAAGGGTGGCTATTTTGAAGAAACTAGAATATAAAACATGTTTTCAGTTATTTCAGCTTTTTTTGTTAAGTACATAACTCCACATGTGTTCATTCATAGTTTTGATGCCTTCAGTGAGAATCTACAATGTAAATAGTCATGAAAATAAAGAAAACGCATTGAATGAGAAGGTGTGTCCAAACTTTTGGCCTGTACTGTATATCAGTCTGAATTGTTTTGGTGTGAGTTGCCAGAGATGTCTGCCTTCTCTCCAATATAATGGAACTAGATGGCACTCACCTTGTGGTGCTTACAGCACAAATAAAGTACTTTTAGTAGAAAAACTCAGCAGCAATGTCTATTTCCAGAAATCTTGACCCAGTTTCTCAAGATAATCCACAGACCTTGTTGTGAGCAGTTTCATGTAGGAGCTATTTTTTTTTTCTAACGATCTACACCCTCCAACCATATCACCATGTGGAAGGAAGGGTGCATCTACTCATGGACGAGAGGCTCGTGCTTATGACAGTGTGTAAACATTAATGGCGTCCTCCTCAGCTGTAACGATAGCTAGCTCCATGGTGCTAGCAGAAGGTACATGCCTCGGCAATAATATGCTGGTATCGTTGTATTGTTACAGCTCAGCTGAGGAGGATGCAATTAATGTTTACATCTCACACTGTCATAAGCACGAGCCTCTCGTCCATGAGCAGATGCACACTTCCTTCTGCGCTGTGATTTGGTTGGTGGGTGTAGTTCGAGATAGAAAATAGTTCCTACATAAAACTGCTCACAAGATTTGTGAATTCTCTTGAGTAACTGGGTTATGATTTTTGGAAAGAGACATTGCTGAAGAGTTTTTCAGATGTATTTTTTGGTGCTTTGAACACCACAAGCTGAGTGCCATCTAGTTTCTTTATACTGGAGAGAAGGGAAATCTCTATCCAGATTGATACATAACACCACAAATAAGAGAAAAAATATGTGTTTCTGACTTTGGGGTGAACTGCCCTAAGTCTTACATTTACAGTTTACCAGTGGGAAGTTGCCTGCAAACTGCAGAAAAAGTGGAAATCCCACTGGGGAACTGGAACAAGCTCCTTGATAGCCTGGTTTTCAGTATACACTGACATTTCATTTCCACACAGTGCAGTTGATGCATGTCTTCCGTTATTTGCATCCGACAGTGGCTTTTCCATTCTTCCGTTACTGGTTACGTATTAACCAGGGACTGATAAATAAGGTATGATGTCACATGATGTTTACCACAGTTGGAGAAGAAATGGGCCATGATGTGTTCTTTTTAGAAATGCAGACTTGCAGACAAAACCTGAATTGGGACACAGCTAACGTCTTTTTTAATACTATGTTTCTATGTGAGCTGAGTGTTTTCTTTTCTGCAAGTTGTTTTACATTATGTCCATTTATTGGTTAGAGATAACTACGCAAGCCAAACATTCCTTTGTCCAGTTAATGACTGAAAAAAGAATGATTTACTAGACAAAAGCAAATGATCAAAATATTGTACAAGGAGCAAAGGGATCCCAAAGTTTGACTAAATTTCAGAATATTGACCTTTTGTTTGTATTTGAGAATGCACCCAGAGAATTTCACCACTTCTTACCTTCATTTTGCTGTAAACATATATTTTCTTTTAGTGCTGCAGTACCAACTAATAATTAACTTGTAGTTTTCTTCTTCTATCACGGCTGATGTGTGTATCATCCTGAGGGTACAGCTGGTAGCACTTCTGATGTGTTGTCAACCCTGCTGATGTACCTGTCTGCACCAGGTGGTAAATTTTTTATGTCTTTACTTTCAATTTGCAACTTTATTTAAATCATTTTGTACATTGGGTCTTACATGAGATTGTGGATTTGCTTTAATCATTTCCTGGAACAAAAAAAAAAGATTTACACAAGAAATGTTTACAAATAACAACAAAAACTCGATGAGTTAGGCAAGTTTTCATGTCTGCAGTCAAAGTTGACAGCACCTAATGATGAGCTGCTCTACATACATGTTAAATTTATATTTTTTGGGTTATTTGCTTTTGTTCAGCGTTGTTTGTGAAGTCTGTTCAATGTCAAGATACCATGCACTTAAAATGAGGCATGAATGCCATATCTGATTTACACACAAACATACACACACACACACACACACACACACACACACAATATATATATATAAATACATATATATACATAAACCATTACTACAGAGACATCTTTCAAAAGGAAATTAAAGGGGTGATACTTTTAAACTGAACTTGAGTGTGTTTCTTATTAATCTGAGTTTGTTTAGCTCTTTTTGAAGTGTTTTTTTTTTTTTGTTGTACATGAAAGAGGTAATGAAGACACCACATGTTTGGATAATACATTATCATCAGTGGCAAAGTAGATGGGTGGAAAGTTAGAGGACAGACTAATAGCATCTGGCACAATTATTTGTCTGTGTGTAATAAACACATCAGTGTGCAGGGGGAGCTTGAAGGTTTAATCACACATAATGAGTGCAGTAATCATACAACCCCACTTGCAAAAAAGTAAATAAAAATTAAATGCAATGATTTGTAAATCTTTTTTGACTTAAATTCAAATTAATGCAGTCCAAAGACAAGATATTTAGTGTTCAAACTGATAAACCTGTATTGTTTTTTGTAGAATATACACTAATTCTGAATTTGATGCATGCAACACATTCCAAAGTTGGGCCAGGGGCAACAAAAGACTGGGGGAGTTGCTGTATGCTCAAAAAACCCTGTTGAAACATTCCACAGGTAAGCAGGTTAATTGGTAACCCATGATAGTATCATTAATAGGTATGAAAGGGTCAACTTAAAAAGGTTCAGGTGTTCACAAGCAAGGATGAGAGAGAATTCTCCAGAGAATTCTCTGCATTTGAGGGACAAGGTTGAAAACCAACACTGTGGCTGTGGCCTTTGACCCCTCTGAGGACACTGTATTAAAAACTGACTTGATTGTATAAAAGATAGTACAACATGGACTCAGGAACACTTTGGAAAACCACTGTCAGTAAACACAGTTTGTTGCTTCATATACAAATGGAAGTTAAGACACTACCATGCAAAGTCAAAGCCATATATCAACAACATCCAGACATGCTGCAGACTTCTCTGGGTCCGACCTCATCTGAGATGGACAGACACAAAGTGGAAAAGTGTGCTGTGGTCTGATGAGTCCACATTTCAAATTGTTTTTGAAAATTATGGACATTCATGACGTTGTGACACGAGAGGATCATCCAGGATCATCCAGGTTGTTACAAGCTCAAGGTTCAAAAGCCAGCATCTGTGATGGTATAGGGGTGTGTAGGTGCCCATGGCATTATGGGTAACTAATATGCAACATATGCTGCCAGCCAGACAATATCTTTTTAAGGGACAGACGGTGATTTCATAGAGGCAGGCACTAGCCTGCCTGCAGTCCAGACCTGTCTCCCATTGAACATGTTGCACATTATAAAACATACAAACCGGACTGTTAAGCAACTGAAGTTGTATAGAAGAGGCAAGAATGTGAAAGAATTTAAATTTTAAAACTTCAACAGTTAATGTCCTGGGGTCCTATACACTTATTGAGTGTTGTTAGAAGAAAAGCTGATTAACACAGTGGTAAACATGCCTCTGTCCCAACTTTTTTGGAACATGTTGCAGACATCAACATCAGAATAAATGCATACTAATTAAAATAAATAATGTTTATGAGTTTGAACATTAAATATCTTGTCTTTGGATTGTATTCAATTGAATAGAAGTTAAAAAGGATTTGCACATCAGTGCATTCTGTTTTTATTTACATTCTACACAGCGTCCCAACATTTATGGAATTGGGGTTGTACTTTCCTTATGTCAACAGTCATCCAGTAAATATAGAATTTACATTCTGCAACTTAAACATCCTTTTCAGACATTTTTTTTTTATGCCTCCACGCCGGTGATAGCCAGAGCCATTATTGTTATCAGGTTGTCTGTCTCATGCTTGTGAACGAGATATCTCAAGAACACCTTGAGGGATCTTTTTTTTCAAATTTGACACCAACATCTGCTTTGACACAAGAATGAACTGTTTAGAATTTGGTGGTCAAAGGTCATGGTTACCGTGACCTTGCATCGGTCCCATTCTCATGAATGCAATATCTCAAAAAGGTCTAGAGGGAGTTTCCTAAAATTTGGCACAAACATACAACTGGATTTAAGAATGATCAGATTAGAATTTGGTGGTTAAAGGTCAAAGGTCAAGGTCACAGTGACCTCACAAAACGTGTTTTTGGCCATAAATCAAGAATTCCTGCATTAATTATGACAAAATTTGTCATAAAGGATGTCTAAAAGGATGTAATGATGAACTAATGACAAAAAAGGTCAAAGGTCAGCTTCACTATGACATCATAGTATCCTGCAAAAATACTTCTGGCTATTACTCAACAGGAGGTGAGACATTTGGTTAGATGCTGAATTGGCGACACTAATCTTAGGTGTCCACCTTGAAACCGTGCTGATTGTGTAGATCTTCTGTGCTGGTGGGGGGAAGGTGTGTGTGTAGAGTGGACTTTACATGATATTTTACACTTTAAATGTCCATGTTTGATATATGTGTTTTATATTTGTTACAACCAAAAGTTGGTCTTAGTGCTGCAATAGATCTTTTTCATGTAGCACAACACAAATAGTAACTTGTGTTTATTCTTCTTCAAGGTTAATTCATTATTATTAGCTGGAGAAAAGAAGCTGCTCTATAGGCTGGTGATACAGCAGAGGATACTTATGTAGGGCCTACCGCTTGCCAGATGGCAGCAAGGTGCCCAGGAATATGAACTTATTTCAGGGACTGCACACTAATTTAACCAGGATGTGTATTGTTGATGACATCTGATGAATTAAGAATATGCAACAAAGTATATTTGGCAATATATTCCATAGGGACCTGATAAAAGCCTTCAGTGACTGAAGTCACAAGAACTGTCTCCTCCTGAACATCTCAAAGACCAAGGAAATGATCATAGATTTCCGCAGGTCCAAGCCGCCTCTTCAGCCAGTGAATACCTGTGGGGTGGACATCAAGGTGGTGCCAAGCTATAAGTATCTAGGTGTACACCTGGATAATAAGTTGGACTGGTCCCTAAACGCAGACGCTCTCTACAAAAAGGGGCAGAGCTGCCTCTTTTTCTTGAGGAAGCTCAGATGCAAGGCGGCTGGACAAACTAGTCAAAAGAGGTGGCTCTGTGATTGGAGTCAGGTTGGACACACTGGAGGAGGTGGTGGACAGATAAACACTGAAGATGTTCGAGGCCATCATGAACAACCCAGATCATCCACTCCACAACACCTTGATGGACCAAAAAAATCTGTGGTGGACGGCTCCTCTCTCTTCGATGCAGGACAGAGAGATACAGAAGATCCTATATACCAACAGCCATCAGGCTTTATAATTTGACATATAATAGATGAGCTGACAGATAATTGAATTTCCCATTGGGGAAGAATAAAGTTATCTTTGATGTGTGGCTGCTTATTCTGACAGCCATCAGCTTCAAAGGTCTTCAATGAATGACATTTTACTAACATAAAGAACCATAATAGGAAAGACTCATGGAGCTATAGACCAATAACAAAGACTTATTGAGCACTTCGCTATGCCCTTTCCTTTAACCTAGCTAGAATTCTTAGTTACTATTACTTATGGCATCAATGCCTCATGCAGTACTATAATGTAAATGCACTGATTATTACTAAAATATGTAATGATACTTGATAAACCTCAAGGGCTTAAAAATGCATAATAAACACATAAACTGGTACAAAAGATGAGTGACTGCTCTCAACCGCAGCTCTCAGGAATAATAAGTTTAGTATTTAAATACATAATTTAACTTGCATTATATCCGCCTCTGAACACCACCCTTAGGAAAGGGAAAAAATAGTTATTCATTAATTAATTTAATTTAAGTCTTTTTCTCTGTGATATGTTCAGACATCATTTTCTAAAGGAAATGGGAATCGCAGAGCATTGTGGTGCAGCACTGCCATTTTAAGGATGATTTTTTTTTTTTTAGCATTTTTGCCTTTGTTGATAGGAAAGCCATAGATAGAGAGGAAAGGTGGGGGAGAGGGGGGTTACATGCAGCAAAGGGCTGCGGGTCAGATTCGAACGCTGGCTGCAGCCTATATGGGGTGCACACTCTACCAGGTGAGCTAGAGGTCACCACAGCGCTGTAATCTTAGTGGTGAGTGACAGCATACGTTGCTACGGTAGCTGTCATTTTCTATCACCCATCAAGTTATCTGTCATCTGTCAATCATTTATTATTAGACATGTATATGAACCAAGCCATTTAGTAGGTGAAGCGGCCATGTCCTAAATCATGTTTGCTCATCTCACATTACACATATAAGTAATAGAAATCAAACACATTATACATTTTCCATTATTGTTGTATAGCCTTATTTATGATATTCCTCACCAAATGTTTTTTGTTATTTATACGTTTAATGCTAAAATTTTTCAAATACGCTGTGTCCCTGAGTCAACTGTCCCCACATTACTCTGATGCAAGTCCCCCTGAACATGCCCCCTGACTTTTCCTGGTCCATTACATGACTCAGGGAGTAGCATATATTTTTGGCAGGAAAACCCTCTACAAGAAGCACAGAAAGTTTTTCTCTTTAACCAACCTTTTTTCTAATGTTTTAGAATGCAATAATTTTTGGTTATTTTGAAAATATGGTTAAGAAACATGTAAAAAAAAATCTTCCTAGTTGTAGACCAAGTGCTTGTTTTCCATCATATGAGTAATAATGGCTAACTTTAGCATCTTGAGCATATTCCCCAGTAGCTACAGGTAGCTACCCCCATTTACCAAAGAGCATCAGTTTAAGTTCTTTACAGTTACTATCCCCAGTAGCACAAATGGCAGATGTTGGAACAATGAAAGTAACTGGCCTCAAACCAACTTCCTCAAACTTTACTGTGACAAATCAGAAGTCATTGTCATCCGCCCTAAATCTGTTATCACATCCACCCATAGCTTCTCCCTCTCCATCGATGGCCCCACTGCACTCTCCTCCCCCCATGTCCATACCTTGGTGTCATCTTCGACCAAGAACTCTCCTTTGACCAACATATCAAACACATCACCAAAACAGCCTTCTTCCATCTCAGAAACATGATCGGCCTCCATCCATCCCTCCCCTTTTCAGCTGCACAGACTTTCGTGCATTCATCACTTCCAGACTTGATTACTGCAGTAGTCTCCTCTACAGTTCATCATCCAAAACTCTCAAGAAACTGCAATATATCCAGAATACAGCTGCTTGTCTTCTCACACACTCTTGCACTCGCGACTACATTACACCTGTCCTTAATTACCTCCATTGGCTACCTATCCCGCATACATATCCACTTCAAACTGCTCATCATCACCTATAAAGCCCTCCACAACCTGGCTCCCCCCCTACCTGTCTGAGCTCCTCCACCGGCACACTCCCTCCTGCACTCTCAGGTCTGCTGATGCCAACCTCCTGTCCCCCCCGCCAAGAAAAAAATTCCCACAAACTCTAAAAACACTGTTCTTCTTTGCCCTCTCTGCATTGTCTCCCTCATTTTTGATTATTTGATTTTTGTTTCTTTTTGTTTGTTTATTTTGTTGTTCTTGATCCCTGTACAGTGTCTTTGAGTATCCAGAAAAGTACTATATAAATCCAGTGTATTATCATTATTATCATTATTATTATTATTACAATGTCTGTGACAGATGTGTCTGTGCACCAAGCACTGTTTACACACGAAGTCCATCTCCCATCCTCGAAGCACAACCTGAATTATCTTGCCTTTAAATATTTCATTTACTGTAATGAGCTTCAGATACATGCTGGAAGGAGAATGTGAACAGTAAATATGTGAGCATGTATTTTTTCTCATTTTGAAGCTATTTGAATGGGATTTTAATGGAAAATCAGGTTTGCCTTTGCGTCAAATGGCTTGTGGTTGTTCAAGATTACTGATCTCATATGTGTCTAGGTCAGCCGTCTCTGGGACTTTAACTGTCTTCAGCTGTCCTCCTGGCTGCGACCACATTGACAGCTTGTTGACTGTGACCTTGATGTGAGTAAGTGGAGAGGTTCACAGCAGCAGAGGATTTTTATGAAGACAGAGATGGGTCCATGACTATCTGATCAGGCTCATCTGTGAGCAACCTCATGATAACAGTGTGCCAAAGTGTCTCCCTCCAAACAGTTTTTAATTATTTACTGTAAACAAGAAAGAAACCTAAGATGTCTATTTCAGACATTGTATGTTTCAGTGGAAAAATATGTTTGCACAGACACCTCAGCCTTGTGATACCTCAGTATTATTACAGTCATCTGTAACTACAGTATTACAATCAACCATAATTATTAGAATCAACAATCACTGGGCATTTTTGAATTAATTCTCGAGTTCCAACATATTCCACAGGAAACGTGTTGTTTTTTTTATGTTGTGTAAGATTTAAACACAGGTGTTACCCCAGGGTAAACTGAAATCTGTTTTTTCCTGGCCTAACATCTATTTTAACAGATGCTTTCCAAAAGGAGTGGGCAATGGTTTATGTTTGCTTTCTTTAAATGACAGTATTTAAATATGAATGAAAGCTACATTTAGAAATTTGAGTATTTTTTCTCAAATTGTTAGTATTATATTATCAGAATCACAGTACACAAACTTAAAACCACATTCTGTATACTGTGTTATCATCTGCCCACAAGAGGGCAGAAATGTACCACTGATAAAGAGTGCTAACGATGTGTATCCCAATATCAAACACCTTTGTAATCAAAATGGATAGCATGTTTCTCTACTAAAATCTGTGAATAAGTTTATATACTCAACTTATTCAAAGATTTTGGTAGAGAAACATGCTTCTGCAAGTATGATCTGATTGAAAGTTATGAAAAGGAAGTTACAGTCACAAAGTAGCAGGTTTATCTTGTAATGCAATAACCAAATAACAACACCACCACGGCCTGACCTGAGTGAAATCAGAACCTCTCTGAGACAGTGTCAACAAATACTGAATGTGAGGAAGGGGACCTTGACACACTGCTTTGGGTTGCACAACTAGTAAAAATGGTTCCAGCCAGAGAACTGATTCTGAGAGGAAACTTTAATTTCAAGTGCAGGGTGATTAGATCACAACAGTGAATGTGTGTGGTTCTGAAAATACACAAATGTATTCATTCAACAGAAAATAACCTTGCTTTATAACTGAGGAACCATAAGCAGATTCTCACCTTATACAGTCATGCACACACATCACAAGGGAAAAGTTAAAAGGGGTTAATTGTTCCTGCTAAACTGATCTGTCTGTAGCTGTTTTGAAGCTGAAACCAGCAAAGCATGTTCATGTGTGCTCCTGGACATTTACACCAGTCATCTGGGAGCACACAAAAGGGTTTTTCTACCCACCCCAAAATGTCTCTTGAGATATGAGAAAAAGGGAGAAAGCAAATCAGGCCTAATCTAGAGTGTTTTCATCATGGAGCCTTGGAAGTGGAACCAGGGGGGTTGCAGTGCAAACATAGGTCATACCCTTAACTTGGACAGCTGCTGTCCTGACACATCCATCAGCTCCAGGCTCAGAATGTGTCGCTTACCCAGTAGACCAAAGGGCCTGCAAAAGCTATGGGTCCACAATGAGAACCACCTGATCTAACTCCAATGTCTTGCTGCCCCTCCTCCACTTCGACCTCTCCTTGAGGCTGGGCAGGTAGTGAAAAATGAATGATGACCAAAAGTGGTAAGCCAGGATTTGGCTATGCTTCCAAAGGCGCTTCCCCAGGAGTTCACGAAAGTTGCACATCACCTGGGGGAGCAAGGCATCATGGCATACCATTAGGAGGACACTTGGTGTTACTGGATCCAGGTCTGAGGCATCTTAAGATAAGTAGCCCAAAGACTTGGTGTTCAGAATGCCCTCGATTCCTTTGAGCACAGTCCAGAGGACAGGTTTGGGGACAATCCGTTCCTGGACAGTGACCATAAGGGCTGCTTTGATTAAATCCACTTCCCATTCCCAGGCACCTCCAAAGTTTGGGGCGTTTGGTGAATTGAAGCAAAAGGAGTTCTTCTTTTCAGGCAGCTGGTCCTTCAGATGAAGGGCCATGGATTCAAAGACCTCTCGTAGCTTCAACTTGCCACCAAATATTTGGTGCCATTGTCCAGAAAAAGTTTGGTACACCACGCTGGGCTATAAAGCATCTCAGTGTCAGTAAGAAGGCCTCTGAATCCATGACCCAAGGAGATCAAGTTGTATCCAAAAGGAGGTCAAACATTTGTATACTATTCCCCAATGGTTTTCCTGACGGCGATCAATTCTGACTTATATGGACCAAAACAGTCCACTTCAATCAAATAAAATGGGTTGAAAAGGCTTGAGCAACACAGCCGAGCTGGAGAGAGGGCAGTCATCCTTGGAACTTCAGGCTTGATGTGTGCTTCTGTTTTCAGAATGCTTTCCTTTCCTGTAAAATCTAAAACCTGCAGTGAAGTTCAGTCAGTACTCATTCTGGTCCTAGGTGCGAGATAGTGTGGTCAAAGTCTTGGTTTAGCAGTTTTGTGATGGAGTGGTGCGGGTTCAAGATGATGGGGGGTTGTGTCCATCTCAAGAACTACTGACCGTCACAGTGTACCACCTACCCTCAGTAATCCTGTGACTTCATCATATTGTGATGCAAGGGACTGTCTGATGAGAGGAAACGACCAGCCTTAAGGGCTCTCATTTCCTCTAGTTCCTTTGAGACTGCATCAAGAGAACCTTCTCTGCACTCATGCACTTGGTGGCTTCACAGGGAGGGCTGGTGCCAGGGTCAGTTGCTCCATGTAGGGACCAGTCTGTAGCTTTTAGAAGTCCCATGGCAAAATCAGGGAGCCTCACGCTCACAAATTAGAGGGAGAAGTTAAAAGGGGTGAAATCCCTGCAGAGTTTAATGGGTAACTTCAGTATTTCAACCTGGACCCTATGTTTCCATGTTTTTGTGTCTAAATGACTAATGAGAATAACAAATTTTGAGACTGGTTCAGGCTAAGGTGAGTAAAAGTGACTTTCCAAATCATACGAGGTTCCCTGGTAATACCATTCCTGAAGTGTCTGACAACATTATGAAAAGGATCCCTACAGAGATAGACCTCTATGTCAAAAAGTAAGATCCTTTTTGTTTAAGTCATGAATGGGGTTCTCCTGCTTTTGTAGATATTTGTGGTATTATGAATTACCTGCCACATATCAATCAATTCAATCAATCAATTTTATTCATAAAGCCCAGTATCACAAATCACAATTTGCCACGACATCCCTCTGTCCGTTGGAGCCTTGTAGCGGATAAGGAAATACTCCCCCAAAAACCCCTTTAACAGGAAAAAAAAAACAGTACAAACCTCAGGAGGAGCAACTGAGGAGGGATCCCTCTTCCAGGACAGACAGACGTGCAGTAGATGTTGTACGGAACAGATTAACATGATAAATTAACAGTAATCTGTATGACACAATGAGACAGAAACAGAGACAGAGAGACAGAGAGAGATGCAGGACAGACGGTAATGATAATAGCTTACAACAACATTAATTAAAGTGATAATATTACAATTCTAATTACGGCTATTGTGGTACAATATGTTGAAAGTATATATTAACATCTGATAGTATACATATGTGACAATAATCATATGTGTATAATAACAGTAGAAGTATGACTAATGATAACAGCAGCAGGGACGTCGGTGGCTTGGTGGATAGAGCAGGCGCCGCAAGTACAAGGCTGTTGCCGCAGCGGCCCGGGTTCGAATCCAGCCTGTGGCCCTTTGCTGCATGTCATCCCCTCTCTCTCTCCCCCTTTCACACCTGTCTGTCCTGTCCATTAAAGGCAAAATGCCCAAAAAATATCTTTAAAAAAGGCAGCAGGAGGCAGCAGGCAGGACCACGGCAGCAGCACAACTACACACATCACACTATCCAGGCACTGCTGCGATATAAATTAACCTGCGAGACAGTGGAGCACAAAGGCTCTGGAGAAGAAGCCAAGTAAGTGACATGCAGTACAGCAGAATTAGCGAGATGCAGTAACAGGACATGAGAAGGAGAGAAGGTGCCCGGTGTATTATAGGAGGTCCCCCAGTAGACTAGGCCTAAGTCAGCCTAACTAGGGGCTGGTAAAAGGAAAGCCTGAGCTGGTCCTAACTATAAGCTTTATCAAAAGGAAAGTCTTAAGTCTAGTCTTAAATGTGGAGACGGTGTCTGCCTCCCGGACTGAAACAGGAAGATGATTTCACAGGAGAGGAGCCTGATAGCTGAAGAGCTGAACATATCTTTCCTATTGTTGGTGTTGAAGTCTCTCTCTGCTCTCTCCTGATGCCACCTCGATGCCAACCCTTAGTCTCACTCTTGTGGTGCTGTACGCTTCCTTGTCAAATCGAAAGGAAGCTTTTACGACTTTGGATAGGTCCCTCACCTCCCCAGTCATCCAAGCTTTCTGTTTGAGAATGGTTTCACTTTCTTTGTGATCAACCCCTTCATCAACACATTCACTGATATGATGTTACTGATGATGTATATTCCTTAAGATTGATGTGGTTCTCCTGGGTGGTGGCCTCTCTGAACATGTGTTAGTCTGTGCACTCAAAAGAGTCCCGTAGAGCTGCTGTAGCTTCATCTGTCCACACTTTAACTTTTTTTCTGATTGTTTGACCCTTTGAATCAGCTTGGAGTGAGATGGCAGGAGATGCAGAGACATGTTGCATGACAACATCTAACCAGGCCTCTGCCTAAACACCAAGGATTAGGCATGTTCTCCTTCTTATTAAACCTTAGTAGGTAGAGAGAATATGTTATCAGGGGTGTGCCATTGTTGAGAAAATGCAGAAACAGATTACAAAAGTGTGCACCATATGTTGGAGACATAACACATAAGGGGTTTCTACACTGACTACTGTTCAGTCTCGATAAAGTTTATGGGTAGTGTAACCCTGCATGTTGTGAGAACACAGTATGTATTGAGGCCTGTAGACAGGGTGCAGACCTCTCCTCCCAAATATGCAAATTACAGCATATCTTCCATGGTGCAGGCTGGATGTCTGATGCGCATATTCTTAGTTGGCTGCATTGTGTATGATATAGTTTGAAACGTTTACCCAGCTTGATGTATCAGCTAAATAGGGACAGTAATTGGAAATGTTTTACTTACCTACTCAAGTAAAAGTAAGAAGTGTTATCAAGTAAAAGGTCTTATTATGGCACCTTTGACTCATTTAGACAGTTTCACTGGAAATGCATTGCTAGGCAACAGCTTGGGTCCATGTTTACTTCCTGTTAGCTGATGTTATTTACATATACTGCAAAACATTCCAACAGGAAATATAAAAGGACTCATTTACAATGTTTATGTTATAAAGTTTGAGATATTTCTAAACATTATCGGATCGTTAATACTCATGCAACACTGTATGAGTAGCATTCCACTGTTGTAAGTAGTTGCGGTAGAGCTAGTTTCAACTACTTTGTTTGCAGATAGGTAGTATAGTTCAGTGGTTTCTAACCTGGGGGTTGGGCCCACTCCAAAATGTCACAAAATAAAACTGAGGGGTTTTGAGATGATTACTGAGGTAGGAGACCTTAATCTTGGCTTCTTTGTAAAACATTTGAGAGTTTTGACTATTTGGGTCTCATGCATTTTAAAATGAAACCATCTTATAAGTTTAATATGCTAACAATGTACAGATTAACATGACAAGAAGCCTCAAATACACTGAACAAAAATATTAACACTTTTGTTTTTGCTTCCATTTTTCATGAGTAAAAAAGATCTAAGACTTTTTTCTATGCACACAAAGGGCTTTCCCTGACAAATCAAATTTTTGTCCCTAATTTGGATAAACTCCAGGATGGTCACAATAAAAGGCCACTCTAAAATGTGCAGTTTGATCACACAACACAATGCCAAAAATGTGGCACATTTTTGATCGCCCACCAGAGCTGTCGCCCGTGAACTGAATGCTCATTTCACTACCATTAGATTACTCCCAATGTTGCTTCCGTGAATTTAGCAGTACATACAAACAGTTCAGGACCTCCACATCCAGTGTCTTCACATACAAGATCATCTGAGACCAGCCACCCAACCAGCTGATGCAGCGGGTGGTTTGCACAACCAAACAATTTCTGCACAGCTGTCTCAGGGAAGAATGATTGAATGTACTGCAAAATTATCTGAAAGGACAATTGGAGATGCCTTTTGGTTAACTCTGTTAAATGAATGTTGTGCAGAAAAGGGTAAAATATTTCTCTCTGAAATGTGGTGAAGCAAAAGTACAGAGGAACAAAAATGGATACACAAAAAAGCACCCTAAAATTGTTAGTACAGTACTACTGAATAAATGCACTTATTTACTCTCCACCCCTGTCTAACCGCTACAGTGGCAAGCGAAAAGCTACAGGAATACCACCTTTTTATCACTGAGGGCACACCATCAAGCCCAGGGTGGGAGAGGTGATAGAAGGTACAACAGTCATGTGCTGCAGCCACACAGCTACTTGACCAAAACTGACCTGCATTTTAATCATGCAACTGCCAGACCAAGTAAATCACCTTGCTGCATGTCACCTTGTATTGGACATGGTAAGGGCACAACTTAACTGTGATACCACCATATTGCTTGGAAAATGCATGGTTAAAAGTCATACCTTTGTGATTTACTTCATGTGTGTTTCTTTTTTTTCTCCAACCTTTCTGAGGGACTTTGAGGGACTTGACGTTTCTCTGCTTAAACCAGGACGATACAACTGTGGCCTCTGAATGATGTGAGAGGGCCTATAGACTGGACTCTGTGCTGTTACACTTTAACCCCATTTCCTCTTTTCCAAAAAGCCATAAATGCAACTTCATTTTTCTCTGGCAGTTGACTACTGACAGTTCCTGTCTCACATCAAATGTTCATGTTTGCTGCACCTTCTTCATGGAGTGTTTGCCATCTGCTGGGGAATTTGTGCAATGTACTCAGTAAGGTGCTCCAATTTTACTGTTGCTATACTCAAATAGGCTCAGATAGCACACAGTTGTAACTGGTCATGGTTGGAAAAGCATGGGTTTTACTAAGACCATTAACATTGGCTCCATTCTATTCAAGTGCTTCAGTAAGCCATAAAGGTGTGACAGTGAGCCAGCATGAACAACATCAGGACCCTGAAACTGATGCAGCTGAATGAAATTCAGCCACCATTAAGGTTGTTATTTTATGCTAAACTGTTGGAATCATCAGGTTGGGCTGGGATAAACAGATATTCATCATGAATTCAGTCAAACGTCACAGCGAGTCAGCATAACTGATAATAATATCTTAGGTAAATTTATTCAAAGATATTTAGTTGTCCATGATTTTTGCAATGGAGTTCATGACTATAACACTACACTAAAAAAAGGTATTTGCATAATATATATTATCTCAAATAATTAATTAATTGAGATTTTAAGATTTTAATGATCATAGTGAAAGCATGTCATGGGCTGGCTCCTACTTATGTTGCTGAATTTCTGTTCCCCTGTTGGACAGAGCACAGTGTCAGATTCTCAAACAGGGCCCCTCAGAGCCTCCCAACTTCTGACTAAAGGTGACCAGGTTTTTGCAGTCAGGGCCCCTTGTACTGACCTATTTATTTTTATTTTATTGTGATTTGTTTTATCTTGATTTTCCCATAATGCACAAGCCAGGAAGTAACTTTGCAGCACATTAACCATTCTAGTGTGCCAGCCCAGGACCTCCACACCTGGCTTTTTCACCTGCAAAATAGCCTGAGACCAGCCACTAAGATTAGCGTCACTGAGACAGTTGTGCAGAAATTCTTTGGTTGTGCAAACCACACTGCTGCATCAGCTGTTCGGGTGGGTGGGCTCAGATGGTCTTGTATGTGAGGACACTGGATGTGGAGGTCCTGAGCTGTTTGTATGTACTGCTAAATTCACGGAAGCAACATTGGAGTAATCTTATGGCAGTGAAATAAACAGTCAGTTCACAGGCAACAGCTCTGGTGGGCGACCAAAAATGTGCAACATCTGTGGCATTGTGTTGTGTGATCAAACTGCACATTTTAGAGTGGCCTTTTATTGTGACCAGCCCGAGGCACAACAGTGTAGTAATGATGCTGTTTAATCAGCACACTGATATGCCACACCTATCAGGTGGATGGATAATAGATTATGTGGCAAAGTGCTAACTACACTAAAATTGGGACAAAAATTTGTCAGGGATAAACCTTTCGTGTGCATAGAAAAAGTCTTATTCTTCATGTTATTATCATTATTATGATGAGATTAATGAATTTAATGTCAGCCAGTGCTGTTAATGTTTATTTTATTTAGCACAGTTTACAATCAAGTTATATTTTTAGGATTTACAGCACTGGCAGACTACAGATCTGTATCAAATTAAATTCTGCAAGCTATGTTGCCAAGGTGAATATTCTGTTTAAATCATTTGATTGTGACTCTTTAGTCTTTTCCCTTTTAAGGTAGTCAGCTCATTAACTTTGTGATTAACTTAACTGATAAAATCAATCATCAAGCAGGGTGCTCAGAGACCCTTTGTGACAGTGTATCAAATGTAAATGAGCTGTTAACAGTTATCAACTCCCCTCTCCCCTTTCACTTGAAAACAAAGAAACCCAAAATAACAACCTCAGAGCAGATTTTTTAGTGTCTCAACGTTTCTCATAATTTTGGGATCTTAATCTCGTTAATTCAGAAAAAACAGAGCATTTTCTCGCTGAAGTGAATGCATCACGCTTCCGTACCGAAAAGATTAGACAGGCAATAGCAGCATTCTTTAGGAGATTAAAAATACACCATGAAATACCACCAGGTCAATGTAGATCCACTGAATACTACAGACACTGAGCTTATATTATCGATATGTTGCATTGTTCGGGCTCGAGTCTACCACACATGTCCTGAACATTAAATTTGAGGACGTTACACTAATCTCAAAACACTAGAATATAACGTCGCTTCTCATTGGTGAAATCAAACTGTCCATCAAAAGGAGTGTCCACTTACATACAGCATTACATGTGACGGGGTGGATATTTTCAATGGGTACAGTATGCTGCAAAACTGTTGATAATTTCACGGCTAAAGCTTTTAAAGAAGATTGAAGCAACTAGTCGGTCGTTGACTACATTGCTACTGACAGGTATGTGGTGTTAAACTGCCGGTACACGTTTCTGTAACAATTTTTATCAGTTATCACGCGCACAAACACCCAGGAAACAAGTCACTAAACTGAGATAGACTTAACTAGCGTTTAGGAAATCGTAGTCGGTGTTTTCTGATGTAGCCGGCAGCTTTTCGGTGACCTTTGTCAATCGGACAGTGCTGTGAGGTAAAGTTAAGTCAGGGATGTTGTTAGCAAGTACAGGCCAGTCTGGGTATGAGCACTTTGCAAACCGGGGGAGGGGAGGGATATAGACGAGATGTGAATTTTCTCTCAGCTCGAGGAAAACGAAAGTGATTTCTATAACATTATATGACTGAACAAGTCTGTATTTCTGTCAGAATTAACGCATTATGGTGTTACTTCTGTGGGTTGGGGTCGTTTAATGTGTCGCCTTCGCCGACAGTAACATTCATCATCTAGCGAAGTGCTGCGTTTCTGTACCACTGTTAAAGTACACACAATAACACAGACGACTTCCGGTTTACATTGTTAAAATAAAAGTACTGATTCGAGTTGACGAAAGATGCAGATTGTATTTCATATTAATATTTTCTGTCAGTGTTTAATTTTTTTCACATACACATTTTTACAGTTACATAGAGTAAAGTCAGGTAATGTGGGACTTTTTGGTCTTTATTAACAAGAAAATCACCTACAAACCTGAGAGCTACCTTAAGTGTTACTTCTTGAACTTGTTTTGATCTCTGCTGTATTTCTATAAAGAAAATATGTTGTAAAGTAAAATACTTAAGGAGCTGTTGGACCTTCAAACACATTAAGAATCCCTACCTCACTCTAATGAAGTGTTCAGGTAAAATCAAACAGCCAGTAAGGAAAAAATTGGAGTCATGTTTCTTTCTTTCTTTTTTTAAATCCATCCATCAGTTCATTCATTCATTAACTAAATCAATATAGTAACCTAACTATTCATTAAAAATGGATACTATTACATTTCTGCCATGCTTAGTTTGTTCTTTTGTGTCCACAGTGGACATGCCTGTGTTCTTGTGTGTGTAACAATGATGGTTAATTCTGGACTATTTGGCTGACATGGACTCACTGCATTATCTATAATATGTTTTAAGTGACAAAATATGATGTGACAGGGTTGCACACAATAGCATAATACTGATTTTATGGCGTTGTGTAGTCTAAAACAAGGTGGTTTCACTTTAGAAAAATGCTCTTATTTAGCTACATTTTTGTCCCATTTTACCAGAACACATTAAGTACTCACTCAAAACCCTTTCCCATTTAGAGTGAAGTGTATTGTGAAAATATTTTTAGCACAAGTCAAACAGTTATTAAAGTGCAACATCTTCCTTTTTTTGTTGTTGTTACATCCTTATTGTTTTAGCTGCAGTACACCAGAAGAAGAACATCAACCACAAAGCTTCCCTGGGACCAGTGTTTTTTTTTTTAAACTTTACTCTGCCCATCCCAGATATTTCAGACCAATTAAAGTGATTGTTTAATGTAAAATTAAATTTGTAGCAACGCTGCAATAACATGTTGGGTGACTGGCTGCTAATAGTTGAAGAACCCAAGATATAAAACCTTATTTGGCCCATTTCACCTGATGTTCCAAATAAGCAGACTCCACCTTACAGTATTCAACAACATCAGGTTATAGCCTACCTAAAACTGGAATTTACCAGACCCCAAATCCCTAGATTCATGGCATCTTATTTGGCTTTAATTACAAATTTGGTACAAATGTTGCAAATTTGTCCCACCTATAGTAAGCTATAATATCAGCCAGGTAGGATCCTGTCAGCATTGTAGCACTGGTCTCTAGTCTGTGATGAGGAAAATAGCTATAGTCCTCTGTGTAGTCTGTGGGGGCACTGGGCTCCACAATATTTTTTTTTTCTTGCCAGGGGCCTTCAAAGGTTAATCTGACCATATTTAGAGCACTTTTTTGTCAGTTGCTACTTGCTCTGTTGATACCATTTAACATTTTCATCCATTTTATCTTATTTTAGATTTTATTTTAATCTTTTACTGTTTTTTTTTCTTTTTTGTCTTAATGCCTTATATGTCTCACATAAAATCATTTAAGGTTAAGGACTCCTCATACAATACATTAGACAGTGTTAGGGATGGGAATCACCAGAGGCCCCACCATATGATATTATGATGATACGTGAGCCATGATACAATATTATTGCGATTTTAAAAATGTTGATGACTTCCTGAATATTGTGATGAAATATATTGCAGTATATTGCGATTTATTTCCTTTTTTCAACCGCAAATTATGTCCCCAAAGGGAAAGTTTGTCCACATCTGTATTTGTATTGTATGTAGTTTTTGTTCTGTTTGTCTCACTTCAGTCATTTTTATTGCAGTAAAATGTATGTAGTGAACTGAAAGAACAATTTGTTTTAATATTCTAGTAGGATACCAAAAGTTGAATTTGTATGTGCAATATTAATAATTTGTATTGGCTAATAAGAAATAGATACTTAGCGCTCCTATGACTGTACCATATTGCAACATAAAAATATTGCCATACTATGTTGTATCGATCCCCCCCCCCCCCCCCATCCGCAGACGATGTATTATTGAGACACACGTCATCTCCCGACTTTGAGCAATATCTGCTGTCTTGACAAGAATCCGTTTCTTTTCATTTGAGGGACACATGTTTTCCTGACAATCGGTGGCCGAAGAGGAACTTAGTTGCAAACGTTTTTTATTTTGTTGACAAACCGCCGTGCTTCCGGTGTGCGCGTGTCTGTGGACGGACTTGACACAGCTGTGTTTAGTACTGCCAGTGCTGAACTGTTATGATGTGTCAATAAGTTAAAAAGGTGGACGGCACCAATGATGAGAGCTCCCCCCCGGTTCTTGAGCAGGATATTAGAGGTATGTTCAGACATTAAGGAGACGCTCATGACAGAGAAGCTGTGGTTTCATTGATTTCCCGTTAAAACCCGGTCGCTATTTTCTCAACCTCTCAGTCAGTCACTCTGAAAAATTGTTATTATCGCTGCTTTGGACATGATGTCCGCCTGCTGGCTTTTCCTTTGCAATTTGTTTGTTTCCCATCGACATTTCATTGATGACCGGTGTTGTATAGCATACACTGTTGCCACTGTTGCTGTGTTGCTTAACGCTAAATATTGCTTCACTCCTGTGTGAATTCGCCGTGTTAAATAAATGGCAAAGCAACTGTTTCTCAGTGAGGTGGTATGACTTGCCTCCCCCCTCCTCCTCGCTCTTCCTATCCGCATCAAATTCATAGCCACAAACCTGCGTTGTATGTAAACGAACAGTTGCAACTGCGCAAACAAGTATTTTGATAACAGTTTAGCCCGTGAGTTTTGTCAGCAGCTGTCCAAGAAGCTTATACTGTTTCGGAAACCATTGCATGTTAAAACCGTGACACGTCCAGTTAGCAGGCTGTACAGCTAGCAAGCTAACTAGCTACTTTTATTCCTAGTAACACTGCTAGGAAATGGAGCCACTGCCCAGCAAAACATTGTCCACAGATGCATGTGCCTGGACAGAAAATCCCCAGTTTAATTAATCATTGTGGATGTTTTTTTCCTCGGAGTGGGAGACATTTCGACGACATTGTCATCGGAGAGTTTGACAGGAGTGAAATATCCCCACTACTGTACTGTACTTGGGGTTTCTCCTCCAAACCAACGCAAGATGGACTCTCATTCGGCTTGTCTGTCTTGTCAGAGCTCAGATCGACATTTTGCACGGAGATGAAAATGTGTGCCTGGAGGTAGGAGCTCCGTAGGTAGGCAAACGGATCGTTTATTCGCATACCTCACACATTTTGTACTGTTATTGTGCGTGTGAAGCTCGATACAGTAGCTCAAGACTTCACTCCCGAGACAGACAGTCCGATCGGGCATCAGCAGTTTTACCTGCGAGCACAACTAACGTTAAACCTCTGCGCAGGAAAAGACTCACTGCAACTGTGCCTGCTTAATTTAGGCTGTGTAACGCTGTATGAAATGCATCCAGTGGTCGCAGGGTTTTGGCCTACATGTTTTGGTTTTGGCCACAAGGGCGGATCGACTGCACGATTGAAGTGATCAGTAATCAGATCAGACAAAATGTCCCACCGTACTTTGAAGCTGACGAGGTCTTGTGCTATGCGGTGTCAATCACTAATGCTCTGTTAAAGTTGATTTGCACGCATTTTTCCTGCAGCCTAGCTCACGTTGTTGGAAAATTGTTGCAGAGATGACAGTGTAACGCATGACTGAGAGCAGTGTCTTGTATTTTATAGGTCACCGTCATTGCATGACAAAGGCTGTGGCAGATTCATCTTCATCACTCATACAGCATTTCCATAGTTTTTTCTTCAGTAAGTATCCCCGTTTTTCCACTCAACATTCATAAATACATGCACTGGCATCACCTCTGGATGATGTCCAGGAGAATACACTGAATCATTCATTCATTGATTGCTAATTTCATTCGTGTCATGTTTAGTAGACATCCAGAGCAAGTGAAAACATGTTGAGAGATACAAACTGAAAAAGGAAAATATACAGGCATGCTTAATAATGTTTAGTAATTCAGCTGATTTGTATATGTGCAGAACATTATAATGTCCAGCTAATAATAAGCGAGCATGGCTGTGATAGTGTGCATATTTTCGATACAACCCTCTCTTAGCTGTGTTACACCTTAAATTGAATACATTTTTACATTGTTATAATGAGTACATCTTCAGTCCATGATACAACACTTAAGAGTCCACAGATCAAAGATGCACTGTCCATACAGCAAATATAATTATACCATGTTGTCCCCCATATTAATGACAATGTCTTCAATTCCCTTCATTCTTGATGTTACCCTTTCCTCTGAAATGTGGTTATATGACGGCATCAAGAACATTTTTCATTTATAAATCACTTGACATAATTATTGACTTGATCGTCTGCAGCAGTCATTAGGTCTGCAGCTAACTGACCACTTTCTGTTGTGACTCTGTTCCTGTTATCTTTTTCACAATGAAAACTTGCCAAAGTAGGCTCTGAGAAAGCACAGAGTCCAATAATGATCTTTAAGTCTCATGTAGTGACCAGTAAAAGAGTCGATCTTGTCGCTCAGTGGTCAACATCAGTGATTAGTAGAAGCCTATTTTCTCTGTACGTATTTGTCAGATTGATGTAATGATTGTCTTACAAACAGATGAAGGTAAAGTCAAAGTGGTGGGCTGTATCACTCCCTACTTGCTACCTAGTGCTGTACAGTCACCCTCTGCCATTTTATTTCAGTCTAAATTCTCAGGCCCAATCCCAATCTCCATAATCGGGGACTCAAGGACTTTGAAGCATGTTCCTGCAAAGTGTGTGAGGGCTCAGGGCTGTCCCACTGTCAAATCATCAAGTGCATGAGGGCTCTCCCACAGACATTTTGAGCCCTTTATGCACACTTTCCGTAAATCTGCATTTTTGCAGACTTTGCCTGAGGGAATTACCCACGGTTCACAGCATTGTGATGTAAAAATAAGGGGTTACCAGGGGAAGCCCCAGAGTGTTTTTTTTTTTAAAAAACAAAAGGTAAACAAGGCTGACTGGCACATGGATGTTCAGCCTGGCATTAAGAATAAACACTATGTTAACATTAAGGATTAAAGATAGTCCATAAAAAAACGCATGAAATCAACGGGAATGCAAACTTAGGCTATATACCTAGAATCTATATTAAACATTTCTTTTGAGTATGCTTAATGATGCTGTAAATTGTAAATTGTGCCCTCAAAAATGCGCATAGTGCAACACAAAAACACAATGTCAGTGGCGCATACACTACTTTTTGCTAACTGTCACACAGCGTAGCCTATTTGTTAGTGGCGTGACGTTTCACCTGTGAGGGATGAAAAAAAATGATGATGATGATCTAGTGTGTGAAAACAACTTGCCACTTGGTGGTGGAGCTGGTGGTGTCATATAAAAACCACCAGCTCAAAAATAAAAAGTAGTTCAGTATTCTTGAACTACTTTTTAACAGTGATTAACATACAATTGTGGCTGTAGTTAAAGGTCACAGTTTTTCTGAGTATCCTGGCTATGGTTCCATCAGGGGATGACCTAAATTTGTGATACTTTTTTGATGCGTTGATGTAAACCGACAGCTTGTTTGAAAAAAGCAGTTTTAGGTTTGTTTCCATTGCCCTAGTCTCATCAGCCTAACTGCAGAATGTCTTTCATACAGATCTACATGCCTTCTGTTTTTATATATGTATATCAGCTATGATTGAATGAAGATCTTTTCATCCAGTGTGCCAGTACAAATAAGTATAAATGTTTGTCCTAAGTTTGTGGACACTAACTTGAAAGAAAAGCAAGCCTTGAAATCCCATGATCCTTCTGTGTAGATATTTTCATTTTTGTAAAACATTTTGTGATTTTACCCCAACATAATCAGGGCTTTGTATAACAGTGTCATAATAGTTCTGTCCACTTGAAACTTGCACATACATTAGCACATAAAGAGTAGCTGCCCATTATTACATTACATTGGTCATTTTAACATTCAGTCTCATTTCTACCATTGTGCTCAGGTAACTGTAGTTACTGTATCCTTTCTACTACAGTTTATGTTAGTGGGTGTTACTGTTTATTGTTGATGTGTAAGAGATTCACCCAAACTGCATTGCAAGGCTGTTGCCTGCAGCTCTGTCTGACTGACAGAGTGACTGAATATTTTTAAATTTTGAACTTTGAAATATTTCATACTGATCCTCCAACAAAAGTGTAAAAAAATATCTATATGTTGATATTTTTATCCAGTAGTCATAAAAACTGGTGACTGCAGCTGAGGCTCCTGTTGCACCTTCATAATAAGAGCACTCAAGTGTGTAGAAAAGTGTGTATAATGATTATTGGAAGTGGTGTTAATTGTAATGATTACTTTGCCCTCCCACTGAGACACTATATGCATATACATATACATATACATATATATGTATGTACACCACTGTATATATACAGTGGAGTATAGTGGAGTAGTACAGTATAAATATAGATTTTTTTTTTCCAGTGCAGTGCCCTTTAACTTTGTAGACCATGATTTGATAGTGGGCAGTGTCTAATTCACAATCTAAGTCAGTACTAAGTCCATCAGCTATAAATGACCATCCTTTGCCTCTCTGTTTCATGTTACTCATGGGTCCCACAGTAAGGGGGATCCTCCAAGGCAAGTTAAGAGAGAAAATTAGCATAGTAAATTAAGGCTAATGAAATGATGGTCAGGTGGGGCATAATTTGGCTTCTTTACTTGCTCCCTTGCTCACGTTAAATTAAACCAAATATAGACAGAAGCTGCAATGGGGAGACCTAAATCATACCCACTTTCTATAATGCTTTAATTTGACAGGGACAGGGATCAGCTCCCATTTTGGTGTTTATAATTTCCGGAGTTCAACTCATTTTTCTAATTATTTTGAATAATTGTGACAGCACTGAGAGGAGGAGTTGCTGCCGGATTAGAATTTCCCACAGTTAAGAGTTGGTCTGTAATTTTAAGATTATGTAAAATTAAATTTCATTAATAAACACCACTTCTATTTATAATTATTTATTGTTGCTGGAACAATAGTGTTGCCATGTCTCTATGTTGTCCTGGGTTGTTATTAGGGCTGTAATGATATGATCTGGATTGATAAATGGATTCAGTGATCAATGATCCAGTATTATTAATGGAAAGTGGAAACATCAATATATATCTTCATCTTTAAGATTTGCCTTTAATGTTAAATTCCCTTGGCACGCCTGTGTCAAAATTTACGTCCAAGCACACCTCCTGCTTAAACATTCAAACAGTGCTAGTAGCAGAGTGTCTGGCAGATAATGGTAAGCAAACAAGAAAAGGACAGTGAGGTTTCTGACTGATATTGTCTCATATTGATCACAGGCCCCTGAATTGCATCAAATCAAAATTGTGTTGTGGCAGAAATGTCGTGAAATTGCATATCAAAGAATAACTGTTCATTATTGGTTTGTTGATTCATTATAACAGTTTCTTCACAGGTGACATGTGTAAGTTAATCCTATTAAATATACAATTGCTACAGGTCTATGTATATGTTAAAAAGAGTAAGGATATGTCAGGAATTACACAACACATATAGCCATGGTCAAATTGCCGTTGGTGCAGCCACCTGTTTTACAGTCTGTGTATTCATGAACTATAATCAAAGAATAAGGAAATGAAAAAAAACTGCAAATATCACAACTATGTCAAGAATTCACTGGACAATAGACACAGTCATGTCCAACCTACTGTGGGAAGTGTGAAATGTTAAAAAATGAGGTCTTTAACAGTCACAAAAAAAGTTTGCTTGCATTACATTTATTTAGCTTAGGCTTTAATCCAAAGCAACTTAAAGGTACACTGCCATGTGTATACCACTCAGATATTGCAAGAATCATGCAAGTACATCACCTTCATCAATTATACTGGACTGCTTTAAGGACTGCATCTAGAAACAATATGAGGTTAGGGTTTTCTTTTAGGGCTGGGGTGTATGGTTTGACCATGTCCCTGGTTGAAATATAGCTCTGAGCTATTCAAAAGTCAAGTACCCGTGTCTTGAATAGGATTGGCACAGCCACTAGTAGTTAGTGTGGCAGAGCAGGGTAGTGTAGGAGAACTTTTGTAGTTTGAAGACCAGCTGAGCTGCTGCATTCTGGATGAGCTGCATGCAGGCACACCGGCCAGGAGCCAGTTGCAGAAGTCTAAGCACGAGATAATAAAAGGAAGGGCAGCTCAGTCTTGTCAAGATTTTCAGGTGGCGCAGACATCCACTGAGAGATGTCAGTCAGACATGCAGAGAATCTTGCTGTTATCTGGGTTTCAGACTGTGGAAAATACAGTTAGTTATGTGTTTCATTAGTGTAGCTGTGGTAGGAAAAAACCATGTGAATGGATAACAGAGCCAAGGGACTTGGTGTAAAGACAAAACAGGAGGGGACCCAAAATGGAACCCTGAGGGACTCCAGATGCGAGGCTACAAGGTTCAGGGACAGATTCTCTCCAAGTTTCTATGTAAGCATGGTTGTGGACAGTATGTGAACAGGGGGGAGCAGTGGAGGGGAGAATCTGGTAGTTTATCATGTCAGACATGTCACATGACAATGGAGAGCAGGGAGGCTGCTTGATCAGTTTGGAGATCCTCTGTGATGGCAAGGAGGGCAGTCTCAGTTGAGTGCCCTGAATTGAAACCAGACTAGTGGGAGTCAAGAAGGTTGTTTTGGTGGACATATGCAAAAAGCTGAGTCAAGACACCAAGTGTTTTAGAAAGAAATAAAAGAGAGACAGGTCTGTAATTGTTTACATTAAAAGGGCTGAGTTTGGGTTTCTTCAAAAGAGGGTCCACTAGCTGCTTTTAGAGTGTTGTCAAAGAGGTTTTGATGAGGAGGGCAAGGAAAGGAAGGAGGTCAGAAGTGATAGACTGAACAAGAGGGGGTGGGGGTCATATTGTTGTGTGGTTGGAGGTAACCGGGGTTAGTACCTCATTGAGAGAGAGAGGGGCGAAAAAGAACATCTTTTGTGATGTTTGACAGGAGGACGTCTAATTCCTCCAACAGTGCAGTCAAGCACAATAATAGTCCTACAGTAATTGCAGTCAAAATATGTACTATTTATACTACATTTTTATACCTTTTTTGGAAACCTGCGTGATGTCATAAAATGTTCTGACCAAGTCATGCACATTACCCGTTGTTATTATCACACTTGCAGTAACAAACCACCAATGCTAACTATTTTGGCAGCAGGTATCTTTGCTTCCATTTTAAAAAGTAACTAATGTTGCATGTTTGGATACATGTTTTCACTGTGCATGTTTTGTATATGGTCTTATATTGTGTCCAATCTGTTGTTTTTTAGGTGCGGTAGTACCATGAAGGGTGGAGGAAGGGGTAAAGAGCCACCTGTTGCAGGGGAGGTCACTGGCAAGCGTCCCAAACGCAAATGCCTGCAGTGGCACCCACTTCTCTCCAAAAAGGCTCTGGATTTCTCTGAAGAGGAAGAAGAGGAGGATGAAGAGGAGCTGGAGAAGGTGAGCGTGTTTGATGGCTTAGATAGATAGGACAGACAATAACATTATAGCATTGCATCTGATGGTTTATGGATTTGTTATCAGCAGCCAGTGCTATGTGACCAGGACCAGGGGTCGCAGGTGCAGTGTGGAAGCACAACAGAGGAAGTGGAGGAGGACTCAAATGAGCAGCGGGCACGGCGGCCAATGAATGCCTTCCTTCTCTTCTGCAAACGCCACCGTTCCCTGGTGCGGCAGGAACACCCTCGCTTGGATAACCGTGGGGCCACCAAGATCCTGGCTGACTGGTGGGCTGTGCTGGAGCCCAAAGAGAAGCAGAAATACACTGACATGGCCAAGGAGGTGAGACTGCTTTCTGACTCTTGCGCTTGTACTAACATTATTTTTAACTCTCTCTTACAATAATGCCAAAGTAACTTTCCATCTTCAATTTCTTAAAGAGCAGGTGCAACTTTGTTGGTGAGAAACTCCTGGATTGTCTTACAGATCTTTTCTAGTATTATAAAAAATGAAATATAGCTTTGAGCTAAAGAGCTGTTCCAGCTTGATATCATATACGTAGAAAAGAAAAGCTCAAAGCAAGAGAGAAAGTCCGTCTGAACTGTCATGCTGTTTTGTTGAGATTCCGATGGAGATTTAAAGTCTTTTTGTGTTAGTTTACTTGCCATTTCCAACCAAAAACGATTAAGCAATGTCACACGAGAGGGAGTGATGTTGTACTGTATATCGTCACGGCTGTGATTCGGTCAGGCAGTTACAGCCGTGATGATATACAGTACAACATCACGACCTCGAGTGTGATATTGCTTTTATACAACAGTTCAACAACAGCAATGCTGAGTAAGGAAATGTTAACAAAAGGTGATGAAATAAATTATTTAAGTATGTTATGTAGCTCCGCGAAAAAAAAACAATTCCCCCAGTCTGTCGCCAGGCAACACAGCACACACGGCAGGAACTCCCAAGCTACTTTGTATTTACATTGATCTGCAACTGTGTAACTTCGTCCAGTTCAGCTGATGAAACGTTGGCAAACCTGGTTGTTGGCACGGCCGGATTCAGCTTCCTCGTCCTCTCCTGACGACCACTCATAAATTAATTCAAATGTAATTTTGGGGAAAATATCCATCTTCTTGGTGTACTGCTATAGTGTCCGTTTGCGTCAATGTAGCGAGTGTGACAGTTGGTTAATTAATGGTTGTATTTATATTTATAACACCTGTGAGCAGAGTGATTTTACTGTTACATGTCCCAGTGATGTTGTACTCTATATCAGCACTCACAGAATGCCTCCTGTCCAATCAAATTACTCGGTTGGAACTAACTGTTGTATAATATAGATCTAGCCACTGCAATATTTGGTGATACTTAAGCTAAAAAGTCAAGTAAAATGTCAAAAACAGCTTCATTTTGCATGTGTTGCTATCCAAAACAATTTTTTTACAAGAGGTTGTGTTTATAACATGAATTACAATGAGTACACTAACTGTGTGCAAACTCAGTCTTGCAACATAGCAAACATTCAAATATTCTTTTTTCACTTGTTTTTTTCTGCCATTATGTATAATTACATTAATGAAAATGTTTGATTGATTGATATGATTTGTCAACATGAGGATAGAGGCAATATTACATCAAAGACACGAATCACGAAAACAGATCATTTTATGGGCCCTGAAAATGTATTTTCTCAATCAGCTTCTTATGCTCAAAATACATGGGGCATGGACGTGGCGTAACATGTCTGATGTAGCATACCCACAGCAGAGCGTATCCATTATAATCAACTGAAGCTGCTACACTGACTATATAAGCTGCGCTTTCCCACACCAGCACTGCACTGCTGAATGCTGTTTTTACATGGCTTGTCAATTTTTTTTCCCTCTGTGTAAGGCTCCGTGGCCCTCCAACAGGTACAAGCTACATAGCACTGTGTGAAAAATCAGCGACAATCTGTTAAAATAAATATTAAAATGAATTCCTCCTTGTATTAGAGGCAATGTGATGCAGCAGAGCAACCTTATGGATGTTTTTACATTTCACATTAAAATCAATCAGTTAAATCAATGCATCTTGTAGTTAAAACAATTCAGTGAATTAATTCAGTACCAGTTACTATATCTTACATGCATCAAAACCCTGCATAACCAACGGCACTTTCACTTGGCAAAACTCAGTATGCACACAGTCTAGCACATATACACATGCTACAAAGACTGAAGTCTGTGTAGCAGGTTACAAAAAACCCACTCTCTGGAGAAGTTACTACACATGAAAAAAATCTGTAAATGTGTTTTTTTCTGTGATTTCTCACTGGTTTTAAGTGAGTGGGTCTAGGTTGGAAACAGTGATGTCACAAACTTCCATGCACCAATCATAATTTAGCAAAATGTGGATCAAAGACTATCTGAAATCATTCCCTATTTATTATAAAGTGCTGTCTGCCATTTTAATTAACTGTCTGACATCTGATGTTCTGATTCAGAGGTGTCAGAGAATGATCTTATGTTTATAGAATATATAGTGCCTCTGAAATGTATATGATGAAATGACAAAAAGTAGCATACATAGCATGAACACGCATTTGATAGATGTGAGAAATACAATCAACACTGTACCTGTCAGTGATAATGCAAAATGACAATGACTCATGCATGTCTGAACTGAACCCCCCATTTGATAGAGGCTGTTATTATTTGATCTGTTGTATGGGCAGTAATGTATGAGGGAGTGATTTCAGACAGACGAATGACAGTTAGTGGGTTATTTGTTTATGTTACCAGGCCAGTGTCAGTCAGATCTGATCAAACCACACCCACACAGCCCTGATGGAGCAGATTAGCTGTATTTTTGACTGTTAAATTCAAGGTAAATAATACCTAAGGCTTTTATTTTCCTGGGACCGGTTGTACAAAACACGTGAAGTTTTCTCCTTAAGTATGACACTTGAGCTGTATTTATCCTTAGCTGAGGGACTTGCACAGTCGCACAGAATCCCTTAAAAGGTGTCCTTAGGTAAGGAAAAACGTTAACTCACTTACTGCGTTGAAAGAGATTCTACAGCGGATACATTTTCCATGAGATTGTTTGTTTGCTTGGACTCATGTTTGTGATGCCTGCCATTGTCTCAAAAGGTTGACTTATGGTTAGATAGTAAAAAAATGGCAGAACAAAAGAAGACAAGACTCTGCCCATATTGGTCAGAGGAGGAAAAGATTATACATGTGGAGGAACACAATCATAGAGAGCACATAATACAAAGTAAATTTGATCCCCAAATACCAGAAAACAATTATAGAAGAAATTGCAATGAAAATTAATTCTGTCAAATCTATAGTGTAAAATTAAAAATGTATCTGTTGGGTTTTCCTGGTCACAGAACACAGGGTCTGTTGTTTTTTTTCGTTTATCACAATAAACTCATGTTGAAGTTAAGGTAGAGGCATAGGTACCCTAAGTTTTTTTTTCTTTTTTCTTTTTTTACCTTGCTTTTCATTGCTAAGGTCTTTTGTGCAACGGTCTCGGAATCCCTTAGGTAAAAGGCCAAGGCAAGGAGAAAACCATAAATACTTTAGTGAACATTTGAAGTAAACCTTAAGGAACAGACTTAAGGCTGTTTTGCACAGCCAATTTTATTTCGAAGATGCCTTAAAACAAGGACTTGAAGGAAAATCTTAGCTTAAGATTTCATGTGCAACCGGCCCCTGGACTTAAACTCTGATTGTTGCTTAATCTGTCATTAACAGTTAATGTTTTAATGAAATACTTTGATTCAGATTTTATATTTTAAAAACAGGGGCTGTAAGGTTTTGCTTGTAACCAAATAATTTCTTGATTTTCTTTCAGTACAAGGACGCCTTTATGAAGGCGAACCCTGGCTACAAGTGGTGTCCCACCACCAGCAAACCGGTTAAGAGCCCCTCCTGTCAGCCTGTCAGCAACCCTCGCAAAAAAGTTTGGTCCTTCTCTTCCAACTCAACCAAGGACTCCACCACTGCCAAAAAAGTGCCCAAAACTGACAGCATGCCACAGTTAAACTTTGCCATGGCAGGTGTGTATAATGAAATATTTTTTGTGTAGTGAAAACTCGTCAAAATGTTGGATTGTTTTTGTCATCACTGTCATTTTTTTGTCAGACCCTACAAAGATGGGAGGCCTTAGCATGCTGCTGTTAGCTGGGGAACATGCCCTCACAAACAGAGAGGTAGGTCACTGCTGGAGGCCACCCATGGGTGCGTCCTTGTAATGCACCGCCTCTCTTATCAGCCTAATCACTTTTGCTAGTTTTTTCTGAAGCACAAAAAATATTTGTGGTTTTTGAATAATGCTTTTGATTTCTTTAATTTAACAGATGGACTAATCCCAGTATTGTTTCCTCTCTAGATCCCTTCCAGCACTAAACCTAGTTTACCTGACACAGCCAGCGAAGGGAACTCCTTTCCAGGCGATGAGGAAGAGGTTTGTTCTGAGACCGTTTTTCTGTTCCCTTTATACTCTGTATATTTTAGATCAGATACTTGAGGTTGTGTTGTCTCTCTAAAGCAGTACGTACACAACTGTTTGCAAACAGAATAACACCTAGTCCTGCACATGGTGTGTTGAGGTAGCAAGTGTTGGAAATTAACCAAGATCATTTACTCAGATACTGTACTTAAGTACAATTTCAGGGTACTTAAGTACTTACTATACTTGAGTGTTTTTATTTTATATTACTTATACTCTTAACTGAATACTCCAAAATATAATAAACAAATACATTACGATAGATTTAAGGTACACTCTGCAGGATTGACAGTTACTGTTTGTAAAGACATTCAACAGTGAAAGTGAAGGTAAAAGCAGACCCCGGGTTCATTCTCGTTTGTCGTTTCGCCTCACTATATTTGACTTTCATCTGCCACTGTGTGTCTGGGAAGCCTGCTGCTTATGGTTTGGCACCTGGTGGCTACCTTCTTATATAGCCCTTACTTTGCCACAGCTCTGTTGGGGGACACGCTCATAGGCGTCCCAAACACAGAAAATATCAAGAATATAAGAAATACAGACAGAGGGCAGAGCCTCTTCAGAAGAAATACATCGCCACAAACTGAGTGTGGGTCATAAGTGCTGAATGAGAGGAATTACTTCTGTATCACTGTTGTCTTTAGGAAAATCCTGCATAGTATACCTTTAAGCCACCCCAGCCGTATATAGAGTAGCTCAAATTAACATTAACATTAAAAATGATGCTTACACGTTAACATATCAATAGGTACAATCTTATAATGTAATTTAAGTTGTTCTAAAATGGGCCATCGGCATAAGTTTAGTAATTTCAATGCAAACAGTTGTAACAACAGTATTTGTCTTAAGAAATTCTAAACTTGTTCTGTGTGTTTTCCTCAGTTTCCCCAAACTGATGATTAGATTTTGATTAGCTGAACCAATTTTAACACTGATTTGTTATTCAATAACTTATGGCAGAACTGACTTGATTTTGCTCATCCTGTTTTAACTTACAGATGTTGTCTGGGACAATACCAAACAGAGTGCCTGACATTACTGAAAGCAGGGTTAAGTCTGCCCTTTCCCCACTGGCAGAGGTATGTTTGAATTTCATTCAATGAATAATGCACCTGTTATAGTAACTTGTGCATAGACAACATTTAAACAGCTGTAAAAATAAAAAAATAAAAAAATATTTCAGCTGTTTAAACGTTTTCTATGCACTAGGTGAACTACACATCCAATATGAGTTCCTCCAGTCTCTGGAAACACAAAATTGATTTTAATCAATCATATTACTTCTTGGTGAAACCAAAATCATCACTGTCTAATCAGCAAATGGCAAGAAAATGATCCACATAGCCATTTTTAGCACCACCCTCAGGCCAAAATGTCAGAATTGCACACAAGGTACCACATCAACTAACAAGCAATTTGATGCCATGGAATTTGCTGAGCAAATAGTGTGCTCTCAAAAGATGACTTGAAACATGTTTAGCTTCCAGGAAAGCAGCACATGTGATCAGTCACAACAAACAAAACACCAGAGGCCTGCACCACAGCGTGAGATTAGTGGGTAACCTTTACTCAGGTTTTCCAGTGTCATTAAGCTGGCTAACTTTTTATGAGAATAGATCACCACAGTAATCTATGCTGCATGGCTAACTTCAACGAATCAGATCAAAACCTGCCAACAGCCTGACTACTGATCAGCAGCTCACTGGAAACAGTCACCATTCCTACAGGGTCATGACAGGGACAAAAGAGTTTACAGCAAAGTGACAAGTCATACAGAGCAATAGATATTTTTATAGATCAGTCGAAATACTTTGCTGTTTCAGGCTTTCTGTGTGTCTCCTCTGGTTTTAAAACAGAGCTTCTAACAATCACAGAGACAGTTTACTGCACCAAGTAGGTACATAATGATGATTATAGCTGCATTTTAATGTCACAGTTTCTTTCATCTTGACAGTGTTGATGCTTTTAGACTCAAATCAGAATAATATGAAGCAACTTGTGATGATGATTTGAAATAAAAAGTACACCCTCTGTTGTCTTTTATTAGAAAAACAACCCACACACTGTTAATTAGCCCCCATGATAATAAATGCATCATTTCAGTCAGATAGACCTCATCAGACAGACATTAGCTGCTTTTCTTCTTCTGTCCTCTCTGCTTTGGCAGCAGAAACAGAATAGCATCGCATATTTATAGTTTATAGCCTCACTTTTAATAATTTACATCTTATTATTCTGTTTCAGATATGTGATTACATTGTGTACATTTAACCTGGTTGAATATCCCTTTTTGCTGTCGCTACGATCAAATCTTCCAGCGGGTGTCACCGTTTTATCTCACATCTTACTAAGTAATTCATTCATAGTTCTGACCAATGTCGCCTGTAATTACCAGCTCCATGTTTCTCATGTGAATGTGCTCATAGCTGGATTAGAAAAATTGAAGTTAACAGAGCCAGTTGATAACCGGCTTCATGACGCCAGTTCTCCAGGATCACCAATGTTAGACAGACAAGTTGAACTTGCGTCGGGGTTCAGGCCCCAGCTTTAGTCTTCCCTACTATCACAGTAAAAACATTTACATTTGTTGTTGAAAGTAAACATTGCTAAATAATGATAGCATCTGCAAAAGCTAATCAGTGTGATCTCATAAAAAACACCTCAGGTGATTAAACATGTTACTGTATGTTCACAGTCATCTCTCTCTACGGCACCTGAAGGAAAACCATGTGGACAGTCTGCTCTCTTCCAGCTGGCTGAGGTAAGGCATTTGACAGTTTGCGCATGTCCTATCAAAAATTTTTCCTCTTACCTGTAGTGCTATTGAATTAATGAATAGATGGCACTCAGCTTGTGGTGCTCCAAATACAAAAAAAAAAAAAAAAATCCATTTGAAAAACTCAACAGCTAACCAAATCACCGCAAAGAAGGAAGGGAGCATCTACTCATGGACAAGAGGCTCATGCTTGGGTCAGCGCGAGATATTAACATTAATGGCATCTTCATTTGCTGAGCTGTTACAATAGCTAGCTCAGTGGTGCTAGGTGAGCTAGCAGTAGATGCACGCTTTCCTCTGCACAGTTATATGGTTGGCATAGAAAGAAGATAGTTCCTACATGAAACTGTTGACACCAAGGTCTGCGGATTATCTTGAGTAAGTGCATGTTGGGTGTATTTTTTTTTAGCTTTGAGCACCACAAGCCGAGCGCCATCTAGTTCCATTATACTGAGGAGAAGGCAAACATCTCCACAGCCGATATTTTTAAGACTTGGCAACTCACACTAAAACAATTGAGACTAGTAAATAACAGCTTCATTTAAGAATGTTAAATAATGAAAACATCAAATTTACATGATTGGACTTTGATGTCAGTTATCTTTCACATCAGAGATTGTAAAATTGTAAATCATGCAGCAGAGCTGACAAAGTTGCCTTGTTTGTGAGTGTGCTTCAACTAGAAAACAGTCTGTGGTAGCTGAAAGCAAACATTGATGTTTTGTTAGTTTTTAATGATGGGAAGTCTTAACTGAGAAATTTGCTCCCTTTTCTTCCATGTGTTTGGTCCTTTTACCCATTTACTCAACTGTAAAATATATAATGAAAAAAATAACTTATGAGCATCAACATGAATTGTTTACTGCTGTTTATTTAACAATGCACAGTGACAGCAGGGTGTCTGCAGGTCCTTAAAAAGTTTTGAAATGTCTTAAACTCAATTTTATATATTTATTTTTATATGTATATATTCAGGTCTAAATTGCCACAAATATTTAATCTAATTTGATATATCCATCTGCAATTCTTTTTGTCAAATGAGTGAAACTCTGCATGAAAGTCCACATTTCTGATGTTACAAATCTTTAAACCTACCACTGAACCTAATAATGTCTTTTTACTTTATGTTTACACTTAACTGTTGCCGAAATGTAACTCAATCTAGTAACTGTAGTCTTACATAAAACCTACCTTTGCACAGGACAACGAGTATACTTATCTTTAGCCTTACCTGCAATGCTTGAATAAGATTCAGATGATTTTTGAAACATCTGTCTGAAATATGGTTAAAATTATATTGGAAAGGTCTTATAAATAGCATTAAATTTAAGTGTCTGACACTTAATGTTATATAACACATTATTATTAATGCTATCAGTAGATCCATATACGAGTGTATATAAATATCTGCTCAGACTATGTATGAGATTTGTTATGGGCACATTGTAAAGCAAGTTTTTTGTCACCAGTGGAAGGTATAAAGTGTTCAATCAGGGCAAGATTATTAGAAAAAAATAGAGAAAAGTTTACACAGTGCAATTAGTAGAAATTTTAGTTTCATTTAGGAAGAAACTATAGAAATGAAAGAGCATTGATTGTTATTTGTTTAACATTGTGGCTTTTTTTTTTGTTTGGTAAGATGTGCTTAGCGTCTGAAGCTGGAAAGATGGACACCGTGGTATCTCAGCCTGAACACGGCTCCTCTACAGCTTCTCTCCAGGAAACTACGGTCAAGCCAGAGATCAAGGAGGAGAAGGCAGACAGTGCCGAGTGTCCTCCCTCCTCACACACATCAGCCCTCCTACCTTTGCTCTCCTCTGTCACTTCTACCTCCACTGATGCCATTCCCCCACAACTCAGCAGCCAAAATGCACGTGTCAAAAACAAGAGCAAGAAGAGGGAGGTGGCCAAGTCAAATGATGACGATGAGATCGCTTGCTCGGCAAAGAAGATCGTCAAGAAGTGTAACCATGCCGAATCAAACATGGACAGTGTCTTCAGTACGATTGAGGCAGTGGCTAAAGGGGCCTGGAGGGACACAGAGGAGAAGCCCAAAAAGAAGATCCCGAACAGTCCTAGTGCTGGAAACTCTGGTGGGCCCAAAAAGAAGAGTAAGCCCAAAGTCAAGACCACTGTCAAAGAAAAAGAGGAGGAGATGGAGGATGACAGTGGGCAGTGTGAGCAGTACAGTTCCTCTGAGGTGGAAATGAAGGAAGACATGACTGATGTCAGCCCCAAGGCAGAAATAGAGGAAGCAAGTCTAGGAAGCACAGACCTTCAGGGCAGCATCACAGAACCCCATCCCTCCCCCTGCAGCCCCTCACCTGTTAAACTCAAAGAGGACGACAAGGGGAAGGAGAGGTCGAGTGAGGGGACCTGCGACCCCAACATAGAGAGCCACGGCTCCAGGAAATCAGAGCGGAGCTGCAAAGGCGCCTTGTATAAAACCCTTGTTTCTGAGGGAATGTTGACGTCACTGAGAGCCAACATTGACCGAGGTATTCATTTTGATTCAGTGGCAAACTGATTCATAGATGTAGGAGGCATTATCTGTTCTGTGTATGTTATGTAGTTATTGCATATTATGAATTGTTTTATATGCGTCTGCAGGTAAAAGAGGGGCTTTCCGAGCTTCTGATCATGATGCAAACTGGAGTGATGACAGCTGGACAGTTTCTCAGATAGGACCTAATAATCCCAAGAAGCTGAAAAAGTCCAAGTCCAAAGATGAATGTTCACAGGGGTGAGTCATGTCTCCTCTTGTTGCAATGCTGTAGCTTTCTGTGTAGGGTATACTGCAGTCATTTTCCACAATAGTGATAGAACGGGTCATTTTTAGCACTCTGCCCTGAGGTTCTTTTTTTATTCTTTTCTGTATACCTCGTGTTAAACATCCTGTGGAAAATCTGAAATGTCTGACACTATATATTGTCTGTACATCCACTTAACTAACTATGGATACACTGCTGTTTACAAACCATGCTTATTCAGTTTGTCACAATGAAGCCCCACTTGGATAGGATTGATTTCTTGACTGTTTTTTTTACTGTAAGGGCAACTTGACTAGTTCTCAGAGGCATACAAAGGCAAAGCAGTAATTCTAATCTGTCTGTTGGTCATCACAGTAACATTGCAGTCACGACCGCTGTTCTAGAAAGAAAAATGTGTCTCCATCAAAGCAACATGTATCAGGACAAGCAACCCAAGCCTCATAATAAACTCTAATATCACAGAAATAATTATGAACACTTGTCTCTCGGTCTGACCTGAAGTAAATACAGAAAGTAGTTCCTTGAATTAACTGTTGGAGCTAAATGCATTGGGATCTACTTTTGGGTCAGCCAGCCAGCTAAGAAAACTTGTGGCTTATTCATACGCAGTGATTTGGGCGATGTTTGTCCCGATTTTGATGATGTTTTGTCAGAGTTGCAATTCTCCAAATTCTACAGCAGACATTGTGTAAGCAAAGTTATTATGGCCTATAGTCAGCATGGGCACAACACTCAGCTTGAATAAGTACTGTAATTTCACTGTAACATTAAATACACTGGTTAGTGATTTTGATTCCATCCTCAGCACATATCTGTTATGGTCTGTGCACATTCAATTATAATTACACCACCAATAACCTGCTGTTTTTCAGTACACTTGCTGGTCCTCCAGTAATATTCGTCCCATCTGGAGAGACATGTTGCTCCTTAAAATGGTAATACAATGCATGCAAGCTAAGAACGAAATTACAGTGTGTATAAAGCAGCATTTTCTGTTAAGGAGAAAAACTATATTGCTAACCGGATAGCGAAAAACAAAAACCCAACAGCTTATTTACACCAGCATTCAGCCCACTAATGTGATGAAGGGAAAAAGAAGGAAAAACATACATGAAGAGAGAATGGTGCCCTACAAACTCATCAAGTGGGCTGCTGGAACATCATTTTAAAGGTGATTTTGTATTCACCTTTGCATAGTCAATTTTCTATGTAGTTAACACTGTTGCCTTACAGAAACTAGTCCATTTCTTACTGTAAAGGCATAGCAGGCATTCAGATGGGGCCATTTGTGTAGTTTGCACCCATTTGTGTAAATAATTTAAATTATCAGTAAATATTATATTATTACCAATATTGATAATAATACAAAATTAAATAACCTAAAGGAATACTTGAGCTGCAAAATGACCATTTGTGTATCAGTTACTCGCTGAGTGTTGGGTTGAATTCATGAAGAAAACTTGTTTTTCTCGCATGCCTCCAAAAAATCCAAAGAGAATCCAAAAAAGGCGATCATTCATCAGTTGACGAAAACAGGAGCCCCATGTAACAGTAGAAAAACTATATCAAAATATCTCTTTATAAACTCTCACACAACTTGTGCAGTATGATCCAAGTCTGATTTATCCAGTCGTATGCTCAGTACATCCCAAACACATCAGTTCTCTCTGAATTACGCTGCTGTTGTCCAAATTTCTTTGAAAAGTTTAATTTAATCAGACTTTTTTTTAGTTATATTAAATGGTCAACCAAGTTGCATGGAGGACAAATTATGTACAGTTTAACTGGAAATTGACACACACATTCCGTAGTAACTATTTGGAGTTTGTGTTTAGTGTGGAGGAAGGTAGTTTCCTGTGCAGGACTTCACCAAGACACTTTACTAATTTTTGTAGGAAATGTAGAACTCATACAATTGCTTTGACATGTGTTTTGTTTTTATGAGTAGGCTGTCTTTTATATGCTCAATTATGTAAACTCCGAACTTCTCTAATCAGCCTAGGGAAACTGGAGGAGGAGTTTGAAAGGAAATTTAACAGCCTGCCGCAGTTTAGCCCGATGACATTTGATAAGAAGGGGACTGCTGTTGCAAAGAAGAAGAAGACTGACACCTCCACTGTCCAGGAGGAAGTCCCAAAAGCTGGGAAAGGTAAGAGCAAAATTAAAGACTTCTCCACTTAATAAAAACAATTACTGTCCTGTTAAATCCTCCCATCTCATCCTGCACCTGTTTGTAGAGTCATGTTTTCCATACTTGTGGTGTTCAGGACCAGTTTTCTCTTCTCTGTTAAAGTAAGAACATTTGGACTCCATAACATAGCATTTCCATGCTCTTTTTTTCTTTGTTTTTTTGCTATATCAGGGTCATCTCCATCTCAGAAAAAGACTTCATTCCACAAGATTGTTAGGAAGCACAAACACAAAAAGGAGAAACCAGTTGCAGTGGACAAAGGTGAACTAGAATGTTGATGTTTGTGCCTTTTATATAGTAGGGATGTGTACGCTTTCAGAGGTATTTAACAGGTTCCTCTCACAGTTACCCTTTACCAAATGTTCTATACAACAGTTTGAATGTCTAGTTTGTTGCTTTAAAATTACAGAAATTACATTCAAAGCAACAAAAAAAACACCCCCAAAAAACATTATTTGCGGTAGAGATTTTAAAGCGATTTTTAAAACCACACTGACATGTTTCAGCGTGCACTATTGTTATCATAAAGAAATTAATACATTCCTAAGAACTATTTATTAAGAATTAGCCATTGAGGCCTGTGTGGTGACAATCCTCTTTTATCTGGTAAAATCACAGTGATACTAAACAACTGTTGTCTCTGTAACCTACCTTCTGATTGTCATTACTACCTACAGCATGTGCAAAGGTTAAATCACTGAAATCTATTCTGAACCTTTTCTCCACAGCCGTGGTACAGAGCGATTCCACCATGCTGGATTCAGCTTCAAAAGCCAAATCATGTGCCCCCGTTGCCATAATATGCCCAGATGTCCAGGGCACCTCTAGTATGGAGATGCTAGTTGGTAGCCAGAAGAGGAAGGCTAGGAAGACCAAGATCACACACTTGGTGCGGACAGCTGATGGCAGCGTGTCTCCAGCTGAGGGTGAGTGATGAATGATTAAACCGTAGATCAGTAAGTGCGGGAATGGAAACATCTGTCTGTCTCTGTCTCATGTCTGAAGATTCGAAGGTTTTACCTAGAACTTACCACTCTATGTTAAAATGATAGATGTTAGTGCTTTAAAGGGAACATTTTGAAAATAAGATAAAAAAATATGTTTTATTAAACTGATGCATTTTGATTCTTCTTCCTCTCATTTACTTCTTAACCGGTTCACTCTTTCTTTATGAAGTGTTTTTTAAGGATATTTATGTATTAAGGAAACTGTAGCTGAGCTTTACTAGCTAGAGACACACTGTGTCCAACAGCCCAGGGAGGAAGTACTGCAGACTCATCAAGAAAACTGACAGCTTAAAAAGAATAATAAAACCACAGGTTCAGTTACAAGTACATGGTATAACAATTCTGTTGGGCCAATTGAAAATATATTTGTAAATATATAACAAACCAAGTATAACCTCACAGATTCATGAAACCCAAGTGAATGTTTCTGATATTATACTTTTGATATATGTTTTGGTGTGTCATTTCTTTCTGTTTGGATGGGAGGTCACTGAATGAAAAAAATAGTAACTAGTTCCTTTCAAGAGGTACTTTTGGCAGATGCTAATGTCTTGTCTATAAATACTGTTTCCTCGTAAAAATAAAATGCATTGATCTGAAAAAGAAATGAGAATGAAATGCAGATGAATTTATTGGGGTTATTTAGACTTGAATGGTTTTTTTTTTTTTGGTTTTTTTTTTGGTTTTTTTTTTACAGAGGACAAAACTAGGGACCTGAACCAGGAAGAGGATAAGAAGCCATTACCCCAACAGAATTTATGCAATGAAAAAGGGTGCTATAGTAATCCCAGAGCAGAGGAGGCCGAGAGGAGCACCGTACCACAAGAGCTACCTGCTTTCTTCAGCCTGGCAGCCCTCGCTGAGGTCGCAGCCATGGAAAACGTTCACAGGTAGATATGCTGACAGGCTTCTATACAACACTGTCGAGTACATTATAACATATGCTTCAGTCAAAATAATGTGTCCTTTTCATCTAGTCTTTATGTACCCAATCACTATAATGTTAAGTGACTTATAAAGAACCAATAGAAGATGTTGGGCTGTAGAAATACTATTCTGTGTATTATCTACACCTTTCCCCTAAATTAATTTCTTATTCTTTTGCTAATCTAATATGCAATAGATTTGTATTTTTAGTTTTAATTATCCTGTCTTTCTAACAACTCTGCCAATTACATTTTTAATCATTTGCCTCAAAGCCACTGCCAGAGAATTTAAATGCAACTGCCTGAGACTTCTGCTTGTTGTCACCAACAACTATCAGCTCTTTATGCCATGTCACATCTCAGATGCTTTACATCAGGTCTCATGCAGGAATCACCTGTAGTAACCAATTTGTTATTATGTCGCTCATTCAAGTGATTTAATAGGAGTTGTCATTTTCACAGATTTTTTTGTACTTAGAGTTTTGTCCTCACTTTGAAAGCCATTTACAAGTGATCCAGGTCTGCTGCACCAGTCATGTGCAGATAAAACATTTATTTGTTTTAAGAATTACTGTAGTTGGGGTGTAATGCAGGGATTTAATGCAATTCTGTGTCCAAGGGCACATCCTCTATCACACAAAGTATTCTCTCATTCTCTCTCCCTGAGGCACATACATGGGTATATTTCAAAATGTAGCGAGACATCAGAGTGTGCACTGTTAGCTCCTTTGTAAGACAGATGAGGCATTTCATGCAGTGGTGGACATGACCAAAGTAGTGCTGATTTGAACCTTGCTAACAGGACTTTTTGCAGTTGTGTCGCCACCTGTTGGTTTGGCATGCTCTTGACAGTGCCTCAGTTGTGTTTTGCATTTTTAATTTTTATAACGTTTGTGTGGACAGGATTTTTATGCCTCCATGCTGGCAATAGCTGGGGCTGGTTAGTTTGTTAGATATTGGTGGTTGTGGGTCAAAGGTCAAGGTCACTGTGACCTCATCTGTCTCATTCTTGTGGATGTGATATCTCAAAAACACCCTGAAGTAATCTTTTTTTAAATTTGGCACAAACGTTTACTTGAACAATGAACAGATTCGATTTGGTTGGTCAAAGGTCAAGGTCACTGTGACCTTTGACCAATCACAGTAACAGTGACTTTATTGCCCCTCATTGTCATGCACTACTTTGCTTTGGTGATATGTTTTTTGGCATCTTACTAAATGTAAAGGGAATCTTACCATTCCCTGCACCTTTCATTTCATCGCAGTATAGCTCTTTGATGACACAGTGTGGACAGCTGTAGTATTTTCACATTTTTTTCAGGTCCCTCAATATGACTGCTGACCCTATTGATATGTTACATGTCCATTTATTGATGACTGACAGTGGGACTTCAAGCCCTCAGTGTGAAATTCTTTTTACTCCTACAAAGTAGCACCTTTACACTGCATCTCAACTCTGTTGGATCAGACAGCAGGCATAGAACTTCAAAGCAGATTCCCTACATGCTTTGAAAATCATTTCAAAATCACATGCTATTTGAAAAAGTATGAACAAACTCTTACGTTTTCTTTAATGTCCTGTTTCAGAGGCCAGAGAGGCTTGGCTGAGAATCAGAAGAAAGAGCTTGCCCAGACTCCAGTCCTCATCTCCTGCGCTGATCAGTGAAACTCTGCTGCTGTTATGAGAAGCCACAACATGGACATTGGCAGTGGAGCTTTACTTTCCTCAGTGGTAACCCTACACTGAAGGGAGACTTGATCAGGAAGCTTTGGACGGACTCCACCTTACCCTTGTGGTGAATTTGCTTGAGCTCGGGTTCACGGTGGGGGAAAGAGGCCCCCTCCTCCTCCTCCTCCTCCCTGGTCCTCGCTATCTCAGTGTTTTCCCCAAAAGCCTTCCTTTGGTTTGAGGGAGGATGCCTTTCTGAACTCCTCCTGCCCCCCCTTTAGATGCTCTCTGTTTGGGCCTGTGGAAGAATCAAGCTGTCCCCCAGTGCATGGCTTCCCTTATAGAGATGGTTGTCATGGGTTTATTGTACACCGTTTTGTCTAATAGAGGCCGTTTTTAAGGCCATCTTGCGATTTAAAAAATAGCATTTTAGGTAGGGCAAAACAACCCAACACTGCATTCGTTTTCTAGACGAACACAGCTTTCTGTCACCTTTTTACCTCACACACACGCCTACTGAAGAGTTCCCTCCACCTCTGGTAGAATACCTCTGTATTTGAATAGTTCGTATCCCTTCCATTCCTTCCAGCTTCAACCCAAAATGACTTCAACCAGGGTAAATGATCATCATGGATAGACTTCCATCACCAACTACTTGCTTAATGTTTTCCTGTGGTACACTCATCTGGTGTGCTCAAACTATGGAGAAATCATGGTTTAGTATTTGATATGTAAGTTATGATGCTACTGTAAAACAGTATGTGGTAGCTACAAATAATCACGTTAGACTGAATGTGTAAGAGTAGACCTGTGCATACCTTTGCATCTAGAGTTGACTATAGCTGAGGGTGTTTGTTTGTCCTGCTTATCTTTTAGTGGTAGGTTCACAGTGTCCCTGTCAGGCTTATGAGACAGCAGGGCAGCTTAAAAGCTTCTTCGTGTGATTGGGAGGTTGTGTGAAAGTGATTCAAATATAGCCTTAACCCTCCCACATAGACCCTCCACCCCACCCAGACCTAGAACCAGCTTCTTGCTCAATGCCATCACAGTCCTAAAGTCAGTGTAAACATTTTTTGAATAGTGAAATGCAGTTTTGTCAATACTTGATCTTATTGCAGTTTGCGTAGCAGTTAGAAAGGTTAATTCCTTGTGTGCGACTTATTTCGTGGAATAGGTTTTTGTTTTAAATCACATAAACACTGCACTAATTTGTAGCTGAAGTTTGAGTTGCTCTCAGAAGAGTAATGAAATGCCTTGTCTCCACAAGTCACAGTGTTCTTAAACCATACCCTCTCAGTAGTGTCTTCACTGTCCTCAGGACCTGGCTAAAGCCAACCACATGCTCCAGTGTAAAAGATTGGAAGTTATAAGTCAAAGTGGAATATTTGTTTCATGAAATTGTTTTATACTGCTTCTCACAAAATGAGAAAAAAAGTAAGTGTTTTTTTTTTCTGATTTAGTGCAGAAACAAAATATTGATTTAACGTGTCATAATCAGACCACGCTATTCTACTCTGGTTCCTCACAGTGCCAATGGAGACAAGGCATTTAATAACAGTTCCCCCATTATTTTCCTATCGGCCTTTTGAGATTTTATTGCCAAGTAATGGTCTACTCGGAGGTCACATGTAATCAATGTTTTGATCTTTAGAAGTATTTATATTTAGAGGCAACTTTGTGTTCTTTATTTTTAGCTTTGTTTTGTTAATGTTTGGTCAGAATCATTCCATTTCCACGCCTCTGTCTTGGCCATACTTTTGTTTACAGTCGATCAGCTGTAGAAGTGAGGAAAATCAGGAAGGATGCAGTAAAGCTGCAGGTTTGTTGTCTTCCCGAGGGTTGGTGGAACCTGGAAGAGCTGCCACAGGCACAGAGGGTAACTGAGAGCTACGCAGACTCCCCAGCAATACCCCTCGCCTCCTTACCTAGCAGCCTTTTATTCCTCTGTGTAGACCAATACTTAATTTATCACGTTTTAGATTCACATTTCTAACTTTTATAGCTCTTCGTTTTCTATTTAATTGTCCTTCTGTCAAAATGTGTGAGTTTATGATGCGCTTTTAACTAGGTCCTCTTTATGCTTTCTCCCGAGGTCAAGTTTACTGGATTAAGAATGTTGTCAAAAAAAAAGATCAAGCTCATAGACGATGAATGCATCCATGCTTACCTGCTAAGCAAACAGGCACTGAGATAAAATGCACAGTCTCTAGACAATGAGCTTGTCTTTTCACCTCTGGAGGTGTGCATCTGACTGCGACTGCAACACCATTTCTTGGATATGTGTTAAGATGTGTTCCGAGTACTTTTGGACACTTGATGACAGGACAGACAAATAAGAAATGAATGGGTCTTAGAGAACTCGTGTCTTGAAATAGAGCATTTTCCTATATCAAGGCATTGTTACATCGTAATAATGTTTTGCTTCTGTAGGCCCTTGTGTGCAAACAGTACAGTACATGCAACAAATCTATAATTCCTCTCTAAATTTGTCCTTAATATCTATTAAACTAACTGCAAATGTTTCCCAGTTAAGCTTAAGGGAACCACATTATGCTTTACAATAATCCTTAAAATAAATGGTATATCTATTTTTTCAGTTACGAGAAAAAAGTAGATGATGTCATCCGAGCAGTAAACTGTATAGTTCTTCCACTGGTTGACGTCAGTGTAGTTCTTTGCAAAGACAAAGAAATTGTCTTCCCCCCAAATATAGATATATTTGCTTATAGCAAGTGAGTTTATTGACATTTGCCAAAGAAAAGGGAAAAGTATATTCAAATGGAAATCCTGTCCTTTTTTTTTCTTCTTCTTCTTTTTTAAAGAAAGCTGTCATAACAGTTGCACTGCATTTCCTAGGTGTGTAAATCTTCAGGTAACAATATCAGCACAATTCATCCTGTGTATCAAATGGGATTTCCATGATGTTTGAGCCCAGAGTTGGAATGAAGTGCAACAAAAGGGCACCACTCAATGCCTCTTTTACTATACAGTATTTGCACCTTATGACCCAAACCAAAATGATCACGGTCTTTGAAGAAAATATATAATTTTTACCCACTCTATGGAAATTATGCATTTTAACTATGATATATGCGAGAATCCAGTCAATAACAAATCCACACATCTACCAAACAGCCATAATATTCCCCCATCCCCTCACTTTTTCTATCTAGAAAATGCTTCTATAAAGTTGAAATTCCTATATTAGTTACCTAAATGACTATAATACCCTTTTGTGCTAGTACTGTCTTCTTGAATGTAATCATTTTGTACCTGTATTTTTCTAATTCAGTCTTGATTGTACTGTATGTATGCTATGATGGTATACTGTTCCTTAGGTGCATAGTTCGTTACAACCAACAGTTCTCATGACAGGATAGCTGCTGTGCTGCGAACTCAGAGGAAATGTGTGGAGGTTTTAAGTCCAAAGGACTTACTGTACCATGTAAACATCCATGAGACTGATAACTGAGAGATTGTTGCATTTTGAGTGGTGGGACAATAGCTCTCCCTGGTTTGCTACTTCTTCTTTTTTTTTTTTTTTTCCTTTGCAGTAAAAGTGAAAGTCTGATCAGGACAGTTTTTAAAACAAGGACGCTCCTGCAATCAGATAGAACAATTGAATGCTTGAGTTTCAACTTATTTATTACTGTTCCTTTTTATAGGTTTAGTTGAATAAAAAACAATAAAATATACAACTGAATATGCATCCATTTATACATGAACGTGTATAAGATAATCTACCCTTTACTGGAATGTAGATCATGGCTTCCTTTTGTTTGTTTTGTGTGAAGAAGAGGTTATGCCAGATCTTTAAGGCTCTTTCCTCTGATAGTTTGTACAACATGAGCTTAATCTAATTTATGTTACTAGTAATCATCATGACAGATGTGGGTTTTTTTTTTATTGTTACAGCCCAGTGGTTAAATGCAGCCTTGCCTTACTGGAACCCCTGCTTAGTGAGGGATCCCTCAGCCACCCACCCACCCGCCCACCCAGCCTCCCTACCCCACCCCACCCCACAACAAAACTCCTATGTCATAACACTGTTTGCTGATGCAACTATTATTCCTTTTACACTTTCTGCTGACGCAACTATTACTTCTTGAACACCTATTAAAATAACATCTATTGCATCTGTGTGAAAAGATGTGTTGTTCCTGCTGCTTTGTTAAACACACTGTTACTCTCATTGAACAGTAATATGCATCTACACTTAGACTGGACATGGGTCGGTATTTCTTCACAGGGTTATGTTGTAGTGTAAATTAAGCCCTTGGATGGTAGAACAAATCTCCCACAACAGATTCACACTCACATTCTTAACAAAATAAAAAAAGTAATATGATTTCAATCCCTTAAGAAAATGTTACATAATATAAACAGTCAGAAGTCATTTTATTCTTATTTTTATTTCTTATTAGGGCCGCAAGTAATTATTTTCATTGTAGCTTAATCTGTTGATTTTCTCTATTAACCAGTTAGTTTTTTAGTCCACAAAATGGTAAAAAAACATGTTGATCAGTGTCTCCCAAAGCCCAAGGTGATGACCTCAAAAGTCTTGTTTTGTCCACAACCAAAATGTATTCAGTTACAGCAGGTAAAGAACTGAGATAATATTCACATTTTAAGAAGCTGAAGTCAGAGAATCTTGCCTTTTTCCTTTTAAAAAAATATTCAAAATAATGGATTATCAAAGTAGTTGACAACTAATTGATTAAACGATTAATCGTTGCAGCTCTTATTCTTATTTACATGTAGGCTGTTACATTTGAATAAGCTGTTGCGACAACCCAAATTTACAACTTACACTACACCACATCCAACTACACCTGATAACTATATTATACTATAATATACTATACTATACTATAGGCTACTATACTAAAGTAAAGTATACTACACTACATACACTCCACAACACTAAACTATAAAAGACTACACGACACTATGCCTTACTATAGTACACTGTACTATACTATAGGCTTCAATCGCTGCCAGTGGCGGTCCCACTAAAGTGAAACTATCACCCATTAGGTTCCCCCACCTCAGGGAAATGTCTGAGCTGTGAATAGGTGGAAGTGTTGAGAGTGGGATGTGTCTGACATTTCTCTTATTTGCTATGATGAACTCCCCCACTGGATGCTCTGGTGGTCTTTGTGTAACTATTGCGATAACTATAAAAGGTTAAAGAGTTCAAGGTCAGACACAGAAGAGGAGGTGATGAGGAGCCTACATAAAGAATCCAATCATACCAGGAACATAACGCAGTAGGTGTGTAATGACATTAAAAGGGCAAAGGGTAAACCTAAAAAAGTTAGACTGTTGGCAGGAGCCTATACTGGTCTTTCAGTCTTTCTCAAGGAAACCCAGAAAAACTCTTAAAAATATTAAATCAGGACTTGGAGCCTGGATTTTGGAAACATTCAAGTCATGAGTAAAAGACCCCTCCACTGTTCTTCTTTCTACCTAAAAACATACAGTACAGGCCAAAAGTTTGGACACACCTTCTCATTCAATGCGTTTTCTTTATTTTCATGACTATTTACATTGTAGATTCTCACTGAAGGCATCAAAACTATGAATGAACACATGTGGAGTTATGTACTTAACAAAAAAAGGTGAAATAACTGAAAACATGTTTTATATTCTAGTTTCTTCAAAATAGCCACCCTTTGCTCTGATTACTGCTTTGCACACTCTTGGCATTCTCTCCATGAGCTTCAAGAGGTAGTCACCTGAAATGGTTTTCCAACAGTCTTGAAGGAGTTCCCAGAGGTGTTTAGCACTTGTTGGCCCCTTTGCCTTCACTCTGCGGTCCAGCTCACCCCAAACCATCTCGATTGGGTTCAGGTCCGGTGACTGTGGAGGCCAGGTCATCTGCCGCAGCACTCCATCACTCTCCTTCTTGGTCAAATAGCCCTTACACAGCCTGGAGGTGTGTTTGGGGTCATTGTCCTGTTGAAAAATAAATGATCGTCCAACTAAACGCAAACCGGATGGGATGGCATGTCGCTGCAGGATGCTGTGGTAGCCATGCTGGTTCAGTGTGCCTTCAATTTTGAATAAATCCCCAACAGTGTCACCAGCAAAACACCCCCACACCATCACACCTCCTCCTCCATGCTTCACAGTGGGAACCAGGCATGTGGAATCCATCCGTTCACCTTTTCTGCGTCTCACAAAGACACGGCGGTTGGAACCAAAGATCTCAAATTTGGACTCATCAGACTAAAGCACAGATTTCCACTGGTCTAATGGCCATTCCTTGTGTTTCTTGGCCCAAACAAATCTCTTCTGCTTGTTGCCTCTCCTTAGCAGTGGTTTCCTAGCAGCTATTTGACCATGAAGGCCTGATTGGCGCAGTCTCCTCTTAACAGTTGTTCTAGAGATGGGTCTGCTGCTAGAACTCTGTGTGGCATTCATCTGGTCTCTGATCTGAGCTGCTGTTAACTTGCCATTTCTGAGGCTGGTGACTCGGATGAACTTATCCTCAGAAGCAGAGGTGACTCTTGGTCTTCCTTTCCTGGGTCGGTCCTCATGTGTGCCAGTTTGGTTGTAGCGCTTGATGGTTTTTGCGACTCCACTTGGGGACACATTTAAAGTTTTTGCAATTTTCCGGACTGACTGACCTTCATTTCTTAAAGTAATGATGGCCACTCGTTTTTCTTTAGTTAGCTGATTGGTTCTTGCCATAATATGAATTTTAACAGTTGTCCAATAGGGCTGTCGGCTGTGTATTAACCTGACTTCTGCACAACACAACTGATGGTCCCAACCCCATTGATAAAGCAAGAAATTCCACTAATTAACCCTGATAAGGCACACCTGTGAAGTGGAAACCATTTCAGGTGACTACCTCTTGAAGCTCATGGAGAGAATGCCAAGAGTGTGCAAAGCAGTAATCAGAGCAAAGGGTGGCTATTTTGAAGAAACTAGAATATAAAACATGTTTTCAGTTATTTCACCTTTTTTTGTTAAGTACATAACTCCACATGTGTTCATTCATAGTTTTGATGCCTTCAGTGAGAATCTACAATGTAAATAGTCATGAAAATAAAGAAAACGCATTGAATGAGAAGGTGTGTCCAAACTTTTGGCCTGTACTGTAGATAACAGTCTACTATACATAATATTATATTTTTATTTTTGTGCAGTAATTAAATTGAAGACAGAGATCTAAATGCAGTTTCAAACCTTTCTTAACACTGCTAGGGATTAAATTCTGATGCTGAATCTTCTACCCTTTTATCCAACCGTTGTCCTTACTCATTTTTCACTAAGCAACCATACAATACCACAAGGGTAAAAAGCATTATCAAAAGAATTTTTGTATCTTGTTTGGTTTCCATCACACTTTTAAGGACACTTAATATTTGAACCATGGACACTTTTACATTACTGACATTTATTTACATTTAGCAAATCTGTGCTGTACAATCTCAAGTCAAAAGAAGGTTATTTCCTGTATAATGCTATGTATTTAAATTGTGGGAATATGTGTTGACAAGCTGAGGTAAGTAGAGAGACAAAATGCTAATACATTAGGGCTACATGTCTATGGCTACATGTATGAAACGCATGGGTCAGTCGCACTTGCTACCGGTTAGCCCACGTGACCTCTGTGTCACATGACAACGCCCTGCTGAAGCTACTTTGCTAACGCTAACAAAATGGCAGCGTTCTTACAGTGGAGGAAATTTGTCTTCTTTGATAAAGACACGGTGAAGGATCCTGTGGATAATGGGAAAAACTTTGCTGTCCCAAGCGGAATATCAGCTTGTGACTCCGGCCGGGGTCATGTTGTTCTGGGAGATATCCTTTAACTGCACCAATTAGCTAGCTCAGCTAATGTTGTTGTGGGTAGCTGACAGCTGATGCTAGCTACGACTCAGCTATTGAGGAAGCAAACCTCGAAATGAGGTAATTTGGCCACTGTGTTGGAAATAAATAACTTTACTTTAACAGTAAAACGAACCAGTGAGCTTTAGACTGAACGGTACAGCCAGGCCATGTTTCGTTTTGTGGTACTGGAAACAGCGTCACACCAAACTCTGTTTAATAAACTCTCAGTTACTCTCGGCCAATACCACTGAACATTATTCAACGTTAGACTTAATGAGTCACTGCGAGCTGTTTTCTGTTTTTGTCCATTTTATTCACACTGAATAGCTACAGGCTTAATGACTGCTGTTGGTAGACCAACAGAACTGATGGGTTTATCGGTGGTTTTTGATAATAGACCTTTTTCACGGTAGACATTTTGACATGTCACAGTAGGGAAAGCACAGGTGTATTTAATAACATTAATGATAGCTGCATTCCATTTAGCGCAGGTCCTGGCACTGTGCATGCTGGCTCACTGGAATAGCTCACTGGCCCACTTAATGGAACTGAGCTATCATTAATGTTATCAATTTCACCTGTGCTTTTCCTACAATGACAAGTCAAAATGTCTGCTGTGAAAAAGGTCTTTATGCCCAAGGTTTCAATCATGGTGTAGCTGTATCATTACAGCAATAATTAGTGTTTGCAGTGCATAAACAAAAAGTACTTTGCATGCAGATGCAAAGGATATGTTCTCCTCTCTGCACAGTCCAGCCATTCATGTGTTGTTGAGTATAAAAATCTCAGCTACAAGTCTGTATAACAATGCCTCACAGACGTACTATTCTATATGAATGGAATTTAACAGTAAAGTCTTCAGTGATTGATGGTCCAGCTTCAGTTTCCATATTCTGATACTACTATAGGAATGCCCAATGTTGAACTGTCACACATGGCAAACATGCCCTGCTCACTGCATCTCTCGCTACAGATTCACTCAGTTGTCCTTAACCTCCTAAATGTTACATATGGATGGCAAGATCTGGCTTATGACACGCTCCCTGCAGCTGACGTCTTTTCAGGCCTACAAGTTGCGGGTAACTCATCTCTACCAGCTGAAGCAGCACAGCATTCTTGTGTCAGTGGGGCAGGATGAACATGGAATAAACCCTCTAGTAAGTGAGAAGTTTTCCAGTGTTGGTTAAATACAGAACAGTTGTGTTATGACTTTAATGGACCACCACTAAACTGAATCGGTACTCGTTTTTCAGGTCAAGGTGTGGAACCTTGACAAGAGGGACAGTGGAAATCCTCTGTGCACTAGGATTTTCCCCGCAATTCCTGGCAACAAACCGACTGAAGTGTCTTGTCTCGGTGTACATGAAAACCTCAACTTCATGGCTATTGGTAAGACACAAAGACAGGGTCTGCATTCTGCCAGTTGACCCTGCAGTCACCGCTTGGCTAGCAGAGTTTTCTCCTACTTTGTAATTTGTTGTTGTGTTGCTCGACAGGTTTCACAGATGGCAGTGTGGTTTTGACCAAAGGTGACATCACCAGAGATCGTCACAGTAAAACTCTGACTCTGCATGAGGGAACCAGCCCAGTCACAGGCCTTGCTTTCCGCCAAGTGGCAAAGGTCACACATTTGTTTGTTGCCACTCTGGAGAAAGTCCATGTAAGTGTGGTCACTCCCAGACAAAACAAACCCTCTCACACTGCCTTGCTTTCAACTTAACCATCATTTGTCAGTGTATACAGAATGTTTTAAAGAGAAACTAATGATGTATCATTGTCTCAACCTGAAGATGACCTTACTGTTGAGTCCTTAGCTGACGTTGTGAGGGTTTTCTATGACTCTGCTCTAGAGGCTGCTGTTCTGACCTTCTCTCCACTCCCTCCTTATCTCCCCCTGCTCAGTGCTACACCCTGTCCATCAAGGAGTATCCTAAAGTAGAGCTGGATACACATGGCTGTGCGTTGCGCTGCTCCTCCCTGGCAGATCCCTCCCAGGACTCCCAGTTCATTGTGGCTGGTGATGAATGCGTGTACCTGTACCAGCCTGATGAACGAGGGCCCTGCTTTGCCTTTGATGGACACAAGCTGTTGGCCCACTGGCACCGTGGATATCTGTTTTTACTCGTCAGAGACGCAAAGTCTCCCAACAAGTAAGGACAACACTGAATAACTTAGATAAAGGTGTACTGATCACTGGGGGGATAAAATGGTAGCAAAGCGAGTTCATTGACAAGCCTATGGTTGCACCACTTTAGATGCTCACGGGTAATATTTTCAGTTGAAAGTCATACTTCTACTGTTATTATACACATATGACTATTGTCACACATGTATACTGCCAGATATTAATACATACTTTCAACATATTGTACCACAGTAGCCAGAACTATAACTATAATATTATTACTTTCAATAATGTTGTTGTAACCTACTGTCATTACCTGCATCTCTCTCTCTCTCTCTCTCTCTCTGTCTCTCTCTCTCTCTCTCTGTCTCATTGTGTCATGCGGATTACTGTTAATTTATTATGCTGATCTGTTCTGTACGACATCTATTGCACGTCTGTCCGTCCTGGAGGAGGGATCCCTCCTCAGTTGCTCTTCCTGAGGTTTCTACCGTTTTTTCCCCGTTAAAGGGGTTTTTTTGGGGAGTTTTTCCTTATCCGCTGCGAGGGTCATAAGGACAGAGGGATGTCGTATGCTGTAAAGCCCTGTAAGGCAAATTGTGATTTGTGATATTGGGCTTTATAAATAAAATTGATTGATTGATTGATTGAAAGTAAAATATATACAGAAATGCTTCCCAAAGATCAAGGGGTGTACTTAGTAAGGATTTCCAACCCTTCTTTAGGCCTAGCTCTCAAGAGAAGTTTCTGCCTGATTATAAAGTTTTTAGGTTTGGGCCCCTGAAATCTATACAAATAACTGTTGTATATGGTCGCCCGAGAGCTCAACACACTGCACATAAAAAAAATTAAAAAAAACATCTTCACCAATTTGACAACACATGCAGCATTTAGAAAAAAAAAATGCAAATATAGAAAGCACAACCAAATAGAGATATATTCTGCACATAGCACGCACAAAATGGAAACTGTTTCCAGGGGACATTAAAAAGTGATGCACATGACCGGGACACACTTATTGCCATGTTTTTGGCTTATTGAAGTCGGCTATCCATCAGTGATGTTGGAAAATTAGCTAAAATGTTAGCCTGAGTGTCAGACTGAAGCTCCCAGAACCTTCAGTCTGACATGGCTTCCATTGAAGGCAATTTACAAGGGGGAGGGAATTTGATTTTTCCCTAACCAATCAGTAGAGATCAACGACTCACCCAGAATCTGACGTCATTAGTATCCATGCCTCGCGCTGATTGGCTAATCGCTAGACCCCCGGTGTTCATTGGTCCGTCCATCGTTTGGACGAGATAAATCGCAAATTCATTGAAGTATGCCAGACCAGAGATGCAAGCCTACTCAGTTGAGTGGGCGGGGTTTATGGTCTGGAACCAGGCTACTAAAATGTAGTTGTTTTGGTTTACTTTAATCTTTTTGATCACATGATTCAAACATTGTAGATTTCTGCTGTTAATGTTGCGCCAGCATTTTGTGTCTTTTTAGCCTGCAAATTCAAATAATCTGATGAAATACACACCATTAATCGTGAAACAGACTAATGTTATGTTAGCTGGCTATAACATAAAGTTACTTACAGTATTGTAACCAAGTCACAGGACGAAAATAAATTGCAATTTGTTTAATTAATGGTTCAAAACAAAATAAGTTGTAATTTGATGGCTTTAATTGTGTTTTAAAACTTACATTTTAAAATGTATATAGCTGTTACTTAAGTGTTAACTGATAAACAAATCAAGCAAAGTGAAAGGTTTAATTTTATCATTCATATCAGCAAAACCCATCAGTAGTTAATCTTGCTTGTCCCCTCTACGGGCTCTGAAAGTAACTGTTGACCTTATAGCCAGCAAACAAAACATTCGCATATTTCACAGTTAGTTGTGTGTTTTTTGTCTGATTGTTGAAATTGGCAGGCTAATCATAAGCATCACATACTTTAACTTTCAGTACATACCGCAATTGCCTCTACAAAGTACATACTGTTGCACGGAGTATGCATACAATTGGGACATACTCCTTTGTCATGATTGGGCCTATAACTTTGATTCTCTTGCTCATATACTCGTCACAGTCCATAGAGCGAAATTTGAAGTAAAAAGAAAAGTATATGATTTGAAGCACAGCAGATCTTAATGTTGGTTTCCTTGGAGACACGACAAAATGCCAGTCGCCAAGCTCCCCAGAGATGGAAGGTCAACCTGGAGAGCTCTGCTGTTGTTACTTTGCAATGTATGTAGTTTTAAGTTTTAACTGCATAAATTGTAGATTGTTTGCTATTGATTGATTGATTGATTGATTGGTTGAATAGTTATTGCAGTTTGTGTCAGCTGTCAATGAGCTGTCATCTGTCTGCAACTCAGTTGATGTAATGTATCTTGCACTGCGCAGAGGATTGTGGGTCAGAATAACCAGAAATCTATGCTGGCTTGCATACTGCAAGATGCAATACAGCTGGATGCAGTTTGACACCCAGGTATTTTTGTCAAACTGCATTGACATACTATGTACTGGTGCGTATTAAACCTTTTTCTGGCATACTGAATAACATGTCATATCTTGTGCATCACTTTGTAGTGTTGTAGCAGTTTACTATATTTGGTTGTGTTTTCTCTATTTGCACTATTTTTCTCAGATTGTTGAAGATGTTTCTTAGTTTGTAGTACCCTGAGGTCTCAAGGCCACCTTAGCTGCTCCTGATTTATTACTGCTGACTGACTACTGCCGCAGAGGAAACGATGTCTGAAATTAAATGTCTGGGAAAAACAGGTGTACCAAGAACGGTTGTAGTGGCATACACTGATTGTGGTGGCTCCCCTCAGTTCCAATATATATAATTACTTACATTTTATTGATGACCCGATTAAATGTATATACTGCATGTATATACTTTCATTAGTCTTGAAGACTGTTTTTTTAAAAGGAGCAACTGAGGAGAATGCTTTTGTTGCTTATACAAGCATACGCTTCTTTGACAAAGAATGCCAGCCTGCAACACCTGTGGACAATAAGTACACGTGCAAAAGCCAGCAACTCTGAACTGGCAGCTTTGATAAGAGAGATGGTCTGCAAGGACATCTCCTCAGCACTCAACAACAAGTTGACTCCCATTAACAAGCTCATATCAGAGCATGGAGAGAAAATTAATAGTCCTGAGGGATTTGCCAATAATGCAGAGACCTGATTCAACAGCTGAAGACTACTCAGGATGCACTGAAGAAAGTTATTTGAAACAAAAGGCTGGGCAACTGGAAAATCACTCCTGCAAATTCAGTGTGCAGGTGTTTGGCCTGACCAATGGTGTCAAATCTGGTAATCCAAAAACCGTTATGAATAAATTCACAAACTATCTGGGAAGATACAGTGGGCCCACTCCTGCTTGTGAGCATTGCGCACTACATAGGAACCCCAGCAAGGGCTTGTGCTATGTGATCGTCCGGCTGCACGGTTTTGAGACCAGAATGAAATTACTTTGACTGGCAGTCGCGGCCCATAACCTTGAATACAATCGGCCTTATTATTTTATCAGACACAGAGGAAGAGACTCTTGCCAGGACCTAACAGTGGAAGAGAGACGGAGACAAAGAGACAATGAGGTCTAAGTGGTTCAGACAATAAAAACCTTCAGTGACTGCAAAAAATAAAACATGCATTATAAAGTAACTTTACAGTGAGCTCAACCTACGAAAACAGCAATGTGACACTCTGTTGCTGTTTGTTTCCCTCAGTAGCGTCCCACTTAAATATCTATGTCTCCTGCCTGTTGAAAGCTCACGGTGGCTCCACTTCACTGCCATATGATTGAAGCAGCCAGTAATACTTATTAAGTAGGCCTGTTATTAACCTTCTTCTTGCATGATGAGCACATACTGGTAGTGTCTCTTCAACCATTATTCCAGGTTTAACAGTAGAAACATTTCTTTTGTACTCTGTTGCTTTCTAGACATGTAAAATACATGTTAAAGCAGCATCAGATTTTATATTTGTGGCACTTTATACAAAATTGACTGTGGCTGGCCTCATTTACATATTTAGTCTCAGTAAATATACTGTTAAATTGTGTGTTGATGTATTGTTGTGCTCCAGTGATGGTAGTTTGCAGCAGGTTTTCTTAAATATCCCCACGTGTTTAGGGAATGTTGACAGCATTACTTTACTCCTCAGGACAGAGTTTGGCAGCAGGGAGAGCTCTCCATCAGACAAACAGCTTCTGACCATCTATGACCTGGACAACAAGTTCATCGCCTACAGTGCCTCGTTTGATGATGTCATCGATGTGGTGGCAGAGTGGGGCTCTTTCTATATCCTGACCAGAGATGGAAACATGTTTGTTCTGCAGGAGAAAGACACGCAGACCAAACTGGAGGTGAGTCCAGAGGGTACTGCCTGTACTGGATGCTTAATGACCAAAGTCCCTTATAAATCAGCTCACTGACAATGGCACTGTGGATCAGGTAACAGGATTGTCACCTCCTTGTTTGTCTTTTAAGATGCTGTTTAAGAAGAACCTGTTTGTGATGGCCATAAACCTGGCTAAGAGCCAGCACCTGGACAGTGACGGACTGTCGGAGATCTTCAGACAGTACGGTGATCACCTTTATCTCAAGGGAGACCATGACGGTGCCATCCAGCAGTACATTCGGTAATTGCATCCATTGAGACATGCCAGGGCTTAAACTGTTGTTGTGGTCTTAGATTGGACTGTAATACACGCCTCATCTTTGAGCAGTTTGATTTCTATTACATGTAGAGGTGTCAAAGTTAGGGAGAGAGAGAAAAGCTGCCATGATGATTTTTGTGTTCTTGGTTCATTTTTTAATGTGGCGCTTAATGTTACTGCTCTATCAGCTCCTTCAGGATGTCATAATGTTGTGATTGAAACAATGAACACAAATTCAACATTTGCAGCTAGTAGTAATGTTAGTGTAGTATAAATCACAAACTCAGAATGGTGCATTTTTACTTTAATTTTTCATTTTGCCGTTGATTTTTAATGAATCATACAAAAAAACCCAAACTTTTTTTTGCAATCCCCACTTGTTCCGACAAATTCATTGGAAAGAAATGCCCCAAAACAGCACAAAAGGCATCACAGTTTTTTTTTTTTTACAAAAGCTGCAGTGAGATCAGGCATTTCAGGCCGCAACAATCCCTCCAAAAAGTTTGCAAAATCCTCGAGGAACTGTGTAATTGCTCAGCTTTCAGAGACTGGTTTGCTAGTCAGTCTCCCCACTGATAAAACCACACTTAAAACATCACTGTGTTTTCCTACAGCACCATTGGGAAACTGGAGCCATCGTATGTCATCAGGAAATTCTTGGATGCACAGAGGATCCATAACCTGACCGCATATCTGCAAGCCCTGCACAGGCAGTCACTAGCCAATGCAGACCACACCACTCTGCTACTGAACTGTTACACTAAGCTGAAGGACAGCTCCAAGCTGGAAGAGTTCATTAAGGTGACTGAGCAGTAAAGTGGACACAGAGGATGTAGGGTTTGGTGATAAATACAGATGAAAAAGTGCACAGTAAAATCTAACTGCTTTTTTACAATGACACTAGTAAAATTATTAAGTGGCTCTCATCAGAGAACAGATGGGTCTCAGTAACAGTACAATACATAGTTTAAAGCCTGCTCTCTTAATGTACAGGTCACTAATGCGACCGTATTATAACACCATTGTTCTCCTGCTCTGAATGTCAACAGAGCAGTGAAGGTGAGGTCCACTTTGATGTTGAGATCGCCATCAAGGTTCTTCGGCAGGCCGGCTACCACAGCCATGCTGTTTTCTTAGCTGAGAAACACATGCACCATGAATGGTACTTGAAGATCCAGCTGGAAGACCTCAAGGTAAAAAACATGCAAGTGGATGTACAGTATCATCCAGATTTGTGCTGTAATTTTTTTTTACCTGTCACAATTTTCTACAAATGTCACACCACTTCTTCTGAGTCATAACTCAGTGAATCAAACGTCACCTCTGATATCTGTTGTGGCTAAATGTCCATAAACAGGACGGGAACAGGATCTGCTAGAAGCCAAAGCAGCAGAAATTTCTGTGATGCAGTAAACAAATAAGCTATAGAGTAAAAACTGTGCCATAGATAGTTTAAATGCTATTATCAAGACATTCAACAACGCTCATCCTTAATGACTTTGTCAAGTGTTCAGCAAATAAGTTGTGCAGCTGTGAGCTTTGTGAGCTGCTAAATTTATACATACATGTGTGAGTAGTGTAAATGGCAGTAGATGTCAGTTTAACAAGAAAAATGTAGTAATTCAGACAGTTTCTAATAATATCCGGTATAGGCCCATGCCCAATTTCTCTGACAAATACAGATATTAGCTTTGTGTTTCATCCTGAGCACCCACAGCAGCATCTGGTGGGCAGAGTGACTTGGTGACCTGAAGCAACTTTCAGACCTGTATGGGCCTGTCACAATTATTACATGATTCTAATAAGCTGACTGCAGTCACTTTGCACAATTGTTAGAATCGTTTCCATTCATCCACTTTCATGTGCAAGCATAAATGCAGTATTTCCATCACTTTTTCCACCATATGAGGTTTGACTGGCGCTCTTTTAACTGCGGCACGTTGTAGAGCCCTCATCCTATGTAATGCTGATAGGACACGAGGGACCGGTTGCACAAAGCACCTTAAGTTACGATTATCCTAAAAATGAACCTTAGTAACTAAAGTAAGGACAAAAACAAAGTACCTCTGACTCCATCTCAATGAAAACAGGATTGAGTTTATGACATTCTGCAACTGGCCCACAGTGCTTAACCTTTTCTTCATACTCAAATAGCAGCAGCGGATGGAAATGCAGATTACTTAAAAAGCTGCTCTCCTTTCATGGGATAAAGAAAATAGGTTCAAATAAATCCTGTACGACCACAAAAATAGCTAGACAAAGTCTCTCCCTATATTTTGAATCCTCATTCATGTCATTGCAAACTATATGGATGAATAAATGGATATCCAGCAAGGTGCTTTACATACAACCTGTGAGAAAAGAGGAGTTAAATGAGAGTTCATCCTGCTGTTCAGTCCACTGCACTGTGTGATATTATAAAACAGGCAACAGAATTCACTTTCCAATTATGTAAAACGATGAAATTGATGTGAATATATTGGAATGTTGTGGGTTTACTGTAAGAAATGGTGGCGAGTGTCCCTCATGCTGACGATGATCATTATTTAAAGGTATACTACACAGTTTGTCAGATTGTCAGTTACTGTTTGTAGACACGCTTGCCAGCAAAATGTGTTGTTTGACATGTCGCCTCGCTGTATTTGCTTTCTTTTTTTCCCCCCTGACACTGATTCTCTTTGCTGCTGATGGTTTGGCACCTGGTCGTTACCTCTTTATAAAGTCCCTACCTCACCTGTGCACTTTGAGGGTACACACTCATAAACGACCCCAACACAAAAACATAACAGGATAATAGGAAATTCCAGGCAGAGTCTCTGCAGAAAAATATGCAGCCACACACTTCTTGTGGGTCATAAGTGACGATGGAGAGGGATCATGTCTGCATGAGTCTATACATTGTTTTTTAGAAAAATCCTGCATGCTATTTTTTCAAGGCTTTAATGGCAAAATAAGTTTTGAAGTCCATCAGCAATGCAGCCTGTGGGAGAACAGAAAATCTGTTCTTCCTTTCCATCAGAACATTTATAACTCATTGCTGCGCTCTCTGTCTCTCACATGTCTGAATGACAGAAAGCATCACTTCATCAGATAAAGCCAGTAATGTTACATGTTCTTTAAAATGGCTTTCTTATGTCTCCCTCTGAAACCCAGAACTATCAGGAAGGGCTGCGTTACATCGGTCGTCTGCCTTTTGAACAAGCAGAGAGCAACATGAAGCGCTATGGCAAAACACTGATGCACCATGTTCCTGAAGGCACCACGCTGCTCCTGAAGGGTTTATGCACCAACTACCAACCCAGTGGAGACACTGCTGAAAAAGAGAGCCTGGATAGGGGTCGGGCCAACAAGGTCAGTGTGCAGTGCTTTAGTTTTGTTCTGTTTAAAAACTTAATCCTGTCATGGTCACGTTATTCTGTAATATCCCTCTGGTTCTAAAAATTATCAGAGTGATCATATGTTGTCAGAAATGTTCTTATAAATGATCATTCATATTTATTTTGTACAAGGCCAACTCCGAAGAATTCATCCCAATTTTTGCCAACAACCCTCGTGAGCTGAAAGCCTTCCTGGAGCACATGATCGAGGTGGAGCCCCGTTCTCCCCAGGGTGTGTATGACACACTGCTGGAGCTCCGGCTACAAGACTGGGCACACGAACAAGACCCTGCGGTCAGTGCAAAACACAAAAACTAGCTGTTAATCCTTGCATAATACATATACAGCACAGTTTCCTGTAGACAGAAATGACTGTGTAGTTATGTCATTCCTGAAAATTTAAAGGCTTTGCAGAAATTTTGTTTAACAATGGGGAACAAATCTTCTCTTTTTTTCTAATACATATGTTCTGCAGAGAAAAAAGGTCCTGCAGGAGGAAGCTGTGTCACTGTTGAGGAGCGATAACACTGTGTTTGATAAGGCCTTGGTTCTCTGCCAGATGCACAACTTCAAAGAAGGCGTCCTCTACCTTTATGAGAAGGGCAAACTGTAAGTGACAGAGACAGAACAGCGTCTGAATATGTATTAAGCCAGTTAATGATAGAGAAGCAAATCATAACATCTCATTACACATATTACTCATGTTAATGCATATATAATGTGATCCAACATACAGTACAGGCCAAAAGTTTGGACACACCTTCTCATTCAATGCGTTTTCTTTATTTTCATGACTATTTACATTGTAGATTCTCACTGAAGGCATCAAAACTATGAATGAACACGTGGAGTTATGTACTTAACAAAAAAGGTGAAATAACTGAAAACATGTTTTATATTCTAGTTTCTTCAAAATAGCCACCCTTTGCTCTGATTACTGCTTTGCACACTCTTGGCATTCTCTCCATGAGCTTCAAGAGGTAGTCACCTGAAATGGTTTCCACTTCACAGGTGTGCCTTATCAGGGTTAATTAGTGGAATTTCTTGCTTTATCAATGGGGTTGGGACCATCAGTTGTGTTGTGCAGAAGTCAGGTTAATACACAGCCGACAGCCCTATTGGACAACTGTTAAAATTCATATTACGGCAAGAACCAATCAGCTAACTAAAGAAAAACCAGTGGCCATCATTACTTTAAGAAATGAAGGTCAGTCAGTCCGGAAAATTGCAAAAACTTTAAATGTGTCCCCAAGTGGAGTCGCAAAAACCATCAAGCGCTACAACCAAACTGGCACACATGAGGACCGACCCAGGAAAGGAAGACCAAGAGTCACCTCTGCTTCTGAGGATAAGTTCATCCGAGTCACCAGCCTCAGAAATGGCAAGTTAACAGCAGCTCAGATCAGAGACCAGATGAATGCCACACAGAGTTCTAGCAGCAGACCCATCTCTAGAACAACTGTTAAGAGGAGACTGCGCCAATCAGGCCTTCATGGTCAAATAGCTGCTAGGAAACCACTGCTAAGGAGAGGCAACAAGCAGAAGAGTTTTGTTTGGGCCAAGAAACACAAGGAATGGACATTAGACCAGTGGAAATCTGTGCTTTGGTCTGATGAGTCCAAATTTGAGATCTTTGGTTCCAACCGCCGTGTCTTTGTGAGACGCAGAAAAGGTGAACGGATGGATTCCACATGCCTGGTTCCCACTGTGAAGCATGGAGGAGGAGGTGTGATGGTGTGGGGGTGTTTTGCTGGTGACACTGTTGGGGATTTATTCAAAATTGAAGGCACACTGAACCAGCATGGCTACCACAGCATCCTGCAGCGACATGCCATCCCATCCGGTTTGCGTTTAGTTGGACGATCATTTATTTTTCAACAGGACAATGACCCCAAACACACCTCCAGGCTGTGTAAGGGCTATTTGACCAAGAAGGAGAGTGATGGAGTGCTGCGGCAGATGACCTGGCCTCCACAGTCACCGGACCTGAACCCAATTGAGATGGTTTGGGGTGAGCTGGACCGCAGAGTGAAGGCAAAGGGGCCAACAAGTGCTAAACACCTCTGGGAACTCCTTCAAGACTGTTGGAAAACCATTTCAGGTGACTACCTCTTGAAGCTCATGGAGAGAATGCCAAGAGTGTGCAAAGCAGTAATCAGAGCAAAGGGTGGCTATTTTGAAGAAACTAGAATATAAAACATGTTTTCAGTTATTTCACCTTTTTTTGTTAAGTACATAACTCCACATGTGTTCATTCATAGTTTTGATGCCTTCAGTGAGAATCTACAATGTAAATAGTCATGAAAATAAAGCAAACTTTTTAGGCCTGTAATGTATGTATGTCATAACTGTGGATAAAATGGGGATGGTTTGCATTTGTGTGCAGGTACCAGCAGATTATGCACTACCACATGCAGAACGAAGAGTATGGGAAAGTGGTGGAGGCCTGCAAGCGCTATGGGGACCAGGAGGGTTGCCTTTGGGAGCAGGCGTTGGGATACTTTGCCAGAAAGGAAGAGGACTGCAAGGCCTACATCAGTGAGGTCCTCCAACACATTGACCAAAACAACCTGATGCCTCCATTACTTGGTAAGCTGGTGGAGGTTTAAATCATACTTCAAAATCTGAAAATCTTGAGATCTCTTGGCATCAGTACAATGTTATTTGAAATGAATCACAGCATTACATCCCTGATTGTTATGCTTCCATAGTGGTGCAAACCCTGGCACACAACTCGACGGCCACTCTCTCTGTCATCAAGGACTACCTCATCAACAAGCTGCAGAGGGAGAGCCAGCAGATAGAAGACGATGAATGCAAAATCCGCCTGTATCGTGAAGAAACGGCTCACCTCCGCTCCGAGATCCAGGAACTCAAAACGAGGTGGGTCACATGAAGGATGGGATTTTCCCCTGGACAATCAGGGTACATATTTATCATTCCCAAGTCCTGTTTTCATCGATAAACACAGTTCCGTAGCACTGTAGCTCAGGGGGTGAGAGTGGTGGCAAACTTGTGAAATCCTAGATTAGCCAATGAGTGTAAATCTTTACCACTGTATTTCTACACAGTGCTAAGATATTCCAGAAGACCAAGTGTAACATGTGCAACAGCCCCCTGGAGCTGCCATCGGTTCATTTCCTGTGCAGCCACTCCTTCCACCAACACTGCTTCGAAAGCTATGCTGAGAGCGAGGCTGAGTGTCCAACTTGCACTCCTGAGAACCGCAAAGTCATGGACATGCTGCGTGCTCAGGACCAGAAACGCGACCTGCATGATCACTTCAACAGACAGGTAACAATATGTACGCTTTGACTAGAAAGAAGTTGTGTGTTCAGTTATTTATTTTTCATTCAGTATAATTTTACATAATCTGTTTAAATCTAAAGATCTGCCTTATTCATGAGGTTAGATTTTGATTTTATTTAAGCAGTTGACTACAGTGCAGTGCACTTGCCTAAACACCCCGGGGATGTTTGAGTAAAAGCAAGTTCTTGTGTCTTTCTTTGGATTTCAGTTACGCAGCTCAAATGATGGGTTCTCTGTCGTGGCTGACTATTTTGGTCGAGGAGTGTTTAACAAACTGACTCTGGTCACTGACCCACCGGGCAGCAAAACTGTTGGGAGTCTGGAAGTCAACCTGCAGAGAGACCTTCTCATTCACACCAAGAGAAACTGCTAAACCCCCCCAGCCTTCACATCAGCGCAGGCTGTCAGCCACATGCTCTGCTGCACAGGATGCCACTTTATTTAGCAGTGAATGCAGACGCCTGCTTTTAGTGATGGACCTATTTGCATAATTGTGTTCCTAGTGATGATTCACTAGGGACTGTATAAATGTATTTTAGTTTAAAACGTGTAATACTGTGTCTTAAAACCTTTGCTGAATTACACATTGGAGAATTGTGCTTCAATGTGTTTGCTTGTACTAATGAGTAATCTTGCACATAACACAAATAGTTCAACCACCTGTCATTAATGAAATTATTTGTTGTCTGTCACGCTAACTTGAAGATTAAAATGTGAATGAAGTCATTATGAAGTGCATTCTTCTGATGTTTTTTTTTTCTGGGCTTGTGGGTTGTGCAGTTTGTCATCTGCCACTGTGGCGCTTTAATATACATGATGTACATGATGCTTTTTGTTAAACATGACATACAGTAAATGTGTTTAACTGAGTGTTATTTGCACTGGTGCTGCAGAGCCTCTGCACACAAACATATGTTCAGACCTTGATCTTTGATGCTCTTGAAAGCTGCTTGTGTTTCTTTATTAGCCACATTCACAGAGGTCTTTCATGGTCTTTGCAAAGACAATTTGATTGTCTTTTCAATACCTTAAAATTTCATGAAGACTCAAATATGATAAATCACTGCAGATGATTTGGTTTACTTCTCTAAAGTGGATTTTACAACACTAACATGTAATTACAGCTTTGATTAAGTACAGATATTAAGACAAATAGACAAATGCTTTATGCTGAAAAGACAGATCTACAAAATTAAGATTACTGTCAGAGTAGCAGCAAACTGCAATCAGCATTTCCAAAAGTTACTGTAGATACCCTTAAAATAAAGTTAGGAAATAAATAATGAACAAACTCAGTTAATTTATTAACAGAAACATGCGGTTTGCTCCCTGGATGTACTTTACCTGGAAGTGTCGTCATTCCATTTACGCCCACTAGCTGGACGTGGACCAATTGGCTGCCAGAGCCTCTGACGGCTGTGACTGTAGCCAGAAAATTCGACGTCACTCACTTCACGTGGACCAATCGTGCGGCAGTGCGTGGAACGAGGTGGGCGGGCTCTGTATTGTCATTGCCGGTTGTTGCACCAGGCGTCAAGACAGCCGGAGTTAATTACCGGAGGCAAGGTGTTGTACCTTTCACAATAAGAGCACATAAATTGTGTGTTAGTGCTTGTGGAGGAAATCAAACAAGACAGTTTGTTTTTACGTCAGGGACTGTTCTTTACTTTTCAGAGGAGGGGTGGCTGTGGTATGACTTCATTCTTTTTAATCTAGACCCTCCTCGAAGCTACAAATACCTTCCTTGGGCCTCCCTGAGTGACGTGTTTTTTTTAGTTCAAATGCTACACACAATAAACACAAAATACATTCATTTCAAGTTGTATGTCTCTCCCCTATGCCAAAATAAAAAAACGTAAGAACGTCCTCAGTGCTTAAAAAAATATTTGACATGCCTCACTGAGGTTGCATCACCCCTGCCCCCATAATAAACAACAGTCCCTATCTTTTGGGCCATAATACAATTATAATAACCTTATTTTTAAAGCGAAATTCACAGCTACTTTTGAATGCATTATATAGTTACTTATATTCCCATTTACTTTTGTTACTAATTTTCAGTTTGGTGTAAGATAAACTTCGTCTACGGTGTGTTTTGCGCTTGAAAGCTAACCGGAAAGAGTATGTTTGCTAGTTGTTAGCTTGACGCTAGTTTCTCCCCCAGCAGCGGCTTCAGTGGATCCAATGAGGTGACGCCGCGTTCCGGGCCCGACTGCCGACAGCGAGCCGGTGATAAGGGGAACCAGAAACTACCAAGTGTGACAACAAAGAAGCTCTGAATCAAGGCAAGACCAGAGAAACTCGTCACAGAACCCGCCCGGTGAAGCACAGTCGCTCGGTAGCCCCTTCACAGTTTGCTTTGTGCCGGCTGAAGAGAGGTAAGTTCACACCACAGCACAGTGTGTCAGTCATGCTTTCATATTGATGGTTGACAGACAGTGCGCTAGCTAACAGGAGCGTTAGCTGTCAACTTATGTTTAAGCTGTTTCTTCCATCTCAGTAGTGCTAGCTTTTTATTTGGAAAGGTCCAAAGGTGGTCTGCACTGTCCAGTTGCGTTCGAATTGAATTGTTGACAGTGTAACATTAACGTTAAACATGAATTGTTGCATTTAACTTGGCTATATAGCTAATACATATCAGCAACTTCTCCTACAGCTAGCCACTTCTTACAAGTGATGTCCCAAATGCTTCAGACTATTGGTTTTAATCGTTACTATTTTATAGTCATGAGGGGTTTGAGTTGTGCATCCATTTTGCATTGATGCGTCACTGTCTCACCGGGGACTAGAAGTTCCTTTACAAATTACCCAATGTTCTCTCTCTTTAACACAAACTGTGTCCTGGTTTTTGTTGTCCTCAATCTGAATTTCAATCTCGGGCTGCATTTGCACCAGTGAGAATTCAACATATGCCTTTCTCTGAGGGCATAGTGGTTTCCTGTAGCAGCCACAGCTTTAGGCAATATCAGAATTGAACAATCATATTAATGCCACGTGTCTGGGACTGTACACCTTTGTGGGAGGGACCAGGTGCATAAACTGCTTTGTATATCCTTGATTAAAAGCCATGGCACTATCTGGGAGCTTGAAGTTAAGCATAGCCATATTGGCACTGGAGAACCTTGAGGAAACACACAGCAAGTGGTGACTCGTATCAACAGACTGAGTATGATGTCATTATCCCAGTTTCTACTTGCTGAGTATCCTTGTAAAGGAAGCAAAAGGAGCAGGTTTGGTTTTTCAAGTAGGAGATCATCTTGTTGCTCTCACATAATGAATAAAAAAGACAAGCAACAACACACGACAGGAAGCATCGCTGCAGTGCAGGTGGATGGGCAGTGGATTAAATGTGTTCTGTATTGATGGTGGTGTGTGATGAGGTTTAAAGCTCATGTTTTTACACACTTGTTAAAAAAATGGACAAGTGATGACATGTGAAAATCTGCTCTGTTGATGATAATAATAAATGTTTGATTTGTTCATCTCTACAGCTCGTCATGGGGGGCAGGAAGCTGGTGCCGGCTGCTCTTTTCTGCCTTGTTCTGGCGATGTTGCCTTCACATGCAGGTAATATGATCCATCAACTTATGCAAACAGTTTTTCTAACAAGAAGCCCTGGTTGTATTTGTGAGCAGTGCTGTCATCCAAAATATATTTAACTGGTAAAGACAGACTGACCGTTCAGCTACAGCCTGTTCCCACTGATGAATATATACAGCTATATTTTATCAGGGTTTGGAAGACGATAAGCTAGATCAATTACGCATCTCATGGTCTTTGGTGTTACCTGTCTGCCTTACCAACTTTAAGTGACACATGTCTTTGTGTTTGCAGTGACTGTAGCTGTCATGTCAGTTGACCTGGGCAGTGAGTGGATGAAAGTAGCGATAGTGAAACCTGGTGTGCCGATGGAGATTGTTCTCAACAAGTGAGTAGAACTGCATGTCCTGACCGTGGTACAGTGAGCGTACACACCTGACTTGCCCACACCAAGCTTTCTATTTCTTTTAGAGTATGATTTATTGATGGACAACCAAAGTACAAAGCAAATGAAATTAATACAGCATGAAATGACATTTCAGAGCTGAACATGATTTCTATTGTCTTCTCTTCAGGGAGTCGAGGAGGAAAACACCCACGGCTGTATGCCTCAAGGAAAATGAGAGACTTTTGGGAGACAATGCACTAGGAGTGGTATGTCTTCTTCTCAAATGTCCTAAATTGTATATATTATAGTTCATAAATTCAAATAACTTCAAAATAATACTGATTTTTTTTTTTCCCATGTATGTTATTAATGATCAAATATTGGATGTGTTTCAGTCTGTGAAGAACCCCAAAAGTGTTTATCGACACCTCCAAAGTCTCCTGGGCAAAAAGCATGATAACCCCCAGGTGGCGCTCTACCAGAAACGTTTCCCCGAGCACCATCTGCAGGAGGACCCAGCCAGAGGCACAGTTTGCTTTAAAAACTCAGAGTGAGTCTCTTTAATTTGATTTAATGTCCTATCATACATTAAATGCTTTATAAAATTTGTCTTTTAGTTTGCAGTATTGAGTCTTTAAAACAGTCTGCATGGTAATCCCCTGACCTCACAAGTCATAATGGTGGTCTGTTTATCATTCAGTCTTTACATGGTGTGTACACTAATATGCTGTGTCAGGCTTTGCTGCCCTACAGTGGAGATGCTTGCTATGATTTTCACTTCTGAAAATACTTTTCCCATTATTGATCATCACAGATCTTTTCTAACAATATGACTGATGATGAGGTAGTGCAGCTATCCTTAGGAGTACTATAGTAGTTGTCATGGAAACATTTGTACCAGAGTACCACCTGCTTGCAATAGATTATCGAAAGAAACACAATACTGGCATCTAATTTGGCTCTCCTTTTTTTTCTGTCAGAGAAATGCAGTACACACCTGAGGAGCTCCTCGGGATGGTGCTCAATTATTCTCGTGGATTGGCTCAGGACTTTGCAGGTCAGTTTGCTCGTGGAAGAAGATGCATCATTGTATGACACACTGGAATATGTGGAGCATATTAAATTTTTTTCTTCTTCTTCCTTCTCCCAATCTCTACAACTCACAGAACAACCAATCAAAGATGCAGTGATCACCGTCCCAGCCTTTTTCAACCAGGCAGAGCGCAGGGCAGTCCTGCAGGCTGCACAGATGGCAGGTCTAAAGGTTCTTCAGCTTATCAATGACAACACAGCTGTGGCCTTGAACTATGGGGTCTTCAGGAGGAAAGATATCGACAACACAGTGAAGGTGCACGTTCAGTATTACTCCCAAATACACATTAAAGAATTAGTCTGATGATACATCTATATCTTTTAACAAATGCTATGTGTCCCACGTGACAATGAACGTATCAGCTTACAAGTTATTGTGCGTCTCTTCCTCCTCAGTGCCATAAAGCTCCATTGTTGTTAAAAACACATCAACAAGCCACGCTGTTGAACTGTTTGACGTTTTCCTTCATCACCATGAACCCACACACTGGAGTTTATTTTGACTCAAACCCACATGCACCATACTGCTGCCAGAAAGACTTACTACAGCACCAAATGTGTGTTAATCTGCTGGTGAAAATAGTCCCCAACAAATGCACTAGTTCTCCCTGTTTGAGTCACGTTTATCAGTGCATTGACCAGCTGTTTAGGATTAGCTGAGCCTTTTTATAACTCTGCACCTTTATCAGCCATGGCTGGAGGTATTATGTTCATCAGTCCCATTATTTAGAACGCAACATCTCTGGAATACCTTAAGCAAATTTCTTCTAACTTGACCCAAAGACTAAAGGACAAACTGGTTAGACTTTGGTTTATTCTTGACCATTGGCCAAGAATTTATGTGCTAATTATGACATTATTTAATGCAGATATCTAACAGGATAAAATCTGTCTGATCTCATTCCCTTTCAGAATGTGATGTTCTATGATATGGGCTCAGGCAGCACGACTGCCACCATCGTCACTTATCAGACAGTCAAAACCAAGGAGGCTGGCACCCAGCCCCAGTTACAGATCCGAGGTGTCGGGTGAGTCCCCTGATCCATGAAGTGTTAATTGTGTCTGATGGTACAGAGAGAACAGTCTCTCACCATCAGGCCTGCTGTCTTAAAGAGGTTTGAAATGTGTAAAAAGTTGGTGATGTGCACATAAAAGACATGGGTAGTGTCCATTGGTATGATGTATTTTAAAGAAATAAATATAAAATAACACCGACGTAGTGCATTCAAATACGTGTAACACGCCCCCTAATTTCACCTTTCAGTTTTGCTGACATGACCTGTAAACATGAAACACCCTCTGAAAATCAGGTTCCTAAAGGTACACATTGTATGCTTGGAGCCTTCACCCAGATGAAATCTTGTCACATTGAGTCTTATTGTCAACATCACTACAGGGTGTTATGTGCATCTGTAATGCAAAGCGATGCTCAATTGTCAATGTGAAATTGTAACCAGATTCATTCTGGCTTTTGGAGACACACACTTTTCAAATATAAGAACATTCTTAAGTCTTACAACTTTAGTCTGAGTCATGCACATATTAAAATATTCTCTGAAGATTTGAAGCAAAACATGCAAAACATTTCACAAGACTTTCTGTTGATTGTATTTTTCTTTTCTCTTCATCCTGTCTGAAACTCAGAAAACAGGAAGGTGCACACAGAGAGCAGACCACATACACAACATGCTAAGATATCCATCTCCAGCTGAGGTTTAGGTAGTTGGCCGACATTAAAAGAAGCATAAATGCTGCCTCCGAGGTGTAACACTGGCGGCATCAACACTTAAGTTTTTTTGTACACAGCAGCAGCTGTGAACTTGTGGACAGGCAAATACAGAAATAAATATGCACTATTTTTTTTAGTGGTTAAAAAAACCTAAATGTGGTTTCAAGATAAGAGGAAGGGAAACACATTGGTTTTGCTGTTAAAACAGCAGTTACTTGGGGGCCTGGCAAGTTCAGCTTAGTCTGGCTGCATTGAGCCTCACCTCCTAACTCAACAGATATCAGTCATAAAGCTGGTTATCAACTGGCTCTGTACACTCTGTATTTATATGCAGTTCTGAACATGCTCATGTGAAACAGGAGTTGTTAATTACAATCACACAGGATGTCATCAGAGAGAAGTACTTAATATGATATGAAATGAAATCAAACAGTGATACCTGTGGGATGCTCAGTCAGGTGGAATGTGTTCAATATAATTGTACAGCTAGAATGTGAATGTTTTTCTGTTGCTAAAGCAGAGCACTAAAATACAGCTAGTCAGTGGGGGGAAGTTAACCCCTGATGAGGTCTATCTGATTGAAATGTTGCATTATATAATTTAATTTTCCCATGGGGAGATAGTGGGTCAACGTTTCTTTCCAGTTGTCATCTCATTGAGTCTAAAGAGTTAATTCTCACCAAGTTGTCTTCATGTCATCCTGAGCTGCAGTGATTGAATAAGAGTGTAGGAACATCTCCACTGCTGGTAACCCTGTCAGGGATGAAAGATGGAAGAAATCTAATATGTGAAGCTGTGCAGCACAGGTTACCATGGTGATCTGCCCAAGTTAAAAGTGAGCCGGCTTTGTGATACTGTAAAACCTGAGTTATCAGGTGTCACTGCAGACCCCAGGAGCCAAACACTGCTGCATTTTTGCTGATGTGCTTCTCAGGATTCGTTTAGTACATAGTATGCTAAGATAAAAGCAGAATCTTGCATCTCATGTGGTTGAATTTTAGGTGCATATCCAACATTCACAAAACTTGATCACCCACTCAGGCTTAGAGTAAAGGTGATTGAGTCTAAAAGAATAATTATCTTGTTGTAATCATCCAAACTAGGTTTTGTTGGTAATTTATTTTTCCTTTTAGGCAGGTTTCAGTGTTAATGTTTTATTTTTTCTTCACTCACCAGATCAGTTAAGTGGGTCAGGGTTCTTCTTGCACAGTCATTTTTAATTGCCCCTATACAAATAGTTTTATTTATTTGCAGTTATCAAATAACAAGAAAGACCAATCAGTGCTACGGCACATGTGCAACTCTGCACTCCTTCATTAATTCCATCATCAGCTCCAGAAAACAGTGTGTTTAATTATTTTTTGGGCAAGTGAGTTGCTAGATTAAGTAGCCCAACATGGCATTTTACTTGCCCCGTGCACTTGAACAATCCTTACTGTTGAGCCCTGAAGTTTCGTTCAGTATAAAATATTTTAAATGCTTCTTGCTTTTCGATTTTTCAACTGATTTAAAGCTCCCAAACCACATTTTTTAAGGTGATAATTCAGTCCTTAGACTACTGCGTGTTTCTCTTGTTCTGGCTATAGGTTTGACCGAGGGTTGGGGGGCTTTGAGATGGACCTGCGACTGCGGGACCACCTTGCCAAACTGTTCAACGGGCAGAAGAAGAGCAAGAAAGATGTGAGGGAGAACCACCGGGCCATGGCCAAGCTCCTCAAAGAGGCTCAGAGGCTCAAGACAGTGCTTAGTGCAAACATGGATTTCATGGCTCAGGTGAGTCCAGGGACGTAAACCTGCAGCCCTCAGTCCATCCTGCTTGTTGTGTGTCTCAGTGTTGTATGTCAGAACTAAAACTAAGGTGATAATCTGTCTGGAAAATGACTTCAAATACAGTACTGTCAAGTTGTCTGAATCTGAATCTTAAATTCACTGTCTTAAGGTCTGAAAATGTTGCAGTCTATAAGAAATCAGTGATACAGACTTCTGTCCAGATAATCTTAGCATTTGGTTATAGGACCATTGCAGTGACAGAATATGTGTTTTCTTAGGTGGAAGGTTTGATGGATGACATTGACTTCAAAGCTAAGGTGACCAGGGCTGAGTTTGAGGAGCTGTGCGCGGATCTCTTTGAAAGAGTGCCCGGCCCCGTGCAGGATGCCCTCTCCACCGCAGAAATGAAGCTGGTCAGTATTCTCATTACGTGGCTCTTGGTTGTCCCACATGACAGATTGAGATGACACTTTGATGATCCCTGTGGGGAGATTTGGCTGTAGGGCACTGCGGATACTAGGGTTGGGTACCGAAACTCGGTACTTTTTGTACTTGGTACCGATTCACGTCGGTACTACCGAGTACCGATTCACTTAAAATGAAACTGTGCCAAATTTCGGTACCTGAGGTGGAGGCGGAGCGAGAGCGCATGACTCGCACCTCAGACTCAGCAACAATGGCGACAAAAACAATGTGCAGACAAAAGTTAACGTGCAGCACTGTTCCTAAATGTTCTCAATAAAATGTTGAAACTGAGAAGTTTAGACTATGGGCCCCCAAGGACGCATAGTGCATCCAAATTCACACCCATTCTTCTCTGTGGATTTTCTCCGCGACCGTGCGTCCAAGCGAGAAGCCACGCATATCACGTGAAACAGCAGAATTGTAGCTTTCCGACAAGGAAAAAACGGTGATCCAATGTTTTCACTGTGAAAAATTACAATAAAATAATGTATAACAGAGCTTTCATACAGCTTTGCACACACATTACTCTTGGATGGATTACTCGCGAACGCAGGCTCACACAGAAATGCCACGCACATCACATGAAAGCGCAGGACCACACACATCATTGTGCTGTCATCCCATCACGCTCTAAATACAGATCAATTGTCTACAAAATAAAAACTTGATGAATTTCTTTACAATCCATTATACAGATCTTGTTATCAGTCACTTCATACAGTGAGGAATATCTTATCTTACCACATCTTAGGCTTGCGTGTGTTTCTCCCTGTCTATCCACATTTGTAGTCCGGCTTTCAAGATGCAAATATCTCCATATTGTCCAGTTGACACTCCATCAAACTTTGTATGACAAGACCAGACACTTCACCTTTGCGCACCCAGACAGCTGCAGCCTAATGCATGCTGACAGGGAAGTAGTCACCATATACATTGAGGGGGACACGTGCCCCCCCCACCAATGCCCAAAATGTCTCCCCAATATATAACTGAAACTGAAAAACAAATATTATCTTGGAGGACATCATTGCACTTGGTTGACTATTCTTCTATTATCTTAGATGTAAATATTGCATGTTTCTTTCAGATAAAACACATTTTTGACTTGTGAATGAGTCAATGGAATTTCTTGCAATAATGAAAAAATACTGGCAATCATGTCCGCCTGGCACAAACCACATGTTTTGGACAACTGTGAAGTGACAGAATGTCCCAGCATCATGGTTCTTACATTACCAGATTCCAGAGAGTCTCCCCTCTTCATATATGGTAGAATATGTCTTTTTCCAACTTGCTATGGTGAGATACATGTAATAATGTAAGAATTTAGGCACACAGATTTGTTTTTTTTTCATTGATATAAAAATTAATATAAAATACAGGCACATAGAAGGACATGAAATGATGGCAAATCTGGTTAGCACAGATTGTCCTGAAAGAAACAAAATATAGCATGTGTATGTAGCCTTTATAATGATTGTGATATGAGCTTAAAAGTAAAGGCAGTAAAAATACCCCAAAAAAAGGCCTAGGGCCCATAGGGTTAAAAAGTACCGAAATAAGGTACCGTTTGGTACCGGTACCGAATTCCAGATACCGGTACCATATCGGTTCAGTTATGAACAGTACCCAACCCTAGCGGATACAGAAAAGCTAGATAGAGTACCATATATACATATGACATAATACTGTCTTGCAGCCCACCACTTACTGAAGGCGCTCCTGACTTTTCTTACAACACTTTTGGGCAACAATATCACATCAAATTGAACTATTACAAAGGAAATTTAACTGCTATACACAAGATGTCTTCGTCATTTGAAAAGTGAAAAGTCCATTCTCAGTCTATTTTCACTGGAAGTTTCATGATTTCACACCACACATTGGGTCAGATACATATTGGACCACGATTGGCCTCCAAACTGGGGACGGGCATAAGTATGCGAGTACTGAATGTGGAAGTCAGTACTCATTCAACATATAATCCCTTCTTTTTTTTTGTAAATAAAACAAATGTAAATGTATGTGCATTTTTTGATGGGATGCAGTGATGCGCTCTGCAGTCTATAAATATCTGCACAGATCCATATAGCAAAAATGACAGATGTTCAGTGTTTTCAGTTATGCATCACTCTGTCAACCGTTACGGGCAGAATGACAACCAGACATAATAGTGATGTTTGGAAATACTTAGACAAAATGCATAAAATGAATATGCAGTGCAAGCTATGTAATGTTAAACTTGGGCGTCATAGCTGATCTTTACAGTCTGTGCAGAGCAGAAAGTAAGGTTAACCCTAATCCCTTTCACATTTGGCTTGTGTGTTCATTTTGTACCCAGTTTTGTTTTTTTGTTTTTTTTGTTTTTTTTTTTGAAAGTACTTGAGTACTTAAATATTCTTATAATAATTCCAACTTGCGGCTGTGTGTTAAACTGTGATTTAGTGTGAGCACAGAGAACTTTCCCCCGTAAGCAGATGAATGTAAAAACATCCTTCTTATGTCAAACTCTGCACATAAATCATTCTGCACAATTCTGAGGAGGGGGCAGATATTCTGCATTTTTTGTCCTGGCTCTATAATGCTTAAAGGCTTTAATGATACAGGCCAGAAAATAGGATCAATTAGAGTTGTGACCTCTCTGATTCTCTGTTGCTGAGGTTGGGCTTATTGTGCGTGTATTCTTATTTGTTGTTGTATTCCTATTTGTTGGTTTCCCTTTTGCTTAATTGAAATAAGGTAACTGAAAATATAGAGTATATATAGTATACCATAATTATACCATAATTATTAAGTATGCAATGATGGATTGAAAAACAAAATGATAAGTGGCACAAAAGCAAAGCTCATTTGGGAAAACTGTTTAACTTTATTTGCTCTCAGTGGAGCAGTTGGATTTGCAGGACACATAAAACACAAAGCACATAACACAGCACAAAGACCAACATAAATACACAGTTAAAATGGTCAGTTAGTTAAAGTAATTAATTAGTCAATTGAAATTTAAAAAAACATTAATTTAAACCATTTAAAAATAACTAGCCTTTCCTCCTAGAATGTAGGAGGGACATGGCAGAGGCTATACAGGATTAATTGGTTTTAGCTAGCGGAGCCTGAGGAGGCTTCCAGATAGCAGAAACCGAAACTATTGATGTAAGGGATGGGAACAATCATACAGCATGGATTCTGCTTCCTTATATAACTGTTGGTTGTAGAGTTTCCTGTGCAGTGCTTGTTATTCTGTTGCAGACATTGACCACTTTATTGAGTGCATTTTTATATTTGATCCTAAGAGATTGATGCTGGCAGATAAAAGCAAAGGTGAGCACAGACTCAATAGAAAATCAATAAAACATCATCATCAGGGTCCTGTCAACATGAAGCTCAGAGAGTTTCCTGAGACAAAAGAGATGCTGCTGGCTTTTCTTCTACAACATGTCAGTATTACTCTTGACTGTTGATTGTAGGGCTCCACTACTTCAGTATTCTGGCCATCAATAACCTCAACGTGAGGAGAAGGGGAGAACATCTAAAATCAATGCACATCAGCCAGGTCATTTGCCATCTTGAGGTGTGGACTAATGAAATGTTACTGTAGAGCAAAGTCTATTTAATTTCTGAAATATTGAGCAGTGACTATAAATGAAAGGATGTTTGTATTACTGCTGTGAATCTGAGTTCTTATATTTCTGCCAACAGGATGAAATTGAGCAGGTGATTTTAGTAGGCGGCTCCACCCGTGTCCCCAAGGTTCAGGAAGTGCTCCTCAAAGCTGTGGGCAAGTAAGTGTTAACCACAGAGCTACTGCTCTCATTTGAATAACTTTTACTTTCAAAACTGAACAGAAGGAACTACATTCTTCCACAACTTGGACTTTGACTCCACACTGTTTCGTTGATGGTTTAATTAGAGAAAATTGAGTTTAAGTTCAGCAGGTTTGGTGGAATTAAGAATACCTGCAGCTGTAATTAAGATTTGTTTTGTTTTGTTTTTTTCAACGCAGAGAGGAGCTGGGGAAGAACATCAACGCAGATGAGGCAGCAGCCATGGGTGCAGTGTACCAGGCTGCTGCCCTCAGCAAGGCCTTCAAGGTCAAACCTTTCCTAGTCCGAGACGCAGCTGTCTTTCCTATTCAGGTCAGTGCAGGTTGTTCACTGCCTCATGCTGCTGGAGACAAATTTAATTAACATCACTTTTGAAAGTCATTTGTTGAATTTTCTAATGGCTTTGCTGATAGATTAATGATATTAATCATTGGTTGGGAAGCTGAATTTTAACAACATTCAACTATGTGTCCAAAATGGACATGCAGTATTTATTTGTACACTGTTGTGTGCATTTTTAAACAGGAATAAAATATAAATAGGATGCCATGCATTCTTCACATTTGCAGAATAAGAAAATAAATCCCGAATACAAGCTATGTTAACACAAACTAAATGCTTTTTAACTCCATCAGGTGGAGTTCACCCGAGAGACAGAGGAGGACGGGGTCAAATCCATGAAACACAACAAGCGTATCCTGTTCCAGAGGATGGCGCCCTATCCTCAGCGCAAGGTCATTACATTCAACCGCTACAGCGATGACTTTGCCTTCTACATCAACTACGGTGACCTCAGCTTCCTGAGTCAGGAAGACCTCAGGTTGGTCAGCTGGGTGCTTGAGCATTTCTTTGCTTCCTGGAGCTCTTGAAAACATTTTTATGCACACAAATGCACCACTTAAGCATTGATAGTTTCATTCCTGGACTGACAGTGATTTAAAAAAACAACTAGGAGAAACCAGGGGTTACAGAAAACTTGTATTATGGTATTTGACTTGACTTTGATGGCTTGTAAAGGAGTTTAAATGTATGATTCCTACCAAATTGTTGCTCTGACCCATCACTGTTTCCCTCATGATTTGAATGTTGTTTTCTCTCCGTTGGTTGTGTTTCACAGTGTGTTTGGCTCTCTGAACCTGACCACAGTCAAACTGTCTGGAGTAGGCAACAGCTTTCAGAAGCACGCAGACGCTGAGTCAAAAGGCATCAAAGCCCATTTTAACATGGATGAAAGTGGGGTGCTCCTGCTGGATCGGGTCAGTTACAATTTTTGACTGATTTGGCTTTCCTGCTGAGCTTTCACACAATTAAACTAATGACTGTTAGCTCTTGTTTGTTGTAAGGACACAGTATTTGAGTGTTTTTACCTTCTGGTATGTCAGACGTACAAACAAACAAGATATTTGTGCTGAACAATGAAACAGTCATGCTGACTGACAGCTGATATCTTACACTTGCACATACACAGCAGAAAAGAAGCATCAGGGTTTGTTAGTTTCATTCATTTATATGAAATCACAGAATCGAAACATTTTTATCAATAAAATTAATATTTTATTGTTGTAATCCACAGGTGGAGTCTGTGTTTGAAACTATTGTGGAGGAGAAAGAAGAGGAATCAACATTAACAAGTAGGTTTTGCAAACATGTATCTGTAACTTCAGCCGTCCAAAATCTATGATCAGTGTTAGAAGAGTGGTAATTCGGGCCCTATTTTCATGTAGGTGCAACGCCCAGTGTTCCAACTGTTATTACTGTTATTTTCCCGAACCTGGTATGCTCTTTACCTGTTTATGTGATATTTTGTTCTTGGTGCATGGTGCACAGGTGGGAGGAGAGAAGAAACAGGTGGAAGTTTCATTTAAATGAGGCAGTGCAAAGCCAGACTATTTTGGTGGAGATTTGGTCTTAGATGTGTTTTTGAGACATTTATTCTCAATGTAAAACCCCTCTGGTGCAACAGTGTACTAGGGCTACACTGAGTGAAATAACATCTCAGATTACCAGGGGAAAAAAAGGCATCTTGAGGTAAATTAGCAATGGAAGTGTAAAAGGAAAAAACATAAGGGGTATTGTGTATATTATGATGATTATTATATTATTATCATATTACTTTTTTATTCTGTTACCTCATTATTATTATTATTATTATTATTATTATTATTATTATTATTTTAATGATATTGCTATTACATCATATACTTCCTGTCACTACATGACATTAGTATTATGATATCTTTGTCTGTGCAACATATCTCATAGCCTCCTTTTTACTCCACACACACCAACCTTTCCAGAATCAGGAAACACAGACCCATTATTACTGCCTCTCATGTAAACATCCAAACAATAACACACTCACACACATTACTTGATACCTCTCCATTGATTGCTGCTTTGTAGGAGCTGTAGAACAATATACAGGAGTAATACTTTGATGGGATTGCATGTTTAACATGTAATGTGAATTGCCTTCTTACTGATTCATGCAGTCATATTATGACTGACTAACTGAACCAACAACTGGCTCTCTTTCAGAACTGGGTAACACAATTTCCACTTTGTTTGGAGGAGGATCGTCAGAACCTGCTCCAAACGTAACTGAACCTGTCCAGGTATTTGCAGCTCATGACACAGTCAGTTAGTCAGGGTCAGGAATATTTTTATTAAGCAAATGCAATAAGGCTCGCATGAACTCTAGATTTCACACTTAGGATAAACAGCCTGACCTGCTTGCCATAGCTTTTCTGGTACAGTTTCATTACTAACTGACAATGCTTGGCCCAAGACTGTAGCTGACATTGCTCCCTGATCTTTTGTGTTCAGGACGAGGAGGAAGTGCCTCCGGAGTCTGGAAAGGATGGCAAGGACGAGGAGGGCAAGGGCGAGGCCAAGACGGACGAGGCTGCCAAAGACAAGCAGGAGGATTCAGAGAAAAGTGCAGGTGAAGAGAAAAGTCAGGAGAAGACGGAGGATGCAGGCAGCAAGACTGATGCCAAGGTAAGATCTGTCACATGTAATGTCTCTGAGATGTCTTGAATGTCTTTGACATGAATTCAAGCTAATGTAGACTAGTCTATGAAATGGTAAAAATCTAATAAAAAAAGAGCTTTTTACAGACTTGGTATTGAAACTAACCTAATTTCTGCTGGTAAAAGGAGGAAAAGGATGGAGAGAAATCTGGAAGCACTGAGGCAGAGAAGGATGTGGAGAAGAAGGCAAAACCTCAGAAAAAAAGCAAAATCTCTGAAGACATCACAGTGGAACTCGTCATCAACGACATCCTCGACCCCACTGCAGATGATCTCACTTCCTCTAAGAAGAAGTAAAGCAGCAATTTTTATTCCTTTTTAAAGCTCTTGTGTTGTTTGGTTCTCAGGTTTATTGGCTAAAACACGTCATCTTGTCTTTTCAGGTTGCAGGATTTGACAGACAGGGACCTGGCCAAACAGGAAAGGGAAAAGTCACTCAACAGTCTGGAAGCTTTTATCTTTGAAACACAGGTAAGCTACAAGAAGAAGAAGAAACAAGCTTTCTGATTTTTTTTTTTGGCTTCTTTTTATTAAGTGTAGTTGCCAGTGCACCTTAGAGGGAATACAAGCCAACATAATTCTAAGTTGTTTAATGATTTAATGTCATGATAAAATCAGGAAGTAGGCTGCGAGAGAGAAAAGATGCAGTATAACCGTCATATGTCACCACATCATCTGTGCCCACTCCTGAAATAACACACAGTACTTTTTGTTCTTTCTCCAGGACAAGCTGTACCAGGAGGATTACCAGCTGGTGGTTTCAGAGGAGGACAAGGAGCAGATCTCCGCCAAGCTGAGCGAGGCGTCGGAGTGGATGGACGAGGAAGGCTACACGGCCACTACCAAGCAGCTGAGAGAGAAGCTTTCGCAGCTGAAGAGCCTGTGCAAGGACATGTTTTTCAGGGTGGAGGAGCGACGTAAGTGGCCGGACCGGCTGGCTGCCCTGGACAGCATACTCAACACCTCCAGCTTCTTTTTGAGGTGAGTGTTGAAAGGAAGGTGGGAAGAAGCTGGAGATGTAAAGATGTGTTGCTTTTGTACTGACTCATTTTTCTTTTGCTTTCAAAGGAGTGCCAAAATGATTCCAGAGGATGACCAAATTTTCACTGAAGTCGAGCTGAATATGTTGGAGAAAGTGATCAATGAAACAATGGTAGGTGGTGAATAGGGTGACCAGCTGGGTGAAATTCAGGAAAGGGGAGTAAGGGGTAGGAGGTGTCACAGTAGTGTTGCTCCTCAGCAAACCATATTCCTATGCAATATGGAATTTCTTTTTAGAAATTACCAGGTATGGATAAGTATAAAAAAAGAAAAGAGTATGGAAAAATATTTTTGTTTCCAGACTATTGTTCCAATTCTGTTTTCTCAAATATAAAATTAAGGCTTTCAAAAAATAAATTGATAATACAAGCAGTGTTTTTCATGATGTCTAGAGCAGGCGGCCTTTGCAGCCAAAGAGGGTGCAGGCCAGAGCGAGCTTGATAGAAAGACAAGAAGTATGGCATGCAACTGAACGCACATTCCTACACTGAGGTGCCTCTACGCTTGTACGTCTCAGGCCATGTTTACACGAAAACGATCCACTGAAAACAGAATCGTTTTTCATTTTCGTTTTGAAAAAGTTCCGCATTTAGACAGCAACGTTTTGATAACAATCGCCGTGCACAGGGATCTGCAAAAATGCTGCAGTATACATGCCAGGCCAGTAGTTGGCGGTGTGATACTTAAGCTTCCTTCTACAGAGCGGCGATGTATAAACAAACAAAATGGCAACCGCACAAACGTTTGTCTGGACAGACGCCGAGGAGTTGTTACAGTAAATCTACACTATGATGGGGAAGCGTTGATAAATTCAATAGGGTGAGCAGCGCAAGCAGAGCTCGGGAGTCCGCCATTGTTGTTGTGATGGTCAACTGTCTCGCGCATGCCTAGTGACTGGAAGCGTAATGCGTAATGACTTTTCTTGCCTGGCAAATGTCTTCAACTATCAAACTCTATTCCCCCAGATCTTAATGTCTGTTATAGATTTATTGTCTTCAAGCTAAGATAACTCTGATTGCATCACTATGACATTATATATTTTCTCAGACTTAAGAAGGTCCTTCCAGTGCCACAGAACACATTTTATAACTGTTTCCACAGCCTGAGTAGTTCTCCATGTATAAAGTAAACTGACCTTAAGTTGTAAAATTGCCTTTGTTTACTCCAGACGTGGAAGAATGAGACGGTAGCAGAGCAGGAGAAACGCTCTCCAAAGGAGCGGCCCATCCTGTTGTCCAAAGACATTGAGACTAAGCTGGCCCTGCTGGATCGAGAGGTGAACTACTTGCTCAACAAGGCCAAGTTTGCCAAGCCGAAAGCTAAAGCCAAAGCCAAGAACAGCACCAGCTCAGAGAAAAGCAGCAAGGCCAACAGCACAGCGGAGGAGAAAGTCATCCCTCCCACAGAGGAGAGCACGGACACAAAGAGTGGTGGGTCACATGTGACTATTATTGTTCCCCTGTGAACAAGAAACAAAATTGAACTGTAATAATGCTTACAATAATGTCCCATGTATTCTTTTATTCAAATGCAGAAAGCCCAGAGGAGGTGCAGCCGGGCGAAGCCCCACCCACTGAAGAGAGCACTTTACACACAGACTCAGACAGCCAATCACAGCCCACAGAAGAAACAACAACTACAGGTCGGTCTGCCTTACCCGTTGGTGATAATGCCGGAGAACTTTAGGGGGTGGACAAAATAATTGGAACACATTAAATTAGGTCTAATACAACACTAAACTACAGGCTCAGAACTCACCACTGAACTGAATGAACTTTTTACTGACTAAGTCTCAACACAAATGGAACATTGCATTACTGCTAGACTATTGTCATGGATCACATTAACTTGTCATCATTCTGTCACTTTATCCAGTAAGAATGTAAAGTCCAGGTGAGGTATGAGTCAGTGAATGATAGCTCTTAATGCAACTACAAGATCATTCATCCTCCAGACGGGTGAACTGCAAAGCAAGTTTGACAGGGACAGGCTTTCTTTGCCTTTACCCGCCAAGACAATACCTAAAGGCTCAATCAGAGATAAATGGCACCACGATAATGGCTGTCAACTTGCTTTGATATCCCAGGTTTTCTGCCTCAGGCTCTGTGTGTATTCATATCAAAAGGGGCGTTTGGCATCATTTAACTCACTCATCATGTGCCGTCTGCTTCCACATATGAAGAATATGAAAACATATTACAGCAAAAAGCAACACTGCTGCTCTAAATAAATGATGTCAATTTGTAAGTTAATACATTTTATCACTCGATGCACTCTCAGTGTCTACTGTTTATTCTAACATGATAACTGCAACTTCTACAGCTCTGTTTAGTTTTGGGCCAAATCAAAGAGGAATTCATATTCTTTGTTGAATATTGTCTGTGATATATATATATTTATATTTATATATATTTTTATATTTTCATATATATATATATATATATATATATATATATATATATATATATATATAAATATAATCGTCATACGAAATAATAATATAGTGAACTATTACGTTTTACCACCTACGGTTTTATAGAAGGCTTCCTCTAGAGCCAGCGTGGGCAAATGACCAGAGAACACTAATACACATATTCAGTAGTTCAGTGAGGGCAACAACAGCCCTGCAAATAAAATATTCTTGCTCTGATTTCCTGCAACACTAATTGAATGCATGTAGGTTCCCATGTTAAAAACTTAAGTTGCTTGGTTGTCAACTACTAAATTAATCTCTTAGCCTGGCCGATGGTCTCACCCCTCTGCGGTATGCTGGCCATGGTCAGCTTATGACACTACAAGACTAAAATCACCAGTGTCCTCCATTTTCATCATTATTACGACTACAAACATAACTCACATAATCTTATGTGTCCTGTCACAACACCTGCCAAACTCAACCTTTCAGTGTAAGCTGTCCTGTACAGTGCTGTACCTGTCTTAACGCCCCAGTGTCTGTATGTTTTAACACCATTCATTTGTCCTGTCTTCTGATCTTCCTCTAATGTTCCTGTCATTTATTGCACCACGTGTCCTGTGTCTTTTTGTAATGTTATATTGCACAGAAAACACCAACTATTTAATCAATTGGCAACTAATATGATAATTGATTAATCAGTTTGAGTAATTTTTCAAAGAATTAAAAGAAAAATCAAAATTCCAGCTTCTTCAATGTGAATATTTTCTGGTTCCTTTACTCCTCTATGGCAGTAAACTGAATATACTTGTGTTATTCAATTTATAGTAAGGCTGTTGTAATCATGAATTTTAGTTGGTGATTAAATGTCATGCAGATAATTGCGATGTCTGTCTGCTGAGCGCATTCACATGCTCTCTGTCTTACTTGACCACACACTCTACACTCGCACTATACACTGAGCTATTCCTCCGTGTTTCCATCTAAAAATCTTTATGTGAATTATCTAATCAGAGAAGCTGGATGGCAACAATAACTCCTCCATAACATCCCCTAGAGCTGTCAAACACACTGCTGCGCCCCTTAGGGGAGACTCTCTGCAGGAAATCAAGAAAGCTCAAAAAAGAAGCAGCTAATAGATAAAGTTAAATTGTTGTCAGACGATAAACAATTGGTTCCAAGATTTCATTTCAGCCAATACATTCCGCTTCTTCACACGTCACACTTGTAACATTGGTTTTAAATTCCCTTAATTGTGAAATCCAACAAATATTCAAAATGATCACGGTGAGCTCAAAGAAACTCAATCAGGTGATTTCGTACTAATTGAGGCATACTATGACTGTAGAGTGACGTTATTTCCAAAGCAGTTGCTTAGTAAAAGGCACTTTTCAGCAGATTTCAGTCAGAAACTCTGATCATAACCTCCCCCTGAACAGGTGAGCCGTGCAGCATAAGTTACCATGGCAATCTAGCCACCAGAGAGGGAGAGCCACCACTTGGACATTGAAACCTTTTCCCACTAATCTCACTTCTCAGTACACCCCTCTGCTCAAAAGTGCATGACAATGTGATATTATTTATTACATTAAAATGCTGCATTACATTCTCCTCTCATCCTGATGAGCATTTGTTTTACATTTTGACAAGTTGATAATGTGGTTTCACCATTTCAGTTTTATCATAGTAGGAAAAGGCAGCAGTCTGCTGTCGGTGCTGAAACTGATGTACACTAAGCCAAAGCTCATTCTTCTCTCACTGACATTTCAGATGTTACATATAACAGCCCAGGCTTTGCAATAGAGAATACATATGATTGATGTCTTACATTTCAAGAATGATATGAATGCTTGATAGTAAGATGTGAATATTTTAACACCAGCAAAGATGATAAAATGACGAACCAGGTCTGTATATGTGGTTTTACATCCAGCCAAGGCCCTTCAAATGTTGCAGTGATTCAGTCTCAGCTAACCTCAACAATAGCTTATTGTGTGCCTTTATTGAAACCATAAACGTGGTCCAGAGTTTCTCAGCACTAGCAGCGTAGACTGGTTGATGAATTAGCTGTGTTTGTATTTTGCTTTGTTAGAACTGGTTATTGTACTTCTGCACCTTGACCACCCAATTTCCCTATTTGGGATAATAAAGTTTACCTCAATAAAGTGTTCCTTGATTCATTTTTTTCCTTCTCTGTCCTCATTTCCAGGACCAACGGAGAATGCCCAACTTGAAAACCACATAGACGATGAATTATAACAGCTGGAAGTGGGGGAAAAAAATCACTATTTATTGACAGTGTATAAATGTTCAAGTTCCTTCTCACTCTGTTTTTTCAGTTTGTTTGTTTTTCTTTATTTTTTGTCTTTATGTCCTTGTTTATTGAACTGCTGGAAGCCGATTGGATAAGGATTGGAGACCACTCATCCCCCCCCCCCCCCCCCCCCCCCCTTTCGTGTGCTGTTCATCTCTTTTGTCTTTCATGGATTCTGTAAGCAGGGGGCACTTAAACACCACGAAGAAGCAGTTCAACAAAAATAAAGCCCCAAGACTGCATCTGTACGTTATCGGTGCAGGTCCAGACAGAATACTTTCTCACATCCAACGGATGATCACAACTGACATCAGCAGTGCTTGGCCATATTCTAACTATATGGACATCTGACAAGGCTGAGTGCTGTTCTACTCTGGTTTGTCATTCACAAGCATCTTACGTCCTGCTTTGTCCTCTGCACTGCGTGCTCAACCATGGCATGTGTATGTGAGATTAGTATTTGTCCTAACACCTGCACCTTTACTGACTCTTCATGGCCGCTGAGTAAGTGCACTACTTAATGGTGTTGATCACAATGGTGGGTGAGGGGTTGGTCAGAGTCGTTTGGAGGATTCTCGTGGATTTTTTTTTTTTTTTTTTGGTCCCAATCCAGATTTTAATTGGTCATAATATAAAATTTGTAGGCATACATGGTAAAGTGGCAGAAGCATTTAATTTACATACAGTATGTTTAAAACTATATTGAAATATCAGTCAGCTGATTTGAATGGAAAATGTCTTTAACCTGGTGAATCATTATATTAACTATAAATATGATGTAACTATAAATATGGTAGCATGGTCAACACATTCTCACTCTCAGCTAGTCAAATACAGCAGCTTGGTTAGTGGCCCTCTGCTGCAAACTGTGATGCTCTAGGTACCACTGTAACGTTACTTTTGGACGTGTTAGTTTCCCTGTCAGTTTCCGCTCATCACATGGTACAGTGCCTTTTAAAATAAACTTCCGTCTTCACGGTAAGTGTAGGTTTCACGGCCAGAACAACTTTAGAGCTAGGCAACAAAACAGCTTGGTTAGGCTTTGATAAAGATCATCCATTTTCTGTAACTTTAACCACATTACATGGCTAAAAAAACTCAAGTTGAATTGGTTTCACACGGGACACAAACAGCAGTCTCCTGGGTGAAAGTCCAGTGTATGTTTGACCCATCTACTAACCCTCAATAACTCAGACTTTCTCGCTCTTTTTACTACCTTATTGCTGCGAACGGGAGTACATTGACGTTAGTTGAAAGCAGATGTCTTTCATACACATACTGTAAAGTGCCTTGAGCGTAGGTAACAGATGCCAAAGGGTCTCCGACCAGGCTGCCGTTTTTGACACCCTGTGAATGAGAATGTGTTGGCATGGTACAGAAGCAACAACTCAGAAGTGGCTGTTAAATCAGAATGACTAAATTCTACTAACATGTTTACTATAGAGAATGATGGCTGACATTATACTTGACCAGAAATGCTTGCAGAAATGTGCATCATGTATGAACGTGCAAATAGTGGAACTACCTGTTTCTAAGCAGAACTACCAAGGGTGTCCTTTAGTGTTAAGTCACTTATTGTACATGTCATTTTTCAGTATAATTATTTGATTTAACATCCAACATAATACACCCCCTGTTGTTCATTTAGTTTTTTGTTTTTTTTTTCACCTAATTATTGGCTGAATAGAATCATGATAACCTCGCCTGATGGAGCAACAAAGGCAGCATTTTTGGGTCCATCATGTAGCAGTTAGAGTTGATTGACTGCTTCTGTATGTAAACACTGAACTAGTTCTAAAACTGAGCTGCCAAACAGGGATCATTCAGCATTTACAGAGTGTCTCCATGTATCAGCCTCCTATCATTTTTCTGATCCGGCTGGATAAACCAAAATGACTGATGAATTAGTTTTCCAACTGATGCCAATACAACCTTTGAGAAGTGCTTGAATGTGTTTCAGTGACAAACTCCATGTTTTCAAAGTCTCATAAGCTGCTAAATGTTGTAGAAGAGGCGGTGTGTTAGTGTCGTCACTGTTCTTTACCTCGACATGCCCTGTGGTGCAGATTCTTGCTGAGATGTTGGCTCCATTTTTCCCGTTAGAACAGGCAGCGGGGTGGGGGGGACTTGGATCAGGAATTTGGGTCAGCTGTGTGCATCTGTGTTTGCAGCACTCTGGATTATTTGAAGGGGGGAACTGAAGAAAAAAAGGCAGGAATGGGAGATGCAAACAATGTTGTGTTTCTAAACTGTTAATAAAAGATCTTTTTTTGTTTTTAATTTTATTGTCATTTTGTTAATGAGTTGATGTGATTACCAATCTTACTTTAAAGGTCAGGTGTTACAACACGCATCCATCATGTAGATTTGTCCTTGCCAGATGACCGTGTTATTAGTTGTTAAGCTATGCTGCACTGCTTTATATTCATAGTTTATTATTCACTGTTTCACATTCGTCCAGGAGTGACATCTGTAAAGTTAATATGTTTTGCACACACTGAAATAATAATTTGCTAATTTCATGTTAGCTTTTGTTAGCAAGGTTAATACATCAATCACAAATCCAGCCAATTCATATCCTTCTTCTGTTGTCCTAATAGTTTTTTGTATTGTTTTTACAGTAATCTACTACACATTGTCCCCACTTTTCATGTGCCATAAATGCTAGCAGGAGGTTTGTGCCACAAACTGTGCCATGTTATATTTCAGTGACGGCTAACTTTTGTAGTTTTTCATATCTGTACCTTCATACCTAAAATAAGGAAAAATCAAAGTTGCTCAATTTAGAAAGTCCCTTTGCAATTATAGACCATTGATTTAAAAATTCAGAGAAGTGAAATGTTGCTTTGAGTTTGACTTTGCATTTTGTTTTTCCTTGCTGAGGGGGGAAGTGTTTCTGTGATTGTGATCGAAAAAGCCAATTTATAGATTTTAGTTTTACTCAGGAAATGAATATTATTTAGACGTCTCTTTTTCTTTGCTACTTCTACTCTCCCTGGTTTTGTCCACGAAGCTTTATTCTTCATCTTAATCTGAAAAGTAACCAGTTGGAGAAAAAAGTGCAAACTTTCCCTTGAAATGTGGCTGAGTTAAGTCAAATGACAAGGAAATGTGAAAGTACCTGAAATTGTACCCAAATACGTGAGTGAATCTTCTTGGTTACTTTCTACCACTGCAAACATGGACAACAATCAACAGAGCTGAATAATGCCAAATCCACGTAATGCATCAGAACACACCTTTTTAAAGTGGTACAAAGTGCTTTGAAGATTCAAATTGTGAACATTATTATATAACGTAAATCTTTATTTAAAAGCCTAGTTCCAATTCAACACCCAGTCCCTTTTACTATCCTGGTGTGGCTACACATTTTGACAAATAAACGGCTGTCTCAATTAGACACCTGGTCAGCCAGGCAGTTCATTTCCATAGAAGTTCTTTGGATGTATGAAACCACCTGGTTGCTGGTTACCCACAAAAGCTAACCTTAGACAGCTGTTTTGTCAATACGGAGATCGTTAGCTCGGTTGGATTCTCCACAGTTCAATAGTTGTTGTTGTGTTGTTGTGTCGATATGCTGGGTGCAGTAATCCTCTGGTGCCGTGAAACAAGTGTCATAACTTTCTCTCTCTGATGTGCTGTCTGTCAGAGCAAATGAATGATTTGTAATTGATATGTTATTCAAAGCCTAATTTTATACAAGTAATATTCATACAGGTTCAAATAAACAATATGATGACAATGATAATATGACTTGTCCCAAATATAAGCCTGGTAAATTCAGTGGTTTAAGCAAATAATAGCCTGGGCTTCTTATTGAAAAAAAAAAAAAAAAAAAAGTATCTCTGAAACTGATAACAACACTTTGACCTCTGCAATGTGACAAGAGGCCCCAAGTAGATTCTGATTTTTTGTGAGGGTTCATGAACCAGTGGTTTACTCTTTAACCATGTGTTGTATTTCATGCATGTATCATGTAAATCTGAAAAGTAACCAGTATCTAGAGCTGACAGATATTATAGTGGAGTACAATATTTCCTTCTGAAATGTAGTATTTGTAGTAATGTAATGTAGTAACGGTATAAAGTCATAAAAAATGCAAATACTCAAGTGAAGTACAACTTAAAGTATCTTAAAATTGCACTTGAGTAGGTCAGCTTGAGTAAATGCACTGGGGAAATGCAGGCTAGCCACCTGCAGCCCTGTCTGAGGATTAGTCCTGACATCATACTGTGTCCAGCACTCAGCTGTAGTGAAGCTCACTTTGTCACAAACAAGCAACAGAGGCTGGGGAGCCAGTAGAGTTCACCCCCTGTGTGTCATGGATTTATAAACAAGTGCACTTCCAGATCATAACTTCATGTGTCTCCCAGGCTTTATAGAGAGCCCAGGCTCCTTGTGTGACAGATTCTCTGCATTGAGGGAACTAAAGAAACTATTTCCCAAATGACTATAATGTCAAATTCAGCTTCAAGTACTTCTGAAAGAATGAAACATACTGACAAATGAATATACTTTATTAAAAATACCAGTATAAAAGCACAGTATTGTAGCTTTATACATCAGCTTTGTGACATCTTCTGAAAGGACTGTAATAAAGACCATCAAAAGTCACCATAAATAATGAACATACATTTTGTCAAACAACTTTTAGAAATGAAAGTACAAAAACATAAGAACCTTTAAAAGTTATAAAAGTATATAAAAAAACCCCACTGAATGTAAGCTATAGGACCCATCACACTGCTTTAGTAACAAAAAATCCCTGACCTCAATTCTATTCCCCAAATATAAAATGTATACAAATGAATACAAAACCCGAAGTGGTGTGCAAGGCTACAAGTATAGTACTGAGTGTACAGTGCTGCTGCTTTGTCTGAGCTGTTAGTGGGGGAGGATTAACTCATCACTGAAGCATACCCAACAGTGAATATGAGGCTCTTTTCTTATGTCCTGTTTACATCTGTTCTTCTTCAAGGCTTGAATGAAGTGAATGTACTCAAATAGAAAACACACTTTTCTGGTATTCTCTCTCTCTTAGCTTATTCCAAGGAACCTGTTTTGTAAACTGTACTGTACCAGTGAATGGAACAGGACAAAATCCTTTCCAAGCTTTCTCTGTCACTCTTGTTGGTGCAGAATCATCTTAGGGGAGCCGATTGTGGAAATGTGCTTCTGATAAACAATGAAAGCCACCAGAGTAAGGCAGATGGCTCCAACGATGCCTGCTATGACTGAAACAGCCAGCACGGTGCTGTTCAAATGAGTCTGCCGAGCACCTGGAGATCAAAGACACATAGTGGATTAGACCATATAGAGCAACGTACACTTTCCACACTGATGAACATGATGGAAATGTGTTAAAGTAAAACATTTATGTATCTGTTATGTATTTCTCTAACTGTCAAGCCGATTTATTTTTTCTGATCATACATACGTGTACACAGGCAAGGTGATGGACTAAAGTTTAAGATCCTTCTATCCATTTTGTTTTTGGCAGCTTATCTAGGTTTTGGTTGGCAGAGAGACATATCTCTCCTCAGGTACTATATGTTCTCCAACCTTGACTGGAATCCAGCCAGTAGATATCCTGATCAGATTTACTGCCTCAACTGCCTCCATCTAAGCAAGGCTATTAGATGAAGGTTGGGTCACACTGTCTCATTGCATCATATCATTGGGGTACAACAGCTAGTGCACTATCATAGAACTTGGGGAAGATTAATTAATTTCACTAAGACATCCACAGTTGGCTTCAGATTAGAATATCTTTTATACAAAAAATAAAGATGGAGTTGAGAATTTATCTTTTGCTAAGCCCCGCCCCTTTGTGATGGTCTGACAAGCTGTTGGAGTAAGCGTGGAGCCCACACTGTAACTAACTGCACTCCCTAAAGAAATATTATCATATTTTTGGAAAAATGAAATAGTGATTCCAGAGAGAAGCAGACAGAGGGGTCTGGAAATATGTTTGAAGGATATATCCAGGATGTCAAACTGACTCAGCAGCAACAACAGGTTAAAAATACAAAGATAGTTAGAGGCTAAAGCTGAACTATAGGCTACAGATCACAGTGTAAAAGAGAACCACCACATCACTGCTGATCGCCACCAAAGACAATGAATATAAAGGGAAACTTTGCTGATATTGAATCAGCTGTGTGGCATCGCAGTGTGTGCACATGAATGGTCTTTGGCTTCGCCCCTGTGCCGCAGCCAGCACCTGGACCTCCGCCATGGGTAGTACAGGGATCTTCAGGGGAAGTCAAACAACGTTCATCTGCACACGATGCGATGACACAGCTGGTTGAATATCAGCAAAGGTTCCCTGCTTCCCTTCACTGGTTCCTGTACAGCAGGGTCAGTCTTTTTTCAGTCTTATAATAATTAAAAAGCAAAAGCAGCATGTGTATTCATTCAGTAGACTATACCTTCAATAGCTAGCTAGCTAACCCCACAATTTTCAGGGTTTGATTTGGGGTTTGGAACAGGGAAGCAATGTATATCTTTTATCAACTTCTCCAGGTAACGAGTATCATTGATAAAGGACGTGCCCCAGGCACAACATTGAGCTTCAGATCCACAAAACCAGCCTGAAAATGAAGGAAATCTAAAAACGATTGCATTAGAGTCAATGGAGCACAGCTATGTTGTTGTCGGACCCTGGTCTGAGCTGTCCCGGTGCTACTAAAAGACCATGAGTAAATGCTTTCTATTTAAAAACTTTTTATTAGTTTATTTCAGCCATCATCCATTCGAGTGTTCCCAAAAAGTTCTGTCAGGATGAGTGCTCCGCTAAAAAGAGTGTAACCAAAGAGCACCCAAGGGATAACCATCCCTTTATTTCTAACACCGTCTGCTGTAACCCTCCAACATCGCAGCTCCAGTTACATCGCATGTGTCATACTCCATAGCTCTCATGGGGTCAAAGACTGTGTCCTTGCCTTCATTTAATAGCCTTGCATCTAAAGGCATCAGTATACTTCAATGAAAGTGCTTGCCAGATCGATGACCGCTGTCTGACACCCTGTTCCCCCTCATCTTTCCAACAGTCAATCAGACAATCACGCCGACTTTAAATCCAGGGTACAATGGAAACAAACTAGTTTTATTACATTGTTTTCACATTGTGGTGTGATATGCTGTTATTATACAAATACAGATTAAGGACACTTTAACACAAAGAAGCTGCAGTCCTACCCTGGACTCCTCCCAAATGTCTGAGCTGATCTGTTCTCACCTTAATGCGTATGGCACTAATATACATCACAACTGTCTGTTGGCGTGTCAGCTTCAGAAACTCCCCTGCTTCACACCTTTTTGATGTCAGAATTGGGGTGGGGGGTCTGACAATTTCTGTAACTTCCAGAAACCATCAAATTCACACCCACTTATGCACTGATAGGCAATCTGTGGGTGAGAAAGATGAGAAAGGAGCCATGGTTTGAACTTCTCTCTTAGGCTGTCTTTTTTCACTTTTACTCAACTATTGCTGTCACTCAAGTGAACAACTGATTGCAGCACTACGAATCCTTTCCAGCAGAGACTGTCTGAAAGGTCTGCATGGTTGTCTGAATCAAAGCCTATCAATGTGCTCAACTGCAACTTCCCCTCCCAGGACAGCCTCCAACACGAGGCCCCAGTTTACCTTTAACAGGCGAGGATACTTTGTCTGACCCTTCACTTTGGACAAATCCCCCACTGCTATTATTCCCTTGGAGCACCAAACTGTACAGTGAGGCTAACCAAATGATGCTTTTGTCCAATGTTCTTGTCACCTGTTTAATTTGATAAAAATACAGGAATGCAGGAAATAAAGTCATGTTTAAAGTGTATACATACCTCCAGAAGCCATCTGATACCCTGTGGGAGGACAACAGAAACCCTCAGTTCAGCAGACTGATGTGTGACAGATATGATTCAGCAAATGCATGACTGTGCCTTTGTCACTTGAGTATCTCTGGATTTTGAGGCAGAATATAGCATTCACATTCTCACCATTGTCTGAGCGGGTAATGATGGGGCCTGAGCTGACAGTGGCCATGTCACTCACTGTAGTACCCTGGTTGTTGTTGGCACTGCGGCGCCTCCTGGAGTTGGTGCTGCTGGTGCAGTTCTGTAGGGAATCAGGTGACTGTTGGTTGAAACAGTTTTCTAGCAGAAATACAGAACCCTACGCTGAGTATTTGAGACTTCAGATTGCCGTGACAACTTTCCATGAAAATACATCAATTGCTGAATATTAAAACTTTATATTTAGATCCATAGCATGACATAATTTCTGCAGTCCAGTATCCCAAGCACGGATAGCAGGGCAAATCTGCTCCTTAAGATTTGCATCCAATGCAAACGTTCTGTGCTACAGGATGGAAAAAGGTAGTGTCCCCTGTATGCATGCAGAAAGTAAGGGTTTGGAGGTCAGGGTGTAGCAGGAGACCTGGAGTTTACATCCGGTCCATGGATGGATTATTGAACAGGCCTACCAGGCAGAGGCCCAAAATGTCATTCAAATAAGCACTTAGTGACCAGAAAGAGAATCAAAAAGACCAGAAATAGATGCAAAAGTACTACAAAGAGACGCAAAATGACTACAGTGTAACACAGAATAACCAAAAAAGAGACAAAATTACCTTAGAAAGACCGAAATGACTACAAAAAGACCCAAAAGAGCCAGAAAAAGACCCCAAATGACTAAAAAGACAGACAGAGTTTTTTCTCAGAGAATCACAAAACAACCACAAGGAGACACAAAACCACAAAAGATGCATAACAACGACAAATAAATGCAAAACCACTACAAAGTCTCTATGTCATGTAGGAGAAGTGGTGGGACCCTTTGCATCTCTGTGCCCAGGGGCCCATTGTGTCATAGTCCGCCCATGGCAGATGGGCCTTAACCATACCGTAGACACCATGTATAAATATTGCAGGAAGCAGGAATTTGAAAATAAAAGTCATTACACAAAAAGCAGGGTTTCACAGAATTGACTTATATCTAAGTTCTTGTCTGGTGGAAGGTTTGCATTTGTGATCTGTGGTTTTGCATTTGTGATCTGTGGTTTTGCACCTGAGGGCAGAATCTGACCTGAATGAGGTTGGGGCAGAAGGTGTTCACACAGAGCCTGGTGGCACAGTGTACATAGTAGGTGGAGAGAGTATCGCCTGTGCTTTGGATGAAGCGGAAAGCCTCGAAGGAGAAGCGGGCTTCCTGCTGCTCTCCGTTGATGTCCATTACTGTCTGGCCATCCCGGTTACACCTTGAAGAAGACAAATGAGGATTTATTGTGTACTGTTCTGCAGAGTTTTCTACCAGGTTTCAGATTGACAAAGATTCTGAGATTCTGACCAACAGAGAGATACCTTTCCGTTTAGCATAGGCCCTGTTCACAGGTGCTTTTACCAATGAAACAGATTGATAATGTGACCATCCTCCTTTTAAAGGTTTTTTTTAATGCATAAATAACTTAAACTTCATGTTTGTATGATATACATGTATGACAAGAACCCTAAGAAGTAGACCAAAAGTGTTGAGATTTTTCTGAATGGATCATCTACCTGGAAGATCTATAGTAGATGTGTTATACTGTATATAGTATAACCTATTTATTTTTTTTAATATTATGTCTTTGTCAAAAAGCTTTGACTTTTTTTCTGAATCTAAGTCAAGTTGTTTCACTTTTCATCTCTGTATGCTTGTAACTCACCCAACAAAGAGATCGTGAGAAGTGGTGTTGACAGGGAAAGGCGAGGTTGTGGCGTAACATCGGTCCAGGAGCACGTTGAATCTGCAAGGAGTTTTGGTATCAGCACAGACTGATAGAGATAATCATGGTTTCCAGTTTTCTAGGTGAGACTGTATCTATTGGGACTGGAAAATCTCTACCTGTGGATATTGGCACATGTAGAGTTTTGGAAAAACTACTTATCTAGAATTTTCATTAGGGAAGCCTGTGTGTATTCTTGGGTTAACATGCGCACCAAACACAGCACCATTTTTTAACTAAATCTTTAGTATTGAACTGTAAGTATGTTCTTTATTAAGCAAATACTTGTTATGTTAGAATAAAAAAAGACAATCAATATACCTCTGTTGCCTAAACTTGTGTGAAGTACCTGCTAGTAAGGTTGGACGCCTTCACTTGTACAAAGATCCTTGTCTTTAGTTCCAGGCCTCCTGCCGGGATGTTCAGGATGGAGGAGTAACCATTATCCTTTAGAACCAATAACAAAAGAGAGGGAAGGATGGTGTTTACACTGATGTATGCCAGCCATTTTCAGAGTGCTTTGAGTTTCAGTATCAGTATTATAACTACCCATCTCTCCACACCAGGGGATGGCCACAGGAGGGGTTATGCTGCTAAATTTTGTTGTGTGAATTACATGATGAAGAGCTACAATTTAATTAAACATTTCTATATAATGGTATTTTCATCATTAGACAGAACAGAAAGAAAGAGAGGAGTGGAATTTAACAAGTAGCAATGGTTCCAGATTCAACAACCTCAACCCTCAACCTCTGTCAAGTAATTAGAATCATAAAAATAAAGCTACAAGCAACAATTCTGGGGTTAAAAGTTGGCAGTTGTGAAGGATCAAAACCATTGACAGTTTCCAACGTCTGCATTAAAGATAACTAACAAGTTTAGGACAATCAGACAGACGCTTATTCATTTATGACAAATGCTGTGTCTCAAATCACATACTTGTTAGTACACTTCCATGTAGTATACTATGTGCACTATGTACTTATTGGCGTAGTGCGCAAATTTTGACAGGATAGTGTTGTCTCAAACCAAACACGGCCGTTGTGCACTTACTGGAAATGACGACCGCAAATTAGCTAGTTAGCAAACTAGCATTAGCATTCGCATTATCGTTCGCGGTACCAAATCATTACAGACTGCTAAATGAACCCAATAAACATACTGCTGGCTTATACCCGACAACAGTATAGTGGTGCTTAGTGCAAAAAACACATGTATATTTGTACAGTGCAGTGCACAGTTTGAAAAGTGGTCCCTCCCCTTCTGCTACGTAGCCAAGATGGCGACCATTGAGGGCGAGAAGTGTGCATAGTTCCACACTCAACTTCTTGATCGTTTTGAGTGCACTATCCGGGTACTCATAGTGCACTGCATTTTTCCATACCTCTCAGTGTGAACGCACTTATGCACTCAAAATATTAAGTGTAAATATATAAGTACGAGATTTGAGACACAGCCAAAATCTGTATGGGGCAACACTATTCTTTGGCAACACCACCACCTCCTATTGGTGAATTTCAATTTCAGTTTTTGGAGACATATTTCAACAGCTTAATTAAAAATATCCACAGAGTTTGGTGATGTTTGGACAAACTTTCACTGATTTATGGCTAAATTGTGTGTCAGGCCAATACACTTGTTTGGAAATCGTGGTGCCCCCTTTAGAGCGATTTCAATATTATTTTGCACATGTGGTTCAACATCATTATAAAACATATACTGTGAGTTTTATAAGGATTGGACAAACTATTTCTGATCTATAGTCTGGTTTGTGTTATGCCACGCGCATGCTTTGCATTTGTAGCGCCCCTAATGGTTGATTTGAATGAAACTTTCAAGGTATGTTACAGGTTCTTATGTAGAAGTGTCATACAAGTTTCATAATGATTGATCCAACAGTTGAAAAGTCAGGTCTATTAATGTGCTGAGCCATGTTCCTTTAAGGCTCACCTGTCAATATTTTCAAAATGCATAGAGATTAATTAAGAGATAGATCAACAAGCTTTTGATAAATTTGATAAGCTTGGTCTAATTTGGCTTATGGTTTAGGAGGAGATGTCAAAAATGTAATTTTCAAATAATTCAAAATGGCAGAAAATCAAGTCAGGTGGGCGTAAGTGGTTTTTGAGGCAGATCTGTAGAGTAAACAGAGGGATGTTTCACCAAACTTTGACACATGGTTTTAACTCCTTATAGGAGCTATGCCTTTTCAAAGTTAATCCTTTTGACCTTTAACTATAGTGCCCCCATCAGGCTGATAATAAAAGTAACAAAACAGAAAGTAACATGGACAACATGAAATGTTTTAGGTTCCCAAATACACTATTTTGCTTTAACCAGAGTTGGATAAGAAAATCAACTCCAGAGAGTCAGGAAGTCACTAAAACAGAAAACACTGAAACAGTCCAGCACATGACTCCACATTAAACCATGAATTTTCATATTAACACTTTGTTTTTTGTATGGATTATACAACTGAGGTATAATGTGTGTAATGAATCCCTCCTGATCTCTAACTCACATATTCAAATATTCTGCCTGGCTTTGCCATGCTGTTGCAGTGATTAGCACTTTCGCCTCACAGCAAGAGGACACTGGCTTTGTACGCACTGGCTGGTCTGGGCCCTTCTGTGTGGAGTTTGCATGTTAGCTTGGTTTTGTTCCGGGTTCTCTGGTTTCCTCCCACAGTCCAAACACATACAGGTTGGGTTAACTGGTGACTCTAAATTGTTCGTTGGTGTGAATGTGAGTATGTATGGTTGTCTGTTTATGTGTCTGTGTGATAGTCTGGTGATCTGCTCAGGGTGTACCCCACCTCTCGATCAATGGAATACACTCCAGCTTGTTGCAACCCCAGATAGACTAAGCAGTTACATAAAATGGACTGGACTAAATCTCTTTTCATTTCCCAGCCATGCCCGCCTTCCGTCTAATAACTTCTTTTCCGCCAGTCCTACCACCTGACCTGCTCCTCCCACTAGCTCACCTTCTTTCCTTTTCCCTGATTGCCTCAGCAGTACACTATACTCGTCTATTTCCACTAGTCATTTGCCAGAATCCATAAATCTAATTCTATCATCCTTGACATGTTGTGATTATGTGTGAGTTGATGTCCTGTGTGACAAACACACAGCTCCAGAATCCTCTGAACTGGAGAGGCAACAGATTCTCTTGTGAATGGTTTCCTTGATTGTAAGACATCCTTGTATTTGGAAGACATCTGAAAGGTAAGATGATGCCACTTTGGTCTTAAATGCCATCATTGTTTTTTGTGACTCTTCCTTTTCAAACAGTGAGCCAGTCACATAAGCAACTCACTGTCATCACCTCGCTCTCCTTACCGCGTAGAGTCCCATGCTCAGTGTGCTGATGAAACTCCCATTATTGTCTTTGACTGCCAGGCTGACCCCAGACCTGTTGGACAAAGAAATGTTCTTTCAACAGCTTGAAATTGTTACGGGAAAAAACCCAAGTCGTCCAAACCAGGTCATATTTAATCTGATACACGAGGAACACACTCAAGCCCTTCTGAAACTAGACACGAGAGAAACACACACCTGTGATGATGCTGGCTGCTCCTTGAGGCGTTCCCACATATTGTAACTTGACACTTTTTTAGATATAGTCAAGCTGAGCTGAGGTTCATCCATCTACAGTCGACTTCTTTTGCACACACGTTTTAATATAAGAAATCAGAAACATGATTTAACACTTACTATCCATACCTAAACACACTTCCCCTCTATGCTGCCCATTTCCATTGATTTAATCTGACACACCTTTTTTTTAATATCCCTCATCACGTGGCTACTGTGATCCGTTAAATTCATCTAGATCCAGTGAAATTCATTGTCTAGTGTATTGAGGTTATTGTTTATAATTTCCTGTTGATTCATTTTGAGTTAGCACTCTTGAACTTTAACTTCAACTTTATTGTCCCAAATTTGTCATACAGACATGAAATACAGAACAAACTTGAACATAAAACATGTAATAAAATGTAACATGTAAAACATATTCTAAAACTCACCACACAAACTGACACAAAACAAAGTACATAAATGACAGCACAACATTGACTCTGTATTATACCCAGCCATCGTTCATGGTTAAAACAACATCACAATGGTTACCCGTGAACTTAATACAAGAGACTGATCATCCTGAGTATTTCAGTTTAAAGACATGAGATATGAAACAGTTTCTCCCCGTCACACCTGGCCTTTGATGCTCTGAATCTTCAGAGGAAGGAGAGGACTCTAAAATGACTCGAGCCTTTGAAATAGCTCTGTTGAGAGAAAGGTGATACAGGTCTTGCTGTTTAATACCTACAACCTCACAGGCCATGTTAACTATCTGCAGCCTGTTCTTGTCACCTGTTGAGAGAGTGCCAAACAAAGTGATAAGATAACGGCTGACTCAACCATGGAACTGGGTCAACGTCGCCTATCAGTTAAAGACATGACATGTGTGCGGTCCAATGTAAATCTACACTGAAAATTAACAGGTAAACTGACCATATTAACTGCATTAGAGCATTTTGGAACAAAAATTCTAGATCAGCAGTTATCAAAATTTTAATGACAGGGTGCCATTTTAGGGTGCCAGCACATGACTGAGGACCGCACGGGAAACGTGCACTATAGGCTACTATAACTTTTTTATGACTTTTGTTATGATGTTTTCTTGACATTTGTTCATGGCATGGCATTTATATCTTATATATTTATATCACTACAGTGATATAGTCTATGTAACACTCAATTACACTCTAGTTTTCACCTTTTGAAAGGAAGCACAAAGGAAGTACATTTGAAAACAATGATATAGAAAGACATACATGTACTGTAGCCTGTACCTACAACGAGTTTTCATCCCAATCTGTCAAATACCGCCGCTTCGTCAGTGTCCAAAATGTCAAAATATGACACCCTGGGAAGCCTCCTTCATCCGTTTTTGATGTTCACAGATGTCAAAAGGGGCCATGTTTTTTGTGCCCAAAAATTAATTGATGCTTGTTAAATGCTTGTTAATTTTCAAAATACATTTCCTTTTTACAGGAATTGAACAGTTTTGCTCTTTATGTATACAGTCTTTTCAAAATAAACTCAATACGTAGGTAAAACACCTCATTTTTACGTTTATTTCCTTAGGCTTAGGGAACAAAAGCATGTGGTTATGTTTACAAAAAACATCCATGTCATGTCATGAGACATATGACATGTGGCAAATGTCACTGCTGTAGCATGCTGCACAAACTAGCACATTGTCTTTATTAAAAGTATGCCACTGACTTTTGGTTTCACATGGGAAACAAACAGCAGGCTCTTGGGTGAAAGTCAGGTGTTTGTTTGACCTATCCACCACTCCTCCCAACCCACCTGATACAGACTTTCTCGTTCTTTATACTGTGGTAGTTGCTGGTGGCATCAGAGATAGCCACCCATTGATTATCATACTGGTGCGAAGAGTGTCTTGGTGTGTCAGTATGTGATGCTGACATCAACTGACAAAGCAGCGGTATTTGACGACTTTGGTTGTGGTGTCAGGAGTAGCCGCTGCCCAGTGCATATCACACCTCTGCCTCTGTGTGTCTGTATCTGACACCGAAATTACTGACAAAGCGGTGGTATTTGGCGGGTTTGAAATGAGAACGGGCTGGTACCTACCCACAGCAGTAGAGCTACAGTTTCTGCAAATCAATTTTCTCTGGGACATTTTGAGCATATTTGAATATTCGGCAGGCGTGTCCCTCAATGTATCTTAAAATTACTGCCTAGACTTACACGCTCATCTGAGTGTTGTTGACCAGATACTGCAGTGGGTAACGGCAGGAGAACCTGTACATCACTTCCTGGTGATAGGTGATGGCTCCTGTGCCGGGGTCCTCTGAGCAGATCATGCCTGTGATGCTGATGTACTGGACGGTGGAGAAGTCTGAAAAGACTCCAGTTCCCACTTCCTCTGTGACCTTTGAGGAAAAAGAGTTTAAAGTTGTTGAGTAAGAATCTGCTGTGTGAGTAGCATTTGCTGAGTGATTTATTATTATTATTATTATTATTATTATTATTATTATTATTATTATTATTATTTTTACAATAGATAACCTACAGTCAGTGTGCTGGAGCAGGCAGTGATCCCCTCCTCTGTGATGGAGAAGTTGAATTTGACAACAGGTGGGTCTGTCGTCCAGTCAGGAGTCCCTTTACACTGGTGTTTAGAGTGCTCTGAGTTGAGGGACAGCAGTGACTCGTTGTATCCATTAAAATAGATGGGACATAGGAGGATGTTGAGGTCCACTGTCTGAGAGCCACAGAGGACCTCAATGTCTGAGTTGGCTGAAGAGAGTGGGGATGAGACCAGAATCAACTTTAAGGATTTTGAAGATGACTCAGTCTGTGGCTGAGGGGCAGACTGCTCCACAACTGGCTTCCTAAAGGGGCACTCCACCGATTTAACACATGTTGAGTTTTATTTGTCACGAGGAGTACTAATCAGCGTGTGAAAACAGTCCCATGATGTCTAGCTAAAATAGACAGGATTTAGATAGGATTGAAAAGAATCTTGGGTTGGGCTTTAGACTATATTTCAACAGGAGGCAGGTGTTACAATTTGTTCTTGAGAAAGGTCCTAAGAAGAATCTACATCAGATTCATGGTCCCTTCCCTACCTTTATCCCCCTAATAAAAAGAAATCCATATTTTAAAACCCAGAAAGTATTTTTTTTAAAGTGTATCATGATTTTGAAATAGATGATACCACACATTATTTAATTGCAACATAAACATTGCTTTTTCCTGACATATTATCCAGTAATAACATTACTATATCCTAATAATAATTTAATACGTGCTTAGTATTAACAAAAAAAAAATAAAAAAAATCATGTAATTCATTCACACACACACTTTATACGGCTCTAATTGAACCCCATTTGATGAGCCTTGCCCTAAATTTCTTTCATCCTGACCGCTGTGAAGGCAATGCAGAAAATGTACTGATCATAAAACTGATCACTTTTGAACAGTAGTTTGAACTACTTTTTCTGAGCAGCTTAACCAAACTCATTTTCACCTTTGGGTAGCTTGGCTGTAGTTCCACTTGTTCAAGTGTGAAGTAATTAGTAGCTTGCAAAGCTATGCTTTTAAAGTAGCTTCCCCAGCACTGGTCATTGAGCTTGTTTTACCTTGTTCTGACAAGTGATGAATAATGCCTGCAGCTCCATTTTCAAATTCCCCAAAGCTGTAACACACCTCCCCAGAGATAAAGACCCCTCCTCAGATAGCATGGCTGCCACTGTGCTGATGCTTATTAGGTTGCAGCAGAAAGAGAGGTGTGAAAGGAAAAATAAGGGTTGGGGGGGGGGGGGGGGGGGGGAGGGGGGGGGGGGGGTAGTAGGTGGATAAAAGAGTGAGCACTGCCAATGTCACTGACCTGGACTTCTGAATGTGGAGTGTCCAATGCAAGCATGTTGTGCTTGGGTGTGAAGGAGTGTTGCAAGCTGATATGTAAGAAGGGCCAGCCACATTGTCCTCAAACTGCTGGAATAAAGACAGATGGAAGAAATCAAACATGTTCTCCTCTCTGCTGGATCATGTTGGAGAGCTCAAAATGCTATAAATGTACAAACAAGACCAACTCCATCACTGATCACTCCAGAAATGCAGGTACTCAAATCGTTTACTTAAGTAAAAGTAGCAAAAGTAGCAAGATTTAAATTGTGAACACTCATATTTCAAATCTGACATTAAGTCCTCAAACACAGGATTTCAAATTAATTAGTAGCTGCATTATAATGACATTAGTCTTACAAGGGATTTCAATGGTCAGTCTCCGAAAGCTTGGAGTGTTTAACTGCAAAGGTACAGACATGTTGTTCAAGTGTGGACTTCAGATGGTTTCCTTGGAATCTGTTTGGTGCATCACTGAGTAGAGCATACACTGTAAACTGGGGCAAATCTATTCATAACATACTTTTAAGGTTAATTAGCTAATTAATATGAGACTAATATGAGGGAAAAAACCTAAAATCTATCAATAACAGTCAACAGCACAGACCTTTGAGGGATAGCTGTGACATATATCAAAGTCTAATTCTTAGAGTTAAAACTGGCACCTAAAACAAAATTATCCATATAATTTGTAACCAATATATATACATTTCAAGAAAAAAAAATTCTTTAAAGAGTTATTTCTTACCTTGTGTGGATGACTACAGAGTGTTGCCCAACCTCTATCTCTCAGTATGTCTTTTCTGTGTCTGCTCTTACCTATGTGACTTTCAGCCATTTATACTGGCCTCCTTTCCAGCTCAAACCAGTCCACAGGAAACCCACTGAGAAGAAAGGGAAAGGCAGAATAGCAACACAAGCTGGTCGGATCCAACAACCGGATCATCTAACAGACTTGGAACAATGGGTGAACCTATATGGAGTGTCCTTGGTCGAGAGGAACATTGTGTCAAGTAGCCATAAATTTAATGTGTCATTTCAGCAGTGACCTCAACTGCCTTCATTTTTCTAAGGCAGGCGTCATAATGTAGATGGGTTCTATTTTAAGAATATCAATACGAAGGGACAAGATCACTTACTGTTTTTTTTTTTTTTTTTTTTACATTTCACAACACACGAGATTTTAGAAAACACAACAACATTTGAGAAATATGATATTTTAGACAACATGACATTTCAGAAAAAAACAGACATTTCAGAAAACGACATTTTAGAAAACACGACATCATATAAGAAAAATGTGACATTTCATAAAACACAACGACCTTTCAGAGAAACAAAACACTTCAGAAAGCACAACATTATAGCAGACATTACATTTCAGAAAACACAACATTTTAGAAAACACCACATTTCAGAAAACAACAATTCAGAAAACACAACAACCTTTCAGAAAAACATTACATTTCGTAAAACATGACATTTCAGTAAATAGAATATTTCAGAAAACTCAACAATATTTCAGAAAATGACACTTCAGAAACAACCTTTCCAGAAAACACTGCACTGTACTAAACATTAGGCTACATTTCAGAAAACATGCCATTCCAGAAAACACAATATTTTACAAGAAAAATAACATCTCAGAAAGCATTACATTTGACAAAACACTGATTTCTGAAATGTTGTCATGTTTTCTAAAATGGCATGTTTTGACTCCTAGAGCCACTGCAGATAATTATTTCCTGCTGATAAGAAATAGGGTTTGTAGGTTTTTCTTAAAACTCAGTAGGTCACAGACATGATGAAATATAATTTCATAAAATATATTAAACTCCAACTGCCAGGATTATAATACAATCAGAGCAAATCCACTAAACTACAAATAAGTATGAAGACATTACATAACACCTGTTGAATTGTTTCAACCATAATTATTATGTAAGGAAACCTACAAAAGGCCGTGTTATAAATTCTGCTCCACTAAAGTGCTGTTTTTTTGTTTTGTTTTTCTTTTTTTGTCGCCGCATCCCCCTACTTCTGCCGGGGGCTACCACTCTTTGTTTAGAAATTAGGTCTCCTGTACATCATGTCAGACTTGGAGAGAAAGGTGTGAGCTGCCAAACAAAACCTCCACAACTGTCACCTGAACCATGAATTCCACCAGATGCCCTCCAGAAATCCTGAGACCTCGTCCCAACAATGGAGTGGAGATGGGCTTACACAGGGCTTAGCTTTAAGTAGGTGTCCTGTCTGCCCTTTTTCCCATTCAGCAGCCATAAGTGTATCTGAATGGGTTATTAGACACAGGTTACCTCCCAGATCTACTATTTCTTAATCCTGGGAGCTAAAGCTTGAAGGGGACATGATGTTCGCACAAACACAATATATGTATGTTTCTGTGCCACATGAAATTCCTCTCTCATGAATCATGTTTGGCTAGCCAAGTTGCAAGAGAAAAATGTTGGCATTGTTTGTTCCTGCAAACCACGAAATTGTTGTTCCCTCAAACCCCAGACCCTGAAGCAAATTGGTACAATGTCTTTCAAAAACATGGGGGAAAAATCAGAGGAAAAAAAAGTTTTCCATTACAAGCTCTGGAATTCTCTTTTGTTAAACATTTTCCCAGCTGAGGGTCCAGTGTCCAAAAGCTTGGCTCTATCATTAAACATACTGGACCAAAGTGTGCTGAGCCTTCAGTTTTTATGCTTGGTGTTTTTGACCTTCATGCATCATGGTGTCATCATATTTTGCTTAACCTTCTTGACGGAATCACTATAGTCACTGTACTTCATTATACGCAAACAAAAAGTTACAACGATTGTACCACTGTTAGTGCTATTGATTACACAAACCTGTTTTTCCTGCCCTGATGTGACAAAATATCTGCTGTTTGTCAGTGGAACATTGTAGCGATAAAAAGTATGAAACTCATATCAGCCTCTCCATCAACAGCTGAATTCTAAAGCTGTTTAGTCGAAAAACATTCAAATGATACGACCTAACACTTCCTTCAGATTTTTGGTGCAGTATCTTTGCACTTTATACTGCTTCAAAACTAAAGAGCTGGCAGTGGACTTCTGCAGGTGCAAACACTCTTCAGGTAATGGATTTGAGATGGTGAAATCTTACAAGTACCTGGGTGTTCACCTGAACAATAAACTGGACTGGTGCACTACACAAGAGAGGACAGAGCAGACTCTATGTGCTGAGGAGACTCAGGTCCTTTGGAGTACAGGGGCCAATCCTGAGGACTTTCTTTGAGAGGGCCAGCTCTGTCCTGGGATGCTCCCTCGACCCAGTGGAGGTGGTGAGAGAAAGAAGAATGATAGTCGAACTCATTCCTTATGGACAACATGTCCCACCCCATGCAGGACACTTTGACAGCACTGGGCAGCTCCTTCAGAGACGGGCTGCTTCACTCGTGGTGTTTGAAGGAGAGATGCTGCAGGTCCTTCCTGCTGCTGTCAGACTATACAACCAACACTGCTCCCAGTAGACCACACATACTAGCACTATGGACAATCCATCATCACTCATGTGCAATATATATCAAATGTGAAATATCTGCACACGATACGTGCAATAATTATTTTTCACTGCTCATAATCATCTCTCAGGTGCAATATCTGTACTATCCCATCAATCAGCCATTCAGTCTGTTTATTATATTTTGCTTATTATATTGCTGTTTACTTATTACACTGAGCTGTGTTCGTCTCTTTCTTCATACATACTTACATTTTGTTTTGTTTTATTTTCTACTGATTTTCTACTGCACTATCCCCCTGCTGCTGTAATGTTCCAAGTTTCCCTGCAGTGGGTCTTAAATGTCTGTCATAATAAGGGAGAATGTGTTGCAGAATGGGATGGCATTTACTTTACAGAAGATATTTACAGAAAAAACATAAGCTCCCATTCAACCTTTGAAGGCAATTTCAAACCACGCTGGACTGAATGCTTGGATCTGAGTTTAATTGGCAAACACTCCAGTTAAGAGCAGTTGCTCCACAGTAGCCTTGGTGAGTGCACATGATGCACGTGCATCCTTTCCCAGCCATTTCCACCCTTTCCAGGTGTGTTCCTGCAATCTCCTCTATAGCCTCACTGGTTGAAAAGTGACAATCGATTTGACCTCATTACAAATAGAAACAAAACTAATGAGTGGTAGTAAATCACAGCTTTAATCTCACAATGATTGTTTCAACAGTGCCATCACAATTAAGTCTGGCGGTAATAATGTAAGGTGCATGTACACATTTCAGTATCACGATGGTGCAAAAGCAAATGAGACGTTCTCAGTATTTAAGAGCACTATCTTACATTCATCGTTAATTTATTCAGTCATTTGTTAAAAATGTTGCACGTCAGAAAAATAACGAAACACTGAGTTAAAACAAAATGGCAGGCTACAATTCCAATGATTCACAAGACATTTACAACATAAGGCCTGGGCTGGCTGGCATTCATTCATTCATTCTCCTCGAAATGGTGCAAATAAAAATCACAAACGCCGTTTTGGCAAAGTAAACACCAGACGCAGTCAAGAGGGTTAAGAGATCGTCTTGATGGTGGTCAGGTGGCTGAAGTCTCTCTGTGTCGGAGCCTCTGTCCGTCCCTATTTGGAGCTGGTGTACTTGGTCACGGCCTTGGTGCCCTCGGACACGGCGTGCTTGGCCAGCTCACCGGGCAGCAGCAGGCGGACGGCGGTCTGGATCTCCCTGGAGGTGATGGTGGAGCGCTTGTTGTAGTGCGCCAGTCGCGACGCTTCCCCGGCGATGCGCTCGAAAATGTCGTTGACAAACGAGTTCATGATGCCCATGGCCTTGGAGGAGATGCCGGTGTCCGGATGCACCTGCTTCAGCACCTTGTACACGTAGATGGCGTAGCTTTCTTTCCTGCTTTTGCGACGCCTTTTGTCTCCTTTCTTCTGAGTTTTGGTCACAGCCTTTTTGGAGCCCTTCTTCGGCGCAGGAGCTGATTTTGCAGGATCAGGCATTTTGTCTGTCGTGTTGGTGTCTGGGAAACAGCAAGAACGTGCACAGCTCGCGTTACCGCCCCAATCTCAGCGCCTTACTTATAACATGGCTGTGCAAATCAGTGTGTGCCATTCCACCTCTGTGATTGGAGCATCACTGACCAGAGGACAGTCATTACCGGAGGACGCGTTGCGCCATTGGCTCGTTCGTTTCAGTTTCAATCGGCCAATCAGAGAAGCCTCTGCGGTTTATATACCTTTACTCACAAAGGCATTACGTAAAGGTCCAAGCTCTTCCATCTGTAGTGTAACAGTGTATCAGCTTGTATACAAACTACATTTGTAACCATCATGTCTGGCAGAGGGAAAACCGGAGGCAAAGCCAGAGCAAAGGCCAAGTCCCGCTCCTCCCGGGCCGGACTCCAGTTCCCGGTGGGTCGAGTCCACAGGCTACTGCGCAAAGGCAACTATGCGGAGCGCGTCGGGGCCGGGGCTCCGGTGTATCTGGCGGCCGTGCTGGAGTACCTGACCGCTGAGATCCTGGAGCTGGCGGGCAACGCAGCCAGGGACAACAAGAAGACCAGGATCATCCCCCGGCACCTCCAGCTGGCCGTGCGCAACGACGAGGAGCTCAACAAGCTGCTGGGAGGTGTGACCATCGCTCAGGGAGGAGTACTGCCCAACATCCAGGCTGTCCTCCTCCCGAAGAAGACGGAGAAACCGGCCAAGAGCAAGTAAAAGACTCCCCGCAGGCCCCGGACAAAGGGCTCGCCCCGGAGCCAGCCACTTTTTTCATATCAGTGTTCGTTTTTTGGATGATCAAACCTTTCAAATAGGGGACAGTGTGTGTTGTTGCTGTTTCTACAATGAAAGCATTCACTCGCTTCTCATCGGGACTATTCATAGACTGCTCTGTCGCCACTGTTGTGTTGTCGGCTCCGGAAAATGGAGGCGCTATCTAAAGGCTGGGGATGAAGGCCGGAAAAAACAGTTCTTAATATGGACCAATTCTAAAGGGAGGGGGGTGATTTCGTTTCACAAAGCTGCTACAAACGTTACAATTTGTTGTATTGTTTTATGTCATGTTGTTTCAATAAATGTCCTGTGGCCGTTTGGCACAGGAGCGAATACATTTCAGTGTTTATGTATGTTCTCATCCGGGGACTTTGCGGTTTGTCTTTGTGAGAGAGGCGCATAATTAGGCTGCAGCTTTTCCAGGATTAACACTGGTACCTTTAATATCACAGAAGCAGGCATGTCATACACAAGGTTCAAAACATCTATAGGCTACATCACAGCATTTTATAATAGAATTATCAATGGCATAATCCTGGGTAATGTTTTGCTCAAGACTTACACAGATTACATGATGGTTGTTCTTACTCAAATTATCTTTTTATACATTGCTACAGCTGATATTGGGTGCAATGTGAAAATATATTAGCTAGTTCTCACAATATGTAATTGGTGGATATTAATTCTGTAGTAAATCAGACACTCTTTATAGCCTACCTTTTTTTTTCATACAAGGACCATTTCTGATAGTTTACTACACGTTCATAATTTCCACCCTGTGTGCTGACCAAACTGAAGTTATAGTTAAGTTAAAATGAAATGTAGGGTGCATGAAATGGAATGTAAATCTGGGTCTCATCTCCCTTATACACCTAGCAACATTGAGTTGAATGTACATTTTTATTGTCCTGAAACATCTATCTATATTTATCTGTCTCTTCTGTCTGGGGATGATGACTGGGACATATTCAGCCCAAATTATGCTCTGCCTCGGAATTATTTGAAATTCAAATCCATAAATGAACAGATGTAAACTCAGATGCCAAGGCTTTGGTGAGGTTTACACTTTCTAAGTTAAGATTTGGTAAAATAATACTTAGATACTTAGTGACCTTTGAACTTCACTGATCTCCTGTCTGCCTCTGAGGAGGCCTGAGTAGATCACACTGCCCCTGGAGCTCATGACACATATTACACTCCCTTTGACTTGTTTGCTGCAGTTATTCTCAGATGACTCTGACAGCAAAGAAAATGCATTTTTATATATACTAATTTATCCAGTTGAACCTTAACCTTGATTTAAAATATTATAGAAAACAGATATTGTATGAATTAATCATTAACAAATACTGTAGCGACAAGAAAAAAACATTTACTTTCTAAATAAGTAGCAGATACAGTGACAGTTTTAATATGAGAAATGTACGTATATTAATATAGGATACAAGTACTGATTATTATATTTGTCTTGTTCTAATTTACCTAGTAGTACAGTACACTGTGCTGCCTAAAATCACAAAACAACACGACAAAGAAGCTCAAGAAAATGTGATAGTCATATTTTAATCGTCATAGATCTTTGTCATTTTCATTACAGGAGGGTTCATTAACCATTGTCAATAGTAATGTAAGGTAAGGTCTTTGGGAATATTCATGCTTGTTCAGTTATCAGTATTCACTGTGATTAATCCACTTCCTCGATGGTAGGCCCAGAGGATCCTCCGCCGGAAGGAGCACCACCAGCTCCAGGGAAGCCGCCTGGCATTCCACCAGGCATATCACCAGGCATGCCCCCAGCACTCTGGTACAACTTGGTGATGATGGGGTTACACACCTTCTCCAGCTCCTGTTGCTGGTGCTCATACTCATCCTTCTCTGCAGTCTAGTACAAAAAAAAATCAAATCACATATTCTTATATTCAGCAGGAATTACTTTACAGTATAAACTATTATAATGCTGCAACACAGATGAGGATAATAGCCACTGGAATCATTATTCTCTTATGATATGAGCAACATAACTATGAGTCTTAGCAGATATGTAAACCTGCAAAATAGAGTCACTGAAATTTTGAATTGCAATGCAATCAGCACTACTTACACCCTAGTATGTTATCTACCCACATGTTGAAAAAAGACAAATGAAAGTCACTTTTGTCATTCATATGTATTTGTCTTTCACTTTCAGATATCCACAACGTTATTTTAGATATATATAAAATGTTCATTCGGGATATCTAAAATGTTGACGAGTAAACAGGATGCAGTTTTAACATAAAAAAGGGTTCACTGACCATCCACAATTATATTTTTGATATCCATGATAGCATTTCTTCTAGTCAAAATTATATTCTTATTAGTCAAAATAAAAATTTGAGATATTTGCAGTCACATCCCTACTAGCAGAGATTGCATATCAAAATATCTAAAACTCTATTTCTCCCAGGCAAAGTTCAATTTAGATATTTAGAAATCCTAAAAAGTGCAAGTGGCTGTTGTAATATTTAATAATATTACATTGTTACTGGTTGTGGATATCAGTAATGACATTTTTACTAACCAAAGTGTATTTTTGGATATGGAAAATTACATTATGGATATATGGAGTGGTTTTTCAATTTGGATATATGAAATTAAAAATACGACTAGTAACAGCTGGAACGTAGATATCCAAAATGGGAGGTTTTTTTTCTAGTAAGAATTCTATTGTAGATAGATCTATCCACAATGTTAACTTTGGTTTTCAAAAATTATGTTGTGGATATCTGAAATTGAAAGCCCAACATGCGTGAATGGCGTAGTGACGTAATTTCTCCTAGGAAAAATGACTTTGTGGATAATGAAAAAGTGAGGTACATTTTAGAAGGGGAGCCACTTTTGTGGTGGAGTCTGTCTGCTGGGTTTAGGATAGAAGGCAGAGTGTTTTGTTTGGGGACCTAATAGTGACTAATCAACACCAATTCTTACCTGGTTCTTGTCCAGCCAGCTGATGACCTCATTGCACTTGTCCAAAATCTTCTGCTTGTCGTCTTCACTTATCTTGCCAGCAAGTTTTTCATCCTCCACAGTCGACTTCATGTTGAAAGCGTACGACTCCAGGCCATTCTTAGCAGACACCTTGTCACGCTGGACGTCGTCTTCAGCCCTGTATTTCTCAGCTTCCTGGACCATGCGTTCAATGTCCTCCTTGCTGAGACGACCTGAGAACAAATGACAGAAACTGTCAAATTTGTGTCACAGCATACAGTATATAGAGTACTTTTAAGTTTAATGTAAAAAACAAACAAAAAAACCCACCCTTGTCATTGGTGATGGTGATCTTGTTCTCCTTGCCAGTGCTCTTGTCTACAGCAGAGACATTCATGATACCATTGGCATCAATATCAAAGGTCACCTCGATCTGGGGAACACCACGGGGAGCAGGAGGGATGCCCGTCAGCTCAAACTTGCCCAGCAGGTTGTTGTCCTTGGTCATAGCACGCTCACCCTCATAAACCTGTAGGAAGTATTCAGGGTTCAGCAGGGAATTTTGACAACTATGTCTACAATTCTGACAACTTAATTTCGTTCTGACATCCAAGGAAGGTCATGGCCATCTTTGGTCTTGTGACCTCTGGTGGAAACTACGAATGGCAGGAATAAACGTCATCACTGCGAAATTGAAGGACATGTATAATGAATTGTGTGCTTACCTGGATGAGCACACCAGGCTGGTTGTCAGAGTAGGTGGTGAAGGTCTGAGTCTGCTTGGTAGGAATGGTGGTGTTTCGTTTGATCAGGACAGTCATGACACCTCCAGCGGTCTCAATACCCAGGGACAGAGGGGTGACGTCAAGAAGCAGCAGGTCCTGGACATTCTCAGACTTGTCTCCAGACAGGATGGCAGCCTGGACAGCTGTAAAAACAAGCAGTTTAGACATTATGACAGTTTTGAAGATAGAAACTCAAATGTATGTCATTAAGGCCCATGTCCTCCAGCTGCTACAGCTGTGTTGCTCTTACGGTGAAAGCCAACTGAGAGAGGGCAATAAACTGGTGCGTGCATCCATCTGGCTGAAAACTTACCAGCTCCGTAGGCCACAGCTTCATCTGGATTGATGCTCTTGTTGAGCTCCTTTCCATTGAAGAAATCCTGGAGCAGCTTCTGGATCTTGGGGATACGGGTTGAGCCACCGACCAACACGATGTCATGGATCTGCCCTTTATCCATCTTGGCATCACGGAGTGACTTCTCCACAGGGTCCAAGGTGCCACGGAACAGGTCAGCATTGAGCTCCTCAAAACGAGCCCTGGTGATTGAGGTGTAGAAGTCAACTCCCTCGTACAGAGAGTCGATTTCAATGCTGGCCTGGGTGCTGGAAGACAGTGTGCGCTTTGCCCTCTCACAAGCGGTGCGCAGACGACGGACGGCTCTCTTGTTGTCGCTGATGTCCTTCTTGTACTTGCGCTTGAATTCAGCAATGAAGTGGTTGACCATGCGGTTGTCGAAATCTTCCCCACCAAGATGTGTATCTCCTGCTGTGGACTTGACCTCAAAGATGCCATCCTCAATGGTCAAGATGGACACATCAAAGGTGCCACCACCAAGATCAAAGATGAGGACGTTCCTCTCTGACCCAACCTGGAAAATGAGAGAACTCTGAGTGCTGTGTATAGGTGATGGTGAAAACAACATGGTACATATATTATTGACTTAAGTCTCACCTTCTTGTCCAGGCCATAAGCGATTGCTGCAGCAGTGGGCTCATTAATGATTCTCAACACATTTAGACCTGAAATAGTTCCAGCATCCTTGGTTGCTTGACGTTGAGAGTCATTAAAGTATGCAGGGACCGTGATAACTGCATTGGACACAGACTGAAGAAAATGAAGAGAGGAATTTAAGTATACTGTGGCAGTACTGCAGATAGTTGCTCAACATGTTTTGTAAACTCACCTTCCCAAGATAGGCCTCAGCAATTTCCTTCATCTTTGTCAGCACCATGGACGAGATCTCTTCTGGGTAGAAGGTTTTGGTTTCGCCTTTGTATTCAACCTCCACTTTGGGGCGTCCACTATCACTTATTATATTGAATGGCCAGTGCTTCATGTCAGACTGTACTACTGGGTCCTCAAATCGTCTGCCAATCAAACGTTTAGCATCTGCAATCCCCAGGAAAAGACAAAGGTAAACTGTATGTTCAGATGCATCTGCTTAAAGATCTGGTATGCAGGATTTAGTGGCATCTAGTGGTGATGTTGAGGATTGCAACCAACTTAAATTTCTCCCGTGTGCCAAGCATGTAGGGGAACTATTGTGGATGATGCAAAACGTGAGCTAGTGTTTGGTTTGTCAGTTCTGGGCAACTGTAGAAACAAGATGGTGGACTCTGTGGGAGAGGATGTATGTAGACATAAACGACTCATTCTAAGGTAACAAAAACACAATTTTTTTTTTCAAGTGATTATACACGAATGAAAACATAGTTATGAATATTATATTCAAATTCTGTCAATGGATGCTCCTAAATCCTACACACTGGACCTTTAATTTACATTTTCACATAATATTACACTTGTCCATGATTTATTTATTTACTCAGTAATCCAGCAGTGACAGAACGAGATCACTGGGATACATTTATATTTCATGAATAATGACATATATCATTTCACCCTTGCATGGTGACCGTACCGAAAACTGTGTTGGTTGGGTTCATGGCAACTTGATTCTTGGCTGCATCTCCAATCAGTCTTTCTGAATCTGTGAAGGCCACATAGCTGGGTGTGGTCCTGTTGCCCTGGTCATTGGCAATGATTTCAACTTTGCCATGCTGGAACACACCAACACAAGAGTAGGTGGTCCCAAGATCGATGCCAACTGCTGATCCTTTGGACATGATGGGTCTGAGAAAATAAAACAATATAGCTTGTGTTATTCCAGCAGGGGGCAATAACACTCAATGACCAGCAGGTTAAGTCTACATATGTTCATGTTTATCAAGGAGTTTTAGCTTTAGTCATGGCTTTTCTATTTAGGTATGTGATTAGTGAGATGCCCCCTGCCCTACCTGCATTTTTTTCAGCCCTGGGTGTGATAATTGTAATAGAATAGGCTGGTGTGTGCCATGGATTAGACGTTAGTGGAAAGCAATATAAACACAAGATATTACAAACTGAAGTACAGGCTACAGTGGGTCTGGAGGATTCAAACAGACATTTGGCGAGGCTAATCAGAGATTCCTGCAAAATCTCTAATTCATTCTACAGTTAAGAAGGTAATAGTTAATGAAGTATTGTTCAACTGCAGAGCAGGGTTGTGTAGCCTGCAGGACAGTGTGTTCCCTGACACAAATTTTGCAGCATCACGCTGGAATGCTTTTCAAACTGCTGAACTCTAGACCATCTGGGGGAGACAGGCACTCACGCCTCCCCCCACTGTCTAAGACTGAAAGATAAAGTTGCCCTGCTGCAGCATCCAGCTGGTCCACTCTGAGCCAAGTATTCTCAGAGTAACATTATTGCAGCTCATTAATACTTAAATACAAAGGATCAACTTTCTAGTTCAAGATGTTTTGTACTGAGAAATAAAGTACAACAATGAATATGAAATGACAATCATAGCTATACATAGTCATGCAATATGCATCCTAATGAATAAAATAGGCATAACATTGTGATAGAAAGGAAGAAACACATTAATATTGTCACTGTTTATTCACTGTGTACCACAGAATTCAATCCACAAAAAATACATAAAAGGTAAACTGTCAGTAATAAGCATAACTGCACATACACATTCTGATTAATTATGCATAAGCCTAATGAGACATTTTCTTATCCTACCTGGATGATGCTGTACTCCAGCTGCTGCAGTCTGACTATCTCCTCCACCACACAAATACGGATGGAAGATTCCAGCCTCCCTGCTTTTGTAAGCTTCCACTGTAGTACATGAGCCAATCAGCTTGCAGAACAGCACAGAGCTTCCAGCACATTCTGGATCCGTCTTCAGGTTCTCGTTGAGCCATCGCCCTCTGATTGGCTAAAACCTGGATGAATAAATAAGAATAAAGAGAAATAAGAGACAGAAGTTGCTGGAGAAAGCTCCTCAATGTGCAGATGGGATTTTGTTAAGATGTAGAAGCAACTCCTCCAGACAAACCATCACTGTTTTCCAGCGATGCAGTCTGACTACTAAAACATCATCATTAGGCAAACTCAAACAAATATACTGTAAACAGTCAATCACTGTGTTACAAAGTCATGTTGACTATATTTTGCTTCACAGATCCCATTTGATAATATCAGCACACAAGGCGTTGAAGCTCTGTTCTACAAATAAAGAAGTAGTAAATTTATGTGCATTTTTCTTCCACTATGTCCTTATTGTAACATCAAATACAGCAATGTTCTATCAGAACTGCAGTCATGTGTTGTTATAAGGTGTACCATCATGTGATAATTTTGTATAAAGGGCTTTTACACTAATTGTCACCACAGATTACTTTGTTCTGTACACAGACTGTAAAATAATGGGCATAGCCATAGCCACTGATCTGTGGGCTCCTGTTTTTAAGCTTCGGGTTTGGCATTTTGGCTTTTTTTGGAGCCAGAAGTGACCATATTTGGACAAGAGGGTGGATCTGACTGATGCGTTGTCAATGACATTTTGCTGCGTCTCTATTCTGATTGACAGTTCGCTGTAAGAGCGGCTTTTCAATCACAATGTAGCCATCCTCTAAAGCATACCCTGCTTTTATTGTCTGTTTTCTTTCAATGGGAGCACAATTTACAAAATGAACACCATGCTTTATTGAGGAAGACTTGAAACTAGTGATTCAGACCATAAAAATAGAAAATGTATAAAATTTACTAGACAATTCTCTGAATTTTTTTTCTTCTCTTGTCTGCAGTTGCCTGTAGCTGCTAAGTTAGCAGCAGTTAAAGCATAGCTAGGTGCATTAGCCTCCTGCACTGTAACCGGTGGTTTCTGAGGTGGACCGTGTGAGTCTTTTCCCCAGAAAATTACAAACATCGAGGCTCACAAGACTGTCCGTGCATAATAATACAGCTAATTGGCCAATATGTTTCAATAGTACCTTAATGTTAGCTGACTAGTTCACCTGGGTGTTATGGATAAGTGCCTCCCAGTTATTTACTACTAGCTGGAACACATATCTGCACAATGATTCATAGGTAACACTTAGTCACTCATTAATGCTGTTTACTGTAAATGAAATGGGTTTCTTAGGCCAATTTATCTTTGCTAATAATATGTTAATAATATGTGTGCTTTCAGACATATTCTAATTTTTGAAAAATAAATAAATAAATAAAATTTAAAAGACATGATCAGACAATAATTTGGTGGTGCCCCTGTAGTAACTCTGGGCCCCCCGCAGAACCCTTGTTAAAGACCCAGATCATACAATCAATCAATCAATCAATCAATCAATTTTATTTATAAAGCCCAATATCACAAATCACAATTTGCCTCACAGGGCTTTACAGCATACAACATCCCTCTGTCCTTATGACCCTCGCAGCAGATAAGGAAAAACTCCCCCAAAAAACCCCTTTAACGGGGAAAAAAAACGGTAGAAACCTCAGGAAGAGCAACTGAGGAGGGATCCCTCTTCCAGGACGGACAGATGTGCAATAGATGTCGTACAGAACAGATCAGCATAATAAATTAACAGTAATCCATATGACACAATGAGACAGAGAGAGAGAGAGAGAGAGAGAGAGAGAGAGAGAGAGAGAGAGAGAGAGATGCAGGTAATGACAGTAGGTTACAACAACATTATTGAAAGTAATAATATTATAGTTATAGTTCTGGCTACTGTGGTACAATATGTTGAAAGTATGTATTAATATCTGGCAGTATACATGTGTGACAATAGTCATATGTGTATAATAACAGTAGAAGTATGACTAATGACTAATGATGGCAGCAGCAGCAGGAGGCATCTGGCAGGACCACGGCAGCAGCACAACCACACACGTCACGCTGTCCAGGCACCGCTGCGATATGAGTTAATCTGAGAGACAGTGGAGCACAAAGGCTCCGGAGAAGAAGCCGAGTTAGTGACATCCAGAATGGCCAAGTTAGCAAGATGCAGTAATAGAATACGAGAGAGAAGGAGAGAAGGTGCCCGGTGTATTATAGGGGGGTCCTCCGGCAGACTAGGCCTAAGTCAGCCTAACTAGGGGCTGGTACAGGGCAAGCCTGAGCCAGCCCTAACTATAAGCTTTATCAAAGAGGAAAGTCTTAAGTCTAGTCTTAAATGTGGAGACGGTGTCTGCCTCCTGGACCGTAACAGGAAGATGATTCCACAGGACAACTGGTCATACTTTTTTCTCTTTTTTTTTTGCCAACCAGTGGGGTTGCCCCCTGCTGGCCATTAGAAGTAATACAGGTTTAAGGCACTTGTGCATTGGCTGCACTTTTTAGAGCCAGATATAGCAACCTAGTTCTGTATGTCCTTTTAATGGGTCCTGGTTTCCTGGTAACCTGACTCCACTGTCATAAGTCAAACAGCTGCAAGTAGCTGCACAGTGCTGCTGCATGAGTTTCATTACACACAGTTACATGTCGCCATCCTTTTCATCCATCTGTCACAAACATAGACCATACCACTGTAATTATATTATTTGATTTAATTACACTGATTTTTTTACTGACAGAGAAACCCCAACATGCAACATGATGATACGGAGTTCAGATGCTAAATGTCATTCTCAAGGTTTACTTCCATGTTATTTTGCCAATCCAAAAGTACGACTTAAATGTAGCCCTGGACCAGAAGTACAGTACATGGACCTTGGCAAATTTGAGGTTGTGTCTGATATGTAAGATAGTGTATGGAAAGCTGAAGTGGATTAGCCTCTGGGCACAATGAATGTCTTCATAACATTTTATGACAATCCATCAAGGCCAACATTGCCATCCCTTTAGCCATACTGATAGCATGGCTCAAATTATACCCAAGATGAGATATAGTATGATATACTTCTTGAGCAATTGTTTTCTGAGTTAATGCTGTTACTTAATATCTCTCCATTCACGACTCTACGCATTTACAAGACTTTCCATCTTACACAGGTGGTGTTTTGCTCAGTAGACTTCACAGGAAACCATAGACCTGTGCAAAACAGTTTATCTCAGTGACATACAATTACAGCTGTGATGACCTCTGCGGCTCTCTTGATCTAACCTTTATCTCTTTGATTTGTAGGTGTCCATTAGGCTGATCTGGAGCACCTATGGCACCCACTGTGTTCTGAGCTTAAAGGGACACTTCATCCCAAAATCAAAAATACATATTTTGCGTCTCATCTGTAGTGCTGTTTATCAATTTAGAATATTTTGGTGTGAGTCACCAAGTGTGGGGGTGGGGAATAAAGGATGTGATGCTGTAAGGTGCAAAACAAACCATGAAGACAAACTAAAGCAACATAACTAAACCAAAATGTCATGGGGGAGGAGAAAAAAAGTAGTGATTAGAGTGTAGCCAGGACTTAAAGGGACGGTTCACCCTACATCAAAAATACACATTATTCTTCTTACTTGTGGTGCTATTTATCAGTCTAGAATGTTTTGGTTTGAGTTGCAGAGTGTTGAAGATATCGGCCTTAGAGATAATTGCCTTCTCTCCAATATAATTAAACCAGGTGGCACTCTGCTTTTGGTGCTTAAAGTGTCAAAAAATGTAACAAAAAAATAGTGTAGTTCAGTTAAAAGACACTGCTCTCAACAAGGTCTGTGGATTATCTTGAGTAACTTGGTCATGATTTCTGGGAAGAGGCATTGCTTTTGAGTTTTTCAAATGTATTTCTTTGCCGCTTTCAGCACCACAAGCTGAGAACATCTAGTTCTATCATATTGGAGAGAAGGCAGACATCTCTACATACAGCCAATATCTCCAACACTTGGCAACTCACACCTAAACAATCTAAAGCAGTGGCGTAAGGTAGTTACCATGGGATCCCAAGTCATGCTGTTGTGATGGGCCCTGGTGTTCACTAGTTACTAGTTATAAGGCACACACACACACACACACACACACACACACACCACTGGCAATTGTTTATAAAAAAGCCAAAGCAATATAGTTTAGGGAGCTTTACTACTTTTTCCTCCTGTTCATTTGTCTCGCCACTTTTATGTTTTAAGTCATGACTGCTTGCTGGACTTGCAGATGTGCTCAGCTTGTCAGTCTTAACAGATTTTGTGCCTAAACTAGCTACCAGATCATATCATCTTGTCACATGATCAAATAGAGACTTGATATTACTCAGCATCAACATACATGTTATCCAAAAATTATCATTACATACCTGTATATGGCAAAAAATATCAAAGAAAATAAGAAATTATTCATTTAGTTGAATAGTTTATATGTATATATATATATATAGAGAGAGAGAGAGAGAGAGAGAGTTTATTGATGTTTTTTCTAGTTCATGTAGAATAAGCATATCATTTTGTTATAGATTGCTACTTACTATTTTACCAAAAAAAGAAAGGAAAATGAAAGAGAAGAGAAGAGAAGAGAAGAGAAGAGAAGAGAAGAGACAGAGAGATGGGTTTGCACTTGAGGGCATATAGCCTATAGCGAATGGCACCATTTTTAATGTGAGTTCTTCTTTGATCACAGGTGTAGTTCTGAGGTTACAATCTGAATCATTCGCAAAGCCCCCACCCCACCCCACGGGTCCCAGTGCAACCACACTGCCTGCACTGTCTTTATTCATGCCCCTTATCTGAAGTTTAGCATTAGCATTACAGGTAAGAAAAAATATGTATTTTTGATTTAGGGGATGAACCTTCTCTTTACATCCTGGCTGCAGTCAAATCACTCCTCTTACTCTTCTCCTCTCCTCAGGCACACCACGTTTTGGTTTGGTTATGCCGCTTCAGTGTATCTTTATGCTTTGTTTTGCACCTTACAACATGTGCACCCACATCCTTCACCCATACACAACCCCCCTTTCACCAAACTCTCAGCAGTCGAGTTGATTTAACTGAAACCTTGAGACTCTCTGATATGCACTGAAGCATTATGTTTTAGCTGAACCAAGCACTCTGAAAATGTTATGAACATTCAGCCTTCACTAGTTGTAACTCTGGTGTAACTCAACAGATCTTTCTCACAGACATCATACAGCCTTGTGATGACAGAAAAAGCACAACTATAACTAATAAACACGTTTTTTGGTAAGATTTTTGTTTAATTATTAGTTAAAGATACTTAACATTAATATAGATAGAATATTAACCACAGAAATTGAAAAGAAGACAAGATTTCTGAAACAATCCTATTATGAAGTGGGGCTGAGGGCAACCAAACTACTGGCAAAAAGATTAAAAAAACAACAATCTGACAGGACACTTTACAAGATAAAGGATATAAATACAAATCAGATAATCTATGAACCCAAAGAGATTGAAACTAAGTTCATGAACTGTTACAGAGACTTATATGGCCAACCTCCTTCTGCCGACATAGACCAAATGAAAGATTTTCTTGAGGAGCTAGATTTACCAGCAATTGGGAAAAATCAGAATGATCTTTTGACCTCACCTATTACCAAAGCAGAGATAGAGAAAGCAGTGAATAAACTTAAAACAAACAAATCTCCCGGAAGTGACGGCCTGCCATCTGAGTGGTACAAAACATTCAGTGAACAACTTATACCACTACTCGAATTGTCATTTAATTATACACTTGAATATGGTGAAACCCCTCCATCCTGGAAGGAAGCTATAATATCAGTGATCCCCAAGAAAAACAACAGTGAGACTTGTTCAGATTATAGACCTATATCATTACTCAATGTAGATTATAAATTGTATACTTCGATTATTTCAAAAAGATATGAACACTTTATCAGTGACATTATAGATGAAGATCAGACAGGTTTTGTTAAGGGGCGCCAGACCCATGATAACATAAGGAGAACTCTACGCATTATTAATCACATTCAAAATAAAAATATCAGTGCAGCCTTAATAAGCCTTGATGCAGAAAAGGCATTTGATAGCGTTAATTGGACTTTTCTATATCAGTTACTTGGAAAATTTGGACTTATGACAAAGCCGTTCAGTGTATTAAAACACTTTACCAAAAACCAACTGCAATGATAAGAATAAACGGCAGTCTCACCGAGAGGATAACTTTAGAATGGTCAACCAGGCAGGGCTGTTGTCTTTCACCAACCTTATTTGCAATCTTCATAGAGCCCCTGGCACAAGCAATGAGGCAGAATAAAGATCTTAAAGGAATAAAAGGTGGGGGAGAAGACCACACCATTGGACTTTTTGCTGATGATGTGATCTATTTTTTAGAGGACCCAACATCGTGCATTCCCATATTAATTAACCAACTAGTGATGTTTGGCTTCTGCTCTGGGTATAAGCTTAATTTGACTAAAGCACAAATTTTAACATTCAATTACACTCCATCCAAAAACATACAATTAAAATATAATTTGAATTGGAGAACAACAAAAATGAAATATCTTGAGGTCACCCTGACACAAAAAGCGGATGAACTATATGAAGCTAATTACATCAAAATAGATAAGGAAATTAGGAATGATTTGGATAGGTGGGCTGTCCTTCCACTAGACACTGGTTCACAAATTGAGACCATCAAGATGAGTATTCTCCCTCGGCTCCTCTACTTGTTTCAGTCTTTACCCATTCAGATACCAGAAAAACAGTTCAGAATATGGGATAAAATCTTCTCAAGGTTTATATGGAATGGTCATAGACCAAGAATGAAATTTGAAACATTACAGATTGGGAAAGATAAGGGAGGGATGGCGCTGCCAAACCTTAAGGAGTATTATCATGCAGCACAAGTTAGACCTGTGCTTTGCTGGTGTGATAAAGACTATATGGCAAAATGGAAAAATATAGAGCAATTCATACAAGGAAGAGAAATTCAAAGCCTTATTGGGGATAGGGAACAAACAATGAGTATAATTGAACAGGTGGATACTGTCGCTCAATTTACATTAAAATTGTGGTTTAATTTAGTACAAAAACATAAACTGGAGAAAGAGCTTAGACTACTTAGATGGATAGCATATGATAGGTGTTTTGTCCCCGGTTCTCTTGACTAGAGGTTTAAACGATGGATTCCAAGTGGAATAACAGCAATATGTACACTAATAAAAAACGGTAATTTTATGAGTTTTCAGGAGATTAAACAAAAATATAAACTAAGTAACCAAGACCTTTTCAGATATTTGCAAATAAGGGATTTTTTTGACAAAGAAATAAAACACGATGTAAATTTGGATAAAAATGGAATAATTAGAACCATAATTGGAATCTACAAGTCAAAGAAATATAGAGTAATATCTACAGTATATGGTCACCTGATGGAGAGAAGCGGGAATACAACCTCATATGTAAAACTGAAATGGGAGAGGGAACTGGGTGTAAATATTTCTGATGATGAATGGTCACATATTTGGAAAACACAACAGTCAACTACATCATCACGTGTTTGGAGATTATATTGTTGGAAGAATTTAATAAGATTCTTTATCACACCCAAAATTAGAAACAAATCCTCATCTTTATTACAGCCATGTTGGAGAAAATGTGGGGCTATAAATGTATGTAGATCATTCTCATGTTTTTTGGCTTTGCCCTAATATTATAAAATTTTGGGAAGATGTTCACCTTGTTATTGTCAGAATTCTGGGCTATGATATATCTAAGTCATGTATGTTACTGTATTTTGGCAATATGACAGGGAATGTTGTGTTAAAAGAGGACAAATATTTACTGAAAATCTTTAGCAGCTTGTAGAAAAAGCAATCACGAGAAAGTGGTATAAGTCAGATCCACCAACACAAGATGACTGGTTGAAAATTCTGAATAAAATATATGTTATGGAACAGTTAACTCATAAGATAAGAACTCAAGAAGATCAATGCTGAGAAAAATGGAAGAAATGGACTATCTAAACATCGACGACAGGATAAGGACTACCACACTGATAATATAGGAACAAACTCTAGAGACATTGCAATCCAACATGTTCTTTTTCTATTGTTTGTGTTTATTTGTCTCCTCTTTTGGGAGATTTATGTTACACTTTCAAAAATCCAATAAAGAAAAAGTATCCAAAAAAAAAGATACTTAACATTACATATTTTCATCTTTTTTATTAAATCAATAAAATATTGTTGGGCAGTATTACTGGTAACTGCAACATTCAGTTTCAGAAACATGAGCTAAAGTAAGAATCTTGAACTATTAACCTGGTACTTTTAGGTATCACATGAGAATCTCTTGAACCAACAGATCTGTGGAAACCACGGGGCTGATGTCATGGAAGGTCCCTCAGTGCAGTACAAATAGAACAAGAGATGAGGAAGCACGGCAGAGCTGAAGTGTGACTGTTAGTGACAGACAAAGATGGAACTGAAGCTGCAGCTCTGCGTCTTCGTGTTACTCATACAGGGTGAGTCCTTTACTTTCAATGCTTGTTGACTAATATACTTTGTTATGAAAAGTAGCTAATGCTGAGAGGGGGACGATGAACTGAATCTGATTATTAAAAATGGCAGATAAAGCTACTGGAAGTGATGACTTTGCTTTTGACTACTTAGATATAATACTTTACTCTCTATGGCAAAGTGTGATTGAAAATTTGATGGTTTATTTCAGAAAATTTGGATGAAATTAAAATCCCTGATGCTATGACAATACAAATGGTTGTATTTGTCCTCAGTAAAAGCACTGTTGCCTGGGCTCATGCTTTTAAAGCATTAGATTTGTATGTTCTATGTGTGAAGCTATTGATTCAGTCAGGGTTGGAAATTAACTTTTGGATTTCAAAATCTACCAGCCCATCAGTAAATTACCATTGTTTTGGGTTTTTTTGGCTTGTGAGTGAAACAGCTTGCATATCTTACCAGCCATTTGGCTGGAGGCTGTTGCTAATTTCCAACTCTGGAATCAGTCATCTGTAGCGGTGATGAATTGCATCCTCATTTGAATTCCCATCCAGTTTCCCCATGTTTTATTTCATTTTGTCATATTTCATTCAGTTATTTAAGACATATCAATCTGCCACATTCTATTACAGTATATATATGTATGTATGCATGCATGCTTTTATATGAATATACACTGCACACATCACATTGTTTTCTCTTATGAGATGTATATATTTTACATTGCATGTAGCATTTCCTGTGAAATTAAATGTTCTTTACAAATCAGGCTTTAAAAAAAGAAAAAGAAAATGTCTCATACACAGTCTTTTAAGTCTGGAAAAAAAACTCCCAAAAACATGTTTCTGTGCCGTCTTAAGTGTGTATCAGAGTGCAATTCTGTGGTTTTCATACATTCGTTCCATTGTTGGTTAAAATAATGTCATATCTAACACACAACCCACGCGTGTGAAAAGTCTTGATAACCTCTGATCCTTAAGCCCACTGTCCTCACTGCTAGTGTCACTATGCCCCCACAAATGTGTTTTCCAAACAGCTCATCATTCTCACCCCACAGGAAAGAAAAAGCACCCAGAGCCCCCGTTAACAACCCACTGCATTTCTCTTACTTTCTCTTTCACTGTGAAGTAACTGACCACATTACTTCCTGTCACATCAGAAATACGTTATGTGTGTGACAGGGGGTCTGCTTGTTTTAAAGTTGCAGTACACACACACACACACACACAGTCCCAGGCCAGTGTCACAGACAGGAACAGATGAGTCAACCTGTGAGAAACAGGTTTTCAACCTTCGGACACCTCTGTGTGCGAGGGAGGGAAACATACTTTGACTGCTCTTGACTTCACTTTATAATTCCAATGGAAAGTTCAGTTTGTAAAGAGTAGAAGGGGAGCTGCTTCAAACTGGGGTCATTCCATAGAATGTTACATGTATGATCAAACTCTATGTTGTGAAAATAATGTTGAGTTCTCACTGTGAATTTTCAAGGAAATTGATGTTCCTATATTTGTGATTACAGTTTCACTTGCGGTGTGGCAGCACGTGACTGTGAATAAAGGTCAGACGCTCATCTTAAGCTGCCCACTTACTAATGCTCACAAAAACAACGTGGACTGGAAGAACCCTGAAGGATATGTTATGTTCTTCAATCGCATCAGAGGTGAAGGTGACAAACCTTTTGTTTATATCACAACTACAAATGTTGCATAAGCAGTGACATAGATGTCTCATGTTTAGAGCCAAAGTTACAAGATTCTTTTTCGAATTAAAAATATTAAACATCTCTTTAATTCCCCTCCCTTCCAGCTTTAAAGGACAAGCGCTACAGCATCATCAAACTGTCTGCGTCAGAATTCACCGTCAGTATTTCCAATATCACCTTCAAAGATGGTGGCAACTACACCTGCTCTCAGTATGGCGACCACACAACGGAGAGGAAAGTGGAGGTGACAGTGTTAGGTGAGAGTAATGCTGTACTTGACTGGCTCACAGAAGCTTGTCACAATATGATACTAACGTAACATTACTACTGCAGCTATAACCTTTACTATGACTCACCATAAGCATTGTATTGTTAGTGTGATGAGCACTTCATGATCATAACATTTGCTCTGATGCTGATTTTTTTTAAAGGTCATCCCAGGATGAAAATGGCAAAGCATGACGGAAACTTTGTCATAAAATGCACTGCTGAGGCAAACCACTATCCTCCCCAGATCGTTTGGAAACTGGATAATGGGCCTGAATTTTTTCGTAAGTTTGTAATTAATTGAAGCTGTGAACTTAGAGTAAACTGCTAAGCTACATTGTTATGAAGAAGCAAACCAAAGTGAGGCATGAAGGTACTGTAACATGAATTTGACTCACAAAGGCACATCGGCTGCCATTTTTAGCCACAGGTTTGTGGTTTTGTATCTTGCACACTGCTATTCTCTATTTAGTTCTCTTACTGCTGGTCTGCACTCTGCTCAATGAGACATTTTTATCCTGCAGACAGTGCAGACTGTCGCAGCTTTTTTAAGGCCCTGTCTACACGTGTGTTTGAAAACAGATATTTTCACACTCTGTTTTAAAAAATAATTCTGTCCACATGACCTTCATTTTACAACATATCTTCGTCCACACTAGACACAAATTGACGCCAAACGCTCACCCGTATTAGCTGTTTGTAGCAGTCTCCCCTCTTCACAGAGGTAGTTACGTGCACAGGCGAACATTACCTTTTTTCAAAACACCTACTGGAGATCTCATCACTGTTTATTTCCCTCCGATGTAAGAACGAAAGAGCTTACTCAAACATGCCAGTGATGCTCTGGACATACAAAAGATTTCCTTCCACTGCTCATTGACAACAATTCCACTCTGGAAATATTCCCACCATCTGCTGGTTTGGCCGGTCCTGATGATCCTAAACTGCCGTTTCTGGTAGACTTTTAACAGCAGACACTGAGGTGGAGCAAAAACATCAGATGCCTCCATTCATCTGTGAAGTGGTGCAGTAATACTAAGTTTAAGTGTTAAGAAGTCATAAGACCAAGCAGTGCTAACAAAACGTAGTACGCAAACCAGTAGTCCACTGGGAACTGCCCATTGGTTTAACAGGCCATTGGTTCGACATCCCATTGTTCCGACCATATTAAACTCATTGTTGCGAAGTCCGTTCTGAAATCATCATGATGCCCTGTGGTTAAGGTCTGGTTAGGTTTAGGCACAAAAAACACTTGGTTAGGGTCAGGAAAAGATCATGGTGTGGGTTAAAATGAAAAAGAAAGTGACAAACACATAAGCCGTGAGCCTGCTCCGCCTCAAGCCGGTCGCGGTGCACCATACACCCGCCGCGAGCTGTTCAGCACTGCGGACAGTCATACTAATGGGATGTCGAACCAATGGGCTGTTGAACCAATGACATGGACCCAGTCCACCATTGTTGTTTCATTAGCTTTAAGCAAGAACATCTCCTAAATGCTCCATTTTACTTGTCCACACAGATACACAGTACGCGGAGGTTTGAAAAATCTGTACTTTAGAAGGTTTTTAGCAGGTGCAAACTCGTTTCCGTGTGGATGAGAGGCCAAAACACAGAGGAAAATATGTGTTTACAAATGTAGACAAGGCCGACAGATGAAACAAGTAATATGACCTTCTAATTCAGGATTTATTTTATCCAGTAGTTTTGTGCATGGTGCAATACACACTTATGAAAAAAAATAGTATGTTTGGACACCTCTCATTATTTCTGAACACCCAGCTCTTTTTACTGGCCATTGCAGTTGCACTTTTGTAGGTGTATCAAAATTAGATTCAGAAACCACAGAGTGGGCTCATCTCTTGATCTCACCTGCCTCATTTACCGTAATGTTTACCCACTTATGGTGGGTTGGTAGGTGTTAAAGCCCCGATGACGACCATAACCTTTAAATTTGACAGAACATAACACTTCTACAAATATATAGTCCTACTCATCTTTTTTTTTTAATTCTGAATGTCACAGATTAAAGTATGATATGATGGTTCTTGGCAACTGCTGCCAGCTGATCCACCTGCTTAGAAACTGATACTAATGACATCTGTCCTATTCCACAGATCAAGTCCAAGTCCATCGTGAAGACAAAAAATGGGTCATAATAGATATGTTACACCTTCACCCTGTGGAGAACAGAGTCACTGTGAAATGCCTTGTTCGCCACCCAGCTCTGCACTCACGACCTCTGATGAACTTTGTCAAAATTGGCAAAGAATGTGAGTACAATTCATTTCATCTAAAAATAAATCTCACCACTAGCTCCAATTTTAGTGACTACAACTTCGGAAGGTCTTGGGTCAAAGATTTCCCCAGCAGAGAAAAATTTGTAAAAACGACCCATGAATTAACCAACGCTTGTTTACTTTAAAGCACTTCTGCATAAATGGTGATGTTTGAGGAACAGTGAAAACGTAGTTGTGTCGTCACAAAACAGGGAAAGCACTGGAGAGGGATTTTTCTCATGAGTTACTCCATGACACTGTCTAAAGCGCAAGACTGTGAAACTTGACCGACCAAAAATAAAAAAAAAACACCCCCTGTATTTCCTCTTTCTGTATGTTGCAAATGGTGTTGTTTCCTGTATTCTAATGAAAACCGATATGTGACTTGTCGGTTATTGAAATGTCAGCAAGAATTCTCACTTTGATTTTCCAATAATTACATACTGTTTCTCCTTATCAATAATGTAATTCCCCTCTTTGTCACAGCGCCAACCCCCCAGCGGACAACCACAACCACTTCACCCACAACCCAGCCTCAGGGGTCAACTGAGGTCCCAAGAACAACAACTGGCTGGTTCAGACCAGGGAGAACAACACGGTACCTCACAACCAGAGACGTGAACAGGCCTTCATCAGAGAGCTCCATAAAGTTATCAACTGTCCCCTCCAATGAGCCAGAGACGGTCCTAACAACCACTAAACCACCTCTGAACCCTGATACATCCACAGGCTCACATCTAAGCACTCATGGTAAATGAAACTGTTTTCTTTTGCATTTGATTTGGATGTCACATGATCTTCAAGTTACAAAATATTCCACATCAGATGGCATACACCTTAAATGCTCAATATCCATGAAACATAACAATGTCTACATGAATTTATTTAACTGTACATTATCTAAAAAAGGAAAGTAAACTTTACATCACAAATATGGAAGGATAAATGGACCTTAAATGGTTTTCCACTATGCTACCTCCCGTATTTATGGCTTTGTATGACACATGTATAATATTAAACATACTGTAAGCCTGTGGGATGGAAACTACAGCCACTCAGCTTTCACTAGTGCATTTAGATCAGGCACTTAACAACCACTGTAGAAGTGATGCCACTAGAAGAGTTTCCTGTGACGGAAGTGTCAAGAGTATAGTGCGAAACTGAATTATGTTTGATGTATTCATAGACTCTGGGGATGGAAATGTGAGGCTATATGCAGTTGAAGTGACTTTCCGAGATATACTGTACAGATCATCATGAGAGATTTGAGATCCCAGTTCGAAAAAAATGCTGTTTCCATTTTCTTGAATATTTAAATTCAGAGGTTTGAACCTTTAAAAACATAAAGATAATACGTCAAAGATGAATCAATTTTGACATGAAAAGTTACACAGAACCTCACAGTTCCAATCTTTTTGAATGAAATTTGGTTATCTGCTTGTTATCATGAATTAGGGAAATTATTTAAAAAAAAAAAAAAAAAAAAAAACTTTTCTGACTTCTAGATTCTCATGAGGCTTATTTATCTATACATCTTCATTTCTTTTAGATGACTCAACAACCTCTGTATTGTCGGCCTCAACCAGGACGAGGAATGATACCATCAGTAATTCAACAGCCACAACAGGTATGCTTTCCATCCAGTGTACTGCAGGAGTATCTGCAAAACTATTCTTTACAAACGTCTGTCTGATCCCACCTAGTGGTTATTCTGAACAAACACAACTGAGTTGTTCCTTTTAGAAAACAGGGTTGACATAGACTGCAGCAACATATTTAAGTTTGTGATATTTACTGTGACTTTCTTTCTCATGACCCCTTAAAGGCTGGACATTTGTCTCTGAGACAACAGAGGAGATCATATCCTACAACCAAACAGAGGGAAACAGAACGGGTAAGGTCACACTGTTAACATTATCAGATGCCTGCATGGCTCAGACTAAAGTTCAGTTGTTCTGGTATGAAAAAGATAATGAGATAACAATGAGATAAAAATGTGTACTCGGCTTACAGTAACTAAAGTTTTGCTGAACAAACTAACCAGCATTGTGTCTATTCCCAGGAAGCGTTAATGACTCAAACATGCAGAAAGGAACTAAAGGAAATTCCTCATTGCTGGTTTTTCTGGTGACTTGCCTGATCGCTGGCCTACTGGTGGTAGTCATTTTTTTTGCCATCAAGCTGAGGAGGGCACACATCGCCTGGAAGAGAGGTGAGCAGACCACATTCCCAGTTTCTGCATTGCATCTAATCACACCAACATCAGACTGAAGCTGCCATTTGAACTTACGTCAGGGCCTTACATTAGTGAGGCAAATCTCACATTATTATCTCACAGATAATAATCTCATTATTATTAAGTTTCTCAAGTGAGTCTGTTATGCTTACATGGTCTTCTGCTTCATGTGTGATCTAAAACATCAGTAAAAGCGTAAAATACATAGACTATGGAGTAGTTACACCACAATGCTACAAGTGTTTTTGAATTTTTTGAATGTATTTTTGTTTAAAGAAAACATGTGACAGTTTTTATTGTTACAGAAAATGAGGAGTCGGATCAATCCGAGGAGAGCAGTAAATCAAAGTCAAGCCAGGAAGACAAGAACCCCCAAGGACAAAGGAGGAGAGGTAAGCAGATGATTCAGCACGCCTTTTAATTAAAGCCTCTGATCAGAGGCAACATGGAAATGTACTGAAATACATTTGTGCCAGCAGAGACTGTAATCCACCTACAACTATTTGAATTCCTCTCTTTCCCATGACATGCTTTGTGAGTTAGGACATGGATAATTTACAGAAATGTTGTGCTATAAGTCATAAGTTAATTTATCAAATCATCAAATGCAACTTTCAGTTTTAGGAAATGAATGAAGCTCAATACAACATGGCTGGGAGGCATGTTTGCTCACTGTTGGCAGCCTTGGGAAAAATTCAGCCTAGCTTGCTGCCAAGCACAGTCTCTGATGACACACTCATCTTTCCATAGAAACAGGGTGGCAACCTGTCTCTGTGATGAATCATTGATTGTGAAACACTCTCTCTCTCTCTCTCTCTCCCTCTCTCACAGGGATCTTCAACACGGCATTCACGCAGTATGTCGTTGAAACACCAACAGCGATAACCTCAGTGATAAACACTTCTGCGATGGCAGCAACAGAGAGTGAAAATAAAGAGCAGGATTCTCAACCTCGAAGCCCGGCACAAACTCCAGCCAAGAGCAACATAAAGGAGACAGAGCTATAACGATCTGTAAAATACAGCATTGATAACAATAGCAATATCATCAGCACTTTTGCTATGCTTGTATATTAAGCTGAATAGCTTTTTTATTGCACCTGTAAGAAAGAGTATATGTTTACACAGAAACGAATGTGACAACTTGCCAATACCCAAAGTACTGTATTGTACCCTGTAAATTCTGTATACATTTTGTGTTTACACAATAAATTATATTTTGCTACAACACAATGACCCTCTTTGTTTAAACATGGATGGAAGATGTTTAAGGGAAATAGTAGCTACTGAATGTGACTCCAATATGTGTGTAGCCCTTTAAAAGGCTTTGCTATTCACTGACCGCTATAGAGGTTCCGCCTCGGCACCCTGAGACAGAGCTTGGCACTCACCACCCTGTCAAGAGGGAGTGAACACACCTTACAAAACACAAGTGCACCTGCTGTTCACCCTCCCTTTTGAAATCAACAACAACAATAGAACAGGGGCCAGCTGGGCCTGTAGTTGAAGGGTGTGGCATGTATTCATAGAACTGGAGTTACAGCTACTTATTTCTATTTTGACTGTATTATGAGTTTTAGGTTTCAATATTAGTACATACCGGAGGCAAAAGCCATTATGGATGTCATGTACCCCCAACTGGGCCTGAATCTGTGCATACAGCAACTCAGACTAAATTGCTGACTGGGCGGAAATCCATGGTAACCCCACAGACTTTACACTGAGCACAAGCACTGAGTGAGACATACTGACAGACATCATATCCCTAAGGCAGCACAAAGGTAGAGATGGGAGTCCATGAATAAGAAGATAATGGTGACCATGATGGCAGCCTGTGCACAATGCAAGGCTCACTCTCTCTCTCCAGATATTCTGGAAATCAGTAGTTATCTGCCATTTATTTCAAGTGTGTTCACTCAGAACAGTGTTGCATTAATATTATAGAGCCTACAAGACCTCTTGGACATTAGATTTCACTACTTGGACAAGTTAATTGTTTATTCCAGTGATCTTCAAGACATCAGAGGCCACAAACAGCTCTGCCAGTCATGAGTGCTTGCAGGCACAGTTGAGAACTTAAAGGGGAAGAGGGGAAGGCTAAATGCTAAGTTAAAGCTCAGCCCCCATCGACTTTCTCTGCCTAGAATTTTCCTCTGCAATATACGGTCTCTGGCAGACAGAATGGATGAGCTGTGGCTGTGGATAATCACTCATTAAACCATTTTGGACAGTAAAATTATAATTTCTACAGAAACATGGCTCAACAGCAATAGACATTGCATTTATGTTAAGCTTGGTGCACGGACACTCCTATAATCAAAAGTCAGTGCTCTGCTAACCTTGAATATCTCATGCTTAAGTGTAGCCCTCTTCTCTGCTCAGAGTTAACATGAGAGCTGACTGCAGGATACATCCACTAGATACTAATGCCAAGCTTGCAATGAAAGAATTGCATGCGACTATTAGCAAACAACAGACTACACACCTGAGGTTGCCTTTATTGTTGCAGGTGACATTAGTCAATCCAACCCCAAGACTGTTCTCCCCAAATTCCACCAACATGTCTCATGAGTCACTAGATGAGACAGGACCTTTGACCGTGTTTACACCAACATGGCTGAGGCATAGAAAGCTGTTCCCCTCCCCCACCTTGAATAGCCTGGCCACCTCTCATCATTCCTTCTCCCCAAACCACTTTTATGACCCTGATCCACACTGGCATTGACTCCTATACACCCTCTGTTTTGGACTATACCAATGGTAACATCAAACACCACAACACCACCCTCAAACAGATTACAATGTATAGAATCAGAGGCCATGGAAGAACGGTGAGGTCTGCCTACTGCACACGACACCGTGTTCAGATCAGGTGAGGCCTACATCCATTCAGGGCCAACCTGAGATAGCCAAGCACAGCCATAAAAGGCCCGTTTCCACTGAAGAAGTTCCTGGTACTATTTGGGGGGCAGGAACTACTACAGGAACGTCCTCTCACTTGGCCCTCTCAACCGCTGTGTCTCCACTGAGAGAGCGGAGTAGGAAGAAGGTTCCTGTAAAGTTACCGGACTGAGCTAACTGGAGTAGTTTCATGTCGTTTCCGACAACGGGAGGCTTTTAACAGATGACGTCCTGATGTTAGCTTTGCTGCTGCTGTTAGCTGTCCCTGTCAGCTGATACTTTCTAGACATTGTGATTTCCCAAAACTGAATAAATACCATACATAGCAACACAAAACTGCTTTGTTAGCTCAATCATGTTGTAACTAAGATATCTGCCAGAAAAAATATTTTTTTCACAGACCGTTTTTTGAGTTTGTTTACATGGAGGTGGAAGCTATGAACGAGCTAACCCTCGTCTGCTGAGTTTTAAAAATGCTGGCTATTTTGTTGCTCTTCCTGTTGATGTCACATTCCGCCTTGAGTATACCCAATCAGCACCAAGTAAACCCTAAGTACCTACTCCAAGGCAGGGACTTGTTTAGCCCCTGTAAAAGTTCCGGAACTCTGTCCTTTGGGGGTGGTTCCTGCGGTGTAGACATGCACCGACGGCCCCGGCCCCGTAAATTTACCCTGAAGTTCCTGCGGTGGAAACGGGCCTAAACTGAGTGGGAAGCAGCTCAGCAACTGGCGATAAACCCCACTCCCATACTCCCCAGACTCACCAGGATACCTCCCCAACCCCCAAATACCCCCCAACCCCATACACCATAGCCAGTAACAGAGCATTTGCACAGTGGCTGTCTCTCCCTGGCTGCTGACTCAACTCATTGCAGCACACACACATACCTGCAGGATATATGTCTATGTCTATACAATTTTTAGGCACCAAACTTAGAGAGAGAGGGGCTGCTGCGTCCATCCGCGCTGCCATCTACAGTCTGCCTACCGTGGAAACCTACAGTTCTTTATTGTATTATTATTATTCCAAGTTAGCTTTCTGTTAGCTCTTAAATTGTAAGACATTATACTAGGTGAGAGGGAAACAGCATTTCGATTCTCTGTATGTCCTGGACATATAGCAATTGACAATAAAAACCTTTTGAACCTCTGAACCTATACATATTCATACTATTGTCCATACCATATATATCTGATCTATAGTGCATTCTACACCTCTGTCTATACTGTATCTGATCTACACACTGTATTCATAATACAGTACCACAAGCTGTCTGTATGTCTCCATATTGCTATTATTCTTTATATTCCGTGTACTATATATTTTCATGTAACTGCAGCACATGTTCTGTATATATTTAATTGTTTTCATTTCACACTGTTCATACTGTCAACACTGTTTATACCATGTACAGATGGGTGACAAATTAAATGAAAAACCAGCATAAAGCCACTTAGTAAGATGTTGGGCCACCACATGCTGCAAGAACAGCCACAATGCACCTTGGCATTGATTTTACAAGTCTTTGTAACTCTCCGGCACATCATTCTTTCAAAAGTTATACCCTCATTTGGTGTTTTGATGATGGCGGTGGAGAGCTATGTCTGACACGGCGGTCCAAAATGTCTCATAGGTGTTCAATTAGGTTGAGATCTGGTGACTACAAAGCATATGATTAACATAATTTTCATGCTCATCAAACAATTCAGTAATCTCTCGTGCCTATGGATGGGGGAACTGAGTACCCCAGGACTGAGTCCTAAAACCAGGAAATCACTTAAAGGAGCTATATGTCAGAAATCTAAAGCAAATAGTCATAAAGTCCTCCTAATATGTCACAGAGACTAAGGAATAATGTTCATATAACATACTGATCTCACCAACAACAATAGTACAGCCAGAATATTCGCATTTAAAAAAAATTTTTACGGTCCGCAAATCATGTTTATGTTTTGAATTTGTGTTTTGGCCTGTTGCGCCACCCACTACCGTCTACTAGTCACGCAGTCAGTAGAGTCACAGCATCAGTTACAGTTACGAATGAGCTACAGCAGCACGGCAAGCAGCATTAGCATTGTCCCAGTACATAGCATTAGCAGTCTCCTCAGCTGTATCCCGGCAGCAGCGTTAGCAGCAGAGAAGCCGGACTTGCTCGAACGGTCCGCTGGAAAACCGAAGATCAAGGACGTGGCGACGCGGCCCTGCCACGGCAGCCTCCCGTGGGCAAACAGATTAGATGTCTGAAAAAACGTCTGTGGTTAGGACAAACTTAAGAAACATTCATGTTTTGTGCTAAGACATAATACAGGTCAGTAAATACCTCACTTGTGAATTTTGACGGGTTTATGTGTCTAAAAAAAAGGTGGTTGCTAACAAGCGACTTAATGAGACAGCAGAACGTCATCACGCTGAGGTGTGGCTCATTTCCAGCCCAATGTTAGCTTTCTCCTTCTGGTGATTGCATTTAAACTTCAATAATCAAAAAAGTGGTGTTAATTTGTGAAGATTATTTTGCTGAACAAACCATGCAAATATAATAAACATTTGTTTCGTTTCTACAATAACCCAATGGGTGTTTGGATGAGGGCGCGAGGGCAACGCTTACTTCCTCGTCAGCCAACAGAAAAACGTCATCCCTTGAGCACTTTATTGTCATCCCACTAATTAATTTAGGTTTTTCCTTTAATTTGACACCCCTGTGTATTTTAATAGATATTCTTAACTACCCCTCGCTGTTTGTTCCTTGTATAACCTCTTTACACGTTTACATTACTTTGGACTGCTTTTCGCCTCCGGTTGGATGCTAAACTGAATTTTAATGTCTTAATAACAAAATGATTAGTATGGTTTCTGAACAAAAAACTTTGAGGGACTTCAACTCATGCTCTGTACCAAATAACATAGAGGTCCCTTTAAGGAAAAAGTCATTTTCATTTTACTTATCATGTCTTACTGCTCCAAAAAAACAAGGAAACCCATTCTAAAATTGTGTCGACAATAAACCCTGTCAATGATTTTCTTCATTTAAATTTTAAGTAGACACTTACACCCTTTGTTCCTCAGAAGATGAAACCATTGACCATGGTTTTTAAATGTCCTCATATAAACTTGTTTTGGTCTGATATTTACAACTGGCTGTCAATAAACATGGATAATATACGGTCATTTAGTTACATTGCTATAGTTTGTTACGGACAACCAAACACTTCAGATAGTGTTAATCTTGTGTTTAATTTGGGTAAATATCATTACTTGTAAGTGGAAAGTAGGTACTCCCATTTTCACTGTATTTACAAATAACTGCCAACTGTTAAGTCACTAAATACAGTACAGGCCAAAAGTTTGGACACACCTTCTCATTCAATGCATTTTCTTTATTTTCATGACTATTTACATTGTAGATTCTCACTGAAGGCATCAAAACTATGAATGAACACATGTGGAGTTATGTACTTAACAAAAAAAGGTGAAATAACTGAAAACATGTTTTATATTCTAGTTTCTTCAAAATAGCCACCCTTTGCTCTGATTACTGCTTTGCACACTCTTGGCATTCTCTCTATGAGCTTCAAGAGGTAGTCACCTGAAATGGTTTTCCAACAGTCTTGAAGGAGTTCCCAGAGGTGTTTAGCACTTGTTGGCCCCTTTGCCTTCACTCTGTGGTCCAGCTCACCCCAAACCATCTCGATTGGGTTCAGGTCCGGTGACTGTGGAGGCCAGGTCATCTGCCGCAGCACTCTCCTTCTTGGTCAAATAGCCCTTACACAGCCTGGAGGTGTGTTTGGGGTCATTGTCCTGTTGAAAAATAAATGATCGTCCAACTAAACGCAAACCGGATGGGATGGCATGTCGCTGCAGGATGCTGTGGTAGCCATGCTGGTTCAGTGTGCCTTCAATTTTGAATAAATCCCCAACAGTGTCACCAGCAAAACACCCCCACACCATCACACCTCCTCCTCCATGCTTCACAGTGGGAACCAGGCATGTGGAATCCATCCGTTCACCTTTTCTGCGTCTCACAAAGACACGGCGGTTGGAACCAAAGATCTCAAATTTGGACTCATCAGACCAAAGCACAGATTTCCACTGGTCTAATGTCCATTCCTTGTGTTTCTTGGCCCAAACAAATCTCTTCTGTTTGTTGCCTCTCCTTAGCAGTGGTTTCCTAGCAGCTATTTGACCATGAAGGCCTGATTGGCGCAGTCTCCTCTTAACAGTTGTTCTAGAGATGGGTCTGCTGCTAGAACTCTGTGTGGCATTCATCTGGTCTCTGATCTGAGCTGCTGTTAACTTGCCATTTCTGAGGCTGGTGACTCGGATGAACTTATCCTCAGAAGCAGAGGTGACTCTTGGTCTTCCTTTCCTGGGTCGGTCCTCATGTGTGCCAGTTTGGTTGTAGCGCTTGATGGTTTTTGCGACTCCACTTGGGGACACATTTAAAGTTTTTGCAATTTTCCGGACTGACTGACCTTCATTTCTTAAAGTAATGATGGCCACTCGTTTTTCTTTAGTTAGCTGATTGGTTCTTGCCATAATATGAATTTTAACAGTTGTCCAATAGGGCTGTCGGCTGTGTATTAACCTGACTTCTGCACAACACAACTGATGGTCCCAACCCCATTGATAAAGCAAGAAATTCCACTAATTAACCCTGATAAGGCACACCTGTGAAGTGGAAACCATTTCAGGTGACTACCTCTTGAAGCTCATGGAGAGAATGCCAAGAGTGTGCAAAGCAGTAATCAGAGCAAAGGGTGACTATTTTGAAGAAACTAGAATATAAAACATGTTTTCAGTTATTTCACCTTTTTTTGTTAAGTACATAACTCCACATGTGTTCATTCATAGTTTTGATGCCTTCAGTGAGAATCTACAATGTAAACAGTCATGAAAATAAAGAAAACGCATTGAATGAGAAGGTGTGTCCAAACTTTTGGCCTGTACTGTATGTAAAATTAAATAGTAAAGCTAAGAAACTGAATACATCTATATCTTTGTCCTTGCTCTTTTAATGTATTGCATTGCATGCTCTTTATTGCTCTTTATTTGTTTACCTGATGTTTCTTTGTTTTTGTTGCCTTTTCTTTGAGAAGGCATTTTTTCACTCTTGATTTTTAATAACCTATAATATTACCTTTTTTGTTCTTTTTTGTAGCCTATTTGATTGTGTTGTGGCAGAATCTCCACCACTGCTGCTAAATTCTGTTTTGTGTTTGTACAGTTGTTCTCCAACCTGTCCTGAAGGCTGCAGTTGTCTTGTGTTGGGAAAAAAAATCTGTCATGAAAATCTGTCATGACAAGCAGAACCTGACATAATCTAGTCCATTTATTTCTCACGGGCATTTTTCTTTTAACACTTACTGTGTTGATGCTAAAGTATTCCTCATAGTTTTTCTTTCAATTTTCAAAATAAATTGTTAGCTACATCCCGTTTAGCTCGTGTCTAACCGTGCCTCGTTTGACCGCTACAACAATTCCTCCACAAAATAAGAATATAACTCGTTGTAATGTATAATGATACACGTGAACCCTACATATGGACACACACTGTCGGATAAAAGAATCGTTTGCCTAACTACATCGTGTATAAACGGACGAAGCTTTCGATTTGGGCCATGCGGTCATTCACAATGATTGTGAAATACGGATAACAAAGCAGGAAGTAGGGCTGACTCTCTATAACCTTATCAAAGATACTCTGCGTCATTGGTGGACCGTTGAGGAAAGAGTCCAAGACTCGACGTCTGATTGGCTGCTTTGCCGGCCATATATAAGGCTCAGCTAACGGTGCCATCCTCCCTTTCCCTTCTCATACCGGCAAGGACAAGTCAACCTCGCCGCTGCCCATTTCAACATCTAAACTCATCTTCGGTTCACGAGTTCGGTAAGTTTTTCTTGGATTAGTCACAAATAATATATTTATACAGTCCCCACATCCCTCATGGATTCCTGTAATGGCGTTGGTAGCTTTATCCTTCTGCTCACTCCCTGTCGGTAACGTTTTTTACTGACATACTCAGTTGATTTTGGGTTTTTATCCCTGGTGCAGAGTGTAAACGATGTAGATGTTAACAGTGTATATGATTGTAATTGCTATGCTTGTAACAAAGCTGTACACACGAGCATCTGCCACCATGAGGCACTAAGCGGAGTGGGGAGGGAGCGTGGGGGGAAGGGATTCTGAGACGTTCCAGAATGTTCTCGAACAAACGGTGTCGAGCTAGCCTGAATGGATAGACTTCCGGCTGATTTTTTTTTTTTTTTTCAGAACAAAAGTGTTTTTTAATCGCCATGGGCCGTAAACTGTTTATATGCTGCCTTGCAGTCAAGCTTTTCCAGTTGAATTTGTTGATTGGTTTATTCATTACACGCTTGAAGACAATTGCTGCTGTATTTTTCCATTTCCGGTTTTATCTCCGGCTGAGGAAAACTTGATGTCTCATTGTCACGTGGCCAGAACTAGCGCCATGCGCTAATAATGGCTGATCCTTTGCAGCCTGATTAGGCCTTAGCTCTAACGCTATAAAGCGCTTGCTGCTTTATTGTTGGGATGGGAATTATTATTTTGATACTGTTTTTAAACCATTTTGTTTCCCTGCATAACACTACAGGAAAATAGATTCCCACTGGGCGGCCAAGTCACTGAGGTCAAAAGTGGCCTAAAATCGTTTTAACATCAGAGCAATTGTTTATATATTATATATTTGATTTAGCCTTAACTTGATGGTGCCCTGTCTGTCTGTCTGTCTATCTGTCTATCTGTCTATCTGTCTATCTATCTGTCTATCTGTCTATCTATCTGTCTATCTGTCTATCTGTCTATCTATCTATCTATCTATCTATAATCATTCATTATTTTAACACCTTAAGTTTCAGTGCTATGACATGGTAACTAACTATAGCAAAAACTGCATGTGTTTTGAAGTTGTCACAATAGGAGCCTGTTAAAGTGAAGTCAAATGAGTAATTCTGAACTTAATATAGTAGAAGTGCTATGATTTATTGGTCAGTCGACTTTTAAATTGATTACCAACTAATCTGATGATTTTAATTGTTTTGAGTGTTCCTTAGAGTCAAAACTTTATGATTTCTAGCTTTTTAAACATGAACTTTAAGCCTCCTCACAGTAAACTAATTATTTTGGGTTGCATATTGTGTAGATAAAACCCAAGAAATTCAGATTAATCAACTGAAATAATCGTCAGTTGCAGTCCCGGTATTCAGCTCCTTCATATTTAAGTTTTAATTGCTATTTGCAGATCAGTATCATGGGCTGAAATCTTTTTGGCTGACACAAGCTTTTAACTGTTAAGTTGCACTGAATCAATAACATTGTCAATTTTCCTTTGTCTATAGGAAACATGTCTAAGGGACCAGCAGTTGGCATCGATCTTGGGACCACCTACTCCTGTGTTGGTGTGTTCCAGCATGGCAAAGTTGAAATCATCGCCAATGACCAGGGCAACAGGACCACACCCAGCTATGTGGCCTTCACAGATTCCGAGAGGCTGATCGGCGATGCAGCCAAGAATCAGGTTGCCATGAACCCCACCAACACAGTTTTTGGTAAGAATTAAGTCATTTAGATTAAATGATGATACTGTATAAAATTAGATATACACTCACTTGCTGAAAACCAGGAACATGTTTGATGTAATACATGTTTGTCATGTCTCAAAGTCCGACCCTACCTGGTGATCATAAAGTGACCGGCACCTTTGCCAATGGCTGCCTATCAGCTGTAACTCTTAACATGAGACACAAATGATAGAAGCAGGTTTTTAGATGACCCCAGTAAAGCATTTCCTCACTATGATGACGATTTTCCTGCCATTCGTAGTTTCCACCAGAGGTTGAAAAAACCAAAGATGGCCAAATCCTTCCTTGGATGTCTGAGTGATGCTCTCATTAGAAGCCTACATTAAAGCAGATTTCTTTTGATTGTTAAAACAAGCTGTCTTTTGCAGATGCCAAACGACTGATTGGGCGCAGGTTTGACGACACAGTGGTGCAGTCAGATATGAAGCACTGGCCGTTCACTGTCATCAATGACAACACTCGCCCCAAAGTTCAAGTTGAGTACAAGGGCGAGTCAAAGTCCTTCTACCCAGAGGAGATCTCATCTATGGTGCTGACTAAGATGAAGGAGATTGCTGAAGCCTACCTCGGAAAAGTATGTAATCTGGCATAGATCATGACAGAACCCTCCTAACGTTGATGTAAATTATGCTAATGTTTGCCTTGTTTTCTCTTTCAGACTGTCAACAATGCTGTAATTACGGTACCCGCCTACTTCAATGACTCCCAGCGCCAGGCCACGAAGGATGCTGGCACAATCTCTGGCCTCAATGTTCTGCGTATCATTAATGAACCAACTGCTGCTGCCATCGCCTATGGGTTGGACAAGAAGGTAGAAAACGATAAACAATTCCATTTTAATACTTGAATGATGTCCAGTGTATTGGACAATATTTAGGAAGGTCATCATAAATGACTACTTTTGGAAAATGTTAACACTATCTTAATTTCAGGTTGGGTCTGAAAGGAACGTCCTCATCTTTGATCTTGGTGGTGGCACCTTTGATGTGTCCATCTTGACCATCGAGGATGGCATCTTTGAGGTCAAGTCCACAGCAGGAGATACACATCTTGGTGGGGAAGATTTCGACAACCGCATGGTCAACCACTTCATTGCTGAATTCAAGCGCAAGTACAAGAAGGACATCAGTGACAACAAGAGAGCCGTCCGTCGTCTGCGCACCGCTTGTGAGAGGGCAAAGCGCACACTGTCTTCCAGCACCCAGGCCAGCATTGAAATCGACTCTCTGTACGAGGGAGTTGACTTCTACACCTCAATCACCAGGGCTCGTTTTGAGGAGCTCAATGCTGACCTGTTCCGTGGCACCTTGGACCCTGTGGAGAAGTCGCTCCGTGACGCCAAGATGGATAAAGGGCAGATCCATGACATCGTGTTGGTCGGTGGCTCAACCCGTATCCCCAAGATCCAGAAGCTGCTCCAGGATTTCTTCAATGGAAAGGAGCTCAACAAGAGCATCAATCCAGATGAAGCTGTGGCCTACGGAGCTGGTAAGTCTTAAGCCAGATGGATGCATGCACCAGTTTATTGCCCTCTCTGTTGGCTTTCACCGTAAGAGCAGCACAGCTGTAGCAGCTGGAGGACATGGGCCTTAATGACATACATTAGAGTTTCTATCTTCAAAACTGTCATAATGTCTAACAAATGCTTGTTTTTACAGCTGTCCAGGCTGCCATCCTGTCTGGAGACAAGTCTGAGAATGTCCAAGACCTGCTGCTTCTTGATGTCACCCCTCTGTCCCTGGGTATTGAGACCGCTGGAGGTGTCATGACTGTCCTGATCAAACGAAACACCACCATTCCTACCAAGCAGACTCAGACCTTCACCACCTACTCTGACAACCAGCCTGGTGTGCTCATCCAGGTAAGCACACAATTCATTATACATGTCCTTCAGTTTCGCAGTGATGACGTTTATTCCTGCCATTCGTAGTTTCCACCAGAGGTCGCAAGACCAAAGATGGCCATGACCTTCCTTGGATGTCTGAGCGAAATAAAGTTGTCAGAATTGTAGACATAGTTGTCAAAATTCTCTGCTGAACCCTGAATACTTCCTACAGGTCTATGAGGGTGAGCGTGCTATGACCAAGGACAACAACCTGCTGGGCAAGTTTGAGCTGACAGGCATCCCTCCTGCTCCCCGTGGTGTTCCCCAGATCGAGGTGACCTTTGATATTGATGCCAATGGTATCATGAATGTCTCTGCTGTAGACAAGAGCACTGGCAAGGAGAACAAGATCACCATCACCAATGACAAGGGTGAGTTTTTTATTTTTTTTTTATCTTAAACCCACTCTTTATACTGTGACACAAATTTGACAATTTCTGTCATTTGTTCTCAGGTCGTCTCAGCAAGGAGGACATTGAACGCATGGTCCAGGAAGCTGAGAAGTACAAGGCTGAAGACGATGTCCAGCGTGACAAGGTGTCTGCTAAGAACGGCCTGGAGTCGTACGCTTTCAACATGAAGTCGACTGTGGAGGATGAAAAACTTGCTGGCAAGATAAGTGAAGACGACAAGCAGAAGATTTTGGACAAGTGCAATGAGGTCATCAGCTGGCTGGACAAGAATCAGGTAAGTCTGTCTTTGCAGTTTTTCCCTTTTTTTTTTTTTTTTTTTTTTTTTTTTTTTTTGGTCATGACCTAATTGGCCAGAACACTAAAATGTCCTTGTTTTGCAGACTGCCGAGAAGGATGAATATGAACATCAACAGAAGGAGCTGGAGAAGGTGTGCAACCCCATCATCACTAAGCTGTACCAGAGTGCTGGTGGCATGCCCGGTGGTATGCCAGAGGGCATGCCTGGTGGCTTCCCTGGAGCTGGTGGCGCTGCTCCTGGCGGTGGATCCTCCGGACCAACCATTGAGGAGGTCGATTAAACAATCCCCGCCTCATCCACTACTCCTAAGATGTTTTCTAAGAAAGGAACCCTCTTATAGCACAAGTTACAACAAGCTTAAGAGTGCAACTTAAAGAAATAAAAAGTGGGTTCAGGGATCACAATTATTGCATGGTTTGCGACACACCTGGGAACAACTTGTAGTGGGCACAACTGAGCTGTTGGTTCATGTCTGGTTAATTGTTTTGTATACTGAGATGTCACTGCCTTGACAATAAAAATCTTGTTAACCCTCTGCCAAACTGTCTTTCTTAGGCTCTGCAGAGCCCTTCAACTTCAAGGTGATAATACACTAGCAGTTAAAATTGGGACATTAGTGTATTCAGTTTGTAGAATGGTTGCGCTATTGATCCCTTTTCACTAGTAAGGGTCTTGAAGGGGATTCAGATATTGGTGTGCTGAGATACAGAAGTTCTACAGGAATTTATGACAAAGTAACCATAGATATTACAGGCAATGCAGACGACGCATGATGTGAAAAACAAACCACCCAGAGTGAATACATAAATGGTTAGATGGCGACATCTACTGGTTAAAGCGGCTGCCTTTCACCATCCCAGCTGAAGATGTATGCTGGTGGAGCATGACGTCAGTAAAATGTCCGACCATTGTGCCAGAAACAACATTTGCTTAATTGAAGTATTTTTCGGTACGTATACAATATTTCAAAGATGAGGAACGGGACGCATGCAGCAAGAGTGAAGTAGTATTTCAGATTGTGGCTGAGCTATAACCAAAACGAAAGGCACCGGTTTTATTAAAAATTTTATTCCATACGGGTGTTCCATGTCAGGTACTATGAGTCATTTCTTGAATGTATGACCTAACGATTAGAGTAAAAACGGAGCCATTCATCCTAAGTAAACTTTTTTCTGGCTGTGATAAAATGTCCGATACACAAACACACCTGTAGTGTAATACTTGTGACCCCTTGTTGGAAAAAAAAGTCGGAGCCCCCAAAGGGGCACTTGAAGGCAACACGTATGCATCGGCGTTTCTATGGTTGCAGTGGTTTACAGAGTACTGACGGAAACAGGTGTGTCTGAACAAGTTCATTTACTTTTTTTTTCCCTTTATGTTTAATTAGCACGATACATTTCGTGCTGTTTTCATTGTCACTGTGAATACAAGAAACGCAGTGGATATTTTTAAGTAGTTAAACTGGAGTTTCGTTGGTTTTTACCCCAACGCTAGCGTCGTTTAGCAAAACATGCGATAGCTACTAAGCTAGTTGACAGATGACTTTTCTACTAACGCTAACTTTGGGTTGCGATACATTGTTAAGCGATATCGAGACTGTTGTCGAGACAATTGACAACAGTGTTCAACAGTTATCGTTTTCTTTTATCTTTATTCCAGGGGAAAAAAATACACACCTATTTTTCTTTCAATTTCACACAACTGCCAGGTAAGTGACGATCTCAGGGGGTGTCCTGGAAAACAATGGATGCTTTCATTTCGCTCATTTAGCCCAATTGAAATTAATGTAGACTATAAGAATGGTGTTCTTGATCAGTTTTTCTCACTGTTATCTAATGGGATGAAAGTTGGCGTCATGTGTAGCCTATTCCTTAAACACCTTTCATGTGCACACACTGTGATCTGGTCAATATCGGTAAATTTCCCTTTGTATTTATTGTCTTATGTCTGAATCGTTAATGTGATGGTTCACTTTTACACTGTGATCTGTAGCCTATAGTTAGGCTTAAGCTTCTAACTATCATAATCTTTTTCACCTGTTTTTGCTGTTGAGTTTGACATCCTGGATGTAGCCTATCCTTTAAACACGTTATAGACCCCTCTGTCTGCTTCTCTCTTGAATTGCTTCTTCGCTTTTTCAAAAATGTGATACTATTTTTTTAGGGAGTGTAGTTAGTAGGCTCCATAAGATAAGATGAGATAAGATAAGATAAGATAAGAAGATAAGATAAGATAAGATAAGCTTTATTAATCCCACACTTGGGAGATTCACATGTCACAGCAGCTCAAAGCACAGGCAGAAAAAGAGGGTGACAATGTATACTTGGATAAAAAAAAAAAAAAGATTAAGTAAGTAGGCACTAAAGTGAATTAACTGTACACAAAACTATTTACAATATATACATAATATATTTGTAGATGTGGAATATTGCACAGAGTATATGTAAATTGCACAGTCTTAGCTAGCTCTGACACATTGAAGAACCAACACAAATAGGCAGGGCTTGAAAGAAGGGTCAGTTAATGGGGAAAGATGTTCTAGATGACACTGAGAGCACCCAGGGAATGTTCTGGATACATACATTCCATACACTCTATGGGTCCAGACTTTATTAAACCCTATGACATCACAAATTTGAGACTTATTTCCATGGTCTAGTAAAGTTCAATCAATATTTGTGAACATGAGCGACTCTGTCAAAGCCAGAAACCAGAGAAGTATCATAATGGAATTCTTCATTCAGGTGGTGATCCTCTTTATTGGTCCAGGACAAGCCTCATAAACAGGTTATTCATGTCCATGTAATCACACTTAAAATTAATGATGGCAGAAAACCATTAAGGTGTTTCAGTTGCAGGGGCCTGGTATTGTGCAAACCACAGCTTTACTGGAACACTGTGATAAAATGGAGCCATAGTCAGTGTCACTGTACTTATTCCTACTGTGACAAGTCAAAATGTCTGCTTTGAAAAAGGCAGATTGACAATTTCTTGTGTTAGTTTCCAGCACTGACTAATGTGTTGAGCATATTCCAGGTGGCACTGAGAAATCTGTAAAGAAAGTGACTGTACAACCAGTACTTCATATATCTTGTGCTTGGCTGCAGAAATGAAGCTGAACTGTTCCTATTTGGCTGGTGAAACAAGTTTCTTGAACATTAAAACTGTGTACAAAAGATGAATCAAAAAACTGCCAGTACTCTTACACTTGAGACAATACTGACAAATGTTGTGTAGGAATTCAATGACTCATTTAAGTTTACATTGTACGCCTGGGTTATTTCTGACTTTTTTTTTGTGGAGTTGTCATAAAGGTGTCAAGAATTATAAGATATGAAAGTACCTACAGCAGATTTGCCAGCTGGAATATTTTGATGAATCCTATCTTTGACTTAGACTTTTCCCAGACAGGTGTGTGCAGTTCAAAGCTATGAAATAAATACATGAATGCTCAACATACTTGCTCCTTTCACAGCCTGCTGTTCATCTTGTACAATAAAGCTGTCTTTTTGTGTTTGTTGGTTGCAGTGTTGGTGTGGACAGTGTTTTCCTGCTGAAACCTTCTCCAGTTACATTTTGATGACCACATAGATGATCAGATCTTCGTGAAGCAGACTGTTCACCTTCAATGTGAGCATGGATAAAGAAGTCAAACATGATGAGATATGTAAAGTGTTGAACACTGAGCAAAAGAAGCATCCTTCTCTGGGACAAACAGTTCTGGCCAAGCCTTGGGACTCTGTGGAGTCAGACACAGAGAGCTTGGCCCAAGAGAGAGTTTACCAAAAGCAGCTACAAATGCGTATTGGCCACCATGACCAAATTAAATACATACAGCCTCAAAAGGAGAACACTGACAGCTTACAGCTGGGAGAGGAAGAGGATGACAATTCAGATGATGATGAAACTGAAGATCTTCAGGTTTATGATAGCCTTGATGTAGCAACACACCCCCATGCCAAAAGGAACCCCAGCCTCTTACAGACAGAATATTTGGACACACAAATAGATGAAAGACAAGAAACAAGGTAAGTTAAACATTTTTTCTGTTGGGCATTTGAGGTTGCAATTCAGTAATTGCTTAAAAGTAACATCAGGGCATATACCAGCATTAAATAGCTGTGGTTAGAAGTGTGTTTTGTTGTACATGAAAGGACACCTAGTATTGATATCAAGCTGTAACAGACACACTGAAAGTACATTTCTATATCACTGCAGCAAACTTCAGAAAACTTCAGTAAAACAAAGATCTAGGCTTGTTTTTAAGATATGTAAATAAACTCCATGAAGACCAAAAACCAGCAATGTTTTAGTTTGTCATTATGCAATTCTAGAGAAAGATGGTTCATTGTTGAGTCTCACTTCGTTGAGTCAAATGCTGAAGCTTTGGGTTGGTAGTCGGACTGAACCACCACCACTAAAGGCCAAAACACACTGGCTGCAAAGCTGCGTGTCAAAAAATGCCTATTATTTTTCAATGTACAACCCCACACCAATGGCAGCTAGACGCATGTCGGCCCTCCTGGACGCACCACCCAGTGGCACTTCACGCCACAGTCGTATTTACAGCCTTGCCACCCTGGAATTAAATGCATTTGCTTGTACATACCAGCTCCGGCTCTTTTTCTGTCCTCCTATGGCAGCTTGACTCCTCTCCTCACATTGATGCATAAAGAGAACTCTGTAGCTGTTGCTGTGTCTTGTGTGTGATAAAGAATGGATGAGGAGAGACTCGTTGAGGTCAAGAAATATTCTGAGCTAAACGACCCACAGTCCCATCATTATAAAAACAATGGCCGTGTTTTCAGCTTCAGCGTCAGTATGTGAGGACCTGTGTGTGTGTTCATAGTAATGAAAGAACACGTTTATGGAGCCAGGATATTGAGTTTAGATTTTGGCACTGAAAACAAAACCTGAACTGAAAAAGGAAACATTGGCAGTGACATGCAGGTATTGGCACAAGGGGTAGGCAGATGAGGCCATATGAAGCTTTAGGGCTTTCTTTTTATTTGTGCAGAAAATTATTCGGAGCTTTACTTAGGCTGTTTACAGCACTTCGCATTTTCAGAAATGTAGGTATTTCATGGTATAAGTGTGGGACTTTATGATACGGGGCGTAATTTTGGCAATTGCTTAAGCTGGAGACAGACATGAGAGCAGAGCAGAATAAAGTCTCACAGAGTAGAGCAGACAGTGATGTCACCCACAGAGCAATGCCTAGAAATTTATTAAAAGTACATTTTTCATTTAAATACGCTGGCCCGATGGAACAACTGGCCGATGGTAGTAATTTGCTCGAGATAACTTATCACTGGCCCAGGGACGGGCCTTAGGGCAATCCTTTTTGTTGGACTCTGCATAAACACATTTGTTGTAAATATAGGAATTGTTATTACGCAACAAACAAGTCAAACCCACAAAGCATGGGCTGACAGATGAGGAATGGAAGATGCTTTGCTGAAAACACAACATTCACATGCAGTGTTGCACAATGTAGAGATGTAGAGAGTAAAAATGATTTCATTCATTATAAAGCCAAAGTGGGACAAATTATATGAGTTAATTCAGATAATTAATAGGAAACATTGCCCTGATATAAAATATTTTTTTCTGCCACTAAATTATTGGTGTAACTTCAGTTTCCACTGTGGTAGGAAAATGATTTTCAGTATCATACTTATGATTATGCCTTTCTAATGTACACTGTCATATTTCTCAGTTATTCTCCTCTCTTCTTATCCCACTAATGTGCCAAGCACAAAGTTTCACTGCAAGCCTTTCAAAACTGTCAAACTGAATAAAGCACTGAAGCACCAGTGAGGTTTGAAGCTTTGCACATCATCAGTCATGAGGTTTTCCTCATTTGACACAAGCTACGACGCAGTGTTTTGAAATTATGCACTTCACAGCTGTTCACAGCTTCAGAGCGTCAGTACAATCTGACCATTTTTAATTGGCACTGAAAAAACACACTGAAAAATAAAACACAGTCATTAAAAAAATCTTTTCAAGCTACCTATAAAGAATGAATGTAGCATGTCACTCTTCCTGAACCTGTCGTCCACTATGAAGTCTCTGGCATGACCACACATCTACGGCAGTGGCTTCCATATTTGCTGGCAGAATCAGAGATATGGAGTGGGAGCTCCAGGTTGCCGTTGCTATAGATGTGCGGTCATGTCAGAGACTAAAGGGGGGGACAACAGGGTCAAGAGTTATCTCTCTTCTTTGTATGCAGAAGATATGGAAATCACACTCTCCTCGCCTCCTCTACTCAGACCTTCCTTTTTACATTGTAACAGTGAGAGGGCATTGAAACTGAAACGCACCATCACTGGGTAGAAACTTACAGCATGAAAAAAGACTGACATGAGGAAAAGAATAAGAATATTGTCATTAAAAAACACATTAAAATGAAAAAAGAAAAAAAAAATCATTGAAATAAAATAATACAATTAGATTTAAGTGCATGGAAGTGTGTTACATTAGCCAGTACTTTTTTTACACTGCCAAATTTTATTTCTTTTTTTCTCTGCTTACGTTTTTATTGAGTTTTGACAGATATATCAACAGTATGAATACAGTGACACAAAAATAATACAAAGCGATACACAAACCAAAAAAAAAAATAAAGTAACAATAATTGGTTGTCTGGGGCAGTTTCAGTATTTAAATAAGTGGCTTCAAGTTAGGCATTCTTTTAATTGGTGTCATGTGTCATATATATATATCATATATCACATATTTTTTTAACGTATTCTCTTTAACTCTCAAAACTTTTCCATCACAAAAACTTCTTGGACAGTTTCGAAATTTACTTTGAGCCAGTGTTTGGTCATAGCTTTCTTACTCATTTCAAGTAAAACTTTAGTTAAGTAAATATCTTCTCTCATCACAACACCTTTAATGTTGCCGAGATACAAGATACAAGATCACAAGGCAGGTATTTGGGATTTCAGATCCCAAAACATTTGTAACAGCCACATTAACATTTTCCCAGTATGACCTGATCTTTGGACAGTTCCAAAAAATATACGAGTGGTCAACCTCCATGCTCCCACACAGCCTCCAACATTGTTGCTGTGTACTAAACTGCCTGCTTTTTATTTTGGGTGTCACGAAAAAGCGGGTTGAATTCTTCCAGCAGAATTCCCTCCACACTAGTGAGTTTGTGGGTATACATTGCATCTCACGCATTTGATACTAATTTTCTTCTATTTTTGAATCTTTAACTCTGCTTCACGTTTGGCTTATATGTATAGTGTTGAGTCCCCCCATACTTCCCCCCAAAGGTAGAAAGCAGAGATGACCAGAGAACCCTTCCGTTTGTATGCCTCCACAATCACCTCAGTCACATTTTTTTAAGTTTCCTCTGGTTCTGACCTCAACTCTTTTGAGAAATAGTCCCTTAACTGCATGTACCTAAAAAAGTATTCATTTTCCAGACCATGCTTTATCTTTAGCTCTTAGAAGCTCATGAATTTGCCATTTTCTGAAACAGTACACATTGCTGTCATGCCTTTTTGTGCCCATTGCTTAAATGTTCATTAATACATCCCTGGCTTAAACAGAATCATATGCAAACCACCTTAGTGTGTGAACCCCTCTTTTTAATATGTGTTTTTTCACAATAACATTCCATATTTCTAAAGTAAATGCTACTATTGGATCCATTGCATGTCTCAGAGCTTCCGACAAATATTTGTCTGCCAAATTTTATTTTCGATGCCAAAATCTAAAGTCAGTATCCTTGTTCCCTACCATGTCACCTAGGTCATTCAGAGACTTCTTTACAGAAGAGAACGCTGTGCAATGGTTCAGCCAGACTGAAGAAGAGAAACTGGAAGCTTAGCAATAAAATATGTGCAGATTTAAATAGGAACAGATTATAGTGTCTACAGCACAATATTTCAGGGGTGCAGATGGGATTTTTGAACTGGGGGGGACCAAGCTGTCAGCAAATGATTCCAACTCAATTAGTTATTTTGTGTAAATACATATATATATATATATATATATATATATATATATATATATATATATATATATATATATATATGTATTTACACAAAATAACTATTAGTTATTTAGTTATTTTGTGTAAATACATACATATATATATATATATATATATATATATATATATATATATATATATATATATATATGTATTTACACAAAATAACTAATTGAGTATATAATTGAGTAATATATATATATATATATATATATATGTATTTACACAAAATAACTAATTGAGTGAATCTGCTTAATAACTGAAGCTGAAATAAACATTAGAATCGTGAGTTTTCTGATTGAATGAACATTGGTAAACAAAGGCCTACCTGATCAACACTAGCCATACATGATCAAACTGTTGCTGCTTACTAAAATAACATTATACATAGAAATAACAACATTAAAGATATTCACTTACAGCCTAGAATGCTGTTATTTTACATTTAGCCTACTTCAGGTAAATCCAAATGCCTTCTTATTATTGTCAGACTAGCTACTCAGCATTAGGCTACAAAACAAATATTTATTTTAGGCTATAAAACAAATACAAATATATCCCCCCCGTCCCCAGTGCCATCTACGCGCATGCGATATTTCCTATAACAAACTGGAACTAACAGGCAAAATGTTGATTTTGCAAAGGTATTCTTCAGACATCACAATAAAACAAAGTCTATAGGATTAGCACTAGTAGAATTGGATCAGGGAATATTAGCTGAACATATCATGGACTGAGAAATCATAATTAAAACCTATTCAAGTTAACCACGTAGACGACAGAAGGCCCAAAGAAAAACGGACAAACTTGATTTTTAAAGCCCAGTTGCACCATTGTGATTTAATAATGATCAAAGGTCTCTGATGCTTTTCTGGGCTGAAAAACAAATTGAAATTTGAAGGGTATTTTGGGGAAAAAGGTTCCTACACTATTCTTCTCTGTCATGCAACACTAGGGGACATCAACTAAATGGAAGTTGTTTTTTAATAGCCATTATTGAAGGAAAACAGCATAGGCCTATAACAAGTGATTCCAAACTTTTAAATAGTAGAGTACATCAGACTTTGATTCGCACAGAATTCTTGTTAATTTTAGTCTTTAATCTAACGTGTTGACAAAAACAGAAGTGAAGAATATACCCTGACTTATCTTTAAGTAACTCTATAGTACATGTATCTGTTTCTCATGTAGCATTCTGCAGTTTGGCCAGTAGATGGCAGTATGTGATGGTAGTGGCACCTGCAGTCTTTATTTCTTGGTGAAAAAAAATATATATAGAAAATAAGTCTTTGTTATGTTTGATCATGTTATTGGCTGTGTAGCCTTGTGCATCACAATAATTCTATAAACATGTGGCATTATATAAACTATTCACCATGATGAGAGTTGTGCCCGACCTTGTTCAATTTGCCTATTGAACTGGACTGTCACTTTCACTGTCTGTGACAAATTAATTGAAATTAAGCAGATAATAGTGCTGCTTAGATAGAATACAACAAGGTGAATGGCAGCAACAATCAGACCTTTTACTTTTAAACAGTACACAGATGATAAAAGATAAATAGCCCTCATTCATCACTTAACAATGAAGTGGTGTCAGTTATTTAATGAGATGCAGGCACCGATGGTACATTGTAGTGAGAACGGCCTAATTCAGGTGCTTTCAGAATAACAGCTTTCATTTGAGGGAAATTAGATTTTTGTTTTGTTTGGGTGGATCACAATAAGTGGTCACTCGTGGTCCATTAACAAGGATCATTGTTGCTGCAAAGGAGATCTCTCTTTCTCTCTTTTGAGGGAGCAGAGGTAGGCATCTATGGTGAGAACAACACCACATCTGTTTTTGCACTCTTGTCGACTCGTACCCTTGTTTCCCCCTCTCTTTCTGGCAGACACAGCCTGATAGTTATTTCCCTCCAAAATAGAAAAGGGGCATTCTCAATTTTCCCGTCATTAACCTGCACGGATTGATGCCCACCAAGTGTGGGTCCGCTTCCAAAGTACATTGTTTCAGAGGAAAATGACCGTGACATATTCTCACAAAAGGCTCCATTTCATAGAGCCAAGGCAGTGGATACAGTCCCATTCCCATCATGTTCTCATAGTCCTCGCTGCTGCCTCCTCAAAGCGGATAAGCCTTTTCAAACATTGCTATTGCATAGTTTACAAACCCAATGGGCATTCCTCATTCAAGCAAAAGATTCCTATTTAAACAAGTCCATTCATCCCTCTTAACTATATTTTACACCTACCTCACTCCAAATACTGCAAAAAGATATTTGAGTATAGTCCGTATGGCCAGTTTTTTCATTTTCCCATTCAGTGTTTGTCACAATATTTCACTGGCTTTTGTATTTAGGTGTCTGTATCTTGTGCAAGAAATATCAGACTGCGGTGTTTTGCCAGTGTTAAAGGCATCACATTCAGCTGCATGTTGTCTATAATGCATTCTCCAACTTGTTTGAGTCTCAGTCATTAGAGAGACATCCCTTACCCTTTTGGCCTCATCGAAAGTGAAGGGCCCTACACCTAGGCAACCCTCCCCCCCGACGCACAACATAACGGCAGGAGAATTAGGCTCCCCTCGTCCTCCCAGTAAGCACAACAAAGAGGCTCTCTGCTATTTATTTTAATGAGATCTTTTCATCACCATCAGAAAGAGCATTTTAGCCTGCAATTTTCAAGCCATTTCATAAGCTGAAAATTGCCGTTTGTGAACCATTCCCTCGCTAGTAGCTCTCAAATACACTCTCATTAGTGAGCCTGGAGGTGAAAATACGAAAATTATCTGTAAATACAGGCTCATAATCCCCCTCATCTGTTTCAATTTCAGAAGTCTCGAATAAGGCCTACCTTTCTTTGTTTGAGGACATCATCATTCTAATAATGGTCTAATGCCTCTTGTTCCTTTGACCTCTAAGTAAAGGCCTATGTGACATTCAGGTGTCTGTAAAACTTCCTTTAGATATGGAAATGTCATTTGATAAAGCTGCTTACCAACAATTAAATCAATTACTCATAATAGGATTGAGACTACACTATACATAAATGGAACTTATTCTTTGATAATTCCATGTAGTTTCTTATCTCATATTTGGCTAATTGATTGATCTTAGCAATAGAGCTAACGTATAACTTACTGATGCAAATATTGGTGTTGCACTGGTTGTGTTGATCTTTATTGCTATCGTCTTTCTTTGACCTTGCAGCCAGCTGTCCAGTGATGATGCCTATTCTGACCTACGCTATGACCCCAACTGGAGGACCAACCTGAGGGGAGCTGGCTGCTTCCATGACAACCCACAGATTTCCATTGAGGAATATTACCAAGTCCCAAAAGAACAATCCAGTCAGTCGTGTGGTGACACGCAGGGACTGGTAATAAAAGGAGGGTACAGATACATTGTTGACACAAGTCCATCTGTGGTGATGACTCCTCATATGGCTGGCAATGAGTTTGACCAGCCGTACCGCCTACACTCACCAGATGATCAGACGAGCTCAGTAACATCTCCCCACAGCCATGCTTTACAGCTTCCATTACCAGAGGCTGACCACTTAAAGCCACCCTGCTTTTTCAATAAAAATGAAAGTGACAGAGCCTTACACAAAGGATTCAGAAACAAGCATGAAAATAGCTATGACAATGCTGGGGGAAATATTATCAGATCTCCTGGGCTGACCAAGGATATGCATGCTATGTCCATCCAAGAATTTAAGACCTACCAACAGCAAGAACGGAGACAAGGAGGACCCCCTGGAAAACAGCAAACGTGCACATCCACAATTTCCAAGGTCCCACATAGTAAAAAGCCAGAAAGACTGACAGAGGACATGGTGGAACGCAACAAAATAACCCTGGGGCGCAACACATCCAAATGTGGCTCCTACATGCGTGTGCATGCACTTAAGCAGGAGACGTCACATAATGTTAGAAAGGTTTGTATATAACGTAGACTTTTCTCAACCATTAACATCAACTCATGGTTACAATCACTAAATGAGAATATGATCTTTGAAATGTGACAGCTAACTCCCACACAGCTCTGTAATGGCCACTCTCAGGAAAGCCCTCTATTGAAACAGGTTGCAATTACAGAAACAGACACCAGGAGCTGCACTAACATTGATAATGATTCTTGGGCTGTCCAGCTATTGTTACACTTACATGACTTAAGATTAGGTTTCATGAAGACACTACTGAAAATACTGGAATAAAATATAAATTTTTTTTTTCTTCCAAATCCCTATTTAGACTTTGAGAGTTTACACTTACTTGTGATCTGTTGTTTGGCCTTGTTTGGTGATGGTAAAATGTACTATATCTATTGGATCTACCAGCATCTATGAATGAGCTTTTTTGTTTTACAGTTTAGATTGTTTGTTTTGGACATGGACAAATTGGATTCTGGTTGTAGTTATGATCGAGGCATCAGGCCCAAACAGCTATTGGCAAGTTTGTGGTGTTGTTTTATCTTTGGCCGGAAGTAAAGCTTTTGTACTATGAGCAAATGACAATGAAAGTAAGGACTGTGGTGTGGTAGGGCAGGCTGATAGGAAGAAAATCAAAAATTACAATAGTTTTGACCAAATACCTCAATATCTGTATTGTAGGATTGACTTTTGTTGCATTTACAAAATGTGTATACAATTAGATTAAGGAGAAATAATATAACAGCTATAACAGTCTGCTAAGTTAAGAAAATTACATCATTTTACTGTAATGCAGCCTTTTAAAGCAGGAAAAGATAACACCTACAATATTACAATATCCAAAACCTAAGATATCTAGTGTCATGTTATGATATCAATATAATATCAATATATTGTCCATTACTTATGCTGTGTTTTTCTTAAACAACTTGATCCATATAACCCTGGCTACACTCATAAACAGTGTGCAGCTGTTTTAAACACAGAGGTCAGTTCTGGGGCTTGTTAGTGCACAGACACAACCACTGCTGGTTTTTTTTGTATTTTAGATCTGTATTTACTGTGCACTTAGATGATAAGAAAAGTAGCCAACTGTCAGTATATTTATACTTGAAAGCTTATTCTAATCTCAGAGACACTATTAATAGGCAGTCGCTTGAATGCAGCTTTTCCCATGAGCAGAATATAGGCCAAGATTATTTGCTTCTTTGTTTTTTCTTGCTGTTTTTTTTTATTTCCTTCTGCATGAGCCAAGCTTATGCTGATTTAGAAATATTATTTGGTATCTATATGTCTTTTATTGTCATCTCAGACTACTAAGAGAATATCCTGATGTTTGCTCCGACCCAGTCTGGAACATTAATTTGGTAGAGGAGCGTAGCTGTTTTCATCTGCCTTCTTCTCCACCATATGAAAAGAGCCATGTCTGGCTATGCAGTGCTTATTATGAGTTGATGTGTACAACAAGAACATCAGAGACGCATGGTTACCAATAGGCTCTTAGACGTCCCTGCACCTGGCACAGTGGCATAATTGGTCGGGATGGCCCGCATTCCCCATTTGTTGTGCCACAAGACTGTTTGCTGGCTATAATACCCCCAACCATCTGAGCCCCAGCCCTCTACAATGTCTCATATCATCACCATTTACATAGTCAAGAGCCGTTAGCTTTGTGCAATGGTAAACAGAGCCAGAGCCTTTCCCTCTCCGGAACCCTTGTGTTTTGTCATTTCCCTCTGAATTCGCTTATTAGTTTTCCATTGCCCCGTCTCCCCAAAGACGTGTCTTACTTAATGGGGGACATAAGGCACAAAAGACGGGGCAACAATTTGCATGTAGTCTATTTCCTGTTTCATCATAGGATTAATCTATGCTTTGGGTGTGTTGTGGCAACAGTATAATGTATCAACAAAGCTGATTAGAAATAGACTTAAAGCAAAGTAGTTTTTTAACAATATTTTAGAAACAGACTCCGTAAAATAAAATAATGACTGTTTAAAAACTGCAGTTAATTGAAGTATTCATACAATCCACCCCAAAATAGAATAAACACATGAAATTTGTATGAACTTGGACAGTTCATTTTTGATTTGCTGATACGTGAACATGAGCAGCTTTCTCAAAACCATCTTTGGTCATGTCTCTTGGTCAGAATGGAGTTTGGAATAAGACTGTTTATTTTCACACATTAAATGAGAGGCTGAAGATCAAAAAAGTAACATGAGAGAATTTTATTATCTTCTACCTTCAGTATTAGATTTTTGAAATGTAATATTGAAGGTCAGAGATAGAAACAGAAACAACTTTCCATCATTAGGATAACCACATGTTTTATCACAAAGCTTGTTGTGCTTCCTCCCACCCTTCCTTGTCCGTAGCTTCTTGCAAAAGATAGCAACACTCCACGTACAAATCGCATCAGTTTCACAAATCAATATGAGTCCAGGCAAGCTGGTTGTTACTTGGTCCTTTTAAAATACCCCATTTGGTCTTTTGAAGAGCGCGGCCATCTGAAGGCAACTTGTGATAATTAGACGTGTTATTAAATGTACACAATTTCCTAATGCAGCAAATGTTTAGCTCGGCCAAGTGGCAGAGTGGCGGTAGCAATGATTGGCTTCATTGGGGCTTGGGCCTCCTTTGATAAAGACAGAAGTAGCAGATCAATCTTCTGCTATTGCACTCACCCCTTAGAGTCTCTACTCCTCTTGCAGGCCCTCACTTCAAAGCCAGGGCAACATAATGTACAATCTTTTAATAGCTTTAGACCAAAGCTCTGGGGAGCTCTCTGCCACTGTATACCCTGCCTCAGTCTAAACACCTAATCAAGATTACCTGGGCTGGCCACAATAGCAGCTAAATGCAATTCAAGATCCACAGCCCCTTTGAAGTCTTCATTGCAAAAAGCAGATGTTTCCCGGGTACAGGAGGTAATACAGCTTGCCGCAATTGCCAGACTTTGTTGTGACATCGTCTCGCAGAGAAGCAATTACGGGCCTCCCAATTTAGTAAAAAAGATATTACACAGCTTACCATGCTCAAAATGCAATACAGGCTTGATCATTTGCTCCAGCTGATTGGGATGTTTATAATGGGTGACAAAAGGCAATGGCAGGGGGAATGGGTAAAGGTGAGAGGCACAAAGTGTTTGTGTGCATGTGACTGTGTACACTGCTGGACATGCAGTAGTCACCGACACCTGCTCCCGATCGCAAACAACTGCTTTATCATTATTGATCATCTGTAACAGCACCCAAACGTCTAATAGTCTCTATGGCATTTGAAATAATTTCCCTATTTGGTTGGTGAGTTCATGTATAGTTCAGTTAATCACCAAAAGCATAAATATTTACTTGAAAGCAAGAGACAAAGTACTGTGCAGCTTACATGTTGAAACAGCACAAGGCCAGGTGGTTTGTCCAATAGTGCCTTGAATTTTTCTCAGCATAATAGTGGTATATATTAGATGCAATCTGAAACACACTTATTGATGGATATGTTACAGCTGGATCCACTCATTCCTTGTGACCTTCATCTATTCAAGCTCACAGAATTAGTGGCATTCAGTGAAAAAGTCTTCAGCCTGTCAATACTATTGATCCACTCAGATGGTCCTCTGCCGCTGAGGGGAGTCCTGAAGTTAACTAAATGATTTTCATTACACCATTAACAAACCATATTTCCATGCCACAAACGGGTACATTAGGAACAACTGAAACAGCAAATTGATGTAATACGATGTGGCCAAAGAGGACAGGCATTGATAGTAATGGGTGAAGTATTGATACCCCTGAGTAGGTGTAGTTGTGTAGGTTTTAATGGGCTTTAGTAAAGGCTTCAGTTCCCAGTCTATAGACCGAAAAAATATAAAGCACTTTTGTTTCAACATTCTTCTGTATCAGCGTGTTGCTTTCCCTTTTTGTCTTCTGTCTAAAGGTGCATGAAACTCCTAAGGAGACAACCAGCGCAGAAAGTCAAGAGGACAGTGCAGACCCTGACCAGATGTGGCTCCAGAAAACTCAACAGTTGAGGGTAACTTGGTTGACCTGCCAGCCCAATCCATTGTTAATTTTGTCGGCTACCTTAGATTTAGCCTGAATTTTATGCAAAAATGCTTTTTAGATTGGCTCATTTTGTTTATTGTTATCCTTTAGTTTTAGTGTAGTTTTGGTTGACGACAACTCAAAATGTTTTAGTCCAGTTTTAGTCGACGTGAAGTCATTTTTTAGCAGGGTTCCCATGGTCATGGAAACCTGAAAGCCACGGAATTAAAAAAAAATCTTTAAAGTTTTTGAAAACTCATGGAATTTTGTTGGGTGTAATGAAATACATTTTTACAATAGTCTACCGTGGATAACCTTTCGCAGAATGTAACATAAAGGAAAATGTATTTTCTGAAGCTGTTGACGTTATGTAGAGCTAATATGCATTGATGTGTGACGTTTTAATTGAGTGTTACAGTCTGACTCAAAGGCTGCAACAAAGATGGGAGACCAGAAGAGCTTACAAAAGGGTAAAAGCCTATGTATTTACAAAAGTAACAATAAAGAGCAGAATAAATGTGAAAGTCAACAATTAGTTGTGTATGCGTGTATGGGTGTGTGTGGACATCTGTAATAAACAAAAGCAGCTGCGCCAGTGAGGGAAGAGCAAACGACTGCAAAGGGAAGGAGGTATTAATGGCCAGAGTAGCTTAAATAAATGATGACCCTTCCTTCAGCATCTGCAACATACAAACAGGAAACAGTAGTACAAAGACGCAGGGACCTCTAATGGAATGGGGGTGTCATCACATTTACCATCATGTGTGTTTCTTGATTTTCTTCACATGTTCTGTCTCTCCCTTCATGTAAGCCAACCAGCAAGAATTATGTTGGAATAAAATTTGAATCTGATATGTTTGATGCCAGGCAAGTGGGGCAAGAAAGATAATGTTGTGACAGTGTGGTTTAACATGTTTCTATATATGCCCAAGAGCGTACAATTCCCTCTCGGAGCGCCAATGTGCACTTTGGTTTTATTGTAACTGTTCTAAAAGGAGAGCATGATAGTTTGAAGGTTTGGAGCATTCTTTTTTTGTCTTTTAACAAATTGACCAATGGACTGACCAAAGTGCCGGCTGTCACTGCCCCACTCTCAGAGCTCTACTGGTCAATTTCTGTGGACCAATTCTGTTATATGTTGTAAATTGTTATGGAAATTTTATTATGGGTCCTTGAAAGGTTATAGAAAACCTTAAAAATTTTGTCCATGAAAATGAATGGGGACCCGGATTTAGTCAAAACGTGTTTTTTTTTTTTTCTCTCTTTACGCTAATTCAGTTCAGCTAATACTGGTATAGGAAACTGGATTTAAGAAGAGGAGTTGAAAGATTTTTTTCTAAAACTACAAATAATTTCTACACATTTACAAACTTGTATTTGTCCAGCAGAGTTTTTAACAGGTTTAATTGATGATACTCACAACTGGTGCTAAAAGATGCTGCTCCAGTGGGAGTGTTTTGGAGGTTATAGAAACATCCCGGCACAGACTATTTATTGGCGTTTACCAAGCTGTTGACGCTCCACTCTCATACTGCGCATATAGCATTACGAAATAATTGCAAGTATGGTCGTTCTTGGCTTCCTAGTTAAATATATTTTTCTAATACATTTTATAAAATAATTTATCATTCTCCTTCCTCTCATTTTAAATGTCCGCTAGCCCACTAACATTTTAGTCCCATCTTGTCTTGTCTCGTTAAGGAAAACAAAACATACATTTTGTCATAGCTTTTGTTATGATTATCTTCTTATTATAAGATCTATTTTTAGCTTGTAAACATCTCATCTTTGTCATGGGAGAAACAGTTGTTGATTATCATATTTTGTCAAAGTTAAATTAAAAAAACCAAGTGAAATCCAGTTTGTTTTGCAGTATTGTGTGTATGCTGTACAGTTTTGACACTTTTACCTTGGCTTTTAATTTCCTTTCAGGAATGTAGACACAATCACTGATGGCATTGTTGCACTATGACTTCCTAGAGATGAAAATAAAACCAGTAGTCGGAGCGAAAAAGGAGAGGTTTGGAGAAGCATTATTATTTTGAGCACTTGAGCTGCTACCTTAACACTGCCAAGCAGATGAGAATAAATATTTTCCCACTGGAATGGGCAAAGCTGGTGTTTGCTAAATCAGCGGCATTAGATGCATGAGGCACCCACTCACAGACCTCCTGCTAAATAATTTGGGGAGATCATGCAAAGAAGAGCTCCAGCCCTTCTTACACTTGGGAATGGAATTGTGCTTCTTATTTAGAGCTCATGTTTGTCTGTTGTTGTTTTTGTGGTGTAAATGGGTAGATTTAGAGTTGATGCTTTGTGCTCCAATCCACCTTCGGAAATAGGCCAAGCTATACTTTGCAAGTTAGCATATCTCACAGCATTGCAGTGGATTTAAAATTCAGCATTCACAGCAGCAGTCTTTGAATGTGATGGTGACAAAATCAGACCGATATATAGAGTTTGTTTGCTGGTATTAAAACCCAACATTCAAGTCAGGTATGATAGTGACTATATCTAATATTACATGCTCATTTTCTGTTTTGGTTTTTTGGAAAAACATGTTACATGCTTGGATTGTTCCATATGTTTGGGATTTGTGAATGTAAGGTATACAATGCAGGAATTGTTGACTACTGTTTGCAAACAGTATCAGCAGTGAGTATAAAGTGAAAGTAAAAGCGGATCAAGTTTGGTCCACTTGCCGTTTCGATGCTATACTGTATTTGCATTTTGTTGATGCTGTGTCTGCAATTTTCATAGATTACTCTTGGTTGCATGCTGCTTATGGTCTGGCACCTGATAAATATATTTAATAAGATCTGATCTCACCTGCTGCTCAACCCAGGAACTAAACAAAATAAGAAGAAAATACAGGCAGAGGGCAGAGTCTCTGCACATAAATACAGCACCACACACTTCTAGTGGGTCAACTAGTGATAACTGAGAGGGATTACGTTTGTATGAGTCTATGTTTTGTTTTGTTTTTTTAGAAAATCTTGTGTAGAATACCTTTAACACCACTACACACTTAAATCACAAAATCCCATAAATCAGTCCTTTCTATGTTAGTGCCATTTTATTGCTCTTACATTCTACATCAATCAAAAAAAATGTAATCCTCAAATTGTTAATCCTACTCTAACCCTAGGTCACCCAGATCAGGGATGGGAAGAAAGCCCAGCGGAAACAACACCCCAATCCCCCTGAACAGCAGCAGCACCCTGCCCGGGGGGTCAAAGCTGAGGGGGGGGACAGTCTGAGCTCCCCATTGGCAAGTCCAGCTGCTGTTACCCAGCCAGATCCTCAGACGACGACCTCATCGCAGCCTTTGCTCCCCGCCATGCACCTCAACATCCTGCTCAACACTTCATCCCATCTCCTTCCATTCATCCAGCAGAGGGACCAGGATGACATCATCGAGTTAGCATCACTTCATGGCTGTCCTGACTGGAGCCCTGCATCTGAAGTTGGACTCACCTTGTCCCCTGGATGTCAACAAGCAAATCCAGGAAAGTCCTACCAGAAGTCTCAGAAAGGGGTAAAAGCACACCTTCGCAACCGAAACCTGGAGAGTAGGCCCAAACAATGGCAAAGGTGAATGATTGATACGTTTTTTTTACTGAACAAATATAAGAAAGATATTATATGTTAAGGATCCCATTGGGAAAACTGGATAATTACTGCACCAAATAATATCAGTCAGATAGAAAAAATAGGGCCAATTAGGTTAAAAACCAACAAAATACTGGACAACCTTAAACAATGATGACAGCATTCTTGTGGTTTATGTAAAATGACTAGCAGTGAGGCAAAGAAAATTAGTCTGATACACCAATGTGTCTGACACAACATATGAATGGCTTCTTTGTCTTATTATGTGTTGACCCAGTATTTATCCACCAATAACTCTGTGTTTTAGGACACCTGCATTAGAGGGGCCAGTATCCTGTGAAGAAGGGGACCAGAAGTGGATTCCAAATGAGAGTTACACTAAGCAATTTCCACAAAACTTCCCAAGGACACCCACCACCCCTTCGTCACTGGGTTCAGGTTGCTACACAGTTTTGCCCCCTATACGACAGTCATTGAGAGGAGCGGAGTCTGAGCTCAGCCCTGGTCAGAGTGTAAAAACAGCCTACCCCATCCATAGAAGCAGCTCTGACGGCTATCTTGTTCAGATGGAGAAACAGAAGCAGCTGAGGGCAAGAGTCACTTACAAGGTTGGTGTGTGTGCAAACTTCATTTGTGTCCTGAGAGGAGAGGTAATGAATGTTCACAGGTTTTTCATCTGCTGTAGAACAGTTATATTTGTTTTTCTTTGATGTATTATTGTGTGCCTGCCATCTGATCTGGGATGTCACACAGTGAAAAAAAATCTCCAAATGTATGCATTTTTAAACAGTGCTTAAACAGGGCTCAAAGGCCACAAAACTCACTCTACGCACACTGAATAATGTGTTCCAGTTAGAAAAATAAGAACTCATTATGCAGTTTCACAAAGGTGACACATAAAGTCTTCAATTGAGTAGCATTCCCCTTTAATTCCCACATACACGAGAGGTTACACAAATAAATGCCCCTTTGAAGTCCCAAATAATCCCCTCAGCTGTCTCCATGCAGGGACAGCTTAATCCAGCAGGAGTGTTCTGGTGACTAAGGGCACATAACATCAGGTTAATTGTCTAGCTCCACTAAGCTACACTTAATTGCCATAAGATGATGACTATATAAACCAAAGAGCTGCAGGCTCTGAAAAGCCATTTAAAGATGTGTTAGAGGATAAGGTGATTAGAAGAGAGAGAGTCTGTGAGGCGCAGGGCCACTAAAGATGCCCATTTGCATTTAATGATTTGGCTGTTGTTTTTTTTCCCCTCTCTTAGGCCTGAGATATAGTTGTTTTTAACCAGGCATTCACGTAGACAACCAGCTGTGTTGTGAACAGAATAGATTACATACTTGCTCATGCACTACAAGTGTTGCCGGGACATTTCACTAGAGGGCACACCAGAGAAATCAGAGTGCATTAAACCTCCGGATTTGCATGATATAAACAATAAACATAGCAAAACTCAGGGAGGGTACTATGGTGTTAATTCTGACATCGCCATGGATCAGGGATACAGGATATGTGGGGCAACTATCATGCACAAGTGAATGTGTAGGTAAAAGCAAATATATCTCCAGCTTTATAGTATGCCAGGCTGAGATGGGTCCTGACGTGACTCAGCCATGTGCAAGGTATATTTAAATACACATAACTGTTGTAAAAATACTTTATGCTGGACCAATTAAGTTTCACTGGTGAAACTAACCCCAGCATTGGTGCAAACTGACTACAAACTTCAAAATGTTGATAATTTTAACATTTTGTTACTGCCATGCTTTTAAGGATGTGAGATTCAGAACATTGATATAGCAGCAAAGCGCTATTTGCTATTTAAAGATATAGTGGCGTAATGGCGTCCTGAGCAGAGAATGAAGTAACTCTGTGTGTGTTGTAATCCGAGCGCCTCTGTTCCTTGTTGTGGTAGATGGTCTAGCCCAGTGTGTATGTTAGTGCATGTGAGTCCCTGTGAGTGTGTTCCACTGGTTAGCTAATAGCTGCCACTCTGCACTGCACTCATACAGCAGTTAGTCGAACAGTCAGTTATAGCAGCAGCAGCAGCAGCAGCTGTCAGCACTTTTGCCATTGTTAGTGCTGTTTAATGGAGTTAGCACTGTTAGCTGCTAGCCATCAGCTCAGCCACCTCCATGTTAAGAACCATGTGCAAACAATTCCACCCTACACTCTGAAACATAGATATGCTTGGGTGTTTTTCATGCTGATATGAGCTGTGTATATCTACATACAGAGCAGATCCTACCCAGAATGGACAAACCAAACACTGGCTTAAGACAAGGACTTTTGTGTTTGGATGCTGGGAGCTACTCTTGTGCCTACTCTATGCCAACTTTCAAGGGCATGACGGCAGGTTGCGGCTGAGGGTGCTAAGTGACCATAAACAGCACCATATCATATCCTTCTTACCAGAAATACTGAGTGCAGAGCTGATCTTCTTCTAGGTGTTGTTTTGTAAGTATGTATTAGGCCAAAAATATGAATAAGATGTTAAGGTATGGTTAGCCATGCACTAAAATGATTAACCTCTCCTCCATATTTACCACAGACTGATATTTACAGAAAAAGGGAAAGATATCTGGTGGCTGTGATTGGTTGTTCCTTGTCACATGACATGAAGTGTGTGCAGTTGCGTTCCAAAAGTTGAATTGTGTTTATCTCAGGGCATAGCTGTCGCGCCCTGAAAAATAGGCGCTTGGGAATGTGTGCGCATCGTTCTGACGTCGCTCTGGTGTTACACTGGTGGTGTCTTTTTGGTGTTTGAGGGCACCTGCAAATGAATTTGATGGCACAAAAAATGCACCTTGTGTCCGGTCCCTTAAGTGCCATAATACAAGAAGATGACCTGATGTCTGTGTGCTGAGACTCCTAGCCTTACATGGCAGTAACCACCTTACATGTGGCTGGTGGTGCTCTCAGCAAATTTTACAGTTCAGGCATGAACAGAGACAGAAGGATGATATGGATAGTGTATCAGAGTTATTGTTACATTAACAGTTGATTTTAAGAAATATTTCACTGCTGGAAAGAAGCCTTTTCATGAAACTTGGCTGTCTATGCAATAGAAAGACAAAATACTTTTGAAATTGGTGCTACATGACCAGAGAAAACAGAGAAAAAGGACTGTGGTATACGCTTTTGCTCAAGAGGTATAAAAACCCACAACTACCAGAATGCACTGCGCCACAAAGGACCAGTAATCGTTCCAGCTGGTTGGTGACATGCAAACTTGCTTGAGACAAATGTGGCAAAATTTGATATTGTATTACAGTTAATCAGGAAGCTAAAATATGTTTCTGAAAACATTTGAGGTGAGAATATTGGCAATACAGTAACATAATCTTGATATATATTCGATCAGCACTGCCTAGTTTTACTGCTTGATCAGAGCTTGGTCTAAGTTTAAGACAGAGAGTGAGGGGTGAGTCTTTTTCTTGATCTGCTTCTATACTTTTTTTGTCCACGGTGGCAGCATGGTTGGTGAGCAATACAAAAATGCGGAAGTACAGCTTGTAGTTCAAGCAACAGCCTAGGAGAGCCAGCTAAACTCAGATGACCCATTTTGAGTCATCTGCATAATCTGGTGGAGTTTCGCCAGGGGGGTTGGATGGGTGAAGGGGATACCTAGGCACCGATTAGATGGAGGGAAGTTAAACATCATTAATTTACACATACTATCCACATTGTTTTCATACAAAGCTGGTTGAAAATTGGCAAAGTATCCCTTTAATTAAAGAAAGGCTAGAAAGCATGATTAAGTGCTTAGAGTTGTATTCAATCTGTAGCCTTCACATATTCATTCTCTGGTGCCCAACACTCCTTGTCCCTTGACCTCCCATCTCTCCCACCATGTAAGCCATCATGTCTGATGAGATTACAGACTCAGTTTGTAAAGCAGTCTTGCTGCAGTGCCTGGGCATGAAAGCAGATGAGCGTGACTTAGGGTTTGGAGAGAGAGGGGAGACGACTTGGAAAGAAAGGTACCCTGTTGTGTCCATGGCCGATGGCTCAAGCAAACTGAAACTGAAATCCTTTTTCTGAAAAGCAGCCAGTAGAATCTAGAATGATTAGCCCTCTTTTGTTTAGGACAGTATGTGGATTGCATGCACCCATTCACGTATGGTGACACACACACACACACACACACACACACACACACACACACACACACACACCAGCAACCAACTTCAGTTCACCATCACCAAGTACTTTAATAACATATCAAAGTCTGATAAGGAAGCACTGTATCTTATGCAAAATCCTATTAAAGCTCCCACACTCTTTGTACTCTGAATGTGGTTTCCACAGGGAAACAACCGCTGGTGCACAGAAACTCATGTGATGTAAAAGTAGGGTGGGACAATATGCTAATCTCCTCAGTTGACACTGTTATGATACTGGGGTGCTGATTTAATATTACGATTTATTGTGATTTTGTAACATTAGACCATCACAAAATCGTACACTTGTAGAGACTGTATATCATGAGGCATATTTCAAAAACATTGTACATCACATCAGTCAGTCTCTCTGACCTTTATTTCAGCAGCATCATATACTGCATAGAAAAGTGGTAAATAAACTAATAACTGTTTTTATGGTCTTATTTTTAACAATTGTATTCCTGTGAAGCACTTTGTGACCTTGCTCTGTTAAAGGTGCTATATTAAATAAACTTTACTTACTTACTAAAATGTACATGTACAATAGAATGAATAAAAAATACTTTTTGAAGTAAACTTAAACTGCTACATTTAGCTGTCCCTGCAGTGTTTCCCAGACATTGATTTATTTGTGGCAGCTGCCACAGTGTCAACACCGACTGCCACTTATTGATTTTCTTTTTTTTAAGTATTTAAAATGGGTAAAATCTGACTTCATCGCAGAGCTGTGGTGCAATGATTGACTCAGTCTCTCCCCAAGCTTTCCCTTTCTCTCTCTGTTTATAAGAGCACAAATGAGACAAGAATTATCTAGCTTGTGCATCCCACAGTCACCTCCACCTCCAGCCCTGCCTCTAGGAAACTGTTTGTCAGGAGGAAAGTGTGCATGAGTTTTGGAGACTGACCTTCAGTAGTGGCTGTAGCAACTCAAATTCAGCCAGCGCAAACCGCAGTGCCAGGGTTCACAGCAGGCTGGGTCTAATCTGTGTAACAGCAGCAACAGAAAGTTGCTTACCGGACAGGAAGTTTATGCTGGGCTGGCTGAATTTGAGTTGCTATTCAAGCAGATGAAGGTCCCTGTCCCCGAATCATCTGCCGTTATCTGCTTTCTTGCTTTAGCTTTTTTTTTCTTGAAATTGATACTCATAGACTACCGCAATAAATGTTTTAACTTTCTGTGAAACTTGAAGTAATAGCCCCATCTATTATTTGCTTAAATAATACAAAACTGTTGCTAAGAAAAGATCGGGAAATACAATCAAATTGTTTATTTAAACCAGTATGAATATCACTGGTTTGAAAATTTGGCTTCAGATAATATATACATTCTGAATCATTCATTTGATCTAGCTCCAACAGACAGTGCATCAAAGAGAGTGAGTTACAGCACTCGAGGATTACGGCAACAGGCATACCGACACAACACCACTCTATCCTGTTAAAACAATACTCACGTTACTTAAGTGAATTGATTTTTTTTTTATTGATTTTTTCCACCTAGTAGTTAGCATGACCTAGACAGCCACTATCATTGACAAAAAAAGAATACCACTTACAAACCATCAAAATCCACAAAAATGAAGTTATTAGACTAAAAATGTTGTTTAATTTAGATGTGATCTGAATGAACTACAGGGCACAAGCAAGGATCATGTGTCAATCACTTTAACACAAGAATGCAATTAAATGTTAGATGTTTACAGTAGCAGGTTTACTATGTACTTTAGTCTGTTAGCATGCTGACATGTGCTATTTACAGCTGAGACTGATGGGAAGGTCATGAGTTTTGCAGGTATGGTGGTGTTAGATGACTACTCAGAGGATCACCAAAGTCATTAAGACACATCCTTTGGGCACCATGAATATCTGTTTCAAATTTCATGACACCCATCCACTAGTTATTAAAACTTTTCAATAAAAATACCACCTTCAAGATATCAGGGGATTATTCAAGTCAGTAGGCTTTACCATCTTGGGCCATCGAATGTCTGTACCAAATTTCATGGTGATCTATCCAATAGTTAGATATTTCAGTCTGTCCAGAGTGGTGGACTGACTGATACTGACATACCTGGAGCCACGCCACTGGGTGTGTGGCATATGTGTCACTGAGCATGAAACAGAATCAGGCTTTATCATGTCAAGAACCCCCCAAATAGATGCACATGAGGTCACATTGCCCCATTTGACCAGATTTTGTTCCAAGGAATGCCATCTGAGACTTTTATTTATGTCAGATATTTCTCCATACACAGTTGTATACACAGTATGTCTGCATTGTAGTTGGGGATACAGTAGTATACCTCATCTATGTACACTATAGGAGTAGTAGTGGAAGTTTTTCTAAAATTGCTGGGCACTTTCCTGCACCCTCTTGTAGTGCAGTGGAGTCCGCAAGACGGCCAAACAAGAAGGAAGGAGTGTTACAACATGTTTGGTAAAGTCACTGTCACTCACGTTGAGGCTCTGTCACGCCATGTTGTCTGCCAGACATTTATCTATAATTTTGCTATTATTAGTCATGTTTTTCTCAGTGCGCCATTTGAATACAATGAGAGACATCAAGATGGACAAAAATTGCAGTCTGGAATTTATTGTTTCTGCCATGGTACCATTTTGACAGCCATCAAAACAAATGCAGTTCAAAAGTTAGCTTCAAATTAAGTAATCAAAACTGTCACTTGATGTTCGCTCTCTCTCTCTCTCTCTCTCTGCCAGGCATACAGTCTTAAAGACTACACGCAGCTGAAATCAGATATAAATCTGCGAGGCCTGGGTCCTGACTACAAAGCCATTGAAAAGACAGTAAGTATTGACCTGCAACATCAGTCAGAAATTTTCACTGACTCACCAGTATGTGTTAGGTGGGCTCATTATCTCCTCAGGGCGTATGGTTGTGTGCGTGTGTTTGTGTGTGTAAGTATCTGTCTGTTCACAGCTAATCTGGCATACTACTAGACCTATCAGCCTAATATGTTGTGTGCACATTCATGACTGTATGATCAAGGATCTCTCAAGGTTGCGGGGATTCAAACAGAGTTATTGTCTGTTTTATACCGTCATTGACTGGTGACTCCTCACTCCTCTTAACTGGCCAGTAGGAGCGGCAAGTTTTCTGGAAATTGGCTTGGCTAAAAACAACAAGCCTTACCGTCTGTTGCAGGCCACATTTTGGCCTTCGTCGTCGCTCAGAAACTGACATTCATAGAAAAGTTTGGTGTCATTTTGAACGGGAGCATCTACAGCTTTAATTCCATACCCGATATGTTATTATCCACTAAAGTAAGGTACAATACAAGGTAAAGTCAGCTGTTTATGTTATCCCCACTGCCATCTGGACTGTAAGGGATCTGGGTAGGACAATTCCACAGGGTGTAGCTGCTGCAAGTTGCAGCTTCTATCGCTGCACCTAGTTTTGTTCTGTGTGCTGTTATTGTGCTGTAGTTATAGACAAAGTTAGCATTCTTAAAAGTTTAGTTATAAATGACATGGACCAAAGATTTGGTGATTTGATTTGGATGTGTTCTAGTTATTGAATATATATTCATCCTCATAATTATTTGGTATCTAAATTTCACATACAGTGCCTGTCAGTAGGAGAACTCTATCTGCTCTGTGCAATGCAGCTCCCTAACAAATAGACATGGTGCGTCTTTTTATTAGCTACTGGGGGGCTTCTGACATGCACTGCACTGTGTCAGCTGGAATTACAAAATTTGTCTAGTGTGGCTGCAATCAGCCTGGATGACTGCCTGGCAGAGATCTACACTCTACTGAGTGGACTTTTCTAGTTTATCAAAAAACTGCACAGATAGATTTAAGTGTTGTTGGATAGTGCATGAGCAGGCCTTGAAATGGTCAACATGGCTGTGAGTTCTGAATGTTTCCTGGGCAATTGGTGAATATAAATTGGGTTTACTGCTCTTATTTTTTAGGGGTGCTAACATTTATCGTATATTTTGGTTTGCAGCTGTTGATATCTTAGACCTGAAATTATATTCATGTTAAGATGGAACACTCCTAGAGCACTTTTAACCCCACACTGGGATACTAAACATTAAATTTAAAAAAAATCCTTATTATTAAAAGGCCAATAAAAGGCCATATGGGGTCAATATACGTAAGCTAAAACAATCATATAATAAACACGATTTAAAAAAAAAAAATCCTTGATATCCTTGATCCTTGATGATAATGAGACTTGAAGACTGAAAAGGCTGAATGGGCAACACAAAACCGAATAGACACTGCACAAACAGGTACACACACAGATTCACACACAGCCAGTTCTGCATTTGGCCATAGACAGGTGTTTCTGCACTAGGTCACCCATTTTATTCTTATTCCCATAACATGTAGAAAGGTGTTGGACAGTTTTACTAACAGAAATGCTTCTCTTGATAATTAGTAAATAAAATAGAAAGCTAAAAGAAGCCATAATTGAGAGAGAGTGATAGTGTCACTAATAGAGAAAAGCACCTGGTACCAAAATTGCCTGAAGTCAAGTCAAGCTGAACTGTATAGTGTAAATAAGGCAGTGGTTCACACTGGGCAGGAGACATACATCTGCCTCTGTAGCTTCCATGACAGCGGTCTGGTACAGTTTTTACATGCATTTATCCATGTTCTGAGAAAAATTTCACCAATATGAGGCAGAAATGTATCTGTAGACAAGCATCCAAATTATTTTTTTTTTGCTCTCTGCATTTAAGAACCTTTCTGGCCTTTAATTATTTTTTCTAGCCAAAAAAATAGAATATAATACAGGACAACAGGATACAAAAGCTGCCCCACATACCAGGATGTTATTTGCTGTTAGGCAATATCAGCTGTAAGGAGTGACTCATGAAGAAAAAGAAATATGATTAGAATTTGTTTGGACAAACGTGATTGGTTGTCTTTCAGTCAGCCTCCTGTGCCTAAATCCTGATGTCCACTAGTGTCATTGTACCCGCTGACCCTCTTCCCATTGTCTGAGTTCATCATTTAAAGGCTCCCATGCTGTCCCGCAGATAAAATTACATTTACAAAGCAAACGAGAGCACCCCTAAGAAGTTAAGTGCTTTGTACTGTGATGTATCTTTTGTTAATCCCCAGTTGTAAAAAGTGAGCATGTTTGGCCAATTTACACTAGATTGAGCCCCGGGCATCTTCAGGTCCAAGCCTATTAGTGAATGATATGTGTAAATGTTGATAGGCCCGCTGAATGGCTCGCTGTGTTTGGTTTTGTTGGGCTGTGTGGAGAGGCTCTGCCGGGGGGGGGGACGCACAAAGAGAAGGGCCTTAAGGGAGAAATGGCTCCGTTAATTAAACCCCCTTTTATAATCTGCTTCTATTTCTCTCTCACTCCCTCTCTCATCATGCTGAGAAAATGAAACGACAGAAGCTGTATTCAAATGTGATCCGCGAGCAGAACAAAAACATAAGGAGGATTCCCTTTCTACTGGCCAAGGACCCGGAAGGCAATGACAAGAAAGTTCCCAGGATAAAGGTGTGTGTGTGTGTGTGTGTGTGTGTGTGTGTGTGTGAAACCTAGCACATGTCTGTTTTTTTTTTTTTTTTTTTTAATACAACAGGCATGTGTGCTTGACTAAGCAAAAAGACCAAGAAAGAGTGTGTGAGATTATGAAGAATGTCACTACATGGTTCCAACCTTGGACCTGTCTGACAAAGCCTTAACTAGGACCAGCTGTTGGTGACTTATCTGGATTCACTGAGTGTAATGCTGTTGGTCCTGGATAACAGGTCACACACAGCTGGTTAACAAAACATTATTATTCATTACGGTAAAATACTGTACAATTAATTTTGAATAAAACATCTCATCCTTTTATGCCGAGGAGGAAAACAAAGCAATTGCTGCTGTGCTTAAGAGTTGCTGTGTGGTTTTCTGCTCATCAAATAAACTTAAAAATCCAGAGTTTAAGTGTATATTTCAAACTGGACCATATTTTATATTTTCCTATGTTTTTGTATCTAAGTGACTAATGAAAACAACATTTTTAAAAATGGGTCCAATAATGAGCAAGGGCAGCAGCCAGGCTGCAATGTAAGCACTTGGGGCATGTTCGCACCATCAGTTTACGTCCACTAAAAGAGCTTGTTTTTGCCACTGACAGGCTCAGATTGTCTGACAACATTATGGAAAGGATACCTACAGAGATAGAACTTAACTTTGCTAAAGACTAAGATCATTTTTGTATAACCAGAAACAACCCCAAAATCACTTTAATCAAGTCCACCAGATTCCATTTGAATAAACAATAATTTTATTATAGTAAAACACACTTCATTCAGAATAGACAGAAACAATATAAAACTCACGGAAACCATCTTGGTCTCTCTTTTTTCACCATTTTAACAATCACTAACTCTGGTTTGGTTTAAATAAATACTTAATCCATTCAATTATATGTGAAAATATGTTGTCTGTATTCACACTAAAATTACTGTTTTGTAATCGAATCTGGTGGATTTGATAAGGACGATTTCAGTGCTGTTTCTGGTTAAACAAACAGGATCTGACGCTTTATCCACACAGTACGATTGTTTATCCACTGGTGAAACAGTTGTGAGCCTCCAGGAATCTGTGTGATTCTGTATTTCACAAATCCCAGCGTGATAACATTACAGCACATCGTCAAAACACAGGCTAATGGCGCTGAGTAACGTTAGAACTGCTATAGTGTCTTAAAACGTGCATGGAATAAACAAAAACATGGTGCTAGTCTATTACATCATAGCCTTAATGATTCTAGGCGACTGATAGATGTTTTACTGACAAATCTGGAGGACCATTACCATTTTTGCTGTAGCTTGTGTACAATGATTAGTTAGTAGATTAACATGTTGATCTCTCTCTCTGTCTCTCAATGTTAGGCTTTGGAATATGCTAAGACCATTGCCAAACCTCCTGTACAGTCTCAACCAAAAGAAAGACAGAAACACCAGTCTGAAGACTTCACTGAGCACGCTCTTTACTTGGAGGACTTGGACATCTCCCAGCTGGCCACACTGGAAATCCTAAGAAAACGGCATGAGAAAGAGAAGCAGGCTGTTGCACGACTCAGAAAAGTACATGCTGTCTGAGGCAAGATACAATTTGTCCACCAGTGTTCTCATTGAAATTTGTACTCCAAGATGTAGGACACAACATGCTGCCTCATAAAATTTGCAAGGCCTTGTGTCACATTGACATTCATTACCACTTACATGTTCACACATTTTTCAAAATCATTACAAAGAGATAAAGATAATCTTTAAGAAGATTGGCAGCCTCAGTCAGTGTTACTTTTAAAATTGTGTGTCACCACATCTGATTTCACAAGAAATGCAGTGTTTGTTTTAACCCAGAGAAGATGCCAGGCATGGTTTGCAATGGTCATGAAGTTTGGATTTGGAATTTGTGCTTGATTAAATCTTGGCAGTAACTGGAGCTACAAATTCTCAAAACTGCCACCGAGACACATTAAAAAAAGACATATTACTTCTGAAACCCTAACTTGGCCAGGTGTACTTTAAAAAAGAAATTAGCAGTTTTTTATTGACTTCGCTAAGATTTTTGGAACTAGCATTTATTTACCATGAAAGGAATGGCAGATTTAAGCACTCAGACATTGGCTTCGACAAAAAAATGTAGCTACTGATTACTGCTTAGAGGCAGATTTATAGTTGTGAGTTGGCTCTATGCAGAGCCTATGCTGTTGTCAACATACTATTGCAGTGGTGTGTCTGTGTCACTCTGCAGTTACACCTCCAAAACGCCAGCCATTGGTGGGGTTTCTATAAAGTGCTGTAACTTTATTCAAAACACACCTAAAATCCACAATACACAATCCAAAAGTGGCTTAATAGCGACAATTTCAAACACAAGTACACAGATCTGCTTCATTATAATTCGCAAGGTTCACAGACAAAATATTTGTCTTTTGCTGGACCCATTTTCCCCACAAATACAAAATGCTAATGTTATTAGCACAAGTCTGTTGCATTTTTACATTGTATAAATTAGCCTAGTGGCTAGGGGAGTTTTCCTCTACTCATATGACACCAAGAACAACAGCAACATTTAACAAAGGTACAAAATTCAGCTTCATTATAACTCACAAGGTTCACCAACAAAACAACTGTCTTAAACTAGACGTGGTTTACCCACAAATACAACCTGCTAATGTTAATATAAGCCTATGGCATTTCACATAGCATAAATTAGCCTAGCAACTAGTGGAGTTTTTCTCTACTCATGTAAAGCCAGGATCAGTCACACACAGGACTTAAATTTCTGTTTTGTGTGGGGCTTTATTGACCTCACAATTTATTATGTACACACTGTGAACTACAAGTAAATATAAGCTTCATTTCCACTGAGGTATGTGCATGTCAGGCCAAGGCATAGGCTACAGCCTAGAGTACACATCTACGCAGAACCTACGCTGTAGGTATGGCGTAAATTCGACACAGATGTATAAATCCTGCTTGAGTCCGATTCAGCCTGCTGATTGTTTAAGTGTGGTAACACTAATCTTGTGTTCACACTACCAGTGACAAAGCAACAGTGTGGCCAGGTACATTATCGCTGAGTTGTGTTGCTCAAGTGCCTGCTACTTGCAAAAGAGCACCTCCACTCAACGTCATCAAAAGTTTGCATTTGGTCAAAAAAATATTGCTTTTGATTAATGTCAGTGCACCATTTTAAGATCACATTTTGCCTCCCCATTGCATCCTTGTGTGCACCACAATATACAGAAAGCTAGCATAGCTCCAGCTAACTTAGCTAAATAGCACAGCTAGAAACAAAAGCATATGATTGGTAGACGCTTCACTGTGCCATTGGACCACTGTAAAACGTTGAGGTCCGCACAATTTTGATTTGTAGCCTGTCACGCCAGTCATGTAGCGACAAGTGTCAGGCTTCAGTGTGGAGCCTCATATCACCAGCCTCCACTAGAAATGACCTGTAGCCTGTTGCTGTGTCACTCGTAGTGTGAAAACAGCACAAAGGTGCTGTGCTGTGCTTGAGCGCTCTATATTGCAAAATATAGCATTTTAATATAACTTTATCTTAATATTATCTTCTCTATAAAAACACTACTGGTACCAAAACATGTTGAAACATGTAAAGCACTCCTAACAAATCAGTCAGTTATTGCACTCTCTGCGCACTAGAAGTAGGCAGGTAGTTAGATAACTGAGAAAGATGCAAATACATTTTAAGGCGCTCATTATGTTGTCTGCTGTGTGAAATCCTTATCTTTGGGTATGTATATGAAAAAATTGATATAAAAGTAGTAGGTACGAGTGCAAGTACTGTTTGACTTGAGCCTCAAAGGCAATGTGTGGATAAAGATAATCCCCCAAAAGAGAAGCATGTAGGTTGTCTCTCAGGAAACTTTGAGTGTCATACACTTGATTTCCTATATTTTGGTTTATTTTCATTGACCAATTTGTGCCTTTTATGAATTTATCATGGGAATGTCTTTAATTTCATCAAAATAAAAGTTCTCTGCCACTTACATGTTTTTGTTGGGAGGTGACAAATGTACTTGTCCTAAATATTTAGAAGGACGTGTCCCATGCATCCCCCCCTGAAATCTATGCTTATGCTGAACAGTAAATATTTAATTGTATTTGTTAGTAATGCATTATATTGATTGTTGTAATTGCACTTATGCAATATTATCATCAGGGCTGTTGCAGTGGGGGGGAAAGTGGGACTGATTACACAAAACCTGAAATGAAAAGTTTGGTTTAGTTTGCAATTTGTTTTTATTTCTAAGTATATTTGCCATGACTAAATTAAAATTGGCAAAATAAATCAGTTAAAAGACTGAACTTCGTATAAAAAAATAGTAGAAGCTCTCTGAGGCCCTTCTCACCCCTTGAAGACGCAAAATGGTGTAGTCTGCCCCTGCACTAGGATTTGTCTGTTAATGTCTGTTAATGAGTGCTTATGTAAAACTCATCCCAAGTTGTCACACATCAAGGCTTTGTCAGTGGCCTCTCACATCTACATATTACGCGCTAGGTATCCTCCAGCATTTGCTGTTGACGTTCCTGGATATCACTACCCACACAACCCAGTCTCGCACCAAAATCATCAAACACCGGCGCTTTGTCAGTGACCTCCAGCATCAGACACCAACGAAAAAAAGACATCCTTTAACGTTGGCATGATACATGGCTGGTCGCCGTTATCGTTTGATGGTGCTCGGCGGCATCAGGGTGGGAAAAGGCCGAGTAGGGTGGGTGGAAGGGGTGGTGGATGGGTCCAACAACCACCAACTTTTACCCAGGAGTGCGGTGTTCGCATCCCATAAGATTGTAAAGCCAAACCCTGTTCTTTTTTCCTAAACCCAACCATGTGTGTTTGTTGTTGAAGGAATAAAGCATCTATTCGTGGTGTTGTACCGACATAGTGCATTTATTTTGGAAGAGTATGCAAACTGTACATTTCCTGTGAAAATGGAAGTGTAGTTTTGAAAACAGACAATGCATGAAATGTTTGTTTTGATGTTCAACCAGAACGTCAAAAACCAATGCACCCGGGTACCTTGCACGGTATTTCTCGATGTCGAAAGTCCATGACCCAAAGTCGATATGTGATGAGGTCAGTGTGAGAATGTGTTGACCAACGTCACCCCAACAAAAGCGCATGGTTAGGTTTAGCCAACGAAAGCATGTGGTTTGGTTTAGAAAAAAAACATCATGGTTTGGCTCTACATTTAAAGCAGCTGTGTGGGACTTTTTACCATTAATAAAACTGTCCCTAGTTCGTATCAGCCCGCAGCGGCCTGCAGTCATTAAACCACAGAAGAAGAAGGAGCCGTGTTTACAGAGAGTGTTCTCCAAGTAAGCGGTACGCAACTGGCATTGCTGAACACATAACAGTTTTACCAGAGATGTATCTATAAGGATTTGGTTGTACTTTTGATGTCATGGCGGATAACGAAGGAGCACCATCTAAAAGAAAAAGAACAGAAGAAGGCTAAAGGGGACAGTGATAGGGCTCAAACCTCAGTCGGGCATTCACCAAGTGGAGAGAGCTGAGAGAATTGAAAGGTTTTAAAACTGATCCCGAGTTGGCCCTTTTCCTAATCAACAGGTATGTAATTTTTGTTTTTATTTAGAGAATATACCGCAACTTGTTAGACATTGTTTCACTTCAATATACTACTTTACTACTGACTTGTGTAACGTTAGCATGTTTCCACTAATTATTTGGACTGACCTAAAGTAGCGTTAGCTTTGCAAGCGAAGGCTACAGGTAACAGCTTTGCTGTGTTAGAATTAGATCAGAACAGAAACACGACAGGAGAATTTACTGAGTCATTTTGCTGTTTCCACTAATTATTTGGACTGACCTGACGTTAGTTAATCCTCTCACTCTCCAAAACAAATGCATACGGTAATTGCCAGTTGCAGTGGAGATTTTACGACATCAGGCTGTGGGTGTCATACTGCTTCGACCAAAGGGGCGCTATAATCAACGAAAACGAAAAGTTCCGCACAGCTGCTTACATTTAAGTAAGAAGTGAACACAGGGCTCCCAGGTGAAAGTCCAGGGTTTGTTGGACCCATCCACCACCCTTCCTGCCTGCCCTAGAGGAGCTTTCCAGCTCCTTATGATATGTCGTTAGCAGCGTTTCAACCTGACGCCGTCCAGCAGCGTATCATAATGCTTCGACAGGTGCCATCCAGCTGACCAGTGGCGTATTGTAACACCGTTGAAGGTTACGTTGGGTCACTTTACAAACTGACGCCACCTGGTGGCATATCACACTGCTACTTAAGGTGGCTTTTGGCATCAGGTGTCTGACAAAGCGATGATATTCGATGAATTCGGAATGAGAACAGGCTGGCTTATGATGCTGGAGGACCAGTGTACAATGTCATGTTGTTCCTCAAGAAAGGGGAAATGAGGGTTATGAAAAATAAAAGAAGGAAAGGAAAAGCAAGCAAACAGACTGTGTAAAAACAATTCAGATGTGTGTAAGAGAGACAAGAATCAAAAGGAAGGATGGGGGGTCCACAGAGACTGCATATGCATAGGGCCCAGAATTCGGTGCTATACGCTCCTGATCATTACATATGCGAAATGATTTGACATAACTGTATGTATGTACCTCCTCAGTAGAAAGATAGTAAACAGTGTCTCTCAGACTTTTTCGTTATTTGTAAGGAAGAGGTAAATGTCAATGGAGACCTGGTCTTAATGAAATTACATGGTGGTAGTGTGTCAGCAGTGACATTAAGTAATCATTAAAGCCTTTTTCATTTTCCTTGTACAGTCCACTTCCAGCTGTCCCAGACCACTGCCTTATGCCCCACATGCTATTGTTCATATAGGAGACAGGTGGTTCACATATTGTTGTATAGCTACATTATCAGTTTGTCTCCTCTCACCCCATTCCACCTGGTTACACTGTTTACCAGAATAATCCACACACCCTTTGTTGAGTTTTTGTCCTTCCTTGATTTCTTTTACAGTGTAGTATATCCTGCTCAAATGAAAGATGACACTTTGAAGCTCCCCTGATTTAGCCCCAGTCCTGCATTTTGTAGCCATATTCTAAGTAGTAACTCCTCCCCAACACAAAACACTCTCAAGCAGCTCATTTTACTAATTGAACCCTCAGATCATTATCAAAGCACTATTTACCTCTGTGCAATATTTTAATTAGATTATAGTCTCTATTTAACCCATCATGGACTCTTTGAAGCTCTGTGTTTTTAGTGTTAAGTCCTCAGATGCGTGGTTGGAAACAAATGACAGAGCCCTTTTTAATTTAATGAGAAACGCCGCCTATCCAGACTGAGTCTCTTTGCATCTTTTTAGGTCCCACCTACTCGTTTTTTTGCCATTGAAATCCAGTTAATTGAAGGAGTCTTTCGCTGCTATACATGAAGGGGGCCAAATTAGCATCCCTTTCTGCCCATTGGGAAGCTAAGGCAGACGTTGATGCTTTGATGTGAGAAGCACGCTTTCAGTAGGCGGCAGGCTTCCTGAAAATGAGCTGATGGCCCTGCTATTAGGTCCAAATGCAGATGCGTTCATGTGTTGCAAAACGCTTAATCTTTTAATTGATCACCTTCTGCATGGCCTGTTCTCCACATAGTTTTTCCCCACCGCCTGTTAATCAGAATCACATTTTGAAGATGACGTGAATTGCTTTTCAAAAGGCAGCAAAGGTTTGCAAATCCAGCATGAAGGACAAGAGAGGATTACATGTTATTGTGCAAATGCCCAGTCACATATACAGCTTGTGGTTAATCAGTTTATTACATAAAAATGAGCTGTTTAAAGATTGTGAAATGTGTGTTTTATCAAATTAATAATTAGACAGTAAATACTTTACTACCCTCCCATCCTTCATTGTTAACACAGTTGTAATTGGACAATAGTTTATTACGCCACTTTCCGAAAGACTGCTCTTTTATTAACCTGCTTCTACAGATTTACAGCACTTGTGTCCGAGGAACCAGAAGTAACACACACAAGTGCGGCAATGTGGATTTTATGTTAGTCGACGGCATGGACTGGTGGTAAATGACTTTATCAGTTAATTAATAAAATAACATTGAAATTGCGCAAATATTTTAAAGTCTTTTTTTTTTTCATTCACCATATTAATAAAGACACAGGCTATTCTGCAGTGCTGCAGTAAATTCCAGCCCCAAATGATAAACTCACTAAATTACACAAACTCAACTTTTTTTTTTTAGAATATCCACTGAAAGTAAAATGCCAACATGTGTTGAAATGGTATTTTCTTGGGTATTTTTTTGTTTTACTCCATTCTTTTCATGAATAATACTCTGATGGTTGTGACTTAACATTAAAATTGAATGTGATTGAATGTGATTGGTGTGAATATGAATTCACACCATTGCTGATTAAAATAAATGACACACAGAATTGTATTGGCAGAATAAATATATTAAATGCTATTAAATGTCTTTTTAATTAATTATTCTTCACTTTCAGCATATTTTATTTCTTTGCATATTTAAGTCTCATACATTTGGGTGAATATGTTTTGTTGTTTTTTTCTTAGGTCAAATAGATGCTCATTTATTTATTAACTGTGGTGTATTGACCATTGTGACTCAAATGACAAAGAAACATTAAAAATACAAGGCTACTGGAGTTATAATTTCAGTGTTAACACTTGCAGGACCAAATATCTTTCATACATGGAGTCATTCGGTGAACAAACACACACACACACACACACACACACATGACATTAGAGTTGAACACAGCTGCACCACCAGAATCCTGTTGTATTGATTTTATTCTGAAAAAGTTAAACATTTCTTTTGATGGTCAGGACATGTGCTGGAGATATTTCTATCTGTTGACTGTTGTCATGATTGATTTCTCGAGAACACCAAAGTACATCCATGAATCCTTCACCACTCTGACAGACCACTGCATTATTGCATGCATGACCCATGAGCCACACCTCGGAGTGTTCTCAGCAATGCACCGATGCAAAAACATATACAAATATACAAATATTAGAAAAAAGTGTTGTCACTTTTTTCTATCTTCTTGACAACAAAAAACAAACAAACAAAAAACAGTGTAGGCTACTCCCTGCCCTGTAACGGGGGTCTGCTGGAACATATAGCATTAACAAAACTGTTTCGTAGTGAATATCATTCTCCGTTAATTTAACTATGTAGAAGCATCCCTGTAAAGGGGTGTGAAAGTCAGTGTGGATATGAACATAACATGAACATCACTTTCAGAGGCTTACCTTCAGTGAGGAATACTCAAACATCATCTTACTGTCTGGCGCGAGCGTCTGAGAGCTGACTTCTTGTAATTTTCTTGCTGTCTGTCTTTTGCGTTTCTGCGCGCTGGCTTAACGCACAGCGGGCTGCAAGCCACCGCGCAGCAAACCCACAGAGAACAAGCAGGCTCGCATTGTCAACTGAGCTCCATGCTGTGGAAGCTGCTTCCTAATCAGAGAGGTTACAGCAGCCGAGGGAAGAGCCGTCTGAGCTCACATAAAAACAGGACCACAATCACATGTGCAGCTTAAATAATAACTTTACATTAATGGTATATTTATGTTTTGTTTTTTAGACTTTTCCAAATCGTTCCTGTGCCCTTGGCTTATAAAAAAGTAAACAACAAAATAAGCTTTAAAAATAAAAGGTATGACAGAATTAATAATGCCGAGAGTTGATTCATTATTTACCCTATATATACTATATATATATTTACAGACAGAAATATAAATGCAAGTCACTGATGTGTCTTCGACCAATACTCCATTTACAAAACTTCCAACAATATGGACAAACGGGGGGAAACAAAAAGTCATGGGAAATTTAGGATAAAAGTGCAAAAGGATGGGGTAGCATGACGCAAAGAGCTTTTCCATTGGGTTATTCATAATAGTTTGTCAATATTATCTGTCTGAAATTAATTAAAAAATAACAAAATAAAGACAAAGGTGTGACAATTCAAAATAACCAACTATCTAGACTTTTTAGTAATAATATTAGACTAATAATAATAATAATAGTAATAATAATTGATATATTCTGTTTTGTCGAACGCAGCACGAAAACTGTCATATACATAGCGGAAAGGGGGCAATTGTTAAAAATCAAAGGGCCCACTTTGCATGTTTGAATAAATATTAACATTTTGTACAGCCTAGTCTCCCTTATATTTAAAACAGTAACTCATATTTTTTTGTAATGGATGGAAAAGAAACCCGATATTATCTACAGTGCATACAGTGTGAAAGTTGCTGCGTATAAAACAACTCAGCAGCCTACTATAGTAGATGATCCGGTGAACAAATGTCATCCTCGATATCCACATCGTCGTCGTTTTCCTCCAGCATGTACGAGTCCGGCTCCAGTCCGTGTTTCAGCTCCTCCGCGCTCTTGTCGTTCAGTTCGCTCTCGCTGGAGTTCTCCGCGGACCGCTCCAGCTCTCCGGGGGTCTTCCGCTCGTCCTGCGCCTTCCTCAGCTGCTTCTTATGCTTCATCCGCCGGTTCTGAAACCACGTTTTTACCTGAACCGGGGAAACGGAGGAGGGATGTGAATTATAAAAACAATCATAAATAGCCTGTGCGCAAATTACTGGTTTATTTGAAAAAAATATAAATAAATGTATAAATATGAAGTCAAAATTATTGTCACATTTATTTTTTTTAATTTATTTCAACAACCTAAACGACACAGAATGCGGTGGCCTATCGAATACAGGTATGTATTACTGAATTTACTAATGTGGTGCCAGAATAACCTGTGGAATCTGAACTATCAGTTTTCTTCATGTGTTTGATATCTGTATTATCAGATCACACTGAATTACGCATAAACAACATTTTTTTGGCGTAAAAAATGGAAATGTATAGCCAAAGTCCATTGCTCTTGTAATCTATATAGGCTTTCTATTACACACTGTCGTACTCTGTTAGGCTATGTATAGGCTAAATTTATTATTTATTTTTTTTATTTTTTCTATTATTATTACTATTACTACTATTAAACTACTATTATTTTTACTACTACTACTATTAAACTACTATTATTATTATTACTACTATTACTATTACTATGTTTGTGTGTTTTTGTGATTGGATCGCCACTCTTCTCGGGGCTACATCCAGAAAGAAAAGACAAAGGAAGCACGTCTTTAAACTCTTGCTCCGCAGCATCCCTGCATCCTCTGCACTAACTGTTGCTTTCAGGTGTTTGTGTTTGTGTGTGTGTATGTACCTGTGTTTCGGACAGGCTGAGCGCCGTAGCCAGCTCCACTCTCTCCGGTGTGGACAGGTACCGCTGGATCTCAAACCTCTTCTCCAGGCCGGACAGCTGCGAGTCGGAGAAAACCGTCCGGGCCTTTCTGCGTCTGCAGTGTTTCCCCGGTAACTCCGCGTGATGCTGGAACAAGGCCGGCATCTGCATCCCTACAGGTGGCAGGAAGCGGTGAGTAGAGATTTGACTTTGCAACATAAAACGAAGCTCTTTTTATATCTGAGAAACTAAGTTCACTGTACAGAAATCAACAGGCGTGTGGTGGTTTACAGTTTGATGATGACTGTATGATTTATTATTTTTTTTTTTTTGATAATGTAAAAACCATAACGTAGCTATTAAAGCGTGATTATTTACAGAATAATCAGAGCAAAAATATTTCTTAAAGCTAATATATTTCAATAAATATACATTTTAATGCAGAAGAAAATAAGCCTGGCTGAATAAACCTCTGGTTAATATTTCCTGAGATGCTCAACCGAAGATGACAGCTTAGCAAACTTTTTTTTCCTCCTGCTTCATGTACGTGATGGAATACACTTCAATCAGTCTGTCACAGCCAGTGATGTTATATTGCCATACTCAATAATGTAATATGGGGTTATTTAAATCCATAGACTTTTAAGTGTTGAGCGGTGCTATTTTTTGCTCCTACTGTATATCTGACAGAACTTTACTTGTTACTGGAGGCCTCGTGGGTTCTCTCGTGCTTACCAGAAGTGAAAAAGTACTGGTGATGCTCCGGCTTGTGGAGAGGATGGTGCGAGTGTGGCGCCAGTATCGGGGTTGGCATCAGAGGGTATCCATACTCCAGGATGGGCATCCGGGAGGCCAGGGAGCTACAGAACGGAGAGGGGATGACCTCTCTCAGCGGTTTGGGTTTGTGCAATAAGATGTCCTCAATGAAAAACGACGTCGACCTCTGCGTGGGCGCCGCAGACGCGTAGTTCATACTCATAATGTTAGGTTTTTTTTTTCCTGCCTTTAAACCTGCATCAGTATCTGCTTCTTCTTCCGAACTCTCCCAGGCTTAAATGCAGCCGCTGTGTGTGATCAGTGAATGACACTACGCCGAGCATTACATAGATATCAGTGGGAGGGCAGATTTCCACGAAGCATTTATTCAGAGAGAGTAGCGGATTGGGGAAATTGATTTACGCACCAGCCAGTTAGAGGTCTGGATGGGCGGAGGGGGCGAAGTGAGGGGCCCGTTCTTGTTTCTGATTGGCTGAGACGCGTTCGGCGCTGGTGAAGAAAGCAAACAGTCTGGAAATGCAGCGCACCTGTGAACGCATCAGGGTTCATTTGAATGGAAAGTGAAAATCCAACCGAGAACCGTGGCGGTGCTCATGTGGTCGCCTAGCAACCATGCTGTTTTTGCCAGGTTCGCGAGCACTTTAGGCTTAATGAAGAATAATTTAGCCCACATATAGATTATAAAATACAGTTTCACAAATTGTTATTAGGCTAAATGTTAATTATGAATACAAAGCTACTTGCTAGCTCTCATGGAATCTATAGAACTGCAGATTGTTGTTTAGTTTAGTAGGCTAGTTAGGGACTGCTCATTAGGCTACTTATGAGGGGGAGGCCAGTAGTGCAAAAAGGAGGAGGCATCTTGAAAAATTTTGTAACCACTACGGAGGGACATTTTTATAGTTATTTTGGCTCAGGGGAGATATATACAAATTTAAATGGCTATATTTTGTGTATATTTTACCATAGATCTGTGAGGAATACATGTGAAAACAATTGGCCTTCGTCTGGAAGGCATGTTAAAAAATCACCAAAATTACAACATTTATTATAGCCAGAAACCCTAAAAACAGATATTATCCAGCAGTTCTTGGATATATGTGTGGCAGATGCTTCCATCAGAAAAAGTATAACCGAATCTGAGCTTAAAATAGTGAAATTTTATCAAAATCACTTTATTCTAGCTACGTGTCTCATGTCAAATTTGGCCAAAAGTAAACCATTTGCATGACAAGAGTGAAAACCCGAGGCTTTTTTCAACTCCAGGATTTGGTCTTCATCTTTTCACTTTCATCTATCAAAGAGTGAGTTTTTAAAATCACATAACTAATTTACGGTGGAGGGAGGGTGGTGCATTTTCTGCATGCATTCTGCAAGTGCATTTCTCTCAGAGGGACTCAAGGAAAATATCTGTAGCCTCAGGAGGGTAAAAAACAAACAAACAAGCAAACAAAAAAACAACACCCCCTCCTCTGACAAATAAAGAACAGTCCCTTAGTTGCTGCGTCGGCCCCTCTCCATGGTGCTGAAAAATCCTTTTAGTGCAACTATGGTATTTTTGCTGTTTTACTTTTTTTGGAAGGGACATCTAATATTAATTTCAAGCCAGTATGCCTATTAGTGACTTAAAGAAAATATTTTATGACCTGTGGGGCCTATAACTGGTTGAAACATTTGAATATTCCTATTGTTCGTCTTTAGCACATTCTGTGGAGAGGTAAAGTGGCTTTTTGCTGGAGAAATATGTACCCGTGTGGAAAAAGAATTTATGGCATTTGACCAGTGACGGAATGTAACTAAGTACACTTACTAAGTGTACTTACTACTTACTACTTACTAAGTACTGTACTTAAATATAATTTTCAGGTTTTACTTTGGTTAAGTATTTCCATTTTCTGCTACTTTACAATTCTACTCCCCTACATCTTAGGGAGAAATATTTCTTTTGCTCCACTACATTTCTTTCATAACTTTAGCTACTCGCTACCTGCATAGGCATATTGATAATAAAACATACAAATCAGCAAATAAACTTGTTATCGCAGGTTAAACTACCCAGTAGTTTATAAAATAATTAAAATGTGCTCCATCAGCTGCAGCGCTCAAGTGATAAATACATTAATGCATCCATAATTATAATCCGATAATAAAATTATATATTTTTTTAAATCGGCCATTCTGCATAATGACTGCTTTTGCTTTTACTTACGCAAGTATATATTGATGCTAATACTTATGTATTCGTATTTAAGTACATTTTGAATGCAGAGTTTTTACTTGTAACAGAGTATTTCAACACTGTGGTACTGCAACTTTTACACAAGTAGAATATCTAAGTACCAACAGTGCATCTGTCGGTGTAATTGCTGCACTGCTCCCTGTACCTCATATCACTCGCTATACGGCTACACATTTGTAGGCTACGTTTATTTATTTGTGTATTTCATCTTTTCTAATATGATCCTATTTCTTACGGAATCACTGTGCTACTTCCGTAATATCCTGCAAGATGCATGAACCTGAGCGATTTAATTTATTTAAATTATTATACTCTATATTTCTATGATGGCTTTCTGTAGGCCTCAGTCAGCCATTCCGATGATGGACTTTGACATGAAACTTTAGATTGATTTATCCTCAAACTTGAACATGCGTCCACATAGTGTTTTTAATTGCCCGGGAAATTCACTCGGGTGACTTCTTCTCTTCCTTCATGTTAGTAGTTTTTGAATGAAGTGATGTAGCCTGTGTCACATGAGGATTGTTCTGCTACAGGTCTGTCTAGTAATTCCGCTCAAATTGGCTGTAATTGTCGGTATTAAAATCTGGGAGAGTACAAGTGCCGCTCCTGTGCCCATTTGCGAAAGAAAGCGGTGCCTATAATTTGTTGATATGGTGTTGTCATCACATTTCCAATCAGGCCGGTTAATGTGGAAGTGTCTTAATGCAGGCAGAATTCACGCTGCAATGCTATTAGGCAATTAAGGGAGATGTTAGAGCGGAAGTTGTAATCCTTGGGCTGGAGGACAGGATTTCCATTTGATCAGATGGAGGGAGAACAAATTAATTACTGGGAATCGGTTACGATGGAAAAGTGCTGTTCTGCTACATTAGTTTGCATAGGCTTGTGTTAAATGGACGCGTGCGCTCAAAATGTAAATTAGCAAAGCTGGGTGGTTGCAAATCAGACACCTTTTGGCATATGGGGGACTGTACATTAGCTCTACCTGAAGACGACTCAGTAACAACTCCTAAAGCTGCTGCTAGATGATGTCATTACATCATTCCTCTCTAAGATATTTATTGTGTCATTTATGTTTCCATCGAGGGAGTATTAGTCAGAAAAGTAATTCAAGACACTTACAATTATTATTATTTTTGTTGTCAAAACTATATTTTAAACAATAATTTCTTAGATTATTTTTATGTAAGGTGACGTTTAAGAATAGCAGCAGAAAAGGAAAGACCTTTCTAAAGACGTGGCCAAAGCAGATGGAGTTAACCCTGCTGCACCTGGCTGTGCGTCAATCCCTTTTATGGAGCGCACCAGGATAACAAGTTGCTTTTAGGGGAAAATTAGAAAGTAAATGAAACAAATGGTGATGAAATCGTCTTAAGGATCCGTTCTCGAGGTGCGGTTAAGCGGCTTTTTGTGGCCATTTCATTAAGTAAAAAATTTGAGCCGGTCAGACAGTGCGTCACTCCGTTAAGTGGCACGTTTGGATAAGAGGTTTGCAGCAGCGCACGGGTAATACTGGGCTTGTATTTTCAGAGCAGCCGTGTTGGTGATAGTGGACGGTAGAACAAACGAATAAAGGCATTAAGAGGAGGATATTTGAGGCGTACATAATCAATAGTACTAATCCATGGTAAATATGTCCACTACGTCATTTCTTTACCCCTATAGCTTTTCTATAATATAGAAATAGTTAAAGTTAGGAACAAGCTTCCTGGGTTTGTTCGGTTTATACCTCAGATCATTACTTTCTGATAACAAAATCATGGCTTATGGTATTTTATATCTTCAGTATATTATATTTTTTCCAATAATATTCCTCGAAAGTGTATCCACGTCAGTTGTATTCTCCAGAATTGCCAGGTAACACGTATACTGTGCAATCATGGATGAGCTATACATATGTCATTTGCTTTGTGTGGCTTTCATTTTCATTTTCAGTCTTCAGAAAAAGAAAGCTTGTTTTTTCTTTTAGACATCTAGACAGTCTGTTTTTATTTTAAAACAACTCTCTATGGTTATGGACACTTATTTAAAGCTAAGGTCAGGGAGCACGAATGGGGCACTCTCTTAGTGCCACAGAGCCAGATGGCCAGCCTCTAAAAACGCTCTCAGACACACAAAAAAAGAAGGGAAAGGAAGGAAGAGATTAAATTGTGCACAGTGCCTGTGGATGAAAATAAAGAGTCACATTCTCCCCAGTCTTTTTTATTGAAATCATTTAAACTTTGAGGATTCATGTTCCAGATGTAAGCTCTGCACTGATGGTGAGAATCTCCACGCAGCCTCGATGCAGCTCTCATGATCATACTCCATGGCTCATGTCTGGATGATGGTCTGAATCTTCTAATGAGAGTTAGCACCCCTGGGGCATTCATGCATCCGATAGGCACACAAATAGAATATACCTGAGAAGAAAGGTAGAGGGTAGGTCTTAGTTTGCCACCAGCAAATATAAATGACATGTATCTTAAAATGATATATTTCAATTTACATTAGATAAAAGGAGAACCATTGTGTGTGATTTTGTGGGAGCATCCATGCTTATGTTTAACACATATAACTTGCAGTGTTATATTTGTTGTTAATTGACACAATATGCACAACTGGTCTATGTGTGATTTCTGTTATCTTAATTCAACAGAAGTACAAGAAACCAGTGGGGAAATTTTATTTTGGGGGCATGTTCAGTGAAAACTTGATAAACTGTCTTTTTATGTAATTCTGAGGCAAACAACTCTAAACAATTCAGGCACATATTTAACGTCCTTTGCTATTCCATTTCTATTGTAGTGCATACAAAATCTATACAGTTAACACAATAAATGTGCTGTTTATTTGATAGCCAACTGATGCATGCAAATTAGAAAAAAACAATACTCTTGAAATAAATGTGTATCATGGTATTGTTGTTTTCCACCTTTACTTATTAGCTATCATAACTCTACTAGTGTGTAATTTTGCCGATATTTTCAGTCTCAGCCAAACAGTGTCACATCCTGGTATTTTCAGCATATGGATGCTGTTTACCTCTGAACCATTTTCATATTCAGTATAGTGAAAGGCCTGCTGAACAGCAGGTACTGCACAGCGTGGTGGAGGATTCAGAGATGAGCACTTACTACAAGCATCACTTACTGATAATGTCACATCATTGATTCAGCTGCTTGACTATGGGTTGACCCGTGTATGGTTTGACTGTTTTGTGCTTAGGAAGTGAGTTGTCACGTTGTGTTATATCAGATAGTCTCTGTAGTTTTCGTTTTCTTTATTACACATAGTACATGCAGTATGAAAACCATTAGCCAGGCATGCAGGTAGAAGTTGAGGCCCTTGGCAATATGAGGAGGTGAATACAGTTTTATCTTCTATACTACATTTGAATTTTCAAAAGGTACAGTACTACATGATATAATGTAAAATAATCTTAAATCTTAAAAGTAGTTTGAGCCTGTTGCTTGCCATGACTTCATAAATAAGTTCTCCAAGCAGTGATTTTATCGACACCTTACTGAGTGCAGTGGTTGCTTATCCAAGAACTCACTCAAGGCTTTATCTTGGAAAGAAGTTACCATTTAGAAGAAAATGATCACAGCACACCGTCCCTGAACACACCATGAGTGGAACCCTGATGAATCAAAGAATTTGATGGCACCTCTGTGAAAGAGAGGAAACCTAATGTAGTTTGATTTGTTGGGTTGCATAGTTACCTGAAAAGAAGGTGAGCACCACTGACACCCAGCCAATGATATAGGACCAGGAGAACCTCCAGTTTCCATAGCGTTTCCCATAGTAGTTAATAGTCACACCAGTGTACACTGCCATTGCTAGAAACACTAAAAAGCCTGGGCAGAAAAAAAATACATAAATTGAGGAAAAGAAAATATAAAGAATTTTTTTACACTTTTTTAAAAAAAATTGACTTTTTAAAAAAATTCTGAATTTGATTAAGGTCAAATCAAATGCAAATTACAGCTCAAACTAAACCAACAAAAAAACAATACAATTGAGTTGAACTTACATGAGATGAAAAACAATATGCCTGCAGCAAAGGTTTTGTCAAACCTGTCGAAGGAGGAGTAATGGATGAAGGCCATAATGCCAATGATGATGCCAATGAAACAGGCCAAAAGAGAGAGGATCATGAGGGCACGAGTGGCGTCTAAGTGGGCTGTGGACAGGGTCAAATGTCAAAAGGAGTCACCGGTGGGGTCATTGCAAGTCATCAGAAGTGAATGAACAGAGATGTGACCCAGGTCAGGTCGTGTTAACAAGCCAATATGATGAAGAATGGTAAACATAAAAAGAAATAGACCAATTTTGTTAATAACATCAATGTCAGGTGGAAATCCCAATTTACACAGCAAATCTTCAATAGAAGCATTCAAACACATAACACAACTATGTAGACAGATAATATTATGTATTTTTTCCCACAGTAAATAAAGTATAATCATAACCAAAATATTACCACCACCATAAACGTTTTTTAAATATCAAAATATCATAGCATTTTACTTCTGATTAAAGGTCTCACATTGTGCTCATTTTCAGGTTCATACTTGTATTTTGGTGTTGTACTAGAACTTGTTTACATGCTGCAGTATAAAAAAAACAGTTTAATTTTTTTATACTGCCTGCCTGAATATATCCATATTCACCCTCTGTCTGAAATGCCTCATTTCTGTGCCTGTCCCTTTAAGACTCCCTCTGGAAAAAGCCCAGTCTGCTCTGATTGGTCAGTGTTTTCAGGTCTTGGCATCTCTCCACTGTCATTTCAGCTGAGGAATGACTGTACCGGCTTTTTCAACCTTTATAAACTGTTTCTTTGCTGCTCTGTGGCTAGGGCAACAGCTTTGATCCCTGTTTACTTCCTGTCAACTACCATGGAAAATATAAAAGAAGGTAAGGATATGACATCAGTAACGGCACTGCAATTTTCATTGGAGCCAGACTTTGTGCCACTTCTATTGGAGTCAAAGGGGCAGGCACAGCAAATCACACTATAACCCATCATATCTAATGTTGTTTTAACTTTGACTGAAAAATAAAAAAAGACACACATTACGTGATGCGGATTTTTTTTTTTAATCTAAATGTGTTTACTTTACTTGTAAGTTGTATCAGCTGCATTATAAGCCGCTGTTGGATCCAAGATAGCTAACGCTACCTGCTATTAGCAGGTACATGTATTTGGTTATCAATAGCTAACTAAACTTTAAACAGTCAGTGATATTTGATAATATTTAGGAGTGCTAATGTTAGATAGTGATTCCCATAATTGCCAGGAGGTGGCACTAATCGACAAGTTATTATAAATCATCATTTCCATCACTTACAGTACTTGTTACTTTGTTTGTCAATTAAGTTAGTATTTGCACTTTTTTTAGGTAATGTTAGCTAACTATTGAGTTGCTCTACATTGATTTTAAGCGTAAATGTCAGTAAGCAATAATCCTGGGGAAGGTGTTAAAGAAACAGAGAGCTGCGGGGTTGGTGAATGATAGCAAATGTTACAGCCTCTCTAGCTTAATCACTCATGACCTATATGTGTGCTACCTAATCAAAGTTAGATGACCAACATTAGTAAGAATGTAAATCCGTCAAGTCCTAGTTTTAACAGTGATAACAGGTCAGACCTGCCCAGTTTGGTCATGTATCATGATGTAACGTTGGCTATCTTGGACCAAACAGGGGCTTGAGACAGATCTGTGACCTGTTTGGAGACCAATAACAAGAAAAACAAACAAGCGTAACCTGCCCCATTGACTCCAATAGAAGTGGCACCAAGCTCCAAAGCAAAATTTGAATGTTTTAATTGACCTCCTACTTTTCTTTCTTTCCTTCTTTTATAGTTGCCTTGTCAGCTTTTGCATTAACAAACCTTTCAATTCAACAGGAAATTCAAGGGGACCAAGTTAAAGTGTTTATGTTGTCAAGTTTGAAAAAGTCTATATAGACCTAATCACAATGTTTATTTACAGTAGCTTATGGGTAGAAAACCCCAGCGTCACGTATATAAAATCAGAGGTCACCGAGCAGATGGTCCTGCCTCAGATGGTTAGATTTCAGCTACCAAAAAAAAAATTATTAGAAATAATATTTTCACTGGTTTACCTTGCTGTCAGAGTTAGCAGTTAGCAGAACACTCAGTTGCTGTTTTTCCACTGCCTTGATTGGTTAGTGTGTAAGATAAAGCACAGCAAATATTCAGATATAGCATACACTTAAACTGATAATGATTTTTAGGTGGTTAAAATACATTTTGCTGGGGCCCTGTCCACAGCTTCCATGCCAGTAGATTTACTTTATCAAAGATGATAGCAAAACAGCAAAGTTCATAAAACAGCAGTAATGCCTGATAGGTCAGGCCGCTATGTTTAACCATATATTTTCGTTACACTTCCAGATGAAAATGACAACAGAAATCAACAAGTCTGCTGATTTTACGTATCTGTAAAATTGAAATCAATCACCAGTTGTCTTCCCTGAAGTGAATGTCGTTAGCATGAAGTCACAGTGATTTGGGCTATTGTATAGTTGGGACATCACAAGTTCATGGAAGTCCTAACAGCTCATTTAAAGGCACAGTTTCTGAATACGGACTCTGTGTTTCTCTCTATGCACTGAGCGTTTTGATACTTTCTCAGTATTTATGCATTCAGATTTTTTAGGCTATAATATGGGACCTTTGAACAAATGTACACATTCTCTGTGTAAGTCACACTGAAATGCAGTGGTGGTTTGAAAATGTTATGTGTTTGTGAAAGTCACAATTTTCTCTAACATAAGACTGAAGTCTAGTAATAAAAAAAGAGAGATAAGACAGAGGCTACCTAACATTATGAAACCTATATGTTACTGATCCCAGTTCAGTTTAACTCTAGCGAGTTAGCTCAGCTGCACATCCAATTTCAAAATATTAGGGAGATTAGAACATATATTAGAACATGTTGCTGTCCACATAGTAAACTTATTTAATAGCATGCTGAATGTTTGACACAGCTGTCTCTGAAGAAATACAATTCTAATTGTAAATTATACACAAATAAAATGGCTTATCAAGGCTTATAACACTTTAAAAAAGTTGAATCTTTGGATCCACCCGATGAGCTTTACCTCAGCCAATAAAATGATTTCTGCCTCTAGAATGGCTCCATCTTTCAGAAGAAGAGCAAACAGGAAGTTAGTAGTTTCCCAGCCATCTACATCTACACTTACCGATGCTGTCATTGTGTGGGAAGCATTTCCCAGGCATACAGTAGCGCCACAGGCCCTGGTGCATGTAGTTGCTGGACTGCCGATACTGCATCCAGTAATCGGTTGCTGTGGAAACGATCAGGAGGATGTTCCCCACGCCTGCACAGAACAAACCTCCACCCATAAAGCTGTACATCCTGCACCTGCAGACACACAGGCACATACAGAGGAACAGAAGGTCACTTAGCATCAGTGGTCAGTGGCAGGGCCCCCTCCTCTCTCCACCTCACACACACACACACACACACACTCACACACACTTCAGGGAGAGAGGGTCTAAATGTCAGTAATTGCATTATAATGAACATATTATTTCCAATGGATTGAGCTGTGGGGTTGCCTGTGTGTGTATGCTCCACTTTGTTCTCTAGGAGATCAGCCCCTGAAGATGGGCTTTACATACACCCCCATCCCCAGTGCAGACACACACACACACACACACACACACACGCACACACATCCAGCCTGTGTGGAGTGCAGCGATGCTTTGATACTTGATACATCTATTGCCCATTGTTCCACCTGGATGCAATATCCTGCAGCCATCCTCTCTGTCTCATTGAGAGTTGTCATGGATGTTTTTTTTGGGAGGGAAAGCATGATAGATAGATATATCTTGTTATGTCTGAAACCTGAACGGGATGCTCGTTGAAGAGCTCTGTGTATTCATTGAAGAGCTCTGTATTTTCGCAGGATCACATTCCCCTCTGAGCAGCCTCTCCGGCAAGTCCCAGCAGCTGCCTTGGTTGAAACCAGAAAATTGTCTCAGACTGTCAGTGTAATGTGGCAATATAGAAAATTCTAATCATTTTATTTAATAATCAGTAAGCCAATTGGCTTTAATGATTTTTTAAGAAATTATTTTCTTCCAAGCCAGGATAAAACAGCTACATAAATTTTCTTTTCGTTTGGAGAGCGGCCTTGATTGTGACTGGCACTGACCTCAAGGCTGACGATTTCCTCTCAATCACATCACTCAACCTTTTCCCCTGAAATTCTCCAACTCTCACTGTAAAATACCTGAGAAAACTGACCCGACAAGATAGAGAGAATAAGAATAAGATTTACATTTATCCTTAGCCTCTAGAGCAGACTGGGTTTTAATGTTTTTTCATTCACTGCATCTCCAGTTTCACAAACACATAAGCCATCCTTATCTGTATCTATTTGGCTGCAGAGTGTAAACCTTTGTCTCCATGGAACTGATTATATATATATATATATATATATATATGTGTGTGTGTGTGTGTGTGTGTGTGTGTGTGTAGATATATAGAGACATTTTAAAATACACTAAAGTGAGACAAAAACTGGTCGGTCAATTTTACAGCAATGACTAATATCTGAAACTTTCTCTGATGAGCTCATAGAGCTGCAGCTGTGTCTCCACGAGGAGAAAATAGCATGAAGAAATAAAAACTAATAAAAACACATTACTAAATGAACACCAACAGTTATCAGACAAAATTCCATGTTATCTTACCTTAATCAACCCCTTTTATGAAGACGTTTATGAGGACAGGGTTACCTGACAAAATACAACAAGATCCTATAATGCCAAGACAGGCGGATTTCCAGCAGGCTAATAGCACTAGCGCTTGACGGGGTGAATAGGGAGAAACTGGGGCTACAACAAACACATCACTGAGACAATAGGCCAGGCCGACCGCTGGCCAATCAGCACCCACCAGTTTTGTGGTTTGGGAATCTGCTGAAAAAACAGAAATGGCCAAAGCTTGGCAAGCTGAAGTAATACTGATGACTTCATGGTTTTGATTGAAAGTGGAGGGCTGAACTGGCTTTAGTGGAGGGCAAGCCAGGCATTAAATTAGAGTCTTTGGCTGTGCGGCTTCTGATTTTGGTCTAATTTTAAAAGCAAACATCGTCAAACTGTTTAAAAAAATCTTAAGAACTCTTAATATACCTGTAAATTTTAAACTTTTTCACGAAATAAATTAAGGGGTTTTGTAAATTTGTTCTAATGATTTTTAGTTTGCTTTGTGGTGAGAAATATTACCACATACACTGTGTGCATGAGTCATTAGGTACACCTAATGTTTCCATCAAGTCCACCAATCTAGAAGAAAAACATATTTGTAATGATTTTCCTGAAACTGACTTCAGTCTATAAGAATCACAAAGGAGGTGATCCATATTGAGAAGCAGACAAATTTGAGAGGCAATTTAAACCTTTGAGACAGCAGATATGTTGACTGTGTATCAGCCTCATGCCGCAAAATATGTCATCTGTGCAGCGTAAAGGCAGTGCTTTGAGCACAGTGTGCCTGTGAGCTAGATATCTCACAAGATGATTCAAACTGACCACAATCAACAACTGCATACTTGTGTGTTTTATTGTTTTACTGTAGTTTCAGTCATAGCAAACATCTACCAATTTCCAGTAAGCCTGTGTTGAGTTTTTAAAACTTTCCTAAGCACCATTTGATTTCTTTTACTTCTGATTTTCAATTGGTTGAGATGACCATCTCACAAAGCTGCACTGATCCCAACTACATCCACCTCTGTGACATGGCAGTGTAGCAGTAAATACTGAGCCTTAAACTTCTGAAGATGTAGTACCTCTGCAGTTTATTAAATTATAGCCTTTCTTGTAAATACTTATGTAATTTCCTCTGCATATATTCACAGTGTTATAAGTAGCTAGTTGTAATTAAATTACAAAAAATTACAGTCACTCATCAAAATGTTGGTGATTACAAAAGGGTTACACCCATATATATTCTTTTCAGTGAAAGGTTTATATGTAGAATATAACATTCATTCTGTTGCTTTGCATCTTTTAGCAGTGAAGGAATATCTTCTTTTGTCACAGCCTATTTCCTGACATTTTTTAGTGTTATTGCCCATTTTAAAACATTTGATAGAAAAGTAATCAAATATAATAAGTTACATTACTTTGATAAAGTAATTAAAATACTTACCTTACTTATTACATTTTTAACAGCAACTAGTAATATGTAATCTATTTTATTTCAAAAGTAGCCTTCCCAATGCTGTATGTGCATAGCATTAATTGCATAGAATAAACTGTGCATCTGTGAGTGTTTGTGCCTTACATCTCATTACATACATTTTTTTTTAAGTTGAGAAAAGTTTGAAACAGTAATGGAGTGAAATGGTGCAGTGGTCCAAAAAAATCAGGATCCATGTTGTATTTCTGGAACTTGGAATATGGAATAATTATATTTAAGTTGTTTTAATGTGAAGTGTCTGTGACCACCTTCAGGACTTGTACATTTGCCAGTCAAGAATGATGACCATAAAAACTCCTTAGCTGCCTTGTCTGTTTTTTTAGGATCATTGCCCTGCTAGCTGCATTGACCTAAATTAAGGTATTATGTATAAAGAGAGCTACAAGCCCTACACTTTTGACCCAACATGGAAATGAAAATTCTGAAAACTCTTAAAGCTGCAAGTTATAGTGATTACATCATTGGCAACAAATGAAACAGAAGATTAAACTCTGACATGTGGTTCCAATGACTCCACATTCAAACTAAATGGTGGGTCATTTAGAAAGAAATACCTGTCATAATCAGTATTTTTTTTCAGTACCCAGAAGTGAAATGACTAAGCAAAGACCTTGAGGCTAGATCCAAAAGTGAGTCATTCCCTCATAGCCCCCTGGAGGTGGCTGGGCTGTGAAGCCAATTTTCATAGTGGCCAAATAGCGGTACTGCAATTTACGGGGTCCATAAAAAAGACTTACTTTGGGATAGAGATGTCTATAAATCAGTGGATAATTTTTTTTTTGAGTGTCACAACCCTCGCGAAAAGACTCATTCCACTATCAAGTTTACAATAAGGTACACAAAATTAGAGTAGTTACTGAGGAACTAATGAGTAGTTACTGGGGAACTAAGGTACACAAAATTAGAGTAGTTGCTGAGGAACTAATGAGGAACTAACTATTAGTTAATGGTCAGTTCCTCAGTAACTCCTGATCAAATCTCAGAGGAGTAGTTACTGAGGAACTAAGGTACACAAAATTAGAGTAGTTACTGATGAACTAATGATGAACTAATTATTAGTTAACGGTCAGTTCTTCATTAACTCATGATCAAATTTCATAGAGGAGTTGATCACGACTTAATAATTAGTGAACTAGTTACTTCATCAGTACAGAATCATTACTCAATAACCTGTTCATTAGTTAAACTTTTTATGTCCTAAACTAAAGTGACACATAATGAGTAGTCTTTCATTACTTCATTATCTTTACAATTAGTTCCTTAACAAAAAGAATCAGACAGCAGGATTCTTGAGAAGGGTTTTATCCATTATTTTCAGACCACATACACATTAATATGATCATCCATGTTATTCTGTACAATGATGCCTTAGAAATAAATATGATAGTGTGTCACATTTTAGGTAGACTAAGCTCAAAGAATGTATCATGGGGGCTGCGTGTAAAGTACTGTATACTAATCACACCGTTGTTCACAGTACAGTTGTTGGAGGTGCACAAACTTTAGTAGTTACCATGAAACAAATTTGGAATTAATGAGGAACTATTAGTTAATGGTCAGTTCCTCAGTAACTCCTGATTGAATTTCAGAGGAGTAGTTACTGAGGAACTATTACTTAAAGTTATAGTTGGTAATCCTGTTCAGAAACACTTTTTGTTTTACTGGGTGAATGGTCCTTCCATCCTGAGAGTAGTCAATACATAATGTGTTCAGAAAAAGGAATGAAAAAAATCAGACGTCTGTGGCAGGCCTGTAAAAACTCTGACCAATCCCTGCCATTCGGTGCGAATGGAAAGAACCAATCAGATGCCTTCATGTCTCGTATTGCCTGAGTCCCCCTCCGTCCCTCCCTCCCTCCTCCCTGCGCGCACTCATCACGTCACCGTTGCCAGAAATATTCAGCACTCGTCAGTAGAAATACAGAGTTAGCAGGAGTTTGCTGCACAATGGCAGAGAAAATGCAGCCAAAAGTACCACTTCCAGTGTTACTTGTAATGGCTCGCCCCGCTAAACAGGCTGAGAAGAGAAAGTCAGAGGCAGAAAAAGATAAAGTGAGAGGACAAACCAGACATCAACAGCAGTCCAGCTTTTGAATGGTGGAGACAACTGAGGGAGCTGAAGGGCCTGAAAAGTGATGCAGAGGTTGCTGTCTTTCTGTTGGACAGGTAATTATTTGTTTGCTTTGGGGGAATTTGTTATTTTACTCGGCTCTCCTCTGCTCTGCTCACTGCAGGATGCACATTCAGGCATGTCTGGGCTCCTGGCTTTGGACAGAATACTGACAGGAGGGGGAGCAGGGGGCGGAGCTTAGAGGAGGTGCCGCTTTCAAATCTTGCTAGCTCTCCAACATTACCAACTATAGCTTTAATCACTACCTACCATTTTTGTGTAATGAGTAGGGAATCATTACCTAGCCTACTCATTGTGATGTCTCACTTTACTTTAGGGTACACAAAAACAGTAGGTAATGATTAAGTAATAGTTAGTTCCTCATTAGTTCCTCAGTAACTACTCCTCTGAAATTTGATTAGGAGTTACTGAAGAACTGACCATTAACTAACAGTTAGTTCCTCATTCATTCCAAATTTTCGGCTGATTGAGCATGTTGAATCGGCAGCTGAGCTTGTCGGTGAGAGAGATCCCTCTGACTGGCTGTTCAGGTTTTATATCCTCGCCCCTGTAGTGAGTGAATCTACCTGTAGTGAAACCGGGGCTAACCGGTGCTTCCTCAGGCTCCACTGCACTCAGCTGCCCGACAGATCTGCTGCTTCTTCCCTCTTTAACCTGAAAAACAAACTGGAGCTAGCTGGGAGCGGCTAGCGGAGCGTTAGCTGCACCATGACCGGAGGGATGCACAGCCAGTTAGCCTCCGCTAGCTTCCCAGCTAGCCCTGGCTCTCCGTTTGGATCCAACCGGAGCACCGAGCCCTGGTTTGTTATTCAGGTTAAAGTGGGAAGAAGCAGCAGGCTTGTCGGGCAGCTGAGTGAAGTGGAGCCTGCAGGAAACACCGGGACCGTCTGGATGTAATAGTCTGTGGAGATGCTGCGGTGCTCGGCTGCACAGATAGGAAACCCCTCGGCTGACAACATGTATCACTCTGTCACTCCACGCTACTTTGTTGATCTCATGCATTCATTGGACTTCCGGTTTCCCTTTTTGCGTTATTTCCTTTCACGCAGGCGCAGAACGTACGTGCTACTTGGCTGTCGCAGAGCGATCGCTCTGGGCCGTCAGATGTAGTCTTTTTTTCACAACTTTATTTAAGACAGGAAGTTTACAGAATGCAGATCTTCAACATTACACATATCTGTCATATATCACATATGCCAGGGGGGATAAGAGTTTACAAGAAAATATTAAAATGATCACAAATATTAATGGTTTTGATTGCCTTTTGATTAAGGGAAAATTTAATGGAATCGATGTAATGAAAGCAACAAAAGAAGGTTTTCTATGTGTAAACTTACATTTGTGAATGTGAAATCTTGCCAAAAGTAAGATGAGATTAATAATAAATCTTTCATTGGGTTTTGTCGTATTTCTAGCACATCCCTGCAAAACAGCTTAAATTCGGTGAGGTGACGTAGATGACAGTTGGCTTTCGTTGCCGCTAGTTCTTTGATGTTGGTTTGGTGTGTCAGCACCTTGTACAGAATAACATGGATGATCATATTAATGTGTATGTGGTCTGAAAATAATGAATTAAACTCTTCTCAAGAATCCTGCTGTCTGTGATTTTTTTGTTAAGGAACTAATTGTAAAGATGATGAAGTAATGAAAGACTACTCATTATGTGTCACTTTACTTTAGGACATAAAAAGGTTAACTAATGGACAGGTTACTGAGTAATGATTCTGTACTGATGAAGTAACTAGTTCACTAATTATTAAGTCGTGATTAACTCCTCTATGAAATTTGATCATGAGTTAATGAAGAACTGACCATTAACTAATAGTTAGTTCCTCATTAGTTCCTCAGTAACTACTCCTCTGAAATTTGAACTGACCATTAACTAATAGTTAGTTCCTCATTAGTTCCTCAGTAACTACTCTAATTTTATGTACCTTAGTTCCTCAGTAACTACTCATTCGTTCCTCATTCGTTCCTCAGTAACTACTCTTATTTTGTGTAGCTTAGTTCCTCATTCGTTCCTCATTAGTTCCTCATTAGTTTCTCATTAGTTCCTCATTCGTTCCTCATTAGTTCCCCAGTAACTACTCTAATTTTGTGTAGCTTAGTTCCTCAGTAACTACTCATTCGTTCCTCATTAGTTCCTCATTAGTTTCTCATTCGTTCCTCATTAGTTCCCCAGTAACTACTCTAATTTTGTGTAGCTTAGTTCCTCAGTAACTACTCTTATTTTGTGTAGCTTAGTTCCTCATTAGTTCCTCTTTAGTTTCTCATTAGTTCCTCATTAGTTTCTCATTAGTTCCTCATTCGTTCCCCAGTAACTACTCTAATTTTGTGTAGCTTAGTTCCTCAGTAACTACTCTTATTTTGTGTAGCTTAGTTCCTCATTCGTTCCTCATTAGTTCCTCATTAGTTTCTCATTAGTTCCTCATTCGTTCCTCATTAGTTCCCCAGTAACTACTCTAATTTTGTGTAGCTTAGTTCCTCAGTAACTACTCATTCGTTCCTCATTAGTTCCTCATTAGTTTCTCATTCGTTCCTCATTAGTTCCCCAGTAACTACTCTAATTTTGTGTAGCTTAGTTCCTTAGTAACTACTCTTATTTTGTGTAGCTTAGTTCCTCATTAGTTCCTCTTTAGTTTCTCATTAGTTCCTCATTCGTTTCTCATTAGTTCCTCATTCGTTCCCCAGTAACTACTCTAATTTTGTGTAGCTTAGTTCCTCAGTAACTACTCATTCGTTCCTCATTAGTTCCTCATTAGTTTCTCATTAGTTCCTCATTAGTTAATCAGTAACTACTCTAATTTTGTGTACCTTAGTTCCTCAGTAACTACTCATTAGTTCCTAATTAGTTCCTCAGTAACTACTCTAATTTTGTGTACCTTATTGTAAAGTGTTACCCAGGTTTTTTATAAAGTCAAGCAGCTGTCTCCAGTGCACCTGTTCTATGAGCTAAATGATAGAACATAAATCTGTGATAGACCCCTGTGTTATGCCCAATTTTACAGCAGAAATTAACATGTTTACATCCTGGAACAAAAGCAATTTCGGTCTCTATAGCTAATTTCCCTGCATTATAGGCGTGACATCATTGAGTGACAGGTGTGTGCCATGCCTTGACAAGTCACTACCACTGCAACAGTATTGGTTAGGTAATGTAACCATGGTATAACCTGAGATTCATGGAGCAGGCCTATAGATGTAGCTGTAGGCTAACTGTTGCCATTTCAGTGTGTTTTCAGTTCATGAAAGTTAATTGTAGTGTTTTGGTTCCTCAGCATTTCATTTTACTTAAAGGCCCTCTAAGGAGTCGGATGTTCAGTTTTTTCAATAAGTAATAATAAAAAATGGGTTTAAGCCTGTTTTTTTTGCCTGCAAAAATTAACATTAACATTGTCACTGTAAACCATAGCTGTAACATCAATGAACCATGCAAACCAAGCTAGCAGCTCCAAATGGTCACTTCTGGCTCCAAAAATCCAAGGCTTCAAAACAAAGAGTCGACAAACATTGGTGATGTCAAGGTGGCTACGTCCATCATTTTATTGTGTAGAATCTTATTGACTCTACACTACCTGCCCAGCACCAAGCAGCAGCCTGTCAAAGTCACAGAGTAGCTAGTAAACATTCTGTAGTGGAGCATTAGCAGCTAATGAGCCAGATATTTTCCTTGGAGTGAGAAAGAGCTAGTACATTCATCAGGTTGCCTCAAACAAGAATGCTACTGTAATGTTTCACACACACATTCACATTCACCATAACAGCTTTATAATGTGATTAGAAATCTGTCTCAGTGTTGTGTTTACAGCTCAGTGCCCTGCCCCTAAGCAGCAAAAAAATTATTAAGGCAGCTTTACAAACGAAAGACATGGATATTTGAGGATGGTTAATGTGTTTACAGTCAGTTTAAATAGGAAGTGTTTGTGGTAGTTTTCTGTTTTGGTGAGGGAAAGATGAGAATATTTTTCAAGTGTAGTCAACTATAGATGCGCATGCTATAAGTAGGCAGAATGTTAATATGATTTGCCTTTCGCTGACAGGTGATTGAAGGATAACACTGATAGTTTGTCAGTGAAAACCTAAATTCAAGGCCATTCATTCTCATTCATGTGTTACAATGCAGAAGTACCTGAAATGTATGAAAATTCCACCTTGAGAATTGGTTGCGTTGAAGGAAAACAGAGTTGGCAGATGTTTGAAGAAGCAGCTCACACCGATACTGATCTCTTTACTTATGTTTCCTTCATTCTGACCATCATGTAGCTGTATTTCCTCCTGTTGTACCTCTCTCCCACATCCAGCTGGGCCTCCCCTTGCTTTGACGCACACACACACACACACACACCCACACACACACACACACACACACAAACACATGCACACTCAGACCCCAAAGATGAAAGGAGAAGAGTAGCTCCATTACCTGCATTACAGCAAGTTGCTCAGACCAATTGACAACAACAAAATGCCCCAGAAAAAGCATTTTTTCTCCCCGAGATTTGAGTGCTGTACTTACATCTAACTTCATTTTTATAGACCACAGGCTATTTTCTTCCATCTGGAGTGTGGCAGCCAGGAGGGCATTTGATATCCTCCTATGCACCATCAAAGTGGACAATATGCCTCTGTGACAGAAGAGCAAATCCATGCTTTCTTGAATCCATCCAGCTTTTGAGAGATTAATTTTGTTATGGAAAGTCTACATTTATGTGGTATCATCGGTGGGTAAGGAGCTCATGCAGCACTTGGGAAGGTAATGTGACAAGAGTAATTACAAAGAGTGTGTGGCTGGCATGGCCACATTGTTGTGGTAAACTCACTCAGCTTAGGTACGGATGAAATCCTCCAGCACATGTCCTTGTTCATGTGTACCTGCTGTCTGAGCAAAGATGATCCACACACTCTCGTGTCATTCCCTGTCTTCATATTGTAAGCTGTTTTAAAGTACTGCCTCACTGAGAAACTCATCACTTCATTTTATAGTTAGTGGATTACAGGCTTTACTGGCTGAGTAAATTCTAACGACACGTGGGTTGTGGTGGCTGTGTGTTACCCTGCGTGATCCCCAAACCCTAGCCCATGGTGGAAGGTAACTTCATACATTTATTCAAGTTCAGTTTTGAGGTACTGCATTAGTAGATACTTTATTATTTAATCTATGCTTCTAAAATTGTACTTTTTATTCCACCACATTTATCCGACTACTAGTTACTTTGATTTTACACTCAATACATATGATAAATGTATAAATTATTAAGTGTTGACCCATTTGTGCCCACAACTGAAAATTTCAATTTCCTTGTTCTCTGAGCATACCTTAGCATAAATCTGAAGACATTTTCTGAGATACAGCCATTTTCTCATCATACTATATTTAGTGTTTGCGCACATTATACTACTGTTTTTCCATATACTTCTATGTATTTAAAAAAAAAAACAAAAAAAAAAAAACAGTAGTCCCATGTTCCCAAAGACTGAAATGCTGTATGAAAATGGCTGTACCTCAGAAACTATAAAGAACACAATCAAGTATTTGGTATCTGAACTCATTACAACATGAATATCAAAGGTATGCACACATATGCCATGCACACATGCAAGTGCTTCTAATATTTCATACTGAAAACATTTAAAAACACAGTATGTACCCATTTTCTTAATTTTTCAAATATCCAGACTTTGACCACTAATAAAAGTGTGATTTTTCATGTGATCTATTTTTTTTTTTTTTTTTTTAAGATGACTGTTAGTTGCTTGCCCAAAGTAAGTCTGTATAAGACCAATCAGAACAAGTGTTGTGACACATGTCCTTATCATACTTAATATAGTCTTTGGGCACAAATGGGTTTTTGATATAGATTAAAGGCCCAGTGTACCCACACAGGTGTTTCCAGTTATTATGTCTGCTTAAAATCAATCAGGTTGGACTTGCGAATAGCTATGGTGGGATTTATGTGAAGTCACGAATTCTACATTCCTAAAAAGAATGATAAAGTTGTGATTTGATCCACAACAGAATTTAATAGGACATGCAGTGAGAGAGAGGTCAGATGAGCAGAGAAGAGGTCTAATCAGGAAAATCAAATTAAAATGCCCAATGGGGTGGACCATGCTTACATTTTAATGCATTAATATTCATATTAAAAATATGCATTACATTTAACTCACTGACTCCAGACCCTGACAGTGAAGATGGACCTGGAATGGACATCCAGCACATCATCCAACACACCAGTCATGATGTAGATTATGAGTATTGTGATGCAACTTTTGCTGAAAATGCATATGTACTTTTACTTTTTTAAGTAAATTGAATACTTTTAATTGTAAAATTGTATTTTTGCATTGTGGTATTGTTACTCTTAGCTAAGTTAAGGACCTGAATGCATTTTCCACAAATTCACAGAAACAAGGACCACCAAAAGGAAAGCTATAAGAAAAAAAACCCACATATGGAAACACAGGGAATATTCTTTTGTAACTGCAGATTGAAGGAGATAAATGACACACTGAGACTTGCCTGGCCTCTCAGTTTATAGTAGGCAAATCACAGTTCATTAATGCTTTATTTTTTAAATAACTTCAAACATTCAGCAGAATTTATTGAAAACTGTCTAAAAAGAAATCTTAGGATTTATGGCAAAATAAACACAAGACTGCAAGGCTTTGATGACAAGTAGTATATTTTATTGCTTTTTCAAGATTTTTTTTTTGTTTTATCAAAGATAACATCTCTATGTTTTAAACTTTGTGTTGCTGCTTCTTTAAATTCACAGCTGAGGAAATCTAAAATATCCTTACATTTATAATCATATAGAACATGAAAACCCTTCACTGAGAGCTCATCATCAAATGCATGTTTTGTTCATTGTGCATCATTCTCTGAGTCCAATGTTGGAGTCCTTGAATGCTTCTCCAATTTCTGTTTTTATTTGTTTTTATTACTTACCTCTATCTATACTTTTCAGTATATTGCGTCTCTCTACATTCAGTTCAATGCCTCACTCACGCTTCGATCCATCTTCGTGCTAATGGAGCAAGTGGCTGAGCATCAGATGACCTTTCATTACAGACAAAATGTCCATATTATGACAACAACAAAGCTGCTGAACAGGAAAACTGCCTATGGATCATGTAAGAATAAAGGTGAGCGGAAATGAGCCAAAAAGTGTGAAAAGCTGGTATTTTCCAGCTGTGCTGTTCACGAGGCACAAGGCCACAAAAACCTATAATGGCCTCTGAAAGTTATCGACATTAGCGGGCAAAATGCTTCTGAATCTTTACGTTCCAGCCACGCTTTGCCTAAATACTTAAATCAACTCCTCGGAATTGAATTTTCAAGCCTTCAAATGGCTAATTTGTGCAGCAAGTGCTTTCAGCGTTTTTCTCAGCAAATGAACGGCGGCTCTAATCATAAGAGCATGTGGATGGCGCTGCCTCTCCACACCCACCCATGAGACAGCTGCGTGGACGGGGAGAGAAACATTTCCACTTAACCACTTAAATGAATATATCAAGAAACTAATTTGCCATTTTAATTGCGTGATTTAGAAGACGCTACTTCACTTGCCCCTCTTCCATCTTGGTTGATTTCCAATGTGAGCGCACATTAGATTGATCTATGAAAGACTGCAGAAATCACAACACTTAAGTCTTTTCATTTTCCCTCCCTAATTAAATAATTGAAATTCCTGTCAGTGTCTGCACTTAAGCCACACACAGACATTGCAGGCATGCTGCGTTGCTGAATGAATCGTGAAAGGCTTGTTTTTATCTTTCCTTGTTTGTAGCCTGTTCTTTTCTTCGCCGTCTACCTTTTTTGTTTTTGTCTTCCAAGAGCCACGGATTCATTCCATCTGTCAAGCCCAGAAATAGATCAGTACATCCATTTTGTTGAGATTTGCCCGTCCCATTAAGTGATTGCTTGCAGAAATGGCAGGGGACATTTCTTCTGATACGTTCCCTGAAACAGCGCTGGCAGACATTAAGGACACATTATTGAGTCCCATTTTCTCCCAGCCACAAGGATATCCATTAGAGTGGCACACAGCCCTAAATTTTTCCATTTTCTCCCTCACCAAACTTGACTTTACACATTATTTCTGCCTCTGTTTTGTAATTTGCAGACACAAATTATATCAGGGAAAAGCCATCTCGTAGCATGTGGCTCCTCTTCCCAGGGCTATTTGCCAAGACTTGATTCTGAAGTGTCAAAATGGGCCCATCGTTATGGCTAATCATGACTGACAGCAGGGTGCTTTAAAGTCCATACAAGTTGGCCCACACTGCAAACTTTTTGTGTGTGTCACAACTGGAGATTTTGTTCTCATTCCTGTGCACAGATAGTGAAATGGTGTGTTCCTTTCTGATGTGGATCAAATGTATATCTAAATATCTCTCAGGAAGAGGGTCAGCTTTAGCTTTTTATGCTTCATACACTGAATGCAGAGCTTGAAAAAGGAACAAAGATAAAAAATAAGGATAAATGTGTCTACATTCCTGGTAACTAGTCAGTGTATATGTGAATGAATAATGTTATTCAATGAAATAAGCAAAGCCAGTAATGAGGCAAAATCTGTGCTGCAAGTGGGGCTGTGCTGCAATTACTCACACTGAACCACCAGCCTATTTGTGTTTAAAATACAAACTGAAGATTTGGTCATTTGAATTTCCCACCTACCATTAGCTTTTTAAGTAGTCAAAAGTACTCCGGTATTTTTTAAGCTGTCTTCAGAAATGTATAAAAATTAAACATGGTTTTCAATCTTACCTTACATTTTGTATCTATGAACCATTAGGAGCCATTACATAACCAGAACACACAATCTTTGAATATGCTTTAACTACAGATTTGCTGGTGGACCAGTTCATATACTTTGGTGAAATATTATGATGGTAACAATACTGCCAGCAATTTCTGTTATCGCTGATACTGTGGTTATCAGAGGGAATTGTGTGGGGTGGAGTGCATTGATAGTTTAGTGGTTATGGCCAAGCCTGTTTCTTTATCTTACTAGGCTATGTGGTTAACGTTATTTGTCATATGCCACACATCACATACTAACACATACATGACATGCTTCTTATCTTACAAGTACTTTTGTTGCCTAAATCTAAAGTAGATTTGGTGATGAAACCTTCATTTACTGTGAACACTTATTTTGAAAAGACACTATGCATGTATCACTGCTCAAGACTCACTTGTTCACCTTGGCCTTTGGTTGAGTACAGTCACCTCTATTTGGTCTTTTACCTTTGTTATATTTCACTTTATAAATGTTTTTTGTGTGTTGTTGTTGTTCTTGCTTATTTAACTGTAAAGCACTTTGGTTGGCCGTTGACTGTTTTAAAGTTGCTGTATAAATAAAGCTGACATTGACATTGACGTGTAACAAGTGAAAACTGACATGTTGTTACTGAGCGTCCAAAAGTGATGCTAGAGGGTACCTAGAGCTTCATAGTTTGAAGCATGGGGTCGCTAACCAAGCTGCTGTATCAGATGAGTCAAGAGTGAGATGGTGTTGTTATGGCGCATACCACATATACTCATTCCATCGAAATTAGCGCAAAACCCGCTAAAAAAGGTGATCGACTGCCTTCCTGTTGCCAGTAGAACACAGTAATGTACACAGCTCTGCAGTAGACAAGCAGGCCTTCCTGTTTTTTTGTTTTTTTTACTGGTGTGTCATGTTTGGCATCACAGACAAGCCAGAAAACAGGGTAGTAAACAGCAGAACGCAGCATGGATCCCAGTAAAAATTGTCATGATGGTTACTTCATTTTTATTTCTCTTACTTTTTCAGGCTGTCTTTCAAACTCAGTGTAGACTAATTTTGAACAATATCTGAGCACTGCTTAGATGTATGGCTGGGATTTTGTGGCAGTGTGTCATTGCATCGCAATGGGGTGAAAATAAGTACGTTTACCCAGGTGTTGGACACGTATTTCCACTACTGCTGATCAAAGCTGATCGGAGCTGGAGCAGATAAATACCTGTGACTACTGCAGAGTCATTTGTCCAGAGAGTGAATACTGATTGTAACCTTTCCTACCAAATACAAAAGCCAGACGTTAGTGGGTGTATTTTTTTTGTGTGTGTGTCCAGTGGGAAAGGGCCCATACTTTGATGGTTTGATTCTCAGGAGGGAGACTTGTGTTGCATGTCATACCCCTCTCTCTTCCCCACCTTTCCTGTTTGCATTGCTACTCCTGCTCAAATAAAGTGGCACTAAGAATGTAAAAGTTACCCATCACATTATGTTCATGCATTCTGCCTTTAGCTATTACTGTACCACCCAGCAGGAAAATACTTACCACAAAGTTCCTGCACTCCAGAAATTCTTCTGGACAGGTGGGTTGGATCATACACCCCCAAACCAACCTTAGAATCCTAACCTCTAAAATTCAAGTCATGAATTTTACCTGATGAAGGTTTGAGGACCATAACGTTGTAAATAAGGGGAGTACAAATGATCGACAGTGAGTGAAATTATTTGGTTCTTCCACAACTGAAAGCACAAATTCAAAAAAAATCACAGAAATTAAAGAGGCACAGACAACATGTTGCATTGAAACAGTTGCACTGAAAGTTATTTCCAGTCAACTGTCATAAAGCTGAAACAACCAACTTTATTGAAGAGTATCTGCATTTGTTCTTCCAGTGCATTGCCCAAGGCTCGGTGTGCTCACCTTAACTTGTGAGAGGAAACATGCTTAACTGAAGCGAGGGTTACATCTTCAAATTCTTTGTCTTTCACTGCAGCCATTTCCAGTCTTCTTTGGATTTGTTACAGCAGGTTATAGTGACCCTATACCCTAAACATGTCCCAGTGTTTGTACTTTACACAGGTTTGACTTAAGTTAGCATGCTGCCTCCTTTCCCCTCACTCCTTATTTTGAAATACATGTCATTATATGTAGGCATTAGCAAAATGATGTCCACTTGATCATGACCTCACTGTGTTACTCACTCATTTAGAGACAACTCTGCGTTATTGTGTTGTGATAAGCACAATAGCTTGGGAAAAAAATACATTCAAGACCAGATCCACCAACAAACAGGTCAAGCCTTTTCACAGTGTTGTGGAGAGCACAATCACAGAGGCGTCAGAAGGCAGCTCAAAGGCCACAGCAGCCCCCCGCTGAGCTGACATTCTCATCGTGCCTTGCCCATTAATTCTGTCATTGTTGCTGCCCTGGCCTCCTGGAGTCCTATCAAAGACTCAATAACCACTGCTTAACCAAAGTCCATTGCCAATTCCCCCCATCTCTCTCTCCCCTCTCTCTGTCCCTCCCTCTCCGCTATAAATCATCTGACAGCATGCGGGTGCGCGGAGCAACTGCCTTTCACTTCGACATAGCCGGGTTGAAAAGGCCATTATTACCCTGTAATTGTGGGAGTCAAACCCAATTAAGCAAATCTGTATGGGGGCAGATGCTGGTCTCCCCCACCCCCAGCATACACACACACACACACACACACACACACACACACACACACACACACACTCTTCGTTTACCCTTTTCGCTCGCTTGCTGTCACTTCACTTAGGCCAGCTTGATCTCTGATACAGGCTGAACAAGCAGCAGCTCGGACCCCCGGCCGGGAGGGACATGTTGCTAATTGAGTTCTCGCTGGTCATTTGCTCCTTCCAAGTGAGCAAGAAGAAAAACAGAAAACTGCCGCCTCATCTGCTGAGGCCATGGGAAGAAGAAGTGAAATGCCACTCCTGTCGGCAGCAAGCGAAGGAAAAAGAGGCGAGCGAAAGCCATTTAATCCACAGGGAAGGTGGTGAGAAAAGAGGGGCTTAGGCCTGTTCGGCTGCTCCAGCAGGGAACCGCGCAGCAGCAAGGGACTTCGACTCCAAGTGCAAACGCTCCCATTCAATCAACACGCCACCCCCTGAGTCCAACACTTCCTGTCTCTGGGAGGGTTGGCTCTGAAATTAGAAGAGTAGAGCTAAGGCAATGTTCACGCTTACATGGATAAATCTGCAAATTCATCTTGTTCTTAGCTTTTCTGCCTTTCTGAGCGAACAGGGCAGGTGTTTCTGACAAGTGAAGACAAAAGAAGTGGATACATTTGAAAGAGTTGGTCTTTGCTTATAATCAGGGTGATTCATATATAACAAATTTATTTATGATGTAAATTTAGTATAATATATATTATGTATCATTGTTGCTACATAACTTTATATTCATAATTATGAATTAGTGAAATAATTAGCATTTTATTTTTTCGTAGGCTTATTCATCAGTCAACATCGTTCTCATTTTAACAGTAACTGTTTCACTGGACATTTTTTTTTTTTATTTCAAAATGCCCTTAAAAAGCCTGTTTTATTTCCTAATAGCCTTTCCCCCCAATAACACTTCCATGTAATGCCACTTTTTATTTATTTCATAATTTTATTTTTTATTTCTTATTGATTCATCCACATAGATACAGTGCAGTCTTATGTAGAAATAGACCCAATTTAGTACATCATAACACTTCCAAATTTCGTTCAGCCACACCTGCTGTATTTCCTCTTTAGAGTCCTCTATCAATGTCTGTTGAAAACTCCAGTGGCATGTATCAAGTAAAAATTTACACTGGTCAGGTCTGAGTTCCCAAACAAACTACTACACCACTCATCCTCTCAGATGTCATAATCCAGGGTAAATAGAAAATAAGTGTGCTTTTCAATAATTAAACCAAATAAATTGTCCTAGTTGGGGTTTAATTCGTCGTGTTGTTTCTATTTTCTTTACTCCCTTTAATTCATAGCTAGTTATTTCTGGGAATACCTCATGTAGATGGGAAATCTAAAGGGTTTTCTGCAGAAAATGCCTAATGGTATACATAAAATAAAAAACCCTAAAGAACATAACAAAAGATGAACAAAGCCTGTGGGAGTAGACGAGTCCGTTATTTCACGTTTCAAAATGTCACTGTTCATTCCCCCTGCCTCTAAAGCAAGTTACTGAGACTTAGGCTGTGTTCTGATTCTGAAGATGTACCTTGTGCAACAAAAGCACATGGTTAGGTTTTAAAAAAACATCATGGTTTGGCTCAACTTTCACACGGGAAGTGAACACCAAGCTCCCCAGTGAAAGCACTTGGTTTGTTGGACCCATCCACCTCCCATCCCACCTGCCTTATAGGGACTTGCCAGCTCCTTATGTTATGTTGTTACCGACAGTGTTTCAACCTGATGCCGTCTGGCGGCGTTATATGCTGACACTCGCAGTCTCTGCGGTCACACGAGCCAAAAGGAGCCAAGTAACACAGCTAACACAGGTAATAATGGCTGTTCACTTCAAGGCTGAGTATAGGTCTAATATTCCAGGCTCATAGTCAGGTCTATTCATCGCTAGATACGTAGCATGTGCAGCTTTGTTAAGTAAACACATAAACAACATTTTGGCTTCTGTATCTTAAAAGAAAAAAAAAATAATTGTCTGTATTCAGTATTTAATAATTTACAATTTCATTTCAGAGCAAATACAATTCTTTCTTCAAAAACATGGATACTTCTAAAATGAACTGTAGGCCTACCTTCTCTACATTAAACAATACAGGTGCTGATTTATATACTTAGGTTGCAGTTTGACTGTCACAAAGAACAGTAATCAATCAGTCAATCATTTCAGTCCACACAACAGGTATTGAAGTAATTACACAGTGACAAGGCCCTCATTGTAAAACAATGATTTAATGTAATGAGCAGTGTGGCAGTTAATGCAGCCACTTCAGCCTGTCCTGGACTAATATGGAGGCAGTGAACAAGCAATACATTGTCAGCGTTGGCCCCAGTGGGTATCGCATGAATAAGAGCACTCATCCAGTTGATTTAAATGTGTGTGATCTCACGCCTCTTTCACTCCCACCTTTGTTGCCTTCAGAAAGGACAGGTCATAACGGGTCAGCGGACACACACACCCGTTAACAGTCTGCATATGTGTTTGTGTGTGTTCACATCATCAAGGAAAGGTTGGCAGTTTTTGAGTTATACCCCGTTGAGCGTACGCACGGTGTTTTCCTTTTTTTTTTGGGCCAGGATTTACAAAGCCCAGATCTGGACCCCGGAGGTGCAGGGACTCATGTGGTTCAGAATAAACCCTTCCCCCCTCCGCATCCCAAAAATACACACACACACACACAAACGCATAGCATAAAACCTGGGAGTGGTTCTCTCCTCCTTGACTCACACATGCTTTAACCCTCTTTAACCCCTCTGATCAATCCTACTGCTTGTTCTCCATCATTCCTGGGTGTTAAGCAAATAATCAAACAAAGAGACAAATGTGTGAGTCCAAGTCATCCCTGTGTGTCACACGGGGGTGTAGTGTAGTGTTGACATCATGGGCGGATTATGGGACAATGGACTCCGGGGCTTTTCACATCTTTTTGTGGTTTTTTGTTTATTTGTGGTTGTTTTCTGTCTCTTTGTGGCAATTTTATGTCTTATTTTTTAATTTTGTGTCTCTTTATGGTCTTTTTGTGTCTTTTTGAGAGAATTTCGAGTCCTTGTTTTTGGTCATTTTGTGTCGCTTCCTCGTCACTTAGTGTCTCTTTGAGTTTGCCTGTTTCTGTAGTCGTTATTGCAGTTCCTTTGCATCTCTTTGTGTATGTGTGTTTTTTGTGTCTCTTTGTGGTCATCATAATCCTCTTCCTGCTTGGGCCCCTTGGCCTGTGCCCTGTAGACCTGTTCGGTAATTCATCCATGGTTTACATGGTGACTGTTTTTTGAGTCTGTAATTGTTTGCTGATAGTGACAATAATGGGAAAAAAACCTGTCAACTAGTTTTGCTACATTTATAACATTATACCTGCACTTTGTCCTTGATTATATATAACCAGTATTATTATTATTATTACTAATACTTATACAAGAGTGATAAGAGGCAGTAAGCTATCTACAACACTATTTTGTTTTACATTCCATTATAGTGCTAATATCCATATATATCAGTATTATGTTATTACTATGCTGTTACGAATGTGGCTTAAATTAAATTTCATAAATATTAGGCCTTAAAAATCATTGACTTGTTTTAAATTTGAATTTCATGAGATCTAAATTGCTACAAACATTTGATCTGATTTCATTTATCCATCTTCTAATTTATTTTTGTCAAAATGAGTCAAGCTCCTCTGCAGTCCACATTTCTTATACTGCAAATCTTTAAACCTACCACTAAACCTAATACTGTCTTTATGCTCAAACTTGCACTTACCTGTTGGTAAATTGAAGACTAACCCAACTCACTCTAATAACAATTTTCCATTAAACCTACTGGTAACACTTTACTTAAAGGTCAGGTCTATAATGCATTATGAGCACATTCATAAGACATTATAACACATTTATAAGGCTTTATAAACGTCGTTATAAATGTTTATAATGCTCTGACATATAATAAATGCTTAATTTCTGAAACGGAATAATGCCAGTACTTCAGATTCTTCTTTCAAACACTGTCGTCACTTTGGCATGGAAGTATAAAGCATTATGAATGCTGAATTTATAATGCATTATGTAACCACTTATAATACTTTATAAACCTTGTTATAAGTTGTCATACATGATTATAAACATTTATAATGACGTTTATAAAGCCTTATAAATGCGTTATAATGTCTTATGAATGTGCTCATAATGCATTATAGACCTTTGTGGGACCACATATATACCAAATACTTACATCTATATTTAATCTGCAATGCTTGAATAAGACATAGATGATTTGTCCAGAATTCCATCTTAAATTTGGTAAAAAATGTCTGAAAAAGGTTTTAAAAAACATTTAATATTAAAAAGTAAAAAAGTTGTAGTAATAAAAAAAGTGTCTGATACCTGTAGACACCCTGGATATGCAATATCATTCTATTCTCTTTGTATTATAAACAATAGTATTTCATTATTACTGCATAGTGTGTGTTTATATTGCATATTTATTATATATAACATTATATGCTTCATCCTGTCATTATATATGTTGTACAACTTATTCATACCGATGTACTTCACAGAAATGGCTGCCAGAGTTGCACAATGAGACTTCTTTTGGACAATATTTTTTTATTGTGGCTGCTCTATTTCTCTAACCCCTTATTTATTTCTAATTTCATTCAAAAAGGTCATTATATTATGTTATCTTCATTATGAAACTGGTCTTGTTTATTATGTCATCTCAACTTAAATTAGCTGCTTATCTTCAAACAGTTGAAAATGTGACACACTAATAAACATCTAAATGACTGTGCATTAGCAGATACATGCAACAATTGTCTTAAAGCACTCCCTCCAGCATTTAAATGCAAGTAAGCATTTTGTGAAAACACATCATGTTAAGCTTAATATCTGTGTCACATAATGCCTCATCATTTGGGCATCGATAACCTGACCACAGGCGCATCATGTTTACACTGCAAGGCTTATTCACTGCAGCCTGACCCCTCCTCTTCAGACATATTAATCACTGGTCACAGTAATTGTCAGCCTGGTTTCAGTGTGTAAATAGCCAATTAATATACCCTCAGATGTCTTGATTCTCTCCCATGGTTGCCACCTCTGTCAATCAGGACATAATGGCAACAAGGGAACAAATGCAGCACTTGGAGGGACAATTGAGGAGGCCAACAGTCAGTAATTAAGCAGTTCATAAGGCAATCTCATTAATTATCCCCTTGACTGGTTGCAACATTCTCTGGACGTCCTGATTACATGCTTATTGACTCTGAATCCTATGACGAAATGTTCCTTGCTCCACTTCCTAATGGAGTCTAAAAGAGGAGTCATTTACAAATGGCTTTATTAGGCAGAGTGCCCACATGGACCTTTAAAATGTTACTTGAAAATGCAATTTCACCTGTCGTTTGCAGGAGGCTTTCATGCACTTAAGCAGAGGTCATACAAACAGCAATGTAATTAGCGGTCTCCCTTTTACAGAGTCTGCTGATTTGAAAAGCGTTACACACCTTTTCTCCTCCATTCAGCATTAATCATTCGTTTGCAGGGGGAAATTGCCAGGCTTATGAAAGACAAAATGTCATTCTGACTGGCCGCTGCATGAGGCTCTTTCTTGGAGTGGATTTGCCAGACATACATGGGGTGGGTTGAAAAGCTTTGTGTCATGTGTTAACCTGTTCTAGGAGAGGGCATACTTTTGATTTTCTCTGCCAGGGAGAATTGAGGGGGTCAAGCTACACTTTAAAAGTCAAAAGTATCACTTATCTTTTTCAGGTTTGAAGTAAACTTGATTGGTATTGAAAGTCACTTGTCATAAAAATCACCAGAGCTTGAAAGCATGGGCAGAAAGAAAGAAATACAAAATGGAAAAGGTAGTCGTGCATTGAGGGATGATGTATTTGTAGATAATTGTAAGATACACATATAGATATACTGCACATCTAATCAAAATTCTGTGAAGTCAAAACCATCACATATCACAACATCACCTTTAAGCCCACAATGTAGCAAACAGGGATTATCAGCAAATTTCTGCTGCAGTGGAAGAACCTCTTAAATGTGAGCAAATGTTGAAATTTGCCAAACCTCCTCAAAGCCCATCCCAGCTCACATTGAGCCTCTCAGCATGACTCTAAATGCAGATAACGAAGAAATGGAAAATGGAGGCCAAATTGACCCTTTCACAGCGTGTTAAGTCAGTTTGTATGGGTACCTGGAGAGGCTGTCCCCCTCCCATCAATAAAATAATTTAAGAACACATTATACTCCTTTAAAAGGGCCCATTTGTCAGACCAGGTGACTCTTAAAAGACCCTGCGGATTAGAGACGCCCTGCATCAGGTACTTTTAATTCAGCCACAATCGATATGACTTAGGCTGCCGTTGTGTTCAGAGTGAATATTAAAAGAGGGTATTTCAGTTAAAATGTCTCTTGTGCATAAAGTCGATAAAAATGGATGGGGGGTAGACAGAGGTGGAGACCCCTTACACTCTGTGCTGAAGCTCGACATGTAATTTGCAGAATCTGCATGGGTTTCCTTGAAAATAGTCGTAATAATCATAATAATGTAGTATGAATAATGTCAGCCATGGAACGAAATAGGAACTGTTTCAATGATATACTGTTAACATGCTGGGATGTGACCCCCCTCGACCCCCGCAACCTTTTCTATCTGTTCTCTCTGTTCCCAGTGCACCAATGTTTATCGGCCACCTAATTCACCATGTAACATTTAAAGCGTGCATCATGTCAACACCTCACTGATTTAATTAGAACTGGGGCAATTTAACTGCCACAGTGCTCTATTTTACAATAAAGTATTGTAAATATCAGTTATTAGTATAAACAATGCCTTTATTAGTAGTTACCTTTTAAATATAGATTGAGAATTTAACCTTTTATTTATTTTATCATTACACAATAATTAATAACACTGAGGGCAGGCAATTACCTTTTAATGCACACAAATATTGTTTAATTATCTGGGTCATACTTGTATTAATAAATGATACAGTAAATACATTGAGTAATTATTTGTCCCTAAATGCTAATAGCTTTTTCCATTAACCTAAAAAAAATTGAACTGCAGTCTTTCACTGTGCTTTTGGGCTGGTGGTAGTCACTGCAGGTATTCAATTTACTATACAGTATATAGTATAACTGTAATATTATAAAAGTACACATCATTAGTAAGCATTTATTGTAAATGTACTGCCCTGTATGTACAGTATTTATGTACCAAACACACTGCAAAAGACAGAATGGAATATCATGTTTGTGCCTCACAAAGTATGGACTTCATTGAATAATTTTTAATTATTACTATATTCACATTAATGATACACTGATACACATTTCTGTTTCTCTTGCTCAAGGCATAATTAGTAAAAAAAAAATAGATTTGAACCTGTTTTCACTCTCAAATTGATTGACAAGTCTTTTGAAGAACAAACACTATACATGTTTGATGGCAACAGTCAGGCCCACTGTCAGGAGGGGTCAACAGGTACAGATGACCCCGGCCCAAGGTTGCAAGTCATACGTATTTACATGATAAATAAATGTATCAAAAAACATTTCAAAGTACCATTTGATATTCCCACCCCCAGCAAGTATTGTGAAATGGTGAGGTCCATCTGACAATGGGGGTCAGACTGGCAAAAAAAATATGATTGAAGCACCAGGTATGAGGGTGAGGAGTGAGGCAGACTTTCTTTTTTTAGCAAATAAAACCTGCTGTATTTCACTTAGTTTTAAAGCTACAGCGAATACACTGGTATCATATTAAACTAAAGGACCTAACCATGTTAAGCAATCTTGTTGGAAAGGGGGCTATATAGCGCCCCAAAGTAACGCTAAATTTTGGCAAGAGAAATGGAAACATTGCCATTTTTCAAAATGCTGTATTTAAATATTTCACCATAGTGGGGTCAATAAACAGTCTTGGAATTACAATAATTGGGTACGACTGGCAGACTGAGAGGTGACAACATATACTCTTTACACTATCTCAGTTCTGCACACAAGTTGACTAATAGTTGAGCCTCAAGATTGAATGAAAATATTAAGAAAAAAGGTTTTTGTTCAATCGTGATTTGATCTTATGACTTAATACCATGCAGTATTTTCTTCAGTCAATGTTTGATTTTACTTTTCTGCAATCATTCATTGGAGGGCATTTTTTAGGCGGGGGACCATGTTTTTTTTTTGTTTTGTTTTGTTTTAATTAGAAAAAAAAGGTCTAAACACAAAATAGATTCAGATTTTTTTTTATAGGAATAATAAAAATTTGGAATAGTGATATACCACTACCACCATGAAGGGTGTGATAAGATGCCCACTTTGGAAAATGCTGTCCCCCTGCCCATATTTCCAACGGCTGGCTTGGCAACAGTGACCCAAGTGTAGAAAGCACAGGACCAGCATTCAAAAGTGTAATGTGGACAAAACAAGAGGAGGATAAACTATCCAAAAGCTGGCCAGTAAGGCTTGTTTACTACAATAGACTAGGAGGAGAAGGACTGATTGATCTGGTGAAAGCTTTGCAAGGCAGCTCCAAAACTTGGCAGGCAGGATTTTAAACAAGTGGCAAATGCCAGGGCTGAAAAATGAAGCCAATGTAGAATTTCCAAAAAGTGCAGTTCCTCTAATGTCCACTTGAGGCCAACTTTACAGCAGAAGTAAACATGTTTAGGCCATGGTTTGGTCTCTGTGGACAATTTTCATATTTCATGATAACTGTATGGGGGCTGAATTTTTGTATAACTCACCTGTTTAATTTTTTCATTAAGGCTTAAAGAGGCAATAAGCGGAAATTCATCATTTCTAGATTGAAGGAATTAAAAAATTGCTATGTGAAGAACTAGAGGTGTAATTTTATCTTTGATCTCCAGCCATGTTTACAAGCCGGTCCAGCTGCGCCTTCATGTACGCCCCCCCCCCCCAGGAGCCCTTGGCCCTCCCTCCCTATAAAAGGCTACAGCCAGTGAGCAATGGCAGCACATATTTTCGAAGCAAAATGGCGGAGAGCGGAACGAAACGTTCACCTGAAGACGACCAGGATCTGACATTACCTCTTAAGAAACAACAGTTGTTGGCGAAGAAGTTGTCGGATAAAGAAAGGGACAGAAGGGACACCACCGGCTACTGGAGTAACTTACAGCTATGGAGCGCTTCTACCAGCTCTTCTAGTCACTGAGCCTCGCCTCCATCTCAGCAAATATATTACATTTATTACAGGTACCATCATCATTGAAGTAGGCAGGGGAATAACTAAACACAGCAGAGACCGAGAGTGAGTGAAAGACATCGCTAACTGCTAAACTAACTTTAGACGAGGTGAGTGGGGGGTGGGGGTGGAGAGCAGAGGTAGAGGGAGGTGTGGCTCATGACACACTTTGTTTTGGTTTACAGGTAGTGCACAACAGCGAACCTAGCGGTGAAACAATTTTGCTTTTTGCCCCTTTAAAGTTATATATAATTACGGGTATGATAATTTTGAGCAACAGGCTGTCTGTGAGATGTTACCACAGACTATGAGTCAGATTCACCCCTTGCTCCTCCACAATTCCACCACTTCATCATGAGGGGGTGTCCCCCACACTTCCCATATCTGTGCCCTCTGTCCCCCGCCGATCAACCGTTCAATTCGTTTTTAACATGAGGTAACGTGTTTTTTCCGAGCTGTCTTTAAATGCACCATGAGTAGACGGCGCCAGGCGCATACACATGCTGTCATTTTGTGATCTGAATCAATCGCATAGACCAGACGTGTGCTGCTGGGCAGTGCTGTTGTGTGTTAACTATGTTCAGCAAACCAGCCAACAAGAAGCAAAAAACCTTGCACAGTTTGTTCCAAACAAACCGTGTAAGTTGAGTAATGCTGTTGCATATAGATAATGTTAGCTAAATGATGACTAATGTACCAATGGCCCATGTATCAAGTTAAGCTAGTTAACAAGAATACTAATGTTATTGTTACCTATGTTAAATCGCTTGCTAGCTACTTTCATGCTAGGAATAAACCCACTCCTCCTTAATTTCTGCACAGAACTTGTGCTCACTATTGCTTTGCACATATTTTTTTTAATCTTTATTGCCACAATAGAAAGAGCAGGGTCAGGGAGGAGACAGTGGACCAGAGGCCAGCAAGGATGATCATGCAGGGTCTTCACAGGTGAGAAGAGATTATAACTGGTTGAGAAAAAATATCTAGAGCATAAAAGTGACTTTGAGGTTAATTTCCACAGCTATGTCACCACTACTATTCTTAATTCTATTTATAAATTTTGCTTTGCACATTTATTATCTATATTATTGCAATAGATAGAAGAGGGACAGGGAAAAACCAGGCAGGTATTTGGCACTTAATTATCTGGCTACTTACCCTATAGATGCTCGAGGGTCATTCTGTGTCAACTCAACCAGAGTGTGGCAGCTAAAACTTTAGATTTTGATAGTATATAATTTTAAAGAACTAAAGTTGGTCCCCTGGTGCTGTACTGTGGCTGTTTGTGGTTATGTGGTTCTTTAGCCGCTAAGAAGAGGTGCAACTGAATGCGAGAGGATGACAAATCACTAAACAGACCTCTGAACAATTTGTCCCCATCACTTCTGAAATGATGGCTACAACCCAATGGGTGTCATCACGGTGGCTATGTCCATTATTTTTATACAGTCTATGACAGGACCAGAGAGTTGTCGTGGCACATGTGGAGCAAGAACTGATGCAATCAGGACAAGATAAAAACATGTCAGTTTATCATTTATCATTTTCTGGAGACACAATTCATTTTAAACTAGCATCACCTTGGTACAGTCAAAAGAGAGTTTAGGTGGGTTTTTACTTCTGCATGCAAAGTTTTCACACAACATAAGTTTGTTTAAAAATGTAGATTTGAATCAGACACCATCCTGAAAGGTATACTGTGCAGGATTTGTTATTGTTCCTGTTTCAGAATAATAAAATTAAAAAAATAGATTCAGGTTGCTCAAATTCAAATTCAGGTCCATAAATTCTTTTGTTGTTGTTGTTTTTAAATGTTTATTTATGGATCTGAATTTGTAACTAATGAAAGAAATACATTCAAATTCAGCTTTTGAAATTACAAATCTAGAAAATACACATTAATTCAGAACAATAAATTCAGATATGGCTTTTTAAATTAAAAAGATTAATGCCATAAACTCAGTGGTTTTTAAATTTCTATAAGAAATATTCAGTACTTGTTTATATTAAAATGCTTTTGTATCTTATTTGCTTCCATAAGCTACTGTTTCTAAACAGTATTTCAGTAAAAGTGACAGTGAAAGCCAACCCCAACTTTGACCACGTGGCATTCCGTCTATATTTATATGCTATATTTTCGTTTTTTCGGTTCTCGTCCTGGATTTTTGTACTTTCCTTATAGATTTGTTCTGCTTATAGTCTGGCACCTGTTGCTACCTTTTCAGTAAAAGTAAGCTTTGTCCAGGAACGTCCTGAACACAACAAAATGAGAGGAAAATAAGAAAATACATGCAGAAAGCAGAATCTCAGCAAATAAATACACTACAACACACTTATGATGGGTCTTAACTGATGTTCCAGAGGGATTCATTTGTATGAGTGCATACATTGTTTTTGAGGAAAATCCTGCCAAGTACACCATTAAAGATGGAAGATATATGGCTGTTGCATTCTGAAAATGACAATGTCTTAATATGTCAAATTACCTTTGTGAATACACTGCCAATTATTTCCCCAATGTTTCTGTTTTTGACGTCTTCCAGACATTTGGTCTGGAACAAAACAACTTCATTTTGCTGTCTGCATTTAAGTAAGCACATTTGTCATCCACACTCCTGCCTATCTGCCTTGGAGTTGTCGTTTTCTCCGTCTGTTTGTCAGTGAGTGGAGGTCTGCGGCGGCTGAGTGAGCCAGTGATTTGGCATGTTAGTGAGTGTGTTGGAGTTAATCAGACAGAGGGGCCACTGTAATGGACAGAATCTGGGCAGAATCACAGCTAGACCTGCCGCAGTAGGGAGCGGGTAATACAACTAATTTCTCCACTGTCTCAGCGACCGCACAGACGGAAATGGGGTCAACAAAGGTGCAGGCGGCATCAAATGAACAGCTGTTGCCTTTCTCAGTGTAGAGCTGCCAAAGAGGAGAATCTTAGCAAAGCCCCACCTGCTTTTTGTGTAAATGCAAAAGAATGTATGTACAAATTAAGGGCAGGACCTGTGCATATTACTTTCATTCTTCATCTCTGAAGCCTGCCTATCAGCCATGCTATACTGTGGGAACACTCAGTGCAGCTGTGTGATGAAATGTGCATAGGGTTACTCATAGATTCCTTTATTGGCTGAGGTTTGTGCGTTTGTTGTGATGGAGAAACAATTGGCTATTATAAAGATGCCTCTCGTAGGGAAATAAGGTGCTAGTGTGTACACTGGAAAGGCTGGAGGTAGCTGAATGAAGTGTGGCTTTTGTGGTAAGAAGCTGTGTATGTATTAATGCAGATATTAAGGTCCAATAACTAGATGCTCTGAGAGTTTGTTTTCCCATTTCTCTGTGATTGGACTTGTCCAATTCTAATCACAAAGAACAGATGTATGATGCTTCATTTTATCAGGATGCTGGCAGCTATGTAAAGTATTTTCAAACATGTGAGCAGAAAAATATGGACCTCAGTACTCACTAAACTCAGTTTATATTTTATCATATTGCACTAAGTCAACACCATATAATAATCATGCTTTTTTTCTAGTTTAGTAGGCAAATTTATTCATTGAATTGCTATTGTTGCTTTGTTGCCTTTTATTCTCAGTTTGCTTTGAGTTGGTGAGACAAACCCGGCATTCCAAATAAATTTCGGTTATTGATCAATTGTGACTTATAGGTTCATTATGTAGATGTCCCAGACTTTTTATCTGCACAGAAAAAATATGTCAAACCTGACAACTATGTGATGTAATGGGCCAAAATCCAGGCCATGATGGTTTGAGAAAGGCAGTGGAGAAGATACTCAAACTCGAATCACAATTTAAAGATACTGCATTCACAATGTTACCTAATTAAAAGAATAGAGGTACTCATTGTGCAGAATGACCCATGTCAGAATGGCAAATAATTGAAGAATAAACAAAAGCAAAGCAACTAGTAACAACAACTGTCAGATAAATATGGACTAAAAGCATAAAGGCTCCCACAATGCAAATAACAGCTCCTGTAAACCGTTCTTAAAGATGTATTCTCAAGGATTTAGTTGCGTCTAGCGGTGAGGTCAACCCAGTCTCATTCCAAAGTCATCAAATACTGGCGCTTAGGCAGTGACTTCCAGTGTTGTATACCAATGAAAAAAGCTGTCCTTTCACAGCCCGTAACCATTATTGTGTAACGGCACCCGTTGCACCAGGGGGAAACATGGCCAGACAACAACACAAGTTGAGGGGAACAAAAGTCTGAGTAGGGTGGGCGGGAAGGGTGGTAGATGGGTCCAGCTACCACCGACCTTCACCCAGGAAGCTGGTGTTCGCTTCCCATATGAATCTACAGCACAGCAACATCCGTGAAATGTGGAGAGGAGTCAACACCATCTCTGGTTACAACAACAAGAACAGAAAGCCAGTGGTGGGTGATGCAGAAAGAGCTGATGAACTCATTCAGTTCTTCAATAGATTCAATCCGGCAGTCACTCCCACTTCCAATGCTGCTTCTCCTCCTCCTCCTCCTCCTCCTCCTCCTCCGCCTCCACCACCACCTACACAACTTGTGTACAATTCCACTGTAGCAGCTACCCCCCCCCCCCCCCCCCCCCCCCTTACACCTGTGCCTCCACCCTTGTCCGTCACAGAGATGGGGGTGAGGTTGGAGCTGGGAAGACTTTGCTCTGGGAAGGCTGCTGGCCCAGATGGTGTGTGTCAAAGGCTCCTCAAAGACTGTGCTGCCAAACTGTGTCGACCTCTCCACAAGATCTTCAACCTCAGTCTACAGTTGGGGCAGGTGCCGGTACTGTGGAAGACTTCCTGTGTTGTACCGGTAGCAAAAATTAAATGTCCAGCTGAACTTAATGACTTAAGACCAGTAGTCCTCACTTCGCACATCATGAAGACGTTGGAGTGGCTGATTCTATGTCTACTGAGACTTGAGGTCAAAGACAAACTCGACCCCCTGCAGTTTGCATACAAACAACACATTGGAGTGAATGATGCTGTCCTCTACATGCTTCACCGTGCCCTAGCTCATCTGGAGGAACCTGGCGCTTATGTGAGAATCATGTTCTTTGATTTTTCAAGCGCATTCAACACCATCCAACCCAACATACTCAAAGACAAGCTCACAGAGATGGCAGTGGATCCTTCCTTTATCTCCTGGATCACAGATTACCTGACAGGCAGGCCACAGTATGTCAGGTTGGGGAACTGTTTTCAGACGACACTGCTATTGTGGCGTGTATCAGGAATGGGCAGGAGTCTGAATATAGGGACCTGATAAAAGCCTTCAGTGACTGGAGTCACAAGAACTGTCTCCTCCTGAACACCTCAAAGACCAAGGAAATGATCATAGATTTCTGCAGGTCCAAGCCGCCTCTTCAGCCAGTGAATACCTGTGGGGTGGACATCAAGGTGGTGCCAAGCTATAAGTATCTAGGTGTACACCTGGATAATAAGTTGGACTGGTCCCTAAACACAGACACTCTCTACAAAAAGGGGCAGAGCCGCCTCTTTTTCTTGAGGAAGCTCAGATCTCTCGACATCTGTAGTAAGATGCTGAAGATGTTTTATCAGTCTGTGGTGGCAAGTGTGTTGTTTTATGCTGCAGTCTGCTGGGGAGGAAGCATCAGACACAAAGATGCAAGGCAGCTGGACAAACTAGTCAAAAGAGGTGGCTCTGTGATTGGAGTCAGGTTGGACACACTGGAGGAGGTGGTGGAGAGATGCACACTGAAGATGTTCGAGGCCATCATGAACAACCCAGATCATCCACTCCACAACACCTTGATGGACCAAAAAAACTGTGGTGGACGGCTCCTCTCTCTTCGATGCAGGACAGAGAGATACAGAAGATCCTATATACCAACAGCCATCAGACTTTATAATTCTTTGACATATAATAGATGAGCTGACAGTTAATTGAATTTCCCATTGGGGATGAATAAAGTTATTCTTATTCTTATTATTCTTATAAAGCCAAACCCGGTTCTTTTTTCTAAACCCCACCACATGCTTTTGTTGCCTAAACACAACCACGTGCATGTGTTGGCAAAACATGACCATGTGTGTTTGTTGTTGAATGAAAGAAAAAAAATCCTCAATTCACGGAGTTATATCCATGTAGTACATTTATTTTGAAGGAGAATGTATGCAAACTGTACATTTCCTGTGAAAAACTGAAGTTTATTTTGACAAACACACAAAGCATGTTACAGGCTTAGGTTGACATTGCGACCCAGAACGTCAACAACCAACACACCCAGGGTACTTTGCACATCATATGTCAACATGGAAAGTCCGCCTGATATGTGACCAGGTCAGAGTGAGAATGTGTTGGTGAGGTTGCAGATTCTAACCAACTGAAACTTCTACCAGATGCCAACATTTATGGAAACTAAGGTTGCCAATGCAAAAATGTGAATGGCCTCATCCAGAGCCAGTGTTTGGTTTGTCTGTTTCAGGCTACTGTAGAAACACAGTGGATTTAGTAGGTGAGGACCTGCTACCTGTGTAGATGTAAATGGCTCATTCTAAGGTAACAAAAACACAATGATTAAATGACAATGAAGTGATTTACACACAAATGAAAACATAATTATGAGTAATATATTCAATTTCTGCCAATACATATACCTAAATCATACACACTGGACCTTGAAATACAAAAGCACATTTGACAATTATCAGTGGGTTATAAAATAGATGTTGTTAGCATGATAGATTTCCAGAAAATGTAGTGACATCATCTTATAAATTGACTATTCTTTTGTGACCATATTTACTGCATATAAGTGTAATACACTGAGTATAGAAAAGTGCCTCACAAAGCTCCACTTTAAAAAATCCAGACCATGCCTAAAAAGGGGAGCACCAGCTAAAATAAGGTTTCCAATATATTATTTCTATGATCTAGTTAAGTTCAATCAATATTTGTGAACATGAGCTACTCTCTCTCAAGGCCAGAAACCAGAGAAGTAAGTCTCAAACTGATGTCATGCGGTGTAAAGTCTGAAGCTGCTCCATAGACAATGCATGTGTGTGAATGAATCTACGTTTTGTTTTTTTATATCCAAATGAGCTTTATGCCATTGTAGTATTCTCAGTTATGAAACAGAAAATGTATCCATATGCTCAGAACATCATATGTACTCAGTGTCATCAAGATCATCTTTCACCATTCAATATCTCTAGAGCAGCTCCAGACTTTATACCCCATGACATCACAAATTTGAGTTTTAGCTTGCTAGTCTTTGGATTTGGGAAAGAGATGTTAATGTTTACTAATATTTTTGGACGGTCTTAGACCATAGGATTAACATTTCAATTTCAAAAATGGGTGTAGTTTCCCTTTAATGAGTTTGATCATATTTTCAACACATTTAGATACATGCTTTGACAATTTTCAGAATATCTGTCTGTCAGAGAATGAAGAGGTACTCCTTTTACTTAAAGTAATGATTGTAATGAAGTGTTATTGTCAACCAGTCCTGCAAAATACCTTTCTAACTTCCCTGTTTGTGGTCTGTTGGCTCCTACTGTAGAGATAAATTATTAAAAACATTTCGCAAACATATAGTTTCATTAAAAAAGGGCTCAGTCATTTCCTAAAACAGCTGGTCACTGTAGTTTTAAGCATACTTTACTAAAAAAGGGGAATTTGTTGGAGACTGTTTTCAGTGGCATATTAATCCACATTCGGTGCTCTAGTGAGTATTTATAGCAGCAGGATGGTGTGTGTGTGTGGGATCAAGTCAAAATAAACTATAGCCCTCATAGACAATGATGGAGGTCAGAGGAAGACGATATATCACGCTTTTGATATACGCACAAAACCTTGTATTGTTTTTGTCTGTCTTTTCATGGGCATTGTTGACAACATGAAAAACACATCACCAGACTGATCCTCTAAGTAATAGTGACAAAGGTTTGCTATAAAAAATACTCCATTACAGGAAAAGACCTGCTTTCAAAAGTTTACAAGATATGAGTTATTTGCACACAGTTCTCAGCATGGACATGGCTGAGCCAGCTGCTAGCAGCTAACAGTGCTAACTCCGTAAAGAGCACTTACCAATGGCAACAGTGCTGACAGGGCTAACAGTGTTAACTGTGGGTTCTACGCTTATGGGATCACGATGTCCCAATATCAGCAGTAACCACTGTGTAAGTCCAGTGCAAAGTGGCATTGATGAGCTAGCCAGGGTATCCCCCTGGCTAGCTCATCACTGTGTGCGGAGCTGGACCGGCTTATCACAACAAACTACAGAGAAACCCAGATTACAATGCTCACAGAGAGAGCAATGACTCCACTACATAATCATGGCAAGTAGTGGTTTGCTGCAGTATTAATATTCCGAATATCACATATAGAACCTTTTAAGGTCCAGTGTTAAGGATTTAGTGGAATATATTGGCAGAAATTGAATGTAATATTCATGACTATGTTTTCATCAGTATATAATCACCTGAAAATAACTGCTCTTTTTTGATTCCTTATAATGAGCTATTTCTTTCTACATTCAGAGCGGGTCCTCTTCCACAGAGTCTGCCATGTTGTTTCTACAGTAGCCCAGACAAACTAAACACTGGCTCTTTATAGGGCCATTTGTGTTTTCGTGTCTCCCTCACACTTGGCAGTTGCAGTTAGTTGCAATCTGCAGCCTCACCACTAGATGCCAGTAAAGCTTACCTATTAGACCATGGGTCAGCAAAGTTTACAATCAAAAGAGCAATTTTTTGGCCAAAAAAATGCTAAAAGCATCTGTCTGGAGCTGCAATACCTATTTGTACGTTAAAGTGATAGCAGCACAGCCTAGTTAACCTAAATTAGCCTATAAACATTCCTAATAGATCTAACTGAACATTCATTAATATGTTTTACAACAAATTATACAACAGTTAGTTCCGGCCCTGCAATCTGATTGGTCGAGAGACAGTAAAACCGTGATGATATTGGAGTACAACATCACGGTTATTTCACTGTGTATGTATCACTCCGCCTCACAGCTAATTGCAATCAACAATCAAATCAAAACTGACGGTTAGTGTCAGTTAGGTCAGCAGTTGCGTTGTAGGCTAATTAATTCATCCACTGTCAAACAGCCAAAAATATGGATTTATTTCCTAAAATAAGTTTTGAATTAAACTATGAATGGTCATCAGAGGAAGATGAGGGAGAGGAGAAGGTGAATCCATCTGAGCACACATCCAGGTTTGTCAGTGTTTCATCAGCGGAGCTCAATGACTTGGAGAAAAGCAACATACTGTCAGATCAGAAGGCAGAGTCGGCTGTGCCTGCGAAGTGACAGTCCACCATGCAGTCACCAGAGACTTATTTCACCAGCTGCACAATTAATGGAAACGTGCAGATAAATGTGTATAAAGAGTAAGTGCCTGGCGCACCATGTCTGCGTTACATAGCAACAGTGACAGCGGAGTCCTGAGGGAACTATTTTTGTTGGCGGAAGACAAATAAAATGTTTAAATTATCTATTTTGTCCTCATTTTTCAACATTTCTTAATCAGCCTTGCTTATTTAACTGTTGAACTGCTGTATAAAAGCAATATCACACTCGAGCTCTTGATGTTGTACTGTACAACATCAGGAGCTCGAGTGTGATATTGCTTAAGTAGCTCCTCTGCAGTGAGCTATTTATGATTATTGGGTACTTAAAGGAGAAGTCCGGTATTTTGCACTTTGAGCCCCATTTCTGGGTTGTTTATGATGAAATAGAGTGGTTAAGACCAAAATAGTGACGATTGCTCATTTTCGGAGAATTTGGCTTTCCACTGCCTGGCTTAACACTGCTGCCTATGGCCATGTATGAATCTGTCCCTAAAACCACCCTAAACGTTTGTGGTCGAGTGGTCAGTGGTGTTCGTTGATGTTCTGACATAAAAATCATAGCAAACTGTGGTTTCCATCCGTGTTGTCACTATTCATCTCGATTGTGGAGCTATTTTTTCAGCTGCCTCACACCCGTGTGTAAAATTCCGCTTGATTGTTCGTTTGACACTGAAGCGTTATACACTCCAGCCCACTTAATGGCGATAATGCTCCTTTACATGGGTGTCGCCAACCAGCAGGAAACCATTGCATTGTAATGGGACACAGAAAAGAAGCAGAAGAAGAAGAAGGCTGGCGTTTTGTTCAAAGGCATTCTACTGCGAAGGTTGTTTACAAGCGAGTAATCCATTGTGCAGTTGTTTAAACTTATTACAAAATTATTTCGTTCATTCTCCTTCTTTCTCCAGGAGCGCACACAGCACTGTTGAGCCGGCACTTTCGCTGAGCTAAAACACTACAATGACTACAACCTTATCATAAACAACCCCCTCTCCGTTTCTGGTGGCTGATTACTACCAACGGACAATGAAACTTCCTATAGAAAACCAATGGGGTAGACGAAATGTCAAATAAATCTTAATCTCAATATTGTTAATATTGTTGGGTAGTTGAATCCAATGCATCATATTTTATGAGCAGATTCTGTTATTTGAGTGTAAAATCTTTATCTGCAGCGTAACTAATAACTAATAGCTGTCAAATAAATTCAGTGAAGTAAAAAGTATAATATTTACCTCTGAAATGTGCTGGAGGAGAACTATAAAGTTGGCAAAATGGAAATAATGAGGTACAAGTACCTCAAACATTCACTCAAGACTAGGACAATATCTTGTGTATCTGGCTGTGTAAAAATGTGTACACATGTACACAGTCTGTATCTATGCGCTGTCACTGCTGTGTTTCCACTGTGTGATGACCCAGCTGGGAGGTGATACACTGAGCAGACAGATGGCAGCTGCTCCAGCAGTTATGATGAAAACACCATTGAGGGTGTTTGGGTGGCTGCTAGATAAGGAGCCTTTGGAGAGATATGAATCACTTAAAATGATATGCTGCCAACACGGCAAAATGTATAGTGTACCCAGGAGCTGAAAAGATCTTGGCCTCAGTTAGTCTCAGTGAGATACAACAAAGCTCCTTTCATAGATCATCAGTCGCTGACTTCCACAGTAAAAGGAGAAACTCTTTTGAAAAGCTTTTGAGTGGGCTGTCATTGACCAAACGGGACAACAATGCATTGTTGCTTATCAGGACATTTTACAAGTGGTAAACACTAAACACTAATATGGAGGTGCTGTTGTGCAAGTCAAGGACGCAGTATTTCATTTCTTCGAATGTGTGTTTGGGCAGCAATTTTTTAGGATTTAAGAGTCTATGAAGTTAAAGTCTTAAAGACAAGTATCAGGGGGATACTTTGACCTTGGTTAGCTATGATAGATCAGCCATAATTGCTCCACTGACGTTCACGCTGTTGCCCAAATCTTTTTTTTTTTTTTTTTTTTTTTTTATGGCTCCAGCATTAAAAACATGTCAGCTCAATAATAAACTACATTTGGGCTTTTTAGATGTCTCTGTTTTTTTTGTTTTTAAATCTAAGGACACCTTAATTTTAAAATTTAAAAACAAGGCTTTACAAAATTTTTCTTAGAATCTGCATGCTACTGTGAGGTAAGTGCACGCTTCAGATTAGACTATGCATAAGCACAGTGGAGAAACAGTAGGCGACAGAATAGAAAAACAAACTTAAAGGAGAAGTCCAGTATTTTGCACTTTGAGCCCCATTTCTGGGTTGTTTATGATGAAATAGAGTGGTTAAGACCAAAATTGTGACGATTGCTCCTTCTCGGAAAATTTGGCTTTCCCCTGCATGGCTCAACAGTGCTGCCTATGGCCATGTGTATATCTGTCCTAAAACCATCCTAAACATTCGTTTTCAAAGCCATGAAACTCACCGAGTGGTCAGTGGTGTTCGTTGATGTTCTGACATAAAAATCGTAGCAAACTGTGGTTTCCATCCATGTTTTCACCATTCATCTCGATTGTGGAACTATTTTTTCAGCTGCCTCACACCCGTGTGTAAACTTCCGCTGAAGCGTTATACGCTCCAGCCCACTTAATGGCAATAATGCTCCTTTACGTGGGTGTCGCCAACCGGCAGGAAACCATTGCAATGTAAAGGGACACAGAAAAGAAGCAGAAGAAGAAGGCTGGCGTTGTGTTCAAAGTCATCGTACTGTAAAGGTTGTTTACAAGCGAGTAATCCATTGTGCAGTTGTTTAAACTTATTTCAAAACTTTCTTCGTTTGTTCTCGTTCTTCCTCCAGGAGCGCACACAGCACTGTCGAGCTGGCACTTTCGCTGAGGTAAAAGACTACAATGACTACAACCTTGATGTAAACAACCCCTTTCTGTTTCTGGTAGCGGATTACTACCAACTGACAGTGAGGCTTCCTATAGAAAACCAATGGATTAGACAAAATATCAAACCACAGTTTGCTACGATTTTTATGTCAAAACATCAATGAACACCACTGACCACTGACTGAGTTTCATTGCTTTGAAAACGAACATTTAGGATGGTTTTAGGACAGGTTCACACATGGCCATAGACAGCACTGTTAAGCCAGGCAGGGGAAAGCCAAATTCTCCGAAAAGGAGCAATTGGCAATTTCAACCTGTCTCCTATCGTCCTAAATTTGGTTTAGTGACTAGTGACATACAGATAATAGTTAGCATGTTAGCCGTTAGCCTAGATACAGCCGTAACGTCAGACCTGTTAAAACGTAAGTGAACGGGCATCCCTTCAAGTGCAAAGTTAGTCCACTAAACAAGCTTTTTCTCCACAAAGACCGCCTCATATCGTTAGGATAAATGTCAGAGAACATATAGAAAACGACATGTAAACGTGTTGTCTTACCTTACCGGTGTGGTGCCATGTTTGTTTATCCCTCTCGCTCTGCTTTCCAAAGCACAGCCGAAATATATCTCGCCAGCTCTAGATAAAGCCCAGCTGGATACTAACGTTACTCCAGGTGGAGGTGTCTCGTCCTCGGTCACATCTAGACCTTGAAAATAAGGCTGCAACTGCTCCCATTCCTTGCAACAGTGGCATTCCTCTTCTGTGGGCACTGGGGCACAGCATTCACAGGTACACCACCAATCTCCAGAGCTGTGCAGCCTTGCAGCAACCATTCCTCCCCTCTTGTCCTCTAACGTTACCTGTTGCGCCTCTCTCTCTCCTCCTCCTCCTCCGCTCAAGCGACTCTCCGGTCCTGCCTTCCCGCTGTTGCTGCTTGTTCAGGCACACTATGAGATTGCTGCTTGTTCTCGCGATATTTCGGCTGTGCTTTGGAAAGCAGAGCTAGAGGGATAAACAAACATGGCAGCACACCGGTAAGGTAAGACAACACGTTTACATGTCATTTTCTATATGTTCTCTGACATTTATCCTAACGATATGAGGCGGTCTTCGTGGAAAAAAAGCTTGTTTAGTGGACTAACTTTGCACTTGAAGGGATGCCCGTTCACTTACGTTTTAACAGGTCTGACGCTACGGCTGTATCTAGGCTAACGGCTAACATGCTAACTATTATCTGTATGTCACTAGTCACTTGAAACAAATTTAGGACGATAGGAGACAGGTTGAAATAAACCGAAATTTTAACCACTCTATTTCATCATAAACAACCCAGAAATGGGGCTCAAAGTGCAAAATACCGGACTTCTCCTTTAAAGGTGTAGAATTTAGGGGGATATATTGTAATAAGTATATTTTCTTTAGTGTAGGCCTATAATCATCTGAAAATAGAAATTGTTGTGTTTTTGTTACCTTAGAAAGAGGCATTTATATCTACACAGGGAACAGGTCCCCATCTACGGTGATTGCCATGTTGCACGACCATGTGTCTACAGTAGCCCAGAATAGACAAACCAACAGTGGTTTTACACAGGGCTATGCGTGTTTTAGTGTTTTTGTGTTTTTGTGTCAGCCCCTGTAGTTAGCACATATGTGACGAGCAGCATTGGAAATACTTTTTTTTTTGGTGTAACTGCTTTATTCAAACCTCTGCAGATTATTTGTCTCCTGGTAAAAACCTCCTGAACAATAAACCAGAGGAAATTCTAATTGGGTGAAGTTTCAGCTGGCTCCAGTGTGCAATAATCAAAACCACATGCCACTAAATCCCCCTTAATCTAACACACTAAACCTTTAAAACACGTTTTTGGTTTCCTTGTTAAAAGGGTTACCCATTTCAAAAAGAATACAAGAAGAAACACAATCATTTTCTTATGTTACAGCCTACACAAGCCTGAAAAACAAACAAACAAAAAAAAGAATGAATTGTCTTTTTATTTGTTTTTGTCTTCCAGATTGAACAATCGTACGATTCATGGCCCATCCTCAACATGTTCATCCATAGATTTCCAAACTTTACTCCACTGAGAGAAGCAAATGAGTAAGACAAGATTGAATAAAGAGCATTAATCCTGGATACCACACATCAAGCCACTCAAGCCTCATAGTAACACCAGCTGAGCCAGAGAGAGATACTGAGAGAGAGAGAGAGAGAGAGAGAGAGAGAGAGAGAGAGAGAGAGAGAGAGAGAGAGAGAGCAGGAGGGAGAGGAGAGACTGAAATGCACATGCCATCTACGGCTGAGATGCAGTAAACCTTCCCCATCAGGAGAAGTAATGGATTAAAGGCCGCTGTGGCTCTGCAGTTTGCCAGTCAATGTTCTTTCGCTCTCCTCCAACCCGAGCCCCCCTCCCTCCTCTGTTGCCTTCCCGCTGGAAGAAGTTGATTTGCCATCAATTGCCATCTTGGCTGGCGCCATTAATGCACGCCCACAAAAGGATGACACATCGCATTATCACCTCACTCCCTTTCAAATTAGAGCTGAGCGATGCCTCGGCGCAGCTTGTGACTGGTTAACACTATCAGCTATTTGTAGGGATTGTTCCCTAATACTCAGCGTCTAAAGATTTCATCAGGCATTTGATGACGGAAATAAACCACTGCCCACAGGGAAATTGAACTGATTAATGGAATTATGCGTTGGAGGGGAGTCGATACAGGCAGCAGACACTCACATGGGGATGAGCAGAGCTGTCTGTCATGGACCAGACTGGAGTGGCCAGCAACACACTCACCTCGAGCAGGGCCCAGGTTGTGTTTGTCCACTGGAAAAGCCAGGGATTAAAACCTGTGCTGCTAACCGCGACTGTGGGCCTCCACCCTAAATGCCCACGACCATATGGGTCCTGTTCGATACAGATCATTTTATATCCACCTCACAGAAAAAGCACTACAAGTCTGAGCAGTAGGGTAGGAACAGCACTGAACTGCCACTTCTTCTGCTTTTGTGCTCTTATTCAGAGACAGTTTTGCCCCCTCGCCCAGACCAGCCCCCCTTACAATTGTTAAGTGCTCTCTTAGTTCGCTCTAATGCACATCTACCCCGACAAACTGTAGACGACCCCCTTCTACCACCACAGCCCAGTGTGTCTCTGCTTCACGTTACAAAATCTTGTTGCATGAATTGTTTCTAGCTCTCAAGGAAGATGCAGATAGGTTGCTATGGTCCTACGACGATCAGACACACAGTTGGGAAGAAGCTATTCACCTTTACTTCCTCCTACAACATGTACAAACTACTTGAGTGACAATGCATTTTTTCCATAAACACTTTATCATCAGCTCTGAAGCATTTTATGTGAACTATAACAATAATGGAGCCTTCTGTTATTCCTGCACACTGGACCATAACAGAAAGAAAAAGAGGTGAGGTGTGCATGTTTACACACACACATACGCCTCAGCTGTCAGGGATAAAATGACTGAAAAAAAAAGTGGTTCACTGATGATCACCATTCTCACATGGACAAAACATCTTACACATTTGTGATCTTTGAATAGTGTTTGTGTTTTCTTAAATGACTTAAGTTAAATATTAAAGTAAAGTGAAGTAAATGATGTCTGTCGTCCACACAGATAGAGCCTCAGTTTGTGGCAGCCTCAAAGCCTACCAAGCATCCAGGATGAATTAAACATAATGTGCTGCCACAGCTAACTATATTTCAGATTTCTCAGCTGATTTGTAGCTGAAAGTCTTGGAAAGATAATTCGCATTGTGCGTACAATCTGACTGAGGCAACAGAGCAACAGACACTTAGTGGCAATCAGTTATTTTAGCAGTCGTCTTGGCCAGAGCAACAATCCAGCTGAATAAAATTAGATCATTTTCTTTTTTAACAACTCATATTATTGTCTCTGATGTTAATAACAAAGTTACAGTTACCATTCTCAATCTACACCTTCTGTGCCCCAAACCCTCCAGGAGAGTCGGCTGGTAGAAATTTTTTAGAAACAACAGATAAACGAATTATTTCAGATAATTTTGAAACAAAAATCGTAGATCAGGTTCTCAAAGTTTTGATGACTGAGTGCCATTTGAGGAAGCCAGCATGGCATGTGACTGAGGACTGCACAGGAATATTTCAGGCACAATGACTCTTATGAAATATTATTCCATTTATTTAACATTTTTTATGACATACTCACACTTTCCAGAAACTATGACAATTGAAAGTGATAGCCCATGTAACACTCATATTATATCATAGAGTACTATTTTTTAATACATTTGAAAGTAATGAAACAGAGAGACAGTACAGTGTTTGACATTGAGTGTACCTGCCAACAGCAGTCGACCATTGGCTTCTGCTGGGCTATGGCAACACCACTTGGACAAACCACATACAGATTGCCGTACACTGTCAAAACCAATAATATTAATAATAATGGCAATTTGTTAGGTTTAGTTATGATTATGATTACATTTGGTAATTATAATTTTGACTTTGACTACACATGTTTGAAGAACTCCTTTTCATTTTCTTTTTTCTTTTCTTTTCTTTTCTCTGACAATATCAAATTATGGCCAAGCAAAGTTATTATCAATAATTTAATTTCACAAAATCTGCAATAAATTTAACACCCTCTCACTGGTTACTCTTAGACCTAAGGAATGTTTCTTGATGATTTTTCAAATATTTTGTGTTTTAGATGCTACATATGAGATGAAACTACCACTCAAACTGCTGTTTTTCTTCCAGCATGGGCATACAAGATGAGCTTGGACCAGCATCAGTGAGGGCTGACATTATAGTAAAGATTTGACATAGTGAGGGATTTAAGAAAAGCTCTTTTATAAAAAGTTATAAAAATCACAGTGTGAACAACGACAAAAGTTAGATTTTTAAATGTGAAAGAATAAAACTGCTTTAAAATATGATTACAGGACTCAAATGAATCTTCACTCTACAAAAATAAGATATTCTGTACTATTACTCAAAGGAAAATTTACCTATGCGCACCAAAGTTGCCCATCTCTCTGAATCAAGTTTCCTGAAGATGTCAGAGGTAGCTTTCTTGTTTTTAAATCATGCAGGTCCCTTCCTGCCTTTATCATATGATGCTGAGCCCTTCTGTAAACACACTCAACTGTTTTTATAAATGCTTTTTTTTATAAATACATTTTCTAGGTGTAATTTAAAATTGCTGAGTATTTCTGCTCACCTAAATGTGTACAATTCCATGTTCAAGTGCAGTATATAGTTCTATCTTTAGTTTTTATCTCACATCATTTTGGAAATCATATTTTTGTATCTGGATTCTGTTATATCAATAAACATACATACACTCTCCAGTTCAAATCAAATGATCACAGTTTCCTATCTCATCGAGCTCGTTTGTGTGGTTGTAGGGAAGGATTTAAAAAGGTTGAGCACTGTATTCCAGATGCTGGGTGGGGGTATTCATTGAATAAAATACCTTCTGTATAACTTTAAGAACACATAACCTTCATCACACAGTAAGCTGAGCAGAATCATCTCCTTCCTGATGGATGTGACACATGCATGGTTCTGTTTAAGTCTTCTGTACCAAGTTAAAGAACATCTGAAGAGATATATCTCGACACATCAGTCCTGCGATATGTCCAGACTGATCATGGTGATAATAAGACAGGGAGTGTTTAGAGAGACTAAGTTTTAATCTTTACATCACCACAAAAGCAGTGAAGTGAAAAAAGTTAATGGCTCAGGGAATCAACAACACATCTTGTTACTTTAACAACTCGATCTGTGAGATAAATTTGGAGGCTTGAGGAGTTGACTGGAGTATATTGTCTGATACTAGTGTTGTTTTGAGAGAAAAGCATGCATATATGGAAACACAAATATGTGTATTTATAGAGAACACACAAAATAATAATGTTCATGTTTCATGAGATGAAAGAAAAGGGATGTGTATACTTTTACGACATGTTGGACCACTTAAAACAAGACTTAGTCATGACTAAGACCAGAGTGTGTTGAAGACCGAGATAAAACCAAGACTTCGAGGGGTTAAGACTCAAGTCAAGCTCAAGACCAGACCAGTGCGAGTTCCACACTACATGACACACTTAGGATAAAATGTGGAACATGCAAACCATAGGGACCTATAAAATTCCTATAAAAACACCCCCAGAAAACAAATTAAGATTCTTCATTCTCCTCTTTTATCTCCACACTGTATATATGTGTTTATGTATACGCGTACCAATTGAAATGTCTTGATGAAATAATCAAAAGGCACTGCAGAGGTGAATTTTGTGTGGGAATTTCCCTTTGTTTTCTATGAGCAAGCAAATACAAACAACGAGGAGCTGAAATCAATTATATTATCTTTATTCAACACTCCTTTTTTTGCTCAGGGAATTTAGTGAGATTCACACAGTCATGGTCTTGGCTGGACTTGCAACAAAATCTCCAATCCTCTTTGTTTGAGACTTCAACAAGAACATAAAACAAATATAATTTGCAGTCGAGTCCAAGACCAGACAGAGACCTGCAAAAAGTGGTCTTTATCTCCAATACTACAACACTGCTATGAAATGCCTTGTGTAAACGTAGATGATCCATCTTCAAAGCTTTGACGGGAGTGCCCTCTGGTGCATAATCAGTGAAACTGGAACAAGTTAATGCCAAATTCACTGAACAGCTGAAATGGAGCATAGTCTTCAGAGTTCAAACATCACCACAAGTAATAAGCAAATCAACATTTCCACATATTTAATATTAATCCAACTGAATATCGAACCCACCTGCTCTTGGACATTTCCAGGATTTTCCATTGTACAGGATGTGTAAAGCCTGTAATGAAAATGGAGGAGAGGTAGCCTAATAGTTATCTGTCAATACAGACAGAAGGCATCTTTTTTATTCCATCATCTCTTGCATTTAAATTACATTTTAAGATTTAACTTATCAAACTTTATCGATACCTATTGGAGGCATGTTGAGCTTTGATTACTTCTGAAAGTGTATGGATGTCAGGATTTTCAGATCAAGCAACACTGAAATAAAGAGCTACATCCTATTGTCCTGAAAGTTTGTTCCAAAACAAAAAGGCCCACAAAATGATGAATATACTTAAGAATATACTTTCCTAAGATAATCTGTAATAATTTGAGTATATAATACCCTTTCTGAGACAGTTTACCTAATTGGACATATTTCCAAAATGTATTACACAGTCATTAGCAAAGAAGATCTAACAAATATGGAAATGGTTCAGGATGCCGGACATGCTTTATGATCTAATGTGAAAAGTTACAAATCAGTTTTACGTTGTACTGACATGGAAAAAAAAAAATCTGTTTTTTTCTAAATACTCTTCCAGGTTACCTAAAATTAAAGTGCAGATGCCATTTTATTGTTACAAGAATTGCCTCTTCTTATTTTTAAGATCCCACAACATCGTACAGCATTTTTACGACTGTAGTGCAGCAGTAAAGCAGTTTCTACAGATGCTCTGTCATTAAAAATGTCTTTTACGGCAAACTAGAGAGTGAAGAATGAATAAGGAATATTTAGAGGCATCATTAAGAGATTGCAGGATTCAGATTGCAGAGGAGCTCTTTCACTGTAGGACAGTTTATTGTTGTTGGCAGCTGGTAATTCGTTTTTGTGGTGAGCCCTCAGTGACACATTCGAAATCATGGCAGAGACTTTGACACACAGTCATGCAGGGAACTGTTAATCCATATTAATCCATTTCAGCCGTTTCAGAAGGCTTCGTAACGCTGTAGAAACAAAACAAAAAAAAGTTTGAGTCAAAGCGTGGTATTTCTTCCCTTCAGGGGAGTGAAAGTGTGGTTGTACATTGTAATAGTGACAATCCTTGTGTTATATGGGCCACACATAAGAGTACTGCTGTGTAAAGGTCAAAAATGACTATTTGCAACTTTTGGAACAATAAAAAGCTGCTCTATCAGGTGGACAAATATCCTGTGTCTCATGTGTCATTGTTTTGATGAAAATAGTGGGTTACTACAAAAAGTTCTGACATTAAACCAAGACCAACCCCCCTACCTTCACTAAGGGTTCTCTTGCTTTGTTTTGCTGTGCTGAAAATACTTTGCTTACCCCTGCATGGTGTTAGTGCTTTTCTTGTTTAAGCTTGCAATTTTGAGTAAGATTTTGTTTTCTTTCTTTCTTTCTTTCTTTCTTTCTTTCTTTCTTTCATTGGTTTCTGGGACACCATCTCAACTTCAGCCTGTTACATGCATTGTCTGTTTTCAAAATACACTTCTGTTTTCACCGAAAATATACAATTTGCAGACAGGCTCTTTCAAAATAAACACACTACGTCGGTATGTTTCTTTCCTTCAACAACAAACTCAAATGATTACGTTTTGCCATCACACACACAGTTGGGTTTAGGCAACAAAAGAACAGGGTTTGGCTTTACAATCTTAGGTCAGTGGTTGTTGGACCCATCCACCACTGCCCCCACCTCCCTATTTGGACTTCCACTGCCTTAACTTTAGTTGTTGTCACGGCATGTTTCCCCCTGGTGCTGCTCAATAATAAAGCCAACCAGTCGCATATCATGCCTGTGTGAAAGGACAGCTTTTTTCATCAGTGTCTAGTGCCAGAAGTCTCTGACCATGGTCCTCTACCACAGAGTCCGCCATGTTGTACTGCCATATTGCCATATTGTCCCCTGAGTATCTTGTTTCTGTTGTCAACTCTGTTGTTACAAGTGCTATAACAAGTTGTTATTATTACTATCTATTGGTAAAAATGGTACATAATATTAATAACTCTGTTTTCATCTGTGTATAATCACCAGAAAGTAAGAACTGCTGTGTTTTAGTTACCTTAGGATGAGCTGTTTATATCTAGGCCTACATACGGAGCTGGTCTTCTTCCACAGAGTCCACCATGTTGTTTCTACAGTAGCCTAGAATGGACAAATCAAACACTGGCTCTAGATAGGGTCTTCCAAAACATACTCATCCCAAGTCATCACATATCGTTATTTTGTCAGTGGTCTTTCATGCCTATTACGCACTAGGTATCCTCCTGCATCTGCTGTTGACGTTCCAGCATGCTGCAACCAATACCAGGATGTCAACAAAAAAATGTGGTGACGTTTACAAATAAACATCATAGTTTGGCTCTACATTCATATGAGAAGTGAAAACTGGGCTACCGGATGAAAGTCCGGGGTTTGTTGGAGCCTCCACCACCCCACTGCCCTATAGGTACTTCCATGCTCCTTATATTACATCATTACTGGCAGCGTTTCAACCTGACACGGTCCAGTAGTATATTATACCACTGTGACAGGTGCCACCTGACCAACCAGTGGCGTGTCACAACACCGTGAAACATGGCTTTTGGCATCAGGTGTCTGACACTAACATCACTGGCAAAGCGGCAGAATTTGATGATTTCAGAATGAGAAAGGGCTGGCCATGCATGTTTTCATTTCTTTGCATCAGCCACCAGTCTTCTACATGTAAGTTTTGCAACCTCACTGCTAGATGCCACTAAATCCTACACCCTAGACCTTTAAAGTGCATTTATTCATACAGCTACAGTGTTCTTGAAAGAAGTTTGTTTTCTGTACTTTTATCTTTAATGAGATGGCTGTCCATCAAAGGCACTATAGTGTCTTCCTCCACTGATTTTCTGTCTTATTTTGTTTACCACTATTACCGCTCATGCTCCAGTTCTTCTTCTGCTGTAAAAAACACATCATTTCCTGGGAATCTCCTCTGGAAAGTGCCGCAGTCCATCCAACTGTTTATCGACTGTTTCTTGATTAAATGTTGTTACTTTAAAAAGCAAAAGTGCACATTTCCACCAACTGCAACAACATAGTGAATTCACAGATGCATGTTTGAAAACACAGACGGGCCAATTAGGCCTCCAGTCTAAAAGCAGAGGGATAAGATATCCGTGCGGTGCCTCTCCTTCAAATCCCCTTAGTCAAGGCTTCTCTGCAGTGATCTGCTTTGCTGCAGATCCGGCTGAGACTGGAATCTAGCGCTCATGTCTGGAAACAACTAGACCTTTCACCCATTAACCCCTATCAACCAACACACACACTCTAATCAAACTTTCAGTTCATCTTGTCGTCAAAACTGTCATTTGACGTGGAGGAAGGGCTTGCAGAGGAGGCTGGATGTCATTTCATTCCTCTAATTTGAAAATAAATGCCAAAAAACTCAGAGGAGAGCAGACAGCCGCATTATGGGAGTCGTTGGCAGGTACTCCGAAGGGGAATAAAGTGACGACGAGTTAATCACTTCATATTTCTTCCTCCAGGTTTCATCCGTCTCCCTGTGATGCTGCTGGCAGCCACAGAGGCATTGGATCTGGAAGTGATGGGAGTCAAACAGGCTTAGCTTTTGGCTTGAAATGGTTTAGGGAAACAATACAAAAAAAAAAAAAAAAAGACAACACCCTGAACCCCTGAAGACAGTGTTTTTAAGCTTCTGGTGGTTTGTTCCTCAAATATTAAATAAATCCCTTTTCCACTGGCAAGTCGATAATGAGATTACACACGGAGGCTGTGTGGAAAGTGGGCTGAGAAGAACAGCCGGGCTGACTCAGGCTGGGAAGATGAGAGATGGAGGAGAGTATAAATCAGGGGAGGGTGGGGGAAGGGCCACGGTGCACACACATACTGAAAAGTTTACATAATGGTGCTATGGTATGGCTATGAAATATAGAAGTTTTCGAGGATATCAGAACTCAAGTTAACAAGATATGTTCAAAAGCAAAATAAGATGTTCAGCATCACTGACCTACGTGGTAAAGACTCTGCAGCTCTGGAACTCTCTTCTTTCAAACCAACTTTTGATTGACGGAGTAATTTGATATTTTCAGAAATGTGCTTATTTGCTTTCTTGCCAAGACATGCATGAGAAGATGGATATCTCTGATATGTGTATGACAACTGTGAAGTTAGAGCCAGCCGCTGGTTAACTTTGATCTGTGGTGTAGTTGTAGTTGATGACGAAAGTGTCATACTAGGTAGATTGGTAGGTTACTGAGGAGGAAGTGAGTATACTCTACTACAGTGGTTCCCAATTCTTTTTCCATAAGGGACCCCTTTTAATCATTTAGTAAACTGACATCCCCTGAGTAAGTCACATATGTTGTGGATATTTCATATTATACTTAATGCATAACAATAATAGTACAGAAGAACTGATAAAGTGTATGATTAAAGACTTTTACACAGCATATTCAGAGGACATGTAGCTAGCGGATCGTGAGGAGATGTTTGCTGTATGTGACAAAAACTTTTCAAGCTTAGGAAGACTTAGAGAGCCTTTAATGTACTTATTTTTTATAAGATTCTCTGTCTGGATTATGTTTTTTATTTTTATTTTATCAATGATACATAATAGGCTCCTTAAATAAAAGGAAAAAAAAAAGATCCCCTGAGGCCTGGTCATTGGTCTATTAGCTCTTTGGCTGTTTTAACTGCACACCTTTGTGGTGCAGGATGAGACTCTTTAGCAGATAGTCAAGGCTCTTTGAATGTAGCTTGTGTTTAGCTCTTCACTGTTCTCTTATCCTGTGAGATTTCTTTTAATATTATATCTTGAATAATAATCCAGATTTTAAAAGTAACATTTTCATTTAGTTTTGCTTAGATATAGATAACTATAGACTATAGACAACTGTACATATTTTAAGACGTTTTCTTACACCCCTTAAAATCAAGGAGGCCTTGTGACTCCCCCGTGAAGCTTTGGTGACTCCTAAAGGGATATGGGACCCCCAGGTTGGGAACCAGTGCTCTAATACATATATATATATATGTATAATTTTGGCTTTTGGCTGATGGGTTGGTATGCTGTAAATGGCCAGAGAAAGAGGTGGGGTGTACTCTGTTAACCTGCATATACCCTCTATTACACCCCTGTCTCACCTTAGCACAAAGACAAGGAAAGAACTAAGCAGGCTCTGTCACGAAATCTGCCTACCAACCTGATATATTTTGCTCTTGGCGTTTTTGATTATTTGCTTTTATTTCATGGATTGCAGCACTTTCTGTCATTTTAAATTTCTTTCTTGTATTCTATGTTCTATGTTTTGTTTTGATTGTTCAAACTGTGATGGATGTTTTGACTCTCGACTGCAAAACTAGTTTACCCTTGGGTATCAATCAAGTAACCTGAACCTGAACCTGATCTGATTCACTAGCATTTTATATCTCATTTGTTTAAAGCTTGGGTTTGCAGTTTAATTTTGGCATCACTGGGCAAAAATCACACACTAACCTTGAGGAGATAACTAGACTTCTGTACCTATATCCTTGGCTCTGTTTTCAGGCTTTAGAAAATTCAGCTCATGGGGCGCCGGTGGCTTAGTGGTAGAGCAGGCGCCCCATGTACAAGGCTGTTGCCGCAGCGGCCTGGGTTCGAGTCCAGCCTGTGGCCCTTTGCTGCATGTCACTCCCTCTCTCTCTCCCCCTTTCACACTTAACTGTCCTGTACATTAAAGGCAAAAAAAAAAAAAAAGAAAATTCAGCTCATAACAGGAGACCTTGGCCAATCAGATCATTTGACAAGTTCGAAGGGAGACTGGGTTGATTTAGTGTAATGTTTTGCAGTGAAATTGGAAAGTTTGTAAACCACATTGGAAATAGTTGACTTTCTCACTTCAAAGCCTCTGAGGGCAGTAACAGAATTTTGATTCATATTTGATCAGTGCTGCTGAGTTTGACAGTTTGACCGCGAGAATGAGAAGTGATTGACATGACTGACATCTGCGTTAGAAACTCTTCAGCTCTGATTTGTTGATTTCGTGATGCTTGCAAATGCCATTAGGAGAAGGCAGAGGAGCATGATTATCTGCCTCATGTACAACTGTCAGGATATGATGATAGTAATACAAAATAACTTTTGTCATATTTGCCAAAAAAAAGTTGTTTACTGTAGCTTTAATCTGTACACAAATAGAAATGTAAAAATGACAGTTTGTGGTTTTAGGGGAGGTTATGTGCCTGAACTGTTTCTTAATGAACTGTGGTTGGGCACAATAACCTCCAAGTGTCTCTGTTAGCTGTCTGGCAAACTCACAGTGATTACAAGACTGCAGGAAGTCCCTGAGCCTGATGAGAAGTAGTTCCAGTCTATAACTCCCCCTGAAGCCACAACTTACTGTGTTGCACATTTTCTGTTTGTATACAGATTAAACAATGTAAAACATGTTAATTAGTGAGCTTTAGAGGTGCTGGTGGACTACATTTTAACAGAGCTACATTAGCTCTGCCCCCTGTTTCCTGCCATTATTTTAAGCTGAGCTAACGGCTTGCAGTTAAATTTAGTATGCAGACAGGAGAGTGCTGTTAATTTTCTCATTTAACTCTCAGCAAGAACGACTGTATATTCCAAAATGTTTTATCTCACTTGCTTTATTTGCATAAACTGCTCACTGCACTCTTAACCTTTCATGCTTTTGTTGTGCTATATATTACTATTTTCTATATTTCTATATAAAGAAATGCTGTTTAAAAAAGTGCTGTAGTCTTTTCATTATTCTCTTCCTCTTTGTCTTTTTCCTTGCATCATTATTTTTGATGGTTTTTACTTGTCTTGTGGGTGCTCCATGTCATATTACTGATCATACAGTGCATCGATCAACACTTTGTTTAAGAAGTAATTATGGTCATAGCCACTGTCAGGTAGCAGTGTGTCTTGCTGAGGGAAATCAAAGAGGTGAGTCATTTTTGACAGATTGTTATTGACCTCTGTTGGTGACCAGTGGGAACAGCAACAACACCATCAGCTCTATGAGCGCTCAGGTGCCTGTAACTGAGACAAGAGAGACACTTACTTGAAGCAAACGGTTAGCGAACACTCATCCAATTTTTGATATTGATCGTCTGTCTCCTGGTGAAATACTAGTGTCATGGTGTGCTATGGGGCAGCAAAAAAGCTCACTGCTGCAATGTTCCTCTCGTTTTCAGCACATTTCTCTGACAAAAGGTTCTGCCTACCTTTCCTGAAGCCTTTCAGCAATTTCACTCAAGCACCGAAGCCTTGGTTGACTGTGTAAATAGATGGACACAGCAGGACATCATAAGAAAAGCCTTTAAGCACTATGAAAATTGCTGCCTATTGAATCAGCTGATTCGACCTGGCTGCCCCTTGCACTCAGAGTCTTTTACCAAGCCTGCTTCACGTGTATTGATTTCTTTGAGAGCAGGTTAGAGATAATTTCAAATATTTACTACTGTAAACTACAGCAAGTGCACTGCAATGTACAACATCTGTTCTCTGTGCACCTGTGCATTGTATTAAATGTTTATTTTCTATTACTTTGGTTGGGCATTCTCTGTACAGTTAATATTGTTCTTCACTAGTGCCAGGGACTTGGCATGTAACACATTTTGCTGCAGTCTGTAAAGGACATGGGCAAAATTCTTGAAATTTCTGTTCCTGTATGAAGTAATATTAAAAGAGAGCGGTGATGATCTTTTAAAGGGCATTTCTCCAGAAAGCAAGTGGGGTCAGGAGCATTACAATTCATTGGGGAGGAGTTTTGAAATAGCTGGAGTTTTTTTCCCCCAGTTATGTGTAGCTTGCAACCATCTCGTGAAAGAAAAGAATGCAGTATCCTTGTATTGCTGACCTCAACCCAAGAGCAAGTAAAATCAGACATCAGTGACGTTCAGTTTTGTGCCTGTAAAATAGTCAGCTCTCAATTATATGACTTGGTTTATCCAAATAACTGCTTGTGTTGAAATTTCCACAATATGGCCCAAATTCATATAGTTTCAACTTCCAGTTGCAGCCATAATCATTTCTACAGTAGTGCCATTAGGAATACGGTGGATTAAGTGAGGCAGTAAAGGTGTATCTTATCTTATCTTATCTTATCTTATCTTATCTCACATAAGTGAGTACACCCCTCCCATTTTTGCAATTATTTCATTATATCTTTTCATGGGACAACACTATAGAAATGACACTTTGATATAACTTAAAGTAGTCAGTGTACAGCTTGTATAGTAGTATAGATTTACCTTCCTCTGAAAATTACTCAAAACACAGCCATCAACATCTAAACAGCTGGCAACATAAGTGAGTACACCCCACAGTGAACATGTCCAAATTGTGCCTAAAGTGTCAATATTTTGTGTGCCAACCATTATTATCTAGCACTGCCTTAACCCTTTTGGGCATGGAATTCACCAGAGCTCACAGGTTGCTTCAGGAATCCTCTCCCACTCCTCCATGATGACGTCATGGAGCAGATGGATGTGAAGACACCTTGCGCTCCTCCACCTTCAGCTTGAGATGCCCTACAGGTGCACAGGTGAGTTTAGGGCTGGATACATACTTGGCCAGTCCATCACCTTCACCTTCAGCTTCCTCAGCAAGGCAGTTGTCATCTACTAGGTGTGTTTTGGGTCGTTATCATGTTGGAAAACTTGATAATGAAAACTTGCAGCCCAGTTTCTGAAGAGGGTCGATTGTGCTCTGCTTGGAATTCATGTTTCCCTAAATGAACCGAGCTCCCCAGAGCCGGCAGCACTCATGCAGCCCCAAACCATGATGCTGCCACCACTATACTTGACTGTAGGCAAGGGAGAGTTGTCTTGGTGCTCTTCACCAAGGTGCCACACATGCTGAAAGAGAGCACCAAGACAGCTGTGAGCTCTGGTGAATTCCATGCCCAAAAGGGTTAAGGCAGTGCTAGTAATAATGGTTGGCACACAAAATATTGACACTTTAGGCACAATTTGGACATGTTCACTGTGGGGTGTACTCACTTATGTTGCCAGCTGTTTAGATGTTGATGGCTGTGTTTTGAGTAATTTTCAGAGGAAGGTAAATCTATACTACTATACAAGCTGTACACTGACTACTTTAAGTTATATCAAAGTGTCATTTCTATAGTGTTGTCCCATGAAAAGATAAAATGAAATATTTGCAGAAATGGGAGGGGTGTACTCACTTATGTGAGATACTGTATATTTGTAGTGCATAGTGCAAGGGTGTGTGTGTGTGTATGCAAATGTGTAAGTGTGTCTGTACATTTTGTCAATTGTATATTTATAACTGATTCTTTATGCGCTAGCACTTTTTTCCATCATTATTATCCCCTCCTGCTATACAGTCATAGCCAATTTATTAAGCACACGTATACAATCAGTTGCAGTCCATTAAAAGAGCTCTGGCATAAATTCCACCTTCACTAAGCTGACATTGCCAGAAATATGTAAATTGAGCTATATGTTTATTACTGTGGTCACGGATAAAGATGGTGTTGAGCTGGTCTACCTTATATTAACAAGGGTTTTTAATATTATTGTCCTCCCAATTAACATTCATAAAGTGATCAGAACATTAGAAACACCACTCAGTATAATGCACAACACCATCACTAACTATGACCTCAATGCTGAAACACATAATTTAATTAAAGGGACAGTTCACCCCTAAATCAAAAATACATATTTTTCCTCTTTCCTCTTACCTGAATGAAAAGAATGAATGAATAATTTTTATTTTGGTTACATCTGGAGAAACTAGGTGTAAGCACAGGTAATGGGCTACCTGCTGGGCATCGCTGCCTGTCGCATCTCCGATGGTGCCAATGGGTCAGTTGCAGAGTCATCAGCCGGGAGCCACCCTTCATTGATGTTTCGCTCCATTAATCCCAGAACATCTCACGGTGGTGGAGCAACAGATAGGGACGTCTCCCTACCGTCCCCTGCAGCTGACCCTAGGACCCTTACCTTCCCCACGCCTTATCCTTCCTTCTTATCCAAAGCCAGAAGCTGCCTTGCTCTGCCTCATCTGCCAACTCCTTGAGGGCTTTCTTCAGCCCTGGACAGGCCACTCCCACACTCTTCAAGAGGCGCTGGACAGATGTTCCAATGAAACCTCTGCAGCTGACTTCAACAGGGTGGATGGTGGCTGACCACCCTGCTTCTCTGCACTCGGCTGCCAGCTCCGTGTACTTGTCCTTCTTCCTCTCAAAGGCTGCCTGCATCTCTCCCTCCCATGGAACAGTGAGCTCTACCATTACCACTGTTCGGGCTGAGGTGGACCACAGAATGATATCTGGCCGCAGCGTGGTTGTGGTGATCTCTGTTGGGAACTTGAGCTGCTGGTCGAGGTCCACTCTAAGGTTCCACTCACTTCCAGGTTTTAACAGCGACCTCTCCATTTGGGTGATGTTCTGAGCCCCCACTCCTTGCCTGACGAAATGGATCAGCTGCTGGGATGTTGTTGATTGGCCTTTGTTTGCCTCAAGCCTGCGGGCTTCCAACACTTCTGCCAGCTTGCACAGGACATGATCGTGGCGCCACCTGTATCAGCCCTGTGCCAGCGATGTTTTACAGCTGGACAAAATGTGTTTCAGGTTTGGGCTCGGGGCATTGCAGAGTTGGCAGGTCTCCTCAGCGCCATACCACATACGATTACTGGGGCTGGGGAGGGTGTCATAGGTGGCTCTAATGAGGAAGCTTAGCCTGGCTTGAGGCATCTTCCACGTCGGTCCATTTTATGGACCGGTCGACCACTCCTTTCCAGGTTGTCCACCATCCCTGCACCTGCTGGCTGAGTGCTTTGATTTTATACTGCTCCTCCTCTGCCCTGACCACCAGCTCTTTCCTCTCCTTCCTTGTGGCTTTGGACCAAAACTTAGGAGCTGTTTCCCATCCCAGGCCAGCTCTCCCTGACTGTGTCCTGCCAAACACACATTTTCTCACAGTCAATAACCAAAAAAGGAATAGGCTGAAAACCCAGAATATCAACAATACCAAAGAAAGGACACAGATACATTTATAATTAAATACATTATACTCTAAATTATAATCCACAAATATTTTACATTTTAAGCCTTTTTAAGGTTTGACTTCCAAAACTGAAACTCATCTGTATTTTACATTGGTTTTCACTTGACCATGACCTGCATCTACTGCTAGCTCACCCTGCACCACTGAGCTAACTAACATTACAGCAATGCCGAGGAGGACACCATAAATGTCTACTTCTAATGCTGTCACGTTGAGTAGATGCATGCTTCCTTCTGCGTTGTGATACATTTGGTGGGTGTAGTTTGGTAGAAAGAAAAGAGTTCCTACATGAAACTGCTTACAACAAAGTCAGTGGATTATCTTGAGGAACCAGGTCTTGATTTCTGGAAGTTTTCAAAGTGTACATTTTTGGCGCTTTGACCACCACAAGCTGAGTGCCAACTAGTTCAGTTATACTGGAGAGAAGGCCGACATTTCTATGATTGATATCTCCAACACTTGGCAACTCACACCAAAACAATATAGACTGATAAATAGCACAACAGGTAACAGAAAAAAAACATATTTTTGATGTAACAACTCTGACAGTAAAACTGATACTCATAAAAGTAAGCTTTTTGACAGAGCAGTTGTATTAGATTGCACTACGCTGTACAGGTGTACCTAATAAAGTGGCCACTAAGTCTAGACATGATGTCTTTGTTATTTGAGCTGTTTAATGTTCCTCAACAAATCTCTGATGGTGTGTTTACCGTGTGCTTTTGGGACAACCTTTGACACATCAGCTCTCACGTCTGTATAGTAGCGGCTACCACTGCATTCTCACACAACCTCTAAGGCCTATAAAACTGTCTGTGATGATGCATTATCTTAATATCTTCTGTGTGTTTTCTTAATTTAATCATTGTTTTAATCTTCCTCAATGGTTTTTGCCTCTCTTATGTTGTTCTTTTCTCTGCTGCTCCAGCGAGTCAGTTTCCTGCAGGTGGTCATTAATAAAGTTAAATCTAATCATTTCATCTAATCTCTCTCTTTCCTATAGTTTATCTTGATATTGGCTGGAGGTTTGGAAAAGAAGACCAGTATGAGAGGGAGAAAAAAATAATCATTTAAAATCTGTTAAAGACTGGAAGCAGTGGATTTCTTCTGAGTAATGGGAAGCTTACAGAAATCTTTGAATAACTTGTGAGTGAAGAGCATTGATCGGAGAACAGCAGGATTGCTCGCTCACAGAACAGAGAAAACACATGACAGAATGAGAATGAGAAATATTCTTCTTTATAGATTCTCTTTTTTTTATTTCATATTTATTTTTTCCCCCAAACTACTGTGTAGTGTCAATCACAGCCCAAACACACAAACAAACACATAACTTTAGCCTGAGTTTAGAGGGCATTTCACCCGTAATTTCCCCCGGGAGTCAGAGAGCATCATTCTGTTGTTACAAAGCTTTTACCTCATCTCATCATGTCTCTCTGTCTACTTTCATTTGATATACTGTTTACTATTTCAACCCATTTGCGAGTCATTATTCTAGGTAATGCTTGCCTCACAGCTCCCATTAACTCCAAGCTGCTTCTAAAGTGCATGAAAAATACCCTGGAGAGGTTTTGGCTAAATGTATGCACGCTTTTATTCCACCTTCACAATCTTTTGCTACTGCTGTTAAATAACTTTCACATCAGATTTCAACAGGAGAGGCGGGTGGCATGCAGAGGGAAGGTTAGCAGCAGTGAAGATTAGCCTGCACTCATCGTGTGAAATGACAAAACTCTATTTCAAGGGCAAATATTGACACAGGAGCCACAGTAAACCAACCTTCTGTGATCTCAGCGGCACATTTGACAATTTACCAACATGCACACTGCAAGCAAATCAGCTGTACATTATGCAAAAAAGCAGAGGAACAATTGATTCTTGAAACAGGCACAGGTGTGTTTCCTCGCTCCTAATCCCAGCGCTGTACACATTTGATGTGAACATATTTACACTGAGATAAAGGTGCTGTTTTAGGAAGAGGCAGCAGAGGGCGCACAACTCAAATCTTTGAAAACGACAAAGTCTGTTGTCTGCCTCCTGAGTAGAAAATGGGTGTCAACAGCTTCGGTGAAAGAATCAGTAAGATTTCATATAGTCTTTCTTCCCTGTTGTGAAATGACGTGTGACAGAGACTGATAAAGGTAAAGTATAAAACAATAATGTAAAAACAACACTGTAATTAAATATGACCACAAACAGAATGATCTTAGTACTGTACATCATCAGAGTTAACATGAACCTTTTGTTTCATGAAAATATGCTTTAAAAATTTGTGCATCAGACTATTTGGCTTCCAATGACAATAATAACATAACAGGAAAAAAGGAGCTTCTCCTACTCAGACCTGCAAGATATAAATAAACACATAAACAGAGACTGTTGCCTCATTATGCTAAAAGAATAGAAAAGACTAGAATTTGTTATTGTAGTCAGAGAGATCATATTCCACTCCTTCCAGACACAGACGGAGAGTTAAATGAGGCATCTCATTAGGCTTTTTAAATGTGTTTCAAACATTACAAGACAACAACCCTGGCAGCGCTTCAGCACAACACAACGGAAACCCTGAGTGAGGAAAATGAGTAGAGAGAAATGTTTCTCTTGTTAACAAAGAGGATATAGCCCCCCCCCCCCCCCCCCCCCCATCAATAATACAACAATAAGAATGAAGGCAAACATCTATAGTAAAGACAGATCATCTCCAGTGAAGCAGATCTGGGTATGAATGCAGTCACAACAACCTCATCTACAGTGTGAGTTTTTGTGTTTTGACAACACACGCTAACCTGTCTCATGACGGTCTAATCCTAGCTCACATTTCAGTGAACAATCCAACGCTTGGTAAATTCTGCTTCGCAATGATAGGAAGAGTCAACAGACAGCTAGAGTGGGGAGTGAATAAAATGTACAACACAAATACAAAAGCCCTTAACCTCCTGCGACCCTGCATCCTCATAGATTACATTTTGGGTTTTCTGCACCTTATGCTCTATGCTGCTTAACTTTAACCAATTCAGACCAAAGATTCACCACAAGACACGTTGAAACAGGCAGCTACTTGTAACGCGCCATTCTGCAACGTTCTAAAAACCTGCCGGTTCACACCAATGCAACTAGATGAGACGGTGTATGATCTTGATGCAACAACTCTCTGTACTTCTGTTCTGATTTCTAGCTTTCAGGCTTATTTTGTGGCTGAATATAATTTGCAGCTTCTTAAAATATGAATCAGGATAGTGATAGTGAGATACTGGCTACAGCTGCATTTGTAGTAGTGATGAGAGGGCAAAAAACAGAAACAAAACAAGCATCAGATGGACTGTATTCATAATCGATACGCCACAATAATGTAAATAGGCTAACCAATTACCATAACCAATTAATCAGTCAATTAGAATGTGTGTGTTGGGGGGCATTAGCACATACAGCAGCAGCAGCAGCAACCCACCGTCCAACACCAGCACACAGTGAGGACGGAAACACAGGGCTCGGCGAGGTCGGAGCACTTGCCCATTGTATGTAAGTCATTTTGACTTTACCAGCAGACTTCACTACAAGCCGATTGGCTATAGAAACAGGTGACGTGCTTTACATTCTAAAAGCAGTTGCCAGTGATTTGACCAGCTGAGTTGCAGGTGACACCATCAGCCAGCTTGAGTCGAGCTGAGACAGGCCAATTCACACCGCTGCAACTTTTCTCTGCAAAGTTCTAAACGGGTTTGGCTTGTCATGAATCTTTGGTCTGAACTGAGCATTAGACTTGTTGTCCTCATTCGTAGACACTTTTATGTGCCTTCTAGTGGGCACAATACACTTACCCATGTAAAAACAAGATGGCAGCCATCTCTGCCAAGACAGTCTATAGCCGATCTAACAAAGTTTGATATGTGATGCAAATTTGACCAACTTTAGCAATAGTAACAAGCTCAGACCCTACCGATTAGGAAGTTCTCATTTGAGGACATTGGGACTTTATTATTGTATTATCACAGCATTTCACACAGGCCTATTTGGTGTGACAGACTGTTCCAACACACAAATAGGCAGTGCTGGCCCGTGACATAGGCTGTATAGGTGAGTGCTAAGGGTGCCATTATGATATCCATGGGGGGCACCACAAATGGGAAAAAAAAAAAAAAAATAAATCAAAATGTTTATCTTTTACTATTTTTTTACTAATACTATTACTACTATTATTTAAAAACATTACATAAGGCCACAACAACATAACTACATAGCAAAGCTTACTAAATAATAGAGAGACCTCTTTTAATGGGTTCCTGCTGGGCCCCGGCCCCCCGCACCCCTCCCCAGCTTGTTACACTTTACCTGCTCTCTGGGACAGATAAGCGAGTGATCCGACATCATGTGAACCCTGAAAAACACTCGTTATCATGTCAAAACGACAAAAGCTCTCTGGTGTCCACTCAACTACCACTACACTGCTGAGAGGAGAGTATGTGGAGTGAAAGAACATGAAATCAGCAGGAGGAGAGCTAGTTATCATTGCCTCAAAGCAGTCGTGGCAACAGACAGCTCATGGAAGTTGCTCTGATTTACATTGTGGAAAGTTCAAGCTCTACTCAGTAAAAATTGGTATTGAGCGAAAGTAAATTATAACATTCTTATGATATGTTCAATGTAATCTTCTAAAATGTAGCTTTTGGTGAGAAACTTGAATAAATACAGCTGTTTGAAGGAGAAATTTGTTGATGTTTCCACAGCACTATACCATAGATGTTAGTGAGGGAATCATGGTGTATCAAATTAAAAAGCCTTGATGATGTTTTCATGTGAAAGAAGGTTATATTAAAGGTTGTTGCATAAATGTGTATTTTTGAATTTGCGCTCACTTTCAACTTTAAAACTGTTCGTTTGGTTTTTTATAGTGTAGATTTGTCCGTCTCCCTGGCAAAAGACTAATAAATAACAAAAAACAAAGAAACAATATAAAAATATCAGTATCGGCTATTAGTGAGATTGTTATTTTCAACAGTGGTATCGGTATCAGCTCAGAATTTCAAAATCAGTGCATCCCTAGTTCAATTAGAAAGTTAAGTTGTACATTTTATTGTTATTTTACAATTTTATAATATTATTTTATTGTTCATTCTTCTAAACAATTTATTTTGTGTTTCTTTTTAGTGATTAGCCTATTGATTTGTATGATCATTAAATGCATGTATGGCATGAAAGCAATCTCGCACATATTTTTATCTTCTTTTTCTTATTAGCTTGGTTGCTTCTTAGCATTTTGGTTGTGATAAACGTGCAGTACTTTGCCTGTTGAGCTGCAGCAAATGTCATGCTGCATGCTTTTCTATTTTATTACATACTTGTGACTTTTAAAAATAAACCCAATGTCAACATATGAGGACATAATTTTTTCAAAAACTACTTACTGTACAAAGACAAAGCCTAGTATTTTAGAGCCTACTTACAGGTCCTAGTTATCCATAGATACTGTATATAGCCTACATAGCTTTAAGAAATAAAAAGTACATACCAAACAAAAGCTTGGGTCTCAGGAGGGTAGGATTGAGTTTTATTGCTCTTGAAGGCTTATTAGTCTATACACTGAATTAAGTGTCTCAAGACAAAATGCACGTGAACATCATGTATGGGCACATTCAGAATCCACTGTAAGAACGAGTTAAGCTGGGGATCAAATCCAGGATCAGTCACAGATGAGGCAGTTCACTTTCAAATTGCTTCACATAACTGTAAGCTCACATAAATCACGAATGTACATCTCCCTCTCCACTTCTGCCACCCTATACATCTGTGACTGTACCTAATGCCAGCTGTCCATCAAACTACAGGTTTGTGGATAATAGCACCCTGGAGGTTTCATCGCCAATGATAAAAAGCTCATGCAGAAGACAGACTGAAGCTGCAGATCAATATATATCCAAACTGTGGCGGTGCGAAGCTGACTTCTGCACAAACTCATTTGCTCGTCCTCCATAGAGGTTGGATTTTTTTTTTTTTAACTGAATAGACTTATCTTGTCGGTCTAAATCACAAGATAGGGTTGCAACTGCAATTCCAAATCTGCTTAATGAGATGCCAGATTTAGCCTCTTTGCCCAAATCACATTCTGGAGTGGAGTGATGTTCTCTCGCCACAGGGGACAAAGAATGAAAACTTAAGAAAAATTAACTGTCTGTCTAACAGCAGCAAGGCGAGACTGAAACTATCCCAGTAGCCACTGAGAGACAAGGTTAGAGTAGAAAAACTTATAATTTTTGAGTTTTCAAGTCTGAAGTAAAAAGGTGCTTTGTGCAGCTGAAATTGCTCAGTTGTGATTTCAGCAGAGTCATCCAGTTTTAAGTGTCTACCATCACCAACACCCTTAAATGAGACCATCATCTGTTTAATCAAGGAAACCCAATAAAGGATTTTTTCCAGCGGCAGTTTAGAAAACTCAATGACTCATGACTGATCCAGGTCCAATGCTACCGCTCAGCACTCGAAAGCTTCCTTGCATCATCCATCTTTAAGCCTCAGTCCTCTCTGGCTCCTCCCACCCTAAGGCGGAACTTGACCTCATTTTCCTCGCTGGTGAGAGTGTCACTACAAGTTACATTTCATGAGGGAGCTGACAAGGAACAGGAACGGAGAAACATCATTTGTAAGTAGCGGGTGGTCTCTTAAGGCTGACGAACCCCAAACACTAGCCATTCACAGCTACTCAGTGCTCTATAACCTGTGTTTGAAAGACAGGTCAGTGTGTAGGATTTAGTGGCATCTAGTGGTGTGATTACAGATTTTAACCAAATGATTATCCTTTCCCCAGTCTCAGAATCCATCATGATGATGGTAAGCCTTTTGGGGGGAAAGACCAATATTTCCAGGGTTATATTCGGGCCAAAACTTCCTCTTCCTCGCTGGACATTTCAGTTAATCTACGTAAAATAACAAGTCTTCTAACCATTACAATCACATGGGTCGTATGTTCCCACCCACGCAATACAATCCACAGGAGTGTTTCCTAAATTAGTGCACCTAATGGTGGATGAATAGCTCTTATGAGTGTTAATGGTCACGGTTTTGAACACCTGGGTAATATTGTGAAATGGTCGTTGTTGCACAAAAACTATGTGGTTATGTCCAGAAAAAAGATCATGATTTGGCTTAAAATAAGTATATTTACGTAACCTAATGTAACACAACACAATGCAACACGATGCAATGCAACGCGAGGCGATGAAACATACAGCAATACAATGCGACACGATGTGATGCAGTGCCACGCAAGGCAACGCAACTCACTTGACACATGTCACATACAACCGATGGTGGTAACGTGACATCACTCATGTGACATACATCAATATGCTATGGTATATTATTAATATAATTGAACATTGACATTGAAAGTCAAGTCCATCTCCCCTACCCTCCGCCTTAAGTGGACTTTTGCTCTTTATACGACATCACGTGACATCCTCCTTTGCTCCCATAATAAATGCTATGGCATTATAGGTCGGTGCCTAACAAAAAACAAAACAAAACATAAATATAGGTCATAATTTCTGTTTGTAAAAATGACCTACAACTGACAACAAATGGAAAGCAGAATGCTTCCAATACGAATATCTTGTACTGTTGCCTACAGATTCTGCATACATATGTAGATATCTGTTTAGAGAGATTAGCTCTTTCCTCATCCCTTCCTTTCCAAGAATGACAGACAAACTATTGTGGTTTTCAGGTAATGTAAAAACACCAAAAGCCCTCTTGAGAGCCAGTGTTTGGTTTGTTGTGGGCTACTGTAGGAACATGGCAGTGCAACATAGCAGACTCTGTGGAAGAGGACCTTCGTCAGTTACTTTCGGCGTCAGACACCAATGGAAAAAGCTGTCCTTTCACCTCAGCATGATATGTGGGCAGGGGTCGGGGTTAGGGGAAACACTGCGGGACAACAGCGAACGTTAAGGTGGCGAAAGTCTGAGTAGGGCAGATGGGAGGGTTGGTGGTTGGGTTCAACAGCCACTGTTGTACTTACATTGTTTACTTTGAAAGAGACTGTATGCATTCTGTACATTTCCTGTGAAAACGGTAGTGTATTTTGAAAAGGCTGAAGTTGACACAGTTTCCCAGAATGTCAACTACCAACGCATTCAGGGTACCTTGCACATCATATCTTGACATGGAAAGTCCATGACCAAATGTCAATATGTGATAAAGTCAAGAGTGAGAATGTGTTGCCATGTTGATCTGAAGGGCTCATGCTAATGTAACAAAAACACACAATGTGATTATGCACTAATGAACATATATTTCAGTATATATATATAATATATTCAATTTCTGCCAATAAATACCCTAAATCCTACACACCGCTTTTTCAGGTAAACAATGCCAGGAAGATTCTTGAGAAATGGAAATGGTTGCGTTGGTGGCATTATGGCAATACTGGTGCAGCAAAAAACAAACAAAAAACCCCATGATTGCCTTTTGATTTCAATGGTGCAATCTGAGCATGAAATGTCACAAGAGAGGAAAACAGTAATCCCAAATTTGTAGTCTGAACTTCTCTTCACCTCTTATAATTACTGTCTTCCGAAGGAACTCAAACTACAACAGTTCTTCTGTTCCTGTCCAGATTCTCTGTAAAGACTTCAATTTGTATTTTTTTAACAACTGATTCTGAAGATGCACATAAGACCATAACCTGAACAGCAGCTTTAATACATGGACTCCTGGTTGTCCTTCCTGGAATAATGGCAGCCGTAAAGCTCATGCCAGCAGTTTCCTTTGTTAAATCCTACTTGACACCTTGGTTTATAGAGATAAATAAACAGCCCCCCTCCCAAATGTGGTGTGGCTCATCAGTAGTCAAATAAGGAAAGATTATCACCGCAGGTCCTTCTCTTAAATTATTTTCACAAATGACTTGGCACAGAAAAGACAGATTACCACAATGCTCTTTCTGCATCGTCTCATTCAGAGGGCTGAACTGGAAATTATCTCAGTCCTCCCGATGGCCAAGTCACCACTGTTATACTAAATACTCTGTTGGCAGTTGTATAGTCTATTCTCATTCTGTGGCATTCAGCATGCACACATGAAACACTGCTCAATTTTATTGGTTATTTTATAGATAAGTAAAAAAAAATATTGTGTGCCAGGAGAATAAGATTCAATAAGGCTGACTTTATTTTATAACTCCAAGTGCTGGTTTATGGGATTACAGATTGTAAACTAGGTCTTTCAGGAAAGTTTAAGAAAGAATATTTTTATTATCCATTTTCATAATTGCATGATTATTATTAGATGAAGAAACAAGTTCAGTTCATGTATGCAGTATGAAAACCAAACACTGATGAATGAGCTTTCTGCTCTGTCAGGATGACTTCTGTGGCTCCTGTCAGAGGAAAGGCACTGCTTACTTTCTTCCCCAAGAGTGGGGGAAAATTGGAAACCAGCTCATGTGGGAAAAGAGAGCACTGTTCAGCTACCTCCCTCGCTCACATTCTCCCAGCCTGTCTGTTTGAACCTAATTCCGGTCATTTACATTACTTTGGTTTTGTACTGCACAAAGCTGCCTCATTAGCCCACACACACATTCACACACCTACATGAATGCAATGAATGTGAAAACACATGCATCCAACCAGTGAACTACTATACATGCTTTGTATTCACACATAAATGTTCCACATTTGAAAACTGACTAAAGTGTTGCCAATTTTCAACAAGCTTTGTATCAGAACAATGTGGGTAGAATGCGTAAATGAACTATTTTAAACTTCCCTCCGTCTTACCAGTGCCCAGATCACCCTGCGCTTATCAGATTTTCACTGGCTCTAGAGTTGTTGCCATGGATGTATAAAGACACCTGGATACAGAGTTGGAGGTGGGGCCCTGTTCATTCCTATGAAAGTTGCTCAGTGGCACATAAAGCCAAAAACATTGAATTGCTGCATGTAAAATTAACCAGATGATCGCTACTGCTTCCGCATAATTGGGCTCAAAGTGTGCGCGAGACTTACAGCTACTTCCAGTTTAGCACTCTGTTAACTTGAATGGGGATAAAATGATTTAATTATGTGGCTCTTCTAGACTTTTCAAATGTTACTGAACCAAATTCTGGTAGCTATATTGGTCATTTCGTGGGGCTGTGATGCTCGAAACTTGAATCCCCTGATTCCCAGAGGTCTCTTTGCAATGTAAATTGATGGGAAAAAGCCTTTTTGGGCCGAAACGCATCACGTGACAGACTCAGCAGATATAATTATGTTATGCACGTCTTTCCGTCCTGGAAGAGGGATCCCTCCTCAGTTGCTCTTCCTGAGGTTTCTACCATTTTTTTTCCCCATTAAAGGGTTTTTTTTGGGAGTTTTTCCTTATCCGCTGTGAGGGTCCAAAGGACAGAGGGATGTCGTATGCTGTAAAGCCCTGTGAGGCAAATTGTGATTTGTGATATTGGGCTTTATAAATAAAATTGATTGATTGGTTGATATGAAATGTTAGTAAATCTGTTGATTTGCACATTAAAAAAACCTTGGTACAAAAAACCTACCCTGGATTCATGTGTGTATATTCATCAATGACATCAATTGTACATTGACAGCATGCTCCAGCTAGTCAGCAATTAGCATACATCCCTGCCAATGACCACAATATATACGGACGTGATAATTACTATGGAAAGGTGCATCCTGTCGACCTATATATATATATATACAGTACAGGCCAAAAGTTTGGACACACCTTCTCATTCAATGCGTTTTCTTTATTTTCATGACTATTTACATTGTAGATTCTCACTGAAGGCATCAAAACTATGAATGAACACATGTGGAGTTATGTACTTAACAAAAAAAGGTGAAATAACTGAAAACATGTTTTATATTCTAGTTTATTCAAAATAGCCACCCTTTGCTCTGATTACTGCTTTGCACACTCTTGGCATTCTCTCCATGAGCTTCAAGAGGTAGTCACCTGAAATGGTTTCCACTTCACAGGTGTGCCTTATCAGGGTTAATTAGTGGAATTTCTTGCTTTATCAATGGGGTTGGGACCATCAGTTGTGTTGTGCAGAAGTCAGGTTAATACACAGCCGACAGCTCTATTGGACAACTGTTAAAATTCATATTATGGCAAGAACCAATCAGCTAACTAAAGAAAAACGAGTGGCCATCATTACTTTAAGAAATGAAGGTCAGTCAGTCCGGAAAATTGCAAAAACTTTAAATGTGTCCCCAAGTGGAGTCGCAAAAACCATCAAGCGCTACAACCAAACTGGCACACATGAGGACCGACCCAGGAAAGGAAGACCAAGAGTCACCTCTGCTTCTGAGGATAAGTTCATCCGAGTCACCAGCCTCAGAAATCGCAAGTTAACAGCAGCTCAGATCAGAGACCAGATGAATGCCACACAGAGTTCTAGCAGCAGACCCATCTCTAGAACAACTGTTAAGAGGAGACTGCGCAAATCAGGCCTTCATGGTCAAATAGCTGCTAGGAAACCACTGCTAAGGAGAGGCAACAAGCAGAAGAGATTTGTTTGGGCCAAGAAACACAAGGAATGGACATTAGACCAGTGGAAATCTGTGCTTTGGTCTGATGAGTCCAAATTTGAGATCTTTGGTTCCAACCGCCGTGTCTTTGTGAGACGCAGAAAAGGTGAACGGATGGATTCCACATGCCTGGTTCCCACTGTGAAGCATGGAGGAGGAGGTGTGATGGTGTGGGGGTGTTTTGCTGGTGACACTGTTGGGGATTTATTCAAAATTGAAGGCACACTGAACCAGCATGGCTACCACAGCATCCTGCAGCGACATGCCATCCCATCCGGTTTGCGTTTAGTTGGACGATCATTTATTTTTCAACAGGACAATGACCCCAAACACACCTCCAGGCTGTGTAAGGGCTATTTGACCAAGAAGGAGAGTGATGGAGTGCTGCGGCAGATGACCTGGCCTCCACAGTCACCGGACCTGAACCCAATCGAGATGGTTTGGGGTGAGCTGGACCGCAGAGTGAAGGCAAAGGGGCCAACAAGTGCTAAACACCTCTGGGAACTCCTTCAAGACTGTTGGAAAACCATTTCAGGTGACTACCTCTTGAAGCTCATGGAGAGAATGCCAAGAGTGTGCAAAGCAGTAATCAGAGCAAAGGGTGGCTATTTTGAAGAAACTAGAATATAAAACATGTTTTCAGTTATTTCACCTTTTTTTGTTAAGTACATAACTCCACATGTGTTCATTCATAGTTTTGATGCCTTCAGTGAGAATCTACAATGTAAATAGTCATGAAAATAAAGAAAACGCATTGAATGAGAAGGTGTGTCCAAACTTTTGGCCTGTACTGTATATATATATATATATGTGTATATATATATATATGTATATATTTGTGGTGTGACAGGGACAGGTAAATCAAACTCTTGGAAGGAGGTAACGGATGTCATTACCTCCGTGTCCTCCAAGAAGTTAAACAAAAATGGTTCAATATGAAACTTGATGCATATTAAACACACACACACACACACACACACACACAAAACACAACAGCTACCAGAGGAGACTCTTTCCAGTCACAGCTGCAGACGAGCGCATTGCTTGCATCATCAGAGAGACCTTGCGACATGCCTCCACTGGACCACTGAACAGCAAACTCCGAAGGTAAGGTGATGTACGTGTTATATTAAGTGTTAAATGGCTGTACATTCTGACAGCCATCACTGATAGCTCAGTGTTTGGTCAGTAACATTGGTCTCACAGTCTCACCACTCAAACAGAGGATAAATTTGTGGAGTTCTCTGTCCTGACTGATTCAAGTAGGAACGGGATGCCAGAAATGTAGAAAACACATGTATTAAGTCGATTCAAATAATCAATCAATCAATCAATCATTTTAATTTATAAAGCCCAATATCACAAATCACAATTTGCCTCAGAGGGCTTTACAGCATACATCCCTCTGTCCTTTGGACCCTCGCAGTGGATAAGGAAAAACTCCCAGCAAAAAAACCTTTAACGTGGAATAAAAATGGTAGAAACCTCAGGAAGAGCAACTGAGGAGGGATCCCTCTTCCAGGACAGACAGACGTGCAATAGATGATGTACAGAATAACTCATTCACAATTCTAAGAAACCTAATCTGCAGTTTAATTCTGCTAAATACAAACTAATTTAGCTAAATGTGTCATATTTCTAATCTTTTGTCATGTGTAACGTATGTGTTTCAAAGACATCTGCGTAATGTGAACATAACAGAGCACAATATGAAATAAATCTGTAATTTCTAATGATGACAAGCAATATGTATGGGTATTCCAATTTAGACAAGCACTATGAGCAGTCAGAAGCAGGTGTAGGTTTTGTTAGTACCTATGAAAATGTCAAAGCTACTAACATACTGATGAATGCCAAAATACACATAAAGTTCTCATCTGCGAACAGTTTACACAGATTTGCTCTGTTCACGTTTCATAAATGAGACCCATTGGCTTCAAAACCCAGCGCACTTCCTGAGGGCCTTGGTATTGCAATTTTGTATGTCTGCCACAACTGACACAAAGAGTATAGCAGCAGATAAAGAGATTCTCTATCAAACAGTAAAACTAGGCAGTGCTGATGAAATATAAACCAAGACTCTGTGTTACTGTGTTGCCTATTTCTCACCTAAAATGTCTTTATGTATTTTAGGTTACCGTTTTTGCCATGTACGATCATTTCTTATCATCCTCTGACATATGTCACTTGTCTGACGGCCAGCACGTCAACCACCAGCAGGAGCAGTTGACAGTCTGGTGCGTCGCAGTGATGTTGATGATTTTGTAATGTAGGTTTTTGTACCTCTTGAGCCACAGCGAATGCCACAGCCCTTTTCATTAGTGCCTCTTGTCATGTAGCTCTAATTTTAAAAAGTATTTGCATCTTTCTATCGCATACACAGCCAAGTTTTATGAAAAGACTATCTTTCCAGAAGTGGAATACTTCTTTATAGTGCAGAATTTTGATGTGATTGTAGCATTTTTCAAATGATTATTTTGCCAGAAGTTTCTGTTTGCAAGAAATGAGGCAATCCTGGTGAAAATTGGTTCACTTTAAGTGTTGCTTGAGTATTATCTAAGTGCCCCTAGGCTGTATCAGTGGGGTATGGTGTGTGAGGGTACATGGGGGGTTGAAGGTCATTAGCTGGTCAGTTTTGGTTACAGATCATTTGTTGGAGGCAGAGCTGCTGTGGTGAAATAATGATGGGCTATTATATGCAGAGGCAAGGAACAGTGTTTCCTGATAACAAGTTCAATGACAATGCTTTTTTTTATGTAATCTTGTCCATGATATTGATTATCAAACATCACAGCCAGCTATCTGGATTGGGAAACCAACAAGTTCTTCAAATGAAAAGACAAAATATGTTTTTATAAATGGAGAGGCCAAGTGCCCAGTCACTTTCAGATATAGTAAGTCCAGGAGCCTTAAACGTTCATTGGAGCTATTGGCAAAAATGGAATACAATAGCCTATACTATGGTTTCATTACTGCATAAGTAATTTATGTCTACATATGAAGTGGGACCTCTTCTACAGAGACCTCTATGCTTCTACAGTTGCCAAGAGCAGACAAACCTGCAAACATGCTTTGCACACACAAAATTTCAAGATTATAGAAATATTTATAGAAAAAGTGTTGGGGAAAAAAAGACAATAAATTACATCCTGAAATATCTGTCGCTTTATATCAAAACATACACAAGTTACACACACTTTATTGCTTATTGTTCTTCATGAGGGTCAACAAAATTCAAATAGTATTTGAAAATAAAAAAAATATTTGGCCAACCAACATGTTTCAAAAATGTCAGTGATATATTTTCTTACCTGAACTGCACCATCTTGAACATACACAAACAAAACATCTAAGAGCAGTGGCATGCAAAAGTTTGGGCAACCTTGGTCAAAATTCAATTAACTGTGAATAGTTAAGTAAGTAGAAGATAAACTGATCTTCAAAAGGCATGAAGTTTTCAACGTTTGAGCAAGATTAGATTATGAAAGATTATTAAGATTAGGAAAACCTTTAGTTGGTTGCAGTCTGCAACCTCACCACTAGAAGCCACTAAATCCTACACAGTCGAACTTTAAAGCCTCTGACAGACTGTGAGATTTTAGCAATGTTATAAGTTTAGTACAAGCTACACTGTGCGACCTGGATCTAATAAACTTGGGTACGACATAAGTTTAATGTATGCCGACTGTACGATGACAACGCCTACCGATTTGCTGATGTATACGTCCATCAATGTAAAAAACAAAATGTCATCAGTGCGCGTCATCCACCTACACCAACAGAGAAAAATGAAAACAAACATGAATCGAGCCCTTGCTATAGTGGCATTTATGTGTCTAGAAAAAAGTCTGAAGAAGAGCAGGGGGAGGAGCCTATGGATGCGGCTGTGTCTGGGGAAAAGAGGCCAACCTGACATGCCAATTTTGCAATGAGAGCTCTGAGTTAGTATTTATTAACATCTACTAGCATTTAGTGTTAATATGTCACCTCTCACCGACACACACTACATGTAACATTACAAACAAAATGAATATTTGTCATGACTATTGCAAAGTTTTAAGCTCAGCTGTGTCTTTATAGAGAGAGCTTGTGTTGTGTTCTGTTAACTTTCTAAAAGTCTGCTTGTTGTATTGTTTAGACAGATGATAAAGTGGCTTCAGAAATTTACTCTGCATGGAAGTGGAACAGTTCAGTCATCTGCTCTAACAAAAGAATATAACCAACTGGGATGGGCAATCAGTACAAGAGAGAAACTGTCCATTACATTCAGATATTTAGCAACAGGTAATAATGTTGATTTCATTATCAGTATGCTAAAAAAAAAAAAAACATGTACTCACACATTCAACAATAAAATATTTCATTACAGTCCATCTCCATTTTGACAGGAGAGTAATTTTCTTTATTGAGCTTTTAGTATCCTATTTGAAGGTGTACTGTTGGTGTAATTGTTAAGGAGACGTAAGATGTTGCACTATGTCCTAAAGAATGATTACCTAAAGGTAAGATCTACTTTGAAGCAGCTAAAATGCAACATGTGGGACACTATCATTGCATTTGTAAAATCACATGCATAAAAACTGATGTCTCTGCTCCGATTCTGCTCTGTTCTGTCTGTGTTTTTGTAGACTACCAACTACAGAGGATGAATGGAGAGAGGTGGCCAGTGGATTTCAGAACAGATGGCAATTTCCCCACTGTCTCGGTGCTATCGACATCAAGCATATCACCATCCTTCCACAAACAACAGTGGGAGCACCTTCTGGAATTACAAGTCTGATTTCTCTGTACTCATGATGTCTGATGTCCCATTACCATTTTCTGTATGCTTATATTGGTACTGAGGGCAGAGCGTCTGATAAAGGTGTTTATGCCCACTCTGACCTGAAAGGGACAATGAACAGCAATCTCTTAAATGTCCCACCAAAGTTTACATGGCACAGATGAAGTCATGCCCTTTATGTTTGCTGCAGATGGGGCTTTTCCGCTCCACACACACTTTAGACATCTTGACCATAAGCAGCATGTCTACAACTATAGACTGTCAAGAGCAAGACGTGTGGTTGAAAATGCGTTTGGCATACTTGCCATCCAACAGCAAGTCTTTCTTACCACTATTCCTCTAGACCCAGAGGCAGTGTCCTGGATAACCCTGGCCATTCTGTCCCTAAATAAGAACATTTCAATAGATGTGGAAAAAAAAACCTAACGATGAATCTAGCACATCGATATTCAAGTCTTTGTTCTTCTGTCTTTTGTATTTTTGCTGTGCTTCATATCATATTCAACATGTGCCTCTATTGTTCAAAATGATCTTCTAGGTAGAGTTTTTGGGTTAAAATCAGTATCACACTATTGTCTTTAACTACATGAAAAGAGCACTCAGCAGCTGCATTTACGCAAAATGAGTTTGAACAAAGATTTTTCTGAAGTTCAGGCTTTATGTCTTTGCAAAAATGCTGTAATGTAGCAGGAAATGTAAAAACCCTGCTCCATTGTGAAACATTGTCCACATTTGTGGACAAAAAAAATCTAATAAATGTAAGTAAATTAAACTTAAATCGTTGAACAAAGTAACCTTTTCTTGAACAACTGAAACAAGTTCCAGTTAAGTAAGACATTGCATTGTGCAAACAGTGCCAGCCACAATGCTGACATAGCACTTTATTTGAAATGATTAAACTTTCAAAGGAACAAAAGACAGTAGGTTCATAAAGATTGTCTCTGTTTTGTTTAAAATAAAGATATTTCAAGATTTAACTTACTGTTTTGGGAAAAAAAGACAATTAATTAAATCCTGAAACATCTGTGGCTGTATAACATACAAGTTAAACACACTTCATTGTTTATGGTACTTTATGAGGGTCAACAAAATTGAAATAGTATTTGAAAATAAAAAATATCTGGCCAATCAACATGTTTCAAATATGTCAGTGATATATTTTGTTACCTATGGAGCTACATTAGGGTCAAATGTTTTGCACTTGAAAAAATAAAATTGGAAACTGAAAATTCATGTGTTGATCTTGAATTTTAAAAAATACAACTATGTATTCAAAATAAAAATAAGTATATGAAACGTTTTTTCAGGTTAAATATAATTTTGATTCACTTTGGTAATTCTTTTGAATGAATAATTTATTTTCACTTTTCACTTCCATATATATTTTAACATTTGAGGTCTTATTTTTTTCAGTTGCATGTTCTATCTTTGCAGATTCAAATCTTATTTTTTACAGTTTCAAATCTTATTTTTTCAGTTTCAAATCTGTTTTTTGACTTTCAGACTTTTGACCCTGATGTGGCGTGGGGGGCGTGGCATCAACTGAGAGGGGTGTGGAATCATGAGTGACAGTGCCTTCAGGGAACGTAGGAACTAAAAAAATTCTGACTCAACACTTACATACACCATATTCATGTGACTGGCAGTGTAAAAATTGATGCCAGTGACAAGCTTCCATTTAGAAATCTGTTTTAGACAGTACTGAGCACCAATTGCGGTATAAGAGCGATAAATTATGCCAGATTTTGCAGATCAACAGCCACATTTTAAGTGCTGATATGTCCGATTTCCACATAGCACTGTGAACGCAGCGTAGTGTCCGTTTTGCTTGTGATGATGGTGTCCGGTCGGTTGGGTCAATCTGCTGGAGCCCATACATCCAGCACACAGGTGAGAAATGTTAACTAAGTTTTGGGAAATCATAACAAGTATTAAGGGGTCGTTTTTGTGACAACATACATTTTCACAGCTTCATCGTCACGGCCCTGTTGATGCTTCCACATCCAGACGTGTCCCCTGGATGAAACCTTTGAGCTTGGGGAAAAGGAAACAATCCTAAAACACCTCCCTACTCACCTGACCTGGCTCCAGGTGATTTTTGTGGCACCAGGTGAGTGTTTTAGGATTGTTTCCTTTTCCCCAAGCTCAAAGGTTTCTTCCAGGGGACACATTTACTGGATGAGGAAGCATCAGCAGGGCCGTGATGATGGAGCTGTGGACAATCACACTTTCCAGCTCTGACAAATTCGCCACTTAAAAGACGTCACAAAAAAAAAAAAGTATGTTGTCACAAAAACGACCCCTTAATATTTGTTATGATTTCCCAAAACTTAGTTAACATTTCTCACCTGTGTGCTGGATGTATGGGCTCCAGCAGACTGACCCGACAGACCGGACACCATCATCGCCAGTGAAGCGGACACTATGCTGCGTTCACAGTGCTATGGGGAAATCGGACATATCAGCACTTAAAATGTGGCTGTTGAACTGCAAAATCTGGCATAATTTATTGCTCTTATACCGCAATTGGTGCTCAGTACTGTCTAAAACAGAAATGGAAGAAGTTTGTCACTGGCATCAATTTTTACACTGCCAGTCACATGAATATGGTGTATGTAAGTGTTGAGTCAGAATTTTTTTAGTTCCTACGTTCCCTGAAGGCACTGTCACTCATGATTCCACACCCCTCTCCGTTGATGCCACGCCCCCCACGCCACATCAGGGTCAAAAGTCTGAAACTCAAAAAACAGATTTGAAACTGAAAAAAAAGATCTGAAAGTGAAAAAAAGATTTGAAACTGAAAAAATAAGATTTGAAACTGTAAAAAATAAGATCTGAATCTGAAAAGATAAAACATGCAACTGAAAAAAATAAGACCTCAAATGTTAAAATATATATGGAAGTGAAAAGTGAAAATAAATTATTCATTCAAAAGAATTACCAAAGTGAATCAAAATTATATTTAACCTGAAAAAACGTTTCATATACTTATTTTTATTTTGAATACATAGTTGTATTTTTTAAAATTCAAGATCAACACATGAATTTTCAGTTTCCAATTTTATTTTTTCAAGTGCAAAACATTTGACCCTAATATAGCTCCATAGTTACCCTAACTGCACAATCTTAAACATAGACAAATGACAATGTGCCTGACTCCTGTGTGAACCTACCTGGCTTCTCGACTGTGTGAGCGGACAAGGATGCAAAGGCAGTGGCAAAAACAGAGGTGGGGGATTGATCCTGCTTGTGAACACTAAATGGTGTCATCCTGGACAAATCACATTGAGGGACAATATCTGCTGTCAGGATATTGAACTGTTGGCAGTCGGTCTTAGAACATATTAAGTTCCACGGGAGTTTTCACACATTGTTGCCATTATTGTTTACATTCCACAACAGGCAGCAACGGCAGTGGCATGTGACGTCATCCAAGAAACTGTTGCTAGGATTCATACTCAGCATCCTACTTTACAATAACAGGGGATTTTAACAACACTACTCTCTTCTCCCATCTGACTGAATTTGTTCAGTATGTCGACTGTCCCACCAGGGAGAAAAGGACACTGGATTTGTTGTATGGAAATACCAAGGATGCCTACAGTGCCTCTGCCCTACCACCTCTTGGCAGATCAGATCATAATCTGGTCTCTCTCCAGCCGACATACAAACCTTGTGTATTTAAGTTGCCTGTTAATGCACCTGCTCAGTCAGGAAGTGGCCCCCGGAGACCACTGAGTCTCTCAGGGACTGTTTTGAATGTACAGACTGGACTGTACTACTGGAGCCACCGGACAACAACACTGGACATGGACATGGACAGGAGGGTGGACATTCTGACAGAATAAACTTCTGTAGGGACACTGTGATGCCAGTGAAGACTGTACGCTGCTTCCCCAATAATTAAACACTGGGTTAACAGTAATATCAAGGAGCTCCTCAACTAGAAAAAGCTGGCATTCGAGAAGGGGGACGAGGAGAGGCTCAGGGAGGTTCAGCATGAGCTGAAGGGAAGACTGAGACAGGCAAAGGTGGACTACAAAAGAAAGGTGGAGAGTAAGCTGCAGCGGAACAACATCACAGAGGTGTGGAAGGGAATGAAGAACATCAAAGGCTATTCAAAGACGAATAGCCAGGTTATGGATGGTGACCTGCACAAAGCCAACAACTTCAACCTGTTCTTTAACAGATTTGATGGCGGGGGCAGCGTTCACCCTACCCCTGCATCCATCCCCCCATCCTCAGTGTCACCTGCCGCTGCTGCTGCTGCTCCTGCTCCGCTGTCACCTGGAAGTAGCCCCTCCCCCACCATTGCAGCTACAGCTACAGCTACAACATCTACTACTTATATTTTTAACCGATCTGACGAGCCAGCAGCATGTCCGGGGGAAGAAACCAAACAAATTCCTTCTGTGAATGCTGTCAGAGATATCAACAAGAAATTAATGAGCTACAAGCACGGATTTTTGCTTTAGAATCTGAAAAAGGACTTCACAAGACGCTCCCAGTGACATCCAGTGGTAAGAAGCCCACAGTTGCTTTCAGTAAAAAGGGTGAAAAACCTGCTACTTTCATCTTAAACCTGAGTGATACTGTGTCTTTTCCAAAATTCTGTAAAGACCAAAATGCCTCATCCTGGAGAGAACTTGGTGCTAAGCCAAAGCAGCACAAAGTGATGAGAGACAATGTTAATACCTACGTAACATCACCCAAAATACAGCTTACAAACAGATTTTTGCCACTGTCAGAGACTGAATTTAATGTTTCTAACGAACAAAGAGAAAATGGATTATCTTCACGAAACTGGAGCCATAAAGTCGGCAAAAGACAGCAGGCAGACAGACAATCTGGACCAAACGTCAAGGTCAGAGATACGCTGCTGATAGGAGACGGTGCTATCAGTGGCATAAACCACGGAAGAATTCAAACATGCTGCTGTCCCAGTGCCACTGTCTCTGAGATAACAACACTCCTCCCAAAAGTTTTGTCTACACACCGAGGAGTCAAACAGCTGATTGTGCACGTGGGTGCAGTGGACATCAGAAAGGAACAGACTGAAGTCTTGAAAAGGGATTTCACTAAGTTCTTCAAGGAGCTTGATAAAGTGGAGGTCAAGGCATTCATTAGTGGACCTCTTCCAAACATAGACAGGAAGATAAACAAGTTCAGCCGGCTGCTTCAGCTGAACACATGGCTGTCCAAAGAGTGTGCGCACAGAGGATTGCACTACATTGAGAACTTTTATCTGTTCTGGAAACGAGAGGACCTGTTCAAGGGAAAGGGCCCACACCTGTGCAGAGGTTAGAGGAGAGTGCTGACGGAACACCTCCTCCACGCTCTGAGGCATCAGAATGGCCCGGGACAGGGTCCTGAGCGACCAGTGAGAGAAAAGAGAAACGAAAGAAGCATCTCTGTCGCAGAAGCCAGAGACCGAGCCAGTGTTTCAGCACCAGCTGCACCACAACAGCCTCCACCGCCCCCAGCGAAGGATTCAGCTCCAGCACCACAACAGCCTTCACTGCCCCCAGTGAAGGATTCAGGCCCGCCATCGGTTCCACCTCCCCCCGGGCCCTCATCACAGGCCTTGGACTCATCTATGACGGCCCCAGCAGAAGTTTCAGACCTGGCAGCACCCCCATCACCTCCTCTACCCACAGACCAGCCCTGGGCCCCCCCTGCCACATCTACCCCCTCTAGAGACTTGTCCCTCTCCCTCTCCTTTTCATCCCCACCTTCCCCCATGGGCCTTCCCAACCATCTTGAAAGCCTGATCAAATCAGGGATTAAGATGGTTCCCCTCACCCCTAATATAGCAAGGTCAAGACTTCTATCACCAACTATGCTGAACTCTTCCTCGTATAAAACTGTGCCCCTCAAGTCACACAGGAGCTTCAACTCTCCTGCTTAAACAAACTAAAGCTCCTCCAGCTCCTCCCCCTCGGTTTTCATCTGGTCCATCACCCAAACTTCCCCCTGCTCGTCCTCCCCTGCCTGCCCCCAGAGCTGGTATCCCTAAGAGCTAGGATGCACAGGGCGTCTGCTGTCCCAGGACTTACAGCCATGATAAAGGTAATATCAAGCTGGGGCCCTGTGAGACAATATTCTCCCCTAGTGCTATATCTACAGCCACACCACATAGACCAGATTACAGAAGGACAGTTAGACTGTCCAATCAGAGAAATTTAATCCATATCCCTTGTAAGAAGATAATATCCAGTCCTACTGAAACTAATCTGAAACTTGCTGTGCTTAATGTCAGATCCTTGTCTAACAAATCATTTTTAATTAATCTCTTCATATAATCTTGATTTTATGTTTTTAACTGAAACATGGCTTGACAAAAACACAGGTAATGCTGTTCTAACGGAATCAGCTCCACCCAACTACAAATTTGAATCTGAAACACGAGAAAACAAAAAGGGTTGAGGTGTCTGTGCAATATTTAGAGATCATATGGTTATGCACAGGTTGTCATTTGGGGTGTTTTCATCATTTGAGTATGTATCCTTTAAAATGGAGCTAAAACAATCTCCGTCCATACTCTATGTAGTTATATACAAGCCTCCCCAGCACCGTCAAAGTTTTATTGATGATTTTACCAGGATGCTTTCAATTGTATGCACAGACTTTGATGGTTTGGTCATTACAGGTGATTTTAATGTACATCAATCAATCAATCAATCAATCAATCAATCAATCAATTTTATTTATAAAGCCCAATATCACAAATCACAATTTGCCTCACAGGGCTTTACAGCATACAACATCCCTCTGTCCTTAGGACCCTCGCAGCGGATAAGGAAAAACTCCCCCCAAAAAAAACCCTTTAACGGGGAAAAAAAATGGTAGAAACCTCAGGAAGAGCAACTGAGGAGGGATCCCTCTTCCAGGACGGACAGACGTGCAATAGATGTCGTACAGAACAGATCAGCATAATAAATTAACAGTAATCCGCATGACACAATGAGACAGAGAGAGAGACAGAGAGAGAGACAGAGAGAGAGATGCAGGTAATGACAGTAGCTTACAACAACATTATTGAAAGTAATAATATTATAGTTATAGTTCTGGCTACTGTGGTACAATATGTTGAAAGTATGTATTAATATCTGGCAGTATACATGCGTGACAATAGTCATATATGTATAATAACAGTAGAAGTATGACTAATGACTAATGATAACAGCAGCAGCAGGAGGCATCTGGCAGGACCACGGCAGCAGCACAACCACACACGTCACGCTGTCCAGGCACCGCTGCGATATGAGTTAATCTGAGAGACAGTGGAGCACAAAGGCTCCGGAGAAGAAGCCGAGTTAGTGACATCCAGAATGGCCGAGTTAGCAAGATGCAGTAATAGAATACGAGAGAGAAGGAGAGAAGGTGCCCGTTGTATTATAGGGGGGTCATGTACATGTGGATAATGTCTGTGACAGAGGTGCTGAAGAGCTCAGTGCTGTCCTTGAAACCTTTGGCCTGACTCAGCATGTGTGTGAGCCCACCCACAGCAGAGCGCAGCACACTCTGGACCTGCTCATTACAAAGGGGGTTAATATTTCAAACGTCAATGTGGTTGATGTTGCTCTGTCTGATCATTTCTGTGTCTTCTTTGACCTGTCTGTTTCTCCCAAACCACCGGCTGGTCCTGCAGTTGTTCGGAGGAGACACATAAATAACAGCACAGGTGCTCTGTTCATGGAAATGATAAACTTTGAAAATGCCTCATGTTCTAATGTTGATGATTTGTTGAACTCTGTTACTTTGAGTGTTTTGAATGTTCTGGACACCATTGCCCCCGTGAAGGTTAAAATGGTTGAAAATAAGCAGAAGGCGCCATGGAGGAATGACGACTCGGTCAGGACACAGAAAAGGGAGTGCCGGAGGGCCAAGCGGAAATGGCGCAAGTCAAAGCTTCATGTTCATTATGAAATTTATAAAGAAAAGTTGTACGTGTTCAACCAGATCTTACGTAGAACAAGGGAGAGGTACTTTTCTGAAATTATTGGAAACTGCAGTAACAACTCGCGTGTCTTATTTGCAACAGTGAACAGATTAACAAGCCCTCCAGCTCAACTGCCATTGGAACTGATCTCCACATCTAAGTGTAATGAGTTTGCAGTATTCCTATCTAGAAGACAGGAAGTACTTTGTTGAAATTGGTAACTGTGTCTCAGACCTCATGGCCTTGACCTGTGGGGTGCCCCAAGGGTCAATCCTGGGACCCCTTCTGTTCAATCTCTACATGCTGCCTTTAGGCCAGTTAATACAAAGTAATAATGTGTCCTACCACAATTATGCAGATGACACTCAGATCTATGTCTCACTGACAGCAGGTGAATATGGACCAGTGGATTCACTCTGTCACTGCATCCAACAGGTCAGTGTGTGGATGCAAAACAACTTTCTCCAGCTGAATTCAGACAAGACTGAAGTCATCGTATTTGGTCCACAGGAACAAAGAGAAAGTGTCAGCAGTCACCTCCAGTCTCTCTCTCTAAAACCTACAAATCAGGTTAGAAATCTTGGGGTAATAATGGACTCAGACTTGAACTTTAACAGCCACATCAAATCAATAACATCAGCAGTTTTTTACCATCTAAAAAACATTGCCAAAATCAAAGGTATAGTGTCTAAACCTGACTTGGAGAGACGTATCCATGCATTTGTCTCTAGTAGGTTAGACTACTGTAACGGCCTGCTCACTGGCCTCTCCAAACGGGCCGTAAGACAGCTGCAGTACATCCAGAATGCTGCTGCTCGGGTCCTGACCAGAACCAGGAAGTACGAGCACATTAGTCCTGTGCTCAGGTCTCTACACTGGCTTCCTGTGGCTCAGAGAATAGACTTTAAAGCAGCTCTGCTTGTGTACAAGTCTCTCCACAGCCTAGCACCAAAGTACATCTCTGACATGTTAGTGCCATATGAACCATCTCGGACTCTGAGGACCTCAGGGACCGGCCTCCTGCTGGTGCCCAGAGTCAGGACTAAACATGGGGAATCAGGATTCTAGTTTTATGCAGCTAAAATCTGGAACAGTCTTTCTGAAGATGTGAGACAGGCCTCTACTCTGACAATGTTGAAATCTAGGCTCAAAACAGCTCTATTTCACTGTGCATATGACTGAAAGGATCTTATCTGCACTCTTCTCTTTTAATCATTTTATAATGATTATTCATGTTTTTATTTTGTATTGTGATTTTAATGCATTTTCTTGTTCTGTAAAGCACTTTGAATTACTTTGTGTACAAATTGTGCTCTACAAATAAACTTGCCTTGCCTTGCCTTACAGAAAAAGCTGCAGGCCCAGATGAATTGCGTCCAAGGCTCCTGAAAGACTGTGCAGCCCAGCTAGTGGAACCCCTTCAGTAGATCTTCAACAGGAGTATTCGAACAGGCAAAGTCGTGGTGCAGTGGAAAACATCTTGTCTTGTACCGGTGCCCAAAGTGGGGTGGCCAGCCGCGTTAAATGACCACTGACAGCACAAGACCCTGAACCGCCTGGTCCTCCATTTCCTGAGGTCAGAGGTCCCTGATGCTGTGGACCCCCTCCAGTTTGCCTATCATGGCAATGGATGTTGTGTGAGGATCCTTCTCCTTGACGTTTCAAGTGTTTTTAATACTATCCAGTTGGAGTGGATGGGAGTAGATCACTTCCTGACCTCCTGGATAACACACTACGTGACAGCGCAGCCTCAGTATGTCAGGCTTGGAAGCTGTGTCTCTGGGATGGTCAGGAGCAGCACTGGTGCTCCACAGGGAACTGTTTTAGCACCGTTCCTGTTCACAGTCTACACAGTAGACTTTAAGTACAACTCAGAGCCCTGCCACATACAAAAACACTCTGACAATACAACTATTGTTGCTTGTATCAGGAACCGTCAGGAGCAGGAGTACAGGGACCTTGTGGATGCCTTCAGGGACTTGTGCAGTAAGTGCTGTCTCCACCTGAACACAGCCAAAACCAAGGAGATGGTAGTGGATTTCAGAAGGAAGAGGTCACCCCATCAACCAGTCTCCATACAGGGGGAGGGCATTGAGGTGGTGCACACCTACAAATACCTGGGGATCCTCTTGGATGAGAAGCTGGACTGTCCTCTAACACTGACGCCCTCTACAGGAGGGGCCAGAGCCGCCTGTTCTTCCTCCGGACACTGAGTTCCTGTGATGTGTGTGTGTGTGGAGATGTTGACCATGTTCTATCACACTGTGATGGCCAGTGCACTCTTCTATGCTGCAGTGTGCTACACAAAAAACACCAAGCGATTGGACAAGCTGGTTAAAAAAGCTGGCTCAGTCCTCGGCAGGAGACTGGATCCACTAAGAACTGTGGTGGAGAGGGACACATTGAACAAACTGAAAGCTATAATGGACAATAGCAGACACCCTCTCCACAGCCTCCTGGAGCGACAGAGGAGCAGCTGCAGCAGTCGGCTCATCTCACTGCGTTGCAGAACGGAGCGTTCCAGGAGATCCTTCGTCCCCATGGCAATAAGACTGTTTAACACCTCCTGAATCCAGTCAAACACACACTCACACATATCACATTAGCCACAACTGGACTGTGTGGAATGGACAATTTTATTTTATTTTTATTCAATTTAATTTTAATTTGATTTTTAATTTCTATTTATGCACTTATTTTAACTTTTTTTTACGTCTATTTTAATACCATTGTGTTGTTGTTGATGACGGGAACTGTGGTTGTTTTTATGAGCTGCTGGACAGTTTATAAATAAAGTTCTTTCTATTCTCTATCTATTCTACAACATTTAAGGGCGGTGGCATGCAAAAATTTGGGCACCCCTGGTCAAAATTACATTTACTATGAATAGTTAAGTAAGTAAAAAATTAACTGATTTCCAAAAGGCATCAAGTTAAACATTTTGAGCAAATTATCATTTTTGTTTTGTACAATTATAGAATGAATGAAAGAAAGGAAAGGAGCACCACGCAAAATTTTGGGCACCACAAGTCATTTGAGCTCTCAGACTTTTAACAAGGTCTCAGACCATAATTAGCTTGTTAGGGCTCTGGTTTGTTAACAACTATCATTAGAAAAGGCCAGGTGATTCAAATTTCAAAGCTTTATAAATATTCTGACTCCTGAAACCCTGTCCAACAATCAGCAGCCATGGGCTCCTCTAAATAGCTGCCTGTTTAGAGCACTCTGAAAACGTAAATAATTGATGTCCACAAAGCAGGAAAAAGCTATAAGATAGCAAAGTGTTTTCACGTAGCTGTTTCCTCAGTTGGTAATGTAATCAAGAAATGGCAGTTAACAGGAACTGTGGAGGTCAAGTTGAGGTCTAGAAGACCAAGAAAACTTTTTGAGAGAATTGCTCGTAAGATTGTTAGAAGGCAAATCAAAACCCCTGTCTGACTGCAAAAGACCTGCAGAAAGATCTATCAGACTCTGGAGTGGTGGTGCACTGTTCTACTGTGCAGTGACACCTGTACAAATATGATCTTCATGGAAGAGCCATCAGAAGAAAACCTTTTCTGCACCCTCACCACAACATTCAGCATCACAGGTTTGCAAAGAAACATCTAAACAAGCCTGATGCTTTTTGGACACAAGTCCTGTGCAGTGATGACGTTAAAGTACAACTTTTTGGACTCAATGAGTAAAGGTATGTTTGGAGAAAAAAGGGTGCAGAATTTCATGAAAAGAACACCTGGGGTCCGTTTCACAAAGCAGGTTTAGTGAAAACTCAGGGCTTTAGTTTCCTGGCGCAGTGCAGGGTGGCGCAGGGTGGCGAACCCCGCGCAGAGCTAGTTTCGAGCAGCGCAACCCGAGGTGCGCTCAGTTTGGTAGTTTGGCAGACCGAGGTGCGCTGAGATGGGTGTGGCAGCGCAGCAATCAACCTGATTTGATTAACACAGTTGCAAACTAATGAGTTCACATCCCTCTCAGCCAACCACAAACAGCCACAGCATCAGATAGGGAGTATATATTCAGCAACTGTCATCTTAGAAAAGTCAAAAGAAAAGAAACAGAGTGAGACTGCGAGAGAGAAAGAGAGAGCACGCGCGCACGAGAGAAACGCGACATTGATTTACAATTGTGGTGACCTCCTCCCAGGCTACCTTTGCATCATCAGCCCGTGGAGGTCTGCTCGCAGTTCCGTATATTCGGACACTGCGAGCTTGGACCTCCTGGACCAAAACATCAGTTTCCTCCTGGGAGGAGTTTGGCTGTCTGACGCTGCTGCTCTCTTCTGCCATGGCGAATTGAGTAAAATCTCATTACGCCTTCGCGCGGCGCATTTAAGGGCGAGGAGAGGGGCTCATTTGATTGGTGTGATGTGTGTAAAACCCACTCCACGCCTTCTCTCCTCCCTCTTTCCGACTTGCGCCGGTAGGAGGGATGGAGGTGGGATAGAGGAGTAGCCAAACTTACAAAATCCGCCTGGCCACACCCAGTTGGCGAAGTGCAGGTGCGCTGCGCCTCCGCCGCGCCCGGTCTGCGAAACTAGAGCCCTCAGAGTCTGTTAACCCTGAAATGAGGAAAACTCTGAGTTTTCCGTTTCAAAAAGGGAGGTAACTCAAACCAGAGAAAGAGGGATAACTGTTTAGCCGGTAGCCTGTTTCAGAGAGAGAGGTAACTTAAGCTCTCGGTCAGTTACCGTAGTAACAGACTCTATGAACCTAACCTGGTCGGGACCAGGTTTTTCTCAATGAACCTGGAGTTTCTCTCTTTCAGAGCCACACACTCCATTTGATTTCCTCATTCATCCAGTCAGCAGGTGAGTTTTGGCGTAGCCTAGTTCTGCCGTCTGTCATTTTAAAAAATCATTTAAAAAATCAGTCAGTATATTAGAAGTCCATTAGGCACAGTAGGTGGCGACTTTTTTCACTAACATGGCATGTCCTTTTGATAACGATCCCGTGGATGAAGGTGCAGCATTACTGCACAGAGAATTAAATATTCATCGGGAGATGGTTATCAGACCGCGTATAGATCTTTTAGCATTTCCACACAATTATCTTTTTGAGCTGTACCGTTTCACGTCACAGTCCATCATCTACATACACAACCTAATCTGTCCTTACATTTGTAACATTGCCAATAGTAGTCATGCTCTCACATCCCAGCAGATATTGTGTGTTGCGCTGCGTTTCTTTGCAAATGGAAGTTTTTTGTACAATGTCGGAGATGCTGAGCACTTGAGTAAGGCAACTTTATGCGGGGCGGTCAGAAAAGTGTGCTCGTTTTACGGGCATCTGCCTTCTTTCTGTTGGCTGAGTAGAAGTCTGTGTTAGTTTAAATAGGCTTAATTATTTAACAGAACATGATATATATGAGAAGACATTTATGTGTGTGAAAACAGCATTATGTTGGGGATAAAACAACTGCACAGTCATACAGCCACTTAATATTTACTTTACAATATAAAACATGAACAAAATGAGGTACCCCCATGAGATTATGCCGAGGTCTTACCTGTTTGAACAATGTTTTTATATTTCATCCTAAGCTGTTGCCAAGTGCGCTTCTCCCCCGCGGGATTGCAGCTAAATGAAAAAAATAAATTAATAGGCTACCATTCAAGCAGTTTTCCCCTGTAATATTATTGTGATTGCAAAGGACTACATTTAAACTGTCATTTAAACTTAGGCATTGACCCGAGCAGCAATGTTCTCCCACGCCGTCTCCCTCTCTTTTGCAGCTGCAGCAGTGTTGCACTTCTTTTTGAAAATGTGTGCAAACTCGCAGTATGAGCGCATTAAGATTTCTAATTCTAGTGGGGTGAAAAACGCAGCCCTCTTCTTCCCTGTTGCCATGGTGACTCTTCGAATCGGGCTCCATTGATGCTGGCTTTTTATAGTCGTGGTGCTCGCGCTTAACTCCTGGTGAAACTACTCCGAGTTGATTAAACTGATTCAAATCAGCTGTTCTGGAACCGGAAACTCAGAGTTTCCTATCTCAGAGTAGATCAACTCAGAGTTCAGGATTAGACTCAGAGTTTGTTGAACCTGCTTTGTGAAACGGACCCCTGTCCAATTTTTAAACACGGGGGTGGATCGATCATGCTTTGGGCTTGTGCTGCAGCCAGTGGCACGGGGAACATTTCACAGGTAGAGAGAAGAATGGATTCAGTTAAATTCCAGCAAAGTCTGAAAGCAAACATCACAGCATCTGTAAAATAGCTGAAGAAGATCAAAGTCAGGCTGTCTTATTTGATGTTGTTCAGTCGAAATCAAAAACATTTTTTACAATAAAAATCTGATTTCAGTTTGAGCCATGTGATTTATGTCCACACCTCTACCTCCTCTTCTTCACCCTCCCAGCCCTTTTGTTCCTCATTCAGAAACACCCTGGTTCCTCTGCTGTTTGAGGTTCATCTCACACAGAGTGATTAATTCACTTTCCAGAGCAGTTCTTCCTCTGAGACATGTTTTTGAACCTAAAAAAAAATTTCTCTATTCTTGATTGTTTGGCAGCTGCTTTTGCTCGCTACATTATTACTTAGTCAGAAATTGTAGATATCCATGGGAAATATTCAAGGCCTTGAATTGAAAAGAGCTAACAGTCTCCTGTGCTGAGAGAGCACAGCCACTCAGATGGTCTTATTGTGGCAATTGATCGAGTTTGTTTATGAAGTTCAGTGGATTCGTCTGCAGGCTCCATCCACATGATGGAGGTCTAGAGGCTCATCCTTCACCCTCATCAGACAGTTTTCTAATCAGATCCACCGACTGCTCCTGTGGGCGTGTGGCAGCAAACGCTGTTTACTGTTATAGTGGAATCAGATGAAGAAAAGAGCATTGGACTGGACTTTGTCTCAGTGGAGACACTGGTACCCTCTGTAATGCTCTAATTTAATATAAGTGGCTCTGTAGTGGATTTATGTAACATGTAATTTTAATGATTACTTGAACTATCAATGCCCATCAAGAGACTAGTGCTGGAAATAAGCTTCAGCTATAAAAGCATGGACAGTACTTAGGACATTGCTTCTGCAACTGTCAATGCTTCTCTGTACATGTCCCTTAAAAATTAATAAACGAATACTACTACCAAAAACAATGATAATAATTGCACACCATACAATTAATGGGTATTTTGTAAGGAATAAAAGTCATTTATCATGTGAGATGTGTTATTTGCATGAATTTAGAACTGGCAAATAGGCTGAAAACACTGTAATGACAGTTATACAGAACTGTAGCAGCTTGTTGAGGCAGCCAGATTTAGAGGAATGGAAGAGCGTGTAAGATTTAGGGGGATTTAATGGCAGGTAGCGGTGAGGATTACAGATTGTGATCAGCTGAAAATTCTCCCAGTCAGAATCTGTTCATTGTTCAGGCATTTTTACCACAAGCCAAATTATCTGCAGAGCTCCATTCCTCTCCAAAACAAACAGACCCAGTGATTAAAACCGGTAGAAACACTGAATAAAGCACTTTCACCTTACAAATCAGTGTTTCTCCAATGCTGTTCGGCATGTCACAGGCAGGCCCACTTACCCAGCACCTGCATATGTGCACATGTTCAGGTGGTTTTTACCAGGAGCTGAATTATCCGCAGGTCTCCTCCTCTCTAAAACAAACGCACCTAGTGATTTAAGCTGGTAAAAACACTGAAAAAAGCAGTTTCACATTACAAATCAGTGTTTTCCAAAGCTGTTTGGCATATCAGAGATGGGCCACTAACCCAGCACCTGCTACTGTGCGCTCACCATTTTTCTCTGATAACTTATGATCCACACGTTTAGGAGATTTTTACCGGGAGCTGAATTGACCTATGGCTAAGCCCCGCCCTCAAACGTGATGAGCCAATCACAGTGCCTATAGTCATTCTCATATACTTGGACATTCTCTGCCTGGCCGTTCTTTGAACTGCATTACAGAAAGTCAGTTTTGTTCGGTTTTATGAGCTTTTTCGGAGATTTGGAGTTTAAAAATGGTCAAACGGTTTGCATGGAGTACATGCAACTCTGACACAAGGTATCCTGAGAGGCTGGGCGACGGAGTGCATTTTTTACACTTTAAACCACATGTCAACCAAGAAAAGTGTCTCCTTTGGATAAAGTTGTGTGGTAACGTTAGACCACAACATCAACTCAACGTGAATAAGATTAACAATGATGTCTACATCTGTTTTAAGGTAAGTCAACATTGTGTTTGAGGCAGCATAGTGTCACTTTGCTGGAAAGAAATATAAAGTTATCTTTAACATCTCTAGCTAACATTAGCTAAAGTTAGCTTAATGTTAGCTTCAAGCTGCGTTGTTCATCATGTCACCTTGTTTGCTGGGAGTTCATTAGCCTATTTTGTTCTAGTTTTGTACTTCGGTGATCGTACATCATTGTTAGCTGTTGTCCAAATGGCTCTAGTTAAGCTAACGTTAACTTCTGGAGCTTAGCTTCATTAATTTATCCGTAATCGCAGAGATAACAAAGGTTGGCAAACGTTATGCTGAATGATTCAGTGTAAATACTGTAGCACCAAACTAACAGAGAGACACTCTTGGTAAAGATGGTAAAAAGGCCGTTATCCTATTCTCATATTCTGAGCCCAAAACCTTAACTTCAGTGGCACTTTAACTTGTTGTCTTTGATGGCAACAGCAACGAGATGCGGTTCACAAGGGTACACTGTGACCTGTAAATTTTGGCTTGTAATTTAAGCTTTTCATCGACCTTCTCAACAATAAACTGATTAATATATCCCTCCAATGCATAGATTAGGCCCTTTTGGTTACTTCTCAATGACATCTGATCATCATGTCCCCAAAAAACATCAATTGCCTCCTGCGAAATGCCGTGTACTGTGACACCTGCCGTAGCACCCGGGTCACTGAATGTTGATAGTTTGTCCCAGTGAGTGGAGGGGGTGTGGCTTAGCCATAGGTCAATTACCCACAGAGGTCTCTTCCCTTCCAAAAAAACCACTGCCATTGCAGAGGTGTCGTGTACTATGGTGGCGAATGCAAAAACAAGAGAACGCAAAAGCATGAATGTTCCTATCTAGACCCAGTGCTTGGTTTGTCCGTTCTGGGCTACTGTGGAAATATGATGATGCAACATGGCAAAACGAGGACCCACTCTCCATGTAGATATAAATGGCTTTTTTCAGGCGATATCCACCAAAGAAAACATACTTTTTATATTACCTGTATTATTCCATTCCTGCCAATATATCCCCCATAAATCCTACACACTGGACCTTAAATGCCACATAAATATTAAGTGGCTGATTTCAACGGCCTTACTTTGTTGAAAGGCGGTGGGGACAAGGGAGGTCAGAGGAGTAGAGTGGAAGTCAGAGTAGATAATTACAGCAGATGTGGGAAAAACTTTGGATCCAAAGGACATAGCCTGGGGTCCATAAAGGCATTAGAAGACAAAGTGGTCGGAGTTCCGACACTGGTGCAAGAAAAGGAGGGTAGATCTCCTGTCATGTTGGCTGTATTCTCTCCTTATTGCAGTTTTTAACAGATAAAGGGCTGTCACAAGCCACTATTAAAGTGTGCGCAGCAGCCATCTCTTCCTACCATGGGGGTTTTGGCAACAGACCGGTCTTTGTCCCCCCCTCTCATGAAGCTGTTCTTGCAGGGGGTCAGGAGACAACGCCTGGTGATGCATGTCTCCTCCCCTTGATGTGAACTGCCTCTGGTGCTTAAGGCCTTGGGGAAGGATCCCTTTAGGCCTCTGGAGCGCTCTTCTTTGCTTTGCTTGTGTTGGCGTTGGCTAAGAGAGCGTGTAAACTATCTGCTCTATTGGTGCAGTCCAGTTGCTTGCTGCATCATGGTGAGTGCAGTAGAGCTTCTCTCAGATGAAATCCCTTCTTTGTTCCCAAGACCTTAAGAAGTTTGTCCTTAAGGTGGAGTTCTATCTTACACAGGCTCTGCATTAACTGTACTCTTTGGGTAATTCTACTCATTCACTCATACTCAAAAGCACCCATTCGCACACTGGCAATTGCATGTATGTAGCCGGCCAATCAGGATGTGCCAACACAAATATGTGCAGACCAGACAGTATATACTGTACAGAGGTGGATCACCACCAGCAAATTATATTCAGATGCTGAAGTCCACTGACAAAGCAGCAATATTTGACAAGTTGGATGAGACCGCGTTGGTCATCACCATGTTTCTTTTCCTAAACCCAACTTTTGTTACATTTGCGTTAAGTATGTAATTTAACATATAGTATGTAATGTCATTCTTGGGACACTAATTTTAAAGAATATTAAGCCCATTCTCACTCCAAAGTTGACAAAGTCTGTAACCTTGTCAGCGAGAAAGCCACCTTTTGCAGTGGCATGAAATGCCACTGGAAGGCATCAGTTTAAAATGCTGCTGATGACCACGAAAATATAAGGAGCTGGAAATTCCCAAATGGGCAGGCGGGAGGGTTATGGATGGGTCCAACAAACCCCGGACTTTAATGTGGGAGCCCGGTGTTCACTTTTGATATGAATGTAAAGCCAAACCTTATTTTTTTCTAAACATGACCACGTGCTTTTGTTGCCTAAACCTAGCCATGTCCTTTTGTTGATGCCTCGGTTTAGGTTGCGGCATCCCGGAGCATCACCAGCGGACGCACGAGGATACCTAGCACGTAATATAAGCATTAAAGTCCAAAGACAAACAGCAGTATGTGATGATGAGATGTGTGGGATGAGAATGTGTTGGAATATCAAACAAACTGTTGCGTGAGGATACATTCTAGTGGGATTTTTTTTTACAATGCACATTTGTTTCTTATTATATTTACATTGCATTCTATGTTTTCTTAATGTGCAAATAAACCTTTCTCAAAATCGTCTCATTTGTTAGTTAACATTTTTTGGTGCAAGCTTATTTTCAAAACATTTTTTAACAAATTATTATTATTTTTTATTTAATTGTTCCATTATATCAACCATTTCAAAAAGTGGTGGGGACATGTCCTCAGCATCCCAAGTTTAAATGACACCTATACCTGTATTTTTCAGGATATTGTAGCAGAAAAGCTGCAAAATAGTCGGACAGGAAATATGGCTACAGCCAAACTTAATATCATGACAAAGGCAAAGTTGTATAGCAGCACTATTGGCTCACTGCTGTCAGTGTGTAACCACTGCTCTTTCCATTATCCCCCGATGGTGGAGGCTTTTCTAATACTGTTCAGTGCTCATCTTTCATTTGATGCTTGTAGATCTGAGTTGTCCCTGCATTAGGATTCAGCAGGACCATTGTGCACATGGTAATACTCTGCTCTGAACAGAGAAGCCTTTGTTAATGGCTCCATTGAGTGGTACAGTATGTGACTTGCAGGGGCAACTTAATTATTGATCACAAAGAAGAGCGGTATAAGTGGGGGCAGAATTTAATAAGTATGAATAGTGCCAAACTTATATGGAATTTGTGGACAACTTTTATTTGAACTGATGCTCCAAAGTGGCTGTGAACCCACCAAGGTTAGTTAAATGGTCCTGGAATGAGTCCACCCAGCCATCACATATGCATCAGATCCATCAGTGTTTCATTTGACCCCCAACCGTCCACCATTTATTCTTCTCAGTCAAACCACTTCCTTAGCCAGCATTTAATCTTATTCAGGCTCTATAATGAATCATATCTATGCTTCTCATTTCCATCCAATTTTCTGACTCACCATTCACCCTCCAGATTTTTTTCCTACCATCAGTACTCTGACAGTAACTGCACTTTTTACAGTGAGTTTACAGTGACTGATGCAAAGACTCCACACTGTGTGAAATCTGGTATCAGCTGATAAATTACCAGTTTTTTGAATGAGCTATTTCATCACCTGATTACACACGGGTGTATCTGCATTGCAAACTGAGCTTATGGAATAGAATTACCACTCTTGCATTGTCTTGTATTACACGCACAAGACTGTAACTTTTACTTATTAAAAATGAAGTAGGAAGATATGAAACAGAAATATGATTCAGTCACCAAACACATCATAACCCTAACTGATCTGAAAATCATGCACAGTATATTACTTGTTGGGAATTCTGTTAAATATGTTGCATATTTACCCTTCTGAAATATTCTAAATAAACATCTTACATTAAAAGATAGAAAAGTCCTGACATATTGCCATTTAAAAAAATGCCAGTTTGACACATATATGAACTGATTTTTGACTTTTAAACCCTTCGTGGCCTGGTTTTTAATTATACATCCTTCTTCTTTGCTTGTTTTCACTGCAAACTTCTAATTCTAATGTAAATTTTGTCTGCTGTGGTGGTGCTATGAAGCATGACCAGACTATTAAAATTAAATCTTGCCTAAAATGTTATTTATGAGGTTGAATCAGCCTGGCAGAGAAATAGAGAAAAACACAGGCTTTGACTTAACATGGTGGAAATGAAAAGGGTCACAATAGATTTATCCTTGTCTCTGTCCCTCTGTATGATTGGTGTCCTTGGGTCTTTGTGGCACAGAGGAGATTGTGTAGCTTAGGTCTTGGCAGTTACACAACAGTTATTTTGGTTGCTTGTGCCCTATTGTATTAAGCGGCACCCAAATGTCAAAAACTGCAGTTCCTCGAATGGCCAGTTGATGCTAAATCTCCTATTGATCCCCATGTTAAAATGCCCAACTTTACAACTCTTTGTTGTGTTTTGTGCGTGTTTGCATCTGTACACGTCCACTACTATAATATAGAGCAGCGTTATTTGTGTTTACATGGAGATAATCCTTTGATTTTCGCAGATGTCTGGGTTGTTTTTGATTTGTTTGTTTTTCGTTTTTGTGTTGTGGCTGCTGTTGTTTGATGTATGTACTTCTGTGTTGTTAAATAAAAAATTTAAAAATAAATAAATAAAAAAAAAATGCCCAACTTTATTGCAGACATAAACATGTTTACAACCTAGTACAAAACATGGTTTTGGTCTCTATAGCTAATTTCCCTGTTCATACAACTGTACAAGGGGATTTTTACATAAGTCACCCATTTAAACGTTATTAAAGCTTACAGTTATGCATAACTAAGTGCGTGACTGCTTTGAGTGACAGGTGGGTCCCGTCTGTTGGCTAGTTGCTACCAGGTCGACACAGTTTGTTAGGTAACGTCAGTGTTGGGCAGTAGCGTCACTACAAGTAGCAACATTACTAATTACATTTAACTACATTTCTCAGTAGTATGGTGGTAACGTCGCTACTTTCTGAGTCAAAGAGCTTTCAGTAGCGAAGTTGATTATATAACTGAGTAGTACGCTAGCGGCCACAAAGGTTACAGGCTCTTTTTCCAAGGAAAAGCTCTGAAGTGCAACAGACTTTTTTTTCTGCAGAGGTCTGGATAAAAGTAAGGATAATAAAGCTAAGTAATGTGACTGATGCCAGGGCCACACCAAGGCATGTAGACAAGGGAAGTACTTCTACATGACATCAGATACTAATCCTTCAGTTTATTAGGGGCCGGGCAGCCTAAGCTGCCAGGACCCTATCGTTTTGCTGCATGTTCTTCTTCTTCTTCTTCTTCCGAGGAAATCCTACTTCCCATGTGCGAAAAATCCCCAAACTTTGCACAAAGGTCCAGTCCCATGCCAGACTGCCTCAGCTGCAAAAACAGGCCAGTTGTCCTGATGGTGGCACTACAGCAAGCCCCTAAAGTTCAAAAACAAATCAACCATACGTGCTACAGATTTGCAACTTTCACCAAAATGTAGCCCCAATACTGAAGAAACTTTTGTACATTTAAACCTATTGCAAATTATGAAGTCCATCACTTAAAACTTATTAAACCTATCTCCTCCCACAATTTTTGCTCAACTGACACCAAACTTGCTACAGGGCATCTTCAGACTGTCTTACACAAACGATCCACACAGATTTTTGATTTATCGAAAATTGAGCCTACACTGCATCAAAATGTTTGACGGTAAACGGTATTGTAAACGTATACTTGCAAATTCATTTTCAATGTTCATTTAAAAAAAAAAGACAACATTTTGGAGTCATAGTAGATGATGTTTGGAAAATATCAGAATTTTATCTCAAAAACTGAATTTTTTACAGCATTTTGAATTTCGCTCTCATGCGAACAATTGGAGTCAATGCAAAAATGGCATATTTAAACATCAGTTTTTCACTTATGGAGCCAATAAATCATTGTTAAAAACAAATTACCAACATCTCCATGCTGTCTAGATGCAATTCGTGTATTTTCGGATTTTTGTCTTAATAACTGAATTTTTGACAGCCGTTTGAAATCTGCCTTTACACACTAACAGCTGCTGTCTTGCACACAGGTGACTGGCTTAGTCAGTTTGTGAAGCTACATGTGACATTTCTGTTTGCCAATTAGCTCAGTGAAATAGAGGGTGGTTCTTGGTGTTGAAGATTGTGAGTTCAAGCCTCAGCTCATGTAACATTTCCATATGAGAAATCTACCCAAACTTTTCATAAAGGTCCAGTCCCATGCCAGATGTCCTCAACTGGAAACACAAGACAATAGTCCTGATGGTGGCGCTACAGCAAGCCTCTAAATTTCAAAACTTTGAAAATTCATAACAAATCAACCATATGTGCTACAGCTTTGGAACTTTCACTTTGAAATTTGCTTTTCCATGGCATGGATGGCTACAGTCTGGCACCCTGATGCTTGGCTTAGCCAGTTTGTGAAGCCACACATGAACTGTCACTTGCCAATTAGCTCAGTGAGATAGAAGACGGACCTCAATCTCAGAAGTTGTGAGTTCAAACCTCAGCTAAGGCAGAATGAACATTGTAATGTGAAAGTCCTATGTTCAGACATCATGCTATGTGGATTAGAGACTACCAAGGTTAAAATAATTATGATCCAGGCAGTTTTGCAGAGAGACAAATACTCTTTATCAATTTATCATTTTGTAATTCTGTTTTTGAATAACTGACATAGCCAGGTAGCCTACTGAAAGAGGCTAAGACAGAGAAATGCATTAAGTGGGAAGAGGAGAGAAAAAGAGAGAGAGCAATAGGCCAACTGATGATGTCATGTTATTGGGGGACATGTTCCAATGTCTCAAAGTCTTCAAAAAAAAAAAGAAAAGAAAGAAAGAGAGAAAAAAGAAAGTTTTCATTTAAGTCTGTTATTTTATTGTAAATAGTTCAAGTGAACATTTTCTTATCACTGAGATAACACCGATTTGACATAAGTCAAAAAATAAATGTAACTTTGCAAGTAGCAATATACTTTTGCCATTTTCTCATAGCTTAGCTAGCTTCATTTCTCTGAGCATAGCTTCAATGTAGTGAAACTTTGTTTTGATGTAGATGTAACTGATAGCTTAGCTCACTACATTTTCCAAGTAGCTTGCCCAACATTAGGTATTATAACCATGCACCCAGATTCACAGTTCATAGGCATAGGCGTGACTGTTGCTATTTCACAGTGTTTTCAGTTCATGAAAGTTAATTGTAATGTTTTGGTTGCCTGAAAAAAACTTATTTAGTTGTTAGTTGTACTAAAAGACCCCTTAAGGAGTTGGATATTCTGGGTTTTTTTTCAGTAAGTACATTTTGTTTTAATGTTTTAAGCCTGTTTTTTACTTGCAAAATATAGTATTAGTACTATCACAGTTGACCGTAGCTGTTGACCATGTTAACTAAGCAACAACAGGCGTTAAGGTTATCTCCACCCTCTCCAAAATGGTGAAGGCCAAAATGCCAAACGAGGCTTCAAAACTGGAGTCCAGAAACCATGATGTCACGCTGGCTTTGTCCTTTATGTCATAGCCTATGGCCCCTATTCTGCATGTTCTGTATGTTTACAATCTAGCTATGTGGATAATTTTGTCATTCTCTTTCTCCATATTGTCATTTTACTGTAGTAGTAGTTTACTCTATACACACAGCATCTATTGTGTGTCTGTCTCTCCTGGGAGAGGGATTCCTCTTAGGGTATTCTTCCTGAAATGTCTTCTATTTTCCCCCATTAAAGCTTTTGGGGGGGATTTTCCCAAATCTGAATCGAAGTTCTAAAGATAGATGCTGTCCTGTGCTGTACAGATTGTACAGTCCTTTGGACAAATTTGTTATTTCAGACTAAAATAACCAAGTTGACAATAGATTTGCCTCCAGTTTAAGTGTGACTGTCAGGGTTCAGCAGTTACTGGCCAAAGTGTGAAGTTGTTTTGTTGTATTTCTTTGTATTAATTGTGGAGTAGTCTGAGTGGTCGGAAGTTTGCTGCATAGATCAGCCTCTCATTGGGCGGAACGAGCCACCCGCCGAAGTCCCGCCCTATCACCTCCGGTTGTGTAGCAGTTTTCAACCGTTTTCAACACGTCCTTTACTAACTTTTGCGGTGTTTGATCTTGCGGGGATGTAGCCATTTTTCTGCCATGGTTCACGTCCTGTAGGCGATATTTTTGTGGGCATGTTACACCAAAACCTGTTTCCCCCTGGCAATATTTTTGCAAGTGCACCGTTGCTGTGGCACCGCCCAGAACGATTGTGATTGGTTGAAAGAAATACAAGCAGCCGGGGCATTTTTTTCTCCAATCTTAAAGTGAGAGTTGGCCCAGCCAGACTTTTCTTTTCTTGAGAAAGGTCTGGTGAGTGAGACTAATTGTGGAGATCATTTAAAATCTGTCACTTTAACTGGATTGTGATAGAACTAGCAGGGTCTGAGATGCAGAGGAGGTAAGAAACAAAGAAAGAAAAGAGAAGCAAATAGGAAAAAGATAAAGAACAAAGATGTTCCAAACATTAGATGTTAAAACAACAAAAAATATTTGTTCTCAGAATGTGTTAATCCTCATTTCCCTTAAGAATAGAGAAGCAAGGCTCTTCAAAGGAATCCAAATGAAAAATCATTTTAAATTAATAGTTTTAAACTTTTAAGCGGAATGTGGATAGGCCTGAATCTATATTACTTCTCTTTTATCTCCTTTTGAAAAGAGTAAACTGTAGGTTTCTTGCCTTGGGCTCTACGAGCAAAGCTCTAGTTTGAAGACACATTTGAATGTCTATTAGTCATTTGTGCGCTGAGCCTCTCAGGCAACCTGATGCCTGAGGACATAAGAAAGGCAACATTTATATCCTTTAGCACATTATTATTACCTTTCATTTATGAGCTTGAGCCATTAAACAATGACTTATTCCTACAGTAAGTTGACAGGATGGGTTCTACTGAGCTTTGTCCCCTAGTCCCTGTTGTGCTTACACGAACAAAACCATCAGTGTCAACTAATCTCCTGTTAATTCTAGCTCAAACTTGGATATGGTTGAGCAGTATGCAGTGGTGTAGTGGTACTTTATAAGGTGGTTTTACTCCTACATAGATTAGTAAGTTACTGAGGAGGAAGCAGGCATACTCTCCTTTATATTCCAAAGGCTTTTTGGCTGGTAAGTGGGTAAAAAAGAAAAAGAAAAAGAGGTGGGTATACCCCATATACCAGCGTATACCCTCCACTACACCACCGGCTTTATGTGACCTTACCATCAGCAGTTGCAATCACATTATTTGTCAGCTACTATATAGACATGAAGCTGAAACTTTGAGCTGAACACAAGTGAGCACAATCAAAGAAAATCCCTTGTTACCTAACTGTGCTGTTAGTGGGGTCTGATTTGATAGCTCGCCTATCAGATAGCCTGTAGTGATTATCATGCCAAACAGCAACACAAATAAATGTCAGAAAAAGTCAGTCCATTCATCCATCTCTCTTGGGGGAAAGCATCATTTACCATAAAGAAGATAAACTATGACTGGAGAACGTTCAAGCACATGGACACAGCAGCCGTCAACTCATCAAACGCAATTCAGGGCTTCATTAGCAGGCAGTCAGCCTGCCTCTGCTCTGCAGCACTAACACAGCACTCCCAATGCCATCCCATCCCTTCGTCCCCACATTCCATCTCAGGTGCTTCATACATTTTAAACTGTACAACTTAAACATTGCTATCCAGCTCAGTGTTGCGGGATTTCCCTTTCTTAAAGCCCCAACATATATCTTTACAGTTCCCTGCACTCGCATCTGCAATTCTCCTCTTGGAATCACTGCAAATCTCTGTGCAGTCCCTATGAAAGAGAACTGACACTGAAATTTACATGTGGATTAATATGACTGGGGGGTCGCTTTTGTATGCAATACAAGAGATGCTGGTGGTGAATAAAAATGCATGAAAATGCTGGCATTAAATATGCCATCCTCTTCCCCCAGGTCCCTGGAGTTGGAGCCTCTGGCATATTCATCTTTCGCTCCCTTTCTCATTGCTCCCAACAAAACTTGTCTGTTGAAAATCATGCGATGCCTCTTTCTCCAGCTGGATTTCAACACTGTTACCAGAATGCTGAAATATTGTAACAATTATTCTTTCTCTAGCAATGCTGCTGGAAGAATTGCTAGAATAGATAGCTGGTTGCTATTTTCTGGCATACAAGCAAATAATTTGACACAGTGCAATTTACACTCTGGGAGGCCCGCAGGCATGAATCATAAGAAGTACAGGGGCTACTTTAGTTTTCAGTTTTCAGTGTTGCTGCATGAAATATGTGCCTCTGTCTGTTGTGTGACTGTCATGGCAGGTGAGGCTGAGTTACTGAAAAAAGTGCAGCATCAGTGGAGACAGCTGAAATAAGCAGAAGCATACAAAGCCTAGTGGATCTTCATACAGAGGGGTAAACGAGTGGAGTTAGAAATGAAATTGATGGCGCACTGAGTACAGGGGTTGATTCCTGAGGCCACAACCTGACACCTTTCATTTTACTTCTGAAGCTAATGATCACATCCAACCAACTATGCCTCTGCTCCACATCTCCAGTATTACCCTTTGATTCTAGAGTACAGGGAGCAGCAGTGTTTATTGTGTTAAAGGTCTCACAACACAAAAACAAAATTGCCCATTTTCAAGCAGGGACCATAAATTCTGTGTGTGTGTGCTTATGCCAGACCTGTATATGCCACATCACTGTCAAGGCCTATGGTCCTATTCTATGGCTATCAGGAAGAACCTAAATATGTCACTCACCTTACATATTTAAATGTTGTTACAGAGTGAATGTTTGAAATACACAATCACACAAGGGATGGCAAGAAAGGCAGAAAAAAATGAGGTCAAATAGGTCTTAAGAAACAGAAAACAACCACAAGTCCTCCAAATGAAACAGCAAAATACTGTGTACTGTAACTGCTCTCCGGTACGAAACACACAGTTGCAATTGAAAGCATTTAAAGGGAAATGTCGGTTTATTTCAACTTGTCTCCTATCGTTCTAAATTTGTTTCAAGTGACTTGTGACATAAAAATAATAGTTAGCATGTTAGCCGTTAGCCTAGATACAGCTGGGGAGCATAGTAGCGTCAGACCTGTTAAAGCGTAAGTGAACGGGCAACCTTCAAGTGCAAAGTTAGTCCACTAAACAAGCTTTTTTTCCACAAAGACCGCCTCATATCGTTAGAATAAATGTCAGAGAACATACAGAAAATGACATGTAAACGTGTTGTCTTACATTAACGGTGTGGTGCCATGTTTGTTTACCATTTAGCTCTGCTTTCCAAAGCGAGCTAAATGGTAACCCTGCTGAGTGTGAAAGAGTTTACATATTAGAAGTTAGAGCTAGAATTGAAAATAATTGTGTAGGCTGAGCAACATAATCATAATCATCATCTTTCTGGGCAGCATGATTTTGCCATATCATATTTGTTTTATTTCATCACTAAATAGTATTGAAGGCTACAGAATTGTTCAAAAACACACAGCTCTCTACAGCAACAGCTGTGATACAGATATAAACTCTGCCTATGTAGTGGTTCAAGCTGAGCAGCAAGATTTCTCCAAGGGGGATCAGGGGTTTGAAATCAACAGCTGAGAAAAATCCTTGTATACTGTACACTGCCAAAGACTTGCAGAAGGTCCTGATAAAGGCAGAGACACAAAAGTATCAGCACCGTCTATAGGAACAAGTCTAAACAAGCAGGAACTTCATGCCCAGAAACCTTGCGGCACTCCATTCTCGACCAAAAAGAACAGAAAAAGTCACAAGAAATTTCTGGGACTCTGTTTTGAGTGATGAGATTGACTGGAAGTGTTTGGACCCATGGATCAGTGATAAATGTGGCGTAAGAAGGGCAAGGTCTATGAAAAGAAGAACACCATGCCAACAGTCAAGCATGGAGGTGGGTCCATCCTGTTGTGGGTGTTCAGGAATTGGTAAACTACCCTCAGTGCATAAATTGAAGCACTGTAATCACTGAAATTTCCAGCAGGACAATTATCCCAAGCAAGTCCCGGTGGCTGCTCTGGGGGTAGTACACTAATGGGAAGATCGTCAATTTGATCCCTAGCTCCTCCAGTGTGCATATCAAAGTGTCCTTGGGCAAGATACTGAAGCCCAAAGTCCATGTCAGTGTTTAACTGAGTAGCAGGTGGCACCTTGTAGGGTTACCTTGGCCACCGTTGTCTCTAGAAGACTAGAGAGGCGCTATGCAAGTGCAAGTCCATTTACCTTTAATATCCACCCAAATCAACGACAGTTTGGTTCAAGAACTGCTCCTCGAATGTACTTGAGTGGGTATCTCAGTGGATTTGAATCACATTGAAAATCTTTGATGTGTTTCAAAAGTGCTGTAAGTAAATCTGGAGAAAGATAGTTGACTGGTGAGTCGTCATTCCCAGGTCATTGAATGCTGACGCTTTGAGTTGGTGGTTTGGTCCAACTACCACCCATAAGCATTGGTATTTAACAAGTCATCCAACACACATGGCCACTTAGCTTTTATGTTCCTACCCTCTAACACAACCCACAGAAGCTTTTCCTAAATTAGCGTCCCTGGTTGGGTGTTATGCACTTAACTAAATGTCACCACTTGACATGCTGACGTGACATTATGTGTCGATGTGAGGTTAAGTACATAACATGATGTTACGTATGTACAAAAATTAGCTCAAGCTTTGCTTTTTGGGTGAAGGTCCTCTGTTTGTTTGATCTATCCATCCACCCCAACCAACTCTGTAAGCAGACTCTGTTGCTTTCTGTGCTACGTCACCTGACTTTCTACTTTGCTCCTATCATTACTGTGTCTGTACTTTGTGGCTCAATAACAGCATCACACTGTTTCCTTCTTTTCTCCTGATGTCATGATTCCTATGGTGTCTAAACAGGATTTATTCCTCTTCCTTTGAATGAGGAGCTGCTCAGCAGCAGTGCACTCAGTGCTGCCATCGGTGGCTATAATATTGCAACAATACAAGTGATTACAATGGTAGTCTCATTTATAAAGCATCCATGCAGTGAGGTTGTTTTTAAAACATTCTTCTGATAATGAATTTTTGGAAATGCCTGTTGAGAGACTGAAATTATTGAGTTTCCTCTGCAGGGCCTATTTGACATTGACTTTCATTGCAATAGCACCATTTGGATGCATGCATTTTGTTATTCAACTGTTAATACTGTTCAGGATCCTGCTACCCAAGCCAACTGTCCACATTTTCAACAGCCTCAGAAGCAATATGGATTCTGTGAGAGTAGGCGAGGTAAACTGGGGGAGGCTTATACAACAGTTCAATGCAGGCTAAAATAAAAGGAAGTTAATTGTTAACCGTTCTGAATGTGCTCTGTGCATCGGAGAGGCTGGAAGAAGGCTTATATTGTGGATTAAGCCGGTTGGTGGTGATTAATTCGCCATATAGAGATCAGATTGTTGGCCACCAGTCGTTCACCGTAGCTGTGTTATCTGCTGTGCTAGACATAACTGTTAATGATCCTCAGGCTGGCCAGTGCACTATTTGTGTGAGTGATTGTCCATGAGTGTAATGATAATCCATAAGGCTTGGCTTGACATGTGGAGTTAAGCAGGATTGTCAAATAATCAATTTTGCCCCGGTGACTTACTTTTTGCCAAACAGCCGCACTATTCCTATTGGGATTTGTCTCTGATTTCTTCAATTGATCCAGGGGATTTTATAGACACATGGGCTTGACTGCTGTTGCACTTTGCTGAACTTCGTGGCAGTCAAGCTTGGCCGGGCTGCTTAATGATTTCTTTCGTTGCATATTTATCTACTGAGATGGCTGTGTTTTTCAAAGCAGAGTGGTACTAATAGCGCATCAATAATGTATCCGGTGGCCTCACAAATGAACTGTTTGATAGACACCAGCAGAGTGAGTGGGAGAGTGTGAAGGGAATGCAAGGGCCCAATTAAAACTAATAATTCATAAGATTTCCATGTAAATAAACATCTGTTTTGCTACTATTACCAATTCATACTGTATGACACAATAGTGATTCAGTCCACAGTGACTTTGTGAAAGCTTTACATTTGATGCTCTGATGGTTTCTGGCACATTTCTTCATTATGTTTCACATATGATAATATGCTGTCTTTCTATAATGATGTCATGTATTCATTTTTTAAAATACAGATGAATTAATTGCTCTCGTTAAAAAGGCAGAAAAGCTGTCAGATAATGTGAAGCTACTCTGTTGCTATGAGAAAACCAATTTAAAACATGCTTATTGGCATTTTTAGGTGGGAAGAAATGGTTGTGCCAAACCAGTCTGTGTTGTCCTGCTGCTTTCATGCTTGGTAATACTCTCAGAAAGATGTTTGAGATCCTGAAAACCTGTTCATGGCCAGAATAACACACAGGGAGGGGAAAAAGATCTTCTCTATCAAGTTAGCAATTAGTCTTTTTTTGGAGAACCATTCCATAACGTTAAACATGATCATTTTTTACTGTGGTCTGGTTTGTAACAACATCCTGCATAAACATATTAAACATATTTATTTATATTAAACATATTTTTTAAAAGGTAGACTTTCAAATTTCACTAATTTCTGCCAATTATGAGCAAATGAAGAGAACAATGTTGGGAAATAGCCAATCAAATTGCTGCAGGGCAACAGGCAATCAGCCCCACAAGGCATCAAATTCGTACCATCTGCTTTCATTGCCAAAGGCTTTGGGCATGCATATTATTGTTTTGACAAGTGTGACTTGCACTTTACACAACTGTGTGAATTGCACTTGACAGTGTGAGCGTGGAGCTACCTCCACATAGCAGCTTCTCCAGTGAAGTACATTTAAAACACCATTTAAAACTATTCTATCCAGCCACTGCCCCTAAATTGTACAATATTACATTAACAGCTGCAACTAAGGATGTTTTCAAACAAGGATAATACATTTCTAAATATTCAGTACCATCAAAATCACACTTTGTCTGTTGCCAGCCAGCTCCTTCTCATTCTGAAGTTGTCAAATACTGCTGCTTTATCAGTGATTTTTTTGGGCTGTACACCACAGGGCGGCATCAGTTGTAACGCTGACGGACAGAATCTATGGTAGTGTTATGATAACACCGGTGGTTGGCTGTACAGCTGCAGCAGTGTGATACCCAAATGGGCAGCACCTGTCACGGTGGTATGATACGCGGCTGGACGGCGTCAGGTTGAAATGCCCCCGGTAATGACATAAGGAGCAGGAAAGTCCATATGAGGCGGGCAGGAGGGGTGGTGCATGGGTCCAACGAACCCCAGACTTCCACCCCGAAGGCCAGTGTTCGCTTCCATTAGAGCCAAACCGTGATGTTTTTTTCTAAACCTAACCAACTGCTATTGTTACCTAAACCTAACCATGTGATTTTTGTTGACATCCCGGCTTTGGTAGGGCATGCTGCAACCTCAACAGCACAAGTAGTGATACCTACTGCGTGATATATAGATGTGAAATGCCACTAACAAAGCAGCAAAGCATGTGATAACTTGGGATTAAAACGTGTTGTGCCAGCAGGTGGGGCTTTGCGTTGGTCAACCTTTTGTGTAAATATTTTATTTTGTCAATATCATGTTACTGATAAGTCAATCAATCAATTTTATTTATAAAGCCCAATATCACAAATCACAATTTGCCTCACAGGGCTTTACAGCATACGACATCCCTCTGTCCTTATGACCCTCACAGCAGATAAGGAAAAACTCCCCAAAAAACGGTAGAAACCTCAGGAAGAGCAACTGAGGAGGGATCCTCTTCCAGGACGGACAGATGTGCAATAGATGTCGTACAGAACAGATCAACATAATAAATTAACAGTAATCCGTATGACACAATGAGACAGACAGAGAGAGAGAGAGAGAGAGAGAGAGACAGAGAGAGAGAGAGAGAGAGAGATGCAGGTAATGACAGTAGCTTACAACAACATTAATGAAAGTAATAATATTAGAATTATAGTTCTGGCTACTGTGGTACAATATGTTGAAAGTATATATTAATATCTGATAGTATACATATGTGACAATAATCATATGTGTATAATAACAGTAGAAGTATGACTAATGATAACAGCAGCAGGAGGAGGCATCTGGCAGGACCACGGCAGCAGCACAGCCACATACGTCACACTATCCAGGCACCGCTGCAATATGAGTTAACCTGAGAGACAGCGGAGCACAAAGGCTCCAGAGAAGAAGCCGAGTTAGTGACATCCAGAATGGCCGAGTTAGCAAGATGCAGTAATAGGACACGAGAGAGAGAGAGAGAGAGAGAGAGAGAGAGAGAGACAGAGAGAGAGAGAGAGAGAGAGAGAGAGAGAAGGAGAGAAGGTGCCCGGTGTATTATAGGGGGGTTCTCCAGCGGACTAGGCCTGAGTCAGCCTAACTAGGGGCTGGTACAAGGCAAGCCTGAGCCAGCCCTAACTATAAGCTTTATCAAAGAGGAAAGTCTTAAGTCTAGTCTTAAATGTGGAGATGGTGTCTGCCTCCCGGACCGTAACAGGAAGATGATTCCACAGGAGAGGAGCCTGATAGCTGAAGGCTCTGGCTCCTGATCTACTTTTGGAGACTTTAGGGACCACGAGTAACCCTGCGTTCTCAGAGTGGGATAATAAGGCACTATGAGCTCTCTAAGATATGACGGAGCTTGACCATTTAGAGCTTTATAAGTTAGCAGTAGGATTTTAAATTCAATTCTGGATTTTACAGGGAGCCAGTGCAGAGAAGCTAAAACAGGAGAAATATGATCTCCTTTCTTAGTTCCTGTTAGTACACGTGCTGCTGCATTCTGAATTCGCTGGAGAGTTTTTAAGGACTTACTGGAGCTACCTGATAATAGAGAGTTACAGTAATCCAGCCTTGAGGTAACAAAAGTGTGGACCAATTTTTCTGCATCTTTTTGGGTCATCATAGGCCTAATTTTCGCAATATTACGCAGATGAAAAAATGCAGTCCGTGAGGTTTGTTTTAAATAAGAATTAAAAGACAAATCTTGATCAAATGTTACTCTGAGGTTTCTTACAATAGTGCTAGAGACCAGAGCAATGCCATCTAGAGAAACTATGTCATCAGATAAAGAGTCTCTGAGTTGTTTGGGGCCAAGAACAATAACTTCAGTTTTGTCTGAATTTAACATCAGGAAATTGGTGCTCATCCAGGTTTTTATGTCTTTAGGGCAATTATTAAGTTTAGTTAATTGATTACTTTCTTCTGGCTTCATAGATAAATACAACTGTGTACAGTATCATCCGCATAACAATGGAAATTTACAGAGTGATTTCTAATGATGTTACCTAAAGGAAGCATATATAGAGTAAATAGGATTGGTCCGAGCACAGAACCTTGCGGAACTCCAAAACAAACTTTAGTACGTAAGGATGATTCATTATGAACGTGAACAAACTGAAAACGATCAGATAAATAAGATTTAAACCAGCTTAGTGCAGAACCTTTTAGGCCAATTAAGTGTTCCAGTCTCTGTAGCAGAATTTGATGGTCAATAGTGTCAAACACCGCACTAAGATCTAATAAAACAAGTACAGAGACGAGTCCTTTGTCTGAAGCAATCACAAGGTCATTTGTAATTTTAACTAGTGCTGTCTCAGTGCTATGATGCACTCTAAATCCTGACTGAAATTCCTCAAATAAATTATTATCATGGAGAAAATCACACAGCTGGTCTGCAACTACTTTCTCAAGGATCTTTGAAAGAAAGGGAAGATTAGATATTGGTCTATAGTTGGCTAACACCTCTGGATCCAGGGTGGGCTTTTTTAGGAGAGGTTTAATTACAGCTACCTTAAAAGACTGTGGTACATAGCCTGTTAATAAGGATATATTGCTCATATCTAAACTAAAGGTAAGACCTCCTTAAGTAGCCTAGTTGGGATGGGGTCTAAGAGACATGTTGATGATTTAGATGAAGAAATCACTGCGGTCAGTTCTTGAAGAGAAATTGGGGAGAAGCAATCTTAATATATATTAGGTCATACAGCGGTGTTTGAGGTTAGATTAGTACTATCTGAGGACAGGAGGTCATGAATTTTGCCTCTAATAGTTAGAATTTAGTCATTAAAAAAGCTCATAAAATCATTACTGCTAAGGGCTAAAGAAATACAAGGCTCAATAGAGCTTTGACTCTCAGTCAGCCTGGCTACAGTGCTGAAAAGAAACCTGGGGTTATTCTTGTTTTCTTCTATTAATGCTGAGTAATAGTTTGCTCTGGCATTGCGAAGGCCCCTCTTATACGTTTTGAGACTGTCTGCCCAGATTAAACGAGATTCTTCCAGTTTGGTTAATCGCCAATTCCTTTCAAATTTTCGCGATATTTGTTTTAACTTACAGGTTTGAGAGTTATACCAAGGAGCGAACTTTCTTTGCTTTGTTAACTTCTTTTTAAGAGGAGCTACAGAGTTGGCTGTTGTTCGCAGCGAGCCTATGGCGCTATCGACAAGATGATCAATTCGGGAGAGGTTAAAGTCGGTATGGGAAACCTCTGTTACTGAACGACAGCACTATCTGATAAACATCTAGTATAGTAACTGTTGCTGAGTGGCGTGTAATCGAGTAAAAAGAAATCAAAAGTAATCAAATAATGATCCGATAGCGAGGGATTCTGTGCAAAGACTGTTAGGTTATCAATTTCAATTCCATACGTCAAAGGTAGATCGAGGGTATGGTTAAAACAGTGGGTGGGTTCATGTACACCCTGACTGAAGCCAATGGAGTCTAATAATAATAACTATATCTGATTTAAGAACTAAACTGGATAAAAACTCTGAGAATTCAGATACAAATTCAGAATACGGGCCAGGAGCACGGTACACTACAACAAATAAAAGTGGCTGGGAGGTTTTCCAGGTCGGATGTAAAAGACTAAGAACGAGGCTTTCAAATGAATTATAATCTAGTTTAGGTTTAGGGCTGATTAACAGACTAGAGTTAAAAATAGCTGCAACTCCCCCTCCTCAGCCGCTGCCTCGAGGAATGTGGGTATTATTTTGACTGGGAGGAGTGGATTCATTGAGACTAACATATTCATCTTGACACAGCCAGGTTTCAGTGAGGCTGAGTAAATCAATATGATTATCTGATATTAATTTGTTTACTAACACTGCTTTAGAGTGGGAGGGGTCCAGAGAAAACTACGGAGTCCGACATTGTTTTTGCATATTCACACACCGAGCCAATATTAATTTTAGTGACCTCTGATTGGCGTAATCAGGTGTCATTGCCGCCAACGTGAATAACAATCTTACTGAATCTACATTTAGTCAGCAGTTTTAAATTTGACTCAGTGTTGCCCGCTCTGGCCCCAGGGATACATTTGACTATGGCCACTGGTGTTGCTAACTTAACGTTCCTCAGAATAGAGCTGCCAATAACCAGAGTTTTATCCTCAGCGGGTGTGTCGCTGAGTGGGGAAAAGCAGTTGGAAACGTGAACAGGCTGGTGGTGAACCGTGGGCTTCGGCTTGGAGCTGCGCCTCTCACGAACAGTTACCCAGCCTCCCGGCTGCACGGGTGTTACCGGAGGACCGCTAGCAGAGGCTAAGGCTATGCTATGTGGCTCCGTACTGGCTACAGGAGACTGGCTAACTATCGCAGCTACTGAATGATTTTCCATGGTGCGGAGCCGCGCTTCTAATTCACTAAGCCTCGCCTCCAACGCAGCAAATAAGCTACACTTGTCACAATTACCACTGTCGCTAAAGGAGGCAGAGGCATAGCTAAACATTTGGCACGCCGAGCAAGAAAGAGCAGAAGGAGAAGCCATCGCTAACTGTTAAGCTAATGTAGCTACCAGGGCTAGTAACGTGCAAACAACAGCTAAGAGATTAGCAGGGAAGTCGTAAAAAGGAGGAGAGCTATAAGTGCTTAAACAGAACTAGTGTGGGTTAAGACTTGAAGTAGATGTTAAAGCAACTGAAGTGAGAAAGCAGAAAGCAGGCTAGTAGAATTTACTAGAGCAGTACAGAGACGCTGTCACAGAAACACCGGAAATGACACAACTCGCTTACCGCAATATGTCAGCACGTCAGCACCCGAGTTGCTAGTGTTGCTACACTCACAGGGAAGCAAGCTTGTTACTTGACATCTTAACATCCAAATTGACAGAATGGTAGGGATGCACTAATTTATTGGCTTAACATCTATATCGACTGATATTCACCTTGTTGACTGTCATCTGCCTATTAGTTAATGAGATGACAAACCGATGGCAGTAGCTGATGTTTTTCTGTTGTGTTACATGAATTTTTTGGGCAGGCTAAACAGCATGCTTGAAACTACCAGCCACAAACTTAAATTAATAAGCACATACAAAAGGAATACAATGACTGTTTAGCATATTGGCTCTGTGATATCACTGTTGTGTCACAAGGTGGCTTGTAACAACTGGCACCCCAGCAAACTCACTGTTGATGCATCAGAGGACCCAACCTGTGGTTTCCCTGATAATGCTACATTGTGAACAACAAATCCATGTTAAAACTGGTGGGGAGAGCGCTCATTGACGTTAGCCCTGAGCAGCCGTTGTCCAACCAACTGCTGACAGAGGTTGCATTGAGGTACAGTATGATGCATTCAAGCTCTATTCCGTAGAAATGAGGACTGGACGAAGATTTGTATGATTAAAATTGTGCTCACTCAAAGAAAGTGTAATGAAGGACTAACTGACTTTAAATAAGGATTTTTTTATAGTTTATATAGAATCTATAGATTCATGTGTTATCCTGGAACAAAAGGAGGAATAATTAACAACAAAACCTAAATAAACAACATATAAAAACTTTGGTATCGGCTAGTGGCCCAGAATTTTCCAGAATTGGTGCATCCCTACTAAATGTTAATTTGATTGTTTCTTGCATTTTTAAGGTCACTATTTTGCAGCCATCTCTCCGATTCAAAGTGTTCCTGAAAGCACCAACAGAAAGAGTTTTCAAAAGAGTACTTGTTTGCAGCTGCATCACCATATGACTAGTAATGTCAGTAGTAAAAAAACAAAAAACAAATACAACGGCCATGAAATATTCACTTTGATAAATTTCCAACCTTAATTTACCATCATAACAACACCTAGGCTATATATATATATATGTGTGTGTGTGTTAGACCCAACTAACATAGACCTTCAAGTCCAAAGATTAAAAAGTACGTTATTTAAAAAGAGTCCCACGCATCAGTTCATTTACCTTCATGTCCTGAATCAACTAACACTGACACTATTCATTCCCAGCAAGTTGACACTTAATTCCGCAGATCCATTTTGTTTGAACCAATCCAACAGCATCCAGAATCATGAAGAACTAATGTTATGTTATTCAGTGCATGTTTGAAAAAAAATGATACCAAAGATAATTTTGTTCACGTACAAAAAATAGAAAAGTGGTTAACAAAAAAGATCATTACTCTTTTTTAAAAACTTGTCAGTCTTAACTTGGGAACTGCCTCGGGGCTTGACCATCTTGACTTGTGACTTGATCAGGCACTTGAGTGCCAAGACTTTAAACTTACTTGTGACTTGTAAAACAATGACTTGGTCCCATCTCTGGAAGAAGTCAAGTGAGCAACCAAGCAGACATAGCAAGCATACATGCTGGCAAATAAAAATCGTTTCCCAAATGTTAGGATTAATGCTCTGCCTGGTTACAATTTACAAAGCAGAAGAAGAAAAGGTGCCAGATCTTGTGATTGTCATTTTTGTTAAGTGCGCATCGGTCATGTTTGATTCAAAACACAACCCTGTCAAAATTTGCACACTACGTAGGTAAGTACATAGTGTATGCAGTATAGACGGAAGTACCCAATCTGCGACACAGCATCAGCTATTGAGCTAATAAGCTAAATTTATGTCCATTAAAGGTTGACCATGTTTTCCAAAGAAGAGGAGCTTTACATTAAACATTATCAACAAAGTTAAGACAGCGTAAAGTACCAGCCTGTGTGGCTGTTGGATGTTTTCTGATTCGTTTTCTTGACCAGTTTTTATCTTAGCAATCATGGGATATTGTGAATGGCCCTACTCATTAGGGATGGGTCACGATTTTCGAATTTCGAATAGTCGTTTTATTTTTGAAAAATCGATTTTTTAATGCGACTATTACTATTCGCCGTTTAATTTTCCCCCTTTATTTGACATGCAATTCAGCTCCTAACCGCACGAGGGCAGTATAGGATTGCTACAGCGGTGTGAGATGGGCTACCAGCTAGTTTGATGCTCTTCTACAAACAGGAGAAACATGCAGAGACTACTACTCCGCGAGGAATGTCCGCAGTCATTCGGGCTTTCATAGTCGAGCGCACTTCCGCGTTGTAGTTTCCTGTAAAAATGTCCGTGAAAAATCCCCGTGATGTGAAAAATACATGCTGAGCAGTCACTGGTGCGCGGAGCTTTGCGTGCACAATTGTTGAATAGTTGCCACGATTTTCGAATAGTGCTTTTGCTTCTGCTGCCCATCCCTACTACTCATAATTTTAAATAATGTATTACATAAGCCACTACCTGAATGTTCTTTCTTTTTTTAAATAAGTAATAAGAGTTAGTCCTTTACATCCAGTTTCTGCTCTGTTACTTTAAGCTTGTACTTAAACTTACCTTGTTCAAGGACAAGAACCAAAATGCACTGTCAGTGTATAACACACTGATTGTCAATGCAGACATCAAACAGAGAAAAAGTCCTGACCAGGCAAAGAGAAAGGAGAAGGGAAGACTTTGGACTGAAAACTGCAGTGTTATTCATAAAGGACTCTGGAGGACTAACTTTCTTTTTCACCAGCCTTATCTGTTGTAGGTTACAGTATGTCTCAGGTGAGGACTATACACACACATTGCTCTGCCAGTATAAAGTGCTTGTTGGTACACCATGCTGTGTGAATGATGTTCATTAAGCAAAACTAATTCCTGTGTGTAAAACAGGGGTTCACTGTACTGCTCTCACTGGCATGTTTCTCATTAGGTTCACTCTTTCGCAATGTAAATGAGACATTTAATGTTTATATTGTTATTTGTTTCAAGACATAGCTTTGAATAATTGTGTGTTCATGGGTGGATTTTTTGGAGTGGAAATTAATAATGCTACTCCTTTACGCTTTCTGCCAAACACACTGTTCTGGTGGAAATTAATTTGCATTGTATGACTAATGACTAATTGCAGAGGTTCCGCTTTTTGCAAGTGACATTGATTAATTATATTTTTTTCCTGTTTTGTTGTTGGGGGCAGCACATTTAAGCATTTAGTTATTTTGTGATGTTATTTGGTAGCAGGTTGGGGTGGGGGGCTCCTGTCAAAGGGCCGAACTCCTGGTGTTCTACAACTCTTTACACACCCCTGTTTGGAAACAGATACAAGTAACTGGTAATATTACACAATAAACATATAAACACAAAAAAAAGACATCTTAGAGCTGACTGTACTGTGATTGACAGGCTATCTCTGAGAATCACAGCAAATAATAAAAAAAAAGATGCTAAAGTAAGACTAAAAGCAGAAGAGAGCAGAGTCATCTTGAACACAGTGATATAAGAAATAAAAGTCCAGTAGCAGACGTGTTTTAGCTTGATGGGTGTGGCGTTGACACTAAAGACTTGATGACTGACAGATTTTTCAGAAACCCCACTGCCTTCCGTTGAACAAGAAGGGAACAGTTATGCATGTAAATTACAAAACTGCTTAGAGCTTTCAGGGCTGACAGTGTTACCCACTGTTATTCAAATTAACACTGCAGATTACAAAGGTAAAAGTGGTGGGCGCAGAACAAATCGGAGCATGAGAACCAGTTTAAAATTCATCGAAGTTCAGTATTAATGGAAGAGAAAACATTTTTATTCCACTGCTTTCAAGATTAATTTGCTACACTGGAGTGTTTATGTATGCACAGGTAGCTGCGTATGCATTTTTAATGATTTACTATTTCCTATTTACTGAAATGCAGGTATCCATTTTAAGTACTGGAGCTTCTCTCCGCACTAATTTTCTTGCAGAATTCTATGGGGAAGTTTGCAGGCGATAAACCATCAAAGTTCTTCATGTCAATCTTTGAGCTGCATTGGAGTAGGCCTGACATTTTAAAACTCGATTAGTATTCCTCACTCTTGCAGAGTGAAGCAGTAAATATTTTGGCACTGCAGAAGAGACTGAACAAAGGCACGGACCATTTTGTTTTGATTGCTGACTTTTGTGACTGAATATATTTGATTGATATTGATCTTAAAGCTTTCTGTCACTCACTAGAGGCAAATGTTTGGGCTGGCGGTTGTCTCTTATCTGTTCTTCTTAAAATCTCTGCTGTTGACACTCTTGACCCTCAGCTCATCGGATCAATGGTGTCTGTATAAAAGTACAGTCTGTATAAAGGTACACCTGAACCTGAAGGACACATTCATAACTTCTGCTAGATTCAGGAAAGTGAACATTTTATTGACTCCTTCCTGCGGATCCAATAATTGAAGCAAGTGATGGCTGGGGAGCTCGCCATCCATAACATATTGAGGAGCCCTTCGGTGTCTCTAGCAGGGCATTTTACCGTCTCATCAAAAGATGCTCGGAAGCTATTTATCAACGGCAACATCGCTGAGGAGGTGCTTCACCTTGAGGAACAGAGAGAAGCAGACATCCAAGGCAAACAGAGGGAAGCGATCGAACAGAATGAATTCTTTTATTGGTCTCACCCCTTTTTTTAAGTGAGTAAAACTTGGGGGCACTGGCCTGTGAACAAATTAATGTTCTTTAACAATTCAGTGTGTACAGTCTCCATGGCCACTGAGAGCCATGACCAATCTACCACCCAAGAGGGCTACAAATATTTGAGAGAGTTATTATATGACAGTCAGTTTTTGGGGGGCGGGGGGGCGCTTTGTCTTCTCAGGGGCAGTCACAATTCATCCCCGGCAGAAGGCCAGTTGAAATGCAATGGATTTGATTTGTTGCATACATCTGAGCATTGTAATTCTTTGCAGTTTAAAGACTCCACTTCTTGCTGGCGCTATACCCAATTTAGGCCAGTGGTCCAAGTAAAACATCAAAGTTCCTCAATTTTTCTATAATGAAACATCGATTGAAGGATTGATTCATGTGGTAATGTGGCCACTGTTTATGACAGATGCTTAAGTGTTTTTTGAAAGCGCTCTGGGACCAAAGCAGGCAAAGCATACAAATGAAAGCTGCTTGTGACAGAGCTGACTAAAGAGCTGGAAAGTCTTTGAAGGACTGCTTTAACCCACAGCACGTTACCAAAGCATGGATGTGATGGCAGTTTGTGGAGCACTGGAGTGGCGTGTTCTTCTTCAAACAGCTGATATGTGACTGTGCTGCAGAGCAGTGAAGAATTTCTTATGCCAAAATCCCAACTTTCCCTTTAAACCCAACCCTGTATGGATGTCCAGCATGGAATTATGATGGAAAGATGCCCAGCCGTTCTTTAAACAATGACTCACTGTGCGATTCACTGAATTTGAAGTGCAGGTGGGAATCATGTTGTAATGAACTGGATGATCAACAATACTCAACAGAAATGAGCATGTAAATGTTGGCGCTGAAGTAGCCAATTACTACACAATGAATTAATAAAAGGATCGTCGGCTTCTGTCCGGATTTAATCTCATAGAAATTGGCTTAGCCGTAGTTTAATTTCACAGGCAGGTGTTGGAACATTCTGTGCAGGGCAGCTTACAGAAAAGCATTACAGGGCTGGTGCTGAAACAAATTAAGGACCTGTGCAGTGCTGTACATTCAGGCATGTTTTTGTTTCTCTTTGTTCAGTTTCTTTGTAGAGTTGTATAGAAATTTCTGTTAACTTCTGGATGTAATTACCAAATGTGAAATAGCATGAGATTTGAGACTGGCTTGATTTCTGTCTGCAGTTTGATTGAGATTATACATATTTATTTATTATCTGTAACCTCTTATCCTATTGAGAGGTGCAGAGGTGCTGGAGACCATCCCAGCTGACACTGGGTGAGAGGCGGGGTACACCCTGGACAGATGCCAGACTATCACAGTGCTGACACATAGAGGCAGTCAACTATTCACGTTCACATCCACATCTATGGGCAATTTAGAGTCTTTGGACTGTGGGAGGAGAATGAAGAATCCAGAGAAAACTTATGCTTAGCTGGGTGAACATGCAAACTGAACACAAAAGGGTCCCAGCCGCTGGGTTTGAACCTCAAACTCTTTTTGTATGCCCTAACAGTACCAACCACTGTACACCGCACCACCCACATTTATTTATTTTTTCAAACACATATTTATCCATATTTGTTTTAAATTTGCATGTGTTATGTGTGATCATTTGTGGAACACTATAAAATGAACCCTACTGGAGATTAATGAATTACAACATTATTGACCATTACAGTACAGTGCACAGGTGCATATTTTCAATATGTCCCAAGGTGCTACTGACAGTGATGGGCAGTACTATTACTTTTTCCAGTAACAAGTACTGTAACTAATTACTGGAAAAGGGGGAAATCCCTGAATTGGGAATCAGTATCAGCAATCTAGATCTAAGACTGTATCTAGGGTTCTATATAAAAAAAAATTAAAAAAACTCTTGTACTTTGGGTATGGGGTTTTTTGATCCACTGTATTCTCTAGGTTGCTAAGGAGACTGGCAGTAGCAGACTCTAGAGGGAGTAGTAATAAATTAGTAGTAAAATTAAAATAACCTCCTTTAACCAAAAATGAGACCCAAATACACAAATAGTTAAGCTTCCAACAAAGACTGTGAGGGTCCATTAAATGTTCAGAAATGTCCATACAAATAAAATAACGTTATATCCTCTGTTATGTATGTATGTATTAGAAGTCTTTGTCCCTTTAAAGTTAGTCTTTTCCAGTTGTATTCCTTTAATGTGAAAAGTTCCCTTAACCTCACAAGTTGCTCCTTTAAGTTGCTTCACATCAGTTTGTGTTCCTTTGAAAAGGGTACGAGTTCTTGTGTTGATTTTGGCAAAAAAGATAAAACCACTGAGATCTCAGAATAAAAGTACAAATAAAATAAATTTCCTCAGTTTAATTCCATGTGACATGCTTCCTACCGCCCCTTGAAATGGCACAGTCCACGAGGCGGCATTCAGATGACAGCATCCATAGCACAAGATCCTGATGGCAGTCAGATCACACCTCAAAGAGACCAGCCTGCAGTGTGCAGAGCAGTTAATAAGCAGTCCTATAGTCTCTTTATATTAGATACTACAGCTCAATTAACAAAATATGCATTAAACATTGTAAAAATGTATAACTAACCCGTCTTCAAAGTAATAGTAATTAGCCTAATCATCTGGTGATCGCGATAACGATTTTGAGGTCAAACAATTTATGCTGCGTGAGGGGGGTCCGGGGGCAATGCCCCCCCGGAAGAAAAATTTGAACATTTGACATCTAAATGAATTAATCTGGTGCACTTTGAGAGTATCAATCAAGTATCACATCAAGAAGCTAGAATAACAATTTCAAGGTTTTTAATGATGAAATATGAACAGTTCACCAAAAAAGGAAAATTTGGTCATCAGCTACTACAAAATGGTTGGGGCCGAGCAATTTTAGGCAATTCTGAGCAACAAGAGGCAGAATAGGAAGACAACAAGAACTTCTGCATTAAAATGTACATTTTAAATCAGTTGAGGCTTAGGCCCTGTTTAGACGACAACAGTTTCTCTATAAACAGAAAAGTCTGTCCTTTGCGTTTTAAAAAACTTCTGCGTTTATATGACGATGTTATTGAAACAATCTCCATTCACACGGAGCCGCAAAATCTACTGGAAACACTGTAGTATGCACGCCAGGCCAATGGGTGGCAGTGTAAATTTGCAAAGCAACACCACGGTATGATGCCATGCGCCTGCACTGAAGCGCCTTCCTCTACAATGCTGTGATTACAAACCAAAACAAAGAAGACACAATGGCGAAAGCATGCACAGATAACTTTGTCTGGATGGACGACGAGGTGGAGTTGCTACAGTAACAGATCTACACTTCACTTCAAATCAACAGGGTGAGCAGCACAAACAGAGCTCGGCATTGTTGTTGTGACGGTCGGCATGCCTAGTGACTGGAACCGTAATGCACATGTGCGAAAAGTCTCCGTTTTCAGAGGAACTGCATATTGCAAGTTTACATGACAAGGGAGACGCTGCTGTTTCCAAGAAGTTGAACTCTGGAACCCGTTTTCAAAACGTTGCGTTTTCAGGCACCCAGAACGCTGCTGTCATGTAAACGATCGGCCAAAACGCAACTAAAGTTTACCGTTTTCAGTTGAAATCGTTGTCGTATAAACAGGGCCTTAAACTCCCAACCTCTGACACCAAGGAGCATCTTCTATCCGACTGAGCTAATTAGCAAGTGACAACTCATCTGTGGCTTCACAAATTATCTCCCACTTACCTCTACCCCCCCCCCCCCCCCCCCCTTCTGTATGTGTGAATTGCAACCCCCAACCTGTAGCCATTTCTCTCTCTCTCTCTCTCTCTCTCTGTTTTCATCTCTCTCATGTCTAGACCAAACTGAACAAATATTTATAGACGGACAATCAACATCATAATTAAACAGGCTTTTATCTTTTTTAATTTATTTTATTTTGAAAATTGGCCGGATTCTCTTGTCTTTTCTGTGTCTGACTTCCTGTTTGGTACGATCCGCTCTATCCAGCTTGACAGAAGCGCTCCCGGCTCCCGTGAAAAATAGACCAGACGCCGAACTGAAGCGCTGCAGTGCGCGAGCCTCCGCGGGCGCTCCACTCTGCTCAGCGGCCTGTGTGGACAATCAGATAGGTTAACATGGGCGCCTATGGCAAGCCGTTTTAACATTTAATCGCTAGACTGGATATTCATTACTGATATCTGCAACATAATTTTGCCTAGTCAAAACTCTTATTCAAGATATCTGTAATTAGATTTTGCCTAGTCAAAACTCTAAATACAGATATCTGTAATTCAGTTTTGACTAGTAAGATTCAAACTATTTTTGCCATTCATGTGTATGGGGTTTGTCATTATAGATATCTCCAATGTAGTTGCCGATATCTGCAATTGTTATTGCGGATATCTGCAACTGAATTGTGGATATCTGTAATTCCAGTTTGAGATATCTACAGTTTAATTTTGACTAGTCATAATTCAAGTTCAAGATATCTTTAATTATCATCAATTGAAGATATCTACATGGTCCTTTCTAGATATCTTGAATTGAGTTTCAGATAGTCAGAATGACGTTGTAGATATCTTGAATTCGAATTATGACTAGTCAAAATGACGTTGTAGGTATCTGTAACTGAATTATGACTAGTCAAAATGACGTTGTAGATATCTACAACTGAATTATAGATAGTCATAATGTAATTGTAGATATCTATAATGACAAACCCCATACACATGAATGGCAAAAATAGTTTGAATCTTACTAGTCAAAACTGAATTACAGATATCTGTAACTGTAGTTTTGACTAGTCAGAATGACATTATAGATATCTGTTATTCAGTTTTGACTAGTCAGAATGACGTCATAGATATCTGCAATTCAGTTTTGACTAGTCAAAATGACGTTACAGACATCTGTAATTCAGTTTTGACTATTCAGAATGACGTTACAGATATCTGTAATTCAGTTTTGACTAGTCAGAATGACATTATAGATATCTGTAATTCAGTTTTGACTAGTCAGAATGACGTTATAGATATCTGTAATTCAGTTTTGACTAGTCAGAATGACGTTACAGATATCTGTCATTCAGTTTTGACTGGTCAAAATGACGTTATAGATATCTGTAATTCAGTTTTGACTAGTCAAAATGACGTTACAGATATCTGTAATTTAGTTTTGACTAGTCAGAATGACGTTACAGATATCTGTAATTCAGTTTTGACCAGTCAGAATGACGCTACAGATATCTTAAATTAAAATTCATACTAGTCACAATGACATTACTACTAGTCAAAATGACGTTATAGATATCTATAATGGTAATTCTGGATAGTCAAACTTTGTGATTAAATGTTAAAACGGCTTGCCATAGGCGCTTCGGTTCCGCGTCCGGTGTGTCCATGGCATGACTGAATGAGAGACTGTGAAAACTTAAGGCCCGTCCAACTCTGCCTCTGATTGGGTAGAACTCCTTGTTTACCTTGAGTAATGTGATACACCATTGGTAGTTGGAACTATCACTTTGCTTCGCTTTAAAACGACTGGTTAAATGGCTGTTGCCACAGCAAGATGATAAAATAAAAATGCACCAGAATATTCCTACGCCGGAGATCCGGCACCGTGCCGGAGAACTTCAAGCCCTGCAAGATGAAATGACATATCACCTAAATGTTAAACAAAGGGATTTTCCCAGGATAATAAGATAGGAGACAACACCCAACGCAGCTTTTCACGGCGAAACCTTTCCACACTTAAGAGTGTTTACTGGAACCTTGCTCATGATGCATTCAAGGGAAAATCGAAATTACGTAAACATAACTACTGAAAATAACCACAAAGCAGCAAGCTAGTTTTTAAATTGGCTGGTTGGATATGTTGTGGATGAACTGTTGCCCTTTCAGGCAGATCTTTGGGAAAATACTGGTGATAGGCAACCGAAGGCGCCCAGATAAGAAAAAAATAATTTGCACACTATCTAGCTTTATCTGCACTTACTGGTTACACTGACATTCACATGAGGCACACATCAGAGTTTGGGGAGATACATAATTACCAGTCCTGTGGGGTGTAATGGAAAAATAATATAACAAGTAGTGTGACAAACTACTGTTGGCTGGGAGTAATAAGTGAAGTAATATATTACTTTTGAAAAAAGTAACAGCTAATGAGTAATTTATTAAATTTTAGAGCAACAAGCCCAACATTGGCTACTGAATTGTCTTAAATGTTTTAACAATCTTGTCAGTTTAACTTCACATAGTGTATGGTTTATACACAGTTGAAGTGCGTTTTGTTTCCTGTAAAATATGGGGTGTTCTAATGCTCAGTATAAGAGTGAGATATTGCGTATACACGAATCAGTGATCTGGAAACACTAAGGCCTCATTTACACTGCAAGCGATGTGTTCGCGTAGCGCTCGTGAAGCGGTCCACATGCGTGGCGGCAGCACACGTGTATTCACAACAAAACCGAACAGACGCATCGCTCTGCGGCCGCTGCTGTCCCGTCAAATACAAACCACACCCGAACAGTTGGTGGCGGTAGTGCACCATGTTTGCAAATCTCCAATAAACCCCAAAGAAGAAGAAGTGAGTTTGGACCCAAAGGCCAGGGTGGACAGGTTCGCGCACCAGTGATTATTCCAACACTTGGAGAATTCATATTTAGCACTACAAATGGGTAAGTACATGAAACATGTGCCTGTCAGGTCTCCCTTGGTCAAGGGGGAGAGGTCTACGGTGGCCGAGAGAGGTCACAACACACGCAAACTCGTGTTTTTTGTTGAATACCGCGACCACTGGCTCGCGACAAAAAAATTGGCGTCTCTTCTATTTTCGAGCTTGCTCGCGAAAGCAGCGCGACCCAAGCAGCGTGTAGAAGGGATGTGGTGTGAATGCTCTAACCTGTTATCATGCTTGCCGAAATGAAAACGCGAGTAAACAGCAAACGTTCGCGAGCGCTATGTGAACGCAACGCTTGCTGTGTAAATGAGCCTGAACGCCGGGTGCACAACCTATTTTTCCTGTTTTAACGGAGCGTTTACCCAACGCATTCCCCACCCCCAGAACAGCGCCGCGAGGTTCCGTCGTTGATGGACCTGGCCAGATGCGGGCGGCTAGCCAGCGTGCTGATGTCATTTCAAAATGGACGAAAGCCTCATTCTTGCTGTGTCCGCTTATCCATTGCGTTGTGATGTCGCTGTCGGTGAGAGCTGTAAGCAAAGTCATCTAGCAGAAGAGCTAGCAATATCTTCCTGCGAAGATCTCTCATGTTGACTGTCACTGTACCAACTAAACTGAGACGAGTTGAGTAGTGTACTATTGAAAGAGCTGATATAGGCACGAAATGGGCTATGGAAATGAGCGCAAAATTCAAAAATATAGATTAATTATCAACTGCATAGAAATCAACCTATGATCAATAATCACTTTTAACAGTAGAAAAATAGCTTATGCTTATTTTTGCATAAATAAATGAGATATTGCAATTGCAATTTATTTCCTACTTCCGGCACCGTAACTCTCCGTTTCTCCCATGTTGTCAACGGGCGAGTAGGAAAAATCCAACGCCTCCACTGTCTGATGGTCAACGGAACCACTGCCGTGCTGCATGCTACTCCGTTACTCTGTCATTTTCACCTCCATTGGAATGAATGACTTCTGGTAAGCGTCAATCCGTCAATGCGTTAGGTTGTGCACCTAGGGTAAGGCACCGGTGAATTTGGGGTGATTACTGTGTAGTCTAACTGATTCAAATGTCACAGAATTTAAAATAATGTCTTTGCTGAGTATAACTAACACTTATTCAATCTTATAATAAAATTTCACAAATAAAATGTTTGCGTTTTACATTTTAGGCCTACAGGCCTTAGGACAACAGGCCTTTTTAAATACAAGAATCAAAGTCTAAGTAGCAGTTTAGCTAACGAAAGAATGTTTTCATCAGTAATCACCAATGATTAATCATCTTTGATATGAGCTTGTGTAGCCACTCCTTCCTCTCTCCTTTTTCATGGGTCAGTGATGAATTAGGTTATCATTGTATCAGTCTTGGAACCCACTGGCTATCGGTCATGATAAGCCTTTCGGGACAGCAGCTAATATTTCGGGACGTTCGGTGTAGCCAGTGGATATCTGGCCCAAGACTTCATTTTCCATGCACCTGTCATTTCAGCTAATCTCTGTGAATAAAGATATCTGCTAATGAAGGCAGATAAATTTAAACAAAAGCTAATATAAAGCTAGATAGCCGATGGGTTCCAAGATTGTATTGTGCTGCCTCTCCACACGGACTAGCAGCCACACTGTAAACCCAAATCCATTCATGACACAAAATTTTAATGTAAACTCTACACAAATGCTCCAGATTATCAAAATTACATGAAAACTTTAAGTTAACTTGACACAAAATCTCATCCCTCTGTGAACAATTTATAAAGCCGATTTCACCTAATTAATTTAAGACCAATAAACAACATTATCACTGTACACTTAAGATATTGTTGTGTGTTGAGTTTTCCAGCAGGCCGTGAGACAATGTGTTTAAGGCCCTAAGCGGAAGAAAACTGTGTAGAAATGTGTTGTAAATCACTCATGCAGCAATTAATATTTATGTATTTCACAATGGTTCTAATGGGTTACAGTTAATGTTGTGGTAAAAGACATTTTGTGCCATGAGTTAATTCGTATACACAGTTAGTGACTTCTCAGGAGTGTCTAATATTAAGTTGTGCGGAGGTGAAATAAAGAGCACTTCCTGGTTCAGAGTGCACCCCTTTGCCTTATTCTAGCAATTGAAAAACCCAAACATAATAATTGAATGAACTTAAAAACATGTTGTAAAATGTGAAGCCTATGTTTTTATATTCATATGAAAAATGTAAAAGAGCTCCAGCCGACGCGTTTCGGCTTTTGCCCTTTATCAGGGTCATCCTTTATATACGTATTATATTTATATTCATATGACACAGAATTAAATGCTCAAAAACAACAACAACAAAAAAGTTAAACTGACATAAAATTCCTGTCAGACAAGTGGCATGTGACACATTTAATTTGTGTCTGGTGTACTCAAACCGTCAATGTTGCTGTATTTTACTAAACTTAAAGTTTTGAGCACAAGCTGTTTCCAAAGAAATTTAAGTTGAGTGAGTGAATTGGGGTTTACAGTGACATGATAGTTCAATAGGCCTACTACTTGGACTACAAATGGACCACAAGCAGAAACTAGCATGTTTCTGATATCAAAATCTTTTACTGTTGTGCTGTTTGTACTGTTGTTGCAGACTCTACGTACATGCAGATATCTGTTTACGGAGTTATCATTATATGGGTCATTATAACATGAACATGATTTATATGCAAAATTAGCCAGAACATGCCTTAAGCTGGATTTATACTTGATGAGAGGTATAACCAGGGTTCTGCAGAATTAGTTTTGATTTCTATAATTCTACTTAAGATTCCACCTGTTGATATCACTGTCACAACACTAGAAGAATGTATCATGTGTGATCGGATTGTATTGTGGTTTAATTAGGCCTTTATTCCCATACAGTAACTATTTCACTTTATTTTGTGATACAGAGTAATGGTCAACCACACATATGCTGCAACAAGATGTTATGCTTTGAGAGGCTATGATTCAGCGGTCAAACATAATGAAATTTTTTGGGGGGGCAATATGTGGTCCTTGGCATTGGATATGTTTGTTACATGCATTGACATATAGCAAACATAACAACAAACAGGTGGTATAGGAATATAACACATTGAGACCTATTTTAATAAGGGCAGAGCAGTAGGTGTTGGGCAAATGGACTGTGTGGGCGTCTCCAAGCACACCTGCTATGTTGTTGCAGCAGCACAAAGTGTAACAGAGCTGGATAAGATGGAATATAAACTGGAGGGTGGGGGGATTAATTAAAAGGGCTCTATGTGAAATTCAGAGAACATGAGTTGTCTGCACACAGCTCTCAACATGGAGGTGGCTGATCTGGCAGCTACCAGCTAATGGTGCTAACTTTATGAATAGCGCTAAACAATGGCAACAGTGCTGAAAGACATTACAATGTTAACCAGGGGTGCTACACTTCTGTGATGATGTCATCCTGATACCAATAGTAACCGCAGCACAGAGAAGCTCAGATCACAACACACACAGAGGGAGTGTGACATCATTCTCTGCTGGGACGCCATGACTCCACTATATCTTTACATACCAAATAGTGGTTTGCTGCTCTGAATGTCATATACAAAGCCTTTAAATGAACTCACATCACTGCTCTCATCAGTCTGAAACAACCTGTCCAGTTACACAGGACAATAGCCAAGGGGTCCTTGGCCTGAAAAAAATGGAAATCCCTGATATAAAGCATCTGGTGCGTCCATGACAAAAAATACAAGTCTCATCAATAACTGGAAGCTTCTGTCTCTCCCACTCCATTTCTCAGCTGTCTTTCTCGCTTGCTGGCTCCTTTTCACCAAAATAACCTGTTTGCTTTGCATACAAGCTATTTCATTTACAAAAAGCTTCAGCATAACATTATCATTATTATAATGCCACTCATGCATTTTACTGGAGTTACATCTGATAACTAGTGTTTTCTTCTAATTTCTGAATAGGAGCTACAGAATCCTATGTCAGGTTACTGTAAACATCTGGGCCCAGTTGTTCAGAAGTAATCAAACAGGGATAAAGTAGATAAAGTACACATTAGACTACCTATTAAGCCTTTCAGCAAGGTAAATTAAAAAAACAAGAAAGTACTTTGTCCCCATAAATGAATCCCCCAAATGTCTGTCAATATTAAACAAAAGTGATTTAAAGTTACAAAGATCTTCGATCCATTCTCTTTGGTGGCACTTTGCAATAGGAGGCAATTGCAGAGTGTATATTGGCAGACTGAAACCAAGCTGGTGAATTTCTTTACCCAGACATCCAGTCCCTAATACTGCGATTGGAAATGCAAGGGCTTTCATCAGTAGGCCTCAGGCTCATTTACCATTGTGTTACCTCATTCAGTGATAGATAGTGACCTTGAGATAATTGCTTTAATTTTAACTTAAAGTTATCACTTTATATTTGAGTAGTTTCTAATGATTGCATTCCCTGTGCTGTTGTCTGTCTTTTCAAATAAAACACTTAAAGTGATCCCACACTGGTTATTTTACTTGTTCTTTACATAACCAGTATCATACAGTGTGATAGTGCCATGTAGAGCACTGATTATCTAAGTAGGGCAATCTTGAAAAATTTGAATCTGGATCGGGGATGATCCAATCCAAATCCAAAACCGGTACAAAAGTAAGATGGATTAGCTGATCTTGGATAGCATAACATGGGATTTCCAAATCCAGATAATTCTGATCCAGATTAAACGTATTGAACAATTGGGCCCTGGTTAAATCAGCAGCTTTTGGATCGTTTTTTTTTTTTTTTTAATTTATTTCCTGTGACAGTACGTATTTATTTTCAGCAGCTAATAGTGTATTTTAACCTTGAATCTGAGTAATCTATATGATACAAGTCATATTTTATGTTATATGAGTGCACACATTAAAAAAAACAAAAGTGTAGCAGTTTTTGTACAGTGTGGTTGCATATATCAGAAAAGATGTACATACACAACTGTGCTAATTGGTCAGCTGATAAAAAAAATCTCCGGAGCAATAAACCTAATGTCTTTGTTACAGTGGCATTCTGTTGACAAAAAAATGACATTGTGTTTATAGTATGGATTAGCTGGAGCATAGATTAATTGAAAAGAGTGAAAAAGTCACACTCTACATCATCAAACAAGTACTATTGCTTCATCACTTGCTTTTATGGCTGGAGAAATGTGATCTGGGTCACTGTGTTGTCCTCTATCTTGAGCAGTTGGATGTGTGAATAGGTCAAGGTGTATTTAAAAAACATTTATTTTTCAAAGCCAGAATTGTTGCCTGTGGCCAACAAGATTTACATTTTATCACAGCGCAGATCTTAATTGTTGTCCCTTAACTGTTCATACATAAAAGTAATTAATTATAATTCAGCCCTGCAGTATATCTGCATTCCATATGGTACAAAAGCTCGATCATTTATTACATGATCAGCTGCACATATGCTCCCTGCAGCTATGATGTAGTTCATTCAGTTATTCTCTTGTCATTTATCTGTTTCTATTAAAATTGTTAGAATTTCAAACTAAAGTCATTAGTTTAAGTCAAGTTTACATTCACCAGGGGATTCATCTGAATCTATACAAATGTGTGACTTTAACTGCTGGATGTCCTGTAGGGCTAAGTTAACATTATAACAAGGGGGTTTTGCACCAGCTCAGAGCTAATTTCTTTAAACAGTGGGTATGCCAGCTCCTAATCCCTATAAAAATGCTGTGGATTTACTCCATGCCTTTGTTTTATCAGTGGAGTGCAGTCCATACAACCATCTTCCTCTTATGAAGTATAAGGAGGAAGGGTTTACCTTCCTGGACTGTCAGTTGACTGTCTTAGGACACATCAAGTCCCGATGTGGGAAAAACTCGGAGGAGTTTGGTTGTGGGAAAGAAAACAGTGTTTATGTTTGAGCAAAATAATTTGTGGCAGTAAAAAATGGAAATCAAAGAGTAATTATCAGACGAGCAATAAGTAAAGGTTTTACTGCCTCGAGCGTGGCCATAATGCATCTGGCAGAGGTTAATAGGATTGTTTATCAGTGTCGGTCAGTCTCTGTGAAAAGCTAGGGTCTTTCAACACTTGACTTGAAACAAACTCTACCTACCTTGCCCCTGCCCATCCTCACAAGTAAAAGGACAGAATTAATTTGAGACGTTTTGACCAAAAAAGCGGAGGGGGCTGTGTTTGCGGGTACCTGTTGGAACCAGTGAGACGATAAAACATAATCAAATCAAACATGATCCTCAGATGCTAGAAAAAATCCCAGGTATCCCCTCAAATTCTGAGGAGCTCCTGCATCATTAAGTGTATCCTGAAAGGGAACATCACTGCGGTAAGGAAACAGCTCTGATCGAGACCGCAAGGCCCAGCAAAGAGTGGTTCATTTGTCTGAACATAAAATAAGCAGTGCTCCACCCTGCCTAAAGGCACAAAACACACCGGCGGCAAACTCAGTCCGTCAAAAAATATGCCCTTATTATTTTTAATGTACAACCTCACACCAGAGGTGGCTAGATGTGCATCGGTGCTCCTGGACGCGCCGCCCTGTGGCACTTCACACCACTATCCTATTTCCAGCCTCGCCGCCCCCAGAATTAAATGCATTTCTCCCTCACTCATTCTCTGCTTGTACATATAAACTCTGTAGCAGCTCTTTTTCTCTGCTCCTATGGCAGCTCGAATGGATGAGGAGATTTGTTGAGGTGGAGAAGTATCCCGAGCTAAACAACCCACAATCCTGTCATTATAAAAACAATGGCCAAAAATATATTGCCTGGCAAGTCGTAGCTCTGGAAATCGGCTCTTTAGGTAAGAAAAGTTTAATTAAGGGCTCTCCACACATGGTTTTAAGCTAATACAAAGGTGGAGGAAGTACCAGTCTTTCAGATCTTGCGTAGTCATCTATTGACGAGCTGCAGCGTGACACATCCGGTGTGTGCTAGGTGTGGTACTTGACACGCATCACATGACACACCCCGGCCTCTACAACTCATTTCAACTTTCATGTCAACTGTACAGGTTTTTTTTAAAACTCACCCATTTACTTTTTATTAAGGCCCAAAGATATACCATAGTGTCCTAGCTTCTGAGTCAGATCCACCCCTTGCTCCTCCACAGTTCCAACCTCTCTTCCAAATATGGTCACTTCTGGCTCCAAAAAACCAAGATGGCGATGGCCGAAATGCCTTACACGAGGCTTGGTAGTCCATAAACCAATGGGTGATGTCACAGTAGCTACACTCATTATTTATACAGTCTATGATTGAACTGATAGAAAGGAAAGATATCTACTGTGATTGGTTGTTCATTGTCACATGACATGTGGTGTCCCTTCCTGCCTTCCAAAAGCTGAAATTTGTTAATCTTAAGGGATAGCCATCACACCCTGAAAGACACTTGGGAACACTTGTATGTTGTGACGGCGTGGCTTGAGTGTACCTTCCACACGCTTGCATTGACAACAATGGATTTACAGGGGCAAAAAATGCGGCATGTGTTTGGGCCCTAAGGAGCCCAGCCACCCAGATGACAGCCTTTTACCCCTGTTGAGGATGTGAAGAAAGGTACCGGATACACCAGGCCAGCACTGAGATGCTCGGGAAGAGGCTCCTCAGGCTCCTAGGATCCTAAATGAGGACACTGCCTAACCATGACATGACCACAACCCCTCACTGACCTTCAACAGGTATTTTATTTTATCTTATTTTGCTGAAACTCACCAAACATACGCAGTATTGGTGGCAGAATATGAAACACACATATTCTTTTGGAGGGCAGTAACAATAACATTTTATTTATTTATTTTTTTTACTAAATTTAGAGGACCTGTTGCATCATATTCATTATAAGTTATCCCCGCCTCATGACGGAAGATGTGATGAATGGATTAGACATTCACCAAAGGACAAATGAAAAAGTACAGCTCCAAAATCAAAAAAAAAAAAACAAAAAACAAGCAACATGTTTCTTCCAGTATGTAAGATAATGATTATTTTGTATTTTCTCCTGTCAGATCTCTGCACCTCCTCAGTTAACTTTTTGCTTCTTTTCTTGTCCTTCATTGCTACTGAGGTAGCCTGGCCACCTTTTGACACAAAACATCAAAAGAATGGAAAAACAACCCCATGACTAACACATTAGACTAACACTCATGATGTATTGTAGACCAAAAGAATGACTGCACAGCCCTACACACTCCATCTGAAAACAGAGGCAGAAGAGCTTGGAAGCATTAATTAATTAAGCCCATTCTATTGTAACAAGCTCCTCAATATGTTATTAAAAAGGTTCCAATTACACAACTGAGCTTCAAATCTAATATGTGTGTGTGCACACATGGGTGAGTGCAAACAAAGGTTAAAACATGGTGAATTACAGGAAAATTAAAGGTTTTACTGAGAAACAAGTTGTTAAATGGGAGCATATTTTCACAAGGGCAGACTCATAAATGTGATGCTTTAAAAATAGTATTAAGCCCGAACTTGAATACAAGTTTTTTTTTTAAAATTAATGGCTTTACTGATGGACAATTTTCCATTGAGAGACATGTTCTTTTAGGGTTAGGTTGAACCTGGTTCTTCAGGTGTAGACAGATATTATAAAAGAAAATAAAAAAATAGGCAGCAAAAGTAATAGCTTTACTTACTGAGAAAAAAGTCTCAAGTTTTTAACCATTTGAATACACTTAAAGTATCACTAACCTTCAGCAAAAAGTAGTCAGTCACGTAAGAGAATTGTAGATGACAGCTCTTCAGTGCCTGCTCTGCATGCCACCACCAGCTACATGAATGTGTCTGACTGGAGAGGCTGTTTTTAGACATTCTGCCTCTGCAACAGCTACTGTCATATACGCATCCATGGCGAGTCTTTGGTATTCAGTTATTAAAGTATAGCAATCGTATAGTTGGTAAGATTGCTTTGCAGAAACATTACATTTTTGTATTTAATGAGCTATTCCTGAGAAAGACTTGTTTTTAAGACATTATTGAGTTGTATCTTCTCCTGTAGTTTTGCCACCAAGACGACTGCCTTTGCAATGTGTTTGAAATGATCCTGTAGACATCCATTTCAAAAATTCTTAGAGTTGTAAGGATCTACTTTCAAAAAGCTTGTTATGATGATATGCCATCCTGTTCTTATTCCAAAGTCACCAAATGCCATTGATTTGTTAGTGATTTCAGCGTCAGATGGAAATGCTAAAAGCTACCTTTTCCAGTGGTATAATTCATCACTGGGCAGCGTCAGTTTGTAACGCCTCACATCGTTACATATCTACTTTGGTCATGGATTTTCCACGTCAAATTTGATGTGAAAGGTACCCTGGGTGCATTGGTTGTTGATGTTCTGGGAGGCCATGTCAATTTCAGCCTGTTACATGCATTGTCTGTTTTCAAAATACACTTCTGCTTTCACAGGAAATGTACAGTTTGCATACAGTCTCTGCATCGCAGCCGGTGTAAGCTGAAGTTTGGCTGACCGGCAGACAGTGCGCACACGTCACCAAAACCTCACAGGCAGGTTTCCAGAATATCAGGCACATTAACAATGCAATAAATACCCAAAAACCACTATTCAATGCAACTATCTGCAATCAGCACATAAATGTATTTCTATATCGACTGTCTCGTCACATCTGATGTCAGATCAAAGGGGATTGGCACCATTTGGCACGTTTGGCATGCGTAATGGAAACCCAACCTGATTTGATTAACAAAGTTGCAAACTAATGAGTTCACATCCCTCTCAGCCAACAACAAACAGCCACAGCATCAGATAGGGAGTATATATTCAGCATCTGTCATCTTAGAAAAGTCAAAAGAAAAGAAACAGAGTGAGACTGTGAGAGAGAAAGAGAGAGCGTGCGTGCACGAGAGAAACGCAACATTGATTTACAATTGTGGTGACCTCCTCCCAGGCTACCTTTGCATCATCAGCCCGTGGAGGTCTGCTTGCAGTTCCGTATATTTGGACACTGCGAGCTTGGACCTCCCGGACCAAAACATCAGTTTCCTCCTGGGAGAAGTTTGGCCATCTGACGCTGCTGTTCTCTTCTGCCGTGGCGAATTGAGTAAACTCTCATTACGCCTTCACGCGGCGCATTTAAGGGTGAGGAGAGGGCTCATTTGATTGGTGTGATGTCAATCGGCTGTGTAAAACCCACTCCACGCCTTCTCTCCTCCCTCTTTCCGACTTGCGCAGGTAGGAGGGACAGAGGTGGGAAAGAGGAGTAGCTGCGCCAGCACGCATGACAGGGGCGGACTGGGACTAAAAAACAGCCCTGGACTTTGACTGGACCCAGCCCACAACAACCGGTGCGCATACGGTATGCGCTTCCTTCTTCTTCAATTTTTTTTTTAAATTTATTTTATTTAACCTTTATTTAACCAGATAAAACCAATTGAGATCAAAGTTCTTTTACAATGGTGACCTGGCCAAGAGGCGGAAGCGTTAAACGTCGGAGAGCAACAAATAAAAACAAACACACATATACAAACCACAGTCATAGGAGATGTGATAAAGAGGAAAAAGATTACCATCAACAAGCACAAGGAATGATCACATAAAAAGACAAAAACAATAAAAGACAGCAGCAGACGATCAATGCAAACTAAACACCATGGCAGGAGTAAACAGTGGTCAAAAGCTCAGCAGTATTGTGCTTAAAGCTCTCCAAAGAGACTAGAGGGGCCAACTTGAGTCGCGTTTGGAGGTCATTCCATGACCAAGGGCCAAAATAGGACAGACTCCTACGACCAGCCTCAGTCCGTACTGAGGGCACGATGCAACACAACCAGGTGCTGGATCTGAGGTTGTGGGAGTCTTGAGCCAGGACAAATTTCGATTTAATGTATGCAGGCAAAGTGCCCAACAAGGCCTTATAAATCAAAATATACCAGTGCTGAATCCTGCGCCTGGTGAGTGAGGACCAGCCCACTAGAGTGTACAATGCACAATGGTGAGTCCTAAAAGCAGAATTTGAAATGAATCTCAACACAGCATGATACAGTGGGTCATGTTTTGCCAAGACAGTTGGGCAAGCAAATCTGTACACCATAGTCAAGCTGAGATAAAAATAAGCTCGCTACCAGCCACTTGCGTGAGGGCAAAGAAAAACAGGATTTTAACCTATAAAGAAAACCAACAGTAAACTTAAGTTTCTTTGACAACAAATCAATGTGCTGCTTAAAGTTAAAATTCATGTCCAGCCAGATACCAAGATACTTGTACGTATCAACATACTCAATATTGGCACCGTCAAGAGTTAAAATACACCTAGGATGTTTGGAGAGTACAGTCTTATTTGGTACGAACAGCATAGCCTTTGTCTTGCTCCCATTCAGAAGCAATTTAAAATCGATAAGCACATGCTGCAGTACAACAAAATCAGATTGTAGATTAGAGATTGCAGCACCAAGGGTAGGAGCACAAGAATACAGGATCATATCGTCCGCATACATGTGAAAAGATGAGTGCACTGATTGGGCACATAAATTATTCACATATAACAAAAAAAGTAGCGGTCCCAAAATGGAACCTTGCGGTCTGCCTTTATCCAAAGTGACTGGGTCAGAAACAGTGTCACCTAGCCTGACAAGTTGAGATCGACCAGAAAGGTAGCTCAGAAACCAGTTAATCACACTGGGGCCAAAACCAACATTTGACAAGGACTTCAGCAAGATATAGTGGTCTACTGTGTCGAATGCCTTTGACAGGTCAATAAATAAGGCAACACAGAACCATTTCTTCTCAAGTGCAGACTTAATATCATCAACAACTTTCAAACAGGCAGTCACGGTGCTGTGCTTCGATCTGAAATCAGATTGCATAGGGTTAAGAATATTATGCTGTTCAATAAATGACTTCAGTTGATCAGCAACTAGTGATTCTAGGATTTTAGCTAGAGTACACAGATTTGAAATGGGACAATAATTGTTTAAGTCCGCTGGGTCACCGGCTTTCAATAAAGGAGAGACAAAGGCTTGTTTCCAAATATCGGGTACTGCCTGCGTACAAATCGAAAGATTTAAAATATCAGTGACTGGTTGAGCTAAAACCGGGACTGCAAGTTTTAAAAAATAAGGGTCAAGACCATCCAGCCCTGCAGCCTTTTTCGAGTCAAGAGACAATAAGGCCTGCAATACTTCGGATACCAAAAGCGGCCTGAAGTCAAAAGTAGGTAAGATATTAGCTGGATTAGGGAACACAGCGCCGTGACTCAAGTTACAATTGGGGTTCCGTTCATCAAAAATATGGCTAGCTTTTTTGAAATGTACATTAAAAGCATTAGACATGTCCTTTTTGTCAGAAACAAAGGAATCACTGACCCTCAGTTTTGGAGGAGGGCCAGCAACCCTCTTGTTCTGCAAAGCTTTGACCGTCTTCCAAAACTTAGAATGACTGTTAAAAGAATCAGAGGTCAAAGTCAAGTAATAGTCAGTTTTGGATTTTCTAATAAGTGCTGTACATTGATTTCTGAGGATGCGAAAGAGGAGCCAATCATTAGGAGAGTCTGTCTTTCTAGCAAGAGCCCACTGCCTATTACGGGCAAGTATAGCATCCGCTAGTTCCCTTGAAAACCAAGGGTTTGTCCTGTTTTTTATCCTAATTTTCCTTAACGGGGCGTGCTTGTTAATTACCTTTAAAAGGTTAAAATGAAGGAATTGAGCAGCCTCGTTAATTGTGGGAATCGCTGAAATTAGGTGCCAGCTGACAGCAGCCAAGTCATGCAAAAAGGCTTGTTCTGAGAAATGTCTGAAACACCTCCGAAGAGCAACGATGCCCTTAGTTTTGGGCATCTTGGTGTTCCTAAAACAAGCTATGGCACAGTGGTCACTTAGATCATTAGAAAAAACACCAAGTTAAGTTAAGTTCATGTCATCACAAGTCGACCTAAAGCTGGCAGATTTCTCACTTAGCCAATCCCAATTTAGATCTCCACAAAGAAGCAACTCAGAAGAGGTCAGATTAGACAGCAGGTCTGTTAGACCAGAAACTGAGTCAATTGTTGCTGAAGGGGGCCTATAGCAGCCTATAACCGTAAGTGGAACATTTGCAACAATTATCTGCACAGCAAGAAACTCAAATTGTTTAGGGATCCAGATTGAGTGGAGGACAGTCACTTGAAATTTATCAGACACATACATTAAAATACCCCCTCCCCTACCCTTACGATCTGTTCTAAACACACTGAAGCCATCAATATGAATAACTTGATCAGGGACAGAGGGCTTCAACCAGGTTTCTGAAATAGTGACAATATCAGGTAATGCAGTACAGAACCATGTTTTGAGGATATCCATCTTTGGTACAAGACTCCTAGCATTAAAATGCAAAAAACCCAGTCCTTGCCTAGCGCTAAATTCATCTGGAGTAGATAAATGATGCAGCTCCAGGAGAGGTTCAGGACCAGGGTTTATGTTTACATTACCAGAAACCAACAACAATAACAGGATTAACAACCTGGAGAACGATTTTCTAACATCAGCTTTGTTTTTGAAAGGGGCACTCCTAGAGACAGCCAGCCCCTGGCAACAAAGGAGTCAAGAATCAGACGTGAGTAGGGAAGAGTACCTTTGCAGCCTGAAAGCACATTGTGGGCAAACTCACTCCAGCAGTTGTCCGGTCAGAATAACCAAAAATGTCAGAGTAGTCCCAAGAAGGTGGAGAATATTCAGTGTCATAATGGGTCCTGACCATAAAAGTCAAGACCAGGACGAGTGAAAATGAAGCTTTGGCCAACATGATTCACACCATACACTTGTAGGTAGAGACAGTGATCCAAAAATCCTGTAGGCTAACAGTCAGGTCCCGTGGAGAAAAGCGCAACGAGCAACAGCGCAGAGCGGGTGTAGTGTAAGCTGTCAGCTTCAGCCACTGGCTAGCGGGTTAACAGGCAAGTCCCGAGGAGAAGGGCGATCCGACAACAGCACAGAGCGCTAGCATCAGCTAGCAGGCTAACAAACTGGTCCCGTGGCGGAAGGCACAACCAGCAAGAGCACAGAGCGGGGACGGCAACAGCGTGAACCGATGTCCAGCAGGCTAACTGGCAGGTCCCGCTGAGATAGGTGGATCCAGCAGCGACACTCAGCTGGGATGGCAGCAGCTTCAACCGCTACAGAGCAGCCGTATCATCACCATTGGACCAACGGTGCCAGGGGCTGGCAGGACCAAGTCACACAGAAATCCCAGCCCAGGAGAGAGACCACTGGGGAGGTCAGTCGGATGCTGGTAAACTTACGGCGACATTCCAGGTAGAGGCAGGTAGGCTCGGTGAAGAGGCAGCCAAGCAACACTATGCAATTTAGATGGCAGGGATTTTGCTAAAAGGCGATAAAGCTAGGTAGTGCTGACAGAACCGTCAGCAATAGATAATTATAACGTCAAGAATAAAAGCATAACAAAAGTCCAGGGTGTGCAGTGGTAGTAGTTAAAAACACTCAGAAAGAGACAGACGACCACCCCGACGTGCCGCCATCTTGGAAGTCAGATTGGCGGCTGGCCAGCTCATAGATATCTATGGGCTGGCTGGCATCCAATTTAAAGGCTGCCACCTAGCGGACTGGACGTGGAACAGTAGATTATCAGGGAGAAAAAAGAAAAAAAGAAAAAAAAACAAAAACGGTGATGACTGCATGGCAGCCGCCAGCCGTCCTGGAGTACCGGCCGTTCTGTGATTCTCCAGAACCTCCAGGTGGCCAGTCCGCCCCTGGCGTACGGTGTGCCAAACTTGCAAAATCCGCCTGGCTATACTCAGTTGGCGAAGCGCAGGTGCGCTGCACCTCCGCCTCGACCGGTCTGCGAAACTAGAGACCAATGTGTTTCAGCTGTGGGTCACATAGAGATGGTAAAGGATGCCCTCGCCTTTGCTATGAGATACTAAGGGACGTGACAAATCATTCGTATTTGATGACCTGGTAATGAGAATGGATGTCACAACTCAGCCACTGTATACAGTACAAGCTCCATTCAAATTAAAGTAATCGGTATTAGACACTGATCAACTGTGAATAAGCTCATTATGAGGGCTTGTACAGGGCTTATACTGCGATGCATTAAACCTGTAATGCTGATGTATTTTGAATCCTCCATTACCTCATATTGCATTTATAACTCAGCCAACACATTAGGTTCAATGAGTTTTCAGTACATATATATTAAAATCATGCCAATTAGCAACAGTACACAACACACACATTCACACCCATTTTCTTTAGGATTTTTTTTAATCATCTCTTGTGGCATCAATATAGTATTCATTCATCTTCTAACCGCTTCATCCTTTAAGGGTCACGGGGGGCTGGAGCCTATCCCAGCTGACATTGGGCGAGAGGCAGGGTACACCCTAGACAGGTCGCCAGACTATCGCAGGGCAGACACATAGAGACAAACAACCACTCACGCTCACATTCACACCTAATCTGCATGTCTTTGGACTGTGGGAGGAAGCCGGAGTGCCCGGAGAGAACCCACGCTGACACAGGGAGAACATGCAAACTCTGCACAGAAGGGCTCCCACACCCGGGATCGAACCGGGACAATATAGTATTCTCAGAATAAATAGGATTAATAGTAATAAACACATAAATGGTGAGTTTACCCTGAGTTCAAGTTCTGAATTCAAAGATTCTTCATTATGTTTTTACTTTTATTCCCTGTTTAGAAGTTAAAATCTGTCAAGGCTCTGAGATATCCATTTGAGGTATATAAAATTTCATTTTTGGTTCTCCCAAAGATGAAAAGTTACATTTGATAAATTCACCAGCAACATCTCTTTCAACAACAAGGCATAAATTGCACAGAGGGCTATCTGAAATCATGGCCACATGAATGGCTAGAGACCGAAGGAGAAAAACTGAGAAAATTGTTTTTTTCCATTGATTTGGTGAAGTGTTTTTTCACTTTGTTTGAGTATCAAACTCCCACAGCCAGTGTTTTTGAAGAATGGCTGACAAGAGTCTATAGTAGGCTCCTTCACAGCGCTGGACACAGAACATTCGGCTTTGTAGCCCTGCAAACCCCCCAACCCCACCCCCTTAAAAAACATACATCATTAATATTATTATTACTATTATTATCATTATTACTGTTGTCTTTGAAATTTACTGTCTTTATTATAAACAAGAACAACAGCAAATGAGAAATCAACACAAATAAGCAACTCAGCTAAGAAACAATAATAATGGGGCGTTGTGGCTTAGTGGTAGAGCAGGCACCCCATGTACAAGGCTGTTGCCGCAGTGGCCCCGGTTCAACTCCAGCCTGTGGCCCTTTGCTGCATGTCACTCCCTCTCTCTCTCTCCCCCCCTTTCACACTTGTCTGTCTTATCCATGAAAAGCTAAAAAATGCCCCAAAAAATTAAAAAGAAACAATAATAATAAGCAAATAAAACAATATGGTATGTGCAAATTTAATCTTTTTCTTTATTCTTCTAATTTCTTTTCTTTTTTCTTCTTTTTGTTTTGTTTTGTTTTGTTTATTACTACACCCTGGATTGCTTTAGCCCTCTCTTAATCTAATGCTCTCCACATTCCCTCCACTCCACCTTTTCTCTGATGTTCAGTTTTTTTAGGTTAAATTAATAATGATAATAAATACAAAAAAATCTTTTGCACCACACTGAGGCATCCCCCGTAGTAAGATCCGACATTGCTTCTTCACAACAAACCAGGCCTCACTCTAGAGTCATCAAAATCCGAGGCTTGGGCACTGACTTAAGGCATCAGACACCGCCAAAAGAAACGCTGTCCTTTAATGTTGACATGATATGCAGCCGGTCGCTGTTATAGTTTAACTGTTTAACTTCAGGGGGATATGTGGCAGGAGAAGAAAGAAAGTTAGGGTGGCGAAACTCCAAGTAGGGTGGATGGGAGTGATGGCGGAGGGGTCCCTCAATCACGACTTTCACCCAGGAGCGTCCCGTAAGATTATAAAGCCAAACCCTGTTCTTTTTTCCCCAAACCCAACCACATGTTTTTGATGGCTACAACCAACCATGTGCGTTAGTTGTCACGGAAAATATGTGACATGGTTGGAGTGCAAATGTGCTGTCACAACAGTGTCTGAGGTCACTGTAAACACAACAGTCAGAATGGATTTGAAAGGCGACAGATTCTAATGACAGACTACTGCATTAAAACATCCATAGAAACTGCTCCTACTGCATCATTTACTTCCTTCATCAGTCTGTATGCATTTGTTCCAATCACACATCATTTTACCAAAACATGGTAAGCCCTGTAGGAAGCATCAGGAGTGTTACATTGTACTCCTGTAGTAGCCTACCCACGTTTAAGACCTGGACATTTTGTGCTTAATAACTGTTCTTGCTGAAAATTGGTTGACAGTTTTGTACAAATGACATTCATTAATACAATAAAATATTTATTTTGAATGAGTTTCCCAGTCAGAGTGACCGTCTGGGCTATATATCACTGCAGGACACAGTGAGGACACGGCTTTGCATTCTGTGAGTGTATTTGCTGTTATACAACAATACTCCCTTAAACCCTCCAGAGGATTTTAGAGTACATTAGAACTGATGGAATGGGTGGGTGTACATGATTCACATGTTAATATATAGTACCTCCCTGTATGTGTTTTTTTATAAGTACTATACTTCATTGTACACTTGAAGTGAATCAAATCAACGTTATTTACCCTGACCATCCCAAAAGCACGTCTTAAAGGGTTTTACAAAGCTTTTTTCTAGATTTAACCAATGAGCAAATGGAAAATAAAGCATTATACTGTGTGCATCAAATAAACAAGGAGGAAGAAAAATAAAGCATATGACACAAAGTACAACACAGAAGGACATCACAGGCTTACTTAACCTTTGACTTCTCAGCAGCACCAAAAGTAGGAAAAAACATCCCAAGAATTTCTTCAAAGAAAATACATGGAAGGAATCTTCGTTGTCCAAATTCACAAATGGGTCCCTCACAGCTACATGTGCAATTTGTGCACAATCAAATAAACAATAATATGGACAATTATATATAATGATATAGCAGGCCTACAGTATGGTTTAGAAAGAGCTATGAAAATGCCACAGAAAGATTATCATAACCCCACTGTCTCACAGTTAAGAGGTTGTGCATTTTTAGAATCCGGTCGCATCTTTCATCTTAAAAAACATTTCTTTCTAAGACGAAGACAAAAGAAATGTAAAACAGAGTGGGAGGCAAATACCTGTGCAGAGACAATCATCACAGAGAGGATGAAAGCTGATGCAGTCACTCCATCCCAGGGGTGCTGCAGTTTGTACTGCCTAGACAGATATTCATGTCATCCATTTCCTCTAGTTTTATTCAGTGTCCAGTGCAGCTGATTTCTTGTGCCTACTGGGGCATAAAAATGAAATATAATTGAAAAAATACAATACTGTGTCAAGATGCGAACCCAGTGTTGCAAAGTAGCCAAGTAAGGTTTGTTTATTTGCCTTGATTTGTAATATTTATAGTAAAGTTAGTTTCCCTCCACTGCTTTTATGAACTCGGTATGTTGCTCTGATTTACCTTGAAACCAACCCGATCGCCAGAATAAAGGTTGGCATTGTATGTTTGTGCAAACCAGATATGTTACATTTGTATGTTATTATGTAGCAGATGAAAACATCATGTTTTGGTTTAAAATATTTATGGAACATGGGAGGTGATCTCAACCGCCACTTGAAGTTTCACATTACTACAACCTCCCTATATGGCCAGATATCATGTTCTGGTCTACTCCTTCTGGAACCATCATCATGGCGGAATTGACTGTCCCATGGAGCCTGTCTTTGAGAGAAAGAAGGAACAGTACTCAGAGCCGGCCGCTGAGTCCGCACAAGCAGGCTGCAGGGCGTTCACCTATCCAGTGGAGGTTGGCTGCAGAGGCTATACTGGAACATCCACACAGCGATTCCTGAAGTCTCTCGGGATCACGGGCTCCAAGCTGAGGAAGGCCTTTAAAGATCTGGCTGAGGAGGCAGAACAAGGGAACTTCTGGCTCTGATTCTAAAGAAAGGACAAGGCGTGGGGAAAGTGTGGATCCTATGGCTGACTGCAGGGGGCAGTAGGGAGACGGCCCTGCCACTGCTCCACCACTTAGAGATGTTCTGGACTCAAAGGAGCGAAACAGTGAAAGGTGGCTCCCGGCTGACAACCCTGCAGCCAGCACAATGGCACCGTTGCAGGTGTGTCAGGCAGAAATGCCCAGCAGGTAGATCCACCTGTGCTTACATTTTGGTTTTGGTGCCAAAATGTTTAAAAACCTACTGGTTTCGTTATTTGTTGATCTCAAACAGCGGTCTGCTGCTTGGCAGGCTTCTCGCAAAGGTCCCATGCCATCCACCAGCTCATATACATGTTGTCAGAACACTCATAAGAAACATACAACTGTAACGTATCCATGATTTGCAGAAATGTACAATTTTTTTTCTGACAACTAAACTGTTGAAATATTTGACTACGGATCAGTTTTAGTGTTACAAAAGTCCACCTTCACCTCATTTTGTCCCTTGAAAGGACTCTATATAAAGATGGACAAAGCGTTTCCACCTCCGCCAGTGGCTATCATATTGCAATGATAGGTTCTGTCTGGCCATGTCTGTAACTGACGCCACCCATCTGCATATCATACTGCCATCACAGGTGCTGTCTGGCCATGGCACAAACTGATGCTGCCTGGCGGAGTATTATACTACTGCAAAAGGTGGCTTTTGGCGTCAGTGTCTGATACTGAATTCACTGATTAACTGGCAGTACTTTTACTTTACTTTTTGTGACAAATAAGAAGCCGTCATCATCGGCGCCAAATCGCTCATCAAATCCACCCATAACTTCTCCCTCTCCATCAATGGCTCCACTGTGCTCTCCTCCCCCCATGTCGTTAACCTTGGTGTCATCTTCGACCGGACCCTCTCCTTTGACCAACACATCAAACACATCACCACAACATCGCAAGCCTCCGTCCATCCCTCATCCATCACTTCCAGACTCGACTACTGCAATAGCCTCCTCAACGGTTTATCATCCAAAACACTCAAGATACTTAGATATATCCAGAACTCAGCTGCTCGTCTACTCACACACTCCTGGACCTGTGACCATATCATCCCCGTCCTTCATAACCTCCACTGGCTCCCCATCCCCCAGCGTATCCACTTCAAACTACTTACCATCACTTACCAGCTCTCCACAACCTGACTCCCCCTACCTGTCTGAGCTCCTCCACCGGCACCCCCCCACCAGGACTAACGCATTGGATTGCTGCTCCCACCCTCTGGAACTCACTCCATAAACACATCAGAGACTCCTCCTCACTCTCCACCTTCAAGAAAACTCTCAAAACACATCTGTTCACAACTGCCCACAACCTCTCTGAACTCAGTGTACTTTGCCCTTTCTGGACTATTCGCCTATTTTTTTTTTTTCTTTTTTTGGATTGCTGTTGTTGCTCTTTGTAAAGCGTCTTTGAGTAACCTGAAATGCGCTATATAAATCTAGTGTATTATTATTATTATTAGAGTCTGCGCAGTAAGGATCTCCACGGTATCGAGTTCCCACCTATACACAAGTCCGACCAATACCGAGCAGCGCTATTGATCGCAAACACACCAGTTGGCCCACACAGCTGTCAATTGTGACTTCAAAGTCCATTTTGATAGCATCAAATAACTAGTTAAAACCAAACTTACTAGAAAAATGAACATGAACATATATCAGTTTGATGAGTATATCCAAAATGATGAAAAAACATTGGAAAAAATCTATTTGTCGTGTACTTTGAAGTTTTATCAAATAAGCTCCATGCAGCACTGATTTTCAAAAATTTAAATACATCTCAAAAATACAAAATGAATAAATACATGAATATATAAATAAATTACATAAGTGCTTTTAGCTGAAAATGTATGGAGGGTGCACTGCAGGCATCCATGTAGCCTATATGTGTATTGCTAATGGAAAATAGAAATACCTGGGAACTTGGTTCTACTCTTTCTTTTAGATACACCCTGCTGTGCAAATATAGAACAACATAACATACCTGACAACATGATAAGTAACATGCAGGGAGCATTGCAAATAATCTCCCCAATGGGAATTAAATCAGGAATAAAGAGCCACCAGGGTGCAGGTACACAGAGCAGAATCAAAGCTCTCACAGGCAGCAACAGCAGAAGCAACAGAGGAGGTATGCTTGCACTCATTTAAATAGACCATCATCACCACAGTGGCATGCTGTAACATACCGTGACATGCTGTGACTGACATGCAGTGGCACGTGGTGCCATGGGTGTTGTAACCCAGATGACATATTATCGAATGACTTGTGACTTGAGTGGCCTGTTGGACATGAGTTAGAGAGACACTATGTGAAGATGTCCAAACAGTCAACCAGGACACTTACAGGATAATCAGTACAGTGAAAAAGTTTTAGTTTTTATCAACTAATAACATATTAAATCAAAACTGACTGAACCTAACATAAGATAAGTACCTGTTAAAACAGAAGAAAACGTTTGAAGTGATATGTGATGAATGGGGCATGCAGATTATAGGTTTACATGAGGAATTTTTCTGACGTCGGATAAACAAAATGCTAATTCAATACACTTAGTTTAAATGATGGATTGCTTTTGTCAAACAGTGTCTCTGTGATCTCTGTGTATTACAGACAGAAATCCCGTCTGATGGGTAGATTCAAGGATGGGTTTACAATTTTTATTTCATGAGCATTGACGGCAACAGAAAAACAGTCTGCTGTTAGTCTTTATTCCCCTCTGCAAGCTCCAATAATAGTTTTACTTTTTGTTGTTGGAATTTAGCACCGATTGGACCCAAATGAAGAATATATCAGAATTTCTCATTTACTATATGTATAGTGCCATTTTGTCTGCTGTTTGCTTTTAAAGTAAATTCTGGGACTGGGGCATTTAATCAGTAGAGTTAAATTTGAAGTGCAGGGGGCTGGTGCAGTGGTGCAAACAACATTTTATTACTTTCTATTTAGTTTGCTTTTCTCACATATTCAGTCCTGTATGCTCTGCTGTCATAATATGCTCTTGACTTTTCATTGTATTCACTAATATCTAGAAGAAATGGAGAGGTGAGTTTTGAAGGTCAGGAATCAGGAAGTCAGTGCCATCACAAACACCTACAGATAGTTGAACCAGGTGCCCAATCTCATTGGCTTGTGAGCCTTTAAAAAGGAATGCTGTGCAGTTCAACCATCAAGGTAATGTAGTTTAAGACAAAGTAGAAAAATAGAGAGAAAACATCAGAAAAATCTAAGCAAAAATATTTTTCTCCATCCTGTTATTCATTTTGCAACCTCTTAAATGTATCCTGTGACCTATGCCTGTGACCCTTTAGGGGGTTCCGACCCCTGGTGTGAGAACCATCACAAGTTGCTTTAGTGCTGTAAAATTATGCCATACTTGATGCACCTTAAAATCAACCCAATGAATCGTAGGGTGGGATCAGGTAATGTGGGACATCCAGTAAAAATGTACAAATAAGGTTTTACATTTTGGGATCTTTAGAAATTAGCAGTCAATCACCAAACATGTTAATGCATTGTTACTACAAATGTGTGTTAATTGAAACAATCATTTTGATTGGTCTCAGATTACTAGGAAGGGCAGAGCAAAGATAAAAAATAAAAAAAAAAATTACTGTTCACAGGTAAGTCATGTGGCATGTTGATTATTTCTTTTGGTAATAAGAATACTGCAGCTAAAACAATAAGGACAGGCTGTAACAACAACAATGGTTGTAGGATAATCAAATTATTTTCACAATACAGTTTACTTTTTCATGGGAAATGGTTTTGAGTGAGTATTCGGATTCAGGTAAAATGGGACAAGAAATTAAGCTAATTTGGGACATCTTTCTGAAGTGAAACCAACAGGTTTTCAGGTTACCAGAGGCCTGTGCTACGAAGCCAGTTCAACTTACCCAGGGTATCTTTTAGTTATCTGGCTTGAGTAACCCTGACATTGGCCGTCTGGATAACCGATACTACAAAGCTTGTTATCACCTAGCTCTGGGTTTTCCTATCCAGCCACGAGCGCATTCATGTGAAAGAGGCAGGGGTATTAATTACGAGCGACATCATTAGAACCATGAATGAAGTAGGCTGCTTCACATCATATGTGATGAAACAGTACTGAAAGTGTCTGTGACTGCGTGACAGTAAAATGTGGCATGGGATGTTAACTGTACTCTGTAATCTTATAACAAAAAATGTAGAAACATTAAACATAGTATCCCAGATTTCACTGTCAGCCAAGCCTCAAATTATGTGTAGGTATCACTATATGTAACATTAGTATAGAGTATTTTTGTTATTTAGTTTGATGAAGATGTAACTACTCTGAATATGTCACATAAAACACTTTAAAGTGCTGCCAGACTGTTTCTGCTACTGAAATAAAGGGTGGAGAAGTAGTAAATGACTGATGAGGTCTATCTGCCCCAAATGTTACATTTATTAATAACGGGAGCCAATTAACAGTGTATGGATTATTAATAAAATATTAAATTATTTTCCTAATTCTTATCAGGCAGGTGTCTCGTTATTTTGAGCTGCAGTGATGGAATCAGAGTGTAAAATAGTGGCACTGTCACTGTGGACTAAAATAAACTGCATAATTTCAAATAGTGCTAAAAATATGTGTTTGGTGTTGTAAAAAATCTCTCCGTTTGTTAGAAGCTCTGTTTTAAAACCAGTAGAAATAGAGCTAAAAAGACCTATAACAATATATATAGGCTATTCTTTTTTTACCCAAGACTCTGAAATTTTGTCCATGGATGCTTTTTTCTTCAGTGACCTGATTGATCAGAGGTCAGGTGTTGACAGACTGTGATCCGATACTCTAAACATAACCTGCTCCTGAACAGGTTAGCTGTTCAGCATAAGTTACCACGGTGATTAAGCATGACAAAAAGAGAACCAGCTTTGTATTACTGAAAACCCAGAGATAACCCAGAAGTTACCTCGTTAACTCCAAATACTGCTACGTAGTACAGTGATCTGGTGCCTTAAAATCATGAGGTAAGGTATTAGGTGCCATTCTGTCATATTACAGACATTTTTTGTCACCTAAAAATATAAAGATGATGCAGTGAGTCCATGCCAGCCACACTAGTTAAGCTTTAACCCTCATTATTACACACACCCAAGCACTCATGCATGTCCAATGTAGACAATATAACACCAAGGAAATAAGCAGCAAAAGAACAGGGAAAGCATGGCAAAGTTGGAAAAGTTGGGCAGCCTTTTTTAATGAATAGTTAAGTTACATTAATGATTTGATGAATTAATGACTGAGCTGATAAATGCATTTAACCATATAAAAAATAAAAATGACTGTCCCATTGTAAAGCAACAAGTTGTTGCAACCGTCCCTGAGCTAAGCAGCCATATCAAAATGGGGTCATCCCTATGTTTCCAGGGTTCTATGTTTCCCGGGTTCTATGTTCCCCACTTAACCCTGCAAAAAAGGTTCTATGTTCCCCACTTACACAAAAAGGGTTCTATGTTTCCCGCTCGGTTGCAACCAACTAATGTGAGTAATTTTTTGTTTAATCTTTGTTGTGTGGATTTTTTTTAAAATTTATCACTCACATAATAACTTGTGAATTTAATTTGTAATGTTATGCATTATGCCATTACAGTACAAATCAGAGCTACTGTAGTAGCATTGGGGATCAACGACTCTAAGTTAAATTGATAGTTTATTACATGGCAAAGAAGATGGAAAAACAAACTTCAACATGTCATTATAAGTTAAACATTTATTGCTGGTTGTAATCGAGCTGCTCTCTCTCCTCTGGTCCGTCTTGGTGTCCATCCTATATAGTCCGTCCATTCAGGCTCGTGCACAGATAGACCACCGGTGGTGCTTAAGCACCCGCCCTTTTGCCCTCTGTCTAGGTAAGTGCCCCTTCTTACAAGACATGTTTTTTTGATATTTATATTAATAATTTGATATTTTAGTTTTAAAATTTGGCCCATAGTATCAATTCTTAGTTAAAAAATTTGTTGTATGTCTGACAACTGCATCTGAGTCGAGTCCCTGCCCCTCCCTCTTCAACTTCCCTTGTGGCAGCCGCACGCAAATTGTGCACCCTGCAAAGCAGCATCATGTCCCCGTCTTCCATCGTCATGGACATCCATGTAACAATAGTGTTTGCTCTGAGGCTCAGCACTGTTTGTCACTATTGTGAAGTTAAACTACTATTAAAACATCTCAATACAGTGTTGCCCAGCACTCCTGTACAAAAGTCCAGGCCAGCCTTCACATTAAAGTGGACAAGATTAGCCTGCCTGTTCACCTTCAGTGCAAGTTTCTAATCAATACTTAGACTGGTGCGAGGGTGATTCATCCAGCTATTAAGTGTCTTCTTCCTAAAGCCTTCCCCACTGCCTTCTATCCATCCATCCATTCATCCATCCATCCATCCATCCATCCATCCATCCATCCATCCATCCATCCATCCATTTATTTTCATCATACAGGGCAGGGTTGTGGGAGCAGCAGGCTGAGCAAAGCACCCCAGACATCCCTCTCCCCAGCAATGCTTTCCAGCTCCTCCTGGGGGACCCCAAGGTGTTCCCAGAACAGATGAGATATGTAATCCCTCCAGGGTGTTCTGGGTCTCCCCTGGGACCTCCGACCAGTGGAATGTGCCCAGGACACCTCCAGCGGGAGGCTCCCAGGAGGAATCCTAGTCAGATGCCCTAAACCACCTCAACTGATCCCTTTCGACGCGAAGGAGCAGCTGCTCTACTCCGAGCTCCCTCCGGATGACCGAGCTCCTCACCCTCTCTCTAAGGCTGTGCCCAGCCATCTCATTCTTTCTGTCACTATCCAGAGCTCATGACCATAGGTGAGGGTTGGGACGTAGATGGACCAGTAAATCGAAAGCTTTGCCTTACAGCTCAGCTCCTTCTTCACCACGGTGGACTGGCGCAGTGCCTGCATCACTGCAGAAGCCACACCGACCCGCCGATCCATCTCACGCTCCATTCTACCCTCACTCATCAACAAGACCCCAAGATACTTGAACTCCTTCACTTGAGGCAGTAACTGCCTTCTTACTAGCACCCTTAGTGGCTTGAACATAAGAATACTAGAGAGATCACTTCAAAAATGTAACAGTTGTTGTGGTTGCTGGAAATTATTTAAGCTGCAAGTATACTTTTGCTGCTAGGGAAATGTTAATTTCTGAGTCTAGACCAACCAGTAAGAGCCTTTGTCTATGGACCTGACTTAGCTGCACACAAGCTGTAAGATTTTACATCACTGAGGAGAGGCCAGGGGATATTTTTAAGAAACCCTTAAATCAGATTTAATAAGCACAGAAAACTTCTACTTTAACTGCAGATGAGTTACTTTATTTTAAGTATGCAGAAGCTTACAGCGGTAAAACAGAAATATTAATCAAAACAGTAATAAATGCAATCAATACAGAGTTATTTCAAAATCAATCAATCAATTCTTTCCCTATCCCTACCCTATTGCTCTTTTACTCAAGACTTCCTCGGATTCTGTTGAATAAGACTAGAAGGAAAAAGGCAACGTTAACAGCAACTCTCGTAGGGGACTGAGTGCGAACAGGATGAGCTTCAGCACTCGTTCGTCCCATCTCCTCCTTTCATGTTCGATTTAAGTCATGGCTGCTGCAAGATTGTTCGGCTCCGATGAATTCGTTTTCAGATGAAAGTCTTCGTTCAGCTTCGGTCCTCATTCAGAGTGTCAAAGTGTCCCCCAGCAATCGATATGGAATCCGCACTTCTCTAAAACATTGGGTTTTTATACCTTTTTTTACCATCCCTACATGGACATCCTTCACCAAATCTCCTGCTTTACTGCCCCTAAATGGACATCCTTCATTAGATCATTGGAAAGCACAAGGCTAGCATGAGGAGAGTCACAGATGGCGTGATCACCTTTGCGATGAAAAACAAATGCTACGTGACCAAAACTATGAAAGTTCATACCCCCCAGCGACCCTTGTCATGAACCGATGTTTTTGCTGAGCTTTGCTAATCTGTCAATCAAACCATTTACCTTCATTCATGTACTCCCCATTTTCTCCAGCCATCTGTGTCTACTCAGCAGTCTCGGTACTTTACACCGATCCTTTCATTTCCCTATTTATCCATTACATACACAAATGTTATTAGTTACATTTGCACACAATAAACTTTATACTCATCATAAAGTTCACTCTTAAACATTTCTGTATAAAATCAATAAAAGGTCAATAGTTATCAAACTTTACTTGATTAAATGCATTCATGACATTACCAATACAATCATGATATAAATCACACACATTTCTACTCATAGATACTGAATCCTGGTTCCTTCATTCCTTTTTCTCTTATGAGGGCTTTGAGGCCTCCTGTAAGGCCTCCTGTGTTTCTCATTGACGCCCGTTTTTCGTGCCACTTCGACAACAGCCAGTCTAATTTAGGCAATAACCCACCATTAAGTTTAAGAACAAGTAAGCTAGCCTGGCGTAAAACTACACTCTTGAACTCTGTGTCCAGGTTTGTGTTCACCAGCTGTCCAGTGCGAGCAGAGACAGATGCCAAAGTCCGCAACTCAACCTGAAATAAAGTTCATGTCTCCCACGCCGCATCTCTGATAATTAACGTAAGCAAAAATGAAATGCTGTTTAGGGCTGCACTGCGTAAAGAGCGCAGAGGAGAAGAGGAGGAGGCAGGGCGGTATGTTTCTGTTCTCTGGGTTTCTTATACAATATTTAAAGCTTTTTTAGAAGATAACTAAAAAGGATGAGAAGAGAATGAGGAGAAGAGAAGAACAAAGTGAGAAGAGGAGAGCAAAGGAAAGGATTGAAAAATAAAGTGAGGAGAGGAGAATGCAATTAGCCTGGCCTGATTGTTGCAGCTGAACACAGGCCTCTGGGTAGATTGGCTGGTTTATCATTTTATTAATTCAGAGAACAGCATTTTTCAATTCTGTGTACAGATTTGTTGACAGTGAATGGTTATTTACTTTATAGAGCACTAAAGTGTGCACAGTGTGGCATTGTTTTCTTTGTTGTTGCCTGTTATAAATAAATGATAATTGGAGAAAGTGAATGTGTATGTGTAGCAGCTGCTAGGTGCATATAGTGTAGATATTTAGACACTTCATAAGAATGCTAAACAAACACTTACCTTGCTCATTGCTGTGCACAAATGTTTTGTATGTACCTAGGCCTCAAGCTCAAGAAACCCTCTGGTGCTGGCAAACAGAAACCTGCTGGCAGGAGGCACTTTGCGTGCACACTTTTTTTCACACCTTCCCTGTAAAATGTCTGTGCATGATGAGATAAATTGCTTTTTGAGTGACCATTGGTTGTATTGTGCATTGTGGGGTACTTTGAGTCCACTATATAGTGTATAATAAGTTATAATTATACAATGAGACATAGTACACTATGGCGAACTCACTGTAGTGGACTATATAGTACAGCCTATGAGTAACAGGGAAAATTTCAAAAAGTGTTGCTGCTGTCCCCAGTCTCCCCCATTTTACTTGGCAACATATTTTCTGTGTAGAAATACTGCAGAGAACCATAACAAGCTCTAAAAGTAACACTCAGAGTGGTCTTCAGAATTTCAGGTGAGTTTGTTACCTGACGTCACTCACCCTGTCACTGCTGGAAACTTCAAACTATGACAAATCCTGAAGTGAAGCTCACATCAACATCCCAACTCACGTCGAAATTGCCCTTTTTGTCTCGCTCTCTGGCTTTTTATTTTTGCTTTAATTCGCCTGATACCTTTAATTAAAATTAAAAAGCACCTGTTAAAAGGTGCTGGTTTTCATTTGTAAAATCTTAGCGGTCTGCAGACGGCAGCGCCTCCGCAAGAAGTCGCCGCTAATAGCTACTTGAAGCTAACTACAAACAACCGGGTCAGGACAGGAAGTTGGTCGGGTTTCTCTTCAAATTAAAAGTGCCATCGCTCCTCTCGTACCGCAGGAATTTCTGAGCACCAGTACGTGTCTTTTACTTGAAAAAACAAACCGGAAGTGGTGGTTTGTTATTACCGCTAGCTTCCCTCTAGCACCGCTGCCAATAACCTCGCAGTTGAAGGAGGGACTTTGTTGAGCGCTGCGTTGGTGGATGCTTTACAGTCAGACAGGAGAACCGGGGACTTGAAGAAAAGCACTTTTCGGGATTTTCAGAGACTCACAGGCTATTTTTCTCAGACGGCATCACACGGCAGACAAACAGCAGATCGATAAACATGAAGAATCCTCTGTACTGGGCTATGCTGGTCGGGATGACCGTCCTGCTGATGGAGCAAGGTAAGTGATGGATTTTGTCATCCTTGGAGCACTTGTTATCGCCATCTCCGACTCTGGGACTGTTTGTCAATTTATGAAGTCCCCTATGCATGTCGGGGCCAGTCTTTGCGCTTATTTGACACCAAGATGCTTGTCATGTAAGCCGCAGCTTAAATTAAGCGATTAGTGAAGTGCAGTTTGGTGCCAGTGGCTTGACTCTCTAAGTGTCCAAGGAGTTGATCTGAATGTATTTTTACACCACTTATATTAGGCTGCAGCCTTTTCCCTGAAAGTTTAATCCTGCCGAGGTTATTCTCAGCCGTATTAGTTCTGCTTTGGTTGTCCGTTTTTCTTTGCAACTGGAATATAAATAATAAAATGGCGCTAATATGCTGTCCGTCATGTTGGCTGTGTAGCGTTCAGTCACACTGCTCTTTATTTTAATGAACCTGCAATTAAAACTGAGCGGCTGTCCTTTTTGCGCGTGTGGCTCCTGCTGCCCGCGGATCATCTTGACGCATGGTAAATCTCACAGACGGGAGGTCTTTGCTGCAAAGTTGATTAAGTAGGCTATTAGGCTAGTTCTTAATCCACATTGACTGCGTGCTCAGGTCATCCAAGTTAAGCCATGTATTCTCCGGGCAGGCAAGAGGGCTTTGCTGCTAGAAAGGAGTCTTTCTGACCTTGTTTACACCTGACATCAAAAATTCAATCGAAGAAGGAGATTGTGGCTTGATAGAGGTGCGTAAAAACATGCAGATAAAGGCCACCTGGAAATGAAAAATATGAGCCCTAATCATCCTAGTGTTTGTTGCCTACTTACCTGTATTCTTCTTCAAGCTCCATCACCAGTCTACAGTAAGACACACACTCAAGGAAAAATAAAAAGCCCTCCTTGTCATTTGATAATGACCCTTAAAGTTAAATAAATTTTTGGATAGACAAATAAATGAAGTGCATGAATCAGTGGAGGTAGGAAGGAAGCAAAGGCCCTTTTTTCTCATCAGCTCTCCAAACCACACTGTTTTATTTGACCAGCAGCCCGTCTGCTCTTTATAGACGTGTCTTTGATTGGACAAAATGCTGCCCTCCAGAACCAAAGTCCTAGTATGTCCTGCACAGATCAAGCAGCTAGAATATTCTTGCACAAAGTGTTGAAATAATGATGCATATTTAAAAATATCAACGTAGAAAGTACCGATAAGGTCACAGGTTGACATCCTTGATAATGTTTGTTAAATGCCGACTTCACGATTCTGCTTTTGACCAACAGATTTAAAGCGTTTTATTCCTCTTATCAAACAGCCTCTTCAGCTGTACTGTGTGAGGGTTGCACTGAGTATCATGGGCAACTGCTACACGGAAACTCTGATGTTATGTGGCACACAGTTTTAGCATATAAAGCTCTGAAAAAACTGGGGCGCAGACTCTTTGCACTTTTCAACCTAATTATGTATTTTAGATGTGTCAGTGGTAAGAAAAAGATGGAATTAATCAAGTGGCTCACTCTGTGTGGTTTAGTAGACCAGAGAGAGCTTGTTTTAACCCCTACCTAATGAAATCCAGCACATAATGTCACTGTTAATAGCATATATCATTACTTATGTCACAGAGTGGTTAAGTCATTATTTTGCAGGCAAGGAATGGTGTCAAGTGCAAGGAAACCTCTGCAGACAACATTTTGAGAAATACACATATTCCCGGTGAAACAGGCAGCCGGGGACAGAGCGTTTTGTTTTGTGTCACATTGCCGTGCTATTAAAAATGTCTGCTTTTCTATCTGTATTAAACACCTGGAAAAAAATGTCCCTACCCCCCATTTCAAGTCCAATCCATTCTCCAGACGGCACCGAAATTTTGCTGTAGTCATTTGCATATCAGCAGATCTCTTGCAGAATCAGAGATGTGTTAGATTAGATTAGATGAAACTTAAATGCTTCCCATGGGGAAATTGGGTCATTGCAGCAACAGAATAGGGCACAGATAAGGACGAGGCAAATATAGAGCATTTTTGATAAAATAACAAATAAACAGAGCAAAAGAAAATGTAGAGGATAATGAAGAAATAAAGACAGGCAGATTTACAGGTGGGCAGAGGTATGCAAGGTATACACGAAAGCCTCACTACCTCTCACAGCACAAAGCTATATTTCACATTTAAGGTTGTTTGGACAGCATTTTACAGAACCTGCATCCAGCATTGAATTTGCTCATCAAATCAGAATCCTTATACATGTATATCCCTTATTGAGCCAAACCAGGTTTAGTTTTCAACGGTTGCAAATACTTTTAACTTATGTTATAAATAAAAAATACTCAAAGATTGGATTGAGAGCTGTAATCACTTCTTTTTGGCTGAGATGGCAGAAACATTAGTAGTCTTTAGAGGTGGCCTAATTCAGTTGAGACAATTCATCTGGTTCCTTTGGCAAACAAACAATCTTTGGCTGAGTACAGACAGCAGTTTGCAGGGAGTGCATTAATCAGACAACATCAACAACAAAAACAAAACAAAACAAACAGCAAAAAAGTGATATTTTGGCCTTTAGGCATATTAATTACAGAATTAACGTTATTTGCGCTGGATGCACCCATTGTGAAATTCCGAAACTGATACTGGTCTTTTAAAAAACAATTGGCCTATAGCCAATGCAGATGTTTTTTTTTCTTGTTTATTTTTTGTCTTTGTTGTTATTTATTCCCCCTTTGTGCCAGGGAAACAAAGAAGGCTTCATTAAAAAAAACGCCTGGACTGTTTTAAAGTCAAGCAGTCCTTCATCGCACTACCTTTCAATGAGCACAAATTCAACACACAAATTTATGGTATGACCTTTATTATAACATTTATTTCACATGAAACATCTTTTTTTTATTTTCAAGTAACTGCTTCAGAGCCTTTCTACTGGGGCTGTAATCAAGGAAAAGCTTGGTTGACTGAAATTCTACCTTCTCTTCAACCAATGGGTTGGTCAATGGGGAAAAAAATTCTGCACACTGAGTGCACTCTATCTGGTAGCATTGTGTGTCCACCAAAGCATTTGCCCAGAGCAAGTAAACTCAAGTGAAAAATAAAATAAAAATATCTAAAACTTAACTGCGCACTGTGAGGCATTTCCAGCTGAACTTCGTGCACGACTCTGCCTCACCACTAAGTGCTGAACACTGATGTGAAAAATCTGACATAACAGTAGTTTAAGTAGTTAAAATTGTCATATACGACATAAGGTTACTAACCCAATGTATCTCGGTAATGCTGTATGCAAGAGAGACTTACTATTTTTAGCCCAGTAGCTAACAATAGCCATCCTGCTGCTTTAACAAGGGCCTTGTTGTGATTGTATACCTTTCAGAAGCTTTGTAATCCAGCCTTGAACTGCAGTGTGTCTTTGGAGACTTAGTAAAATACATCCATGAAGATAAATGTTTAACTTTGGGTAAAATGCTGCGCTCATCGATGTCACCAGCTGTCCAATCACAGTAGAGAAGGGGTAGGACAAATACTAAAAAGGCCCAGTAGTCACATAATACATCAAGTCCTGAACAACAACAACTGCTATCATATCAAAATTCCCTCTAGTAATATCGACAAATTTCTCATTCAAACAGCTGTGCTTATTCAAATGTCTCAACAAGAATATATTTTGCAAGATTACATTTGAACACATCACGAGAATGTTATAATTTACCTTCATCCAAGACTCCTAATTACTGAATAGAGCTTGAACACTACATAATGCAACCTTTGTCAGTTGTTAGCTCCGGCCACTGGCTGCTAACAGCTGACATTAAGTCGCTCTCCTCCTGCTGATTTCGTCACAGATTTGTTGTTCACAATGTAGCATTATCAGAAAAACAATAGGGTGCATCCTCTGATGTGGCAATAGTGAGTTTACCTTGTCTTTTCATTCCGAAGGTGTCCCGGGTAAGATCTCTGTCTGTCCCTAAGACATTTTCTATTGAACCCTGAACGACAGCACGCCATTAATCTCAAGCCCTGCTTTTTAGCCTGCACAAATTGATGTGACACAACAGAAAAACATCTGTCACCAAATATTGGCTGATACTGATATTTGGCCAATAAATCAGTGCATCTCTGTTTAGCACTGATGTTTGGAGAAAGTGTAGGTAAGCGGTGGTTTGGCCTTGGAACTCTGGTTCCAGGTAATTTTCAATACAGGAAACTGATCTTAAATGGAATAACCAAACATTATCATGTTCCAAAATTAACGTTTCCTGTATAGTACTGTAAGTTATTATTATGACCACTTCAAACCCCTTTATATCAATATGGGTTTAGCTGCCAAGTGTGCTGTCATCATTGTTTTCACATGCTGGACTGAAAATCTATTTTTAAAGTAGAAGGTGTCTGTTATAGAAGCTCCTGTCATGGTCTGATCTGGTTATAATCTCAGATAGAAGCAGATTTTGCACATCCTGTCTGTTCATGAGAGAAATAATGATATTTTGGCACACATACAGATGTGTGGAAAAATATGCAGAGGACCCCACTGGTCAGAACTGAGGTGGATGTAGAGAGCAGGGCAGATCACAGGAGCAGAGAAAAACATGCGATTGATAGAGACAGTAAGAGGTGCCTGGGCTGAAGCGCTCGACTAGTTGGCTGGCTGAGGCTGGAGCCACTGTGGCAGGAAACACTGTACATCTGGATGGCAGTCGACACGAATAAGTACTTGAAGCGCTTCTCAGTGCACCTCGAGGGGATGAGCCGCAGGCTAAAATTGCTGTGGGGCTGTGTCAGCTCACTGGAGGGCGGGAGGCTTTGTCCAAAATGAAGATCAGTTCAGTTTCCTGTTGACGTGTTTTGCGCTATAGTTCTTTTTTCTTTCTTTTTTATTATATAACATTAATTTCCAGGACACAATCAGCATCATACAGCATAGTGTCATGCTGTCCATTGGCTTTTTCATGTGCAAGGAGAAAATATGTGTGAATATGTCAAGGTCAGCTTCCCAGTGCCTCTCACTGAATGCAGTCTTGCATCATTTTGACCATATTAAATGTTTGGCACTGGCAGTTGTATGCATCCACCATGACAAAATTGACACACTTGAATCACACATGAAAAACGCAGTAGTACAGAGTGTGTGCCTGGAATGAGCCGTACAGATCTTTTCTTGTTTTCTATAAGGTGAGGCAGTAGAGTTCACACAGCTCAAACAAAGAGTGCCTCCTGCTTTTCTGCAGCTGGTCGCACCGTTTCTGTCTGTGCATTGAATATGCAAGTAGCTCTCAGAATGTTTCCGGAAACCAGGAAGAATCTGAACCCCAACAGTTGATCATCCTCCGCGAAAACCGAATGAACAAACTCCATGTGAGGAGTAGGTGGGAAGCAATCAAATACTGACATCAGTGGGTGTTGTGGTTTTTCGCAAGGAGGAAAAGAACTTGCAAACAAAAAAGGAAAAAGCAAACAGCAACAACAAAAAAAAAACAGCCAAACATCCCAAAACCAAACTGCTCCAAAAGACGCAGCACATGTTCTTTTCGTAACAAAGAAAACAAGAGTGATTCTTTCTGGAGTATTAATCCAGCTTAAGATAAACACTGGTAATGAGGCAGCCTCATTGTCTAAGCGGGCTTCCTCCCTCCCTCTTTCTCTGTATGTGGGAGAAGACAGTGCTGGCTGTGTTGCCAGGATGCAGCACAAACTCTTGTGGTTTTTTTGGCTGAGACCCTTGCAGGCCTGTGTATTGTGCCCTTGTCCTTCCTTCATCAGCCCGTGTCAGCCAAAGACGAGAATTATTGCCGGTTAGATCGAAATTTGGAGCAACAGCTGTTATTGGATGACCAGCTAAGAGAGCATTGATGGATAGGGGTGGTGGTGCGGGAGCCATGGTGTGCTCGCTGTATGCAGCCTTTTGTTAAAGACATTGAGATCATTGTTGATGGCTCGAGTGTGTTCTCTTCTTATCGCGGGGCTACAGCTACTCAGTAGGGATCTCAAGGCAAAAGGGGCAGAGCTGTTGCTGTAAATAAATGTCTTTGTCCGTCTCCCGGTGCTCAGTCCACATAAAGCCTCGGAGCAGAATGTACAGGCAGAGAAGGCAGATGGCCGACAATGGCAGGTAGATATCGCCACCTGTGTATAGTGGCGTGATATCAAAACGTGATAAATGAAAGTCATGTAAATTGGCCATGAGATGCCATTAAAGACAGCCTCTCAGCTGGAAAGCACAAGTTCACCCCGAGACACTCCTGCACCAAGATGTATTGATGTTTCTATCTGAACATGAAGCACTGGTATGTGTCTTTCTGATGCACTTTCACTGAACCTGCCTGTCGACCTTTACTCTAGATAGTCATTTACTACACTTCCAGAATCCCCCCCAAGGACCAGAATGAATCTGTTGCACACAGCTGTTAGGTACAGGCTTTCACTTAAAAAAAAGTATGAATGACTGACAATTAAGTACATGATTGCTTTATTTTAATTTAAATGCAGTGTAGGTAGTCTATAACCCCTAATTACGCTGCACAAAAGACCTTCTGTTAGTTCACACAATGGCAACCTGTAGCTCCAGAACCACATGTGGCTCTTTAACCCTCTCCATACACACTCCCTGTGGGTATGAAGAAAAAAAATAAATAAATAAAAAAAATATATATATATATACAGTACAGGCCAAAAGTTTGGACACACCTTCTCATTCAATGCATTTTCTTTATTTTCATGACTATTTACATTGTAGATTCTCACTGAAGGCATCAAAACTATGAATGAACACATGTGGAGTTATGTACTTAACAAAAAAAGGTGAAATAACTGAAAACATGTTTTATATTCTAGTTTCTTCAAAATAGCCACCCTTTGCTCTGATTACTGCTTTGCACACTCTTGGCATTCTCTCCATGAGCTTCAAGAGGTAGTCACCTGAAATGGTTTCCACTTCACAGGTGTGCCTTATCAGGGTTAATTAGTGGAATTTCTTGCTTTATCAATGGGGTTGGGACCATCAGTTGTGTTGTGCAGAAGTCAGGTTAATACACAGCCGACAGCCCTATTGGACAACTGTTAAAATTCATATTATGGCAAGAACCAGTCAGCTAACTAAAGAAAAACAAGTGGCCATCATTACTTTAAGAAATGAAGGTCAGTCAGTCCGGAAAATTGCAAAAACTTTAAATGTGTCCCCAAGTGGAGTCGCAAAAACCATCAAGCGCTACAACGAAACTGGCACACATGAGGACCGACCCAGGAAAGGAAGACCAAGAGTCACCTCTGCTTCTGAGGATAAGTTCATCCGAGTCACCAGCCTCAGAAATCGCAAGTTAACAGCAGCTCAGATCAGAGACCAGATGAATGCCACACAGAGTTCTAGCAGCAGACCCATCTCTAGAACAACTGTTAAGAGGAGACTGCGCCAATCAGGCCTTCATGGTCAAATAGCTGCTAGGAAACCACTGCTAAGGAGAGGCAACAAGCAGAAGAGATTTGTTTGGGCCAAGAAACACAAGGAATGGACATTAGACCAGTGGAAATCTGTGCTTTGGTCTGATGAGTCCAAATCTGAGATCTTTGGTTCCAACCGCCGTGTCTTTGTGAGACGCAGAAAAGGTGAACGGATGGATTCCACATGCCTGGTTCCCACTGTGAAGCATGGCGGAGGAGGTGTGATGGTGTGGGGGTGTTTTGCTGGTGACACTGTTGGGGATTTATTCAAAACTGAAGGCACACTGAACCAGCATGGCTACCACAGCATCCTGCAGCGACATGCCATCCCATCCAGTTTGCGTTTAGTTGGATGATCATTTATTTTTCAACAGGACAATGACCCCAAACACACCTCCAGGCTGTGTAAGGGCTATTTGACCAAGAAGGAGAGTGATGGAGTGCTGCGGCAGATGACCTGGCCTCCACAGTCACCGGACCTGAACCCAATCGAGATGGTTTGGGGTGAGCTGGACCGCAGAGCGAAGGCAAAGGGGCCAACAAGTGCTAAACACCTCTGGGAACTCCTTCAAGACTGTTGGAAAACCATTTCAGGTGACTACCTCTTGAAGCTCATGGAGAGAATGCCAAGAGTGTGCAAAGCAGTAATCAGAGCAAAGGGTGGCTATTTTGAAGAAACTAGAATATAAAACATGTTTTCAGTTATTTCACCTTTTTTTGTTAAGTACATAACTCCACATGTGTTCATTCATAGTTTTGATGCCTTCAGTGAGAATCTACAATGTAAATAGTCATGAAAATAAAGAAAATGCATTGAATGAGAAGGTGTGTCCAAACTTTTGGCCTGTACTGTATATATATATATATATATATATATATATATATATATATATATATATATATATATTAATAAATGGTAAAGAAAACTGTTTTTTTTTTGACATTTTAATTTATCATTGTTGTAGGCATGGTCATTTGTATCTATTAGTAATGTTGGTAGGTTATTTAGACTTAATAGGCTGTGCTACCATCATTATAAGGCTCAAATATGTTTGACAGATTTTTTTTGGGTCAATAGTGGCTCTTTTGATAATAAAGGTTGCTGACCCCTGGTTTAGGCCAGTCTCTGAACCCATCAGGTATCGGTCTGATGACAATTTAGCTTCTGGGTGCAACAGCCAATATTTTGGGAGTTCCAGTGTAGCCAGCATATATAACGGATATTTAGGCCAAGACTTTCTCTTCCTTGCGCTGGTCTATAAACAGCATGTCACTGTCCCAAATTAAGTTTTTGACGCACTGGCCAAGGTAGTTGAATAAAATTCACAGGCCAGTCATTTATTTTACAGGCCAATAATAATAAATCCCCTTTTGTTTCACATTTGCATGTGTTTAATTACATGACATTGATATAATAAGGTGTTATGTTGAATACAAACTTGAAGAGGTCAGAGCAAAATTTGGAGAAAGATTATTTTAATGTAGGCCCTCAGCATGTGCATAAGATTCCTCAGGTCTAGGGCTTTTATTGTGAAAGGTTAGCACGGAAGAATTAGTGAAACTGTAATGCGCTGCTGTTGGCAATTTTGGAGGCAATAAAGAGTTTGGTTTGGTTTGGTTTGTTCAGACTACGGATCCTCTGTGTTATTATTCTTGTGTTATTACTAGGGATGCACAATAATATCAGCACGTCATTGGTATCAGCCAGTATTGGCTTTAAAATGAACCATCATAATCAGCAAACATGCTTTAACTTATTTTGCTTATCGGCCAAATAAGTTATGTATCGGCATATGGGATATCGGCAAAAAATCCAGTATCGTGCATTCCTAGCTAGGCTTGTGCTGGTTTCTGGTTTAACCGGTTAGGTCCGGTTTAAGAGCTCCACCCGGTTTAATTCACGTCAACCGGATAAACTGGAGGAGAAAAAAAAAAAAGACAAAAAAAAAAGCTTTTCACATCGGTGGTGTGTCAAGGGACTATGTTCAACTTATCTTGCATTGTAACATGCATTATGACAACTTAATAAGGTTTATGTATGTTTATAAATGAAGTGGAGGAGCCTTCAAGTGTCCGCTCAGCTGTCTGCTGCTGCTGCGAGAGATCAAATTTCATTGGGGGCGGGGAAAAGTGCGAGGGAGTCAGCAGTCATTCAGCTTGTTGCCCTAGTAACCCTTGCCCTAGTTTCCACTGAAGAAGTTCCTGGTACTATTTGGGGGGCTGGAACTACTACAGGAACGTCCTCTCGCTTGGCCCTCTCAACCGCCGTGTCTCCACTGAGAGAGCGGAGTCGGAGGAAGGTTCCTTGGTGTCCTTATGCCTCTTCTTCATCTTGTGTAACCTTGTGTGTATTGGCGGTTAATACAGCATTACCGCCACCTAGTGGATTGGAAGCGCATTACACCTACAATGGGCTTTTATTGGGAAAAATAGCTCAGATGCAACTCCTAGTGGTAAAATTAGGTATATAATTCGATATATTGGTTCGGTTAGATATTTGGCTTTAAATCAATAGCTATTACTATCACTATGATAGTTTAGTGCAGTAGCTGATTTCCTGTAGTGCTTGAGAAGGTCAGTTTTGCTGCATTGTTTAGATGGCCATAAAAAGACATCTGTATTGTCTGTATGGATGTAGAACTGTTACCCTACCATACAGTTACAGCTTTATTTAGAAATATAAATACAGCATGCACAACCAATTGCAATGAAGTGAACCCGTGATTTTTGGGGCCCCTGGGTCCAGGGGTGGTTGCCTGCTATGCCCAGTTGATGATCCAGCCTTTACCCCAGTTGAAATGTTCTGAGGACAGTGACAGCTGAGTGCAGGGCCCAGTCTGTGTGATGGATCTGAGTGATGCTTCAGTGACACTGCTGATGGTTGTCTTTAGTGGGAACTGGGGACAAGTCAGTGGTATTTTACAAAGTTGGAAAAAAATGTTACAGGGCAAGTGCTCTTACACTATGTGACTCTTGAATTCAGATAGGCAACTAAAGATCCCATATTTTATGTTTTCTTACCAACAAATGGTCAACTTTTGAATAAAAAGTGAGAGCCGTGTTATGTAGGTAGACAGAACAATAGAAATACAACCTCTCCCATGGCTGCATTGCATTCTGGTCTATTGAGTCTGCTGTTACAGGTAAAATTGGTATTTTTGCTTCTTCTATAGGCGTTGAAAATATCTGGATGTGACATCCATGAAATAAGAAAAACACAGACCCAAGCAACAAAATATAAGATTGATCACCAAGTGCTGTTTATATGTTTTCTTTTCCCTATTGTTGTTCCACAGCTTGAGTCAAGAGGTTGCCTTGAATATGAAACTTTTTTTCCATTAAACTTCATGGTGCTGCCCTTTTCAATAGAATATTAAGGAAATTAGAACCATTATGAGATGATGAGTGTCTGTAACTGACAATTGGTACTCCACAGATGTGAAATTGCCACTTTGCCTGTTTCATGGAAACAACAAGAGGCCCTGTTTGTTTTCTGAAAAGGCAAATTTCAAATTAGATGTAATTGTTATCCAGTTGTCTTTTTCAATTCTGTGGTGGGAAGCAATTTCCATGTTGCATTCTATTTCTGTATTCAGTATTGCCTTTTTATTTGTGTGTGTGTGTGTGTGTGTGTGTGTGTGTGTGTGTGTAATTTTTCACAGACTCATATCATAAATGAGTCATTTGTGGGTTGTAGAAAGTTTGTTGTAAGAGTTTAATGGAAGCCTGATTGATTTACTCACACTCAGTTTGGGTCAACAATCAATTTGCTGCACTGGAATTTCACTGAAGGCTTTCAATACTGAGGCTGCATTGTGTAAGGCATTGACAATTCAGCAAAGAAAGAAGGAAAACAACAAATCTCAGGAGAGGCTGAGAGAAAAAGAGAAAAACATATTTCTTGAATATAATTAGATTATTACTGTACTGGTACTGTATGACATTCCTAATGTATAACATGACAAGAGGCCGATGGGGAGACAGAAACAGACAGATACACTGACTTTCTCCAAGGGGAAACCTCTGAAATGTTGATATTTGAAATGCAGATAAACATTGCCAGGTAAATCTGTCATGGGCAGAAAGTGCAAGCAGAATCATTTTTTTTTCTTTTTTTGTTTATTTTTCATACTGCAGGTGATGGAAATGTGCTGAATAAAGTAGTTAGTTTGCACATGGCTTCGCTTTCACTTCCTGGCTATCAAATAATGCTCTGTCATCACACAGTAGCAATACCTTCAGTTGCACAAACGTAAAGAGCTAAGCTTATTGAGAAGCTTTCCTCCCCCACGTAGTTTGCCAAGACCCAGTGAAGTGGTCATGTGACTTGGTGGCCATCAGGGACCTTGCCAGGGAGGGCTGATTAATAAGCAACTGGGATAGTGACTTCAGACTGTGTCCATTCACCAGGTTGTTGTGTCTGAGGAATGCTGCCTCCTTGAGAAACCCACAGTTCACACTTCGCACTGTTTGTTTCTAAGTAAAAAGCTTTACAGGACAGCTGTATATACTGTATATCTAATATCTAATTATATTCAAGGACAGCTCTTTATATATATATATATATTTATATATATACACACACGCATGCACGCACGCACACGCACACACACACACACACACACTGTATATATAAACTGTATACATGCGTGTGTGTGTGTGTGTCTGTGTGTGTGGTGTATGTCCTTTGGGTGAGGGAATGCCAAAGGCTGTTTAGCAGAGTTCCATGAAGCACTCAGAGTTTCAAAATCCTCCATTGTTTTTTTGACTTTTGACACAAAGGAACAATATTTTTGAAGAGTTTAGAGGAGCTAAAGTAAAGAGGAAATGGCTGAGAGGCAAAGATTCCAAGTTACCAGGCATCTCATAAGCTATTCTTGTTTGTTAGGAGAATTATTTATGAAGCAGTTACAGTATATGCAGCAGCAAGTTACGTATTTTATTGCCACTTTATGTCTCTTATTTGCATAGTCTAACATATAATCTGTTATTTAGGATTGTTTTTTTTTGTTTTTTTTTTTGGTAAAGCTTAAAACAGGAAATGTGATCAAAATGATAAAGTAACAAGCAGGAGGAGACAACATACTTTCACTGTGACCTCTAAAAAGAATCAAATAACAAACTGAATCAAAGCGGCAAGCAGCGATGAATGGGCCCTTGCACTTTCCCACATGTTCGAGGTACTGGCGGGATGCCAGATGACACAGCTGTGCATTTCTGCAGCCATCCCACACTGGATGCATGAGTTATGCTAAACCAAACTAAGTGTGTTTTGTGCCCAAACCTTACCAGACTTACCAGCTCGGTAGGGTTTTGCAAATCTTGGGTTACTTTCTAGCCACGACCCAACAATGTTCCACGAAAACTTAAAACTCCTCATTGCAAAGGCCTGAAGTTTGCACTTGCCAAATTTAATGTTGATGGGGTTAAATCTTTAGGAAGTGTTCATTAAAGTACTGCACCTGTAAATAGCGGAAAATGCCCTTAAGTTAAGTGTGTTCTTCAAAATGGCTGACTTCCTTTTGGTTTTTGGGTATAGTTTCAAAGGGATTTTTTTTTAACCTGGAGATGTTACAATTACCTACCAAATTTCTAAGTGAAATTAAAAGGGGCTTTTACTTTGAACACTGTTGGGGGTTGCTATTGAGCCAATTTGGCAAACTTAAGCCCTAGACCCATTTCAATTTTCACCACTTCTGACATGTGTACAATGTTTCATGAGTTTGCAAGCATGCCCAGGCCCTAAAAAATGCATCTGAGTTTGGTAAAGACAAAAAAAAATCCTAGCAATTTCAATATGCTTCATACTTCCTTTGGTGCTCTGGCCTTAATTAGCAAAGAGTATAAAGTTAAGGTGTTTTTTAGTGTTTTTTTGTCAGTAAAGAAATGCAAAGACTCCTCCAGACACAGGCCAAGTTCCTGTGTCCTGCTTGCCAACTGCTCATTAAAGTGAACGGGGATAGCCCTGAAGTTAGCAAGCAAAGTTAGTCTCCCATTAGAACCAGACCGGGCTCACTTTAAGGTCCAGTGTTTAGGATTTAGGGGTGGTGACGCAATGTGGTCGAGCACATGCACACATTTTCAACGAGTCAAAGGTCCATTTATTATAGTTGGTAAAGCCAGCCACAAGCGATAATACTGTCATATTCAAAACAACAAAATAAAAATACATAATATAATAAAATAAAATAAAATACCATTTCCATTTTGACATAAGTTCAAATAAATACTCAAATAAAACAAAACTTTTCAACACCTTTCTTTTCTTTTTGAACTTGGAACGTGCCATTTTCATTCAATCTAGGCTCCTACTGCTGGCAAACTATCCATAAGCATAAGGCTTCAAAAGCGAAAGTAAAAAAGTGCCGTTCTCGCTAACAGCCTATCAGCGCATCGTTGGCATGGAGATTACAGCCCATTTACACGTGCTGACCAAACCAAAACACACACAGTAAAGGAGTCACGTCAAAGAGCATGGATACCAAGAGGCGAAGCTCCGTTGAATTTTTGCCAACAGCCACTAGGGGCGCTGCCGCCATTTTGGACTGTTGAGCTTGGACTGTTGCGCCCAGACAACATGCAAGATGTCAAGGAGAGAGGAGAAAAAAGGTAAAAGAAAACAGTGTAGTGCAGTTAACTGCAACAACTATCAGTGGAACACCCTGCACCTAGCCTTTCACCGTTTGGTTCATTTTCGGATACCGACAGGTAAGAACTCCTGAGGTGTAAGTTTTAAAGTGTTTTAATATCAATTTAATATGCCAGTTTTATTTTGTTATATATATATATATATATATATGTATATATATATATATATATAATGGCCTCTTGGACCATTTATATCAGAATTGATTACTGCTTTAGCATTAAAATATATCATATTAAAACAGCCTATATATTATTATTATTATTATTATTATTATTACTGTCCCCTTACTGTACAAACTGTAAATAAATCTTTATTCCTGACTATGTGACGTCGCCATTAATGTGTTTCTAGTTAAAATATAATTTTTTTTTTTTTTTTTTTTTTGGTTGATTGGCTACCAATTAAGGAGTAATTAAGTTAATGTTCTCCTAAGTGGATGTAATATGTAGAGATGCCATCTAGGCCGTTTTTTTTTTTTAAGTCTATATTTTGCTTTACAAAAATGTGAAAAAGCAGCTGTGACCAAGCTATCACGAGGTGAGTAGCATTGTAAGCATAATTAATAGCGATATACTTCAGTTTGTCTGTGTGTATTTGTATGCAAGCGGGTCTGCTGCGGTCTGCTGACAGTCTAAAATGGCGGCGGTAGGACGAAACCATGGGCGAGTCTGTTGCTATGGGGCGTTCTATTGAGCTTCGCCTCTTGGTATCCATGCTCTTTGGTCACGTGTTCAGCTCGCGGTCCGCAAATAGACGGCAGCCATTTGAGGGCCACTGCTTTAGTGTATAATTACCTGAAAATAAGAATTTGTTTTGTGTGTGCAGAATTGTGTTTTGTCTCATTACAATTAGCTGTTCGTATCTACACAGGGAGCTGGTCCTTGTCTACTGCCATGTTTCTACAGTAGCCCAAAATGGACAAACCAAACACTGGCTCTAGATAAGGCCATTCATGCTTTCACGTCGGCAGTCTTATTTAGTAGCCCTTTTACGAGAAGCAGCTTTGGAAAGACACAGATTTTTAACTAAAAACTGCTTTATTTAGTGTTTTTACTGGTTTAAATAGCTTGTTTCGGAGACGAGGAGACACTTTGCCGATAATTGAGTTCCAGGTAAAAACCTCTTGAATGTTTGGATCTGAAATTATCAAAGACAAAAGGTGAGCACAGATTAGCAGGTGCTAGATTAGTGGCCTGTCTCCAATATACCAAACAGCATTCGAAAAACACTGGAAATCACCGGGTCTGTTGGTTTTGGAGAGAAAGAGACCTCTGTGGGTAATTCGATTTACAGTATAAACCATGAGCATCCGGATCAGATATATCAGCTATAAGGTGAGCACATATTAAATTATCAGAGAAAATAGGTGAGCAGACTGCAGGTTACAACCTCCTGAACAAGGAGGAATTCTAACCAGGAAAAAGTTTCAGCTGGTTCCAATCTGTAGTCCTCACTGCTAGCTGCCACTAATTTCCCCTAAATCTTACAGACTGGACCATTAAGGTGGACTGTTAAGGTGGACCAGGCAGATGGATTCTCATTGTGGTGACAGTCTCAGCCACTTCTAAACAGATAATGGAGAAAATTTATTTTGCTTTTAATAGTACTGTAACTATTATTTTTGGTTAAATTATTGTGATTGAGTTAGTTTTTAAGTGAATGTCTTGTGTAAATTTGTTAATTGTGTTTTTATTTAGTCATATTTCTATGTTTAAGTATACTTTAAGCTGTTACAGGTTAATATATTTTTTTCAATTTCAAGTTTGAATTTGTCTTTGCAATATAAAAAGCCATTAGTTGATGTTGTTGTCTATTCTTTTTTTTTTTTGTTTGTTTTTTTTTGTTTTGTTTTTTAATATAGCAGTCCAGGCAGCATTTAGGCACCTACCTAAAAAAAACATGTTTTAACACCAGTATCAGAAAGTTGTAGGAACCTGCAGTTTTACATAATTTTGCCTAAATGGCACTGCATGGTGAAGCATTAAATAGAACCAAAGCCAAATGCAATTTACTCAAGTAGTTCAGTATAACTCCAGGTCTTTGTATTTTTTCCGATTGAGATGTGATGCATCTCTGGAACACATGCATCAGGTATAGTGACCTGACAAATCAAAGCCTTTTGTCTCACTTCAGTCCTGTAACAAATAGCTTGCCTTGAGTAAGATACTAAAGTGGTTTAACACATGACCTGTGGTCACAAGGTATAAAGACAGATACAAGAATGCCGTGAAGAGAAATGACAAAAGCGGTAAAACAAGAAGTCACAGAGGAATCTCAGTGAATGACAGTGTTTATCTTCCATTTGTCTGACAATGCCAACACAACTGGGTGAAGTACTTTGCAGCGCAGGGATATTTTTTATACCTTTGAGTTTTGTGAGGAATTGCTGTTGCCTGTTTCATCACAGCCAAATTTCACTCATCAGAGCACATGCATGTTGGAGCAGTTAGGAGAATCTGAGAAGATCAAGCCATGGTGTTGCAGTGTTGGACTCTAGACACTGGAGCTACTGCAGTTGTGTTTTTGATTGCTGATGCTTGCACTGTGGGAGTGAGAGTGTTTTGGAGCTCCACATAAGAACATGGGTTCTTTTGTAGAAAGTAGTACTTTGGAGGCCAGGATCCCTAAAATCAAGAGGAAGGAAGAAGCATCTCAAGCCAGCCAGACAGAGTGGCCAGAGGATAATGAAACTGTTGAAACAACAGTTTATCTAGTAAGACACAGAATGCGAACAGTATAAATTATGAATGATATCCCCACCATGAACCCTGTGATGAACAAAAGCAGCTTTCTGTCTCGCTATCTTACTCTAATTAGTCTTTTGTTTCCTTTTTGTGTTTTCCTGCTTATAGAGTGACCTTCCTGCGATATGGGAATTCCATCGTCTGTATAATAATCAGCTTACCTGTGTTTCTTGTGTCTTGAATGGGAAGTAGCTTCTTCTTGTGCTGCAGATATCCTTCTCCCCACTACCGATACAATCAACCTGTTTTGGCCTCAGATTCTTTCCTAAATCCTCCATATGTTCTTTTTATCTGATTTGAAATCAAGGGGAGGACACAGACATATAATTTAGGTGAGGAGGCAGTAGATACCTATATCAATCATACTCTGTCACCTGCCCAGATCCTTGACATCAATACTATGATAAGGAGGCCACTTGAGACTCGGCCTGCCCTCATGCATTAATAGTGGGGAAGTGTCTCACAGTTGGGGAGTTGCTGTGTATTGGGGATGCTTAACTAGTGCAGCGGTATGGTAGTCATTTTGGAGCAGATGGTAGACTTAGTGGTTAGCAAGCACATGGTCTGTGGCATAATCTGTGTGCAATTATTGGGGGCTTGCCTGGGCATTTGTGTGAAGCACAAGAGATAATATTTCAATTAGCGCTATCATTGATTGCGCTGGAAGCCCCTTGGCAAAGGCCTTTGTGGTGGAATCTGAGAGTGTTAATAGGAAACAGCTGAGCCTCCGGAGAGCAGGAACCTTCTTAAGAAATATAGTTGTCATTTTTTTCCCCTCTAGAACAACCCAAACCAATTGCCAGAAAAAAATGTTGGCATTGTACGTATCTGCAAACCATTTAGGTTAAAGTTGCATGTTATTGTGTAACAGATACATTGAAACTCTGTAAAAAAACAAAAAAAACAACTGCATTTCATGTCTCTCTCCTGGCCGGAAAAGCAGTGATGTCTCAGTAAAAACAAGTGTCTTTCATGGCACTGTTGTGGCTGGACAAACAGTGTAGGGTCCTCAAAATCACTGAGAAGCCACTGGAAACACAGCACTGACTCGCTAAAAAACAACTGCTTTTGTTGTTGGGCTTAAACAACTTGGCAGGCATCTCGCCTAGGTGTCACGCCATCCACCATCCCCTCCATCCCCTCCATCCCACGATGATAAAGTCAGCTCATATACTATGTCACTTCAGAAACCTTGGTATGATATGTATTAGTCTTTGGCGGTGTCAAAGTATTACAGTATATGGGGGTATTTAGACATCCAGAAGGTATGATTTTCAATATCATCAAATATACAGACGCTCCTCTCTCTATTGAAATACAAGCATGTGCCACCAGAGGTCAGTCTCTACTAGTAGAAAAGGCAACTGAGCTGAGAAAGACGGTGACTGTGAGTGGTTGGGATAACATTACAGGACTAGTCGAAAAGATAAATGGCTCTGCCTCCTTTGTGAGTATAGTCACGTATAACTTTATCTTGAGATGACTTCTTCCAACGACAAAAGCAGTTACTTAGCCACTTCATTTTATTCAATACATCATTTCTGTTCAGCCCACTGATGTGTAGCTATCAGTGAACTTATCTATTCATTATTCTGTGCGCCATAATTATTTAAACCCATCAAGACTTGTGGAAGTAGCAAATTGCATATTAGAAACAAAGCATTGCAAGCTAGACATACATACAACAATGACTGTCACTAGCAGCTCAGCTTTTAATAATTAAAAAAACAAAAAACTGTCATGTACTGTATACCCAGATGAGATGTCAGGAAGGTCAGAAGGTGTGAAAAAGTAGATACCACCCATGCCTAATGTGTGAAATGTGCAAATGCAATGTATTCATTGTTTGCAGAAATGTGCAATGCCTTCATTTTATTCTGGCAGCTGGGCTGGAAAAAACTCATAGTTAAGCTGCAAGGATGTTCGACCAAATTCAAAACTGTAAGCAGCTCATCATTCCATTATCTCACTTCTGTTTCTGTGTGTCTACTGAGATGATATGTAACTACCTGCAAACAAAGGTGACACAGTCCTCCCAGCAGAAGCAGGATGCTTCAGGACATCTAGGTATTAATTCCAAATTTCCCACTGGGGGAGGCCAGAGCGTGCTGATGTTATCTGAATCGTTCCCCTAACCTTGTGATTGATGAATGCAAAGTTAACAGATCGATACAGCTGATATAACTTAAAGCACCCCTGAAAGGACCTACAGGCTGTCACACGCTCACAAAGAGCTGATAAGAAAGACAGAAGAGAGGAGTTATGAGCCTTAGGAAGCTTTGAATTTCTGTTTGTTGTTCATGAATGCATGAATTTGCAGGCCCACGTTCAGGATATGTAAACTCATGAATATTTCACCAGGATTTTAAACTGGGATTTTCCACATTATGGATGTTATGACAGTCATGTTTTAGTCTTGAGTGATTCAGCTGAAGAAACAAAGCACATGGCATCCGTAGACCCACCCTGTGTTTATGAATATTTATGAAAAACCGGTTGGCCAAGGAGACATGCTGTACGATGTTGTAGACGGAGTGACGAGACGTGTATCCGCAGCTCGCATCTGAGAAAAGTTGCTTTCTTGGCATCTGGGCTGGTGTGTTGTGGTTGTGAGTCTACACTAAAGTAGCTATTTAATTGCAATCACATCAGCAGCAGCTGTCTAAGATGAACCCTGATGCCATTTAACAGGTTGATTAGAGCGAACACACGGAGCTCAGTGAATGTAGCGCTTTCAGTCTGTTTGTGCTTCCTGGTGGTAAAGCATCACTCACGACCAACTGAAGCTTTAATGTACCTAACTGTGCTACAAGTGCTCTAATTCAGTACTTTTGATCACTCTGACATGGTTTTTTATGCCTCCATGCTGGCGATAGCCGTGGCTGGTGGCATTATGTTTTCTGTCTGTCCATACATCCATACTTATATACGTCCCAGTCTCATGAACACAATGCCTCAAGAATGCTCAGAGTAATTTTCTTCAAATTTGGCACAAACGTCTACTTTGACTTATGGATGAAATGATCAGAATTTGGCCATGAAATGTCAAGATCACTGTGACCTTGCCTCCATTGCCTTCTTGTGAACATGATATCTCAAGAGGGCTTTTCGGGAATTTCCTCAAATTTGGCACAAACGTCCACTTGGACTCCACTTGGAATTAAACTGATTAGAATTTGAATTAAACTGATTAGAATTTGATGGTCAAAGGTCACTGTGACCTCACAAAATATGTTTTTGGCCATAACTCAAGAATTCATTCGCTAATTTTGACAAAATTTCACACAAATTTCTAAAAGGGTAAAATAATGAAGTGAGGACATTTTATATCCAAAAGGTCAAAGGTCAACTTCCTTATGACATCATAATGTTCTGTAAAACGATTTAAAAGTTGGTCTCAAGTTTTAATGATAGTCATAAAATGTTTGTTCGACCAAAAATAACTACCTTGTTTTCATTCCTTTAAGGGTAATTTTTACTTGTAATAAGAATAATTCTGTAATACTGTAATATGTGAAACTGCAATATCTTCTGAGACAATTATAATACTGTGACAATCTCATAGCATCGCAACCCCAGTCATAACTCAGGAACAGAAGGGAGACATTTACTCAGATACTGAACCGGTGACACTAATTTTGGGTGTCCAACTTGAAACTGTGCTGACTGTATAGATCTAATGGGCTGTCACGTTGAAGATGTGTGGGAAGCGTCCATGTTTTAGAATATGTAGCTTCTCTGCAGCATCATTTATACTGGAAACATTGTCAACTAACATGGCACATATGAGTCTGGACAGACATGTAGGTAAACTGTTAGCGCAACTTGACTGGTTTGCAGAGGTACACACCTGTGAGGCAGTAATTCTAGTTACAAATGTACCATCTACTGCTGTCTACAATCTTGTCTTGGTGAAGGTGTAATTGTTAATTGATTTATTTGTTTAAATGATCCGGTTCGTGCAATGAGAATCAATAGTTGTCATATATATCCTCCAGCACAAAACGAGTGTAATATCGTTATTTGGTTAGATTGTCCTTTCCAGTATTTTCACAATAGTATTTAATACACTGGGGGCACAAAGTGTGAATAACAAGCATTTTCTTGTTGGAAAAAAATAGAAGAATATATCATTAGCGTGTGCACTGAAAACAAACTTGGCAGGAAAAGTTTAATATGACTGTTGTTTCAGGACTTCATTTACAACCTAATTCTCTACAAAGCTCCTTGCATTGCTTCAGACTTTACAATGCTCATTAAATTTCATGGAAGCTTATGTAGGCCTGCCTTATAATTAATGCTCAACGCTTGAGTGGCAATCTTAATAGTCTTTTAAATGGTCAATACAAAAATGAATGTTTCTCATTAATCAAAATCCCATTGCTGTGATTTCTGCTAAGCCATTTCCATAGCCTTGCTATAACACACTCCTCATTTAGGCCAAAAATCCTTTGTCCTAAATTGGAAAATCACTTTGTTTTCCCTTCTCATAATGTGAAAATCTTTTGGGGGCTAGAAACTTACAGTATATTGTTGTTCTGAAAACCCAAAGCATGCTTTCAGTTTGAAAATAAGCTCTAATGATCAAGCCCTGCTTTAAAAAAAGGCTTCCTGGCCTCTTTCCAAAGCTGCAGGAATCCTACAATTCCAAATGGGAGTGCAATTAAAACAGTCATAAAATCAGTGACTACTTTGTGATTCTGCCCTGATCCAAGGCCAACACTAAATTTTAGAGTGGTTCTGTATTCATACTGTTCATTATTCCACCTGATATGAGAAAACAACAACCCAACCTGTGTGTCATTGCCCCCACTAACTGGGAAGATAATATGTTTCCAGTTACCCAGTTGTATTACAGTGGTTTTGAACTGGGGCAACCCTTACAGGCAGAGCTCTTATTCAGGTGGCTTTTGGGAAAAACACCAACAAAAAAACTAAAGCATCCTTGCAGGGACAGCTAATACAGTGCCCTTGTCAACAGCACACATGCCTCTCTCCCTGCCCATACTGACAATACATTAGCAGCTATTAGCCTGAAATACAACCAAGGCACTAGAGCTGGACTAAACAGCATAACTTGGTATTTTCTGGCTGAATGGCGATGTATTATATATATATATATATATATATATATATATATATATATATATATATATGTATATATATATATATATACATATATATATATATATGTATATATATATATTGATATTTTCTATAAAGTGGGGGAAATGTTCAGTTGTGAGTGAAAACCGCATGGGAAAAAAATAGATTGTGATTAAAATAGAATGCAAAGAAATGGTTTTCTTCCCTGTTTGACAGAGACATAGCTACAAAAATATAATGAAAAATGTTATAAAATAAATAGAAGGGCTATATGCTTTTTTCCCACATAGCACTGGCGCTACTATACTTGTAATTGAACAAAGAAGCTCTTGGTTGACTGAAATTCTACCTACTTTTTGACCAGTGGATTGGTTGATGGGGTTAAACATCTGCACAGGTTATTTTAGGGGTTAACTACATCGCCACAGTGCACCGAGTGCACTCTACCTGGTAGCAGTGTGTGTTCACCAAAGTTTTTTTCCAGTCACAGAACTAAACATTAACATTTGCCCAGGGCAAGTAAACTTTCTGTTCAGGCGAGTGGAATGCCCTGCGTGAAATTTTAATGTGATCTCCTAAGTAATGTCCAAAAATAAACTCCAGCTGATCTGCTGTGTGAGTCTGCCTCACCACTATAGTGTTGAACAGGATTGATGAGAAAACTCTGACAAACCTGACATTACTAACGTGAGAGAGTGACTTACTGTTTTTAGCCCAGAAGCTAATGTTAGCCATCCTGCTGCTCCAGCAAAGGCACTGATCCTATTCCTTTCAGCAGCTTTGTAATCCACCATGGGAAAATAAATCCATAATGATAAATCCAACACTGAATATCTTCTTTGATTAGCCTATACATCTGTTTTTCCGATTAAAAATAAGAGTTGAAAAATGTTTAGTTTTGGGTAAAACGCTGTGCTTGTGACTGTCACCAGCTGCCCAATCACAGTGAAGAAGGAAACACAGCATAGACCAAATGTCACAGAGGACAAACACAAGCACTGAACAACAGCTGTAGTTGTTGTTGTTATTGTAGACACACAGCCTTATGAAATTAACACCAGCAATTGACCGACCAGTGAGAATTTGGTCAGACAAGAGCATAACAACCGAACAGTAAACCGACTGAGCACAGCTTTACAGCCCGAGGTGCTGCAAAGATTGACAGTTTTGTAGAACGGGCCACAAAATTGTAGCACGAGTATAAAAGAATCAAGTACTTGTAGTTTGAGACTATTTCAATTCTGTGTTAGGTAGGGCTGGGTATGGCTACTGATTTCCTGAAATGATTCGATTTCGATTGAAGGGGTCCCGATTTGATCCGATATTGATTCGACTGGTGATTTTTCAGTAACAATACCAATTTTTGCTAGAACTTAACATTTACAAGGAATTATTTTTTAAAAGAATAAATTCACAACAGGATTAAAACTGAATATTTTATAACTAAATGTTTCTAGAGCAGTCAAGTTATCCTCACCTCTCTGTCTCTACCGCGGTGTCTTTATTCCGTGTTTGTGTTAGTGTGTGTAAAAGTGGCGCAGCAGCCAGGATGCACAGACAGCAGGAGGAGATGCTGCAGCACGATAATAAATTACACCCAAATGTAAAAAAGTAACAGTTACAGATAAAAGAGCCGGTGACGTCAGAGCTTCTCAATACTACGGTCGTTCATAACTTAGTGCTGCGGCTCGTTTACTACCGGCGAAATTAACGGGGTTAAAGCTTCACACATCCGTGGGAAAAAGGGCATATTAAAAGATCGATCTCGGATTTTACGGGTCATCCCAGTGAAGATCGTTTTGAATCGGATGAATCGATTATTTTAACCCAGCCCTAGTGTTAAGGAGATTTTAAAAAGACCTTGGTATTTCAAGACCTTTCAAATGAAGGTCAACAGGTCAGAGTCATGTCTGATCCATGTTAGGCCCTTGAACCTGTTGAGGCATGGATACCTGACCTTTGGGGGCATACTGTGGTGTCTGGCATCAGGGCGTTGTTAGTGGATCCTTTAACTCCTGTGGGTCGTGATCAAGCAGCAACCTCCAAGGCTGAAAAATGAAGCCTATGCTAAGTGCTAAAAACTGCAGTTCATCCGATGGCCACTTGAGGCTGGCTCCAAAACAGAGTTAATCCCTGTAGACCCATGCTAGATGGCCAACCACAGCATAAATAATAATATTTACAGCCTGGTACAAAAAATGATTTTGGTCTCTATAGCTAATTTCAACATTCATAACAACTGCACAGGGGGTGAATTTTTATAGAACTCACTCGTTAATATTTAACTAACGCTCAAAATTATGCATATGTGTGACAGGCTGTCTGTGAGGCATCGCTGCAGTCTATGAGTCAGATCCACCCCTTGATCCTCCACAACTCCATCCTCTTGTTCAAATATGGTCACTTCTGTCTCCAAAAACAACAAAATGGTCAGCCGAAATGCCAAACTTGAGGCTTCAAAACAGCAGTTCACAAACCAATAGGTAATGTCACGGAAGCTATTACTTACACAGTGCTGTGGATGTGAGGTAGGGTACCTGCACATCCCTCGAATGCTTGATCAGATTAGAATCTGGGGAGGCCAGGTCTTCGCTTGAGCTCATTGTCACATTCCTTGGGACATTCTTGAGCAATTTTTGTGGTGTGGCACCACACCTTGTCCTACTAGGGGGGGGTCACTGCTATCTGGGAGTGGCGTTGCCATGGGGGGGTGTAATTGGTCTGCAATGGTGGTTGGATGGGTGGTACGTGTCAAGTGGCACCCAGATGAATGTCATGACCCAAGGTTTCCCAACAGAACATTGCATTGTAATGGGATGATTGGCGTTATTCACTTCAGTTGTCAGTGGTTTTAATGTTGTGGCTGATAATTGTACATGCAAACTATCACACTGTTTTAGCTTGTGTTCCTCAGTGGTGAAAAGCAGTTATTTACTCATACTAACTCCCTCAGGATGCTGTCTTAAGTGTTTTCAACACTATATGCTTTCATTAAATGTACAATTATGTGTTTGCTTTCATTTTCTAACTTATTACAAGACCACAAAACTTATCAAATAAAAAAAATACAGGTGACCAAGCATATTTATGATGTTTTCATCTTACACTGTAAACCCTAAAATCGCCTACTCAACTTAATTTCTTTTCTGAAAACACTTAAAGCAGCTTGGAATAATAAATTTATGTTTAGTACAATACAGTAACATAAAAGTCTTGAGTACACCAAACACAAAATAAATATGTCACATGACCCTTGTCAGACAGGAATTCTGTCAGTTTAAAACAACTTTTTTGTTGTTTGAGCATTTAATTCTATGTCATATGATCATAAGAGCATTGAGTACACATTTTTTACAACCATTTTTTTTTCATTTTATTGAACTTTAAAAAATATGTTAAGTGAACAATGAGTGTTTTTGATTGGCCTTGAACTAATTAGGCTAAATCAGCTTTATAAATTTTTGTCAAATTAACTCAAATCTCAAAAATAGTTGATTTAACATAAAAACTTTATGTCAAACTCACGAGTTTTTTGTGTCAAGTGAACATGAAGTTTTTATTTTGTTTTGACATTTTGGGACATTTGTGCAGACTTAACTTTAAAGTTTTGTGTCATAGATGGATTGGGCTTTACAGTGTACGAGTGTTTTCCTTGTTTTTCGTCATTTCCCATCACCATAATGAGTCTGGGTTTCAGGAGAAAAATACATGCTGTACAGTTTTGGACCTGAAGAATAATTCATCAGCTTTTCTTCTCAGTCATATATTATAATATGTCTGTTCAACTGTATCAGCCAGGTTTCAAGTGTTGTTCAAAAAAACAAAGCGAAACACATGCATCCAATTTCTGAAAAATGGAGAGCATTGCATTGAAGAATGTTCAGAGGAAAGGCAGACTTGCATCAGTCTGGTTTTACTGACCAGCCAACCAGCACAGCTCCACTATTCTTCTTCCCTTTTCTTTTTCTTCAGTGTTTTTGTTTTACAGCAAGATCACAACACGCTTTTGATATTTCATACCTGCTTCCTGTGATTGACTCAGAACTGAAAAACAACCTGTGTACTGGCTTTAAAGGATTTGGGTTTTTTTTTCTGCATGTTTTCTTTTACATAAAAATATTGAATAGAAATACTCTGAACAGAACATATCATCCCTGACTCCTCTCAAAGACACATGAAGGACATACTTTCTGAAGACACGCCCAGGAACTGAGAGCTGTGCCATCTCCACTAAATGGGTGACTTGGCTTATTTAGCCACTTAGCAGATGCATTTGCAGAATATTGGCCTCCAACTGCTCCACCTACTCCTCTGGCTTACCTGAAGCCATCTGTCGAGAGGCTGCAAAAGACCAATAAGAGACTCTTGCTCGCAGACTGTCTTCTCTTTCATCTCTTTGTTTTGCAGTATATTAATTGCACGCTATATACTCACATATCCAGTGTGATCTAGATACTCTCTTTTCCCATATCTCCAATCTCTTCTCTATTTCTTAACAACTTAATTAAGTTTTTACCATTTAACAATGGGAGCAGGAGAGTTTTGCAACAGCATGGATGTAGACAGATTAATGCAGAGAGTTAAGTGTGTATTCTGCTAATGGCATCATGTTTGATGTGGATATGTCTGGAGGTGAAATACTGCCATCAGCAATGACATGAGCAATAGAATCTTCACATCTGACCCCTGAGGGGTTTTCTTTCTTTCTTTCTTTCTTTCTTTCTTTTGTTCCTTTGTGAGGATGAACAGAGAATCTCCTCATTTAGCAATGACATGCAGAGTGCTCTTTCCATTTGAAGTACCCATCTTAGCTGAAAAGGTTACTTATCTTAATTGTCAATTAATTTGGTGATGGGACCAGCAGATGTTCAGCAGTTTTGCTTAATAAATAACTTTAAAAGAATAGTTCAACACAACACTCAAAGCACTCTCATTTATGTACACTAAATTTGAGTCTATTGCCAGCAGGCTTATAGCTTAGCTGAACATAAAGACTGGAAATAGCTCGCCTGGCTCTGTCCAAAGGTGTGTGACGGCCCTCTGGACGCTTTGGATGTTCCTTGTTTGTTCCTCTCTTGCAGGTTCATGAACTTGGTTGGCAGAGCAAATGACTGGGAGCACCTAGGCCCAAAGCTCCCAGTCACTAGAAGAGGTGCCACCTTAGTCCTCTCAAAGAGACTCTCTCCATGTACCTTGTGTGGTGTCTTTATCACCCACACACCGTACTTCCCACACATCCACTCACTTACACCCATGCCTTTACTGCCATCTGATCTCTTTTTGTGATTTGATATATCTTTTGGTGACTATGTCAGTTACTTTGGGAACTGCCCATTGGTTCGACAGCCCATTGGTTCGACATCCCATTGTTCCGACCATATTAAACTCATTGTTCCTAAGTCCGTTCCGAAATCATCATGATGCCCTGTGGTTAAGGTCTGGTTAGGTTTAGGCACAAAAAACACTTGGTTAGGGTCAGGAAAAGATCATGGTGTTGGTTAAAATGAAAAAGAAACCATACGCCCGCCGCGAGCCGTTCAGCACCGCGAACAGTCGGACTAATGGGATGTCGAACCAATGGGCTGTCGAACCAATGACATGGACCCGTTACTTTTGCTGCATTTTGGTGCCTCTTCTTTTATTTGTCAAGGCCCTTTGAGCTGGTCTTGGGTAGGTGAAAGTGTTATACTCTTTCTTGGCTGGGCACAATGACTTTCTGAAGTCTTCACATTAAGGTTGCCTGGAAACCAGCAAAGACACTGGCCCAGTCAAGAAATAATTCAAGTGGGTTGATAGTAGGTGGATTTTGTTACAGGATCTTGTATTTTGTTAACTTTGAACTAGAGGTTACCATCTGTCATTATCGGTGGAACTTGACTCCGATAGTGGGCGATGGCTGCGCAGCCTCCACCAGTCCTGTGGGGACGTACAGCACCGACCGGAGCTGAAGAGGAGATGGTTGTGTTAAATTGAGCAAAAAGGAGCCTGTGCAGCTCCAGAGAATGAACGTTCCCTCCAGTGTGTAATGGGTCTTAGTGTACTGTTCTTCATTATCTCTGGTCAACTGCTTTTGTTATCTTCACCGCCGTCAGCTGCAACCTGTTATAGTTCTATCTGCTGCACAACGTCATACTACACTAGAAGAGCTTTGAAGTGGAGAGCTTTGCCTGCCTGATTTTTTAAGAGACTGTTGATATATTTACATTTTTTTTTTCTTTTTGGCTGGACCGAGACACTGGAGTAAATTGGAAAGTCCGTCAATTAGTGACTATAACTGACTGACTAACAGATGAAGTTACAGCATTTGCTGGCTGAATGCTACCACTTCCAGTTTCAAATTAGTGCCCTTGTTTCAAATGAGAAGCCTTTTAGCATGTCACACACAGTATACAGGGTATATTATATTAGGTTTTGATCTTTTCTTGTTTTTTTCTGGTTTATGAATTTTGGAGAAAGTGTTTTTTTTTAGTATTTTGCAAGTACAAAATTATTCCACTTTTAAATATGTTGTTACAAATTATATTTGATTCACAATATACTCAAAAGTAACTGAAATATGTCTTTCAAATAAAATGAACAGAAACAGTGTGGATCTCTGATCACCATTTTGCATGGGAGCTCCTACACAAAGTCAACCTTAATGTCATTGTGTACCAGAGAATCTTAGCTTTACCCATGCTTCCAGTCTTGACGCTAAGCTGTTAACTGACTCCTGGCTGTAGCTTCATACTTAAAGGGCCAGTGTGTAATATTTGGCATGGTTTATTGTCAATCTGAATCTGAATCTGAATATTCTACCCATTAATATGTTTATACAAGTGTATAATCGCTATAAAATAAAATTCGTTTGGTTTTCGTAGACTTATAATTATGTTTTTATATATATATATATATCAAGGGCCTTGCTTTAGAGAGGTCGCCATCTTGTGCCGCCACGTATGTACGGCAGCTGAGCGGACAATCCAGCCAGCCAGAGAACGTGTTTCGCGTGTATAAATGAACCAACGAAGACAGCGGAAGGAAGGAAGAAGGAGGAAGAAACAGCAGAGAGTGTTAGTAGTTCGTCGATAGAGAGTAGTGAAAAGTTTTTTTAGTTATAAAGTTTGCGAATGGACCACACTTACCACGCAACAGGAGAGAATGAACCCGAACCGTCATCTGCGAGGAAAAGAAGACGCAGCTTCACTGCTTGTGATGCACTCTCTGCGGCGCTTTTCCTCCTGGTGATATATCTCCCCAACAATGGCAGCAGTAGCACTGAATCCCATTCTGTGCTTTCAGCCTCTCTTCTCACCCGCTCAGTATCAAACACATGGAGTTCCTCATCTGTATGCTCCGGCTCAAACAGGTATGGCTCTGGGTCTGTGTCCGCTACAAGAAACTATTCAAAATCGCGTTCAAAGTCGTCCATTGCAGCTACTATAGTCCGGAGATATTGCTAGGCTAAATAAACAGCTGAGCACTGTTTACCGGCTACGCTGTCAGTCAGTGTGCAGGCTGGAGGTTGGCGGAGCAGAGAGGGGAGGGGGTCCCCACTCGGTATGGCAAACGAGTATGTGTGTAAAGTTATGAAGTGTGTCTGTTACGCTAGAAGAGTCAGAGTTTGGGATGGAGTGGAGTGTTACCGGAGTTTCTGGAGTGCTCAAATAAACGGGCCTTTTTCCCGAACGCTCCTCTGGTTTCCTGCTCGTGAGGGATTCATTACAATATCGTAACATGGTTTAGATTTCTAAATAAACATTCACCTCGTCGCTAGATAGACCTACTCCTGAAAAAATCGTGCGCAAGGCTTTTTGTCCCTACGAGGCCACCGTCATTTACCCGAGGGGAGGGGTGAGCGAGTGAGCCCTGCAATCTAGAATTTGACCACTGATGTCACTGTTTTCAACCCATTTTACACACTGGGCCTTTAACATGCATGTGAGTGTGGTATCAATATTCTCATCCAAGTTGTCAAGAAAGTGAATGGGTGAACTCATTAAAAACATTAAAGTGTTCCTTTAAGGATTAATACATAATCTGAATTCTGTCAAATGGTCTTATCTCCTGTTCATTTAGCATTTGCATAAACAGGCTTTTTTGTATCAGAATTATTAGTCATACTATTTTGGTTGTTCCTGCTGCTGTTGTCTTTTCTTGCAATTATGATTGTGCCAACACCTGTCAAGCTCCTGTTTATCGGGTGCTGATGCTGTTTACATTCAATGTTGGCACTCATGTCTCTCACTGGCTGACTTGAGAAGGAAGACTGAGCCTTTTCCTCTACAAAATCTTTCTTTTTTTGTAGTTTCAAGCATTTTATTAGTGTTGATCACACCACATAAAGGCCATATTTGTGTTTGACTCTGTGGTCGGTGTGTTGTAACTGTTAGCCTTGAAGCCTCTGAATGTGTGTTAAGATTTGGGACAATTTTCTGTGCTCCTTTAGACATATTAATGGCCACACTTTTGAAACAGTTTATTTTGTTAACGTTGCATAATACATATCGTGCCCATAGTTACTTAATGCAATAATAGGCTAATTGTTGACTGTGGTTAGGGAAGGTTAATGTAGCTTTACAAATGAAGCTTCATATTGAGTGCTGCTCATTGTTTACAGTGCCAGCTCCCTTTAAAGAGCAGAGACAGAGGCACAGAGAGAGAGAGAGAGAGAGAGCAGAGGGAGGCAGCTAAAGGAAGTCTCACAAAGCTGGTTTCAAAGATACAGTCGGCCAACAGCCGGCTGAAATATGTAGCTGCCAGTTTTCACACATATAAGTGAGTATTTTTGTCTTAGTATGTTTTAATGGACTGTAAAATAATTACATTAGGTTATTTATTATCTACATGTTAGCTTATTTTGTGACTGAGGTACAGTTTTATGATAATGATGTAAACGAACAGTGCTTTGATGTGATGTTGATTTATGATTTATTCTATTTTTATTTGTGCTGTAAAAAACCTTTTGGATTAGTTTTTCATCTTAGTCCATAAAGCACACAAGTGTTCCCATGCATGTGAAAGATGTCTGAGTGTGTGCCCGTGTGTGTGTGCATTAGAACAGACTGTTCCATACACAAGCACTGCAGTGGAGAGGAGGCCTTTTTTGAATACAAAATGCACAATGCATGAATTGTTGTTAGCAATTATTCTAAAGTTTACAGTAGCTCCTGTGGTTAGAGGATTAATTACCCTCCTCCAATCAACGAGAAACACACATTAAATGCAACAGCAGCAAACCATTACCTGTTTTGCCCCTTTCGGGCACCAAAATCATCTGTGTTTCCAAGCAACAACACCTCAGTCTTGCATACCAACAACACCACATCATGTTGAGTAATTGTAGATGTACAGACAAATATCCTAAACAAGTTATTCAAAGTAACTTTCAACCCATTCAAACTTGGAGCTGTAAGATATGTTCTCAACAGTTACTGGAGACATAAAGAGGATTTTGATACTATTTCTTCCTCTCTCTCTTCAACCACATTAAGTTGAGCTTTGGTTGAAACTCCCAAAATGTTGGTATCATCCTTTAATTGGCATGCAAATTAAGGGTCCATTTGCATTGTCTTAGTCCATGCACCTGCACACATTTGATGAAGTTTAAGCACTTACCTTTATCTGTCTTCCCTTAGTTTCAAGGTAACCCGACTGAACTGGGTTTCTATAATTCATGTTCAGCAGTGTGGGTCTGCACAGAGATGAGACAGCTTTATTATCTTCATTATCCACAGCAGGATGGCAGATTGTACTATGTGGAAGTTCTTTAATTTTTTATAACCTTGCTCACTTTCTTTAATCAGTACCAGGTCTGTGTTTTAACAATTGATTTACCAAGTTGTATTGTAAATAGAGCTATCAGAGGGATTTATCATGACTTCTGTAAACTATACTTTTACAGTCATGGGTTCAGATCCATATGTGTTAAAGGTCCAGTGTGTAGGATTCAGGGGGATATATTGGCAGAAATGAAATATAATTTAAGAATGTTTTCTTTAGGTTATAATTATCTGAAAATAAGGATGGTTGTGTTTTCGTCACCTTTAAATGAGTTGTTTGTACCTCCATAGGGAGCGGGTCCTCTTCCACAGATAGATAGATTGATTTTTGCGTCACACGCCGACAAGACCCAGGTGTCCGGGCAGGCAACAGGCAGTATGTTACACTGTCGGGCAACGACAGTTAACAATGTCACTGGACAGCGTCGGTTTGAGATGCCACTGGACAACAATATAATTTAAGGACCTGGAAGGTTCCCATAGGACGGGTGAGAGGGGCGATGGATGGGTCCAGCAACAACAAACTTTCACCCAGGAGGCAGGTGTTCACTTCCTGTATGAATGTAGAGCCAAACCATGATGTTTTTTTCCCCTAAACCTAACCACATGCTTTTGTTGCACAGCGAAACATATGAATACAAGGTGAATATGTATATGAATACAAGGTGTTTTACCGATGTAAGTTTATTTTGAAAAAGACTGGATGCATCTTACCAGTAGAAACTAAATTTCCTGTGAAAACGGAAGTGTATTTTCAAAAGACACAATGTATGTTTACTCAACAACAGATTCATAGCGTGTAATATGTAGATGTGAAAGTCCACTGACCAAGTCATGATAGGTGATGAGTTGGGACAAAGAATGTGTTGCCCAGAGCAGACAAACCAAACACTGGCTCTAGAGAGGGACATTCATGTGCTCGCATTTTTGCATCAGCCACTGTAGTTTGCAGCCCGTCTTTGACGGAGTGTGAAAAAACAAAACAAAAACAAAAACACTGATTTTTTAATGTGTAACTGCTTTATTCAGTGTTTTTACCTGTTTAAATCACCTGGTCCATTTGTTTAGGAGAGGAAGAGACCTCTGCAGATAATTCAGCTTTTGATAAAAACCCCTGAACATCTGGATCTTAAACTATTACAGAAAAAAGGCAAGCACGCATTGGCACGTGCTGCGCTTTAGTCCTGTCTGTGACATGGCTAACAGCATCAGATAACACTGATTTTAAACATGACACTGCTGTACTCAGTGTTTTTTTTACCGGTTATAATCACCTGGCCTGTTTTTTTTGGAAAGGGGGAGACCTCTGAGGATAATTCAGCTCCCAGTTAAAACCAGTATGAACACTGAAGAAATGTTAACTTGGATGTCATACTTGGCGCATGGGAGAAGTTTCAGTGAGTTGCTCAAACGCTAGATCCTCAATCCTACACACTGCTCCTTTAACTTTTGTGTCATGTAATCCCTTCTCTATCTCCCATCTTTGCTGCTGCTGCTTACTGAATGTGATGTACTGTAGTAGACCTCAAGTAGCCCTGGGCTGGATTTTTTATTTTTTTTGCAAACAATTTTGTCATTAACCCTGCTCTTGAGTGCAGGTTGACTCTGGTAGAGTCAGCTTTCTACACAGCTAAACAGACTTTTGGTAAAATAGCATAGTGCAATTTCCCACTTCTACTGTGAATCACAAACATTGGCGAGTTCAAGACCTGTGAAAAATACTGTGTTATCAATTTTCAGACAAAAAAGTTTAATAGAACCTTTGTGGGCACACATGTATGACTCCTCTAACTCCATGTGACTTTTACTGACTGTGTAGTAGGAGATTCTGGGATTTTTCAGAGATGTACAATAAAGGATTTACGGACTGGTGAGATGGGTACGAGGGACTCGGCACGTACAAAGTGAAAGCTCGCTCCATCTCCCCGTCATTCACTTGAGGAATCCTTGAATTTCTGTCTGAAAGTGGAAAAGAATCAATAAAGTTGATCCAATAATTTATTCACACGGATATTTAAAGTAACTTTTAAAAATGGCTGTTGCAGAATCTGATTTGAACTGTCTCAGATTGGGACAGTCATATCCTTTAGGCTAGCCTGCAGCTATTCGGAAGGCCATGCATTGGTAATGCCCTCTGGGAGGGTGGACACCAGCCGGTGCTATCCATAATTTTTTTCTGCTTGAGTGTCCCAGACAGCACAGGGGAAAAAAAGGCGGCGGCACTCGCCTTTAGTGTGTTCATCGAGCTCAATATTGGAGATTGACAGAGGCCTATTTGTTCTCATGGTAATAGCTGCAGTGCTTGTTGCTGTATTAAGGCTGATTGGCTAAAGGTTTCAGCATGTCTGATTTCCTCCCACAATATGCTTGCACTCCTGTCTCCCTATCAGCAACTGTCAGCTGAAACCCATTCAGAGAGGCACATAGTCTTATCATAAATGGTGTAATGCATCCTCATGGTGCATGCTTTTTGTGTCGCTTTTTCCCCACTCGGTGTACGCACTCCCACGCAAAGCAGATACGGTGGACAAGTTCATTGGTATGTACGCCGCGTTCTAAAATAAGGCAAGCCCACACTGGGATCATCAATAGGCTGACACAGTGTTGTGGTGGTGGAGCCGTGAGGTTAAAATAATATCTAAATCAGGAAATTTCGGAAAAGTGTGAGACTGAAATGAATCACTCCTGTCTCATAGCATTTTCTGCAGCACCTCTTTGAAAATCCTGACACGCTGTATCTCTCCCGCCAGATGGTGGGTCTCTTGGAAGTTGTTTTCACAGGGATTCTTTTTGCTCTACAACTAGGTACCACAAGCACTGGGAAATAATATTGCCATTAGTATGCAAAGAGATGCTAAGGCCTTCCTTTTTCTTTCTTTTTTTTCATAAACCTTGGGCTCGTTTGCTCTGACTCATTGTCAGATTTCTGCCTGACCGAAGTGGGTAATTCAAATGAGGCCTTCTTATGGGGCAAAAAATTGCAACATTAAAATCAATACTGTATAATATCTGCAGTTATTGTGGTCCTACTCTCTGTGTTGTATCTAGCCTCCCAGGAGATTTTACACTCATCATGAAACATGCAGTATATGACAGCGTGATTTATACTAAATTATGGGAATAAGAAGGCGAGAAGCAGCGTTTGATAGCAATTTTTTAACACATCGTATATGGAAATGTATTTCTTGTCAAGAGTCCAGGGACAGACCTTTTTCTGTACAAGAAAAAAATGTCAGGGCTGTTACCTTATTTTTCTAATAACATGGCTCACTGTCGAAAGGTGAAGAAACAAGGTTACACAAGAAGAGAGGAGAACAGGGACAAAAGCAAAGCAGGGGATTACACTAAGAAAACCAATATCATGGTCAACAAACGTTAAACCATTATGTGGAGATCTATATTATATTGTCATGGTTTGGGTCATCTCTATCCTTCAGAGGGCAAGTAAACACCAGTAAATGCTATACACCTTTTCTGAGTGAATGCCTTTATCTTATGGTGAGGAATTTCTCTCCACACAGTAATCCTGTCTCTGCAACGGGAAAAGAGTTTACATGCAAATATTCTAATGAACATGAAAATAAGCAACATGCCTCTGCAAGATCACAACCTTCCATTTACTCTACCTTAGGCTAAAAGTTTCTGGAAGTTGAACCAGATCTGGCAACACAACCTGCACACAAACTGTGCAAAGCAATTTCAGCAATCATTTTGATGGAACCTCTATTTGTCTGCGTAAAAAGAAAAAAAAAGAAAAAAAATGGCTGTATGCTTCATGCACTGAGAAAGGATCATCAGAGGCATTTTCTGCCTGTATTTACACATGATGTGTTCTGCAGTTTCATCATTCCAGTTTAATTACAAATTGTTGGGACATCTAGGTGGACCAGTGGTCTAAGAAGCACACAGTGTAACCGCAGCAGCCCTCGTCCCACTATCTTCCCCCGTGTTTTCTGTCACAGTCTGCTGTCAGATATCAAATAAAGCCAAAATTGCCAGAGAAATGTTACGAATGCATCACAGGCCTTCATGTTAGTCTTGGTGTGACATGGAATGGCAGGTAGTGACAGAACAATGAGATGCTGTAGGACTGCTCGACAAGTGACAGCAAATGAATAAAGTGACTTTTTCAGCTTTTTTGTCAAACTCCCACATCTCAGCATGCACTGTATATATTTATAAACTTCACACTGAATATCATTTTATTGCATATAAATATCCCATTACTTCTTTGACAGCAGTACAGTGTGTAGCATTTGGTGGTGGCCTCACTTTGTACCTACAGGTGTAAATACAAATTCCATCTTTGATCAAATATTCCCCTTCTCCCCTTAAAGGCACAGGTCACCCCAAAATGCAAAATACATTTTTCCTCTGACCTGTAGCGCTATTTATCAATCTAGCTTGTTTTTGTATGAGTGTATCTGCGACACTCCCTTCTGTTTGCAGATACAGATATTCTAAGATCAGAACCAACCAATCACCCAACTCAACAAGCAGCTGTAGGACGACATGCAAGAAAGGAATAGGAGCAATGTGCAAGATATGTTTGATTTATTTATTGAGAGATCCTAATCATGGCCTTTTACTGTTGTGTTGTTGTTCTGTGTTTTGTTTCTACGTTATGCTGTTAACTGTACTGTAGTGATGTTAACGATACTGGAATTTCTATCTTTGGTGCAAAGTTGAAATATTTTGTTTTTCTACACAATGCAAGAAAAATTGACATTAAGGGAATAAATCTTATTTTTTATTATGAGATGTATAAGTATATGTATAACAAGGCTATGACATGACAACAGACACTTTTCATGGTTAGTAACAGAGAACAGTACAATGACTGTAAACATTAACAGTAAGAGAGAGCAAAAGAAGTGAGCTGGTACCAGTGTAATAATACTGTGGAAAATTAGAATTGAAACTGTTTCATGTATTTAGAATTCATATGTACTGATAAATATATTGATATTTTTGACAGCGCTACTGAGCTGTATGTTTTCTAAGCTCAAGTCAAAGAAACTTGCCAAGTGTTGGAGATATTGGCTATAGAGATGTCTGCCTTCTTTCCAATATGATAGAGCAACCAGGTCTGACTCCAAAGTCGTTGAATTAAGGTGCTTGAGCGGTGACTTTCAGTGTCAGACGAGAAAAGCTTTCCTTTCATGTCAGCATGATACATGTCTGGTCGCAGTTACAGTTTAACAGTGCCCAGCGGTGTCAGGGGGAAACTCGGGAGGGAGGCCGTTGTTTTCTTCACCTATGATTGTAAAGCCAAACCCTGTTATTTTTTCCTTAACCCAAATGTGCTTTTGTTGCCTAAACCCAACCACGTACATGTGTTGACTAAACATAACTATATATAATAAGTGTTGTACCGACGTAGTGCATTTAGAGAGATGTGTTTTGAAAACAGACAATACAAATAACAGACTGAAGTTGACACAGTGTCCCTGGATGTCAACAACCAACGCACCCAGGGTACCATATCTTGACGTGGAAAGTCCATGACCAAATGTTCATATGTGACGAGGTCGGAGTGAGAATGTGTTGAATGGAACTAGATGGCACTCGGCTTGTGGTGGTCAAAGTGCCAAAAAGATACATTTCAATAACTTTACAGCAATTACTCTTTCCAGAAATCATGTCACGGTTACTCATGATAATCCACAGGCCTTATTGTGAGCAGTTTAATGTACTACTAATGTATGAACTACTTTTTTTTTTTTACTGAACTACACCCACAAACCGTAGCACCATGCAGAAGGAAGCATGCATTCTACAGCTAGCTCTCTTTGCATCACTGAGCTAGCTAACATTACAGCTCAGCCGAGGAGGACGCATTAACGTTTATCTCGCACTGTCACAAGCACAAGCCTCTTGTCCATGAGTAGATGCAAGCTTCCTTCTGTGCAGTGATACAGTTGAGAGAAGGCAGACATTGCTATTTTCAACACTCAGCAGCTCATGCTAAAACAATATAGACTCATAAATAGCACTACATGTAAGAGGAAACGTATGTATTTTTGATTTTGGGGTGAACTGTCCCTTTATCCGTGAAACTGCTGATATCTCACTGGTTTTCATGTTTATATGACCTCCTGTATATAGCCCCACAGCACAACTGCAAACACATCTAGGTGACATTTTACTGTGGTGTTATTATCCTATGCATCTCCCAACATCTAGATTTTAGTTTATAAATAGCCTGTAGGAAGCTTTCGTAGATTGGCCCACTAAATTGATGGAAATAATCACTCTCATTGCCCTTGGCCAGAGGAGACAGGAGCAGTACTTGAGGATCCAACAGACAGGCTTATTATTAGGCCCAGTTTCAGACATGTTTGACCTTTCAGACTCTCCAACCTGTGCAAAAAGAGGACGTCATTAAGAACTCAAGGTCAGGACAGATTGCAATCAGGTAATGATAGGGAGGCCTTCATGCCAGTCTTCTGAAGAGTTGGTCTTGAAAAGTGTTTAATGTGACTCTATTTATTGAGAATACTTTCCCTGTGCCAGGCAATTTCATTGTCCCTCAGTGTTCCGACAGCTGCCTCTGCGCTATAGCCCTCAATGTTTCGTCTATTAAGTAGAAGTCAAATGAGTTCTGCTCCTACTATCGATTTCACTTGTACTTTGGGATGGCTTAATATAACTAGCAACAATCACTAGGCATTCTAGTATGAACACCTGCTACAGGGGAATTACCTTTGCGGTTACAATCGACTGTCTTAAACCAAATGTGAAAATAAAGTCTTATTAGGCTGATTGTATGTGTACCTTGTCTGAATGCAGACATTTTTGTGGATCCGTGAACACAGCACAAGTGGAACTTGTAATTTTATTTTATTTTTCTTAGCAGAGTTTGACTTGCTGGGTGGATAATTAAAGAACAAACTGTTTGGTTATCACATTCAAGACTTCCTCTCGAACAGTTTGTGGTTGGATTGATCAGAGCCCATCAGATTAGATCGATGGATTTGAGGAACAGCTGCTGTTGTTGAGGCGAGTAAAGCAAACTTTCTTCTGCTGCTGTTACACAGCTTAGACCCAGCGCTGGACAGCAGTGTGCGTGGTTTCTACGAGAATACAACCCCTTTCATCTAAAGTAGGTTGGAAAAATGATGGACAACACTAAAACAATATAAATTGATGAATGGTTAATTTGCACTTTCACTGTGCTTGGTACTCTGCTGCTCTGTCTGTGCCCAGAGTGTGGTCTACCACGAATGGGTGAGAGATAGAGAGAGAGACACGGTTTCAAAACTAGAAAATCTAAATGTGATGCTGATGTGATGCAGATGCTGATGTTTTTGGCGGTGCGCTACAAATAAATGAATGTGTGGGAAACCCTTAAAACGGTACGAATGATATCCAGTGAATTAGAGCCCCACGAATGCCATTGTACACTTTAAACCCCAGTCCATCCAAGTCACAACAATTTAATGTTAAGTCTACACAAATGCCCTGGAATGTCAAAATGACATTAAAACTTTATTCACTTGACAAAAAAAAACCTCATCCCTTGTGAGTTTGATGATTTTTTTTTTTTTTTTTTTTGTTAAGCCACCAATCTTGTTTACATTTTAATTTGACTAAAATTTATGAGGCCAATTTCACCTAATTATTTAAAGGCCAATAAACACCACTATCATTGTGCACTATACATAATGTTGCACGTTGATGCTAAATAGGTGAATAGGTGAAATAGGTGAAATTCCTGTCAGACAAAGGTCATGTGACACATTTATTTTGTGTCTGGTGAACTCAAAACATTTATGTTACTGTATTATACCAAACTACTTAATTTTACATTTCATTAACTGTAAACCCCAATTCACTCACTCACTCACTTTTTTCAAAACAGCTTTCAGTCAAAACTTTTAAAGTTAGGTAAAGTAGATTAGGTTTAAAAAAGAAACATGGTGACGTACCTTAAAACAACTCAAAGTTCACTTAGTTTTACATGGTTCCAGTCACTGGTCTCCTGGAGTAAAGTCCTATGTTGTTTGACCCATCCACCACCCCAACTTGTCTCAATACACGGATTGTAGGTCTACGTGCTTCTTCACTCCCATCAGCACATTGGTCACATGATCACAGCCTTCCCATTATGTGGGTTATACAGGATTTACTGGCTCATTATTACGTGCGTTATATATGAATTATGGTGCATTACTTTTCATACATACCAACAGTGCATGAAACAGCCCTAAGTAGGGGAAAAAGTGGGAGGAATGTTCGGGTGCTATGTATTCCTTAACAAAATGCCACATTGTTTGCTAGCTTGCTAAAAAGCCAGTTAGCCTAATGTTGGCTTGGCAGAGAAGCTGTTTCTCCTCCTTTGAGAAAAACATTTACCAAATGAATGGAGCAACATTGTCAAATAATAAAAGGACAACAGCACAGCAGGGAAAAAGAGACTGCCTGACAGCTTTAACTTTTCTATCTTTTACTGCCATGTTTGACAGTTGGTTCACCTCCGTAAATTTTCCTTGCTGAAATGGTATTTTAAAAGAGAATTTCAATATCATGATAAACTCAATTGGGTTGAGCCTGTTCTAGGGATGCACAATATTGGATTTTTTGCCGATATCCGAAATTCTCATATATGATAACTTATTTGACCAACGACCGATACAGATATCGATATATACACTTTTTTCCCCACCTTATATTAATGATCATCAAGTCTCTTATGTAGTGGAATTAACACCATATTAATCTTGCATGCTCTTATCCATGGCCCATCAGCAGATGGAGACATGAAATACAATGCTTTTCAATGTATGTAATATTCATTCATTGTGCAAAATAAGAAAAAGCATCTTGGCCAACTTTCCCTTCGGAGTCACGTGAGGCGGACAGTATGTATGGCGGCTTGAGAGAGACCTCCGGCTGTCGATGCAGTATATTTCATGATAGAGTGAGAAGCTTTAAATGAATCAGCCTCTCTTTATTCATAAGATCACTGTGAACTGACGGAGAAGCCTAACCAAGTAAAAACACAGGGTATGCCTATGAGAAACAGTTCACACTAACATTGCTAGTCAAATATCGCACCAGGCTAATCTCGACGATAATCCCAGCAAGTCTGGTGTAGATAACGCCTCACCGGCAGCATTCATCGCCAGAATGTACGCACTAATGAAAAAAACATCAGAGAAACAAGAGGAGAAGTTCAACATCATTCAGCGAGCAACCGGAGCTATTGAAAGCAAGCTAGCAGAAATTACCTCACGCATCGGCTATGCAGAGGCTCGACTGGACTTTCTCAAAGATGCTAATAAAGCTCAGTACTCTCATCAGGCACTGACCAGATGGTGACCTTCCATCACAAGCAATCCTTGCAAGGTTCCTTAGGTTCCAATAGAGGGAGCGGATTGCAGCAGTGGCGCGAAAAGGGGGGAGAGTTGTGTCGAAGGGTCCCCACATCATGATCTTCCTGGACTATTCAATATCACTTGAGGAGATGCACTCCAAGTTCAACCAGTGGCTGCTGCGTGAACGGTGCATCAAATTCTCACTCATGTATCCTGCTGTCTGAGCCAATTATTGGATAGAAATCTGAAATTTAAGCCCTCTGTACGCTGTTAGCATCCATCCATCCATTTTTGTAACTGCTTATCCTCTTGGGGGTCGCGGGGAGCTAACACAGGGCTAACACATAGAGACAGACAACAATTCATACTCACATTCACACCTATGGACAATTTAGAGTCACCAATTAAGTAATCCCGAACCTGCATGTATCTGCATGCATCTTTGGACTGTGGGAGGAAGCCGGAGTGCCCGAACATGCAAATTCCGCACAGAAGGGCTCCTTCCTGGGATTGAACCAGGAACCCTCTTGAGGCGACAGTGCTAACCACTACACCACCGTGCTGCCCCTCATTGTTAACATACTCATGATGTTCATAATGTTATTTTCTCACATGTGGTTAAGGATTCTCCTCTGGATACTTTTACTCTGTTAAAACAAGAGAGATGTTGCATGTTGGCTAATCTGGATAGTTCATTTTGAAGCCGATATTGTCCGATACCGATGACGTGCTGGTATAAGTTAAACTGGATTGTATTTTAAATTGCCGTTTAAAGTTTTGGTGCAACAGAATTTGTAGTTTGTAAAAACTAAACTGTCGTTTGAAGCGAGGTTTAAATTGATTCTTTCTTAATTTTTAAAGGTTGGTGCAACAGCCTTAAATTAAGCAATGATATCAGCAGTTTGAAGACATTGCATCCAATATAACGTACCAAATTGACATTTACACAAAAATGTTTTTCAGGGTTTAACACCATCTGCATGACAAATTCAAATTTATGCATCTCGGGTACCGGTTCTAATTTCATTCTTTCTAGGCAGTTTTACTAGCAAAACAAGCCTGTAGCTCCCTCCCCAACGTGCTCCTGCCCACTTGTGTCACATTTCCTATTTTCTCGGGGAAATTGTTGGGGCACTAAAATTATGACTAGAATTGTGTTCCTTTGGTTTTGTGGGGTTTGTATGTGGGCTGTATGTGTGTGTGCATGTGGGGTGGGTTGGGGGTGCTTAACTAAGCCAAGCAAGTTAGTTGTAAAGCTAATTAACAGTAACTCCTAAGTGGTTGTGATTTTAAATCCCCCACAAACCCCCTGCAGCAAGCCGGAGGGGAGGCTTGTGATTAGGATTTCTCTTAAGTGGCTCTCCCGCCTACGTGCTCACATGAATCACTGCATCATTTTGGTTTTCACATCAAATTCTACACAGGGGAAACTATGCAGGGGCAAATCTCTATTACTCAAATTACATTCTAAGCTCTGGAAAGTCATATCCTCCTCCCAGATATGATGAGATCCTCCAGTAGTGCATGCTGTGGGCGATGCTAGACCCTTTTCGCAGTGAATTTGTAAAGTCATGTCATAGGCTTCCATCAAGGGGATAAAGTAGAAGTGGCTTTAGTGTGGTGCTTGGCAATCACTTCTCTGTCTGTTTCCCAGCTGAAGCCAGAGGTGGAAGCTTGGCCATCAATATTCTCTCTCCCCTTGTGTGCCCTCCCTCCCCCTTCCAGTCCTGTCCCAGACAGACAATTGCTTTATTAGATAAGGAGCAGTGGACCCACCAAATCTAATGTTAAGCCTTGTTCAAGGTGGGAAATCACATATTCCCACCTCTACAGTTTCAGGTCATCAAGCTCCAGAAAACATTGAAAAAAACAGCCTTTGGCAACAGATTTACATTCTAATTAAAACATGTTTTAATCGGAATGCAGTTAGTAGGTCTTAAATGCTTTGATAACATACTTTTACAGGCAAATTTAGCATTTGCATTTTACATAGCAGAGCAGACCACATGCAGCATAACTGTGTTCTGAAATAAAGTTGTCTCATTGAGTCTTAGGGCAAGCTGCTAATTAGCATCTTCGATTGTTTCCACAAATTAGTATTGGGGTTGGTATTATTCATTGGACACATGGTTAGCAAATTTGAAATTCTTGAAGACTCTGCATCCAGATTGCTTCATGTGAAAAATGCACAATTAAGTGCCTTTTACCGGCCTCACACTAGAGGACAACTGGGCAGATTTTGGCTCCAGCTCGCCCCTCCCAACATTTGCAGGGGTGTTCCTGATCTGAGAAGATTATCTGCTCAAATGATCCTGTAGTGTGAGGGGTTTGCAGACATAATCTTAAATTACAGACTCGATCAGAGTGTCCTAGATTTCAAATCCCAAAAATCAAATATTAAATGTGTTACACTTACAACTTGAAATCAAGGTTGTTATAGTAAAAAAAAAATAAAATCAAAACATCTAAAAACTACATCAAAAACTAGAAGTAGGTGTGAAAAACATTGTAGTTATCTTAAAAAAAAAGGACTTTAAACTCTAGAAAACAAAATGAAAACTAGGTGACATTGTACTGTGCTTACAAAACCAACTAAAATAAAAATATACAGGAAATGTCTTTGTCCAGTCAGCACAAATTTACTGGAAAGTAAAAAAAGTAAAATCTCATTTCATTGTAGAGCTGCGTGCAGTGTATTGATTTGCTCAGCCCCTCTCTTTGTGTTTATCATGAGACTGCTACAGAGCTCTGTGTCAAGGACGGAGTCACACACAGTGACAAGGATAATTGTTAGCATCATGCGGCTAACGTTACCTAATGTTTATTAACGGGTTTAAGGACAGAGTTGAGCCATTCTGGTGTCGGTGTGAGAGTAACAACTTAGTGTTGAATGTTAACTGCTGTTATGAGGCTTCTGCCAAAGTGGTGAAAATGGCGAGTTGATATGAGATCACCTTGTGTTGTGTTGGCTCATGCTATCGGGGCAGAGAGAGCAGGACAAGAGCAGCTCATGGAACGACATCAACAGTTGACTGGCAGCAAACAACACTGATGCACCCACCCCGCCACCATGACAAATAGATTCTAATTCAGTGAGAAACACTGAATGCTCATAGTAAGAAGCTCTAAATCCGTGTCAGCATAACAACTTTTTTAAAATTTTCACTTGCTCCTGTAATTTCATTGGAAAAAGACAAACAAACAAAAAAACACATATAAACACTGCATTATGCATTGCAATTTTTCCAGAAAAGCTGCAGTGAAATCACGCATTTCAGGCTGAAACAATCATACAAACAGCCTGTGAAATCCTGGAGGAACTTAGTAACCCTAAATGGATTGTATTTAACCATAGTGCCAGGTGATATTCGGTACAGGGATAGTGCAATTTTAGTAGATACTCTAAATGGATTTGCATGGCATGGGAGATATTCTGTGATTTAAGTTAAAGGAAAGCTTTGACATTTTGGCAATTAAGCTTGATTGTTTTGTTGCTAGGAGTTAGCTTAGCCTAATTTCCTATCTACATGTGATCATGTCTTTTTAATGTGCAGGCTTTCTTTGGATTACATTGTGTATTGAAAGAGTGAAGCTGACTGAATGAAACCTGTTAGAGACAAACTTTGCCCAAGGCAATTTTGACAAAATTCAAGTAATTAGTATCTTTGATTTGTAATATTTATTGATGTTATGACCTTGATCTCCCTGCGGTTGTAAATAATTTGTTTTTTCATGATCAAAATAAATTGGTGTTAATCTAGTTTGGTGAATAAAAGGTTTTAAAAAGAAGAAAAGAAACTGCATCACATGTGACAAATTCTAAGGTCAGACAGTGCTGAAAATCAAACTTAAGTCTCCTGAGAATTACAAAGATATTAAAGTCCCTGACAGTCCTATTTTTCCCCTAGACAGTCAGACTGATTCCGAATGTCTGTCTTTCCACCATTTATGAAATATTTCTCAATGTGACTGCAGAGAAGGGGGATGGACAAGATGGAGGAGAAAGGGGCAGGTGAAGCAGCAGAGGTCATTTTCAGCCATCTTGAGCTGTATTTTAAGTCTTACAGCTGTGTGGGAGGTCACCGTATCATCTGTTCAGGCTGTCTTATTGTAATGTCAGAAACCAGATTATCTTGTTAAGATACAGACAAGAGAAAGGAGAGAGAATGGAAGCTTGTTTTTTCTGTTGGTAATTATAGTACAATCTCAGCATCAGATCAATCCTGCTATCTCACACACTCCGCCGAAGATGTCTCTGAAAAAGGTCTCCCAGTCCTGAAAATGAGACACTAAAGATTCTCGCATTGGTGTTAAAATTTTGTTTAGCAAGTAGAACACATTTTCAAATACTAATATAATAAACCATAATAAGCAGGGATTGTCCATTTGCTGAATCCCCAGACTGAGGTTGTTGTATGTAAAAGAAAACAAAAAAAAAACCAAAACGGTAGAATAGGGTAGAATAACAAGTATTTATTATTTTTGAAATACTGGCTATCATTTTTTATTCCCAAATGCTGAGGAAAAGTACACAATATGATCAGTATTTTTTCATTATGTTCTCACATGCACGTGCCGTCTTCGTCAAGCTTGAATAGAAACCTGCTGTTCTCTTCTTGGGATTGAAGAGGTTTTTTTCCACTTGTTTTTCTCAATGTTGTGTTCCTGCCCTACACACACACATACTCACACACACACACACACACACACACACACACACAAACAGTACACACAGCTCTTTCCAGGTCAGACGCGAGCTGAACAGCATGTTGCCTAATCAGGTGTTAGGTTCCACTGTCTCTGTTTGTGAAGAAGAAAGCTTAAAATATGGGTTTATAATAGGATTTTGTTGCCATGCATACAGTATCTGCCGTCCACAAAGCTGGTCAGTGAAGCGATGGTTTAGGTCACTTACATAAGTCATGAACACACAGGGCAATTAAAAAATAGGGGTGGCAGTCGGACACATCGCAATAAGGAAGAAATTTTTCAAGCGTCTCATGCTAATCCAGTGTGCTCCACTTTTACCAACACAAAAGAGCTTCACAAAGTGTGTAGCACTCCGAGGATGAAGGAGGAATCTGTCAGATGTGCAGAATGGTAAACACAGTCCTCATCAGGGCCGGATGCCGAAGGTTGGTACTATTTTGTTGCAGAGGGCACCAGATCGATATCGCCAATTATCAGAACATGTTGAAGTAAATGGTGCCAATGACATCCCAGAGTTTCTCTATTCCTAACACTAGCTCAAAGTAACTCAGGAAGCACTTGTTCTTGAGGAGAAGTATTAGTTCAGAGTGCCTCATTTCTCTCTCTCAGAAATGTGTGAAGTTGGTGTTGAAATAATGAACAAGGACTTATTCTCTCCTAGAGTCGCCTGTGATGATTGTGAAACATTTTAAATGATAATCACCTGTAGTCCTGGCATACAGGCAATAGCACTTATGCATTTTGAAACTAGTGTGAAGGACACTTATAATTCCTTTTAGTAGTCAGATTTAGAGCTAAACCCAGCATTAACCCAAGTTAATACTGACACAAATAGGAAAATCACACAACTTGCCTTAAAAAACCACACTCTAAAAAGTATGATGTAAGGCTGGGCGATGTTTCTTAAAAATAATTACGTGATATTTTTAGGATGTATCGCGATACACAATATATATCTTGATATTTTAAAATCTCCTCTAAACTACTGTAGACCACTTACATACAAAAATATTCAATGGTCAGTAATTACTGTCATAATAAAGTTAAATTACCTACTACTATCAGCTCTCCAGTTCATATATTAATAGTATTTGCAAATAGTACTTGCACTGGTGCTCCATGGTTGTAAAATGCGACTAAATAGTCATGGTCTGGAGCCCTTACAGGTATAAAAACACACACTTTTTCTCCCCACACTGTTGTTAAACTCATTAAGTTAAACTGTTACCATGGTGCTGTTAAATGCAAGGATTCATTTATTGTAAGCTCGAAACAAACTAACAGCTCTCCAGTAAATATATTTCAAAGCATTTAGCGGTGATGAAATTTAATCTTTTGTCAGGTAAATGTTTTGCCTTTCATTTTCTGTTGGCTTTGCTGACAGACAGCTAGCTAACTGCGTTAACATGCAGAAACATAGTGTCCACAGCCCACCCTCTGGTTTCCACTGGTTAGCCTAAGCTGCTCTGCACCCTGTTGGGTGGGAACCAATCTGGAAATCCATCGGTACAGGGCTTGATGCTAACTTTTTTCCCAAGGAGCACATGTGCTCCTAAGTTGAAAAAGTAAGGAGTGCACAAAGAACTTGAGGGGCACAATGTAAATTGATCAAATAATGTGTTTTCCGTAATAAACGTGATGCAAATAGACATTTACAAGCAAAATTATTTAATGAATTTGTATACAAAATGTACAGAAAGGTAAAATCATCAAGTTTTGAAAAAGTATTGCAATTTAATTTTGTCTTTAATGTTATTATCTTATATATATTATCTTTGCAATATGATTATCTTATATAATGTTATTACTATCCTAAAACATTCTCCAGGTCCTCTGAAACTCTGCAGGACTTAAGCCTCTTTCACACAGAGCGCGATTTTCACGGCGCCCACCGCGGGGTAGGGCGCAGAGCAAGCGGGGAGCAAGGCACCCAAGACAGGATTTGGGGGAGTACAGGCTTGTTCAGGAGCTACAGCTCCATGGTGACCGCTTCCGGGTCTACTTCAGGCTTTTCTCTGATATTGGACGCGACGAGGTGTCGTCACAGCGCGTTGCGGTGAAATTAAAAAATTTTCAATTCGAGCGCAGGCTGGCCGCGGCATCAGCTCGGCGGCAGAGGGGGGTGCTCTTGCGCCGCGGTAGCACATACACAATGAATGGGTTCGTCGGCGGAGGTCTGCGCTTTGCGCGCTCTGTGTGAAAAGGGCTTTATTTCAACCCTGCCCAGCAGCGGTACTGTGGCGAACGGTCCCTAACTGTGGGGAGAACGGAGCAGGCTTCACCGGAGGTCCACTGCTTTTCCCGGTCTCTCGACTCCGCTACACTTTGACTTATTTCCATCCAGCCGACAGCCTGGCCATGGAGAACAGTCCCTAACTGCGGGGAGAACGGAGCAGGCTTCCCTGTAGGTCTGCCGCTTCCTCCACACTTTGACTTATTTAAACGCTCTCGACAGTGGGACTTATATTCATTGTGCCGACAGTGGCTTGGAAAACCGCCCATAACCGTGTCACACGGGAAGAGGGAAGGCGGCTGGAGTTCCTCCAACATTTGCAGTTAGATTATCTTTTTTTTTTTATTGACAAAAATATAGGCTGCTTCAGCTGTTTTTTATGCGCACATGTGCCCCTAAATATTTTTTACAGTTCGCACACACCTATTTTTAGTCGCAAATGCGAGTGAAACGCTCGCACTGTCGAGCCCTGCGGTTAAAAAAAAAAAAAAAAAGGGTAGTCCTAACAGATAGCAGCAGGCTCTGCTGAGATCACCAAGACTGCTGAGGACAGTGATGCCCTCAATCAAGATCCCAGCATCAGTAGGTTCATCGTCTGACCCATCTTGGTTCCGCTGCAGGTAAATCTTCATCACTTCCCTCGCCATCTCCTCTTGTTCACTGATAGGTGCATCAGCAGCACTCGCAGATGTTGCAAAGATAACCGGTTGGATCTCACTTTCAGCCTTCAGTCTGTGTGTAACAAGACAGGGACACGAACACACAAAGAGCAATCCCTCACTGCTCACTCGCTATGCTTTCCCTTTGCATGTTTGTGATCTTGTCTCACAGTCATGTATGATCACATTAGTTTAAACTTCAAAACTAACACTATTAAACACCCTGAAAACTATTAATTGTACCAACCTCAAAGCCCTTAATCAAGGCACTTGCATCTTCTACCAGATGGTCGATGAATGAATGAATAATGACCCTCTTCCATAGCAGTGTTGGTGCTTTGAGACAGATACTGAAAATATTTAACATGCTTAATAAAGATTCAACTTTACCTGCTAGCCATCATTAAGTGTTCCTCCAAAAATATGACAGAACATTGGTTGGGCACTCCTCTTATGAAAATATATTCAATGCCTTATTGTGTAGTTACAGCTGCTGGACCATGGATACAGTATGGTCAGATGTTAGTATCTGAAATCAATCACACTCGTGCAAGTTCTGTTCTTGAATTGGGCTTTTTTAAATTATCAAATTTAGAAATATAATAATGAATTTAGAATAGGATTAGAACTGAATATTTTAAATATTACGATTTAAGTATTGTTTCTAGAGCAGCACCAGTAACTTTTCAACAGCAAACTGTATACACTCCGAATTATCTCACTGGAAACAAATCGACACCGAAATACTGAGTGAAGTTTAGAAAGAACGAAGAACACAGACATCAGTCAGTATCAGTCCTTCCTCCCATCGTCCATTCTCTGCTGCTGCCGTGATTCACTGCCTGCAGGTACCGCTGGTAGGGAGAGGGGGGGGTGAACAAGTGTGCTGTGGTTGTGTAAAACAACAGGACAAAGCAGGTGGACATATCGCTTTCCTACTTACTTGAGTTGTCATCAACTTCAGTAAAAGGTTACCTTCACTCCACCTGATTCACGCGTCCTCTTCGCTCTGCAGTAGGCTCTGTGTGTGTAAAGAATGAAATAGTTGAAGTTCTTGGAACTGATCAGTATAATTACTCCATTCTTAAATATTTTGATCAAATTTGGGGCGCACAGTGGCTCAGTGGGCAGTGTCCTTGCCGCAGTAGCTGCAGGCTCAATTCCAGCCTGTGGCCCTTCGCTGCATGTCATCCCCACTCTCTCCTGCCCTCACACCCCAACTGTCTTGTCATTAAAGACAAAAAGCCCCAAAATAATCTTAAAAAGAAGAAATTTACCCAAAAATTGAAGCAAGTAGCAACTTTGCTGCTGGACTAAAGTGAAATTTGGGGGATAAATATGTCTGAAATAGGACTCTAGTGCACAAAATTGGCTAGCTAGTTAGCTATAAGGACACCAGCTTACTAGTGAATTCTCTTATCATTGTTCTAAAGAAATGGACCATAATACATTTAAACAACATTAAAGTAAGATAATATGATTGGTTGTCATAAATATTAAATTTGTATTAATAAAGACAATACATTTATAGGCTTCTCTTATTGTTTACAGACATCTTGCACTGAATTTGAAGTGATAAACCACCATTTGGAGGGCCATGTAGCCCTAACACTTCACCCTACCCCTTATCCCAACAAAAATCAGGACATGAGTAAGGGCTAATGGGTAGGGGCAAGGGGCGTACTGGGATTAGACCTTTATTAAGATAGTATAGCTTTTTTTTTTTTAAATATTGTTATATATACAAAGCCACAGATTTATTTTTTTGGGTCTATAAACCCATCAATTTCTTCACAATTTCAAGTTTCCTGTCTTCAGAATATTTTACAAACATTTGTATTCTTTAAAAAAAAGAAGCTCCACAGTGGTGGTTAATGCTGTGACAACTAAAACCACTCTCTGGTCAGTCTCAGTGGTTATATAGGAGTGTATTTATTTTCGTGGGCTCAAGGAGAAAATGCACAGGTAATTATGTTGCTCCTCTGAAGTGGGAAAGCAAAAGATATAACGAGGCAGCAAAAAGTCTCAAGGTTGTGGGAGTGCAATTCTCATTCAGTTTTGTTGTTGTTGCAATGGAACATACTCTTGACATCAACAGTTCTCTACAGCCGTATCAAGGACACAACACCTGCTATTCTACCTATTGACAATGAGAGAACTTTTAGTAACATTAAAGGGTCATAGCTTCTTCATCTCATACAACAAAAGACAGTCAGTAATATTGCAGGCAAACGTAGTACAGTTTACCACATGACTCAACTTAGCATGATTTACAGTAATAGCAGAGATTTTTGCATCTTGCACACAAGGGATTCAAACTATGCTACTGAAAGCTAGATTTTGCTTTATTTCAGCGCAGCAACATACTGTAGCTTAATAGTTCAAAACACTAGTGTAGCAGAACAAGCTTTAAACCCATCAATAGTAAATTATCACCTCTAGACCAAATCACAATGTTCATTTACAATAACTTCCGGGTGCAAAACCCAGCATCGCATACATCATATAGAACAGTGCTGATCAAATGCTAGTTTTTAGCCCCCTTTATAAAGGCCTACCTAAAAAAATCTATACCAGTTTAAGAGTACGTTATTTACAGAAAATTTTCACCTCTTAACCTTGCCGTCAGACAGCCTTTTCCATCAGAGAATGAAAGCTGTCATATCAATGCCATTAGACTCTATTGACACAAACGGTCTCTTTACTTTGCAGAACGTGGGAGTTGCTGGTCTACCGCTGCCTCAGTTGGTTAGTGTGTAAGGTGAAGTGGAGATAATATTTCAAATATAGCATACACTTAAACTGCTGTTAATTTTTAACTTTTGCTGCAGCCCCTTTGTCTTTTGTTCAGCTTCCATGCCATTGAATTTGTTTTATCAAAGATGTTAGGAAAGCATCATAGTACATCATTTTATGGCACTATTTTTATTTAATTTTAATTTAATTTAATTTCTATTTATGCACTTATTTGAACTTATTTCATTGTATGAGTATTTTAGCAAACAGTTGCCTCTTTACACGTCCAACAGGTGCAAAGTAACATTATCATTCATTGAGAGTTGCATTTTTGGTCAACTGGTGAATGTAAACCCATAACCCCATATTTAGTCTCCTTTTTCCACTGTTTTTGATCTCCACCATCCCTGAGGCATATATCTGGGTCTGTACCAGCTAATGCTCCACCATGTTTAACAGCTAGTCGCTAAATGTGTCTGTCTGCAGTGCGGTTGCAGCCACTTACCGGTTTCAAGGCATACCTTGATATGAATTTGACGGTTATCATACCGTGTACATTTGCTTATCTATGATGTTAGAATAAAAAAAAATGCAGCTGGATGTTGAATCTCCCTTTTATTTTTAGTTATTTACGGAGAGGAGACTTTTCAAGTTCTAATCACAATAATAAAAGGTTTGTTCAACCAACAATAACCCTTCTGGTTTCATTCCTTTAAGGGTCATTCTGACTGATAATAATATAAATTTTGTAATACCATGAAGGGATATTTTCTGAGATGGTTATCATACCATAAAAAATCCTCATAATGTTGCAACTCCAGTCTGCACTTCTGTGTTAAGTGGAGAGTGTACAGTGGGTTTTTAGACCTTTCTCACAGAAAATAGGTGCCTGCCGCTGCTGCTGGACACCAGGTCAATGAGAACAATATAACTGAACCAAAACAGTGTGGTTACGGGAAAAACATGGCACTAAAAGAAGCTGAAATGCTCTATCGCTGAGAGGTACTACAGAGTTCTTTCACATTCGACAGCCATTAGATGATTTTTTCATGTAGGCTAAGAATATTGATTACTTAAGTTTTTAAATACATGGAAACACTTCTTGATAATAAAGAGGTGCTTATTGTAGTGAGTGCCAATTTGCAGAGTATCAATACCAGGTAATTTGAGATGACTGACTTGTTTTGGCAAACTGGCTTCACAAGTGATGGATAGTCACGTAGTTAATGTGATGCTTTCCTCCTTTATTCAAAGAAAGATGACATTGAAATTAGCAGTGTGCAAACCAAGAGAGCATCTGTCTCCAGTAGCAAGAGTTGTAATCCTATTACCAGGCTCACAGATGAGCAGACTTCATCCCACAAATCTAATAGAGGCCACTCTGTTTGGAGAGTAAGCACTTTTTTTTCTCACCTAACCAAGAGCTGCTGTGCTTGCTGAGCTACAGCAATTTTCCCTCATTGCCCCATCTCTTGTTGAAAAAATCCCACAATGTACCTTGCTTTGTCACTTCTTTTATGTGGGATAGATCTACTTACACTACATACAATGGCTGCCAAGTAGCCAGGGATGTATATGAGTCCACAGGCTTTTTTTAACCAAAAAGCTTTGTCGGCTCTGAGTTCTGTCAACAGCTTTTACATTTTCCTCAATTATATCCTTCCAACAGTCTGATGAAACTGCTGGCAAGTAGCACTGTATTAGCATCAGGGTAATCTTTAGTTTCATTTTGTTCTTTTTTCTATCAACATCAATGCCTATGAAGAGTCAAAAGCTAGAGAATTACCATATTATTATCTTTTAAATTGGTAAACCACAGAATCGAGATTTACCCCATTATCTTCCAGATTTTTGTCTGTGTTTCAGAGGGGCGATAATTATTTTTCATTATTTTATTTTTTACCCCAGCAGAGTTTGGGGATGAGCTGATTTGCAAGAAGTAGGATCTCTTCTGAATAGTAGCTCAACAACACTTGGGTGTTTTTTTCTCCATAAACATGAGATGGTCTACAGTGAGTGCAGCATATGAAGCTTGCTGCATAGTATCTAATTGAATTACCAACACATAGCAATCATAAAGTGCATTTGCATTGAATATGAGTACTACTGCTTCCTCAGAAATACAAAAGAATGTTTGCAGTGGAATTATTTCTTGACCTATTGTTGACAGTTTTTACTGGACATCCATGCTGCCCTACAGAGCCTGACCACATAACAGTTTTGGTCAAAATTGAGTTATGACTGAAATTAAACTTTTGGATATTTGTTCTTTCTTGAGACAAATGCCCTGGTTAAATCTTATTGTGTTTTAGAGACAACAGGGTGTAAAAACTGCAGTAACCACTAAATCCAACCAAAACCTGAGGCAAACAGCAGTACAAAGTAGTAACTGTGTTCTGCCTTGGGTTCCCCAGAGATTTGTGATTCTTTCGGGCTAAGAAAAAATGCAGTAAGTGTATTATAGAATAAGGATGTCAGAATAAGGATGATGTCAGTGACAGTAACTGATAACATGATGATGAGCATAGGCAGATTAGTGATGATGATGATGGTGATGATGTGAAGAAATCGTAATTTAGGTCAATAATTAAAAAAAACAAACAACAAGTGTTGCTTAAAATGTTCTTGGTTACTGCTTTTGAAACAGACATGTATAAAGAAGCAAATACAAATTTAATCCAGCAAGAAATGAAAACATTTTCTTTCTCATTAGAGATCGTGCCATAGTGTCGCTGAGATGTCTTTTCTTTATGCCGCCCTTCCTTTTTTACACAGAACCAAACAACAGCAGCGTCATGCCACTCCAGTATGTGATTTTAAACAGCGTTTTGGCATTGACGAAGCAAATGAGGCATGATGGGCGTGACATGCAACATAACAACGTCGGCTTCTATGGTGACATATGACATACACGTAAGCAGTGCTTTCTAAACAATAACAATTACCGTCCCTGTTATATGGCATCAGATCTTGTCCTCTGCACGGAGGGTAAGGAGCTCCATGACCTCATTGTTTTTTCCAGTTTGTGCACATTTTCAGCTGCTACTCTTCTTCTTTGAGTTAGCTGCTAACTGTTATCAGCCACTGGGTCCCACACATAACGCATTGTCAAAACATCAGACCTGCACCGCCCATGATCCCATCCAGCTGGCTGTCCCTTTATAGAGACATTGTTTCAGCACTGTGACCACCTTCAATCCTGCCTTTAAGGAAGGCAGTGTCCCCCAACTCCATGGTCATACCTTTTATCCACCATATTTTTCACGGAAACATGGAGGCAAAACAGAACGCAGCCAGCTTCCGTTTTTTTGTGCGACACTTCCGGTCCAGCACTCTTACCACTGTGTAAATGGGAATCGCCTTGTTGTTTACCTTGCTGAGTTTAGCTATATATCACATTTTTCACGTCACTATATCACCGTTTAGACTAATCGGATATTTGTAAAGTCTATAAACACAATGACTGAACAAACATTAGTATTTTCTCTGTGTGTAATTAATAACATGGTTATCGTAGATTAGCTGGGCTAACCGTTAGTTGTTAGCCGTGTCTGTAATAACTCACTAAACTCACAAAGTGGCCCGTGAAAAAAATATTTTCTCCAGCGGATGTCTTAGTTACAACATGATTGAGCTAACTGGAGTAGTTTCATGTCATATCCAACAACGGGAGGCTTTTAACAGATGACGATCCTGATGCTAGCTTTGCTGCTGCTGTTAACGTTAGCTGTCCCTGTCAGCTGCAGCCACTGATGCTTTCTAGACATCGTGATTTCCCCAAACTGAATAAATACCACACATAGCAACACAAAACTGCTTTGCTAGCTCAATCATGTTGTAACGGCTGGATGGTTGATGCGTATATGCTGATTCAGGTGCTCTCAGAGCCGATCCGCGCATCACTATGGCTTAATGATCAACTCAGTCAATTAAAACAACCCGTCCTGTGTTAGGAGTGTATGTCACTGACAGAAAGAAAGAAAGAAAAGGGGAAAAAAGATAGAAAAGCAGCGTACACCTCACATATTTATTTCTCATAGTTGCGCACACGTTTGGCTGGCATGCAGAAGCACCGTCTGTGTGTCTGTGTGTCGAGGGTGCGAGCCGCAGCTTCAGCTGCTCAGGTAGAGAGGCTGTGTAGCCCGGTGTGTTTTTTCGCTGATTCGGTTTTGCAGGTTCTCTGCTGGTACACTGGAGACAGGGATCAAGCAGTTTGTCTCACTCGGGATAGATTGTGCTTTTTTGGTTCATAGTTTATAATTGACGTGCGATTTATTCGCGTTTAGGGGGAATAAATTTCCGTTATAACGGAAACGTGGGCACAGTTATCTAACGTTATACAAAATACACAGACTAACTAACTAACTAACTAACTAACTAACTAACTGATTGACTAACATAAACAACTGAAAACTGAAAAAAATAGCTTGCACCGTTAGCTCCGGTAAGGGAAAGCATGAGGGAAAGCGGCTGACCGGAAGTCACGCACAAAAAAACAGAAGTTGATCACTATTTACTTCCTTGTTTGAAAATCAGGTGGATAGACTAAATCACAATATTTTAATTTACAATACATTAATATCAAACAGCACTGAGCCTCAGTTTTTCGTTTTTAGCCGGTACATAAAAGAAGCAGAGCAGAAATGGCCCATAGTAGGGATGTCCAGATCCAGCTTTTTCACTTCCGATCCGATACCGATATTACAGCCTTGAGTTTTGGCCGATACCGATACCGAGCCAATCCAAATGCGTATTATACATATTCACTTATTTTGTTGTCAGTCATGTTAGAAAAGGTTTGATCAAGCGATATTACTCTAACAAGAACAACTATTTAATCGGGTTAGTTAGAATGATCCACAACAGTTGGTATGAGAAACTGACCTGTTTATTGTTAACAGGGTTAAATAAACAAACTTTAAACTTGAACATTAACATTAAATAAAAAATATAGCTGGTTTGCTTTGGATGCTTTGGCCCCTTAATAAATAGAAAATAAATCGCAATCGCAATAGCAGCCAGACTCACACACTTGTGCTTTTCTCCCCTAATAAATAAAAAATAGATTAACACCACAAGACATTGTTGACATTTAACAATGCAGCCTTTCCTTTTCAGTTATTTTTGTAGTGTCAGTGCCAGCCTGGTGCTGCTGTTTCCTGTGTGTCTGCATGCTGGCCTGGTGGATTGATAGTAAGTGCTGGAGCGGATCACTGGAACGGACTGCTTGAGTGCTGGGCTGGCCGGAAAACCTGGATCGGACTCTATGAAAAACTGGATCAGAGTTCTTGGATTGGCATTTTTCCATGCAGTCCGATGCGATGCCGATGCAGGTTTTTTGCTAATATCGGCGGCCGATACCGATCCGAATATTGGATCGGGACATCCCTAGCCCATAGGTCAGACCACCGTGTTTAACTTTATATCTTTAACTTCACAGTTATGACTGAAAATTGATTGTAATCAACTGCCTGTTTTCTACCCAGATGTGATAGTTGTTGTTAGTGTGTCATCACAGTAATTCAGTCTATACAGAATGGCGAAGCAGCATAACGGTGTTAAATTGGTGCCTTGAAGAAGTAGAGTAAAAGGGGCTACAGTGAAAAAGATATATTAAAATTGCAGTTACTGCACTTTGCCTTTGCACTACCTATATAGCTGTCTAAGAGGGTCCAAAGGCAGAGTGCCATAACTTTAGTGCATTTTTGGGGTCATAGGTGAAATCCTCAATCCTGGTTCATAGGTATTAAAATTACTTTATGAATTCCTCTTAAATAAGTGCATTAGCACATCTACCTATGACACATTGAGATGGACAGTCAAAAAACTTTGATGCCATCTTTCTCAGTTTCAGAGTTAGCACAGTTACTGCGATAAGCATTCGTAGGACAGCATAGATGATTCACATCCAGTGAAGCAGATTATAAATTGTGGCTAACTATGAGAGGATGTGTGGTAGATCTTGTGTATATAGTAGGGTTAAATTTCATATTTGCATGACAGAAATCAAGATGCTTTATTCATCAATAAACACAAAGAGAGTTACACCAGGCAATTCACACAAGGAAGTTAAAATGTTTTCCTTCCTAGAGACTACGCACACCCCACACATGCATTTCTGAGGGGTCATAGTGCAGGGTCAGCCATAGTACGGCACCCCTGGAGCAGTTTTGGAGGTCAGTTCCCTTGCTCAAGGGTAAATGCCCAGAAAGTGAACTGGCACCTCTCCAGCTACCTGTCCACATTCTGTACTTGGACCGTACAGGGACCTGAACCAGCAATGCTCCAGTTCCCAAGCCAAGTCCCCACAGACTGAGCTACTGCCAACCTTTAAGACTGCACCTGCACTTTTTGGTCAGTAAATCAAGGCCTAGTACTTAAGGATTATTAAAAAATGACAAGATTATACACACATTTTGAACCAGTGTTTGTAACTTTCCTGCACAAACCAAAACGTACCCTCTTTCTTTCACATTTGTAAAGGACCGTTTTGAATGATGAACGCTTCTGCACAGTGTGACTTGACCTGGGTTTGTTTACCAATGTGAAGAAGAATATAGAGTGAAATCCCCTCCATCAAAAATACAATCTCCTGTCATTATCTTGAAAAGCCCTTGAAATACAGTTCTTGCTCAGAAGGTTGGCGGGCGGCTCACTGCACTGAGGAATAAAGCGGGATTAGTTGGACAAATTGAAAAGGAGGTTGTGTCGTTTCATACTTGAAAGACGGAGAGGGAAAAAAAAGGAAAATAAAAGAAAAAGATTACTGGGATGTCTACATATGTTCATCATGATCATTAGTTGTTTACCTTGTTGTTGTCGTTAACGCAATTCAAGCTGCATAGAGAGGTGTTTTTGAGGAGCCTAATGAATACAATGTTTGTCATTTTCCCCCTCTCAGACAAAAGGAAGTGGATTACTGGGATTGGACTGAGGTCATCTGTATGCAACAAGCAGACGCAGTGCACATAGCAACAGTAGCTCGACCAGCGTGTCCTTAAAGTATCCCCACTGTCGCACACACAACCACACAAACAAACACATATCCACCTAGTTCAGCAGGCGAGTTAAGGTCATGGATCTCTGTGTGCTCTCCTGGAGCCTGTCAGACTAAAGAAAAATTAAAGCCGTTCACAGAAAGCTGCAGAGAGGTGCTTACTGCATCATGCCGATAACGTCCTCTCGCCCAGCGCTACCTGCTCCCTCCCACAGCTCCTTTGTTGGGACTTTGAAGATATTGCGTGACTAGCTCAAGGGGGGGAGGGGAGGGGGGCTTCCTCCTTAGCAATGACACATCTGCACAGGGATAATGTTTTTGTAATAGTACATGTGAGTTGGTAGAGGCCTTATTACGATCAAATCAACATGTTGAAAGGTGAGAACCTGTTTCAGAGTTCAGTGCGTGTTCGCAGGAGGTTGATATCGATGTGCTTTGAATGAGGGTTAGCATGGATGTGCACAGTCTCGTGAAGATATGAGAAGAGCTCGGACGTTTGCGGCATCTTAAACAGTTTCTACGGTACGTGCTCGTACTGTCATTGGACTCAGGGTGAATGAGGTATAGTGAAGTAGACAGGGTTGTGTCTGCTTATTCTACTCCGCTGAAGCCAGCACTTTATACAACAAGGATTTACCTGACCATTCAGCTTAGAGCAGTGTGCTGTCCGCTTGTTCAGAAGGTCCTCTGCCAGGGGATTTTTTTCCTGCATTTTAATTCGTGTTGGTTTTGTGAGATGGAAACAGACACAGCAACCAGGTCTGGGAGGGAAAAAAAGAGCTTTTTTTTTTTTTTTAATTATTCATGCCAATTCCAGGTCAGGAAAAAATACATTTTTAAGAATCATAAATATCAAACCCAAGACTTTACTGATAAAATACAACATGCCAAATGTACAACTCCAGTGGCAGGAATAAGTGATTGCAAGTCATTTAAAATTTTCACATACTGGCAAGTGTACAAATAGATATTGCACTACATGTGGATTTCTTTCCATCAAATCAGCACTGGAGTCCTTTAACAGGCCATTCCTGGGCACACAAATGCATACTCCAGTGTACATTATTGTTTTGTGCTCATGTGTCGACTTAACATTCTGCTTGACATGTGTTTGCATCGGGTGGATGTGTATACATGTGTTATTGAATGGGTAAAATGGTATCCCACAGTTAGCTGGCTTCCATGTGCCGTGCTGATTTCGCCGTCAGTGAGCCAATGGATGGAACACACGTTTAACACTCGACAGGCTGGTAAATAGCATTCTCTGTGCTCTTGGCAAGCTCACTGATTTCCTCGTCCTCAAGAGAGAGGTGAAAAAGGTCGGCGATAAAGCTTGGAAGAAAAACAGGCCGTGTTACAGGCTGTGTGGTAATCGAAAAGTGACTCATCTTTATATTTCCTGCTTTTGCATGTGAGCAAACCTTAGTGCACAAAATTAAACAGCCTTGATTGTTTCATCTTTTCATTATGAAAAACAGCATGACTCCTCTCTCATCTCACTCCTCTTGTACACACCTCGTCACATATGATAAGCAATTTCCAATCAAAAATAGCAATATCCCTTTGATTAAAGGCATAAATAGATATTACACTGTGCTAAAGAGGACTCACCCATTGCCTGCATGTTCCAAAGTCATTTATTTGGGCTGTGATATAACTCACTAGCCATAAAATACAGAATGGTAATGACTCAAAGGTCAGAGGCAGAAGTCCTGGTGGAGGTGCCATTTGTTTCTTAATACCCAGAGAAACTCTAACATTATTGATCTCCTGCACCGCATGACTTTGAAAAGTAATTACTAGGTTATGTATGATGAGATTTTCCTCCCCAAGGGATAACTTTATTACTACAATATAACATCCTCTCCCCACCCCTAAAGAAATACAAGCGAGTCGATACAGCATGCCAGTTGTTTGCATAGAGAAAGGATGGGCAGTTTCAATGACAGGACCAATTTATTTATCACAGCTATGGTAGTAAGCAAGTGAAGGCAGGTTGGTAAAAGAGGTAAAAAGAAAATGTTCTCTTCACAAGCCCACAAACATCATAGTCTTTCGCATAATACCAGGCCCATCCGCGTTTCACGCTGATTTGTTTGTCTCTCACAGGGGACTCAACCTATTTATTCCTAAGAAAAATAAAGCTGCTTTTTTTATGGCTGCCTTCAGATGGAAGAGGGACAGAGCAGCTCGCTAGGTGCTTATAGGACCACTCTAGACGGAGAGACAGAGACAGTGGAGAAGAAGTAAAAAGGAGAGAAAGGACAAGATGGGGGAGATAAAGGATGGGGGAAAAGAGAGGAAAGAAGGGGGAAAGTAAGAGAGCGATGAGAAGATGAAAAAGGGAAAATGGGGATGAGCAAGGCAGGAGAGAGCAGGGAGTTATGATTACTATGCTCTATGCTGTTTCGCATGGCTCCTCTTCCCAATAGCCCGAAGCGACCAGGGCTCAGATTTGGGCTGCCAACCAAAAGGTGGATATCAGCATTCCTTTGAGCCTTCCTGCCTCCTTCCCTCCTAACCAGACTTCACACATGCTGCTTCTATCAACTTAGTCCGTGTGTGCTGGTCTTTGAAGTGTGGGCTACGTGATGCTTTCATGCAGTTTTAAATTCCCTTTTGCAGGTTAAGGCAGTGGTATTAATTGTCGGTTAGTACAAGGTCCTAAAAAGCCAATTGAGTTGATTAGCATATAGACATTGCAAATCCTTTCAAACTGGACATGCACAGTATGAAAATTAATATGAAAGTTATAAACAAATTTTAAAGGGTTATTTAGAGTTCAGCTCATTTAAAGCTGCTAAATTTTAAACAAGATCATAATGAAAATAAAGCATTAACTAACATGCCATAGTTGGTGGTGTCAAAATGTAGACGTTTCCCATAAACCATTAATGTAGTGTAGTTTACTGTGGCGGGTATACTGTAATTGCTAAGGGGTGGTGGGGCCACGACCACCCTGATGCAATTGCTGCCCCCCTTTCGCAAAAATAATGGAAACAATTGAAGACCGTAATGTGGCGTTTTTAAAGGGGAGTAGTCTTGTTCACAGTAATTTTTTTCCTCAATCACTGTACTCCTTCAAATTAAAGCTGTATTTGTCTTTAAAAAGAAGGAAAATCAGTCTATTTAAAGAATACTGAATTATTGATCACAGTGGTTCCCAACTGGTGGGTCATAGTCGCAAATGGAAAAAAATACTTTATTTTTAGGTATAGTGAATTTCCAGTACAGAGCTTTCATTTCAAAATGCTGTTTCCTGCTGTAGAGCGAATGATTAACGATCAGCTACTTGACAGAGAAAGCAGGACGGCATGGCCAAATGCAAGTGTGATGCTGAATGTATAAAGTTGTGTGGACATTGAACTAATGACTAAGCAGAAATCTGGACCCCGAGGCTGGACCAGTTGGTAACCATTGGTCCGACATATATACATACACATTAATACAGGATTATTGTGGATAGGGCTGTACTGAATGTCATTTTTTACATCTGAAACTTCAGTTGAGAATTTTAAATGAAGCTTGGGTTGTCTGTCATCATATTTTGTGATGTCATCACCCTAAAACAAAATAAAAAATCCTTGAACAAAATCCTCAAGTGATTCATTAGATGAAATTAGTTAGTGTTTTCCTGTTGTATCAGCTTTATTTAATGAGTAAATATATTCATGGTGCTGTTAAATTAATACAGCTTCATGCCTCCCTTTGTGTTCAGCAAGCGGGGGAGCAAACTGTATTTTGACAGCAGTGAAAATGTTGATTTTGAAAATCTAACTGCCAGCAATAATGGATTGAAAATGAATATTTTCTGAATTTTTGCAAATGATTACATCTATTTTTTTTCCCATAAGTTTTGATTTTTGGGACATTACAAAGCTCTAGAGTTACTGGAAATGTCAGCATCACGTGAGTTGGAAACAAGTCTACGCATTCTCTAGGCTGCAACTGTGCAGAAATACCAGGTTTAAACATGAATGGAAAAAAATTGATAGACATGCCAAAGAAAAGAAGCTGCACAGCATTCAGATGTTGTTGTTGTTGATTTAGAATGGAATGTCAGTGTCAGTGTTGTGAATGAAGCCTCAAACTCTTTGGTACTGCCCTAGTTGTGTAACTAGTCCATGCACATCAGATAATCCATAACACTTCCTGTAAAATAAGAAACCAAAATATATCAGAATGTGATGTTTTAAAACAGTTTTAGTACAGGGCAATATTGTCCTCAAAGGTGCAAAGAGGGACTTCTTTTTTAAATATGATATTGCACAAAAAATAAAAATGCATCAAAATCAGTGTTGCTGCTAAACCTTGACATGTCCCAAACTGTAATTATTCCCCACCAAAATTTCACCCTATCATTTAGTAAATGGAGACGAAATCATTTTTTGTGTTATTTTTCATCTAAAAACATAGATACATGTAAAATACTGGCATTTAAAGGGATACAATTGAACTGAAGATGGTTGAAAGATTTACTTCAGTGGAAGTGGAAAATCGTATTAATATATAGTATTTTAATAACAGTTTCTGGTATTTTTTGACATTTTTGCCCACAGATGACACCAGAGGAATCTTTTAAAGGATGCACAAGGGTTAAGTCTCATATTGACATAGTTTTCAAATTGCCTGTAACAGCATAATAGAATTCCTGACATTATGGCTTTTGGTTTTGGTGTACCACTCAGGGGCCCCATCTTGCCACTTGTAGGAAAAATTTCTCCAGGGCCGAGGCGCACGCTTACTTACTTCACTTTACCAAGCAGTTAAAAAAACCAAGACACAGGGACTTTACTCGGGTCTTGAGGAGCTGTAGTGTGTATTCATGGACAAACTGAAACATACAATGGACATTTACTATTACCTGACAACTTTACTGCTAATTTTCTCCCTGCTCTGAGCTCTTCCCTCGTCACTTGCCTGTCTGCACACACACTACGCTCTGAGCTCAGCGAGGTGGAGGCGAGTAAAGACGAGAGTCTCTATGTATGTTCTGAAGCGTTTGTTTAGTTTGTTGTCACATCTCCTGAACTCGTACTTGCAAAAACAAATAGCTGAAAAGAGTCCTGGAGATTTTTTAGTGGATTTATGGTGTGTATCCATGTATCACATAGACCAGTGGTTCTAAACCAGAGGTTCGGGTTCAGGACCCCCCTTGACGGAGCTCAAGAGGATCCCCCCAAAAAATGAGGAATACTTGGTTACTTTATTTGCACTATTTAATTCACTATAGAGGTGAGTCCAATGTGAGTAAGAGTCATGAGAGTTTTCTGAGCATAGGTTTCACTTCCCCCACAGCTATCTTGTTAACTGTAGCTGACAACTATAGAATTCTGGCTTTAATCATATTTAACCATCGTCTTATTAGATGAACATCCCTGAAGACAAATTTTATCACATAGGGGTCCGTGACCTAATGTGTATGAATTCAGGAGTCCTTGACTTAAAAGAGGTTGAGAACCACTGGTGTAGACAACACCACTGCCATATACCCTCCATTTTTTTGCTTACAACGTGAATGCTATGTAACCTTCCCCCTTTGTGCTGCTCAGTATGCGTTTGTTTTACCAGATTGACTGAAGCTTTGACCTCCAGTTTATGCAAGTAAAAGCGTGCCAGATCAATCTTTCTTTGTGCCATAAATCAACATATCAATCAACATGCAGTGGAAAATACTTCATAACCCAACCCTGCCTGCATTTACATGCTGCTAATTTGTTACAGCAAATATGCTCTCAGAAGACTTAATAATGAAACATTTTTAATAATGATATCTGCAAAGTCTCAAAAATGTTCCCACAAAATGTATCTGCAAAATATTAACTAACAAAGTATCTAGGTGTAACTGATTGTGTATGATTAACATGTTTAATGTAATGTTTGTTAAGGTTAGGGTAAGATCTTTGTGTTGAATAAAAAGTCAAACGTGTCTTGTAACAAGAGACACAACATGTTAACTGACATGTTGCATATTTAGGATGCAAACCATGGTGTCCACAGTGTCAAAGTCCTGCACTTTGTATGCTCACCACCCACATCGATTACCTATGACTTATGTGCACTCATTATACGTGCCTATCACAATGTTATTCATTGATTCTAACACTGAGCTGTATAAACAACTTATCTTGATGTACTGTACAAGAAGATGAAAAATAAAAGGTCAGCTGAGATGTTGCTGTGTAGAGATATCATTTGAAAAGTCTACACAAGGAGCAGTAAAAACATTGTTTCAATGTTTTCCTTCTTGTAGTGTGAATGCTGCTTTTTAACCTCAGGCTGGGCGATATGGCTAAAAATGTCATCACGATAAAATTTGTCATATCAGTCGATATCAATAATCATCACGGCAAATGTCAAATCATTATTTCTTTCAAGTTGAAAGGCTGATTTTTGCTCCTATGATTAACTGGGGTTTAAACTAATATTTATCGTCAGACCATGACAACATTTGTCAAACAGCAGAGCATTTCACAAATCTGAGGTAGATATGAAACAATAATGATCAAAATAATGCCAATAAATAAAACAATTAATAGAAAAATGTATCATAATTGGTCAGCAGCATGTCAAACTCTGTGCAGATGCTTTAAAACAAGTGTTTTAGCTGACAGTGTAAACAGGATAACTAGACAAGAACAAAACCTCAACAGTGGTCAGTACTTCAAAACTACAAGTTTTACACCCACATTATGTCATTTCTACAGTTCTCAATCAAAACAATAACAAAGACGGACTTTGATGACGTGAAGTAACGTTGGAAAATTCATTTTGCTGACGTGACTCAGGTGGAAATCATGTTCACAGAGGAGGAAATGTATGAAAGTTTTATTCAAGTTACCTTTGGTCAGGTTATGTCATTTCATTCTAATGAAATAGCCGGTTAGTAAGTCCGTTGCCTGTACAGCTACTGTAGCTAATTTTATGTTGCCAATTCAGTCATAGGGTAGCCCTACGCTGTTATCCACGAACAAAAAAATCATATTAGAAATAACTTCATAAGCATGCTGAATAGGGACACACGATAATATTGGCACGTCATTGGTATTGGCCGATACTGGCTTTAAAATGAACTATTAGAATAAGCTACAATGCTTTTTCCTACTTTACACAATGAATGAATATTACCTATATTGAAAAGTATTGCAGTTCGTCTCCATCTACTGGTGGGCCATCACAATAAGAGTATGCATGTATAATATGATGATAATTCCACTACAGAAGAGACCTGATGATTACTAAAATGGACATATATACTAAAGTGGATATATTGGTATCGGTTATCGGCCAAATGAGTTGTTGTATATATCTGTATATATTGGAAAAAATCCAATATCGTGTATCCCTAGTGCTGAATATTGTCGTAATGTCATAATGCTAGTGTATGCACTAGTGGCTAGTCTTGTCTTCTTCTTCCACTACTACTATTTTTTCCTTCTTCTTCTTCTTCTTCTTCTTGATGATGGGTAGGTACCAATTACATCCATGGTGGTATTTGGCATTATGGTGCACTCCACTCTATGGGAGTATGGGTGATTTAATTACATTAAGGATTTATTATAACTATATAGAGGAAAATTATATTGAGATAATTATCGTTATTGTTTTATCGCTCAAGCCTAACCCCGCAACATATACCAAAAACAATCTAGACCGATAAAAGCATTACAGGTAAAAGGAAAAATATGTATTTTTGATTTTAGATATGTCTTGTCTTATCTCATCATATCTTAATATTTAATCATTAGCTGACATTGTTATATTATTGCCAGTATACACTGATTCTTTTATTATCCAGCACTGAGTGTATAAGCAGACAGTTTATACCGATTCAAAAAGAAGTAATAATTCAGCACCTTTAAAAGAAGTGCAAGTACAAGGAAGGTTGGCTGAGGTGTTTGAGTGTAGGCAAGAAGCAGTATATAGTGGATGGCGCTGGCTTGAAGATAAAATAATATGATCATGTAACCATGCAGTTAACTTCTTGGCCCTTCCTGGCACTTTGAGAATGAGCTCTACCTCTGTGAGGAATTACCCATATTCATCATCCACACATACAGTTTGGATAAACACTCATAATGTTAAGGTCTGTGTTGTTCTGCCTCATAAAGTCTCAGCACTGGTTTGCTTTTCCTACACACTGCTCTCTCCCTGTACTCTTATTACGGGCTCACATCCCCAGAGAATTCCAATTTTCCACTGAAAAACTTTGTTCTTCACCGTTAATTACAGTAGGCCAATGTTTTCTCTCACCCTATAATTACAATTCAGAAAACAATTACATATCATTCAGGCAGCATGATTACCTCCTGTCACTCCAGCCTTCCGTGCCATAATTTAATATTTTGCTCAATGATCACTCAGAGGATTCATAAAGGCAAAAGAGGCTCCCACTTATAGTGCATTTCCTAGTCATCAGCCACTCTGCTTGTTCGTCTGATAAATGCTGGGTAGAGGGAGGCACTCTGGTTTGACAATGTGCCATTAAGCCATCCACAGACCCACTCTTGCAGACGCTAGGTGATTAATGTCTTCTCCTTCTCCCCATTTAGCCCTTCAATAATGAACCTGAATTAACAAGCCCTTGCTCCTGCTGATGAGAGCTGCAAACACGACACGTTTCGTATGAACACAGACCCAGCCACAAAAAGTTGATAGACGGCTTTTAAAGTAGTTGGAAGTGATGGTGGATGATAACGTCGGACACAACATTCAGCATTTGTTTTCAGCTTTGATTTAAAGTATAACTTATGGTGAACAAAAACAAAAAAAAACATAACATGTTCAAGACTGTGCTTGGTTTTGAATTCTCAAAAAATAAAAGCCTGATAGATTAAGATGTTCTTTTAAGTCCATCAAATAATCACGTTTTCTGATCTGTTCACTAAATAAATCAGCATCCGTGTGAATTATTACTTAATCTATCAGTGCTTGAAAATTGAAACCACCTTGGGCCTAATTACCACGGAAAAACAACAAGAGGCTTCAGCTGAACTGTAATGCAATAAAGACATACCTGGAGTCAGTGGAAACGGGAACACAAATAAAACAAGGTGCCTTGTCAGCACACATAGGTGGGTATTTGGAGGTTAATATCATGCATAACGCAGGTGGAAATTTACATTTCATACACAAAATAGCCTTCTATTGTGAGAAGTCAGGGAACAAGGTTTTACATGCTGTGACATTTATGGTTTCTACCTCCATCATTTTTCAATTTTGGCAGCACCTTGATGCTGCTGTCAGGATGTTTGGGAATGCAGCATGTGTTGAATGTCATGTCACGCATAAAATTGGATTACATTTGGCCAACAGGAGTGGGTTAGATATTAAAGTTCCACTGCTCAAAAGGAGTACCCTAGAAGATAGACAAGCATGATTGCTGTTGCTCTGCAGCATTGTCTCATCACAGCTCAGTTGATGTTTAGTGCTGTGACCTGAGGTTTATAAAACATCCTACTCCACACTCAGAACCTTTCAATGTGATAAACAAACTTAGAAGTAAAAAAAAAAAAAGTTTTCATAAGTAAAGAAACAACACGGAGTTGGATAAAGCTGGTGTCGCAAGATGTTTTCAATGTAGTATAAAGCAATGTGAGGGCAAACAGGAGCTGTATTTAGCAGCAATGTTTTTTTCACTTGCGAAATAAGTTCTACAGAAAATTCATTTAATTAAATGTGTGTAATACTAAATGCTGTTTTTATTGACGAAAATGTCCCCATTAGTTAAATAACAAATATGAGTTATTGCTGAAATCTAGGGCTGCAATTTAAGATTATTGTTATGATACAGTATAATATGATTCATTTGCAGGTTATTCTCCCAATTAATCAATTGATTGTTTGGTCAAAAAACACAAATGCCCAGCACAATTTCCCAGAATGCAGAAGAAAATCTGCAAATCTTTGTATTTTTAGAAGCTGGAACTACCAGATTTGTATCACTTTTGCTTGAAAAATGACTTGAATAAATACTGGATTATCAACATTGTTACTGATTATTTTTTCTTGACTGTCAGTCAACTATTTGATTAACTGGCAAATTGTTTCAGCTCTACTGAAATCTAATTAACTAAATCTGTCAACTTAAAATATGCTGTTACCCTATACAACGGCCATCATTGAAAAACTGCTGCAATTTGATGGTCAAGCATCAAGAGTCACAACAGTTAAGCAGTTTTCCTTTCACATGCTACTGATTCAACCATGTGGAATTTACCCTTTCACATGATGTGCAAGATAGATTGGCTAAAGGCCTCTTTACATTAGGGGTGGGAATCACCAGGAGATCCATGACAGGATATTATCACGATACTGTATCAAGTATTATTGTGATTTTGAATATGTTGTGATTGCTGAGTATTGTGATAACATTTATTTATTTATGATTTATTATGATTATGATATGATATTATCATTATTTGATTGTGATGATGATTTATTACCTTTTTTCACCTGGAAATTATGTCTTCAAAGGAAAACGTTGTCAGCATCTGTTTCACCTAATAAGACAGGGTTGTAAGTCTGTTCATCTCACTTCAGCCTTTTTTTTTTGCAGCAGCAGCAGCAAAATGTATCTTGTGAACTAAAAACCAATTGATAATATTATTCTAGTAGGCTACCCTAATGTTTAATGTGTATTTGTTATGTTAATAATTTATTTAATAAAAAAAAAATCGATACTTTGCACTGTGTGATGATACGATATTATACAATCACGATATTATGCTGTATGGATTTTTTCCCCACCCCTAATATACATTACATTCTATGGCCATGGACTGAACATCAGGGGGGATCAAATCTGCCAGGAGGTCCTCTACCAAAACAAAATTGACAACTCATCTCCTATTATTTATTATTTATAACAAAGTACAGCTGCACAGTGTACCATATAAAGTGTATATATGACAATATGAAAGCTGCTATTGTTTACACCAATTACACATGTAACACAATATAAATGACTGACACTTTGCTCAGACTTCACAAGAGCTATCTGACAGATATAATGTCATCACTGGGCATGACCTGCAATGTAAAGACATTGACGTTAATTGAATATGCCTCTGATTACCATTGTTGGTTCTGACTAATTAACTGCAGTTAACTTAGCTATAATAGTTAACATTGGTAATGGTTGAATGATTAGCAATCGCAAATGAGCCCTTTTTAACCCAAACCATTTGTTTGCACTCTACGCAAAATGACATATTGAAGTTACCTTTTCAAACATATCCTGACAGAGGTTAAGTGTTATTATTTTGCGGTTCTACAATAATTAATTGACCATCAACAACTGATGGAAACATTAATGGATCCTAACTTCACGCAAAGCTAGCGAGTGGAATTTGCTCAGAATGTATAGGCTGTTCGCTATGTATGGAATGTATGCTAGCTAGCTAGCATTCTGACTTGAATATGGCATAACACTGTGAACCCTTCATTAAATAATCATTTTAGTAACAATTTACAAAAACTATTACAATCGCCCACGTGCCTACAAAACACTCATATTACATTCCACTTTTTCCCTTTTTAATGTATGTTGGAGTAAAGAAATAGAGAGACAGTGCGGTGTTTGTCATTGATTGTACCCAGAGCAGTCGAGCAATGGTTGGGGAATGGCAGCACCACCTGGACAAACCACACACAGAGCCACCATGCACCATAATGCTAGAACCAGTAGTAGTAATAATAATGGCAATTTGTTAAGTTTCTTTATGATCATGATTACATTTGCGAATGAATATTTCAGATAGCAATGCATGGTTGCCTTATATGAGGCATATATATACTGGGAGGGCATTCTGAGTATATTTGAATATATATTATAATTACTGCTTTGCTTTATTCAGCCAAGTATCTTAGGAATTACATCCATACTGGACAATCCAATGCCAATATCCAGTGCTAATGCAGGAAGAAGTGTGCCCTTGCCCAGAGGGAAGTAAGGGTGGTGGATGTGGACTGTGTTGAGTCCTGCCATTTTTTCGATTTAGCCGTTGCAAGTAAACTTTTCAACATTATACTACATACCTTTCACAGTTTGCTTGGATTTTACTGTGTACACCATAGTGGAATATGTCTCTTTTTGTGCAGCAGCATTGGTTTCAGCAGACTCTACAGGCATTGGCATCCAGACAGACAGCAAGCCACTGCTCAGATCAATGAGACTGAATAGCAGCACAGAGACAGCCATTTCATCCACTGTAATGCACAATTCCAATCTGTTAAGCTAAAATAAGCCTCAGGTGTCAGCTTTAACCTAAAATCCAAAGTATTCTAGTGAATGTAATCCAGTCAAAGCTGCCAGGACTTCCATTCTTACTGCATTACCTGTCCTATTTCATGTTCTAGGGCTCCTCAGTCACCTGTAACTTTCATGTCTATTGCTGGGCTTTGGGGGATAGTGCAAGAAGAAGCTAATTTTCCAACTCTGGCCAATCTCTCTGAAGCATTGGCCAAAGCCCTTTGCTGTACACCATTTGGAGGAGCCTTCCAGATTGCGCGGTGCAAGCCCTTACTGAAAGCCTATTATTAATGGAAAGGTCAAAGCAGGGTGGGCGGTTAGATAGTAGCAAGGAGATACTGTCAGTTCTCTCCCCTTCACTGTCCAAGACCAAGGGAAGCAAAGAATAAAGGAGCAAGCTCCTAGAGGTATAATAGCACAGTATATATCCTTAACTGTGTGTAACGATGGTATGCTTAAAGGAGACTGAATTTCCATACATACTGGATTGACAGCTGACATTCACTGCAATAGGCATGCACTCGTGTGACAAATGCAGCACATTTTCTTCAATAACAACAAAGACAATTTCCAGTTTTCAAGAGTGCTCTCAGATGTTGTCCATCAATATTAAGCTGCCTCTGAAACTCATAATTACTTCTTGGGTTTGAAAATATGAATGTTCTTTCTGCCGCTAATAAGAATAAACAGACGGATCCTTGTGGTCTGTCATTATACCCTCTACCATTGTTCATTATTTGCTCTAATAATTAAACTACAGATGTCAGTAGTTATTCAGCATAAAAATGAGATAAGGACACACCCCTCACCCCAAAAAGAAACCATAAGTGTAATGATTTCTGTGTAGTTCATTTGCTCTCCTCAATTTCAAGGAGGTTCTCGAATGATTCAATGATTGCTTCTCCAAGAAGGCATATTGACATTCACAGGAAATGAGAGCATGAGATAATTGTTGTTTTGGGAAACACTGCAGCCATGGAAACTAGGAGGTATAATTGCTCAAAACAATATGCAGTCACATATGGCAGTAGATATTATTGCATCTGTACTTTTAATAGGTTGGGAGGAAAACTGTGGAAACTTATCAGAATGCAGGTTCATCAGCACACCCAGTTACTTTGTATCTTATTTGCCCAACGGTGTCAGGCAGTATCAATACACCCCTGCAAACATCATCACTGGATATGACCTGAACACTTTTATGAATGTCATCTAAACTTTCAAAAGTTATCTCTTCCCTTTGTAAACATCCAGCTGCCAGCAGACATTTATCTTTGTTTGTCGAGCATCTTTCCTTACTGCCTCGCTCCTTTCAGGCATTTCAGGCATCCTCCTCATTTTATGTACCGCCATCTATTTTAACTGTCTTGACAAGGTTAATGGTCTCATAAATGTCTGTGTCTGAGAAATCCCGTGGGCAAGATTTCTTCACTGGAGGAGTTTTCAGTTTTGTTGGCACTGACTGGTGCAGGATGGTCCCCTGCTTTGATCTCAGTAGTTCAGTTAACTGGATGCTGAAGGCATGACAACAGGGATGGCAGTATTCAGCGCGATGCAGAGCTGTTTGTGTCAAGGTGTTTGAGTCACAGTGCATCATGGAAACAACTGTTATGCCCCCACAGTTGTCTGCAAATATTGCAGTGATTGAGAAGCAGCTTCATATATGCCTTCTTTGACAGAAATCTATTTAGCAGGTGGATATGCATGAAGTGCATGAAGTATGAAGTGCTCTGTCAATATGTTTGTGCTATTCACCCTCTAAGCTCTGAGGAAGAAGTGGATTATACAAATAGGTTGCATTGCAGTAAATCGCTCTCAACTGTGTCTTTCTGTCATTGGTAAATGGATAAATGGATATGAATAGGTTCCCACTTTGGTGGTGCATTAATCGTGTTAGAGATGCAGATTACATCTCTGCGTGTTTGCATAAATTATTTATGACAATCTAATATATGGTGCACAATGTGAAGTAAACCATTGTTTTGAAAAATGATGTAACTGGGTCAAAGGGGTTTTCACAAAGAGGAAAGTAAGCCGCATGAACTGCCCTTGTGGTTTCACATTTGCATGTGTCTGAGTAAATGAAATGTGGGTGGCAGTGGTGTATTAAAATATTATGGTGAAGCCATAACACCATACTTCTATAACCCTGCATGTTTGTTTGCTGCAGTGTTGTGGCTTGTTGAAGATGGTTATAGCCTGCAGCTTTCAGATTTTCCCTTTAATCAAGAGTTCCAGTCAGGAGTGTTGTGTGTCGGGCTGGCTCGGCCTGTCAAGATAGCTACTTTTGTTGGATGGTATATTGTCCCAGAAGTAATTACTATAAACAATATTACTGTCATTTTGAGACCATTTTATGCCACTGTTATAATGATAATATAATAGCATAATAATGCAAGTACACCCTTTCAAAGAGCAATTAAATTTTAATTTTTAAGACTTTTCAGACATTTAAATTGGAATATGAAAAAAATATTTAAACTTTTTTTTTTAAAAGTAATTAACACCTGTTTACAAGGAAGTATATGTAAAATTATAGTTCCTTTATAGGAGTAGCCATAAACTACTCAGTTTGAGACTCAATACAAAAGTTGGATGACAAAAACAAAACGAAGTGATGCCTCTTGGAACATTGCAGCTACCTCCATAATCCGGCTGGTGTGCTGCAGTCGGCTGCCAGGGTGGACAGCCTGAGAGCAGAGCAGTTTGCAGGTGCATTTACAGAGTGGAGGATGAAGTTATTGTAGGGTTAAACAACAAACAATTGACTTGTTGCCAGGAGTTTGTAAGGTAATGGCCATGAGGATTGTGGATTGCTGGGCTGAAAAGTCTTGTAATGGTTGTAAAAACCCTGCTGTTTATTCTAGCATCATGTTGGCTAAAATGTCATTCTTATGTCTTATGTACAAAAAAAAAAAAAAAAAAAGCTTAAACACAAATGAGGAATATCAAGATCAGCCAAATGATCAAGGTCATGTCTATGTATGGCACGATAAGTTGATAAATAATTATCATGACAGGCCTAGGGCTCAGTGGTATGAGGAAAATAAAATATCACAGTATTTTTCACTAAATATCTCAATATCGATATGGCTGTGATATTATAGGATTGATTATAGGTAAGATTTTTGATAAATAATCATGTGAGGATAATGACTGTGGGTAAATGCAAATAATAGAACAGCTATACCAGTCTGGTTAGTACAGAATGTGATATAACTTCATTGTAATGCAGCTTTTAAAACCAGGAAAAGAGAACACTTTTATTACAATACAGGCGATATCTAGTCTCTCATATCACAATTTCAGTATAATGTCAATATATTGCCCATCCCTGGTTTTGTTGTCTGTGGAGAACTTTTTTCTTTTTTCAAATCTGGCTTGAGGCAGGTCATCACTGAGCAGATAAGCACAGTCAGGTTGCTAGTGATGGTTTGCACAACTGCCTTTTTGGCACACTGAGCTTCCAGACTCCCTCTGGCCCTCTCACACTGTGAATTGCTTTGCCATCCAGCCACTTTGAGGGAGAATGACCAGAGTATAGGGAATACAGATGCAGCACTTCAAGAAGTATCACCTTGAATTCAACCTTGTAGCTGCTGTTAGAAAAACAACTTACCATCAGATGACAAAATGGGACAAATCGGCAGGAATTTGGGGATAACCATACAGCTGTCATTGACTGCAAGGATCCAGAGCATGCCTCCTTCTTGTAAGGGTAGAAAAGAAAAGAAAGCTGAATTTATACACACATGCATTTCATTTTGAACCATTCATCAAATGATAGTAAAACTTATATTTGTATTGTCTCCTAACTGTTGTTTGGTTTCCTTTCTCTGAAAGGCTGAAAATGATTCTCCAGCTCTTATTAGGTTTTCCGAGAGCTATTCTTGCTCTCTTGTGACTTCTTACTGATTGAAATGACTTGAGATTTTAGACATAACACATAGCCTGAGGCACAGACCAAACCGTATCACTCATCTTTCTGCATTCTTATGTGCATGGATTGTTTTGCTGTATTCTGACTGTCAGAGATTGCTGCACTGTGTATGGGATAGCTGTTTACTTCACTAAAAGCCAGCAGTGATGAATGAAAGCAAATATTTCTAGTAGTGCAAAAATATATCTTATTATTTTCATTATCGCCAAACCCTGATAAAGGATAACAATGAGTAAAAAAAAAAAAACAGCCGTTACAGGGAAATTTAAAGACATATATTAGCCATCTGAGGTTTTGTCCATATAGCTTTAAGGCAGCTCTGGCTTTAAGAAGTTCATCAGAGTGGAGTGTCAATCACTCATGATGACCAGTGGGTGTGAATCGACTTGATAAATAAGGAGACAAACACCCTTTGTGTGCATTCTGGTATATGTGCATGCACATCAACGAGCACTCTGATGTCTACTTTAATAAGAATGCGACTTGCCAGTTTAGTGTTATACAAAATGTTATAGTGACTGGATTAAAAAAAAAGAATCAACTCTGAGAGGCGTTCAGCCTGAAATTAAGTCACAAAAAAAAAGAAAAATGTCATCTCAATGATAATAGTGATAGACATTCAAGGACTAATGGAATAAACACAATTACAAAAGACAGATCCCATTTAGAGACTCACATGATGAGCATCTTCCAATTATTTTCTCCGCAGGTAGCACTATTGTGTCATAGCCATGAATACATTGGAAATCAATGTGCTAGACAAACTGTTCCAAGAAGAGTAAATCTCTGCTTAAGCAAACCTTGTTTCAACTCCTGAATGGCTGCTACGGTATGGATTTAAATTTACTTCTATCTGTAAACACTCAGAGTATAATTAAAGTGTTCAAGTATGAGGACATTTTATAACGAGGTTTTGTTTGGCTGGCTAAAGTGGTTATAAGTATGTGTTTTATAAATAGTCCTTTTAAAGAAGACAGTTTGGACAGTCTCCTGTAAAAGCATCACAACTGGACTCGATCCTTCATTGTAACCAAAACAATATTTAAAAAATTGGTTCCAATCAAAGCAGTTTGCAGCATTAAACTTAAGAGCCTCCACTTACTGGAATTATAATTCAATATTTAATTTTTAATTTAAACCCAGCTCAGCTCAGCTATATTCATTTGCAATTATCATGAAGATTGTAATCTTATCTTAAAGAGACAGTTCACCCAGTATCAAAAATGCGTATTTTCTCTCTTACCTGTTGTGCTGTTTATCAGTCTAGATAGTTTTGGTGTGAGTTGCAGAGTGTTGGAGATATCAGCTGTAGAGATGCCTGACTTCTCTCTAACATAATGGAACTAAATGGCACTCAGCTTGTTGTGCTCAAAGCACCAAAAAGAAGAAGGAAATAAAAAGACATTGAAGAACAACAGACTTTGTTTTAAGCTGTTTCATGTAGGAACTATTTTCTGCCGAACTACATCTACCAACCTTATCGTCAGGTAGAAGGAGGCGTCCATCTACTCATAGACGAGAGGCCTTTGCTCGTGACAGCGAGAGATGTAAACTTTAATGGCACCCTTCTCGGCTGAGCTGTGATGTTAACTAGAACGATGGTGCTAGGTGAGCTGGCAGTAGCTGCAGGCTTCGGTTGAAAGAAAATAGTTCCCACAAGAAACTGCTCAGGTCTGTGGATTATCTCGCGTAACCAAGTCATGATTTATGGAAAGAGACATTGCTGTTGAGGTTTTCACATAGACTATATAAGCTTCTTGGGCTCTCTAGTTCCATTTTGGATTAAAGAGGAAAAATATGTACTTTTGATTTCTCTGTGAACTTTTCCTTTAAGATCAACCTGCAGTAAATCATATGTTGGACATATAGGAAAATAAAAGTGATGCACAGCTGATTTTTTAACTATAGTTTGACAGTCAAAACAAGCATTTTGTAATGCACTAAGGTTGCTTTGATGCAGGTGTTATTATAGGTGTATGTAAATGTCACAGATTACCTTATAGTTAAATCTACCAGTCTTATTTTAACCACCCAAATTAGTTAGGGGGAGGTAAAGACAAAAGTGGAACAATGAAAGTACAGCAAAGAACAGCAAAGAAGCTGGTGGGTATTCCATTAGAATGTGGTTACTAGGTTCAATATCCTCATTTACAAGTGCTTCCAACACCCACTATTGAAATCTGTGGTAACAGATGACCTCTAATCCCCGCAGGGATGTAAGACCCAACATAGTCAATTGTAATTTGGTGGCGCTACAGGAAAAAATAAAGCTTCTTTTGTTAGTCTTAGCAGGCTTTATCTATCTGTTTCCAATTACAGTCCTTGAGCCTTGGGCTGACATGCCCATAAGACAATCCCTTGCCAAGTTCAGTGCCTTCATTAAATGTATTAATACTGTTGCTGTCCTACAAATCAAGTAAACTTCTGTATGTACAACTGACAGCCTAAAATCAAATTTTAATAACTTCAAAACCATCTGTTATTTTTGTAGATGTGCTACTAAGATTTATTTTAAGCAGGGGGGCGACATGATTTATCCTCAAAACATATGGTTTTGAACAAAACATTCATCAGTCAGCCTGGTGTTGGTTTTGTTTTCTTGTAGTTTTTTACAGATTCTTCAGGGATGAGACACTGTGAGGCTATACTTATGCACAATGGTCTTCTCGGTTAATTGCTAATGCCAGCAAACACAATGCTAGCATGCTGATGTTTAGCAGGTAATGTTAAGCATGTTTACCATTTTACTTTACTGTGTTGGCATGGTAATGTTTGGTAATTAGCACTAAACACAAGTACATCTGAGGATGATGGGACTGTCATGGGTGTTGCAGGTATTTAGCCATAAACCAAAGCATTGGAAAAAATAAAAGGGGGGATGAATGTGTATCAAATTTTGGGCCAGTCCATCAAGTTGATATCAAGATATTTGCTCCTTTTAAAAGCAAAACTTTGACTTGATGGCTGCACTAGATGAAAAGTCAGGCGTCACTAAAGTCAGGGACTTCATTCTCTGGGGATGTATTTAGAAAATGGTTGTTGTCAGTCTGGGCTGAAGTGACAGACCGACCAGACAAAACAAGACTGGGTACAGTTCCATTCACTGCATCCATGTTTCCCTCACTTATGTCTTCTTTTTGCATCTCAGCCCCTCCTACTGAAGATGTGAGGAGAGATGCAGGAAAAGATGAGAGGAGAGAAATGAGGGTTATTTTCCTCTGAACTGTTATCTGAAGCAACGTCAGTTTTTTATGATGGCAGCACAGCTGGATCAGCTGTCAGATAGCTTTTTTTGGTAGTAACTTTTGATGATTTGGAGTTTGTACAAGTGGCAGCCTCCAAGGCTGAAAAATGAAGCCAATGCAGAAGTGCCAAAAACTGCAGTTCAGTGAACGGCCATTTGAGGTTGGACAGAGTAAATCCCCATAGACCCCCATAACAAAATGCCCAACTTTACAGCATAAATAAACATGTTTTCAGCCTGACACAAAAACAGTTTGTCTAATTTCCCCCTCCTGACAACTGCACTGGGTGAATGTTTAAATATTCTTAAAACTTAAAGTTATGTATATTTAGGAGTGAGGCTGCTTGAGGGACAGGCTGTCTGCAGATAGTGAACCCAGTTTTCAGTCAGATCCACCCCTCACTTCTCCACAGTGCTACCCTCTTATCCAAATATGGTCACTTCTGGCTCCAAAAAACCAAGATGGCGACGACTAAAATGCTAATGGCTGTCCAGAAATCAAAGGGTGATATCATGGTAGCAACATTTATTATTTTATACAGTCTTTGAGTTTGTACTGTAATGGCCATATACACACTGTTCAAATACTAATAAGGGCGCACAGTTAACACCTTGAGTGCAAACACTCAATACATAAGAGCCATTTGTAATAGCAGCAATAGCAGCAACACTTATTTTTTAATTTAATAATTATTGGCATCTGCACTAATACTCTGTTTGCAAATTGATTTTCAGTAATGATTTCAACATTTTATACATTTTGTAGAAATTATTTATTAGCCTGAATATTTTTGACAATGTGTAAATTATATAAATATATCTCACGTCAAACTGTGATTTTCCTCCTCACATTTGACAATTAGATGGTGTTTTTGCTTAAAGACAACAGATTCTCCTTGTCTCATCTGACTATGTTAGTCATAAAACAGATTCAATCTAAAACTTTGGAGCCTTGAGTTGGTTCTGTTATTCGTCCGTTTCGGTTTAAAACTGCAGCGATGTCATGATGTGGTATCAGATCAGTCCGATCAGCTGCAGCATACAATCAGTAACAGATTTCCAATAAAGCATTGTGTTGGTCAGATTAAAGACCTCTGTGAAGACAGGGCTTGTGCATTGTCACTCATGTCTCGCCAGAGATCCCTCTTTGGTGCTTGCTCCTTCCGGCAGAAATAAGATCATTGTACTGGCCTTCCTCTCGGTGTACTGGAGTGATTTCTGGGTCAAGCGAGGAACAATTAAATAAGGAAGGTGGCATGCATCCATTGTCACCCATAGAGCCGCACTGCTCGTAGGGTTTGTACACATCATTATTGCATTTTCTTATGAGAATTTTTAAATAGTACACCAAATCAGTGTTTACAACTTGAAATAACTAAAAGTTATACACATATTTACTGCTGGACTATAAGGATGTGGTTGTAGCTGAATATCAGGGTGTGGCAATACTGTAGATATTTCTAAAGACACAAAGGTAGGGAAAATGGTGGAAATTGCTATTTAAATTCATCTAATCAGTTTAGAACAATCTGACACAACAGCTGTTATTAAGTGTTCTCTCCTTTTTTTGGATGCATGTGTCACATTAACTAGGTGTATATATATGAAAATGGCCCTTCAAAACCCTACAAGCTGTTTTATCCTTGGCTTTGTATCAGGTCTTGATCCGTTGCTGCACATACCAACTGCTGAAATTACAGTATTATTGTAGGTAATATAAGAGCTATTATAGTGAAATCATGCCTAGGGTGGCAAAACTGTCAGAGCCCACCTGAGCCCCATTGTATACATAAACGACTAGCTGCTGTAGCGCCGTAATTGAGCTGTTATCTGAATTTGCATCAATAACGAACTTAAACAAATGAACAGTGCATGTTAATCTAAAGTGCCTGAAGAAATATCAACCCTGCATTACAGCTTAACTGGAGAAAAAGAGAAACATGGCTGATAAAAACCCAGCTTCCAATGCATGTTTGCTGTTCAAATGTCATTTTATATATATGTTTGTGTAATGTATGGATGTACAATATGATATCCAACCCGTTCTCATTCCCAGGTTGTCAAATACCGGCACTTTTTCCTGCTCCTTAGTGTCTTATAGTGATGCACAGGGCACTGTTTAGCATCTCTGTGATGCACAGCTGAATCACATTGTTACACCAAGTTAATGTTGTAAAAAGATAGTGTTTTGATGCAGGCAACAAAACTACTTGGATAGCTGAAGTTGACACGGCATCCCAGAACGTTTACAAGCAACACTCCCAGTGTACCTTGCATGTCATATCTGGATTGAAAGTCCATGACTAAATGTGATATGTGACAATCAATATGTGACGAAGTTGGAGTGAGAATGTGGTGGTGAAAATGCGGTTTTGTTTTTATCCGTCCACCACCCCTCCCACCCACATTATGAGGAGTTTCTCACTCTTAATACTTTGTCAGTTGCTCTCAGCATCAAGTATTGCTGCAGGTGGGCTTACACTGGAGTGCCTTAGGCGTCAATAACACGCGCCGAGGGGTATGACAAAGCGTCTGTATTTGATGACCTGGGGATGAGAGCGAGCTGGGATATCACAGTGGTCTTGCTGGAAGACACTCCTATTTTAAGCTGCTAACAAAAACACGTTAACAGATATTTCACAGCTAGCCAGGGTGCACAGTGCTGCTGTGGCCTCAGTTGTAGAAATTAAAGGAGGGGATAACTGCTGTGTACTGCTACAGTAACTCTTTGTAATGCAGGGAAGTGACACTGTCTGTCACCAAGGCAAGGGATCTAAATAAGCAGCTGTGGTGATATTTTCTTATAGTAGGTTCAGGCCGCTGTGCCTGGCAGTTGAGTACCACATCCATTCATCATGCAGAAAGTCTCAGCTGCCTCGCTCTCCTCTCTACTTCCTTTTGCTCAAACAGCGTGTTGGAGAACAGGCTGCAGGAGCTCTTGGGCCTGGCCTGGATTTTCTGCTGTACATGCTGTACCACAAGAAATAAAGATCCAGCTAGGACACCTTGATAGATGTAACTTTTCAATAGTTGGTGAACGTTTTATGTGGAGGATCACGACTTTATCCGACAAGGACATCTCTCGTAAGATCGTATGTAAAGCACTTTACGACTCATGATATTTGAGTGAGATAATCGCTGGAAGGACAGCTGAGTGATAGAGATATCTCAACAGCTCTCCCGTTAAGAGGCTGTGTTGACCTTTCAGTAATGGTTGCTGCACACTCAGCACAAAAACAGATGCCCTTCAAGAGCAGCACAGAGGGTCCTGGTTTCCCTGCATTGTCATGGCCTGGAGAAATGCATTACCTCCTTACAGAACACAACACAGTGTTTGCAGCTGCACTGTACCTTGCCCTCTGAAGCCATCTCTAAGAGCAGCTGATAACAACTGACGGCGGTTATTCTTACAACTTTCCTATATTACAGAACTGAAAAGATTTGCTTTTTTTCTACTCTGGAACTGCAATGAAATACTTGATAATGTATGCCTGTTCGTATTACTGTCTCATCAGCTGATCAGCACTGTCACATCTATTTAGTGCACTCCAAATTATAACGCACTGGTTCAACTTAAGGTAACAACATGCATGCGTCTTTTTAAGTAGTTCCAACTCTGGCCATATTGAGTTAGTAAAACCAATATGATTTGCTTTGACCTTAAAAAACAAGTTGAACCAACTCAGTATTAAGGCAAAAGTTCAGTCCTACTCAGAAATGTCAAAAATGTTTTTTATTTTGTCCAGCTTCTTAAATTAAGTGGTCAGCTGATTAAAAACATGTGAATGAAACCAACGTATGCTTTTATGCTGAAAAACCTCTTAAAGCATTATCCACTAACACCAATCATTTTTTAGAGTGTATCCGTACAGTCATGATAGTACTGACAAGATTTTGTGCCTTCAGTCTTTGAAGATGTTTTTCAGTTTAAGATACAGTACAGGCCAAAAGTTTGGACACACCTTCTCATTCAATGCGTTTTCTTTATTTTCATGACTATTTACATTGTAGATTCTCACTGAAGGCATCAAAACTATGAATGAACACATGTGGAGTTATGTACTTAACAAAAAAAGGTGAAATAACTGAAAACATGTTTTATATTCTAGTTTCTTCAAAATAGCCACCCTTTGCTCTGATTACTGCTTTGCACACTCTTGGCATTCTCTCCATGAGCTTCAAGAGGTAGTCACCTGAAATGGTTTTCCAACAGTCTTGAAGGAGTTCCCAGAGGTGTTTAGCACTTGTTGGCCCCTTTGCCTTCACTCTGCGGTCCAGCTCACCCCAAACCATCTCGATTGGGTTCAGGTCCGGTGACTGTGGAGGCCAGGTCATCTGCCGCAGCACTCCATCACTCTCCTTCTTGGTCAAATAGCCCTTACACAGCCTGGAGGTGTGTTTGGGGTCATTGTCCTGTTGAAAAATTAATGATCGTCCAACTAAACGCAAACCGGATGGGATGGCATGTCGCTGCAGGATGCTGTGGTAGCCATGCTGGTTCAGTGTGCCTTCAATTTTGAATAAATCCCCAACAGTGTCACCAGCAAAACACCCCCACACCATCACACCTCCTCCTCCATGCTTCACAGTGGGAACCAGGCATGTGGAATCCATCCGTTCACCTTTTCTGCGTCTCACAAAGACACGGCGGTTGGAACCAAAGATCTCAAATTTGGACTCATCAGACCAAAGCACAGATTTCCACTGGTCTAATGTCCATTCCTTGTGTTTCTTGGCCCAAACAAATCTCTTCTGCTTGTTGCCTCTCCTTAGCAGTGGTTTCCTAGCAGCTATTTGACCATGAAGGCCTGATTGGCGCAGTCTCCTCTTAACAGTTGTTCTAGAGATGGGTCTGCTGCTAGAACTCTGTGTGGCATTCATCTGGTCTCTGATCTGAGCTGCTGTTAACTTGCCATTTCTGAGGCTGGTGACTCGGATGAACTTATCCTCAGAAGCAGAGGTGACTCTTGGTCTTCCTTTCCTGGGTTGGTCCTCATGTGTGCCAGTTTCGTTGTAGCGCTTGATGGTTTTTGCGACTCCACTTGGGGACACATTTAAAGTTTTTGCAATTTTCCGGACTGACTGACCTTCATTTCTTAAAGTAATGATGGCCACTCGTTTTTCTTTAGTTAGCTGATTGGTTCTTGCCATAATATGAATTTTAACAGTTGTCCAATAGGGCTGTCGGCTGTGTATTAACCTGACTTCTGCACAACACAACTGATGGTCCCAACCCCATTGATAAAGCAAGAAATTCCACTAATTAACCCTGATAAGGCACACCTGTGAAGTGGAAACCATTTCAGGTGACTACCTCTTGAAGCTCATCAAGAGAATGCCAAGAGTGTGCAAAGCAGTAATCAGAGCAAAGGGTGGCTATTTTGAATAAACTAGAATATAAAACATGTTTTCAGTTATTTCACCTTTTTTTGTTAAGTACATAACTCCACGTGTTCATTCATAGTTTTGATGCCTTCAGTGAGAATCTACAATGTAAATAGTCATGAAAATAAAGAAAACGCATTGAATGAGAAGGTGTGTCCAAACTTTTGGCCTGTACTGTACATGTTACGAAACAGAGATTAAAACATATTCTTTTTGTATTAACCTTTTTAGACATGAGTTTTGAAGTCTGAATTTTGTGCTTGGCATGTTTTTTGATGCACATCTGACCGTAACAGAATCAGTTGTCAGTTAGTGTAACCCCTGTGTTCCACAAGTGTCCTTATTATAACATTATGGGGCTTGAAAAATATTTCTAAATCTGAAATTACATAATCTGTGGGCATTAAGCTGTTAAATTGTCACAGGATATCTTTTTATGTGTAGCTTGAGGGTACAGCATATGTCAGTCCTTGGTGCAACCCAAGTGAGGCAAACATGGCAAAGGAAAGAAACCATATCCATGTACATTAGGAACTATGGCAGTTAGCCAGTCACCTGGCAAGAATGGAAAAATACACTGTTAGTCATACATGTTGATAGCTTATTTTCTCCTGTTTATCCATATGACAGGCTGGTATGTACATGTCAAACCATGATTCAGAGCTGACACTCAGTGGAAGAGAGAGTGATGCACTGACAGCTGTAAAAGACAGTCTGGTACATATGAAATATGTAAGGTGGTTTCACCAGGAGGAAGCATTTCACTTGTGTGTGTGCATATATTTGTGCGTATTTGTCTGCGTCTAATCTTGCATACTGCTGGACCAGTCAGCCTATCTTTTGTGTACATATATGGTTGTATGCACAAGGACCTCCTGTGATTCACAAGTTTTGAAAATCTTATTTTAATGACCGCTCTGTTTTATATCACACTGCTGACTGAGTCCTCAGTCCTCTTAATCAGCTAGTACTACAAGTGATCAACAATTGCTTCAGTTTGGGATCTTGTTTCCCTTCATTCCCACTACTGTCATACACGCTGCACAGTTTGCCCTGTACATCTTGTTCCCCACCCACATTCCCCCAGACACACATGACAGAAATCTGCACTCCACTGAGTGCACTTTTGTAGTTTCCACTAAATTACCATCTTAAAAAGATCCTGAGAACATCAGTGTGTTATGTAACAACAGGCTGAGCACTATCAAACGAGTGCTTGGTCTCCCCTGGGGATCACAGCCATGTCAGTTAGGGTCAAACTGCTATAAAGGATGTGTCAGGGCTTAGCATGAAGACGGGCAGGGCCATGCTTCTACAGATCCGTACCAGTGGTGAGAGTCAGGCAATCAAATGGACAATGAGATCCCACCAGAGCCTGAACTCTCAGCAATTCGCCTCAGCCAAGCCTGTAATTGATATTTGTCAGAGGAAAAGAGTGGTCCATGTCAGCTCCAAAGCTGGGAGATGGAGGAAGGCAGAAGGGCACGCTTGAAGCCTAAGATAGCAGAGGAATATGTTTGTGAGGCATCTTATGACAAGCCCACTGGTATTTATAGCACTCTGTAATGTATTTTCATAGCTTTGTTATGGTGTGATGGTACAATTTAAACTTAACAGCGTTGTGTGATTAATTCTCTGTTTAGCTAACAGTAGTAGGTGGTGTAACATTGGTAGCACTCCCATTAATTATACACTTATTAATTATGATGATAGCAGCAGCATTTGGAGTAGTGTTTTCCCCACACAAGCAAGCAGATCTAACACTATTCAAAGCCTTTACTGTTAGAATAGACACACTTGACATTTAAACAATATTGTAAACAAGAATATGTTCCTATTTGGGTAAATAGAAATCCAGAAAGTCCCACAGGCACTTGAAGTGGAAAGGTGGCAGTTAAAGTCAGCAACAAAAGATACAAAATGGAAGCAACTAATTGTATTGTTATTCAAGACATAAGAATAATGTAAATTAAGTAAAAAGTCTAGCCTAAAACTTCACTTTTGTTGCCACTTTGCATGCAACTTAAGCTAAGTCATTGATTTTCATGGCATACCTGGTCTGGATTCACAGCTGATGATAAATTGTTTCTTTGAAGTGTAGCTGAAACTGTCTATTTCCAAGAGTAAATGTTAACCAATAGGAGTTGGCCACTACTGCTTTACTTACATACTGTAGTAGCAGTAGGATAGTATTAATAGTTGTAGCAAAAGCAGTAGTGGGCTCAGTGGTAAAATATGTTTAAAGAGAATTGTAATTGCATCTGCAGTATTTTCAGTCAATAATGTTAAAATACTCTGAAAATGAAGCACAAACAAATAATAAGGAGGAAGTCAGGGTGCATGAGTATCTTACAAAGTACAGGATTTTGTCACTGGAGACTGGGGTTCACATCCTGAGTCATGGTTAGATTTTAGCAACAAAATCACTTTTGTTAAACCAGCAATTTTTTTTTTTTTTGCCACTTAGGGTCAGCAGAAACAAGTTATGAACACAACACTAGCATATTGTGATCTTTTCAGTTGATATTGTGAACTTGTGAACAAATTACTTATTTACATACCCAGCAGCCACAGAGCAACATCATATTTTTTGGAGTCATGTTCTTGTCCAACTAATGAATTAAGTCCAATTTTTACTTTTAACTTTGTGTTTGGTCTCCACCATCTCCTAAGGGGAATATCTGTCCTTTAGCTGCTAAATGCTCCATTATGTTCACCAGCTCATCTCTAACTGTGTCTGTCTCCAGTCTGCTGCTTGGTAGATAATGTAGTTATGGGTCGGAAAACCAAAACAATGACATGACATGATGCTGTAAGTCTAAGTACAGCTAAGGGGACTGTGGAGTCAAGTGATAATCCCCTCTGGAGTCATGTCAGCATTAAAATATTGATTTTAATAAAGCCCAAAGAAAAATTGTGGTGTCAGTTAAATGTTGATAACATAGACTCATTCTGTCTTGTGCTTCAAGTCACTTTTTCAAATGCCGCTCAAGTTGGAGTGCAACCACATTTTGACCTTTACAGTAAATGCATTGAAACAGGTTAAGGTTTCTACTAGTAGATGTTCATATGCTTTATGTGTCAAAAAACACTTTTTTTCATAATTCTGTGATCGATCACCTCTATTTACACCCTCTGTCTGAAATATTTTGTTAAGCTCTTTAAACCCCCCACTTTAAAAAATAAAAAAATGTAAACACAACCGAACATATTCCAGCAGAAATATGATCCAAAATGGGGAGGTACTGACAACATTAGCAAACAAGATTCCATGCTCCCTGACATTAGCATGTCGCTACATGTATGTTAGCAGTGAACTTGTAGCTGGGGAATAATTTTAACAGAGAATAGCAGCACTTGCCATGAAAAATCACCAATAAAAGCTTGTAAACTTGACTGCAGATGTTCCAACAGGAATATGATCCTTAACTGAGGAGAAATTTATAACATTGGCAACCAAGTTTACATGTTTACCTGATGTTAGCATGTAGCGTCATTTAGCTGTGTAGGCTACAGTTGCGGTGGTGTGCCTGGAGCACATGATGATATAAAGAAATCTGGCACACTGTGATGTCATACTGTAGCTTGAGAATAAGATAGATGGTGGAAACAGCGTATTCAGAAGAGTAGGAAGGCTGAGGTTTTTGCTCACAGGGTACGTCTACATACAGTAGGTTTACCTCATGACTTGCAATTTTGGCCACATTTAATGTGAACATCCTTCATTGTAACATTATATTGAAGACACAAAATACAGAAAAGCAGAAAGGGTCCCCTTTCACACAGAGTATACATCTTTAAGGAAATAAGATTAATTGTATTAAATTCACAGGAAGTATAAAACATGTTACCTGTGTGTCTTATAAATTAAGAAATCCCACTAAATTATGAGGGAAGTTACTTCATTCTTTGATTTTGGATTGCATGAAATGACAATGAATGAATTTCATTAAGTGCAGCTCTGACTACATAAAGACCCCTCGTCCTCACCACCCCTCCAAGACAGGGGAAACACTGAATGCTTTCACTTTTCTTCCCTGTGAGGACCGTTTCCAGTGCTTGTACTACCTTACAGCTATTGGCTTTGTAACTGTATCATCTGAGAGAAAAGCTGCAGCAGATGGCAAGCTGTGTGCTCTACCTCAGTGTGAAAGTCAGTGCGGTTTTCAATTCTCTGAACATCAACCTGTTCCATCACAAGCCTATTTCAAATACTATACTCTCTAGAGGTCATATCTTGTCCTTTTGCTTCCCCCCTCCTGTCGTTCTCAATTGAAAAACTCAATGATGGACACACTAGTGACTGACAAGCCAGTGGGAAAATGGCTTTGGGAAGACAGCCGGCTGAATGTTGAGCGCTCGTTCTGCTTTTTGCTCTGTGTCGGTCGTCCTAGTTATTTCTTTAAATGTTGACCTTGTGGAAATTGCTGGTTGCTCCCTGGGGCCTCAGTGGTCCGGGTCACAGCAGACTGCATCTCATCCGCTGAAAGCTGGTTCTCAATGGACGCTACATTAAGTGCTGCCGGTACTCGACAGACCACTCACTACAGGGACCTAAGATCAGCAAGTGTTTCATAGGTCTGTACTTATATGCATCAGCCTAGGAAATGAAACAGTTCAACACGAGTGAGCCACAGCAGTTTATGTTCTGACAGTGAAAGACAGATTTCCAGAGTAGTTCTCTACTTGCGCCAGTATTTTCACCACACTTGGCAAAAGAGATGCCGTCAAAATTATGTCTCAAATTTTGTCAGCTTTTACATCCACTTAAGCTTTTGTTCCCATTTGATGAAGTAGCATCCAAACTGACTTTTAGAAAGTTTTCCCCATGTCTCATCTCCAGAACCCCCACTGCTTGTTTCTGCCCATAACCCCTAGAGGAAGGTTTAGAGGCGGAGATGAATTGATGTCATAACAGAGGAGGAAACTATGAAAAAAAAAAGTGAGATTGTTATCGGCTGGATTATGAATAGGCTCGTCTGTGAGGGGAGCCTCCAAGATGGCAGAGTAAAGGCGATCTGCAGACAAGAGGAAGGCAGAGAAATACATTTATGTCAGTGGCAATTTATGTCATCTCCCATGGCTTCTTATTGTCCCTGTCATAATTAGAGCAGAGCAGATAGCATCAGAGAAAGGTTGGTGCAGATAAAGACTCACCTCTTTATTTTCTCTCATTTTTTATTACTAATGATACATATTGAAACAATGCAATCAGTACTTGAAAACTATTCTGAATAATTCATGCAGTTGCATCACCGAGTGCCGGTGATATACTGGTCCTACAAGGATCATTGATATCTCATAAAATTCACAGTGTTCAATCTCAGAGGGAACATTGTGAATGAGCCACATATTTTTGAGTTAAACGAGCTGTGGGCTCCTTTTGGAAAGATGTTGACTGTACAAACCTAAGCAGAGGTGCAATGCCTTTCTTGTGAACAGACTTGTTTGCACTGGATGACTAATGGTGGGAATCATTATCATATGCAAATCATATTTGCAACCGACAAATGTCATGTAATAATACCAATGGTAGGGACTATGGGCCCCTGGGCACAGATATGCAAAAGGCCCTACCACCTCTCATAAATAGGAGCAAAAAACACAGAAATTTTGGGGGTTTTATTGTTTTGCGTCTTGAGTCGTTTCACATCCTTCTGTCATTTTGTGTCACTTTGTGGTTGTGTTGTCTCTTTCATAGTCATTTTGTGTCTCTTTGCAGTTGTTTTGCCCCTTTTTGTGGTTGTTTTGCCTTTTTTTGTAGTCATTTTGCGTCTCTTTGTTGTAATTTTGCCTTTTCTCTTACTGTTATCTGTAGTTTTGTAGTCCTTTTGCCTTTTTTGTGGTTATTTTGTGCCTCTTTGCAGTTTATTTGCATCTTTTTGTGGTCATTTTGAGTCTCTTCCTGAACAGTATGTGTTCATTTAATTAACATTTTTCAGGTGAGGGGGCCCAGGGGGGATCGCCATTACACTTCCAGGACCCTGGGCCTGGGCCCAGTAGGCCCGTTCATGAATCCATCCATGAATGATACAAATCCCACATGAATGAAGGATGTATTAAGGATAATTTGTTTTTGGAACATTTTCTATTTCTTTTTCCTCATATGATTTCCATCTTCCTCATGAGGCAGCAGTGGGATTTGCTGATGACGCATTTGGGTTCAGACTTGTCACGTCACTGTTAATTATGTTTCTTATGTTAACTATGAATGGAGAATTTACTATCAGATACTCTGGAGATAATAGAAAATAGCTGCGTTCACTAACCCACTCTCCTCTAGCATGCAGGGTAAGTTTCTATATAGGTACTCAACTTGATTAAATGGCACAAAAGATTCTTATATGCTGTATTAGAAAATAGAAGCAGTATCTCTTATCTGTGGTCCAATACTTGGGTGGGTTTCTAAACGGATTAGGTTAAGGCTCGTGTTTTTTATCCGTGAACCAATGTGAGAAGCACACAGCCCTTCGAAACGTAACCAAAACAGAGGCGTTGAAAAGTTCCCGCAGCAGTCAATTTCTTAATCTAATCCTGGGCTGGTTTTGAACAGACTCGAGCAGCGACTTACTGGGGAGAATACAAATTGCTTGATGAAATGAAATGAATTTCTTGATGCTAGGTTATCTTCAGCAGATAATTGCTAAATCCTTTGGCTGTCTGGATCAGCAGAAGGTAGCAGAGGATGGATGTAACTGGCATTAAGACTGCAGCACCTGTGTCAGTCGTGTGTCTCTCTGTGGGAAAAACCTCAAATGGCTTTCATATTTGGACCTGACTGTCTCTCAGAAAGTAATTTCATCTCTCAGCTTTTTTAGCCTGTATTGATGGCAGTGGGGAAACAGTCTGGTGTTGATATCAAATAAATGTTGCGTGCTTTGGCTGTGCGTAGTCACGGCAAATGAAAGTACAAAAACTGTTCTCAAAGGAATGGCAAAGCCTCATCAGTGTTGACTGCCTCTGGGCCACCATATGCCCAAAATACCAGATCCATTAACTAAACCCAAAACCCAACAAATTAGAAATGTTGTTAAACCCCCAAGAGTCAATTTTATTCCATGTAATCCAAATTTAGATGTTTTTCTCATTGAGAATAACATAGATATAATTTGATAATTCCATTCAGTTAGAAAATTGGGGGAAAAACATTGGTTGGTAAAATTGAAACACTGTGGGACTTTGTTCATACCTCCAAGCTCAAGAGTTTGAAAGTTTTACTCAGATGCACTCACAATTTTCTGTTGCATGCACATAGTTTCTGCCATGCATACATTAATGTGCCAGTTTATCAGTAAAACTTACCTATCTGAAATTTGTGATATTCACTTTTGTTGTCATTGTGCAGCAAAAGCATTGGTTCATCTTAGTCATTTTTGAGGCTTCACTGCAGTTTCTTGTGCTGTTGAATTGCATTTCTTTATGCTGAATTGGAATATGGATGGCTGTTTGCAATATTTTCTCCACCGCTATTTCGATGTAAATGTGACTGAACAATATAGAAATAAGGTAGATGGAGCAGCCCGTTGTCATTCACAACTTTTCAAATACCGCCACTTCGTCAGTGATTTCAGCGTTAGACACAGATGCAAAAAGGACATGTCAGTTTGAAATGCTGTGTTAACAATGTAATAAAAGGAGCTGGAAAGTCCCTATAGGGCAGGCAGGAGAGAGGGCGGACGGGTCCAACAAAGCCTTTACCTCACCTTTACCTGGAAGGCTGTTGTTCACTTCCCTTGTGAGTGTAGAGCGAAACTAGTATGTACTTTTGTTCCCTAAACCTAACCACATGCTTAAGTTACACAAGGAAATAAACATAAATACCGTAAAACTTCAATTATTGGCCTGGGCCTGCTTAAACCACCGACCTCAATAGGCTTATATTTGGGACAGGCGTCCATATGGCACAGGTCCTCAATTCCATTTGCACAAAACTGTTGCTCAGAAAAGTTGGGAACCAGTATGAATATTACTTTTTTTAAAATCAGATTTGAATAACATATCAGTTATGTGTTATGTTGTGACACTTGTTTTATGGCACCTTCCAGATCAAATATTCACTAGGTTCTTTTAAGGAGATTGGCAGTAGCGGCTCTGCAGAGAGAGAGCAAATAAAGACCTCCAACCCACACAAACCACACATGACTCCAACTTATGAAAAGTAGCAAATCGTCTTTATATAGGTATTATGTTCAGTTTAAATTCTTTGTACCTTTTTACGTTCAGTACATTCCTTTAACAGAAATTTCCTTGTTTGGTACAAATAACTCAAATATACCACGAAAATAAAATAATATAAATCCCCAAAATAAAAGTAGCCCAAAATACCAGTAAACCAGAAATAAGAAAATGGGCACTCAGTGCTCCAATAATAATAATAAATGTGGTACCACTTCACATTTTTCCTTTGAATGTTCCTTTAACCTTGTCTGTCCACCCTGAGTTTCCTTATGACGTCAATTTTCTCAGTTTGTAGTTTATCTTGGGCCCAAGAACAAAAACCTGAGATCTCAGGAGAAAAAGCACCAAAAAAAAAATAAAGTTCCTAAATAAAGTTCCTAAATTTCCTACCACCCTCCTAGAACAGCAAATGTCCCGACGCGAAGAAGACATCCACGAGCAGTGGTGATGACCTTGACCACAGATGAGCAGCTCCTCGGATGTCACAACAGGATCGTTCCTCCAAAAAAAACCAGCCTGCACACAAGTGTGCAGAGCAGTTAGCTTATCACATGCTATAAATTGTCTCTTTTAACTGTCCATCACTTGAAATAAAAATTGTGTTTGCATCTACACCAGGTAAACCCTTACGACCGTAATCATGAACTAAATTGAATGTAAATATCTGCACATATTTGGCTTTTAACATTTTTTAAATAACACTTCAGCTTTTAAGTACACTAAATATGCACAATCGCCCAATGTGCTCTTCCAGGCTTCAATTAAACAAACAACAATGAGCAGCTAAAATAGCTTTTTACCATCGACCATGTTCACATTGTGTCACACAACCTTATATCCTGACTGGTTTTTAGTTTCACAATCACTCTTAAGATGAAATAACACACAGTTCAATTGTTGCAGACAACCCTCGATGCTAATAGCTAGCTTCGTGTGGCTAACTCACCAGGATAATCCAGACAATGGTGGAAATACCGCCGGAGTTCTTCCTGAAGATTTCTCTCCACAGCTCCTCTTTTCCTCTCTCTGGCGACACGCCAGCTCTAACTTCAACAGTTTAACACAGTTTTAGTTCGTGTAACTCTGACCTTAAAGTCTTATTTTGCTGTTTCCAACTACCTACCACCTGTACAGCATCTACAGAAAATAACCTGGGTTACACCAGTAAATCTGAATAAATCAGATGAATCTTCTCTGGTGCTCATGGTTTCAGTAAAATTAAATGAACCAGGCTTACAATGTCTAACATCTCTATATTGACAAAAGTTTGAACATTTATATTTGTATTCACCATCTAAACAGTGCTAAGTGCTTAGTCAACAATCTGGTCGTATATATTCATAGAACTTCTATAAAAATTAATTGCTGGGCAATCAGACTAGGCATTTAAGATAAAGTTTTCATTCTGTTCATCTCACCTCAATCATTTTTATTGATATTGATATTAGTAGTGGACTTAAAAAGCAATTATTATATTATTCTAGTAGGCTACCAAAAGCTCAAGATGTATTTGTAATATTGATAATTTATATAATAAAACAAATCAATATTTGGTATCTGTGTAACAATACAATATTGCCACACAAAAGTATCGCGATACTATGCTGTATCGATTTTTTCCCCACCCCTAATAAATCAATCAATCAATCAATCAATTTTATTTATAGAGCCCAATATCACAAATCACAATTTGCCTCACAGGGCTTTACAGCATACAACATCCCTCTGTCCTTATGACCCTCGCAGCGGATAAGGAAAAACTCCCCAAAAAAAAACCCTTTAACGGGGAAAAAAAATGGTAGAAACCTCAGGAAGAGCAACTGAGGAGGGATCCCTCTTCCAGGACGGACAGACGTGCAATAGATGTCGTACAGAACAGATCAGCATAATAAATTAACAGTAATCCGCATGACACAATGAGACAGAGAGAGAGAGAGAGAGAGAGAGAGAGAGAGAGAGAGAGATGCAGGTAATGACAGTAGCTTACAACAACATTATTGAAAGTAATAATATTATAGTTATAGTTCTGGCTACTGTGGTACAATATGTTGAAAGTATGTATTAATATCTGGCAGTATACATGTGTGACAATAGTCATATGTGTATAATAACAGTAGAAGTATGACTAATGACTAATGATGGCAGCAGCAGCAGGAGGCATCTGGCAGGACCACGGCAGCAGCACAACCACACACGTCACACTGTCCAGGCACCGCTGTGATATGAGTTAATATCCTTGTTGTTTAATTTATTTAAAATACCAGGTATTTCACCCATGTTGTTAGTATATTTTGAAAAAGACTGTATGTATGTAACAAGCAGAAACTGTACATTTCCTGTGAAAACAGAAGTGCATTTTGAAAAGACTGGAATATAGTCATGGTAGTCCACGGACCGAGCAGTGCTATTTGACGAGGTGGGATGAAAACGTTTTGGATGGAGATGTAAGTCAAATATTAGTGTTCTGAATGTACATTACACTGTCTTTATTTCTTTTCATTTTGACAGCCTGGTACAACATGTGCCTTCTTGCTCATAAGCATTCACCACAGACCATCCATGCAGACCATAAGGTTAGAAGTACTGTGGCATATTACAGACATTAATCTCACAAGAGAATGATGTATTGATCTTTGGTGCACCACAGGTGGATCATAAAATGACCCATGATGCATAATTTAGCAAATTTCTTCCAGACCTCTGCTGTAGGGGAATGAATGGTTTTTACAGGTGGCTCGCTGTTCAGAACTAAACCACAACAAATTGCACTCACTGTCAATCACAGTGACATTTAGGCCGCTAACCAGCATTCCCAGCATGTAAAAGCTTTTTGCCTGTTTCCTAAATATCACATGTTCTTAAGCATTTTTCAAAATCTGCCATAGGTTTATAGATTCAGGAAAGCAGTTTATAAAATCATCTTGCAGAGAATTTTTGAGATACATAATCTGTCACAATGAACGCTATGTCTCCTGTTATAGTTGTCAAGGTTACATTACTGGTGCATGCTAATAAACCTTAAAGTGCAGATACATATTTAAAAGGTTTGCTGGTGTGCTGTGCTCATGTGTGGAAGTTTCAAAGTCTTGATTTAAGAGTTACATTACTATTACACTCCATTACATTCCCAACAATATGAAGCATACAAGACGTAAACATATTGAGAAGCTTAATGTATATTTGGTATTTGTTTACAAAAAACAAAACAAAACACACAGTCACACAGTAGTCTCCAGACAGGACATGGATGCATTACACAGGCAGACTTTTCAAATCGAAATGACTACATCTGCACTTAAGTAAAGATTAACTGAGGTTAGGTTTACCAGTGGACTGAGACAATCCCAGACCACTGTGTCAGCGCAAACTGCTAACTTCAGGCTAACCTAATTTGTTGATGTAATGAGCGTAAGAGATTTTCTCACATTTTCTTTATTAGACCACAGCAAATGTTTATTTACTGGTGAGTTCAGTGAAACTGAACATAAGCTCTAACAATCTAAGTTTAATACAAATGTTTATTCAGCCATGACTGTAAATCAAGCAGCACAAAAGTGGCCCAATGACCTACACAAAGTCAGTTAGACCAAAGCTTGGATACATACAACTAAGTACTAAATACCAAAGTAAAAACAAACAAACTAATAACACTTTTTATATTAAATATCACTAATGATGGTAGATTGATTTTTAATTTCACTTTTCTTTAATAGTTATTTTACTGTAGCAAACAATGGATTAATACTGTTTATTATGAATGCCATTATTCATGTTAGTTTATTGTTGCATGCATTACAACATTTAATATACTACATTAAGTATCTGTTAATCACTAAATGACTCATTTACTTTTAAGAAAACATTTGTAAAGCATCAATAAACAATACATAGATAAATGGACCTGATGTTTGTAACACTTTGTCAGCGGTTAATAATTGGTTTGTAAACTGCCTTTTAACATTGTTTGGATGGCTATTATAAAGTCACAATGTATATACACACAATAAACAGTATTTATTAACCAACTGACAAAATATTATAACATTATAATAATCAGTTGCAACATATAATAGCCATCCAAATATTGATTACAAACAATTTCTTAAAGGTTTACATAAATTTGATAATCATTAACAAATACAAAGTATGTTACATAAATCTTATGTGTGCAAGAATAAACTGTTAAAATTACACAAATTATATAATTACTAAACATTATTGATTATAATTGTATTGTTTATTAACATAATGGTTGTTTATCCCCATGTGTTAACCTTGTAATAGTCTGGCAATCTGTCCAGCGTGTTTTCCTTGCCCAGTGTCAGCTGGGATAGGCTACAGCTCCACCATGACCCCTAACAGGATAACTGGTTACAGAAAATGAATGAATTAATGAATGTTTGTTAACAATTACTTAAGTTTAAGTTTAAATTATTTAATTACACAAGTACTGTACTTAAGTAGCCTCTAATTTTGAGGTACTTGTAGCCTACTTTCCTTGAGTATTTCCATTTAATGCTACTTTCTACTTCCACTCCACTGCATCTCAGAGACAAGCATTTTACTTAAAGCTCCACTTTTTACTCTCCACTTCTAACTTCTTTCATCTGATAGCTTTTTTTAGGGTAGGTATCCATCAGGCTGGAAAGTCACATGGCACATGCCATATGACTTCTCCACTTGTCTTATAGACCTTTCACTATCCACATTCCTACATCCCTGGCACCAAAACACAGGACCTCCCTACTCACTCACCTATCTGTTGTTCGTCTTTGATATCTCATTCTGAAAAAATTAGCTGTTTTTGTTTCATTATCGTTGTATGCTAGAAGCAGCCAAACTTCTCCCAGGAGGAAACTTATGTTTTGGTCCAGGAGGTCTGCTCGCAGTGTCCGAATATACGGAACTGCGAGCAGACCTCCACGGGCTGATGATGCAAAGGTAGCCTGGGAGGAGGTCACCACAATTGTAAATCAATGTTGTGTTTCTCTCGTGCGCGCGCGCTCTCTCTTTTTTCTCTCGCAGTCTCACTCTGTTTCTTTTCTTTTGACTTTTCTAAGATGACAGATGCTGAATATATACTCCCTATCTGATGCTGTGGCTGTTTGTGGTTGGCTGAGAGGGATGTGAACTCATTAGTTTGCAGCTGTGTGTTGGGTTTCCATTACGCGTGCCAGACGTGCCAAACGGTGCCAATCCCCTTTGATCTGACATCAGATGTGACGGGACAGTCGATATAGAGATACATTTATGTGCTGATTGCAGATAGTTGCGTTGAATAGTGGTTTTGTGGGTATTTATTGCATTGTTAATATGCCTGATATTCTGGAAACCCGCCTGTGAGGTTTTGGTGATGTGTGCGCACTGTCTGCTGGTCAGCCAAACTTCGGCTTACACCGGCTGCGCTCCACCTGCGCTGACAGTAGACCTGGTTTCAGCTGGCAAGCTTTTAGCGCACCTTCGGCGAAGTCTTTTGGCACGAAACTGTCACTGCGCCAAGCTGGATCTGTCGACACCTCCCCCAGCTGCGCCGCCACACCCATCTCAGCGCACCTCGGTCTGCCAAACTACCAAACTGAGTGCGCCTCGGGTTGCGCTGCTTGAAACTAGCTCTGCACGGGGTTCGCCACCCTGCGCCACCTGCGCTGCGCCGGGAAGCTAGAGCCCTATGTCACTGAACTCCACTGAAATACGCCAATCTCTATGGAATTTTGCAGTATTGTGGTCAACTGGCTGGAAGCATGAAATGATAGCCTCTATGTAACCACTTAAAAAGTCTGTGTTACAATTTACCCCATGTTAGAAGCCCTGACTACTTCTTCCACCACTGACAGCTTATTTAGAGTAACCAGTAAGTAATTAGGATACCACTAAGGTAGGCTGTGTGTCTGTGTGTGTGTGTGTGTGTGTGTGTGTGTGTGTGTGTTTTGCCAATATTTTTGATTGACCCCTCACTGGGACACATGTCACTTTTTTGCCGCATTCAGCTTTGCCGTGGCAAAGGCCTGTCTCTTTTTTACTTTCCCTCTCTGCTCCACCTTTACTTCCCTTGTGTCTGTCCATTTCACCAGGTTACTTTTTCAAAATGTTGTCGGTAGAGAAGCAGGCAGATGGTTAGTGTGTGCGTCACTGTCAACCAATCACGTGTCGCAGATTGAGAAATGTGGCTTCCGAAGGGTACCCCTGGCCCTATTGTGTGAGCATTGCACCTGGTGCTTGGATTCTGACATCCATCAACTCATTTGTATTTGCTATATCATTATCACGGTAGGCCAAATGTCCTGGTGCTCTCAATGGGCTGTGTGCTACTGAAAATGATCTGCTATAAAATTTAAAAAAAAATATTAAAACTAAAAATGAAACTAAAGATGAACCAAACCTATACAAGTCAGTTGACACTGGTAACTATGGTAACTGCACCCAAATGTAGCTTGAGAGGATTTTAGTAAAAACAATCTGGGATGCCAGGTTTCTTCGACCATAGCTGGGCTCATCATACCCAGAAGTCCTGGCAAGACAAGTGATGGCACAGTGACCCCTGGACTAAGGTTTCCACTCTGCTCCCTTTGCAGTCTCCACGTTTCCTATGCAACGACAAAAAATAAAGTGCTCTAGAAAAATTGTAATTATTTGGGTGGAGAATTTAAGGGAGGAAAAAAATCTCATTTCAGCAGGATAGCAGACCTCCTGTAAAATATGCCTCTTCCTTTCATAAGCCTGGCAAATTGGGACAGTGAAGACCAGGTGCCACACGGGGAAAACATTGTAATCTGACGCTCATTTATGACTGCAACACAAAACATCAAGGACATGTGACTTTTGAATGGTAGTGTTTGGAATTGGAGCATCCATCATTTTGTCTTTCATTTTTCCATTTATTCAAAGCTTTCAAAGACACCTGTTTATGAGTAGCATATGACTCATCTTGACTGTGATTTTCTTTTTCGTATTTAATGTTACGTGTTGAGGCCTGGTGTCACTCCTACATTCAAGGACCTATGGCACTGCCCCTTTCTATGTATACTCAGACAATCCTAAAGTGTTACTCAATACAATCTTGGAAGTAAAGCCTGTATATGAAATCACTTGGAAGGATCTCTGAGGATATGAGAATTTCAGAAAAGAGGATCCTGAAACTTTTCTCCATCTTAGAGTGGCCAATGGTTCACTTTAAGCAGAGCTTAAGTGAACAAAGAGGAATATAATAGTCTTCCTTGGTGGAATCCTGCAGCGAAGGACATTGGACTTTAAAATTTAGTTGGGGATTAGATTGGGATTAATACAAGTATGGCAGATGAAAAGGAGGAGTGTGTGAGCTGAGATGCCTCTGTTGTACAGTGTTGATATTCAAGAGATGTTCTTAACAACTCCCAGCTGTAAATCGCAGATGCAGGGATTTGAAAATCTCCTATGAACAGAGATTTGGAGCCCACTGTTTTATTAATATGCTAATTAAAAACATGTTGCCATGTGATGATTATGTACTTCAGTGAAGCACTGTGGTGCAACTCTGCGGTAGCTAAACGCCTGCTTTTCTCCTGAAGTTATTAGTAATGTACTGAACTTGTTGGCTTGGTTGTCAGACAGGATTGTTTTGTTCATACAGTTAAATATTGCTCATGGCTGCATTTTTTGAAAAGCAGTCAAGCTTTATTTCCTCATCATGGAATTGTTTGGGTGTTTGAGGAGCCTCAGTCCTGACAGCGTGAGTGAGTCTGTTTGTTGTCCTAAGGTAAGGTGTTATGACTAATGCAAGCTTTAACCCACATGTACGGTGGCCCTGAGGATTGAACACAACATTTTAGGAAACACAATAATATTACACAAAACAAGACAACATTTTTTTAAAACACCACAACATTTCCATGTTGTTTCAAAACAACATTTACGAAAACAGTGGCACAATGGTGTAGTGTTAAGCACTGTCGCCTCACAGCGAGAGGGTTCCTGGTTCGAACCCCCCACCCTGGGGGGCAGTGCCATAGGTTCTTAACTGTGAGAGTGACATCAGGCTTCAACAGGTAACATTAAGTGAGAGTCCTTCTGTGCGGAGTTTGCATGTTCTCCCCATGTCAGCGAGGGTTTTCTCTGGGTACTCCGGCTTCCTCCCACAGTAGACATGCAGAGTGGGGATAGGTTAATTGGTGACTAAATTGCCCGTAGGTGTGAATGTGAGCGTGAATGGTTGCCTGTCTTTTTATGTCAACCCTGCGATAGTCAGGTGACTTGTCCAGGGTGTACCCTGCCTCTCGCCCGATGTCAGCTGGGATAGGCTCCAGCCCCCCCCCCCCCCCCCCGCGACCCTCAAGATAAGCAGTTACAGAAAATTAATGAATGAATTTACAAAAACACAACAAAATTTCATTAAACACTACAGCATTTCACAAAACATAACATCTTGTTGTGTTTTCCAAAATGTTTTTTTTAAATGTTACATTTTGTAAAATGTTTTTTATGTTTTTTTTTTATTTGGCTTTTGTGTACATACAACAACAAATAACACAGTTAGACCTAAAGTATTGTAACTGTGTCAAGGAGAAGGCATATGTACTGTGGCCTTGAGGTTAAAGCACAACAACATATAACAAAACACAAGGTTTCACAAAACACTAACATTTCACAAAGCAAATATGTTCCTGTGTTATCCAATATGTCATGTTTTTTGAAGTGTGATTTTGTTTTGTGAAATGTTTTAGTATTTTTTGAACTGTTGTTGTGTTGTGACACTCAGGGCCACAGTGCACATGCCCTCTCCTTTCTCGCAACGCTTCTTAAGGTCTAACTGTGTCATTTGTCGTCGTTTTTTCGGAGGTAAATCACTGACAATTAGCCTGAAAATAATTACCTTTAAAGCTGTTCTCCTGCTAGGTCTGGAGGACAAGCTGTGTCAGGTAATTCTGGTCTTGTTCACCTTCTGCTGCATATCAAATGCCACCTTTAGGCCCTTTCCCCATTATGGAGATAGTGTAGCAGTCCTCAGCATGGCAGGCGACGTTAAAATCACCCACTTCAGGCCTGTTGACGCATGGCAATGTTGTAAGTGTAATATTTTTTCATTTGCTCAGTGAAGTCTGATTTGGTATTTGTGTGTCGGGGTTGTTGCAGCACCAGTCTGTCCTTTTTACTATATGTCAGAGGCCCTGCATGTCTTGTTGGTTATGATGGCTTGAGTCTGATTGTTTCTGGCATTGAAGGGCCAGATGGTTGTTTTGAGGCAGCTGTTCTAAATTCTGCACACTTTGTTCTTTTTTTTTTCTTTATTTATTTGGAAAGTAGGATAACATTTGAACCAGCATGTACTATATAAAAGCGCTTGCTGGCCTCGACACTTTCAACTTTGATGTCTTAAAGCAGGTTTGATGCGATCTCTCCTGCTATCCGGAATGACAGTGCTTATGTTTTTCCAACTTTCCCCGGTTTTAGTGTTGCAGTGACTATATTGAAATAGGACATTCCCTGGTAAGAATTGTCTCTAAACTAGGAGGAAAATATTAATAAAAATCTGCCACGCACTCACAGAAAAAATCATGAACTGTTAAATAAGATATATATCAGCCTGAGAACAAAGCCAGCACAGAATGAGAAAAGAGACAGTTTTGTTCTCTAGAGGGGGCCCTCACTAAACTGTGATACGGATTAGAAAAATATTCCCACAACACAGATGGTTATCATGGCATTATTAACTGGCCAATGACTTTTTGTCTTTCTGGCTGTTTGCTTTCTACAGCCTTGTTTCAGGGTGGAACTTCATTGAACAAATAAATGTAACTGCATATGCCTTTTGCTTTATCCATTGGGCTTTGGCTGAGGGAATTATCTGAGCATATTGAATTCATAGATCATTGTTGCTAGCTGGAGGCTTCAAAGTATCATTAATATTCTGATTCTGGAGATCTGTGAACGACTCTCTCGTTCCTTCTCCGTTATTACAGTGTTGTTCCCGGGTTGAAAAGCGACTCTGCTGGAGATTTTAAATAACTTTTTGTGTGCTGACTTTGAAACGTGCCACAGACAAAAAACAGCCTTCAATGTTTTCTTTTTTTTGCCTTTAAAGAATACAACTCATTCAAATGCAATTACTTCCTAAGCTGATGCTTTGCATTTACTGGAATGTAATCAATGCATTTCATAGAGGTTGTCCAAGGTCTGTTATGTCTTATTGTAGAAAGTCAGGTTGACTCAGTAGGAAAGCTGTGCTGAGGATCAGTAGCTGTGATAGTTGGGTTTGTCAGATTTATGCAGACAGGATTTACCCCCTGTGCTTCTGTGGGGATTTGAATTTATTAATAGTTCGAGGTGTCTGACTTCAGTTTTTTATTTAAACTGTTTTTGTGAGAGTCATTTTTTTGTCTCTTCTAAAAGAAGTAGTGTGTTTTGAACACAAATTATGTTAATTTGTAGAGCTACAACATTTTCTGCTGTGTCATATGATAAAGATAAGCAAGCAACTGTTGTGATTCCTGCAGTAGATTTTCTTTTCTTTGATGTACAGGATGTCATAATTTTCTTCATTCCATCACACAACAGTATGGATACTGATCTTGCAAAGTGTCCTCTTTGACAAACAAAGGAAAGATTATAAAGACAGTCAGTATATGGAGAACATCTGAGGAATATGGCAGTTGAACTTATTTGTGATGATGAGTAGCTGGCAAAAGAGGGCTTAACACACTTTGTTGTCAAGGTAACGTATAGAGAACTATTCACTTCCAACTACATTAGCTGATGTTTTGCTGTTGATATTATATATGTCAGTGGAGGTAGTCTTTGCAAAAAGTAAAATAAAACCTGGCCATAAAGGATAAGCAATAACATTACATTGGTTATTATTATTAGTATAACTATTATTATTATTATTGTTATTATTATTATTTCAACTGGCAATGAAAGCATATGAGCTTACGTGGGAAAACCACCGAGCCTTGGTAGGTAATATGAGCTGACTATTACAAACTGACCAGTTATTAAAATAGATTATAAATACATTAGATTCTGTTCAGTCCAGTCATGAATAATCAGAACCAGTTTAACTCTTTAAAACACTAAAGGACCTTCACAAATTAAAAACTTTCAAAAACAGTTTCAAAAATAAATTAATTAAAATTTCTACCATGCCAAAAAGTCAAAATAGCTGTTCCTTCATGTTAACAGATGGTGTTTATTCTTATTTCATTCAGGGGAGACTCATTTTTATAGTGAAAAGAATATTTATTAACATGTTGACATATGAATGAAAAAATATGAAAGGTCTTTGGCGATGAATCCGTAGTCGAATAGGCAACCCCTCCCGGGGTCTAGACGTTGGTGGTGGTAGAGGTGGTGAGGAGGAGGTGTGAGGATGTGGAGAAGACATTGGATTGCTGATGATCTGGATGATGAGTAGAGGAATGAGCTTTTGCTGAGCTTGTCCTGGACTCTGCATATGATTGCTGGAGGTGAACGGGATGGAGGAGGGTGCGACAATTCTGCTGAAAATGACAGCTGACAGCAGCAGAGTAGAGAGCAGATTTAAAATTTTGCAGTCGCGTCCTGATCGACTGATAGAGACTGTGGTGAAGTTTGATTGGATAACTAGAAGAGTCAACACCCATAGTCAGCTGATTAGAGGAAGCAGTGGGAGCGGGAGGGAGAGAATTGTGAATGGATGAGCACAAAGAAAGTCTTACTGATTGAACTCATGCTGAGCTTCATGTGTCCACATATTTATTTGTGGTATTCAAGTTATTGTTCAAGCTATTTAACAAAATTAATCTACATGTAATTGATGAAGCTCAACATTTATATTTGTTAAAATAACATGGCGCCAACCGAAGGAAACGTTCTACATTCTAACTTTTTTACACAGTATTGCTCACTTGGAATAACAAGCCCGTCTCCAGTGTGAGAAGTTGAGTATGGGTTTGTTATAGTAAAAACAATGATGATAGCGATGATTGTGTGACGACATGAAGCTTGAATTTTTGGTGGAATGCATGGAACAGGAATATCCATGTCAGCCTTGGTGTGACAGGTTTGAGTGCAAAAAACTGTAAGGAAATATTTTCTATTTTTGTTTTCTATTTTTGCAATGTGAACAGTCCTTAAGGGTGCATTCAAACCAAATCAGGTGTTGCAGTGATTAGCTGCAGGGCCTTGCAGCTTTGTTGGGAGTGTCACTTTAATTAAATGGCCCATTTGTGGGGGAGTGGTGGATGAAGAAAGCCAATCTGGCCATCTCAGCGACTGACTATTTGTCTTTGGTAAGCTTGTTTGTGTTGGCTTAAAAGATCTGTGGACTTACTTTTGATTATCATGACTGTAGTATCTTACAAAGGACACACATGGACGCACCTAAATAAAGCAAGTGCTTTCCTTTGTAGGATAGCACACACAGGCTGTTAATACAAACTTTATTTCTTTTACTCACTATTATATTTACATAGAAAATGTATTACTGGCTCCTGTGGACCGTGGCCGTCTTTGGGTCTGTAATTTTTTTTAAAATCAGGTTGCCTTTCTCCAAAAGTTCATTCTGTTACAACTTTTTGTCACAGGTTGTTCCTTTTTTTTCTCTTTTTGGCATCCCCTGCACACCCCTCTGCCGCAGCCTAGATGCACTACCCTCATTCAAATAACTGACTCGACTGAGGCTTTCGTTACAACGCCTGATTTGGTGTGAATGCAACCTTACACATCTGGCTAAGGTTAGCATTATGTAAGAGAACTAACAGTTGGCTCGAGGACAGTGTGATTTTCTGACTTCTTGTGCACATCCCAGTCTGTATCTGAATGTTTAGACTTCATTCTCATTTAAGAGAATTTCAGCAGTTGCAGTGAGGTCAGATGAGATAGTTGTGGCCATGTTATGACTGGGGGCAAAATCATCCCCTCAAAGAGAATGGAACAGAAATTATTGATGTTAAATCCGTATTTTTCCTTTCAAAGAGAAGCTGGGGTAAAAGAAGAAAAGCTTGTAGGAAATTATATATTCCTTTTAGTGTTTCTATGTGGAGCGTTTATCTTGTTTCATAATCGCAGCCTCAAACTGTCATTAAGAGTCGAGACAGAGAGTAGTCGGGTCTAAACTCAATATCCCACTGTAAACCAGTACCTGGAGTGCTGTCATGTTTTATCTACAATCAACATGATGTAACCCAACTACCATCCTGTCTCTACAGTGTGAGTGTTGGCATTTTCAAATAGCAGACTAATGGCAAAGTTTTTCACTTGTTTTCTTAGCAGGCTGTTGCAACTCACTGTAAACTCCTTGATAATAATATTTCACACATGGGTTACAAGAACAACTTTTGTAGGAACTCAGTTAGCTCCTGTCTCTGGCATGGGAGGACTCATAAATATGACAGACAGATATTTAATTGTTTTTTGCTTAGTACAAATACTAAATAAATAGGAAGGGAGGGTTTAGACCATACTGACATGTCTGCATTGCGCATAATTGTTTGAATTGTAGATATTACAGCTGTGCAGATATCAGAAAATAATGATCACTCCCACTGCACACTTAAAATTGTAAGGTTATTTATAACTTATAATATTTAACATCCACCTTTGCTTAAAATGTACAATAGATATAGAACAGATAACATGTAAGCATCAAGTAAAATATAAAAGCTACATCATAGAATAACCAAGTCAAACAAAACTGGATTTAATAAACTGAAGAAGTAACTAAATAACAAAAGCAGCTTTTTAATTTGAAATCCAAACCAATTTACAGAATAGTAAGCCTGACTACAACTATAGAAAACTTAGTTTAACAACATATTCTCACTCCCAGCTTGTCACATATCCTTGCTTGGTCAGTGGACTTTCACCTCTAAATATGTTGCGCTGGGTATTCTGGTTGCATTTGTTGTTGATGTTCTAGGATGCCATGTTAATTTATGCCAGATAACTGCATTGTGTCTTTTAAATATACACTTCCTTTTTTACAGGAAATGTACAGCTTCCACTTGTGAGATGCATAGTCTTCTTCAAAATAAACTTACGTTAGTAAAACACCTCATATCTACGTTAATTTCCTTCTGCAACAAATGCACATGGTTAGGTTTAGAAAAAAACATCATGGTTTAGCTCAACATTCATATGGGAAGTGAACATCAGGCTCCTGGGTGAAAGTCTGGTGTTGTTGGACCCATCCAGCACCCCTCTCACCCACCTATAGGGACTTTCCAGCTCCTTAAATTGCGTTGTTGTCTGGTGGTGTTATAAACTGAAGCTGCCCAGTGGTGTATCATACCACCGTGAAAGGATGGCTCTTTTTACTGATATCTGATGGGGAAATCAATGACAAAGTGTCGAAAACCAGTGCTTGGTCAGGGACATCTGGCATCAGACACCAATGAAAAAAGCCATGCTTCCTATCATGTTTCGTTATGTGGCCGGTTGCCGATATTGTTTAACGGTGCCCAGCCGCATCAGGGGGGAACGTGGTGGGATAATGGCCTCTGTTTCACAGCACTTTGTCACTTTGGATTCAGCTTTGATTATTTACTGTTGATCACTACTTAAGCTCCACAGACCAAAAATTTGTATTCTCAGCCCTATATTCATCCCATAAAGTGCATCATCACCTATTCTGCTGAAGATCACGCCTAACTTTGGTTCAGTCCATGTCAAAGATAGCTCTTCCTGTTTCTTAATCTTCAGACACTCGGTGACACTTCTGATTCACTTTGAAATGCCATTAACGTAGATGTGAGCTCAGCTCTTGGCTGTGAATGCTAAGGCTCTTAAATTTGGGAAGGGAGGAATGGGGCTGAGGAGGATCGGAGGGGTAGGGTGAAGATTCACATTCACTTTCATCACACTTTTTGGCTTTGCTTCTTTTCCATTAATCTGTCAAAGGGAGAGAAAAAGACATTTCTGCAAGCAACAAGCTTCCATCTTTCAATACGCTGATGATGGCCCCCTTGTACTCATCATCTGTGGTATTTTGTTGCGAGATGTTGGATTAAGTCAAGTGGCAGCTTACATGCCTATGGCTTTGTGCTGCTACTCAGATGCTCTTTCATAAAGGCCACTTCTCTTTGAAGATTAGAAGCAGGGTGTCTCCTTAGCTCCTCACTCACTTAGAATATGCTTTTGTGTGTCACTTTGAGACATTTGATTGATGCACATGCATCCACTATCCTTTGCAGAAATATGTAAAGTCCATAATGGTAATAAAATGTTTGGACAAGGACTTTAATTAGCAGGTGATCAGAGGCCTAAAAATCTTTTAAAAATTTAAGAGAAAAATCATGAACACAATTGCCTCAATTATATTCATCCAGTGTTAGAAATCCAGGGCTCTCAGACCTTTTCATTAACACCTGTAAACTCCTGAAAACCTCAAAATTACATTTTTTTAAGCTAATTGTTTTTTATTTATAATGTGTAGTTTATTTGCATACTGGAGTTTTGCAAATGCAGAGCTGCACCGAAAAAGTGACTGACACACAGCTCTACACAGACCTTTTGTGTTGTATAGTGGTGCTGCAGCTGATAGTGCAAACTATAAAAACAAGCTAATTAATAAATTTAAACTCTGCTCCTCTTCAGGATATTTGAAGCCTCATTTATACCTTTTAGTCTGATAATACCAAACAAGTCTGCATGAAAAACCTCATTTATCCAATGGAAAAAAGTTCTTTAACTGTCCTTAAATTAGTAAACAAACAAATACGAAATGAGGTTTGGAGATTTTCTATTTAGTGTTTAAAAAATGCATAAGGACATTCAGTGTTAAATCCTGGTATTGTGTTGGAAGATTTAAATAATTAATGAAGGTATCTAGCTGTGCCAGCTGTGTGTAAAGTGCGCAGGATTTTGGAGAGGTTTGAATATGATCCACTGCCAACTGGTTGAACTGAGCAGAAGCACCAGTGAACATAATCCATTGAAAACATGGAGGGTGTTATGGCCTAGCAATCTGTGCATGTCAGTGCGTTTTTATGTATTCATTTATTTATTTCCCCTGGCTGTTGTGTGCTCCTACAGCATCCTGGTGCCCAGAGCCTATATCTAATCACAGGTCAGGTCAGCTCTTATTTTCACAGGTCGAGTCAGGTCTTGAATCGCTTCATGTATAATTGTGGGTAACAGATCTGAGCTATGGATGTAGCATTTTTTTAAAAACAAAACAAAAAAAACATCATTACATATATGGACTTCTCCCAAATGTCTTTCAGCAACAACCAACAAGTTTCACCTGCTTCCATAAATAACCTAACACCAGTGTTGCCAACTTGGAAATATTCTTGCTAGATTTAATGACATTTCAGACTCTCTTGGCTTTATTTCTAAAAAGTGACTAGCAACAGATTTAGCAACTTATTCAGACCATCGGAGAAAATACTGAAATATAATATAATACACTGGTTCCCAACTAAGCCTTGGTGTAAAGATGTCTCCTTAGTCATTAGCTCAAGATCCACACAGTTTAATACATTCAGCGTCATACTTGTCTTTGGCCATGTCATTGAGCTAGTTTGCTGTCTCTGTCAAGTAGCTATCCATTAGTCACTCACTCTACAGCAGGAAACAGCACTTCAAAATAAAAGTTCTGTGCCAGAAATTCACTGTATACTTAAAAAAAATATAGTGTGTTTCTTACAAACTTGACACGTTGGTGAGTCATTTGCAGTCCATTCAGAACGAGCCGATGATCCACTTTTTGACCACGAGCCAAGATTGATATAATATATTACATTGTAATTCACTCCCATGCATTTTTCTCAGAGTAATCATAGTCCACAGCTCTTTTGTCTTTTGTTTCCACCTCTCCCCTTGCGCTTTGTTCAGGCAGCCAACAGACACAGCCACAATGCATTACGCAAATTAATGTAGGATGATGTCACAGTTATGCTAGGGATGCACAATATTAGATTTTTTTGCCAATATCTGATACGCCTGTGTGTAACAACTCATTTGGTCAATAACCGATCCTGAAATCAATGTATCCACTTACTTACCCACCTAATTTTAGTGATCATCAAGTCTCTTCTGTAGTGGAAATAACATCAGATTATGCATGTGTACTCTTATCATGATGGCCCACCAGCAGATGGAGAAATGGAATACAATACATTTCATTGTATGCAATATACATTTGTTGTGCTAAATAAGAAAACTTGTGTTTCTAATTGTTCATTTTAAAGCCGATATTTGCTGATACCATAAGTTATGCAAATGAACAGATGTCCACAATAAACTTGCGTGTTGTGATTGAGGTGGCCTGAGGGAAAGCTGGACTTTTGCACAGTTTTTAAGCTTTAGAAAATGTAGCCTGTGACAGAAGGCTTTGGCTGCTCTACAATGCAGATGTAAGTGTACCCTGAATCACAGTGTGTCCTCAGCCTCACCCCCGCAGCTACGAACCACCTCACTGAGAGGCAAGCAGGCAGCAGCTCTGAAGATGGAACCCCAGTGAGCAGCCACAGCCCCAACTCCCCACCGCATCAGCAAAATTTCTGATGCTGCTGTTACACAAGTTACACTCAGTGCTGCTGCTCGCCACCAGCCCACTGTGACACCTGATGCTGAGGGGTTTGTGCAGGCTGAATTTGAGCCACTACAGCTGCCGAAGAAAGGTCAGCTTCCTGAGCTGCTGCCTGCGCTTCTTCTGGGAAAGCAGTCAACAGCAGTGGTGAGCAAGGCGGAGGGACCGTGGGGCGGCTAACTAGCTAATTCTTGTATCATTTATAGTCTGATAAACAGGGAGAGTGTGAGCAGGACAAGGATTAAATCAAATGTGCTGCGTGTAGCTTTACAGTGAAATAAGATTATACGAATCAATATCAGCAACACTGGATAACTGTATGAAGCGCGGGTGTTTCTGTGGTTGCGTGGTGGGAGGAGCATAGGGAAAAAAAGGTCAGAGGGGAGAGCTGGATGGGGAAGGGTTTATTTTTAATTTCAGCTTCTTTTTTTTCTGTTTCCAGATTTTTGCCAACCCCAGCTTTAGAGGGGGAATATTTCATCTTCTTTTTAAGGTGGAATATATTTATTTTTTTAAACTGCATGTGAACTGATATGTTTATGTTAAATCACCCAAACACACCAGCTTTATTGCTATGAAGTAGTTCAGTTGAGCGTTGCAGTTTCTCTCACAGAGACCCAGACGCCAGGAAGATAGAGAACGACTTGCTCTATAGTTCAACATCTTACTGTGCAAGAAAGGATTTGTAAGGAATTAGGCCATCTACATAATCAATCATTCACATGTTGACTCCCTTCCTTTACTGACTCGTATTTGAAATCGTTATAATAATCAAAAATTTAAAACACACACATCAAAACCTAAAATATGTAGGTCAGGCCCTGGCACACTGAAGCTTTACACAGCGCAGAGGCGATCTCAGCTGTGTCCTCAGTGTCAGGCCACACTTTATTACAGCTGGATCAAAGCCTCAAAGAATATGCAAGTAGGCATTAGGGTAAACCTTTCTGATCTTTGAACACATGGCTGTGACATGCAGTCTAATGAGGGCTACAGGACAGATATCTCATTGAATGCCACTAGCCCATCATGTGTTTCAGGAGAAAGTTTTTCAAAGGGTTTGAAAGTCAGCCACTGTCGCTGCATCACTGCTGTACTCACTGTTGTATATCAGGCTGGTAACAAATATTAAATATGAAGACTGACATCAAATAACAAGAATGTGACTTCCTCACTCTTTCATGACTTTCTAGTCTAAGTCTTTGTTCCAGAACTTTCCTCTTTGTATTAAACAAGCTAAGCTTTCCCTTTTAATTTAACTGCAAGATAGATCACTTTGTCAAACATGTTTGCCCTTCAAAAAACACATAACAACAACAACAACAACAGCCACTGATATCATATTTGTGGGGATGGCAGACTTAAAACTGAAGGGTTATCATTAAAAGATGATGGGAGTTTTTTTTAGTGTGCAGGTTTTACTTGTTGGCACACTCACTTATCTATTTCCTTCACACAAAACTCTAAAGTATCTTTTATTATACTGCATTTTGCTTTCATGTAGTGACATGCTGTAAGTCACATGTCAACACATTCCACACATAATGACAAACTTCAAAGTCTGCTCTGTTGTTTGCCTCCACTGTTCTGCTGTCAGTCACTAATGACTTAAGAAATCCAAGGAAGAAACTTAAAGGGATACTCTGCAGATTTTTTAACAGCTTTGTGTCATAACAGTGTGGATGGTATGTGTGGACGAACTGTGGTAACCTTCCCTCTATCTTACCAGAGCCCAGATCTCCCTGCTTATTTGCCAGAGGATTTTCGCTGGCTGTATGGCTGTTGCTCAAACTACAGATTGTACCTCCTCATTTTTGTATGCCTGCCGCCACCACAGACAAAGAGAATAACAGTGGATCAAGAGAGACCCGCCCCTTTTTCTGTCTCTCTCTCAAATACCAAGCTCAAACTAGGCAGCGCTGATCAAATATAAACCAATATTCTGTTAATGTATTATCTATTTCAGAAACATATTTTAGTGTTGCCTATGTCTAGACTTTTGAATCTGCCCAAATGAGTTCTGATTCTTGATCCTGGCCGTTCAGGATTTGGGAAACTTGGTGCTATCTGGCAAACCAACTCGCGTTTCCACCAGTTTTGCGTGGACCCACTGTAATCGAGGATGTGTCATCAGCACAGGGTGTTGCACAATGCCCAACAGAAGTTAACATTAGTAACAAATTGTGGATTACACTGATTACCTGCAAACTTTTGTTCTGTTATCACAGATATTTATCCAATAAAACAAGCATGGACCAGCTATTAATGAGACCACTGCGCACTCTTTTTTTCTAAGCTTTTCTCAGTTGACTTCTCCATTACTGCCCTCTCCATCCTCTCTTTCCAACCTGTAGAATATGACATGCCCACTGATGTTATCACAGATTGTGCTTAAGGTCAAGGAAATGTTTGCAAATTTTTTTTGGTTGCAGCTGAGAACCAACTTCTCAGGTTCTGAGCCAATTTATTTTTGGTCAAAATGCTCTGAATGGTTCAAGATTAGGTGTGGGAACTGGAACAGAACCAGTTTCATGTTGGTAGAAAAGGGGTAGAAGTTCAAGTTGACTGATTAACTAATGAGCACCGTGCAGGGACAAACAATTAACCAATCAGTGCCATGTTGTGAAGCATTGTCAGGCGGTGCGCTGGGACAAATGAGGAGTCATAACAACAATGGTGAGCAAATAAGATAGACGCTGCCATTCAGGCTGTTTTAAGTCGACATGTCTTCTTAGTATCACCCGACATCGTAGTTCATATTATTTTGCTTGGCTCCAATCCTAAAACTCTGGCAACACAGTCATGTTGGAATGACTATGCATCTGGGTCTGCTCCATTTCAGTATGCCGGTGCACCACTTCACATGTAACAGCAAGGGCTGGGAAAGCTGTTTTACTAACTGTCAGCTATCAGAACAGCAACGATGTAGGCCTGCGGGGCAAAAGCCATGGTAGCTTTCCTAGTTGATAAATAATTGCCTGTATTGACAGCAGTGTTCACAATATGATTTTATGTAAGCCTGAATGACATCCATCAGTTCTCTGTTTTATCACTTTCCCTTGACTGGTTTGTGTTTGTATGGGCCATGTTGTCATGGTGATGTAATGTAAACACCATTCTCACCACTCAATGTAATGGTGTGGACCCACAGTTGACCTAAAATGACGTTAGATTCAGACAGATACGTTAGTTTCTAGTGACTGATTAGAGAACATCGAATCCCCCTCCCCCACGGAAATCACTTAGAGAGGACACAATGTCAGACTAAAGATGGAAATGGAATGTAACGAATTGACAATTCATTTTTTAATTTAAGGTGTTTTTTGGCTTTTCACCTTTATTTGATAGGACAGCTTTAGTGTGGAAGGGGCAAAGAGACGAGATGACATGCAGCAAAGTGTTGCAGGTTGGGATTGAACCAGCTGCTGCAGCAAGGGCATGGCCTTGGTACTCTACCATGTAAGCTTCTGGGTACCCCATGAGTTGAATATTCTATCTGATATCATGTTTGGCTGTAACAAGAGAGTTTGTGAACAGGAAGTGACTGCCATACTGTTTCCTGTAATGTGAAAAATGGAGGCTAAAAGATCAGACAGTAAAACTAAGCAAATATGAACCAATATTTTGTTACTTTCTATTTCTTGCCTAAAATGTTTTCATGAACATGTTTTAGCTCACTGTATAACTGTTATACGAGATTGTCTGTCACCAACTGGCTGCTGTATTGTTTTTCAGACGAGCAACTTGTATTATGTCACCCATCATAGGGGGCATTTATTGGTCCGGTGTGGTTCAGTGTATTCTGTAAGTTGTAGGTTTCCTCTTGAGTAAAAGCAAATGCTGTAGTCCTTATTCTCTGTTTGTGCTGGTCAAGTAGCACCAATTTCAAAAGTATTTATGTCTTTCTACTGCATAGCCTAGTTTTATAAAGACCATCTTTCCAGCAGTGAAATGCTTCTCAAACACACATAAAGAAAATTCACAATTGTGGTTGTTTCAACCATATTAAGTCAGTGATAAAATATGAGGTGGTTTGGATGTGACAATCATGCCTGCTGAACTCCACAACATTTTTTAATAATGATGGGAAACTTTTCTAACAGTGCAGTGTAGGCCATAGAGGCAAGTGCTCTACAGAAAGTATCCGCAGTTACAATAATGAAAGGAATTCTAAGCTTTAGAGAACAAAACTTGCTGCAGGGGGGGCACATTTTCTACACTGTGCCCTCACTGTAACTTCCATAGCCTAACTTGAAATGATATTACAGCAATTATGAGCAAACTGTGTTGGGCATAGAACAGAGCAGGCAGAAAGAGTTGCAAAGTGAAAAACATGCGTATTCCTACCATCAGAGTTTCATGTAGACAAAGACTTTAGGCACTGATTGTTGAATTTGTTATTCTTATCCATGAAATTAGAGCTCAGGTACATAATGACACACCTTAATGCTTGTTTAACCGTCCTTTACAAACTCTACCTAAATTTATGTTGGTGCATTTAGGCAGTTATATGCTGCTTACTGTGTGTTAAAGTGGTGATTAACTGACTTCATTTCATAAGCCAGTATTATATGTATCCACTGTGGATGCTGTAGGCATTTCAGTTAGGCATCTCCCGTTAAATCAGAGACTGTTGATAAACCGAGATGACCCACTTTAGATTTATTTCTTGTATCTGTGTCACGTGGGTTTCACCACTGCCCCGCCCCTTTAGGAGACTAGTGGTGGCCCTAAGTCTAAGATGCTACTATTTTACAAAAAAACATCTCATACAGATGGGTTTGCTTTTTCAATGGCATATAGAGCAAATGGCACCTTTTTGAATTTAATGAGAGTTCCTCTTTTAACATAGGCATATTTCTAAGGTAGCAATCACCTATACGGGCCCACTGTCTGCCCGACCCATTGTTGTAGGGCTCGCTCTCTGTATGGGTCCCCCCACCTCACCCCAGTGCAACTGCACTGCCTGCACTGTCTGCATTTATGCCGCTGCACTAAAGTAAATATTGGACCCATTTTTCACAAAGTCCCAACCCTTTTAAATATTCTGACACTGAAATGGCAATTTTCTGCAGACAGACAAATCAGGAGAAAATTTTGTTTGAGACAATTTTGTTTGTTTTAGCAACATATTATCATAAGGTCTGGCAACAAGTGATGTGATTGTATACTAGGCTGTTTTCAGTTCAATCAGTAGAGACTCGTTCTGAGAGAAAACAATATTCATTTACATGTGCACATAAGTATGAGTAATGTGAAAAGTCTAAGATCCAATCATAACGTCATATATTCCAGGAGGGTGGTAAAGATGAAGCAGATTAGGGAACCCCCCCATGGAGTCTAGATGCTGGTGGTGGTAATGGTGGTGATTAGATGAGATAAAGACGGAGCTGAGGATCTGGATGTGAAGAGGAGTGGGCTTTTGATGAGCTTGTCCTGGGCTCTTGATAAGGGGTGGAGGAGGGCACGACATCCGCCTAAAATGACAGCTGACAGGAGCAGAGAGGAGATAAGATAAGCTGTGCGTTCCAATGCCCATACTACCATACTATATAGTATGCCAAGAAAAGATTTAGCATCTCCCAATACATAGTATGTCAAATGCAGTATACCAAAAATACCATGATGTTCTACTAGATCCAGTCCGATTTTGCAGTATGTAAGCCAGCATGCTTTTCTGGCTATTTTGACTCACAAGCCTATGTCACATCGACTGAGCCGCAAAAAGATGACAGCCTGACAGCTCATTGACAGTTGTTTGACAGCTGTCATGAGTTGCAATGATGGATGACAGTGGATTCAAGTAAGTGATGACTGGTCGAATAGTGATAATAAGAATATTGATTGTTTAAGTGAACAAAATAGTCATAAATGTGTTGGGATTCACGGGATATTACAAACAACAACAGGACATTATATAAAAATAACAATGACAGAGAACTGCAGATGTAATTTCACTTTCAAAAATGCAATATTTTAGAGTTGATCTCCATCTCTGGCGAACTGGGTTTGTGGCGTTTGTTTTATCGCCAAGGTAAGGGCAGCAACAGTACCTACTAAAAGTACAAAGAAAAAGTATGTGATTGAGAACGCACCCTTAAAGTTTGGCAGTAGCAGCATGAACAGCCGAAGGAGATTGTGGCAAAGTTTGATTGGCTAGCTAGGAGAGGGAACGCCCATAATCAGCTGATTGGAGGAAGCGGTGGAAGTGGGATAGAGAGAGAACTGTGGATGGATATAGCATAAAGAAAGTCTTGCTGATTGACCTTATGGTGAGCTACATATGGTACACTAGCAGATGAAAAAGGACTAAGTATTACACTGGTACTTTTCTAGTGTTGTATTGTTTTGAATCTGATTTCATCCATCTACACGATGGTTACTACACTTCCAATCAAGGTGGGGGTATGCGGGGGAGAGACAACCATGCTCATTTAGGAGACCGGGAGTGTATACCATTCTGTACCACTGGCGCAGCTTGTAATGCGTTATCTTCTGTTATAGTGTATCTTTGGTTTAATGCTTTGATATATGTTATTCCTTGAAATTTTGAGGTTACTCCATTAATCAGCCAGCTTACTAACACTCCACCACTGCATGTATCTGTTCATTTTAACCTTGCTGCTTGTCACTTACTGTGCTGAGGTCACTTTGCGCTCAGCATATGGATGTGTGTCGGCACAGGTCACTGATCCAGATGTGCATGAATAACAAATTTGTCCCAGAAGTAAATATTAGTAATTAGTTCCTCACTTCCATCATTTTATTTGAAGCTGTCAGTTGGGAGATGTCAGGTATTCTTCACCATCAAACTCTGCTTTACTCTCCTGTCGCGTATGAGACTCCCTTGACCTAGAACATATGTTTTCAGTGAAGAGCGCATTGCATTATCAAAACAAATTTCACAATTATAATCCAGCAAACTATAGTTAATTAGTACATCAACAGCTTAACTTTTGAAATGAGGAGAGAAAGAGCTCTGTTTGGTCTTATTATATCAAGACTTGTAATTTTTTGAATTGGATCCAGTTTGCCACGGAACAGAAAATGATCTTCATACATTTAAAACAGCCTGGTGTCTTTGTTCTGTGCATTGTCCCCTTTGAATAGCAAACAGACTGATCTGAAAACAGCATTGATTTTACAACAATGTGATGATTTAGGGGATATTATTGTTCATCATGAGGTGTGGACTGCGTTATAGCGCGGCTCAGTCTGTCCTGTATGCACAAAGTGATTATCATTAGTATTTCTGGGCAGGTCTGTGTGCCTTCAAACTTTTTCTGGAGGTCACTTCCAAACTAAGATGAGAAGAAAAGGAAACAGGAGGACAAATAATGTCATTAACTTTAAAATGCCTCGGTAGTAAATGTGTCCAATGAACACACAGTGTGTTCAGGTCATAGCCCATACACCATCTCTCAGCAAATTACTCCTGTAGTCTGAGTTGCTTAATTGTATTGATCTAGCTGTCTTTTTCTACTTGGGTGTCGATTATTTTGCCCCAACTCAAGACCAAAACACGTTAAGAGAATTTACAACGCACTCAAAAACCATGAAGGGTTTTTTTTCCCCTCCAGAAACCTCTCTGGAGAACACAAGCAAAGTTAACAGAGCTGGCAACCAAATTCACGCTACACTGATCTAGTCAAAGTTTGTTGCATACAAATGTGTCTTCTGCCTGTTATATCTGTATTTGTGTGTCATTTGCCTGCTAGCAGTTAATGAAACAATAAGACAGGGACGCTCTTAGTCCTCAGGCAATCTCCAACATTCATGAAGGGTAGAATATAATGAATACCCTTAAACTGCACATGTTACATGGTTGCTGTACAAGGTTGTAAACAAGACCTTGAACAAGGTTAAAACCGCAGGTGAAGAGGTAGGAAAAAAGTGGCATAATATTGTCACCTGTCAGGATACTCTTGCCGACAAGGCTGGAAGATGAGTTAATGTCATCTTACAGGGTCTAATAGCATGTGGCTTGGTAGAAGGTGGCAAGACGTGACTGTCTAACCCAGCCTCAAGGTAGCTGTTTTTGTTTGACAGCGCCGGCGGCATCAGGGGGGAACGTGGCAGGACAACAACGTACGTTAAGGGGGCGAAAGTCTGAGTAGAGAAGTTAGGAGGGGTGCTGGATGGGTCCAACAACCATAGACTTTCACACGGGAGGCCGGTGTTTGTTTCCCTCATGACTGTAAAGCCATACCCTGTTGTGTTATTTTAAATCCAACCATGTGCTTTTGTTGCCTAAACCCACCCATGTGAGTGTGTTGGCTAAATGTAACCACGTGTGTTTATTGTTGAAGGAAAAACACATCAAATTGCAGTGTTGTACCAACGCAATGCCTTTATTTTGAAAGAGACCGTATGAAAACTGTACATTTCCTGTGAAAATGGAAGTGTATTTTGAAAACAGACAATGCATGTTACTAGCTGAAGTTGTACCGGTCCCAGAATGTCAAGAACTGATGCACCCAGGGTACCTTGCTTGTCATATGTTGACATGGAAAGTCCATGAACAATGTGATGAGGTCGGAGTGCGAATGTGTTGGGCTGTTGCGTCAGTGATGGTATAAGCAGCTACCACACCAGGTGGTAAAAAAAAAAACAATAAATAAAAAAAATGAAAGAAGAATGATCATTATCCATGTGTATCCCCTCAACCAGTGACAACAGGGGAATCTGCTCTATGCAACATGCTGCAGTTTCGTCAAAGAGAGACCCGGCATGTACCTTAGTGGAGAGCTGCTTCTGGGAAGCTTTTGAAGCATGTTGAGTGGAATCACAAGTATTGTCTGGAGAGGTGGTGGTCACTTGTAGCAACTGTGTTGCAGCGAGAACGCAGAACAGCTGCGCCCAGGGAATCCAGAGTTCTATAGGTTGTTCCTTTCCTGTCACTTTTTTAGTGGACTTTTGACATCTATATATGATGTGCTACGCTCTGGGATGTTACATGCATTGTGGCTTTTCAAAATACACGTTCATTTTTACAGGAAGTGTACAGTTTCTGCTTTTTAGATGTATATTGTGTTTTTCAAAATAAACTGACAACATCAGTAAAACACATTGAATTTACACTTATTTCCTTGTGCAAAAATGCATGTGGTTAGGTTTAGAGAAAAACATCATGGTTTGGCTCAACATTCATACTGGAAGAGAACACTGGGCTCCCAGACCAGTGCTTGTTTGATCCATCCACCCTGCCTGCTACTCGCCTTATAGGGACTTTCCAGCTCCTTAAGTTACATTGTTTTCCAGTGGAGTTTCAAACTGACACCATCCTGCTACATTATAAACTGATGCCGTCTGGCATCATTATCATACCACCTAGAAAGGATGGCTTTTCTTGTTGGTGTCTGATGCTGAAACCACTGAGCAAGCAATGGTATTTGATGACTTCAGAGTGAGAATGGGTTGTCATATCATGTTTGTCGTGACTGGTATACGGGTATCTGGTGTACTGCTACACACTTGTAATAGCCTACCCTGGTTGGTAGAGGTTACAATAAATTCTGGTTAAAGAGTCTACCAGCCTCAGCCTATAAACACACACACTCTTTTTATTGATATGAGATGAGACTGATCAAAACAATCATCTCTAGTAAAGGCAAGTTGACCTCAGGATAAATGAATGTTAATGTGTGTGAAGAATGATAATAGAAAATTTGACTGTAATTTTCGTCAAACACTCATAGTTGAATAAGGTTCATTAGGTCAGAACTCAGTAAGGTGAGGACTTTCTTACCTGTTAGTGCCAGTTGTTTGTTGCCAGCTGTTTGAGCGCTGATGCGTTAAGCCAGAGGCCATCAGTGGCCTCGATGCTTCCCCAAACCCAGTTTCCTGGCGCTGCCTATGATGGGGTTCATCCGCAAACCTCTGCCTGCCTGTGTCACTTTCCTGAACTCAATGCCAATTTGGTGAGACATCCTAACCTCAGCATCTGTGATGTAGATCGCAGTGCAACAGAAGTAGTAGTCTACCTTTGCACATATCATATCTTAATCTATCAGGCAGATTTCCATTAAAGTTACTGAACACTTTCATTTCCCCTGGAGGATGAACCTAGTATGTTATTTGTTCCTTTCTGCAACTTCATATAGTGGGATGTAATAAATGGGGCTGGGTATCGGTACTCAATACCTTTAGGGTATCGATCAAAATATCACAGTACCAAGTAGTATCAAAACCATCAATCAGGTGACACCTGCATTTGATCTTTTTTTGAAACCCAGATTTAGAGAAAAAATGACTATTGGTGTGGTTTTGCTTGCAGCCAATCGCCACAAGCATTCTTCGATTCAGTGCAACATGTGATTGGCCCTCTTCCGCAGCGGCTTCAGTCCATTCAGTCTGTGGTGTGGCAAAGTCAAGCGCGGTGCATGGAATTGCCAGCGTGCTGAGATGCGACGAAAATTAAAGTATGGTTATACTACAGGTCTGTGGTGTCTGGTGGCATTTCACTTAACTGATGAGCTGATACCAGGTTTGAGTACATACAGTTAATTCTACAGATTTCAATTTTTATGACCCCATGTTAAGCAGGTTAGAACAGTTTGTACAAAATTATCATTTTTTGATTGGATTTTACAATTAGCCCGAAATAAATTATAGATGTCTGAGTAGTTTCAACTGGAGGATTCTCTTGGAGATTGTCAAAATTATGCAGCCATTCAGCTGTGATGCTGATTATTCTGCTGTATCTTTCACTTCTCAGCCTTTCTCTATGTAATACACCTACTCACAGGGTTTGCATGCACCAATGATAATTCTCCTAACATATATTACTCATAGCAGGTGCCCAAAGCAAATTATTCAGATAAATTAGCAGCAGGAATGGAGTGTTTTATCACACCTGACTGTGTGGTGGTACATTCGCATGTTGGGGCTATCTGAAGGAAATGGGCTTTTGAAGTGAAGTGTTCAGGATCTTATTCACTCCAAATTTCTGCCAGGAGTCATTCAGCACTTCTCTGAAACTATTTTTGCTTAGTTGTGATGACAGAAGTACAGCACTGCATGTTGGCATGTTACACAGGCTACACAGAGCCATATTTTCGAAAATATATATTTAATTTTGAGCAAAGAGAATCACTGAGGAGCAGCCAGAAAGCAAACCATAAGGAATATGTTTTAGTTAAGTGGCATATGGGATAAAAGGGTGTTGCATCACAAACTGTATAGGGAGATAAAGGGAAGTTTGAAGTGTTGTAGAAACATCAAGCTGCAGATTTAGTCGGATTTCAAAGCAACTAAGTGTCATCCCCCATGTGAATCTATAGCCATTATAGAAACCTTGTTGGTATATATAGCTTTCTGATAACGCATGAGTTCCTTGCCATAATTTGAATAAGCATAAATCCTTGGCTGCACCTTGAAATCTGTGATTTCTGACTTGCCTTGAATTTGGGCTGTCAAGATTGAACTTTCTCAGATTTTCTTTTACATTTTTCAACTAAAGTTTGTGACAGATGACTTAAAAGTTGTACATTTTGCTTTTTATGTTAAAAGTCACTTGCAGTTTTTTTGGAACCTCTTACTAAAGTAACGGCTCTTGATTTCTTGGGAATTCCGAAACGTCAAAATATTCTCAAATAGAATTTTGATGTATGATTTTTTTCTGTCGCTACTCCTCTTCCTTCCTGGTTTTCATTTGGAAAAAAAACTGCGATGTAAAAAAGATGTTCCTATATATAATAACTCCTGTACCTCCTGGTACCTCTTGAGCCTAATTAGGACCCGAAAATAGAGGAGGGTAAACCACAGCACAAAGAAAAAGAGATGTGATGCTGAATTCAAAGAGTGATTCACTTCTATAGCCGCAGGCTTTTTTTTTTTTTTGCATTTGGGGTAACAGCAGGGTTCATTTGCAACACCCAGGGGATGTTTCAGTGGATTGCCAAGTCTCAGGAGAAGAGACGGGAGGCTCTTAGGATGGGGGTGGCAGCGTGAGTGGCAGATCTGTAGCTTTGCTCTCAAAAACCAATGATTAGAGGAAATTGCAGATACAAATATTGTGCTTCCGACCCTGCCACAAGGGCTCAGTGATTCAGCATCAACGGTAAGTATAGATCAATGCACTGCAGAAAATAGGGCTTTGGTGTAATCGCAAAGCATTATTTCTGCAATGACTGCATCTTCTGCTACAGACAGACACAAACACTTAGATGTAAACTAGCATCTAGGTGCACGCTTCAGCAGCACAGCAGCACTAATTAGATAAGACTAAAATAAAAATCAATGCTTTCTGTTAATATCATTATTTGTTCTACTTGTTTATTTCATGACTAAGCCAGATCCAATGACCTATGTGATGGATTTCACAAAAATGAGAGGACCTTTGAGCAGCTGTTACCATTAATTATTATTCCCATCCGTCTGCTGCTGTCAGATTGTGAATCTGCATTTTTTAATTCATTTAGCAAGATCGCATATGGAAGCAAAGTGAACTGTTTAATCTGAAAATATTGAATCGATTTTAAAAATCAGATGTCAGATAAATGAGAGGAATGAGTGACGCTGGATTTCTAAACAATGTGTTTTTGTCGTGTGATTTTATTTTTTCAACAGAATCCCTTTATCCTAAGACACACCACACCCACAGTTTGGAAAATCCTCAGATATCATTTATAGACTGACTGTGTCACGCATCAACTGACCTGCTTTTAACACAGTCCTCAGTGCAGTGATAACATACGCTCAATGACTCTTGACATTGCACGCTGAATGACCACACACAGGCACAAATAGAGGGAAAAAAAATCACCAGTGGTCTTTCTTTGCCTGTGCGTTCTCTACCTCTCAGCTCTCAGATACTTCTTGTTAAATCTCGTGACCCCCTGACCCACCTCACCGCCTCAACATCCAATATTCTTACCTTGCAGCTTTGCAGAGGCACTAAGCCAGACCAATGGGGGATCCATGATGGATGTGGCTTGACAGGAGTCAGGAGTTTTGATGAATTTTCAACTTGTCAAGGGAGGGCTGGGGGAAAAAATGCGAGAGGGAGAACAAAAAAAGGAGCCTAGAGAACTAAAAACAAGATAAATGGAGGAAGAAATGTCAGACACCTTATGCCCCCACTCACATATCATGTGGTCGTGAAAGCACATGCCATACTGCAGTGTCTATATGCGTTCATTTACATAGATAGTGCTGTGTAATGTAGTCCAGTCTCTGTTGCTGGATGGGAGAGCTGAACAGTGCTTTACCAGGGATCATCTCACCTCTATGATGTGAGTAAATCACATATCAAGGTTTGGTTGAGTCATGACTGGAAATTGCAGAATTTACTTCCATGTCTGTATCCACAACAAACTGCTATGACAGAATGGTGCTCTAACTGTTGAAGAGACTGTAGAGATGTGATTGAAAGACATGTATGTGAGTGCTCTGCATCCTCATAATACTGTAGGATCTGAAGTGGTGTTGGCCAAGCATTGGCTGTTGCCTTTACTCTTGGGAAAATGACTGGGAATATGAGGTGACTGCAAAGAACAGTGGCACCCCCAAAGGGGGGCCAGGGGGCAGGGGCCATGGCCATCTTGATACTATTGCTGCAGCCTCCCCGTGGGAAAATAATTGGAGGCCAACATATTGCCTTTAAGGGGCTGTGGCACGCTCCAGAGTAAGGCTACATTTTGGCGAGGGAATAACTGCATGGTCATTTTCAAATGGGTTCTTTGAACTCTCACCTCAAGATATTTGAGTGAAAATAGGTTCTATGGGTACCCACAAATCTTCCCTAAACTTAAGAAGGCCAGTTAATGTTTTGCTCCTTACAATGAGTGTCATTCTTCAAATTAAAGTTTTTTTTTTGTTGTTTTTTTTTAGGAAAAGACATCCAGCCCATTAAAGAACAATGAATCACCGAACGTGCATGGATACATAACACATCAAAACAGGATTGTTGTGATACTCAAAATGTTAAGTGTACTGGTTTGTCCATGCACATTAGTAATATTAACTAGGGTTGGCAGGTGTGAAAATGTTCAAACTGGTTTAATATTAGGCCAAACCCCAGTCCTGGCCAGTTTACCAAATTCTACCAGGTGTCCCACTTGACTCAGCAGCCGCTGTTAGGTGGAATAGAAAACCAGCATTACTATGCACTTCTGTTACTTCATGTAAACAAGCCACGTCAGTATCAGCTGTGCACTTGAGATCAGATTGGAGATGGAATTACTTAAGAGATGGGTGAGTAGCTTACTTGCTGTCTTTTTATGTTTGTATTTTTCACAAAGAAAACATGTTTTATATTGTGATATTTAATGGTAATGACATACAGTTAAGCCAACAGCAAGTAGCCTAGCTTGTTATTAATGTTCATCATTTACCTTACCAGAAACTTTCAGCTCCCTGATGATACTCGCCTCCATCTTATTTAGGTTTCTGTAATGAAATAAGAAGGTATAAACTCCTTATTTGAACTTAATTAATATGCCATTCCTCATCCATTGCAGTACTTTCAAATTGAATAAATTAAAGAAACAAGGCATCTGACAAAAGTTCAGCTCAAAATGGCACCTGCAGCTGGTTAGAACACCTCGTTCATCGGCCTCACCTCCAAAATGTTGTAATATTGGCCCAGTTTTAGTTTTCTTGAGAGACTAACTCTGCCATGTCTCCTCTGTTCACCCCCGAAAAACACATGAATGTTCTAGTAAACAAACACAGCTTAGCTGCTTGCCACCCAACCCCCCCATAACCAAAATATATCACTATAAGGATCCTTGGCTCTCATATGTAGTTTCTGACTAGCTTATAACCTACAACAGTATAATAAAATTCCTAAAATTCAGTTGTGGATTGTTTTTGGTGCGCCACCCTAAGACTTTCGGTGGCCACATCTGGCCACCCCTATGAAAACTTTCAGGGGGCACCACTGGCAAAGACGGCAAAGGAATTAGTTTTTTATTAATCATTTCAAAATGTCAGTACCCTATCACTATGCAAATGTTGCTATCAGTGAACATTCAGAAACAAATGCTATGGACCAAGAAATTGCCAGTATTACCAGTGCATGTGGTACTTAAGAAGGATAAATGAGAAACAGAAAAAAAAATGTCCTCATGATGGTATCAAGGAAGATTCTGCTTTAGACAATTTCTGGTTGAGAAATAATCCCCTCTATGAAATTAGAGCTCATTTAGATGTAAAATCTCAAATAAACAATTTCTCAGTCTTCATAATCTCCTTTCATTATCAACGAGCCAACTCCAGGCTTTTAATTGGTGACATCACAGATCAAAGTCTTAATTCTCTCATTTAGTTGTCTGTCTGAGTGTAGACAAAGTCCACAAATGATAATTGAATTGTCCAAAAGACATAGGGATAATAACTTCGGAAATATTCAAGTGAGATACAGAGGGGACGTTATTGAAACAGCAATTTCGACTTGGATTCAGATGGATGTTTAATGTTATAAGGCATTACTAAAAAATAAAGAAATGCCAAACCTCCATCATTATTTTATGTGTTCTGCTGTCCTATACTAGTGGCCATATGGTAGAAGAATGATCATTAAATGTCATTGCCTGAGTGAGGCATAAATCAATATGATGCATAGAGGATATAAGAATCAGTGAGATTGTGAAAGCAGAGTTTTCCTCTGCAAGAATGGATCCCATTTTCCCACTCATTGATTTTGTGTTATGTAGCATATTTGACAATAACCCATGACACCCATTCATGTTTTATTACCAATACATCAAGGACACGCTACCATTTATTCACCATTATCAGTGGAGAATCAATTCAAGCCTCTGTTATCATGAAATCTAAACTCAAAAGGATGGATTAGTCTTTCCATTTAATTACTTCAACAGATGGAAGACTTATGGGATTTTAAGATGAGAGACGCATCGAACCCCTCAAACAAACATTTTAATACTTTTACATTTTTAATTCCGACTCTCTGGTGCATAAATGGTTGCTGGATTCACACTCTTGAGCCCTCTAAAAATAGCTGTCAATAAAAAAAATCTGTTCTCACATTGGTATTCCAAAGCACATATACAAATGTGCCCAGAAACCTGGGAAAAAGTAATTACTGCAAACAAACTCACCTCGAGACGGAAAAATTAAATGAAAATTTAGTCCCTCCACTTAAATTTCACATGCTCATTTTATTTTCAAAGTTATTTGAGTTTTTGTATGCTGTTTTTGAGCTGTTTTATTGAACATTTTGACTGTGAAATTAGTACGTGGTGCCCACTCTAAGGTGTGAACGGGACAGTTCAACATAACGATAAAGACTAAACCTCAGGTTATGATGGTTACAGTTTTTTTTTGTTAACTGGATATCTGTCCAAGAAGATTTATAGGATTTGTTGTGAGAAGGGCATCGGCGCTCCTGGATGCCCAATCCCGTGGCACTTCATGCCACTGTCCTATTTCCTGTCTCGCCGCCCCCTGAATTAAATGCACTTTTCCCCCACTTGCTTTGTGCTTGTACACACCGGCACCCATAGCACCTCTTTTTCTCTTCACCGCAGATGTATAAAGGGAAATGATGACTATTAATCAAAAATTGAATTATATTTTGAAGGCACCAATAGCCAACCCTACAATATTGTCACAATAATAATATCAAGGTATTCGGTCAAACATATTGTGATATTAGATTTTCCTCATGTTGCCCAGCCCTACTTGCAGGTTCTAAAATGTAAGGGCTCTGTTTCTAACAGTGGTAGCTCGACTCCTCTCTTCACCATGGATGTATAAAGAGAACTCTGTTGCTGCATCTTGTGTATGATAAAGAATGGGTGAGGAGAGATTAGTTGAGGTTGAGAAATATCCTGAGCTAACCACATTTTAAAGACCATGTCCAAAAAGATACTGCCTGGTGAGTCACAGCTCTGAAAATTGGCTGTTCAGGTGAGAAATCAAGTTTAATTAGGGGATCTCCACACATTATTTTAAGCTAACGCAGAGGCGGAAGAGGTAAAGATCTTTCAGTAAAAGTCATAACAACTTTGTGTGGTTGTCTGTTAATGAGCTGCAGTGCGACACATCATGTGTGTGCTAGGAGTGGCATTTAATGCCCGTCATTAAAGTTATACATAATTAAGGTTGTAGTTGCATTAGGGACAAGTAGGTGTTGTCTGTTGACAAGTTGCTACCATGGCAACAACAGCGCTTATGTAGCTTAACCTCAGATTCACAGAGTATAGGTGTAGCTGTAGCTGTTGCTTTTGTGTTTTCAGTTCATGAGAGTTAACTGTGTCACCTAATAAAAGTCTTGTTCAGCCTTTGGTTGTTCTGAAAGACCCTCTAAGGAGTTAGATATTTAGTTTTTCCAGTAAATACATTTTACAAAGGTTTTAAATTAGGCATTAGCATAGCTGTAATGCACCACGCTATCCAAGCTAGTATAGGGTTAGCTCCACACTCTTGTACAAATATGGTCACATCATGCAGTTATCTTTGTGGTATATACTGTAGCGACAACTGTTTTGTCAAGCTGCATCATGGGAAATGTAGCACATGACTCAGACTAGTTGCTAAAAGATGATTCAGGTAAATGATACACAGTAATGTCCTCCAAAAAAGCCCTCTCATATGTTTCAAATGTCAATGTCAGGATTTTTCTTGAATATATTCTTTCAGCACACTTTCATGGTCATACATGGAGACTCAGATGTCTGTTTTTCCTCACACTTTTTACTGTATCTTAGAGTTTGTGGGTAAGACTTTTTGCACCGTATGGTGTTGTGGCTTCAGTTTGGAGGATGGAGTTACTCCCCCTCTAACATTTACACATCTACCTTGCATGAAGTCGCACTTTGTGCACTGTATTCAAGCTTATAGTCCATCAAGGGAGCTGAGGCCTAGTCCACACGAGCACGGGTATGTTTAAAACTGAACTTTTTTGGCCTCCAGTTTTTAAAAAAATCTGCGTCCATACGAGCAGTGGAATAAAAATACCTCCGTCCACATGACACCGCGAATTCCACTATCAAGCAATGTAATACACATGCCAAAGCAGTAGGTGGCGATATAAATCCTAACTGTAAGGCCATTGTAGCCAATCAGAAGGCAGTAAAACGTCATTACCGGAAAAACAACAACAAGTGTACTATTATGCAGCAGCAGCAGTCTCCGTAAAAGCACACTCTTGCGCCTCTGTTGCTGGATGTGGTTGAGTAGTGTTAGTTGTATGATACAGCCACAAAGTGTTGATATGCTGCTAAATAGCAGCAGTATTTTGTTTAGGTCCAGCCTCAAATCGTCTTTCGCACACACTGGATCGGATAATAACAGCTGTTTTCTGTTTACGTCGCACACTGTGACGTCACACAATGGAGACGAGACAAAATAACTACGGTTATCCTGTCCACACATGACTGCTGACACCGGACTTTTCCAACAAGTTCACCCTGGACTCCGGTTACAAATAACTCCGGTTACAGGGGCCCCAAACTGCCGTTACGTGTGGATGAAAGGCCAAACCGTGAGTCACCAAGAGTCACGGTTTTATAAATACCCGCATTGGTGTGGACAGCCCCTGAGAGGAGCTGAGTTTTAGACCAGAGAATGTACTCCAGTACCAAAACAAGAACAATGCTTGTCTTTCCAAATGCAAATATGAAGCTTGGGGAGTTTCTTAAATGAACAAAGATTTGGATATATGTGAAGGAGCTCTATGCTAAACCCTTTGAGGGCCATACACTATGCACAGGCTTGTTGCTTTTGCAGGAAAAAGTTACAAGTAAAATATGGCAGACAAACTGTGCTCTGGTTGGACTCACCTGTGGCAAAGTTTGTCAACAGCTCCCAAAGAAAATGTATAAAACTCTAAACTCTGCTCTCTAAATGCAGGAGTTCTCGTGATGGTCTATGCACCTCAACTCTAGGCTTATTTTTCCTCCCCTCCCAAAGATTTGTGCCATGGCATCGATTAGAATCTTTCTAAACTCATAATGGAGGTAAATGCATATGGCTGAGCTGAGATTATGAGCATTAAATGAGTGGCAAGGACTTAGGCAACAGCCGGCTTACAGGATGTGAAATTTGGATGTGTTTTTTTCATAAGCGAGCTGTATTTCCTTATCCAGGGTTTGTTGAGGTGAAGCTTATTCTGCCTGAGAACCTCTGTGCTTTTCAAAAGTTAGTGTTTGCAGGAGTGGCTTTGCAGCACAGAGGCTGCTGTTCCCTGTAGGAACACCCCACACAAGTAGACTCCAGGGGAAATAGCAAAGAAATACAAAGCAGTTCAATAGTAAAAGTGAAACAGTTGAAATGAGTTTTCCAGTTTTGTGATAACAATAAGGGAAAACTAAGCAGCATTACCTTAAATTTTAATGACCTCATGAGGAGGCTGGATAAGAATTACGGAGCATGATTCGGTCCATCGACCCAAGGGTTATGGCACCAGCACGCACCTCTGCACCACTGTGCTGCTGCATGTGCTCCTAACTCAGTATCCACCCCCAGCATTAATGTACAACAGTGTAGTGGTACACTCTGTAAGTGGACAGTTGTTCTCTAATGTCTTTTTTCTCTCACACAATGGAATTTGCTAGCTTTAAAATTGTAATGAAGTGATTATGATATTGAAAAATGTGTTCGGTTATACACTGTTGTGTTATTTTAAATTATAACCACGGTATTTTCTCCTCACGTTCCTCAGTGCATGCTGTTGTTATTTTATTTTGAAAACTGGCCGGATTCTCTCGTCTTTTCTGTGTCCGACTTCCTGTTTGGTACGATCCGCTCTATCCAGCTTGACAGAAGCACTCGCGGCTCACGTGAAAAATAGACCAGACGCTAAACTGAAGCACTGCAGTGTGTGAATATGACTGTTCATCTTTTCGTTCATGTCCTTATTAATGCACACTTTATAACTTGCTTGTTGGATTTATTAAAAACGAACGAATGAAAACTAAATGTCTTTGAATATCTTTATTATCATTTAAAAACGAAAATTAAAATGACCGGTAGATTATGACCCGATTTTTATGACCCTTTCGGTCAAAATGACCGGCGAGGAAAAAGTCTAGCGCAACATCTGGGTACTGTCCATATACTGTATATGCATGGACAGTAGGTAGGGCTGGTCGGTATGACAAAATTTTCATATCACCTTTTTTTTAAAAAAAAAAAAAAAATCATATCGGTTTCACGGTATTTTGCTCGGGTTCAGTCCCCTTGACATGCTGCTGTGTTGTGCTATGGCCTGTTCAGGTGCTGGAATTTGTTATTTACATGACAATGCCTGAACACAACACAGGCTCCGCTCTATTACTGCCGTGCTCGGTTATAATTGTCTCGGACTCAGGTTGGCTTCGGTCAGGAAAATGCGGCCCGAGGTGTGCTCTAGTTTGCTCACCTGTGTGTGTGTGTGTGTGCGCGCATCGCGGTGAAACTCTGCTGTGTGCAATACAGAGAGCAGAGGAGAATTGTAAATGCGCGACCATGTAGAGACAGAAATGACATGCCATCACGTAAATAAGATAAATAACATAAGGCTATAGAGTTTGTTTAATAAAAGGACAAGGTATAGACCTGTTCTATAGTCCTGGATATGAAGCGTCCGTAGCGCCAAATAATATAACGGTAGTTTCTAAAGAGGTAAGACAAAAAAAAAAAAAAATCATCATCAGCGACATATATATGCATATAGGGGAAAAACTGCTCTTTTTGGTATGAGTTCTTCTGGGTCATCGAGTTCGTCTTCAGCAAAGTGTACAGTTGCTTTGCTTTCAGAACTCTCTCCGGCAGCCATTCTCGCCTCTAAACTTTTCTCTGTGCTCTCAATCTCGCCGGCTCTAGCACACCTGTGGTGTGCAGCGGTGAAATGGGTACCCGCTGAAACACTTACCCACTGTGCATGTTCCGGACGTTGTTTGGGCTATTCACTGGTATTGCGGTATATGAAAAATTCATATCATAATGAAAATAAATACCGGTTTTCTGCACAAACCGGTATACCGCACAGCCCTAACAGTAGGTACTCTATTTAACTTTATTGTAACTGTACTTTATTTAGCAATTTAGTACTGTAGTAGTATACAATAGTTAAGAGGAGATTTCAAAGTGATATATAGCATATCGAAATATAGCCTTAAAATATTGCAATATTATTTATAGGCTGTATCGCCCAGCCCTAGCTGCTTGAAGAAAAGTTATTTAATTTTCTGAACCTACCACACTATTGTAGCTGTTATAATTTTGCCTTTTGATTATTGTTAGTCAAAATTGTAATTGTGTAATACATTTTGAAGGCACCAATAGTCAACACTACAATATAGTCACAATATTGATATCAAGGTATTTGATCAATCAATCAATATTGTGACATTTGATTTTTGTCATATCACCCAGCCCAACCTGTAGGTGCTAACATGTAAGGGCTCTGTTCCTAACAGGGCACCTCTTCTCATGTGGTGCTTCACCAAGCTCTGTGATTGCAAGTTTCCACTTGTTTCACAAGTCACATACTGTACAGTAGCTATATGTCAGTTCTTACATAAGAGAGAATGTCAGAGCCTATGTGGTGGAACCCCAACTGTGCCAGGTGATTCAGGATATGTTGCAGTCCTGTTACTCTAATGTCACTCTCCCACCTACCTTCAGGAGAAGGTGTCTGTTGCTCTTTGGCAAAAGAATGAGAATTGTTCTGCAGTACTCATGATGGGGCGTTTGCATCAAGTCACTGGAGAGTCCTGACACCTACGATCTGGGGAAATCTCCGCAAAACATGGTTGATAATGATGAATTTAAATGCAAATGGCAACTTGACGGGGGAAACAAATTACACCCATCACTTGGCTAAATTGCTCCAAATTGAAGACGAGTCCCCAAACCTGAGCATATTGCACCACTGGATTATGAAAAAAAAAAAAAAAATAGAATATGGAAAACAAGGTAATAGCTAATTTCACCTCCTCCAGTCACCAAGGCCTGGGGAAATAAATGGAAGACACTGATTTTGATGTATGATTACTGATCATACATACAAATTTGAAGTGTTTCTGTGGTTGTTGTAATGTGAGAAGCAATGTCCATTTCCTGTTTGCAGGCACAGGGGATTCTGCATTTGCGTTTTCTTTTGTCTGAGTGAATAACAACAGGAAAAGCATTTACAGGCTCTTGTCGACATCGTTTCCTCTGCTGTGGAGGACAGTGCCCTATCAAAGTGCCCCAGCAGAGTAATGGGGAATCATGGCCAATGTTTATAGTCTCATTCTTTCTGTCTCTGTACAAATTCAGCGGTTGTTGCAATGTGAGATTGAACAAGTAGTTCAGCTTTTCCTGATAGATTGACTGTGTGACACGTTGTTGACCTTTCTCCATCCCATTCCAACTGCCAGCCATTTATTTCCCTTGCACCTCCAACACTGACTCAAAGTGCGCTTCATTGAGAAGAGCTAACATGGGAGGGGAATATTGTCTCTTTTTACCCATTAAGCCACAGAGGATAAAAGAACACTTTCCTCCCCACCCCCACTCACTCCATGTTATCCTCAGAGCGGGGAATGCAGGGAGACTTCGAGATCAGTGGCGGAGTCAGGTGCGGAATACAGATCAGCAGCAGGGAAGGCTGATGCCCAGACTATTTAGCATACCTAATTGACCTCTAGCTCAAAAACCCCTGTGCTGTGACTAACCCCACCCTCTGCCCCCGACCTGCATCCACCGTCCATAATATTATTTTCTGACTCAGTGCATACAGTCGTTTTTAGTGATGAGTGAGCTTAATCATGGTTCAAGCCATCAGTATGTTTGTCTGCTGCACGCTTTGCAACAAAATGAAACCCTTGTGAGCCTCTGGTTTGTTTTGTTCTCCCCCCCCATCACCCCCCTTCACACCCTCCCTGCTGTCAACCAGAGAAAAGAATCACCGAGCCTTGACTAGAGAAGTGAAAAGTGAAACTCAGTTCACCTTAAATGTTTCCAAGCTGTGATTTGTCAGAAATTATCCAAAGTATGAACTAAATCACATCAGCATAGCAGCTGATATTAATCATTTCAAACCAGACCTTGCTTCTGTGTTTAATATTCCAGTCTGTGTCAATGCTGAATTTCAAACTCACCGGCTGGAGTGAGAGTAGTTAGTTTTAATGCTTAATGAGGAGATTAAAGAGGAGAGTTTCAACAGAGTTATCAGCAACAGGATTGCACTGTCTCAAATAGCCCTGCCACCACAGTGGGACATCCCAGGAGGCCTCTAAAAATAAGCAGTAATTAAGCGCTCACCTCATTCTAATGGGATTATTACCGTAGAAATATCCTAAGACGTATTTTAAACCTCAGGAAATAAAAGGAGGAGGAGAGGAGCTGTACCAGATATTTCACTTAAAAGGAAATGCACCAATATCTCCCACCTGTACTGTATGACATATGAAATAATTATATGATGAGGTGAAGAGGAAGAATTACTTCAAATCTTTCATCACTCATTTACAGTTGAAATGTTAAGCTTTGATCTTCTTTTTAATCAGAACATATGTATGAATTTCAGTATTCCATGGTGAGATGAAACACTATGTTTCTTACAATGGCGACAGAGGCATCTTTGCACAGTGTCATTAAAGGAGAATTGATCAAAGATAAATAATGAAGACACTGGAAATATTTTGATTTTTTCTTTTTTTTTCTTTTATTTTGAAGGGTAAAGGGAAAATTAGTTTTTTACATAACCCAAGTCTTATTTTTTGGTTATCATTTTTAATGGTAATTTATTTAGCTGCTGAATAAGGGTGTGTGTCTACATAGCGTTTTTTGTCAGTGGAAAAGCGCTGGCAGGGCGCTGGGGAGTTCTTCATCTCAGCCCTTTATAAAGAAAGTGCTATTTTTAATGATGTGCTACGTGTGAGTTTTGTGTGTATGACAACACTATCTTGACACTAGCATTAGTCAGGTAGCTAACATACTGCAACATTAACAGAGGGCCGACTACACAGTGAACTTCAAGCTCACAAAGTGAATGGTAATAAAAACATGACACTCACCAGCAGTATCGAGTGTCTGCCAGCCGATCTGCTCTTTGTATTGACAGTAGACAGTAGTCTTGCAAGAGGAGCGGCAGTGACATCGTTGACGCCTTTCTGAAATGCTAAGAGATTTTCAACCAAAGGCGCTCGGAGGGGCCGTGCATAAAAGGCTGAGTGCTCTGAAAAAAAGACGCTGTGTGCTGTACTGTTTACATCTGGTATTAGGATGCGGTGATTCCCACAAAGGCAGAGTGGGGGCAACAGCAAACCTTTTCTTTCTTTGAAATGCCTGTTTCTCCCTTTGTATCATTCTGTGTCCTGTCTTTAAATTCTGAGGTTTTTGTTGGTGCATGAATGCAGCACAGGCAGAGCTCTCCACGAGTTTGGATATAGTGGGGTGAATAATTTGGAGCTGATCAGATCAGATCAATGAATGAGAGGAGCAGCTGCTGCAAGTAAACGCAAACTTTTAGACCCAGCAGAATGAACAATTAAGTTTCACTTTCAGTGTGCCTGACATGCTGCTGCTCCATCTCTGCTCCACACTCTAATAATAATAATCCACTAGTTCAACTAAAAAAAAATTGAAGGTAACAATTTGCATGCATTTTTTAAGTAGTTCCAACTGTAGCATTATTGAGTCAATCCTATGAGTCTTGTAATCTGACAGAGTCAGAGAGATTTACTACAACCAACATGATTTTCTTTGACCTCAAAAAACTTAATAAAGTTCATCAATTTCGTATTTTCCAAAAGTTGTGGTGATGTTTAGTGGCCAGATTTTTTAAAGGTAAAGAACTTATTTATTTTAATTCCATTCTACTCAAAAATATCAAAAAATGTTTTGATTTTGGCAAATTTCTTAAAATAAGTTGTTAACTAACACAGTGTAATTTAACAAGCCTATTTTTTTATTTTTTCAAAGATATTTTTTGGGCCATTTTGCCTTTAATGGACAGGACAGGTAAGCATGAAGGGAGAGAGAGAGAGGGAGTGACATGCAGCAAAGGGCCACAGGCTGGATTCGAACCCGGGCCGCTGCAGCAACAGCCTTGTACATGGGGCGCCTGCTCTGCCACTAAGCCACCGACGCCCCGAAAACGCCTAATTTTCTATGCTGAAAAAATTATTACCCCGATGAATCACTTTTAGAGTGCACACTCTATCATGTGTCTCCAGCTGACCACTTCAGATTTTATTATTGCCTGTGTCCAAGACCATCTCAGTGATGCGTCTTGGTGGTCGTTTTATGTCACCCTGTCCTCTCATGATCAGATCACCTAAGCTGCATGTTATTACCAGGTATAAACAGGGCTTAGCTAATCTGGGTAAACTATTTTCTTGTTTTTGACCATCTGATTGAGTTCCCAGCAATAACTTTGGTGAGTACAATGTTATCATGATGAATTAACATAAATAATGGTTAAAACAAAAACAAGAAATGGAATAAACAAGAATTTCTCTGAAATTCTTTCTAAAAACATGATGAAAACTCAGGGTCAGGTTTGAAAGCAAATAAAGCATGTTGTCAGTTGATACCTAACTTCAAGCTTAGCCTTGTATCATGAACCTCAGCTCAGACACCACCAGGGATCATAAAAAAACACTCAGCTGAGGTTAGTGAACCAGCATACTTTAACTGCTACTTAATAATAGTCAAGAGAAACAAAAAGACTCAGGCTAGCGATCCCAGTCTCTTTCAGAGTTCTGGATACATTTTGCGTGGGACACAGTGGGCATATCCAGTGTTCCTTAATGGGCTGTCAGCCCTTTTTATGTGGCTTTTCTGACACTTCTCTTTGCAATTAGGAGATACGGAGAAACACATCTATGGGTGGGATTAGAAGCCATGCAGGGATGTGTACACAGTAATTTGCACTAAGCGGTTGAGCCACAAGATTCCCATGGCCACTTGGGATTTATAGACTGCCAGTGGCTCAGTATCTGGCATTACAAAGCAGGACTTCATTTAAACAACTTGAAACCAAGCCACGCTTCCTTTCCTCCTGCCACAAAACGTCATGAATCTGCTCGTGTAGCATGCAGTCATGACATCGAGCTGCCGGTGAGATGGACAGCAAAGCCACTGTTTGATGAACCCTGGGCTGTAAATCTTTCACCATGAAGCATCCCAGCATGCACTCACACCTAAGAAGATGTTACACAGTACATGGTTTCTGGGGCAAATATGAGCACAGCTTAAGCAGTGCAATGCATGACACCTCTTCCTGAATCATCTTGTATCACTCCAAGTGCTTCATAACTGTTACATTATGCACTAATTTAAATCTCTTAAGTATTATTGCTACAGCAGAACTCTCTCTAATTTGTGTTTTGATTAAATCACCAACATCTTGTTTCATCTGTTTGTCTCGGCATCACAGCAGGAGGATTATATTAGAAATTTTGAGAAAAAAACAATGGTTACATTCAGAGAGTTCAATACACTCTGCCACTGTAAATCAAAACAGAGATCAAATTCGGGCTAAAATTATGTGTACCATGTGCTTTTTGTGTAGCTGGTAACTATAAGGCATTTGAGGGTAAAAGGTCTTAAAAGCCAATCATGGATGAATTTCTGAACAGGCCTGCTGGGCACAGGCCCAGGGGCCCTATATGTCAGGGCCCCCCCTGGCCTTTACATGCAAAATATCAAACATTAAATGAGCACATACTTACCAAGAGGAGACTCAAAATGACCACAGACAGACACAGAATAAACAAAGAGAGCAAAAAATTACCTCAAAGAGAACAAACCCATAAAAGGATGCCTTGAGAATGCAAAACAACCGAAAAGTGATACAAAATAACTATATAAAGGGGCACAACAACCACAAAGAGACACAAAATGACAGAAAGATGCATAACAACTACAAAGAGAAGCAAAATGACAACAACAACAAAAAAAGCGGCAAAATCACCACAAAGTCTATAGCCCCTTTTACAATGTTGAGCCCTTTTGCCGGCAAGCTGCAAGCATTTAGACACACAGAGCTGGATTGGTGAGTTGATCCGAGGTGTCCAATTTTCCGCATATTAGCGGAAGCTTTTTGGTTTAAACAGAACGAGGCGCGAGGCACATCACTGTTTACGTCACACACTGAGCTACACGTTTTGTTACTTGCTCACGCCCCCATTGCCCCGAGAAAGGCACATTCTGTACTGTACTGTTCTGAACAAAAGTAGGTAGGTGGCATTTTGCCACACTCCCTGATTTTGTTTTTATACTGCCAATGCTGAAAGAAGACTGACTGGGCTTTCCTGCAAATTTGCACAATTCCTGTTTAAAAAAGGCTTCTGTGTCTTGCTCACACATGTGGTGGGGCCCTTTGCATATCTATGCCCAGGGGCCAATTGTCTCATTATCTGCCCATGCAGCCAATGCTGTATGCCAATATTCAGTATATTTGCATTGAGAATTTGCACACCAAACAGAGATCTCAATTCTGAAAGCCACAGGTACCCATGAACATCTGTCTTTTAAGTTGGTTGGCAGCTCCTCAAGGCAGAGTGAGGCAAGTCCCAATGCTGAAGCTGTTGAGTGAAAGATGGAGGATGATGTTGACAGATACAGACATATATTTTTAAAAGAAGTCCCATTTTACAATATGTATAAGTTATTTTGTGAAAAATCAGGTGGTAGTTGTCAGATGTCAGTAAACAAATAGAAACATTTTTAAGGTTACAAAGAGCAATAACAACCACTTTAAAACACCACGAGGTAAGTGTAATGTAATGTACCAAGACTAGAGTGAAACTACCAGTAACAACAAGGCCCTAAATATGGAAAAATTAATGTAGCAATAAAGACTGTAAGGCGACAGGTTTTTTGGGGATTAGTTCCTGGAGACTTTCATTCCTTCCTGTTGGTGTCAGGTGATTGACAGTAAGCAGTGCATAATATACCTTGTTTACTGATTTCTAAATACCTGAGTTGAGCCTGACGAAGTTACAATAAAACCTTGAGAATGCAAAACTGTAAGGCTTAGTTTTTGATGTGTTCCGTTATCTCCTGTATTTTTGGATAATTTTCAGGTCAGTGAAAAAGTGCTTTCCTTTTTCAATGAGTCAATGGTCTTTAGCTGAAGACTGCCGTTAATTAAAGGTCAACTTATGGCATACATTCAGAGTACCGGTTTTATGTTAAGCTGGGTAAAGTAAATGCAAGCCTCTGAAAATGAAATACCTTTTGTAAATTGACCTTGTCATATGAAAGACTGTGCAGTAGCTGCAATTAAGGCAGGGGTTTTATGAGCTGATTTACTATTTGCTTTGATTACAAGGCTCATTAGAAAAGGTTTGTGTCTGTTTGTGTCTTTCTTGCTTGGTTGTCCTTCGCCTGAGGGGTTCACAGAAAACACATGTAGTTGTTCATAAATGTCTCAGCTCCATCCCTGGTCCTTCAGAGACATTTGGTTTTGGACATTGGAATTCAAGTTGTCTCAGCTATTTCTCTGCATTAATAAGCTGATGTTCCCCTTGCCTGTACTTTTTCATACTGGATACTGGGATCGAGGGAGATTGCTAAGTTTTTCACAATACACTGCTGGTGAGGGTATTCGCGTTGTGATTGTAAATTAGGCTCTTTGAGAGTGTTCTTGATGCTTGCAGCCCAGTGCTGAGGAGCAATCATGTTGTTTGAAACCCTCCAGATATAATTACTGCACTCCAGCAGTGGTCAGGTTTGGTGTGATATTACGGACATTGGCTTGATTTTGTATGGCCTCCATATTAAAATCAGACATCATCTAGTCATTTTATCACTACTGATATGGTGGATATACTCCAGTTTTGTTTATACTAACTGTTTATTACTACTGCAGCTTTAACAATAGCCAGAATTATAATTCTAAAGAAATGTATGTCCTCTTAAGTTTGGGTATGCCAACATACAGTGACCTCCTCATATCTATGATGGTGTCAATATGATACCAGAGTGTTGGTGCTTTTGTCCTGATGACTTGGTTTGAGAAATGTAATTCTTTTTTTCTAAAACAAATTTAGAAAACAAAAGTGTGTGTTCATAAAAAAATAACACTCAACAAATGTAGGTGTAAAAGGCGAAGACAAAGCAAGAAAGAAGTTCTGGGCACCCTGAGTAAACTGAACAAACTTTAATATTTCATCATGTCTCAGCTAAAAGCCTCTGTTGGGGTGTTGAGCCAACAGTCTGTCATGTAACTTTAGAGGCTTTTTATTATACTTAGTGCCTTGGATTATTTCTTCAAGGGTTTTGTTCATTTAACAAATAAACCCTACAGAAGTTATCCTGATACATGTAAAACATTAACAAAATAATACAATAATACAGGATAAAATTAGCAAAATTATGACTCAAATAGAGAAATGTCTGATCAAAGAATATGTACTAACCCCCTGTTGACAGTCTTTCTTACACTGTACATTTCCACTGCTCCGTAAGTCATATTTAGGATTTATACCCAACTCTTCAAAAGACTGAGGAAAAGAACTTGATTTGGTGTGCCTTTGGATTTTCTTAAGTAAAAATATCAGTACAGTTTGATCCTACTATAGTTGAAATATGATCAACAAGGCCAGGGTGATATGGCTTAAAAATAATAGTATGATATTTTTAGGCTATATCACAATACATGATACATATCGCAATATTTTGAAATCTCCTTTAAAGTACTGTATGAATCCGTTTTTTTAATGTCTGGAACCTCCCGTCTACAACGGACACACTCTCATTTTTTTTTTTTTTTTTTTGAAGACTTGCCTCAGATTCCGGAGTTACTCCTTCAGGAATCTGATCCTGTTTGATTTGGTGGTGGGAACCTCTTGCGACCGCATTTCTTTGCTGCTGCTGAAATCCTGGACCTTCCGCATGGAGGACGAGCGCTCTAACCACTACAATAGGGAGGCCCCCTCCTTCAAAGTACTGTAGACTACTAAAATACAAAATTATGTAATGAACTACAGTTACAGTAAAGCTAAATAAAGTACTGTATAATTAAGTTAAATAAAATGCTGTTTTGATACTAGAGTACTGTTACAGTACTGTATGATAGTATAATAAATCAAAGCGGAACCACTGGTGCTTCTATTTTGAAGTTTTATACTTGAAGTTTCTGGTCAACAGTTGTTGTTAGCAGTTAGCACAAAGTTAAAATGTCTCTGTTGCAAAGTTAAACGAGAGGATTTACTCAGTGTGTGCTGGAAACACACTAACAGCTCTCCAGAGCACATATTAATAACATTTGCAAGTCACACTGTAGTAGTCAGTAGTCTGGAGTAGAGCCCTGCACGGGACTGTTTTCTTCATCCCGCTCCTGCCCGCTCCCGCTGAATTTCTGACCATTACCGTCCACAACCGCAATGTGTATGTCCACTCCCGCCTGCTCCCACAAAACTTTGAGAATTTATGCCCACACAATAATAGATAATATTATTAATAGATAATTGATTTTGTGTCTTCTCCCATCCCGCAGGAGAAAACACATCATTTTATAGGCTATTAATAAAGAGATTCATGGGGTTGTTTGTTTCGTTTCCCTGGCCTGCATGTCTTTTGACGCACTGGTCAGGAATAGCGCTCCTATTTCATTGTTTTCATTTAGTTTTTAATGAAATAAAGGTTGTTTCATATTCTGTTCTCCTCCTCTGTATTTTATTTATTTTTCTGCGTTTATATAATCACACAGAAAGGTTAAGGTCTCTTTTCTAAGAGAGACCTGAATAAGAAACATTAATTAGATAAAGATAAAGCCTATGCTCAATAACACCGGCATCATCACGCCAACTGCGATCCCAATCCCATGCGTCTCTCTTCCAAGATGCGCCCACAGACACTAAAGGCCCACTCTAGCCGTTCCCGCCCGCAGCAAAGTTCAAACCGCCCGCTCCCGCAAGGTTTGGGTTTGGCGGGACCCAATCCCAATGTGGCCCTCTAGTCTGGAGCCCTACAGATGAGAAACACTTTGCCAGAAAGTGGTCTGGGCTGGTGAAGGAGGAGTGTTTGTGATGTATCATGTTTGTGAGTCTCTCTTTGTGTATGTGTGTCTGTAAGACTAAAGGCCCGAACATACTCGGGCGGAACATATGCGGAATGGACTCCGTGCGGAATGTCCGCAGTCATTCGGGCTTTCATAGTCGAGCGCACTTCTGCGTTGTAGTTTCCTGTAAAAATGTCTGTGAAAAATCCCCGCGATGTGAAAAATACATGCCGAGCAGTCACTGGTGCGCGGAGTGGAGTCCGCGCGATCGTAAAATCTGAGTTTTGCGTGCACAGGGCTTGCGGACGTCCGCTTTGAGTCCGCACGGACCTCCGCGGAGTCCGTTCTGCATACGTTCCGCCCAAGTATGTTTGGGCCTTAAGAGAGCCCCAGGAGAGCAGCCAAAGCAAGTCTCATGCCGGTGGCTTAAAAAGAAGGAGGTGACCAATGTTTGCTATCTATTTATTTTATACATTGCGCATGGAACAAGCCACAATACATCAAGTATATTGGATATATCACCCACCCCTATAGTCAACAGTAGTAAAACAAGCCTAGTCAGTCATTATCATATCATCAGATTGCCCAACTAGACAACTTTTATTATGAAAACCATAAAATTGCTTATTCTGATAGATTCAAAAGACAACTCAGTAGCATGAGATACACCTTAGGATGCACTTGGACATAAAATTAGTGGCATCATTGCGTGTTTCAAGTAAGAACCTATTGTTAGGAAACTAAGTTATCTTACCATAAGAACCGTAGTTACATAAACTTTAAAACAAGCCACAATGCATGCACATAGTTACACTCCAGCTCTACACCCTAGTCAAAAGCTTTCAGTAGCCTCTGTGATGCCCAGCATTGTGAATGTCTGCAAAGAGAGCAGTTGGGAAAGCCTTGTCATTCCACCTCAGTGAGTATGCAGCAAACGCTTACACTGCTCCACCAGCAGCTAGGATTTTGCCTTCTTGATCCAATCTTCCCAGGTCACTGTCAGCTCAAACATGATCACCTTCTTTCAGTCTTCTGACAGTAGGATAAAATCAGGTCTTAGTGATATCTGTGAAATGGTGTCAGGAAACTTGAGCTGCCTTCACACATCCACAAGCAACTGCCAGTCAGCCTCTGTGGTCAGTAGACCTGTTGACACCCTATACTGAAATATACTTCCCAGATGGGCAGAGGTGTTTGCTGCTGTTGATGGTTAATATGACACCTTTAGCATCTGGTTATGTCACCAGCATTAGCAGCGTTTGGGCAGCTACTCAGCATGTGCTCCATGGTCAACAGGGGCAAAGGGAACATGTAGGTGCCTCACTGTTGCTGCAGGTGTGAAGGCTGTATGGACTGGTGAGCAAGCAATACACAGCCTGGATCACAAACTCGACATGCTAGAATTCTGACCATGAGAGCTTGAGCTGCAGCACACTTTACTACCTCATACTTAAAATCGTGGAGGTGCACGCCATTCTGTATTAGTCTAACTTTACTTGTCATCTTTGCAGGGAGATTAATAAAAACATCCAGCCTGCTGTGGTTTTGACAAGTTATTTTCATGTTGGTAAAACTTAACGTTTCCAGAGATCACAGACTTTAATACTAGCTTTGACTTGTATTGTTCTGTGGTCTGGTGTAACTGAAAGATGGAGACAAACATATTCTGAGAAAGTTTACAGATGTTCCCCCAAGCACAATGAGAGGATCATGAATCAGAGCAGGAAACAAGCATTACCAGCACTCCCTTTATCACTGCTAAAGCTACAAAAGCAATAAATGGGGCTACAGTCAGTGCACAGTACCTTATACCAGGCGCTTTCTATCATAGTTCAGGTTTTTTTTTTTATATCACAATTGACAAAATGTCAAAAGGCTGATGTACCACACACACACAGACACACATTTTGGCTGCTGACTTGCATCAGTTAGCTAGCAGATCAGTCAGCTGCAGTTCAAGTGTTGAGGAGTAGAGCAGGGATGATAAGTTGTGAAGGCTGGCAGAGTGTCTGCCGATTAGCTTGGCATCGGTTAGCACCGCGCCGTCAGAGGCTTTTCTCCAGTGCCAAAGCTAGCATCACACAAATGAGAGGGTGAGGGGAGCTAGAGATAGCAACGACGGGGAGATGCGAATCTGCCGAGAGACGCAGACACAGCAACAAAACAAACAGAGGGCCAGGAGGCTACCTATCAATCAGTGCTGTGTCATGAACAGGATAGGCTTAAGTGTCACATAGCTGAATATGAGCTGACAGCCCTGTGTGAGTGTTTATGTGCCTGTGTGGGGGGTACTGCCACACTGTTTTCTGCAAAGGTATACCCTGCTTGTCACTGTCAAGATTGATTGCATCATAATCGACATGTGAAAGATGAAAGATGACCTCGCACAGAGTGGGTAGGCAAAGAACAACAATGGCAATAATCAAATAGCTCTCCTGAACACACACACAGTAAACTCTGCTTTGCCATACTTTATTTGCTGATACGCTTTATACGAGTTTCAGTGTCTTTAAGAAATAATCCAAACACAGGACAGACTGAAACTTCCTGCCGTCAATATGCCTTCTCTTCTTTCCCCCCTCTCTTCTTTTGTCCTCTAGGGATATAATCTCAAGGTTTGATCCTCAAACAGAAGTCAGCGCTGATCGCACAGACACCTTTGTGCTGCTCGTATTTCCCAGTGTGTTGCACACAGAATATAAAACAAAGGTGGAGGGCTGAATGGAACAAGAGATGAGTGGACATGGCAGCAGCCAGTGCTTGTGCATCACCTCAGGGCTGCAGGTAGTCTGTTATCTAATAAGGACACAGACATGCAGGTATGCTGAAAAAGACAACAGGGAGAGCACACTGGTTTCAAAGTCCCTTTTCTAGTTCCCTTGCAGTTAATAGAATGTATTTTACCTCTGTGCTATTGTTTTCAAGTCACTTAGGCCTTAATAGTTGTAGAGTGATCTGTGAGCAGTGTCGCTCAAGCTGCTTATAAAGTAATCCTTTGCAAATTACCTCTTGCTCTCTTATTATCATATTACCCACCCACTGTTTTTTGTCTGCAGTGATTTTTTTTAACTTATTACTTGTGAATAAACTTATCACATTACTTGATACTAGGGCTGGGTGATATGGCCTGTAGATAATACTGCAATATTTTTTAAGGCCACTGGTTCCCAACTGGTCCAGCCAGGGGGTCCAGATTTTTCCTTAGTCAGTGATTCAAGATCTACACAGTATAGTACAATCGGCGTCATGTGCATTTGGCCACGTCGTTGAGCTAGTTTGCTGTCTCTGTCAGATAGCTGTCTGTAAGTCACTCACACTACAGCAGGAAACAGCAGTTCAAAATAAAAGCTCTGTCCAAGAAATTTACTGCACTTCAAAATAAACTGTGTTTTTTAAAAACTTAACACCTTTGCGATTCACTAGAAAGTGCTATCATAATAAGGTTAAAGTGTAGTTATACTGAATTTAAATAAAGTACTGTTATAATAAACTTAAATGAAGTACTGTTATAGTTAGGGGTTCGATTCGAAGGCAAAAAAGTAAAAAAAAAAAAAACAGAAAAGTTTCAGTGACTTTTTTTTATTTTGTGTTGTTAGTATCAGTATCAGTGCAAGTTTGCTATGTCCTACGAGCTCTCTTTCAGTCTAATAGATGATAATAGACATGAATAAACATCATTATATTTACACAATCAAAATAGCAGTCACTAATGTACCTTTTAGTCTTTGTGGCCGAAAGCGCTACCCAGCCCACTCATTTACAGCTCATTGATGTTGTGTACGTTGTGCTAACGTTAGCGGCTGACTGAGAGGCTGAGGCTTCACAGCGGCTCTCTTCTCCTGGTTTGGAAGGTGTATGTGCTGCCAGCTTGGAAAAAAGCCTGTCACTGCCCTGTGGCTTGTGATTTGGCTCAGGGGTAATGGATGTCACTGTGCTACTGGGTTAGTTGTTAAGTACAGTCTGTGGCTGCGCGGTCGGATGTTCTTTGGCTAGGTGCATATTGTAGGGTGTTGGATTTGTTACCCACCGCTTCCTTGCCATCAAAGTTGCTAATTACACCAGTAGGTTATTAGAGGGTCTTCTGGTCCGGTAATGGCATTACTAACCATCTTGTAACAAGCTAGCTAGCATAGCGTGGCTCTTAGCGTGTCTCACTGGAGTACAATGTTCTGGGTTGGGGAGAGGAGTGGCAGAAAGCATGTTCCGTCCTGTATGCTGCCTTGTTGAGAGCAGTGGAACTGGGAACATTAATAAACACAACTTAAGCTATATGTTTTATTTTTCAAATGATATAGGTTAGTTCAACGTATAGTTCGGTTTGTAATGCATACCAAATGGAAAGCCTCATACCAAATGGTTTAATGCTAATACGTGCAATTTTATACCCCTAGTTATAATGTAGTTAAGTTATTGTTATTAGCTCGGCCTTGTCAGGGATCTGAAGCCTGCCTAATGTAAAAGAGTCACTTAGTTAATGGAAACTGACTGAATTTAGACATTAAAGTTTAATAGGTTTAGTTCCATACTGTGTATTTGTGACCATGGCACAGTTTAGCAAGTGTGGTATAGTTTAATTGCTCTTTTCCTTGTGCACATTACCATAGGTCCTCCCACCAAATAAGGGTTATAACAACACTGAAGTTGGCACCTCTGGGCACCATCCATAGCACTGTGGGGGTACTAGGGCTCTGCCAGAGGTCAGCCTGCTAGTCACTTAATTGTTTTGGGCTAATCTGCTTCGGGCCTCTGTTGGGGCCGGGAGGTGTTTTTAAGCAAGTATTGAATTTGCCCTCGCCCTGCCCTGAACCCCCCCTTGAGACTACTGCAGCCCCCCTGCAGAACACATGGCTGAGTCAGAGGTGCAGTCTCATCACTGGCTGTGGTGGAATGATAAAATTTAACCATAACTGGAAGAGGAGGTAGTTAAAAAAAATAAAAGTACATATTTAGCAGCAGTAACAGATAGTCTTGTTAATGAATGAGTACAGGAGTGATGGAGAAGAGTAAAGAAAATTAGAGAGAGAGAAAATGATGTACAGAAATGAGTGAGGGGATGAAAGTGAGCAAGTGGGTTTATCTTAAGCACATTTGTGATACCTAGGTGTACAGTACAGGCCAAAAGTTTGGACACACCTTCTCATTCTATGCGTTTTCTTTATTTTCATGACTATTTACATTGTAGATTCTCACTGAAGTCATCAAAACTATGAATGAACACATGTAGAGTTATGTACTTAACAAAAAAAGGTGAAATAACTGAAAACATGTTTTATATTCTAGTTTCTTCAAAATAGCCACCCTTTGCTCTGATTACTGCTTTGCACACTCTTGGCATTCTCTCCATGAGCTTCAAGAGGTAGTCAACTGAAATGGTTTTCCAACAGTCTTGAAGGAGTTCCCAGAGGTGTTTAGCACTTGTTGGCCCCTTTGCCTTCACTCTGCGGTCCAGCTCACCCCAAACCATCTCGATTGGGTTCAGGTCCAGTGACTGTGGAGGCCAGGTCATCTGCCGCAGCACTCCATCACTCTCCTTCTTGGTCAAATAGCCCTTACACAGCCTGGAGGTGTGTTTGGGGTCATTGTCCTGTTGAAAAATAAATGATTGTCCAACTAAACGCAAACCGGATGGGATGGCATGTCGCTGCAGGATGCTGTGGTAGCCATGCTGGTTCAGTGTGCCTTCAATTTTGAATAAATCCCCAACAGTGTCACCAGCAAAACACCCCCACACCATCACACCTCCTCCTCCATGCTTCACAGTGGGAACCAGGCATGTGGAATCCATCCGTTCACCTTTTCTGCGTCTCACAAAGACACGGCGGTTGGAACCAAAGATCTCAAATTTGGACTCATCAGACCAAAGCACAGATTTCCACTGGTCTAATGTCCATTCCTTGTGTTTCTTGGCCCAAACAAATCTCTTCTGCTTGTTGCCTCTCCTTAGCAGTGGTTTCCTAGCAGCTATTTGACCATGAAGGCCTGATTCGCGCAGTCTCCTCTTAACAGTTGTTCTAGAGATGGGTCTGCTGCTAGAACTCTGTGTGGCATTCATCTGGTCTCTGATCTGAGCTGCTGTTAACTTGCCATTTCTGAGGCTGGTGACTCGGATGAACTTATCCTCAGAAGCAGAGGTGACTCTTGGTCTTCCTTTCCTGGGTCGGTCCTCATGTGTGCCAGTTTCGTTGTAGCACTTGATGGTTTTTGCGAGTCCACTTGGGGACACATTTAAAGTTTTTGCAATTTTCCGGACTGACTGACCTTCATTTCTTAAAGTAATGATGGCCACTCGTTTTTCTTTAGTTAGCTGATTGGTTCTTGCCATAATATGAATTTTAACAGTTGTCCAATAGGGCTGTCGGCTGTGTATTAACCTGACTTCTGCACAACACAACTGATGGTCCCAACCCCATTGATAAAGCAAGAAATTCCACTAATTAACCCTGATAAGGCACACCTGTGAAGTGGAAACCATTTCAGGTGACTACCTCTTGAAGCTCATGGAGAGAATGCCAAGAGTGTGCAAAGCAGTAATCAGAGCAAAGGGTGGCTATTTTGAAGAAACTAGAATATAAAACATGTTTTCAGTTATTTCACCTTTTTTTGTTAAGTACATAACTCCACATGTGTTCATTCATAGTTTTGATGCCTTCAGTGAGAATCTACAATGTAAATAGCCATGAAAATAAAGAAAACACATTGAATGAGAAGGTGTGTCCAAACTTTTGGCCTGTACTGTATGTGTATGCGTTCGAGTATTTGGCGGTGCCTGAGTTGTATGAGGAAATAATAACCCAACGTATCTGTTTGAGTGTGTAGGAACTGCTGCAGGCCGCCTACTGATAACCCTGTCAAACAACCCAGAACCCCCAACTGTCAACTCTCCCAGGGGCTCTGCTCCTCTGCTAATGGAAACCAACTCCGGCTCCGCCAGAGGAAGAGGTGTGTCAAAACACCCATTATCTTCCTCAGAGAAAACGCTGGCGCACTGTAGAAACCCTTCGAAAACAAAGGTTGAATGAGTTCGGAAGTAAGCAATAATTTATGTACGGAAAGTGCTTCAGAATGTGTGCTCCAATATAATCTACTCAGACCTTTGCAGTTTGTATTTAACCTGTCAGGAGTTTAAGATTTTTTTCTTTATAAAGTCAATGATTTAATTATACACATTATATGAACATTTTGTATTTGAAAACACAGTACCATAAATGAGCATTTCAGTATTTCAAATAAATGATTTGTATTCTTAAAGGTATACTATGCTAAAGCCTCATACAGAAATGATCCCTCTCAATCATTACTTACGACCCACTAGAAGTGTGTGGTGGTGTATTTATCTGCCCTGTATTTTCTTATTTCTTCTTACTTTGCAGTGTTTGGGATGTTCCTGGACAGAGCAGCAGGTGAGGTCAGCCATTTATAAAAAGTAGTGACCACCCTGGTTTCACTCGGTGACCTTCACCAGGGAGAGCAGTGTTCGTGTCCTGTAAAAATTATGAAGCCAAACCCTTTTCTTTTCTTTCCCCTAAACCCAACCATGTGCATTAGTTGTTGAGGGAAAAAATGTGGTGTTGTACCAACATGGTGCTTTTATTTTGAAAGAGACTGTATGCAAACTGTACATTTCCTGTGAAAACAGGACAATACAGACAATACAGACAGACAAACAGACAATAGCCCCTTTTCCACCGCAGGAACTTTTCTCATTTACCCGGGCTTTTGAAAACCTTCGGCGCGTTTCCACCGAAATTACCCGTGTAAAAAACTTTCCCTTAACCCCAAACTTTCCCTGAAAAAAGTACTTAGTAGGGGGGTAGGACTTTTCAGATTACTCGGAAGTCTTGAGGGGCGGGGCTGTGTGATGAAGAACGCTGATCGGTGAAACACTCACTTGCAGCGTTCCACACTTCCTGGCACGAGCAGCCGCTGCAAACTTTATTTCATTTCTACAGGCTTCACTTCATTTGTGTTTTCATTAAAGAGGACCTATTATACTCATTTTCGGGCCTTTGTATTTGATGATCTGGATTCCTATAGAGCAGCTACACACGATTACCTGCACACAAAGCTTTGTAGATCTTCAGGACGCTGTGCCTCTCGTTGCACTGCTTCCTTGTATTTCCTGCATCCCGCAAAAACGGTCTGTGTAATTTACTCCACCCCCCGGCCCTCGCCTCCCGCCGAGCCCACTCCGCTGTGACTGGTCACACTTCCGAGGACTTCCGAAGGGCTGCTGAGCACTGCTGGCATGCCTGGGCATGCCTGGGCATGCCCATATAAGTAAGTCCGGCACGCATTAACGTCACACGGACTACACTGTTTAAAAAAAAAGACTGTAAAACACAGCGTGCAGAGCCATCCAAAACAGCTTGCAGGGCTCACTTCCAAATGCACAAACCTCATTATTTGACGCGTTGGCATCGTTTAACACGAGCATGCAACATTGTAACAACATTTATAGGTCAGAAAAGAGGAAAAGCATAATAGTTCTCCTTTAAGGATGGGTACTGAAACCCAGTACTGAATTAGCCCCGGGGCTCAATTATCAAAGACTGTAGTATTGATTAGCGCTAACAGTATCGGTTCTCCTCTGCGCCCTGTGCCAGCACTGAATTCCTCCACATACACACATCCACACATACACGCGACACGGTAACCGGTGAACAGCCGAGTGGCCACGGGGGACACAAGGTGAAGATAACTCAAAAATGACTCAAGTTGACAGCAGTTACACTCTTTACTGTAAGTGACATTAACCCTTAGCAAGTAAGAAGCCAATACTTTATCAATACATGTGTTCAGCCAGCATGAACATGTAAACATATAGACAGCGATATTCAATATGCTCCGTCCACAGTCTCTCATCCACAATCACTAGCGTTATGTCTAACACAAGGACAGCACGCTAGTTCAGCTGATAGCGAATTGTTACTAATAAGCTCAAATGACAGCTGTCTGTGTAGACTAACTTAGTTTGACACTTATCTTAAAATACTTTTAAACTTCGCTGCTGGCTGAGACAAACAGCCCCAACTCTCTACACCCAAATACAGGACACGTGCCAAATCATCTACGTCATCACGCTAATATGAATAAATCTTCCGGAACTTTGAGGTGCGGTGAAAACGCAAACCTCACAGATTACCAGGAATTCTTTTACCCAGGTAAATGAATTCCTGGTAATAAAAGTTCCTGGAAATGTTGGCTGTCATTCTCCCTCTGCACCCGTACCTTCAAGTCCCACGAGTGAATTGCTAGCTAGCTAGCTAAAATTATTAGATATAGCTAGCTAATAATTAGCTAATAATAAGATGGCAAAGGATTATTTTAGCATGCTATGCCTACCAGAGAGGCAACGGTATATTGATAAGCTTAATACTGCTGGTCTACCTCAGTGTCCCTTCTCCTTACCTTGCTCGTCTTGAAAAAAACATGATGTGGAGATATTTTTTTAAGAAGATGAGCATTTCGGCATGCTCAGCAGCCGTCAGCCTGCTCCTACTACCGGCACACCTTGTTGTTTTGAGACATGCCTCTACATGCTGGTAGATTGATAGAAGTGCTAGAGCGGACCACTCGAATGGACTGCTTGAATCGCGGAGTGCTGGGCACAATTATAACAGAAGTTGCATTCGTACTGTCAATGCTTTAGTGTTTTATTGCCTGTATTCCTGTTAGAGAAAACTCAACAGGCTGGAAACGGAGGGGCAAAGTGTGAGGGGAAAGCGGGCCTCATTTCCCCTTTGGGGGTGTGGCTTTCAGATTATAACGCGTTGTGCTCTGTCTCTATACAAACCACAGAATACATTCAAATATATGAATGATATGATTCTAATTTCTGCCATTATGTTTCAATGCTCAACCAAGAATTTGAGTTAGTATAAGTGGAGTAAGTTCTACAGTTAAAGGAAGGATGATCTGCTAACTTTTAACAAGTGAAAACAGTAAAGGGAATGACCTTGCAACACCAGACTCCTTTTGGCTACATCAGTTCTAAGTGATGAAAAGAAAAGTAGATGAAAGAACGGAGAAGGCAGTAGTTGGGATTCATGAGGATATATGCATATCTTTTTCTTGGTTTAATTGCCAGCTCTCCATCAGGTTTTGGACTCAGATCTTTTGTACGATTAAAAAGCTGTCTAGCCTTAAAATGATATTAAAGTAAAAAGAATGAGATTGTGTAAGTGCTAAACCAGAAAAATAGGCTTTCCCTTTGTCCAGCAGAGTCACATATGTTAAAGGTGGCACATAATGTCACCCCACTGTTATTATTTTTTCAAGAACTAAAGTGTTGGATAAAATAATGGCAACCTATTCAAGGCTGCTCTTAGTTCATGTGAGTTTGGCAATATTTCCATCTACTGTCACTGATATTGTATAAACAGTACAACAAAAGCTGATTTCAAAGCACTGCCAGGTCAAGGTACCATCAACCCCAACTCTCCCCTCTCAATCAACCTGCTGCACACCTCTGTTCAGTTCCACTGAGGCATGTGAATTACAACACACCTTATGTTCCATCTGATGATCTGTCCTACATACTTTGCAAACGTCCTTCTAACCTTGCAAATTGGTCAGATCCTCTCTGAAAAACACAGTCTGGAACAAAGTATAAAAGCAATTCTTTATCCTCCACAGGAGACTGTCCCTGGACCTCATTAAGAATCTTGTACGCTCCACCCACATGCTTTTCACATGCACTGCCCACTGTGTTTGAGCACGCTTAATCCTGCCCGCACTATGTCCTTGAAAATGACATTCACAGCACAAATAATGGTGGCAATTAACTGCAGATTGGCAAGAATGTCATGGTCTTACATACCTGTTAACACTGGGCCAAAGCATGCATATAAAGGCTGCTTGGAATTATTCAAAGCAACCTTGATCGTGATTAATAACTGCATCTGTACTGGTGTTTTTTTATATATATTCCAAGGGTATAACAGCATATGAATTCAATCTTTATGATTTAAAAACTTCCTTAATAAGGAATTTTAGAAGGTTTAAACACATTTTAAAAACAGTACTCCATAATTTAAAATGAAATACTGTATTTTTGGCCATTGTTTCTTCACTGGCTTCTCATCCCTAACGTTCAAGGGGTGTCATGGTGGCTCAGCAAGCTAAGCCGGATTCCATGTTCACTGCTGTGCCATGAGTGAAGCTTGGCACTTTGTCGGCCTGACTGTACGTCATCCATCCCATCTTTTCTCTCTCAGCTTTCCCCTTTTTCCGCTCCTGCTCACTTTGATCACATAAAGCAAAGATATCAGCAGTCACTTCCACTCATACAGAGTTCCTGAACTCAAAACCTGGTTTCCTGAGAGCAAAATAAACATCCATCTAATATCAGAATTTCTCTCACCATTTACACTTCCCTGGCTGATTACACCGTATTTGCACTAAACCACTACTGAGTAGTCCTTTAAGATGATAAACATGTTGGAAGTGATTTTAACATTGCTTGTTTTACTTGTTCCACCATTTATTGTTTAAATTTATGCTGAAACTTAAGCAATCAATCTGATTTCCTACCAACTCAGACCCCATGGTGCAGAGCTGTAGAGATGTGAATCCTAATGGTCTCACTTTTACATAATAAGGAACTGCATTAATAATAAGGTGATGATTTCTTGATTTTTAGATGCTAAATAAAATATGAATGTAGCACCCTTAATGTTTCCACTGAGTCTCTCTGCCAGCTGGAACTCTCCATCTCCTTGTAGCCAGCCGTGAATACCTTCACCTTTACCACTAGGATCACATTTGAAACATTCTGACCAAAGAGAAATGAGAAAGTCATGATTACCCCCAAAACACCTTGTCATGTGATCACACAGAGAAATTGAAATGGCATCCATGTGGTGCAAATATTGGACCAGGTAATGTGTCATTATGAGGAACAGCCCTCCAGGTATCCCCAACATTTATTGGAGAAGGGGAAGTGGGAATGAAAAACACTTACCTTCACTAGCCAATACCATCAGTCTTCTTTAATAAAGTATATTACTCAGATTGAACAATCCATCATCACATCCCTACTCTGTTCTCATAAAGTAAATGAATAAATGCCTTTCCTCATTCTAAAGGTGATGGGGTTTTTTCACTACCTTTTCTGCTGCAGTTCTAGCTGGTTTGGCTCTGGTCTGATGTGGTATCTGTCATTGTATTTCAATATTTTCTGTTGTGCGGGGCGGTGAGATGGGGTGGAGAATATGGATTAGTGTTCATCTCTGGGCTAGTTTCATAGTCATGCAGGATATTTTGAAAGCATTGATCCAATCCAACTTTGACAAAACCTGGATAAATTAGGTGTCTTATCGTTGGAGGCTTTTGTGACATTATGCAATCAGTCATAACTGGGCTCACCAAAAAAACAGCCATATAGGTTGACTATACAAGCAGCTTATTATGACCCATACTTGCGGTTATTATAAGGCAGCGCTCTCTAGTGGCTGTAGAAATTATTACGAGAGCAAAGGAGGAAGTCAAGTGACGTGAAAATAGAAGAAGTCACTATAGGGTGGATATGAGGGGTGGTGTATGGGTCGATCAGTAATATCACCCGGGACTTCTTTTAATCATTAGCATATTATGCTAGTATACAGCATATTATGTACAATAAGATTTAGCCAGAGATATTGGATAAAGCGAGATACCCCACTCAGCTCACTTCCTGATTCAGTGACATCAGCGCCACACCCCCGTAGGAGACTTGCAGCAGCTCTGAATGTATTGTCGTCAATGAGGAGAATGAACAGGCTCTGATTGGAGGGAGAGCTAACCACGCCCACTTAGGAGACAGGAAGAGTAACCGTTTTCTTAACATTGGATAAGCCTACAGTGGGGTATCTCCTTTATCCACATAAAGGACATGTTCCTGGATGAACATCCCACAATGCGTTCTCGGACCAACGCTGGAATCAGCCAATCACAGCCCTCTGACATCATCAGTGTGCTGCTCCTGTGATCCTTTCAAAATGCACATGTGCTTCAGAGCTAAGCCAAGTTTTAAAATGTAAGTTACTAAAATTGAATTTTTTTTTTAGTAACACTGAACAAAATCCCTATGAGCTGCTGCAGGGTTAGTGACTAGTGAGTTAGCTTGCTACGATCAACCGAAAAGATATATATATATATATATATATATATGTATATATATATATATATGTATACATATAGGTTATGAAAAAAGGGCTGTAGAAAAAAGGGAAAAATGTCATCACAGGTCTTTCCAACTGCAAAATAATATTAATCTTACTAACGTTTATGGTCAAAATTGTAGCCTAACACAATCTTACTTATTAGCATAGCCTATCTAGTTACAAAGCTAGCTTGCTAATATTCGAGCATATGGCAAGATTACTTGTTAGCATAGGGAGTTAGCAAGGTAACTCACTAACCTTGCAGCAGTACATGAGGATTTTGTCCAGTGTTACTGTGAATTTTATCCAATTTTACTAATTCACCTGAAAACTTTAAGTATCTGCTTAGCTGTCTTACAATGTTCTTTTTTAAGCTATTATGGCTAATGTGTGACCTGCATGCTAACAAAGGGGCTAATTGTGACGTTATTTTAGGAGTATCAACTGATGTCCTTGTTTCTCAAACCCCTCCCCGGTTCTATGGGACAGCCATATTAACGATTCATGCAGATAGTTTGGGCTTTCTACACCCAGGTTTATTTTCCCCTGTCTGTGAATACAATTTCATTTGTGGAGCTCACAGCATTGAAAAATGACGTTTAAAATATTTTAAAGGAAAATGTCCCAGTTACTCGAAATAACTCACAGACCTCACAGTGAACAGTATTCACATGAACTAGTTTTTACCCAAGAAATTGTTTCTAAGAAAACAGTTTTCAGTGTGCTCTGTGGATCATTTAGAGTAGCAGGGACACCGTTTTTAGAAAAAAAAATCACTTACGTGATTTCAGTAAATTTGAGTGTATTAGGATGGAGGCTGAATTCTTACAGATGGATATCTAGATCAGAATGATGGAAAAATATAACCTTAACTATCTGTGTGCATAGATTTTCCTTGAAAAGAAAATGATTGCATTTTTCCAGTTTAAATAAGCTTTCATTTGGCCTCAAACGAACATGGACTGATAATAGAGACGATGCACTGCCTCGAACAGTAAGTTGCTGTTGGGATTTCTGCCAGACAGTTCAAATACAGTGACTGGTGTGAACAAAGTGTGTGTTCAATATCACCTGCAGCACTGGCCTTCACTGAAAAATGGGGAAGGGAAGGAGTGTGTTTGTGCAGAGGGCTCTAATGCATACTACTTTGTTTGTAAGAGGTAATCTAAGGCAACCTCAGGTAATCCACTGTAAAACTAACTGCCGGCACCATTTGGAGAAAAAGTCGCTGGCTTCTTTATACTTTGTGTGTATTTGCTTGCTTTTTTTGTGGTTTTCTTAGACTTGCATTGAACATTTGTGAGCCAAAAAATTTAAGATTTCAAGAAGCACATTCTGTCTTGGTTTTGCATTTTGGCATCACATCTTGTACTGTGACTATGAAATGCAAAACAGTGTTGAGAGTTCACAGCAATACAGTGGCTGTAAATTCCACTCACCCATCAGGTTAGTGGCCTCACTGTTCAGTGAGGTAATCTAATGGTAATCTACTTTGCAAGCTTTTTTTTTTTTTTTTTTTTTTTAGCTATGATTATGCATGTGCACAAACCACTATTGTAATCAGTGTACCCCAGAGCATTTCACCTGTACACAAGCATGTATTTGATTATTTGGTGTTTTCCACTTACTGTGGCCCTCCTGGAACATTTCACTCAAGATTACTTGTAAAAAACGTGATTCTCCCAATGCTGCCTTTTTACCAATATAATGCAAGACAGATGGTTTAATTTAGTTGGACACATTTGTCAGATTTACCACAATGTCCCTCGCCCTGCATTCAGAGAGCACTGGTTTAAACAGTGTTTTTTTTTTTTGTTTTTTTTTTTCTTTGAGTAAGTGCTCTTCACATTGATTTTTTATTTTTTATTTTTTGCAACCAAATTGCTTTTGTGGTAGACGTCCGCTTATCATTAAGACCTGATTCAAGCGTATTTCGTGCTTGTAGGGCTGTGACCATGTGTCGACCATGCATCAGCTGACACACTCTCAGGCAGCAAAAACATGGTTGAAAAACCATCCATACATGCATAAACAAACACATACACTTGTAAACAGCCTAAGAGGGAGAGAGGTTTGAGGGTGAAGCAGTTTTATAGTCATTGCACAAATACAGGTGCAGTTTTAGGATGCATCTACGCAATACTGTATGTGAATTTACACATGCTTTTTCTCATCGATAAAATGATTTAAACCAAACACTGTCAGTGTGAAATGACAGGACTTTGACTGAGGCTCAAATAATAAATAAAAGATGAAAAGGGATTCAACCAAATTAACCACAGGAGATGCTACTTGTGGTCCTGTGGTCCTGTGCGTGTGTGTGTGTGTGTGTGTGAGAGAGAGAGAGAGAGAGAGAGACTGTGTCTATGTCAGTTGTTGTTTTTGTTTTGTTTTTTTTTCATTTTTCCTCTCATACGTTAAAACTTGTAGAACTTTTGGCCAAGAAATACTGTATATGATTATTTGATTTGAAATTAAATTGCAGCAGTGCAGCTTTATGCAAGTAAACAAAAATTAAATGGAATAATTAAATGATAAAACAAGTCATTGCTATTTTCTTGATAAGCTACACTACTTTTTCATATTTTCCATATTCACAACTCAGTCTGCCTTATGTTTAAAGCCCCTTATATCTCCTTGTTCATTGTTTAATATCTCAGTGGTATTGCCTGGCCATTTGCTCTGTATTCTAAAACCTCTTTAAAGATTCTTTTTCCACCGAGACATGTGCAATACTGTTCATTATCCAAACAATCAACTGGTGTATCTGGGGCCCAGAATGCTCTAGGGAGGCAATGACACATGGTTATATAATTTCATGAGCGTGATTAAGACTGCTTGAACTCTAAGCACAAGAGTAGGATATTCTCATAGCAGCAGCACAGCCCCCAAAAAGCCTGATGTGGTGGGAAAGCCCAAAGGGGAACATAAATTGACTCCAGACATAAAATCAGAAAGAACGTCGATTTATTTGGCCATATAGTGCCCAACATTTTGAATGACTGTGGGGCCACAGAGTTCCATCAATAGCGTCTGAAGCATCATGATTGGACATCCAACTCCTCAGTACTTGTTTTAGGATGGGAATATGAAGCTGTCCCATTATTGAGACTTTAACAGCATACATCTTGGCATGACATGAAACTGAGCTGGCAGAAGGACGAAAGTGTCCTGATGTGAAATGTTGCTGTTAGCTAAGTTTTATAGACAGAGCAGCTTTGGTTTAAAAGAGGGGACTTGGCTCTGCGCACTAATTGCCATTCTGTTTTAGTATTAAGCTTCTGCACTGTTCTTTATCTGTTCACATTTTCTCAATCAGCTGCTTTTTATCTTTGAAACTATCGGCTGTCTTTATCTGTTGACCTATTCTTAATGAGGTGTTTTTATCTCTTAACCTACTCAGAGCCTTGAAAGGCATATGAACATATCAGTCTGATACGTATGTCAGCTGAGATCTGATAGGATGACCTAAACCAGGGAATGTTCCCTTTCCTTTTTTTTTTTTTTACATCAGTTATCCAGGATCTTGCTCAAAACCATACTTAGATGGGAATTTACAGGAGATTATAATACAAAACCCTGGAAAGAAGAGCCCATTCAACAACCTGATTATATGATCTGCACTTCAATACATATTACACCAGCAAAATATGACAAATTCCATGCCAACAAACTCAGTAAATAAATTCAGGGTTTCAGCTTTTTACACGTTTGACTCACCAGAGGTGATCTGCTTAAAACCTTTACCTTAGCTAACAAGTTCTATTCAAAACATTTTTCTTTCTTCAGCACTGAATATATAGTAATAGTAGCATCTTGGCTCAGTTTAGTCCCACCCTTGAGAATTCTGATTGGTCAAAGCCCCCTCCATTAGAAAGTATTTTTTTCTTTGGTTTGTCCCCTAAAATGTCTGACCTTGACTATAATGACTTCTATCTATCTTCTATCTGTACTATCTGTACATAGTTCACATTCCTCTACTGATTTAAGCAATGTCTGTGCACGTCCCAAAAATATTCAAAAGTACGCTGGGCAAGCTAGAATAGGTACATTGTCTAATAGGCCTATGGAAAATGGCACTCGATGGGAAAACAGACTTTGATACAACACCGGCAAAGAAACCTGAAACCCCCAGCACAGAGCGGACATGTCAGTACAAAGAGCAGAGTTAGCATTAGCATAGTGAATGTTTTAACAGCAATCATGATAGAGTGCAGAGCTTGGCAATTTGGCTTAAAAGGTAATATTGCAATATTTTTAGGCTATTACATGATCCATGATATACTATATCTCGATATTTTGAAATCTCCTCTGAAGTACTGTAAACCTTTAAAACACAAGATTATCAAATGAAGAAGGTTTCAGTTAAGTTAAATAAAATACTGTTATAGTAAAGTAAAATAAAGAACTCCTATAATAAAGTTAAATAAAGTATTGTTTATAATTAAAGAAATCCAAGCTGAGCCACTGGTGCCTTTATTTTGAAGCACCCAGCTCATTTTGGGCTAGAATAGTTTTTGCTCTGAATTCTTCTGTCAACAGTTGTTGTTGGCAGTCAGTAGAAAGTTAAACTGCTGAGACAGCGCTTTTAAATGTGAAAGCTAGAAACAAACAGCTCTCCACTGCAAATATTAATGTTTGACACTGGTGCTCCATGGTCGCAAAATGCAACTAAATAGTAGTGGTCTAGAGCCCTTTAGATACAAAAACACACGCCTTGCTTCGCCATCTGAATAAAATGGCATGAAAAATGGTATTCAGTGCTTGTGATATAGTCAATTTATACATCCCACGTGGAATAAGCCACAATACATTGAGTATTATCGATATATCACATAGCCCTAGCAAGGGGTGGAGTTTTCAAATGTAAACTGGACCAACTGTAGCAAATTTTATTGTATGTTTTAAGACTATTGACACTGTGTCATCCACTGCCAGTTGTGAGCTAACATACAACATAAATTAAAACAAACAAACAAACAAACAAAGGCTTACTACACATAGGGCTGGGCGATATGACCAAAATCTCATATCCCGATATAGGTCATTTCATATCCTGATGACGATACCTATCCCAAAATAGCACATTTTGTATGAGAGAATCTCTCTGATGTTTTCTATAACACTAATGTAAGCCATCTTGATGAGCACTGCTCTTCAACCTAGCACTTGTTTTTGTGTAGCCAGATCTATCTTAACACATTGTTTTAGGGCAGTGGTGATGGGCAGGACTCAAGATCAGATTCCGAATTTCTTTAGTGACATAGAAAGAGTAGATCTGCTGTCAGCCCCTTCCTTTTTTTTAGCTTTTTATATGGAAAACCATGTTAAACCAACTATAATGATAGCAGAGTATTTTTTACATATTCCGATATGGGTATATACAGTAGTAGTATAGTAGTAACATAGTATATAGTATATTAGTCAAACAATTTGACCCACAATTCTCTCTCTCTCAATTTATTTTGCCTCGTATAGCTTAAAAAAAACATTTCACAAATATAGTCAGTACCTTAAGTGAGCAAGGTACTAAGCAAAACAAATGATCAGGTATTTTGATACCTGATTTTGTCCATGCTGCCATGTTGCTGATGATGCTGAGTCTATGGATGATTAGTGTGTAGTCTGAAGGAAGCAAATAGATTTTGTGAAGCTTGTCACAAGGAAGGTAATTTCACTGGGGCGTTATGGCAAACTCCAGGATAATCAGACTGATGATAGCAGATAATTAGTGTCCATGTTCCCACAACTAATTAGTTAATCATATCTTAGTCCATGTGGTCTCTGATTTAAAGTTCTATCATATTCTGTATAACTAATTCTGAAATGTTTTTGCAACTAGTAACACAATCACTGAGCATGTCTGTTTGGAAGTTGATGTCATTGTAAAGGAAGCCTGCATGTAATTTCTCTGCTTTTTGCCCATGGCGGCACATAAGTCCATTGCTGACCACCTGCTTTGGTCATGCTGAGTTTCCAGTGTGCCAATTCCAGGAAAACATCCATAGCTATTTATGTAATTTTGAGATTTGGCAAAATTGAGTGAGGGTGCTTGGTGAGTTTGGAGAATGCGTGCTGCTGTAACATTTGGTGACCAGATACTGCTGCCTCTATGGGGCATTACCAGAAGAAAATATGATCTGAACCAGTATAAGCCGCTCAGCCCAACGGGGGGAAGAAGTCAGGTGTTTGGGGTGGCTGGTCAGTCGCTGCAGGGGATCACTAGATCAAAGCAAGCAGTCTGACTGGTTGATTGAGCAGATGGGGAGAAAAATTCAAGTACCATGCTAGTGTCCTGAAGCAAGCATTGCTTCGTCTCACCAGGAGGTGAGGCTCTGCAACATTTACTTTCTTGTTGCTGGGCTCCTGCATGGTAAGTGCTGCAGGTGGTCTTTGCTCCCTAGGGGTCATGTGGGAGCACACTCAGATAGAATCTCAGAATGCAGGTTTATTATAAATGTTTTTTTTTTTTTGTTGGAAGATTGTTATATATTGATTATCACTTGATTTGATCAAAAGACCAAAGAAATTAACTGCAAAGACTGTAGGCTATTTATCCATTGTCACAGACTATAAATATTTTCCTAGATAATCGTTTTGTATGTAATATGTCAAAAAATAGTGAGATGTGTTAACTATGACTATATTGCTTGACCAACCCAAAACCCATCGACAAAGAAGAGGAGTAAATCATTATATCTGAGAAGCTTAAACTCGCCAGTGTTTGGATGAATCGGAACCAACCACATTATCTGCCACAGTCACACAGTAACACAAACAAAATAGCGGTAGACTAGTAGCGCCAGTGTTGAATGATGTTAAATTACTATTTTTCTTAATGGTGTCTGGCTTTCAAGAGAGCGATATAATGGTTTCAGTTCCTCATTGGAACTCACTGCCTGAGGGTGAGCAGTGACAGTTTTCTAAATATAGCATACACTTTAACCAATATGTTTTTCTGCCTGCTTTTTCAAACTGGGGGCGTACGAACTGACTTCTACTGTTTGTGATACAATAACTGTGATAAGTACCTCATATGACATCACTTCAAAAAATCTGAACTATCCCTTTAATCAGAAAAAAAGAGAGAGAAGACTTGTTGCTCTGTATCATCAAACCTAAATCAAAACCTTGTGTCTGGTGCTCATGGAGAACAGGAGTCAATAGGATAAACAGGAAGGCAATCCAGGCACTCCATAAATATAGAAAATGAGAAAGGAATTATTAAAAAGTCTTTATTGTAGTGGCTAAATGATTAAAGAACCAACATGTTTGACAACTGCAGGTCTTTCAGGGCTTTGTACTGTACACACATATATATATATATATATATATATATATATATTTATATATCACACACATCTTAACACATATGCAGTGAGAAAAATGGTGAAGCCTTCAGAGACAAATCACAGGAAACACAAAGTCTATATCCCCATTTCAACCAGGATACTTAAAAGCATCCAGTCAATGGATCTAAAAAGCTTTCCTCTGATTGAGTTTCTGTATTCCACAACATAAAATTAAAAGTAGCTTGTAAAGCAGATTAGCTTGTTTGTTTGCTCTTTATCTGGACTCCACTTGCTTGTCAGGGTGATTTACTGAATGTTGAGTCTTGTTCTCAACTTTAAATTTCCAAAATGAGATATTCAATATAGATAAACCTGACTCATTAAAACATCAGCAATTTATTACACTGCAATAGTAGGGAATAGATGAACAGAGAAGAGCACTCCACCACTGTGCTCTTTGTGTAAGTACAGTTCTCTATATCAGCGATTCATTCTCAAGGTTTCCCCACCTCACTATGGTTTCACTCATAGGTTTATAATGTTCATTTTGTGCCATTTGTTACTTTTATCTTAAAAATTATAAGGTTTTCCTGGAATGAACGCAATGTTTGTCAAGATTTGTCCTTGAGTATGCAGATGATTCTGTTATTGTAAGCCCTCTTCATGGATCAGAACACCACTGTGGCCCAGTACTGTATTAATTTGTTAATTGGTGTGACCAGTTTTTCCTCCACATTAATGTGTCTAAGACCAATGAGATGTTATTGATTTTCAGAGGAGTCCCTGCCTTCGTGCTCCTTGTGTAATCAAGGGGGGAGCAGGTGGCAGCAGTGCAGCAATACAGGTATCTGGGCACTGTCTTAGATGACAAGTTGAATTTTGATGTGAACACTGACAGTACCTGTGAGAAGGCAAACCAACGCCTATTCTTTTTAATGAAACCAAGGAGTTTTGATGAAGGTAGGACTATCATGAAAATGTTCTTTCCTGCTTTATATTGCTTTCTTTTATTGCTTTTTTGCCTGTTGGCTTGATATTCTTAACCTTAAAATCAAAAAACAAGAAAAAGTGGTGGAGTTGTGCAAGATGACTGGTGTTACTTTTAATAACCTACAGCATCTGTGTGAAGAGAGGTTCACCTCTAAAGCTCAGTCAATTGTCTCAGACTTTCAACATCCCTCCATGTTGAGTTTCAGATGCTTCCATCAGGAAGGTTTTGCCACCCTAAGTGCAGCACAAAGCGTTACAGATCATCCTTTGTCCCTTCTGCTATTGCTTATCTTAACCACCAGACCCCTTAATGTTGATGATTTACCCCTGACAGTGTGTGATACTGGATACTGTGTGTTATGTATTGTGCTGTCTGTTTTGTTGTACTCATGATGACTGTCTGTATCTCAAATTGTCCCCCTGGGATATTTAAGCTTACCTTACCTTACCTTACCTCACCTGACCTTATCTTACCCTACCTTATCTAACCTCACCTCAACTTACCTCACCTTACCATACTGTATCTTAAATAGTGCATAGCCAGATCATACCCTGTAGCTAAATGATATGATATTAGCATCCCGTCACAGCAATCAACATTTAAAAAAGGCAATAAAATGCATTACTCTGACTGAAACACATTAAGTATGTCACTATAAAGCCTGATAACATCTTATTTAGATGGACCGATCAGGTCACTCAGTGTTTTCTTCCTCTCTGTGTAAATATGCTTCCTGAAGTGCATCAACCACACTGTACTCCAACCCACACATCAGAGCAAAACACAAAGCAGATACCTGTAGGGCATATTTGCACGGAGGTTGCTGTGTCCACTTCCTACAGGATCTGAAAATTTGCTGTCAGAGCACAGAAGAAAAAAAAAAGATAATTTAGGGAACTTTGCTCAGATAAAATTGCAAGATTAAAATGCAAACCTTATGCATGCCCCCGCCCATGTTAGGCTGTCCTCTGTGCACTCCTTCTGCAATGGCGTGTTGGTTTGAGCAGCCTCCACCCCCAGCCTGGGGACAAAAGGGACATTCTCACAGGCTCCATCCCCCCTGGATAGCACTGTCACCTGTCATTTGAGACAAAAGCTCCAGAACACCTTTATTTGCTCAGCAAGAAATGTAGCCTGTGTGCGTGTGTGTGTGTGTGTGCACCTCTCTCGGGTCTGTAATGTTCCCAGGAGTCTGGCCGGTGCATCAACATTAAGTATTAAGAGCCCTGCTGGGCAAAATAACAGTAGAGGTGGAAGAGAGTGGGGGAGTGGGGGTGTGGGGAACCCAAAGGCAGAGAAAGGGCAGCAGGCTGTGGCCTTCCTTCCCTCTCTTGCTTTCCCCTCATGGTGTTTTTAGGACTTTTACAGTGCAGGCTTAACTTTCTAAAAGTGTCCTGCTATACACCGTCCACCAGGGACCCAAATCAGCACTTGCCAAATGTCGACAAAATTTGTCTTTGGCAGATAAATCAATAGTGTCACCTGCCACGCTAGCTGCTAACTTTTCCCACTGTTTTTCAAACTTTTTTTTTTCATTTGAATGCCTCAGTGTACCTCAGAGTTTTTGGCCTTGGGGCTCCTGGTCTTGTTCTTAAACTTTTTTCCCTTCTGACCACTGCTACAGCCTGTGATTGTGAGCCAATCAAAGCAAAGCAAAACTATGGCTCTGTATCAAAAAGGCTCTTGATTGGCTGCCTGTTCTGCCGGCTGCCAGCAAAGTGATATTGTCATGTGTTTCTGCACTGCCTGGGTGGTTAACTGGCTTAACATTACTTGATAATTAATATCAAAATGTGAACATCTTTTACCTTGAATAGATGTGTGTGTAGTTTGTGTGAGTGTGTTTGTGCCTCAGAATACCCTGATGTGAATTCTGTTTTATGTCATAATGGATTGTGGAGAGATGATTGAAAAGGGAAACAATTAAAACTTAATTTGCTCCTGTGTCTTTATAAAATGTTTCAGCCAGTGTGACAATGATTCTTAGCCAAGTTATTTTTAGTAACGAGCCCTTGAAAGGTGAGCCAAAAAGCCACCCACTGCCCACCAATACCATTGCACTTTATAGCCCCCCACCCACCTACAAAATCTCCCCCCATCTCCTATTTGGCATTGCCATATGCTGACTCATCTGGTATTACATCTGTCCCCATATTACAAAACAGGACCTCTACGGCTCTGGTTTACAATGTCCTTTTAACGTGCAGACAGGTTTCCTCTGGTGTAGGATGGTGTGGGGACGATGCATCGCTACCAGAGGGCAAAGATACTGTACATCAGAGCTGCTGCACGTCACAGCCGCATTGATGGAAACTCTAACAGCGCTAATAGGCTGTCATCGAGCGGCCAATTTCTCCCCAATTTTTCTGTCTTTTGATCGTTCGTCCCTCACTTTGTCTCCATCACTTCCGTGTCCCTTCGTCCCCTCCTCCTCTCCTCCTCAGCCATCACTCGTTCTAACCAAAAGCACATTGGTTACATCTGTCTGCATTCATTTGCAATAGCTCAGCTTAAATTTGGTCTAAGTGCCTGTGTAATGCACCATTTGCAACCTCGCCTGTTAGGACTGACTCAGAGATCTACAGTCCTGCATATATTTTTTTTCGCTCTTTTGACAGAAATATAGTGAGGCATCAGATATTTACAGTAAATCTGTTGAAATGGAATGCATCATTAGGAGTGACACTTTTCTTATTCAAGTGCAGCGACACCAAGTATTTTCACATTTGTCCATAAATGGATATTTATGTGGCATGTCTCCCCTGCCAGTCTCTCTTTTCCTCCTTTTTTTTTAAAAAGTATTTTCCTATGATACTTGATAAAAAAAAAAAGATTTTACAACACTTATGTAAGCTTTTTGAGGCAGAAACATATGAAAAGATTCACCAGCAATTGCATTTTATTGTAGCTTTACATGACTGCAACCTTCTGGCGGCCTTCTGTCCTTCTTTTCCCTTTGCCAAATCTTCACAAACAACAGTACAATTTAATCTTTGTGAAAAGTTGGCTTCTTGAGACACCCGAGCACATTCAGCCGCAAAACAGCACAAAGTACATTCATCTCATAAAGAAATAATTACCACAAAGGCAACCCAGTGTGTCCTTGTAAAAAAAATCAATTTTAGACCTTTCTGGCTGTCTTCCATTTGTTTTTTCTATTTTTTATGTTGGGGTCAGTCAACATGACACCTGTTCGTTTTGTCCTCAATTTGAAAAGCAGAATTGTGTTTTGTCAGCCGGTTGTCCTCACCTTGTTGAGAGTTGTGCCGCAGTGTGAGTGGTGTGCTGAATAGTCATAAATGCCTGGCTAAGGGTGCTCCCTGAAGGCACCGCACCAAATCAATGTCAACATATCCACTGGGGGGTTTCAGCCACCACCGAAGCACTCGTTTAACACAATACACAGTTATTTGCTCAGCTGGGACTCTCTCAAACACATATTACATTTTCCTGCTGCTTTTCAGAAATGCCACGGCCCTGATGCATTGCGAGACATGATGTCGTTATTTCCTTTCTCAGGCCAGAATGGATGATCATTGCATTTTCCCAGCATGCCATCGGAGGAGCTTGTTTGACTGTCGGCTGTGTTGTTAGACATACCTCTCCTGAGGTCCCGGTGATATTGCTCTTACATTCTGTGTCGCACACATTGACAAATGCACACTCAAGCAAGGAGTGGTTTTACTTTGAAAGTAACTTCTAAGCATGTGAAGGCATACATACATTTAGCAATTAGCATGTTAAGTGTCTGTGGGAAAAAGTGTTAATGTTTTCTTTTCTCTTTTTTTTTTCAGAAAAAAAAATGACATCACAATACACATTATCAATAATTCATGCACCTTTTTGATCTAGCTTAGTGTCGCTCAAAGTAATTATGTGAATATTCTACCAAACTGCAAACTGCTTAGGGATTTAGGTGAGCAGAGCTCACAAGGTGTCTTTGCACTTGTAGAAAAGTGCTTAAAGTGTGTTGTGGCAGGTATTATGAAAAGCCTAAACTCATCCATCCAAACTCATCACACACAAGACAAAACATGGGAGAGGAATGGGGACATGTTTAAGGTGATGGCTATATGTTACCATATTTAACTTGGAGCATTATCAGAGTTTTAACCCTCCAAAAAAGAAAAAAAAACTATGTTTTTTCCCATATGAAACAACTTCTCTAAGACTAAAGCCTTGCCATTAGAGACTTCCATCACCCTGTGAAACATTAAGAAATTGCCTTCAGAGAGGGAACCATACTCAGAATTCAACATCTATAAATCATAAAATACACCAAGGACATCTGTCTACAATTGGATCATTTCTCTGCACTTACAGTGATGGCTGCATTATTGTATTAATTAGTGCCTTAATATTTGATTTAACTTTAAAAATAAATAAATAAATAAAATAAGTTAGTTCTGAATTATGTAAAATGTATGCTCTTTTGTCTAGCGAAATCAACTCAGCACTCTCCTATTGCCGAGTCTGCTGCCTGGCCGGTTGAGGTTTCCATATGTAAACAGGGTTAACATCAAGAAAAAGGTGGAGAGAATACAACAGCACCAATTTCAATACCAACCACATGGAAAAGAAAGACCACCCCTGCATCCATCCTTGCGTCCATCCTCGCCTCTATTTTTCCATGGTAGCATGGAGGAATGAAATACCGGCTGCAGTCCCAGCTACATGGATCTTCTCTGCCAGGCATCCTGCTAGCCGTAGTACAGGCATTGGATAATAAACTGGATGACCCTGTGTCCACATCAGTTTCTGGCAGAAGATTGGGAACTGTAATGTGTTTTGTTTCACCAAAACCTGGCTAAATCCTGCAATACCGGACAGCGCCATTTTACCACAACTCTTTTTCTATATACCGATCCAACAGAACAGACGACTCTGGCAAGAAACAGACGGAGGTGTGTGCTTTATGTCGAATAATGGTTGGTGTGAGAGTGGGAATATTAAAATGTTATATCCCTGCTGCTCACCTGGGCCCTGTTGTTCAGAAGTAATCTGATCGGATTTTAGCTATCAGATAGGATGAAGTCCTGAAAACGGGTTGTTTAAAAGAAAAAAGGGGATTCCGAAATCTGATTAGATAATTTAATCCAGTCTTGATTTTGATCTGGATCATACCTTCAGTTTGTGTTGTTCAAAACGGTTTGGTAGGTCTGGGAATATATTTGATCCAAAAATTCAGGATTATCCAGCTTCAGGGTGGATTTAAAGAACAAAGTGTAATAAAAACCTTTTAATTGGTCAAATTTATATACATTTATCATTTACATATGTATATATAAATATATATATATATTTAATATTAACAGTTACTGTGATAAAGTGATGAAGTAGATATTAAGCAAGCTAACTATTTAGCGTTTCAGTACAGTACAAAAAAAAAATCCCCAAATAGCTGTCAAAATCAAACCTAAAATTATTTGAAGTAATTATCTCAAAGATCTCCATTTCATTTTGTTTGCCAGCACTTATGGCAGTAAGTGGTAATTGCAGAGTGTTTGCTGGCAGGCTGCCTTCATTTTTGATGTGTACTCCCATTAGAGCACTGTCTATCTGGATCTGGGAACCTTAAAAAATCTGTATCTGGATCAGGGTGATGAAATACAATGTTGCTTTGAAAAACCGACACAAAAGTAAATAAAATGGATTAACTGATCCTGGACAGTGAAACATGGGATTTTGATTCAGATTAAAGATTTTGATCAACTGGACCCTGATCTAGAGTTACTGACCTTTATATGCAGGACACATTTTTTACAAAGAGGGTTTACATCCTACATTATCACAGCATGCTACGTCCCACCACAAACAAATACAGAGGCCGTCCTATTGGATGTCTGTAAAGACCAGAACTGCTCACATACCACTAATCCTGATGCTGTGCTCATTGCTCATTATGAAGATCCACCAATGCAGAGCTAAACCTGCGCACACTAAACCATAATTGATCCTTTGAAGGTTCACAGACAGTACACTCTCATGATGACTGCACGTTAACTCTAACATCCACATTATAAAAGTAAAGACTAATCTCAATGAGATAATATTTGTATTTTATGACCCGCCCCTATCCTCCTGTGTGTTCGTCTTTCCAACTTTGCTGTCTTACATCTGTGAAATTAGGAGTTGAGACAGTGGCTGCAGTAAAGATTACACTGCAGCCCCCAGGAATGAATGTGCATTATTAATACACAAACACATTAACAGAGGATTATTAGTTGTGCATTGTGCTGTCAACCGGCTGCAGCAGTGATTGGCAGATTAGTGCCCATTTGCCTTTGTAGGGATTACAATATTAGCTGGTCTTCCAGGCAATAAATGCTGCGCTTTGCAGACACGCAGATATGCTATGGTATGTTTACATGTGGATTTTCATGCTTGCATGCGTATGAATTCCAGTTTGAACTTTTGTAATCCATCTGAATTTGCTCACTCTGTGTGTAGGGACATTCTCACCATGTCTGCTCTTGTGTAGGTTCCACATGTTGCTTACTGGTCTTTTCAGCTATTTTTCCCAAGACAATGCTCATTCTCTTTCTGACTTGTAGATAGGCGCCATGAATGTGAAGCAACATGGGGCATCAGGGCACACAGTCTTACCAGCAGTCTCCTCTGTGTAGACAGTTTTTACTCCTACAGAGGTGAACCCTCATCTCATACATCCCTAGGGTTTTACCAGCTCTTACTTCTGCAGCAGTCAAAATAAATACACCAGATCTAATGCAATCTGATAGCAGTTTCATCCTGGATTCATATCTATCCATAGGTGCACGTATCTGTGATGTCTCTACTTCAGCAAATATCACAGGATCGCTGATAGAATCCCAGCACCCGTCCAGAAAAAAAAAATCCTTGCTCCTCCACAAAGGGGTGAAGCAGAGGATCAGATGCAGTCTGCCTGTGTGTCGTTCTAGTCAGCATGCCTTGTTATCACTCTCAGTTTGGGTTGCCTGCCTCTCTGTCACCACATAACAGGAAACAGCATCCTGCGACAGCCTGCTTCGCAAGCTGAGAGGCACGCTCAGCGCCCATCCGTCCCCAGCATGCAACAGTGTCAACAGCGGTTCTGTTCACGGGCCATTTTTCATGGCTCCTCAAGTCTTTAACCTTCTCTTCCCTTCCCTCTCTGTGAGGGCACTGACATCCACTTTATGAAAGCAGCATAAACTCTCACTCGCGGACCTTGTGCATCTTTTTCATGTGCCCTTCCTGTTTTCCTTCTCCTTCACCACTCTTGTTCTGCTACTGTACGGTGGTGCAGTATTTTCAGAAATGGATCGGAGGGGGAGAGGATGGGGCTGTGGGGGGTTGACGTAGTGGAAGGTGAAGGGAGGGGCAGGTTGCCGGAAGGCTCTGCTCTGTGGCTGGCCTTGTCAAATTGATTGATGAGAAAGGCAAGCTTGTGTTCTTGGCAGGCTGGGGATTCATCCTCCTGGCTGCGCTGATACACTTATCTAGGTTTAAAGTGGCGGCGGCGGTGGTGGCGGGAGAGGTTGCCATCACACTGCAAGGGTGTTAAGAAGGAGATTAGGCTGCTGCACATCATGCCAAATGAGATCGGGTGTCGGCTGATGTACATACCACAATGTCATGCGAACGCACACATGCGTTCCCCGTTACTATTGAACACACACCCGATCGAATGGCATGGCTGAGTGATGCCGAGCCTGGAGGAGAGATGAGGGAGCTCATGTTGGAGGTCCATGTTTTCTGTTTTTCTGACACTGGAGTTTAAAAGGAACACAGCATTGCTGGCTAAATGAAAGACAACAAAAATGGGGGAAAAAATGAACAGCATAGAAAGGCTTCCATGCTGACAAATGATGTTCCACCTCAGAGGCTTTATAGTACTCCAGCTCCCCTTCAGGTTGATTTCTTTGCTCGTTTTTGCGGAATGACCCCGAGGTCTCTCAGTATCATAGAGTGAATCACAAAACATTGGAAACCTTTCCCTCTCTTGTGTGTGCTGTTGACAAATGCAGCGTGAGATCTGTGCATTGGAAATTCAATGCAGCTGAATTTGTGGTTTCAGACAGTGCTGGAAATAAACCAAGCTTATTCAGTTCACCCAAAGTGTAACACCTCAATGTCAAGACCGAAGAATGAGAACAAAATATACCTTTTTAGTGACAGATATCATTTCTTATAAGGAAATAAGATTCATCATCTTTTCTGGTTATTTTTGTGGTTTACAGTGAGTATTTGTGTCTCGGTTATTTCCGTATTCCACAGTGGCTGGCCTTAAAAAAAAAAAGCTTTGTATCACGCTAAGAAAGCTTTGATATCCTGCCTGCAAACAATGGAAATTTGGAAGTCCTTAGTATACATGATCAAAGGGAATCTGCTTAGTGTAATGATGACAACACACTCGCAAGCACACAAATATGTACTTAGACACACATACAGGCAGATAAGCGCACACAAACACACCAGAAGTCAGTTTCAGGCCATCAAAAGTTCAGAAAGTTTTACTGAAATAACACCTTTGTTTATGGAACGCTCATATATGAAATAATAATATGTTGGAAGCTGAAAGCAGTGAATATCAGGTGTAGCCTGTTTTTGGTGTCTAAAAAGTAAATTTTGTAGCATTTGGAAATGAAAACCTTCAACTTTCATCTCTGCATCGACAGCTGCTTCCTTCCCAGAACAGCGCTGGAGGGAGAGTAAAATGTTCTTTCAATTCTTTCACCATGAAAGAAAGTTCAAATTGCACTGCCATGCTATAGCACTGAGGGGGAAGGGATTTGTCTTATAGATGTGACATTATCTTAATCCACTGTCCAGATCCCAGCGAGGAGAAAAAGATGTCAGTTATATTTTCATTCTTGCCATATTCTTATGCCTTCCCACAACATGCAGGGCTATTAAAGTACTGTCTGAGATGGTTCAAGGAAAAGCCGCCACAGCTGACTTCAGTAAGCAGCACAAGTTGCATCATGCCAGAACAGACAAGCCAAAACTTCCATGAACAAAACTTCTCTTTCCGAAACAATGTTTCTCTTTTGCTAGAGATTTGAAGTCCTGGTTTTCACAGATGTTTTTATAAAAGTACAGAAATCACAACAGATGTTGAAATGTGTCTGGAATTAGTTTGAGTTTTTGGCTAAAAGGCAAAACCAGAAACCATCAAGCACTAAGTGGACTCTGCATCAATGCTTCCTTCGCCTCGGTCCACACCCCTGAGCCCTCGGTGCAAAGCAACGAGGTCAATCTTCCCACCAGTGATAAATGAATGGATGAGATCTTTATTGCTTCCCATTACATGCGACCCCAAGAGAGCAGCAAATAAATGCATACAGCAATTTCTTTTTCAGCCTTTATTTATCCAGGGAATGCTGAGTAGAGATTTTAGACTACACTAGGCTCGTTTTCGACATCACCCTGCTTCACACTTCTACACGGGGCTGTAGCCAGGAATTACAGACCCTGTGCAAAGGAGGTGACTCTAGACCCACTATCACCAGCTCCCCTTTCTACCACCAATACACCAGCTATGGATAAACATCAGTATCAATGCAGTCACGCCTTAACCGTTTAAGAATGAACTCCTGTGGGCGGCTGTGGGAGATCATTGTTAAATAGAAATAAAATAAAAACCACCATAGCTAGAGCACTTATTTTAGCAGCAGAAAGCTAATGTTTCTGTTTTCTGTGTCATCATGTTATACACTTGTAACATAGCATAGTAGCATAGCACAACGTTGTGTAAGGTGCAAAACTGTCAAAAAACATGCAGTGGAGCCAGAGGAAAGAATGAATGCCTCTTCTCTCTGCTCATAAAAATGAGCATATCTCAAAAACTAAATCATTTACTTAATTCAAATAACTCATGGAGCGTTAAGAAATATTTTGTTTTTGTTTCTACATTTCAAAATTGTTTATCTTATTTTGTGTTTTTTGTTTTTATTAGTTTGTGAAATCTGCTAAAAAATCTTTTTTTTTAAAATGACACCTTATTAATACTTTAATACTTGTTTTTTTGATTTACATAACCCTTTAGCTTAGGTTGTACAGATTTTAGGGATATGAAGCATTTGAAGATTCTCCAAGGAATTACATCATAATAAGTAAAATTACCAATGTGGACACTGGTGGGCCATTTCTGTTAAAGGGTTAAATCCAGATGTTATACAGCAATTCCTTGTTCACTGTTTCATTTAGTTTGGACATAAATAAATAAAATTAGTACATTTTATTACTAATTATTCTACTTCTCAAATATCACAACAGCTGTTGTGTTGTGTTGCCTTCTTCTTTTTCTTTTCTTTAAGTATTGTTTGCCCGTTTGTAGAATTCAACCAAACCCATACAAAAGCTGGAGCAATGTGAAGTGAGCAGCATGAATTTTTTATAAATGTACATTCGAAGACAGTTGTTTAGAGGGATGGATAGTCATTACAATGTGTACCCCCAGTTAAACTCACATACCGCTGGGAGTTGCCCAGTATAAGACAGGTCTCAACACTAAACAACTCATATTATTTGCCTTATAACATTGACAGTACATGAATAAATTAAGCTTTACATTATGATGTAACTTTCGCCTATCACAACAGTCAGGACAATGTAGGTGGGAAAAAATGAGTCAGTGCCTTTAAGCATTTAACCCTCAAATTCTCTCGTGAAGCTGAGCAGTGGCTAACAGTCAAACAATGTGGATCTGGCAGGCAGCTCCCAGTGGTCAGGATGAAGGCCCCAAACCTGTTTATTTGTGCATTCTAAAGGTGGAGATTGATAGGTATCATATAAGCAAAGGTACTGTATACCCATGAATAGTGCTCTAAATAGCGCATCTTCTACACTGACAACATTTGGTCGAGAGATAACATAAATAATGAAAGTATTTTTTTTCTTTCTAGGCAGCCTCCAGTGAACAAATAGAAGAGTGTGTTTTTGTGCACAAACCAAAGTAACAAAATAAAAATTATAGCTGCTGCGCAGCGATGGGTCAGGTCCGGGAATTTTTAGGCAATTCTGAGCAACAAGCAGAAGAATTGGAAGACATTTAGGAATTTAGCAACACAATCTGCCTTTTGCATCAGCTGAGGCTTGAACTCACAACCTCTGAGACTAAGAATCAATTTCTATCTCACTGATCTAATTAGTCAGTGACAATTCATGTGTAGCTTCATAAATTGACTAGGCCAGACGTGCAGGTTTGGCAGCCGTCCATGCATGGAAAAGCAGATTTCAAACCAAAAAAATCAAAAAAATACACATATTGCATTTAGACAGCATGGAGATGTTGGTGATTTGTTTGTAACCACGATTGATTTGCTCCATAAGTGAAAAACTGATGTTTAAAATTGCCATTTTTACATTGACTCCAATTGTTCACATTAGAGCAAAATTCAACATGAACATTAAAGATTTATTTAGCAAGAATTTGCATGTATATGTTTACAGTACCGTTTACAGTCAAACATTTTGATGCACTGTAGGCTCAATTTTTGATAAATCAAAAATCTGAGAAACATAGTTTGTGGACAGTCTGAAGATGCTCTGTAGCAAGTTTGGTGTCAATTGAGCAAAAATTATGGGAGGAGATAGGTTTAAGAATTTTTACAGTTTTTGAAAAAAACAGAGTGATGAACTTCATAATTTTTAACAGGTTTAAATGTTCAAAAGTTTCTTATTGGGGCTACAGTTTGATGAAAGTTGTGAAGTTGTAGCACGTATGGTTGATTTGTTATGAATTTTCAAAGTTTTGAAATTAGAGGCTTGCTGTAGCGCCACCATCAGTCGACTATTCTGATCTGGCATGAGACTGGATCTTTGTGCAAAGTTTGGTGAGTTTTCACCCATGGGAAGTATGATTTCCTCGGAAGAAGAAAGAAGAAGAATACCTAGGATTACAATAGTGTCCTGACAGCTTAGCTGCCCGGACCCTAATAACCAGCATTTTCAAGAGAGTAGATCAGGACTGGCAAAAGAAGATGTCTGTACAATTACTTTTCACCAAGTGGCTAATGGCTAAGTGGCTGTAATTTTGCAAAATGCAACTAAGTACAGTTACTATGTGTTGCACTGAAAAGTCCAATCTGTAGGCTTTAGTGGACTCTAGTCGTGCAACCAATTGAAACTTATCCTGTGTAATAAGCACATAGGAGAACTACAGTGGTTGATGCAAAAACACAAATGGCCCTATTTAGAGCCTGTGTTTGGTTTGTCTGTTCTGGGCTATTGTAGAAACACGGCAGTGCAACATGGCAGACTCTGTGGACGAGAACTTAATTTACATACTTTTTAATGTCCAGTGTTTCCCACAGAATTACAATCTTTTAATGGTGGCAGCTGAGGGATGAGGGATTGGCTTAGCAAACTTTTTTGTGTGTGTCTATGTCCTTTGTATCATTCTATGTCCCTTTCCTGGACTGGAGCCGTTTTGTGGGTCTGTGAATGTGGAGCTGCTGCAGAGGCGAGTGAAGGCAAATTTTTAGAACTGATGCAATAGGCAGTTGAGTTTCACTGTCACTGCGCCTGATGTTCTGCTGCTCCGACTGTGCCCAGAGTATGGTCTTCACTCTGAAAGTGTGGTGCAATGAATAACTAAACGGTGTATATATGTTACAGCAGTGCACCTAATGAATAATCCACCTCCAAAAAAAGAAAATGAATTTGTTAAGCCAGATGCTGATACCGTGGCAGGCTGCAACAAGTAAATGAATGAGTGGTAAACCCTGATGTTCACTGTAATGGTTAGAATTAAACATGGTAACCACCAATCTGTTCAGTAATTTAGGAACAGAAATGCTTCACATTGTTTCCTCCTTCAGTCAGCTAACAATAATGGATGACATCATCACTGCCATCAATCTTCCATTTGTGCCTCTTGACAGCAGGACATTGGTTGCAGCATTATTTGTTCTACAGCTCAAATATAATGAGTTCAGAACATTTTGGAGAAAAAACACATGTTTCAGAAAGTAACTTTGTGTCACATGAAAAATGAACTGACCTACAGAACTATAATACAGTCTTAGGGTTTGGATAAAAGAGAAATTACATAACTGCTCTCATATCATTCACATATCCCGGGGGTGTTATTACATGCTGTTGCTCATAGTTTTACAAACATCTTCTATTATCTACTGTCTGTTTTATCAGTAATGATCAATGAACCAATTAGAGGCTTGTCATTTTTAAAGACTCCCTTAGATGCAGTAGGACAGTCTGTAGTAGTAGTAGTAACACATTAAAATTCATTAATCATCTTTTAATCAAGATAGATTGACTGGATGCATTGAATTTAGCCTAAAATGTTTCAAAAATCTTAATCTTATAAATAGTAATTTACATTTCTTATACATTTCTCTCTATGTATTGCATAAGCCCTTATTTGCTGGGAGAAATATATATTTATTCTCAGATAGAGCTTTTCCCTGTGAACAAGTGAACGTCCACTCCCTAACAGCTGGTAGAATTAGTCATGATTAGTGGTTAAAATGCCCTGCATACCTGATTATTATTTCACTTCTCATTCATCTTGCTTTGTCTTACTAGAAATGGTTCAGTGAAGTAGCAAACCTGGTCCTAGGCCATGTACTTTATTTTTTTCCAGTAAAACCCAACTTCTGATTCATGACTAGTGTGGTGTATCAAATAATTGCTGATAACTTTAGGCTCATTTGCTGAACATTATAAAACCAAATTTAATGCAAATTCAATCAAGGGAGTCCAAAGTTAGGCAGAGATTTGATTGGAGACTGGTGTTTTACTCATACATATGATTCATCCTGGGCAGAAATTCCCTCGTGGCACGAATAATCTTATTGGTTGAGTTAAATATCAATTGGCAGAGGAGAAGAGAACTACAGGCCAAATATAAATTCCAAGACTGCTGTTTTACGATGAGCTGTGTGCTTGCAGTAGCATGTGATCAATTAAGACTCACAGCTGGTTATATTCCCATCTGCTTTGGATGGCTGAGTGCTATAGACTATAACCCAGTTTGGCTGTAATGTATTTTTCCTGGAATTAATGTCAGAGCTTCCCGTGGGCATTCCCATGTGTTTATGTCGGTCGAGTCAACGTTTGATGTATCTGCAGTTATTCCATCAGGTAAACTACTGACATTTTTATCTGTTCTCCATTTTTGCATTCTATTGATTTGGATTGTGCTTCAACAATAAAGTGTTGCACACAGAATGCAAATAAACAGAGTGAGGGAGATGCAAGTTAGCTGACAAAAAAGCTTGAATAGTAAAAATATAACCGTATGGCTAGTTTAAAAGTCAGTTAAGCTACAAGCGAATCCAGATAACGTGATATAACTCTCTCCACTTGACAGCATGTTTGATGATTCAGCAAAACCTTGGATCATGTCCATTGCCAACATTTCAAATTCTTTTTTTTTTGCTACAATCTGTACACAAAGTGGTTAAGGCTAAAGGATGTAATGGCAAATACACTAACTAGCACAGCAAACACAACACTGGACACCTGATACTATTAATAAGTGCAAACACTTCTCTAGGGTTTTCAGGGCTTGGATGCCTGTGCATATATTACAAGAGAGTGAGCGTTTGACCACCAGGCTGAAGGTAAGGGATGTGGGCCTACCTATTGCCTTGCTGTTCAGGCACTGATCTGACAGTCTTCACTCTGTCAGCTTGCCCTCCGTGGTCTGACACTGCTTAGCACCTGTATTCCGCTGATAGTTAATTTTTAGACATTAAACATGTGGACAATAACTTTAAAGAAAACTTCAAAGGGAAAAGGAGTAAACATCAACATCTTCCTTGTGACTTTCTGAAATACCTTTCATCACCTGCAGTCCCCCACCTGGTCCGAATTGTACCTCTTAATTCCTTAGGCACACCCCCTTTTAAACTAACACAGGTGGTGCTTTTTAAATTTAAGGAAGGATCCTTAAACGGCTGAATTTAAAGGAGGCTACATAATCGAATCCCGCAGAAGTAATGTTCCTATGTCAAGTATCCTTCAAATTCTACAGAGGACTGAGTCCTTCCTCCAGAGAATTTTCAAGGAAGCATGTGTGTATCCTTGGCGGGCATGAAGTACCCACAATTCTTTGCGCACAGTTTGCCGGAATTAAAGGCAGCCGTCTTCCGTGATGCACATACGGGCACTTGCTAGCCTGTTCCAATGTGTGTTCAGGGAATGCTAGGAAGGAGTCTTTCCCAGCCTCTGTAGGACCGGACTTATTAGGACCTGTCCAACCAAGGAAGCATCATTGGGAACTGCCCATTGGTCCAACAGCCCATTGGTCCGACATCACATTGTTCCGACCATATTAAACCCATTGTTCCGAAGTCCTGTTCCAAAATCATCATGGTACCCAGTGGTTAAGGTCTGGTTAGGTTTAGGCACAAAAACCACTTGGTTAGGGTCAGGAAAAGATCATGGTGTGGGTTAAAATGAAAAAGAAAGTTACAAACACATAAGCCGTGAGCCTGCTTCGCATCAAGCCTTTCCCAGCTGACCCAGAGCCGGTCGCGGCGCACCATCAAGGTAGAAATACGCCCGCCGGGAGCCGTTCAGCACCGTGGATCATCGGACTAATGGGATGTTGGAACCTTCCTTCCTAGCATTCCCTGAACACACATTGGAACAGGCTAGCAAGTGCCTGTATGTGCAATAGTATCATTGGCTTTAAGGAGCACTGAGGCTCTACGCCTAGGTAAGCCCAGCCCACCTAGCCTGAAAGTCATGCAGGGCAGCCAATAAGAAGACCACGTGTGATGCAGGGTTGCCTATAGGACAGTGTACCGTGACGCTAGGGTATGGTTGGACTTAGGAAGTGTACACTATGAGGGTTAGTAAAAGATTGTGGTTAATTATTAATTTCTATAGGTACAATGAAAACCTTATCTGGAGGCTTGGTTGGTATCTGTTCACTAACATTTGGGCTGTTGCTGACCTACAAAACCATTTACAAGCGGATCAAGAAACTTATCCAAGTGGTAAAAGGCTAGGCTGTGCTCATCAAAAGTAAACCAAAATTCTGTTTCTACTTCCTGTTTGTGAATAGAAGGTGGAAGCCATACTGTTTCCTGTATTGTGAAAAACAGAGGTTGAAAAGGAAAAATTGCTAATCTGCACATCCTGTAACCACCTAGTTCTTGCCTAAACTGTTTTCAGAGACATATTTTAACTGTAAAACAAGATCTTTTAAGACAAGCAACTTGCATTACATCACCAACTTGCTGAGGTTTTCTATGCCACAGGCCTTTTCTCTGTTTCCTCCAGTCATGTAGCACTGATTTCAAAAGTATTTGCATCTTTCTACTGCATAGACAGCCCAGTTTTATGAAAGACCATTCTTCCAGCAGTTAAATACTTCTTCAATCATATATTTTTTAGATACTTGAGGAAAATGTTTAGGCACTGGGAAAAGCATCAGGGGCAACAGACGCCAGCAGCATACTTCATGCATCAAAACATCCAGCATATGTAATTTTATATGTAAGCCCACGCACCACTGTCATTATGATGCGAAAGTAGCAATACACATTTTCTAGCTGGATTGGGATGTAACAGTTAATGAACTTTACCTTTTCCATTTTTTGTATGATGCATCCAGTGTTTTCTCTGTCCATTAAATTTCACAAGACAAGGCCAATAGGTGCAGCCCTTCACTACACAGCATCACGTACCATTCCCCAGTGAGTATTAGGGAGAGTGCTATCCATACTCAACCATGTGGCACTGCGTACAGCTAGGAAGACAAGATGTAACTGATGTGTGCCCCTTAACTGAGTCTAGAGACCTGATTCATGACTGGATAGACAGTGCAATTACAATTTTCATATCTCCTTATTTTGCTGATGCTCACATCTTAGGACCTCCAACTGTTTTCTGCCTTTCACTTATTATCTTAAATAAGAGAGGCAAATGCATTTGTAGTAATAGGAGAAACTGTTTTTTTCTCACTTGGGTAGATCTTTAATCTTTCGCATTGCAGGGGCCAATGACAATCAAATTAACATAATTATTCATTAATATGTAAATGAGCCCAGATGTTCAACAAGCAACAGATGTGCACTTATTGAACACAACAGCTCAATATGAAAAACTGCACAGCGATGATGACACAGAATAGGATAGAGAGCATGGGTAATTAATTACAATGCATTTAATCCCTACTTATTTTTTCAATAGAGCATTAATGTTGGAGATGCAGACGAAATCAAATTCATGCCAATAGGCTCATTGTCATAAACTGCCAGAATATCTGAAAGAGACCAGCTTTGAAAAAATGTGGATAATACACAAACAAAAGTAAACAAACACATGGCTGATTTACATTTACAGGTGTTTCTCAAAATTATTGTTTTTAACCGATGCTTGATAATACAGGCAAGCAATTTTGCTCAGTGCTCAGTGATCCGCAGTTATGTGAGAAGTCCATTTCAAAGGGATGCAGTTAAGGTACATCATAAAAAACACATTCAAATTCAAATAGATTAATCCTTTCATTCACAAAGCTATAAAGAAGAAAAACCTGGCTATTGATGGGATGTATGGTATTACAGTACAGCAGTCACAAAGGAGCTGCTCCACTGACAATGACCTGGACACCAACTGTATGGCCAGCCCAGTATTCTCTGGTTCAGTACTACTGCATGAAATGAAGCTCCTTGGATGTAAGATGAATAAACGGGTACTTGGAGTCCATAAAATGACTCCCCAATTAATTTCCTTTCGTGCTGTTCCCAGTTTATAATCATTGGTTGTAATAATGAAAGCAAACGTTGAGTGAGGTGTCAGTTACTGTAATTGGCTGTGGAGGAGTTTTGTCTTTGATGCAATCTTCTGGGAGAAGAGATTAATAATGAGAAGAATCAACCCTGTTTACATGTTCTGAACTTGTTCTGTGTAAAGAAACAAAAATATGGGCCCTTTGGTAAGGATTTTGCATTTCTTCCTCGGTAAGCGTGAGTATTCTCTGGGTTTACGCTTTCCTCTCCAAGTCCAAGGACATGCAAGTAAAGCCTCCTACAGACTGTGAGGTTTAAGCAATCTTTTAACTTTAGTGTAAGCTACACTGTGACATGGATCTAATAAACTTGGGTACTGTATGATGACAACGCTGAATCACAGGCTACGATGTACAATGCCATAGTTTCCTATACTGAATGCTCACGGATGTTGCACAGGTTAATACTTTTCCAGCTGTGAAGCACCACATAGAGGGTCACATTATTGAACAACCTGAAGTTAACTATATACTGTGGTGTGTACGTGTTTGCTAGCTCACCTGGCAGCTCCAACTCCACCTCTATTTCCATCCATGCTTTGTCCTTCTTTTTCGATCATGGTAAGAGCTGGAAGATACATTTTTTCGGCAGTGCTTCTGCTGCAACATCTCCACAAGGTTTTCCTCTTTGCTGGAATCCCACACATTTCTTTTGGTGCATTTTTCCTCCATGGCAAGCTGCTATCTGTTTGTTTGGATTAAGCACCTCTGCGTCATTTGTATTGGTTGGTTAGTACATGTAGGTCATAACAGTAGTCACATGGTGAGATGGTCATCCCAAATTTTTGACACTGTCAGAATTTTATCCCAGGCTGTCTTTGATTGCAAGACCATGACAATGGCCATCCTTGAACCTCTCTCACTGTGCAAAGTAGGACCACCATTTTAGAGCCACAACCAAAGATATTGCCACGTTTCTTTCACATTGGTCATCTTTCCTATGGAACAGTCCAAAATCACAGTGTATACAGGGTTTTGGGTTAACTGCTGACTCTATATTGGTCGTAGATGTAAATGTTGCATTAATGCTTATCCATCTCTATGTGCCAGCTCTGTAATCTGGCAACCTGTCCAGGGTGTACCCCGCCTCTTGCCCAATGTCAGCTGGGATAGGCTCCAGCCCCCCTGCAACCCTGAAAAGGATGAGCAGTTACAGATAATGGATGGATGATTTCACTAACATTGTATATGTATATGTTGTATATTAGAGCTTAGATTCTCTGCCCAAGCCCGAGTCTGGCCCGACCCAAGAGTCAGATATGAGATATGAGAGAGAGAGAAATGGCTACAGGTTGGGGGTTGCAATTCACACATACAGAAAGGGGGGGGTGCGTTATAAAAAACAATGAAAATATGGACTTACCCATATTTAAAATGACCTGTTGAAGTGAAAAAACGAGTACTGACGGGAACAGACGAGTGGAGTCGATGTTTAACCTGCGCGGAGAGCGCAGGAGAAATGCGCTGCCTGTGTGGACAGTCAAGCGCCGGCGAGTACGCTCGCAGGACTTCCGCGGCACTAACGCACTCGGTGTGTCCTTAGCGTTAATTATAACAGCCAACTTATTGAAAAATGTCGGGTTTAAATTGGGCTCGGGCCCATAATTACAGTTAATTGGACGGGCCGGGCCGGTCCCGGACATAACGTGCACGGGCTCGGGCTGGGTTGGGCTGAATTTTTTGGGCACAATCTAAGCTCTACTGTATATTGTATGCAAGCATTGTAATAGTATATACATTATTGAAATTCTAGGACCTAATATAGTAAGAACCAAGGCCTGATTACAAACTTGGCAATATTTGGAGGTAATACACAAATATAAACTGATAAAGCAAGGATCTTGAAGTGTCAGTGTGTATGATTTAGTTGCATCTTGTGGTGAAGTTGCAGATTGCAACCAACTGAATACCACTCACTTCACCCAGTGTGTAGAGAACCTACAGTGGCCTGTGTTTGGTGTGTCCATGCTGGCCTACTGTAGAAACATGGAAATGCAACACCAAAAACACAACCTTTCTTTCAGGTCATTATAAACTAATTAAAACATTGTTCTGAATATAATATTCCATTTCATTAGTTGATCCCCTAAATCCTATACATTGCTCCTTTAAAGTTGCTCATGCATTCACATCTTACCTCGAAGGCACTGTCTTATAGATGAGCCTCATGTCAGAATCACATTTTTTAAACGGAAAGCTTCTTTTTAAATAAATTTGTGTTAAATGAAAAAAAAGTGCCACAGAAAACCTGGAGGCAGGGGAGTATTCTGGTTGAGGCAAAATGGGTTGGGGTGCTCAACAGGGGCCCAAGGCTTTTTTTGCCGAGGGCCCACCCGCAGGTTCATCCGGCCCTGCTTAGAACTTTTATATTCATTATTATTTTTCTAGGACAGTCTTTTTGGAAAGAATAGCACGTTACAATACCACACATTTCCAGAAAAATGAGGGGACACAATTTATCTTTACTCCACCCTCTTTTGCATCCTGACCTATAAATGTAACACCACTGGCCCAGCATACAGAGATATAGAACAGGCTCCAAATGTAGCTGTGCTGGTACTAAAGCTGTGATATTGCTGCAGAAAGAGCACTGACCATTAGTGTCTGAAAGTGGTGAACTTAAAAGGAAGAGATCACTGGAGCCATTGTTTTGTGTCTCGGCTTCCCACTATAGGAAACGTCCACTGGCTCAGTCACTTTTTGCAATTAACTAATGACTTCTGAGCTCCAAGCAAAAAACAAAAATAAAACAATGCAATGTAGCCCCAGACATAAGCCTCATTCTGCCTCATTCACCAGGACAGTGGCACAGATAGTGTAGCTCATAGCTTATGTACACAGCCTGGCTGAGCTTCCAACAGATGAAAGACTCCTCCTATTTTCTCGTCTGCCATTCTGTTTGAAAGTGGTGTTAATATGCATTGTGTGGGGCCTAATGGAGTATTGCAGGGCATAACAAACAATGTGACTTCCCCTCCGGATTTTTTCATCTGCACAGAATGAAACCCATAGGGAGATTTCAAATAACCACTGTAAAACCACTGTTCCTATTACACTCCTTCTCTGTCCTCACTCTCCTCTCTTCCTCTCAAGCACCACCAATTATTTGACTGGCATTGAACAAGCTGCTCTGTGTGCCACCTGCTCGTTATTCATTGTTACCCCACTGCATCTCTAGAGTGCCTTGTCCCCTCTCTAAGAATTTCCAAGACCTCAGTCTCAATCAATGAGCTTTAGTGGCGAGAGGATGCATCAAGAAAACAATAGAGCACGTGCAGTGGCACGCTTATTTTTACGAGTAAACACTGTCTGGATGAAAGGATCCCTGCTGCCTGAAATCATTTGCATGCGATAAGAAAATACAAAGTGAAAGTTGAAGTCTCACTTGAAACCCTGTCTTGCCTATAGGGATTTTCTACAGCTGGAAAATATGCAGCTGATGTTTTCTGAACGGCAGGGGACGAAGCTCTTTTCAGAGGAATTATGCCGGCTCCAGACATAAACATTTGAGAAATAACAGAGTGCTGGCTAATTTGTCTTAATCTGCATGGTAGATATCACTCCCTGCATGTGGTACATATGCTCACATATTGACAGAGGTGATTCCTGTGGTGTGTGATCACACCTCTTAATGGATGTCAGGTTGGGTTTGGAAGCTCTAAGAGGATTATACCCTCACTGTTTTATTGCAAATTTTGGCAGACATGCTAATCTTAAAGATGGACCTACAGCTGCATTAAGGAAAATAGAGCACAAATCCTTCTGCTGTGGCTCCTTTGTGTCACTGCACACCATCACGGTGAGTATCTTGAAATGTTCAGCATTTTTTCGCATGCCTCTGATGAAAGAGGAATCCAAACACTGGGAAAATTTTTGATCAATTGAAGTAAAACGGGTCTGCATTTAACTACAGCAATATTATATTAAAACATCCGCATATAAACTCTCACTAAACCCATGCAGTATAATCCAAGTCTCAGTTATCCAGTTGTATGTTCAATGCTTCCCAAACAGACAGCTCTCCCCAGCAGGGAACTAAATTGAAAGTATTACTTATCTATGCTCTCTTCAAAGCCAGACTCCATTGGCTAAAACAGTAATATTGCCTTGCTGAACATGGGAGCTGCCAACACCCATCCCAAGTCGTTATGAATCACTGCTTTGTCCTTTGTCAGTGGACTTTCACATATACATATTACGTTCAAGGTATCCCCCTGCATCTGCTGCTGACATTCCAAGATGCCACTACCAATGCCAGGACGTCAACAAAATCACGTGGTTAGGTTTAGAAAACAACATCATGGTTTGGCCCTACATTCATACGGGAACCAAACATCGCGCTCCCAACCAACCAGCTCCTTATATTATGTTCTTACCTGCAACATTTCAAACTGATGGCATCCTGTGGCGTATCATGCTGCTTCAGCAGGTGCTGCCTGGCTGACCGGCAGCATATCGTAACACCGAAAAAGGCATATTATTCTAACATGAAAATTGGCTTTGGGCGTTGGTGACTGACGCCAGAATCACTAACAAAGCAACAGTATTTGATGAGAACAGGCTGGAACTGCTGGTCTACCACTGCCTCCATCAGTGAGTTTGTATCATTGTGTGGCTTTGGTGTTTCAGCGGCTTAATTCAGATTCAGCAACAGCATGGACACAACATTGCTATTTTCAAACATTCAAGCTAGTTTGGATCAAAAATAGTGACATCACAGCTGCTTAAACTTTGTCTTATCCAGAGAGTCATAAATGGGACGTGTCTGTCGGTGGTCTAAATATAATATAATATAATATATATAAATAAACATTATGCAGAGCAGACCATAGGGTGGCAGATTTTTCTTGAAATATTGTGTCTTTATTTTCATTAAATTTCAACCTTATTCACATAATATTACAATTTATATATTTTCATCTCAGAGAACACAGATATGTGGGATATACTGCCTCATCAAGTTTACAAGGTAAGAAGAAATCTTGCTAAAACACATAAGAGTTATTTAAGTCCCAAAGCCTATAGATGAATTGATGTATCATTGAAGTAAAAGGTGTCACATACGCATTTCAAGCAGTTACTTCTCCAAAAAAAAAGACACAAAGAAGGACTGAATAGTAAATCATGCCAATGTGTGTGTGTTGACTCAGCAGCGATAACATTAAATAAGAAAAGTTGACCTACAGGAGAATAAGTATTGGAAAGCAATACAGAATGTCTGAGAGCCTTACTGCTTTATATTTTGTAATATTTTTATATTTAAAATTGTTACCTGACACCTGAACTTTTGGGGGTTTTTCTTTTTTTACATAAATAAAGACATTTCCACCATAAATTGATGCATGAAAATTCACCAGTGCAGTAAATTGTTTTTTGACACTCATACATTCCTGTGGGAAACCCCCAGACCCCCCTCTTCCTACTGTGTGTGTCCCTCCCCCAGTGTTAAAGGAAACCTGCAGCCTGTCACTAATCTTGTACCCCTATTTTTAACCATAATTGAGACCCATACTTACGAAGAGGAGGACTTGCTCAGAAAGTAGTGATCTGAAACTTAGATCAGTTGTTTAAGCCCCAACATTCTAGTTTCTATCCAAGTACTCCAACAAACAAATGGATTATTCAGATTTCTGTAAACAAGATATGTTTACATGCTCATACACACTCCCTGGATACTCCAAAAACCTTATAACCAAGATACTAGTATACCTGTAAACGCAATGATTTAAAAATGAATATAATACAATGCATTGCCCAGAGACCACAAATGTAAATTAGCAGCATGGAGTGCAGCAGGATGAGTCCTAAAACACAAAAATGAGCTAGCATTTTAGCACTTCTGGTTTCCTCGTCTTGAAGTCAGTGGGTTTTGGGTTAGATGTCTGAAATAAGGTGTGTGGTTAACACAAGATTAAGAGAATTTTACGTCTTGTTCTACAATATAAAATACGTCAGTAATTAACCCACTCCTAAATTCTGAAGGCTTTATGTGTCTTAAAAAAGGCGGGTGCTAACAAGTGGCTAAATGAGACCACAGAACATCATCATGCCCAACAGGACTTCACAGCAGCATTGAGGTGATGACAGTAAATCATTCGACCATGGTGTAATTTGTTTAATTAAACTAATGTTATGTGGTGGTTCTGGTTATGATGCCTAATGTTAGCTTTTTACTTCTGGCGATTACATAACCTAATAAACTTAACATTTAATGACATAACACTGTGGTGGTCCCTGTGCATGTTGAGTATTTCACTAATTATCTTATAATACTTTACATAGGTAAAATCTTGCATGGAGGACTTACTTGAATTACAGTATCTTTTTCATTGTGGTATTATTACTTTTACTTAAGTAAAGAACCAAACTGTTCTTCCATCACTGGTCTTAAGGTTTCAGTGAAATAGCATGTACAGTAGAAATCATACCATGAATAAAATAGACCTGTTACCTTATGTGTTACTGAATGAAATCAGCAATGGATTTCAGAGAGTCTAAATAAATGCCACTGAACCAATTCTGTAAACATATTAAAGTCATCTGGAAACACAGGCTGCTTTGTGTGGTTGTGCTGTGAGGCAGCTTTGAAAGGACAAAACAGAAAAGCACATTGAGCAAGAATGCAATGGCAATCACAATCCCTTTCATTTTCTATTGTGTGTAGTTGTGTGGGAAGACAGAGGAAAAGAAATAGTTGAGGCATGACCAGCAGTAGATCTATCAGGACATTGTTTGGAAAATTAGCTTGACCTTTTCATGTGTAAGGACAATGCACGTGTTCATGCCGGAATGCACACAAAACCATCCCTGACGAGAAGCTATTGTAAACAGTACAAGGAGACTCGCTCCCATGTGTCCACTATGCATTGTATGAAGGGCAGATTTACCTTTTTTCATTATGATCTAGTACATTTAGGGTCAGGCCAGCCTCATTTCTCAATAGGGTTTCCTCTGCGTCATTAAAGCTCTCTCCCACAGCCATGAGAAACATATTGTAACATCTAGATCACTCTCTGTCTCCATCTTCATGATTGAATTGCCATTAGTGTTGTGCAGATTACTTTGCCTTTCCATCTTAATGATCTAACTGAGAATTGACCTGCTAGAATGAATTAGGTGTGCACATCAATGAACTACAGTAACGCTGCAGAAAACTCTTTCAAAGAACAAACCCTCGCTTTCTGTCCCTGCTGATTGTGCAAAAAAAGCCAGAAGAGACTCCTTTATGAGAACATTCTACCTGATCCGGAAAGCGTTTGATATCCTTTATGGCCATGATTTATCCAAGTTAGAACAGACAATTGGAAAGAAAAGAAGTAAACTATACATACACCATTTGGTAAATAAAAGAGTTCTGACTTCTGTAAGAGATAGAATGTGCAGGAATAGAATCAGATGAAAATCTCTACCACAGCCTATCAGCGAATAATAAGACTTTGCAAGATATCTCAAACACAGCATATCACACATTCTGGTTAGTAAGTTATCAGGATGAGCAGGTCACTTGAGTAATGCCAAGGATTATCATATTTAATAAATCCTTCCTGTGTTGCCATAGGGAAATTCACACTTTCAAGCTTTCAGATTTCAAGCTTAGTAAGCCAAACTTGAGCAGACTGCTCTGTCTGTATATGGCTGATGCTGAGAAGTTAAATATATTTCAAGGATCTTAGCTAAAGTAAGTTTTAGCTCTGCCCTTTCAAAACTTTTTTCAGGTAGAAGGCAATTATAAGCTAATCGTTAGTCATTTGCTAGCTGATAGCAAGGACCTTATTCCTTTTGTCAATGCACCTCAGGCCTTATTATTATGCTGGACATCTTACATCCCCTATTTGATGTGGAACGGCTGTTTGCCATCCTGAGGACCCTCTCAGTAAATGAGGTCAATGCATGGTCCTCACCTGGAAATGGATTAAATTGCAGCCATATATTACAGATGATTTGTCGGCTGTCTTGTGACATGACCTTGTATGACACAGCTCGGCTCTCTGGTCAATAACACTTGCACAAGGATTGTTGTTGCCTAGTGAAATGTAGAGGTTAGCTCCCAAAATACAGATGGAATGCACTGTCAGTGTTGATTGGATTGCAAAATCTCATCTTGGAAGCAGTTGTGAGGAATGGCACAGAGCTCTCTCATACCAGTTTTTCAGTGTGGTGGTGCTTGTTCTTTAACCACAGGCTTGACCCTAAGGTGAGCTCTAGAGAATATTCTATTGAGTTTGTCCTCCTTTAGTTGCCTGTGATGCATTTAGAAAAGCTTTTGTTGATGCTCGATGAGAGCACTGTCCCTTATGGGTGAAACATATGTAATAAAACAAATTGGTGTTAGGGATCGGCACACTGATATGGAGTTGTTTTTATTGTTTGGTTTTTTTTTGTTTTTTTTTTTAAATATTATTTTTTATGCCTCAGTGATAGTCGTAGCCAGAGGCATTTTGCTTTTGGATTCTCTGTCTATCTGTCACATTAAATTTGACAGCGTCCACTTGGCTCAAGGATAAATTGATAAGATTTTGGTGGTTAAAGGTCAATGTGACCTGGTTCATGTAATTCTTGGAAACACAAAATCTCAAGAACACCTTTAGGTGTTTTTTTTCCAATATGGCCATCATCCAATTGGACTCAGAGATAAACTGATTAAAGTTTAGTGTTCAAAGGTCAGGGTCACTGTGACCTTGCGTCAATCTCATTCTGGTAAACGCAATATCCCACAAAGGTCTTGAGGGAATTTCCTCAAATTTGGCACAAACATCCTCTTGAATTCAAGAATGAAATGATTAGAATTTGGTAATCAAAGGTCAACTTTACTGTGACATCATAATGTTCTGCAAAAACACAGATACTGAATGGGTGACACTAATCCTGGGTGCCCACCTGGGAGCTGTGCTGATTGTATAGATCTTCTGTGTTGCCCAGGGGGAGGATGTGTGTGAAGCATCCATTTGTTTAATGTCATGGATGTAAACTGTAAGTGCAACTTGGTTTGGAGAGGAAAACAATCACTAGGCGGTAATTCAATGTTTTATTTTTAATTATTTTTTTCAAGACTAATGAAACTGTCTTTGTTGTGACATTCTTGCCATCTGTGAGCATTTTTACAAACAATCTGTCTTAATTATTACAAAGCCCAAACAGGAAACATGACCCGTTACAACTGCTGGTAACTAGACTAACATACACACAGAACAGGAACGCACATTTTTGAAAGGGAAACAAAAAAAAGTAATAATTGCAGTAAACACACACAGCATTCTATCCTGAGAAGGACTAAGGGTAGATACTATGACCTATTCCATCAACATAGGAACATAAAAAAGACATGCAAAAAGACAAAATCTGCTTTATCAGCAAACGGATAGGCTTCTGTTAAGCAAACATTTCCACAGCAGTTTGGGCTGTAGACAAAAGTGGGAAAAAAAATCAATCTTCAAAAGGAATGGCACTGATAGCTGCTGTGGGAGCAGTAACTTATAGACCGTCAGCTGGAATATAAAGGTTACCACCACAGGCCTCACAGACACATCAGCTAACACATGATGGTTAATGGTGTCACAAAATGACAGCACTGTCATTTTCATGATTTATCTGCAGAAGATGGGGCAACATCCCACGGTAATGTTTCACCTGCAGTATCTGAAACGTTTAAATTGTCATCACATGACATATTAGGGCTGTGTGTTCAGGAATTCCATAGGAACCTTTGCCATTTTGAAACTGCTTACAATAATACAAAAACTATTTCAAACTTAAATTATTATTAACGATCACTGAGCACATTTTAGTAGTAATTTATTTTGTTATAACTGGCCGGCTGTGGCCACTAATCGGAAGATTTGTGGTTTGATTCCTGGCTCCTCCAGTACAAAGGTCAAAGTATCCTTGGGGAAGACACTGAACTGAGTGCGTGTGAATGTTTCACTGAGTAGCAGGTGGCATGTTGTAAGGTAGCCTTGGCCACCAGTGATTGAATATGAGTGTAAAAGCGCTTCAGTTATCACAAGACTAGAAAAGTGCTTTACAAATGCAATTCCATTTACCAATTGTCCCCCGCAATGCTTAACAACAGAATACACAACGAATTTTTTTATCATGTTATCCAAAAAAGTTTTAATACTTCCCCCCTCAGTTGTTTATTGTGTATTCAGATCATACTGGTGCAATGTTTTTTTGTTTTGTTTTGTTGGTTGTTTTTTTTTAATTTTTTGAGACATTTTAGACAGATTTTAGAATACATCTCCCACCTTCCAGCCTTCTGTCTGTGTCTGAATAACTGACTCAGCTGCTGACTGGTTGTGGAGGCAGTCTGAGGCCAGCTGTTGACTGTTTCTTATGGAAATGTGATAAATGTGTCTCTTTGGTTTAAATCTGTAGTCAGTGTTGTCTGCAGTTGTTGGACACAAGTTGAACATAACTTTTTAATTCTAAAACTGATGTGAAGGTGCCCCTGATAATGCCTTGGACACGTGATCTATAAGAGTACTTTCATTGTGTTGTGTACTGATCAAAGCTCCAGTCATGAACAGCAGGAAGCCAACTCTGAACTCTGTCATGGAAGTTTTGATATTACTGAACACATTTTACTTTGTGATGAGGTTATTGATTAAGGCAAGAATCAGACAAAAGATCTGGAAACTTTAATAAAAGCTCCTAGCAGTTTAAACTGTGCAACATTTCAATCTAACAGATCTTAAGTCAGGCGTTGCCACTTTGGTTATTGATCAACCTGTCGCATCAGATGGTTAATGCTGCAGAACCATCTGAGAGGACATCATTAGAAACAGTTTGGAAAAGGGCAGGCACTTTTAAAATAAGACTTGGAAGTGACTGAATGAACCATCTGTCCATCAAGGGCCAGTCAGGAGAAGAGGCAAAACATATTTTCCATTGAGAAAAGCCTTCAATATTTTGCTCCTCTTCCAAGGAACAAATAATCTCCAGGACTGATATTGCTGATGCTGTTGGAGTAGGCAGTAGGTACTATATAAGCCAGTCAGGGTCATGATCAGGGTAGCTGATCAGGGTATGATTTATAAGAATATATGTATATGTACAAAGACCCATATCAAAACAAAAACCCTGTAATATATGTACCACAGCTGTCTCTGTGACAACACAGAGTCACACAAGTCACAGATGCAGAGGTAGACACGGATTTACATAAAACACACTGAGGAGAAGCCGCCGCCATCTTGGATAAAAAAAAGAAAAGGAAAAAAAGAAAGAGGGGGGGTTAAGTCTCTCAGCCAGAGTCCTAAATAATTCCAATTTTGTACCAGTTCGTATCTGCAGAGCTCAGCTTTAGAGCTGACATGTAACATGTGATCACCGTTAAATCTGTTAAATCTATTCCTGATCTGACCTGTTACGACGTACAACCTGACCTGACTCATAATGGAATATGCTCTGAGCTGGCTGCTGGGCAGCACAGAGTGTACATGTACACATTAAAAGGTATGAGTGAATTAAAACAGCAGATTGCAGAAGCACTTTTCATGTTTTCAAAGGATTTGGTTCACTTGCATGTTCATTCAGATTGACTCACTGGCAGAGAATCACACCCACACCTCTTCATGATCCTACACACTTGACATACAGCTGGCCTAGCTGGAAAACCTTCAATGATGATTACTAACCTTATGTGCTTCTCTCACACCAGAGAGTCCACCATTTTAAAGGGTTTAACAAAAGTGATTTTATTTAACAAAAGCAACTTAATTAAATGCGTAACTGATCATGAACAAGACTTGGAGCGAGAATCAGTGGAATCAGAAGTGACAGTCGCATATGTGCAAAATTAACATTGATAAATATTCACCTGTGATTGACTTCCCTTCATTGCGAGCAAAGGGGCGATTGAAACAGCAAAGTTGCATCTTCACATCCTCACTTTTGGTAAACTTAGTCTGGTGAAGTTGCAGCCTCAACCAATAGCAAAGAAATATATTTGGAAGAAACACAGATTGTTGCCATTTCAATCAATCATCATTTATTTGTTACATGGAATTATACAATATACAACATACAACTCCAGTGAAATGTGGCCCCATCAGCTCCTTTAACCTGTGTACTGTAGTCCTTTTTTTGGATCCTCTTACATCGTTTCCTACTGCTTTATAATTGTCAGTGTTTATGGATGGTTCTGGTAATCCATGGTTTACATAGCAGTGATCCGCAGCAGGGACAGGACAACATCCCACTTTTTCATCCTCACACCAGTCCTTAATTGTAAAGCGCACACCTCCTCTCCTTTTCTTGTCATTGGCCTCTGCTCTGTCTGATAAAGAGTTACCTGGTTGAATGAGGGAGCGTATCTATGTTTCCCAGGTTCTATGTTGCCCGCTCAACCAAGCGGGAAACATAGAACCCTTTTTGTGTAAGCGGGGAACATAGAGGCTTTTTTCCAGGGTTAAGTGGGGAACATAGAACCCTGGAAACATAGAACCCTGGAAACATAGGGATGACACCATATCAACTCACCTGTCAGTAAACTCTCCTGCTACTTCTGCTAGTTAGGCAGGTTGAGGTTTTCGAATATAAACACCATGATGGGCACAGATTAGCTAGCATCCTGCTAGCCACTGTACAGGTGTTGGAAAAAGTTTCCAACATATAATAAACTGTAATAGCCTATGCATTGATTCACCAAAACTTGGCTAAATCCTGGACAGCGTCCCTCAACGGGGTCATCCCTATGTTTCCAGGGTTCTATGTTTCCCGGGTTCTATGTTCCCCACTTACCCTGCAAAAAAAAAGCTTCTATGTTCCCCGCTTACACAAAAAAGGTTCTGTTTCCCGCTTGGTTGAGCGGGCAACATAGAACCCGGGAAACATAGAACCTTTTTTGTGTAAGTGGGGAACATAGAACCTTTTTTGCAGGGTTAAGCGGGGAACATAGAACCCGGGAAACATAGAACCCTGGAAACAAAGATACGCTCCTGTTGATATGCTCATCCCAATGAGTGCCTCATAGCTGTGTGCCACCACTGTCCAAAGCCAACCACAAAAAACACCAACAACACAAAATAGACAAGAGAGCACATATTTAGCACAAATTTTGTAGAGCTGATTGGAAGTGTCTGCGCCTATGTCATAAAAACCAGCACATATTGTTTGATTTTGGCCATGAAACAAGCAAAATGCCCCCCATGAGAGATGCTACCTGGCTAACAGTGAGTTTGGAAAAATGTAAAATGTCCTGATAACATCATATTTTGTGGTATTTATTGGCTGGCTAGCAAACATCAGCTAACATGCTAACTTTCCATGCCTATCACATCCAGCACTGCCCAAATTCAGCAGGCGATGGTCACCAATGTGTGTGTGTTGTAAGGTTCACAAAAGGAGGCAAAAAGACAACTGAGGTAACACTGTTGTCCTCACACTATGGGCAGTGTACCTGCAGAAGAAAAGAAGGAGAAAGAGTATGAGTCAGGTGAGCCGACCAGTAGAGCAAGCCCAGGGATGAGTAACAGACCTTGCTTTTATAGACTGGCGCCGCTAAGCCCAGGTGTTACCACAAATTGCCATCCTGCTCAGCAATGACATGCAGATGCTTTTGAGGACACACACACTGCTGCTAGACAACAGCAGGGGTCACCACAGGCGTAATCAGTGTAACATTATTCGCAGAGTTGTGACTCTCCAAATCCCCCTTTTTAATGAATTTATTTCAATCTTTTAGGACCGTTTAAGAATTTTATCTTAAGAAATACTGATTGACATATTGTACAAGGACTTCTCTATGTTTATTAGACTTTAATGACATGAACCAAACACAGTGTTTCACAAACACAGGAAAAGAAGAACTGCAGATTTTAATTTCACCTATATTTGCTGAACTGTAAATATAGTGCTTTACACAACAATAACCAGAAGCCCAAGTATGCAAGCAATTATTATTGTTTTTTTAGTTAAAAAAACAACACCACCAAACAACACCAACATTTAGCATTCCAACATGCATGTTAACTTTATAGTTATACAGGAAATTATTTGCTTGATTTTGAATATCTGAACAAGAGTAAGAATATTTACAGTAAATGTTTCCAGTGACAGAGCCTCAATTTATGACTCTGACTCAGGGGTGTCGTAGTAGGGGGGAAGTGGGACTGTACAGGGGTGTAGCACCAAATTCTGGGCCCTATGCATAAGCAGCCTCTTTGGGCCCCCCTGCCCTTGATCTCTCTCACGAACCTTTTGATTTTTTATTCTTTTTACAGTGTCAGTTTGCTTTCTTTCATTTTTCTTTCATTTCTTTCTTTCTGTTTGGCTTTAAAACCCTGATTTCCCTTTCTTGGGAAAAGACATGACAGTGTACGTTGCGTTTAGAGGAAAAAACCTAGTGCAGGGTTGGTCCGGGCTCCCCTCCCATTGAGGCCCTGGGTAATCAGTCTCATGCCTCTAGGACTAATTACCCAGGGCCCCAGTGGGAGGGGAGCCCACAAAAAGTCTAAAATAAAAAGTGTGTTTTTGTTTGCATCTTTTTATTTGAAAGTAATAAGTGCCATCACTAAATGAAATTTGGCTGAATAAATTAGTTAAAAGACTGAACTTTTTTTTTTTTTTTTAAAAGGTGGAGGCACTCTGGGGCCCCTCTACCCCCTTAAAGGTGTGAAATGGTTTAGTCTGCCCCTGCGCTAGGTTTTGTCTCTAAACACAGCTTGAGCTGATTGAGTGACTACGTATGCTGCTGGAGCACCAACGCACACCCTCATGTTTTTCTTGAAGAAATTGAAATTGTGGTTCCAAAAAAAAGAAAGACAGACAGAGAGATGAGAGGGGAAAAAAGCAAACTGACTTAGTATTAAAAAAAAAAAAAAAGTTCAGAGGTTGCGTGAGAACATGGATCAAGAGAGGAAGAGTGGGGGCTCACAGAGCCTGCTTATGCATTTGGCCCAGGATTTGGTGCTACGCCCCTGCTCTACAACAGCATTCACACATTGCAACAACTCTCACCTTAGAAAAATCACAGTAGCAAATGTTAAAATTGTGGTTGTGACAATGAAACTTTGGTCACATGATCACATTATTGTCTCACTGTGGAAATATAATTTAATTGGTTAGCCAGGATGGCAAGTCAACAAGGATCTCATAAAACCTTTACAGTCCCACTGTGGCATTAATACATGTAGATTATTACCCATATGGCAAGCATAAAAACACACTGTCAACTGTGTTGGCTGTTTATTTGTTTGTTCAATTTATAACCCAATTAGTTCTCAAACATAACCAGTTCGCAGGCAAAGTGTAGGCTTTGGCTCCACAAAACCCTGGCCAGGAGGTGACAGTAAATGCAGCAAGTTTCTCTAACCTGACAGTGTGATGCTACCCCTGCTGATCCAGCGTAGTGTAAAGAAACCACTGCAGTAGCTATCCCATTATGGGACTGAGCAGCCTCTGACCTGTCTTGAATCTGTTTTTAATTCTTTCAGATGAACCCATCTGTGTCTCATGGGTGTCAGGTTCTTATTTATTTTTAGTGTGAGATTGTCAGAGGAAATCTCTTACCACACAGCTGTCAGAATTTTCCCAGTGACAAATTAACTCATCTGAACCAGGGCGAGCTCACATGCCTCATATGCTCCATCTTGAAGTTGAATATTAGGTTTCGGCAGAATTTCATAAGCTGCCGTTTGTGATGTTTTCTTTTCCTTTTTTGCTGCTTTTTGTTTGCTTTGCTGGGAGCCTGAAATTACAACCCACCTGGGGAAATTATTATCCAGAGTGGCTTGATTGATTGACAGGAAAGAATGGAGTGTACATTTTCATAGTCTCAGGGAAAAAAACATTTTCTCAGGCTATACGTAGAGGTGTGTGTGAAGGAGAAGATCTGCTGTGCTTTTTATCTAGTATTTTCTGTCAATCCTCTGTAAGTTGTGCCGATTTGGAATGTTTCAAGTGAGATACCATGGTTTTACATTTTGCTCAGAGGGTAAAACATTCTCTACATTACTCTGTCTGAATTCTTCACAGTCTTTGTAACCCTGCTGCTAACTGCCATTTGCAATGCTGCTTTGACATCTTTACCTCGCCTCTGTCCCCAGTCACCTCCGTTCTTAAATGTATTTAGCCCTATTTTGCCATGTGAGTAGTCAGATGTACAGCTTCACACACCTTCATTTCCCAGTGGCAATGATTCCGCTAACACTAAAGTAAGAGCAGTCTGGGTTGGTTAAAGGTGAAGCACTTGTTCCGTGAGAGCGTGCGTTCCTCACCTCAAGGCTTTTAATGTGTGGGTTTTTGAAGATTCCACACATGCAAATCACAGGTTTTTAGCGTAGCCACAAGAGCATAAACGTGCATCACATACAAGCAGCCTTTTTTCTATTGCCAGCTTCTCTTTCACAGTTTGAGTCTATCTTGTTCTTATAACCGCTCTTTCACCATTTCTTTCCTGACATTTCAAGTACAAAGCCCTCCTCTCACTTTATTCTCTCACATTACTTTTGCTTCTGAGAAACGCTTATAGCTGAATGCCTCTAACACAAACCTCATGAACCACAGGCGAGTTTATGTATTATTTGACCAATTTGTGCTCTTTTCATGTCTTGGGGCCCTATTTGAACAGTCTATAGCACATGGTTGAAATGCATGGCTTAAGTGCATTTAGTGGTCAAACCACTTTTCTTAGTTCAATGGCACATGGTTTCGGTGCAAAGTAAGATGCAAGGGGCAAAGGGGTTGTATATAGTCCCTTAAATAATCATAGGTGAATTCAAACGATCAGTGTAATCTCTCATTTCCTTTAAAAGCCAGGTGTGCCTGCGTCTGGTGTCCTGCTGTTTACATGGTGGATTCAGCAAATTAGAGAAGCTGAGAGTAATGCAGTAAGAGCAGTAATGTCACTGCAGCAAATAGTGTGGGACATTTAAGCAGCAAAGCTAAAAGCTGTAGTTATACAGTTGACAGAGGAAGCAGAGCTAAATATTTAGCTTCTAAAATAATGAATGAAGTCCCTCCGACTGGGAAGTTGGACAGCAGCTCTGCAGCTCTGCTCTGATCTCTGCTACATCCATATTTTAGAGAATGTCATTAATATTTTCTTTATTAACGATGTATTATTTCACCCTCCTGCAACGCATCCACACATCCCTTTACGTGAAGCAAGCAAAGCGTGCACCTGTTGTGAACTCACCTATGTAGGCACATCTTCCTATCTGAGTTATACAGCCGTTAAATAGCAGGAAAATACTGCACCCTTCTGACTTTAGACCAGGTTGTTGGTGGTCGATGGCAAAGTCACTTCTGCTGCCTCAAAATAGCATTGTGCCAACAATTTGCTCAACCACACCTCATTTTAAGACCTACACACCCATTGGCACACTGATGGGCACAAATACATTTGCTACCTGCACAGCATGGGTGCTGCCCATGAAAATGACAATTGCATCAGTCTGAAACTAGCAATGACAGTGGCGTTTCTGTGTGCGCTGCTTTGCGCTAGGTCTAAGATAGGGCCCTTGGAGTTATTAATTGTGAAACCTCTCAATTAAATTTGTTTTTTTGAATTTGGAATATTCCAAAACTTCCCATGGATGCAGGGAATGTAGATCAAACATCTCCAGTGATGGTTCTCAGATTGCTGTGTGCTCTGTAGAGAGATTACAAAAGGGACTGACTGTCTCATCATGAAAAGTGGTAGAAACTACTACTGTGGGACTCAATAGAAGTAGTTTTCATTAGTCATGCTTCAAAAATAGTGTCTCAAAGAAAGGACAATTGCAGAGCCCCATTTTTGTATCAGTCCTTGTCTTGTCTAGTGTTCCTTTGTAATATGAGGAAAAAAACATAAAAACCATAGATTTTCTTTGGCTCAAGGGCTGTCCTTCTTTTTTGTGTTTTAGTTTTTGCATGTCTGAAACACATTTCAGCTGAACAGAAACAATGTAGTATTTTATAATATTGATTTTAAGCCTGAAGAGTTCCAAAGCACTGTGGGTTCCAGCACCGTATGTGTTATATCTTTTCCTTGTCAACAGTTGCAGAACGTGGTTTTCTATTTGTGTTATTTTTCTAATTGCTTTAGGGAAAGGCACATACTACAGCTTTAGGCGAGACTTTCTTGTTCTTTGATTTCTATTAGCGTGTGGTGACTGCATGTTCAAAGCCTTTAAAGTTCACAGATTCTGCTTTCCTGCCTTTTTCTCTGTGCTGTATGGAGAAATTACTCGTAGTCCTTTGAGTTGTGTAATTATAGTTATTTATTTATCTTTTGCTATCTCTCAGGCAGTCACAACAAGTAACAGCATCTGCACTGGTATTGATCCCTGCTCCTGCACACACAAACGCACACATACACACGGTCAATAACTAATGGTATCTAGTTTTTGCATGCAGCAAAGCATTTTATTAAAAAACTCAAATACACTTTCACCCTAAATGTAGTAAAAATACTTGAGCTTGACTTTCTGTTGACTTTTTCATGCACTTCATTATTAATTAACACAGTGCTTGCAAACATGAAACAATGAGTCATCTGAAGGAAAAAACAAAACATCTCGAGTCTATTACATCTCAGTGAATATCAAGCTGTGATCCAGACTCATTATGCAATGATTTGTTGACTGAGTCATTTCTGGAATAAATTTTTAGAATGGTCTGAAATTATTTACATTATCTTGTGGTACAAAGTCTGATAAAATGTACAAATGTTAAGCCTGTATTTGAGGAGTTAACAGAAAAAAGTTTGAAGTGAGACAGACCTGGAACTTGATCTAAACTTGGTTCTGTTCCAGAGAGCTGATTTTCAATAAATGTCGACATTTCGGGGAATGTTTATCCCTATGTGGACTTAGGGAAAATCCCTTTTGTCATTCTTGTTCATTCCTACTCACTAAACATTCTTTATCAGTTCCTCTTTAGTCCAGCTGTTTCAAAACCTTAAGCCTCAAAACCTTAAGGCTGATACTGATTCTTTAGGAATCACTCAGGCAGATCAGTGCGTGAATTCCATAGGGTGGTTTCCAACCCTCCAAGTTTTAAAAGTTAAAATTAACTTTTCATCTGCAGGTTAAACAGTATGTGGGAATAGAGGTATGGTGTGATTTTAACTAAAGAAAAAAAAATCCACTGCATGGATCTGAGCTGAGAGGAGAGCAGATGGTGTGACACATTACTGTGCCCCATGCGTAGCTGGGCATAACTTGAGCAAACCTGCATCTCACAATTTGTTAACATTAAAATGGAAATATTCACCAGCACAGGCTGTGCTGTGGTACGGCCTTGTCAGTTTTTTACATTTGCAAACAAACAAGAAGTGTCCTCCTCCAAGCTGGAGGAGACACAAGCTGGTGAGGCAATTGAGTCACTGGAGGAAAACAGCAAAGGGGCCACCTCTCTAAACTCTACTCCTGTTGGAGGTGTTTAGTATCAGTTTAGGCCAGTAGCAATCACTCTCTATTGATTAATTACACAAGGTTGGGTTTCACTTATTGTCATTCTACAACACAGGGTCACACGACAGAATGCAAGTTGTAGTCCTTTTTCTGCTACACAAGAAAAAAAAAGTTTTTATGGTGGAGTAAGGATGAGTCGAGGAGCCCTTATAGCCTGAGGATAGAAGCTGCTCTGTAGTCTGGTTGTACAGCAGCAGATACTTGCTAGACAGCAGCAGGTTGAACAGGCTGTTGCTGGGATGGTATTGTCTTTTAGTTTCCTCTGGGCTCTGTGCAGGCACCTTACGTCACTGATATCACTGATGCTCGGTGCCAGTGGTGTTCAGGGTAGTTTCAATCAGACGCTACAGAGCCCTCCTGTCATGGCCTGTGCACAACCCATACCAGTTTGTAATGTGTCAAGTCAGGATGCTTTCTATTGCTCCTCTGTAAAAGTTGGCAAGAATTTGACAGCAGAATTTTGACTTCTGAAGTTTCCTTGAGAAATACAGCCCAGATACGGCTGAAATTTCTTTACCAGGATGGGAATGTGTGATGACCATGTTTCAAGTTCTCTGTGATGCTGATTCCTTGTAACCTTAAGGCCTGTACACACACATCTTATACCTACTCTGTGCCAACTTTCAAGAGTGCGGAGGCAGGTTACATCTGAGGTTGCTACCATAACCAGCACTGTATCATAGTCTTCTTACCAGAGGTCCTGAGTGCAGAGCTGGTTTTCTTTCAGGCGTTGTTTTGTAGTGTGTATCAGGCCTAAAATATCATCTGTGGGACAAATGTAAAGCCCTGCACTCAAATCATCAACTTCTCCTCCATATTTACCATGGACTGAAATTTACAGAAAAAGGGAAATATATCTGCTGGCTGTGGTTGGCTGTACCTTGTCACATGACGTGCAGTGCACTCTGCTGCGTTCCAAAAGTTGAACTCTTTTTATCTCAGAGTGCAGCTGTCACTCCCTGAACAATAAGCACCTGAGAACGCTTTCACACTGCAAGGGCATCACTCCAGCAGCATCAGGGGGAAACACGGCAGGACAACAACGAAAGTTAAAGTGGCAGAAGTCTGGGTAGGGCAGGTGGGTGGTATGGTGGATAGGTCCTACAATCGCCAACTTTTACCCAGGAGGCCGGTGTTCACTTCTCATAATATTGTAAAGCCAAACCCTGTTCTTTTTTCCTAAACTCAACCATGTGCTTTTGTTGCTTAAACCCAACCACATATGTGTATGTGTGTGTGTTGGCTCAGCATAACCACGTGTGAACATAAATTCGCAGTGCTGTACTAATGTAGTGCATTTATTTTGAAAGAGACTTTATACAAACTGTACATTTCCTGTGAAAACTAAAGTGTATTTTGAAACAAGGCAATGCATGTAACAGGCAGAAGTTGACATGGCGTCCCGGAACGTTAACAACCAATGCACCCAGGGTACCTTGCATGTCATGCATCGACATGGAAAGTCCATGACCAAATGTTGATATGTGATGAGATTGGAGTGAGAATGTGTTGCATCTATACAGAAAACAATGAATTTGAGGACAAAAAGAAAAACAACAAAAAACAGCATGTGTACACCCCCTAAACCCCGCTCTTCTTCAGCTCCAGTGATGTAGACAGGTGTTGTGTCTTTACCTCCTTTGTGCAGTGACGTCGAGCAGTAGGTTCTCTTCTCAGAGTTCTCTTCATTTTGGGGATAACAGTTGTGGGTGTACAGCGTGAAGAGAAGGGGGCTGAGCATACAGCCCTGGGGTCTCTGGTGTTCACAGTGAAGGAGGTGTGACCACCAATCCAGATTGTCTGTGGTCTGTTAGTGAGGAAGTCCAATACCCAGTTAGAGAGTATGGTACTCAAGCCCAGGAGGAGAATGTATTGAATGCTGAGCTAAAATCAACAAAGAGCATTCTGATGTAGGTGTTGTTATTTTCAAGGTGTGTGAGGGCTGAGTGGAGAGCAGTGGAGATGATATCCTCTGTGGATCTGTTGGCTCTGAATGCAAACTGGTCATAGCACAGGCTGGCTGGGATGTTGATTTGATGTGGCAGAGAACCTGTTTCTCAAAGCACTTCATCAAAATGGGGGTGAGTGCCACAGGGCAGTTGTCACTTAGCCTAGACACTGCAGACTTTTTAGGTATAGGGATGATGGGACAGCCTTGAAGCAAGTGAGAACACTCTCCCTGACACAGTGATATGTTAAAAATATCAGTGAAGTCATCAACTAGCTGGTTGGCACATATTCTTAGCACGCAGCCAGGGATATTATCAGGCCCAGCAGCTTTGCTCGCACTCACTCGCACATCCGCTGTGGATACTGACAGTGACCAGCCCTCTGGAGGCGGGGCAGACTTGATAGCTGAGTCTTTGTTGAGGAGATCAAAGCGAGCATAAAAGGTGTTAAGATCATCTGGCAACGTGGCCTCACACATGATAGGGGCGCCCCTGTTTCTATAGCTTGTGATGTTATGGATTGGCTGCCATATATCTTTAGTGTGACTGGTATTGAGGTCTCTCTCCAGTCTTTCCTGATGCCTGTGTGATGCTTGCTTTCACTTCCACTTTGGTGATGCTACATGTTTCCTGCATACGCCTATGTGTGTATATCTGATGCCAGTGATGTCTGTGCTCTATTCTATACAATATAGCAGTTATCAGATTTTGCGGTGGTGATGAAGCAGTAGCATCTGAAAATGTAAGATTTTATGCAGAGTAAAAGTCTTTGTATAGGTCTCCATATCTTTCTGTTTCACACCAAGGGAAGCACTGCACTGTACATTCTTGCTCATTTTCACGGTGCACAGATAGAATCGCAGCCAAGAACCAAAACAGTTTATGATGTTCCAGAATTAAACAATTATTATTGTTTGAGCCATAAAACTGACTTAAATCCAATGTATTCTAATTTCATGTGTTTACAAGGTCAAAATGTCAAGACAGTATAACATTTACATTCACACACATTAAGCTGAAGTAATTGCCTGGAACCTGGGGCTTTTTTTTAGCAGAAAAAAATATTAGCTTAATGCTTTACCAAGTAGTTTCTGCATCTATTTCATGGTCTCATGGTTTTGGTGATTAGCAGGTCAGTATGTTTAGACCTTTTCTATTAGCAGAGAGAAACACTGATATTGTGCTAAACCTTAGACTACATTTGTTTTATACGACAATGTTATGAATAACTTAAAAGCTATGGTATGGTTAGGTTAGGAAAATACTGTACCTGTGAACAATGTATAAGAAGGCAAAATTTAATTATAGGTCTGTGAGAGTCTCTGTCAGCAGGACAGCATCATTTGTCTGTGCTTTCCAGAGTTGTTTCACATCACAGTTGAAAAATAAATCAGTTAATGATGTTACATGGTTAAAGTTTGGTTAGGTTTAGGCACAAAAAGTGTGTGGTTAGGCTGAGGGAAAAATCACAATTTGGGTTAAAAATAAGTACTTTTGTGCTGCCGTATTGATAATCACATTGATTTTATGACTGTATTCATGCTGATAAAAACAAAACGAAAAAAAAAACAAAAAAAACATTGACTAATGGTAAGACAGAGGAAATCTTTCCTATTGAAATTCAATGTTTTGTTGACCCTTATGTCTAACCCAACCTCCTTGCTATGCAGGCTTTGTCGTTCTACACCAACATCCCTTGACTTCCTGTCATAATTACTGCAGCCCCTAGAGGGCACTGTCACTTGAACAGAAACAGATTTCATTTGGGGCAGTTTCTAAAACAACTGACCCCGTCCACTGTTCTTCCTGAGAAGGCGGTCTCCTCCTATGTGAAAGCCAGACTACCTGCAAACTCTTACTTTGTGTCATGCTACTGCCCAGCCAGCATTTGTATTGTATTGTATTTGACCATGTGGGTCATTTTAGTCGGCATAAATGTTTTAGTTGAAGAAAATTCATGACATTTTTGTCAACATTTAGTCAGCGGGTAACAAGCCACACTGCTAACAGCCACTGCTGTAACTAACAAACTCCACAATCCATTCAGCAGCTCCACCATCCACAGTCAGACACACACATCTGATTATTTTCTGCAACAACACTTGCACCAATGGCTGACGCTGCTGCGGTGTGAGTGTTTCTGCTGGCTAGCTAAACATCCTGGCGAAGACTATTACTGGAGTTTGCCAGCCTGTTGCTCATTCGGCATTTGAAGATAATTGCAAGTACAGCCGTTCAGTGTCCGATAGTCCCACACTATCATTTTCATCATGTCTCGCCTTGTCAACATAGATTTTTAGCTTGTCATCGTCTCATTTTTGTCATTGAAAAAAGGTAACTGACGAAAAATTCTCATCATAGTTTTTGTCAACAACATTAACAGTGGGTTGGGTTTGGGTGGGTTTAAACAAGAGGGCCCCAGATAAGATGCCCATAACTCACCCATGTGGGCAATTGGCATGGGGCCATTATGGAACCTGCAGACAATCCAATATACGCCCCATTTTTCAGTCAATTTACTACCCACATGGTACCCACACGCAAATGTTGGCTGGGAGATGCGATACATTGCATCTTGCAATGGCACTAAAAGTTTGGCATTGGCCTATTCACCAGAAAAAAAATGTTGGCATGTACTTTACTCCAAACCACAGATGCGTTACATTTGCATGTCATTATGTAGCGAATATGCTAAGACATTACATTTTGGCGGTGTGATCCTTGCTAGACCACCAACAGTAAAAATCAACCACTTTTTGTGCCGCTATCCTGGCAGGAAATGTAGCAAGGCAGATTGGTGACAATGAAACGGTGATGAGTTGCTATGAAAAATAGGAGACAATGCGCTCAACTCACAGAAACAAAAAACTGGGTGCTGATTTCCAAATAAAGCGTAAAATTCAAAAAGATGAGAGGAACAGCACTCCAAGTTTATCAAATTTTATTTTGCCACACAGGCGTTTCGGGTCTGGCCCTTCTTCAGTGTGCTCTGGCAAACAATACAACAGCACGCACAGGTGCGCTTCATTATAAATCAACCCAACTGACGCAGCTTGTAAATCACAGCAGTGGGAGTTGCTATGAAACACCCACTTTTGGTGCCTAAAAGCCTTTTTCAACAATGGTCTGCAACTTGGCAGGCGTCTCGCAGAGGTGGCACTCCATCCACCAACCCCTCTACCTCTTGATAACAAAGTCAGCTGATATACTAGGTCACATTAGAAATGTTAATATGATACATATGAAATGTGCAAATGTAACATATTTGTGGTTTGCAGAAATGTACAATGCAACATTTTCTTCTGGCAACTGGGCTGCTTAAACCATAAGGTGCTGGATCCGCCAATGGACTGTAGATATAAGGATGTGAAAAGGCAAAATGTTAAAGTGACAGGCATGTTGTGTTCAGCTGAATGGTTTGTGTTGGGTTTTCAAGTCCTGCCGAGCTTGACATCAAACTATTATCATGTCATGTCACGATCATAACCTGTGAAGACGCAAAATCTTTTACACTGAAGAAAAGCTGTGTTGTCTTGCTTGCTGTGTATACATTAAAAGAATCCCTTTGGAGTTACACTGCATTTGTCTGTGTGTCAGAGGGGATAAACAGAACATGTAGCTGGTTATGTTTGGTGTGTCTTAGCATGTGCAGTGTGTCACATAGATAAAAGTTGTTGTGTGTTCAGGGTCAAGAGAAACGCATTCCAAGCTCAACGTCAGTTGCAGTTTAGCCAGGGTTTAGTGGGCCTGCCAAGAGGCATCGCTGTCCAAATCCCCACTGAAAGATGGCTTTAAGTGATGAGCAAGAAGCGGAAGGCGCTCTCACAGAAAAGTCAGAAAAGCTGGAATTAAAAAGCTCTGCAGCCCTCCGGAAATAGGTTCCTTCACCCCTCCTCCCTCTCCTTATCCAAGTCCGTCTATCCATCCATCTTTCCATCCGGCTATAATATCTCTCTCTGTCTCTGTGTCTCTCACCTCCCACACTCAAAGCTCTTTAGCTTCTTGGATTTATATTTGGTGCTGTCCGAGGAATCTTTTGCATGCGAATATTCTCAGTGGCTTGCTAGTTACTGTCACTGCATCTCTCTGAGTGCAGCCCCAACAGTGCTGAGGGTCCATGTTGTTTGCCTCCGTCTGTTGCTTTCTGTGCTTTCTAACAAAACGTTGGAGTTAAAGTAGTTTCCGTCTAGTGGCCAAGTTTTTAGCAGCAAATCCTTCTAATCAGTTTCAGTGGGAGAAGTGGCAGAGAGTGGCACTTTGTACGGGCTCTGCTCCAGTAACCCTGGCTTAAGTTATTTCAGCTGTGCAGGCTGAGCTGATAGCAAGGGGGATCATTACACACTAGATGAATGTAGTAATGTTCAGACATGCTTGAGTGATTATAATGTTCATCACTGGCTAACTGTGGACTTTTATTTTGATAAGTTATGTCACTGCATATTGATCAGTCAGCTGTAAGCTCCCTATAAACTTTATCATTTACAAATTTGGTTCAGCAGTGTAATTTAAATTATCGGGACACGTGTGGAGGACTTGGGGTTTTAAAGTAATTTATAAGGAACAGTATGGTCAACTGTAGCCCTGTTTGGGAACCATCTGGGACTGTATCATCTGAGCTATATACGGAAATACTGTTTCTGTATGGCAGACAGTAGTCTTGTATAGTTTGTATAGGGAAGCAGCTGTGTGCTGCTCTTTATCAGAGGTGCAGATTACTCACTTTGTCGTTTGTAACTGATTATTTGGAGTGTGAAACGGACTCATTGTTGCCCCTTGTGGCCCTCCAGCCTCAGATGGCAGTAATTAGTCCGTTTCTGTTTAGCACACCACAATCAGGTAAAAAAGACGGCATGCTACATGACTCACTTGAACAAGTGACAAAGAGATTTATACTTTTTATACTTAGGTAGGAGATTATGGTGTGTCAAGATTTATGAAGTGAATAAGCAATCATCAATCTGGTTAAATAACAGCAAGTGATGACATATATCACACTATGAAAATGTAAAGTTAACCAATGCTGAAGATCTGAATTGACTAAAATATTATTTTCACTAGGCTACTATATACCAGGATATTCCTTGTCTGAGCCTCTCTGAAAAGATCTGCCAGTGAACTCTGTGTCAGAGGTCTGGATGCTGAGGCCTTTCCTTCCTCCTCCCTTCTTTGCATTTGCAGCTCCAAGTTCTCCTTCTCATGTTTTTTCCTCTTTCATTAGTCCATCATTGCTTATATGTGTTGCATAAAAACTAGTCAGGCTCGGACATGCTATCTGTATTGAATGTCTGCAGACAGCTATGGTTATGGGTATACGTTTCTGTTCATAGTCCGAATGAGGGTCTAAACGGGAGGACCTTCCCGTTCTCCTCATGCCGACATTGGGTGAAAGTGAAACTAAGAAGATGCTGCTGGATCTCTAGTAAGTTGATTGAGTGCAGAAAACAAAAAAACAGTGAAGAAGCAAAAAGTACATACACTAGGTGTGTTCATGACAACATAATGTTGTTTGCACAGAGTTTTAATTTTGAAATACAAATAAGTGCAATGTCAAAAAGAGAAACCAATCAGTTTTTCGGCATTGATCCTATTGATGCTAAGATCGATCTTAAGAATGAAAACGTAGTATTGAGAGCATTTATATTTTAGGATCGATCAGCCCACCCCTACTGTAGGCATGGGCAGATTATAAAACAGTGGGCTCCTGGGCAAAGATATGCAGAAGGCCCAACACGCAATATTTATAGTGGTTTTACCCCTTATTGTTGTTGTTTTGCGACTTAATTTTTGTTTTTGTTTCTTTGAGGTAATCTTGCTTCTTTTTGGTTGTTTTGACCATTTCTGTAGTCTTTAGTGTCTTTTTGTTTTAATTTTGAGTCACCTCCTGGTCGGTAGTTTGAGTGACATTTTGCAACTGAAGGCCAGGGGGGCCCTGACACTTTGGGCCCTTGGGCCCCTGGGCCTGTGCCCGGTATGCCCATTCAGTAATCCATCCAGGACTGTAGGTAACGTATAGTGGCCCTCAATCATACGCTGGCTCCATAAAATGGCACTCAGTCATCAAAACTTTAAAAACTTGATCCAAGATTTTTGTTTCAGAATACTCCACAATAGATTGTTTAGCTGTTAAATTTCAAAGAATGTATCCTGTGGAACCATCCAGGAACTAGGTCCTCTGGTGAGTGTTGCGGTCAGCATGCTACGTATCCATCATCTTCTGGTTAATTTTTCTGGCTATATGCATATCCCATTACATTATAGTTTCACTTTAATGTACAACATATTTGAATTTAAATACAGCTGCAATAACCTTTATTTTAATCGTCAATAGAGCTCAGTAGTTTCAATATTAGAGTGAAATGACACATTAGCATTTCATGCCATACTAAAGAAAAAAAAAAGAAAAAACTCAAAGTTTTGTGGTAGAATAATGACTTGAAACTCATAACTTGTTTATTAATTCTCATCTCATCAATAATGTTGTTCATACAGAAAAAAAACTGAAGCGAGTGCAAGCAGAACTGACTACTTAAATAGAAAGAAATGCCAAAGCCAGAAAAGAGAAATGCCAAAGCCAGAAAAGAGAATGACCTGGAGAAAGCACAAGATGAGCAGTGTGTTTAGGTTTACTGGGTGCAGCTGACTACCCACACACATAATTGTTTTATTTCATATAACCGTTCACCTACAGCTGTGATGTAAGCGAAACAACATTTGGGTTAGAGCTATCAGTTTGCATTTTAACTTTACAGTCAGTGTGAATTTGCATCCAAATTAGTTGACACAGAAGCCAATGAAAGGCAACTATATTCATCTGATACATCTGAAAGCATTCTAGCAAGTAATGCAGTGTTGTGTGATAACAGGCTTTTCAGGAGGAGTTTCTCCTCAACTACTAACCTTTAAGAGACATGTCTGTGTTTTTGTCATTTTGCACTCCATGTTTGCTCACAGATTTTGGTAAATACTTTCACTTTCCATATAAAAAATACAGTCAAACATTGATAGACAGATACATTTTTACAGATTATCAGTTATGGAAACAAAAATCCTAAAGATAACAAGTTAAAAAGGAAAAACACTTATTTCCAATATGGCCCCAAGATGTTTGAAGACAAAGAAAATACAAAGAAGCCCAAAGACATTCACCGTACATTCTCATTCCCATTCAAATACAGCAGCGTGGTCAGTGGCCCTACATGTTAAACTATGACACTCTGGGTATCCCTCAAGCGTCAGTTTTGGACACTCAGGGATGGTGTCAATTTACTCTTGTTACATGCATTGTGTCTTTCCAAAATAAAATTCCATTTTAATGTACAGTTTCTTAGAACGTAGGTAAAAAACAACAACATTGTTTTAAGGTAAACTTTCTTAGGTTTAGACTACACAAGTTCGTGGTTAGGTTTAGGGAAAAAAAGTCATGATTTGGTTTAAAATAACGTTTCTTACCAGTGTAATGTTACGTCATGTGACCTACATCTCACATACATTATATGACATATGTTATTACTGTAGCATGTTATATTTATTAGCACACTACGTTGTTATTAAAATAAGTCGACTGACTTTTGGTCTTTGTTTGACCCGTCCACCTCCTATCCCATCCTTCATATGTAGACTTTCTCAGTCTTTATACCACGGCAGTCACTTGGGCCTATTTGCTTAAAAAATGTGGATATATCATGTTTTGCTGTCCAGGATCAGCTAATCCATCTTACTTTTGTGCCTGTTTTTAAAGCAACATTGGAATAGATCACCCTCATCCAGATACAGACTTTTCAAGATTACCAAATCCAGATAAAGTTCTTTAAATGGGACTAAATGTCACAATGTAGGCAGTCTGCCGACAAATACACTGCTCTTACCACTAACTGCTATATGTGCTGCGAATGTGATTTATGCCCCCATACATTATTGTATTCATTAATTTCTTATATTTAAAATCCTCCGGTGCTGTAGTTGTGCAGCGTATAAGCAAACAGCAAGACATCCTGCTGTAGTGAGTGCGTGGCCGCAGATAGGTGATTTACTGAAGGAAATGTATAGGTGCTTATCGACAGTAAGCTGTCTGCTCTGGTACACCACTCCGTAAAGCCAGAAGCACAGAGTACAAATAAACTGTAACAATGCATTTCTTCACACTCACATAGCACCCACCTTTCCGAGTGGAATAGAAAACACACAAGCCTTGCGTTGTAGATAACAAACATTAATTATTCATGCTCTTTATAATACTAAGAATGCAACTCAGTTAGCGTGGCTGGTAAGAAGGTGGCTGTGATCATTCTCCAATGCCTTTTGCAAACACAATATGACCTAAACTGTGGTGTGTTTAAACCGTCAAAAATCTTTGTTGTTTACTAACAAACACAGCACAATATGAAGTCAGTCTTATAATTCCAGTCATCAAATCCCAAAACGGCAGGTGCAAAAGGTTGTCTTCATCTGCGATGTTGTAGATTTTTTAATGACTTCATTACAAATGTTCTTGTTTTATTTAGAGGAAATAATATTCTTAAGAGTTGATTTTTGACACTTTTGATTCAGTTTTCTATTTAAATTTGTGATTTAATAGCCCCTCCGGCATCAACAACTCTACATTTAAGCACTTTGTTTATTCATCTCATCTTCTGCCAATCTTTTGGCGTAAGCTGTTAAAGAGGACGTTTTCAGAGGCTTTAGTCAGAAGTTTCATAGTGCTCAGATTTAAATAAATTCACTGGACAACAGCTGAAGCCCAAGTGGGCCAAAGTTCCCTGGCAAAGTGCATATGCAGAATCCTGGTACACCACCGTCAGCTCCACATCCAGAATTACCAGCACATTGAAAGGCATTCAGTGATGAACAATGCATATGTCTCATCCATTTCCTCTGGGGTACACTGGCCTCTGCATTTGGGCCAAAGCAGTTCTTAAAGGGATCGCTGTCAAAAGGGTTCAGTGGCTGCAGGCTAGTTTTCAAATGTAACCAACCATGCTAGCCTGAGTGTATATGATAGAAATTGCATTTGAGGAAAAATTCATGGGAGACAGAGCTCACGCTGTGAAGGCTTCTTTAGAAATTGTCAGGAAAGTGGGTCAGGGGGAATGTACAATTGCATAGCTTCTATTAAATGGAAAATGATTATGGGGTACTGGTTTGGAATGGAACAGAAAAAAGATGAACAGGAAAAGTATGAAAGGAATTTTGTAAAGTTCAACAAGTTAAGCAACAAGTATGTTTGCTTTTCATAACTAAGGTTTTACATTAGCCAATGTCCATCCTAGGCCCTTAACGCTGCTGTTTGTAGCATTTGTGCATCAGTAAATCACTGCAACATTCATTCATAGTGTAGTTGTACTGTGCCTGTGTTTGACTGTGGTTCAGCCCAGTTTTCAGCAATAAATGGAAAGGGCCATACCTGCTCCATTTCAGAATACTGTGAGCCCAGATCAAAGTAATAAAGGAGCAATTTTATTTCATAAATTATTAAAAAGCAGCCATGTGGTACAATAGTTGTTATCTTTTGCTTTTAACCTGGTCCTCTCTTATTTAGCTTGCGTAATAATGTCTGTGACTCTCATTATGAGATATCTTTGAGGCTACTAGTTCCCAACAGGCGTATTTGGGACAGGCTGATTGCTTGGCCTCTGGAATTGCAGCTTTTAGCTTTTTCGAGAATCACTCATCTAAACAACATAAGTCACTGAATACCGGCAATTGGCCAGTGACTTAAAGTGTCAGATATCGCCAAAAAAGCTGTGTTTGTGGGACAACAATGTAAGTCAAGTCGGATGTCTGAGTAGGGAGGGCAGGAGGGGCAACTACCACCAACTTTCACCCGCAAGGCAGTGTTGGCTTCACGTACGATTGTAAAGCCAAACCTTACAACCAGGTGCATTTCTTGTTAAAGAAAAAAAATGTCAATTTGCAATCCTGTACAGACATAGTGCTTTTATTTTGACCGAATGCAAGCTATACATTTCCAGTGAAAATGGAAGTGTATTTTGAAACCAGACAATGTATGTAACAGGCAGAAGTTGACACAGCATCCCAGGACGTCAGCAAACAACACAACCAGGGTACCTTGCAGGTCAAAAAGTCCATGACCAAATGTTGATATATGATGAAGTCAGAGTGAGAATGTGTCGGAGGAATACACCTAGCATGGTAGCATCCCTTGGTAATGCTAGCATATATGTTTCATTTGCTAACAGCTAGCTATTTGAGACCTGACTATTTACAAAAACATTTGTTCTGAACGTTACATTGCTGATGCTTGAAAAGACTCAATTAGCTACAATGTAACATCTCCTGTTTCTCTATCTTCATCTGTTTTTGAATGTGACCTACTGTAGCAAGAGATGGAGGGTGAGCTTGACCCAGCACACCGTTCAGCATTGTGACAGTTAATAGGGGTCCCCTCTTACACGGTGTGTACATAGTGCATTACTAATGAATATATCCCGTAGGTCTTAAGAGCTCAACACTTTACACTGCTCTTCCTTGGGTCCTCAGCGATACAGCCAATTGGCTGAAGGGTTGTTTAGAAAATCAAAAGACATACAAACAGACAGACAAACAGAGACTACTTTCATTTTAGTTAAATGACTTGCTTTTAAGATAAGTAGGCCTATGTCACACCCGTAGACTATGTAAAATAATGGATATAACCACAGTGACATCACCCATTGGTTTGTGGACTCCAGTTTCAAAGCCTCTAGTTTGGCATTTTGGCTGTCGCCATCTTGGATTTTTGGGGCTAGAAGTGACAATATTTGGACGAGAGGGTGGATATAACCCTAATGCTAGCTGCTAGCTTGGTTATCATTGTGCATTCACAGTAGGTGTTAACTGTGATAATGCTAATGCTAGTGCTAATTTTTATTGGCAAAAACCTGGCTTAAAAATTACAAATAAACAAAAATTTATGATAACCAAACTGACAAGGAACAACCAAATGTTGTAGGTTACTAAAATGTTACATTTAACTTTCATGACGTGAATACACTGATATTGTCACAGCTAGGGCTACACTGACACTCTGTGAATCTGGGGTTACGCCATGGCTATATTATCGAACCAACATAGTTGCCAAGGTAGTGACTAGCTGACAGACAGCACCAGCCTGTGTCTCAAGCAGTCACACTTTCAACTGTACAAACATTTAAGCATTAATAACAATAATGACAGTTACATACCTCTGTGAAGTTGTTATGAATGGGTAAAATGGAAATTAAAACTTTTTTTTTATTTTTATTTTTTTTTACAAGGCTGTAAACATGTTTATTTCTGCTGTAGAGTTGGACATTAACATGGGGGTCCATGGATATTGACTCGCTTTTGGAGCCAGCCTCAAGTGGTCATTAGAGGAACTGCAGTTTTTGGCACCTCCACATGCTTCTGCCTCAGGTTGCCGCTTGGTCACATCATTATAAACTGACGAAAACAAATGAACATATCCTCCTCCAGAGGCCCTATCTCACAGTGTTAATGAAAATGAAAAATCATATGTGTATCTGCCTCATAATATGGATCTGTTCCAAAATTGGATGGGTTCTCCTTTGGCCCACGCTGCACACGTCCACTAAGTTTCATGAAAATTGGGCCAGTAGTTTTTCTGTTATCCCGCTGAAAGTCAATCAAACCCAACAAACAGGGAAAAAAAAAAACATAACCTCCCTGTTGAAAAAATGAGAATTTTGTCAATTAAAAATCTAAGTGAAGGTAGAATTTAGGGAAAACAATACATGCACTCAATATTAAGATATACTGAATACTGTTTATAATACATAATATTAAAGTAAGTTCATGAATGACTGTGATTATAGGACGTTGCTGATTACGAAGAAAAAACTGTTTGTTGCTGCTTATTGGCACTTGGTCAATCTAACAGCTTCATAGATAAAGATGCAGTACTATTTTATGGTGCCAGAGCAGGACATCACATTAGTGCTTTGTGATGATTGTGGTTTATGATTGAGCTTCAATGACTCTCTAAATTATTAAGAAACAAAGAGGAGGGGCTCTTTCAACAGAGCAGCAGTTTCCGTAGTAAACATGGTGAAAACTGGCCGATGCTTATGTTGCCTTGTAAGCCTTATGCAACCTTTCCAAGCAAAATGTCTCACAGCTGACTGAGCTGTTTATGAGGAAATTCACAATTCACCAAATGAAAAAAAAAGAAAAAAGGCTGTCCAATGGATATTCATGTCCACGCTCCTGTAACACCCCAGACCAGATCAGACTGGCTTCCACTCCTCAAGATGAAATGATACACACATTCCCCTCCAACCACACATTAATATTAAATGCATGAACAAAGACAAGCAGCACTTGTGCACAGTGCTCCAAAGTGCATAACACTCTTGGGGATCCCTTACCTTTTCTGTGTTGTTCTTTCCTTTGTAAACCTTTGGTTTGAAGGCCACCGTTGGCTCCCCGGTGCCAGCTGAATAAAGGGAAATCACTTGCCCTGTCATCTAGATTCACCTTGCAGCCTGGCAGCAGGAAGACAGGGGAATTAAGCTAACGTCTGTGCACGGCTGTGTTTGTGTTTCTCTTTCACAGCAGTGGCACAATCCAGAGAGAAAATCCAGTCGCTTGAGCTCTCACACTTACCACTGATAAAGGAAAGCCACATTTTGTAACTCCTTGAGACAGCAAGTCCGCAGTTCATCAGTTCAGCTCATGTTTATTTATACATCCTTTTATCATAAGCTTGCAAATCAAACACATCCCCATACTTTCTACATTGTTGTGCAGTTACCATCCATCTATTTTTAAGTTGCTTATCCTGGTCAATGTGGTAAAAGGACAAGTTGAGTAGCCAAAGTGCTCTTTAGCCCAGCATCTTCCTCCAGCTTCCCATCTGGCAATGAAAGACAAGACAAAGGGAAGTGAGAATGTCAGATTGAGAGACTTTCTGTTGCTGTTGCTGAGGCTTCTTGTGAATGTAAGCCACAGTGTTGGGCAAGTTACTCTCAAAATGAAATATATTACATGTTACTAGTTACCTTCATTTGAAAGTAATAAGTTACTTTACAATATTGCTGTCTATGTAGAGTAATAAGTCACTAATTACACTACTTTTTTGTTACTTTTACTAAAATGACCTCAGAATAGGCATTTTAAATGGATGAGGGTCATGTTGTTTCACAGCAGGTAATCAAAGCACAGAAGCTCCAGTTTATTACAGTTCAGATCCAGTGCTGCACAGGAAGTTGTCATTGTATGAATGGAAAAACACTGGACATGACAATGCACATGATTACCGACACTTGTCTGTAAGGTAGCGTATAATGAAAGACATGACAACACACAACAACCTTCAGAGGATGTTTTTTCTGGTAGTACACTGGCGGAAGTGGAACAGTATGGATCAGTGTTTATTACAATAAAAATAAATGAAAATAATAAACAGTTTATTTTGGGTGGTAACGCATTACGTGACATTGTAAATGTAATAATATTATCTGAAATAATTTTGGTAATGTGTCATAGTACTTTGTTACTCATAAAATGATATATTATTATCATAACAAGTTACTTTTGTAATGCATTACCTCCAGAGTAGGGTATAACGCGTTACTTCGTAAGAGAGTACTTAGAGTACTTTGATTACTTTTTGCAGTAACAAGTAACCTAACGCGTTAGTTTGCTGTTTGAGTAATCAAATACTTAAGTACATTTTCAAACAAGCCATCAGTTACTTCCGTTACTTTTAGAACGCTGGTCCTTCAGCTCTGCAACAGCAACGGCTGTCGTTTGGTTCTAATAACGGAGATAACGTTAAACTTATCAGCCTGAAAGAAGCCACAAAGCTTGTGGCTAGCTACGTGGTAGAAGAAATGCTGCCATTGTGGAGTCTTAAAAAAAGGTGGAGGAGGACTCATTGACAGACAGGTCAGACTCAGGAGGACTTGCATTATGGTACACACTACACAACTTTTCTGCCCGTTCTGAAAGTCACTATGTCACATTATGTGATTGTGGTGTCATAAAATCGTGCCGTGACTTGGCCGACAGACATGACACACTACACGCTGGTACTCAACAATTATCCCCAGTCATCTTTCACAGCGTGTGTGATGTCATTGGGTTATTCTTGTCCTATTTTTATTACTTTTACTATTATTTCAGTCAATGTGCCAGCCGACATGTTGTTGTAGTCACCTAAAAGTGTCACCAGATGGCAGGAGCTTCATTTGAAGTACCATACGTAAACTATCAAGCTACTGTATCTTCTTGGGGCGTCGGTGGCTTAGTGGTAGAGCAGGCGCCCCATGTACAAGGCTGTTGCTGCAGCAGCCCGGGTTCGACTCCAGCCTGTGGCCCTTTGCTGCATGTCACTCCCTCTCTCTCTCTCCCCCTTTCACACTTGTCTGTCCTATCAAATAAAGGCTAAAAATGCCCAGAAAAAATCTTTTTTTTAAAAAAAAAAAAAGCTACTGTGATAGCCGCTCCTGTGTTATTTTTACATATTTGTTTGCTTTAACGTGAGGTGGACCGCAGGCTTTAAACTACTCATAGATCTGAATGTGTGTGTGTGTGTGTGTGTGTGTGTGTGTGTGTGTGTGTGTGTGTGCGTGTGTGTAAGTTTGCTCTGTGATGGACTGCCAACCTGTCTGAGATGTCTCCCTGTCTTCCATGCACTGCATGCTGGGATGGACTCAAGTCCCTGATGAGAAGGAATGAGTGGGTGTAGACAATGAATGGATGTTTGCTTGAATCCTGTTTACTGGGGAGCTGCCACTTATTTTCCACTTACATTCTCTGTCCAAGGTTTTCATCTGAGCGGGCGTCCAGGAATGCTTCATAAATAACAGTATGACAACCTTGACACAACATTCAACTTTCTTCACCTAATATGATAATGTCAGTGAATACTGTTGACCCATTAACCCTGATGAAGATGACACCAACAGAAATAACACTTCACAGATAAAGGGTTAGTCAGCATCACTGCACTCACAAGTGTACTGCAACAGCTTCAATCCTTGTAGTTAAGGGGACCATACTTTTCCTTTGCTGCACTCATATATTAACTAAGCTACAGATTTCTTTTGTTTTACCCAGCTTCTCTAGTGACATGGCTCCAGAGATAACAGTGCATTGTTGCTTGCTACAGAGTTCACTGAGTTTGCTTACTTTTACATTTTACTTGATTAATTTTCATTTAGTGAATGTGTTTTAGTAAAGGTCAGGTGGGAATTATAACCTTGAAATTATTGTTAAAGAACTGGTTTAACAATTTAAAAGTGGCCACTCCATAACACCTGTCTGTTAAACTGAGCACTCTGCATGCAAACAGGCAGCAGCCTTCACTGTTAGACTAGCGATCTCTAACCTTGATGGCATTTGTTATGCTGACCTTACACCAAATGACTTTTCAAGCAATTTCACTGTAGCAGACAAATCTCCAGTGTCAGAATGAAATTATGAGAGGTTTACCTTAATTGGTGTGTGCTTCTGTGATCTCGATTGTTTGTTATAAGGTTGTCATAAACTCAGTCAAAGCTGTCTTAAATCAGTCTTGTCCTCATCTTGTTTCTCTGCCAAAATCAAACATATTTAATATTCTTGTAACTTTTTAGTCCCAGCTCATGCAAATACTTAAAAGGGTACTTCCCTGATTTTCAACAAGCTTTGTATAATAATGTGGGCAGCATGTGTAAATGAACTGTGGTACACTTCCCTCAGTCTAACCAGTGGCTAGATATCCCTCCTCTCCCCATGGCAAAACTCCGCCAGACAATGTAATTGACGTCATCCGGTGGAGTCTGGGTGGCGCTCGGGCTGTTGTTATTGCCCGCCACCCATGCCACCACCATGGACACGAAGAATATAGAGGCAGATCAAGAGACAGACCACCCGCCTCTGAAATCCAATCAAAGGCTAATACTAGGCAGTGCTGATTGGATATATATCAAGATTATGTTTCTGTACTGCCTATTTCTTGCCTCAAATGTTTTTAGAAACATGTTTTCGTGCTGTGTTTAGCTGTAATTGTGTGAATGTGTGAAAAGGATTTGGTGCCATACTGTTTCCTGCACAGTGAAAACAGAGGCTACAAAAACTGAGCTCAAATGGTAAAACTAGGCAGTGCTGATCAAATATATATCAAGACTGATCTGGTGGAGTTGTGAAGTAAACAAGAGTCTGTGTTTAATTTGGTGTATATCTGATCCACCAACCAGCACTTATTTTAGTCAGAAATCTTTGTTCCTACAGTTTCCTTCTACTAAAATAACACAGCTAACTAATGTAGGCTGGTAGTGACTTGAGGCAAGAAAGTCCAAAAATGAAATCTAAAATGTAAAGTTTGTATATAAATACAGTTAATAGATTATATTGATCCAGAATTGACAATATTGTTGACATATGAAGCCTTTCTTGTATTTCTAGTGTGTTTTTGTGTTTTTTGGTGTTATGTCATGTTCCTTAAAGGGAGTTTGGTGTACTGGTTTTCTATGAGGAGCTGGATGGGAAATAATCTCAAAAGAAATAGTCTTGCACTTGCACTATTGCACTCTTGCAATAGTCTTGCAAATAGTGACCCTGCAACATCCCCAGTGTTTTAAAAATCTTTCGTAATCCTCTTCTTGAATATTTCTTGGATTGTGGCTGATAACCACATACTCCTATAATGCTGAACATGAATGTTAACTAAGAGATCCTTTCACATCTTGACTACTTTAGGTCAGAGTAGCCGGATTAGCCTGCTGATCAAAAACACAAATAAGGTAGGGATAGAAGAAGAATTGGTAAAGCAGAAAGACAGACGATGACAAACTCACTGAGGAAAGAGATGTAGTGTGTATATAAAGATGGACGATGCATCCCCACTTACCCCCACTATGCATTAGTGAAGACTAATACCCCGGATATAGCCGCTATCTTGCACTGGTGGCGACATTCAGAGCCAGAGTCTGAGGAGTAGCAATCTCCAGGGTGAAGGAGTTCCTGTCCAAACAATTGTCTGACTAATCACAAGCAGCACCATTGATTGCAAGCACACTGATTGGCACACACTGCTATCATTCAGGGCATCAAATCCCTGTTTTCTAGCAGTAAATAACTACTTAAAACTAAACTTAGCAGAAAAATGAACACTTGAACAAACATCTGGGTGATAAGACCTACCGTAAATGACAGAAACCATCTCTGAGAAAAATGTATTCCAAGTGTTCTTTGGTTTGACTCATTCACAAACATGGAGGGGGCAGGCTTTATGACCTATACTGCAGCCAGCCACCAGGGGGCGATCAAGATGATATGCCTTCAGTTATGAGGAGCTGCCATGTTGTCCATCTTTACATACAGTCTATGGAAGAGATCAGGAAACAGGAGGGAGAGAAGGGGTAGACAAATAACAACTGAATGTGATATGATATGAATTACAGCACACAGTAAAAAAACATATTGAATTATTTGCAGTGAGAGGAAATGTTTTGCATTCTTACTTTATTTTGTTAATTCACGCAATTAGAGCGAATTATAAGGTTTGAAACACATTCGTTAAACATGTGGCCAAAGATTTCTAATGAAGCAAAGCAGCACAAATTAATCTGAAAAGCAGTGCAGGCCCATAGGGGACGCCACATATGGAGGGAGAAAAAAATCCAATTTTTTATCTTTTACTGTTTTTTACTATTATTTTGAAATATTACATAAGGCCATAATAACATAACTACATAGCAAAGCCTACAAATCAATAGAGACCTTTTTTTCTGCCGCCCCCTGGACCCGGTCCCCTGGTCCCCCTTCCCAGCTCGTTACACTTTACTGGCTCTCTGGGGGAGATGGGCGAGTTATCCAACGTCATGTGAACTCCGAAACATGCTGTATTGTTATAATGTCAAAAAACAGAAGTTGGTGTCCACTCAACCACCATTACACTACTGAGAGGAGAGTATGTGGAGAGAGAGAACATAAAAAAAAAACAAAAAAAAACAACAACACCAGGGGGAGGTTCACCCAGGGTACCAAATGTGCTAGGACCACCACTGCTGAAAAGGAAGTCAAGGTTAAAAAAATCTTACTTTTAAGCATTTCCTGTTTTTAACACTACATCAGAGACATATACAGAAAGTTTTTAGCTACATCATCTGAAGTACGAATCCGCACCATTATACACTATACCACTACATATATATATATATATATATATATAGGGATAATTATATGTAAGTGAAGGTAATGAGGGGGGAAAGTATCTAACAAAGTAAATAAAAAAGAAAGAAAGAAAAGGACTGCTGGTGAGTCCAGGCTGAAAATAATTGTAGCTCTTGGCCCTAGCTTGAAGCGGAGTGAAAAAGCATTTTATTGGCTTGGGGAACCAGACATTACAACGACTACTCTATTATTAGACTGAGTGAATAAGGCTACCATGTCAGCTGGGTGCTTTGATCAAGTCGTCGAACAAACATTATGTTATTTATTCCGTTGTTAATGGCATATTTGTGTAGCTTATTTTCAGGCTCTTAGCAAACGCCAATCTAGATTTCAGAGAACGTCTAATGTTTGCTGCAACTCACTCACCATGTTTCCCCGCATCTGTTCACCATCAAATTTTAGTGGTAGCACTGATTTTGTCATGTGTAAATTTTGTCTTCAACCGTCATAAAATAAATCCCCAAATGTTTCACTTCAGAGCTTTTATCATGTTTGGGTTAATGGGAGTTGCTTTGCGAGGATTAACGTAGTTAAAGTTTCTGTCTGTGTAATCGGACTCAGCTGCTCAGGAAGGGTTTACTGTATGACACCATGTGTGACACTGAGACATGCTGCAGTAATCATACTCTGGTTGCTCCTCAGTTGTTGTTGGTGTTTTGTTTTTTTTTTTAAATAATATTTTTATTGTCCCACAGGGTATGTTAGTAAAGCTAAAGTGAAATGCTAAAATATCCTCCTCTGAATCATTGGGACTGCCAAATTATGTAACAACTGGCAGAAGATTGTGCTTCATAATGGTTTCATTTCTCTCAAGTGCTCTCCCCCATTGATCTTTGGTTGCACACAGGTATGACTAACCAACATGCAATTTGCCTTGGCACCACAGACAAATGTTTCTATTCAGTTCTTAAACTCTGACACTGCAGATGAACAGTGTTAGCTCTTAGCATGATTCAAAATGAATGGGAAATAATGACAAAAAAAAGTCATTTGCCTTTTAATCATTTCTTTTTACTCTACTTATCCAATCTCCTCTGTAAGAAAAAAACTGAAACCCCCCCATTCACTGTGATGTTAACACATTAATGTGTGATTCATGCAGCATGGCACAGTCATACCATGCATGTTGATCAGTTTTATGTTGGCTGTGTGCGTGGAGCTGACAAGCATTTAAAGTGTTTATTGGTGTCTCATATGAGAGATGGAAAAAGAACATCTACAGTATTTGGCAAACACTTTCATTTGCTTTGAAATATATTTAGTCATATGGGATTTGTTTGTGTGGCTTATGCTCTGAGAGTGTTTGTGACAGCAGCTTGTGCAGCAAACAGTTGATGCAGACTTTTTTTTTTTTTTTTTTTTGACAAAAGGAAACTGCTGCCAGGTTTTCCAAGGATGGCTTTCATATTCTAAATCAAGAGAAAGCAGTGAAAAAGGAACCTTTGCATTTTTAAAAAACATGGCTTTTTTCGGAACATAATGTATCATTAGACTCGGGAGTCATGTATTGACACAATGCTTTGATATCTTATAAGATATTTGGATGTTTAGTCCTTTTTCATTTTGGAAAACAGAAAATGACTGATCCTGGCTAACTTGTAGGCGTAATCTGGAAAATAAGGACCTGATTATGTAGAGTGACAATTATATCTCTATTTACAAAAAGTTTTCTTTAATCCAAACCATAACATCCGGAATCCAAGTTGATTTTTTTATTCCAAACAAACACTCCTTTTTAATCCACCTCACCGTAAAGGAAAATGCCTCTGCATCCTTCAAGTGTCCACTGTCACTGAGATGCTCCACTCGATGGGAGGACTAATCACTCCACATGTCAATACTGTTGGATTTGTATTTCCACTCTCATTAGAGACATTAACGAACTTTTGCAACCTGTAATTTGGCGAACTGCTCGGCGCTTAATGAAGTCATTCTATACATGGCTTGCCATCCATAGCAGGGCCCGGTCCTTTCAGCAGCTCTCTCTCCAGCAACTCGCTCATTAATACATCCGCTGCCACAGTTGAATTGCTATGGCTGTGGTAAATACATTTCCAAGCAAAAACAGGCTGTAAAACATTGACCAAACAAAAAAGTGAAAACATAAAACAGGCGGGTATAAACAGTGTTTGTGTTTAGTGGTGAGAGACTAATAGTAGCTGTTCTTCTACATTATGCTCAGTATAAAAAGCAGATGAAGGTCAGTCCTGCTGGGCTTTGGGTTTTCATTCACTCCCCGGATACTGAAAAACAAGTGTAGTACATGTGTTTAATGATCTATCTATCTATCTATCTATCTATCTATCTATCTGTCCGTCCGTCCGTCAGGTTTATGGTTGTATTGTCAATCTGTCTATTGTTCTATCTGTCTATCATTCTACCAATCTCTGACTGCCTATCAATGCAACTGCCAAATCAGCCCATTAAGACACAAGTCTTTTTTTTCTTTCTTTTTATGAATCGGAGGGGAGGGTTAACAGGGAACAACAGGGAGAAGGAATGAAGGAGGGATTAGCAGAAGAGGCCAGATGGAGGAGGGAGGGAGTTCAGATGGAGTCCTGGGCAGCCAGAGCTGGGGAGGAAAGCAGAGCAGATGGGAAGATGAGAGGCCTCATAAAACCATATTACCACCGGTATTACCATCGTCATGATCACAGGAACCATACCAGAGATGAAGCTTATTATGTCAAACATTAGATGCAGGAGGACCCGGGGCTGACTGATGGCTGGGTACTCATGACGGAGAGGGGAGAGGAAGGCTCGAAACAAGAGTATTTACTTGTTTGATAGTTGTTGGCGAGTATTGAGTCAAGGGGGTCTCCTCAGCTGGCATTCTGCGGCTCAGGCAAATGTAGGCTGCTTCCAAATAGCCTCAGAGAGAGTGTCTTCCTGCTCTGAGAAATGTGGACTTAAATTACAGTAAACACACATTTTTCTATACGGAGTTCACTTTTTCAAAACTGTTCAAACAATTCACAGTTACAGTTATTGAAACATCCATAAAGCACTAATGCAACCAAAACACTCGATACACATCTCAGAGTCAACCTCTGTACCAGAGCACTGACATCATTTGTCTCCAAACACCACAATACTACAAGACGGATCACTGTTGTCTGTGAAGAATCTTTTATTTACTTGAATTTATTTATTTAGCACAAACCAAGATTCCATTACAACAAAAGAAGGGCACTTCTTTATTGCCTGGGCTGTGCTACCTCACAGTGTTTGTCACAGAAATGAATCAGAGATGCTGCAGTAAGCTTCAGTGGGGTCAGTTTCTTGCCATTTTTTTTAGAGTAATTTCAAATGCACGTAATGAAATGCAGTAGTGCAGTACAAAAACTATACATTTGCACTATACACAAGCCTACATACCATAGCTACATATACAAATTTGTAGCGAGAGAGAGAGCTGCAATGATTAACCACTTAATTGATTAGTAAACTTTTAAACTAAACACCAGCTAATTTGATTATCGTTAAATCGGTTTGAATAATTCTTTGAGAAAAAAAAGTCAAAATTTTCTGATTTCAGCTTCTTGAATGTGAATTTATTCTGGTTTCTTTCCTCACTGTGACAGTAAACTAAATATCTTTGGGTTGTGGACAAAACAACACATTTTAGGACGTCATCTCCAAACAACTTATCAATTTATCAAAAAATAAAAATATTGATGGATTAATTGACAATGAAAATAATTGTTAGCTGCAGCCCTATACATACATAGAAATACAACAGTGCTAGTCATCTGCATTTAGCCACAAGGTCTCATCCACATCACACCTTCTGTCCTCTCTGGGAAAGAATCTTTTGCATGCCTGACCCATTCCTGGCTATCGTCTGCGGATAAGTCCAGATATTCAGCATTCATCATGTCCAGGAGGGACTTCTGATCATGTGGTTGGTGTTCATAAACTCAGAAGTCATCAAGGAATGAAAATAGGCGCTCAGTGTTGTAGGTCCCAAATAGATGTTAATGTGTTATTATTCACTGTTTAAATTCTTTCTAAGAGTAGCTGTAGGAGAATAAAGTCTAATGTGCAGAGAGTTTGTGTTAAGTTTTTCACAGTTGGCTTCTGTTGCATTGCTTGTGTGAAGAGTTTTGAAATAGAAAAAAAATACAAATAAAAGGACGTGGGATGTTTACATTACAAATTTTCCTAATTAAGAATAGGATGTTGCATGTGGTAGGCTACATACAATAATCATGTGAAATCTATTGCTAATTATTGGCTAACTAAACACACCATTTTCTCCAGCGTTTTTCTCCCATTTCTTTTGGAAGTTGTATGGAACAAGTCATCTGTTCCAGAAGATGTAAGAGTAACAGTATTAACAAAGAGGCTAGCAGTGGGGCACTGTTTCTGGAGCTAGTATTTTGTAATAGCCTTTTTACTTGCTGTCAGCAACATCTTTAGTAGATAGATATCATCTTTACATAGTTGGGCAGAAATTTGTTCAAGATAAAGGGATGTGAATGTTGTACTGTCTCAATAGGTTTTGATAACATAAGCCTTTTTCACATTGCAGTTAGCCCAAGGCTAGCTAAGTGAGCTGTTAGGGGCTGGGGCTAAGAAGGCTTTCCCCTGGAACATTCCAAAATGGGCTAACCCTGACTTTAACCAATGGCTTGCTGGGTCTGCTCTGGGGCAGAGTTAGCCTTGAGTTTGTGGGGTTATCCCCTTAAAATCAACGAAATGCAGGGCAATAAGGTGCCCTTGTGAAATGCATGGGAGCTAATGGAATTTGCATCACATTTTTGTTTTCCAGCCACACTTCCTCTTCATCACGTCATCAGTACACACGTACTTTGTGTTTATGTGGTAACCATGGTACCTACAACAAGACAAAAGACATCTTTTCAGTCTTTCCTTTCTCTGGTGTTCTCGATCTCTTTTTAAGGTTTCAGCACTGCCCTTGCATAAAGCCCTGCAAATGGCAACATTTTAACATTGCTTGCTTTTGTTGACCTGCAGTGGTTTAACTGCACATCTTGTCACCGTGATGTACAGGTATACAAGACATCACTGTTGAGTGTAGTTTTATGTTTCTTCTGGGTGTGGTGAGATGTGAAAAAAGGCTTGAAACTTTCAACTGGAGAGGGCAGCAAAAAAATGATTTTCAGCCTACTGTCAAACTAGTCTTTATCAATTTAAAGAAAACCATACATGCAAAAGCAAAATAACTTAAATAATACTGTAAACAATTTTATTTATGCATACAGTACTTAATTTTGTTATTTTTTCAATTTGTAATTTTTTTTTTTTTTTAAATCAGTTTTACTAGCCGCATTTCGATGGATGTAACAAAATAGTAAAGATATGGCATAACCAGGTCAAAGCACCTTGGGCTTTGTTATTGTAAAATAACTAATAACTAATAATATTGTATTTTTGCAATTAGATGTGGTCCGAGCGGATGAAAACACAACACAGTTTCATCCTAAGATGAATTCCAAAATTGCCCTATGCCACCTGATCTGCATAAACTAAACATAAGCAGTGTCACCCCGCCCACCTCGGTGCAGGCGAGATTGCTCATATCGACAAATTACAGTTACAATATGCACAAGGCGGACAAATTGGATGCTGTTGTATACAGTATGTTGGGTTTTTACTGAAGGGAAGGCAAAGACAAATGCATTCATGTTCCTGTTTTTTTTTTTGTTTTGTTTTTTTAATAAATGTAAAGTTGGTACAGCAATGACTATAAATACTCCATAGACAAGTATGTCACAGACAGAAAACAACAGTAAATCACATCACTGGACATATTGTTTGAATGCCGTGTGAGTGAGCTCTTGGAAGTGCAATGCAAAAACACCAAAGCAATGGCAGCTTACCATCAAATATGGTGACAGCTTAAAAGAAATGAGGATATTGCTTGTCTGTGATGGCTTTCTACCTGCTAGCGAATGACAATAAATTTCCCAAAGCTCAAGGTAAGCTTAAAATGAAAAGCAGCAGAGGAAGCTGAAGAGGTGGCACCTGCGATGTGACTGCATGACAGTGTAGCTCTTGTGTATTCAAGATGAAGAAATATCTGTATGCATGTTTCTTTGTATAGCCACGCTCTTGCAGTTTCACAATGGCTGTCAAAGCATAATAGCTCTTTATTTCCCCGACAGATTGCATAAAACACGTGTGTGTCGTACATGCATAATATGCATATGATTACGTGTCAAAGAGAGTGTATCCGCACACATCTGAGCATGCAGTCTAAGCCATGCCAAGTACATTTTAAGGTATTTGTCATGTAATTGCATTGGGGCCACGTTCAGCAGCATTAGAATGTGGATGGGGACATCCTCTGATGAATAATACAACAAGTTCATAAAGGGGCTTCCAATGAGCTTAGCTACCTAGCACTAACAGAGCAGAAAAAAAGGAAAGAAAGCTGGTGAAGGAAATGTTTGAGAGCAAAGTGTCATGAATAATTGAAAAGGTTTTTGAAAAATTTAGCATTATCTCACCAGCTTGAAGGTCACATTCCTGTCATGATGTTTGTGCCCCTTCAAAGGGGAAATTGAGTTATCATTCATTGCTTGGCTAAGATCAGTTACCACTAAGGGTAGTGATTGCTTGCCAATCAATAACAGGGCCAGTACTGAAGGTGGATCAGTGAACTTTAACACAGGGACCTCTGTGTAAATCTGAACTTTAGTGGAAACATTTAAAGCCTGCAGCTATTTCATCTCAGATATGATCTTTGCAGGCAAAGACACTGTTCAGCAGCATGAAATGAGTCCAAATTCAACAGAAGTCTATTTGCAATTTAAGGTTGCAGGAAATATTCTGTAAGGCCACCTAGACCCTCAATCTGTAATAAGACAGGGGCTTGATCTTGGCTAAAAGAAGAATCAAGTAGTTTTAAACTCTGGTCTTATCTAGTCTGATCCCTCACCTGAAAGGCTTATACCTCCAGACTGAAAAAAAGAATGCTTCTCGCACTTCTCTGACTGCCTATAATGTGTAATACACACTCCGGAGATAGCCATGGCTGGAGGCATTATGTTTTTGTGTTTCCTGTCCACTTGTACAAACGTTCATCCCTGTTTTCCTGAACACAGTATCTTGAGAAGTCCTTTAGGGCACAAACAATGAAATAATCAGACATTGAACTAATTAGATTTTGGTGGTCAAAGGTCAAGGTTACTGTGACCTTGTCTGTTTTATTCATGTGAATGGGATTTTTCCAAGGACAGCTCAAGGGATTTTTGTGAAGTTAGGCACAAACATGCACTCAACGATGAACTGATTTGAATTTGATGATCAAAGGTCAAGGTCACTGTGATCTTGCAACTGTCTCATTCTTATGAATGCAATCACAAGAAGGCCTTGAGGGAGTTTCTTCAAATTTGACACACATGTCCACTTGGACTTATCAATGAACTGATTTGAATTTGGTTGTCAAAGGTCAAGGTCACTGTGACCTTGTGTCTGTTTTATTCATGTGAATGCAATATCTCAAGAAGGTCTTGAGAGAGTTTCCTCAAACTTGGAATAGTCGGCTACAGAATGAACTAATTAAAATTTGGTGGTTGAAGGTCAAAGGTCAAGGTCACTGTGACCTTACAAAACATGTTTTTGGCCATAATCATGAGAGAGAGTTTCCCACAAATGTCTAATGGGAAAAAATGATGAAGTGATGACATTTTATATCCCAAAGGTCAATTTTACTGTGACATCATAATGTTCTGCAAAATCAGATTTCTAGCTACCTCAGGAACAAAAGGGGAGACATTTGGTCAGATACTGAATACACTAATCTTGGGTGTCCACCTTGAAACTGTGCTGATTGTATAGATCTTCTGTACTGCCTGGGGAAGATGTTTGTGAAGCATCCATGTTATTACAGTACATGGATGTAAACTGTAAGTGCAACTTGACTGGTATGCAGAAGCATACAACCGTGAGGCAGTAGTTCTAGTTTTCTTGTCACGGAATTATCAAAGTTATGATAAATGTAAAAGCAACTCCTCTTTTAGAATAGGGCCGGTGATTAAGCCTGTGCAATTATTCATTTGTGCTTTTCATCATTTTAGGTTAAACCTCAAGATGTCTTCTGGCAAATACCTCACAAGATAATTACTAGATTTGGAATATGATCGATAAAAAGCAATTAGTAAAGGATTTCAGATCTCTTTAATTATTGATCACTCTTTTCGGGAGTCTGGCTTTGTGCCATGCATTGAAGAATTTTGTTCACCAAACATTGTCACAAAGAGCTCAGTCTCTTAAAAATTCATTTGATTTTGGTCAGGCTCACACTACTCTCTGAGTCTCTTGTTAATTGAATCATCACTGTTATATCCCTGCCTGCCTTCAACATTGAAGTTACAATAAGGTGGCTGTCAGTGGGAGAGAAACCAGGTCAAAGCTGCAATCACCATGAATAAGAAGAGGAGCCTTGCACATGCTCTGATTTGCAGAGGCTTTTCATCTTGCTGCTGCTTTTACATTTGTTATAGAGGAAGAGGTGTGATATATTTTACAGGCAGGGACACAGGGGATCGCAAACAACTTGAAAACTGTCATTTATATATAGTCTCTTTTGTTATCGTCCAAGCACAGACCCTGAGGATTGAAAAATTAATTGCACTCCTACTCTGTGCATTATTCTATGCATTCTTTCTTTAAAGCATAGTGAGAAATGTGAAGCTTTTTAAAAGCCTTTCTTGCTTCACTAACTTTGATTGCTTTTCTTTGGCCAGCTGTTATGGCCACTCAGTATCAGTTTTAATGATGTGGAGACAAAGCTGAGACGGGAGTAGAGGTTGACCACACTGCGGAGTCAGTCAACCGAAAAACGTGGTGTACCATTGAAGGTCTGAATTGAGTCCCAGAGGAATATTTTCAAAGCCTTGAGCCCACAACACTATGTTCCTCACCCTGCACAAAAGCAAGTAATTCACTGTATTATGATCTGAGAGTGTAAACAGGAGTCTACGGCGCCCTCTCAGTGTAACAGTCAATAATCCTAATTTATTCTTTTAAGGAGTTTAAGGAGTAGTTAAACATTTTGGGAAATAAGTTTATTTTACAAGAAGAAATAGATCTTGGCATGTGGTTAGGTTAGCTTAGCATTGAGAGTGGGTCATGGAGAATACACCTAACACTACTAAATCTGATTAACAGATTTGTTTAACCTTTACTGGAACAGTAATGAAGTAAAAGTAAAGTAAAAAGAGGGGTCCAACAAACACCGGACCTTCACATGGGAGCCTGCTGTTCATTTTCCTTGTAAAAGCAAAAGTCAGTGGAGTTGTTTTAACAACCTAGTGTGCTAGTATGTGTCGCATGCTATGTTAGTGACATGTGTCACGTGATGTAGGTCACTGTCTCATTATGTGACTGCTTACAAGCCTTGAACATGGGAATCTTTCTCACATGTTGAACTATTTCTTAATCTGACAGTGTTTACAATTAGACAATATACTTTAACTCGTGTTCCAACAAGTGTCATCCCAAGTTGTCACATATCACTGCTTTGTCAGTGGCCTTTCTTGTCTACATGTTATGTGCTAGGTATCCTCCTGCATCTGCTGTTAACTAACAGGATGCTGAAACCAACACTGGGATGTCGAGAGAGAATAAAAAGAAGAAAAAAAAGCCTACAACAACACATGGTTAGGTTTAGGCAACAAAAGCACATGGTTAACTTTAGAAAAAACATCATGGTTTGACTCAACATTCATACAGGAAGTGAACACCAGGATCATGGGTGAAAGTCCAAGGTTTGTTTTACCCATCCACCTGGCCTATAGGGACTCTCCAGCTTTTTACATACTTGTTACTGGCAGGGTTTCAACCTGACGCTGTCCAGCAGCATATCATACCACCTGACACTACCTGTCTGCATATCGCATTACCATGACAGGTGCCATCAGGCCAATTGCCAACGAACAGTAACACCACCAAAGGTTCAGTCCAGCCACATTACAAACTGATGCCGCCCGCCACCATATCATACCACCGCAAGGGGTGGCTTTTGGCGTCATGTGTCCGACACTGTAAAGTTGTGGTAGTTGTTTACTTCACAATGACAGCAGGCTAATTCAGTTCTGTCTAAACAGTTCTGCCTAATTTATTAAATACTTACTTTTTTCAGTTTAACAATGGTCCTCTAATACGGTGCCGTTAACTTACAAAAAAAAATCACGATGGCACAAGTAATGGCAAAGCAGCACAACTCTTTTTATGACAGTTTCCTTTTCTTTGCCTTCCACTGTTCTGTATGGTATATTTAGGTAAGTGTATGCCAGTGTTATGACACAGAAATCGAAGGAATTTTAACTGTTTAGAAAACACCTGAATACTAATGTGACTAATACGACAGAGCTGAGGACTCAGCTAATTTGGACCCATAAATGTCAAGTTGTTTTGCCAACCCATGCTGGCTAATAATAGATTGACCTCCCCACCCTGACTGATTGAGACACTAAAAGTAAACAACCAAATATAGCTGGTTCCTTGCAGGGTATGAGGAGTGCATTTTACATTAGGCAAGTCCCTCACCCCCTCACTGTTGCAGAAACTTCTTTAACTTTTACTTTGTAACAATTCTCTCCTTGCAATAATATCTATGCGCATGAAGGATTCAGGAAATTGGATAGGAGTATTTATCCATTTTAACTGGAAGAGGGAGCTCATTTATTTTACAGTCACTGTCACTGCTCCATAAGGTAGAGATGCACCTGAGATAAAGACTAGTAAAGGGAAAAACACTGACGACAAAAATCCTGGAAAGTTTTTCTGTGCCGTACATGTGGCATAGTGTCTGCACTGCTTTCTGTTACAACGTGTGACAAAGTCTCAATCAGTGGGGACTGTGCCACCTTAGCTTGGAGGAAAGAGAGACTGTAAGTGTTGATTGGTCAATGATATCAGTCCTGCAGGTGTGGAGACATGGCTGCACCACTTCTCTGCCCCCTGGGGTATAGATTTGCAATGCTGGGAAGACAGATTACCACGGCAGGATCTGAAAAAGAGCAGTCATTTTTTTCTGCCTGGGGGCAATGTCACCTTTCTGTTTTGCTATTAGCTTGCGGTGGCTGAACAGTAAGACTTATTTAGTGTGAGGCAAGGAGGTGAGGATCCTCTGGGGTATGTGGTTAAGGTGCTATGAATGAATGCAGTCACCCAGGAGCCAGCTGGGCTACAATTGCCATCGGGCATTAGAGCAGAGGTACTTCAACTTTTTTTTTAATCCCAGCAACCAGAGAGCATTAATTTAGCTCCATCCTGGGACCAAGGCTCATTAAAACCAACGGATGCTTTTCTTATGCGTGGATGAACAGTGAACAGGTCAGAGGCACTATTTTGGGTGCTGACCTATAGCTGAAGATGCTGCAGCATTTTTTGTAAAAGTTTGGTTTGAAAGAAAGTAGCGAAGTACAGTCACGGCTGTATCATTTAAAGGGATGGAGAAAAAATAAGAAAACCCCTGAAAAAATTCTACATTTGTGACAAACTGAATGTTAAATATTGGGACTGTGTCAGAGATGTGTTGATTTGTTAGTATGGCAGCTGCTGAGGCTGTTGTGAATCACAACAAGCTGCAAAGTGTTCTTCAGTCAGCAGTGGTGAGGGTCTACTTCACTGCTTTGCTGCAGTTTGTCTGTATTTGGCATCAACATGCGTTTTGGGAAGTCTTTTGGGAAGCAGCTTTTGTACCTGTGATTTACACTTTTACTGCCGCGCTGAGCCATGAGCAACTGCACCCATTTGAGCTATGGTGACATGTTGCAAGTGTTGTTCCATAGCACAGCAGTCAAAAGGTAAAAGGTGTTAATCACATGTTAGAAGTGTGCTGCACTGCACTACGCACAGCACAGCACAGCCTGTCAACCACAGCTCTAACTGTGGCTGTTCCTTCTTATACTGCTCCTCCTTGCAGAATTTAAAACTAATTGGCTGACCAAATTAAAGTAAGTTGAATACCAATTAGCAGAATGCATTAGCTCTAAAGGAGGTGATGGGGATCATAAGTCACCTCACTAACACTGTCTAACAATGGACATTGGGATTACCATAACACTGAATCCACACCTGTCTCACAGTCTTTGTTATTTCTAGGTGATACACATTACAGAGCTATATGTTGGGCTGCATTGTACACTATTGCAGGGTGTTTGTGTTATTGCCTTTACCCTCTGTATGTGGAAACAAGTTTCCTTGGGTGACAAAAGAATAATGAGACTGTTGCCTGAATCTGATTTGCATAACAATTGAGACACAGTTGCTTTTAATCTTACAACACTGGAGCATTTGTATTAGATATGCCATAAGAAATCAGCCATAATAAACCCAGGTAATTTTCTGTGGACTTGGAAAATTAATGCAGGTGTAGGATAAAACCCACAAGCTTGCAATCAAGCCAATATTTAAAAACACAAATCTGTTGAATATTTGAATATTATGTGTAACAGAAAAGTTCAGATCTTTTCATGCTTATCCATTACTGAGAATATATGAACATTTAACAGGAAATGTTTTATTTTTCAGAGGATGTAAAATACTGTATATCTAAAATTATTGATAATAATAATTATAATAATCATATGGTAATTGGGTGTATTTCTAGTCTTACAACTGCACAAAATGTTTTATATTACATGCCACATACACCCATTCACACACACATTCATACACTGGTGCTTAATGCTACCATAAAAGGTCCCACCTGCTCATCAGATCACATTCACGCTCACTCACACATAGATGGCACAGCCATTGAAAGCAATATGGGGTTCAGTATCTTGCCCAAGGTTACTTCAACATGTGGACTAGAGGAGCTGGGGACTGAACTGCTAATCATCCGATATACAGTGATCCACAGCCATCCTGTCACAGTAATTTAGTTGCAAACTGTATGTCCAAATTCTGTGAAAATAAGGTCCTCAAGCATGAGATGCATCATTTCCTGTAGGGCTAGGCTATGATTATAAAATATATTGTAGGGGGACACATCCTCTCAGTATTCAAATATGTTCAAAATGTCCCTCCAATATATTGAAAAAATCTAAATAAAAAAATCTGGCCTATACAGTTTTGGAAAGAAGGAGATAAGATGATGTACTCAAATTATTAAGCAAAACACATCACATTACATAATGACTGTCACCATGCTGTGATTTCCAGGAAAAGGCCCTCAAGGTGTGTAGTTTAGTGGCCTTCAAAACTAGGAGTGCACTGCATGCTGTACTCCAGGGGCTGTCCAGTGCTTTTATTTTGTAGCCAGTTCATGAGTGATTGAATTGTGGAGAATCTAGCTGAACCACTGTTATGTCCCATGTCCATATTAATAAAAGTTTACACATTAATATTTTGATGCGCATTGCTAAGCAGCTTAAACCTAGACTAGCCCTATCAAGACCCAGAGTTTGGTTTGTCAATTCTGGGCTACTGTAGAAACAACATGGCAGACTCTTTGGATGACAACTCGCTCCATATGTGGATATAAATGGCTTATTTTAAGGTAACAAACACAACAATTCTTATTTTCAGTTGATTATAAACTGACGACTAGTTATACTAAATACTAAATTTATTTCTGGCAGTAAATCCACCTAAATCCTTAATCCTGGACCTTTAACAATCTTAGCTTAGTCAGCGCTGTTCTGTTGTTTAGCACTGTTGAAAGAGTTAGCACTGTTAGCTGCTTGCCACCAGCTCAGCCACCTCCACATTGAGAACTGTGTCCACACAGTGCATACTGTCATACAATTTTGCACAGAGCCCCTTTTAAACTCTGTGAATGTTTGGTAGGCTCATATATGACAGTCCTTTCACAATAGTTCCTGCCTTTCTGAGCCACCTTTGTTAAACAACCTTAAACCTTCCATATAACGCTAAATATACATCATGAAAAAGCAAACAAAAATCATGTACAATTACATACAAGTTCAATAAGTAAATGAAATTAGTGATGTGATTGTGTGCCTGGCGATATTGGCTGCAGGTCAGAGCAGCCCTAATGTGGTTGGTTCCACTCCATTGTTTTCTGCCCTGGCATGCAGGATGATTGGGAAAACATCAAGAGTGTCATTACCTCACTTCCTCTGAAGCCATTCCCCTTTCTGCATCTTCACAGTGAAATGAAGAGAACTCATATGAGAAGCACTGTCCTTGAAAAAAAAAAAAAGATGGGGTCAACAAGGCTGTCTTTGTGTACGGAAATGACACGCAACACTTCTTGTGCGCTTTAAAGTTGCATTAAGTAATGCATGACTCCTGTCCACCTCTGCCAGCAAACAGTAGGAACAGCAGCATCTGATGGGTCTCCAGTGCACAACCCACCACTGTAAATGCCAGTGTGTTGATGACGGTTTTTCCTTATTCTTTTTCTGCTTTGCTTTTCCTTCAAAAAGAGTCCAGGCTGGAGAGTCAGCTTTGACATCTTTGTGGAAATCTCAAAAATCAAATCTCAGCAGCTGATATGTAATAGTTGATAAGCTAGTATTGACAAACAACCCAGTGAAGCTTTCTTTACCTCTTGTTTTCAGTGAGTCTGCATTGTGTTTTTTTCAGCTATGAATGTCCTATGTAGACAATAACATTATTCTCCATAAGAAGTTGGAGTCTGTGTAGCTATTTATACTTCTTAAGAGCTCCTGTGTTGTAATTTGAATAATATTGATACATTAAAAGGATGGTAAAGGAGCAATAATAAATATTTTTGTTTTACACTGTAGCATTGCAGCAGCTAAAAAGCTAAGTATTTACACATAGGTGGTGGAGAACAAAGTTGAGCTAAAGGGAGAGTGAATGGTAAATTTAAATGTGCCATGTGGACACAAAAACAGCTCCAATGCTAATATTCCTGTATGTCTGTTTGATGTGTAAATAGGCAACTGTTTGCAAAGTGGCCACATCAACTTATTTTAATTTATTGGTGCAAAGGACAAGAAAAACAAGGTAGTGACAACAGTACATATGTGGAGGTAGATGGAAACACAAATACAGACAAAATCAGACACATCAAAACAAACAAACAAAAAAATTATCGGGTATAATATTATTCTTGCTGAAACTGACATGCAAATTAGTTGTTGTTACTGTACTAAGGGTGGTAATGCGGGGCACCAGTGTGTGTATGTGTATGAATGCATGTATATTTATAGGGGATAAAGAAGAAACAGAGAAGGAGTGAGCAATAATGAGAAGAAAATACATAATATAATCAATAATAAAAGGAAAAATAATGCTAAATATGCATAATAATGAATAAAGTAATAATACAATAATGTAAATGTTCCCTCTTACTGTTTGGGGCAGCCCCATCACCAATACTGATTCAATCCTGCAAAACCCCAGATTATGTTCATGAACAACATTTTTTTTTTCATTCCCAATGCCAACATTTTAAGATTTTCACTTTCTAGAATTTTTGTGCATGGTAACCATGGGATGGTAAAGGTTGGGGAAAGATTCACCCATTCGCCACGCAGACCTCCACACCCAGGTGACATTGCTGCAAAGGACACACTACTTCCTGCACACTGACACTGGACATAACCTGAAGGTGCAGAATTATATATATGGATGTACTCCCTAGTAGGGCTGCTTCATTATGGCAAAAAATCATAATAAGTAGTAACAGTTATTTGAAACTTGACTGTAGAAACATCATGCACTGAACTTAAAAAAAACCCCTTGTCTTTCTAACTGTGAATTTTCTTGAATTTTAAATATAATTCAACTGAAAAACTGGCTTGAGGTGAACTAAACACACCACAGCCAGGCTCAGAGTGAGTATGGGTCTTTAGGGAGAAGTGAATGCACACAGCTCAAAAAAAAAGGATGCACTAGATTTATAACACAAGTCCAGGACTCTAACTTTACTTTTTCACCACCCTCCCAAAGCGTCCTGAAACACAATTTTAACAAAGTAAATGTTGGCCATCCCAATTATACAATAACTGTTTTTCCACAATACAGTGACTTCCATAATTAACAGTAATGCGAGGCACGTATTAAATACCAGGGAAATGTCTAAATTATAAATTAGCTTACATTTTATGAAAACATTTGTTATATAGATATTAATTGATTTATTCATATTATATATTTTCAATTCATAAATCGGGGGGGTTTATTGTAAGATCTGTAAACTTTTGTTACCATTTTTTTAATTACATGGGCATGCACACACACGTGTGTACATGTGAGAAGGCCACCTGTCTGGCATGCACCAGTGATAGAGAGAGATAGAGGTGGTTGGAGGTTTTGCCAGTGTTTTCTTGCAGTACATTTTGGCGGTTAGTGATACCAGAAAGCATAAAATCACCAAGCTGGAGCCCTGCACAAGACAAAACTGGAATATCATTGCAAAACAGAATGTGGCACAATAGTTGTGGCACAATTATCTTGTTTTCAGTTGTTGGAGGACAAAATTGTACTTGAAAATACAATTTGATGAATCACCCTTAGGAATCAGGGCAGGGTGGTTGCTGTTCAGCTCAACAAAACCTTCTGCAATTGTTGCCCAAATTAGTATTTTGTGTTTCCAGTAACTTGAGGGGTGGTCAAAAGTGGTAGATCGGAAACAAATCTTGATTTAGAACAGTGGTTTCCTACTGGTCTAGCCACAGACTCCAGATTCCTCCCTAGTCATCAGTTCAGGGTCCACACAGTTTCATCTATTCAACATCATACTTGTGTTTGGAAATGCTGTCCAGATTGTTGTCTCTGTCAAGTAGCTGTCCATTAGTCACTCAGTGTACAGCAGAAAACAACACTTCAAAATAAAAGCTCTGTGCCGGAAGTTCACTGCACTTCAAAATAAAGTTGTTGTTGTTTTTTTTTTGTTTGTTTTTACAAACTTGACACATTCTTAAGTCACTTGCAGTCCATTCAGAATGGCCCACTTTTAGACCATGACCCACCAGCTGAGAATCACTGATTTAGAAACCTATGTTCTCACTCCCAACTTGCCACATATCGACACTTGTGGACTGTCAGTGGACTTTCACGTCTACATATGACGCACTAGGTATCTTGGAGTTAGCGTCATTTGTATGCCGTATCAATTTACACTTGTTACACACAGTTTGTCTTTTCATAATACACTTCTCTTTTCACAGGTGACGTAGAGTCTTTGTTCGTTAGATGCATACAGTCTTTTCAAAATAAATCGCATATATGTTTATTTCCTTGTTCAACCAAAGCGCATGGTTAGGTTTAGAAAAAAAACATCATGGTTTGCTTCTACATTCATACCAGAATTGAACACCAGGTACTGGGTGAAAGTCCAGTGTTTGTTGGACCCATCCATCACCCCTCCAGCTGGCTTATATGGACTTTCCAGTTCCTTACATTATGTTGTTGTCTAGAGGCATTTCAAACTGATGCTGTACAGCAGTGTTATAAACTGACGCCACCTGACAGTGTATCATACTGCTGCGACAGGATGCCTTTTCATCATTGTCCGACATGAAAATTACTGACCACGCAGCAGTATTTGACGGCCTCCGACTGAGAACAGTTGTGGTGATAGCACAGACTGTACCCTGCTGTCCTAACAGTGCTTCTGATAATTCCTATTTGAGCATCTTGAATAGGAACATAATTTCAAAGCAGATTGTTTGATCACCCCTTGGCAATGAGTGTGACTGTTTCTGCCTACAGGTGAGACGAAAAAAAGGGTAATCTAATGCAGAGCAGCGTGAAGAAAGTATTAACATGATGAAGTGTAGAAGTCTGAGTCTTAGTCAAAGAAAAGACAGAAGGGTTAGGAACCTCCACAGTTCTGTTTTACGACCTATCAAACCCATGTCAGCAGCAAGAAATACGGGCTTAAGTTTACAGTATGAAATGCAGACACAATCAACCCCTGCTGCTGTGGAGGTGAGTACTACGAAGCAACCCTGCCTGCAGTTCTGACCTGCAGAGTGCAGCTTTCAGTGGCACAAAGTTGACTGAATTCCAATTCATCACACTTTCACTGTGAAAGCAGGATAAATAGCGCACAGTCCAAGCAGTCAAAGAGCAGTGGGTTAGCAATTCTGTCTCTTTGACTGATTAAGCAAGGTCAGTGCATCAATTGATTGAAAATGAGCTTTTCATCCATATTATAATGTGAAAGAGGAAAAAAATCTGCAGAAGATGATAGGTGATGATAGGACACTGTAATTACAGACCAGGAATCCAGCAGGATTTTTTTCCCCCACATTTTGTATGAGGGTTAGGTTACTAAAATGTTAAACTGGAGGAAAATGCAGCATACTGGACACTGATATTGGCTGACAAAGTTCATTTCAAGTTGTGTGTAGTCTTGTCAGAAGCTTGCTGTAGCGTGAATAAATGTTTTTTTGCAGAAAATATGAGACTTGATGCTTTATTAGAGTTTAATTCACCATAGAACCTCAAGAATACCAAGTAATGTTTGCTTATTTAAAAGTGGAGTCACAGGACAAGTAATGCCTAAGTCTGATTCTTAACTAGATGCACCTTTTTAATTTACTAACACTTGGCCTCATGCAGCTACACTCTCTTAAATTTCTCTTATATGATATATTCATTTTCTGGTAAGAGAAAATATAAGAGAAGTCAGCTCCACACCACCACTAAAGTTCTTAACCATCCGAATCTGCTCTTACCCAGGTGTGCTGGATGATGAATCCCACTTGATGAGATGTGTAAATCATCAGTTTCATCATGATACGATATTATATAGATTTTTTGGACAATGATACAATATTTGCCAATATTACAATTATGCCTTGATACGATTTTGATTTGATACGGTTCAGGGTTCTCATTATCTGCCCAAGTTTACTTTAAATTGACTACACTAACATACATAAAACAGCACATGGGATAAGTTAACCTTCAGGGCTTTCTGTCAGAAAGCCTGAATGGACGAAATCTTTTTATTTTCACTCAAACTCAATCTTAATTAAAATTAAGGGCTGTCTGGTTTAAAGGCCTGAAGGCAAACTTCTCCAACAGTCATAAAAGGCAGATTGAAAAACAATTGATTTTTGCAAGTCACCCATTATTAGCTTTAGCATGTTTACATTGCATAAATTAGCCTAGCAGCTAGCCGATTTTTTTTTTACCGCTACCCATAGCTTAACAAATTACATGTAGCGTTATTATGTTTCTTACTCACTGTTGGTTTAAGTCACCACATCTCCCAACAGAACAGCTTGGTTAAATTTCAGCATGCATGCACATTTTTTTCAGCCGAACATTGTTGAAACAGAGCAGCTAATGTTGCTGTAGTGAGAAGTCAGTGAGTGGGATGCTCGTGTTTTATCTCCTGACAACACTGTTTACATACAGCATGTGCTTTGTCTGCTGACCCATATTTTCTCTATAATCGAAAATATTTCCACACTGATTTATTCCAGAGTAAATATCATTGTCTTCATCGTCTTTTCGTCAGCTGCTTGCTATCTGCCTGCTGCTGTTTGACTGTGTCGCAGACTTTCAAAATAAAGGTGTAACCTATGGCTGGTAATATAGATCAGTGTTGCATTGTTGAGAATGGATTGTTGATCATTAAAGCGATACATTGATCCAGATTGATGAATTGTTACATCCCTACCTACTAGCATCGGTAATGCCGCCTAAACACTCTATAAGGGCAGGTGTGGTACCATGTGAAAAGACTCTGACACATGGCCAAGAATAGGAGAGCTGCCACCAAACAAAGGCTGTTACAAGAAGAACTTCTGCAGTAGTGGAACTGACATATTGTTAAATGTGTGGACCTGCATTTGTATAGTGCCTTTCTAGTCACCTGACCACTCAAAGTGCTCTTTGCACTGCGAGTCACATTCACCCATTCACACACACATTCATACACTGGTTGCCGAGGCTATCGTACAAGGTGCCACCTGCTACTCAGTTTTTAACACACACATACCGATGGAAGCATCATCGGGAGCTATTTGGGGTTCAGTATATATATATAATCTTAATTTGTAAATCACATCAAAATCAAATCAGATTTTACTTATATAGCACATTTTATATCACATAAATGAGTAAAAACAAATTAAGTGTTGAGAATAATTCATCCCCAGCCAACCCACCCACACCCAGTCACACATACCCAAAAGAGAACACTAGAAAGAGAGAGAGACACTAACTATTCACAGGCCTGGGAGCGCATGTAGGTCTTAAGCTCGACTTTAAAGAATGACACAGTTGCAGAGAATCTCAGATCACCAGGCAGTTTGTTCCATAGAGTGGGGTCATATTGACTGAAAGCACCTTCAACAAATGTATTTTAAAGCATGGGCACAGTTTGGAGACCCATGTCTGGTGATCTGAGGATTCTGGGGGGTATGTAGGCTGTGAGCACATCAGAGGTGTATTGAGGAGCCAGACCATTAAGTGTTTTGCAAACAGTATGGACTATTTTGAAATCAGTTCTGTATTTTATCGTAAGCCAGTGAAGTGTTTTAAGTATGGGAGTGATGTGTTCTGTCTTTCTAGTCCCAGTGAGGCCTCTGGCTGCAGTATTTTGAAGAAGTTGGAGCTGTCTCACAGTCTTTTTGGGGAATCTGGCAAAAAGGGCGTTACAGTAATCTAGTAGTAGTAATCCAGATAAGACCATGAACCAGTTTTTCAGCGCCTGACTGTGACAGGATCTAACTTTGGAAATGTTTTTTTTAGGTGGTACAATACTGTCCTTGTTTAACTTGTAATATAGGTTTGTAAAGTTGAGTTCTGGATCCAGGATAGCACGTAGATTTCTCCCAATGATGATTGACGCCCACCACAAGAATCTCAGTTTTGTCTTTGTTTAATTGTAGAAAGTTCTTGGTCAGATGTTAATGTCACTGATGCAGTTGATAAGGTCTTTTATAGGGCTGAGGTTATTATGAGATAAAGTAACTAGTAAGTTATCAAATAATTATAGAGGAGCGAAGTTTAGAATATTTCCCTCTGAAGTGTAGTGCAGCTGAAGTAGAAAGTTGCATTAGGTTAAAATACTCAAGTAAAGTGAACGTTCCTTAAATTTCTACTTTAGTACAGTAATTGAGTAAAAAATGCACTCAGTTACATTCCAGCACTGGTCAGCAGAGGGATGCACAGTAACAGAGATGACAGTAATTGGGATCAATAGACAAAGTATAATAACATTTCTTTAGTCCTGAAATGTAATAATCCAATCATTATAAATACTCTAAGACATAACCTAAGTTCAATTATATGATATTAATGCATTTTTGAAATGGTTCTTTGAATTTAAAACGCACACAACAATTTGTGAACCTTGAAAACTAAACGTTTTTCTCTTATTTTGGTAAGAGTTCCTGGTCACCTGTAAAATTTTCTCTTTCAGAGCAAAATAAGAAAAACATTGGTGAGTCTCAAAAATCTAACAAAATAAGATATGCATATAGGAACAAAAACAAATAGATAGGAACAAAAATAAGAGAAACTTTGTATATTGTTTCTTGCACAAGGATGGCTGTTTCATACCAATGTGCAATGTTCAAGTAACTCTCTACAGTTTCAAAAGAAAAACATTTGCTCACAGACACTATTTAAAAGCTAATGAAATTAGCTCACACAGTAAGCTGACATTGTGTAGCTCTTACATAAGGAGCCCACTGCTCTCTGTCTTGAAAGCCTTCACTCCACAATGCAGGAAGATGACAAATCCACTCTTCACACCTTTGCCGTTCACCACCTATCCTACTGAATTGCATTAGTTCATTCTTTGACTGTGCTTTGCAATCTGGTTGTATTAGCCCAAATCTAAAGCCTGTCCATTCAACCAAATCTAAAGCAGAAAAATAAATCAAGGACTTAATTCTGTCCTTGAATGGAACCTGCAACGGTTTGTCCTGCTAGATTCATTCTCAGAGAATTTGTTTGTATCAGAAAGTAACTTGCTCGTGGAGTTTTTAATTCACAAAGATCTCAATGTGCTGCGTGACCTTGTTGGAAATGGTTAAGTTCAAAAGATCGATTTAGTTGCTAGGCTGTGACTTGAAAAGCCCACATTTGCCTGTGACTGTGATGGGAGAGCAGCACACTGAGCAGTTAAGGCTTCTAATGCTTTGAGGCACAGATTGCAGGCATGTTGCTCCCCTCTTTGTGAAATTGACTTTTAATTCATAATGAGCAATTGCATATTAAAGTACTAATAGCCTCTAATGGAAGTAAATTTCCCCCCCTCGGGACACGATGTTAAGCAGCTTCAAACGTTATGGTGGAACAGGATTGAAAGGATAACATCAAAGATTCTTGAAAGTTGTAATTGTTTGATATAATCTGCCACTGTGGTTGAGAGATGCCTCTGACTTAAAGGATTATGGGTAGCTGTGACTTCACTTTGAGACACCCACAGAGGACAGCTTAAGACAATTCGCTGCAGGATCTGAGTCTGTATGAGGTCAAATTTAGACTCAAATTGCACTCAAATTGCAATAGCAGTGTAATTGCTTGATTAAAGTACTGTAGATCTAGCATGAATAAAATATAGCCAGAGGGAGGCAGAGGGAAATGCATCTCAGCTGAAGGAAGATATTCTCCAGCAGCCTGTGCAGTGTCTCATTTGGCCTGTACATCACAATAAACACAGACAATGCTGCCGCTTCCTGTCTTTGTACATCAGTAGCATTTTGGCCTAATTTGACTAGTCATCAGCATCTCTCAGTCTTTGTGTTTCTCTCAATGTGTAAAATAACTCAAATATGACAGGCATATTTAATATTAAATATTATGTTATGTTTGATGCTTTATGGTTATGTGTCAAAATCCCCTCCTGCACTTGTTTTTCTGAAGTGAAATGTTATTTATCAAAGTTAAGGAAGAGTAAACAACCTGATCATGAGTTACACAGAAGATTGCTTCTGCTTGAGGTATATGCTACAGAGATTTCCAATGCAAGCTATGAATACCATGAGTTACTAGTTTCTTGCACTACATTCAGAGGGTAAGGTGCCAGAATCCCCCACTACCATACAACCCGGTCTCACTCCAAAGAGTGGCATGATATGCAGATGGTCGCTGTTATTGTGTAACAGTGCTCGGTGGCATCAGGGGGAAATGCTGCGGGACAACAACAAAAGTTAAAGGAGCGGAAGTCTGAGTAGGGTGGGCAAGAGGGGTGGTTGATGGGTCCAACAACCACCGACTTTCACCTGGGTGGCTGGTTTTCGTTTCCCCTAAGATCATAAAGCCAAAACCTGTGCTTTTTGTTCACGTGCTTTTTGTTCACTTGCTTTTGTTGCCTAAACCCAACCATGTGCATGTATTGGCAAAACCGAACCCCATGTGTTTGTTGTTGAAGGAAAAAAATGTCAATTTACGGTGTTGTACTGACGTAGTTTATTTTAAAAGGGACTGTATGCAAACTGTACATTTCCTGTGAAACTGGAGGTGTATTTCGAAATCAGGCAATGCACGTAACAGGCTAAAGTTGCAGCCTGCTTTGCAAGCTGTTGCCTGCATTTTATGCCATCAACTACAACTACCCTGGTTCCCTGCTTGTGTTGCCAACTATGGTGCTGGTAAGTTTTTCGAAAGTGTTCGGGGTGGCACAGAGTCCAGACTGATACAGACGGCGAAACACACTGTTGAGCTCACATTATCAGGATGGTCTTACCAGTCTAATGGTTTGCCAGGCAATATCTTTTTGGCCATTGTCTGTTTAATAATGGGCTGTGGGTCATATAGCTCGGGATGTTTCTCAACCCTCACTGTATCTATCCTCATCCTTTCTTTGACACACACAAGAGAGAGCAACAGCAATAGAGTTGTCTTTGTAAATCTATGGTTAGGAATGCAGTCAAGCTGCCACAGGAGCAGGCAAGAACTGCTACGGGAATCGGTACGTACAAGCAGAGTGTGAGTGAGGAAAAAAATTCATTTAGTTCAGTGGCAGTGAGGCTTTATAAAGGACAGTGGCATGGAGCAGTGCATCCTAGAGTGCCAACACTGCCAACACAAATAACAGGGGCGACTTTTTTGATGTGCAAAGTCCAGCACTGGTGTGATTTGGCTTTTAATGGGTTCATTAGTTCGTGATCATTGCAGTCAGAAAATGCTAGAATATTGATAGGTATGTTGTGGGAGTGGAGAGCATTGCAGAAAATGACAAGCCATCCAGGGTGCAGGACAAAAAAAAAAGTAAAAGGAAATTTGCATAGTGTATTCTATAAATCTAAAAATAATAATAATAAATCTTTTGTGGTGGCGTTGGGCTTGCCTAGGACACCAAAAGTGCACTGTACATTCACGATAAACTATAACATATTTTTTGTGTTACATAAAAACACACCAGATGCTCAGACATTAAGAAGGAAATCAAAGGGGTTCCTCCCTTAAAACTTTCTCAGTCGGCGGTACAGAGGGCTCATGTATTACTCATTAATTTGTAGCATTAGCTGAATGGACTCATCCTTCATGTTAAAGGTTCATATTATTTCTCGACTGGCTAATAAGTTAGCTTGACATTTATTTCATGCATTAATCACCTGCAGTGGATGTTCCATTCAGTTTAACCTTGGCTGCGAGGAGAACACAGGGAACTCTTGTGTGTAGTTCACTTACATCGGGAAAAACCGTTCACTGTGTTTTGCTCTGTTTTTTTTCTTTCTTTTTTAAAGACTGACAGAATTGTTTTGGTGATATTGCCATAAAAAATAGTTATATTTTGATATCTCATTTTATTTATTTATTTTCTGATAAATCCTGCAGACAGGCGGTCTGTACATTCTGTACATCTGAAGGATCTGAATTAACCATAGAAAGCTAAAATGATCTAATCAAAGAATTATGAAAATAATGGTGAACGTAGCATATATAAAAAACTTAAGCTCTTAAATATGAAATTACATTATTTCATCATCTTGGTTCAAACTATGTCTTAGATACAACTGAAACTGAAAAGCTCAAAGCAAATTTCCAATCTGAATTCACACATAACACCTTTCTATTTCTTCTGCCGACTGGAGCTATAAGGAATAAAAAGATACCTGTCATCATTTAACCATTCATCTAGAGATTTGCTTGACTGAGTGCAAATGGTATGTGAAACTCAACCTGAGTCTGTTACGTACTGCTTTGAATTCCCATGAGACTGAACCCTTTTCCTTTATTTATGGCTCAGATCCCCTAATTCATGGAATGATATACTCTCATTTGAATTTCAATGTGTAAACTTGCAGAATGACACAGTGACAAAAAGCTAACACTGCTCTTGATATTCAAACATCATCTTACAAGAATATTAGAGAAGTAAAGTCTATGAATATTGCTCCATTTCTCTTGTAAAGCTTAAGACCTTCTTTTTATGCACATAGTTTGAACTGGAAAGCTGCCATTTCTCCAATAATTACTATTAATATGCAGACAAGACATTTCTGCAAAAGATCTGAAGGTGCAAATGAAAAATATGTGACAGATAAGAGCTAAAAATAGATCCCTGTGAATATATGTTGGCAAGCTGTTTTTTGTGCCTCCACGCTGGTGACAACTGTGGCCTTAGGCATTATGTTCAGGTTGTCAGTTCGTCCGTCCATTCGTCCGTCCAATTCTTGAAAACATGATATCTCAAGAAGTTGGGGTTTTTTTGCTTAAAATTTGGCCCAAGTGTCCACTTGGACTGATTAGAATTTGGTGGTCAAAGGACAAGGTCAGTGTAACCTTGTGTCCATTTCATTCTTGTGAATGCAATATCTCAGCATTGCCATGAGGAAATTTCCTATAATTTGGCACAAACATCCATTTGGACTCAAGTATGATCTGATTAGAATTTGGTCAAAGGTTACTGTGACCTTCCATTACATATTTTTGGCCATAACTGAAGAATTCATACAGTAATCATGACAACATTTCACACAAATGTCTTATGAGATAAAATGCTGAAGAGATTATTTTTGTTATCCAAAAGGTTAAAGGTCAAACTTAACTGTCACATCATAATGTTCTACAAAAACACTTTTTTGGCCATTACTCAATGTCATAACTCAGAAACAGAAGAGGAGACATTTGGTCAGATACTGAATTGGTGATACTAATCTTGGGTGTCCACCTTAAAACTGAGTTGATTGTATAGATCTTCTGTGCTGCCGGAGGGATGTAAACCATAACTGCAACTTTTTTTTTTGCATATCCTGTCTGTTCCAACCCAACACACACACGCACACACACATTAAAAGTGTTCCCAGTAAAAGGAGCCTAAACATTAAACCTGTCATGCTTAATGGAAGCCACTGACCTTTAACAGGGCAGATATTCCTCCCCAAATTACACAATATGAAAATGAACAAGTTTTCCAGTTCCGATTAGATGGATGCCATTCCTGACCCCTGTATGGGACTTCCTGTGACACACACAGGAAGTCCCATGTCCCAGTGTGACAAATATACTGTATGAGAAAAGGTTCATGAACCCACTCAGCTAAGCATCTGACTCTTTGACAATTTCAGAAACAACTGTTATTTTTCCTTTCATGTGGTGAGCAAGATGAACTGGCTCTGATGTTGATGATATCAACCATACTTTAGGTGCATTCAAGTGCCAACATTGTAGTCAGGATCTTTCAAGTGCAGTGGGGATCTGTCACTTGATTTGTCTTTCACAACCAGCAGATAGTGTTATCCCCATCAAAGAGGCACTTCTTCTGATGGCCACACGTAATGTCGAGGTAGACTTCCTCTTTCCTTCTGTATGTATGTGTACTGTGTGTGTGTGTGTGTGTGTGTGTGTGTGTGTGTGTGTGTGTGTGCATATGTTCATCAGGTTGGCCAGATTGTTGCAGGTCTATGGCTCAGCATCCATATGCTCCTTCATTTGTTCCTCTGTCCAGTATCACAGATGCTGTTAGATTAGATTTTAACAGGAAGTGGAGCAATTACAAATTTCAACAGAGCATTGCAGAGCAAAACACATTGACGCTATAAAGGTAATTTTGGTAGTTCTTTTACATTTACATTTGTTTTTGATGAAGTTAATTTGAATTTTGATCTCAATCTGCAACCAGCAGTTATTTTCATCAATGAATCTGTTGATTATTTAAATCAATTAATAAATTAGTTCACCAATCAATTATTTAGTCCCAAGGGGGCAGAATGCATGCGCCAAAATCTCTGAACATATCATTTTTTTTTCCGATGATGATTAAGCTTTTTATATATTTTTTAATTTTTATTTTTTTTTCAATATTTGCATTCACATGTTGATATCTGTTTACAAAGATTAGCCGAAATGACCAAAAAGAAGGTCTTGGATGTCTTTTTGCCACACTGACCCTAAGTCAGTCAAAAGAAGCACTGACTCCCTTCTTCTGAAGTTGTCATAAAGTCAGAATATGTGTCCATTTCTCAATTACCCGGTAAGTTATTTATATTCCTTTACTCTGTAAGGGTTCAACAATTAAAAAGAATCAGATTTTTTTTTTTTTTTAATAAAAATTAATCCAAGTTATGAATATTGTTTTACCAGGATAAAGTGGTGTTGTGTCAGTATGCCGGGTGCCATTATCCTCTGGTGCCGTGAAAGTGTCATAACATAATTTATATTATTCCAAGCCTAATTTTTATACAAGTAATAAAGTTGGCAAATAAACAATTTATTTGATCATATTTCCCATCTTTGCTGAGCAACAGTTTTGTGTAAAAGGAATTAAAGGCCTGTCCCAAATATAAGCCCGTGAGTTCAGTGATTTAAGCAAATAATACCCTGGGCTACTAAATGAAGTTTTATGGTACATAGTCCCATCAGCTGTAGCCATGCTAATTAGTATGTGTTAGCATGATAATATGCTAATGTAAGATGGTAAACATGGTCATACCTTCTTAGCATCAGCGTGTTAGCATTGCCCTTTGGAGCATGTTGGCATACTGATGTTACCATTTAGCTTATTTTGTACTTAAGTAGAGCCTCACAGAACAGCTAGCATCATGGCTGTACTCACCAGTGAGGACACAGAGGTCCAGAACTCTGTTTCTTTTCTGAGATTCCACTTATATAATAAAGTTGTGAAATAATTGGTTAAAAATTATTATTCTGTGGAGCGGCAAAGATTTTATACAAGTATACTGACTTGCACATCTGATCTCCATCATTGCTTGTGTGGGTGATCTTGTCAAAACTGTAGTTCTCTGCTTTTTTCAACAACTTAAAACTGCAGCTGAATCCATGCAGAGTGTGATACAAGTAACTTAACTAGTGGACTTCTTGTAGTTCAGTGCCATTTATCCCCAGACATCGCCTGATGAATGGCTGCTGTGTGGTCGTGCTACGTTAAACCATGGCCATCCATCATGACACCAGCTAGTTAGGTTCACTTTCTCCCCCTATATAGCCTGTTTTTCATCGCAAAGTTATCCTAGCAGAGCCCTGTCATATAAGTATTAACTGACCCTGTGTTTACTTTGTTTAATGAGACAGACATAAATGAAAGACTCCATTTATCAGAGCTCAGCTTTTGGAGGGGAGCAGACACAGGATGAGATGAGGAGACAGTACTGCCCACCGTACCCAGAGTAGGATTAGCATTAAGTCCTGTGCTGCTCAGCACTAACAAAAACTGACCTGATCCAATTCAAACAATGTAATTAACACAAAGATATATGTGGTCTTTGGTGATTACAGTGGAATCCGTACCCTCAATTTAACAGCAACACAAACACCAAGTGTAATTATAAAAACATTTAGCTTATGTTTATGTCCTGTTTAAGACACATTTCTGTTATTCAAATCTAAAATAATACAAACACAAATATGAAATAAAGAAGGTAAGGCAGTGAATATGAGTGAGAGAGATGGATGGATGGATTTCCCTTTACTTCAGCATTTCAGTTAAACATTGCCAACATTCAGCTTCAAAATGTTTTGTGATCAGTTTCTTCTGTATTTCCAGATTGTTGTGTGGATCTACTCTGCAACATATATCCTGATTCTAATGCATTACTGCTTGACAGATCATTTATACTACTGCCCACTGCTATGATTTTAAAGCTATTGTTGTTTGTTCTTTTCTCTCGGAGCATCTTAAAATGTATATATTTAGATCAGCAAATTGTTTTTTCCCCAGGGGGCATGCCCCTGAGGCCTTCTAGTAAGCTCAGTCTTTTTTATGTATTTCAAAAACCTTGCATACGCCCATGGCTGGTATGGCTGTAGACTCTTGGTCTTATTATTGGATTTTTAGGCAATGAACTCACTTAATATATTATTTTTCAACCATCAATGGTTCGTTAATTTTTTGTATAGTTGACTAAAACATTTAAATTGAGCATTCAACAACGGCATATGACTTTTTTAATTTAATTTATTTTAAATTCAGTAAACTCCTCTGAGGTTTGTACTCATTCATAAGCTCAAACTGCAATTTGAATTGGATGAAGATAGACTAGATGTATCAGAAAGAAGCCACAACACAGGATATTTGTTTGCAGTAGGCGCAGAGAGTCCTTATACTGTAAATGATGAAGGAATGATATGTGGGAAGTGATATGTTCTCTCAACAGAACATCTTTGGTGCTGTGATGAGAGAAGTCAAGATAAAGACGGGAGACACTGGGCCTCATTCTCAAACAGTACTTACGCACAAATCTGTGCATACAAACACTTTGGTAGAAATCTGGATTCACCAATATTTTCTTACCTGAATTTTTTTGTAGTCTCTGGTGCACAGCAGTCGCTATTTATGTGCCTAAACTAGTTTTCTTATAGCTTTACCATCTCATCACATGATCAAATGGAGACTTGACACTAGATAACACCAACACACATATTATCCAGAAATCATCATTGCATCTATGTACATGACAATAAAAAAGGAAATAATGAATTATTCATTTAATTGAATATTTTGTATAGCTTATTAATAGTTTATGTGAAACAAGCATAGATTTCATAACAAGTTTTGTTATAGATTGCAACTGACAATTTAAAAAACAAAACAAACAAACAAAAAACAAACATGCCTTTTCAAAGGCATATATAGCCGGGCAAATTGCACTATTTTTTTTCCTTATTTAATGAGAGTTTTTATTTAAACAGGCATTATATACTACACTATATCTTAAGTGGCATTCTCATTACTCTCGTTCTTCTCATTCTTTATTCTCATTGTTGGAGGGCCCACTCTCTCCATGGGCCCCCTCATGTGCAACCACCCTGCCTGCATTGTCTATATTTACGCCCCTAGCCTTAGACCATGCGTGCACACAAATGATGAAGGCAAGGCTGTCTCAGATAATGCAAACACACACCTTTTAATTGAATGCATAGCATATTAAACTGCAGACATTTTAAAGGCTTTAATAGACAACAATATTTAAAACCATTAATTTACTAATGCATGCACTTATTTCATCCCCTACCTTTTATCGTCATCAGTTACTGTCATTGTAAAATACTCCACTATAAATGCCCAGTCCTATTGTCCCACTGAGAGTTTACAGTGGAGTGCATGAGAATGTACACATTTACATGTAATGGCTTTATTATTATAATCTTTAATAGGGTATAAAGAATAATCTAGTCTACCTCCAGGCAGGTGTTAAGATGGCATATCTAAGCTTGCTGGGAGATACTGCAGTTCATGCTTTACAGAGAGATCACATCAGAGACAGATATGTTTGAACATGTTTGAACAGCTTATCAGCTGATTCAGACTGCTGAGACATTCAGAGATGCTCACTGACTGTACAAGACTTTTGTCAAGGCCTGAATATGTGCATAGGAACACTTTCTCTTATATAGAAATGGGGTGTGGCAGTATGCAGTATACAACAATAATTTGATGAGATTTTGTAAGTTTGTATTTTTACAGCAAAAACAGACACTTACATACAATCACACTTTTCTGACATCAGTTTTATCTTGTCAGAGAAAAAGTTGATACACATATACTGTGTCAGTATCAGTGTCAAGGAAATGAACACCAGCGCAGGAAGGCCATGGCAGTTTAAGCTTAAAACAAGCTGTCAGATATATTACTCTTTTAGGGCTGCATCATTTGGCTAACTTCCTTGCTGTTTCTTTTTTTAGGCTGCTTTAATTACACTAGTTTAATGGAGGACCAATCGAGAGCAGGCCAATTATTCAGAAACTTTTTATGGTTGTCTTTAGCAAGCTGAACATTTGAAATAGTAACTTAGATGCCAGGATGGCATTGATCATGATTGCCAGAGCTCTCTGCCGCTCTCATCACTCATCTCTTTCCCCTCTCCACTGTTTATCTACCCACCCTCCTCCTCTTTCTCTCCATCTAAACTGTCCCTCAGTCTACAGTACCTTCCCTCTCCCTGTCTCAAAGTCTAATATTTCACAGCTGTCAGGGCCCATTTGGACTGAGCCTTAACAGTATATGCAATTAGCAGGGAAGTCCTTATCTTTGCTCCTTCTTATACCTTGCAGGGCTGCTTCTGCCCCTTACGAAGTGGTTAAAATGTTCACTCCTCCCAACTACCAACAGCCCTGTTTAATTCAATGTATATCCATCAAAACTAAATGTTTTGCTCTTGTGTTAAGCGGTAGGGTGTCACCTATGGAGGAACACTTAGCTTCAAACCCCAGCTACAGTACACTAAGTCTCTGAATATTTCATGATTTAAGTGCCACCACAGTGCTGGATTTCCCACAGCCTTTACAGTGGAGCCAACCTACCTCACCTCAAATATAGAATGCATATACTGACATCATAAGAAATTACACCTTTTTTCATAAAATATGAGATGTTTAAAATATGTTTTCCCTTGCTCATTTTCCCTGAACGAGCAGAGTTCATATATAAAATGAGTAAGTTGACTAACTCATCTTGTAGGCTAACTACATAGGTATTGTGTATCATTATAAGTATTGTGTTGAGATGTGTCAAGATCTTTCTGAATCAGGCCAGCAGATGGCTGATTGATCGATTACATCATACGATTACCTTTCTGTAATTCATCAGAGCACCACGTTGTTATGTTTGTATGCATGTTCAAAAAAAAAAAGTAACAAGTTGGGAGGAGTCAATACAAACAGCTGATTTACTGATTTGTGAGGACTGCTGCACTGCAGGGCAAATGCCAGGCTGAAGTTTCTTGATAAACATTGAATGGACACATATTTTCTTGATGAAGTCCACATAGAATTAAAGCTAGTTTAAATTCAGTGTTGACCATAGACTGTACAAAATAATGGACATATCTACCGTGACGTCAACCGTTGGTTTGTGGACTCTCTTTGAAGCCTCAAGTTTGTCATTTTGGCCGTCACCATCTTGGTATTTTGGAGCCAGAAGTGACCATAATTGGACAAGGCGGTAGAGCTGTGGAGGAGGGAGGGGTGGATCTGACTCACAGACTGTAGCAGCGCCTCACAGACAGCCTGTCACTCAAGCCTTTATAACATTTAAAGAGTTACATAAAAAGTCTCCCCCCGTACACTTGTCATGAATGAGAAGATTAGCTATAGAGACCAAGCCCTTTTTTTGTACCAGGCTGTAAACATGTTAATTTCTGCTGTAAAGTTGGGCATTTTAACATGGGGGTCTATGGGAATTTACTCTGTTTTGGAGCCAGCCTCAAGTAGCCATTCGATGAACTTCAATTTTTGGCACTTCTGCATTGGCTTCATTTTTAAGCCTTGGAGGTTGCTGCTTGATATTGACCAGCTGGACTTGTCACCCATGACTGTGATCAGATGGGTTTTTTGCACTTACCGTCAACAAGTTTCCTGTGGGAGAGCCTGTAGTGAGAGGACAGCTGAAGCAAATGGAGAGCATAGCAATGTAGCCAGCGAATCAATCTCTTAAATCTCTTACAGTGGACATTTTGACTGGCAAGAAAGGACCAGGACCTGGACCTGCCACTGGCACACTCAAATGGAATCTAGCTATTAAGAGCGCTACAGTGCCTATGACCCATTTTAAACTTGCATTGAAATGCATCTCAAATACAGATTGTATTTGCATTTACAGATATGATTTATTGTGATAACCTGGTATTAATATATGTCTCCAGTGTCCACTTTGAGATCCAATTGAGATCCAGTCGCTCTATGCAGCTCAAACAACCGAACGTCACTGCCATTTTTTTTGGTGTTTTTCTTGGCTTTTCTGTATGCCAGTTTTATGCGTTTTATTTTTCATTGACAATGCAGGCAGGAACGGTTGTTACCGTTCTCCACTATTTGCCTATCCATTGCTTTATAAATGGCTTGGTTGCAATGCTGTCATTCTGCATATTCATTAGCCACATGCTTCTGTGTGGGAGAGTCTGTAGCATATTTTCTGAGAAATAGCTCTTTGTAAAAATGCACGTTTGTTTTGAGGACATTTTGGGGCTTCAGAATTTTGAGCAGCTAGAAGGCATGGCATGCTAACTGGCTAATGGCTGCTACCTCGCTGGTTGCGGGTGATGGCTTTGACGGCCTGGGGGAAGAAGCTATTAATGAGTCTGGTTGTTCTGGCTTTAAGAGAGCGGTATCTCTTTCCAGAGGGGAGGGGAATGAATAGGGAATGTCCCGGGTGAGTGGGGTCTGTGCTGATGTTTCTGGCCTTCCTGAGAAGTCGGCCAGTGTAAGTGTCTCTGAGGGGGGGCAGTGTGGTCCCGATGATCTTCTCTGCGGTCCTCACCACCCACTGTAGGTCCTTCCTGTCTTCTGCGGTGCAGCTGGTGAACCACACTGTGCAGCAGTAGGTCAGGATGGACTCGATGGAGGCCCTGTAGAAGAACAATGGCATGGCATACTAACTGGCTAATAGCTGCTACCTAACTGGTTTCGAACAGTCACATACTTATCTCCGCCCACATAGTCATTGTATGTGCATTGAAAATGCAATTGAATTTACACTTTTGCTTAAAGGCTCTCTAAGTCTTCCTAAGCTTGAAAAGTTTTTGTCACATACAGCAAACATCTCCTCACGATCCGCTAGCTACATGTCCTCTGAATATGCTGTGAAAAAGTCTCTGTACGCAGCCCAGGCTCCGCAAATGGCAACAAAAACACTTCACTTCTGTTTACGTTCAACAATGTTATCAAACACAACAAAGCTAGGTTGCCTTTTAGCCTCATTGTAGCCTGTAGCTCTAACTGCCTCTCTGGGTACTGCATTCACGTGTGCGCACTTGCGCGAGACCGTGAGACATGGGCACCGTGTTCATGTGTGTGTGCTTGCTTTCGCTGGTCTCGCGCTAGCTGGTTGGTGCAGCCTGGACCCAAATGTTTTTGTTGCCATTTGCGGAGCCTGGGCTGCCTACAGACACCGGACTTTTTCACAGCATATTCAGAGGACATGTAGCTAGCGGATCTTGAGGAGATGTTTGCTGTATGTGACAAAAACTTTTCAAGCTAGGGAGCCTTTAATGTGGTCACAGTGTGTCCCTGACCACATCCAAAGGTGGTTTGGCCAATCAGATTACAATCAGTTCTCAATGTGTTTTGGGTGCATTTACATGTGAACTTTTTGTGTGGTCAAGCACTATTTGATTGCAATCTAATAACCTACAACACATTTTAATGCGTTGAGTAAATGGGTCTAAGTGCTCTACTCCTTCTGATGTTTTGATAATTGGCAACTATGTGATTCTCCATGTCTGTACAAAAACTACAGATGTGGAGCGTGACTGGCACTTTTGCTGCTGATATGATTAGTTGAATGGTTTGGTCTAGAAAATCAATGTGGTGTCCTACAGTAAGATGTAAACAGCAGCACCTACTGTCTGTTCCATATTCAACCCCCTCAGCATCAACCTGTGATCTGTCTGCATAAGTTCTTCATAGTTATGTCCTTACATCCTTGCCATACCTTAGCACTGCAGAACATGAAGTGTAATGCAGCCACAGTATGCTGTAATGTCTAGTCATTGTAATTTCATCCTGGTAATGTTTTTACATGCCTCAATTACTTCTACTGTTTAGGAGGAGATCTATTAACACCTGTTCTTACAGACTGTAGATTGCTTACTCAATTACTCATAGCTTGCTGCCTTTATAGAGACATATGGTCGGAATGTATTCAGAAAAACAATATTTACTGAAGTGAGTTAATTTCAACAAAGAACAGATGGAGGACCTTAAAATGCTAGTTCAGTGCACATGATCTAACATCACTGGCTACCATACAAAAGGTGTGTGAAAATGTCATATGATAAGCTTCTGTCGTCATTATATTTTGTGCTATTAGAGCCAAGAACATTTCTTTAATCAAGCACAAAGAGTTTTGTCTGACCCTTCAGATAACATCTGCACCAACTGCCATCACCTTTGTAATTATTTTGTTAATTATTATACATTCAGACAGTGAGAGAATACCATTTGTTATATAATGATCAGTTGTGATCGCACTGATATGAACAGTAAAAAGTCACTTGAGGCCTGTTGGGAACAATAGAGTCAGCTATGCCAAATTTGATTACATTTGATTCCTGTGTAATCACACTGTAATTATGGGAAAAAGCTGCAATTTTTAACACTTTTTGCATAATAATGCTTTTGCCTCCAACTCACCTCATCAACGCCAGCTCCCCACTGATTATATGAAGCAACAGAAGGTGGGAAGAGGGGTTTTTTTGTTCGACAAAACTGTCAAGTGGTGAACGACTACTTCTGTAATCTGACAATCCTCAAGGACCCAACCAATGCTGCGTTTGACTTTTTAGGCCTTAAATGAGGGAGTCTTCCAATTTCCATCAGTGCCAACAATGCAGGTTGACTTGGAGAGTTTGATTTATTCGATTTAATTTCAAAGAGCACGAAAATTAACCAGGCTACAAATAACTGCCTGGAAATCAGTGGTGTTTGTTCTTTCTTTTTTCCTCTGCTGCAAGCAAATCAATACATCAGTGATTGACTATGGATTCAATGTGATAATTTATGCTCAAGTGCAGCTCTATCCAAAGCACCCATTATTTCCGTGCACACAGTCAGAGATGTATTGTATTATTCAGGACTGTTGATTCATTAAACAGCAGTGTGGCCACTGCCTTTTCTAGACACTGGAATGGACAAGTCAAACTTAAGTTTTAAAGCTTGGTTTATACAGCCATCTGAGCAGTATGACATGCTAAATTGCTAATTGCAGCACACTGAAGCTTCACCACTGTAAGTGTTAATAGAATAATAATTAATGCCAAATTAGAAGAAGTTCTCATGAGATGTTCTTTAGAAACTGCGTCCACGGGATTGAGATGGACAAAGTTGCAGTGACCTTTACCTTTGACAAACAACTCTATTCAGTTCATCATGGAGTCCAAGTGATTGTTTGTGCCACATTTGAAAAAAAGTACCTTAAGGCATTCTTAAAATATATTGTCTATGAGAGTGGGATGGATAGAACGATGGACAGACTTAGTTACATACATACGAACAGACCGGCAACCCAAAAACATAATGGCCAGATAATGGCAAGATACACACAACACTACAAAGCTATAGTTAGGTAAGGCTGAATCAGAAAACATTCTCTTGGAATCCGTAAAGCCCAACCAGATACTGCCCGTCCTAGACCAATCAATGAACTGAATTGTTTAGTGTTTACACGGTGATGTGACTTCCCACCTCAAAAACTCCCATATAATAAATGTGCATACAGTAAACCGGATCCATGTCATTGGTTCGACAGCCCATTGGTTCGACATCCTATTAGTCCGACTGTCCGCGGTGCTGAACAGCTCGCGGTGGGCGTATGGTGCACCGCGACCGGCTTGAGGCGGAGCAGGCTCACGGCTTATGTGTTTGTCACTTTCTTTTTCATTTTAACCCACACCATGATCTTTTCCTGACCCTAACCAAGTGTTTTTTGTGCCTAAACCTAACCAGACCTTAACCACAGGGCATCATGATGATTTCGGAACGGACTTCGGAACAATGAGTTTAATATGGTCGGAACAATGGGATGTCGAACCAATGGGCTGTCGAACCAATGGGCAGTTCCCCAGTAAACCAAACCAACATCTTCAAAAATTATTAAAATAAGATCTCTGAAAGATGTTAACTATTGGTAAATCATATTTACCCCATAAAGTGATCAAACCACCCGCCAATGAGAGGTTGTGGTCAGTATTCAAAGTGACCAATCAAGGAGCGGATACACCAGCCACTGTCTATTTCATCGCCTCCTGAAGAGGAGTGAGGATGCCAGTGTTGTGCACTTGTTAGGATTGGGCGATAATATGGTAATAAGGTATCCCGCGGTATCTAAAAATAGCAATGGTATCAGTTTCATTACCGTCATTAAAAAAAAATCTGCCGTGCCTATAGGGGCCTGATATAATATTAAATGTAATTTATTTAATGCCTAAATAATGAGGTCCAGCACCTATGTATGTGTGGTTGAGTTTTTAATTTATTTTACTATTACAATATAAAACTAATAGTAGGCTATAATGTTTCTCTTATAACTGCCCTTACTGTTGTCGGGAGATGACATTTAATAAAGTTTTTGGATGTGACTTCATCACTTGACAGCTCGGCCCCCCCCCCCAATAACATAACTTCTGCAAGCAGCAGCAGCAGCAGGTCCAGTGTCCATCAGAGTGGCGAAATGCAACCCTAACCACCCAAAACAGATGACTATGTGCCGTCTCCTTCAAAGAAGAGCTGATGCAGTTGCAGGTCCGGTCGGCACCATACAGGAGTGAGCAGGAGCAGAGATAACGGCCTGTTGTCTTGAATAATTTTGAAGCATAGGGTGCTGCTGTAGTTATCATTATAGTTTGTTTTTATTTCATTTTCAATGAGGAGTAGCCTGTTCTGACGGACAGAAAAGTTCAGACTTGGAGAGGGTGAACTTTTCAAACTAAAGGTAGGCTCTAAAAATAAAGCAACGAACAGTATTTCCCGTTGCGGTTTCAGGATACGCTGTATAGCACACATTTTCATTACTGCCTTTGTTGTGTATTGTTACTTTTTATTATTTGATTTTTTAGCCTATAACTATTGGATGCTATCCACCTTATTTTCAAACACGGAAGTAAATAGTGATCAACTTCCGTTTTTTTGTGCGTGACTTCCGGTCAGCCGCTTTCCCTTATGCTTTCCCTTACCGGAGCTAACGGTGCAAGCTAATTTTTTTCAATTTTCAGTTGTTTATGTTAGTCAATCAGTTAGTTAGTTAGTGTGTGTATTTTATATAGATAACTGTGCCCACGTTTCCGTTATAACAGAAATTTATTCCCCCTAAATGCAAATAAATGTGCGGATGGGCTCTGATAGCACCCGAATCAGCATGTACGCATCAACCATCCAGCTGTTACAACATGACTGAGCTAGCAAAGCAGTTTTGTGTTGCTGTGTGTGGTATTTATTCAGTTTTGGGAAATCACAATGTCTAGAAAGCATCAGTGGCTGCAGCTGACAGGGACAGCTAACACTAGCAGCAAAGCTAATATCAGGACGTCATCCGTTAAAAGCCTCCCGTTGTCGGATACGATATGAAACTACTCCAGTTAGCTCAATCATGTTGTAACTAAGACATCTGCTGGAAAAAATATTTTTTTCACGGACCGTTTATTGAGTTATTGAGTTATTACAGACACCGCTAACGGCTAACAGCTAACGGTTAGCCCAGCTAATCTATGATAACCATGTTAATTAGCTACAAAACGTAGGCTGACCAAACGTCCTCTTTTGCCCGGACATGTCCACTTTTCACTCCCCGTCCAGGTCGTCCGGGGGGGGGTTATAAATTGATGATAATGTCCGGTTTTCCGTGTGTGTGTGTGTGTGTGTGTGTGTGTGTGTGTTAGAGTGCGGCACGGGCCGCATATTTCTGTCCGAACCCGAACCAAGTCCGACATTATTTAATTACTAAAGCACTGAGTTTGTGTTACACAGTTGTTATGGTTACAGGCTATTTAATGTGCGCCGTGGGTGCTCCGCAGAGAGGGAGATCTCCGTGTTTGAGACGGGAGCGGGAGGTGGGAGCGGGAAGCGGAAGGTCCGACACTTCCAGCAAGAGGAGAGGGAGAAATAAAACAAAATAAGATAAAATAGGAGACACCTGTCTCCCTCTTTTATTTTATTTTCAGCGTTTAATCAAGGTGGAGGTGGGCGGCTGGAGGTCTGAGACTTCCAGCGAGGGTAGAGATAGAAACAAACAGCCAGTGTGTCTGTGTGTGTTATGTTCAGGTGTTGTCACGTAAATAACAGTCCCCAAGCAATAAACAGGACAGACAATAGGATTTTATTTATTTTTTTCACTACATTTTCACTGAAAGCTGACCGAATCCGACCCGAGCCCGAATACAATTTATACATTTTTGACCAAACCCGGCCCAACCCGTCGGGTACCGTCGGGCTCGGATTGCCACACTCTAGTGTGTGTGTGTCCCCTATAGGGGCCTATCTGAATTTCAGTCTTTGAGAGATATTATTTTGTAATATAACTGAATTTTCTATCCATACATATAAACTTTAAATAGGCTATAGGCCTATTAAAATTATAAGGCATCTTTGAGTAAACTGCGAGTATCATTTAAGTAGGCTATGTCATGGCTGGGCCGAGTGTCCTTTTTTTTGGAAATTAAAAAAAAAACGGAAGCTGGCTACGTTCTGTTTTGCCTCTGTGTTTCTGTGAAAAATAAGGTGAATAGGGCTGTGTTTTAATTTAATTGATTTGTGTCGATTACTGTACTGGAAGTGGACTGTAGCCCACAGACAATTTGTTGTTATTTCATTCTGTTTGGTTGACTGCCGCATTTGCAATTTTTTTTAATTTTTTTAATATTTGTTAATAAAAGTTGATAATGTTGTACATGTTTTGTTGTTATTTTTCAGTATTCTTAGGCCTATGTAATGTTTGCTATTCTGTTTCTGAACTGTATAAGCGCAAGCCGACATTTTTGGCGACTCCCTCTGAGCCCTTTAAAGTGATTTTTAATTAGTCACGGTAATACCGTATACCCCGGGAAAAAACAAAATTTGGATTCCGCCCAACTCTAGCACTTGTGAATGTGTAGGAAGGAATCAACCTTGCACTTGTCACTGCATTTATAAAGGGTGAATGGACATGCATTCATAATGCTCCTTTCCTGTTTTCTGACCATTTAAAGAGCTTTTACATGACATACCACATTCCCAGATTAGCACACATGGTTATACACTGGTGGCCAAGGCTGCTATACAAGGTCCCATCTGCTACTCAGTTAGACATTCAAAAGAAAGGTTCGGTATCTTGCCCAAGGGTACTTCAACATGCAGGAGCCAGGGATTGAACCTTGGATCTTCTGATTAGTGGATGATCCGCTCTACCTCGTGAGTCTCAACCGCCCACAGAGCACATGAATTCTTTTCCGCTCATGGATGCTGTTCTGTGCACCTGCAGAGTAGAAGTGCTCCCTCTCGAGGATGGTTTTTCGCTCCCGGATACTGTTCTATGCACTCCTATCATGTGCATGCACCTGGCTGTCGTGTGCATGAGTATTGAAACCGATTAAACACTGTTACCCACCGTTACCATTCCTCCAGCCGTTACTGCAGAAGGTAATGGGGAGAGATCACTTTTGTTCTTTGTGAGAAAGATTTCATTGATGGAATTAAAGGTTGCAAATGATTTTAGATCACTTATTAGTGACAATTCATTGTAGTCTTCTGTGGGTTGTCTGAACCCAACCAATTGTACCAAACATGGTTTGGTACAATTGGTTGGGTTTTTAATGCAGTTTCAGTTTTATGAAACTTTCATGGATGTCTATTTTATGTTGTCTGTGAGACCCTAACCTAAGGCAAGTTTGTGTCACCATGTAATAAACAATAACATTTTAATCTTGAATCTTGAAACTATAATGTGAGAATACTCATAATAAAACTGTACAAGTAAAAATGACAAAGTCTTGAGTGACTAAATGCAGGCCAACAAAACCGCAGCATGACAGCTGCAGTCTGATGTCTGAGACATGAGTCTCTATACCAACAGAAACTTCATCTTGCTTATCTACTGTAATCCTTTTAATGTGACAGTGAGATAGATTTCAATTGCTTGAAATTCAATTATTAAGTTTACTTACGATATTATCACCAATAATTGAATTCATGACCTTGAGTGAAGTGTTGGAGGACACATGGGATATTGCAGCCTTCTGCTTGCTGCATTGCATGTTAATAAGTGAGCTACCACATACAGTAGATCAGTTTGTTCAGGCTCAAATAGCTGCGTGTCACATACTATCACATCCTGAATTATATCTCAATTTAATCAAATTGTTAGTCCCTTTTGGCCCTTCAGTGCTAAAGTAGATCACAATGAACAAACGAAAGAGTCCACGCCTCGTGCTAATGCAGCATACACTCAGAATGCATGATGTAATTGTTTGGTTCTTTTCTCTTCTCTCCCTCTCTCTCTAGGTAAGTGAAACAAATTGCTCGGGCTGATTGAAAGTGGACTGCCTTGGGGTATCACATTCAACAACACACCCAGCTCTGGTACAGTACCCAGGCTTCATAGTGATGGAGCCTTAGCCTCTCTCAATTAACACACACTGACTGAAAATGAAATGGCTGAATGTTACACAGTTTTTTCTTGTTCTTCTTTTTTCTTTTTCTTTTTTTCATGCCCACATCTTGATTACAATAGTGGGGTGGCTTTGGAAGTACTCCAGTGGCTTTGAGAGGTTTTTGATGGGTGATTGTGCAGTGAAGTGCATTGGTTTTGTCCTTTGTGGTTGTACTGAGGCTCAGATGAAATTTGCTGTTTTGTTGCGATTCTCTGCAGTGCTTGAGTTGGAACAAAATAGGTACCAGTAGTCTGAAACAGCAGCTTCACAGCATTTCACCTTCTTGTCCCCATAACAAGGTATAATTTCTCGATCCCATGTGACATATATTTCTGTATGATAATACTGTACTTGTAATTTCCATTTTTTAACCCTTTCTCCCACCGTGCCCCTGATTTCTCTAGGCAGTCACCAAATTTAATTGTGATATACAAATCAAAAGGGTGTTTCTCACATGTTTCTGAGTAGGATGTGTGTTGCCAGATTAGATTGGAGAACGGTAAAACCTCTCCACATACCATGCTTAATTTGTGCCATGGTGCCTAGCAACCCGGTCTGGAGCATGCATTGTCAACCCTACCTGACAGTGCTGGCCCAGCCTCTGATTTCTGCCCTTCACCCTAAAAACAAAAATCTCTCTCCCTCACTGTGTGTGTGTGAGGGTTAATGTGAGAAGTGGATCAATTGCTTTACAGTATCCTACTTGGTAGTTGTAGTCTATTATGTACTGTGAGACAGCGCCTGGATGTGTTTATGAAAATGCAGGGTGATGATAGAGACATTTCATACAGCAGAAATAACGCAGACCTGCCGATGAACACTCAACCTGTGTTTGACCCATTTATATGAGTCAGCTGTCACTCTGTTTGTCACTGTTAGAAGTGACATCAGTCTATCTATAGCCTAGTTTATGCACACTGATAAACCTGAGAATTATACATTAACACTGGGGTTCATAAACTAAGCTCTTCACCAAGCTTAAACCTTTTTATACACTTTTCTGCCTCAGTGCTGGTGATAGCCATGGTCAGAGGCATTATGTTTTCGGGTTGTCTGTCTGTCCGTACTATTCTTGTTAACACAATATCTGAAAGACGCCTTTTCAATTAAATTTGGCACTACTACACTAGTCTACTTGGACTCAACGATAAACTGATTAGATTCTGGTGGTCAAAGGACAAGGTCACTGTGACCTTGCTTCCATCTCATTCTCATGAATGCAATATCTCAAGAGGGCTTTGAGGGAATTCAACAAATTTGGCACAAACATCCACTTAAAAGCAACAATTAACTGATTCTGTGGTCAAAGGTCAAGCTTACTGTGACCTCACAAAGCATGTTTTTGGCCATAAACTTGTACACCAATAATGACAAATTTTACCCAAATGAGATAAAATGATGAAGTGATGGCATCGTATATTCAAAAGGTCAAAGGTCAACTTCAATGTGACATCCTAATATTCTGCAAAAATACTTTTCTGTCCATTACTCAATGTCATAACTCTGAAACAGAGGGAGACTGTACTGAATTGGTGACACTAATCTCAAACCACCTTAAAACTAGTTATATAGCTCTTGTGTGTGGCTGGGATGAAGATGTAATTGAAGCATTAACATTTTAGAATATGTACCCTCTTTGTAGAAAGATCCATATTTGAGGCATCATCATCTGCCATGGCTAAATATGAGACTGGACAGATATGGATGTAAACAGTGAGGTGGTAATTCTATTTTTTTTTCCTTCTTTTTTTTTGATTAACCATGAGCTATGAATTAATCTGTGTTGAAGTGTGGTGGAGGCACTGAGGGTAGTCAATCTAATGTTGGCAGGTATAGCCTTGGGGCAGCAGACATTTGTCTTTGGAGATTGGGCTTTGGCTATATGTGTTTCTTGTTCTTGTTTTTCACACTCTGGTCGATATAACTTTTGGATATTTGTTTTTCATATCTAGGTTGGCAATGAGCAAGTTGCCAACCTTGAAAGTTTCAGGTTTAATCTGTTTGGTTCCTCTCTGTAAAGTACTGCACCCGAGAAATTTGTTTGTTACATATTATATGATAAACTCTTTACAGAGAGGGGCAGAAACAATTAAATGTGCAGCTTCTGGGTTATATTAAAACAAATTTGAGCTTTATTTGCTAATTGCCACTCTAGAAAGGCAAAACAAATTACACATATTTTACTGTTGCCATGATTTTCACCAACACAGAGTACAAGCACCATGCATAATCAAGCTGCACCTGCATATTTTATTAATATGGTCAAGTGTCCATATGGGCACTCATAGCATCATTCTTGCCAGCTAAGTCACTCTGTTTACCACAAGTCCTTCCCCACGTTTAGCTGACCCTGACCCTTGCACTTTGACCTGATGTGATAATGTTATCATCGGGCACCTAATCTTATGGTGTTCAAAAGTTATTAGTCATTAGTTATGGTGAAATTTACCCCCTGTCCACATGTATACACAGGTTTTCAATTACACGAAAACTTGCTACAAATAAGCTATACACCCCACTTGATACGGTTCTTATTACAGGCTTAAAGTTACAATGTGTAATTTACGTGGTTGTTTATTAGCAAATATCAACTATTGCTTTCATAAATATATATTTACTAAAGTGTAATGCAGTTCACATACACATGGAAGCTTTCTCATGGGCTTAGAATGATTTCTCTATATATATATATACACAGGCAGGGCGCGGTCTGCTGGAGGCTGCCTTCTTGCGTCGCCATATTTGAATACAGTGGCCAAAAGGGATATACACGCTTCGCCTTTCACGTTTACTTAGAAATTGCCGTCACTGGAGACGGTTACGGTGAAGCTCAATCCGGGGCACTTCTACGTGAACCTGCTTTGTGCTTTTATGATTCTGTCGCACTTTAAATGGAGGATCACACACATGTTTTGCCCCGTAAGAGGGAAACCACGCCACCAAATAAAAGAAAAAGATCAGACAAGCGAGGACGGGACAAAACGTGAATATCGGCGTTGCTTATTCCAGGTGGAAAAAACTCCTGTGGAAGAACACTCTGGAAACGCATATATTATAATTGTACCAACCAGTGGCGATTGCTCTAAGACTGCAAGGGAAGCTCAGCTTCCCCTAAAATGTCAAAAAATAAGTGGTCAAATATGTACTGTTGTGTTTACATTTCATTGACTAAATATGCGCTAGAACGCGTTCAACTTTTGTTCAGAATCAGCTACTTATCACAGGTCACTGATGTGACTTTCTTCATTTATTCCCGTAGCGTCACAGTGCATTAAACAGTGTCGAAGCTCAGCGTCCAAAGACTTCAATGGGGAAGCATAGAGTGGGTTGTTCCACTGCAGCGAAACTAGACAGTCATTGGATAAATGCTCGGTTTTGTCCCGCCCATGGGACGCTCAGCGTCTCTGGGGGTCTATGGGGCAGTGGGTTGGCCTCGGCTGGCCTGGACGCTGGGCTTCTGCATGATGATTGGATGATCTGTCTGAGGCTGAATCCCTTTTTGATTGACAGCGAAATGAGCGAATCAGCGATCTTGAAATATAAACCACCACCGGATCATTTTTCAAGTGTCATTCCATTGTTCCAAGTTGATCTGGAGACTTTTCCAATCCTCTGAGTGACTTTTTCTTTGTTAAAAACGACTAGCGACAAATCTAGCATCTTTTTCTGGTGTTATTGGAGACTGCACTGGTGTTTGGAGACTCTGACTTCTGTCGCTCTGCAGTTACTGTCCCCAACGAGCAGTGGGTGCTGCTGTGAGCACCTCCACCGTCCCAAAGCACTCACAGGCGGTCACACTAGCTTTGCGCAGCAGCCCCAGCTAGCAAGCGAGCTAGCAAGCTGCACATAGAATGAGCTTCCCCTCCTTGAAAGACCAGCAGCCACCACTGGTACCAACCTATATTTGCCGCACTGTGCCGTGACTATCACATAAAACGTGTTATTTTAGCATTACTGTGCTAATGTTTGCTCGTGTTACCAAAACAATTAGAGATAAAACACTCCTAACATAACGTTGTATCTCACAGATAACCTATATGTCACTGGTAAGCTATAACATATTGTAGCGTCCACCAGGACGTGTGGAAAGGATGACGCAGTTATTCGGCAAACCACCGTTTATTACTGAACAGTACAGGTTACTGTTGGCCATAACTACGCCAAAACGACCAACAAACAAGAACTTAGCTGTAACTCCAACTGTGCACTCCATCACACTCACACCCCGCCCCCCTACCTATACTCATTCAATCCCAAACATGCCATTAACTCACAAGAACACTGACATTATAACAGAACATTTACTGCAGGGTCGCTACAATATCGTAACATGGTTTAGATTCCTAAATAAATATTCACCTCATTGCCATATAGGCCTACTCCTGAAAAAGTTGAAAAACTCGTGGATGATGCCATCTCTGTCTGCGCAAGGCTTTCTGTCCTACAAGGCCACCGTCACTTACCTGACGGGAGGGGTGAGCGAGTGAGCCCTGCAATCTAGAATTTGATCGCTGATGTCACTGTTACTCACCATTTTTACACACTGAGGCTGGCTTAAGTGTTGTTTTGTCATACCTTGACAGTTTCGACAACTGCGTCTGTCGTCATCATCAGAAGCGTCACGTGACAGACCAGAAAACAGGTTATTAAACAGCGGGAAGCAGCATGGGGGCCTGGGAAAACTTAACAGTGGTTACTTCTATTAATATATCTCTTACATATTCAGTCTCTCTTTCAAACTTGGTAATTTGGACCAATATTTGAGCGCTGCTAGGGCGGAGTTGCACGGTATTTTGTGATGGCACATCATTGCATCTCACTGGTTATGGGGATGTTCACCCAGGTGTTGTGTTTCCATTAATGCCGACTGGAGCTGGAGCCAGTAAATACCCATGACCACTGCAGAGTCATTTGACCCGGGGTGAATGCTGATTGTAACCCTTCCCATTACATTAAAAAGCCAGATGTGAGCGGGTAATAGTGGGGTGTTTTGTACTGTGGGAGAGGGGCTATAGACAGACTGTGCTGTTCCACTCCTTGTCAATAGGAGGAGCCCATACTCTTATTTATCCATTCACACACACAGTGATGGCAGCGAGCTACTGTAACATGCAAGGTGTTTGTCTTATCATGGTGAGAAATTTTGGGGTTCAAGGACAACAACCAAAGCAGTGGGCAGTGGACAGCTCCCTCTGCCTATTGAGCATAGCACATATTGGAACCAAGTCGTATGATAACCCTGATGACAGTAGGTGAGAGCAATGTGAAGGCATCCCAGCATTTTTTTCATTCAGCTCCACATTAGCAACTGATACTTTAAGTCCACAGGGGGAAATAATAAATTAACCTCGAATGTAACAACTAGGTTGCTTTTTAGCATGTGTATTTTTTTTTTAAAGTGTTTGACAGAGTTTGTGGAATATTCATCTCTAATCTTGACAACAGAATGGGAACTTTATAAAAGCAAGCAGACTGGTAATGAACTTGGGCCATCCTCTAATGGCTGCGATGCACTTAGCCAAAACATTTGCAGCTCAAGTTGCCTTAATTGTTTTAAAAAAATATTTTGTGATGGACAAATTATGACTATAACTTCCCGCAATAGTGCTGTACCTCTTCATTATGAGCAGGCTCTCTCCTTTTGTAGCCCCCTAACAGCTTTGCTTTAATTGGCAACCACTCACGGCGTGCGCCTTTGCAGCATCGACAAAGTCATCTCTCAGTCGACGCTGTAGCCACTGGCTCTGAGAGGTGAATTCACTGTGTTTGTGTTTGACTCAGTCTGGCTGCGTGTCATGCGGCATAATTGAGTTCAAATTGAATATGAGCTACCAATCAGTGCAATTAATGGAGGATTGGATAGTGTCTTGTGAGGACACGAGGTAGACAAATCTCCCCAGTCCTCAGACATTAATACCTAAGCACCCATGCAGGCACACAATGACTCTCCTCAGATTGGTCATGCTCATGGCTGACAGAGGAATGGCTTGCTTTAGGCCGCCTCATTACTTTCCACCAAATTGATTAAAGTCAATTCATGTACATTCTGTTTGTTTCATTTATTTATTGTGCATTCTGTGACTTAAGATGAGAAATCAGTCTTGCATTTCAGAGTGGTATTATATAACTAGATGTGCAGATACAATTGGAGCAAATATTGTTACTTTAGATTGATAATTTGTACACTGTGTGTGTATCTGTGTCCATATTGCCATCAGTGTGTGTTACAAGTTTTAAGAATCTGTTTTCAACCCCTAGGAAGACCATTAGTAAAATTAAAATAATCCCAAGTTGTGAGTAATTCATGACTTTAAAATTTCTCATGAGCATATTCCAAAATATTTTATTAGGTAACTAATGAGCAATCACCCCAGAGAACATTTTTTGTATTAATCCATCCAGCACTGGCTGTGCTGCCACCTGGCATGGTACAGTACTCTTCTCAAATCCTAGGGTTTTTAATTACAGACCTTGGCTCCAACAGGATGTAATTTGGATATCCTAATGACATTTCATGCACTCCTAGTCTTTCCTTGATGCTTTTATTCTGGAGAGACCCAGATTTAATACCATTAATAATATTTTCTTACACTCCGTAACATATTCTTATGTGACAGTCAAACAGTAAAGTGACACACTGACTTGTTTATGGGGATTTCCTCACATTTTATTTATATTTTATTCATTAAATAGACTATTTCTCGCTGCTGGCTTTTTTTTTTTTTTTTTTTTTTTTTTTTACAAATATGCCATGACATCTTTTGTGGCTCGGAGTTTATAAATCACTCACAGAATATGGCACCAGCCAGAATACACTGATGAACAGCTTTGTGAAATTGAAGAACGGAAGAGGAGAGAGAGAGAGAGAGGCGCAACAGGTAGAGGACGACAGAGGAGGAATGGCTGCTGGAAGGCTTTAGCTCTGGAGATTGGTGGTGTAACGTTACCTGTGAATGCTGTGCCCCAGTGCCCACGGAAGAGGAATACCTCTATTGCAAGGAATGGGACCGGTTGCAGCCTTAGCTAAATGGTAAACAACAAACAAGGCACCACACCGGTAAGGTAAGACAACACGTTTACCTGTCGTTTTCTATATGTTCTCTGACATTTATCCTAACGATATGAGGTGGTCTTTGTGGAGAAAAAGCTTGTTTAGTGGACTAACTTTGCACTTGAAAGGATGCCCGTTCAATTACGTTTTAACAGGTCTGACGCTATGGCTGTATCTAGGCTAACGGCTAACATGCTAACTGTTATTTCTATGTCACTAGTGACTTGAAACAAATTTAGGACGATAGGAGACGGGTTGAAATAAATCGAAATTTCCCTTTAATGGGCTTTTTTTTTTTTTTTTTTGACAAATTTAGTGTGTTCTTTGCCCCGACACTTTGTTCTATTAGTTTTTTGGTTGTTATAACTGCGCACTATTCTGATGCAGGACCAGGCTGTTAAGCACATTGAAGGCTCTGTGAATATAGCTTGTGTTCAGGTCTTCACCATGCCATACTATAAAAATTTTCCCTACACCTATATAATTCATGTTGGTTTAAGTATGTATGCATCTACATAGGCCATAGCCATAGCCAGAGGCGTTATGTTTTCGGCTTGTCTGTCTTTTTCTCGTGAACATGAAATCTCAAGTAAACTTTGAGGGAATTTCTTCACATTTGACACAAACCTCTACTTGGACTCAAATTTGATTTTGGTGGTCAAAGGTCAGGGTCACTGTGACCTTGCAGCTGTCTCATTCTCGTAAATGTGCTATCTTACAAACACCTTGAGGGAAATTCTTAAAATTAGGCAGAAACATTCACCTGGACTTAAGAAATAAACTGGTTAGAAACTGTGGTCAAAGGTTAAGGTCAGTGTGACCTCACAAAACATGTTTTGACCATAACTCGAGAATCCCTATGCTAATTATGACAAAACTTCACACTGATGTCTAATAGGATAAAATGATGAAGAAGATAAATAAATAACTCAGGAGCAGAAGGGGAGACATTTGGTCGGATACTGAATTGGTGGCACTAATCTTGGGTGTCGAAACTGTGTAGATTGTATAGATCTTTTGCGCTGCTGGGGTAAGATCTCTGTAAAGTGACCATGTTTTGACAGACATGGGTGTAGATTGTAAGAGAAACTTAACTGGTGGGCGGAGGCATACAACCCCGGTGGCGGAAATTGTAGTGTAATTTTATTGAGGTTGTTGACAAAAATGGTCTTAAATTTCACTCCAAGTGGCATTAAAACACGTCAAAAAAAGTCTTAAACTTAATTTGCCTTAAGATGTACGAACCCTGTGGTCGTTCGACATATATTTACAGTAATTCTTATGTTGGCGGCACGGCCTCTCACCCAATGTCAGCTGGGAAAGGCTCCAGACCCCCGTGACCCCCAACAGGATAAGCAGTCACGGAAAATTAATTAATTAAACAATTTTATTGTCCGGTTCAGTTCATTCATTCATTTCCTATTCAATTTTTATGTCTAATTTATTTTAAATTCTGCTGAAACTTTTTCTTTTTGAATTACCAAAATTGGTTTCATCATAGTAATTGCAATGATCTGTAGTGATGATGGAAGATTTGGGAAAGTGCTTTGAGAGGTAGAACTGGTGATTTTCTGATTTTCTTCCTTACCTGAGCACTTTAGTTCTTTGTATACAGCTGCCATTATCACATCTTACTGTCTGACAAACTGGCAGTTAGTTAACCTCAGGCAGTGGTCATCTTTACCACCGGCTAATGGAAATAAATGGCTTTGAATCATTATTGTGGTTTCAATGCATATAGTGTACTTTGCAGTAGAACTAAGTCTTTGCAAAGGTCTATTGTAACTGTACCATCAATAGATAGCAGTGTTGTCAGGTGGTAAATCTAAAAATATCTTACACAATCTATCACATTAACACAGACTATTGAACAATAAAACATCACAGCTACGGTAGAATCACAGTATGTCTGCATGGAAACCTGTGTCAGTGTTTCACTTTTCCTCATCATTCTACTCTGCCTTCTGCCTTTTATCAGCTCTGTACTGTTTATTGCGCTTCTGTTTTCTCTCAGGCATGATGACCTCCTCTGTCAAAGAGGCTGCTTTGGCTCTGCTTCTGGCCATATAATAAAGGCACTTTGTTTCACTTTATATCAGCATCAGAATATGATTGAGCCGTGAGTCAGACGCTCTGTTGCAAAGCACAAAGGAAGCATTGTAACCCCTGCTCTATTGTTCTTACCAGAGCGGTAAATATTGTGTCTTGGGGTCTTACATGCTGATTCAATGTGGATTCAAATGAGAAGAAATTATAAGAAACAACACAGCAACAAAATAAGAGGCAGGTATTTGAGTACACAGAGACAATCTTTCCATTCCAATACAGTATGCTCCATTGGCACTGCCATTATGCTAATGTGCAAGGCGATGCTGTTGGAGTGATTCGTTAGCGTAATGGGAAGAAGCTAATTGACTGAAATCTTGCCAAATTACCAGACGTGGTTAATCGTCCGCCATAAGCCTCAGTCAGATGTGAACATACATACGCAGGTACAAATGTACTCACAAACACACACGCGCTTGCACAAATGCATGCAAAGGTGTCTACAAGAAGGGTGAGTGTACTTCACCTGTGACAGGCACTCCATTTAGAGCAGTGGTGCTACACAGGTGCTCACTGCTCTGAGACAGACAAGATCTTAGAGTGGAATTGACTGCGAGATGACAAAAAAAAAAAGACATGAATACTGAGCAGCTCTCTCAGCGGCAATACACAACAGTCAAAACCTCTATGTCTTTCAGTTGAGTCATTCACACACTGAAAGTGGTAGATCCTTAAGGAATACTATCCAAGCCAGTGGCATTTACAAAGCTGGTATGCCGACAGTTGATACACATGATTTTTTTCTTGCTGCGAGAAGGCATGCAGCATGTCAAGCAAATACCTCAGACTTTACCGAAATAACTTTCTCATTTGCACAGGAGCCTTTCTGCGTGTTGCAGAAAAGCAGTGTTGATTAATCAGTAACAGTTACCTCCCTTCTCTACCCTAATCTGGATATGTATGAGTGTGTGCGAGTGTGTGTGGGTGTGTTGAGAGAGAGAGTACACCCCGGATAATGTCACATTAGCATACCTCTATCCCCGTGCTGTCACTCAGTGTAAAAGAGAATACATACCTGTAGAGTCAGTATGTCTCTAATGTCATCAGGAGTCAGCCATGTGTTTCACCACAGCGGCTGACATAACAGCTCAGTGTAACTCACCGGGGGCTGAGCCGAGGAATGGATACATTAGCTTTAATGGAACACAATGGGTATGGTTCAGCCAAGTAAAACACAATGCGGCAAAAGTTCACATTTTATGCTGAAATCACACAAAATGTTAGGCATGAGAGGTGTGAGTGCAGCAGTATCAAAGTCTGACAGCTGGAGGACTGCTGCCATCACTGCTCAAACAAGCAAGTGAAAGCTGCAAATTCCTGCTCTGAAATATTTTGAGGGCTTGACACAGCAGCCAGACTCCACGCTGACACGGCCAGGGTAGACACCCCTCATGTCATCTAGTTAAGGCACACACGTTATTCCCAAATGAACATATTAATATGAAATGATGACTGAAGCTTTGTTCAGATTGTAAAAGTTCATAACCTGATATTACTGTTCTGATTCATCTCCGCAGTTGTCGGCTATTCGTTCACCGTGATAGATTGCTGACTGAATTTCCAGTCTCAGGGGTTGTTATTTATGTCTTCTGGAACTGAATGGAAATGAATAAGGCTAAGAGGCTTAGCACACCAGAATATTTTTAATAATGATCCATGTAAAAACTGTCACAAGTAACACAAAATGGATAGAGAATGTAGAACATGAACAAACCACGCTGTCCTCTAAATCCCTTCTGCTCCCATGTGCTTCGTAGATGGAGCTGTTGCCCCCATGCAAATATACTAGCAGGTAATGTAAATGTATGAGTGGTCGAGTATTCTCATATAAAAACCCCCAATGAGATTTGCCCAAGACTCCTGATATTGTCAATTATGCTGTGGCGAAAAAAGGAAAAAGCTTCAAGTCACACCAGGCAAGATACTGTTAATGTAAAAATCGTTCCCAGCCTTCTTATAGAGAGGCTGTAATAAGAGCAGAGGAGATGAGCGTCCCTTCCTTATTAAGAGAGACCATGTATAATCAACCTTTTTGCCCAAGTGAAAATCTCATGTTAGGCATGGGCACTTTATCCCTCACAGGAAGTGACAAGTTGACATTTAAATACTTTATAAACTCTCCTGAACAGCAGCAGATGAGTGTTCCATCCAGAGAGGAGCTGGGCTCACCACAACTTTGGCTTCTCTTCTTCCTTTGGTATCACACACTGGCCAGGCAGTTTACAGAATAAACTTAAAACAGTTGGTAATCCATCACTGTGAAAGTGAATTTGTCAGTTACACTTTGCAATGCTATCAGGCTTTAACGATAGTCATGATGAAAAATGACACTTCACCTTCCCAAACAATGCAGCATATTATTAAAGGCTGAAAATAAAGTGTTAAAATTAAGTATTAATCATTTTTATTCTTATTATTAATGATAAATAATAGGGATGAGCAAGTACACCATTATCTGTATCTTTACCTGATTAACAACCAATTAAATTGTCTGTTTTCATATCAGTATTTGAAATGGGTGGGGTTTATGCCTGGATGTGGGTGGGGCTTAAAACAGAAATGGGAGGGACCTAATTTAAAACTATACTTTAGAAAAAGACCTTTTAGGTCTCCCAGTCTTGGTCTTGTTCTTGAGAGCTTGGAAACGGCACAAGACTAAGATGAGATGTTAAAATAGATTAGGTAAAATGAATATATAAAGCATATGTCATTGCAAAATGTTCTCACTTCCATTGTGTCATGTATGGCAGCTTGATCAGTCCCTTTGCTTCAATCTATGATCCTCCACATATCCCTCTAGCATCAGTTTTGTATGTGTCTGTTTCCACTCATTACATGCATACAACATATTTTGACCGGTGAGGTGACTCATGTCATGTTTTCTGCAGCGATTTTACACACAATTTTTATATGAAAACTGATAAAATCATACTCGGTGATATACAGTATTAGAAGAAATTTTTGAAACTACTGATGCTCTCTTCTGCAGTTATTTAATGCAATTTGATTTCAACAACCGATGATAATTTCATCAGTTATGTGGTTGAGGTGAAAAGGACTTAAATTATTTCCACTTACTATCAGGCAAAGGAAAGCCAGACTTTTTCAAATTCCTGCCACCCTTCACATCCTGCCATCATCCAACATTTTAACAGCTGTGGTGCACTCCATAACTAACCACGAGTGTCAGAAGCAAACTGTCCAGCTCTCTCCTTTGCGCTCCAGGGGTGGGGGATGTGATGGCGAGACAGCACTGATGAAATATTGAGCAGAATTTGATTTGAGTTGGCTTATATCTTTTACAATTGGAAGGTGCTCATGGAATAGTCATGGCTCACTAGCACAAGCACACATTACACTGCTGGAATGAATGTTTATGACAAAGTGGATCTTTAAGTAAGGTGTGATATGAAGTGAAATTAAATGAGTGAGAGACATCACACCATCAGCATTGCCACTTTCCCTCATCTGCATACACATGGATCAGAGTTTCTATAAATGTATATACATTTCTTACTACCTTTTTTCCTTTTTTAATTCAAATTTATGCTTCGAAAGTGGTGTAGTGTGGCCTTTTCATCAGTTTGACCTACTTCACATTTTGGGACGAATGATCATTGAAGGTGAGATATTTTGTGCTGGGAGTCTTGAGGTGCGAGGGCCATCTGCCTGTTGACAGGAAGGTTTAACAGTAAGGACGCTGCCCCACACCTTCTGCTTGCTTTGCAAGGGGAGGGGTGGTTTATGGCTGACCTGTTGCACTGGCGGTGATGCAGTTCATCATGTTCCTAATGTGGCTCATTGTCAAGGCATGAGGTGAAGCAGTGAATCTCTGTTAGAGGGCACAGCTTGGGTTAATAGATAGTGACGCTTTATGTCTATGATCCTGATGAGTTTTATACATTGTTATAGTTCAAGGGTAATGTTGTCTTTTATTGGGAACAGCCTTGCTCATCCTGATTGGCTGAATTTTGGCTGCAAATTTCAATGCTAGGGTCAGCAATCACAGTCCTGTCAGAAGAGTCTACACTGCAAGAAAAAAAAAAAAAAGGTCAAATTAAGTACCTAAATATATTCAAATGTGTGCAATGTCAGTGCTCTCCTCTCTGCAGCTCATATTTTTGATAATTTATTGTGATGGAAGTTTATTATGTACTGATTATCAGAACATATAATTGATAACTGTTGGTGAATTATTGAGATTGAATTTTGTTTATTTGCTATTGTCTTTTTATTTGATAGAAAAAAGTACCAAATGCTGATGGAATGTGATGTGGACTAAAAGAGAAATTAAGTAATCCAGCATAACATTTTACCTGTTGTGCCTGTGCTGATATATGTGTGATCATAAAGTGTACGCTGTTATTTCTGGGAGCTCATGTTGGCCAACCTTGAAATGACACAGATTTGTTATTCACACATGGCCTGTTATTGAGTCTTTTCACCTTTAAGCTGCAAGAATGCTTTCTAATGACAAAGACAGCGCTTGTTTTTGCAAAATTTAATTCAGGGATTAGATGGTATCTACAGACTAAAAGATGTAGAGATATTTTCAAGCAATTCTCCAGATACCCTATTAAACAGCACTGGTTGAGAGAGAGCTGTGCAACCTGAATCAGCCGAGGCTGCCTGTTCTCTGACACCAGAACTAAGCGCTTTTATTTGTGATGACTGTTGTGTTAAAGAAGCTGTTTTGAAACCATCTTTTCAATCGCTTGAGATGTCTGCGGAAAGGATAACCACGGGTCAAACAAAGCCAAGTATTAACCATTAACCATTCATCATTAGATTTTAGATCAGCATGCATTTATTGGCAGCGACCAGCAGCTCTATAGGTCAATCGGTTGGTTGATCAGTCCAACATCACTTCCCTATCCCCTGCTGGCCACAGTATTTGCCTTAGGATGTTGAAATTTGGCATGGAGGGCAATTGGCTTAAGTGGAGGTGAGGCCTATAACAAAATGGCTCAAAACTTCGAAATGGACATGACATGACCAAGTTTTATAGAAAGACACATGCAGACACACACACACTCACCATTTTTGCCAGATTCCTTTTCATAACTCATGAACCAGGTGTTGATGCATCACTGGAGTAATGACAACTGTTTGTGAGGGTGTATGTATGAGTTATAGACTGTGTAAAATAATTAAGGATAGACCGATACATCGGCCGGCTGATATATCAGGCCAATATTTGAGTTTTTTACTTGTATCGGCATCGGCCGATACGCGCGTGGGTTCGCGGATTTATTTTTCCCTGGCATGATTTACAGACAGGTATCCACGGGCAGCTCTGTGTTGCCGGAAGACCCTGCAGCGCACATGCAGCGAATCCTACTGTGTACAGTAGTTGTTGTTTTATTTATGCTTCAGCTTAAATATTTGTTTATTTTATAAAGACATTACTGGAAGATTTAAGAGCACTGAACTCTTTTTTTTTATTTGAATGTATAATAATAATAATAATATTCTACCTGTTCTACCTCAACTTTCCATCTTGTTCTAGTATTTTTTACTGTTCAATAAATGTTTTTTATTTTAAACTTGAGACCTGTAATATTTGTTATCATTGTGTCATTTTTTTTATGTAAATTGAGGGAGCAAAAGCAGTATCGGCCCCAAATATCGGCTCAAGAAAATCGGCAGTTCATAATCGGTCATCGGCTAAGGGTGATGGAAAAAATCGGTATCGGCATCGGCCCTAAAAAATCCATATCGGTCTATCCCTAAAAATAATGGACGTAGCCACCATGACATCACCTACTGTTTGTGAACTCCTGTTTTGAAGCCTTGAGTTTAGCATTTAGGCCTTCAGATAGACTTTTGGATTCAGAGGTAACTATATTAAGACAAGCGGGTGGCACTAATCCTAATGCTAGATGCTAGCTCGGTTAGCACAAAGTATTATAGAGCTATGATTAACTGTGGAAGTAGTGATGCTAATGTTAATTTTTGCAAGCAAAAAAAGTGTCTTGAAACCATTAAAATAAAATGTATTTACCAGCAAAACTAATATCCAACACATTCTCACTCCGACTCATGGTGGTCATGGACTTTCCACAGCGAGATATAACTTGCCAAGTACCCGGGCATTGGTTGCTGATGTTATGGGAAGCCGTGTCAGCCTGTTACATGCATTGTAGGATACACTTTGATTTTCACAGGAAATGTGCCATTTGTATTGAGTCTCTTTCTAAATAAACGCACTACGTAGGTACAACACCACAGATTAGCGTTGTTTTTTTTCTCCTTAAACAACTAACGCACATGGTTAGGTTTAGGCAACAAAGGCATGTGGTTGGCTTTTTGAAAAAAAAAGAATAGGATTTGGCCTCACAGCCTCACAGGAAGTGAACAACAGCCTCCCTGGTGAAAGTCAGTGATTGCTGGACCCATCCACCACCCCTCCCATCTGTCCTACTTGCTTTCCACTCCCTTAACTTAGCATGTCATACCGAAATAAAAGGAAGGCTATTTTGTTGGTGTCTGACTCCAGAAGTTACTGACCAAGCGTCAATATTCGACACCTTTGGACTGAGACCTGGTCGGAATATCCAACTCTTCAGAGGGTCTTTTCAATCAAATGCTGAACAAGACTTCTACAAGACAAGACAGGATAAGAAGTGACAATTAACTTTCATGAACTGAAAACACACTCAAGTAGATACAGCGACAGCTATGCCCAGACCCAGTGAATCTGACTTGTCAATGGACAGCACCACCTGTCAATTAAAGTGACCACACCCTTAATTATGCATATTTTTAAGCCTTTAAGCGGAGAGTTACATAAAAATTCTGCCCCTATATGAATGGGGAAATTAGTTATAGAGACCAGAACTGTCTTTTGTACCAGGCTGTACACATGATTATTTCTGTTTTTAAGTTGGGCATTTTAACATGAAAGTCATGGTTTTCATTGTCATTATTATTTGACATTACTCAGAACTTTAGCAACATGGTCACATGTTCCTGTTTAGATAAAAATGTCATGTAAATTTGAACTTTTCAACTTCAACGATAAAGCAATAAAATAAAGGTTCTTTAACACACACCGCAGCTACCTGCTGACCTGTGATACCAAGATGCTGTGTACTTCTCAAGATAAACTCAATCTATTTACATTCTAGTCTGTACCCTCCAAAATAAGATCAAGCATAATTGCATTTGGTAACCAGATCAAATTATGCCTAGTCTTCTCTGAAGGCAAGTTGGCAGGCTGCAAATAGCATCCATCCTCATAAAAAACCCCAAAGAGGGAACAGGAGCTTGTGTTCCTGAGTACATCACTACTGAGCACTAAAGTGAAAATGTTTTCCACCAGATACCTAAACAACAAAGTAAATAGTTTGTCAGTGCATTTAAAAGGAGAATTCCACAATGAGTTTGTGTTCTTTTTTCCTGCCACTGTCCACTATCAGTGCTAAATATGTTTCATTACAAACACAAAAGCAAGAAAATAATGGAGATTATGTGAGGCAATCAGTCCTGAGCTAACAACTAACAGAGTTACTATACTGTGCCAAGTGAACCAGGTTCTGTGTGTGCCAGTAAAACAGATTATACCTTGTAGTGTACCCAGCAAACATTCTGACTTTGAATAGTTGGTATATCAGCCAACACCAACACTGGAAATCTGTGTAAATACAGGGCCAAAATGAAATTTGAGATGTCTCTACCTGCATCATGTTCTATCCCTGATGTCAATATTTTTCTGAAACCAGCTGAAAGATACTAAGATTTGTTTGGACAGTAGAGTGTATGAAAATTCCAGAGTGTAATCTTGAGTAATAAAATAAAATATTGGAATTACATTTTTTGGCAAATATTTCTACATACCACATGTTCTTAGAGACATGCAACTTTTTTTTTTTTTAACACAGACTGAGCTTGTGATTGTTGTGCTCACTGTCAGGTTCATCTCACCTGGGCTAGCATTATCATTCCCATGCTCCAGTTATGCCTCTGAATTATCTGATTGATAACTTTGCACAAAGATATAATCCTCATCGTCGGAGCTGCTGTCATAACAACATGCCAATATCACTACTGCTCTGCTGTGTTACTGTGACAGTGCACTAACACCACCATACTTCTTCATCCTCAATGTATGGTATCATTGGCACAAAATGAGGTCAAACAGGAAAACAAAACATCACTATCACCTGCAACAAGCATGCCTGGAATAAAAAACATACTTTTGTACCTCAGGTTTCCAAAGATTCTCCAAATCTGTAGACTTTTTCTGAAACACATACGTAGAAACAACTATTTGCAATATCTTATGAAATTTTCACACCAGAATGTTTTGATATAAATAAATTAAAGAAAAGCAGGAAATTGAGTGCCTAATGCAATAAAATGAATGTTTTAGATGGGTTAAAATATGGTACTGGGTCTTTGGGTGTTTAAGTGTTAATATTGTCTCATAAAACTTATAATAGAGTTTGACTAAATTTGTTGATGGTCTTTTAAATGGGTTCTCCCTCTGGATAAACTATTAACCATTTAAGGGATTTTTTTATGTGAGGTTGTATGAGGTACTACATACAATAGATGTATGTCTGCATGCCCCCAGTTTGGTGAAGGGGCAGGAGTGCTGACACGGAAGCTGAACAGTGTACTGCTGTGTACAAGGGGCAGCAGCAAAACATATTTTAGACACCTCAAAAAACTCCCACCTAAAAAAATCTATACTACTTTAGGTGCATGCTATATTGAGAGTGTTTGCACTGCTTCACCTTGCTGCCGGACAGCCCATTCTGTTCCCCATCTATGCTCTTGTCAGAGCTACCAGACTCTGACAAAAAGAGTAATTTTGGCTAGCTGAACACAGGAGTCTCTGGTGTACTGCTGCCTCAATCAGTGGGTTAGTTAATGGTATTGTGAATCTGAACTTATTCTTTTAAACACCAAAGTCACACAAGAACACAAACAAAATAAGTGATTATGGCAATGGTACATCATCTTCTTTTTTTCAGTGATGTTTTCAGGTTGTGTTTTATGCCTCTGTGCTTGAGATACCATGGCAGGAGCGTTATGTTTCGCTCCTGCGTACATTCGTATATGTACTGTATATATATATCTATATCTATATCTATATATATATATATATATATGTATATATATATATATATATATATACACCTGTCCGTCCCATTCTCATAAACATGATATCTCAAGAATGCCTTGAGGGAGTTTTCTGATTCAAATTTGGCACAACTGTCCAGTTTGATTTAAGGATGAACTGATTAGATGTTAATGGTTGTGGGTCAAAGGTCAGGGTCACTGTGACCTTGACTTGGTCATTTTTGTGGATGTGATATTTCAAAAACATCTTGAGAGAAATTGAGAGAAATTCTTCAAATGTGGCAGAAATGTCCACTTGGACTTAAAAATGAACTAACTGACATTTGGTGGTGATAGGTCAAAGGTCACTGTAACATTGTCCATCTAATTCTCATGAAGACGATATCTCAAGAACGTCAAGAAGGAATTTCCTCAAATTTGGCACTGATGTCCCCTTGGACTCAGCAATTAATTCTTTAAAATTTGGTGGTCAAAGGTCAAAGGTCATTGTGACCTTACAAAATATTTTTTTGGCCACAACGCAAGAATTTGTACAGTAATTATGACAAAATTGCATTAAAATGTCTAAAAAGATAAAATGATGATGTGATGACATTTTATGTCCAAAAACACTTTTCTGGCCATTATCCAATGTCACAGCTCATGAACAAAGGAAACATTTGGTCAGATAATGAATTGGTGACACTAATCTTGGGTGTCCACCTTGAAACTGTGCTGATTGTATAGATCTTCTGTGCTTCAGTATCACAGACATGGATGTTAACTCTAAGTGCAACTTGACTGGTGCGTGGAGGCATACAACAGTGAGGCAGTATTCCACATTCTCAATAGAGTCAAAGAGCAATGTAATGGCTTCAGTTACCTGTCCGGAATCACTGTCTGATGGGAAGGTAAAGCAGTGAAAATACTGTAAATGTGGTATACACTTAAACTTATATTGAATTTTTTAGGTCTGACTGTTTGAGTTGGCTAATATACATGTTGTTGTTGACCCCTCCACAGCAATGCATTGCTTAGTTTCCTCCAGCCTACGCTTCTCCCAACTGGGGGTGTGCCAACTAACGTCTACTGTATGTAAAATACTGATTATGGATAAGCACCTCATAAAAGCCCGCTTCAAAAGATCCAAACTATCCCTTTAATTATGATTCATATGATGTCACCTGATTCGTCCATTGTTTCTAAGATGGATGACTAGAAGTCATGCTGACCAGACATTGATTTAATTTAATTAATTGATGTAATTAATTTAATGCTAACCCATGTATGTTGTAATTTGAAATAACAGCAACAACCCTTAGCACCTTAATTGCACAGCTAGTTTTGCCATTCACTTTTACTTTGCCTTGTGTTCCTTCCCAGAAAGCATTTGATTGATGTTGATGTGCAGGAGGTAGCCAAGTTCAACCTAAATAAATGGTTCAGGATCAATCTGTATGATTCTGGTAACTTTAAGATTTTTTTTTTTTTTTTTTTTTTTTTTAACTTTCTTCAAGCACTTTGTGAGCTCATTATATAAACACATTATTACTTCATCTTTCCATCTTTCTCAGCATCATGCAAGTAGCAGCTATAGATGCCCTTATTTCTGTGCTGCATTTACACAGGATTTCAATGCTGTGGCGAGCTGTCACATCTGTTCAATGTCAAAATATTTACTGGGCTTGCTACAACAAAAGCTGTCACATCCCCAGCTATTATCAAGGGGAGCACAAAATACGATTTTTCTTTTCTTTCTTTGTTTGTGTATAGGTATCTCTACTATGCAGGAATAGCTATGGGCAGAATCTCTCCTTGGAATCTGTGGCAGTTTGATCACAGATTCTTTTTCAGCTTTTGTAGATTTTAATGAAATGCAACATTGCAGAGTCTCTGTGATGAATACGGACGATTTTCATGTTCATTTGTATTGGTACTGCCTATTTTCATCATACCGTACTTCTCGTTCCTCCGTGTGCCAATTGTTCAGAAGTGCTTGGCTGGTAATTAAATGACACTTCAGTATTTCTACAACTATTATTATTTCATGCCTTTATGATATGCCTTTTTCACGGTGACAGAGTTATTGGGCTTCAACTAAAAGATGCAGCCTTCATGTTCCGCAGTTAAGTCACCCTGTCACATGCTGCTCTGACTCGCCTCTCCAACTCTTCTCCAGTGATGTATTATGCCTGATGTTAAGCTAATATCATGCCTCGCCAGAGAAAAGTGTTTTGTGGCTCACAGAACCCCATTCAAGGTAATGTGCCTTCAATTTTGACCAGATACACTCGACAGAATTTGGTGCATAGCAGTTTTAACGTTTATATGCAAGAGAAAATACAAGATGCCAGAATGAGTTAGCGTGGTCCTTAGAGTGTGGAGTGATGTTTATTCCGCTGCCTTTTCCACTCCTTGAAACAGTAACTGCCGCAGACCAGAGAAATGAATGAGTGCACTCTCTGAACAATTGGTTACACTAATGGATCAATTTAGCTGAGAGGAGGAGTGAAGAGCAAGCCACAGCTGATACAGGTTTACTGCAAAAGTGCTGACAATTTCTGTGGTGATCACAGCATAACAAGAATAAGCTTCTCTCTAACTCTAGAGTGGCTTTTAATGACGTGAGTACAAACTGTGTGTGAGTGTTGTGTGTGTGGTAGTTATGGGTCTGGGTGACGACAAAACTGTATATAAGCATCCCATCTCAGCTTTTATCCTGTTATAATGTAATACTTTCCTTCACTCTCGCTAACTGTATATAAAACTTTCATCTGTTGTACTGTAGCTGCTTTTTATGCCTCAGCACCAGCAACAGCTGTGGCCGGCGGCATTTTGTTTATGTGTTGTCCATCAGTCCATCGTACATCCCATCCTTGTGAACACAATATCTCAACAACGCCTCAAAGATATTTCTTTATATTTGGCATAAACATTCACTTGAACTCACCAATGTAGTGGTTAGATTTTGGTGGTCATAGGTCAAGGTCAGTGTGACTTTGCATCTCCCTCATTTTCGTGACACTTTAAAACTTAAAAGGAATTTCTTTAAATTTGACAAAAACGTCCACTTGGAATGAAGAATAAACTGATTGGAATTTTGTGGTCAAAGTCAAGGTCAGTGTTACCCACAAAAAATGGGTTTTAGGCCATAATTTAAGAATTCATTTGCTTCTTATGACAAAACTTTACACTAATATCTAATAGGACTAGTCCATACCCATTGGTAGCTTTGTCACCTTCTACCTATGCCAATCCTTAATGCCTATGTGTAGCTTCACATAGATTGACCACGTCAGTGAGTAGAAAAACGTGGGACAGACAGAATGACTGACTGACAGAATGACACACTGACGGTTTCCGTGATTATGTACAGCATACATGACATTCCATGACTTAGTCATACTAAAAATTAGAGAAAAAAAACACATTCGGCCACAGGGGGAGCCACAGCAATCAGTCCCATGTTAGCCATTTTTGGCTTCTGTTGTTATAGCGCCACCCAGTTGCCAATTAGAGTTAAATTTCTCCAGTCACCTTGAGGCGTCCTGTTCTACATCTCTACCAAGTTTAGTAAAATTGATATGGCACTTAGTCCTAGATAAGAAATTAGCTCTCTAGCGCCCCCATTTTGTTTGATGGGGTCAATAATGGAGGGGTCCCCTCAGATTATGTGTGGTCATATGCCTACAAAGTTGGGTGATGATTGGTGAAACCCTTGAGATGTTATACACCTTTATGTGATGAGCCACGCCCTCCGCAATATTCATTGCCTTATAGAAGCTCAGTTTTAGTAAGTTTTCCAACTTTTGCCAAGAGGGAACTTTAGATATTGGTCCCTAGATTATGTTCACCGAGTTTCATGCAGATCGGTCAAACTTCCTAGGAAGAGATTGATTTTAAGTGTTTTTCAAAAAATTCAAAATGGCGGAAAATCTATATAACCGGAAGTTATGGGTTCTTGGGGCAAATTTGTTCCTCATGAGGAGAGGCATCTCTGTGCAAAGTTTCATGTCTCTACAACATACGGGGCATGAGATATGCCCATTCAAAATCTGCAATTTCAATCAGTTGCTATAGCGCCCCCTTTTGGCCAATTGATGCAATATTGCTTCATTCGCATCCTCCCATGACCCTCTACCACTGTGCCAAATTTCACATGGATTGACTAAGTCAGTGAGGAGAAAAACGTGGAACAGACACACACACACACACACACACAGTTTTTGTCATTATATAGTAAGATACATAAAGAAGTGATAATATTTTATAGCCAAAAGGTCAAAGGTCAGCTTCAATGTGATGTCATAATGTTCTGCTTGAAACACTTTTCTGGTCATTATTTAATGTCATATCTCAGGAACAGAAGGGGAAATATTTGGTCAGATACTAAATTTGTGACTAATCTTGGATGCCCACCTTGAAACTGTGCTGATTGTATAGATGTTCTGTCCTGCTGGGGGGGAATTGGTATGGAGCATCCATGTTTTTACAGAAATGGATGTAAACTGTAAGAGAAATTTGGCTGGTGCACAGAGGCATACAACTGTGGGGCAGTAATTCTCGGTTCAGGCTGATTTCTTTAGAGGACGTCACTTGTCAGGCCTCCCTGTATTTACAGTGGGTTAGAGTAGGGTTGTCACCACTGAGGCAAAAATGAGCAGGGACAGGAATCAAGTCCTGTCTGTACCAAAGAACCTCCTGTGATGTGGGATTTTAGTCCTGCATGTGTTTTGTTTGGTGCATTTGCAGGATTAATGAAGTCTGTGATTTGCTCACATTTACTGATTTGAGCTTGCTCCTTCTCCGAATGGGTCTCCATGCTGAGTGGCTCGATGAGCCTCTGGAATGCAAAATGCTATCAAAGCCCACATTAATAATTCCACTGCCGCCAAAAATGCAGGATAATCAAGTGATTCTGGAAAACTAAAGACACCAAATTACTGACATGCTGATTCATATTATCACATTGCAGATGTGTTTAGTAAAATGTGGTTGGTTATCTACAGGGTTTATTTCTTGACAGATTACAGATCTGGTAGATGTGCATAGAATTAAAAACAAAAGGTGTCCCCTGCAGACAGGCCTTTAGTGTGATCTTTACCAATGACTGAAAGTAAAGAGTAAGTTAAACAAAAAAAGAAAGAAAGAAAAGCATTTTTAAAACGTTTGGCTGATTTTTGTATGCTTTACTTGTGCAATAATATGGTCAATATTCAATATTGTCTTTATATGTTTTTGTGCTGTTCTGCCCTGTCAACTAGTGTTGATTTGAAAAACTATGGCGAATAATGTTCACCACCAACTGTTTTTCCATGAAGATGATGAGACGTTGACAAGCTAAAAATAGCTCTTTGATAACTATTAAGAAATGTATGTTTTGCTTTTGTTGACAACATTTTTTTCTTCTTTTTTATGAAATGTATCAGAAAAGTATTTTAAACTAGGAGGCCGAGATAAGCCGTGCTTGCAAATATTTTCTAATGTCATGTGAGCAGCATTAGATCGGAGTGCAGCCGTGTTGGTAAATGCCAGTAAATAGTCTGCTGCAAAACACTGAAGCACCATCAGCTGTTAGTGGGAGTTGTGAGCTATAATGAAATAAGCAGCAGTGTGTGTCTGACTGTGGATTGTGGAGCTGCTGAATGGATTTGTGGAGTTTGTTGGTTGCAGCCATGGCTGTTAGCAGCTAGCTCCACTTGTTGGACGGTGAACCTCAGCAGAGCAAGCAGCCCCTGCATTTTGCATCTGTTGATCCCTGCAGGAGTTTTCTCAGACCTGGACTGTCTAGAGAAGGTTTATGATTTGTTTGCTGTTTGACAGGCAGATAGGAGGTTTGATTTTCTCTAAGTGGTAGCTGTTCCCTAAGTAAAAGACGGAACTCAGCAGAGTTTTCTCCGAGGCCATGATTTTAAAACTTCAGACTAATACGTTGCAGATCTAGAAAGAATTCAGGCTCAAATAAAGTTATTTTTCTGCTTCTTAACAGTGACATCAATTATTCAGAGTTTAGAGTGAACCTGGGTGCAAACCTCAGTTGTCTACTTGTCTTAAAGTTGTTATGTATAGTGTCAAAGTTTGACATTTTGAGCTTTTCAAATGATGATCAGTAAGAGTGTGCTGATAAATCATTCTTTAAACTGTTGAAAACTCTGTTGGAGAAATGCAGGTTTGTAAATGTGTAGATATTCTTTGCAATTGTGGAAAAATGTGTCTAAATGAAATTTCAACACTTGATTCAACCTGTGATCTTGATCCCAATTTCAGATATTCTGAATTTGCCTAACTGAATTAGTTTAAGAGAACAAACATTTTGAGTAAAAGTAATGACTAAAAGTTGACTGAAATGTAATGACTTCTTGTTGACTAAAACTGGACTAAAATACCCAGTTTCCAAATGAGTCATCATCTTGCAATCTGGTCTCACTCCGAAGTTGTCAAAATTCAGCGCTTGGTCAGTGACTTCAAGATTCAATTCAGGGTTCAAGGTTTTTATTGTCATTTTCACTGTGCATTTTCATACACAAGAGAACAAAATTATGTTTCTCAGTCAGTGACCACAGTGCAAAAATAAAAACATCAATAAAATCATAATAAAATGTAGCATAATAAAATAATAAATGTAAATAAAAACTTCCGGCTTCAGACACTGACAAAAAAAGCCGTCCTTTCATGTTTGCATGATACATGGCCAGTCGCTGATATTGTTTCACAGTGTTTGGCAGCATCACGGGGAAACAAGGTTGAACAACCACAAAAGTTAAGGCAGCGAAAGTCTGAGTAGGGCAGCGGGGAGGGGTGGTGGATGGGTATGGAAGTGGAAGTGTATTTTTGAAATCAGACATTGCATGTAACAAGCAGACGTTAACACGGTGTCCAAGAACGCCAACAACCAACACACCCAGTGTACTTTCCATGTATCTTGACGTTGAAAGTCCATGACCAAATGTTGATATCTTGTACACTTAAACTATGAAGGATATTACTCATCTATAGACTAAGACTAAGATAAATCACTGCTGTCGATTAAAGGTCTAGGATGTATACCATGACTGCAGTGTTTCGGGTTTGATTCATGGGTCCATGACAAGCTAGTTTCTAAACTTGCATAATGACAATCAACTTCCCAAAGCTGGTGCAGTTAAGTTACAAGATTACATTGTTCCAGATGTCTCTTTTATGAAGGGACTGTACAAATATTATTAGGGAAAAGGGGGAGGCAGAACAAGGGGGAGGGTTATGTATTCCACTGAAGTGGGGGTAATCAAAGTTTTATTGGAAGGACAAGGGAGTGTCTTTTTTATCTTTTTTCTCATCCCAGATTTATATTGGCCTCAGTGGGCCCCGTCCCAATCAAGCAAGTTGCTAATTTCACACAAAATGTCCATTTTGATTAACTCAATGTATGTGGATCTAATTAGCAATGAGTGATTATCACGCTTCGTTATTTCTCAATCACTCTTTCTCTCTGCATCATAACAGAAAGCAGAGCTGCAGTAAAGTTAAATGTGTCACATAAACTTGGCATATGCTTTGCAGGAGCTGTGTTGACAAAGTTGGAGATAATTGATGCCTGATTTCATCCAGTTTATGGATAAAAATGTTTATAGCAGAAATGAGTGTCAGTCACTGACAGGGTTGGAATAATGGAATGTCATGTTGATTGCCACCCCATCACGACAAACTCTCAATCATCACATTGTCTATGCAGAGCTCATTGATCTGCATCAACATGCATGTATGTCATTCGTGCATTCATGGCTTTGTGGGAGTGGTGGCTGCAAAGTAACAAGCTCTTGGTTTGTTTGAGTTTGGCCCATGTAAGGTTCTAAATCTGCCCTTTGTGTTGGAACGACAAAGCACACTGCACTGTAGGAATGTCATTGATTTATGTAACACACAAAGGTCCACATACAGTACTGCATTCATTTGTCTGCATTTCTGAGAACCTCTAAAGTCTTGGTGAATAGATCTGCCCATGAAACAAAGTTGGGTTTTAAAAATGTATAAGGAAAGGAAAATGGAAAAGACAGAAGTTGACAGGTCCCATTTTTTATCTGTACATAATGGAGGATTATTTTTCGCTTATTTGAATGTTATCACAGTTTTTGATGCAAATGACTTTGCCTCCATTGTCTGGTTTTGCGAGAATGACTAAGTGAGCACAGGTGGCCACATTTAACAGACATTAGGAGGGAGCTCCAGCAGATTTGGCACATCAACGCAGACAGTTCTGAGTTATTTAGTCATCTCAGAAAAGCTTTCAATTTTATGCAAAGTGCAGGGTACCCAAACAAATATGGATGGATAGTAAATGGCCTGTGAATAAAGAGCACCTCTAATATTATTTATATCCTATTTTCAGTATTACTGTACAATATTATTATATAATTTGATATCTTTTATCTAACTACTATCAAATTGTATCACACAACACCGATACTAATCTCATTCAGGGAGGAATGTGACTGTCATCTCTCTCTGCCACTAATAGTTCTGTATTTGACAGTAAAGAGAAGTATTCTCCTACATTTCCAGCCATGCCTGGGCTGCTGCAATATGGACAAATTACTGCTTGATGCAAAAATATTATTTGGCTATTCTTAAACAGATTTATGTTATTTTCATGTAAATGAAAATAACATAAATCAGAATTACTGTCTCACAGCAAACCAGTCAAGTTGCACTTAGAGTTTACATCCATGTCTGTGATGCTTCACACATATATTTCCCCCAGCAGCACAGACGATCTATACAATCAACACGGTTTCAAGATGTGCACCCAAGATTAGTGTCACCAATTCATTATCTGACCAGCTGTCGCCCCCTTTACTCCTGAGTTATGACATTGGAAAATGGCCAGAAGAGTGTTTTTACAGAACATTATAATGTCACAGTGAAGTTGACCTTTGACTTTTTAGATATAAAATGTCATCACTTCATCATCTTATCCATCAGACATTTATTATAATTGTCATATTTGACCCTTCACTAAGTCCCGCCTTTGGACGCAGACTGATCAATCATAACGTAGCATTGGGCCGGCTCACAACCAGCATCCAACACCAACACAGCTGTGCTCCATTGACTCTAATGCAATAATTTCAGATTTCCTTCATTTTCAGGCTGATTTTGTGGATTCTGGTCAAAATGTTGTGCCTGGGGTACGTTGTGTATTAATGATACTAATAAAAAGATAAAAAGATATATGTTTCTTCCCTGTTCCAAAACCAGAATCAAACCCTGAAAAGTGTAGGGTTAGCTCAAGGTGTTATTAAGATGTCACATTAAGAGAATGAGATGGATGTTAAGTCACAGTGACCTTGACCTTTGACCACCAAAATCTAATCAGTTCGTGGTTGAGTCCAAGTGGACGTTTGTGCCAAATTCAAAGAAATTCCCTTGCGGTGTTCTTGAGGTAACGCTTTCACAAAAATGGGCTGGTCAGACAACCAGACAACATTGTGCCTCCGGCCACGGCTTTCGCCGGTGCAGATGCTTAATAAAACCAACTTGCGTGATTTTTTAATTTATTAAATCATAAATTCAGATTCATTTTTTTTTTCCGCCACTGCATATCTCATCAGGAGCTCCCAATCCTGTTACACGTAATAATATATTTCTCACTCCTGGACATAATGGCAGGCATGAGAAAAGCACCTGTCAGCACAGGATGACATTAAACATAATGAGAGGTCTCTACAGTGTCAATATGTAATAAATCACATATTCTGTGGATTTAGCCTAAAGGTTACAGAACACTGCTAACGACTCACTGGAGTAAAAAATAATTACTGTAAAGGAGCTGAGGAAGAAGTGAGAGACAAGTTCAACAGCTGCTGCCATTGTGTTCTTGAGCAAAGCATCAGAACATTTGATCACTAGGACAGCTTCTACTGTTCCATCCCACTAAATTTATTTACTTATCAATTATTCATCTTCCTGATTGAGATGCTGGATAGTGAATACTGAAGAGGGATGTAGCTAAATCCAAATACATTATTTGGTAAGCACAAATAATGCGATGGAAACACATATGTATCTACCTGAAGTTGATTGTCGTGATTTAGAGAAAAAATAAATAAATAAAAAAAAGACATGGTTGTGCATTATGTTTCCTCAAATCAATTCATATGGTTGTGGGTGACTGCAAAATAAAACTGCCTCTTCTATTTGCAAGAGAGGTCTTGATTTCACTAACAAATCATTGTCTTTACTACACATTACTGAAGAGTACATTCTGATCATCCCCACTGAGCCAGCACACAGTGGGCTGTGAGCACATGAGGAGGAGGCATCATGTGCTGGAGTAGTGATACAAAATTCTGGTGTGGCATCTGGATTTCTGTCAAACCCCTGCATACATACATCAAAATGAAGCTTAGAGGCTGTTGGATGTGTTAGTATATGATTATGGAGAAAGATAGTTGATTGCTGATTCTCATTCCCAGGGTGCCAACTAACAGCACTTTGAATTAGCAGTTCAGTCTGACTACCAACCCAAAGCATCACTATTTGATGACCTGTGAATGAGACTTAACAGTCAAGTAAACCTTCTCCTGTATTGCATACTGCACCTTTAATTTCCTTAAAATAAACAAAAAAAAAACATTGAAAATATTGAAAAAAAGAAAGAAAAAAGTTTTACCCTGTACTACAGTCAATATGTATCCTTTTGAGATGTAACATGCTGTATGTATCAGCCATAGCCTCCTGAGATCCAAGCTTTTGGAGGTTAGCATTTTTAATTTTTCTTAGCTATTTGGAGTGAGTTAGGGGAAAAAAGTATTGTCTTTAAACAGTGAGCCGTTTTTGGAATAAAAAAAAAGGATGTCCTCGCACGAGGACAATAGGCTTATTTTTGATAGTCACATGGGTGCAGTGAAATATAAAACTGTTTATTCTAATGTCTGACATTGTTGTGCAAAATCAAAATTGCAAATAATGCAAAGCCCTGTGATTTGTTCATTTTTTTCCACTCTGCATAAATTTTCCCTGCTTCATAATTAATGTCCTTTGTGTCTGTTGGAACAGTCGGTGACACCCAGTGTCCCAATGTCCTCAAATGAATACTTCCTAATCAACAGCATTTAAGCTTGTTATTGCTAAAAATTGGCCACATTTGTGTGCCATATCAAAATACAAGTGTTATTAAGCATAAGTAAACAAGTTTCAACTGTGAAATGTGATCAGGTTTTGTACATTGTCCACTTTTATATCAGGATTGGCTGCAGACTAACTTTGCAGAAATAGCTGCTATCTTGTTTTTACATGGGCTACTGTGTTGTGCTCTTGCTACCACTGGATTGCACATAAAAGTGTCCACGTATGAGAACAGCAGGTCTAAGTTTAGCTGTATGAAGTATTAGGTGCATCAGTCCCAAACTGATGTCTTCATAAGAGGACAGGGTCACAGGAGGTTAAGCTTCATAAAATTTCAACATCCACACACATCCTAATAAGTATGTTATGGTTATTTAAACAGATGAAAATAAAAAGAGCAGGAGGAAATAAAAGTCCTCTTAAATAAATTTAAGTAGTCATTTAGGAAGTATTTTTTTTATAAAAACCTATTTACTTATTGACTTATTGACATTTGTATATTTATATTATCATTTGATATGTTTACATATTGATTTATATATTCATATATTCATTAAATCAATTTGATGCTTTGAGGTCACAACAATTGTATAGCCAATAAATAATAGGTTAGAAAATACATTTGCCTGAACAGATACACAAACAGATAATGACGTCCACCACTAAATATCAGACTGCCTTACTCAAATTTCTGCTTTAAGCTTAAGTTGGGTAATTCAAGATGAAAAAGGACTGAACATCATGCGAGTCCACATCCTGTAGCAGGACACTGCTGGCTTTTTCTCAGCTGCCTCTCCAAACTCTGTGGAAGTTTTTGGGCTGTCGGACTCTCATTGTGGCCCTTAGAGTCAGTGCATGGTGGTCTCATGCTGATAATGCTTCATTTTCTTCCAAATTGCACATTTCCTGTGTTTATCAGACAACTAAATGGAAATTCAGATTACTCCCCTATTTTTATTCAAAAATGTGGGCGGTGGAAGGCAATGATAAATCACAAGCAATCCATTAACTTAATTTTAATAAGATATCCAATCAATGGGGCATAAGGGCAAGCGCATGAACCTGGGTGTTGCTAATGAAAATGTTTGGTAGTTTGCATTGGCCCTGACTGAGCTGAAAAAAAAAAAATCTTAGCAATTGCATTCTGCTGGAGGAGAGAATGGCTCTTAAATGCAAGATTAATTTGGGTGCATCTTCGCAGCACCAATCACTCAGTGTGGAAACATGGTGAAATTACAAGAGGAGAAAGGGTACATAAACCGCACCTAGTCAACACAAATCAATGACAGTTAATTAAATGGGGAGATGGGGTAAACAGCATATTGAAACACCTTTAATGGCAGCCCACACAGATTTTGCCATCCAAGCTGATAGTTGTAAATAAAGAATCACAAGCACTACAGTAAAGCTTCACCTCCAAGCAATGCTGGGCACCTGTGTTTTATTGTTTGCCTTGATTTATAATTCTTATCTTGAGTCACAGGTCCAGAGTCCTGTGGCAGAGGACAATAAAGTCAATAAGCTTATAAATTGAACTGAATTCTAAGTTTGCTCAGCATGGTGAGTAAACACTGCTTCCACTGGCTTATCTATAGGGTTTGATGACGTTGCTGTCTGATTTAAAGGAGGAACACTGGCACCTGGAATGCTGTTGGGTTCAAATAAGAACACAGTCAAACACCTGATACTCTCTTACATATTGCAGCACTATCTCACTACTTAGTGCCATCTTCACAGCAGCACATACAGTGCCCTCCAAAAGTATTGGAACAGTGAGGCCAATTCCTTTATTTTTGTTGTAGACTGAAAATATTTGGGTTTGACATCAAAAGATGAATATGGGACAAGAGATCAACATTTCAGCTTTTATTTCCAGGTATTTACATCTGGATCTGATACACAACTTAGAAGATAGCACCTTTTGTTTGAACCCACCCATTTTTCATGAGAGCAAAAGTATTGGAACATGTGACTGACAGGTGTGTTTTGTTGCCCAGGTGTCTCCCAATTACATTGATTATTCAAACAATAAATAGCACTGAATGTCTGAGCTCAGTTTCAGATTGGGTACGATAGGTTTTGCCTGTGCAGACTGCATTTAGAGGTGGAACCAACATGAAAACCAGAGAGCTGTCTATGGCTGAAAAAGAAGCAATTGTGAATCTGAGAGAAGATGGACAATCAATCAGAGCCATTGCACAAACATTGGCCATAGCCAGTACAACCATTTGGAATGTCCTGAAGAAGAAAGAAACCACTGGTGTACTAAGCAACAGACGTCGAACAGATAGACCAAGGAAAACATCAGCAGTTGATGACAGAAACATTGTGAGAGCTGTAAAGAAAGACCCTAAAACAACTGTTAGTGACATCAGCAACAACCTCCAGAGGGCAGGAGTGAAGGTGTCACAATCTACTGTTCACAGAAGACTTCATGAACAAAAGTACAGAGGCTACACCAGAAGATGCAAACCACTCATTAGCAAGAAGAATAGGAAGGCCAGGCTGGAATTTGCCAAAAGGTACAGAGATGAGCCTCAAAAATTCTGGGAAAAAGTTTTATGGACTGATGAGACAAAGATTAACATTTTCCAAAGTGATGGAAAGGCGAAAGTTTGGAGAAAGAAAGGATCTGCTCATGATCCCAAACATACAAGCTCATCTGTGAAACACGGTGGAGGTAATGTCATGGCTTGGGCTTGCATGGCTTCTTCTGGGACGGGCTCTTTCATCTTCATTGATGATGTAACACATGATGGCAGCAGCAAAATCAACTCAGAAGTCTACAGAAACATTTTGTCTGCTAATTTAAAGAAAGATGCAACCAAACTGATTGGGAGATCCTTCATCATGCAGCAAGATAACGACCCAAAACAAACTGCCAAAACAACAAAGGAGTTCATCAGGGGCAAGAAGTGGAAGGTTTTAGACTGGCCAAGTCAGTCTCCAGACTTAAACCCAATAGAGCATGCATTTAACCTGCTGAAGAGGAGACTGAAGGGAGTAACCCCCCAAAACAAACAACAACTGAAAGAGGCTGCGGTGAAAGCCTGGGAAAGCATCACAAAAGAAGAATGCAAAAGTTTGGTGATGTCAATGGGTCACAGGCTTGATGCAGTTATTGAAAGCAAAGGATTTGCAACTAAATATTAAGTCTCATTCACTTTAATCTATTTTAAGTTTATATGTTCCAATACTTTTGCTCACCTAAAAATTGTGTTCCATTACAAATAATGCTATCTTCTAAGTTGTGTATCAGATCCAGATGTAAATACCTGGAAATAAAAGCTGAAATGTTGATCTCTTGTCTCATATTCATCTTTTGATGTCAAACCCAAATATTTTCAGTCTACAACAAAAGTAAACGAATTGGACTCACTGTTCCAATACTTTTGGAGGGCACTGTAACTGCCAATGGATCATTGAATACATAAATGAGTGCGAAAAATAGTATCTAATTACCCTGAAACAATCAAAGTGACTGCTACTGTCCCACATACTGTCAACAGCTTATTAGCATTTTTCAAATTAATGTACTTGTTCACCTGGAAAACTACAGGTAGTGCCACTCATGCTGTAGAAATTATCTCTTTATTCGCCCCACAGCTGTTTCAAGGGTTTCTACTTTGTGGATAGAAGGCAACATAATATAAGAGTCTGATCTTTTAATTAATTCATGCACGAAATGTGAAAAGCAAGATGGGATGATTTAGATGCAATGTATCTTTTACAGGTTGACAGAGGTTTTCTATGTGCAAAAAAAGTATTCTTCCACCAAAAATGGTGGAAGATTTTGGGGTTTCTCAATTTACATTAGAGGTATGGTCTCTAATGTGATGTATGGTCTCTACTGCATTAAAAAGAAATGACTACAAGGCTCTGTTTTTAGCATGCTAATTGTAGTCAGCATTTTCTTTGTACACTGTGTTTGCAGTATTAGACTATTTGCAGTTAGCATACCAAAAATCAACATACTTTAAATGAATGTGTGAAATGTAGGGAGATTTAGTGGCATCTAGCAGTGAGGATTACATATTGCAACAGGCTGAAACTTATGGTGCTCTGTTGTGTGCTGGTGTTATGTGCAATACATGAATGGCTGATGTGCAATGCTGTTATGTGTAGTATGTGTTTTTATGTTTTTAGGGTGTATGCTTTTAATTTCTTCTGGATTATTATTGTAAGGCAGCAATACTTGTGCAGCTCCTGAGTCCATGATAAATTTCCCTAATGGAAAATAAAGTGTATTGTATTACATCACATCGTATCGTATCGTATTGTATCGTATCGCATCAATTCCTTCAGTGTTCATTGTTCAGGAGGTTTTAACCAGGAGTCTAATTATCCACAGACGTCTCTTCCTCTCCAAAACTAACGGGTCTGGTGATTTAAAACGGTAAAAACACTGAATAAAACAGTTTAACAATACAAATCAGTCTCTCCTACACTGTTCAGTAAGTCACAGACGGGTCACTAGCCCAGCTTCTGCTAATGTATCCTCACCATTTTTCTCTGATAAATTATCATCCATAAAAGTCTCCTTCTCTCAAACAAACATACCCGGTGATTTAAACCATTAAAAACACTAAATAAACCAGTTTCATGTAGAAAACTCAGTGTCTTTCCGATGCTTTTGTCATGGATGGGCTGCCAACTTTGATGGCGCACGCGAAAATACGAAAATGCAAATGGCCCTATCTAGAGCCACTGTTTAGTTTTGTCCATTTTGGGCTATTGTAGAAACACGGCAAGGCAGCATGGTGATCTCCGTGGACGAGGACCAGCTCCCAGCGTAGATAAAAAGAGCTCACTCTAAAGCTGCTTTCACACCACTGCATGGCAAACGCCCTGACAGTAGCCTACCTGCAAGAGCGTTCCTCCAATAGGTAAAGCGTTTTTAAAAGTGGCCGCCGCAGCCATACTCCGCGGCTGTCATGCCAGGAAGGTGCTTTGGTGATTTCTACATAGTTTACCAGTCATCTGAAGTTTGGTAGCAATGCTTTTCCAGGCCCGGTTTTTCTTCTGGTTGTCCTCATAAGAGCCGTAATTCTGGGTATTCAGACATCAGCATTATTAGCTCCTCCATCTTGCCTTCTTTCTGATTGCATGATGCCCGCTGTTTTGCTACAGCCAGGCAGCAACCATCAGATATTCAACATGGTGAACAAATCACAGCAGAGCAAAATCTATGCACATGTACGAGGGCTTCATACCTTGACTGCCTCATTCTAAAACCACTTCCCTGCTGCCGTCTTGCCCTTATTGAAATAACTGGAGGCGGCAGGTTATAGTGGTGGCATTGGAACGTCTCTAAGTGAAAAAAACCCACAATGATTCTTATTTTCAGGTGATTATACACTAAATAAAACATATATAGATTTCCAATTCTTCCAATATATCCCCTCACCCCTACACACGGGATACATGACCTTTAACAGAAAGCTGTACAATTTGTGCGCTGATGCACATTTATCAAACAGCAATACTCGAATGTCATTGTCAATTAAACGTTACAAAGAAAAGGCAAGATTTAATACTTATTTTCTGTTGTCTTTACCACTGTTCACAGTTAGGTTAATTATTTTTTTTCTAGCTGTTAGTAGCTCCTTATTTATTTTTAGCACTGCATCCTAGGAAAATAGTGTCCATTAACTACTTTCAAAAACGAAGCATTTTAATTTTAATGCTGTCTTTTTCTGATTATTTTGTATTTTCTCTCACACTACACATTCCATCTGACAGGGGACTATGGGATTAAACATTGTGTCTATATACAGTCTGTTATGCGCTGTTGTTATCTTGCACTGCTGTTGACAGTAAGATGTTTTTATCCATCAAGGATAAAATACAAGAAATTAATGTACTTTATTGTTTTGTGCAAACACTAAATTTAAAAGAGCATTGCACTGAAGAACATTCATCATATTTTTATTTTTCAGACTGAATAATCAGGGAATTATTTTTCTCAGGATTTTGTTTGTTTATTTTGTGTTGTCTGAGCAGTTGTTGGAGCTGTCGCACCACAGTCCTCTTTTTCCAGCTGTGAGCCGCTCTGCATTGTATTTTTCGCTGTGGGACAAAAGTGTCCATCAACCTCACCTCATTTAAAAATCAAGCAATTTTAGTCTGCATGCTTTTTAAATAGGTTACATTTAGTCGTTTTTCCTTGAAAAATACAGCTAGAATTAGATCATATGTGGGACAAAACTCATGTTTCTGGTTGAGCCTAGACCTCCTCTCACCCATCAAACTGAGCTACTGTGGCCTGTAACTGCAACAAGGCCCAGTATCCTTAGGAGTTACATCAGAATTGGACATTTCTGCTCCTTTCAATTTATGTCCAGTGCCAGTACAGAAAGTATTGTGCCCTGTATGTAGCAAGTTGGAAAGTGAGGGTGTGGATGTCAGTATAGGCGCCTGAGCAACGGAGCAAGTAGAGCAAATGCAATGCTATGGGTTTTTTTATGGCACTTTTTCCTCTTCAAAAATATAGTCCCTGCAATCAGGTGATGCTATTTAAGCAGCCTGTATCAATTATTTTTACTGTTCTTAGCAACTGACAAAACAAGTAGTCCTTAAAAGAAAAACCTCACAGGACCACCCTGATCTCTGATCACACAGCAGCTCGACTGATCAGAGTACAGCGCTGTCAGAGAGGCAGACAAACATAGCTGAGCTTCCTCACAGCACCAGTGTCTGAATTAACAGTCAACTGCTCTGTGGTTGGAAGTGACTTTTTTAGACCTCTGCAGACTGTTTTAGTTTCTTTCTTAGCCTTTGACTTTGGATGGAATTTTTTTTACGAGGACACATGGCTCCGCGTGTCTCTCCTTTCATCCAGAGCTGCGCATCCATTGTTATTATCAGGGGCAGATTTAGTGATTTGGTGGCTGAGGCCCCAGGCAGACTGCATTGCTTTATTTTCACTCTTTCTCTAACTGGGCATGTTGGTAGGCTGTTAGCAGCTGTAGGAGAAGTACTCAAAACTTTTTTCTTGACAGCACACAGAAAAAGTTAAAGTCAAAGTCCTGCAGTCAGGAGAGGTATTATTAGGGCAATGTACTTACATTTACTTGAAATATTTTCAAGTTGGAGCTTTTAATTCTTTAAATGCTGGACAGTTGGGCAAGCTACTTGGAAAATGTAGTGAGCTAAGCTACTAGTTACTCTACATCAAAATACTAAAATAATTTTCACTACAATGAAGCTATCCTCAGAGAAATGCAGCAAGCTAAGCTATGAGAAAATGGCAAAAGTATATTACTACTTGCAAAGTTACATTTGTTTCTTTCCTTAATGTCAAATCAGTGTTATCTCAGTGATAAGACAAACTGTCAGCCAAACAAATAGGCAGATGAAAACATCATCAGTTGAACTAATTACAATAAAATAACAGACTTAAATGAAAACTTTCTTTATTCTCTCTTTCTTTCTTTTCTTTTCTTTTTTGTTTTGAAGACTTTGAGACATTGGAACATGTCCCCCAATAACATGACATCATCAGTCAGCCTATTGCTCTCTCTTTCTCTCTCCTCTTCCCACTTAATGCATTTCTCTGTCTTGGCCTCTTTCAGTAGGCTATCTGGCTATGTCAGTTATTCAAAAACAGAATTCCAAAATATATTTTTCAGTCAATAAAACCATAGTAAAGAAAATATGGTAACATAAACAATAAACATAACTGACCTAAATTAAATATTTTCTTTTTTTGAGACATTAGAACATGAACATGTCCTGCAAATAACATGTGACATCAGTTTGTCACTCTCTCTCCTCTCTTCCTTCTTAATACTATTTTCTGTCTCTCTGGCTTTTTTTTTTTTTTGGCCCTCGTTGTGTCTTTTTCTCTAGTGTCCACTGCAAATCCAGTAAATATATACAGTGTATGGCCAAGACACATGAGAGACATGTCAAGAAATGCAGTGTAGCTAATAGCTACACTGCATTTAGCTCCTCTGAAGTACAAGTATACAATTGCTTTTTTAAAGGCTGCTGTGGGGGCCTTTCGTAAGTTAATTTAAGGTACAGTGAGTTAGAGTAGTAATATAATTCACTTCATCATAACAGATCTATTACTGTTTGGGCCCTTTTGGTTGGGGGCCTAATGGTAAAGTCCACTCCTGATTATTATGATTATTCTCTCACACTCTCATACAGGGTCCACCTAATTATTATGCCGTTCTCTACGCCCTCAATCTAACTGATCTACACTTTGCAAGTGGTGTAGAAATGCAGGAAATTTGTTTCAAATTACTCTTCTAATTATGTATCTTCCCAGGTTCCACTTTAAAACATAATCAGGCACCCATGGATGTCACGGTGGTGAACAGACATGCATGGGTTCTGACTTTGATACAGGACATAGTTCATATCTTGCCTCAAACCAGCAATTAATACTGACATTTTTATCAAACCCTAACATGAAAAATTATGTAGTTTCCATAAAGACACATGCTAGAAAGGGGGGATATGAAAAGCCATTTGCAGAATCGTCTTCCTGGTGATTCTGCTGCTGCAATGACATTCAAAATTCAGTTTCAGTCCCAAATCAGGGATTATAAGATGACTTTTGAAGCCAAAAATCTCAGCACATTAATGGTTCAGATATTGATATTCACCTACAGTCCAATCAGCCCTTGCAGATATACTGGAGTCATTTATTATATTGCTTTAGTGCTCGACAAATTTTAGTGGGTTCCCATTTAAATGATCTGTCATACTAATTACCAGCTAAAAGATCATGGTGAGTGTGTTTATACATATTTTGAGAGAGTCTTCATTTTACTCTGAATAGCTACTGCTACTTGTATGGAGGCTGCACAGCCTAGCTTCTCTCTGCAACAACAGTACTACATCAGTGTTTCTCAATGGCTCCATTCAGGAGGAGACTCACTCTTATCAGAGTGGAGCTTGGAGTGCTCCCCATGTGGTGAAGTGAAACTGTGGATAAGATGACTTGCTGCAGTTGATGATACAATTACACCAGGCCCCTTAGGAAGCTGCCCGGATGAAGCACCAGCGTAACTTTGTTTGGAATTACTCTAGCAGAATTTTATAATGAGGTCCGGGAATACACAATTAACATATGCCATTTGATGATGTGATATCAACATATTGTTTTATCAGCTGCGGTTTAATTAATACTTCACAATGCTTAGTGTACACTTTAGGCTTGATGTTCACAGTGGGTGGGGGAGAAAACACAGTGCACTTGTGCTGTATGCTCTGAAAAATAAGAATTCTTATGAGGACAGAGTAAAGGAAAATCAAATATTCTGCCTTTTTAACCCTCTCTAAAGATTAGCGAAGGGGTGATCATCAAGTCATGTCCGTGATCAATAATAAACAGAGTGCTTAGTCCCATCCAGATTGATAAATCTGACTTTTTGGAGTCTCATTATTCAGAACAACCACAGCAACATGTGATTAATTACCATCATCTAATTAGACTTGCAGTGTTGGAAGGCTTTAGATGATTTCATCTCAAGGAATATTTATCACATTTCCATACTGGTATTCAGATAATTCTCTCTGCCCATCTGCTGCTTGCAGCAGGCACACACATAAAACACACACGCATATACACACTTGCCCAAAAATCTGTTGAATGGAAAATAGATGTGCCACCAGCCAGAGGCAAATCAGATTGTTTTTCCTCCTCCCCTCTGGCATGAAGTGTGCTCGATATTGGCTAAAGAGGGACATCAGAGTTTATGAGACATCTTCACATATACAATAAGTCAATAACCTTACCAAAGCTGTGGGCCTGAAGGTTAGGGTCATAAATGTACCCAAATATATGTGCCATAAAATGAGGTGACCCCCTTTAGGGCTCCTAAATGTGCCACTTTAAAGTGAAACACAGTGGAGCAGAAGGCATTGGATTCTCAGCAGGCATGTCCTTCACCTAGCTCTGTGTTGACATTGCCGCTTTACTGGAGGAGATGGAGTGATTGCAGAGTGGTGCCCGCTGCCATTTTATGATCTCACTCCAGCAAACATTATTTTCATACTGTCTTGTGTGGTCTGCAAGCAAAGCCCTCAGCACAGTGTGGACATCTGAATACATTTCTGAACACATTTTGACTGCTAGCAACAATATTCTAAGTAATCTGCCGATGTGCAGCCCACCAGCTATCACATTTTTCTTTCTTTCAAATGTCAATGACAGCGGCTATTTCCAGGGCTGGGATATGCCACAGAAATGTATTCAATACTCAAATTGTATAAGATAATGAGGAAAGCTAGAGGCAGGCTGCACAGTCTTAAAAACACATGGATAAAAAAAATAAAAAAATAAAATCTCTTTTGTTTTTCACTGCATCTGTAACATCAGTAACAGAGAACAAAACAAACAGTATTACGAATATGCAGAAGAGATCCAGAACTGAGGTGTTTAAAGCTGTAGTTGGTAACTTTTATGAAAATAACTTTCTGTCATTTTTTCTGAAACTGTCACGAAAGAGTGCTGCAGAGATTATGTTTAATTGTAGAAGTTTGCATCGCCCTGGTCCCCTCAACAAAAACCCAAGGGGAATTTTTGTGTTGGATTTTGGATGCAGAAAATAAGCTTCAAAAAAGTTTGATACTTACTTGGGGTGGGAATCCCCAAACGACCCACGATACGATATTATCATGATACTTAGATCACGATACAGTATTGTTGCGATATGGCAATATGCCTAGTATTGCGATAAAATATATTGCAATATATTGCGAATTTATTACCTTTTTTCCAACTGCAAATTATCATCCCAAAGGAAAACTTTGTCAGTAAGTTTTACCTCATGAGATAAAAGTGTGTTCAGTGTTCGTTTGTTTTTTTTATTACGGTCACATGACTTCAACATTGTGTTTTATGTTTTTGAACAAAATGTGAAATTCTCTTAAGCCTGTGTTGACCACTGACCTTATTTCAGGCATCTAAACAAAAACTCATTCAAAAAAATCTATTAATTTTAAGACCATGGAACTGGGAGTGCTAAAAACAGATTTTTGGGTTTAAGGATTTATTCCTGCACACCGTATATCCACACAGGCAGTACATGGGACAGATGATCTGCAAAAAAAGGAATGTTCCTCTGCACCCTCATATTGCTTTTAATGGCATTTCCACACATAAAGGAAACAACCAGTCAGAGCTGAAAAGTCTCTAACGCAGCTGTCAATCATGTCAATCATGACTCATGAACTGCAGTCCAGCTGTCAAACTAGGCAGCGTTGATCAAATAAAATCAAGATACTGTTAATGTATTGCCTCTTTCTCACCTCAAATGTTTACAGAAGAATATTTTAGTGTACAGTTTAGCTGTAACATGAGAACGTTGGTCTAACTGTTGGGTGGTGCTTATTGCTCCCCTAGACTGTTTCAAACATGGCGGTCAGGTCACACACATTCTTATTCTTCTGATAAACAGTACACTAAGATATGTTTCTGGAAACATTTGAGGTGAGAAATCGGTAATACAGTAACAGAATCTTGATTGAATTTAATCAATGCTGATAGTTTGACAGTTTGACTGCAGTTCATGAGCCATGATTGACACGATTGACAGTCAGGTTAGAGATTCCTTGGCTCTGACTGGTTGTTTTTTATGAGCCACAAGCCCCTTCTACACTGCCAGATTTTCTGCGAATGTTGGGCTGTTTTGCCAGCCAGCTGCGAGCATTTAGACACACAGAGGCAGAATGGCGAGTTGATCCAAGGTACCCAATTTTCTGCCTCGTAGGGTAGTCATATTGATGGAACCCTTTTAGTCTAAACAGACCGAGGCGGCCTTCCGCAACGGAAGGGGCTGTTGATGACTTGTGGGAGGAGCTGTTGATGACCGCCACTGGCGGTGGATAAACAGGAAACAGATGGAATTAGCGAGCAGCTAGTAGCAAGAGGGAAACGTAAACCTGACAGACACTACAGTAAAGATGAGCAACTGGGGAGACAAGGCATTGTACGCCCTCCTTGCCCTCGCAAACAAAGAGGCCATTAACCATCAGATGAAGGGGACGGTGAAGGACGGGTTGATTTACGAGAGAATCGCTGCCTGACTAGCCGCAGCTTCCCTCCCACGTCACAGTCGCGGAGCCACACGTTTGTTACTTGCTCACGCCCCCATTGCTCCGAAAAAGGCACATTCTGTATGAACAAAAGTAGGTAAGCGGCAAATTGTCTCACTCCCCGATTTTGTTTTTATACTGCCAATGCTGAAAAAAAAACTGATTGGGCTTTCTTGCAAAATTACACAATTCCTGCAAAATTACACAATTCCTATCTAAAAAGTTTCTAGCAAATTCTGTCAGAGGCAATAGGAGGAGGAGGACAGACATGTTTTTTTTTTTTTTTCACAGATTATCTGTCTTACATAACTCTGCACGGCATGCAGTGACAGTTTCAGCAAATATGTAAAAAAGTATTTTCTTGAAAGTAACCGACTGTAGCTTTAAAGGTGACCGCCCACTTAATGAGAAGCTATGTGTCCGGTCCCACCTCAGATCATTTCTTGAATCCAGCACATTATATTCAAGCACAAAGCTTGCTTGATGTGACCAATTACAGTTTTTCAACTCAGTGATCTCCTGATGCATCCTCTCCTCTGATATTGACTTTTGTGGGCATCTTTTTTGCTGAGAAAAGGTGTGCACAGACAGTTATTAATTAAAGGTGTTGATATTTGTTCCGACAGAATTCAATCAGTACATGCAAGCTATAATTTGTTCTCTGGTGAATGGCTCTCGGCTGTGCGGCTGAGGTGCTGCTTGAGTAAGTGCAGTTGGTATGGCAGGTTGTCTTTTTGAAGTGAAAACAAGCTTCAATGTAAACTGCGCTCTGTAGTTGATTAGGGATTAAAATGGTGTGAAAAGTACCACAGAGCAGTGGGAGAACTACACATGGGCTCTTCTTTTTTTCTCCAAATATGAGTAATGAGCATGTGACAACAGGTTCAAGTATGGTTGCTGTCAGTTGCCAAAGAGACAAATACCCTGAATGATTCCTCAGTGCTCAGTTATTCATTTTATCATTCTTAAGATGACATGCCAGTAGCTCAGCTATAGTATCTGTGCTGCAGTGACATTTTAATCATGCAATATTTCTTTGTTTTTTGGGCTGGTTATTGATGGAAAGGCCAACAGACAGACGTATTGTGAAGAAAACATCAGTTCCATTTGTGTCTTTGCAGCTCGTTATTGTCAAAGTTTGTTCCACCACAGACATTCTCTAAGCTTCTTTATGAATTTAGTTCTGTCATCTGAGTTTACTTTGTCCCAGATATGATGGTTGTGTAACTCAGATCACTTAAATTAAAGCTGAATGTTTCTGTAAAAACATGTCAATATTTATTGACAGCTCAGAGGAATCAATGCTTCCCATGTAATTTTCACTCCTCAGTCTTTGTTGTTTGTGGTCTAGTTTTACCAAAGATTTGAAAGCAAAGTGAGTTCCTTTTCTGGAAGTTATGATCGCTGTGTTTTTTTGTGCTGTCCGGGTCTGAGTGTTTATCCAGCGAGCACTGCGGGAGAGCTGACTCACATCAGGATGCTCCTGACAGGTACAGATTTGAAAAATGCACAATGGCAATTTGGCAACTAGCTCTCTTTCTGCTTGACCTCGCTGTTGGCTGAGTTCCCATGGCCTTTAACCTGACACCCACTGGATTAAAGAATTTCTAACTTCTTATTCTAGCCCAAAAATGCCCCCATAAAACAGCTGGATTGCTTTGTTTTCTTAAACCTTTAAATCTCAGTTATAACTTCCTATATTTACAGCTAAGCAGGATGAAGGCCTAGATTGTTTTCAGGATATGGCTGCTTAGCCTATTTGGAAATACCGTCAGTTGGTGCCTTACATCGGTTTATATATATATATATCTATATATACCATATACATCATATGACCAATAGGAACCTAGGACCGTGGGAACATAGGACACTAAGAACACAGGACACCTGAGAACAGGGGCACCGCCAGAGATTTTGAGCCCCATGAAAATAATTTTTACTGGGCTGTATGCACAGCTGGCCGGGAGGCTAGCGAAAATTTTTGATGGTATTTTACATAAAACTATGCATTTTGATGGTATTTTTGACTATCATTCCCACATTTGTGAAAAAAAAACAATCTCACTTGAAGAGGATCCTGGACCTGGCTCTGTAGAGTGTACGTTATAGGGCTGACCCAAAAAATTGGAAGCTTCGAAGCTTCGTTCGATGGCACGGGATTCGATTGTGAAAAAAAAACAATTGAATATTCGGCCTTTTTCTATAAGCTGCTTATAGACCAGGGACAAAGTTAATATTCCATAACTTTCCTTAACTTTTTGTGATTATAAGTTAGTTAATAACTTAGTGTCATATTATTTTTTGTCAGTATTATAATTTTATTAGGGGCCTCTCTGGGCCCCTCTTAATCATGGGCCCCTAGAATCCTTCTCCTTTTTCCCCCTTTTTCGGCGCCCCAGCCTGGGAACATTGAACCATGGGAACATATGATTGATCCTCTAGGATAACCCTAGGATCATGGGTTTATGTGTATGTGTCCTTTGTTCCCATGAGTCCTATGTTCTCAGGGTCCTAGTTTCCTATTGGTCATATGATCCCATGGGTCCTATGTTTCCATTGGTCCCATGTTCTCAGGGTCTTATGTGTCCATGGGACCTATGTTGCCATAGGGTCCCATGCTCCTCACCTCAATTTTCTGTTAACAACCAACAACCCTATTGCATTCATGCCAGTTTCTTTTCACTCTCTGTCTCTAAAAAACAAAGGCTTTGGGTTGCTTTGCATATACGTGGAACATTTTAGACTAAAAGCCATAAATAGATTCAAATGTAAGATTAAAAGTTCCTCATGTCCTGGGTTGCCCAGTAGCTCAGCGGGTAGAGCGGGTGTCCCACGTACAAAGGCAATGTCCTTGGCGCAGCCATGGCCGCAGGTTGGATTCCAGCCTGCATGTCATTCCATCTCTCTCCCCCTCCCCCTTTCATGCTTAATCCGTCCTATCGAATAAAAGCCTAAAAGCAAATAAAAGAGTTTTCTATGTCCTATGTTCCCACAGTCCAAAGTTTCCATATCCATGTTACCATGGATCCTATGTTCCTTTATCATTATAAGTATTATTATTATTATTATTATTATTGGCATCATTCTTTATTGATTTAATTTCTGTTTTTTTTTATTCTCATGTTAGGGTGTTTTTTTTCCCTGGGCTGCAGTCAATTTTGGAACTGTCCCCCCCTAACCAAAAGAACAATCATATTTAGATGGATGCCAGTACTTTTTTCTTTCTCCCACAGAGTCATGATATTAGTCCCCAAACTTAACCTATGTCATACTAAGCGAATAGCAAACTGAAGAACATTTTTCTCAGGTTTCCATTATGTGCTATATAGAGCTAGGTAACATGGGGACAGTGGGGACACAGGAATGACCCCAGATTGAATGAAAGTCCCAATTTGTCCTACAGTCATGTTGCATGTCTGATGCAAGTGGTTGGAGTGGGTTCAATATAAGTGGTGGAAAGCATCCCTAACACTGATCATTATTTAAGGCTTCAATGGCAAAATAAGATTTAAAATCCATCCGTGATGCAGCCTTCTCTGGTCTGCTTCCCTCTCTGCTCCCTCACCAGGTGCAAAGTACCACATGAGCATTGTGTCTTTTTCCCTAAATGTCCTGTCATGTCTGAATGAAGCTGTGAGGAACATTAACATAAAAGACACCCACTTACCCTGTCTGGATGACAAAAAAGCATCACTTTTAACAGACAGATAACGCCAGCAGTGTTCCATATTCTGTGTCAGAAAAAGGCTTATATCTACATCTATATTGATACCTAACAGATAGCAGCACTTTGTTATCACCTATATCACAGTACAGCGTTAATTGAAAATTGAGGTTTATTTTAAGAATAACCAACATGGACCACTGGAATAAATCTGGCTTTGTTTTTTCTCAGCGAGGGGACACCTCTGACCTCAACATGACATGCTCCGGGCTCCTCTAATGACAGTGTTAATGGGCTTCACACACACAGGTGAAGTGCTCCAGAGTGTTAATGAAATGCACAGCACAAGCCAGACTGCTCAGCTTAGGGGCCTGCTGGCTGGGAGGGAGAGTGGGAAGTCTGCTTCCTGACACAATAATTCATTCCCGTTTACTATAGCTCCGGAGTGAGGAGCCCTGGCAATAGGGGAGGTATAAATCCAGGCTGAAATCTCTCAGATTGCATCCGAATGGCCCTTTAAACAACCTGCATGGCTGTCACCGTGACTCCATCTGAGCAATCTATCGTCTAACGCGTGCCACTTGAGCCTCCTTTCCAATCAAAGATAACAACGAAGGCAGGTACTCCTGGCAAATTATGTGAGGGGCTCTTTTCCGCTTTTGCCTTAGCACTTATAGGTGTAATATACAAGGAGATTAATTGTCCCCCACACACACACATCCACACATACTCTGGCTCATTTGCTTGTCATCTCTGAGATTTGTCAAGGTCACAACTAAAGAGAAAGTGAGTGGGCGTATCTCATGTAGGCAACAGCGAAGCAGAGCAGATGACAAAGTCTGTTAATGTTCTGCATTTCATCATCTCGAACACGGTCACAGCTGCATCCCAGGCTCACTGATGCTTAGCCTCCAGTGTCTATTTATGCACCGCACACTCGTCTGAGTGTTTGAGATGTCGCGATATTCAGGAAGTGTTTTCTTGTTTTCGTGTGATTTTAGCTGAAGCACATAACACTTTATTTAGGCATTCTCGAGCAGGCATTTGCTGACTTTGCTGACAGCAGACGGCATGAAAGTGCACCGTTTGAGAATATCTTGTATTGCAGTTTAAGAGGCACTAATTGAAATTTGAAAGCAGGAGATAACCTGAATTAAATATCTCTATTCTTAGCACCGGGTTGGAGTGAGAAAGAAACCTATTAAAGTTAGGGAAATTGCAAGCAGGCAATTTTTCTCAAAAAAAAAAAAAACAACAACAAAACTTTACACGCCACTAAAGGTTCTAGTGCTGTGGCCAGCTTGGCTGTTTTGCCACCTTGGCCACATTTCTGAGTGGTTCAAATAGGTCTAATGTTGTGTCAAGAGCTTCCTGAGCCAAAGCCAGAAAAAAGTTACATCCATTAAAAATAACAAAAGTGGCAACAAGCATGGATGATCAACTCAACTACAGATTGTACACTAATGTACCTTAAACTCTTAAACTGGCATGTTTTCTCTGTATGTCGTGCAAAATATTTTTTTGTTTTTACTGTAGCAACCACTGCCACAGCATCTGTGAGATCATTTCATTAGTCGTCATTCGGTTGGGGCAAAACCCCTTAGTAACCCCTTCCCGTTAACAGAAATCATAATATCAAGGGATAGTTCATGTTTTTTTAAGTGGGGTTGTATTGGACGTCCTGCACAGGTCCATTTCTGAAAACCCTCACCCACCCATACCTGTGAAGCTCAGTACCAGAACAGTCCCACGACCCAACTCGCACCCATGATTAATCACACGCAGGCTACAGTCACTCACATTAAGCTGGGATCTACATTCTTGAATTACAAATCCAGCGGAGGAAAAGTCTCTTTCACTGACTTTGCTCGATGCTGGGGTGGTGAAAACATTCTGCCCAATCGCTGCCAGGTTAGGAAACATTTTAGCATGCTCCTTCCACCACCATAACACCTCAAAAGGATACTCCTTGGGTGTCTTTAACTCGATGGAGGCTGTCAGCTCAATCTCATCCCTTTGACTTGTGTCATTGACTTTCAAAATAAAATGAATTGCAGCCTGACAAAAGTGATTTAGATGTAAAAAATATTACACATATCCTGCACATCTTTTGCATTTGTTCCATTCTATTTTTTGGAGCATTTTGCCTTTAATTGATAGGACAATCAAGCGTGAAAGGAGGAGAGAGAGAGGGGATGACATGCAGCAAAGGGCCACAGGCTGGAGTCAAACCCAGGCCGCTTTATATATATGTATATTTTACCCATTACACAGCTTTTTGCGGGTTACCCGTCAGGTACCCATGGCAACCTGACCCAGTGCAGGACTCTGGTATGGGGCACTTATCCATAGACAGTATATTACATTCAGTAGATGTCAGTAGGCATGCCCCAGTTTGGAGAGGCAGGCTGGAGCCTGACAGGGAAGCTAAGCAATCCACTGCTGTGGAGGGGTCTTACCTAAAACAATCTATATCAGTTTTAGTGTTCTCTATATTTAGAATATTTTCATTGCTTTACCTTAATGTCACAAAGAGATTTCCAACTGGAAAACGATGTATGGTTCTCTGCAAAGCCAGACTCCATTGAGAAAAATAGTGATAGTTAAGCATTGCTAAACACAGGAGCTGCTGGTGTCCGACGGATAGATAAAGCAGTGAAAATGCTCTCAATATGGCGTACTTAAACTGAGATTAATTTGAGTGGGACTTTTTTTGTGCCTATTAATAGCAGTACATTACTTAGCTTCCTTGCCTGTCTCCAGCCTGCTTCTTCAAACTGAGGGCACGCTGACTGACATCTACTGTATGTAATACACTGACTATGGATAAGTACCCCATACAGCTCCACAAAAGGGCAATTCAGTCTGATTATCAGGCAGGTCATGACTCAAGTTAACTAAATTTATTCAGACAACATCATATGTAGTGTAGGCTACTTTGTGTTAAAGTAGTAGACAAGTGAGATCAAGGAAAACAGGTGAGGCTCATTAAACTCATTAAGTCAAGAAAATGTAATAAGGTTCTTAGGTTCTCTGTATAGTGTGAGAGCAATATGTCTAAAAACTATTTTTTTTTTAACTCATATAAGTAAAAGAAGAAATGTAATGTGTGTTCTTGATTGTGTTATGCTTGGCTTGTTTTGTTAGAAATTTAACCAATATTATTACTAACATATCAAAATTAAATGGCTTCGGGAGGTATTGGGTAAGAAATTCTTTATGCTCCTCAAGGGTTGCACAACAAAAGATTAAGAACCCCTGATACATATCCTGGAGTGTTTTTTTTATTTTGAGTAACTACATTTTATTAGTGTTACTTTATTAAAATGCATACAGGCAATAACTGACTCCTTTACTGTCATCTAAGGTATTCGAAAGCTTATACGCAAGAATAGGATTAGAATGAATGAGAGTAATCATACATTGTAACTTAGTTTTTACCCTCAAAAGAAATTTCAGTGAATATGGAAACACTGAGACAGGCTTTCATATCAGAAATCTACTGTAAAATTCACCCACACTTGGAAACACACCAAGCATCTGAGCACAGCCACATATCTGCGACACACACTTGCATTTTAAAGCAAATGGAGCACATCCATGTAGCCATTAGGGAAAGCAGCCAGGTATCCTTCTGCCTTCTTTCTTGAACAGCTGTGTGTCTACTGTGGCTGTGCACCTCATGTCGCAATATACCCGACTGCCATATGGCACAGACTCCGCCCCCCACCGTTGTGCCCATTTAATAGGAATAAATTGGAGTCATTTGTCTGTCCAGTTGGCGTGGTCCAAAACACAGTATACATTCTTTAGCAGATAATTAATGATTGGGAAACTTGTGGCTCATTTTCCTGCTCAGTGATGAATCTTTGCTGCTGTAGCTGCTGCTAATAGATGAGGCAACAACTTCTCTAACGAGGTATGCCTTGCCTGGTGCTTTCAGGTTGCTTTGGTCTTGTTCAGATTGTTGGTAACTGCAAAGCATGAAGTGAGGTGTAGATACGATTTGGATCTATGAAGTGTGTGAAATGATCACAGGGGAAAATGATTTCTTGTGTTTTGCAAATTTCTGTGAAACTAACTGCCTGTTACAATTTGTTGTTGCTTTTTTCCGGCTCCAGATGATCAGGGACCTGACTTTATTCTCAGCTTAGTCTCCAGAGGAAATGTTGGCATTGTATATTTCTGCAAACCATGAATTTGCAAATTTGCTTTGTATCATGTTAATGTTTCTAAAGTGATGTAACATATAAGCTGTCTTTGTCACTGGGTGGAGGGGATGGTTCATGGCAGTTCACCAAGGGGAGACACCTGCCAAACTGTAGACCACTGTTCAAGATCTACAAACAACAAAACTGGTTGTGTTTTAGTAAATTATTGTTGTTTTTCTTGCATTTTTTGGCCCCCAAATGTGGTTGTTCTGTGTCTCTTCAAAGCCAGACTCCATTGAAAAAAACAATTTATCTTTGGTAAACACAGGAGCTGTTAATCTACCACTGCCTCGATCAATTAGTTTGTTTGTGTTATTGTGTGACTTTGGCATTTAAAAGGGTTAGTTCAGATTCACCAAATTCACCTGATACACAAACAAACTCACTGATTGAGCTAGCGGGAGACCAGCAGCTCTTGTGTTCAGGGAGCTAAAATTACTGTTTTTGTCAATGGGGTCTGGTGGCTTTGATGAGAGCATAAATGGGGCACTGTTTCCCCATTGGCAAAGGCTGTCAGACAGAGCGGTAGAGCAAACACTTAATCTGATATTGACATTTTTAGGTGGGACTTTTTTAGGTGGCTAAAACGTATTTTGCTGCTGACCCCCATCCACAGCAGTAAATTGCTTAGCTTTCATGTCGGACACCAACCTGCTTCTCCAAACTGGGGGAGTGCTGACAGACAAAAGATCGAAACTATCCCTTTAACCATGTTTAAACGTACAGTACAGGCCAAAAGTTTGGACACACCTTCTCATTCAATGCGTTTTCTTTATTTTCATGACTATTTACATTGTAGATTCTCACTGAAGGCATCAAAACTATGAATGAACACATGTGGAGTTATGTACTTAACAAAAAAAGGTGAAATAACTGAAAACATGTTTTATATTCTAGTTTCTTCAAAATAGCCACCCTTTGCTCTGATTACTGCTTTGCACACTCTTGGCATTCTCTCCATGAGCTTCAAGAGGTAGTCACCTGAAATGGTTTTCCAACAGTCTTGAAGGAGTTCCCAGAGGTGTTTAGCACTTGTTGGCCCCTTTGCCTTCACTCTGCGGTCCAGCTCACCCCAAACCATCTCGATTGGGTTCAGGTCCGGTGACTGTGGAGGCCAGGTCATCTGCCGCAGCACTCCATCACTCTCCTTCTTGGTCAAATAGCCCTTACACAGCCTGGTGGTGTGTTTGGGGTCATTGTCCTGTTGAAAAATAAATGATCGTCCAACTAAACGCAAACCGGATGGGATGGCATGTCGCTGCAGGATGCTGTGGTAGCCATGCTGGTTCAGTGTGCCTTCAATTTTGAATAAATCCCCAACAGTGTCACCAGCAAAACACCCCCACACCATCACACCTCCTCCTCCATGCTTCACAGTGGGAACCAGGCATGTGGAATCCATCCGTTCACCTTTTCTGCGTCTCACAAAGACACGGCGGTTGGAACCAAAGATCTCAAATTTGGACTCATCAGACCAAAGCAAAGATTTCCACTGGTCTAATGTCCATTCCTTGTGTTTCTTGGCCCAAACAAATCTCTTCTGCTTGTTGCCTCTCCTTAGCAGTGGTTTCCCAGCAGCTATTTGACCATGAAGGCCTGATTGGCGCAGTCTCCTCTTAACAGTTGTTCTAGAGATGGGTCTGCTGCTAGAACTCTGTGTGGCATTCATCTGGTCTCTGATCTGAGCTGCTGTTAACTTGCAATTTCTGAGGCTGGTGACTCGGATGAACTTATCCTCAGAAGCAGAGGTGACTCTTGGTCTTCCTTTCCTGGGTCGGTCCTCATGTGTGCCAGTTTCGTTGTAGCGCTTGATGGTTTTTGCGACTCCACTTGGGGACACATTTAAAGTTTTTGCAATTTTCCGGACTGACTGACCTTCATTTCTTAAAGTAATGATGGCCACTCGTTTTTCTTTAGTTAGCTGATTGGTTCTTGCCATAATATGAATTTTAACAGTTGTCCAATAGGGCTGTCGGCTGTGTATTAACCTGACTTCTGCACAACACAACTGATGGTCCCAACCCCATTGATAAAGCAAGAAATTCCACTAATTAACCCTGATAAGGCACACCTGTGAAGTGGAAACCATTTCAGGTGACTACCTCTTGAAGCTCATGGAGAGAATGCCAAGAGTGTGCAAAGCAGTAATCAGAGCAAAGGGTGGCTATTTTGAAGAAACTAGAATATAAAACATGTTTTCAGTTATTTCACCTTTTTTTGTTAAGTACATAACTCCACATGTGTTCATTCATAGTTTTGATGCCTTCAGTGAGAATCTACAATGTAAATAGTCATGAAAATAAAGAAAATGCATTGAATGAGAAAGTGTGTCCAAACTTTTGGCCTGTACTGTATACACTACATAATAACCCGTAAATGTAATATATCTTTGACTGGTTTATTTTTTTCCTTGTCCTGGTGATCAGCACATCTGGGTGATGTTAGTAGCCTATATGTTGGATATGCCAATATTTGCCAGACATTGATTGTGGACTGAAGTCTGTGTACCTCTTGCTATGAGGTTTGTTCACATAATCATTACTGTCAAGTGTCAATAAAAGTGGACATGGTAATACCATAATTCCACAAAGGACTGACCAGGTCAAACCAATTCCTACTTCTAAACTAATATCAGTATAGTTGCACACACATAATAACTGTGCTCTTAGTGGGGCACTCTTCTCTTTCACCTTCTTTATCATTGGCTTAAGAAGACTATTTTCATCTTATGAACCTATATGTGAGTACTTAAAGAAAGTCTGGTTGAGTCCTTAGTCAAGCTATAAGGACACTGCAATAAATAGAGCATAAGAAGAAGCTAGGGAGTTGAAAAGAGCAATGGGATGCTGTAATTAGTTGATGATCCACGTGAAAAAGTCTGAGATAGGAATCAAATTCTTGCTAATGCTATTGGCTCCACCATGCTCCATTATACACAATTGCCTCGGTCTGATGGTTGTAGCAGAGTGGTATTATAGGTTGCAGTGGAAGATTATATTTCATTAGTTCTTGTGTTTTGTCTACATGGCCTCTGCACGCATCAAAGTAGCTTAACTCCAGTTTGATTCATGTTAACCTGAATAAACCACGAATAGCCGGCGTTGCAGAAAATTTCATCTGCTCATGTACCATTTAAGGTTTTGTTTTAATGATCAGGCCAATGTTTTATACTGAAAATATGCCCGCTGATGATGTTGGGGTGTGCAGCTTATCATTTCTCTTTCTCTCTCTTACCTTGGGTGGATTGTCCAATAGCTTTCCCAGAGCAAATAGCATTTCTCTACTTGTGCTCTCAGTGCTATCTGCCAGACAAGGACATATTGATCTATGTTTGCTTCTAAATCTAGGTAGCACAAGAAAGGTATTACAGTTGAATATACTAGCTGCCATGCAACAGCACAGGGTGCGCAGTGGGTAGCTTCAAAAACACGGCCGTTATTTTGGGATAAACTGTTGGCAATTGTTGGGGAAAAAAGACGGCACTGTCACTCTTCTGTCACTTTGAAATTTTGGCGTAGCACAGAATAAACTAAAATGAAAAGTGAAGGCGTCAAAAAGGCAATTAAAAAACAAAAAAAAACCAAAAGTCTGGCCATTTCCTTCTGCTGCTCACACGGCACCTATGTTACCTGAGGGTAGTAGTTAAAGCTCTGCTCATGACAGGTGGTGGATAAAGCAGCTCTGTGTGTCTTTATTGCTATGCTCCCTGTTTGTGTGTTATTCAGCAGCAGCTGGTCCGTTGGCCCTCTAAAGAGCGCCTCCCTCAGCCTCGTTTAGGTTCAATAGAGCCGTCAGCCTTCCATAGCTCGCTTCCCAAGGTCGAAGGGCCCTCAGACACACACCATGCGATTAGCCTGAATATCACACACACTGTTATCCAGGGCAGATAGAGGACTTGCCGTCAACTGGCGAGGAATGTCTATTTCAATTGATGAGGCTGGATGCTGTCCCTTGCAGCCTGTGTGAAGTATAAACCCAGATACAAGGAGTCAGTGTTTCCCTCGCAGGATGAACAAAATACATTTTACACAGTACTTGCTTGAGTTGTGTAATCCATCACGGTGAATATCATTTCTTATTAAATTTTTAATTGAGGTTGAGTATAAAACCCTGCATGCTATTACCTCCTGATAATGTACCTTTGAGAAACATTGATTGATGTTCACTGTGATGGATTACACAACTCAAGCAAGTTTGGAGAGTCTGCTAATTGATTTTTAGATCAAAATTTAAAAAAACACAACATAAAATGAATTAGCATTTTAGTTAGTCATTCAATGCATATTAGAATTTATAAAAAATGCAGAAAACTGAGTTATATAACTCTAAATAAATAGTTTTTCATCACATCAGCCCCATTTGTATAGCAGCCAACCAGGAAACCTCTCAGTACTCCATGTGTCCTTATTGGTTCCCTGTGTCTTTACAGAGCTTACAACCAACAGTGTCTAGGCTTCTATATTTGACCTCCATCATGTTTGCAGATCACGCTCTAAGTTTTGAACGTGATCAGTAAATTTTGTTAAGCAAATCGGTACAACATACAGTATGCCATAACTGTTGCTGATGCAACTTGGGACAGGGACAAAACAATAGGACAGGACCCAAAAGATCTAAATAGATAGATGGATTCTGGCTTGCAAGAATCCCACTGTAAGCACTACACATTGTACAATGAGCATGGAAGTTGCCTGTTTATGATTGTGTATGATACCACATACATCACAGATATCAGATTAAAAGACAGTCTTTAAATGTTAAATTACCTACAACGTTAACTTTCTTACAACTAGCTCATGTTGCAACTGGAATAACCTACTTAAAACTTTAAGAGCCCTGATGCCAACTTATCTATATGATAATGTATTAAATGATTAACTTTCTGCAGCCCACTAGAAGAAAATGCTGCCATTATACATTTCTGCAAAACAAAAATATCTTACTTTTGACTGTATCACACATTTCATATCAGTGTGTCGAAAGTGACGTAATAGACAAGCTGACTTTGTCATCAGGAGGTTGGGAGAATGGTGGATGGGATGACATGTCACCTGGATGAGACGCCTGCAAAGCAGCAGATCACTGTTTGAGACCAACACACAACAAAACCATTTGTTAGCAGTCATTGCTGTGTTTCCAGCGACCCTTTGGGCTCCGGATGTGGGTGTTTTGTAGTGAGCTGTCTCAGGGATGTGCCATGAAAAGCATTTTTTTTTTCATCGAGGTATCACTGATTTTAAGCCACAACTTGATCTTCTCTGAACCATAACCAAAATGCTGTCCCTAAACCTAACCACATGTTAACTATAGTGTTAACATAAAGTTTCAATGTGTCTGCTTCATAATAGTGTAGTTAACAGAAACGTTCAATGCCAACATTTTTTCTGGCATTTGAGTTGTTGCATTCTTCACTATCTATCTATCTATCTATCTATCTATCTATCTATCTATCGTGCTTTGCCAATGTGAAAACATCTTTTTAACATTTCAAATGAAGATTTTATAAAAGAAGCAATTCACAAGGAAGGAGCAAGCCCTCTTGTGTGCAGTACATCTACTTATTTAATATCAATCTGATGTTTCCTGCCATCACCTTCACCAAGTAATAAGGTCTGACAGTGCTGTACACAGGTCATGTGCTTTTGAATGAAAGCTCTTTTTTGTTAACACTGCTTTTCTGTTTAATTCAAGCAAATCACTACATCAGCTTCTGTGCTTTACAAGACCATTCTTATTCCGAAGTTGTCAAATACTGCTGCTTTGTAAGGATGTTGGCGTCAGACAGCAATGCCAAAAGCCACCATTTGCAGCAGTATGATATGCTGTTGGGCTGCATCAGTTTGTAACACAGCTAGATGTAACCTTTCAATGCTTTGTCAGCATCTGTCATGGCCAGGGGTGTAGCACCAAATTCTGGGCCCTATGCAAAAGCAAGCCTCTGTGGACCCCCTGCTCTTCCTCCCTTGATCAATGTCTTTCTCACACACCTTTTGATTTTTTTTTTGTTTGTTTTGCAAAGTCAGTTAGCTTTCTTTCTTTTCTGTTTTGGAACCCTGATTTTCCTTCCTTGGGGAAAGATATGAGCAGCAAAAGCAGTCACTTGAGAGGGGCCTAAGAGAGAGCTTCCTCTGTTTAATAATATGAAGTACAGTCTTTCACAACTACATTACAACTTAGGCTTTTGGAGGACCCCCTTCCACTGGCACCCTGGGTAGTTGGTCCCACTTTCCCCCCACTATGACACCCCTGATTGCGTCAGTATGATACGTGGACAGGTGGTGTCAGTTAATAACGCAGCTAGATGGCACCTGTCACAGCGGTATGACACAAGGCTGGACAGCATCAGTTTGAACTGCTGCCAGTAACGACATAATATAAGAAGCTGGAAAGTCCCTATAGGGGTGGGAGGGGCAATGGATGGGTCCACCACACTCCGGACTTTCACCTGGAGGCACGGATTTTGCTTCATGTTTGAATGTAGAGCCAAACCATGATGTTTTTTTTCTAAACCAAACCATGTGCATTTGTTGCCTAAAAGTAACCATGTGCTTATGTTGCACAAGGAAATAAACATTAAGTATGAGTTGTTTTTAAAACGACTGTATGCATCTAATGAGCAGAAACTGCACATTGTCTTTGAAAACAGAAGTGTATTTTTAAAAAAACACAATGTTTTTAACAGGTGCAAAGTGACACGCTGTCCCACAAAGTCAACAACAAACACAGGAGTATACCTGCACCTAATAATGATCATGAGAGAATATACATCCCTATAAAGCCTGTGTGTGTGTGTGTGTGTGTGTGTGTGTGTGTGTGTGCGCGTGCGTGCGTGCGTGCAGGTTAGTAAGCACTCACACACATCACACAGCCTTTGACACCATTTCTTTGAAAACGCACATCTCAAGATGTTCGAGATAGTATAATTGAGATGAGAGTGTAATGTGATTTGCTTCCTGGGGCCCTGAATCCTTGTGTGATGGGCAAAAATGAAGCCCTGCCACATGCTGCAATGTTCTTTACTTATCAAAGGACTTCATTTAACTTATCTGTTCGACAGAAAAAGCATTTCTAGGTTGCCTGTACATGAAGACTTCTTCAGATATGAAAAATTAAACATATCCCTGAAATGATCGCTGACTAGGTTTCCCGCCTGCAGACTCTCTAGACGGAAAAGGGTATAAAAAAGAAAGGAAAATTGCAAACCAAAAATCAATTGAAGTTAAGTCCACCTGAGCGATGGATGTGGAATTGATCGAAAGTGCATAACTGGGGATGGCCTTCTCACTGCAGACAGGTATAACTGTAGCAGCAGCTCTGTTGGAGGTGACTCTGTCCATCCCAAGGGGGGACAACACAAATAAATAGATTTTTCCCTCTCCCGTCGGGTTCCCAGGGCTCGCTCGGCCAGGGCTGAGGTGTACCCTGTCACGCTCTGACAGATTTCCACAGCTGACACTGGCAATCTGTCTTCCCAGATTTGGATTGATGTAATGATCCCTCTCAGTTTCCTTGCAGGAGGAAGCCGCAGCTCTGGGTTATTTCATTTGCCATGCATTGAGTGGGTGTGACACAACTCTTAGCGTTCATTATCTTATGTAACATGACAAGACATATTGTTGCAGAGGAGTGGGGTAAATTTGCAATATTTAAACAAGTTTATTTCACTGGCAGCTCCTAAAAGGCTGTGGATTGATAAAGAGATCCAGTCCTCTCTGCCACCACTGTGAAATAAAGAGCTGGATTCTGCATTGCCAAGAAAGGTGGGAAAAAAACTGTTGTACAAACGTTAGCACATGCTGAAGGCAACGTAAATGGGTTTTCAGTATGTTGTTACAAAGGAACTATATATTTGTCATTTCTGTAATAAGTTGGTGCTAATATGACCCATCTGAGTTTGGTAGAAACATCTGTGCTGTTGTGACACTGTGAATAAATATCCACTGGCCTTCCAGACCATCCTGAAATGCCAAATGTTTCTCCTCCTGCTCTCAGCGCCTCACTTAACAGTACTGGAATCTGTTCAAATTTTCAATTTTTCTTTTTTTTCTTCTGTTTAAGAAGTCAGAGGTCTGTCTAATGTGTAACTGTTTCAGACTGCTCCTCTATCAGGTGTCTTTTTAATAACCCTGAGGAGGTATGTTTATAGGCTACGTTCACATTACAAGCAAAATGTGGCCCAAATCCAACTGCTTTGCTCCCATGTGACAAAGATCTGTTTTCTGATCTGAGCTGTTTGCTGAAACAACACATACTCACTCGAACCTTGTCACATATCGACATTTGGCTATGGACTTTCCAAGTCAAGATATGATGTGCAGGGTACCCTGGGTGCATTGGCTGTTGACGTTCTGGGACACTGTATCAACTTCAGCCTGTTACATCTCAAAATACACTTCTGTTTGCACAGGAAATGTACAGTTTTTCTTTCAAAATAAACACACTATGTCGGTACAACACTGTGAATTGACGTTTTTTTTCCATCAACAACAAATGCTTGTGGTTATGTTTTGCCAAGACATGCACATGGTTGGGTTTAGGCAACAAAAGGACGTGGTTGGGTTTGGTAAAAAATGACCAGAGGAGGCAATCTTATAGGAAGCAAACACCGGCTTTCTAGGTGAAAGGTGATGGTTGTTGACTGCTCCACTGTGTAACCCTTCACATTGCAGCCTCTCTAGCCTGTTCTAACTCCCAACTTGCCAAATAACGCCACTTTATCAGTGGATCTCAGCCTTGGACACCGACACACAGAGGCACCGTTTGTGGCGGTATGATATGCACCGGGATGCAACTGTTTCTGATGCAGCGAGCAACAAGCCTATCCGTCAAATATCGCTGCTTTGTCTGTGAACCTACAGAGGCACCCTTTGCAGTGGTATGATACGCACTGTGTAACAAGGTAGTGTGCTTGTATGTGTTGCATGCTATGCTAATAACATACGTATGTCACATAAAATAACAACTGTACATATTTTAAGCCATTCAATTTTTTTTTTCTAAACCTAACCATGGATTTTGTTGCCTACACTTAAGGAAGTAAACGTAAAAATGAGAGATAGATTATAAGTTTATTTTGAAAAAGACTGTATACATTTATAACAACCAGAAACTGTACATTTCCTGTGAAACTGGAAGTGAATTTTCAAAAGACACAATGCATATAACCAGCATGTAACACAGTCCCTGCATGTCCAAAACTGATGCAGGAGGGTATCCAGCACATCACATTTTGATGTGTAGCTCCACTGTCAAAGTGGCGGTATTTGACAAGTTGGGATGAGAATGTGTTGGCGTCAAGGCTCCTGATTCTCTCCAGGCTGTACCCACACCTCTCTCTCCACAGAACTACCAGCAATAGCTACTAACATAGCTAGTGAACTAAAAGCTAATTCATATGACAGCCTGAAAACTTGCTTTGAAAATGTGCTAAACACTCCCAAATTGAAGCACATAGCTAATTGTTATGCAAAATAACGTCATCGCACCTTTCTTCTATGGCAAAGGCATGACTCAAGGTCCAATGATGTCATTCTGCATAATAATTGGCCATGTGGCTGTTTGGGAGAGTGCTGGAGAAACACCTGACAATTCGTGACATGTTTGTTGTTCAGCAAATCAGTCGGAAGATGCGTGCTTGCACCGCTGTGTCAATCATTTTACTCCACATGCATGTTCTGCAAATGTGATGGAAAGTTTGTCATTGCTCTAATACACGTATGTGACGCTGCTGGTTTCATGTAAGGCATGTCAGAGCAGAAATCTGTTCACACTGATGTCAGATAGGAGTCAAATTTAAATATGTATGTATCGAAATTAAGCATGAAGCCCTGTAATCTGAAGCCTGTAGCCTTAGATCTCTGTGGTTTCTCACTGGAGCTGTTAGTTAGCTGTCACTTTCAATGTGGGCCAAGTAATTAAGACAAATTAAATGCAAAAAAAATATTTAAAATAGAAACTCCATTAAGATATTAAAGGATTACACTTTTTGTGTCAGAGTCTCAGGTAGTTATTATGACAGCACTTGAAGAGCCTGAGTTATAAATATACATTGCAATTAAAGCTTTGTTCCTTCATTATCTGACATCCTCAGTGTTAACATATGATAATAACTGTTTCACTGCCTGTGCACAAAACTTTCTTGTCTTCCAGCAGGCCCATACAGTAGAGCTGCTTCAGAGACTATTTTTGTGCTACGATTCGATCATTGCATGATAATGTTAAGCTTTAATAAGAAAAAAAATGAGTTCTGCTTTTAAGAGCATTTTTAGTTTTTAGCAATAAATCTGGGAAAATCTGTTTTTCCTTAAATTTACTTCCACTGCAACCTCTTATCTTTAACTTGTCCTATGAAGTAGGGCTAGTTGTGGGAACATTTGTCTGTAATAACTCAAATATTGAGATCAATGAGCTCCATTGACTGTCTTTATATCCACAGCCCATTCAATGTTTAGATGAAAATAAGTTTCATTTCAGTGAGCCAATCTTTGTAGCTTGGCCTCAGGATCCACTGTTCACTCTCGGATCTATAACATGCTTTGCAGCCAACTGTCTCCACTCACTTCCATTGTACTTGAAATTCAATCAGTGTTTACACCAGACACTCCATTTCAATTGCACAGTGCTTCGCATAATACGCTAATTAAAGGTACTTCACTCATGATGATAACATTTGTAGATTAAAGCTCGATAAAATGCACTGTAGTCAATCTTCTTTATAGACTTTTGTGATATTTATAACTTGCTCGTTGCTTACATAAAACTGCAATTCCTTTTAGTTCCATTATATTAATAAGGCTGCAGTACAGTAAGTCCATATTGGAGTGGTGCAGTCCCCTGTTCTCTGTCTAGATACACAGTGCAGGCACAATGGGTATTAATTCATCAAGGTCCACAGACATTTATACAGAAAACATTGTGAACATGTGCAATCAAACGTGTTTAAACAGCGAAGCAGTCAGTGCCCTGATTAAGAAAACATTTGACATTTAAATTATAACCTGTTTGTACTAGACATTGCTTTGACTGAGTGTTTGGTTGCCTTTATATGATTGAAATGAAAGGCCTATTATTTAAAGACTGCACTGATGTTTTTTGGAGTTTGGCCCACCTGCCACCTTATGTAATATCTGATTAAAGTTTTGCCCATTTAATCTGTGTTTATTAAGATGTGGACATGTCAGTGTTGATGACACTTGAGTCCTCCAAGGATACGGCTGTCATTATTCTGTACTTTTCTTGTTGTCAACAAATCCCATCAAATATTGGTCAAATTGTGTGCAGAACTGAAATAGTGTGAAGTGTATATTGCTATCAACTCTTAGTTTTACAGTCACACCCAATTTATGTAATTCCAAGACTGTTTACAGTGTGCAAAAATTTTTGAATACACCATTTTGAAAAATGGGATTGTTCCTTTTTCTCTTGCCAAAATTTAGCGTAACTTTAAAGATAGCAAAGATAGCATAACAACGTTGGTAGCAGGAGGGAGGCCCTTGAAAAGAAAATATTTTGTTTTATAATTTTTTTTATTTCTCAGTACTTTGCCATAACTAAATGAAAATTTGCTTTCTCAAGCTTTCTGAGCACTTCTCACTCCTTAAAGGCGCAAAAAGGTTTATTCCATTCCTGCTCTAGGATTCCAACATACACTGTCTTATATTTCCCCAAGAAAGGGAAATTAGGGGGCAGGGGGCCCTCAGAGACTGCTTATGTATAGGGCCCAGAATTTGGTGCTACGCCCTAGGGCTGTGCGATTATGGAAAAAATCATAATCACGATTATTTTGATCAAAATTGAAATCACGATTATGCAAACGATTATGCAGAGCACGTGATGACTTATATTGTTTACACGACAGCATGTCATTTCTATCTCTACATGGTCGCAAGTTTACAATTCTCCTTTGCTCTGTATCGTGCACGGCGGAGTTCGGCCCCAGTACGCGCACACACACACACACACACACACACACACACACACACACACACACAGACCAACCTCTCTCGCTCTCCCTCTGCCATTTTCCACATGCTGTTTTTGAAACTTACGCGATAACCTGCCCCTCGCATCATTCGTAGTTCACCTACTTGACTGGCTTGTGGATTGAGAGGAGGGGAGGGGGCGGTATTGCACATGCGTGGCTTCCGTAGAAGACAAAATAACATCTCCAGGTGTCCATGACCAAAAATCGTTTACCCTCGATTTCAGTAAATTTGAAATCGTTTGACCTCAAAATCGCAATTGCGATCACCAGGTGATTAACTGCACAGCCCTACTATGCCCCTATCTTTAGTCAAAACTACAGTGTGTGTTTTCATTGTAATAGAGGAACACCAGTCACCCAGTGCAACAGTGTGGCTCACAGATGTGTTCTTAAAGGGATAGTGCACCCAAAAATGAAAATTCAGCCATTATCTACTTTTTTAGAGGTTTAGAGTCCTCACAACACTTGTGGAGATCCAAGGGGAGAGGGGGTAGCAACACAACTCCACCTAATGGAGGTTTACGGTGCCCCAGATTAAAAGGTCCAAAAAAACACATAATTGGAACCACAAAATATCTCCATACTGCGCGCACACGTGAGCGTGGTGCACAGAGAGGCAGTTAGAGCTACATAGTTCAAATGACGTTTTTCCAAACAACTTTTCATATCGGGGCTTCAGGACACTTGGATCACGAGTGGTATGGAGATATTTTGTGGTTTCAATTATGTGTTTTTGGACGTTTGAATCTGGGGCGCTGTAAGCCTCCATTAGGTGAAGTTGTGTTGCTACCCCCTTTCCCCTTGGATATCCGGAAATGTTGTGAGGACTCTAAAACTTCACCTGAGCCTCCCTCGGCATACGGGTGATATAATGAGAGATAATGGCTGAATTTTCATTTTTGGGTGCACTATCCTTTTAACAACAATGAAGGTCTATGGCACAGAGGAAGACAATATATCAGGCTTTGATAAACACACAATGATGGATATTCATCGTTGCTTGTGGAATTTTCATGAGATTTGTTGACCATTAGAAAAATATAAATTATCATCAGACTCGTCTTTTTAAGTAATTATAGCACACTGCACTTTATACACTGCACTTTATATAGGTTTACTGCCAAAAAAGGCAAAGCACTATAAAAGCCAAGAACATAAATAAAGAACAGAAAATCTGCTGTGCCTAATTCACTTATAAATCACAAGGTGCTGGTGTATGGAGAGGGAGATAATCGGCTGGGACAGGAGGCAGAGTGCAGTCTCAGAACACTTGCGAGATCGCTGTTTAACATAAGGACATCAGACACAGATAATCTCCATGCTGATGTGCCATGTCAAAGATTAGAGTCTCAGAGACTGTGCCTCATGCCAAAGCATAGGCAGGACACTGTTATGTTTCAGACAACACTGCACTTGTGCTGCTGCTGCTGCTGCTGCTGCTGCAGAAGTCAGTTCGCAGTAGCGGATCTCCAGTATATTGATAACAGCCTGCAAATTATTAGCCAATATGTGTCAGTAGCCATATGTGGTCTTACATTCTGTTTAGAAAAGATCTTTAATAGTTGCTATTGATGTTGTCAATGGAGTCCCTAGAAGATTTTAATAATGGTGTCCACATGGGGCCACAGAAATTCTTTGTGTGTCCCACTATAACCAAAAGCCAAAACTGAATTTCAGGAATTCTATTATGCTGTTGTTGTATAAAGGCTAGTTTAGAACTACAACAAATAAAAGGCATTGCATACTGATATACTTTGGTTTCTTTTCTTTACAGTTAAAGGTATACTTTGTAGATTTTCAACTAGTTTTGTATGGTAACAATGTGCACATGTGTAAATGTATTATTGTAAAATTCCCTCCATTTAATCACTGCCCAGTTCTCCCAACATGGTTTGACTCCAAAGTAATAGAAAACCGGCACTTGGTCAGTAACTTCTGGCATCAGACGCTGACAAAAAAGCTGTCCTTTCACATTGGCATAATACATTTCTGGTTGCCATTTTTCTGTAATGGCGTCTGGCAGCGTCTGGGGTCAACACAGCCAGGCAACACCAAAAGTTAAGGGGGTGAAAGGCAGAGTAGAGTGGGCAGGAGAGGTGGAGGATGGGTCCAACAACCACCAACTTTCACTCCAGAGGATGGTGTTCACTTCCCGTATGACTGTAAAACTAAACCCTGTTCTTCTTTTCTAAACCTAACCACTTGCTTTTGTTGCCAAAACCTAACCATGGGAGTGTGTTGGCTAAACATAACCACAAACGCCAGTTTGGTGTTGTACCAGTGCATTTAGTGGTTTGTATATATTCTATGAATTAGTGCCCCAGGAATGATGTTATGTCTTTAATGTGAAGTTACATAATAAAGTTACAATGGTTAGGTTTAAGAAAAGAAACATTGTGAGGATGTTCCTTTAAATGATTCACAGTTCACTCAACCCATCACCCACCCCAACCTGTCTTTTTATTAGACTACTTTGGAGTGCTTCCTACTTGACTTCCATCAGCAAGTGTCACATGGTCACAGCCTTTCAAAATATGTGGGTTATGCAGTGAGGAGGCTTGCCATTCTACCAGGGCAGCAACCCCCTCTGGCCAACCCTTTGCTGAACCACTGGATGTGACTCATTAAATAAGCTTTACTAAAGAAGAATTAAGTGGTTTACCAATCCACTAACAACTGGCCAATTAAATTAAGTGACATTTTTTTTCTAAATAGGCTCTTAGCATTTTATGTTTTCAGTTTAGTCCTGTTCATTTGATTTGAGAGAGGACCAGTCACACGATCCTTGATGTAAAGGCTAGTATGATTGGTTGATTGACTACTAGATCGATTGATTGAGTAAATACTCATGTTGGTATTGAACATCGGCAAGTACAAGTCAGCAACGCTAGCTCCAGTCTGAAGGCCAACCCTACCATAGTGGCTTTGAGATACTCAGGCGCTCTGTTGGTAGATACTATGAAGCACACTGAGGTGTAGCTGTATGGCTCCGTCCTTCAAAGTCAACCCTCGAGCTGTTGGAATTGCTGTTTGCCAGTGTGTGCTCTTGAGTTCAGGTCCAACACAAGTCTCAACTATGAGCATAATGCAGCAAGAAAAATCTGTAGGTCTGATGTACGTGAGGAGAGCAAAGGGATGATACTGCAGGTTAGCGCTCTGAGGATTTTTTATAAATGTGCTTATTAGATGTGAAGGACCTTGCTGCCAAAAAAGGAGCTGAATAATGTCTGGTTTTCATTCTGGCTGCATCCAGCACAAATTAAGCCCTGCTTATGTCATCTACTCCTCTGCTTTTGAGGCAAATATCCATACTTAAGCCGCAACAGCCCCTTCCATCAAGCCCTTTTTGTTACAGATGGTAAAATACAGCTATCCCGCCCTTCCACTCTAACAATCTTTTTGCGTTTAGCTGGGGACACCACACAAGCCCTTTGGGGAGAAAATTGATCCCTTTGCTTATAGTCTTCAAGTCTGTCTCTACTGTCACTGAACAAATGCATCCTTTGAGCTTTCCCATTTACTTGTCTTAAAAAAGGAATAAAACTGAGTGGCAGACTGCTTTTCTTCTTTTTTGTCCTTCTGTGTTGTCGCCTTTCTTTTCTGTGGCTTGGTGTTGGGTGAACCTTTGCCAAGCTCACTGCAACCACTGCATTAATCCTCTCGGTTTGCACAGGGCAGAGGCACAGAATCAGGAAGAATTAAGACCGGCTCCCTTGCCCTCCTATTGTGGAGGAGATTAATAGAAAACTAGTGGCAAAACATTAGCAACCAGGCTAACACTGCCGAGTGTGTTGCCATGAATAGGACACAACGGAGACTCTCAGAAGCTGTTGCGAAAATGAGTCATTCTCCGTCTTCCTCTTTGCTTCTTTTGATCTCCTCATACACTCTGCCAGCATGACTTTGGGTTTGTGGAATAAGCTGCTTTGTGGGTGGGCTGATTTCTCATGCACTGTCAGTGTCAATGAAGAGGGGATGACAGAAAAATTCAAATTAATACAGAAAGAAATAAGCAATCTCAAACTTCCTGATGGGCAATTTGGAGAGCAAATTCTAATATGGGTAAATGTACCATGTAGGGATGAGAAAACAATAAACAAACAAGCAATAGCCACTTGATAGAATACTCTCGGGCTCACCAATCTTAGCTATTGAATTATTTGCAGCTCTACTGTCCTCTAGAGGAAAATGAAGCACATCACAACTTATCACCTCTGCAGTGTCTGCAAAAGCAAAACTGTATGACTGCCCAAGGACATTTGAAGAGGAGAGGAGGGGAGACAGAATGACTGCACACTGAAAAATGACTCCCTCACATTCCTTTATATCAACCTTTTCATTCCATCCCTCATTCATCCCCCTAAATTCACTATTTAGATATGTCATTTCTATCATATAGACAGCACAATGCAGGCAGATTTGTTGATACAAATTTTACAAGATGTGCAGCGTGACTCATTGATCAGCTCAGTCTGTCTGCAGCCTCTGAGGTTTGAGCTTCTCTTTTGATTTATCTGCTCCATCCATCTGTATTTTTACCATGTCTGAATGTTCAGGCTTTATCACGTCTTTGTTTACCTGAGCACAAAGCAGAGCTCACTGACCTTTCAGAGAAGCTCCTTTGTGACATGTATAGCGCAGCAACCATTTGCCAGTGCATTTTCCTGGAGTTAATACTGTATTTGCTGTCTGTGCAAGCTGCTCTGTAAATTTCAGATGCTTGCAGCCACTGGCCCATTTTAATGCATAAAGTACACAGATATAAATAAATATTCATGTATTTCACCTGGATGCTGGCAGACTGTAGAACAGTGAAATCCAATTTAAATGCAGGGTTATAAAGAGCATTCATAGTTGACTGAAGCTGCTCTTTGAATCTTTTTTGAAGAAATGCACATTCATTTCAATTAACTTTATACTAGTTGGATTGACATTGAGTCTGATGTAAATGTAATGTAACCCTATTGGGAGTTTATTGGTTACAGCATGTTTCTGTATTTTAAAGGAACAGTGTGTAAGATTTAGGGAGATTTAGTGACATCTAGCGGTGAGAACTGCAGATTGCAACCAGAATAAAGTGTTCAGGAGGTTTTTCTACACTGTTCTACACTGTTTGGCATGTGTCAGACAGGCCACTCGCCCAGCAAGTTCTATGTGTGCTCACTTTATTTCTGATCCAGACATTCAGGAGGTTTTTACCAGGAGCCGAATTATCTGCAGAGGTTTCCTCCCCTCCAGAACGAACGGACCTGATGATTTACACAACTTGTAACACTGCATAAAGTAGTTTCGCATCACACATTAGGGTTTCTCTGTCACTGTTTAGCATCTCTACTAATTTAAGATCCAGATATTTTACTAGGAGCCAAATTATCCGCAGCACTCTCATCTTCTCCAAAACAGACCAGGGGCCTCATTCATAAAACTGCACAGGAAAGGTGACAAAAGGTAACGTAAAAACAAAGCACAGAAAGTACTTAAGCACAAAAATATCCTGATTTATAACACAGTGCGCACGCATGTCCCATGCCTGTTTCCCTTTATAAATCACAATCAACTCAGAAATGTGGCACAGATGAGCCAGTGTCTTGCCCCACCCATAGGTGCCTATAAATGGCCAGTGAAATGCCCTGAATTCATTATAAGAAACAGCACGAAGAAGAGCATGGCAAATGTAGCAAGAAAAGGCAAAAAAAACTGAACTTCACACAATGTAAAGTTGAAGTTCTTGTTCGAGAGGTTGATAACAGAAAGACAGTGTTGTTTGCTGGACTCAATATGGGCATTACAGCGGAGTGGCAGCTGGTGGCAGATGCTGTAAATGCTGCTGCCTCAGGTTGTTTTAGAAGTCAAGAAGAAGTGGTCCAATATTAAGGTGTTAAGGCATTTTGCGGTGATTTATTGAGACAGATAACTGAGGGATGTTTCGAGCTGACTGTTAGACAGTTTCAGTGACTGCCTGAAATAAACACTCTAAATGAGGGATACAGTTGCCATAGCTGTTTGACAAACAATCTGACTGTCTTGACTCAAATGATTTCTTAAAATATGTCTTGTTTTCATAAATGATACATTGCGTCCAGATGCTGGCACGCAGCAGCAGCATTTGGCTAAAATTGCATGGGGATAGCAGTCGGGGTTGGGCATCAAGCGGTAGTGGCATGTTTTTCAGGTGTGCCACATTGTGCAGCACAGCACCGGCACAGCTTGGTTCCTACAGGTGCATCTTTATAATGCCGGGCCCGATGCAGTGCAGAGATCCAGTAGCACTTCACATGGCAGTTGGAACCAGCTCATAAGCCAATCATTATCGTTGGCCAGTGGAGTCTCCCATCCACCACATCCTCTAACAGTGCCAAATAAGCCATTGTGCGTCTTTATGCACTGTGATTGCTGCTTTTTATACCCATCCATCAATCAGTTGATTGCATGTGAAAAGGAATTCACTGATTGTAACTGAAGGCCAATTTTGGCCAACAAACACATGAGATAAATATTAATACATGTTATTCAGTTACACTTTTTCTAACAGTGACACAGAGCTTTTCAATGACATACAACACATTTAACTCACAGCAACAAAGAGAATTAAAAAGCCATAAAATAAACACATTATAAAATGTGTACTGGCTCATATAGGATAACAGTGGCACTCTGCACTCGTATCTGCCTGACTAAGGCATCGAATGTGGCAGCTTCGTACACTTGATTTGTCCAACTGTTCTTTTAAAACAAAGATATCTGCTTGTATTTAGTCTCCTAACTCTGTTTTTGCAAGTGCGCTCTTCATATATAAAACGTGAGAGGTCATATCTGTCTTTATTTTACGCAATAATATCAAATTCATAACATTTTTTCCTTTTCATCTTTCTGCCAAGGAGGTCGCAGTTTCTCATGTCTACAGTTTTTGTGCATAGGCATGGGTCAGAGCAGACAACCGCACATTTTCCCGTCAAGTTTGACTTTAGAAAGTGGCGTATGTGTGTACACCATGTTTAGAAATGAGGCCCCACATGATTAAAATTGGTAAAGATACTGGAGAAAGCAGATTCACGTTAAAAAATTTTCCCGACACTGTTTGTCGCTGAGGGGCTTCTGTAGACAAGGACTTGCTCCCTATGTGGATATAAAAAGCTCATTCTAAGGGAAGTAAAACACAACCTTTACAGGAGCGGTGTATAGCATTTAGCGGCTGAAATTTCTCCCATGTGCCAAGCAGTTACAAATCAGTGTTTTTCTGATGCTGCTCATCATAGAGGGGCTACTGACTTCGTTGGTCGACGTGAAAACATGAATGGCCACTGTTTGGAATGTCTGAGCTGGGCTTATGTAGAAACATGGTGGTGCAACATGGTGATCTTTGTGGAAGACTTGCTACTTATGTAACAAAAACACAACAATTCTTATTTACAGTTGATTAAACACTAAAGAAAATATATATTACATTCCATTCCTGCCAACATATGCCCCTAAATCATACACACTGGACCTTTAAATGTTTCCTGGGTATTTCTTGTCTGCAGTGCTGAACAGTTTAGACAAGAATGTTTACAATAACATGTTTACAATAATACATCCCATCTCATTTTAATATTGCATGCTTATTTCCCCCCTCATGGATCCCATCTTAGAATTCTCTTCATCAGATTAGACTAAAAAGATACCTGTAGCACTCACAAAGGTGACGGTAATACCTGTGAGTCCTGGATCCTCTCCAGGACTCCCACCTGTCCCAAAATCAGATCAGTAACATAGGAAAGTGGCTTTATTATTGACTACATTGTAGATGCTCAAGGTTACAGCAGAGACCCTGTGGTTTTGCCTTTGAACTGAGCCATATAAGCGTTTTGCATTTTAATTTGGGTATGTTAAACCTACAAAATGCCTGCATGTGCAGCATGGCACGTGCATTGAATATAGCTCATAGGAAGCACTGATACAGACTAATAGAGTTAAAATATATTACAATGAGCATGTCCAACCTGCTGTACTTGATAAGCCAATGCTGCTGTCAGTTTAATACATTGGGAATTGAAATTTCCATTCATCTGCCTATAATGAAATGTGGCATGGATTTGATATGGTGTTTGGTGTGGATAATGGATATAGACAGCAAAGAAAATTCAAATGCAAATTAATAAGGCTAGTCATTCCATTTAAAATATAATGCTATATAGGTGCAATAACAATGTGTTATCCTTGGAAAGTCATAGATATGATTCAACATCCAAGGTAACAAAGTTACTCTTAACTTGATCTTCGCCGTTCAGGTTACAATGAAAGTGTGTGATGGATGCAGCAGCAGATGCTACTGAGAGCCTTATTGCTGTGCAGTAGATAAATTGGGCAGTAAACAAGTGAGGATCATGAGCCTCATTGTGAGTGACACTAATACTACACCGCTTATTATACAGACAGTCATTTGAAATTTTCGCAAGTAAATCTTCCACAAACACACTGCTGAGCAATATGTGTTTTTTGTAACCCCTCTACACTGCTTATAGCCATGGCCAGAGGCATTATGTTTGTAGGTTTTCTGTTCAACCTATTCTCGTGGACGCAATATCTTGAGAATGCCTTGAGAGAATTTCTTCAAATTTGGCACAAACTTCCACTTGTCCTTAACAATGTTACGATTAGATTTTGGTAGTCACAGGTCAAAGGTCACTGTGACTGCATCTGTCTTATTCTCATGAACGGGATATCTTAAGAGGGCCTCGGGGGAATCAAATTTTGCACAAACATCCATTTGGACTCAAGGATAAACTGATAAAAATTTGGTGGTCAGAGGTCAAGATCACTGTGATGCAATATCTCAAGAGGACCGTGAGGTAATTTCCTTAAATTGGGCACAAATGTCCACTTGGACTCAAAGATGAACTGAATTGAATTTGGTGGTCAAAGGTCAAAGTCACTGTGACCGTAAAAACACTGTTTTGGCCATTTCACCAACATTTCACACAAATGTCTCATAGGATAAAATGGTGAAGTAATGTCATTTAATCCAAAAGGTAAAAGGTCACTGTGACCTTATCTGTCTCATTCTTGTAAATGCAATACTTCAGGGCTTCAGGGGAATTTCTTCAAATATGGCGCAAACATCCTTGATGCAAGGATGAACAGATTCGATTTTTGTGGTCATAAGACAAGGTCACCTTGACCTTGCATCCACCTCATTCTTGTGAGTGGGATATCTTAAGAAATCTGGAAGGGAACTTCTTCAAATTTGGCACAGATGTCCACTGGGACCCCAGGATGAACTGATTAGGAACTTATTAGAGTCTGGTAGTCAAAGGTCAAGGTCACTGTGACACAATAGCTTTAGGCCTTGAGGGCATTTCTTGGGGGCACAAATGTTCACTTAGACTCAAGGATGAACTGAATTGAATTCGGTGGTCAAAGGTCAAGGTCACTGAATTGGTGAGACTAATCTTGGGTTTCCACCTTGAAACTGTGCTGATTGTATAGATCCTCCATGCTGCCAGGAGTGAGATATGTATGAAGCGTCCACATTTTAGAATATTTAGCTTTTTTGTTGCAACATCTGTATTCAAAGCATTGTCAATTGTCATAGCTGCATATAAGTCTGAAAAGACATGCATGTAACGTGTCACTGTCACTTAACTAATTTTTGACCAGGATTTGGAGAATTTGGGAATCCTGTTCTTGTTGGTAAAAAGAAACCATGTAACTCTAGTTTTGTTGTCATCTGTGTTAACAGTACATGCTCATAAAGAGTAACTTAACCAGACTGAAAATCTGTGTTTGACTGCCTTCTCTGATTGACAGTCTAATGTTTGTGGATGTGGGTGTGGTTGGGTGGAAAGTATATTGTTTTGGACCTGTAACCACACCCAACAGGACTGCACTTGTAAATCACTGCAGCATAATGAGAAGTTAAACCACTGGAGGACACAATTTTCAGGGGATGTTGACCTCCTTTATAATGACTGATGGAGACATGTCCGTTATCAAATCATTACAAGTTAGGGTGGAAAGGAACCCTTTAAAAAAACTAGCTATTTGTTAGCAAATTGTTAGCTCCTGAAACATGGATTCCTGGTCAGACCTGCATTGTAGACTTATTCATTCATTCATTTATTCATCTTCTAACTGCTTCATCCTCTTGAGGGTCGCGGCGGGGCTGGAGCCTATCCCAGCTGACATCGGGCGAGAGGCAGGGTACACCCTGGACAGGTCGCCAGACTATCGCAGGGCTGACACATAGAGACAAACAACCATTGTAGACTTATGTTAAATGAAATCATGCTTTGGCTCTTTAATCAACATTCTATTATTTTGAGGAGGCTGTTGCCCCCTGTAAGGGATCAAGAGGTAATGTAATTTACATTGTATAATCCTCCAATTCATCAGAGTCTTGCACTTGACTCTGAGCTTGATTGAATCCCCTTCGGCAGAGGTCAGCACAGTAACTAGTACTACCTTGCAAAGAGTCGGTTTTGAAAGCTATACGAACCTTATGTAAGTGTTGTGAGTCATGTAGAACTACAGAGAGCACATGAACAGTATATTCTGCTGTAGCTTGATGAAAATGTCCCTGCAATCCCTCACAGGTCCGGTTCCTTTTACATTTTTGCTTCTGAGAATTCTTTGTCTCCCACTTCTGTTTCAAAAAGTAGTTCTGTAGTTCTATATTTAACTTTGAATTAAGACACACTATGCATTTACAGTATATTTCACATTCCCTGACAGATCAGTCGAGACTTTACAGAACAATGCTCTTTACCGCCTCTGCCACAGAGAATCTCCCCTGCTCTTGTAGCTTAGCAACAGCTTGGGTAAGTGGCTGGGAGCGGGAGGATAGAGGAGGGAGGGTTAATGGACCAGCATGAGTCTCTTGCTCCCACGTGCCTCCCATTGTTATTGTCTCTCTAATTTGACACAGTTTAATTGTGTAGTTGTGTCTTAATGACACATACATCATCCTGTCAGTGAGCAAATACAAATATGAGCATGGCCTTTAGTGCTGCCGACAGTTTATCGTTGGAGAGAGCTTTTGTTTGGCAATTGGGAGAGAAAAGTTGACTTTTCGCACAGCAGAGGTGCAACCTGTAATTTCCCTGTGGCCTATTTAAATTTAGCCCACATGTCACGTTTTTTTCACTGCTGTTAAATAGCACGTCATCTGGGAGATTGGAACACAAATGCATTTGTTATATACATAGTGTTAACAAACATTTACAGACACAGAACTGCTTAAGGCACTAATTGGGTGCTTACATTTACCTGCTGTATCTACCAGAGTCAGGTTCGTTCAGTCAGCGCTGCCAGTTATCAAGTCTCAATGTATTTCTCACTCCAGCCTTTGATAACTAAATTTGGTAATATCCTGCATGAGAAGGAATTTTCTTCATCCAGACAAAATTACTTCTCTTACTGGGAGATTAGAAGATCCAGCTATCAGCTGTGGGACATCCAGCAGTTTGCCGTGGTTACAGCATTGACTGCATAAACAATGGATGTAGCTACTGTGATGTCATCCATTGGTTTGTTGACTCCTGCTTCGAGGCCTTAAATTCTGCATTTCGGCCATGGCCATCTTGGTTTTCTGGTGCCAGAAGTGACCATATTTGAGCAAGATGCTGGAGGATCGAGGGATTGGGCATTTGAACGTGGGGGTCGAGAAGGATTGGCTGGCTTCTGCAGCCAGCCCCAAGCAGCCATTTAAGGAAATGCAGTTTTTTGCACTTCTGTGTGGGCTTCATTTTTTAGCACCAGAGGCTACTGCATGGTTTGCAGGTAAGAAGCCAGAAAAAGACCTTGTTTCTGATGCTGTAGTAGGAACTGCTAACGGTCTGGGTGCCTGCTGAGGGTAAGGGTTTACTGCCTTTATGACTGAAAAAGAGAAACATTTTTCGAAATGATTTTTCTACTGGCATTTCAGTCAGTGGTGTACAGTAGTTTGGATGAGCCCTATTGCAAACTATTATGACGGGCCCTAGTGCCAAATTTTGCACCAAAAGAGCTACCGTATATTTTATAGTATCATCACATGCCAAAAATACCAAATAAGATAAGAAATTATTCATTAAATGCATAGCTTATGTAAAATAAACATATCATTTTGTTATAGATTTCACAAAGAAAAGAAGCATTGGTGATGGGTTTGCCTTCTCATGGGCATGTGTAACAGATAACAGCATTCGTATTTCAACGTGTGTTCTTTGAAGACAAACATATTTCTGTAGTGTGTAAAAACTTCATTTGCAAAATAATTAGAGCTGTCAGATAATGCAGCGAAGTAAAATGTATAATATTTACCTAGCATAGAATTATAAAGTAGCATAATATAGTAGCACTTAACTACAATATAATGTACCTCAAAAACCTGCACTTTGTGTAAGTACAGTACTTCAGTTAATGTGGCCCACTCAGTTACATTCCTCCAGCACTCAGCTGTAAAATGTATGTATATCTCTGAAGGGATGCTGTTGTTTTGCACTTGTCTAATCAATCAATACTTATTTTCAAGTGCAGTCTTTGTCCCTCAGGAAACTGTTTGTATCTGTTTGTCTCTCTGTCTGGCAGTGATTCTGCCACCTGCAAATGGGCCACAGCAAGTATCTTTGTGTTGTTGCTGGAGTGGTCTTATCATTTAATGTATCAGAGGAAAAAAAAGACAAAAAAAAAACAAACAGTTACAAACATACAATATGGCACATGTGACATATTAAATGAAACCATAGATTCTTACTGTGCAAAGATTCATAGTGGAAGAATTGTTTGTTTTTGCATCACATTCTCACCTCTCAAGTAGTGTGTGATTTCATTTAAAAAAACATATTGATAATATGTCTTGCAATTACATTCAGCCTCGCCGCATTCGCTCGACACAGCACAAATCTGGTCACTGAGCCAGAGCGTGGCCTTCGATCCTGCTTGCACGAGTCTGTGGAAGGCAGCAATGTGCCTCTTGAAATTATGCAGCAAATCTTGAGTGTGTTGATAAGCTGCGAGATCAGTGGGAGATGAATTGAAGGCAACAGTACGCTCCAAAGCTGTGTGTGAATATGGGCAGAAATGCGGCAGAGTGGGGAAAGGCGTGTAAAAGCAATGCAACAGTGATCACAAACACATAAATCCATTTCAGTGTTCTCAGCAATTGAACCAAAAGAAAAAAGATATTAAGTTTTGGTGAAGATGGTTTATAAGCATGGTGGCATTTCATGTAATTTCAAAAGACTCAGCACTGTGTAGTCCTGTAAATCCAAAGCAAGGCTTATTTATACTTCCAGCAGTAGACCCTCGATAAGACTGGAACATCATATTTTTGCTGAGCAGTGAATGCAGAGCACACACTTATTATTCATTTATATGTATCAGGTCCAGACGGTAGTCTTGACGGCCTTTGCCTACTTGCCAGGTAATACTCTTCCCTACTCCAAGTTTATTCCCCTTTTCACTGGATCAATCACAATTGGCTGTCTACTTTTAAAAATCATCATCCTCTTCAGTTTATCATTGTCTGCTTTGGAGACATGAGTGTAAATCAGAGGTTAAAAGTACAAAAAGCCAGATGCATTAGTGCTGGCAACCCTGTATTACTAAAGAAAAGGTGTGCATCTTCCCTCCGTCTTTCTGAAATAATCAATGGTGATGATGTTTGAAAGATGCAGGAGAGGACATACAGCCGACACCATTTGGTGTAGCAGAGGCTCACTCAAGAGAAGCAGGCCTGAGGGAACTGAGAATAATCGCTTCGACTTGTGAACTAAAGTGCCTTAACCTCCCTGTTGTGTGCTGTATTGTTTGTGTATGGAAAAAGTACATTTCTATTCTGCTGGATTGAGTTGTAATCTTTGCCATGTCGACTTCCCACACGGAAACATTCCCCAGCTCCCAGTGGGCTGATTCACTGACAGGGAAATAAAGGAACAGGCCTGCAAATTTGTTAAACAAATGCTATAGTAAAAAGGCCATATCCACTGCAGTAATTTACACTCACCAGAGCTTGCATAGCCACCAGGTGTGAAGTTTTCCATTGGCCACATTTGTAGGAATGGTAAAGAGGTCAGTCCCGCAGTGCACGCCAAGGTGCATAAGGTTCTTTTCAGTCATGTTGATACAAGTCCATGTATAAAGATATACATGCCCTCAAAGAGTTGTTCTGACTGACCGCCATGCAGGTGATAAAAGATAGTAGAGAGAGCAGAGCTAGTTTTGCCGGAGGCATCAAGAGGAACGCTTTTCCTTTTCTTTTTTTTTTTTCAAAACCATTTCCATCACCGCTTTTCACCCTGCTCAATGGTGCGGCAAAAACATTTATATCCATTCCAATAACTCAAAACCATTAAAGAAGAAAAAAGGGAAGTTTGGGTTGTCGACTCGTGGCCGGGCCAGAGGGGATGGAGTTGGATTGGAGGTGATATGCAGTGAATGCTTGGATTACTTTTGCCAGACTCTGCCAGTTGGAGTTCACCTCAATAGACACATTGTTAACACAGTGGCTTAGCTATGAGTTGCATAGATACAAGATATAAAAATAGTTCAGAAATAGTTGAGAGGTGAAATAAAAATATTGCAATTTTAATTAAAAATACTACAGTGGAAGAGATTTAATTCAAAGATTTAAACCATATATATATATATATATGCTTATACATTAGTAAACTATAAAATATATAACCATACACACACACACACATATATATATATATATATATATATATATATATATATATATATGTATGGTTATATATTTTATAGTTTACTAATGTATAAGCTTCAAAACCAGCAACAAATAAGCCCTGAGCAAGAGTGACCATCCTCTGTTGATCAATCAATTGACTGCAGTGTTTCTAGCTCCACTGCTACCAAATCTGTGTGCTAGGTACCCCAACAGAGGGGTGACAAAAAATGGGGATGGTAAGGAACAGTTCTGTTGGTACCATCCATTACTCCTTTCCTTTCTTTACCTTTCCTTGTCTGTGTGTACAGCGGAAAATAGTCAGTGTGTGTGTGTGTGTGAGCGAGAGAGAGAGAGAGAGAGAGAGAGAGAGAGAGAGAGAGAGCTTTGGCATCAGAACATTTTTGTAGTTAGCCTAATTCTCTAGTTTTGTTGTAGTGCATTGTGCTATAACCTGGTACTGTATCTCGGTGTGATGTTACTGCAGCTGAACTATCGATCAGTATAGGCCATAGGCCTAATGCGTTAGCCCTCCCACCTAATTTCACCATGACCCGCTACTGCTCCCATTTATATTTGCACAATGCTTTGATGCTCAGTTTTGAAATGTGATGTGGTCCCGTCCTTATAGACATAGACAACATGGCAATCATAAGTGTCCGATTTGAGACACAGCATTGGACTAGTCTGACTTAACTTGACTTGGATTTGTCTCTTATTACATGAGACTTGACTTGAAGTTATCCATAAGTACTTTAAATCCAACCCTTTATTCCAAGACAAGAAACTTGATTTGGAAATGCCCCAGTTGATTTCTGGCAGTGATTAAGACACTTTGAGTGGCACAAGTAACATATGAGTATAAACCACCTGAAGACAGGTATGTGTGTTTAATATAAAGTATTATTTTACAAAATGTTCTTCTCACAGTATGTTTCATACCCATACTGGGCTCACAGCTGATGCCCACTGTTTAAAAAACATGTATTTACAATTCAACCCACAGCCCCCCCCCGCTGCTCATCTCCACATATTCAGAACTTCAAAGTGTCTGCTCATTGGGATATTTACTCTCCACTTCCCCCAGGGAACAGTTTTGTAAGCCGAATTTTATGTTAATAAATGCTGTTTGTCTTCCCTCACCCAACAAAAAGATGTTGGGAGTGAAAGCGTAAGAGTGCATGCACCCATTCTTTTATTCATTATGTACATACAGGGAAGATGCACTATCCGGTCTCCTGCAGTTATCTGACACTGCTGAAAAAATGCTGCTTCTCTAAGTCTAGTTATCATATGATAGGAAGATCCAGGCATGCCTTCTTTACAAAAGCAAGCCTGAATTTGACCGTTGGTTATAGTCTGCAGACTGTTATTGCCTGTCAGAGACTCTGATAGGCTTTGATTGAATGCTATGGCCAAAAAACACAATTACATACTATTGCAAACTCTGCAGGAAAGCAGAAACAGGCCTGAAAAACCTGAGGATATTTCTTGTAGAGCACCAGCCCCATCTCCTGTCTCTGCCAGGCAAAGGCAATGCTATTTATCTTCATCACATGAACACAAACAGAACTGTCTGGGAATGAAGGAGGAAAAATGGTTGTTATTTCAGTGTCGGTTCGGTTTGCATATTCCATTAATCAGGGTTGATCAATACCATATCATTTCATTCATGCTTGCTGACAGAATTGTGAATCATATGTTTGCAGGCTTTTGTGTGGATGGAGAAAAATCAGCCTGATGTGAGCTCTGTCCATCTCAGAATGAATGTAGCATTAGCTAAACGTGCTGTGGCATCATTTGCTGTGTTGATTTTGTTGATATCAAGGTTTGCAGTGATGACTGCTCCAGTCTCCCCAGCAATTTGAATGATTACTCAACAGTTAAGCCCGGCCTGCAGGCAGCTAGCATCAGGACTTGATTACAGTGTTGCTTTGAATTCCTGAGCTTACAGTGGAAAGCGCGTCACTCTATAAAGGACTTATACATCCAAATTATATAAATATATATATAGTACAGGCCAAAAGTTTGGACACACCTTCTCATTCAATGCGTTTTCTTTATTTTCATGACTATTTACATTGTAGATTCTCACTGAAGGCATCAAAACTATGAATGAACACATGTGGAGTTATGTACTTAACAAAAAAAGGTGAAATAACTGAAAACATGTTTTATATTCTAGTTTCTTCAAAATAGCCACCCTTTGCTCTGATTACTGCTTTGCACACTCTTGGCATTCTCTCCATGAGCTTCAAGAGGTAGTCACCTGAAATGGTTTTCCAACAGTCTTGAAGGAGTTCCCAGAGGTGTTTAGCACTTGTTGGCCCCTTTGCCTTCACTCTGCGGTCCAGCTCACCCCAAACCATCTCGATTGGGTTCAGGTCCGGTGACTGTGGAGGCCAGGTCATCTGCCGCAAATAATAAATGGTCAAATAGCCCTTACACAGCCTGGAGGTGTGTTTGGGGTCATTGTCCTGTTGAAAAATAAATGATCGTCCAACTAAACGCAAACCGGATGGGATGGCATGTCGCTGCAGGATGCTGTGGTAGCCATGCTGGTTCAGTGTGCCTTCAATTTTGAATAAATCCCCAACAGTGTCACCAGCAAAACACCCCCACACCATCACACCTCCTCCTCCATGCTTCACAGTGGGAACCAGGCATGTGGAATCCATCCGTTCACCTTTTCTGCGTCTCACAAAGACACGGCGGTTGGAACCAAAGATCTCAAATTTGGACTCATCAGACCAAAGCACAGATTTCCACTGGTCTAATGTCCATTCCTTGTGTTTCTTGGCCCAAACAAATCTCTTCTGCTTGTTGCCTCTCCTTAGCAGTGGTTTCCTAGCAGCTATTTGACCATGAAGGCCTGATTCGCACAGTCTCCTCTTAACAGTTGTTCTAGAGATGGGTCTGCTGCTAGAACTCTGTGTGGCATTCATCTGGTCTCTGATCTGAGCTGCTGTTGACTTGCGATTTCTGAGGCTGGTGACTCAGATGAACTTATCCTCAGAAGCAGAGGTGACTCTTGGTCTTCCTTTCCTGGGTCGGTCCTCATGTGTGCCAGTTTCGTTGTAGCGCTTGATGGTTTTTGCGACTCCACTTGGGGACACATTTAAAGTTTTTGCAATTTTCTGGACTGACTGACCTTCATTTCTTAAAGTAATGATGGCCACTCGTTTTTCTTTAGTTAGCTGATTGGTTCTTGCCATAATATGAATTTTAACAGTTGTCCAATAGGGCTGTCGGCTGTGTATTAACCTGACTTCTGCACAACACAACTGATGGTCCCAACCCCATTGATAAAGCAAGAAATTCCACTAATTAACCCTGATAAGGCACACCTGTGAAGTGGAAACCATTTCAGGTGACTACCTCTTGAAGCTCATGGAGAGAATGCCAAGAGTGTGCAAAGCAGTAATCAGAGCAAAGGGTGGCTATTTTGAAGAAACTAGAATATAAAACATGTTTTCAGTTATTTCACCTTTTTTTGTTAAGTACATAACTCCACGTGTTCATTCATAGTTTTGATGCCTTCAGTGAGAATCTACAATGTAAATAGTCATGAAAATAAAGAAAACGCATTGAATGAGAAGGTGTGTCCAAACTTTTGAACTGTACTGTACATACATACATAGTATCTCACTAGCCCTTTTTACACAGTGATTTCATAATAGGGCCACAATGAAGACCCCTTTATGCTGCCTTCACTTTTTTCTTTATAGAAAACCACACAATGCAGTCATAATGCTGCCCCAGTGTGTGATTTTTTTTAATGACATACCAGCGCTTTCTAAGCAAAAGAGGCTTGACAGGCATGCTGTGTTACACAACAGCGATGGCTTCTAGAATGACATATAGCATACATGCTTGGCATTGCTTTCTACACAATAACAATGGCATAACATGACAAAATGGCAAAAACTCTTTTTATTGTCTTTATTATATAGTGGTTGTTCTCCGCCTCCGCTCGGAGGGTTAGAAGCTCCCAAACCTCATTGTCTTCCCAATTTGTGCACATTTTCTGTTACTGTTCTTCTTTAAAGGAGAACTATTATGATTTTCCTCTTTTCTGACCTATAAATGTTGTTACAATGTTGCATACTCGTGTTAAACGATGCCAACGCGTCAAATAATGAGGTTTGTGCATTTGGAAGTGAGCCTTGCAAGCTGTTTTGGATGGCTCTGCACGCTGTGTTTTACAGTCTTTTTTTTAAACAGTGTAGTCCGTGTGACGTTAATGCGTGCCGGACTTACTTATATGGGCATGCCCAGGCATGCCCAGGCATGCCAGCAGTGCTCAGCAGCCCTTCGGAAGTCCTCGGAAGTGTGACCAATCACAGCGGAGTGGGCTCGGCGGGAGGCGAGGGCCGGGGGGTGGAGTAAATTACACAGACCGTTTTCGCGGGATGCAGGAAATACAAGGAAGCAGTGCAGCGAGAGGCACAGCGTCCTGAAGATCTACAAAGCTTTGTGTGCAGGTAATCGTGTGTAGCTGCTCTACAGGAGTCCAGAAATCAAATACAAAGGCCCGAAAATGAGTATAATAGGTCCTCTTTAAGTTAGCTGCTTACTGCTTCTAGCTACCTTTTAATTTTCGGTGGTGGGTCGCACACATAACACATCATCAGAACGTCAAACACGTCACATCAATGGTCTTGTTATGGCAACTGACCCTTTATTACAGAGGTTGATTCGGTGTTGTTACAACCCCTGCTGCTGCTGTAAAGGCAAGACAATTCTGTCCCCTCATCCCACGATCCCTGTAAAGAGGATTATTATCTCTACTTGATATCTACTTAATATCTGTAAAACTCTTAAAGTTGTTTTTGAAAGTTCAGTTTTTGTAACTCATCATCAATCAAATATTAAGTGCACCTTTTATACAGGTTAGTGTAATGCAAAATGCCCTTGAGTTGAAACTAAGACAGGACAAATGTAAAAGGTAAAACAATTAAGTTCTAATGCATACTTTAAATGATAGTAGTGGCTATTTATCTATGAGCAAAATTAAACTTGAATCAAACTTGAAATCAGCCTCTGAAGCATGCATTTTCTTAAGGTTTCTTTATCCACAGTGAGCAAGCATACGAAAGACAAAGAAATCGTGGCTCCTGCAGCCTCTGAAACCATAGACCCTCCAAGGTGCATGCTGGTCCTGTAGTTGCCTTGGGTTAAGAAGCTTGTGGTGCTGCCCAATTACAATACAAAACTACCAACAAAAATGATCTATCTCACGTATTAATATTTGGTCATGGACTTTCCACATGGAGACATGATGTTTGCACATCATACCTTGCGGTACCCTGCGTGCATTGACTGATGACATTCTAGGATGCCGTGTCAAATTCAGCGTGTTACATTCATTGTCTATTTTTAAAATGGGAACAGCCCATTGGTTCGACATCCCATTGTTCCGACCATATTAAACTCATTGTTCCGAAGTCTGTTCCGAAATCATCATGATGCCCTGTGGTTAAGGTCTGGTTAGGTTTAGGCACAAAAACCACTTGGTTAGGGTCAGGAAAAGATCATGGTGTGGGTTAAAATGAAAAAGAAAGTGACAAACACATAAGCCGTGAGCCTGCTCCGCCTCAAGCCGGTCGCGGCGCACCATACGCCCGCCGCGAGCCGTTCAGCACTGCGGACAGTCGGACTAATGGGATGTCGAACCAATGGGCTGTCGAACCAATGACATGGACCCTTTTAAAATTAACTGTTGTTTTCACAGGAAATGTACAGTTTGCATACAGTCTCTTTCAAAATAAGTACACTACATCGACACAACCCTGCGAACTGCAATTTTTTCTCTCAACATCAAATGCATGTGGTGACATGTAGCCAACACAGACGTGGTTGGTTTTAGGCAACAGACGCACCTGGTTGGATTTATGAAAAAAGTTTGGCTTTCAATCATAAAGTGAACACCGGTCTCGCTGGTAAAAAGTCAGTGGTTGTCGGACCCATCCACCACCCCTCCCACCTGTCCTACTCAGAATACTGCCCCCTTAAGTACGTTGTTGTCTTGCCACATGTCTTCCTGACATTGCCAGGCACCGTTAAACAATAATGGCAACCGACCGCGTATGCTGACATGAAAGGACAGCTTTTTTCGTTGGTGTCTGACACCATAATTCACAGCTCAAGCACCAGTATTTGGGTACTTTGGAGTAAGACCAGGTTGAAAAAAACAAAAATCAAGCACTCAAGTACTTGTTGTATATGTAAAGATATACTAGAACTAGAACAGTGTCAAATACCAGTTTTAGTTTCCCATAATCATTGCTGTTTTCAGCAGCCTTAACTACTTACTTTCTACTTCCAGTACAAAGATGGTCAGTTAATTCCAGAAGTCTGTATGTAAATGATTTGGAAATAAGTGGAGAGTTTTTCTTTTGAGTTTCCACATTCTAAACTGAAAGACAGAGAATGAACGATATGACCCGTTCTGATGGATATTTGCTCCAGTGTGAGTGTGATAAGCTGAATACAAGATGTACTCACATTGCTCTCCACTCGCTAAATTAACTGCCTGTTCAAGTGAGGAGCCAAAGCTTGAACGAGCAGCGTATGGTTATGAAGATGTATGGCGGTCTGAAACTGCAGGAGGCATTAGAAAGTTTGTAACAGTTAAGACTCCCATCTTGGTGAATAGATGCAAAACTCTTAAGTTCTCACAAACTTTCTGCTACTTTTTAACAGAAAGAAACTACCAGTTAGTGAAGTTCAATGACGTAGAGACTATTAGCATCCATCAGGCCGGGACCAGCTAACGCATCATCAAAGCTTTATAGTGTCAGCCAGATTATTTCTCTCTCTCCGTCTCTCTTTCTGTCTGTCTCTTTGGGATGTAGAAAACTTTTTCATATTTAATGATTGGCAGAACAGCGACAGAGAGGGGTAAAAAAAGAAAACCTTTTATGCCAGGCTTTCTTTGTCTCATTGTCAGTGTTGTGGTATTTCAAAAGTGATACGTTTGTTCTAATTCAAACATCTAATTTAAATTCTAATCACCCAGCCGACACCATGTGATTAAGCCACCCCCACCCCCTCCAAAAAAAAAAGAAAAAGAATGAAATAATCAAATTGTTTTAGTGTGCTATTTTTTCCAAATGAGAAGAAGACAGATATCATATCCACATTAATTGAGGTGGAGCACTCGGTTTATCCATCCTCTGCTAGCATAGCACTTAGTCCCAGTTTCAGCATCAGACCCTGTGGATCCATCTTCACTTTCATCCATCGGCCTGTTAACTCACCGTAATGGAATTTTCTTTTGTCTGTCTTGAGCTCAAAGCCTCTGTTTATAATGTCTATGTCCTCCTCCTCTGCGAACATAAAAGATGCTATGCAGCTGCATGCACAGCCAATTCAGAAAGAGTTCAGTATGGACTGGCCCAATACACAATTTGTTTAACTCAAGTGGCTGATTACATTGTCAGAGACACTGATAATTAAAGCTGAGCAGACTAGACAAGAAATGCTTTGAATATAGAAAACTCTTAGGATTTCTCTATCTTCAGCTGCTCCCTGATTGTTACAGATAATGATTATGGCGTGTGTGTTTGTATGGCAGTAAGCACATAATTATCAAGCACTTTGTGGCTGTTAAAGTTTACACTGACAACCATCCACAGCTGCAAACTGTAGCCAAAAAAATGTTTTGTGAAATAACAAAGCCCCTCAAGAAATAGAAAGAGGCCCCTGCTGCAATCAAAATGAATAATGTCCTACACTTTGGGCTGTCTGGACAGAGTGATTGGCATAATCTGTGGTCTCCACTGCTGTTGTACAGTTTGCTGGCAGTGGGCACAAAGGGGCGCCTTAAGCTCTCTGTTCTCCATCTGGGCTGGATTAACCAGTGGCTGAATGAGTTGCCCATCTGCCACAGCTCATTGTGGAAAGAGTAGGAGGGGTTATCCAGGATGCCTATGATCTTATCCTTTGTCCTCCTCTCCATCACTTCCTCCAGACTGTCCAGTTACAGCTTGACCAACAAGCTGGCCTTCCTTACCACCTTGTTAAGTCTGCTGGCCTCATCATCCTTGGTGCTACCGCTGGACACTGGGTTTAGACTTGTAAAAGGTCTTCAGGAGTCTGTTGCACACAGTGAAAGATTTCAGTCTCCATGGGAAAAACATGAGGGTGGCATCAGTCAAGTCCAGTTTTTTTATTGATTTGGATGCCATGATGCTGTATCCAACCTCCCTACTTCCTCTTCCTGGGTGATAACCCATGACGGGGGTCCTTTCTCTGGTAGCCTGCAACCAGCTTTTTGGTCTTGCCGATAGTGAGCCTCAGGTAATTGTTGTTTAACCTCACAGACTGGATGGTTTGTTACACAGATCTATCTGAGAAGCCATCATTGGAAACTGTTTAAAAAAGGCAGGACCTTTCAAAAAACACAAGCTGATGAACCATCTAGATATCACAGTCTATCCCGACTAACTTTAACCAATCAGATCGACAAACCTACCAGCGGAACCAGTTGGTAAATGAAACTCTTACCAAAGCCAGTGAGGAGAAGATAAGATCTTTTCCATCGAGAAAGGTCTTCAGTGATGTTCTTTGCTCTTGTTACTGAAGAAATACTCTCCAGTTCCTATATAACTGATGCTATTAAGGCATCCACGCCAGCCCTTATAGGAGCTGCCATTATTGTTTTGAACAAACAGTCACCTTTTTGTGATGTCGTTGCACACACCTAAACTATACCTGTAGCTGCCAGTGGCTCCTTGCAGGATGCTGATTGGTCTTACTTGAAGCCTGACAAGGTGAATTTTCATGGAATCTTGTGATCCTGCAATTCTCCTATGATCTTACAATATTGCAAGAATCCAGTTGCCATGCAAGATAAATTGTTGTTGAACTCCTTGTGTTTTTTTTTTTTTTTTTTTTTTTTTTTTTTTAATTTTTAGCTAATGCATCCAACAATGGAGAAGCTTCTGAAGCTTGCAGGAACTAGAGCTGTTGAAATCTGAAGTGTAGATAGTGAAGATGAATGGTGTCTGTACAGTTCTTTGATGTGTGCCAGTGTTGCTTATCACCACCTCAGAGACACTGCCATCAACTCTGACATACTGTGGCCAGCATGGGAGGTAGTAAGGTAGTCCATGATCCACGATGCAGTGTCAGGGTGCAGTTGCATCGGGAACTGCCCATTGGTCCAACAGCCCATTGGTCCGACATCTCATTGTTCCGACCACATTAAACTCATTGTTCCGAAGTCATTTCCCAAATCATCATGATGCCCTGTGGTTAAGGTCTGGTTAGGTTTATCAAGGCAGAAATACGTCCGCTGGGATCCGTTCAGCACCGCGGACCGTCGGACTAATGGGATGTCAGACCAATGGGCTGTCGGACCAATGACATGGACCTGTTGCATTGCCAGAGCTCTTCTCATAGGAGACAGGGCTGGATTGTGTTGAGCTGTGATCCAGCAGTGGAGAACAAATGCACTATTGCCTCTAATTTGAAGGACATTTGCTAAAAACTAAAGTTGCCAGCTGTTCAAGTAAATGACACAGCCTTTAGAAAAAAAAAAACAGACCTATATCTGTGTGCAATTTTTTAAGATTTATGTTTTCAGGAGGAACCACTTACCTTGGGGCTAAGCACCACAGAGAGAGTAGATAAGTCCCAAAGTTTTGAGAGACAGACACATTGTTGGTTTAGATCTTTTCTTATTTTTTGACAGTGTTAATTGACAATTTTAGTTCCTCCGCAGGTATTGATTAAACCCCCATAAAATGGTCTTTGTTTATCATGAATTACTTATTCAGAAGTTTCTTTCATGAAAAAATCACTTCATGCCTTAAAATTGCTTAGGTGTGACTCTTCACCTTTGCCTAATTTAGTACGAGCAGAGCTATTAATATGCACATTAGCCCTATGACTGTTCATTTCACTCATATGTCTTGTAGCATATAGACACCATATGGACATGTTAACAAGGTTAAAATCTGAATCTGGGGGGTCTGAAATCAGATAGATATCAATGCCAGCCTCACCCTTGAACAACAAAGTCCAAATGCATTGTATCCACACACAGCTACTATACAAGCATAATTAAACTTGATTAGACGTGTATCCAGGAAGCACATGCAGGCGTCAGGCAGGCTGCGCTGAGCTTGGCCAGTGCTGTAGCATCATAATCAAAAATGGATTGCCAGGCTATTTGTGGATGGGGAAGAAGCCAGATGATGTGTTTACTGTCAATGTGAAGGAGTAATGTGCACAGTTCAGTAAGCTTCATAATGCTCTCAATGCTGTTTTAGAAGCTGTTCCACCTTAACAAGAAGACAATGCTGGAGGAAATCTGTACTTTCTGTCATGAAAATGCACGCAATTCAAGATGATAAACACTGGCACAAAGGAAGAGCTTCTGGAGATTAAAACCAAAATATCTCTACTGGTCTTCAACAGCCTGAGAAATTGTCAAACAGTCATCTACAAGAGTAAGTTGAGCTGCAGTATCCGTCCCACAGAACACTGTATTGTCTGTGCATTCCTGCATGGGTTGCAGTTTTGAAACTGTAGCTTGCCAGACAAAAAGGGATTTACATGTCATATCAGTTTAACCCATTGTTTAAGTAACAAGAATCAATAGTGCAGATTGGGCGGCAACTGAATCCAGCCTTTGAAGAAAAAGACTATGTCTATGTCATAATTGCATGACATCATTGATCATTTGTGGTCAGTGAATTAGTTTCTGCCTACACCTGTATGTGCTGACAGAAAGCTTTGGTTCTTTTAAGAAGTTTTCAGTTTAGTTTTTCTTTTTCTTTCAATTTTTACTTTTCTGTGCAGAGACAATTTTTAAGCAAATAAACTAAACATTGTAAATAATGATTTATTAGACCCAGCTACAAAAACCCTTTAATCATAGTTGCTTTATTTTTCAAATCATTGGCTCATTGATTTGATGGACTGCACTAGTAGTTGGTGTGAAAGCTGTAGTTTGTTAGCTTCCAGCACAATGTTGGCCTTGAAAGATGTTTGCATGCTTTACTCCAAAATAATAGTGTGCTCCTGGTATATGCTTTTCCATATTTTCCAAGAATCTAATATTAACATCATTTACTACTATGTTTCTATTTAGCATAGCTAAATTCCAACTTCATTGTAATATTGTTGTGAGCTCTTTTCCCTCACTTTCATGCTGGTTTCTGATTTTGGCCTGCAAATCTTTTTAGAGGCACACTCACAATTTGCATTGAACCAAATGCATTTTTTTGAATGAATGCTGTATTAAGTTTTGAACCAGTCAAGTAAATTGGCAAGGTATGCTATGATGGACTTTCTTCAGAATAACATGACATCAACATGTAGAGACTGTAAGTAAATCACTTAATTATACAAACACTTATGAATTAGTAAAAGGAAACATACCCATGTGAGATATATTTACTGGATTTACTGCTTTATGAATCATATTAAGCTGACTGCATTTGTTTGTTTGTTTGTTTCTTTCTTTCTTTCGCCATCCATTGACCCCAATACAGCTCAGGAAATACTGCTAATAGTTTGCTAATTATTTTGGATGTGATTGCCAAAGAAGTAGAGATTACAGCAATGCATTCCAGTTTTATCTTTCTCTATTCAAAGGTCAGACAAGCATCAGATGAAGTATACTGCAGGTATTGTTCAATTTTACTCATTATTATCCTCAAATTTTCAGAGAGAGAGAGTAACGATACCTTAACCTTTGGTCTATCTTTCTTTGGACTATTTGTGTACAGTGGTTGGAGCCAGATGAATAAACACTCATTGACCGAGCCTCATTGATCCTGATTGGCTAAATGTTATTTCGCTGCAGCTAACCAACCCAGGTGATATGCAACCAAAATAGGTGGAGTCATGACTTAAAGCTGCAGTAGGTAGAAAGCCTGAAAACAGTTGATTTTTGAGTCTCATCTGAGTTAGGTTTCGTTCGTCTCCGCCCTGAGCCCCTCCTACCAGACGAGCACGCGAGTATTTTATCCTACTTGGTTCTATTTCTCCCTCTCTGGGAGCCTCGGCTCTCCCTCACCGCGCAGCAGCCCTCCCCGTCCCTCCCTTGCGGCCCCGCACATACTCCCAAGCCTCGGCTCTCCCTCACCGCGCAGCAGCCCTCCCCATCCCTCCCTTGCGGCCCCGCACATACTCCCAAGCCTCTGCTCTCCCTCACCGCGCAGCAGCCCTCCCCATCCCTCCCTTGCGGCCCCGCACATACTCCCGAGCCTCTGCTCTCCCTCACCGCACAGCAGCCCTCCCCATCCCTCCCTCGCGGCCCCGCACATACCCCCAAGGCTCGGCTCTCCCTCTCCGCAGAAAGCCCTCGGCTCCGCTCCCACGGTCGACCCTCACGCCCTCTGGCTGGGCCCAGCCCCACCTCACCCTTCCCCTCCCTCCGGGGCTCTGGGGAACCAAGTTCTGTCTTCCTTTTTTTGGGTTGTTTAGCCGTGCTGCTAAATGCTGGAATAGCTATTTTACCTGGTGCACTGTTCGCCATTGCCACTTGCTCTCCCCTTCTGCCGGCGGCAGGGGAACGTGCATATGCAGTAAAACAGCCAATAGGAACGCAGTGGTCTGAGCTGACCTTTGATTGGTTGATGCACATCGGCACGATACTGATTCTTTAAAGGCTGAACACAGAGCCATGGTGAGGTGCATAAACCTATTGTTTGTCTCAGACCACTTGATTTACATTATGCTTAGAGGATATTATAACATTTTTACTCAATTATACCAAAACAATGTTGCCTACTGGAGCTTTAACCTCGCAGGGGTCAAAAGACAAACAATAGACAACCTGCACAGCACATTTCCTGGGTCATCAAGGAGCACAGAAACATGTAGGTGTATCATGCCAAGAGAGGAGTCAAGTGCAACACAGCTGACATACACCTAACTCTTTTCATAGGGGCCATTGCCTTTACTGATGAGTAAATGGGTCGGTGGATGCCGTCATCTATACTATGGGCTCCACATGTATTCGGGGTAGGCACGTTCTGATTGGCTGGTAACATTTATTCAAATTTCAGTCAGTGAATGCATGCTTGTGTTTGAAGGTCCAAAAGAGGGCGGAGCCTGTGTGAGATGGGGCAACCATAATGGTTTCTGACTAAGTTCATAACCTTGATAAAGTAAAAATGTTGTCACACAGAGACAGTTTAGTGACACAAAAGAAAAAAAGTGATTAAAAGTCAGGCTGTCTCAGCACAGAGATCCACTCTCTAAATCTCAAATTCTGAGCATGATCCACCAAATGGCCTCACTACCACGTCGGCCCTGAGGCAGAACCCTCCCACCCTAGATTGCCTCTCCCCTATCCCTGAAAGCACCCATTCACTTCAAGTCTCATTCATTAGAGCAGATCATACCACCCCAAGAGCCAGCCAGCCAGGTCCCTGAAAGGCCAAGGGAGCCATCCTGTGCATCCTCTTCTTCACTTATTAGAACAAGACCTCACTCTGCTAAGGAGCAGAGTGAGGGAGGGGGGCAAACCCGCTGCTCTTCCTCACCTAATCTTCATCAGGATTTCCCCCCCACATCCCCCTATTCTTCTGACAGCATGACTATCTTGCGTGTGGTGTTTGGCCGGGGGATTAAAAACCTCTGAGTGCACCTTTAGGCAGAGAAAGGGAATTGGAATTAACTGAGGTTCAGTATTATCAGCCTACATGCCATAGGTGGCTGCGAGTCTATCAGCCCTGAGGAAAACGACTTAATAACAGCCTCATTAAGAGCATAGTCCATTACTGATAAGGGTCCCCCTGAGACGCGCTAATTAAAAGCAAAGGGGGGTGTCAGAGTGGGCAAATTGGACACAGTCAGTGAAACTTTAAGTTTTCATGGCAAAACAAAAGCCTGGCTAATCTGGCTGCCTCTTGTGTAAGGCTTTGTGTCTGCCCCGATGCACCTTACCAGGGTGCTTCAGGTATTTCTTACTGCTGGCCATATTAAGACTTGAAAAGGGTGACTTTGCACAATGATCCTGCCAAATTAGATTTTTCTATGTGTGTGTATCAAAGGTATGTGTGTGTGAATGTGAATGTACATTTTTAAAACTGAGCCTGAATGTAGTTGCCCACTTGGTGGCAGAAGAGCTCTACTATACCTCACATACCTCTCTTTGTTGCTTTTTCCCTGTGCAGGAGAAGAAAAAAAAACACTTCTTCCTTGGTGAAGTAGGAAGACAGCGAAAATCAGTTGTAGATGTCATGAGTTTCACACTGGTTCTGTACAGATTGACATACCCACTCTGCTGTTTTCAGTATGTCGGATAAGTTGATGATATATTGTGGAGGAAGACAATGATATGTTCCTATTGGGATTTTATGACGAGATGTTAGAAAACCATAGAGCCGATGTTGCAGTGGCACCTTGAAAGACATCTTCCTTTCAAATAGGTATTCTTTCTATTGTGAGTGCTAGTGTCTGCATCATTGTGAATATTAGTTCTTGGATTAATCCTGAAGGTACTTGAAGTAGAGAGGTAGTGGCTGTAGCTATTTTTACCTTTGAAATGAGTCTAACAGCAAATACATTTAGGACCTGAGGACCATAAGATTGCAGCTACAGCATTGGTGCAGTAATGGTGCTTGGCAGGGTTAAAGTATTCCTCCGTTTCACTGGAAGCCACACGTAATCTGTGTCATACCTTAAAAGCGTTTTGATCCTAGAGCGGTGCCCATTTAGGCCACTGTGAAAAGGCAGGAGGAAATTATTAGGGCTTATAGAAACCGTGTCACCCATCAGAATTCCACATCTCCTTCTGGCATCATATTGTTGAGGCACTTCAAAGTTATTCTTTGTTGTTTTGCAAGCAAAAAAAGCCCTACCTCAGTGGATTTTATGTTGGGGGATACAATGTTTCTGAAATTACTTTCATCCTTGAAAAGGGGAAGAATAAGTGACTGTCAGATAATATTGTGCTTGGCAGTCCACGTGCATGTGGCATGTGGTCCTATTTGGAAACAAACATGCATGCCTAATAGAATGGCTCGAGCAAGCAGAAAATAAATTTCCTGCTCTATGCACTCCAGTTGTCTCTGGTTTCATCCTTATCCATTTCAATGCTGCTGCTGGTGCTGTCATTGATAGTAAGGGCAAGGACTGTTCATACACAAACCATTTCTCCTCTGGGAAGAATTGATTTAATGACAACATCCAGTAGCCACAATCGATGGGGCAGAGGGAAAGGTACATTATGAGGAAAGGAAGACAGATAATGGAGGATCACAGAGCCATTTCCATCACTCTAACTAGCATCCTTGAACACTCCTCCCCTCCTTATTCCAAAAGTACCCAGTGGAACAGGCCAGTGTCTGTACTCATCTCATTTCCTCCCCACAGTATCTTATCGCTACACCCCCTTACCTTTGACCCACTTGCTCCTCGCCACCCAGCAGAGTCACATCTGGGATCGCAGTAGCATGCATTACCAGATGATGATCGTTTCAGTTTCCAACCCCACTGTTTTACCCCATGTTGCTACTCAGCTAACTGCTGTAACTGTGGCTGTGGATAGATATTAAGAGATGCTATTGTTGTGCCTCTGCTCGATGTCATAATCAAGCACACACGCCACGTTTTAAATCCAGATGCTTGAGTCTTCTCAACTTAAGAAGTGAAGAGTCTCTTTGTCTTGTATTTCAATCTAAGGACCACATTTGATGAGCTGCCTCAACAGACTGGGGAGGCTTAATTCTTCTCATAGTGCAAAGATGCATTGTGGGTCCCACACCCACCATGACATTGTTTATGAGATACAAAAAGCCTCAGCTGCTTTCATGATAATGAATGTCAATCTGCAGGGCGTAGATTATTTTTTTCACTTGTCCCAGACATTATGACTTTGTTTTTTTCGCACCCTTTACAATGTAGCATATTTTTGTGGAAAATTATTTGTTTCACTTCTGCATTCTCAGCTTGCTCATGAGGGAAATATACTGCTTGCACTGTGCCGTTTGATGGAAAGCTCAAGTAAGTGACAAACTGGGAATGATTCAAAGGGCCTGCATAAAATAAAATCTTGAATATACTGTCAGACTATCACAGAACACATGCAATGTACAATATGTGAAAAAAGAACAAGTTGTATGTACAAGTCAAAGTCTGACAAGGCTTGTCTGTTCACATGGCTTTGAGAACTTATAACACCAATAATACAGGACTAAGAATTCTCACCTCAGGCAGGTTGTTCAGAAGCCTCTTGGCCCTCACAGCTGAGGCCGCCAGATCACCTGTTTTCTTCCAGTTATGAACAGCCAACAGAGCCCTGCCTGAGGACCTGAGGCTGTGCCCTGGCTCCTGATGGGTTAAAAGGTCTGAGATATAGCCCGGAGAGAGGCCTGGACGAGACGTCAAAGCAATCAGCATAATCTTAGTATCAACTCTGAAACTGACAGACAACCCATGTAATACCAGGATAATAGTGTTGTGCTGCCTTGTGTTAAAAATATAATCCTTTCCTGCATCACACTCCATTTCTGTTACTACCAATGCCTGGCTTTTTTTTTTAGGAACTGCCAATCATTGTATGTGCATTCCCTAATCATCCCTCTGTGCAGAAGCTGTCTTGCAGAGTCCACTTTTGGGATGTAGGAATCAAATTGCAGAGACAAAAGCATGCGCTCCTTTCCTCTAATGTGGAAAAGGGTGACTAATATGGAGAAAATCAAGTATAACAATATTTTTGACCAAATACCTCTATATAAATACTGTGACGATACTGTCAGGTTGGCTATTGGTGCTTTCCCGAAATAATAATTATACAATTAGATGTTCGGTCAGGAAGACTCTCTTTACGCCCTTATTTCATTAACAGTTCCAGCTTCTTCTCTATCAGCTGATTATAGGCGTCACCCTAAAGTAATCCAACCAATTAATCCAAGCCAATCATATTATTGCTGTCAAGTTTTAAGACTGTTCTCCTCTCAGTCGCTGTCAGTTGTGCTTGTAGGACGAACAGACGTGACGGTCCTCCATCCCATTCACCTCCAGTCTTCAGCTCATCCACTGCCCAGTCCTGCTCCTCATCCCATCATCCTCATCCTTCAGCCATCCCTCTCTTCACCCCACCACCAGTTTCTGGACTCCATTGGGGGAAGTATTCCTAAACTAACCATGGCATCTTTATTCCCTGAATATTCATGTCACAATGGGGTCGAATTGCCAAAGAACTTTTCACCATTCATATTGTGCATTTCATAATTAATTACTTTTAAGTCTAAATAAGTCTCTGATTGAAATGTGGATATAATGAGTCAGTGGGTAAAGGCAGGTATAAGAACAGCTACAACAGTCTGGTAAATTAAAAGAATTACATCAATTTACTGTAATGACTAGGAAACCGGGAAAAGACAACACTTAAATATTACAATATCCAAAATCTAAGACAATATCTAGTCTTATATCATGATATCAATATAATATCAATATATTGCCTTCCCTAAATGTGGAAGACAACATTCAATAATTTGTGTTGCACAACACTGTCGACTCTCAGTGTCACACATTTAATCCCTCAGGCCAGGGTTCGTAAGGGTGTGCTGTTAACCAGTCCTGTATCCCTAGAATCATACTGGGCAAATCTGTTCCTCACTGTTTACATTAGCAACATTCAGCACAAGTGATGGATGAGTGCATAGCATGTCTTTCTTTCATTCAAGTGACTAGAGTTCTGGTCCAACCACAGACCTGCAACTACAGCTGAAAAACAAACAAAAACAAATTACCATAGCTCTTAATATTAACCTAACCCGTTGCCTAACCCCAACCATAGTCAGTGTTAGGCGAGCTACTTGGAAAATGTAGTGAGCTAAGCTACCAGTTGCTCTACATCAAAATAAAGTTTCACTACACTGAAACTGTCCCCAGAGAAATGTAGATGGCGAAAGTAGCTTGTTACTTGCAAAGTTACTTTAATTTTCTGACTTAATGTCAAATCAGTGTTATCTCAGTGATAAACTGTCAGCCAAACAAATAGGCAGGCAAAAAATGTTCGGTTGAACTGTTTATTTTAAAATACCAGACTGAAATTAAAACATACTTTTTTCTGTCTTGGCCTCTTTTGGTAGGCTCTCTGGCTATGTCAGTAATTCAAATACAGAATTCCAAAATATATTTTTTAGCCAATAAACCCATATAAATAAATGACAGTAATATAAACAATAACAATAACAGACCTAAATTAAATCTTTTCTTCTTTTGATACATTAGAACATGAACATATCTTGCACATAAAATGTAGCATCAGTATGTCTCTCTATCACTCCTCTCTTCCTTCTTAATACTGTTTTCTGTCTCTCTGTGTCTTTTCTTGGCCATTGTGGTGTCTATTTCTCTAGTGTCCACTGCAAAATCAATAAATATATATGGTTTATGGGCAAGACACCTGAGAGATGCTTCAAGAAGTGCAACGTAGCCAATCAGAGGCAGAGTCGCGGGGGTCTTGCCAAGAAAAGCCAATGGCGAAGCAGCAAACAGAATAAACTACATTACTATGTGATGTCATGAGGAAGTGCTTCCCTTGTCTACATGCCTTGGTGTGGCACTGATGTCAGTCACATGACTTATCCTCAGTTTTATTATTCTTTTCCAGGGAAAATAGCTTGTAACTTTTTGTGGACCCTACCACACTACTCAGTCATTTAATCAACTTCATTACTGGAAAGTTCTTTGACTTAGAAAGTAGTGACATTACATAACTATGCTACTGAGAAATGTAGTTAGGTTACTCACATCGCTACTTGGACTGCCCAACACTGACCATAGTTTATTTGCCACAATCTTTCTCTGACCTTATTGATGCCATAGCTGCCATGTGCAGAGGTAGAAAATGAGAATTCTTAGCTTCTGCACTGGGTGTTATCCAAGGTTTGCAGAATTTTCCAAAATTGACATACTTGTGTGGCAGTAGGCTAACGCCAGGGCCACACTCCCTGCGAAGCGCAGCGCACCGAAATTCTTGCGTGAGCCGGAGCACCTCCATTCACATCTGACGCGCATTTCTCCGCGCCGGTTGACAAGCGATTCTGCTCCAGCTGTTGTTTTTCCATCATGGGTGACTGCCCGGCTTGACACATTCGCTCGCGGCTCGCACAGAAAATAGACCAGACGCCGAAATGATCGCTGCAGGGCCGGCGGCGGAGCTGCGTGGCGCGGCCGGTGTGGATGACACAATCGGTTAACATGGGCACTGAAAGGAAACTGGCTTCACTTCGAGGCGCTTCGAGGCTATTCGCGGCGCTTCCGCGGGCGGTGTGGCCCTGGCGTAACTATACACAGATACACCTCTTCTTCTGTTGCATCTCTGACAGAGTGGATACTCTGTGTGTTTGCTGCCCCCAGTCATCATTACTAAGTCTGAGATCTGTTTTATTAACACACACTTGTCATAATCACAGGTATTGCTAAATCAACTTAAACTAAAATCTTTAGGATCATATCATTGCCTTTGATCATTTAGTTAGTATACACTCATTGACAGTAAATTATACACTACAGTCTGAAGCACACAAATAAAGCCATGGCTATTGAGGAGCAGAATAGCACAGAGTACAATACAACATACATTTAACATTGTTCATTGACCCACTTACCTATGAAAATTCCCTCCCATCATTTCAGTGACAGCGCTATAATTCATGGAAACCACACAAGATTCCGCTTTTCCAACACAGCTGAAAAGTCACAGCTGTCATTTTCAATGGTCAAGCGAAGTCCTTGATAATAACTCCACAGCGTGACTGTTTCTATTTGATGAGTGAGCCCTACTCTGACTGCCACAGTGCCTGCAGCGCTTCCCCTGCCTGCTCATTTCTTGTTGAAAATGAATGACTTCCGGGTGGCAATCACTTACAGCATGTAATGGCCCTTAAGGTGAGCCATCGCACTTTACTCTCAGTGAGGCCATGATGTATGGAGAGTTAATAGTACTGTGGTAATGGTTCCTTGCATCTTTTGAAGGACCAAGGGCTATCTCGGCTCCCTACATAATAAGCACTCTGATTTGGATTACATATGTTTTTCCTTTTTATTCTTCAAAACAAAAAATGCATTTGAGCATTGTTCCATTTAGAAAGGCGTAATTGGAACACTGTAGCAGTCTTCCTAATATGTAATTACATTTGAGTGCCTGTCAGAATGCACAAAATCCATCATCTGTCTGTGCTTTCAGCCTTAATAACCCCTGACAACACCCCACGGCTTCATTCTGTGTCACATAACAACTGAACTTTAGCTGTGCTGTCAGACAATACAGAGCAATATTCCAAACTTTTCTCAAGTCCACTAAAAGCTGCCATTGGCTGTTGCCGTTGTGTTTCTCTTCCCTTTAGTCCCTGAGCACTGAGGAGCCCAGGTGTTGGCAGTGAGCAGCTTGTGTGGCAGCAAAGTGATATTTTGATGAGATGACAGTCAGCTCGCTTTGCAATTCTGCTATGCGGCACAGCATTGTGGCCCGGCGCTCCGGTGGGACAGGCAGATCCATGGGTCTACACAGCTGGCATCAGCTCCTGCCAACTGCGGCAGCTCCCCATCACAGATGTTCATGCAGCCACCACATTGGCAGTATCTAGCCCTTTGTGTTGACCTTATTCAGGAGCACAGCTAGCCACAGATGAAATGTGGAATGTTGCAGCCATCGGTGAACCTGTTAAAGGCATATACTGGCTTTATGGGAAATTAGCTTGTCGGGGTAAATAAGGAGAACACAGACACCACAATGATCCACGTGTTCCCTGTCATGTGATAGTAGTCAAGGCAACTGGCAAATGCCTGACCTTTTTCTTGTGACGTTGTTAATGCTCTCTATTAAATGGTCCTCTCAATTGGTCTGTGTGGGACTATGATCATTGGTGGTTCAGCTGAGAAACTGGCTAACCTTTCAAATGAACAACTATGTGAATCAACAATGAAAAAAGAAAAGATAAGCAGCAAGTTCTCACGTTAAAGATACATGTTTGGAATTTTTGCTTCATAAATGACTTGCAAACACTGCATGTAAACAACTGATTTTTAAATAATTTAATAGGCTGTTTTACAACTAATCAGACTGTTCTCACAAATTTTCATGTTTTCTGACAGTGCACCCAAATTCATACATATCAGGTGTATTTGGAAAGGCAGTAAACAGCAGTAAACAAGGATGCAGTCCCAGACTTTTTCTTAGGACTTTCCCCTGGAGTTGCATGTTAGGATTTGTGTTAACGTTGAGTGAACTTTGAGTCATTTTAAGGTACATCCTCACCATGTTTCTTTTCCTAAACCAAACCACAGTAACTTTAATTGCCTAAACCTAACCTCTGTAACTTAACATTAATATGTAACTGTAGCTGCTGTGCATGCATTTGTCATAGGCTAGCGTATGAACTTTTCTATGAGATTACTTTGTCCTAATCCAGTGGTTCAGTTTTGTGTCTGTACGTTGTGAGCAGTTTAATCAAAAAGTGTTTGTTGCAATTAAATCATTTTAACAGGGCTGAAAAGATAAACTTGTACAGTGTTAGCTTCCCTCTGGCTCATGACCAGTCTTTCAACAAAATTTGTGCAAGTCTGTAAAGCCATTTGGAAATTATACGCCTTTTTGTCACAGGCCACTCCCACTAAAAACTTCAATTTAAAAAATAATTTTGCAAGTCAAAGAAGTATGTTTGTCATAGCACCATTTAGTTCTGTGTGACACTGTTTAATAAGCTACATCTCTGGTCTTGCACGATATACGTCACCAACACTGAATAGCTTGCTAGCTAGGTAACTGAACATGTTCCACTCACAAATGTAAAATTATCCTACCTGATGTGTTTTATCCAGCAACTCCTCGGCCCAGTGCCAGAGCGGCTGTCATTATGCATGGCTGTGGATATTTATAGCATCTATCACTTTTCAACAAACCATCATTGTGGTACAATCTCAATCGACATTATTATTATTAAATGTCAGATGCACAATCAGGAATTTTTCAGAGCGCTTATGTTGAAACTAACTTTACAAATTGTGTCATATACACTTTAAAATGACCCTGGTCTTTACTGACAGCTGGTTAGTGAAATATCGAGCAAGACATGAATGTTGCTCATATAAGAACATTACAAAACACAGGCATCGTAGCTTCAGCAAGAGGAAAAGCCATGATGCCTCTTACCTCTTTTGTGAAGCTATTCTAATGCATATTTTCACAGTCTTGTATGTCAGCAGTTTTACAAAAAAATGTGACTTTCTTGCAAAATTATCTTTAAAATTGACAAACCTTATGTGTATAATTCATGGCACAATTCAAACAAAATTAGAATTTTTTTGTCTTTTGCCAATAACTGCCTTGTGTATTTTTTTTTTCCCAAAACAAGGCCCATGCTGGTTCACCAGAAGGGGAGGGACTTCAGCTCTCTACAAAGCTGCAAGACACAGCTAAAAGATAATATTTTTGTGTAGCAGAGGTTAGGTATTTTCAATTTATCTGTATCACTATAATCATCTTGTAGGACCTGCAGACACTGGGTTGGGAAACATTGAACTAATCATCTAAATGTCTCAGCTCTATGTGTGCCTACCAGACTGATGAAACAAGACATCGTCTTAGCATTCCACCATCTTTGCAATCACATCTCATTTGGTAATTGGAATATGTCTTCTAATACAACATCATATACAAACAGAGCATATATCTCTTCTGTAACAGCAGGGGGTCCTTGTACTTCATCCTTCACTGCATGTGAGCTTGAAAATATGTTTTTCACAGCATGGTAATCACTTGACAATGAGATGAGATTATTAAACAAAAGAAAATGTATCTTAGGATGGTGGGGTTACAGGATCTATTTTAAGTTAAACAGCTGTCATTTTTGTATGGATGAAATCTTGCTGTTTGCTTAAGGAGATTTTAGGTTATACACATACAAAATCACTACCCCTTCTGTCAACACCACTATCCCCCTGCCACACTCAACGCCTCCAATCTTATATGCACAGAGGCAGACGCAATTATTTTCACAGAGATAGAGGGAAATGTCATCAGAACTCTCCAAAAGCCTCCACATTCTGACACCTTCTCTTCTTTTTTTTTCAATTCCATGATTCCCTTTATCAATTAAGTCTGCTCTCAAGATTGTCTCCGGCAATTTCATTACAGTCAATTAGCCTGGAGAGGGAGAGTTAGACAGAGGAGAGCTTTCCAGGCAGCAAGGAAGCAGCAGACGAACAACATGCATCTCAGCCTCTGCATACTAAACAGTGACAGCGGGAGGCTGCTGGCCAAAGAGCCCTCAGACTAGCTGGGGACATTTACCTCTCTAAAGCCTAATAATGTTTCTGAGACACTCAGCGGAGACTGCGCAGACACACTGCTCAGACTTTGTGTCTACATATATAGAGAAAGCTTGTGATGGACACGTTGCTGACCGCAAATGCAGCAGCTCTAAAATTCTCTCCTCTGTTGGACGGTGTAACACAAGCCTAAGTCAGCATTCAGACAAGTGCAGTGGGCAGCAACACAGCTCAAGGGAGAATATTCATAAAACTAGTTTTTATGGAGACAGCTCTTTATGATCTGAAGAAGGATATACTGTAGATGATATACTGTAGATGAAGAATATGTTGTAGATGTTAATTACAATATGTCCCTTAGATCACCAGTTCCGTGAGTAATAGGCCTGTCAAGAGAGCTACTTTTGCTGGTTGATCTATTGTCTCAGAAAAAATTGGGATAAACAATATTACTATAATAGTGATAATAGCATAATAATGCAAGACACTCTTGCTAAGAGCAATTAACTTTTAATTCCTAATAATATTCTGACATCGGAATTGGAGTATAAAAATATATATTTTCAAAAAAGTAATTCAGACCTGTGAATATACACAAGAAAGTATTTGTAAAATTATAGCACTGTTGTAGGTTTAGCCCATAATTTCTAAGTTTGGAGCTTAAAACAGATTTGGCCAACAAAATCAATGCAAAGTGATGCCTCTTGCAACTAATACACAAGCTTAGTGAATCTCCGTGAACATTGTAGTTACCTCTATAATAGAGCCGGTGTGCTGCAGTCGGCTACCGGGGATAGAAGGACTTGGAGCTGAGAAGTTTGCTGGCAGATTAATGGAATATAGGATAAAGTTGTTGGGGGGTAAAACTACAAATGATGGACTTTTGTGCTCAGTGCCAGGGGTTGGCAAGCTAACAACTATGAAGACTGTGCCTCTTCCACTCCATTAGAGCAACTGCAGGCTACCAATAAGCTACACTGTGTCATCTTCGAAGTGTTCTTTTATATTGCTTCACACTAACACAAGTAGGCGGGGTAAAGAAAAAAAAAATGCTGCACCTAAGTCTTAAAATCGACTGGAAAGCCCTCCTATTTACTCTGGCATCATGTTGGCTAAAATGTTGATGACATTCTTATATAAACAGTCACGCATGTCAACACAACTGGCACTATCACGATCAGCAAAATGATGACAGTCATGTCCATATTGTATGATAAATATATAACATAATATATATAATCCACATTGTGATAGGCCTAATCTGAGTTATTATACTATTATAGTGTCTCAAAACTCAAGACCTCCAGCCTCCAATTTTTTCTGTTATTTTCCTGCAGGTTGTCTACTTTCACCTCTTGAAGGAATCATAAAGACTCAGATTAAGATTCATCTTTACGTCTCAACCAAGGGGAAGCCTCTGAGGCTGAAAAATGAAGCCACTGCGGAAGTGACAAACACTCTAGTTCATCAGTTGGCTCCAAAATGGAGTAAATCCCCATAGACCCCCATGTTAATATGCCCGACATTACAGCAGTAATAACCATGTTTAAAGCCCAGTTCAAAAAACGGTTTTGGTGTCTATAGCTAATTTCCCCTCTCATGACAACTGTACAGGAAGTGATTGTTTTTTTTTCATAATTCACCTGTCTATATTTTATTAAGGCCTAAAACCTGCAAGCTGCCTCTGAATAATTTGTACATATAAACAGTCAATAAATTAGAGACCACTAAAAGCTATGCTATTGTATGTAATGAAACATATGCTATACAGTGCTAGATATTAACAGTTACAGATGGAGGCAAAAGGAAAGCTAAGCTTATGATGTATTTGGATACAATTTCAAAGAAGTGTGTTATAATGACTTTATTAAGGGTTTATATAATGCTTAAAATGTTAAATGTGTGGATTATGTTACAGAAAAATGAGACAAACAATTATGCATCCTCTAAAGTCTATTGTGCATTTATTCTGACCAGTTTTCTAATTATTTTCAACTCTTATGAATGTCAGAAGTCACGTTACCACAATACACACTCAGCATATTTTCTTGGACATATTATTGTTGCAGTTAAAAGATTCTGTTGGATTGGACCATCTCTTTGTGGTACGTCAAGAATAACCAGGGCATTCCCTTTAATAACATCAAAACATACGGCTTAGCCGCAGCTGGCTAACTCTCCTGCAGCAGATTAGCCTGCCAGAACTCCTGGGAATCCACATGGGTTTTTGGGGAATAGCCAACATATGCCTGACGATGCAGTTTACTGCAACATTACCTGTATTCTGTTTTTGTATCATGCTGCCCATGCAGTGGTAAGGCCTGCTGGTGCTGTATTAAACAGTAACAAGCTGTTCTTTATTCTGAATCTCAGAGGCAGGTTTTAAAACTTTCTACGTTTCTATGCAGGGCAGCGTTTGGATGAAAATGGGTTGACATGGCAGTAATTACCAAGGAAATCAGAAAATAATTGTTTTTGTAAGTTGGAGGGTTGGGATCAGTGGTTTCTTTATAAGGAACAATATAGGCAATGTTTTTTTTCTACAAAGTTTCCACTTTGAAGCGTAGACATTAAGAGCCACATTACAGGAAGCAAAGCAGGAAGGTAGGTGGCATCATTTTTCTCTGTATTTGACTGATTTTGAAGTTGTTATTTTGTATGAAAACCAATTTAACTTGCTTCTCCTGTTGTAATTAATTCACACAAAACCAATCTTTTAAGTCTTGTACAAATTGCTAATAAAATCACTATAAGATGATTTTGCTACTTCCATGCCTTTGTCAACACATTCATTTACAGAGTGATAAGGTACAGTGCACATATAAAATAAATTGCTCTCATTTTCTGTATTTTGCTATGCTTGCTGTTAATAGTGTACTTTTCATATTTTTCAAGGAAACTGTGGGTGGGAGGCTGCTGAATCGTGCTGCCTCTCACCCACACAGCAATAACAGGAGTAACATATGGCCCTATTGAGAAGGTATATTAAATTCAAATTTTGGCACCCTCAGTATTGTCTTTTCATTTTATGAAGTCAACATGTTCATGAAGTTTGTCCGTGTCTTTGATCAAACACATCTCAAGAACAAAAAGTTGACAGAAATATCATGCTTACATTACAGATTCCTCCTACATCACATATCTGATTAGATTTCAAAAACCTGTGCTGTATTAGTTTGCATTCAATTAGAACAGAAAGATAAGCACCATATCATCTTAATGTTTTAGGATATGGCTATTACATGAATACTCCACGAGTGATATAAAGACAGAAGTGTTGACATAGATATATTTGCTAAGTAATGCATTAATCAGATTTTATGGAGTGCTATGCTTTATTTACTGTATTATAGAAGATGCAACATACAGACTGGACCTTAAAAGGTTAAGCCTAGAATGTAGTATTTAGTGTTTGTGAAACATCTAAAAAGGCACACATTGGATACATTTTAAGGGCACAATCAAATCAGATCTAACCAAACCCACAGTCCTGATGAAGCAAGCAGATGTTATGCAGCAAGTTCAATTGTGGTGAATTTTGAGCAGCAAATGTGCATCGTTGACCAGGCTTTCTTGGCAGTGTGACCTTTGAGGGGCTGGAGAGCAGGATAGTCTAAAATGGAGGAAACTATTTTAGATTATGAGCTGTGTTGCATCATTGTAGGTGAGAGAAGTTCCTCTAGAGGGCTTTCTGTCAGAAAGATTTCTTGGTTAAGTGGGGGAAGAGTCATGGTCTGGGTTAAAGGGAATAGATTTCAGTCAGAAGGGGCATTAATGGAGAAAGTCTACAGGGAAAAGCTCTCCCATGTGCTGCATGCTTCACTTATATTCAGTCCTAGACAGAACCTGCAGATTTTGTTTACAGCTGTGACCCAGAATGAAAATCAGCAGAGATGTTGTCAGAATTTTGCTGATGCAAATTCTGTGTGGGCCTGCTGCTAGAACGAAAATCAGTGACATCACACTAACAACAACATTCATTTCCATGTAGACAACTATCAACTGATTTCATTTGCCGAGATATGACAAATCAGTTGCGGCTTTCAGCTGCAACTGTAACGTCTGTAGAAATATAGTTAAACACGCTGGTCCAACCCATCTGACATTTCTGCTGTGCTTCTTTTATGTACTGCATTGCTTTGTTAGCATGTTTGATACACCCAATCAACCGGGGTGCACAGCAAAACATATTTTAGTCACCAAAAAAAAATCAATATCAGCATAAATGTATGGGATATTTGAATATTTGCTCTGCTTAATTTTACACACTAACCAATTGTGGCAGCAGTAGACCAGCAATGTCAATGTTTTGCTCAGCAAAATGACTGTTTATGTCAATGGCAACTGGTTGCTTTGATATATTCCCGACACAAATCCAAAGTTCTGGGTTCAAGGTCCTGCACTTTGTTTGCCCACCATCCTCCCCAGCCATTTCGTTCTAAAGCATTTGTGGTGCTTTAATGTAGTTTTTTTGTTACTCAAAAGAAACACTGAACACAATCCAATAGTTCAGTAACATACAGACGTCATTTTTAAAGAGCAGGGTTAACTGAACAGAACAGTGGACAGTAATTAGAGACCATCTCTGCAAGCTATTGTGACTTACTTAAGCTAGCCTAGTCATAGAGTCCCGTCCCGTTTTTCCCAGAATTGTTCTCTTTTTTCATCAGCTGTCCCGGGAAAAAAAAATCTCTCCCGGGACACAATTTGTCCCGTTTTTTGGGGAAAATGCAGCAGCAGCAGGCCAAGGAGTCCATCCAGAATCAGTGCAACAGGCTCAAGAACATCTGTGTCAGAGAGACAGCAAAGTAAGAAGAGATGTGGGAAGTCCTAACAGTTCACTTAGTATATTTGCACATCCAATCATGTTTTAATTTGTATTTTTTCCATTTATATTTAACCCTACGGGCCCCGAACGACTCATAGTGCGTCCAAATTCACACCTGTTCTTCTTTATGGTTTTTCTCCGCGACTGTGCGTCATAGCGAGAAGCCACGCATATCACGTGAAACAGCGGAATCGTAGCTTTGCGAATGTTTTCACAGCGAAAAAAAATGATAAAGTTACACTAAAATGATGTATAACAGAGCTTTCATACAGCTTTGCACACACATTACTGTTGGATGGATTACTCACGAATGCAGGGTCGCACAGAAATGCCACGCATATCACATGAAAGCGCAGGAGCAGAGCTTTCCAATGATACCACACACATCACTGTGCTGTCATCCCATCATGCTATAAATCCAGATTAATTGTCTACAAAATAAAAACCTGACGAATTTCTTTACAATCCATTATACAGATCTTGTTATCAGTCACTTCATATAGTGAGGAATATCGTATCTTACCACGTCTTAGGCTTGCATGTGTTTCTCCCTGTCTATCCACATTTGTAGTCCGGCTTTCAAGATGCAAATATCTCCATATTGTCCAGTTGACACTCCATCAAACTTTGTATGACAAGACCAGCCACTTCACCTTTGCGCACCCAGACAGCTGCAGCCTAATGCATGCTGACAGGGCCGTAGTCACCATATACATTGAGGGGGACACGTGCCCCCCCCATGCCCAATTTTTTTTTTTTACTGCAATCAAAGTGGCAAATATTATCTTGGAGGACATCATTGCACTTGGTTGACTATTTTTCTATGATCTTAGTAAATATGTAAATATTGCATGTTTCTTTCAGATAAAACACATTTTTGCCATATGAAAAAATACTGGCAATTATGTCCAGAGAGTCTCCCCTCTTCATATATGGCAGAATATGTCAACTTCCAACTTGCTATGATGAGATACATGTAAACATGTAAGAATTTAGTAACACAGATTTGTTTTTTTCATTGATATAAAAATTAATATAAAATACAGGCACATAGAAGGACATGGAATGATGGCAAATCTGGTCTCCTATGTCCGAATTTCATGTTCATTGGTCAGTCTGAACTGGTAATAATGGTAGAGCCCTCCGCCTCAAACAATTGGTCGAGTGTCCCTTTTTTTCACAAATCCAAGGTGGCAACCCTACCTAGTCAGCTAATGAGTTAGCAGTTGGCCCAGCTACATCACTAAGCCTTCTAGTCCAGTGAGTTGTCCCTGCGTCACCAAACTTACAACCAAGTACTTTGCAAAGACGGGCAGGTTAATTTTGATGAACAACTTGCCGGTGCAACCAGGCTTTAACTATGTTTTTTTTTTTTTTATTGCTTGATACATTTGATAAATCATACTTAAAGCCTCTGGAAACCCAAACCCACAATAGCCTTCTAACTATGTAATTTAGGGTCTTATGTACATAATATTAAACATGTAAAACAATTAGAAATCTGTTTCCATCCAAATTCGAAATATCTGTCTTTTAAGTTTTTGTACATTCTTGAAATTGGGTTTGATTTGGCCGTGGTTATCTCTGAGATTTATTACGCAATAAATTCCAAACCAATATAAATCATCCGTCAGTTGTCTCATCCCGCCCCCCAGTGGCAGTGCAACAAAACCTTTCTGCTCCAGCTAAATCTGCCTCTTTGAGTCTGAGCCAACTCCTCTTTCTAGTCTGATGTTTAGAAAATACAGATCGTAAACTGGCTGAACCGCTCGGCTGCGACCCAGCGGAGGCTCTGCCTCCGGCGGGCTCCCAGCAGCACTTGAATCAGGTTGACCGGCTTCAGAGCCCGGACAATCCGAGCCTTTGCAGCTCGTGGAGCTGCAGGAAGAGGCGGCTTGTGAGCGGCCGGGCTTGCCCCCGGGCCCGGTGCCCGTGTCAGCTCGCAAGGAGGGGACGTAATGTGCACCCTTCCTCACCCCTAACCCCAAGCAGTTAGCTTTGCTACGCATAAACATATCCCCAGTCGCGGAGGTGATGCTGCAGGAAACAACACAGTTTTAGCCGGAGGGGAACATTATTCGAGGCGGGCAAATACTTCTACACAACGCCAGAGAGATGGCTGGCCGGCACCGGTCTTTCCCGCTTTGACAGTCGGTGTGTGTGTCAGAGTAAAGACATATTTAATCTATTAAGACTGGATGTGTTTGAATGAAAAAGGCTATTATCAGAAAAACGGAGCAGATTTATGTTTTCAATGAAAACGTATCTCAACGAAGAAAGGCAAAGCGCTAGCCTCCCGTTGTCATTCATCTCAGCTAACGGCCGGGCTCAACCGGGCACATCTGCAGCGCGAGTCCTGTAGCAGCTCGCCCCCCTGTTAATCAATTACAGTGGCTCCACCAGCAACGAGAGCGGCGCGACAACGCTCTATTTTACGTGGCTTTTCTATTGTTTATCCGTGACACTGTGTCCGTGGCGGACATTTGAAAGCGAGTAGATGACAAACAGTACAGTAAACTTGTAGATAACTCAAATATATGTAATAACTTAGTTGGAAAATACTTTAACATTTCATGCAGCCTACATGCAGCCTCTCGGCTCAGCAAACGGTAAACAATGCCGCTGGCTTCTCTACGTGTCGCTTCCGTACGCAGTCAGTGGAGCCCAAATGAATACGCCGCGACGCTACGCTGTACATTTGCAGCCGGTGGAGCCTGGCCGTAACATTGCATGTAAAAGTTATGCTAACTATTCTACGAAGTAACATTAATATGAATCACAAAACATTTTGAAACTTACCACTCAGTGACCACCTGAAATGAATCATTTTCAGCTTCTGCTTCGTCCTCTGAATCATCAAAGGGCTCAAACATGTACGGCTGGATTAAATTTGTGGCAGCCATTGCTGAGCCAGGGAGCTGTCAATCAAAACGAGGGAGCTGTCAATCAGAGCGTTATCTGCCACGCCCACTCTGTCCTGGCAAGTGGTCTAACCAGCAAAATGAGCTGTTTTTAAACCAGGTTTTCTAATAGTTATGAATGGTTATTTTCACTTAGACTTTTGTGGATGATTAATGAGACACTCGACTTAGATATAATATATGCATTTTTACTATTCCAAGCTGTGTTTCCAAAGGCTTTAAGGCTGCTTTTGTTAAGTTTTATATCAAGTTTTCAGGGGCTCATATCTCTCTGTGATGCTTGTAAAAGGTCCTGTTGGTTTTAGCTGTTTTTGCAAAACACCCAGGATTTGGTTTCTCTTTTGTTTGTCCATCTGGTTAAAAAATTGAATCCTGGAGAGCAGCCAAGAAACCTCAAATTTTCCACAATACAACAAACTGATGAGACAACTTCACTTGCCTTCAGGTCTGCAGGCCAAGCTGACATGTTGACCATAATTTCATGGGAAAGTTCAGTGTGTCCACTTGGAGTGGTTTGGAGCATGAGCGTCATCTGCTTCCACTCAAAATGAATACCGATTCATCAGAGTAGGTGCTTGACTGTAGCACAGACTGTCCTCCACAATCTCTCTCTCTTTCTCTCTTCTGGAAATGTCCACTCTGGGCTCACTGTCCACATGTGCCACGCTTAGAAGGCATGGTTTGATTTCTGAAATTAGTCACACCTCTCTCTGCATTGTGTTCTAGTTTGCTGGAGGCATTTGTCTTGAAAAGGCCTGCAAACAAACCAACTGCAGCATCTTCAAACAGTGTGCAAGGTGTGATATTTTGTGTGGATTTCCACTCACTTATCTGAACAACTGTGAAATCACAGAAGCTGCTCATGTGTTGCATCCTCCACTGCTATTGAATGTGGATAGCCATTTCTCTCATAAGTAATGCAGAACTAAGTGAATCCTTCAGAGCCTCTAGTTTGACAGCAGCAGCTGTTTAAAAAGATTGCCAAAAGTTTTCATGGATACGCTCCTTGTACTGAGACAAGCCAGGAAACCAAGCTGATAGTGTTTGAGGTATTTTCAAAGGGTCAACATAGAGTGCAAGTGCAGTTAAAATTACCATGGAAATTGAAATGGCAGGTTATCAATCCTTACAATGTGCTGGATGTAAATGATTTTGTCACAATTTAATGTGCAGCTTGCCTGTTTAAGACGTATTTGAAAGTGGAATGGGCCCCATTGTGAGGAACAGTAGCAGCGTGTTTACATCAATCAGCCGTGTTGTTGTGTGCTCCTTTGCCCCTTCTTCGAATTCCTGCAAAGGTGCCAATTTGCCTGGTCTCAGTAAGAGACAGGAAGAGGCAAAAGAGACGCGACAAGCTTCCTCACCCCCTACCACCCACCATGATCACTGCCACCCACTCGAGTTCTCTTCATGAATTTTCACAGTCTTCTCTGCTTCTTCTTCTTCTTCCTATGCTGAGACAGATTATGCATCAAGTTTTAATTGATCCCTCTGGGGTGGGATACTCACAGTTGGGGGAGACTAAGGTACACAATGGTATGAACCTCGATCCTGTGATTTCTGTGTTTTGAATGCCTAGCTCTAGGCAACATTAATTGGTTTTGCATAGATGCTGGTGCTTCTGTACTGTGGGGACCTTCAGTGGAAGATGGGATGTTTTTGCTGTTATTTGAATAGTGTAAGCACAGGAGATGGGGGTAAGACATTTAGTGTGCTTAAGATGTATACTTGTGTGCAAGACATAATCAGGCTTTATGACGATCCCTCTTAGTGTTTCAAGTGTCTATGAATGTAAACTTGGATGGTAAACAAATGTAAATACATTTTCCAGTAATGCAGAGGTACTGAACCCTGAGCAGGATAGAACAGCATCCAGATGTTTGCAGTACTTCCATCCACTGACCGTCAATCCACACCATATCTTCTTAGATTCATGACTCAGTCAAACCAGAACACACAGACATCATTCACACACTCTGGGTTTTTGGACTGTACCATTCTGAGAACTCCCTGAAAAGGATCTGACCACTGGGGACTTCCCCTTCGAACTACATACCCTCAAGGCCTTTTTTTCTGTTTGCATTTGCACCACCAATAGGAAAGGTTCTGGTAATCCATGGTTTCTGGGTGGTTTCCACACATGCCGACTCCAACAAGATGGCCACATGGTCACTTCTTCCGAACACTCCATGCAGTCACCTCTTAATGGCATATAGCAGTGACCCACAGGAGGATCAGGACAGCACCTCACATTCCTCCTCTCCTTTTCTCACCATAGTCTTTTGCTCTGTTAGATTTTCAAATAGAAAAAGAACTTCCTGGCTGAATGGCGCTGTCCAGGATTTAGCCAAGATTCTGTGAATTAAAGGATAATACAGTTGCTGATAGCCCACTAGAAGTTGATGCAGTATGGAGGTTGTCCAGTTTATTTTCCAATGTCTGTACAATGGTTCACAGGATGCTAGTTCAGCTGGTGCCATCTTCTCTTCTTCTGTCATTAATGTTTACTGATGTTTACATTTGAAAATGCTGAACGGGCTAGCTAGCAACTAGCTAGCAGAAGTAGCAGAAGGAAAGCTTACAGACTGTTGAACTCATTTCCTAATCCCGATGATGCACTCTCAGCCACACGCCACCACCACCCAAAGCCAACCACTAAAAGCACCACCAACACTTGCAAAATAGACATAGGAGCATACATTTAGCACACGTTTAGCAGAGCTGATAGAGATATGATTGGAAACGTCTGTACCTATGTTATTTTTGTCACATAAAAATTAGGTTGCCAGTGCTGCATTGGCTGTTTTGGACCAATCACTTTACAATTACAACATCTGGACCAATCACTGTACACTTACATCAGCTTTTGTGCTGGGAGAAAACCTACTCTGAAAAAATAGTCTCTCAAAACAGTGTTCTAAGAACTATGATTCTAGAGCTAGATCTTGCAGTATGCACACAACAAAAAAAGGGGATATGAAAAACTTCCTACTCCAACTACTGTTACTGTTACAGTGAGTGGGAACTATTCTTTATAGTAGTGAAGCTGTAAATTCATCCATACATTGGTTTAGAGACTTCTTCAGTACCAGAGTAATTCAGGTGATTGTTGTCTGTAAAGTGTGAGAAAGAACGGTTGCTAAAGTTCAATATTCAGACATTCAGCAAGGTTCATCCTCAAGAACTTTTCATCAGTTTTAACCAGATTTGTTGTTCTGTGCAGAATAAAGTTTGACTGATGTTGCACAGCTGTTATTTTTAGAACATGATGATCTGATATAGAGGCTCAGCACTGTGTGCGACTTGACATTAGACGTGAGCTGATGAGTTGCACTTAGGGACTGTCTCGGAAGTGGATGCAAAATCATCCAGACAGCTTTTTAGATTTTTCTTAACAGCTTTCTCTCTGTCTCTTAAAGAGGATGTTATTTTGTATATGTTTAGAAGCAAAACATATACAACATATGACGAGTAAATGAAAAGAAAAACTGTATTTGTGTACTGTGTTTAGTGACTAATCCACCACCAGAACCCACTTCTTACAGGGGCCACTTTCTTTTTTACTTGGTTTAATTGGTCATGTGATAGCTGCCTTCCCGAATATGCGGATTGTCTATACAAATTACTGGCTCATGACTATGTAGGATACGTACAATTTTTGGTGCTTTACTTTTGGAAGAAAAACATATGAACAGTGCATGAGAACAGCAATATTTCAATCAGCACACAGAATTAGAACAGCAAGGTTTCTCTATATTCAGTATATATGTCCAGTTGGGCAGTAACATGTTACAGGAATAATATAATTTTTCTTTAGTAACAAGTAGTGTAATTAATGACTAATAAAACTGCAGTAATAATTTTCCAGTCACCAGACTCCTGGGTGAAAGTCCAGGGTTTGTTGGACCCTTCCATCACCCCTCCCACCCACCCTATGGGGACTTTCCAGCTCCTTATATTACATCCTTACTGTAAGCATTTCAAACTGACACTGTCCAGAGGCGCGTCACACCACCACGACATGCGCCGTCCAGCGGCGTTATGAATTGGCTACGTGTGTCTACGTATCATACTACCCCAACAGGAGCTGTGACCAACCAACAGTGTACCATAACACCATGAAAGGTTCTGTCTAGCTGCATTACAAACTGATCATACTATCACAAAGGATGGCTTTTGGCATCAGTGTCTGATGCTGAAATCACTGACTATGCTGCGGTATTTGATGACTTCAGAATGAGAAGTGACTGGAAGACCCCAGCAAAAAAAAAAAAAAAAAATGCACTAACCAGAGGTTACCCTGACATTGACACAGAGGCACACATGCTAAGTCTCACTTTTGAGGAGAAAAGACACAATTGTAATACAATATAACGAGTAGTGTAGCAAATTACGGTTGTTAGGGAGTAATAATTAAAATAATAGTGTTACTTTTAAAAACAGAAACAGGTAATGAGTAATGAATTACTTTTGTACATGTCTTGTCCCAAATTTTAACGAAATCAGGACAGGAATAGTTACTAGACACGTGTGATTGCAAATATTCTAATTTTGGAGATTCTATGTTTGGATCTTAACTCCGCTACCTCTCAACTCATTCTCATCAAGATTCGGATATAAGGTCATTTGTGGGAAAAAGACTGCCAGCTCTTACTCATTTACTCTGCTCTGTGATCTGTTCACAGCATGTAGGGTTGTTGGTAGGTGAGTGTGGCTGCCCTCTTCCCTGAGCATGACTCACCATCAGAGCCTCAAAACTCTCTCTATCCCCCTGGGGTATTAGATGTCCTCATCCTTGTCCCCGTACTCTTTGAGAGCAGATGATCCTCATTAATGGTGCCCGGATGGAGGGCATGTGTCTTTGCAGCCTCTCCTGTCCCCAAACTGAGAAACCCAATCTGACAAATCCTCTTATAAAGATATCATTCTCACACCAACTCGTTCTGGTCCCTGTCCTCATCAGACATTGATGCCGGATTCGTCCTTCCTTATTTGCACATGGCATTGATCAGGTGAAAGCCACAATGAAACTAGGACAGGCAGAATTGTAACAAATGATAAATTTACTTCATCAGGCATTTTTGCTGGGACCTGACACATGAGGTATGGCGATCACAGTTAATATCGTCTCGCCGGCATGCAGATGAAGGGTCAGGTTGCCATCCCATCAACTACAATAATTGAACTGTCGTCCGAAACTGCTGTATTTCCCAGTTCTCTTCATGTATTCCCCTTTCTTATATATTTCATGAAATTTTCATCAGCTCAAGCGGGGAGTTATTTCCTGTCTTCATTTACTCAGCTAACTTGAATGCTGTTGAAGACTTTGCTGACAGGGAACAAGATCTGCAGCCATGTTTTATCAGATGAAAGTGGCATGTTGATGAAATATCAGTTCAAGAGAGATCAAGGCACTCGACCTATAAATGTGTGCAAATGACAACCCACCTGTTTTTTTAGTCGCTCCCTGCCGCTTAAACCCAACTCTGCTGCTCAGCTACTGATGCCTCACACAGATCACAGCTGTTCTATATTGTGAGCTCAGAGTGTGGATGACACCTCAAGGTAACAGATTCACAAGCTGCTGCTGTGGTAGATCAATTTAGTGTGATAACATCATGATGCAAAGGCAGAATCTGAATTCCTCTGGAAAATATTCAATGTCAAGGAATTGTATTTCTGCTGAGGGAGTTGGTGTAGAAATTCTACCCTGTCTGCAATACATGCTGTATCCTTGGATAAACACATTTTTAATGGTGTGGTTGTAAAACTGGAGATTACCGTGCATCTGTCATGCCTATCTCGGAAAAACACGTACGCCCCGCAGTGGGCAAAACCAATTCCTTTGATATGGTGAAGCACAGTTGGTCTTTGTTCCGTGGCTTCACCATTCCATCATTTCCCTTCTCTTAAAGGGAAATTTCAGTTTATTTCAACCCGTCTCCTATCGTCCTAAATTTGGTTCAAGTGACTAATGACATACAGATAATAGTTAGCATGTTAGTTGTTAGCCTAGATACAGCCGTAGTGTCAGACCTGTTAAAACGTAAGTGAACGGGCATCCCTTCAAGTGCAAAGTTAGTCCACTAAACAAGCTTTTTTTCCACAAAGACCGCCTCATATCGTTAGGATAAATGTCAGAGAACATATAGAAAACGACATGTAAACATGTTGTCTTACCTTACCGGTGTGCTGCCATGTTTGTTTATCCCTCTAGCTCTGCTTTCCAAAGCGCGGCCGAAATATATCTTGTGAGCTCTAGATAAAGCCCAGCTGGATACTAACGTTACTCCAGGTGAAGGTGTCTCATCCTCGGTCACATCCAGACCTTGAAAATAAGGCTGCAACCACTCCCATTCCTTGCAACAGAGGCATTCCTCTTCTGTGGGCACTGGGGCACAGCATTCACAGGTACACCACCAATCTCCAGAGCTACGCAGCCTTGTGGCAGCCATTCCTCCCCTCTTGTCCTCTAACTTACCTGTTGCGCCTCTCTCTCTCCTCCTCCTCCTCCGTTCAGGCGACTGTCCGGTTCTGCCTTCCCGCTGTTGCTGCTTGTTCAGGCATGCTATGAGATCGCTGCTTGTTCTCGCAATATTTCGGCCGCGCTTTGGAAAGCAGAGCTAAATTGTAAACAAAGCTTGTTTAGTGGACTAACTTTGCACTTGAAGTATGCCCGTTCACTTACGTTTTAACAGGTCTGACGCTACAGCTGTATCTAGGCTAACGGCTAACATGCTAACTATTATCTGTATGTCACTAGTCACTTGAACCAAATTTAGGACGATAGGAGATGGGTTGAAATAAACCGAAATTTCCCTTTAAAGACCATGGTGACTTTCGACACTTTCTGAACAGATTAATGCAACGGTGTGCACTGAGGTCAGCAACCAAAGCTGCTGCGACTTCTTTACCAACTGTCTATGTAATCACATGTAGTCTTTGATTGTAAGCTGACCCTCAGCCAACAAGGAAGGGCCAAAAACTGCAGTTCCTCTAATGGCCACTTGAGGCTGGCTTTAGAAGGGAGTCAATTCCCTGAGCCTCCCATATTTAAATGCTCAGCTTTACAGCAGAAATAACCATGTTTACAGTCTGGTGTACAAAATGGCTCTTACTTCATGACAACTGTACAACTGTACTAATGCTAGTACAAATGTGAAATTTCTTTGGTCACTTAAAGTGACAGGTGGGCGCTAGCCATTGGCAAGACGCTATCTGGACAACAACATTGTTAAGTAACATAACCATGGTGTAACCCCAAAGTCACAGAATATAGGCATTGCTGTATCTGGTGCTACTGTTTTCAGTTTATGAGCATTAATTGTAACATTTTGGTCACCTAAAAAAAGTCCTGTTCAGCATTTGGTTGTGTTAAAAGACCTTCTAGAGAGTAAGATTTTCAGTTTTTCCAGGAAGTACATTTTGTTTTGATAGTTTCAATTCTGTTTTTCAGTTTAAAATGTCATCATCATTAACACAGTTAACTACAGATGTAAAAGCAAGCGCTAACCAAGCTAGTAGCTAGCATTAGTGCTAGCACCAACCTCTCATTCCAATAGAGTCAGTCCAAAAACCCAAGATGGCAATGGCAAAAAAATGCCAAGCTCAAGGCTTCGCAACGGGAGGCAAATTTGCAAATTATAGAATAGCAAAATAAAGACCTGCCCTGGTCTTACTATGACTGGCTAGTAATCGTTTGTTGGTTGAATTGGTCAGGTTAAGGAAAGAGGAATGGGATTGGTTAGGGTTATGGCAGTGGTGTAGTGGAGGTATACGGGGTATACCCACATCTTTTTACGGCCATTTACAGTATACCCACCTATCAGCCAAAAAGCCATTAGACTATATACAAGAGTATGCCCACTTCTTCCTCTGTAACCTACCCATCTACCAAGTACTACATTCACCTCATCAGCTACCACTACACCACTGGGTTATGGTAAGAATGTCAGGGTAAGCCTATCGGAGTCAGAGAAAGGCGGACCATCTCTCCGCTATCCTAGGATTCGCAAATTTGTAAAGGGGAGTCCTAAGTCTGTTATTTTATACAATTTATGCAGACCCCTCTTTCAAAAAGCTGAACATGTCTATCTTAAAAATGTATGTATTGTAGTGTGTATAAAATATTTTTGATATACAAAATAACTTTATATTATACCAGCTCTAACACCTGGATTGGGTCAAACATTGTTTAGGAGAAGAAAGAATAACCTACAAACCTTAGATATATTTTTTACAGTATTACACATTAATATTTAATCTTGCAGTGACTTCTATCTACTTGTAAACAAATATGCAATCATAATATGTTTGCATATAAAGTAAGGTATAACTGTAAACAATTCCATGTTAAGAATTTGACTTCATGGCAAAACATTAAACACGAATGTACTTATCCACCAAATAGAAGTCTGCCAAAACTGAAAGCTCTCTCATCAGTGATTTGACTTTTTATGCACAAGCACTGCCAAATGTTTGAGTACAAAAGTTCAGTTCAATTTTAAATGGATTTTATTTCATCTCAGCGCACATTCGCTTGAGACTGTAGAGGGAAAAAAAAATCAAGGTGAACTTCAAAACATCTATTCTTCCCTGATGTTGATGATGTGAGAATAAACCTTGGGATTTCACTTTATGAAAAAAACTTTAGAGAACTTGAATGTTTCGAAGGCAGGCTATGTTTGAGGGCTGCTATTCATCTTAAAAAACTGTTTACTTATGACGCTGTGCTCTTTGATATCGACCTCTCTGGTGGGTAATAGACAACTTGATCATTATCACAGTCTAATAGAAATCACACAAAATGAGAGCGGTGATTTTGCAGATCAAGGAAAATTAGGACAGCAATGCCCTAAACATTGGATTTCGATTAGCTGGAAGAACTCCAAGAGCCACATGTGAAGGAGAGACAGCTAGACAAAGGAGCCAAAGGGTAAACATTCACAAGGAGAGCTCTTAACATCAGAGTATGTTTAAAAGGTGCAGTATCGCCTGAGTTCATCACCGAATTTGACTACGGGTCATATAAATGCCCAAAGGTGTCACAGAGAAGATTAACAAAGAGAGACGAAGGGAAAGAGAGTTATAATTAAACAGAAGAAATATGCCTTCATATAAACATGTAATAAGTCTTTTTAATGTCCACAGGAAGCAGTTTTCTTGACATCCCCCAGCTCTCTGCTTATTTCCATTAATCCTCGGCCCTCAGCCTGAAAAAAAAAAAAGAAAAATCCAGGGTGCTTCAACTACCATCTGCTCAGATTGGCTTAATAAAAGCAACACCATCAAACTGTTAAATTATGCCTTTTTATGATTACGATGGGAGACTGTGTAATTATGGCTGCAGACAGCCCTCTGGTGGACTCACTGTCTGCCTCTGTTTTTTTTTTTCTTTCTTTTTTTTTGATAAATAACTATCATGTTTTAGCCATTTCTATCACCTTTCTTTCTAATTCTCTAAAAGGATAGACCTGTTTTTCCAAAAGTCTTTAAAAAGATTTAGGCCTTGTAAGTTTCATCACTGAGCGCTCCTGTTTTGTTTTTGCTGTGAAATCATCTCTAAAGGCAGACCAAACCGACTTCAGAGAACTAGCGGCAATGAAAGCCAGCCTCTTGTCCCCTGTGTCTCGGCAAAAAGTTGCACATGAACACACTGCAAAGACTACAGCGGATGGTCAACCAGCATGTACACTCTGCACCTGTGTCAGAGGAAATAACTCTTCACACCAGCAGACGGTAGTAGCCTCGACTTGTCATTCAAAAAAGGGAAGTCGGGAGACTGTCTGGATGCTAGTTAGCCAGTTAGCACCCAACAAGACAATCCAGTGTTGAAAGAACAGAGCATATTTACTGTGCGGCAGTGATCAACAACAACAATGCAAACCATCATGAAAGGAAGAAGCTAAAGAAAACATACCTTATGTAAAACATTTGTTTTAATCTCACTCCCTGTTGACTTAAGCAGTTTGTTGATCTTTGTCACTTTTGCTGAGATGAACTACCAATCACTGCAGTTTCATTCACAGACGGTCTCTGCAGTCACTGACACCGACTAGAGCAACAGATGCTCACTGACGGCCCAACATTGACCTACGGCTTGGTGTGTCAAGGCCTTAAAACGCAGCTTCCTTTAACAGTTGTCTCAGGTGTCGCTGGAAACTGCATGAATTGGAACCATTTTGGTTCACCCCTTGATGCAGATGCTGATGTGGAGAAGATCATACACTCCTGTTGCAAGATTCTTTAAGGCGATAAACTGCAAGGGCTTCATTCAGGAGAAATGTCAGTGTGATGGATGCCCACAGTCCATCATTAAAAGACTTCAAAACTTGGCCAGGTCCCAAGGCTGGGCAATGTGTCTCCATGGCACCCAGCAGAGCCGCCCACATTACCCCAGCAACAAGTCAGGGAGGAAGATGGATGCGAGCGTCGCGGAGCTCACTGTCGTACAGAGCATACCAGGTTGACCGAGGAGGGTGGTGGTGGTGATGGTTGGGGGGGGGGAGGGGGTCAGTCCAGGTCTGGGCTGCCCACAGCTTTTGTATGTCTGTCTCATTTCACAATTCATCAGCCGAGCGTGACTGTCAGGCGAGCCTTCAGCTCCAGCGATCCATCAGGGCCTGTCACCAAGCCATCACAACTGAGAGATGAGGCCCCAGCATTCGAATTCCATTAGCCCCATCGGCCCTGGCTATATAGTATAGCAACCCAGTCAGCCAGCCAGCAACTTGTTCGGGAGTCAAAGAGATAATAAAACCGTATCAGCGAATCAGAAACAGCTCCCGTCTCCCTCCAACCACTGCCACTCCCTCAGACTTCCTGTGGGATATGCTGCTGTATTAAAGCCACGTTGACTGACATTATTTCGTCTCTGTCCTTTCACAATTTCTCCTCCAAATGAAATATTTCCACTTCTTCCAACTCTTTCCACCTCACATCAGCCGCTTTTCTTTGGAGCTTTAGATTTGTAATCATCAACAGATAGCTGTCAGCTGCACTGCTGCTGAGGCTGAGATGATGGTGTGTTTTTTTCATTCCAGGATGTGATGAACAAAATTTCTGTAATCATGAGCACATATGAGTACTCTGAGTCCTATGGAATCATAATGGTTGTATTACAATAGGTTTTCAGCAGACTTGATATTCTGTGAGAACAGTTACGGATTTTACACCCGATGTTTAAACATATACATATCATTTAATTAATGATAAAACATTACAAACATGACTAACTGATTTTAATGAAATTAAGAGCAAAATATTAGTGAGAACATGTTTCCTTATCAGTGTAACAAAATAGAAAAAAATATGCAACATAATATTTTCAAATTAATGTTGCATGCAGTTACTGTTACTATGGTTAAATAATGCAAAACTATGACATTCAGTTGTTTATAATCAGTACTTTGGACAGTTTTTTTTTTTTTTTTGGATGAATTGATTGTTTTATTGCTAGATTTTAGACAATATCACCATATTGTGTAAATATATGTATACCACAATATCATTAAAAATGATGATATTATTTTCTCATTTTAAAAAATATATGGGGCCAATGTAGGGATGCACTATAACATCTGCCCATCCTCAGTATCGGCCAATATTGGCTTTAAAATGAGCTATTTAAATTGACTAAAGCTTTTCCTGATTTTGTGCAATGAATTAATATTATGTACATTGAAAAATATTGAATTTCATGTCTCTATCTGCTTGTGGGCAATCATGATAAGAATATGCATGCATAATATGATGTTAATTCCACTAGGGAAGAGAGTTAATGATCACTAAAATTAGGTGGGGATAAAAGTCGATAAATCAATATCATTATCGGTTAACCAAATAAGCTATTATATGTCTACATATCGGATATTGGCAAAAAAATCCAGTATCTTTAAGCCATTATTGTAGCAGAACTATTTGCAAATGGGTGTGAAGCTTGAGATGTGTAACTGTATCTTAATCACGTGTGTAAACAGATTTGTGAATATGCACAGGAATTTGCAAATGTGTATTCAGAATCCATGTGTGCTTAATCAGTTTTTTAAATGTGTTAAAAAAAAATCTCCAAATTGGTATTTAGATTTGCAGGTGAAGTGGGAACTGTAAATGTAAAGACAAATCTTTATGTGCATGCCAAATCTGCACAAATACTTGCAGATCGAACAAAAGTTGCAGGTACAAAGTATATATATGTATATATATATATACATATATAAAGATTAAACTCACACAGATTCTGAATACACATTTGCAAATACCTATACACATTTACAAATCTGATCATGCACACATGGATTGAGATACAGTTACACAACTCTCCACACACACATGTGAAAGTAGTTCTGCTACAATAATGGCCCCATAGTATTCTGTGTTTACAAGGTCTTTAGTATCCCGGTTTTGAGGCTTATCCCAGCTTTGAGCATATCCGGGATATGATGTTTACATGGAACACAGAGAAACCCGGTTATTCATATCCCTGTATACATGATAAATACCAGTAACCCGTTTTCTGATCACTGCATCCTATCTGCGCAGGCGTGTGTTTCATCTTTTACGTCTTTTGTTTACAACAGATTGAGCGGGAAATGTGATATATTTATTATATTTAGAAGTAAGACAAAAATGAGACCTCTGTGGCTTCTAGCGGGCTTAGCGTTAGTAAATACTCACGTCGCATTACAGCTATGGCTCATCCACTTCATCTTCAGCAATGGGAGGAGAGAGCGACAACAAATATTGAATACGTCACCAACTTTGATAGGTATTTGGCTGTCACTGCCACCACGCAGTACAAGGCAACAGTGGATGAAAATACATAGCCGTGACTGGTGGGATAGGATCGTTCTCATGGAGTTTACAGATTCAGAGTGGAGAGAAAACTTCAGAATGAGTAGGGCATCCTTCAGCCGGCTGTGTGATGTAGTTGAACCATTCATGAAACCGGGATAAGGCGTATACATGCTCCAGTATCCCGGCTTTTATCGGAGTACTCCAGGTGGCAAAACCAGGTTTCTTGAAACCGGGAAAAGGGCATAACCCGGTTTCTGAATTCGGGATATGGTGTTTACATGCACAAACACAAAAACGGGATACTTAAAAAACCCAATCAAAACCGGGATACTAAAGACCTTGTAAACACAGTCATTGTTATTTTTAAGTTCTGAAAGGCACAGAGACCTATCAATGGTCCATCACAAAGAAGCCTGACTGGAAAGAGAGGACAAGAAGTAAATAGGAAAAGAGAGAGCGCTTGGTCCCTCATGTGCGTGTGGTAGAGAGATTAAATGGTTTTTCAGAAAATATACCCTATTCTCGTCAACAGGACGAACATGGACTGTAAGCACAAGGCTTAATAGATTAATTTAGACTGAGACCAACCCACCAGAGGGATAATGATAACAGGTACAAGGCCTGAAGCAATCAAAGAATAAGTAACTAAGTGATAGTTAAGGCAAAAGGAGTTTTAAGTTTGGATTTAAAGGCCTCAACGGAGTCAGACTGTCTGATGTCAGCATGGAGGTTTTCTTAGAGGGCAGGATAGGAAAAGGCCCTGTGGACCACCAACAGTGGGGAACAGACATGAGCCTCGTATTCTGAGAGCAGAGAGCATTGGAGGGCATATAAGGATTAAGGAGATCAGACGAGTATGAAGGAATGTGCCCATGTACAATTTTGTAAAGCATCTTTAAGTCTGATCTGACATGGATAGGAAGCCAATGAAGGGGAGCTAAATTGCTACAACATGCTCTTTTTTGTTTTATTTTGTTTTAGTTAAAACTAGCAGTAGCATTCTCAAACTACACTTTTAGTAAAGCAGCAGGCCTGGCAGCAAAATGTTACAATAATCAAGTCAGGATGGAACAACAGCGTGAATCAGGGTCTCTGCATCGGCTACGGATAAAAAGACCTGACTTTAGCAATGTTGCGTAGGTGAAGGAAGGCGATCTTGGTGATATCTTTGATGTGCTGATCAAAAGAGAGAGTAGGATCAAACTCACCCCCAAGATTATTGGCTGCCACTCTTTGGGATATCACACAGTTGGCAAAAGTTACTGCTACTTGATCAAACTGGTGTCAAGAAGGGCCAAAGACCAGCACATCTATGTTTAATCAGAATTAAGGAGCAAGAAGTCATGACATCCAGTTTATTACAGCACACAAAAAAGCTTCTAATTTTATAATTCAGAACTACAGCATACAGCTGAGTATCATCAGTGTAGCAGTAGAAATTAATTTCATGACTTTGTATAAGTTGGCCAAGAAGTGAGCTATAGACAGCACAGAGCATAGGGCAAAGAATAGAGCCCTGAGGTACTCCACATTTCAAATCAGAAAATATTGATGGAGTATTACAATAGGTAACACACTGTGTTCTCTCAGATGAGTAGGACATTAACCACATGAGAGCTAGGCCAAAGGCGTCACATTGATTTTCTACTTGGTCAAGAAGTACACAGGGATCCATAGGGTCAAAAGCAGCACTGAGATCTGGTAATAGAAGCACCAAGTTGGAATCAGAATCCATAGTAAGCATGAGGTCATTCAACTCCTTAGTAAGTGCAGTTTCTGTGGAGTGATAGGCAATGAAAGCAGATTGAAAAGGTTCAAAAATACTACTGTTGAGTATGTGGGCCACAAATACTCTTTCTAGCGATTTTGATAGAAAACATGGAACTTTAGAGACTGGTCGATAATTGATAAAGGTGTGGTTTCTTAAGTAGAGATTTAACCACAGCAGTCTTAAAACTAGTGGGGGCAATGCCAGTATTCAGCGTTGTATGTCCAAGAAATGGCCGGAGATCTTTCAAAATTGTTACTGTTGAGGAGGCAGGTAGTTGGTTTAGAAGCCAACACCATCTTAAACAATTCTTTAAAAAAAAAGAGCGGCAGAATCTATCTCGGATTAAATATATGAACAGTGCACTGATGATTTTACAGAAGTAGCCAGAGACGATGAACTAATTTTGTATCTAATCTTATTCTTTTTTTTTTCCTGCAAAGAAAATCTGAATAATCAGTCGAAAAGGTTGAGCAGCTAACAGACGGCTGTTTTTGAAATGTTTTTTCTTTGTTTGTTTTTTTTGCTCCATTTGCATTCTAATCCCCTGTAGGCCTACTCAAGAGCATGTGTTTCATCAGTAGATAAGGGTGGGAACCTCTTGTATTGTTTTTGTAGAAAGAGGTGCAGCTGAATCCCACAGACTAGAAAGAGTTATGATTAAGTCACTGGTACAGTTTTTAACAGGGCCTGTCACCGCAGTGAAAGGACCCAAGGCAAGTCATAGTTGATGGGAAATTGTTTAGATCACAGTTGAATTTAATGGAGGTTAAATTACAAATAGACTTTTATATAAAGGTAACACCATATGAACAACTGGGTTAGCAGCTCGAACAACATGAGCATCAGTATTGTCAGGTAAGGAAACTTAATTTAATGGAAGAAAATGTTTGGTTTAAGTCATGTTTCACATAATTCATAAAATGAAAGCCATGCTGAGCAAGTCCTGATGTCAAACTTGGCATCCATTCATATTCCTAGATAAAACAGAGGCACCTCTTCCAGTAGGATGAAGGACATCTGCTTGCAGCAGGTCAGGGCAGCTTGAAAAATACCTGTTCCCCAGCTGCCAGCAAAAAAATGTTGGCATTTTATGTTTCTGGGAACCACGGATATGTTACATTTACAAGTTATTATTTAGTGAAATACGTTGAAAATGTACATTTTGTCAGCGCTGTGCTTTATATATGGCTAGGTTAAGGCACAAAAACCATGTGGTTATAATTAGGAAAAGGTTATGTTTTGGCTTACTATACCGAGTTTTGGAGGCCCAAACCCCAGTGGATAAACAGCAGCATTTGATACCCAAAACATTGCTGGAAAAATAGCAATGACTTGCTAAATCACAACTGGTTTTGTTGTTTGTTGGTCTCAAACAGTCTGTAGTGGTCTGGACAGTTTCCTCTGGTGACTGGGCTGATCTACTACAATAACCAGCCAGCCAGCAGTTCCCTGTTTCTCCAACCCAGTGTCACTCTGAAGTTGTTGAATACCGGGGCTTGGGCAGTGACTTCTGGCAATAGACACCAACGACTTTCCCCTGGGAGGCCAGTGTTTGCCTCTCCTATGAATTTAAAGCCAAACCTTGTTCTTTTGTCCTGAACCCAGCCACGTGTTTTTGTTGCTGGCTAAACGTAATCACATTTGTTGTTGAAGGAAAAATGCGTCAATTCATGGTGGTGTACCACATATTTTATTTATTATGAAAGAAACTGTATGCAAGTTTTACATTTTCTGTGAACATGGAAGTGTATTTAGAAAACAGACAATGCATGTAACAGGCTGAAGTTGACACAGTGTGTCAATATGTGACGAGGTGGGAGTGAGAATATATTGGTTTCTCCTGTCAGGCCTGTGGCTGAAACCATCCACGTAGATCCAACAGGCAACTTTAAACAATTTTATCGAAGACAATCAAAACTCACCATCCAACTGGGACTTTGTCTAATATGTGACTTTGACCCACTTTGTACTTTGCTCTACTTTCTATTGTGCACTGACATGACATTGATACAAGTAAGTATATGCCCTCCTATTTTACCAACAATACCCCGAGTGACAGGATTAGGTCCTGTCACGCTGCCTTCTCTTTCTTGAGCCAAGCTCCAGTATTTTCAAAGAACCCCGGGTTTTTTAGTAGGTAGAGAAGATGAGCAATGTTGTCTCATCTCCAGCATCGGCATCATTGCCTTTCTCCTTAATCCTTCAGGCAGTCAATTTGCAGCCAGCGATGTGTGAAGCTCTATAATGATGGGTTATTGACCCGTTTGCTGTTTGGCAACGAGGACAGAGGCAAACTGAAAGGATAGTTCCTTGTTTTCCATGTGATATTCAGATGGCTCTTTGGCACTGAGGGTAATATAACTAAAATTAATAGTTTGGTTGTCTGATAATGGCCATACAAATATCAGCAAATGTTTGCCAGCAGTAATGCTTAATGAAATGAGTGTATTGATGTGGTATTCTCTCATCTTCTCTTAAATTTAGTGTTAATATGCTCCCCCAGCAGTGGAGGCCATGTTGATTTAGGGCATTTTTTTTAAATTGTAAAAGTAATTATGGATTAGTTCCTTTTTCTCACCACCCTGTAGCATGAAGCAGTTAAACACACCAAAGACAAATGCAGTAATTTACCCTGGTTATGTGCTTGAAACCATAAATGGAGACACATTTGTAGAAAAGCTGAAATCCAAGAAGAATCAAAAAGCAATACTGTCCTCAAGTCCCACATACAGAAAAAAGAAACACAAAAATCAAAAGCTCTAGGTAAATTAATATGTAATAAAATGTCTGTTTTTAAGACTTAGCAAACACCATCAGGCACACTGGTTTACTACTACCATTGCATTTTCCTTAAGTAGAGTTTTTCATTCACTTAAAAGATTAAACCTTTCATTTATATGGCAGGGGATATAATTCTAGAGTCAAAGTCAAGGACACAATGATAGCTATTGAAAAAAAAGTTAACACCAAATGTTGCATCATGTGATGCAAAACAACACTCATATCTCCATATGTCCATTTCCAGTCGTCTCCAATACATTTTAACTTATTTTTTATTCATTTTAAGAGAAAAAAAGACATCTGAGGCATGATATCTCACCTTGAAGAAATGACATAATCTAGCCTTCCTGGAAAGCAATGGTTGTTTTTTTGTGGCACTTTTTTGTGTGTCACTTTTTGTCTGTCTGTTTCCCGCTCTCTTTCTGTCTCTGTTTCCATTCTTTCTGCTTCCCATGAGGTTCTAGTGGTTATCTATCTTGACATGAGGGAGGGGAAGCCTCAGGGTAGAGCTTGACAGGGATTCCTCTCCATGATTCCTGGCAGCTCTCTCCATTCTCCCGCTGTCACTGTAGGGGAATATAAGGGAGTTATAAAAGAATGCTGTCATGTCACTGTCACAAACACTGTATGGAACCGAGACGTCCAGCACCAATTCCGACTGTGAGCTGCAGAAATGTGTTTTGTGTGTGTGTGCACGCTGTATGTCTTTGTGTGTTGTGGTAAGGGCAAAGGGAACGTGTATTTCTCTGTATACCTGCCACACTGAGTTTACATATGGAAGGTTCTAGTCTAAACTCTCTCTTGGTACCTCATCGAACTAATATCTAACATTCTCATGAATAAGTGTCTGTTTTGCACAGTTTAAAGGACATATTAGGTTCAATACAACTTGGGTTTTATTGGGTCGTATTTTTACCCCACCGGCATTAGACGTCAAAATGATGTCAGAAAGACGTTGGACTCTTACACTTGACAGACATTAAATTTTGGTTGAAGTGAACATCAGGCTGATGATATTTTAAGTGTCTAATGACATTAGAATTTCACATTGTGTTGATGTTAACATTATGACGTTTTGCAAATGTTGAGGTTTGCTTGCCATACCTTAAAACTAAATGTTGGTTTTCTACATCAAGATGACATTGGCATAAGATATTGGATTTTGGTTACTTATCAACACAACTTAAAACCAACAAAATATAAACATCATCTGTCACTAGTATTCTACAGCAATTGACGTTGGCATTATGGGCTACTATAGAAACATGGTGGACCTGCTCTGTATGTAGATATAAACTGCTCATTCTGTGAAAACACAGTAGTTCTTAATTTCAGGTGATTATAAACTAATGAAATATAGGGGTAGCTAGTTTTGGAGTGTCCAACCTATTTGATCACTTCGTATTAAGACAGGTAAATATTATCGTGTCTTTTGAAGTCCCCTGCACCCTTCGTCCCTTCGACCCTTAAACTGTAAAAATAATTTTATTTGCCATTGGCAGACCAGCCCAGCAATTTTACTCTACTTGGCAACCCCTCTTATCTTATTTTGACCGACTAACTGGGTTCCCTATAATTAAGACCACTTGTATTTTTTGTATTGGGGTGCTTTGTACTGGATGTCCCTGAGCGTGGAACTAATGAGAGGACTGAATGCCTCTTGTTTGGAGCAGTGAGTTCTACAAGCTATTTTATTTGTATTTTCTATTTCTCTTATACAGTAATAGCTATTACTGTCGTTAATGTGTATTTTCTTTTTTTCTTTAATGATTTAAAGCTATAGTGCGTAACTTCTACAGGTCCGTAAATGTCCGTTTCACCCAAGCCACTACTAGAGGAGATGACACAAAGCTGATTAAGCTGATCGGCTCCTCTAACATCTCGCAGTATTTTTCAATATATATAATTTTTAGTATGCGTGTAGACCGGCGACATTCCCGCGCTGGCACACAGGAAATGCTTCCTCACAACAAGAAGGGAGGGGGAGGAAGAGCGGAGAGTGTCATAGCAGTAGAGCGCAGGTAGTAAGAGAAAGCAACACGGCGGAGAAGTGGCCGAGACACGGTTCAGAAGTGGATCCTACCACAAAGGCAAGTGTTACTCTGTGTACGGTGTGTGGCGAGTGTTACTCTGTGTACATGGAAGTGCCGCCGGCTTATTAGTTGTAATATGCATTATCCGCTGGGAGGCGACAGAAGTTACGCACTATAGCTTTAACTTTTCTAAATTATGTTTACCTTTTTGCATTGGCGGTGGGGTTGAGTGGGAGTGGACTGGGGAATAACACCCAAATATGGATGGACAATCTTTTCCATTTGCATGGTATTTTTTATGTTTTTGTACACTTAATGTTCCACTGGTAAGGTACCATGAGAATACCATGTGCCTTCCTTTTCTTTTTCAAGGAAGTGTGGCTGATGTGAGGTTTATTTAAAACAAGTCTTGTTATCTAAGTGCTCAGGCTTTATCTGATTTTTGTCTGACTGTTTTTCTGAAGCTGCCATAGTTCAAGATTTGCCATTGACTTGAGGGGTACAATGTTCTCATTTCCAAAAGGAATAAGCTGCAAAACTACAAAAACAAGACCCAAGTTGAAATCTACCAGAATGAAACTTAAATGAAACTTAGATACTGATACTGTAGCCATGACACAACAATCAAAAATGGTTAGCACTTGTTGAGACTCTTTGGCAACAGCTTTAGCCATTGTTGGCCACTCACTGCTAATCTGTATTGGCTGTTAAAACCAGTTCAACAGATTAAGAACATGCCAACAACACAGGAAACTCTTAAGCAAACCAGCTTAATTGTTAATTAACCTCTTCATATTAAGCTCAGAGTAAACATAGTGGGCCATAGTGATTGGGTGGACCTTGAGGATTCATGAATAAACCATAGCATGTGCGTGATGATCATAGGCAAAAGCATTATAGGGCAGACAGTCCACAGCCCACTGTGCCATATGGCGTGTTTCGTTTCATCGTTGAATATTTGTTTGAAATCAAAATGCTTAGCAGAACAAGCTACAGGGTATTGACAGATTCCATTGTGGCTGTGGTCTGTGTAGACATGAGGAATTTCTGATTTACAGTTGGAGATTGTAATGAGGAGCTGTTATGTAAATGTTGAACAAAGACACCATGCCTCAGGGCACTTTCTTTCATGTAACAGAACAGTTTTACAGTAATTATGGTTGAATGGTGGAACAAAATGATCCGCTATTGGCAAAACAGGAAAAGAGCAAATGTCATGGAGTATTAATATGTTAATCTAACAATTTTGGAAGGGAGAAGTGAGACATTATCTTGATTCCAAAGCCAAAGTGAATCACTCAGCAGATAAAGAGCTCCGAGTACACTGGTGTACTGCATTATATCAACATTTCTAGCAGCTTTTAATAGTCTGAAAGATGTATTAGAGAGGGCAGACCTCTACTTCAGGAAATTGTATGAGATCGTCACGTATCACAGTTCGTCTGCAGTCATTACTGAGTGTCACAATTAAACCTTTTTCACTGCTGCCTTTTTTATCCAACAGAGAGCTTCTTTTTTCTTCAGAGCCCAACACTTGGTTTAATGATAAGGCAATAAACCTCAGCATTGCATCCATCTGTCCTTACCCATGTGCACTTAGTCCCAGTGACCTTTGCAGCTCCTGGAGTTGTTACTTAGTACAGGTGACTTTCCTCTGCATGGCTGCGTTCAGTGATCCATCCCCACAGTCACAGCAACAGCCCCTGATGACTTTCTGACATACAAGAAGTTCTTCATCTGCGAAATGGCCGCCTGTGTTGCTATGCACCTTGAATTTCTAATTCTCTCTCTGTCACCTTGACTTACCCACCTCCATTCTGCAGATCGTCTAATAACCGTGTACAAGGGGGGGGAGGAAGTGTTTCATGTAAATGGGCTGCTGCTCTGAGCTTAGATGACAGAGGAAGAGGCTGGACTGGTATCTATCAGCAGCAGGAAACCTTTACCAAGGAAGGAACATCAAATTCAATTAGCAGCTGAGACAGTGGCTGTGGTGTTGGGCTGTGTCTGGAGGGGACAAATGTTCACCTAGGCCTCTGTGATCCATCAGGAATCCAAGACTTACCATGCTCAACCACCTGGCAACTTGTACTGGTCGACATCTCTCATGCTGATGACATATTTCTCTTTGATCTCTTCAAACGAAACCCTCAACACACCCTACTATGCAACAGAATTAAAATAGTTTTCAGTGAAATAGAGCAAAAATGTACAAGTTCAGGCCTGTGAAACAGTTTTCAAAAGAGTGAAAATGCAGAAAATATATTTAAATGGAATAAACAGGAAGGTTAAATGGCTTTTTATGAAATTGAGTGTAAGATATTGGGTTGTTTAACAATTTTCATCAAGTGATACCCCCCTTTATTGACAGTTCTGTCATGGATCATGCCAGCTCAGTGAGTTGGAAGGAGCTGAGATCAGCTCAGAAAAGACCAGCATGATTATGAAACAAAACTGTAGGGTGTCGGACGTCACCTTGAGCTGACTTTGTTTTTGGATCGATTGCAGAGAGATTGCACATGACTTCATATTTTTAATTGAGCACCATCATGCCCTCACTCACCCCATTGAAAATGCCAAGAGCCAGCAAAGCTGGGAGAAGGAAATAAATTGGGCCAAGGTTATGGGAAAAGGAGCATGTATTTAGCGCATTGAGAATGTCGAGATAGAGAGAGGGGGAAAAAGGACTAGAGAAAGTGTTCTTCTTCCCTGCGACTGCGAGTAATAAAAGATAGATGTTATGTGCGCAATGCCATTGAGCTTTGACAGGCAAAGCTGGTTTCCTTGTCAAACAAGGATTGCAGTGTCTTTTTCTCCTCTAAAGTTGAAAATAAAAAAGCCCAGTGTTGGGTATCAGTTGCAGTACCCAGAAGTAGACGCGCTGTGGTTTATGCATTATTACTGCCAGGGACAGCGAGGAGAGCTTGTTATTTCTGCAACATGTGTGACCTCCCCCAGGAAATTCACCTTGTAATGATTACTGATGATGTGTACGTTTGGGGTATTGAAATGCATCCTTGGTAGTCCTCCACATGTATGCCAAATTGTAGACAAACTGAATTACCCCCCCCCCCCCTTCATTTAATGCATAATGGGTTGATTGATTGGTTTCTGTGGAAGTTTAAGTCCTCAATAATGAGTAATTTACTATGTCTGTAGCTTTAAATAACATCTTATGTTGAGACATTTGGTGGAGGAAGATTGCCACATTTCCCCTACATATTTGTTATTCCCCAGTGTCTTTAATAAATGCTCAGCAAAACTATATTTGCGTGGTATGCATGCTCACTCAAATATGACATGTAGTAGATACCTGTAGCTCATTATAATGTCCTTTTTAATTGCACTGCCCTTGAACTGTGTCATTAGTCCTTGTCAAGCGGATAATGTCAGCAGCCATGATGTTGATATGCTCATGGTTACAACCATTAGATAGTATAATGGCTCATTTGGCTCTCATCATTTCCCATCTACTGAGATGAAGTAGTTACCCCATGCAGTGAGATTTATATTTGTCAGACCGGTAGTAAAGAAAACTGGCATATTGTGTGTCATGCTGGCTGGATTCTGAAGAGAATATGGTTTCAAATTAAATATTAAATTTGTTTTGATTCTTCCTGTTGGGCCTGTGTGAAAGGGTTGTTATTATATTCAGCCCACTGTGTAAGTAATGTGGGAATACTTTACTGTTTACACCACAAAGGCAAAGACATAACTTTTGTTATGAATTGTCAGACTACAGAGCTTACAGTAGATCTCATATAATAAACTGCTGGATTCTGCTGATTATTTTAATTTTCTACATCTGAACTCTGCAGTAACCTTTTAAAAAATCATTCTCAAGGCCGTTTCCAAATGGCATATCAAGTTCCAGTGGGTTATTTAAAGTTATTAATTCATTGCACCATTATCAGGCTTTCTCACAGCTTTAATTACGAGGACACGTCCACAGGATAATAACAGCAGACAAAGAATAGGGTCCATTCAGCAACTGAATGTGGCCACATGGTGAGCCGGGTGAATGAGAACTGAAACGCATAAATTGAAATTAATCAAAGTAGCCATTGTACATTTTTACATTTGTGAAACTGAAATGAAATTAACAAAGGCCAATCAAATGCTGGAATCAAATAGAAACAAAGTTTAAAGGTTCAATTGTTCATGTGCAGCAGTATTTCATACAGACTGCAGTGTACGGACAGTATGACTGGAACTTAATAATTTCTATTGTAATTCTTCTATTGTAATGCAACGAACAGTACTAAGTATCTCTCAGATGTGAGCAGCAGCAATTTCTCCTGTTCACATTCCAAAAAAACCTTCATCAGAGGAGCACACAAAGGTGATAGAATATTGGCCTAAATCTGCCACCTTGGCTAAGTGATTAAAAAAAGACATTAAAATCATATGTAGGATTGCTCCCACTAGTACACCCACAGTATGCTGGCTGTGTGCTTAAACCCTTAATGAGTAATAGTAGCATTTAGACAGCAGTAAACCCTTTACCACAGAAATTGCCGCTATGGAGTTTGTCTTGAAGTGCTGGGAAGGAATGTGGCCCCACAGAGCCCCATCATAATACTCTGTGGCTGCATCCAAGTGCAGGAAGGAAAATAAAGCTGTTTGTCCTGAGACACTTCTGTTTTATTAGTATACCTTTAAGCGAGTCCATAACCATGGTTAAGCTCATGACAAAATGATCTCCACCAAGACTTTTGGAAAACAGAAAGTCTACACTGTAGCAATCACAGAGCTGTGACTTTAGAACCAAATAATACTTTAGAAAAAAAAGGAGTCACAGCCTGGTTGTAATGAACATAAACATCATTTGGTTTTGTGTGTCGAACCTACTGAACTCAGTAGCCTGACCTGTCTTCTTCCCCTGAAACTTGTGGTAGACTGGAAACAGCAGCAGCTTCACTGTCCTAATTGGAGGAGAGCAAGGGCTGATAAATCTGAATGTAGACTATTACTTTTCAGGAGGGAAATCTACTAAAATAACAACAAAGCAGCTCGACTGTGCAACAGTAGCTTTCCTTATGCACAATTCAGAAGAGGAATCCAAATGTTATTTTTATCCTAATATTCAGCAGTGGGTTGGCTCCTCAAAGGTATTTTTGTGATTCCACAAAAATGTGTCTGCAGAATGACAATGATGTTTTCCTGGGGCGAAAACAACATTTAAATCCAACATTTCCCAAACTGTGCCGGCCACTGCCTCGCCCTGCTGTAGCTAGGACAGCAGAGAAAATCCACAGAGCACAGCAGCAGTCTGTGATGCGGTTGGATTTGAACGCTGGTTTCACATTTTCTCATTCTAATCAGTGTGAGGTCACACCCGGCTCCTGGTAACAGGTCAAATAATTGAGTTAAGATTTTTACCTAAAGTTTATGTGGGGGATGTCTTGTGACTGAATCATAGTGTAGGCCTAACCAGTAAAGTCCTGAGGTCGCAAATATAGCCTGAGTAGCAGGAGGTCCAATGGCCCAACATTACTCAAACAGAAGAATCTGAGAACATACAACTTTTAGCTCTATCTTAAACATAACAGTATATGACTGAAGATATTAGTTTTGGATTGCAGATTACTCAGAAAAAAACAAAAAGATTTACAAAAAAAAGAAGAAGAAGAGCTGCTTTAGCTAATTCTAGAAAGTTTTGGAATTAAACTTGTCTGGGACCAGACCTTTGAAACCACCCACTGTGGTGAAATGTAAATCTGGCGCGATTTGTTTCTGGTGTGAAAGAAAACAAACCAAAAACAGGATTTTATGACAGCAGATATGTGCGTTTAGCAGGATTTCAGCAGCTAAACCAATAATAAATCCATCTCCTGATTGTGAAATCTATCCACGATCTCATAATTGATCCTCTCTCCACTCTTAAAACATAGGCAAAACAGGTATGTTGGTTTGACTACTTATCAGTGTGGACATAAAATGACGTTACATTCAGGCTGATTCAATAGTCTCTAGTGATTGGTTACAGAAAATCAAAACCTCCTCCCCTATGGAAATCAGTTAGAATGGAAGAAATGTTGGACTGAAGATGTAAACTAGTAAGTGTAAGAAGTTGACAATTCTATCTGATATTTGGCAATACTTGAACAACTGTACAGTAAAGCCGAAAGGCCCAAATGCACCAAAAGCATCTGACGTGTGCATTTTGAAGTACACTTATTGTTTTAACCTCTCTAACTCCGCCAGGACACCGACGTCCTCACCTTGTCATTTGGAGCTCCGCCAGGATCTTTTCATGGAAAAAACACTGTAGAATGGTCATACTTTGAGCAGTCTTCTTCAAATTTGAAATAAGTGTTCATTGAAAGTATGCCTACAGCCCCATAGTGTCATTTCAGATGAAGCCACAGACAGTTATTCATCCTGAAAAACATTTTTTATTTTATTTTAGGCAAAATCTTCAATTTTTTACTGACTTCAGAGGTCCATTACTCTGTCTCTGTATCACCTAGAGTGTTTCTGACACTTTGACAAGGAACTTCAGGGAGTTTTCTTTCTGGCAAGACCAGAAAGAAAAACACTTAAAATCGATCTCTTCCTAGGAAGTTTGACCGATCTGCATGAAAATCGGTGAACATAATCTAGGGACCAATATCTAAAGTTCCCTCTTGGCAAAAGTTGGAAAACTTACTAAAACTGAGCTTCTATAAGGCAATGAATATTGTGGAGGGCGTGGCTCATCACATAAAGGTGTATAACATCTCAAGGGTTTCACCGATCACCACGCAACTTTGTAGGCATATGACCACACATAATCTGAGGGGACCCCTCCATTATTGACCCCATCAAACAAAATGGGGGCGCTAGAGAGCTAATTTCTTATCTAGGCCTAAGTGCCATATCGATTTTTACTAAACTTGGTAGATATGTAGAACAGGACGCCTCAAGGTGACTGGAGAAATTTAACTCTAATTAGCAACTGGGTGGCGCTATAACAACAGAAAAATGCTTTAAAAAAATGCAACCGATCGCTGTGGCTCCCCCTGTGGCTGAATGTTGTTGTTTTTTTCAAATTTTTGGTTTGACTAAGTCATGGTATGGTATGCTGTACTCAATGGGTATGGACTAGTAAAACTTAATTTGCTTAATGAACCTAACAACAGCAATAATTAGCATAGTATAATATTATGATTAACTGTGTTTTAAGTAACTTTCACTCACCTGGTAGAAAAAAAAATAACATGAAATGGGCTGGCTGGTGCCCAGTGGCTTTACTGGTGTTCTACTGCCAACAAACTGACAAAAGCAGCAGCACATGCCCAACAGTTGCCCTCTTGCTTTATGCAACGTCACAGGCTACTCAAATAGAAATATATAGAAAATTAAGGGGGGGAATCTGTCAAGCATACTAATTTGTACCTGCCTTAATATAAATAGCCTCCTTTTTCTAAAACACTGCTGGTTCTTCGATGGTGGAATTTAAAATCCGATGCCTGCAGTGCACCATGGGAGCATCAATTGGTGTTTGTCAAATTAGGTGTGTCAGTTATCACTTTCAGTGCATCTGGGCCTTAGGCAAAAAGAAGTATCTCTACTGCTACTTCACGTTAATTCCAAAAATCAAACATGTCTGCAGAGTTGATATTTCAATTTATGAATTTAAAACTAATAAAAGTCAGTGTTAATTTCTTACAGATGTCCCTTACTATAACAAAAATGCTAATGGTTTCCTATAATTCAACATAGTATGTGCTAAAATGTTAGCACAGATTGCTGCAGTCACCTACATGATTTTGGTGCCTTAGCTCTCTTAGGTCCTTTAAACCAGTAACTTCTGTAAAAGCTGGTTTTCTATAAGCAGCCTTTGCACTGCTAGATAGATTTTCCCCATCTGCTGAGGGTTTGAGCCTCTTCACCCTTTGTGCATCTTGGGCCGACATCAGACATATTGTCAGAGCGAAAGTGGCTGTGCACCAGGCTCTGCTGGCCATCCCCTGCCTCTGTGTCCATATCTGAGGGCAGATAGCTGGAAGAACACTGGGATTGTTGTCCTCGCTGTCTGGCTACCTCTTTCTCTCTTTTGCAAGTGTATGTGTGTCACAGTTACCGCCAAGTAGGGCTCGCTTCAAAGAGACCATTGTGTTTATTTGCCAAATACTTCACAACTATTTCTTTTCAAGACAGGCAATTATGTTGCAAGTGTATTTACAGTGTAGCTCTAGCCCTACAGCTCAAAAAGTGAACGGAATAATTATTCTCCAAATATTCAGAGCAGGATGCTTGGCAAGGTAGCTTTGCGATGCAGCACGTCTTCAATAAAATTAACATCTTGTCTGTTCATTTTACTCCAAGTAACACATTGGTGCTATTGGTTGGGAAATTGTTTCACTTGAAGAGGAAAAAGTCTTGGTGATGTTTTTATTGCCGAGATAATTTGTTTCAGTATCTGTGTTGGGAGATAGCAGATGAGTATAGACCACACAGTTAATGTTACCAATAACGGCAGGAGGAGAAATAATGGATGAGTTCTCTCCTCTAAATCGAGTTCACTGAGTCTTACAGAGGATGCTGGAGACCTGTGACCTGCAGTGTAGCCTGGTATTAATCTTGTATTAATCCCCCCCCCGCCCCCTTCACATTCTGTTACTTTTTTAACCCTTTAGAGTTTCCAGGGAAACAAATGTAAAAGGAGATATGGTTCAGTAGTGCTGGATTGTCATGGTAAAAGTGTCTCTTTAAATTAATCTGTTCTTCCTGTAGGACTTGATATTTTCTCATGCAAAAACTGACCTTTTTTTTCCAAGCGTATATGTCTTTAGGTGCAGAGCTCTCCACGCAAAATAATCAATGAATGCTCACTCCTTGTCCCAGTGAGAAAAGATGTCCCGGCCGGTAGCAGAAAACAAACCCAGCTCCTTCTGAGAGCACAGGTGTCATGCAATGGGAAACCACACGGGTGCCCCTAGGGCAGCCACGACTTTCTCCTATCTGACATGCTCAGGCCTAATTCCTCTTCTGCTTAACGAGCCACTTGATCATTCTGCCAACCTGTGCCGCCAGATCAATTCAAGCAGAAGCAGGAAAAAGCAAGGGTAACATGTCTCCCTGCTGGAGATATTTGAAGCTGCTTATCAACAATGGGCAATAGAGCAAGACAGGCACTGCTGACCCCAGTGGCCCCTGTGTAATATGGAGGACTGTGGTATGAAATGAGAGCTCGTTTCTGGAGCGATTGGAGAGGAGGGTTGTTCTGTAGCTGAGCAGGGTGTCAAAAACCATTTTGCTTTCATTTATGAACAATACAGAATCTGCAGCAGCTGCATTTTGTCCTTTTTTTACCAACAGGTTTATATATTAAAGAATAAGTGAAAAAATCCCAGCCCAATGGCCAGAATAAATGTTTGCATTGTGCATTTATGCATATATATATATATATATTATATGTGTATATATATATATATGTATATGTTAGGGATGTAACGATACCAGAAACTCACGATACGATATTATCACGATAAAGAGTCCACGATATGATATATATCACGATATTTATACAAGGGGGAAAAAAAGAGAAAATGTATTGTTAAAAATAGCTATTTTATTCAAAAATACTGCATGTACACTGTACAGCATGTTATTTTTAACTTGAAAGCGTATCATAAACAAACCAACACACAGCTGAACATGTGCTTTCATTTCCCCCCTATTACTTCTAGGCAGGCAGACATTAAAGTGCCATAACAAAGTCATGTCAATTAAAACTATAGTGACAGAAATGAAAATGGAAACATTCAGTATTTTTTAACCTACTCTGAACAAAAGTAGTGTAGTACTATTACTAGAAAGTCATCTGAATGACATCAAATTATAAGGATAGAGTAGTCTTAATGTTCATCAGATATACAGAACTTAGAACAATCAGACCCTGCAACAACAAAATTAACAAATTAGAAATAAAGTAACACACAGTCCCTCACTCACAGATACACAGAGAGACACAGAGGGAGAGAGAGAGAGAGAGAGAGAGAGAGAGACAGAGGTGGGTAGAGATGTGTGTAAAAGAAAACCAAAATAAATGAAGCCCAGCCATTTCCAACAGGAGATGAGGAGAGGAAAGCTCTGCTCCTGCACTTTCATGTGATATGTGTGGCATTTCTGTACGACCCTGCATTCGTGAGTAATCCATCCAAAAGTAATGTGTGTGCAAAGCTGTATGAAAGCTTTGTTATACATTATTTTAGTGTAACTTCATAATTTTTTTTCGCTGTGAAAACATTGGACTACCAACAAGTGCTTGGTCTTGTCGGAAAGCCATGATTGCCGTGATTGTTTCACGTGATATGTGTGGCTTCTTGCTACGACGCACGGTCACAGAGAAAATCCACAGAGAAGAACAATCAATCTCCTTACTTTTATTCGCTGTTTCCTCCGGTCACGCACAGGTCAGAGTCAGAGGCTGAGAGGCTGAGCTGCACGAGTCTGCTCTCACCTGCGCGTGCAGTTGCATGCAAAGGATTATGGGGAATGTAGTCACACAGTCATATTACCAGCTCTGTAGGAGAATGCAGCTATATAACTACCATGGCATTCCCACGACAGTATCAAGAATTTATTTTATCGCGACACCGCGAAATTCATTACATATTGTTACATGCCTAATATATATATATACATATATATATATATATATATACATATGCATATATATGCATATATACTAGTCCATACCCATTGGTAGCTTTGTCACCTTCTACCTACAGTACAGGCCAAAAGTTTGGACACACCTTCTCATTCAATGCGTTTTCTTTATTTTCATGACTATTTACATTGTAGATTCTCACTGAAGGCATCAAAACTATGAATGAACACATGTGGAGTTATGTACTTAACAAAAAAAGGTGAAATAACTGAAAACATGTTTTATATTCTAGTTTCTTCAAAATAGCCACCCTTTGCTCTGATTACTGCTTTGCACACTCTTGGCATTCTCTCCATGAGCTTCAAGAGGTAGTCACCTGAAATGGTTTTCCAACAGTCTTGAAGGAGTTCCCAGAGGTGTTTAGCACTTGTTGGCCCCTATGCCTTCACTCTGCGGTCCAGCTCACCCCAAACCATCTCGATTGGGTTCAGGTCCGGTGACTGTGGAGGCCAGGTCATCTGCCGCAGCACTCCATCACTCTCCTTCTTGGTCAAATAGCCCTTACACAGCCTGTGGTGTGTTTGGGGTCATTGTCCTGTTGAAAAATAAATGATCGTCCAACTGAACGCAAACTGGATGGGATGGCATGTCGCTGCAGGATGCTGTGGTAGCCATGCTGGTTCAGTGTGCCTTCAATTTTGAATAAATCCCCAACAGTGTCACCAGCAAAACACCCCCACACCATCACACCTCCTCCTCCATGCTTCACAGTGGGAACCAGGCATGTGGAATCCATCCGTTCACCTTTTCTGCGTCTCACAAAGACACGGCGGTTGGAACCAAAGATCTCAAATTTGGACTCATCAGACCAAACGCAGATTTCCACTGGTCTAATGTCCATTCCTTGTGTTTCTTGGCCCAAACAAATCTCTTCTGCTTGTTGCCTCTCCTTAGCAGTGGTTTCCTAGCAGCTATTTGACCATGAAGGCCTGATTGGCGCAGTCTCCTCTTAACAGTTGTTCTAGAGATGGGTCTGCTGCTAGAACTCTGTGTGGCATTCATCTGGTCTCTGATCTGAGCTGCTGTTAACTTGCCATTTCTGAGGCTGGTGACTCGGATGAACTTATCCTCAGAAGCAGAGGTGACTCTTGGTCTTCCTTTCCTGGGTCGGTCCTCATGTGTGCCAGTTTGGTTGTAGCGCTTGATGGTTTTTGCGACTCCACTTGGGGACACATTTAAAGTTTTTGCAATTTTCCGGACTGACTGACCTTCATTTCTTAAAGTAATGATGGCCGCTCGTTTTTCTTTAGTTAGCTGATTGGTTCTTGCCATAATATGAATTTTAACAGTTGTCCAATAGGGCTGTCGGCTGTGTATTAACCTGACTTCTGCACAACACAACTGATGGTCCCAACCCCATTGATAAAGCAAGAAATTCCACTAATTAACCCTGATAAGGCACACCTGTGAAGTGGAAACCATTTCAGGTGACTACCTCTTGAAGCTCATGGAGAGAATGCCAAGAGTGTGCAAAGCAGTAATCAGAGCAAAGGGTGGCTATTTTGAAGAAACTAGAATATAAAACATGTTTTCAGTTATTTCACCTTTTTTTGTTAAGTACATAACTCCACATGTGTTCATTCATAGTTTTGATGCCTTCAGTGAGAATCTACAATGTAAATAGTCATAAAAATAAAGAAAACGCATTGAATGAGAAGGTGTGTCCAAACTTTTGGCCTGTACTGTATGCCAATCCTCAATGTGTATGTGCAGTTTCACATAGATTGACCACGTCAGTGAGTAGAAAAACGTGGGACAGACAGAATGACTGACTGACAGAATGACACACTGACATTTTCTGTGATTATGTACAGCATACCATACCATGACTTAGTCATACCAAAAATTTGAAGGGAAAAAAAACACATTTGGCCACAGGGGGAGCCACAGCCATTGGTCACATTTTAGTCATTTTTAAGCATTTTTCTGTTGTTATAGTGCCACCCAGTTGCCAATTAGAGTTAAATTTCTCCAGTCACCTTGAGGCGTCCTGTTCTACATCTCTACCAAGTTTAGTAAAAATCGATATGGCACTTAGGCCTAGATAAGAAATTAGCTCTCTAGCACCCCCATTTTGTTTGATGGGGTCAATAATGGAGGGGTCCCCTCAGATTATGTGTGGTCATATGCCTACAAAGTTGTGTGGTGATCGGTGAAACCCTTGAGATGTTATACAGCTTTATGTGATGAGCCACGCCCTCCGCAATATTCATTGCCTTATAGAAGCTCAGTTTTAGTAAGTTTTCAACTTTTTCCAAGAGGGAACTTTAGATATTGGTCCTTAGATTATGTTCACCGATTTTCATGCAGATCGGTCAAACTTCCTAGAAAGAGATCGATTTGAAGTGTTTTTCAAAAAATTCAAAATGGCGGAAAATCTATATAACCGGAAGTTATGGGTTCTTGAGGCAAATTTGTTCCTCATGAGGAGAGGCATCTCTGTGCAAAGTTTCATGTCTCTACGACGTACAGGGCATGAGATATGCCCATTCAAAGTTTGCAATTTCAGTTGGTTGCTATAGCGCCCCCCTTTGGCCAATTGATGTAATATTGCTTCATTCGCATCCTCCCATGACCCTCTACCACTGTGCCAAATTTCACATGGATTGACCAAGTCAGTGAGGAGAAAAACGTGGAACAGACACACACACACACACACACACACACACACACACACGCACCCACAGACAGAGTTTTCGTCATTATATAGTAAGATATATATGGGGAAATTCAAGCAGCACATTTTGTGAGATCACATGCAAGATACAGAGTGCACTGAGTCCACTTTAATGTTGCAGCTGGTAAAAGTGCAATATATATTGCTGGGTAATGTAATCTTTAATTATACATTATTATTTATTAGTTGATCATATTTTGTATTAATAATCTAAGTCTTCAAAGTAACTAAAGCAAACTAATAAATGTAGTGGAGTAAAAAGTACAATGTTTCCATCTAAGGTGAGAAGTAGAAGTACTAAGTAGCATTACATGGAAATACTCTAGTACAAGCACCTCAAAAATGTTCTTAATTTTAATGAAAGCAGTTGCAAAGTATTCTGTTTCTACTCAATACTAATTACTAACAACTACTTATATTTTTAATATCACAATTCATAAATAATCTGGACAATAAAATTTATTTAAAAAAAAAGGTTTTAGGGACCAATAAGATGACAAAGTGCATAAAAAAAGTATCAAAATAGAACTTGTTCATAGAAAAATATATATAAATAAAGGGGTAGGATCCCCTGACCCCCCCCTACAGAGGTCGCAGCTAAGTCCCCGATGTCCTCAAATCCTAGAAACGCCCCTGTGTCATGCCATCCACAATCCCCTCTACCTACCAATGACAAAGCATGCCCATGTATTATGTCACTTTAGAAATGTTGATATGATCTGTATGAAACATGCAAATGTAAGATATCAGTGGTTTTCAGAAACATAATATGTCAACTTTTTCCTTGTAGTAAAAGGGGATTAAAACCTTCACAATATTAGTATTGGTCAATATTGCTTTGTTCCATCGCTGGTTACTGAGAAACTTCTGCCCATTCACTTTGTTGTTTCTGCCTTTTTGACACAATGTAGTGCTGCACAGTCGTGCCAGCATTTATGCTGTTAGCGTTAGGGCCTTGAATCCTCTCATATTCAGCTCAAAGACATCCTGCTATTCAGTGAAAATGCCCAGCCTTGACCTGAGCTTTGCAGTAAGCGCCCCAGCACAACTCAGCACATCAGCATTTACCTTCTGTTCTACAAAACCAAGGTTAGCATCTCATTGGGAAGCTCTGTCATTTATCAGAATATAGTGGATTCCAGTGGGAGGTCAGTGGGGACTCAGATGCTTTGTTTGAACTTTAAAACATAGAGACATGCATTAGGTTTACTTGCTCTCGCTCCTTTGCAGGGATCTGACGATGGTGGCACAAAAAGGCATTTTAAATGAAGATTGATTTGGTTTGCTCTTATATCCAGCGCTTTGCTTTACTTTACAAGGCTAAAATTGCGCATGTCTGCAAGTCCCCTGTATTTACCATTTAACACCTGTCTGTGTTTGTCTAGTCAGTTCTTGTTTGCTGAGTTAATTAATATGAAGGAGGAAGGTGAGAATAAAGAGAGGCACAGGGATTATTTTTTTTATCCATTTTGCATTACAAAACAGAGAAAAAATATCTGTGAACCACACAAACTGAACAAATATATGACATACTGTATGTTGACTTCATAATTTCTCTTTTTGCTGCATTCAGCGACAACCTGCAGCACAATAGATCTGTCTTTCTGTCAATCTTACAATACTTATTTTTGAAATTTGTAGAAAATTAACTCCTATAAAGGCATACACTGTATGATTTAAGTCCCTTCCTGACCCGATTTTTGAGCCATGTGACTCATTTTAAAGTTGGACTGAATTTCAGCTTTGTCAAGCATCATTTGCCAACACATTCTTACTCCGACCTCGTCACATATGAACATTTAGTCATGGACTTTCAATCTCGACACATGGCTTGCAAGGTACCCTGGGTGCGTTGGTTGTTAACGTTCTGGGACGCAACTTCAGACTGTTACATGCATCACAGGGCTCAACAATAAGGATTGCCCGATTGCCCGGGGCAAGTAAAACTCAAGGTCGGGCATGTAAACTAACAACTCACTTGCCCGATCGGGCAAGTTGCTAAAAATAGTAAAAGTTAATAATTAATTGATAAAATAGATGTATTTTAAAACGTGCTCCTTCGGCTCTGATGCAGCGGTCTCTCTGCCTGAAGTCACAGGCACAGCTGTGTAACAATGTCCTGCCCACAGCGCCCATTGATATTATTTTGCGCGACGAACGCTTCATATAATAACATAACAACATGCTATTTATGGTGTTATGTCATCGTGTCATTTCTGTCTCTCTATAGTCACGCGTTAACAATTCTCCTCTGCTCTCTGTATCGCGCACGGCGGAGTTCCGCCACACACACAGATGAGCACGCTAGAGCGGCTCGGGCCGCATTTACATGACCAAACCTGACCCCGAGCCCGGTGCAGTTTGACAGCTGACGAAGTTATTGTTATGGACACTGTGTAAATAAACATCAACAGATTGCTGTTATGTACAGACAAACACGCTGCTCGCACAGCAGCATAGCACGGCACTCATGCTGAGCTTGTGTTGCGTTCAGGCGTTGTCATGTAGGCTAAATAACAACTTCCAGCACTTAAATAGGTCATAGCACAAAACAGCAGCATGTCAAGTGACTTTTTACTTTATTATATTCAATAAAATTGTATGTTCCTCAATCTTGAGACACCTCATATGTAAGCTAGACAGACATTTCACCTGCTCATTACTGTGCACAAATGTACTGTATGTACTTAGTCCTAAAGAGCCCTTCTGGTGCCAGTAGATACACAGAAACATCCCAGCAGGCTGTGCTTTGCAAGCATACAAAAAAGTTTCACGCATCCACTGCTACAACTCCATCCTAGGGGAAACACTGCTGTGTGTGTTTTGTGCAACAGGTGGATGTGGTAGTCTACTGGTAGAGTAGAGAGAGAGCTAAGTAGCGTTGGAGTAGACTAGAGCAGGGCAGAGAGATGGAAGCAAAGTATATTAAACCCGGTGTTAATACAGCAGAACTGGAGAGAGGGGTGAAAAATAAATAGAGGTGGGCATGGCTCAAGTAGGGCGCAAAATTATAGACGGAGAACGATTGACAAATTTTTCACTTTAAGCCCTGACACTGTCATTTTTGTGTAGGAATTAAGCTACAATACATGACATATGTTGTTTTAATTAATAAATACAGTGTGAATAAAGATTACATAACATAAAAATAACTGCAGTCTTTGTTATTTGATAGCCGCTTAAATTAAACAATTTTTATAGGGCAAGTAAAAACTGACTTCGGGCAAGTAGATCTCTGACCAACTTGCCCGACCGGGCAAGTGAAAAAAAAACCTTAGTGTTGAACCCTGCATCAGCTGTTTTCAAAATGCACTTTAGTTTTTACAGGAAATGTACAGTTTGCATTCATTGTCTTTACAAATAAATGCGCTCTGTCAGTACAACACTGTGAATTCAAGTCTTTTTCCTTCAGCAACAAACGCACATGGTTACATTTAGTCAACAACACACGTACATGGTTGGGTTTAGAAAAAAAGAACAGGGTTTGGGCAAAGTGGCAAACAAAGCATCTGATAGTGCCATGGTGCCATGGTGGTCATGTGGATGGAAAATATGGAGGCCAGGTTGGTCAAGCTGTGGCAACAGCGTACTGCCTCTTCAGTGTTTTCCCCTACTCTTATCACTACTGATATGAATGAGAGAAACATTAGCAATACTGCATTTTTGTGAACTGTACTGGTGTAACGTTACCGACCTCAACTAGCAAACAAACGTATCTTCCTCAGATCTTTCAAACCAATCTTGAATGCCAACTGTTAATAGCAAGAATGATCTGCAGAGGCCAGTGGCCATTTTATGGTCAATTTTGCATGTAGAGTGGGCACTCAAGTTGTGGCTTGATGGTTGAACCTCACAGTGTAAGCAAATCAAACACTGAATGCCAAGGAGCAACCTAAGATGCTGAAAGATTAAAGCCAACGTGGAATTGCCAAAAAACTGCAGTTCCTCTTGAGGCTGGCTCCAAAAGTGAGTCAGTCCTTTTCGACCTCCATTTTCACAGCATAAAAGTGGTGTATGCCCAGCTTAAGTTTTCCTTGAGCATTTATGTCATTGCAGCACCCAAGTCTCAAATCATTGAAGACATGAGCTCGGCTTCACTGTAGAAATACAAATAGAAAAACAGCTCTTCAAGGGACTGACACAAACAAAAAAAAAGTATGTTTGCAAAACTGTTGGAAAAAAATGCAGTACAGTAATACACTGCAGCTTCAGTTTAAATCGCATAACTTAGAATAATAGTAGTTGTTAAATATGTTGTGATTCAGATTCCAAGTGAAACTGAGAGTCCTCTCTGCACATCAAAATACATTCTCCAATTTGCAATTCATGTTTAAGATGGCCTAATTCATCCCAATGATGGCAACCTCATTTGCACTCTCCATGTGTATATTTGACAGAAATATCCTTGGGGAACTTTGCACCTTCAAACCTTCATACTAAGGTCTTTTATAGTGGACTGCAGTGATATTTGACTAGCCCTAATTAGCTTGGCCTTATTTCTAAGACTAATGCCCCTTCACTGCTTTTAGCTCTTTCCCTTCAACACCTGAAAGCAGCCGTTTCTTTGTGGAAATTGCTACAATCTGCACTTAATAACCGAACATTTGAATGATGACAAGGTCTCTTTTCTCTTCCCTTTCTCAAGTGTTAGACCCATTTAAAGTGTTAGAGTATTACAATGGACTCTTATGCTATTTTGCGTGCCAAACCCAACGCAAGTGCCACTGTCACAAATATTTGTTTGTGTCTTTGTTGCAGTCACTCATGTTAGCTAAGACCACTGCTCTCTGTAAGGATGAGTCTCTCTCTGGTCTCCGATCCTTGGCTCTTGTGTGTACTCAATCAACACCCTCCTTACTGACAGAGCCAATTCAAAAGGATTGCTTGAATTAGAACAACTGCTTTTCAATCAGAGCAGCAACTGTTGCATCATTTATATGGTTAACTCCAGAAGTGGGACCAAGTCATTGTTTTGCAAGTCACAAGTAAGTTTTTGCGCTTAAGTCCCTGGTCAAGACCCAATTCAGACAGATAATCCAACCTGTTCTCCTTGCAAAGTCACTAAATTCCACTGCTTTGTTAGTGATTTTGGCATCTGACACCTGACGCCAAAAGCCACCTTTTGTAGCGGTATGATACGCTGCCAGTCAGCCAGACGGAACCTGTCGCAGCAGTATGATAGGCGGATGGGTGGCATCGGTTAATAATATGGCCATGCAGAACCTGTCGTGGTGCTATGGTATGCCTTACACTGCCATTAACAACAAAATATAAGGAGCTGGCTATAGGGTGGGTGGTGGATGGGTCCAACACACCCCAGAATTTCACTCAGGAGCCTGGTGTTTGCTTCCCATATGAATATAGAGCCAAACCATGAGCTTTTTCTAAACTTTACCACGTGTTTTTGTTAATGTCCTGGCATTGGTAGCAGCTTTCTTGAACAAGGATACCTTGCGCGTATTATGTAGACAAGAAAGGCCACTGACAAAGCAGTGATATGTGTCAGCTTGGGTTGCAAATGTATTGGCAAGTCCCAAGTCAAGCCTGACCAGTCCAAAGTCAAGTCTCCAGACCTAAACTTTGAGTTTCGAGTCCTAAACAAGCCACGATGTTCTCTTCACCAAATGTAGTGCCATTTTAACAACCGAGTAAAAAGAAATTATATTTACAATTTTTAGAATTTTTACTTATTTGTGAAACAAGTTGAATTGAATTTGTGTCTTCGTCTGCCGACCTGCATGTTTTGCATACTGCATTTTGTTTTTTATTGATCACCGCATAGTTTATGTTGGTGAACAAATTTGTCTTTGATAAATTTTTTATCAAATGGTGCTCATTAACATATTTGTTTTACAAAGTTCTCTGCTCTGCTGGTTGTTTTATTTATTCCAACAAAGTGTATTTAGGAAATTAAGCATCACCTGAAATCATGAGTCACTAATGATAAAGTCAAAGTCGAGTTGCAAGTCTTTTTTTGATTTTGTCAATCCAGTCCAAGTCATATGACTCAAGTCCACAACTCTCCCACCATGAAATGCAGTTTTAACAATGACGAGAATAAGCTTTAATAGTTCTTGGCACTTTTCACTGTTAGAGTGCAATGCAGAACTCCATCTACCTAGACTGCTGTCTGAGAGCATAGTGTCCATTTCCCCAGTCAATGCAAACCTTGTCATTACGTAGCATCTGCTTATTTTACTCAGAGCTTTCAGTTTTAAAAAGGTTATTGTGCTTTGATACAGCTGAGCAATTATCAGCACCATTATCATGGGGCGGTGGTGGTGGTGGGGTATATTGTTGATGCATAAATGCCTTCAGATGAAAGGTGATTGCCAACAGCTGACAGCTCTGTGGTTCAGATCAATTCAGGAGTGGAGGTAAAATGTTAAGTTCATGTTCAGCTAGAGAGCCCTGGATCAATGAAGTAATGACAGGAAATTGGTAGCAGCTCTGTTGATGTACCAGACTAGTAATTATGTGTTTGTTTAACCGCAGGAAGGTACTTTAAAAGCACTTTACATTTTGAAAGCTTTGAGGGATGCATTGTGCCTTTTGTTTCATGTCTGCTGGTAAGCACAAACCTTGACGTCTTCACTTTTCTTATTTCTTTGCTTTCAACCCATGCGAACAGAAAACTTTCCTTTATTATGCTTTCATGAGAAATGTTCAATTATACCTTAGTGTTGTCACAGGTATGAGGTGGTTTATTAGTTTGAAGTGGCCACTAATGGCATTTTAAAAATCACTTAAACATTGTTCATATGATCACTGTAAACAAGTGTTATGATTGCTGAGATGGGGACCTATTCAGCTGCTACAAAGCCCGAAGACAGCACTGTTCCTGCACTGTAAATGGAGTTAAATCTGTTCGAATATGTGGCAATAGCAGCTGTTGGAAGGACTGAATATCACTTACAACAACCACCTCTTCAGAGAATATAAAGAGAAAACCTCTGACCTTCGAAGTAAAGTCCTCTTTGAGATAGGAGGAAAAGATCTTCGATGAAGCACAATGGTTTAAGGCCAGATGAAGAAAGTTAAGGGGAAAAAAAACAGATGCAGAAAAGATACACTGCCACATTAGACGACACTATGAAAATGTAGACTTGGCTGCCCTCACTATTTTCAGGCAGTGATGTGAAGACTATTAAGAGACTGCAGAAGAGAGGCGCAATGGCTCTAGCGTGAACTGTAACAGCTTGAGCAAACTCTCCACAGAGAAACTAGTCTTGCCATTACTGGATCTCAGCACTCTGCTTTCCTTTGGTATAAAGAGTCAGGCCAGTCAGGTTGGTGAAACATATCTGAGCTGAGTGAAATGCACTAAAAACCCTACAGTATTTCTGTACGTTTAATTTGACACTGCAATGCCCTGTTAAATTAGAGGAAAAAATTATAGATATGCACATTTTTATGGTTAAATTAAGCAAATTTGGCTGCCAGTGCAGTTCATTTGCTTAGATTTCTTCGAGGCTGTCCACCTTCCCTAAGTCTTGAGGAATGGCTCATTTCAAGGAATTTTTGCTAAGTGAGGTTAATTTAAGTCAAGGCCAATAATACTCAAAAATAAATTACTTAAGGTCAGATCAAAGTACTTCAAGTAAATTAGTGCTATTCTTGTTCCTTGAGAAGAAACACGAAAGAAATTAGAAATTTGAAAAATAAATAAGTAAAACATGGGGTTTGGGGATAATGCTCAAAACAAAGAAGATTTTCAGAATGAAAAAAAACCACATTTGTCTCTCTCAAGTGTTTTAGACAGTTGACAACTTATTTTAAGAAGCTGCTCAAAATTAAAAACATTGAGTAGGATGGAACTGAAAGACATAGGCTAGACTATCTATAAAATAATTTGACCACTAAATATCAGCACAACTTTTGGAAAAATATTAAGGCAGTTCTTCTTTACAAAGTTTTTCGAGTTAAGTAAATCATGTTGGTTGTGCTGAACTAACTGAGTTTATAAGATTATAAAAGACTCATATGATTTACTCAATAATGCCAGAGTTGGAACTACTTTAAAAAAAAATAAGCATACAAATTTTTACCTTATTTTTAAGTTGAACCAGTGGGATTTTTTTTTTTAGTGTGGAATCTGGTCGTGGCAAGTTTAAAACCAGGGACAATGGCAGATACTAACCACTGAGCTGTAGCCATTGTACCCAATCGGCCAGTCAGACTACCCTTTTTTTTATCCAGGCTAAAATATCTCAACAACTATTGGATGGATTGCCATGACATTTAGTACAGACATTCTTTTTCTTCAGAAGATGAATTTGTATGACTTTGGCTTTTTATTTGGTGTTCTTGCCAGGACATAATTGGTGCTTATCCAATACTTTGGTTTATGACCAAAGGATGTTAGGTCCAAGGACCACTCTGAGACTGTCAAGTTTTGTTCATTGGATAACTGAACAGAATGCAAATCACCAGATGAACTATTGTTATTAAATGGCAGAGACTGGAAAAACAATAATACGAAAAGACACTGTGTCTAAAGAACAAGTTTATACAACCCCATGTGAGCCAGAAGAGTCAAACTTAAATCAGAATTAATTATTATTACTGTTATTATTTATTTATATATTTAGTTTGTCTTGAGAGTCTAGAATTTATAATAAGTGTTAAAACATAAAGGAGAATGACAGACATTTATCTTGAATCTAGCTAAAAATAACCACTAACAAGATACATTTTTTTCAATTATGATAAGACATGTGATATTTACTTAAAATTACAGTGTGTAAAATTTAGGGGGATTTAATGGAATCTAGCAGTGAGGACTGCAGATTGCAACCAGCTGAAACCTGGTCAGAATTCTTGCAGTGTTCATAATTCAGGAGGTTTTAACCAGGACTCTAATTATCCACAGAGGTCTCCTCCTCTCCAAAACAAAAAGACCAGGTGATTAGAACTGGTAGAAACACTTGACAAAGTATTTTTACATTAAAAAGCCAGTGTTTCTCTGACACTCTCAGTGCAGAGGGGCTGCTAACTACAGTGGCTGACGTGAAACATGAAAACATGAAAACATGAAAACACGAAAACACGGAAATACTAAAAGCAAATGACCCTATCTAGAGCCAGTGTTTGGTTTCTCCATTCTAGGCTACTGTAGAAACATGGCGGTGCAACATGGCAGACTCCCTGGACGAAGGCTGGCTCCCTATGTAGATATAAACGGCTCATTCAAAGGAAACCAAAACACAACTCTTATTTTCAGGTGATTATACATTAAAGAAACCATACTTTTCATATTATATTTCATTTCTGCCATCCCCCTATGTCCAACACTGGACCTTTAAATTTAATCCGTCTTTTGTACCTAGCACTAGATAATCCAATACATGGTCAAATCAAGTCCAGACTAGCATGTAAATCTAACTATGATTATGATTAAAAATTATTATACTTACTTAAAATTTTAGATTTTGAAGTTGTTCCAATTCCAAGTTGTGGGCATGCAAAAAGGCTCATTGCAGTATTTAATTAGTTGATTGTGTTCCATGATTAATACAAAAAAAAAGAAAAAAAAAAAAAAACCTCTTTTACATCTGAAATTTGTTTACATTTCAGAAAGCATGTGGACCTTTGTTGGAAATATCCTGAATCAAGGGTATTTGATTGGAATATAATTGTAATGAGCATATGCATACGAATTATGCATTCTGTGAATTATAATGAATCCCATAGTCATTGACAGTGACAACATTCTGTCATTGTTTTGTCGATTACTGCTGCTGCTTCCTCTGTGCCCCCCTTCCACTACCTTTGATGAAAAGCCTCACACTCGTTTAAGCATTCAGTTTGCTTGATCAAACCGAGGTGAAACATTTTTTAATCAATGTCATGAATAATACACTCCTGGGTGTCTCCTGAATGTTTTGTGATGGAGTTTTCTGTCACATTTTGCTCAGTTAATTTAATTAATAGGACGATTTTTTACTTCTTTTATCAGATGATCAAGGTAATAAACATGCTTCACACTGTCACAAACAACGCTGTGCATAATTTCTGATTTTTGTAGGGTGGCATAGCTTTGAGATGAGTGTTTTTCTCTCAGCAAGCCAGTTCTAATGTAGATCTGATGATCAGAAAATGCACAGCCCAGTCGTCTGAAAAAAATGTTGGCACAGTATGTTTCTGCAAACCATGAATGCATTACATTTGCACATTTTATGTGTATCATATCAACGTTTCTTAAGTGATGTAGTATGTGAGCTGACTGTGTCCTCAGGGTTTGAGGGTATAATGCATGGCGTGTCATCAAAGCGAGATGCCTGCCAAGCAGCAGACCACTGTTCAACACAAACAAACAAGCTGGAATTTTTTCTGCCAAGACATTTCTGAATTTCTTGTTTGGATAGTGGCATGAAAAGCAGTTGTTTTTAGCTGAGACAGTGCTGCATTTCCTGCCAGGATGGTGGCATGAAAAGCGGTTGTTTTTTAATCAAAACATTACTGCACTTCCTGCCCGGAGAGTGGAATGAAACGAGGGTGTTTTTTATCAAGACAATGCTTCATCTCCTACCAGAAAGGTGACAAAAAGTAATTGTTTTTTGTTGAGACATCAATGCATTTCCTGCCAGGTTAGTGGCACAAAAAGCCAGTGTTTTATAACAAGACATTGTTGCATTTTCTTTTTTCCATTGGAACATTACTGCATGAAAAGCTAGTGTTTTTTAACTAGACATTGCAACATTTCCTGCCAAAACGCTGACACAAAAAGTGTTTGTTTTTTATGGAAACATTGCTGAGTGTCCCGTTGGGATAGTGGCATAAAAAGCAGGTGTTTTTCAATGAGACATTGCTTCATTTCCTGGAGGTATTGTGGCACAAAAAGCAGTTGTAATTCATGGAGACAGCGTTGGGTTTCCTCTTGGTGTAGAGGCATGAAAAGTGGGTGTTTTTTTAACAAACCTTGTTGCATTTCCTGTTGGGATAATAGCACCAAAAGTGGTTGTTTTTTATTGAAACATTGCTAGATTTTCTGTCAAAATGCTGACACAGAAAGGGGTTGTTTTTATCAAGACATCGCTGCATTTCCTGCCAGGATAATGAAAACTGATTTTTTTAGTAGTTTTTGTGCCTGACCCTGACCACATATTTACCACAGTGTTGTTGAAACGTAAAGTATTAATGTATCTGCTACATTAAAACATGCAAATGTACCGAATCCATGGTTTGCAGAAACATACAATGCCACCATTTTTTTAGCAATTGTGTTAAGAATGCATCTGAGCTCGTCAAAGGCATATTATCCCATAACCACACATCTGCTACTGTATACAACATGTTGATGGTTTATGATCTGCGCTGACTGGGCTGTGAGTGCAGCTGAAATAATTTGGGTGGAGCTCACTGCTGAGAGAAAAGTGGAATTGGAATTGTTCGGTTCTGCCTGGGGTGCAGGGGTGCAGACTAGATTTTTGGAGCATCATATTCTCCTCAGACACACATTAGCTACTTTTACAGTAATACACAGACTCCAGCACTGTAGGTGTGTGTATCAATATAACACAGATCAAGGTGATGGGTTGACGGCAACATGAGGTGAGAGGTCGTTAAATATTTAATATTGGGTCTTTATAGTTTGTCTCAGAATTCCCAGAGTGGAGTGAAGAGACTTTTATTGTGGAATCGACTGCGCAGCTTTATTTGACCTCCACATGTTATTGCTCAGGGACAGAGAGACACCAGTGATCTTCGCTGCTCATATTCAGATTGTATCTGTTTGCCAACAAAGAAATCGATGGTCTTACAAGTCTTGTGATGTACAGTTATTAATACAGTGTGGAATTATTCTATTGCAGGCAGCAAATAGATCAAAGGCCAAGGACGGTGCTGTGCAGTGATTTAACAAACTGATGAAAAGATGAGATCCCTGATTCACAGCTGTAGCAAAACACTACCACCCATGCATACTTCCTCCAAGATGGGTGAGGAGTAAGGAGGTGGGTGGGTGGGTGAGGAGGAGGGGGGTGCAAATAAATCAAAAGAGGCTGGTATGTGGATTTCCTAAACCAAACAAGTTGTTCCAAGCCGTGTGTAATTCACCCCACAGATGATGGGTTTTACAGCCTTTTCGCCTGTATTCTATCCAGTGGGGATCTGTAAATCTGTCAAGGAGAGAGTCAATTCCATTCCCCGTGCCGTAATCTCATTTGCCTCTGGTGCCAATGGTGCATCAAATGTCGTCGCTGGCTCCTGTGGTTGGGTGCAGTGCCTGCCTGCCTGCCTGCTGCACTGCCGAGTCTAGCCCGGGAGTAAATTCCACCTGTCCCACATGAGGTGCTCCATCAACCACAAAAATTCATTATCCCAGAATGTTTTAAGGGGCTAATGGAATCCTTATCTTTATTTTGCACTGGAAGAATTTAATTACATGCTGTAGTAAAAGTTCCCCCAGTTTATCAGCCCTACATGCATATCTGTCCTTTTTTTCGGGTCTCACACTGTTTGTAAGGATGTTCCTGGGCTGATGTCTGTGTTTTACAGTACTAACTGCCAATCACAGGATGCAGTCATTATGCTGTCACATCATGGGGTTAGCCTATTCTCTATATGTAGCCTATAGCAATCAGATAAGATGAAATTACAGCAGTTAGGAATGTACTCATCCTCCTGCACACCCTGAGTGAATGGCATTTTGGCATTTCCCTGCAAATCTGTGGTGTTATTAAGAAAAAAAGGAGCTGGTGTTGTACATGCATCACAATAATGTGTACAGTGGATTTCAATCAAACTGGCTGCTTCACTTTGTTTTCTCTCCAACTTGTTTTCTCCCTCTTTCATTGTAACTGCAATTGTTTGGGATTGTGTGGATGGAGGGGATTGCATGCCTGTTAAGGGTAAAAAGACAGCCAGAGAGGGGATGCAAATGAAACAAAACACTCAGACTTTGTTTAGGGAGGGATAATTGTGAGATATCGTTTGTTTCCAAATTGTCTCGGAGAATATCTTTGATGACGATCCTTTTTTAAGTGGAAGCTGCAACTGTTATAGTTAGTGCTTGCAAAAGCGGAGCATTTTCCTGCTTCACTGTTGACGGTCTCCGTGATTAGGGAGAGAGTTAAAGAGAAGGCGTTGCTGTGGCCTTTTGCTGCAGAACATTTTCTACCACATAATTTAGGGCCACCAAGTTGCCTTCAAATCCACAGGAAGTTACTGCAAGCTAATAATTACGGACAATTTCACCAAATTGTGGTGACGCAAGATAGCTAAATAAAAGCCTGTAAGTGTCCAGGGTTGTTATTAGGCTGAGTTATTAGAAAAACGCAGCACAGTTGAGTTATTTGTTAGTTGTTTATTTTTCTCTCCACCAGAATAAAATTAGTTGGACTGTGTAAATGTCTAAATCTATGGCAAAATTGTAATTACGCAATAACCACATCAGAAAATATTCTCATATGCTTAAATGCATAAATAGTATGACCAGTTAATGTGGCTAAATTAATTAAGAGTTGAAAAATTATGATTTGAATTTATTGTTTTGGTTTTGGGTTTTTTTTTTGCTATTGAATTGAATTGTATCAAGAATCCCAGAATTTCACTGGTATTCTATCCATCTACTAAATTTCTGGTGTTATGACGTCCTTATTCAACACATTCTCACTCTGACTTCGCCACATATTTACATCTAGTCATAAACTTTCCAGGCTGAGATATGACATGTAAGGTGCCCTGGGTGTGTTGGTTGTTGACGTTCTGGGACTCTGTGTCAACTTCAGCCTGTTACATGCATTGTCTGTTTTAAAAATTCATGTCCGTTTTCACAGGAAATGTACAGTTTACACACAGTCTCTTCTAAAATAAATGCACTACGTTGGTACAACTGATGTTGTTTTGCCTTCGCGATGGTAGCTCAGTCCATGGGACTTGGGTTGGGAACCAGAGGGTCACTAGCTCAAGTCCCCGATGAGACCAAGTGTGGAGCTTGGGCTGGTAACTGGAGAGTTGTCAGTTTACCTCCTGGGCACTGCGGAGGTGCCCTCAAACAAGACACCAAACTCCCAACTGCTCAGGGCGCCTGTCCATGGGCAGCCCCCCCACTCTGACATCTCTCCATTTAATGTATGTACAGGTCCTATTTGTGCATGTATTTGTGTGTATATGACAACAGAGTGAACAGAAAATGGAACTTCCCCTTGGGGATTAATAAAGTATACTTTTTCTTTCTTCTTCTTCTTCTTCTTCTTCTTCTTCTTCAATAAACGCAATGTGGTTACATTTAGCCAACATGCCCATGGTGGGTTTTTGACAAAAGCAAGTGGTTGGGTATCAGAAAAGAGAACAAGGTTTGGCTTTTCAATCATACAGGAAGGGAACACCGACCTCCTAGGTGGTTGCTGGACACATCTACCACCCCTCCCACCTGCCCAAATTGGACTTCCGCTCCCTTAACTATGTTGTCGTCCTGCTGCGCTTCCCCCTGATGCCGCCAGGCATCATTAAACAATAACGACAACTGGCCCCGTATCATGCTGATGTGAAAGGAAGGCCTTTGTTGGTGTCTGATGCCAGATGTCAATGACCAAGTGCTGGTATTTGACAACTTCAGAGTGAGACTGGGTTGCCTTATCTGTGGCATATCCTATACTGACGTCAGCTGTCAGCTGTGCCAACACCCCCGACCTCCATGCCCTCACTGTCTGCTGTGTTAGATAAAGGCTTCCTGCACTGACTGATGATCAGCATTGTATGTAATGTGCTGTAAAATTGTCCAATATGAACAGAATCAACTGTTGTGGATTACATTGAATTTTTTTTTATTGTTTGGTCTGTGTTTTAAATAATAATGAATTAATTAACAGTTGCTGTACATTATTATTGAAACAGACAACATTTTAGCTCCAGCAGCTCCATTATTCATCTTCATCTGTGAGCTGATATGAACTCACCTGACATGATCTTTAAAACGCATGTGATGGAGGGAATGTCTCAATGGGGCAGACAAAGAGGTACTGGTTTCTATTAAAGGCATTATACACTGGAGCTTGAGAAATGTCTCCTTGCACAGGCATGTACCCTGTTAAAGATCTAATTCAATGATTTTGGTTAGTTCAAGCGGTCACAGTGGAATTGGTGGGCCTTCACTGTAAATGTTTTTTAATTTGTTCATACATATTTGCCACACACTATCTCACTATCTCTTAGACTAATAATGCTATTCAATTTTAGCACAACTACAAGGAGAAGGATGTGTGACTACTGTTCTGTGACAAAATTAGAAAAAATTAGAAAACAGTCTTGGCGGACAGTAAGAGCTACAACATTCCTTTATTTGTTTATTCATACATATATTCCTATGTCAAGAGCACTATCTTAGAAATCACCAATCTGGATTTCCACAAAATGGCACTGAACCACCTGACAGGGGCACTAGAGTTATGGGTTAAAGATAACATTTGTTACTGCCTCGCCCCGAGGGGGAATGCATCATAATAAGGGTATGGCATGTTTACGGTTGCCTTGTTAAGAAAATAAATTTAAGCTGTGAAGATGTAGAGGTGTAACAGTTGGATAAGCTGGTGTTGATTTCCTATTTCTTTTTCTTCTTTGTTTTGACTGAAATGTCATTTGAAGCAGAGTATGTTATTTCACACAGATGGTGTGTGAACACCCAAGGACACCACAACACAGCACAGATAAATTTAGAGCCCATTAAAGACGACTAAAGTGAAAACATTTAAGGGGCTAAAAGCATGAAGATAGCTGCCATACACCACTATAGTGTGTCAAAAATAGAGAAGTCAGTCAGCAGTGACAGTGTATGAGGTGGCCTGTTGTTTTGTTGATCTTTTCAGTAAAAACCTGCAGTCTATACTCTGCTGGCTCTTATTTATTTTCTGACACTTGTCTAAGTGTACGAGGGGTGTCGGAGTATTGTCTGGGTGCTGTGGCTCTCAGCCTTGACCTCTTCAGTAGTTGTTTATAAAATTGCTTATCTAGAAAAAAATGAAATTAAATCTGTTGGCGCATTGTACAAGCACCATTTAAAAGCCTACAATATATCTGTTTTTTTTTTTAAACTCTTTGCAGCTATATATGTCTCCATCAGAATCAGACATGCTTCATTGAACCCTGTAGGGAAATTGGGTCATGTATACAGTTGCTCTTATAGCACACATATAGAAATTATAAGCTGTTCATAAAAATACGTGCACTATGCTACGATATATAACACAATATAGAGAAAGGAAATTGAAAAATAAGAAATATGTGAAGTGAAAGAATGTACTCAGTAGAGTGCAGATGTCCACCAGGCGGCTGTCCAGGCTGATCAAGCGTGCCTCAAAATACATGCCACGTCTATTTTTGATGGAGCTGCTATGTGTCACACTCACACAGCAGATCAAGTCCCCCTTCTAACAGGCACTATTTGTGAAACATAAATGTGATATAATTATGAGGATGAATGCATTTTTAATGACCAATGTACAGATATGACCACAGCCACAAATCTTAAATCCATATCATGGACTTTAAACAGTATTAATTGTCTGTGGGCTACAGCACAACAAAGTAGGAAATAACAACAATAAACACAATTAAAACATACAGAATTAGAAACCTATTAATTATATACCCTTCTTTCTTACCTAGGGCAGAAGCATAAATATCAAGGAAAAAGTAACCAAATCAATAAAATTTGTAAGTTTACAAACTGCTCTGCTTCTGAAACACTCCTGCTGTGGTATGTCACCATGCAGTGGACACAACAAAACCAGGTCACAGGTGGACCATTTTCTTTATGAAAACTATGACAAAATTTTTTGCAGGATTTTCAAAATTTGTTAATCACCCTTAAGCATAGAGTTGGAAAAAGAATAAGAATGAGAATAAGTATAAGAATAAGAATACATTTTATGTAAATGGTGCCTTTCAAAACACTCAAGGTCACAGTCATAAATGTGCACACAAAATATGAGGCTGATTGGTTCAGTAGTTTGTGAGATTAGCTGCGGACAGATGAATACACTCTCTCTGTCTCTGTCTCTCTCTCACACACACACACACACACACACACACGCATGCCTACACACATTGAACCAAGCACATGGTCATGATTCCCCCTCTAGGCTTATACCTGGAGGAGATGAAAATGCTGATAAATGGGACTTATCTATCTATCTATGGTGCTTTAAGTGTAATTGTAGTTAAAACATTATTGGATTGCTTTCATTTGTACTATATTTTAGGGAAAGTTCATTTGTATGCAGTATAGAAACAGCTTTAGGTGTGACAGAAATCATAAAACAGATTTGTTTTGTCGGTGCTAATTCAATTACACAGAGCACATCTCTTGTATATTTTTTTACGACAGCGCTATCAACAGGAAAATGGGCCATTCTTTAATCAACTTTGGCTAGCTTGAAAGAAAATGTCACCAATCCAGGCGCTGCCCTTTCTCTTGTTTTGGCTCCATTGATAACATCTGGTAGTAATAAAACTGCACTTTCAATTTTAGAATCTAAATGTCAAGGAAGATGGGGAGTCATATGCACAAATAATGTTGCAGGTTTTAATTTGAAGGTTGTTTCGTAATATAGTTTAGAAATATGCATTTGATGATCAGTCTGTATATAAGGAACAGCATTATAGAAGAGATTATTTTTACCCATGCATTTCAGAAAAGAAAGCTTAAGCTTGGAGTTGCAACTGATTGAATGAGATAATGATACAGTTGCAAGCATAGAAAACCAATCAGCAAACCTATATCAAACAATTATTGGTATTATGGATGGCAATACTGGTCTGTCTTGGTCTTCAGGGGATGAATCTGACTGACTTTAGTGATACAAATATTCAAGGTTCCTAGATTGTTACACACACACACACACACACACACACACACACACACACTGATTAATTATTGTTTCTATTCTATATTAAATATTTTGAAATTGAATACCTCAAGCATGGAGGGTGCTACAGCTTCACTTCATTGTGCAGCCCTGTATTGTAAAATGACAGTAAGAAATCCTAAAACCTTGTAATGAATGTTTAAAAGTTCTATTCACCAGTTATTTGCCTTCAAGTGGTCATCAGTTATCAGTCACTGCTAAATCAAGCACATGATCTGGAGCCATGAAGAGGCCCCAGCAGGACGCTAATAACACAAGCCAGACATAAACTCCACTGTTTGTCCTTATTAGCAGCCTGGAGATGTTGTTGTTCATCACTGCATGTAGGCTATTAACAAAATTAACACACATTGTCATAGAGAATCTGAAGCCATTTGGATGTATTTAACATTAACCTTCGACAGTGTATGGCAGTAACAGCTTTAAAAGTTGATGCTCTGGTTCCCCCACCTACTTCAATATGATCAAATAGAGTCAAATCAAATAAAAGCATTTGAACTGACTCATTGTTTTGATGTATCTTTAATTTTTTTTTACCCTTTTTTTTGTTTGTTTTGAGAGCCACTGATTATTTTTCTGCCTCCATGCCAACAAAAGCCAGCAGAGCCAGAGCCATTATGTTTTTGGGGTGTCTGTCCGTCTCTCCGTGCATACATATGTCCTTCCGTCTGTCCCATTCTCGTGAAGGCGATATCTCACAAACACCTTGAGGTAATTTCTTCAAATTTAGCACAAACGTCCCCATGAACTAAACAATGAAGTGATTCGATTTTGGTGGTCATAGTTCAAAGGTCAATGCCATGAGGGAATTTTTTTTTTTTTTTTTTCAAATTTGGCAAAAACGTTCACTTGGACTCAACGATGAAGTGATTCGATTTTGGTGGTCATAGGTCAAAGGTCAATGCCATGAGGGAATTTTTTTTTTTTTTTTTTTTTTTTTTTCAAATTTGGCAAAAACGTTCACTTGGACTCAACAATGAAGTGATTAGATTTTGGTGGTCATAGGTCAAGGTCACTATGCATCCTTGTATCTGTCTCATTCTCATTATAATGATATCGCACAAATGCCTTGCCTCAGTGATGAGCTGATTAGATTTCGGAGGTCAGAGGTCAGTGTCACCTTGCATTCGTCTCATCCTTGTGAACACAAGCTCAAGAAGACCTTGAGGGAATTTCTTCAGATTTTAAGTAAACCTCCTCTTGGACGGAAGAATAAGATGATCAGATTTTGTTGGTTGTAGGTCAAAGGTCAAGGTCCTCACAAAACATGGTGAATGGTGAACATGATAAACGTTATACATGCTATCTATAGGCTTGTGCCGATTTCCGGTTTAACCGGTTTGGTCCGGTTTAAGAGCTCCACCCGGTTTAATTCACGTCAACCGGATAAACCGAGAAAAGAAAAAAAAAAAAAAGCTTTTCACATCAGCGGCGTGTCAAGGGACTATATTCAGCTTATCTTGCATTGTAACATGCATTATGACAACTTAATAAGGTTTATGTATGTTTAGAAATGGAGTAGCCTACAAGTGTTTTGTTTAGTTTGTCCAGAGATATTGGATGAAGCGAGATACCCAACTCAGCTCACTTCCTGATTCAGTGACGTCAGCGCCACGCCCCCGTAGAAGACTTGCGGCAGCTCTGAATGTATTGTCGTCAATGAGGAAAATGAACGTGATCACAATTTATGGTCAATTCTTTCGCCCAGTAGTCACTAAAGTAAATATTGGGTTCATTTTCCACAAGCCACACATCTTACCAACATTCTGACACTAATGCTGCATTTTTCATCCGCACAGATCAAGAGAAAATTAACTTGCCCTGATGAAGGCCAGTGAGCATGGCCGAAACATGTTGGTGATTTTAATGTTCATCATGAACTAGCCATTTAATAAAGGCCTTTTAACTTTTGCACCAGAGAAGAGTTGCCTTGGATTTTGTTTTTTTCAAGATGTACTACACTTCCTGACCAAAGAGCACCTTCCTGGATACCATGATACTGCAACCCACATGAGCACTTCATCTGCTGTTGTCTTCAAGAAAATTAACTTTGTTTGAGCCCTGTCCATCTCAGAAAACAAGTTCTCGCGAGATCTTGTGATCTTGATAAACAGGCGGTAAAATCACAGTTAGCTTACAAACAGTTATTTACTGCTAGTAATAAATAAAAAATGCCCAAGCTTTGTGCAACAATAGGCTGCAATAATAGGAAGAATGTATTTTCATTCCACCTGCTTCTCGATCCGCATACACAGACATCCACAGAGCCTCTGTTCAACACGGTGGTGGGGAGGGGGGGTTTGAGGGAGAACAGGCTCTGATTGGAGGGAGAGCTAACCACGCCCACTTAGGAGACAGGAACAGTAACCGTTTTCTTAATATTGGATAAGCCTACGGTGGGGTATCTCCCGTCATCCAATATCTCTGGTTTGTCTCAGAGGCTGCCAGAGATCAGATTTCATTGGGGGCGGGGAAAAGTGTGAGGGAGTCAGCAGTCATTCAGTTTGTTGCCCTAGTAACTTCTTGGTGTCCTTCTGCTTCTTCTTCTTCTTGTGTAACCTTGTGTGTATTGGCGGTTAATACAGCATGACTGACACCTAGTGGATTGGGAGCGCATTACACCTACAATGGGTTTTTAATTGGGGAAAAAATAGCTCAAATGCGACCCCCAGTGGTAAAATTAGGTATATAATTCGATATATCGGTTCAGTTAGATATTTGGCTTTAAATCAAACTGGTGGGAAAATTTTCAAATCGGCACAAGCCTATCTATCTATCTATCTATCTATCTATCTATCTACCTACCTAGCAACTAGCTAGCTAGCTGGCCCTCACAGCGTCTGCTTAGAAACATTCTGGCCCGTGGACAAATCTAGTCAATGACCCCTTGTATCAGCATTTATTATATAACAGTTTTACTTTGAATCTCAACATAATAATATTTCACCGATGTGTTTACATGGATCACATTGACCTAATTTCCTCTATATCTGCTTGACACGTCTTTGAGAATCTTATGCAGCCAGCAGTAATCATATTGTTAGCAGCAAAAAATAAGGAAAGGAATGATGATGTTCAGGTCGTGCACCTTCAAAGTTGTAATCTTGAAGTTTTGTTTTTTGGTTTTTTTTTCAGTTTTTTGGGTTTTTTTTTTACTTTTTTTTAAATGTGAAAATCAATAAAATAAATAAATTAAGAATATTAAACAATACCCAGAAAACATATTCATTATTCTGAAAAGGAATATTAATCAAATCATTCATTTTTTTTAATATTATATCAATAAACGTAATATTTAATGTTGAACATTCGCACTTTCTGCCCCAGTGTTCACCATACACACCTCGATCAAATTATTCAAACTGAAATAAAATGTTAAAATTATACAAGAACAGATCATAAATTACAACAGAATGCAGTGATTTGCAAATGATTTTTGACCTACATTCAATTGAATAAATAACAAAGACAAGGAAAACTGATCAAGTTTATTGTTTTTTTTTGTAAATATACACTCATTCTGAATTTGATGGCTGCAACATGTTGGGACAGGGGCAACAAAAGGCTGGCAAAGCTGTGGAATGTTAAAAAAAAAAACACAGCCAAGACCAAATAGGGACCAGCCATAAGACTAGAGCTTTATTTAACACCAACATTTTTACAAGATGCAAATTTAAAATATCCAATGGATATGCGTAACAGTTTAATTTTTCCCTAAATTGACATGACCCAGTGTTATCATTTGTCCAGTGGAGGGCAACCACTCTTTGTCTGGTCTTGATGAACTACAGCAACACAAAGTCCATTTTATTGTGGCAGTAACAAATACACACACACACACACACACACACACACACACATGCGAACATACACATAGTAAAGCAGTGCATTACATATGTGCATCCCTACCTGAATGTCTTGGAGGTGTCCGAGTGCCCTTCACTGCTTGACTGAGCAAGAGAATAATTTCTAGGGGTGTTCAGGGGGAGTTATGGGGTGACAGCTAGCTGACACAGCAAAAAGTGGGGGAGGAACGACAGTCTTTAAATATTGTGGAGGGAGCATGACCCTCTCAACCAGGGGCGTAGCACCAAATTCTGGGCCCTGTACACTCTCAATGTCAGTGGGCCCCTATCCATGCCAGTGCACGAGGCGCGTGAGCAAAAAAAAAAAAGAAAAGAAAAGAAAAAAAAAGGGGTATTTATTTAAAATAAAAAAGCATAAATAGGGTTTTAAGCTACACCCTTCCTTGCATTCAGCATCTGATGCAGAACTCTCTACATCTACAAGAATAAAGAATTGGTATTAGCCTCTTAACATACAAATAACCCAACCTACTTTTTAAAGCAAGCTCACTTTGTATTTCTAGAGCCATTTCAGTGCAAGATAAACTGCTAAAAATAATGAAACATATGGCCAAGCATTGCTTATTATGTTGACAGATTGTCTTTTAAATGGGGCTCATTTTTGTGTTGCTATGGGCTGAGTTCTAAGGCTGTCAACTAGTCATAACTGGTAAGTATCCACAAGAGGGCGCTTGACAGCGCTTGACATCTACCATTTAGAACAAGTACAAAGATAATGTGAAAGGTTGCAAATATGTTCATTAAAAGTCAAACGTGAAGTAAACATCAGATATGCTTTCCTACAATAGATGCTTAGACTAGCCTAATTATTTGCTATAACACACAGTATTCACCATGGTCAGCAAGTTGCAGAGGCAAAAATGTTTTAAGCCATTTTTCAGCCAGATTGAGAGGAATAGCTAATTGTTTTTCTATGTTCTTCTCACCACCTACATCTCTCTCTCTCTCTCTCTCTCTCTCTCTCTCTCTCTCTATCTATCTATCTATCTATCTATGGCAAAAATGTATGGCAAAAATCATAATCACAATTATTTTTGATTGATATTGAGATCACAGTTATTTAACATGATTATTCATTGGCTTTGGTAACATCATGAATTTATTTAGCATTACAATAGCTTTTAAGCACAGCACTGAACTGCAATGCTAAGGCTTTTTACCAGACAAAAATAATAAATTGCTTTATTGCTCAATTAATATATTACTAGTGTGCACTTGAGCCTACAGTGATATTGGTAGGCTATTTACATGTTGATATATGCAGCAGAAATATTGCTAGGTGGATCATTTATTAAGTCTCAGCACGGAGTTTCACTTTCAGCTCTGCTGTGTTAGTAGACAATAGGCTATAGCACACGCACTGAACCAAAAGGCTAACTTACTTTAAACTTAAGGTAAACAACTCGCATTTAGGCAGCAATTCTACCAGTCAGCAGCTCTCTCTCTCTCTCTCTCTCTCTCTCTCTCTCTGTCTCTCTCTCTCCCTCGCGAACCAACATACCAATGTAAGGGGGGGTTGGAGGGGGGAGCTCGCCCTTGAATACTTGAACAACGATCTCACCTTGTCTTTGCTCATCTCTAATCTCAGCCTCATCTTCAGAAGAGCCGCCAGGACTGGCCACTGCTGCTCCTGCTGCTCCACCTGCTGCGGCTGCGGCTGCGCCAGCGCCACTGTTTGTTTCTGAAACTGGTTAATGTTGACAACTAAAGTTAGCTGGCCCATAACTGTCTTTATACTTACAGCCGCAAGCAGCCTGATTGGCAACTTGCTAAGCTAAAGACTTCACGTGAGCATACAAACATCAGCAGCAGCTGTCTGGAGTGGACTACGTTAACTTTAATTGGACTTTGCATAACAAACAAACTCGGTTCACCTTTGGGAAAGAAAGCAGTCGACAGCTGCCTCCCCTCATTCTGCCTTCTTTCTTTTTCTTTCCTCTCTTTCTTCTTTTGATACCCTGATTTATGCTTTTTGGGCAGCATGATGTCTAGCCCCCAGGTCATTCAATCTGGGCTCACTGACGTTACACTTGTCGCCGGTCGCTGACGGGCGGACTAAACCATTTTGCGCCTCTAAGAGGGGGCCCCCAGAATGTCCAATATGTGGGAGGACTGTGACATAAAGTTCATTCTCTCAGTTGATGTTATCAATATATTTGAAATAAATTATGACACCAATTAATTGGAGGGCCCAATTCATTCGAAATAAAAACATCACAAAAAAAAAAAAAAAAAAAAAAAATCAGGATTTTCATGGGCCCCTCTCCCTACTCGGGCCCTGGGTAGTCAGGTCCACTTTTCCCCCCACTACCACGCCCATGCTCTCAACATATATTCGTACTGTGCCCCAGATCTGAACATGTAATCAAATTTATGTCTCTGTTGAATTCATTTCTATTATTTCTTAACCTTTTATAACATAATGTGTGGAATTTGAAACACATGAAAATGGCTATAGTGTTTTGGTTTAGCCAAAAAAGCCAAGCCTTGACTCAGGATGTGCAGCAGTTTTTTGTGTGTATTTTTATATATATATATGTATACAGTACAGGCCAAAAGTTTGGACACACCTTCTCATTCAATGCGTTTTCTTTATTTTCATGACTATTTACATTGTAGATTCTCACTGAAGGCATCAAAACTATGAATGAACACATGTGGAGTTATGTACTTAACAAAAAAAGGTGAAATAACTGAAAACATGTTTTATATTCTAGTTTCTTCAAAATAGCCACCCTTTGCTCTGATTACTGCTTTGCACACTCTTGGCATTCTCTCCATGAGCTTCAAGAGGTAGTCACCTGAAATGGTTTCCACTTCACAGGTGTGCCTTATCAGGGTTAATTAGTGGAATTTCTTGCTTTATCAATGGGGTTGGGACCATCAGTTGTGTTGTGCAGAAGTCAGGTTAATACACAGCCGACAGCCCTATTGGACAACTGTTAAAATTCATATTATGGCAAGAACCAATCAGCTAACTAAAGAAAAACGAGTGGCCATCATTACTTTAAGAAATGAAGGTCAGTCAGTCCAGAAAATTGCAAAAACTTTAAATGTGTCCCCAAGTGGAGTCGCAAAAACCATCAAGCGCTACAACCAAACTGGCACACATGAGGACCGACCCAGGAAAGGAAGACCAAGAGTCACCTCTGCTTCTGAGGATAAGTTCATCCGAGTCACCAGCCTCAGAAATGGCAAGTTAACAGCAGCTCAGATCAGAGACCAGATGAATGCCACACAGAGTTCTAGCAGCAGACCCATCTCTAGAACAACTGTTAAGAGGAGACTGTGCGAATCAGGCCTTCATGGTCAAATAGCTGCTAGGAAACCACTGCTAAGGAGAGGCAACAAGCAGAAGAGATTTGTTTGGGCCAAGAAACACAAGGAATGGACATTAGACCAGTGGAAATCTGCGTTTGGTCTGATGAGTCCAAATTTGAGATCTTTGGTTCCAACCGCCGTGTCTTTGTGAGACGCAGAAAAGGTGAACGGATGGATTCCACATGCCTGGTTCCCACTGTGAAGCATGGAGGAGGAGGTGTGATGGTGTTGGGGTGTTTTGCTGGTGACACTGTTGGGGATTTATTCAAAATTGAAGGCACACTGAACCAGCATGGCTACCACAGCATCCTGCAGCGACATGCCATCCCATCCGGTTTGCGTTTAGTTGGACGATCATTTATTTTTCAACAGGACAATGACCCCAAACACACCTCCAGGCTGTGTAAGGGCTATTTGACCAAGAAGGAGAGTGATGGAGTGCTGCGGCAGATGACCTGGCCTCCACAGTCACCGGACCTGAACCCAATCCAGATGGTTTGGGGTGAGCTGGACCGCAGAGTGAAGGCAAAGGGGCCAACAAGTGCTAAACACCTCTGGGAACTCCTTCAAGACTGTTGGAAAACCATTTCAGGTGACTACCTCTTGAAGCTCATGGAGAGAATGCCAAGAGTGTGCAAAGCAGTAATCAGAGCAAAGGGTGGCTATTTTGAAGAAACTAGAATATAAAACATGTTTTCAGTTATTTCACCTTTTTTTGTTAAGTACATAACTCCACATGTGTTCATTCATAGTTTTGATGCCTTCAGTGAGAATCTACTGTGCAGCTTGAATGCCTATTCTTGCACTACATATCTTTGGTGAGCGGGTAGGGTCTCCAGAGAGAAGTGTGTAACACTTTACGGCAGCTAGTTCGGCTGTTTAGCACTGCTTTTCATTTTGTTTTCTGAATGCTTCATCTGTGTTATTTATGTAAGTCTGGGGCTGAGGCTGTGACCATACCGGTTTCATCCCTGTCTCACAGAGTTTTGTAGTTTGAAATTGAGGCTTCTGGTTTCAACGGAAAAGAGACTGCTGAGTATGTGTCCCCTTTTCCCTTTCCTGGGGATAAGTAAAGTACTCTATGGATATCTTAGGCTACTGACTACAGACCATGGTGCTGACCTAACATCTAACATCTGTTTTTACTATAGAAAGTTATGTTAGTTGCTTCAGGGTGACACATAGCCTTACAGAGAAGATACATAAACAAAGGAACATGAGCTTTTATCTGGCTAAAGATAATTCATGTCATCTTGAAAGTATATTGGCAGCCAACCTATCTGTACATCTCTACATCTAAATCTCTTTAACATTACCACAGATATAAGACGGAAGCAAACCTGACTGATGTTGTTGATCTGACATAAAGCTAACATGGAAAATGAACAGTGGGCTCCCGGGTGAAAGTCCAGAGTTTGTTTGACCCATCCACCTTGCCTTCCACCCACCCTATGTGGACTTTCTCACTGTTTAAACTACAGTATTTGCCGGCGGCATCAGAAATAGCTGCCACCCAGTGCGTATTATACTGCCATTAAGAGTGTCTCTGTTTGTCAGTATCTCACAATGATATCCACTCAAAAAGCAGCAGTACTTGATGACTGCAGTTGTTGCCAGCAGCATCAGGAATAATGGCTGTGTGGTGCATATCATACCACTGCAAAAGGTGCCTCTGTGCAGCAGTATGTGATGCAGAGATCACTGACAAAGCAGCAGTATTTCTACTAAGTTGGGAGTGAGAACAGGCTGTTATGACAATGGTGTACCACTCTAAAACTTTAGGGGCACCACTGCAAAAAAATACTGATTCTTGCCTAATGCTGCTTTAGATAAATACTAAAATTTCTGATTGAATGGCTGTGAGAACATATTGCACCGATAGGGATTGATTAAAGATTTGTTGATTTAAAGCCCCTTAACTGGGAAACCTCCATTCTAATTAACCACTTAACCTTGCTGAGCACCTATGTCTGGCACTGCTGAAAAGTCTAATATGCAGGAGGAACATCTGCCCTGACTCAACACTACAAAGCCATTGTATTTGTTGGCAGGCTGAGGGGATCTGACACACTTGTGCCTCTATTCCAGCACAATCCCTCACTCTCCCACTTCCTTGACAGGTCTCATCAGCTAAGAGTCAGGTCTAAGGTTGGCATTTAATCTCAATGACCCCTCTGCCATGGCACAAGATGCAAGTAACACAGCAGCTGTATCATCTTTAGATAGGAGAGAAGAATTGATGGGTAACCTAGAAGTGTCCAGGTTGTGTGTGTGTGTGTGTGTGTGTGTGTGTGTGTGTGTGCGTGCGTGCGTGCGTGTGCGCATGCGTGCGGTCTAGCACTGCCACCATGCTCCTGCTATCATCTCGTTCCCAGTTTCTCACTTGGCACTTCTTTTTCTTTTCACATCCAGTGTTCACAGAGGTTTGTTGAGTTTGTCACTGCTGTTTCGGTCCACATGTTCATGTTTTGTCCAGTTGTCACTAGTCTACCGAAAATATCTCTGCAACAGTTTAAACTGGAGCAGAGAAGACAATTCAGAGTGCTGAGCCAAGCCACAAGGCAAAAATGAATCCATGACCTTGACCCAGAGGTGTGTAGGTGTTGCAGCCCTCAAGCTGCCACTTATTTTTATTGTGCTTGCATCAACCTTTACCAGTAAAGTCAAAAAAAGGCCATAACAGGCTGAGGCAGATCCTGTCACAGCATTTAGTAAAAGGGACAGAGGGCATAAATGTGAAAGTACTCTTGCAGTGCATGGATATATTTTCTGATTTTTCTCCCAGTTTCACTGTAATATAAGATACTGAACTCCTTGCGGTCTCTGCATATGTTTAATGGTCACACTCCATTAGGATGTCAGTGCTTGACTTGACTTTATGAGACTACCTGTGCTGATGTTACATCATCTAACAGTAAACTAGGAAGCTATTTCAATGAAGTATTACACACTCTGTACTGTATCAAGATGCAGTTTAGGTCTATTTGTCTTGTTTCTTGTGTGTTTTTGATGGCACATTGCATTTGGAGTTCATAATTTCTTCTGAGACTAGGCAGCTGGTTCCAGGGAGGTCGGCCTGTGCCTCAGTGAGCTGCTGTAGGAAGATAAACAATCAAATATATCATGTGAAAGGAAGGCATTTATAGCACACACTGGATTGTGTGAACTGTAGTCAAGGTCAAAAGCCACATACTGTGCTGGCATCACAGTAGTGGTATCAATCAGCTTGAAATGTCCAAATACCGATACCCCCCAGCAATTATAAGGATATCCTTCACTGAAATAATCATATTCACATACTCATATTGCAACCCTTGACATGTCTACAGACCGCATTTATATTTTCTAGTCTTGGTGACCACTCGAAGCACTTTACACTGCAGGTACAATTCACCCCATACACACACACACACACACACACACACACATTCTTATACTGGCGGCCGAGGGTACCTTACAAGGTGCCACCTGCTCATCAGATCATCATTCATGTATACTCACACATGGCTCCCTATGGCTCCCACCCAAGAGGCAACCTCTGGGGCTGAAAAATGAAGCTAACACAGAAGTGACAAAAACTGCAGTTCCTTGAATGGCCACTTGAGGCTGACTCTAGAAGCAAGTCAATCCCCATCGACCCCTATGTTAAAATATTCAAATTTACCACAAAAATAAACATGTTTACAGCCTGGTATTGGAAATTGTTGTGGTCTCTACAGCTAATTTAAACATTCATAGTAACTGTACAGAGGTTGGATTTTTATATAACTCACCTTTATAAATGTTATTAAGGCTTACAGTTATGTATAATTAAGGGTGTGGCCACTATGAATGGCAGGTTGCCTGCGAAGAGTCTGATTGACTCTTCGCAGGCAATCAGATCCACCCCTCGCTCCTCCACAGCTCCAGCCTCTGGTCCAAGTATGGCAGTGGCCAAGATGCCAAACTCGAGGCTTCAAAATGAGAGTACACAAACCAAAGGGTGACAAGGCAGTTATGTCCATTATTTAATACAGTCAGTGCTCCCACCTTGCCCAAGGACACTTTGACATGTAGACTGTGAAAGCTAGAGATCCAACCACCACCCTTTGGATTACATATATCAAACAGCAACCTCCAGGGCTATAAAAAATGAAGCCAATGCTGATTTGTCAAAACCTGCAGTTCCTCTAATGGCCACATGAGGCTGGTTCCAAAACACAGTCAATCCGCTGAGATAAGGCTGCTCCAGTGTGTGATTATAGACTGCATCATACAACCAAAAGAGGTGTGACGGGTGAACATGCAACACAAAAGCATCAGCATATAGTTGCCCTATCTGCTGCCCTTTCTAAACAGCAACAATGGCATAACATGGCAATAACAATCATTTACCATCCATGTTACATGGTGGCTGATCTCATCTCATCCTCTGCTCTTGCTGTCCATCCTGTTTTAATAACACAGTTACAGTGCTGTTACTACCTCCCATGGCGTATATATATATACATATATATATATAGACACATAAAGTATGTTTGTACACTGTATATATATATATATATATATATATATATATGTGTGTGTGTGTGTGTGTAAACCACAGTTATCCTTTGAGGTACAATCCACATTTTTAAAAATAATACAAACAGGGTATCCGCAGGCCATAATGAAACATGTCATTGATTAGTGCTGCCCTTCTGTCTCTATATGCTATATTCTAGCACAGAGCCTTATGATATTGTTATTACCAAAAGCATGCAATATTTTCGAGTCACAGCTCCTACAGTAATTTTCACACACGTTTCAACAACATTTTCCTCTTGAATATGCATGAAAATCCTCTGCCTTAAAAAAGTCAAAAGTTTGGGTTGCCACAAGGCTTTGCATATTTCTTTGGTTAATGTATTATTAGTCACAGTAAGCTCCTTTTTCCATTCCCGTAGGAGAACTCGTACAGGCTTGATTTTGTCAACAAAAGGAATATAACCACATAATAATTAGATGTGTGCACCTTTCTGCCTTAAGCTGACACTTTTATAAAGCTTTACTGAAAAAAACGCCATAGAGCAGCAAAAAATGTGTTTATTAAAGTGCCTCTACTCAAGGGAACCAAAGTGTGTGTGCATGTGGGGGAGGCAGCTCTTTTAAAACAGCTGTTGTATCAGTGTGTGTCTCCCCCCGTGAAAAAAATGCTGAGATGAATAAACAAACAAGCCCACACCATTGCCATTAATAATTACTGAGCTGCTCCCCAGCCCTGCACATTATGAAGACATCTGAAGATAAAGTGCTTTCTTCACATTGTGCATTTATGCCTGATATTGCTTTGACCTGTGTGAATTAGTGAGTCCATCGCCTACAGCAAGGGTTTTTTTTTTTTGGTTTTTTTTTTGTTAAGCTGCTCTGGGTGACCGCATCTAGTTGTTTACATGGATATGTTGCTTTATGGTATATGGCCTCAAATCCATTTCCCTTCCACACACAGCTCTCATTTAGAGGCAAAGGACAGAATGAGATGTTTGTGAAGATGCTGCTGCCTCCGTGGCGAGGTGTCGCTGAATGGAATGTGTCTCCGGGGGGGTTAAAAGCTGAGGACGTGTCACTGCGCAAGTGAACTTGACATGCCCCGCAGTCAGGAAGCCGTTGCGAAGGGGTGATGAGGATGACTTTGCCAGCATCAATCTCTTTATTAGAAAGTAATGGTCACTTCCTCTGGGGGTGTCTAACACCTAAGGGCCACTTTGGTATTGATTGCTTGAGCCCATCGTGATTAAGATCTTGGCAAATGCTTGCTCTTGGTGAGTGTTGGGGATGAGGAGTGGAGCGCAGCGCTGGCCTCCAGGCACGTTGTCCTCTGATTCGGTGCCAGTTGGAAACCTCTCCCGGACCACAAGCAGCCGACTTCACAGCCACTCAACCACAGTGCTTCTCCTGCAGCTGTTATCACCACTGTTTGTTCACTCTTAATTATTGTTTTTCTCCAAACCCCTAAGTCAAGTGCTTCCTGTCCACACATCTGCAAGTGCTCCAGCACAATTACTTAGACATGCAATCACTTGCATACAATGGGGAAATCGCACAAAAACACATTCGCATTGTCAGTTTTTTTCCTCTCTCTCACCAGGCTCTCTTGAGACCCAATTATATTGTGAGCTTAATTCTACACTGAGAGGAATGTGTGTGATTAATGTGTGAACGTTTAACCACGCATTTTATATCACTGAGCTTTTCTAGAGGCATTCTCAGGGCCTCACCACATGCAGCAGGTTGAGGTGTCCAGCTGACTTCCTTGTTGAGATCCTCCTGCTGCATTGCTTGCCTTCAGTCTGCTAGGTGATATTTCATTAATGCTGGTGACTAAGACCTCATTACCCCAGCTTCCCTTGTGGACAAAGAGAGTCTTAAAGATGGAGGATGACCATCTGGAAGTCATCAAGAGGGATCACAGTGCAGAGCGGCAGAGATAACCGTTTAACTCGCTGTCCAGAACACCAGCATGACGCATTTCACGCACATCTGGCCTGTGGCTCCCAACTTAAGTGTAAATTACACTGGTATAGCACACTGCAGCTGATCAGGGGCCATTGCTGGTTGTCGCTTGATGCTGTATTGAGTTTGTTCTCCTCTTTTTTTTTTTTTTTTTTCTTTCTAGCCAATCATACAACTTCTTCCACTTTGCATTCATTTGTTGTCAAGTCAACCAATGGCAATATCATCTATGGGCTATTCAGGTATATTAGTTCTCCATGATAATACGGTGTTTGAAACGATTGCAATGTACCTGTTATATAAATGCGGTCCCTATGTAGGTGAATCACTGTTATGATGCCAGACTGGCAGTGAAAATAAAAAGCACATTTGTCATATAAATCGTAATTGAAAGGTTCGCAGGACAGGAAAAAAGGGTTTTGAACATTCAAAAGGAAAGCATCCTGCTGTCTGGAGCATCATAGGCTAATTAAGCCAGCAATTACAGCAAATATTAACTGTTTTCTAGGAACCATTTCCAAAGGTAGACAGGAATTGGATAAAAAGACAGACAGCATTTAATTATCAGTTTGCCTTACACAAAGGCTGTGTATGTATGTTTGTTAATTCAGAGTGCCAACCTTGTATCCTAGTAATTACGTTCATATGCTGCAAGTTGCGACAATAAATATGTTTTGTTAGAAACATAATGACATGCTGATTATGTTGTTTTATCAACATAATAAGGAAATATTGTTAATGGATGTACTGTATCCGCAAAGTCATAAAATTTACATTCTGAATGTACTTGCAGAATGCTCAGTACATGTTTCATTCATTCTACAAAATCTGTTCACAGCGACTGAAGTATGATTCATGTTGTTTTGGTTCTGTTTAGGCATTACAGCATTTCAGTAAGGTTAGAGAAATATTATAGGCTGTTTTTAATCTTGGAAAAAGTCAACAGTCAAATGAAGCACGTGACAAGATGTGATTACTATAGTAACATTTAACATTCAACCACCTTTCTCCCTTATCTTAACCAAAGTGCACTTGTTGCCTAAACCTGGGATAACTCAATGCTTTGCACATCCACCATCCATGTGAACTTCACTGTAATCAAATGTTGACTGTTAACATACTCCAGGCAACAATTTCATTTCCCAAAAAAAGTAATTGGCAAAACAAATAACTAGGACTAAGAACTGTTACTAAGAATGTAACTTGTATTTGCACATGACACACACGCAACACTGCAAGTTAAAGTCCCCTAAAGTCCACAGCCATTTTATTTAACCCAGGTCAATAGCTTGTTTGCCATAACATGACTATTATGACGCCTAAAATTCCGATGGAAGGCAGGAAGTGATAAATCCATGTACTGTGTGCATTGGATGTAGAGGATCATGAATAAATAAAAGAGCTGGATGAACCTGTAGGCAGCAGGTATCATTAGAAAATTGAAACCTTTGGATGTGATCCATACAAAACTAAGAAAAGTGATTTTTCCCCAACTTGACTGATTTGCCCAGTGTGGATATGATCGTCATTACAAATTACTTCTTCCCCCAGATCTCCTAGCGTTAGCAATGTTGATGACGTTACATGGCAATCCGATAAAAGTGTACAACGGTCAAGACGACTAGAACTATTTTGTTTGCAGTTTGGTCCACGACTGTCATGACTGCTGTCTTGTTGTAAATGTACTTAAGTATAACTGTCTTTCATATTTCAGCAAGCTTTTTTGCTAAACAGCCTCAACAAGCACCATATCATAGCCTATTTACCTGAAATCCTGAGTGCAGATTATCACAGATTGATATTTACAGAGGAAGGGAAAGATATCTGTCGGCTGTGATTGGTTGGTCCTTGTTACATGACGTGGTGTGCGCTGTTGTATTCAGTTTATCTCAGTCTTTGCGGCCTGACAAACAGGCACTCAGGAATGCTTGCACGCTGCAACAGCGTAGCTCTGGCATTTGAGCATGCCTCCTGTGTGTCTACATTGAAAACAATGAATCTGAGGGCGCAAAAACGCAGCATGTGTATGGCCCCTTAGGCTCCTTTTTTCTACCTACTAGGTCAACCCTTCCTAAAGGTCTGATGAAACGCCATTAAAATTGTGGGTCATGGCTAAAAACATGTAGAAGTTGTCACAGCACATTGTAATTGCATCCAACTCAAGGCATGATTAACACAACGCTCAGGGTTTGAAATTAGCCTTTGTTGTGTGTTCAGACTAAAACATCATTGTCAACACCAGTGTCACAGCATTGACTGGGAAAGGGTCAAATCCATTGATGAGGACTCAATGAACAGCTCGAGAAAGATCAAGGAGGACATTGACATAACACCATCTCTGAACATGATTATGTGATGACTACTGAGTCATCTCCATGACAACTGAACAAAGTCCATCTGATGATGAAGACTAATTCTTAGTCCGGAATCAATCGCTATTCCCTAATTAGTCTCTCCCCATATAGGGTAATCTATTGAGGTCCCTAATTAGTCCACTCAAATAAATGTGGTGAATTCGAACACTAATCATGGTTGTGGACTGGAGAAACATTTAAGTTCCTGCAATGTCAACAAGAGGCTGCTGACATTAGCCTGTATTAGCTTATTGAACAATATTATATTTCTTCCAAATAAGCAAAAAACAATCTTGCAAGAGCCAGCGTACACAAATTTCGCCAGCCATTTGACATCCACGTGCCTATAAGATGATTCCTTTGTGGTCTGTATTAATGCTAGTGAACTTACTGCTCCTTATTTTGGACACAGCTTCCTAGTTACTTTTTAAGGCACCTTGAGCAAGGATTATTTTAACAAACCGTTTCCAAGCAATACAGGATTATAGTGAATTTTACTCTGCAAAAAGAATCAATAAATCAGTTGAAATTCAGCCGCACTCTTAATGGTACCCTAAAATGTCCAAAATCCATATACCATATGAAGTGTTTCAGTGTTTGGAGTCTTTAATGGTGCATATCTTATTTTACAATAAATCACTTCATATCCACTAATACACGTAAACCAGGGGTGTCGTACCTATATTAGTTCACGGGACACATACAGCCCAATTTGATCTTAAGTGGGCCAGATCAGTGAAACCATTGCACATAACCCAGAGATGTCTTAAGAAAATTTTATGCATTTCAACAATATGTCTCAGTTCATCCACATTCAGGCAGTCTGCTACTCACTGTCATTACATGTGCATTTTTCCATACCTTTTATACTCCTGTGTAGAAATGCTGTCATCACCATACCAAATAGAAGTGGAAGCTATTGTGGAAGCAGGTTAAATTATCTCCTGCCTTACAAACCATTTAAAGAGAAATTTTGACAGACGCCACACACATTTCACATTTAAGCATTTAAACCTTTGAAACCTGAGCAAAGTGGTTTGGTTTCTCTCAAAAATGTACCAAAAAGGCAACTGGCAACTTGACAAGAAATGTCCCACAAATTGCAAGAAAAAGGTAAAAAGTGACAAGAGGAATAGCCTGGAAAGGAAAAGAAAGAAAGGGGTAAAAAAAAAAAAAGAAACAAAACGCCCAGAACTTTTAACTATTATAATTGTATTTTTAAAATTATACTAAGAAAACACTGTAAATATTTATGTATTTAGCACCTTTTCAAGGTATTTTCCTTGTTTGTTTGTTTGTTTTTTACATTTTTTTATTTTTTACTATTTCTCAGGACATTTTCTTGTAAGTTTTACTGTTTTGTTTTGTTTTCTAATTTTTGGGTAATTTCTTGTACAGTTGCTCATTGCCTTTGTTGTGTGTTCTTGGAAGGAATCAGGCCAATTTGCTCATGTTTTACAGGGTTAAGATAGAAGTCTGGTACAGACTGATTTGTACTGAATGTCCTGATTGACAATATTTTGCAATATGACCACAGTAAGTATTCATTGTTTTTTTTGACTGTTTAACTTGCTCCCGGAAGCTGGCACCTCTGAGCCTATACAAGTGCAGCAATGGCTAGGTTTACATTCCGTTATTATTATGAATATGACAATATTCTGAATTTGATGTCATGTCTTGGAATATACATCTCAACTGGACTTTTTACCACCTTTTATGATACATATGCCTCTTGTCTATTTCCCGTCAACTCTGTGTGTTGTCATGGATACCTTGTACACAAACCAACTTTCAAACAGTTTGCAAGGCTGAGTTGAGAGGTACGCCAAAAAGAAAAGTCCACATTTCTGGTCAGGGGGAGAAACATATCTACGTTTTTAACATTAAAGACTTGGGTATCAACAGGTTTTTTGATATGCACAAATATCACAACACGGACCTCATCAAGAGGGTGGTTGAAGGAATGAAAGAGGCTGTGCATGGACCAGCATGTCTGCCACTGGTAGGAGAACAAAAAAAATCCTATTTTGATTCAAAGAAGCAAAATGACAAGCGGCTCCAGCTGTTCTACTTTTCCATATTTAAAATGATAAATGACGTGAGGGCATGCTAATGTGCGTATGCACAGTTGCATGTCACTGGTACTGGTATCTTGTCGATATGATAGCATTCTTGAAAAATAAGCACCAGTGCGTACCTGCATTTTGAAAATACACTGTAGTATCTTCCATCACAGTTTGATTGACATGTGTGGAGGATTGCCTAATAGTGGTCATTAAACTGATTATGCTGATTAGGGTGACATTATGACACACTAACATTCATCTGTCAGTCTTTCTCACATGCTCTTTTCAGTCAGTCCCTTACCCCTCTGTCATTCATTCCAATTAACAACAGATAAAAGGTCCTTTGTTGCCTTCAGGCCCATTGGAAATCTTGCGCTTTTTAAAGACCCAAAATTAGCTTTAACAACAGGATGTCACTTTACATTGAGCTAAAGAAGTGAAACTGTGCTGAGTAAATGTGTTTTTACAGTGACACACTCCTTCACACTGGGAAGCTGTCCAGTCTGCTCCAGTGGAGTCGTTGGAGGTTAAGCACTTTGCTCAGTGACATCTTGACAGTATTTGAAGCAGGCGGGTCACTTACTGCCTTCACCCAGCTTTTCCCTGTGGTCCTCTCATTCAAACCACCCAATTAAGCCTGCATGATTACCATTAGTTTAGTTAGACATCATCATCATCAAGTGGATGGGATCTTTTTTTCCCTCTTGTTGTCTCCTTGTGGTCTTTGTTTACCTCACAATTAGTACTTCATTACTTTTGGGCACAGCCAGTGGAAACAGACTTTGCACAGTATTTCTATTTATTTATCATCATCTTCAAAAGACAAATAAGTCCTAATCTCCTTCACAAAATATAGTTAAATATTACAAATTTGCTTTGCCAAATACGGGTTGGAGGAAATGTAATGCATGCTGCTGCATGGATAGTTGGCATAATTGTGAAATGGTGTAAAATCCCACATACAGCATATAACTCATAGTTAGCGACTGAAACACTTGAAGCTAGGTATTGTGGTTTTACTTAAATGTGGAAAGAGCAGCCCAGTCGTCAGAAGAAAACACTGGCATAGTACATTTCTGCGTACCCTGAATACATTGCATTGGTATGTTTCATATGTATCAAATCAAAGTTTCTAAAGTGATGTATGAGCTGAGAGGGGTGGGGATGGTGGGTGGCATCACACTTTTGCCTATCAAGCGGCACACCACGGCAAACCACTATTAGAGACCAACAAGCAAAAAGACGTTGCTTTTTAGCGAGTCATTACTGTTAGCCAAAACATGATCTTTTCTTAACCATAACCAACTGTTTTTTGTGCCTAAACCTAATCACACGTTAATCACAGCCTTGATGAAACATAAAGTTTCAACATATCTGTTACAAAATAATGCACAAAAGGAATATCTGTGGTTTTCAGAAACATACAATGTCAATGTTTTTTTTTTTTCTTTTCTGCTGATTGGATTGGAAAGAGTCTCCAATGATATTTTGAAACAGGTTTTTCTTCAACTCTTTTTCAAGTTTAGTATTAACGTATGGTAATTGGTCACTGTTAATTAAAGACTAAGACAAAGTCAGACATTTAAATAAATTAAAAAGCAGACGAAGTAGAAATTATTCTATTTTTTGGCCACTTGGGGGCAGCAGAACAAACTGAAAGCACAACATTGCCATTTCAAAATTTAACCACATTATGTTTCTATGGGAACACACAACAAAGCTACTGCACAAAGGGCAGCCACACCAGCAAACAGTTGCCTATTTTTGCATCCAGCACACACAAAGCAACATGAGCATTCAAGTGAAGTTCTGTTTTTGGTTGACTGATGAGTTGAATAATCACTCTCATGCTCTGCTTTTTTCAACTCCTAAGTATAAAATCTGGCTCTGTAGCTGCTAAATTCTATGTTCACCAGATTTTTGAATAAAATGTCTGATTTAATACCTCCCTGCTGGGACTGGAACTATGACTGCCCCCTTTACATTACACATAGTGATTTGATCTATTGTTTGTATAAAAATATGTATTAATAAGTGCTACTGTAGTATCACCAAACATATGGTTAATAATCAATAATTAATAATGATTTATAGGTAAACAAAACTGGGCTGTAAGAATTGCTTATGCAGTTCTACTTTAAAGAGCAGCCTTTTTCTATATTTAGGTTATTCCCACCAAAACTGAAAAAATCTGTCCAATAAATAATTGTTAATTGATCTCCACCTTTACGTTCATGTGTTTAGGTGACATGCCATCTCTAATTTACTGACTTAGCATGCGCTGATCCAAAAGGTGACAATGAGTGATTGACTACACTAAAGGTGGTTCAGATGGAGAACATTAGATGTCACCGAAGAAGGCTTTATCTCACTCATTCATTTACTTGACAACTCCATTCAGGTGAGATGCAGAGGGGTGCAGAGCGCTGGCATTTATAGTCTGTGTGGAGGTGGAACCTCAATTATGAGCTGCAGCGCTCCAAGCAAGTCAAATGACGTGACTGTATAGCTTCCCGGGAATGTGCTGCCTGGAGGCTCGTTGTTCTGGATGGTGACATCTCATTCTGTCTCTTTCAAGATCTGGACTATAAAATAGCTTTCGATGCTGTCAAGTCTGAAGAACACTCGCTTCCTCTAGCCTCATAATATAATGCTTAGAGCTGGCAGGGAGAAATTTGAAACATTGTATCCACATTATCTATACGATATTGCCAGGTAAACTCGATATGGCATGTTGTCACGTTTAGGGTCTGCAGTTGAGAGAACACGTGATAGCTATTTTTTTACATTTTAAATTTTTTTCTTAATCAAATGATGCCCTTGAAGAGAGCGGTCATTGTGCTTTGAAGTCAGAAAGGCCTTGAGTTCCATCCAGTAATTAATACTGGTTTTCATATTCAGACTATAATGGATTTTGACATTTATTGGTCAGGCGGAGCTTCTTGAGGCCTTTCAGGCACAGACACAAAGTCAAACTAATTATTATTATTCCCGCCTTGTGGATACCTCAACCCAAATACTAGGAAACCTGGGCATAAAGTGGATTATTTAAGATTTTAACAACAGCCAAAATGACAAAAACAATATAGCATTAAAAAAATTTAATTGTATGTTTACCAGTAATGTGATTTTGATTGCAGCTCTTGTCATTTCAATTTGTATGACTTCATTAGCTTACCTCTACAGCGTGAAAAACTGAGGTAAAAGTGCTGAGAGGCAAAATATTGGGTATTGAAAAGCACTGGTGAATGATGGGATTAAATGAGTGAAAGTAGCAGCAGTTGTGAGCACAGGACTGAATAATTGCATGCTGACTTTTTTTTTTCAGGGGTATGTCACATGTCATGCTATGAATGGGAATAGGCAGAGGACACTGCTATGAGGCTGCTGACAGACAGAGAACCTGCAATAATTGCGCTAAATCAAGCAAGCATGAATTTAAGTGATCATTAGGAAGCAACCTCTCCACTGGATTAAGGACAATGACAATGTGATACATGTTTTACTTATTTAATGATTAAAATAAAGCAACTTTTGGTACTAAAAGTCTAAAATCAGGTGCTCCACCTACAGAAGTCTTATACATTCTGTAGTTTTTATCAGTTTAACATGAAAAAATGCAGCACTTGGAGAGATTATAACAAGGTTATGTCAAAAGGGTAGTAAACACATTCTTCTTACTACTACTACTACTATGGCAGGATTTATACTTCTGCCGTACCCCACACCGTAGCCTGACATGCATCTCCCCAGAAATGTAACTACACATTGCAACGCTACAGACCTCCTTTCCTTCCATTTCCCACAGCTTATTGTTTACTTTTATTTCACAGATAAGAAACAATAAATTGTGAAGACCAAAAAGCTCCCACAAAACAGTACTTTATGTCTTGTGTGTGATTTTTCCTGGCTTCATATAGGTAGAGGAAATCTCCACCAGTCACTAGGCTAATTTATGCAGTGTAAAATGCCATAGGCTTGTGCTAATAACGTTAGCATGTTTTATTTGTTTGGAAACGTGTTTAGTACAGGACAGTTGTTTTGTCAGTGAACCCTGTGAGCTTTAATGGAGCCGAATTTTGTATCGTTACCATTGTTAAATGTTGTTGTTGTCCCTGGCTTTGTATGAGCAGAGGAAAAGCCCGCTAGCTGCTAGGCTAATTTATACAATGTAAAATGCCATCGGCTTGTGCTAATAACATTAGTATGTTGTATTTGTGGGAAAATGTGGCCAGTAAAAGACAAGTTCTTTGTCTGTGAATCCTGAGTGAGTTTTAGTGAAGCCGATTTGCGTGTGTTTTAGGTATGTTTTAATCAGCTCAAATCACAGAAACCCCGCCGCTGACTAGTGTTTTGGAGGTGTAACTTCAGAGTGACACAGACACACCATCACACACGTATAAATGCTCACAATTGTGTAGGCCACATGCATAGGCTAATCCTTTGCATAAAACTGACACACCTTTTGGTTACTGTGCTATTGGGTAAAGCCACTCACTGACTATAGTGCTGATATCTGATGAGTTGACTGACACTAAAATGACCTCTTTGTCTCAAGATGATGGCTCTGTCCAGTGTGGGCAAATGACTTAGAATAGTGGCAAGCTGCTGGTTGTTAATTCCATGAGCAGCGGATTCTTATCTTGTGGAAACAAAAACTCAGTCCTCTGAATATCATTTTGACTAAGCAGTGCAAAGACTGAAGCTGATAAACTGCACTCAGTAGCTGTGTTAACAAACAAAAAAAAAAAGATGAAGAAATTAAAAGGGGAAAAAAAACTCAAAATCTTAGAGTAGTAGAGACATCTGGTTCTATTAAAACTCTAATGTTTTTGAGAGATTCTGATGTCCACTAAAGCACTCATCAAAACTGTCTCTTTTAAACAGACTAAACATGTTTTTGTAATACCTTAATGCCCTGAAAACCCATTTACTCAGTCACCCGCTTAGAATGTTATCTGCTCATTAAATGGTCATAATTAGCTGTCATCTGCAGCTGAGATTTGGGGTAAAATGGCCCTACTCTACCTCCAGGGCAGCGACCTCTAGTGGCTGCAATAATTATGATCAATAAAAGCACATTATAATGGGAGCAAAAGAGGAGGTCAGGCGACATAGACGCGAGGTTGGGGTGGGTGGGTGTTTCAGACAAACATAGGACTTTCACCTGGGAGACAAATGGAGACATACCATGATCTTTTCCTAGACCTTACCAGGTATGTTTGGCCACTACAACTAAGAATAGTAAAATTGAAACCTAATGCAACTGCAACCATTTTACAACATTGATATGCACCCTCTGGCCTACTGGTAGGTGCAGTTTGCCCCATCTAAACCATTATTCTAGCAGTCAAAGTTTACTAGCATTTGACTCTAAGAGTGATTCAGCAAATCAGTCGAAAGTTAGTTTTCTGAAGTTTGCAGGGGATTCAAAATTTATTCTAAGAATTTTATTTGTAGTATTTGGATGTGCCTTGGGCATCTTCTTTATTAGGTGTTTTGGGGGAAATTTTAAAGCGTACAGACAGCAGAGAGAGAGAAACAGGAAATGAGGAGAGAGAGATGCAACAAATGTTCCCAGCCAGACTCCAACCAGGGACACTGAGGTTCATGGTCACTCCTACCCCCTGGGCTACACCCATGCCCCCAGACAGTCCACTCTGTCTGAGACATTCCAGTCGCAAATAACGATAGAAATGAATGCTGCAGACCACAGAAATCTTCAGAATGGTACAAGTTACATAACAATTAACTGTCAGGCATCCTTTTTGTTGCCAAACTTGATCAAATATTGATCATTTGTTGTAAGCCCTCAGGCTGGTTCAGTAACTTGTGGATGAAACTGTTATGAGACAAAGAACCTATATAGAGACTGTGACTCACTGGCTTGGACTTGTCTGTTCAGTTTCACCTGCATGCTTATGAACCACACACTGCAGTAGTTTTCTATTTCTGACCCAGTAGCAATATACATTTCTGGAAACCAAGGATACATTACATTTGCACATTATTATGTAGCAGATATATTGAAACTTCACGTTTCAACAATGCTCTGGTTCACATGTGATTAGGTTTAGGAAAATACCATGTTTTGGCTTAAAATTACCACCTTGGGGGGAAAAATCCGAGCCAGAAAAACAGCAACAGCTCTTGTGCAACTATCCCAGAAAGAAAAGCAGCAATGTCTCTAAAAATACCCTTTTAGTGCCTAAAAATGCTGCTGGAAACACAGTGACACTACAAAACACCCAATTCTGGGCCTAACAAGATGCTGGAAACAGCAATGACTAGCCAGTTTGGTTGTTTGTTGGTATCAAACATTTGTCTACAGCGGGGCAGGCTTCTCTCCTAGGTGTCACATTATCCAATCTGATATACTGCATTACTTTAGAAACATTGATAAATGTATGAAAGTGCAAATGTAATTTATCCCTGGTTTGCAGAAATGTACAATGCCAACATTTTCTTCCACCGACCGGACCTGTGTTTCTTGTGTCCAGTGTCACCATTCACTATGGAGGTTGGTTACTAAACTGAGATAATGTATAATGAAGCACATCACCTCACTTCTCTTGTGCAATTCCTCTTTGTCTCAGCTGTTTGGAGTATATGCTGTTTATGCAGGTATATGTTTCCAGGTGCTTTTTTTTTTTTTGGTCTTTTGCTGTGTTGCATAAGCCTGAGAGAGGACCACACTTCTGAGTTGTTGTTGTTGTCGAATGAGCACAGGTCACAGAGGTCACAAGAATGAACCTTTGTTCTACATGTTGCCTGGTTTCATGCATTGTCTCTCTGGGTCCTGTTTACCATTGTGACATCCACATTCTAAAAATAGGACTCTGTTGTGAACCAGTAGTTTGAAGCAAAGCGTTCAGCTTGTTTTCAGTATTTTAACCCTTTACATACTACCGAAGTTTTTCTTATGGCTTATGAACTGCAGATGACAGAACCCTCAGAGGTTGTTAAAATGAAATCAGAGTAATCAAGAATTGATTGCGCTGAGAGAGCCAGGGAGGGCCTGATGCACTGCTCACACAGCAAAGACAGGAGGAGACACATTGCAACATGAACTAGTAAATGTTAAGCATGGGCTTACAAATGCAAAATATACAGCTAACGTTTGCACATATTCATCTAAAGCTAGCATCTGCCTTTGTTACAAGCAGCACGGCTCCAGACTGAAAATGAATTGAATAGGAATTGGAAATGCATCATGTGAACTATAAAACATATTATATGCATGATGTGTGTGAATAAGACAAAGGAAGAGAATTTCAGTCACTCAGCCTTTGAGTTTAATTCTACAAACATCTTTATCCTCTTTTACTTTAATGTGTTGCTTTGTGATATAATATTGATATAAAAATTAACAATATTGATATTTAATGGCAGCATCATCCACAACAATACAGCTTGGGTTATATAGCTTCACAACAGAGCTCTCTGACCTAAGGCTGCTTCAATTTAACTACCACTCCTCTTAAAGCAGCTAATAAAAACATGTTTTTATGTTTTATCTAAGGAATACATTCATGCAGCGTTGACATAAAGTGATCTATCTGTGGTAGCATGACACACAATAATTGACATTTAAATCGTTTAGTCATTAACAGTGACATGCACTTAGAAATCTGAGCTGTGCCCTCAGGAAACTTGTTTGGTCACATGGTCCTACTCCTTTGCCTCAACATTGTCACCATTTGCCTTTTCCCAGCAGGCTTTTCTCCCAGACTTGTCATTGTAGAAAAAGCGCAGGTGTTACAATTAACATTAATGATGGTACTGTTTTATTTAAGTGTTCCAGTGTGAACAATACTGGGAATGAAACTGGAGCAGCTAAATGTATTTCAGGCATCATTCGTTTTATTATTTACACCTTCTCCTATTGTCACGTCAAAATGTCTTCCAAGAAAAAGGCCTTTGTCTTTTTATGTAAGCAGGAGAAGGCCTTTGAAAGAACATACCTTATAGGGACTAATGTTACATTTACTTAGGAGTGGCCGTTGTGGCCACCAGAGGATGTTATATTGACAATGGTCAATGCTAAAGGCCCAGATACAAGTTGCCGTGTACTGGCCAAAAAGTTGCACCTGAACACACTGCAATGACCACAGCTGACAGCCAACTAGTCTCGCTCACCAGACCTTTCTCAAGAAAAGAAAGGTCTGGCTGGGCCGACTCTCACTTTAAGATTGGAGAAAAAAATGCCTCGGCTGCTTGTATTTCTTTCAACCAATCACAATCGTTCTGGGCGGTGCCACGGCAAGGGTGCGCTTGCAAAAATATTGCGGAGGGGAAACAGGTTTTGGTGTAACATGCCCACAAAAATATCGCCTACAGGACGCGAACCATGGCAGAAAAATGGCTACATCCCCACAAGATCAAACACTGCAAAAGTTAGTAAAGGACGTGTTGAAAACGGTTGAAAACTGCTACACAAATGGAGGTGGTAGGGCGGGACTTCGGCGGGTGGCTCGTTCCGCCCAATGAGAGGCTGATCTATGCAGCGAACTTCCACCCACTCAGACTAACGGCCAACCAACATGCATATCCTGTGCCTGTGTGAGAGGAAATAACTCTCCACACCAGCAGATGGCGGTAGTCTGTATTAGTCATTTAAAAAGGGAAACCAAAAGGCTGCCTTCACGCTAGTTAGACAGCCAGTTACACAGCAACGCTGACTAGCGGCCAACTATTGGCTTGGTGTGTCAGGGCCTTAAAATGTAGTGTTAAGGCCCTTTCCCGCTTCACAAAATACCCTAACACCCACTAACATCTGGCTTTTGTATGTAATGGGGAAGGTTACAGTTGGCATTCACTCTTGGGTCAAACGACTGTGCAGTGGTGAGGGGGCTCTAGCTCTGATCCGTAACAATGGAAATGACACCCAGATAGACATGCTGATTTAAGCCCCTTTGCCGGTGTGATACAATACAATACAACAACATCTCCAAGCAGTGCTCAAACATTGTTCCAAATTTAATTGGCACTGAATTTGAAAGAGAGACAAAATAAGTAAAAGATATGAAAAAGAGGCAACCACTGTAACATTTTAACTGACCTCTGCTGCTTTCTACTGTTTACTAACCTGTTTTCAGACCTGTCCATGACATTGAATGTGACACAGCAGAAGAAAAAAAAAAGGCATATTTGTCTGCTGTAGAGCCGTGCACACTGCTGGCAATGGCAAAACAGTCGCCTATTTTCAAAGAGTTTGGGCCTTTTTAAAAAACCTGCATAGGTGCACTACATTTGGTGGGAAACAGAGTATAATAGTAGCAGAAGAACAGAAGAGTCAGAGACCTAACTCAGTAAAGTCAGTTCGGTCCCTGATATGTAAGACTGTTCCCATCCGGATCACAAACTGTTCTCTCTCCTGCCCTCTGGTAGGAGATACAGGAGCTTAAAGTTAAGCACAAATAGACTAAAAAACTGTTTTTACCCATGGGCCATCAGGCTGATAAATCACAATATATGAAATAATCAGCACAACCCACTATTTATTCAGTGCAATCCACTATTAATTTTACATTTGCAACAGCTTGATAAGACAGTCCTAACCTCATCCTATACTCTTTGGGCAATGAAAATAAAGGCTTTCTTCTCTTCTCTTCTCTTCTCTTCTCTTCTCTTTACACAAAACAGCCTCAAACAGAATTCTACATTATATTGATTATTTGTGTCCATGACCATGTACCACACAACAGCAGTTGACATGCTTGTACATACAGTTCATGTAATTTGGGTGGTGCATAAGCATGCACATGACAGAAACTATGCAGGCCCTCACAGCTGCATGGAGGTTGAGAGTATGATTTATTCTTTACTACAAGCCACTGGTCATACCAGGCCATGCAAGGCTACAGGGCTGAAGTAAGCAAGGGTGTGTTCTATTGCCTATGAATTCAACTTTTCATTCGTAAGAGAAGCAAGAGAAGTATACCTGACATTCATGCCAACAAAGCATATCGAAATTGGAAAAAAAAGAAAATTGAAATTGAAATGTGCCATTTCTTCTCTCAGAAGTTATGTTGCCCCCTGATGTGCCAGTTTTTATATCATGCAGGCTGCAAATAGCCATAAGAAAAAAAAAATCCCCACAGTAAAACGGTGCTAACGTTAGTGCATCTGGAAAAGCAGTCTGCATACTGAATACGTCTTTGTGGAGTTTGCTTTTGCTCCTTGAGGTATAATTTTTATTCTGAATTATCAAAGGTGTAGAGATGGAGCATTATGGATTAGATCTGCAACAATTAGGCTAGTTGCTCAAAATGGATCACCGGAAATTAATCAGGAACTATTCTGATTATCTATTTATTTTTAAGTCATGTTTTAAGCAAAACAATGTCCAGTCCAGCTTCTCAAATGGGATTATTTCCCCCTGGTTTTCTTGCTATTTGTCAGTGATTAAACTGAATATATGGAGGTTGTGAACACAAGCAATTTGAATATGTCAACTTGGGCTTCTGGAAATTGTCATATACACGTTTTACAATTTTCTTACAATTTGTGACTTGAGAACATAATTAACAGATTAACTGATAATGAAAATGCTTCTAGACCACTTTCTTCAGGGATGCATTGGTTTACTGATGTTTTTATATGTAAATATTGTTCAGCAATATCCGGGGGATTGTATGAAATAAAATATAATTGGTATTCAAGGTAAAAATGGGCATTATGAACAATCAGAGGCACAGTTAAACTCAAACAATAAGCCATAACGCACTTTAAATATTTAAATATGGAGCAGCAGGGACTCTCTACCTCTGCCTACATGATTAATATTACGTGAGGGGATATTTGATGCAAATGTGAATCCATTTTCCTTCACCACTATCCAACTGTCCGTCTGTGACGTAGCCAGACAGAAAGTGCTCATAATAAGACAGAGCGCCGGCAGAGAAACAACTATGACAGCCGATGCAAATCGCAAACTTGGCATCTCTGTCTTTCCTTTTGAATATGACTCTGGTGTCTTTTTGTTGTTCGCCTAGTTTCTAGGCATATTGAGGCTGCAGATTAACACTTTGAATCCCCGTCTGAAGCATTTTTTTTATGACTTCTTATGTTAGAATAAAAAACTTGGTGAAATAATAGGAACAGCAGCAGCCGGACCCGTCAGTGAGAAGGGATTATTTTTTTCTTTGCCTTCTTTAAAGACTAAACAGTGGATGTTTTACAGTGCAGTCAGATAGGGTCGAGTGTCTCTCCTCCCCTGCACACCGCGGCTACCTGGCGAGAAGATTTGGATTAAGACTAATGAACTGGGGGGTAAATAATCTCCGCGGGACTGTTTCACGGGGCGCAAACTGACTCATTGTCTCGCTGTGGGATTTTTTTTTTTCTACACCTCTTGGCTGAAGACGATGTCTGTCCGGGGATACTTTGTCGCTTTTTCCAAATGCACAGTTCTTCTTTCTCTGAGGATTTTGCTTCTTGTGCCTGCAGGGTTGCCAGTCCGCAGCCAAGGGGATTCTCAGTCCGACAACAAAGTGATGGACAATATCACCGTCCGACAAGGAGAGACGGTCTTTCTCAGGTGAGTCAATATTTATTATTATTATTATGATTTTCCTCCTGCTGCTGCTGCTTCGGAATCCTATCCCCTAAAGTTGAGCTCTGCCTGTAGGCGTTCGTAATAGAAGTATTTAGTGAGGGGAGAGACAGAGACATGGCTGAAGTGTTGTCTGTTTTATCACGTTACCGCCGTTGAAAAAACAGAGGGGGGGATTTCAGCGGATTAGTCTCTGGAAAACACTCAATTCAGAAGCGATACTCTGCTAATCTTTAGCAGCTGGTAACGAGAGACTTAGCGGTTTTAATTGTTGTGTGACGGTGCAGAACTAAAGGTGGAGGGGAAAAGTGTGTTTCTAGAAGGAGAGAAAGAGCAGAAACAGACCAGGGGAGGATGTGGCAGGTGGAAAACACACACACACACACACACACACACACACACAGTAAATACTGCGGGCGTTGCAAAGGATTGACTAGCAATTCCTCAAGATGGGAGATTGTCTGTGGTGACCTTTCCCCTCCTCTGCGCCCTCAGAGGCTTACTGGACATAGAAGGATTTATGTTGCTTTCAAGTGCTGTCGGGAATGTCCAATGTAACATGAGCAATAATCACAATGGCCAAAGGAAGGGATTTTCTTTGATACCAGAGTTTGGCAAGATGTGATGTGTGGGAGGTGGAGGGCATGGGAGCAGTATTAACAGTTGATGGGTAAAGTGTTACCGTTCTGCTCTCACATTGTGCTAACTGCAGGAATGAGTTTTAAAGGAAGTGACAAGTCTGTTTGAGGCTGTCTAGGTGTCATGATTGACGTTTTCTCTGGGCTTTTCTTGCTGATAGTAGTTTTTACTATTTTCACTTGATGGATTTGAGGTCAGACTAAAAACTACAAATAAACCCTAAGTGATAAGTGGACTGAGGTTACAGTGTGCAACTAGAGCTCTCACAGGCCTGCAATCACAACACAACACAGAGGCCCACATGGGTCTGTTTTTGAAAACCCATACTCAGCTCAGTACCAGACCAATCCTGCATCCCAACCCACACTCATGAAGTACAAATCCAGAGGAGGAAAGTCTTGTTCACTGGCCGGGATGGCGACAACATTTAATCACTGCCAAGTTAGGAAACATTTTAGCATGCTCCTTCCACCATAAAACCTTGAAAGGATCCTCCTTGGGTGTCTTGAACTTGATGTAAACTGCCACCTCACCCTCAGGCTGCTAAGTTTCATCGCAGGAGTCCTCCCTGTCGTTGACGAATGTGATGACAGGGTCAAAGGTTCAACTTTTGTCATTGGCTTACAAAATAAAAGGAATTGGAGCTTGACAATAGTGATTTAGACGTCAAAATATTATGCATATTCTTTTAAACATATTTTTTTGTGGCTTATTAGCCCTTAATGTATAGGACAGACAAGTGTGAAGGGGGGGAGAGAGAGAGAGAGAGAGAGACATGCAGCAAAGGGCCACAGGCTGGAGTCGAACCCGGGCCGCTGCAGCAACAGCCTTGTACATGGTGCGCCTGCTCTACCACTAAGCCACCAGCGCCCCAATATTATGCATATTCTGCGCATCTTTTTCATTTGTTTTATTCTGAAAAATAAAAAATCTATTTTTGTTCTCACCTGCTTCCCACCCACGTGTAGTTAATTTTTACCTGTGCCCGTACCCATGAATATATATATATATATATATATATATGTATACATATTTTTACCAACCACCAAGCTTTTTGTGGGTTACGTGTCCCACTGCAGGACCCTGATGCAACAACATTAAAAAAAAAAAACTATACTTACAATGATTTAAAAAGTAATTTAGTTGTGATTCACTGGTGATTTCAGATGTAGCAAGTCAACCAAACTGATGACATACAATCTGATTTAAGCAGCTTTTGTATCCTCAAAGAGAGAGAGCCTGCTAACCTGATGCTTATGCTCTCTATTTTACCTATTTATGACGAGTTGAATGAAGTGACCCTATGGAAGGAGATTTGTTGAATTCTGCTGGCAGAACTAACACAACTGCTTATGTGACAAGCCAGCAGTTGGAGAGAATGTGGACGTACTGTCTGTGCATGGGGCCCTTTGATCTTCTAGCATGAGTGACGAAGGCATTAAGACGCATGATAGATACAGATGTGAACAGTGATGTGTCTCGGCTGTCCACTTGTGTTCGGATCACCGAAACACATGTTAATAACAGGTCTAAACAGGCTTACTGATTCATAAAATGATTTTCCAGGGACCGTCAGGGGTCTTTTATGTTCCAGCAGGTCATCAGTAAGGTGAAGAGGAGCTCATCCTGGAGTTTGTGTTATTAACTGATTCATACAGTGTGGGAATGAGACAGGGTGACTGCTCAGGATTACAACATTATAACAAGACGAACTAAATCTGACGGGGTCAGTACAGTGCTGATCTGGGTTCTTCTATGTGTAATAAGTTAAATCCCTGCCTGACAGCATGATAACAGTGACAGTTAGCTATGTCAGGCTGACAGGGGACAATTGCAATGTGTTACACTGGTTATCAGTTTAAACATTTTCAAGGGCCTATGAGGACACGCTCACTGGTGAGTTAAAAATAAATGAAGAGGCAATCTGGTCATCCTCTTTGAATATCTGTGAAATTTATACTCTCCTCTCTTAAACAAGACTTGTTTTATATCTATTATTAACTGATAATGAACAGAAATGTTAAATAACCACACTTTTAATTCAAAGCACAATAGGAACCATAGTAACAGGCTCCTGTTGATGTACTGGGCAGTTCCAGTCGAAACCTTTACTGTCCTGACTTTAGCCTTCATTGCTGTCCTCCTTCAGGACCATGGACAGCATTCTGCTACATCTGTAATTGCAGGCTATAGTGATAGCAGTCAGAGAATGAATCAGTAACAATGTGATGTTTCTGCTGTATATTACAGCTAAAGCTGCCTGCGCAATAGATATTGTTTTGTAGGTGGGAAACACTTCACAAATTTTCTTCTATCCCTCTTGAAATTAGCATGCAGTGTCATTACTCCACTGTTCAGCCCTGCACAGGTCAATGGCAATGGCAAGTCTGAACTTGCCATGATGTGCATCAATCGTCCAGACTGAGCGTAAAGGCCATTTCAATCCTGAATTGATTCACACATTCTGTGGCCGTACTTCGATTTCTCCTTGTTGGTGAGTGCCCACTCATACAGTCACATGGGTTGAAACGGCATTTGAATCTTGACTGAATGTTGTTATGAGGCCTGATGCTTAACTTGTAATGCTGTCCAGCTGTATTAAGTGACTGCTCGAGTTGCCGATGTTGTTTTCTTGATCCTGTCAGAAATCAATCTAAAATTAAAAAAAAATAAATGTAAGAGTTCTAGCATTATTCTTTTTGCATCAGACAGCTAAGACTTCTGTCTTTCGCTCCGTCATGATGTCCGTGTGTGATGACATTATTGTTATGCTACAAGCCGTCTAAAAGGCAGTGATGACCTGTGGTCACACCACAGAATTGTCCCTTCATGGCTGCAGGAGATCGTTGTTTACATGATTCTGTTTAAAATTGATCTGAAATAAAAACTGTAATAGCTAGAGCATTTATTTTATTTTTATTTTCATTTTTTTGCAGCAGAAGGCTAAGACTTCTTGTGGTAGTGGTCCAAAAGACGGAGAAAACGTGCAGTGGTGCCAGAGAGGCAGAGAAGCAGATTGATAGGAATGTCTTGTATTTTTCTAAATTTATGAATTTCAGTACTGTTATCAATTATTATGTTTTATTGACTTACATAAGCTTTTAGGTTGTACAGGTTTTAGGGATAGAAATGACTGAGAATACCAATGTAGGCACTGCAGATGAAACTATCACAAGGGTTCTGCACTCTGCTCATAAAAATGAGGGTATCTGAAAAACTAAAAAACATAGTTAGTTACATAGTTCATATAACTTATGTAGTGATACGAAATATTTGTACCATGTTTCTGTATTTAGAAATCTTTTGGATCAATGTGTGTTTATTTTTTAAAATTCAATGAAAAAACATGTCTGATTTTTGTATTTTTTTTTTAATTTATGACATAATTTCAATACGTTTATAAATTATTATGGTTTTATTGACTTACATAATAGCTTAGCTTTTGGGTTGTACACATTGTAGGGGTATGAAGCATTTGAAAATACTCCCAAGAAATGACATCACAAGTAGCAAAAATACCAACATATGCAGACTGTTTCTATGACAGAGTTCAAACCGTTTAACGTTTTGCAATATCCCAAGTATAGGGGTAACATATATATTGTGATATTTTGCGATTTATTAACCTTATTATTAACCTAACCTTTTTAACTGTAAATTATGTCATCAAAGGTAAACATCTGTTTTATCTAATAAGAGAAAGTTTTAAAGATAAAGTTTCTCACTTCAGTTATTTGTATTGCACCAAAATGTATCAAGTTGTCTGAAAAGCAATTGATTTAAATGTTGTAGTAGGCTACCAAAAGTTTAATTTGTATTTGTAATATTAATAATCTATATGATTAAGAAAAAAAACATACTTGGTGTCAGTGTACAATATCGCCACACTAAATATGTTGAGACTGCTGTATTGCTTTTCTCTTCCACCCCTGATCAGTTGTACAGAATCATTTTGCATGGCTTTTGACTGCAGGGAATATTACATTTAAGATTCTTGGCATTTTCAACAGCACTGATAGATTGGGTGGATTTATTTCTATCAAACTTTAAGATTTTCAAAGATTTTTTTCCTTTTCCCTGTACTATTCCATTCTTATGCTCCTGAGATGTACTGAGGCCAGTTTTGTAAATGGGACAGCGGACAATTCAGTCGGTGTGATCAGGCTGCCTGCCAGACTGTCAAAACTGGGTTCTGTTTCTGCTCCCGCCCAGGACAGCATCTAATAAGCCTTACTTCAGCATTCACTGCAGACTCCTTTTCACTGTTAATAAATAATCAACTGACATCCTCAGAGACAACCACAATGACGTGTAAGTCTGCTTTATTTATGTAGAGCACAGAAAACTGTGAGTACTTAACTATTTTACAGCGTACCAGGGCTACATAAAAGGGAGACAAAGCATGAAAATTCAACAGCACATTTGAAGCACATGCGAGGCTAAAAGCCCAAAGTTAGCAGCAGAATACATGATACAGATAGGCCACCCTCCATTAGCTAGCGGAGCCAATTTGTATTACCTTTATAGTCCCTGAGAAATTTGGATGTATTGCATTTCTCTGGCACAAATGATGTTATAGACGTGGGACTCTCTGCTCCTGCTGTGCTCTGTGCTAACAAGCTCCCATTGCTCTTTTTGACAACTGCCAAAGCTGAGGGTGGTATCACATTAAAAAAAGAAGTCAGAAATGCAATTTTCTTTGTGTTTGTGGTGTTTTCAGGGCCGTGGACTAATTTATGGAGATGATGAATAAATAACACAAATGATCAGTTTATCTCTATGTGTATTGAGCTCTTACTTACTTGACTTGTTGATCTGCTGCTAAAACTTCCTGTGGAGAGAGTACAACAAAATTTGAAAGAAAAAAAAAAATCCTTTTTGTGGATTACATACAGAACCAGCAAAAGCAGACCATCTTCATCTGGAGAAGACTGTTTTTACCAATCTGTGATGCAGTTTCACCCAGAGCTGGATGATGGAAGTGTTTCTGTCTGATTGATTGAGCAGACCACATCACCACTGCAAAAGGAAATTATGCACTATTTTAAATGAGTGAGTGTAAATCTCCATTCATAATAAATTGTCTGCTCTAAATGTACAGCACGGTGCTTTACATAAAACAGACTATAACTGGACTAAATGAGTAGCACATTAATTTCCCAAGACCCCCACTCAAGTGGACTTATAAAGAGATGTGTTGCCACCTGAGACTGCCATTAATGAAAGTCAGCACTGTGGCTGCGGTGAGCTGCAAACCTCCTGAGACGCTTATCTGCTGTACCTGCATAGGTCAGGCTGGTCTCATAACCGCATCATGTTAACGTTTATTCCTCTCTCTCCTAGTTGCCTGAAGAACACATTCAGAATTCAGGTGAAATGATTCCAGAATGACGATTTGTTCCAAAGTGGGAGAAGATTTTAATTGCCCTAATATTTAGCTTGTATGCAAAAGAATGTATGCTTGACATATCTAGGACACATCTCCAGCTTGCTTGGTGCATCGATGTTGTGAATGGAACTATTAGTGCCCAAAGCCTTGCTGTCAGCGATGAAGATTTCTCCATCCATTCCATGTTTGGAGTTAAAGCAGCTCTGTTTTTAAGGGGACATTCATTTTATTCCTCATATGCCATGGGCCAAGATTGGAAAGCTGATAATTTGATTTCACAGAGGGATGCTAACGATTCTCTCTGTAATTCCATTTTCTTTCACCTTGCATTGTCTTGCCAGGCTGCCATCCATCAGTCCCACGTTTTCACTTATTGTCTTCAATGTTACGGTCCCAGAAAGAGCTTTTCACCGTCAAAATAAAGAGGCTCTGATAGCGAGGATAGCAGCAGAATAGGATCGCTTTACAATTTCATCAGTTATAAAGTGCTTTCTAATAGAGTTGTAATATAGCTGAAAGCATTTATCTCATTTAATTAAGCACAGGTAGATGGATTTTTTGCTTTTTCTTTTAGTGTTTATCACATAGCTTAAGTGGCAAAGAGTGACTGAAGTTGGTCTGTGTTGACAGTAAAATGAGCATAAAGTTGCACAATCCATCAATCATAAATTCCTTCCCTGTAGCAGAGTGTAATATGGCTCTTTTGAGTGTTCATGCATAGCGTGGATTTCACCCTGATTGAAGTGTGGTACAGTTATGGAGACATTTCTGGCTTATGTTGTAGGCGAAATAGCACATATCTATTTGGACATGCAGATTGTAAAAATACAGACAGCTGACAGGTAATCTGTGTTTATTCCACAAGTTTAACTGGGTTCAAGATCATTTTCCTAAGAGAGGACAAATTTCATCTATATGACATCACAACAAGATGAGTCAGTCACACGGTGCAGTCACCTCACAGACACTGTAAACCATGAGCAATCTGCACTTAATTTTAGGTTTGTCCTTTAATTTATCGTTTAGTCTTTATTTGCAATCATTTGTTGAAAATGGTGGATGGATAAAAGTATAACAATTCATTGGCAAGAAATCCATTTGTAGAACTATTTTTCTGTTCCTCAAAGCCCAAAATGAAGTTGCATTTTGAGACAGTCTTTCTTCTTGAATTATTTCAGGTTAAAACAGGATTTTGAAGATAATTTGAAACCAACAGAACATCAGTTAGTGAGAGAAAAATATTTTTATTTGGTGAGGGATACAGCAAGATGTTTGATGCTATACTTATTTGGAGCTGGTTTATAATGTGACCATCATTAAAGATTAAGTTCTATTACTTTAAGCAAGTTAAAGCAAACTGAAGCAAGTTGAAAAGGTGATTCATTTCAGTGTGATCTGAAGTAGCAAATCAGACTTGTATACGGTAATTAGGCATTCAACAGCTAAAAGGCAGCAGCAACTGTTAGGTCATGTCAGGTGCTGCAATCACACATCTTATCAACAAATCTTAATGGAAAAGGACTGTGTAGTTGTCTGCTGGTGTTTTTCATGACATAAACTTTTGCAGATGCTCTGGGAAAGAGCTTGGCCTACATTTACAGGCTTTCTGTATTGTTGATGAGAATAATCTCATCTCCAGTGGATTACAGAGTGAGGACTTGCTGAACTGTGGAACTGTGGAACAGTGGCAGTTCATCGTTAGTCATTTCTGGAAGATATCTTTTTTTCTATTCTCTCTGTGTCTCCCCTCTCACACTTGTCTTGCTTTGAAGTGATTTAATTCCGCCTTGAATGCTGTCCAGGAAATTACAAAGCCACTGTAATGAAGTGTGGCTGATTGGACAAGTGCCCTTGTGCGAACATTCATTTTTTCAGCTATCCAGGAATTTTGAATTGAGTACTGGGAAGGTTGGATTGATTTTTATAGCCTTAACCCCCAGCAATTTGTCGGTTTCTGGTACCAATTCTGTAAAGTTGATAATCTCCTGATAGGGCTGGTGCCCAAATAACCAAGATTTTTAGTCATTTCAAACAACTCAAGCTTGTAACTCCAACACAAAAAACAATCCCGTGTAAAAGATAGTCAGTGCTGTCAGGTTCCAATTATTTCAGCCATTCTGCAATAAAGCCTGTCCAGGCATGAGCCCCAAAGTAGAAATATAAAAAAGGGCTAGTCAATTGTGAAAACAGTATTACAAAGTATCAAAAAGTCATTATTACGAAAACCTAAGCAATATTTATGAAATTATATATATTTAATTTTACTGTAGATATTTGTTTTTGTTTCAAATGTCCTTGATCAAAGGACATTTTCATGATGTTCTTTTCCCAATAAATGTCATTTTGTATTTCATATAATAAATAATGGAACATTGCATAATGCCATGTATTATTTCATCATGTTGTTTTTCATAACACGGTGGTTTCAGCAGTGCTTACCCCCTTACCTTTAACCCAGTCGCATGTGCTCAATGACTGCAACTTTTTACTTAGCTTCTTTGCTGGAGAAAATACCAAAGTAATTCTAAATCAGCCAGACAGAGGCTGCTGCTTTGAATAAACAAAGTACACAGACGCAGTGACTCATTTCTCCTTTTGTATATTAGGCTATACACTGAAAGGCTACACGGTTTGGTTTATTAGTCAGAATGAAATAGAAGAGCCAGTGTTAGCAACAGCAGCTAGTGGGTAAATTTAGAGTTACCTCAGCATTGTCTTAACTCTAAACATGTTCCTCGGCTAGCTAGTTGACAGTTCAATCAGGAGAGACAAAAGTAAAGATAATATATAATACAGAATATGAGTGTACAGATTATCAGATGATTTGAACAGATTAAGAGAACAGTCTTTGGTGCTTGGACACCAGAGGGAGATTTTTTTGTGATCAAGAGACATCTGAGCATCAGCAAGAAAAATTGCCCCATGGAGTCCAGACACTGGTGGAGGTGGTGGTGGTTGATGACTCTGACCTGGTGGCTGATGAGGTTGATGAAGCTGATGAATCTGAGAAGACTAGGCGGTGATGGAGAGGTGGAGGGTGCGCATAGCTGCCACATGAAAGAACTACGGGCAGAAAAAGAACCATATTTAAAACGAGAAGCAGTAAGATGATAAGCTAATGGAGCAGGTGTGTCTCTGTGGTACTGGTTGATTTACAGCTGATGACTCAATTGACAGCCCTGGTCAATAACAGCTAGAGATTGTTAGTGAGCATGTGTCCGAGGAGTGAGTGGCAGGTTGAGAAAGAAAAATTACAGCCTAAGCATGAAAAGTATTGTCTTCCTGTCTAACTTCTGCTAGAGCTTTATTTTTTGAGCCTGCTGGAAAGCAAGTGGCATGTGATTGGCTGAGAGTGGGGTGGTGGTGAAAATCAGCCCCCCCAGGAAGTGCACTGGGCTTTGAAACCAATTTTCATAGTGGCCAGACAGTGGAATTACAACTTCTGAGTCCACCACATGATGCCACTGGGTGCATAAAGACTTTTTCCATAGAGTTACATTGTGAAAGAGACCTATGTAAGTCAACAAACCTTGCGAAAGACTTGTTTCGCTATCAGGATTTATTTCATCAGGTCTGATATAGAGGTTTTTATGGTATGATAACCATCTCAGAAAATATCACGGTTTCACGGTATCATGGTATCATGGTATCACTGTATTACAGAATTTAGGCTATATTATTATCAGTCAGAATGAGCCTTGAATGAATGAAAACAGAGGGGTTATTTTTGGTTGGACAAACATATTATTACTATTATTGAAACTTGAAACCACATTGTCATTGGAGGTATATGTAAAAAGCCTCCCCCTAGAAAAAAACTTAAATAAAGGGGAGATTCAATGTCCAGTTGCATTTTTTTTCAGTATTATAGATAAGATAATGCACGCAGCATAATAACTGTCAATTTTTATATCACAGTATATCTTAAAACCAGTATGTTGCTGCAACCCTAGTCTGATAATATTTGGAAAGTCTTAAAGAGCCACATGATTTAGGGCCCATCCCAATACCCCCCCTTGGCCCTACCCCTAGATTTGTGCATTCCCGCTAGGGGTAGGGGTGTCCCAATTCCTTTTTGCGTGTAGGGGTAGGGGGCATAACGAGGGGTGGTGGGTACGAAACTAGCCCTTCGGAGCGAGGGATTTCAGATGCTGAATTGCCAGCGCGGGAGACGTCGCCACAGCTACCACCGAGCAATAAATGGGGAAAAAAAGTCCAAATATGTACGTGTAATTTTGCAAATAAACATGGAACTTTTGTAAAAAATGTTTTTGAATAACTGTATTTGTGTAGAGAAATGTGTAGAGAATCACAATGTCTAGATCGGAGTTGACAGAAAGCCAGCTAGCTAGCATCACCGTCGTCAGGTTGCTTGTTAGCTAGCTAGCTAGCTCGCACTATCTGGCTTCTGTCATCTGTCCTGTTCTGCAAAATTGTCAGATTTTTCACATTACGATAACACGGCAGTTAGTATAACCAGAGATACTGGATGAAGCGAGATACCCAACTCAGCTCACTTCCTGATTCAGTGACGTCAGCGCCACGCCCCCGTAGGAGACTTGCGGCAGCTCTGAATGTATTGTCGTCAATGAGGAAAATGAACATGATCACAATTTATGGTCAATTCTTTCGCCCAGTAGTCACTAAAGTAAATATTGGGTTCATTTTCCACAAGCCACACATCTTACCAACATTCTGACACTAAAGCTGCATTTTTCATCCGCACAGATCAAGAGAAAGTTAACTTTGTTTGAGCCCTGTCCGTCTCAGAAAACAAGTTCTCGCGAGATCTGGTGATCTTGATAAACAGGCGGTAAAATCACAGTTAGTTTACAAACAGTTATTTATCGCTAGTAATAAATAAAAAATGCCCAAGCTTTGTGCAAAAATAGGCTGCAATAATAGGAAGAATGTATTTTCATTCCACCTGCTTCTCGATCTGCATACACAGACATCCACAGAGCCTCTGTTCAACACGGTGGTGGGGAGGGGGTTTGAGGGAGAACAGGCTCTGATAGTTGGAGGGAGAGCTAACCACGCCCACTTAGGAGACAGGAAGAGTAACCGTTTTCTTAACATTGGATAAGCCTACAGTTGGGTATCTCCCTTCATCCAATATCTCTGGTATAACTATGCTGCCTTGTAATGTTAGCTGGTTAGCTAGCTAGCAGAAGTCCCCTGTCGTACATATCATTTCGTCATCTGTCATTCATAAAATGAAGCATGATGAATACAGCAAATGCGATTGGTAGGATGAACTCAACTGGAGACTCCATTGTAGATGCCGGTTGTAGATGGCTCACGGCTTCCTGTTTAAAGTAGTTACATATTTGTGAACGTAACCGACGTGATGACGTAGTGAGTGGTGTCCCTATTCATAGGGAAAGATTTCAACTCCTACCCCTCCTTGCTTCATTTTGAGGGCTAGGGGTAGGGCCAAGGACTAAGGGGTAGTGGACAAGGGGGGGTATTGGGATTGGGCTTAAATCATTTTATCTCCATTCAATAGACTGGAAGTAGCTGGCTCGACCAGCAGAAGTCCTTTGGGCACTTACTTTATGGGCCCAGTGATGCGGAAGCAGTACCAATCATCTAAGTAATTTAATATGGGCAGTTGAACGTTTTTGGTTTCATGCCCCACTGAGCAACTTTCATATAAACATATACCATGATATTAGGTTGTTTTGGGGAGAAATGTGGTTATGATTTGAATACAGTATATTTTTAATTTTTCTTCCAAAAATCTCTATGGAAGGTTGTTACAAAATAAGAATTAACTCCAACAAAACTAAGAGATGAAATAACATTTTATGTATTAATTTTTATGTCTTTGACTTTATGTATTTATATCTGTATGTGTGATAAAAAAAAATAAAAAATATTGACCACTGTGGGGCTCCCTTTGCTTGTGCCACCAGCCACCAGCATGGTTAAACTAATACTTTTACCTTTGCTGTGTGATTGTAGTAAACAGACTGACCCATGGGCAGCACGAGCAAAGCTTTGCTGCAGCATCTTGTCGATTTAGGGAGGGCCCCAGTCCTGTCTAGGTATTAGCAGAGGAGATGGGTGGGAGAGAGGTGGAGTGCTAAGGATTATGTACTTAAAAGATTCTCAACTCCACCTCCCCTTTAGCGCCAAGATATCAATACTGCAGGGCACTGTGCTCATGCACGCACACATAGAAACACACACACACATGCACACTGTTTACCAACACGGGGATTAGTTATGGATATATCTCACCATTGCTTTAGCGGACCAGACATAGTGCAATATACAGAGCTTCCATAGAGGTCATAAAATCTGCAAAGGTATGAACGATGATTGGGGGGAAAAAAATCCATGTCCTTTAAAGTATAAACAAACAAAAAAGTTCTTTTGGGAAAAGATAGTGCAGAGTTTGAGCAATAGTCAGAAAACACTGTAACAGAATCCATATTAACTCCACCAGAGACACAGTAATAAGTACAGCTATCAGCTGTACACATGGAGGACAGTTTGGTGTTGAAAAGTATGGATTTCAGTAAGGATACTGAATATACACATATGAGCTGATGTGATTATTTGATCAAAAAATGTATAATTTATTATCATAATAAAGGAATTATCTTTAAGTTGTTTATCAAGCAAAATATAAAATATATGAGAATTTTCAGCTTTTCTTTGTCTTGTATGATAATATATTGAATATCTTGGTTTTGGACTGTTGTTGGAGCAAAAGTTATTTGAATACATCACCTTTAGCTTTAGGGAATTGAAACCAACATTTTTCACTTATTTGAGATTCTATGGACCAAACAATTAGACGATCAATCAAGAAAATGATCATGATGGCTGCAGGTTGTGCTTCTGTTCCACTACACAGATAGTATTACGCTCAATCACCAGGGATGAGGTGAAATCAGGTGAATCCATTATCCCCAGCTGATATTTCACATTAAATATACATTTCATACCACTCACAGATGGGGCTGGATATCAAAGTTCAATACACTATCAGTATCAACTGAGACATGATTGAGTATTGAAAAGCTGTAAGATTGAAAGCTTGCATTTAAGGCCTGGTCAGATTCTTAATCTTGTTCACTTGTTTTTTGATCAGATATTTATTGATAATAGTTTAGCTTATTTTCATCTGCATTTTATTAATTTTAAGTATTTTAATTTCAGACAAATTAACCTCCTGTGACCCTGTGTCCTCATATTAGGACATTGCATTTTGTATTGCCTTATAGTTCATTCTTCTTTACTTAGACCTGTTGTCCTTGTTTGTGGACACTTTTATGTGCCATCTAGTGGTAACGAAAGGGCAATATACTAGCCCATGTAAAAAACAAGATGACAGCCATCTCTGCCAAGTCAGTCTACAGCTTGTCTGGACACAAAGATGGCAAGGTTCAAAATCTGATCAAATTTTCACATTGAAACAGTTTATTTATGTCAAATATAGTTTGATATGTGATGCAAATTTGACCAATTTTAGCAATAGTAACAAGCTGAGACCGTGTTGTTAGAGAGTACTGGTTTGGGGACACAGGGACTTTGTTACTGTATTATCACTTCACACCAATGAGGTGTGACAGACTGTTTCTGCAGACAAAAAGGTCATTCCTAACGTGGAGTATGGAGCAGGGAAAATTCTCAGAGTTTAAAATGAACCAATTGTAAGGCCTTAAAATGTTACATTATTTATTTTACTTTGTTATGCACAACAATGTTCAGACATTGAAATAAACAGTTTTATACTCCATTACACCCTTGTGACTCTTAAAAATAAACCCAATGTCCCCAAATAAGGACATCTTTTTTCAAAGTCTACTTACTGTTCAAATACAGTGCTTAGTTTTTATACTTATCAAGTCCTAGTTATTCCAGATAGTATGGAGAAATTAAAAATGCTTACCAAACAAAAGCTTGAGGTCTCAGGAGGTTAAACTGAGGTATTTGAAGATTTTGTTAACAATCAAACAAAAAAAAAAACATGTATAAATGTTTAAATTACTTGAACTGAACCATAGGTGTTATATTGACACCAGTTTCATAACAAGATGATTTTGTGAGGCTGTGCATTGGCACAGCAGTGCTTTGAGCTAACATCAGCATGGTAACACTGGCTAATTACCAAACCAAAGTGTTTGGTTTGACAAAATCAAAATTTTGAACTGATGCTGGCATTTAATGAGAAATCAGAAAATCACCAAGTTGTATTAATTCATCTAGAGGTGAACATGAATGATTCACAGCAATGCAGCCAATAGTTGAAAAGTCAGAAACTTTGTAAAATAATTCAGTACTGATAAATCTGACACTGAATGTCTCATGTAATTGTGTATCATTTTTCCTGTGTTAAAAACAGTTATTGTTGTTGCAGTTCACTAGAGGCTGTGCTCCTGACTTGTTCACCAATCAGAGGCTGTGTTTCTGGCAGCGTGCTCTGCTCTCAAACGCACCAGGCAGTGGAGTAACGAGTAACTTGTTTTCAGCTTAAACTGTTCTTCTACCCACCTAAGACTGGCTGGGTGCCAGGCAATAAATTAGAATAATAATTGTCCAGATCCCTGTTGATTTTATTTTATTACAAAAAAAGAAAAAAGAAATAGCTTCATGTCAAGCCCTGATCGTATTGTTTTTGTTAGAAAAACAGGGGGTGCAATCATCAGACTCGCAGAGACAATGAGAAAATGGTGAATTTCCGCATCAGATTTATTATTCAAAAAAGGACAGAGTTTCAAGTCATCTTTTTAAAATTTTTTTTATATTGTTATAAACGTCGTATCATGGACTTTTTATCATGTTGATATCGTGGAGTAAGTTTTTGGTACTGTTACATTCCTAATCTGTATATTATATGGTAGAACTATCACTCCGTGTGTCCTGTGCAGAGTCTCCAGACAAAGGAAGATTTGTCAGCCAGGTGCTGCTGCAGTCTGTAGCAGCCAAAGCTCAACAGAGCAGGCAGAATATTCAGAAAACATCCACATCAGGTCCCGGTGTTACTGGCCTTCACTACTGGTTTACCACTGTGAAATGTCACAGACAGACCATGTGAGGCATCACTGCAGCACCAAGGAGAGTGCTCGCCACAGATCTGACTTCATCAATAAACAAGATTTTACTCTGTAAAACCAGTATCAAAAAATACCATCCTCACTGTCAACAATCTCACTACAGCATGAATAAAATTTACTTGTCCAGTACACCGAGACTAGCAGATCAGTTTTCAGCCACAAATGCTGACAAACGTATATTTTTATGTGCCCAACTCTGTCTCAAAGATATATGGTTTAACTCAAAGATAATAAATTATTTAATTAATTCTGAACAAACTAAAACCAAGTTAATGTCTAGTTTTAGATGTCCATCCAGTCTGTGTTTTAAAGCAGCAACCCAATGACAGATCAGCAACACATCTGTGCACCAGATTTTTGTTTTTGTTAATTTGCAGTAGTTTTGCCCTTGTAAACTCACACAGTATGAAAAACCATAGAACACAAAATCACGTCAAAGGTTTTTTGTCAACTTATAAAGCAGACTCATCTACGTCAAACTAGAGTAATTCATTTAAGCATTTTTGAAAAATATTTTTACTCAGTGATTAGAAAATACATTTCTAAGATTAAATTACCAAGTCCAGCAAAATCACAAAACAAAACAAAGGTCACAGGGCCCCCACCCCTGAGCCTCAAACACCTTATTTCCTGCATTCTGGTAACGTTTTCTGCATCAATTTAGGGTGGAAATGTCTTAATTCATGTGAAGAAAAACACAAAATTCAGGCTGCAGGTGACAATTCAAAATAAAAATAGAATGGAATATAATGCAGCACGCTGAGACTCGTAGCTATTCTGTATTCCTTTGGATGTGTATTCTGTAGATCAAATTTTGTCATTTACTGTCATCCCTGCTGAGTCAACACACGTTTTACTGTGTAAAAATGAGGGACCATGTTCTGCAGTGAGGTTGAAATGGTTGTGGATGTACAGAGTAGAAGCTGCTCTGACACACAGACAAACACTGAGGATGATTTCTACCTTATGGTTTTTCAAGTAGATGTGAAATTCAGAGTGTGGAAGAGAATAACAGTCTTTTGGGAGAAAGGTTAGATCATTAACATTAAATTCAGCTTCCTGCAAACATGTTTCTTTTCTACAAGCCTTATTACAGGGCTTGTTTTTTTTATTTTCTCTTTTTGTTACTTTCCCATCAGAACCCTTTAATTCAGCCTGCACTGCAGTCAAGTGTTGCTTAATGTCCTGCTGGTTCATAAATGCAATTAAATTCACATTTTCAAAATTCAAAAGTCCACCTCCTGAGAATTTTTAAACTGGGAAGTTTGTGCATAAGAGAAGAAGTGTATAAAAATCATCTGTTTTGCAAGTGAGTGAAAGATGCAACATCCTAGAGATCAGTAAAAGTAATAATATGATGGTGAAACAAAGTAAACAGTTAATATACCTAGATTAAATGTAACCCTACAACTAACAGATTTGGTTGCTCGGTAACAGTAGTTTTATTGAGAAAACTAAAATGATCAACATTCATGAGTTATGATGTCTTCATAATAATAATGATAATACAGCAAGATATAGCTCAGTAGCAATGCCAACATTCAATGTTATGTTAAAAGCCAGTTGTCTTACAGTGAAGTCCACCGTGACCTACACCTGCATGGATGGCACACAGCATTTGCATTTTATGCTGAGATGCAAACTAACTGTAGGCAAGGGGATTCTTCTTCATTTTTCATCCATCTAGTTTAACCTTCTCAACTCAGTTAGCTTGCAGTTCTCTCCATCTGTTCAATGACTAACTAAGGTTGACTCGTGTTTTCGCCCGTGCTCTATCACTTTCTTTTATTTTTTTGGTTCCTTGGTCAATTCCTTGCTTCTTCTCTTTACTGATCTTTTCATTATCAGCCATGAAATAGAACATCAAAAATAAAATTTTCCATTAAAAAAACTACTTTTGCTTTCTTTTAACTGGCTAACACACTAACGAGTCATTGCCATATTGGCCAGGGTAAATGTAAAAATAGGCTCTTCAGGTTTGCTTGCCGTGACTCATTTTGTCTGATTTGGCAGGACCTGGCGACAGGCAATAAGATAAACCCCAATCTTCTCGATGATGGGCTTGTTTGCTTATGAAATTTATACAGAGGCACTATTATTAAAATTTCATAACCAGTTAAAAACTCTTTGTAGCTGGTTAAAGTAAGCTGTTTTAAATCAGTATAAAACAAAGATGTATAATACTATCTAGATACCAGACTCCAAGGTGGCGTCTGTTCAATGGAGTTGCTCACCCGGAGCATATGCCATAAAAAATGTTTCTAGCTTCCAGGTTTATGCAGCCCACTGAATCGTGCAGTAGTGTTTCCGCGAGTTTTCACTCAGTTCATAGACTTAACATTATGATGATCTCATGGGGTTTTGAATTGCTTTTCTCGGCTTGAGGAAAGTTTTACAAATATAAACCTCCATGGATCAGAGATTCATAATAGAAGGAGACATATTTGACCGTGTTTGCAGTTTAAGGTGTCCTGTAAACAGTTTTACAGATGTGACTTTCAAAGCAGTGACCTAAGCTTTTTGGGATGCCAGGGAATTTTTAAATGTATATATATATATATATATATATATATATACACACCTATAAATACCTATACTGCAGTCATACTATGTTAAAAGTAGTCACCTCGCTGACTTTCACGCATAGTTCAAGCTTGCATAAGCCTGGGTTTGATGCCAAAAGTAATGCAAGTTCAGAAAATGAAACGTCTGGCAGACACACTGTAAAGAAGAAAAAAAAAAGAAAAAGAGGGCTGCTCTTCCAGATGCATATGTCCTTGCATCTGTGAAGGGTTCCATAAAACCTGTCATTGGATGATAAACTGCAGCATCAGTAGTAAACATACACTGTAGCTGCAGGATCTGGCATCTCTCTCCCATGAGCGATTGGTGAGAACAAATGAGTGATCGAATGAGCACATCCGATCGATGTGAATACCTTACCTCTGCTTTCACTCAAAAGCCAGCTGGCATTTAGGTGGAAAACAAACAGCTTTATTTATTTTTCAGCCATAATTGTGCCCAACAAACTTCTCCTCTGGCTAAAATAAGTTTTTACTGACTTTACACTTCAAAGTGGAGAGACGGGCAGAGTGGAGTTAGAACAGGCAGGGCTCCGGGCTAAAACTCCAACACACCCTTCATGGCTGATCAGAAACTGTCTGCCTGTTTGTGTGTGTGTGTGTGTGTGTGTGTGTGTGCTGGTGGTGGTTATATCTCGCTTAAGTAGTAACAGCACAAGTGGTTAGTTAAAGTTTGGGATTAAGATGTGGTTCTGTGAAGGTAATTTTAGAGTTAGGACTCAGGTTTAAGGTTGTGGATTGAAGCGACATGAGGAGAGCAGCTGGAATGTTCTGGCATCACGACCTGCATTTAAGGTTACAGGAATGAATTTAGCACTTGGACTGTAATAACTATAATATCTCATGATGACAATTTGATTATACCACATACTTTGGTAGAGTGAATTGTACCAGTAGCTCCCTGATCTTTCAGTAAGTACTTCATCTTAAGAATCATTTTGTTTTTCCTATCAGCATGTCCCCTCATACGCATCCTTCCAGGGTTGTACTGTAAGGTGTGGTGTCCATTTGTGACAAAACTGAGTGCTACCACCACACTGTGTGAGAGTTTTTCTGTGTTATTTTACTGCAGAGGTCAATGGAGAAATTGGATGTGATGAAGTCACTGCACTCTGTTGAGGGTTATGGGTGATGGGATGAGTGGGCAGGAGTGTGTGCATGTACTGGGGGAAGGGGGCAAGGTCAACAACAGGTACCAAGTGTTATTTACCATCATAAAACAGCAAGATTTATTTGACAGGCAATTTAACTATGGGTGCATAAATATGTAATACACTCAGTGTAGCAAATCACATTTATTCAGGTGTTGGATGAAGGCTAGGAAACATGGATGTAGGGGGTTTTATCTCTATCACAAAAATGTTTTTACACTGCTGGTGGGAGGGGGGAAAGGGGAGGATGTCAGTCAGTGTGAGTCTTTTGGTTTTGGTGTCACCATCATTGGCTCAAAATGTCTGCTGATCCAAAACCTTGGGTCCGTAACGAGATTCTCTGCCCAAGTAGCCTTAATTGCATCTACGTTTCCCTCGTGTCTTAGCTTTTTAATGCATGTGCATCAGTGGTGCAATTAAAAAAAGAATCCTGCATATATACTGTGTACAGATCAGTCAAACCACAGTAAGTAAGTGGACTGCTCAAAAATTGGAAGATCAGTCATTTTGACAGCAATATGTAATTTTTTAAGTTTATTGATATATTTTTCAGTACATACTAAACTAGGCTTGTCATGATACCAGAATTTCAGTAGTCGATACCAGTACCAGTGAATTTCCACGATTCTCGATACTCAATCAATACCACGATAAAAATCAAGATGGAGATGTCTACGGTGGCTGAGAGAGGTCACAACACATGCAAACTAATGTTGTTTGTTGAATACCGTGACCATTAGCTCACGACTCGCGCAAAAAATCAGCATCCCTTCTATTTTCGAGCTTGCTCGCGAAAGCAGCGTGACTCGAGCAGTGCGTAGAACGGATGCAGTGTGAATGCTCTAACCTGTTAACATGCTCGCCGAAATGAAAACGCGAGTTAACAGCGACCGTTGGCGAGCGTTACACGAACGCATCGCTTGCGGTGTAAATGAGGCCTAACGCTCTCCACACATGGCTCCTGCTACCTGACTTTTCAACAAGCTAAGGTGTTGTGGCTCCAGCAGCACTTTGTTTCTAGCAAAGACGATAGAGAACAGGTGTTCTTCTTCGGTGCTCGTCCTCGGCACTGACTGACGCGTAAATGTGCCCAGGGCACTGCTTCCCAACGTGGGGGTCACGACTTCCAGTAGGGGTCCTCAAAGCTTCATGGCTGGTCATGAGGCTTCTTGATTTTAAGAGTGCAAGAAAACCTAAAAAAAAAAGGTAATAAAAATACAGTAGGCCAACCAAATAGCAACCAAAGAGCTAATAGAGTAATGGGCAAGTGTCAGGGAGGAGAGAACACAGAATATGTCAGAAAGAACCCTATTAAATTAAACTCATAGAGTATTCAGGCAGTATTCTGCTCAAAATTCATCCCATTCACTTGTTTCACGCAAACTTTCTGCAGTTACTGCGTTCACTATTTGGTGTATTGTGCAGTTTATTAGTTGTTCTGTACTGTAATTGCCATGCATTGAATACAATATGAAATATCCATAAAATATGTCACTTAGTCACGGTTCCTCCATTTACTCAACGATAGAAGAGGGGTCCCTTCAGAAAAAGGTTGGAAACCACAGCGTTAGGGCAATGAGAATTATCACACATCAAAATATAGTTTCTACCCACTGGATATGGATTTTCAGCCTCACATGTAACTGAATCGAAATTACTCTGACACTGAAGATTAAAAACAAAAGAAACATGCACAGGCAGTAGTCTATTAAACAAGTTGTTTTTTGTGTTGTTATAAAGTTGTGGTGTTGTCGCTTCAAAGGTGCCAGATCACCTGTTGCCTCCAAAAAACATATTTCCTATAAAGTGTTGGCATGGATACGGTATAGATTTTTCTTCAGCTGGTCTTGTGTATCTTCACTAAAGCCTCTTTAAAGGATTATTATTTATTATGTTGTGCAGGATACCCATTTTCCAGGTCAAGTGAGGAACAGGGTACGATCAAACAAGGGAACTGGCATGTAACCATAGACACTCATGGTACCATCCTTTCTTTATCAGACCAATACAAGAAATCTAGATTGTAGTAGATTGCGATGAAATAAACACTTCATGTGCTTTCCTCTTGCTTAGCACTTGGGTAAAAATGTCAGCCTTGCAACGAAAATATCCCAAACACAAGATTATAAATAGCCATTACATTTTCTGAGCATGATTGAGTGTGTTACATTTTAATTTTGGTGCCTTTGATTGTAATGACCCCATGGTCTTTCCTGTAGCGCCAACCTGAGAGGAAAATGTATAACACCAATATGCTTTCATTCAACACAGTTATTGTGGTGTGATGTGCATTGCACAGACAGGGCCTCAGACTTCCTATCTTTTATTCTGTGTGTTTTGTCTAGACATATTATTCTGAAAATGTAGTCTGAGTAGAGAATTGTTCGCAATTTGATTTATTTATTTATTTTTGACAAAATCCATTTTTATCAAGTGTTTTTAACAATTTGCTCCTCTTATATTAGTTGGAATGTTTTTCTGTTTTGCCTCAAATATGAGTAGTTGTGTCTTCAATGAATATCAACAAGATAAAAATGAACTTGGGTAATGGGAAGAGTAGACAGGAGTATGAGTGCAGCATGTGTTGTACTGTATGTTACTCAATGCTCAATGAAAATTAACCCCAAAAATATACCTTTCTTATTCTTTTCTTTATAATCGATGGTACCCAAAAGCCAAGCTGGTCACAGCTGTAACATGTAAATGCACACAAAGGCTACTATATGTGGAGTGTCCTATCAAAATAAGTCAATGGTTCATTTTAGATAAATGTCAGCATCTTGATTTTTGGTAATTTGAAGGTTTTGATTAATTTTAAATAAACAATGTCTTGGCTTTCAGAAAGTAAAACTCTTATTGCCAAATTCAGATGACAAATACAGTTTTGACGCTTGTACAGGTATGATGACAAGGTAGCGACGAACACGTCAAATGCTATCCAATCCTCCTCAGCCCCGCTCTCTCTCCCTCCCTGAAATGATATAGCTATGAAAGGCTTAAAATAACAAAGTAGGGACAGTGGCTTTTTGTCTGATTTCAATTAAACAAAGTTGTGGCTTTTTATAACATGTTAACCTCTTAAAACCCACCAGGTCATCCCCAGTGAACCACTTCAGCATCGCACATCACATTTTAACAATAAATGTTTAAACTTTTGTCAATAGTAACATGCTACATATCATTAGCTCTGTTAGATTCTCCACAATTCAGTTGTTTAATTCAATTCATGGAAACCATGGCCACCAAAGTATTATCCATTTAGACTTACCAGTATGGTAAACAAGAGAGGTGAAAAAACAAACAAACAAACAAAAAGTGGGTGACTTCCTTTGAAGCAGTCATAAAGTGTCAATTGCTCAATTATTTTTTTCTTTAGTCCATTCGTCAAATGATCAAAAGAATCAAAAGGGTTCCATAAAATTAATCAGAGTTGAGAAAACTGTGACGTGACATTCATGCTAACTGTATGCTAACACTGTTTGTCAAACAGTGTGTATTAAACTTTATTGCAACTGAAGCGCATTGAATAATTTTGTATTTTTGTAGTCTTCAGCACTTTAGAGGAGATTTCAGAATATCCAGATATATACATTATTGTGATGTAGCCTTAAAATATCACAGTTGTTTTAAGCCATGTTGCCTAGCCTTGGTATACTTGTTTTCGTTACCCTACAGGCTATAAAATATAAGTGCCCCCGAGATTTTCTGTGTGTTTGCTTCACTCTGGGACAGCCCCTGGAGTACCGTGTGTGTCCTCCAAGTTTAGAAGGCCCTGTGATGTATCTTTGTGGCCACAGTACTGCAAGGCCTTATGTCAAAATCACAGCTTGGTCATTATGTGTGTGATGTATTTTGCTTAATATTTGGATTATTTGGATTTATTTTTTTTTTTGATATTACTAGAAAGCTAAGAAGCTCCTCTTTCCAACACTGTATAAAATTCATAATGTGTTTCAGGGTCAGTGTGACTGAAAGTAATAGAACAAGTCACATTTATGCACAATGCCTTAGGTGCCTTATTACATCTTGGGCAGTTCACAAGTTGATGATTTGTTTCCAAGCTGCAACTCAGTCTGCAACAAGAATATGTTTTATTCCTCCTGGGCATCCCTGCTCCATTAACCAAATAGAGAGGCAATGCTAGGTATCTTTCTGAGGATAAAGTGAAATCAGGTGGTATTCAAAGCAGATTATCTTCCCCTGAGCAGCAGTTCACCTCACTTACCTAAAGCGCTCAGATGTCTGATTCTATAGGGGAAGCAGAGATCCACTGTACTAGAGATTAGGGAATTCTTCGTTAATGCACCAGGGAGCATTAAAGGGGAAGTAAGGCAGGGATGCTCCTGCTCACCACTGCTTTTCTTCACAGACTTTTCCCTCATGTCTGAAAGCGTCTGTATCACAGTGTAACACTCTATACTGCTACAGGTACAGAGCTGCTGATGCTTTCTGTTCATTCACAGAGAAGATTCACTCCTGGTGTCTGTATTCAACCCTGTAATATAGTATGAAATGAAATATAGAAATTCCTAGAGTGCAGCATTTAGTTAAACTTGCTTCCTTGAAAAGTTTCTACTGTTATGTTATTGTGGAAAAACAGTCAAAGTAAAAACATGGCAGCAATGAACAGGAAACAACAGCATAGCAAAGAATGCAGTGAGTTTTCTGATAGTTCTCTGAACATCATTTAAAAAAGGTTAGTTTTCAACAAATCTCTGTCCAAACATTTGTTTGAATCTTTGGACAAACCTTACTGGCTACAGATGAAGGCTCATCAGTCAAATTAAACCAAAGTTTCACAAATTAAGACAGCAGTTTAGATGTGCATAGCTTGTTGGCATATTATAGTCCTCACAATTGGCCAATCAGTTCTTCCTATTGTGTCCAGGTTATACATAAGCTGTGTCCCATTTCATGTGCAGGAAAATTAGTCCATAAAATCCATATTAATCATTCCAGCGTTTACTTAATAAGCTGTATGCTTTATAGTGTCAAAGTAAGTGACTGGGATTATTCTTTTAGGTGTAAGGCAACATGAGTCGTGACTTAAACATTTCTTTACTAACTTTATTAGAAAAGAAATAAATAAATAAAAAGATATAAAGTTACTAAGTTGTTATTTAAAAGGATTTACAAGCCAAGTGTAAACCTTATAAATGGAGCAACAAATTGCAATTTTAACTTATTTTTATGGTGTGATGAATTTGAAACAATACAGCTGCACAGAATTAGAACAAATATGGTTGACCAGTGTGCTGCTGATGCATGGTGCAGTGTGTCAGGGCTTGTCATCAAGCTAACCTCTCTAACCTAAACATCACCCCATTTGGTTTTATTGCCTATTGTACCTGCATTTGGCCAAAATTAGGTTGCTGGAGAATCATTTTAAGCCACAACAAGACAGTTGCTCATTACTCCAGTGTATTTGAGATCAGAGCTGCCATCTAGTATGAAACCCAGCCTCTGATTGGTCAACAAGTAACAAACCTGGTCTCTGATTGGTCAACAGACCCAACAAAGGCAACAACTTTTTTTAACATGAAAAAATGTATAGATAATCACAAACAACATTCAGTGTCAGATCTATCATTATAGATTTATGTTACAGTTTCCAAAAAGAGAGTAGTCAGACAGCACTTTAAGTTTAAGGTTGCAACATGCTGTTCTCACAGTTTTTTGTATGCTTTCCTCCAAAAGCAATGTACCCAAATTTGTACATATCTTACATATTCTGAAAGGCTGCGATCATGTGATCAATGCTCTGACAGCAGTAAACAAGGAAACGGTGCTTGTAAGGAGCCAGGTTGGGGTAATGGATGGGTTACAAAAAATTTGACTTTGGCATGGGACTTTTCCCTGGAGTTGCATGTTCGGATCCATGTGAACTTTGAGTGAACTTTTAGTCATTTTAGGGTATGTCCTCATCATGATTCTTTTCCTAAACCTAACCTCAGTAACTTTGATTGCCTAAATCTAACCTCTGTAACTTAACATTAATTACGTAACTGTACGTTTGGGACGTAACGTCATTCGTGGGGCGCAGATTCGTGGGATATCATACAAACTGTTGTGCATGCATCTTTTAAAGGATATAGAAATTGTTCTATGAGAATACATTGTCTGAAAGGCATACGATCACACCAGAACCCTTGTTGAAATAGTATGAAGGGTAATGTTAACATTAGTTTCTGGGCATGTAGCCTTCCAATTAAATTGAAAAGACATCATCACAATATCCGAACTACTGAATCAGTATTGGCCCGATATCTGATGTCAGCATCGCATAGGTGCATGTGTGAGAATTTGCAATGATAGTGTGGTGATTCCTCTGTAGACTGTCCCTTCCGCAGAGAATGTGACGGTTCAGTTGCTTTCAGTTCACTGAGAGGGCTGCAATTTCAGATTATTGACATTACTGGTAAACAGATGATTATTTTCTTGATTAATCCATCAATAGGTAATGTGTACCCCCATCTGTGGACACAAATAATAGATCAAAAACAATCAAAAAAAAAAAAAGGAAGAAGCGAAATTGTATTGAACCTATGTGGTTCATTCATGCTGTCCATGACCAGCCAGCTGTAACAGTTTATTTTGAACTGCAGGGCTCAGCTTTTTATGTGCACCAAACAGCCAAAGCTGACCAAAGGCATAGAGGGTGGAGTATGAGTGTAAAGCAAAGACACCATCATCTATTTCCTAATAATAGATGTATTTGGGCCAGGGTCACATATAATGATTACTTTGAGACTTCCTAACTTACATTCACCAACTTTAAGTCGCCAAGAGGCTCATGGGTGAGTGGATCACAAGTGGACAGCTCTGTCTGTCTGTTCACACCTGGCATTACACACATGTCTCGAGTGACCACTTGTAAACAGATCTCTCTTCCCCGCTCTATATGCAGATAAACACGTACATAATTTCTGTTTTCAAAAACCACATGTGCTGTTGTTTTAACCGATGGGAGGTTTGTTGTGCCCTACACACACTTAAAATAGGTAACATTTTATTTAATTGTAGAGCTGTGCACAGCCTGTTTATTTTCCCTCTTTGTTTATCATGAGCCAAGGGCACCCAGCAGTCCCACCACCTCCTTGACACATTGAGACTACTGCTCCATGAGTGTGAGCTTCGTGCCAGGTACAGTGGGTGAAAGTACACTCACACGCTCAGTTACAGGGCAACAGTTAAGGTTCAGATACACCAAACTGACATAAAATCCAATCAGCACACAGCATCTCCAATGCTGATTCAACATGCTGAATTGGCTGAAAAAAATCTGACAAGGGCAGTGTGGGCCACATCACAAAGACTAGGACAATGGCGCTCACCGACAGCCCAACATTGACCAACGGCTGACCATTGGCTTGGTGTTTCTGGGGTCATTAACATCACACAGGCAACGTTACCTAATACTTAAAGCTGTTTTGTTTTTGATGAGTTTGTTGAGACTGTTCAACAGATGTTGATGTTGAACTGACTTTTCATTGGCCCAGAAGGGGAGCGTAACTGAAGCAACAGTTAGTTTTCTTATCAGGTGGTGTGTCAGATAAACAAGCATGTCAGCTGAGAAGGTGGTCCTCCAATGTTGCCCAGGACACATTGGCATACATACAGCTGAAAGAATGTGGCTATATGTGGCCCAAACAACCACTGAATGTGGTCCGAGTGATCAGCTCTCAAGACTCACTGAGGACACACTGGGTACATTTACACTGGTTCTTAGAGCTGCCCACATGTGATCCCATCACCTAAGATGCATGTTCATATCAGGTCTAAACAGGACCTAAAGTGCCAGGCATCAGTCGCCACAAGGTTGGCAGTTTGACCGTTAGCTCCTCATGTTCAGGTGACAAAGTATCCTTGACCAAGGCATTTAATAGCTGATCAAGAGGTAAAAATAAACCTGTGGACCATCAGTCAAGCTTTATTCCACTCCCTGCAACTAACCTGTGTCATCAGTTCTCAGTGCTCCAATAATCCTCTGCTCACAAATGTATCCAAAAATATACCCCTGATTCCTGCTCAGCTCTGTGGCTTTGATAGATTCAACAAAACATGTTGTAAATCAATACACTTTTGATTTGGTAGTATAAAAGGCGACTGTGATTCAGTACATCACACAGGAACAGACATGAAATCCAAAGTGCAGGGCTGATACATGTTGATAAAGGCACTGTGGCATGCAGTTCTTCATATTTATAATTAATATATTAATAATTGATAACATCCGCAGGGTAGATCAGGGACCGGCTCAGTGTCTCTGTCAGTGCTGCCTCCCATAATGCATTCTGATGCACCACTTTTGCATGCTGGGCTGATTGCAAGGTGTGTCCTCTCAGACCCAGTCCACAGTTTGACAAGCTGTCAATGTCAATGGAGTGGAAGCATGTCTCTGATGGCTGTACCTGTCTGTCAGCGTGTGAGTGTGTGTGTGTGTGTGTGTGTGTGAGAGAGAGAGAGAGAAAGAGAGAGACAGAAGAGCCTAAAAAAGCTTTTAGACTTTAAAATGTTGTTTCTTGTGGTTTTTGTCTGCACTCCTCTTGAATGCCAGTTGTGAGTGCCATTATAATTTGTTTAAGAAGTCAGGAAAATATTTTTTTTTTGCCAAAGTCAGGGTTGTCATTTTGCACTTAAGAAAATGTTGGGTTCTACAATTACCCTGTAGCAGTCAGAATAGCAAGCTTTTTTTTTTTTTTTTTTTTACATTATTTCATTTGAAATCGAACAGAACATCATTTTGCGTGAGTGATTTGTTTTTTTTCTCATGGCAACGTACAATTTATTGTTACATTCTGAACTTGATTGCAGCATAACCAGCTAACTGTTACAAGATTTCAAATTAATTCATGTCTAGACAGATCCTTGCTGATTTCTGTCAGTATCAGTGGTGGATCTGAAGTTGATGAGTCACTTGAATTATGGAAAAATGTGTAAAAGGTTGAGTAAAGTTATTTCCAGTAGCTTTGTAATTTGCATGGTTTTCTTCAGGATATAGATTTTAAATATGAAATTCTATAATTATTTGCCAATTATTTGATCATCTCATTACAATCCAATGTTTTGCTGGGAAACCTTGGATCTTGACATTCACGTGAACGCCACTTAACATGCAGCACCCACCAAAACATGGTTGCAAACCAAATATAACCCCTCATGGCAACGATACTCCCTGATGACATTTCAGTGCCGTTTTTGCAGTGTTGCAGGGCACACTGTCCTGCTGGGGGGCTACTGCCATCAGGGAGAGTACTTCCACATAAATGCCAGGACCCAAGACATCTCACCAGAACATTACATTGTAACAATGATCAATGTTACTTACTTCACCTGTCAGTGGTTTTAATTTTGCGGCTGATCTGTAAATGTGTTGGTCCATCTCTTCACCTGACTGCAGGTTTTACAGATTTTAGTTTCTGCCTGCACATTGGGAGAAGATGAATCAGACAGTGATCAGAGAGTCCTGAAGCTGCACTGGGTACAGAGCGATAGGTTTTCTTTATTGTGGTGTAGCAATGGTCCAATGTGTTATTATCCCTGGTGGGACATATAATTTGCTGTCTGTATTTTGGCAGTTCACAGTTGAGGTTTGCTCTGTTAAAGCCTCCAAGAACATCAAGCAGGGAGCCTGGATGTTTGTACTTCATCAAAGTTAGCCGGTCAGCCAGGTGATGTAACGCCTCATTAACACAGGCCTGAGGTGTGATGTAAACTATTTACTGTGTACTGTTTACTGTTAATGAAAATAGCCTCTAAGTGAGGACTGCATGATTTCTTTAACCCTGTCACATCTGCACACCAAATTTTGGTAATATAGAGAGATATTCTGGAGCAGAAATTGGAAGGCCGGCAGATGGAGTGAGCTATCCGGGATGAGCTCTCCAAGCCAGATCTCAGTGAAGCACAGGGCAGCAGATCTGGATATGTCTGTTTGCTCTGTTGAGAAACAGCAGTTCATCCATATTATTGGCCAGAGAGCAGACATTTGCCAGATGTATTGACAGGAGCGCATCTCCTGCAAGTCCCATAGAGAGCTGCAGCTCCTCTAACAGAAATCTCTGAAAAACTTATGGGGAAAGTGGTGGAAAACTTGATTTGTCAAATGTTCAAAAGTTCCTCTGTGGTGAATGTAATCAGAAAGGGAGAGCTAAAAACTGAACAAGTAAACAAAAACAGTCAAAGTAGTAAAGAGCACAACACGGAGGCTCCCGTCCACGGCCATATCTTGATCTGATAAAATCTACAATGCACTGAACTGGAGCTGCTCTGGGCTGGTAACAGTCTGGTAAAATACAAATTCAGGCAAAACAGTGCAATTCTGTGGACAAAAGGAGACACAGTCACATTGCTGCTCTTGTCTGGTGTTGTGTTGCTGAGTGGATCATTTAAAGGTGGTCAGTGATTGTGGAGAAAGATTGTTGATTTTCGAACTCAACACCTACACCAACAAATACAATAATATTGAATCAATTTCATTGCCCCTCTTCTGTTTGGTGCCCTAGGTGGTTGCCTACAGGAAGATCCGTTACAGTGCCAAGCATGTATTTTTGCAGACCTATATTGAGTTCCACTGGTGTCCACCGCAGTGAACATTTAGGTGTACCCTTTGGCATGTAACGTCCAATGGAGTAGAAAGATGTATTTTAAGACCCAGAAGTACTTTTATCTATATCTAAATATTTTTTCTTAACTCATATAGAATTTCTAACATCCTTTTTTTTTTTATATTATTTGAATTATTATTCCTTCGCCTGTCTGCTTTCCTTAAAATAAAATGATTTAACAGTTATCACTGACGTACTTTGTGTATCTCAGTTAACACATTAACAACACAATCCAGTGTTGAAAGAACAGAGCATATATACTGTGCACCAGTGAATAATAACACAAACCATCAGGAAATGTTTCTGCTAAAAAAGCTCAATGGCTAAAGAAAAATAATCTTACCTTACCTAATTTTGCTTTGGTCTTACTTCCTCTTGACTTTAGCTCTTTGTTTACTTCCCTCACTTTCCTTTGTCTCCTCCTGCATTGTGCAAAATCCAACAAGGGCCGATGAGGGCCAACAGTGAGAGACACGCTGCAAAGACTAGGACAACAGATGCTCACAGACAGCCTAAAATTGACCGATGGCCGACTGACTGTTGGCTTGGTGTGATAGGGCCTTTAAGTGAACACAGAGACTCAACTATCAATGGTGCTGCTCTCCTACAATTTTACCTGTGCAAAACCTTGGTGAAGCACTTTAGTAAACAAGGACAAATGCAATTTGACTGTTAGTAAATACCCCCTATTCACTTGGGCTTTGTGAATCTGCTTAGGACCTGGCACATATTTCCAATTAAAAATCAAGGATTATTACAGTGTTCTCTTTGTGGTGTTGTTTATTAAATAGCGATGATGTGAAGGTAATGAAGGAGACTCCGATGACACCGTCTTGCTTGCATAAAGAAAAGGTTTATTACAAGAAGTACAGCATCTATCAAGCATCCAGGATGCTTGGAGAGGTTCTCAGCCAATGTGAACTGCTCTGAATAACGGCTCAATTTACCCTGCATATATAGGTTGGTTGTTTTGATGAACTTTGAGACAAAATGTGACAAGTGACAGAGAGACAATCTAGATGGAATCCAACCTTTCATCTTACTTATCTATCCTTGACCTGAGCCATAATAAAATCTTGACCTGGGCCCCTAACATGTGGCACGTCAGATACTACAGTGGTGCTGTACCACCTGTAGAATGTGATTAAACTGACACACTTACTACATGGTAAACAACCAAACTGTAAAAATGTAAATTTAAATTAGGTGCCCTTTACCATTTAAATCTATTCAACAGCTTCTGTGTGTAAGATGAAATCGTTTTTGGCCAGCTTATGTGGAAAATTTCAGTTACATACATGCAGTTTCACAGTTTGTTTAGAGCTAGGATACCTCAGTATGATCCCCAGCACAATTAGTGAAGAACATCTTTACTGACACACAGTGCAAATGAGGCCCTCAGATCATAGTACCATGCAAGTCTTTTGTTGAGTCAAGCATCTTTCAAGACGGTGGCAGTGAAAAGGGAGGGTTGGCAAGCGAAAAAATCAATTCAAGCATTTCCACATCACAGGTGCTCTTGAGACAGCAACTTAACACACTGAGCGTCAGATGAAGATGAAGATGATGAGGGCCCAGATGCCCCAACAAAATGTCTAGATCATTGATGCCCTCACTGGTGAAGCATTCTCCACTGCTCCTTATTACCTTGTGATAAAAGACCATTTTGTCCTCTTATCATTGTAAGGACATGCTCACTCTTCACTCACTGCTCTCATTTGCTGCATTATCTCTTCATTACATGAGTTTTTCCACCTACTTACCTCTTCTGGGGAGATTCATCAATAACAAACTGCTGACCTTACACTATTTCAGTGTTTATTACAAATAAATCAGAGGAAGCAGAGTCAGAGGAGTGTGACTGAAAACCTGAGGTCCACATTGGGGAGGTTGGCTGCTAGGGTTTTGTTTGGGGATCGCTTTTGTCCCTGTGAACTGATCCTGGTATAAGAGGGCAGAGCCTGAAGAAGGCAGTAAAAAACAAGGCAGACATTGCAGCCAGTTCCAGTAAACAGCTGTAGGTTAAAAGAAAGGTGAGCGGCTGGAGCAAAGATAATTATCTGAAACTTATACTGTTCACTTGTGATGATGTAGACAGAAGTCTATGGTGTGTGAATAGACTTTGTTTGTTAGGTGGGTTTAGGCTTTTTTATGAACAAGCTCTATTTTTATGCTTTTTTTATGCATTCTGACATCATATTTATATTCAAAGTACACATTCTAACCATTGAAAAAAATGAAATGTGCACCTCTAGAGTTTTTTTGTACACTTTAGGTGTATTATAATGTTAAATATAGCCACAGTTCCAGGGTTTCAAGCCAACATTAACTGTCTGAAGTTGAAATCTATCAAGGATCAAGACCGTTGACAGTTCGGGAAACCTGAAAAAAAGATAGTTAACAAGTTTTTATGACAATCAGATAGATGCTCCTTCATCCTTGTCCAAATCTGTGCTTGTCTTCTTTGGCAACACTGTTCACCCCTATTGTTTAATTGCAGACACATTTTGAGGACATATTTCTATAGTTTAACCAGAGAGTCTATTGAGCTTGTATTTGTAACTGGTGGTACCCCCTGTTGAGTAATTAAAAAAATAATTTTACACATGTGGTTCAGCATTATTATTCAACATATCCTGCAAATGTTATAATTATTGAAGAGTCGATTTCTTATTTATAGTTTAATTTGTGTTATGGCATGCCCATTTTTTGCATTTGGTCTCTTCAAACTTTTAGGGTACATAGCTAGTAGATATGTGGACATTCCCTGCCAGATTTGTGATGACTGGCTCAACGGTTGTGAAGTTAGCTCTATTTATTTACTGAGCCATGCCCCCTCTAAAGTTCATTGGTCACAATCTTCAAAATGCAATAGGACATCAACAAACTTTTGATAAGCTCCAATCAACAATGACCCACAGAATATTTGGTACAAATCATACCGTGTAGGAGAGGATGTCAAACATGTTCAAATTGAAAGACAAATTCCAAATGGAGGAAAATCTAGTAAGGCGGACCTTAATGGTTCTTTAGGCTTTTTTTGTAGAGTACATTGAGCTGCACTTTCCTGTCCAATTTAAAGTCAGTCAAACTCATGGTGCAATGGGTGTGGCCTTTCAATAACAGAATTTTTGGCCCTTAATTACTGCGCATCCATCTTGCCTATTGGCGAGAGACTTGTTGAGCGGCATGTGCACACAGCTTCCAGTTACTGATGAAAATTTAATTTGTCTTTGGTGTACCATCTTACAGGAATTGGTGAAATTATCTCTGAAGAAAAAAAGAAAAAATAATAATAAATTCAATCAAAAACAATAGGGTTTTAGTGCTTTGGGCTGGAATCCCTAAAATATATTAGCAGTTGCTACTAATTAGTATTAGTATTGAGTAGAAACAGAATGCTTCACAACTGCTATCATGAAACATTTAATGATTAGAGTTAGAAAAGCAGGTAAGTACACACACACACACACACACACAAAACTTCCAGATTCAGGTCATGCATTGTTCACCTCTCCATCATCTGCTAATGTCTCTCTCTGCTCTCTGAAGAGAAATGTACTTTAAATTATAAATCAACAGGCAATTTAACATCACTTCAAGGATCACATTCTACAGCTCTGTTTTCAAATACTGTGGTAAATTGATAAGAACGTGTTGTATTCATTTGTGGCCACGCCTGGTCACTGGATAATGTGCTGCTGACAATATGTGTTTGATAGCAGGAAAGCCTGATGACTGAGGGGAGGTTTTGCAAGAACAGGTAGTATGTGTCTCAGACGCTTTGTCCCAATTCACTAATAATGAAGGCCTGTCCCCGAAGACATTTTTTGGGCTGTGGAGTTTCAGTACTAAGCAACAGCAATTTAAAAAAATAAAATAAAAAAAAAGTGATGAGAAATATTTTCTAAAGGTTTTGAGTGTTTTATGCATGTTTTTAATCTGTTTGGTTGAATGGGTTTCTGTTTGTTCATTTTTTTTGGCATAATAACAGTATGTGACAATCTTTCTTATTATGGATAAATTATAGACCTTCATAAATGCTCATAATAATAGGCTCTGAATCAAAGACAACACCTGCCAAAGCATTATGAAACAGAAGCGCAAAAACAGCAAACTAGCTCTAACAGATTTAAAACTGGAGATATATATTTATAAAAGTCAGTGTCTCTGTCACACAGATTACACTTAGCACTGAACCAGCATCTCTGGAGCCGCTCTCCTCCTCGCCAATGGTCTGTTCAAAGTCTGTTGGGTTAGCATGAGCTAATACAGCAGCTTACATCCAACACTGAGCTGTTAAACGGTTCCAACAATGTCACTCCGACACCAAAATTGTGTTGTTGTTAAACCCATTATAAACCTCCCAATTTACATTCCTAAATGGATCAGAATATTAGAAAAAAACTATATTATCAATGTAATGCATACCAGTACAACACAATCACTATGACCTCACAGACAACATAGACAGAGCAGTTCTACCAGATTGCAATAAAGTGTACATGTCCACCAAAGACAGTGGCCACTGAGTCAGGCTTCCCACAGTCATGGAAAACCTGGAAAAGTCATGGAATTCTGTTGTGTGTAGTGAAATCTACTTGGAAAACCCTCCACATAAGGAACACCTTGGCAAATTTATTTTCAGTAGCTGGTCACATAACGTAGCTCTACATGTGATATGTTTGACTACCATTTGTTCACAATTGCATACATTTCTTCATTGTCTTCCTGTGTTCCATCTCTCCTTTCATGTATGCCAGCTAGCTGGAATTGTGTTTTAATGGAGTTTGAATCTGATATGACTGAATGAGAGAAAAATACAACAGTTATATAACGTGTAGGGTGATGAATCCCAAAGTTTGGATACCTATGCTATGCCCTACTTCTACTTTTAAATGATATCGCATTTTAAAGATGGAGCATTGTTTGCATTATACATTGTGAATGGTTATGGAAATTTTGTGGGTCCTTCAAAATTCATGTAAAGTTTTGGAATGTTCTCCATGAAAATGTGTAGGAACCCTGCTGAGTGTAGATATAAGCATCGGTCAAGCCACAGAGTATCTGCTCTGTGCTTGGGTGAGGCATGGATTTATGGATGGTTGAAAGGTGCATTTTGGCTGGGAAAGGTGTGGAAATGTTTTCTGGTAACTATTTTTAAGACCAGTGCAGAAAAGCAGGGATGATGGCTGGACTACTGAGCGGACCATGGCATTCAGATGAAACTGTCTGTGAAGCCGGTGGGACCAGCCAATGTAGTGCAGCCTAAGCTGATACAATGTAGATATAAGGTCAGGCCAGACAGCCAAATATCTGCTCTTTGCTTGGGTAGAAGTAGGATTTAGGCAGCTTAGCAGTACATGAGTTCAGGGCTAGAGAAAGGTGGCACCTGTCCCAGGGCCCAGTAAATTCATGATGGCACAGCCTGATTCTCACTTCTACAGAAGTACTTACCTAATGTTTGGTACATTTCACCATGTCTATTGATAATGAAAATAAATAAATCATCTCAGATCATCGCAAAATAAATGGATAGCTATAGTGTGTTTATATATAGTGTGCTCCTCATGTTAAATATTACAGGCTGTTGGGAATATACCCCGTAAATATCTTTGTAGTCCATTAAGAATAGAATAGAATAGAATAGAATAGAATAGAATAGAATAGAAAGAGAGAAATTCAGCTGTCCAGCAGCTCATAAAAACAAAAAACAACAACCACACTTCCCCTCATCAACAACGACACAGTGGTATTAAAGCTATAGTGCGTAACTTCTGTCGCCTCCCAGCGGATAATGCGTTATTACAGCTAATAAGCCGGCAGCGCTTCCATGTACAGAGTAACACTCGCCACTAGGGTTGGGTACTGAAACTCGGTATTTTTTGTACTTGGTAGAACCGACGTGAATCGGTACCGAGTACCGATTCACTTAAAATGAATCGGTGCCAAATTTCGGTACCTGAGGTGGAGGCGGAGCGAGAGTGTATGACTCGCACCTCAGACTCAGCAACAATGGTGACAAAAAAAATGTGCAGACAAAATTTAACGTGCAGCACTGTTCCTAAATGTTCTCAATAAAATGTTGAAACTGAGAAGTTTAGACTATGGGCCCGAACGATGCATAGTGCATCCAAATTCACACCCGTTCTTCTCTGTGGATTTTCTCCGCGACCGTGCGTCATAGCGAGAAGCCACACATATCAGCGGAAACAGCAGAACTGTAGCTTTCCGACAAGGCCACTTGTCGGTAATCCAATGTTTTCACTGTGAAAAAAATTGATAAAGTTACAATAAAATGATGTATAACAGAACTTTCATACAGCTTTGCACGCACATTACTCTTGGATGGATTACTCGCAAATGCAGGCTCACACAGAAATGCCACGCATATCACATGAAAGTGCAGGACCACACACATCATTGTGCTGTCATCCCGTCTCGTCTCGTCTCGTCGTCCTCTGCTTATCCGGGTCCGGGTCGCGGGGACAGCAGCCTCAGCAAAGAAGCCCAGACAGTCCTCTCCCCAGCCACCTCCGTCAGCTCTTCCGAGGGAACCCCGAGGCGTTCCTAGGCCAGCCGGGCGATGTAATCCCTCCAGCGTGTCCTGGGGCGGCCCTGAGGTGTCCTCCCAGCTGGACATGCCCAAAATACCTCCCAAGGGAGGTGTCCGGGAGGCATCCTTACCAGATGCCCGAACCACCTAAACTGGCTCCTCTCGATGTGGAGGAGCAGTGGCTCTACTCCGAGTCCCTCCCGGATGTCCGAGCTCCTCACCGTATCTCTAAGGCTGAGCCCAGCCACCCTGCGGAGGAAACTCATTTCGGCCGCTTGTACTCACGATCTCGTTCTTTCGGTCACTACCCAGAGCTCATGACCATCGGTAAGGGTTGGAACGTAGATCGACCGGTAAATCGAGAGCTTCGCTTTCTGGCTAAGCTCCCTTTTCACCACAACGGACCGGTTAAGCGTCCGCATCACTGCTGACGCTGCCCCAATCCGCCTGTCAATCTCCCGCTTCATCCTACCCTCACTCATGAACAAGATCCCGAGGTACTTAAACTCCTCCACCTGAGGCAGGACCTCCCCCCCGACCTGGAGTGGGCAATCCACCCTTTTCCGGCTGAGGACCATGGCCTTAGACTTGGAGGTGCTGATTCTCATCCCAGCCGCTTCACACTCGGCTGCGAACCGTCCCAGCGAGAGCTGGAGGTCACTGTTCAATGGAGCTAGGAGGACCACGTCATCCGCAAATAGCAGGGACGAGATCCTCCTGTCACCAAACCTGACACCCTCCACCCCTCGGCTGCGCCTAGAAATTCTGTCCATGAAAGTTATGAACAGAACCGGTGACAGAGGGCAGCCCTGGCGGAGTCCAACCCTCACCGGGAATAGGTCCGACTTACTGCCAGCCACGCGAACCAGACTTGTGCTCCTTCGGTACAGGGACTAGATGACCCTTAGCAAAGGGCCACCAACCCCATACTCCTGGAGCATCCCCCACAGGATACCCCTGGGGACATGGTCGTAAGCCTTCTCCAAATCCACAAAACACATGTGGACTGGTTGGGTGAACTCCCATGCCCCCTCCAGCACCCTGGTGAGGGTAAAGAGCTGGTCCACGGTTCCGCGTCCGGGACGAAAACCACATTGCTCCTCCTCAATCCGAGGTTCAACTATCGACCAGACCCTCTTCTCCAGCACCCTGGCGTAGACCTTACCGGGTAGGCTGAGGAGTGTGATCCCCCTGTAGTTGGAACACACCCTCTGGTCCCCTTTCTTGAAGATGGGGACCACCACCCCGGTCTGCCACTCCAGAGGCACTGCCCCCGATGTCCATGCAATGTTGCAGAGGCGTGTCAGCCAGGACAGCCCTACAACATCCAGAGCCTTGAGATATCCAGGACGAATCTCGTCCACCCCCGGGGCCCCGCCGCCACGCAGTTCCTTCACTACCTCGGCGACTTCTGCCCCCGAAATTGGACAACCCGCCCCCAAGACCCCCGGCTCTGTTTCCTCCCTGGAATACGTGTTGGTGGGATTGAGGAGCTCCTCAAAGTATTCCTTCCACCGCCCGACAATGTCCCCAGTTGACGTCAGCAGCTCCCCTGCCCCCACTGTAAACACTGTGAGCAAGTTGCCGCCTCCCCCCCCGAGGCGCCGGACGGTGTGGCAGAACCTCTTTGGAGCCGATCGATAGTCTTTCTCCATGGCCTCACCGAACTCCTCCCACGCCCGAGTTTTTGCCTCCGCGACTGCCACTGCTGCGCTCCACTTGGCCCGCTGGTACCCATCAGCTGCTTCTGGAGACCCACAGACCAACCATGCCCTGTAGGCCTCCTTCTTCAGCCTGACAGCTCCCCTCACCTCTGGTGTCCACCAGCGGGTTTGGGGGTTACCGCCGCGACTGGCCCCCACGACCTTGCAGCCACAGCTCGCAACAGCCGCCTCGACAATGGCAGAGCGGAACAAGGCCCATTCGGACTCAATGTTCCCCTCCACCCTCGGGACGCGGTCGAAGCTCTCCCGGAGGTGGGAGTTGAAGATCATCTTGACAGGTTCTTCCGCCAGGCGTTCCCAGCAGACCCTCACTGCTCGTTTGGGCCTGCCAGGTCTGCGCGGCATCCTCCCCTGCCACCTGATCCAACTCACCACCAGGTGGTGATCAGTTGACAGCTCTGCTCCTCTCTTCACCCGAGTGTCCAGAACATATGGTCGCAGGTCAAATGACACAGCTACAAAGTCAATCATTGACCTGCGACCTAGGCTGTCCTGGTGCCACGTGCACCGTTGGACATCCTTATGCTCGAACATGGTGTTAGTTATGGCCAAACTGCGACCCGCACAGAAGTCCAATAACTGCACACCACTTGGGTTCAGATCAGGCAGGCCGTTCCTCCCAATCACGCCCCTCCAGGTCCTGCTGTCATTGCCCACGTGAGCGTTGAAGTCCCCCAGCAGAACAATGGAGTCCCCAGTCGGGGCACTGTCCAGCACCCGTCCCAGGGACTCCAAAAAGGGCGGATACTCTGAACTGCTGTTCGGCGCATAAGCGCAGACAACAGTCAGGACCCGTTCCCCAACCTGAAGGCGCAGGAACGCAACCCTTTCGTCCACTGGGATGAACCCCAACGTACAGGCAGAGAGTCTGGGGGCTATCAGAAAGCCCACCCCGGCCCTCCGCCTCTCACCCAGAGCAACTCCAGCAAAGGAGAGAGTCCAACCCCTCTCAAGGACTTGGGTTCCAGAGCCGGAACTATGTGTCGAGGTGAGGCCGACTATATCTAGCCGGTAGCGCTCAACCTCTTCCACAAGCTCCGGCTCCTTCCCTGCCAGAGAGATGACATTCCATGTCCCAAGAGCCAACTTCTGTAGCCGAGCATCGGACCGCCAAGGCCCCCGCCTTGGTCTGCTGCCCGATCCACACTGCACCGAACCCTTCTGGATCCCTCTGCGGGTGGTGGGCCTGCAGGGGGACGAGCCCATGTAGCCGGTTCGGGCTGGGCCCGGCCGGACCCCATGAGCAAAGGCCCGACCACCAGGCACTCGCCCACGGGCCCCAGCCCCGGGCCTGGCTCCAGGGCGGGGCCCCAGTAACTCTCCGGGCCGGGTACACCAACTCTTGTTATATTCCATCATGAAGGGTCTTCTGAACCGTTCTTCGTCTGACCCTTCACCCAGAACCAATTTGCCATGGGAAACCCTACCAGGGGCGAAATGCCCCCGACAGCATAGCTCCTAGGGTCATTAGGGCACTCAAACTCCTCCACCACGATAAGGTGATGGTTCTCGGAGGAGGTGCTGTCATCCCATATAAATCCAGATAAATTGTCTGCAAAATAAAAACCTGACGAATTTCTTTACAATCCATTATACAGATCTTGTTATCAGTCACTTCATATAGTGAGGAATATCGTATCTTACCACATCTTAGGCTTGCCTGTGTTTCTCCCTGTCTATCCACATTTGTAGTCCGGCTTTCAAGATGCAAATATCTCCATATTGTCCAGTTGACACTCCATCAAACTTTGTATGACAAGACAAGTGCACTTCACCTTTGTATGACAAGACAAGTGCACTTCACCTTTGCGCACCCAGACAACTGTAGCCTAATTATGCATGTGTGACAGGGCCGTAGTCACCATATACATTGAGGGGGACACGTGCCCCCCCACCAATGCCCAAAATGTCTCCCCAATATATAACTGAAACTGAAAAACAAATATTATCTTGGAGGACATCATTGCACTTGGTTGACTATTTTTCTGTTATCTTAGATGCAAATATTGCATGTTTCTTTCAGATAAAACACATTTTTGACTTGTGAATGAGTCAATGGAATTTCTTGCAATACTGAAAAAATACTGGCAATCATGTCCACCTGGCACAAACCACATGTTTTGGACAGCTGGGAAGTGACAAAATGTCCCAGCATCACGGTTCTTATATTGCCAGATTCCAGAGAGTCTCCCCTCTTCATATATAGCAGAATATGTCTTTTTCCAACTTGCTATGCTGAGATACATGTAAAAATGCAAGAATTTAGGCACACAGATTTGTTTTTTTCATTGATATAAAAATTAATATAAAATACAGGCACATAGAAGGACATGGAATGATGGCAAATCTGGTTAGCTCAGATTGTCCTGAAAAAACAAACAAACAAGATATAGCATGTGTATGTAGCCTTTATAATGACTGTGATATGAGCTTAAAAGTAAAGGCAGTAAAAATACCCCAAAAAGGCCTAGGCCCATAGGGTTAAAAAGTACCGAAATAAAGTACCGTTTGGTACCGGTACCGAATTCCAGATACCGGTACCGGTACTGTATCGGTTCAGTTATGAACAGTACCAACACCACACACCGTGTACACAGAGTAACACTTGCCAGTCGCCACACACCATGTACACAGAGTAACACTTGCTTCACACCGTGTACACAATGCTACATAACGTGGCGAACACCAGGCTGCTAACATTACATTACGTTAATAGCACCATTTCCAAGAAAATAATAAAGTATTAGGTCCAGTACATGTAACAGCAACACATATTACTCATAATATAATTATAAACCAAGTCACTTACTTATCCAACAGCAGCAAGGCAACATCCGTGTCTGCCCTCAGCCCAATTTCTTCCGTCAGGGCTGTCCACCGAGGAAAAGCGACGCCAATACAAATCCTTGTTTGCCTTCTCCGTCGGTCCCTTTCCTTCTTTGATAATAGACCTTCAGCCGAACGTCCAGGCTTTTTCTTTGTGGTAGGATCCACTTCTGAACCGTGTCTCGGCCGCTTCTCCGCCATGTTGCTTTCTCTTTCTACCTGCGCTCTACCTCTTGCTATGACACTCTCCGCTCTTCCTCCCCCTCCCTTCTTGTTGTGAGGAAGCATTTCCTGTGCACCAGCACGGGAATGTTGCCGGCACGCAAACTAAAAATGATATATATTGAAAAATACTGCAAGATGTTAGAGGAGCCGATCAGCTTAATCAGCTTTGTGTCATCTCCTCTAGTAGTGGCTTGGGTGAAACGGACATTTACGGACCTGTAGAAGTTACACACTACAGCTTTAAAACAGACATAAAATGAAATAAGTTAAACAAAGTGCATAAATAGAAATTAAATTAAAATAAAGGGAAGGCCATTCACTGGTTTTGTTGCTGCTCTATAACACATTGCTCCATTCTCTTCATGTTTCATTATCTAAATATTTTCTGAGTAGGAGCCTTATATTAACTGGTATAATTTGGGATCCACTAGAGGGTTAGCTCTCACCTCTTGTTCTCCTTGTCCTACCTGTATTTAAATATGTATGAGGCATCTGTCTTTGTAGAGAATCATCTTTTCTCCCCCAGCTTCACTAAGGTGCAGCCTGCAGTTGTTCACATTGGAACCATTTATCAGCTGAATTCAGGCAGGCGAGGTCCAAGTGTACATCTGGAACCCCTGCTGAGAATTATTTATCGTCAGCAGGACTGTGGTTGCAGGGCAGCAAATTCAAGCACGTTGCCATTTTCATGTGAGCGATAATCTGATCTCATCCTCAAGGTCAAGTGCTAGCTTCATGCTAAGTGTCTGTATATCAACGGGATGTGCTCTTGTAGGACTTCCTTTTTTTACCCCCATGGTTGAATCACACAAAAACAATAATAACAAGGGTTTTATACAGGCAATAAAGCTAAATGACATGAAAATGTTTTTAATATGTTGTTTTTCATATGGATGATAATTTCCTACAGTTCAACAAGATGTGCAGGATTGTGGAATAGTTCAATCAATCAATCAGTCAATCAATCAATCAATCAATCAATCAATCAATCAATCAATCAATCAGCCAGTTAATCAATCAATCAGTCAATCAATCAATCAACCAACCAGAATTTTATTGTCACATGGAATTATACAAGGTACATCCATCAGCTCCTTTAACTTGTGTACTGTAAATTAGTTCTTGTTGGCTGCTGCTTTATAATTGTTAATGTTTCTGGATGGTTCTGGTAATCCAAAGTTTCTGGTTGTGGCATGATTGAAGTGTCCACACATTCCATCCTCAAGAAGATAGCTATTTGGTCTTGTCTCCAGAACACAGGAGGCGCCATACTGCAGCCCCCTCTGAACAGCATATAGCAGTGATTCACAGCAGGAACAGGACAGCACCTCACATTCCCGCCATCACACTAGTTCTTATTCACTGTAAAGCACATGCCTCCTCTCCTTCTCTCACCAGAGTCCTTTACTCTGTCAGATCAGCATACAGAGAACAGCCTCCTGACTAAATGGCACTGTCCAGGATTTAGCCAAGTTCCGGTGAAACCAAGGATATTACAGTTTCTGATATTCTGTTGAAAACTGATGTGGCATAAAGGTCGACCAGTTTATTTCCAGGACCTGTACAATGTTTAGCAGGATGCTAGTTCAGCTGGTGCTAATTTTTTTTCCATCTTTTCCTTGATGGTTAATGATGTTTACATTTGAAAATCTCAACCTGGGTAGTTAGGTAGCTAGCAGAAGTAGCAGGAGGAGAGTTTACAGACTGGTGAGTTGATATCCTGATCCCAATGAGTGACTCGCAAGTATTAGCCACCACAAAAAGAACCACCAAAACTTAAAAAATACACATAAGAGCGAAGCTGACAGAGAGGTGACTGTAGTCTAAACCTACGTCATCATTCACCTCTATTTGGGACCCCAGCTGTAAAACATGCTTATACACCTCCAATGTGTATATGCTCTGCATCTGTGATTGGAGTTAACAGTTATCCTTATGCTGCACTGCCACTTCCAATTTTTGTTTTGTTTTGTTTTGTTTTATGTCCAACTAAACCATCATCAGTAATATCATCCACATCATCAGTAATGGCACTCTGTTGTAGAATATACTGTCTATGTGTCTGTCTTTAAACGACCTTGTGGCAAACAAAGTGTTACACACATATTATGCTTATATGCACTTGTACAAGCAAGAGAGCTCATCTAGTCACACCAGTATCTAGTGCAGTATATCTAACACTGAGGAATACATGAGCCTATTATCATTTAGACTCAAATATTTACAATGACAAAGGTGTCTTTATCTTTGAAACTGCTTTGACATGGCAAATGTTTTTCCTCTTGGTTCTTCCCTGAGATGAATTCATTAATAGATCCATCAGTGTCCACTGACACTGCATCTCCATGGGTTTGTGCGGCAGCTGTGTTGTTCAGCTACTTTGAACTGCTGCTTCCAGATGCCAAATTCCACTGGTGATTGCAGTGAGAAAGAATGTGTTCAAATGACACCATGGCTTATGTTTTTGAGGGTGGGGGGTGGGAAAGCACTGTAGTCATGCACCAGTAACTGCATACAAAGATGGACAATGTGTCTCCACTTCCTACCACTCTACAACAGTGAAGCCAAAATATCCCGGATACAGCTGCTGCCACCTTGTTCCCCCAAACACCTGTATGACCAATTGCTGGCAGCACCATTAATCATGAGCACAATGACTGGCACACACCACTGTCAATCATGACGTCAAAGCCCCTTTTTTATCACCACATAGCTAATTAAAGCTATAGTTGGTAATGTTGGAGAGCTAGCCAGATTTGAAAGCGGCACCTCCTCTAAGTTCCACCACCCTCCTCCCCCTCCCGTCAGTGCTCCGTCCAAAGCCACGCCCCCACACACTTGAACGCGCATCCTGCAGTACACCGACAGAGAAGCTAATGTTAGCACTGGGCTAATACGAGCTACAAAAGTAGCTAAGTTGGCTAACGTTACATATTTCATGAAAATAACAAATCCCCCCGAAGCAAAACAAATAACTACCTGTCTAACAGAAAGACAGCAACCTCTGCATCACTTTTCAGGCCCTTCAGCTCCCTCAGTTGTCTCCACCGTTCAAAAGCTGCGATGTTGGTTGACTCTGGTTTGTCCTCTCGCTTTATCCAAAGCCTTTTTCGTCGCAGCTTTTTCTGCCTCCGACTTTCTTTTCTTAGCCTGTTTAGTGGGGTGAGCCATTACACATTACACAACACTGGAAGTGGTACTTTTGGCTGCATTTTCTCTGCCATTGTGCAGCAAACTTATTCTCCTGCTAACTTGGTATTTCTGCTGAGGAGTGTGCTGAATATTTCCGGCAACAGTGACACGTGATGAGCGCACGCAGGGAGGAGGGAGGAACAGAGGGGGCGTGGGCAGGACCAGAGCAATATATAAAGACGAGACATGAAGGCATCTGATTGGTTCTTTCCATTTGCACTGAATGGCAGGGATTGGTCAGAGTTTTTACAGGCCTGCAGCTGCCACGGAGGTCGGATTTTTTTCGTTCCTTTTTCTGAACACATTATGTATTGACTACTCTCAGGATGGAAGGACCATTTCACCCAGCATAACAAAAAGTGTTTCTGAACAGGATTACCAACTATAGCTTTAAAGCCAAACTTATCAGAAAAACGAACACTTGAACAAGCATGAGGGTGATAAAAAAAAAAAAAAATCACCTACAATGGCATAACCCATCTTTGGAAAAAAAAGATATTTGATGTGTACTTTGAGTTTTAAGTTTGGCCCATGTCCCAACATGGAGGGGGTGGGCTTTATGACCTATACTTCAGCCAGCCACCAGGGGGCAACTATGATGTTTTGGCTTTACTTTTGGGGAGCTGTCATGACGTCCACCTTTATATGAAGTCTGTGACATAGGCTACATGCACATACATGAATGCACCTTCAAAAGCAAACTATCAATACATTTCAATTTAGCAACCCAGAGACTGAGAATGGGGCAGAACAGTTTTTTCACCATTGCAAGTTTTTTGTTTTTTGTTTTTTTTTAATAGCTCTCCGAGGAAAAACAATAAACTGCACAGTGGGCAACGACTTTTGTTAGTATGTAAAACCCACCTGACTGAGGTTGTATCCCATGACAATAAGAACCCACTGCATCAAATGTAGGCCTTACATGGTCAAAACAACTCAAGATAACCTTGCTAACAGCTACTCTAAACACAACACCCAATGCTTGCCATGCAGTAAAACATTCTGGAGGTACATCCTATTGGAATCTTACCTTTCTGCAAACCATGGACACATTACATTTTTGCATTATTATGATACTTTACATTTCTTTACATTTCAACAAAGCAGTGGTGAAAGTGTGGTTAGGTTGAGAAACAAAAAAAACCCTTGGTTATGGTTGGAAAAGATTGTTTTGTCTTAAAATAAGAAGCAAAAGAAGCAATGTCTTGATCAAAACAAACAACTGCTTTTTGTGGCACTGTTACCACTGATTAAACAGTGATGGGTTGCTAAAAAAACAGCCATGTTTGGTGGCTGAAACACACTGGAAAAACAGCAACCGTTTGCTAAACAGGTTTTGTTGTTTGTTGGTATTGAACAGTGATCTGTCACAACAATCCAGCTGTACTCTGTAAATCTTTGCTGCAGATCTTATGTCTGTTGTATGAAGGCTTTATCTCATGAATAACCACCCTCCTTCTAAGACATTTGTCTTAGTGGCACAATGTAATGCTACTTCTGCCTTAAACTTAGGTCACTGAAGGCCACAAGGGGGCAAAAAAGCTGCTCACAGACACACACACAACGCCATATCGCTAGCATGGTGTAGGCTGACTCTGATCTGTTGATCCAAATGTGGTGAAGCTGTTTTTGAGCTTAGTTTTCTGCCACTGCTTTTAACTCAGTTTTGGTTTGCTTTAAATTTAATTCTTTTACACTTTATTTTAGTTTTGTGATTTCGTCTTTGCGTTCCTTTAGTCCGTCATATTATTTATTTCATACAATTTTTTTGTCTTATTTTTTAAATGTCTCATATTACACACTTACACACAGTCCGCAAGATCGGGCTCAGTGTCTTTCTCTTACAGAGCCATCATCCAACTGAATTCTGCCATCTCCTAAACTCTGCTTCTACCCTCACATTCTGACATTTTATTCACATAGTCAGCTTTACATCACTTTCACATCATGCTATAATGCTCCTTCATATCTGTGCTACATTCAGTTTTTTGTGCTATCTTGCATATTTGCCATTTTGCTAGCAATACTACTGAGGTCTATTTGTACTGCTGCTGTGTTACTGCATGTTGGCTCAGGGTATTTTTATTATACTTTGTTTCTGCTGGGTGTGTATTTTGAGACACCTTCCTGTGTGCTTCCAATATAGGTGATGGGGGACAAATCCACTTTTCTCATTCTGAATAAATACACATTCTAAAGTGTATCTGCAGCTAATACAAGGCTTCACCAGAGTTAAACAAATGAAGCAAAGTCTTTTAGAATTCCCTTGCAAACACTGTCTGGGTAATTTGATACATTCAAGACTGTTGAAGCCTCAAATTACCTTCAGATAAACGTTGAAATACATTTTTTGCACAATTTGCAGACTGTGAATTTTGTCCCTCTTCAATTCCTTTGGAATCATGTTAGGAAGGGATCTGTGAACACGGTATGAACAGAAGGAATGAGTACAGCAAGAAAAACCTGTGTATGTATATATCGGCATGTAAGTGTTGTATAGAAGTATACAGAGACTCGGAAAATATGAGCCTAGCCTTTAATTCAATGTATTGCCCACTGGCTGGTAGCTGTGTTTTCACTGTGAGAACTCTCGTAACTACAGACACAGAGCAGCTAGTACATAGCCAAACTTGCCAGAAGAAAAACCTGCATACTCCTTGAAACAAATCTTTGCTGAAAATGATTAGACATATAGGTCTGTCTACACTACAAATCAAATATCTGGTACACATAGTACCCTTGTACATCACAACATTGAAGATTATCAGGTGCAAGTTGTCACGGTCCTGCTCTGTGCCTAGAGGCCTTCAGACTTTTAGCTCCAGACTATTTTGCTATATATTTATGTGTATATATATATATATATATATATATACACACATGTATATGTATATGTACACACATGTATGTGTGTGTGTGTGTGTGTGTATATATATATATATATATATATATATATATATATATGTATGTATATGTATACACATGTGTGTACAGTATATATATATTTTTTTAAGGTTGTTATATTTCCAGTCTGTCTTTGTTTTCCCATGTTCTATTATCATTGAGGATTTGTTTCAGTTTTTCTTTGTAACATGTATTCTGCTGGTCATGTTTCTGTTTCTTCATTTTGTCATAGTCACCTTATGTGTGATGTCTGGTTTCACTTCCTGCCTTTGTGTGTTTTCCCCATCTGTGTGATGGTCTGCCCCACCAAGGTGTGTTTTCACCTGTTCCTTACAGAGATCCACTGATTTATCAGCAAATTTCTGTCAGCAGATATCCGACTGCCATTGGCCTATCAGCAAATAAGATGACATTTACAGATGGCAGTGGCTGATGTTTTTTCCTTGTGTCACATCAATTTTGCGGAGGCTAAAAAGCAAGGCTCTAGACTAATGGCGTCCTATTGTCCTGATACAATAGAAAACAGATTTGGGATGAATAGAGAGCTACTCTGGTATGCCTTTGGGATGAAAGGATGCAGTAAACTCACTATCAGCTGTTAGCAACCAGTGGCCAGAACTAACTGCTGACGTAGGTTGCATTAAGTTACATAGTGATGTATTCAAGATCTACTCAGTGAAAATGAGCATTTGGGCAAAAGGGGAATTATAATGTTTTTATGATGTGTTGAAACATAATCCTGAAAAATGTAGATTTTGGTGAGAAACTTGAATAAATACAGTTGTTTGAAAAATAAATTTTCAGAGCAATGTGAAATAGATATTATTATCAGAGAGGGAATTAAAATGTATTATATACAGTAAAAAGGCTTTTGACGGTGAAGGTTATATTGAAGGTTGTTTTATAAATTTGTATGATTGATTTGTGCTCATTCAAAGCTAATGTAAAAAAGGACTGGATGACTTTTAAACAGTTCAGTTATTTTTTATAATGATCTCGTCGTTCCCCGGGCACAAAAAGAGGACTGAAGAACAACAAAAACAAAACAAAAAAGGTATACTTTAGCAACATGGTTGTATCAAATACGATCTGACCTGACCAGCAGCTCTTACATCTCCAAATACATCGCATCAAATTTCCAAACAGGCATCATTTAGATAAACGGGTCATACGTAATTATACGTCATACTTAGAATAAATAGTATAGATGTGATTTTGAAAACAGCCAATGTCTCTTAGCCATTGATAATGTGTGTTTGATGGTTGCAGTTGACATACCAAGTCATCTTTTTTTGACTATGTCGAATAGACCTTTTTACAATAGGTCAAACATTTGATTTCAAGCAGCCATTCAAAACCGAATCCTTTCTCTTTTAGAAGTGAGCTGGGAAATAAGTAAGTATTGTCCTGACTCAGAGCTCATGGCCATAATGTGTCTGAAGGGGGTTTGGTATGGTTGTAGGGCAATAGCAGTAAAACAGGAGCTGATGAGGCATATCCATCCATCCATTCACATCCCTCTATCTATCTATCTATCTATCTATCTATCTATTCATCTATCTATCTATCATCCATCCATCCAGCCAGCCAGCCAGCCAGCCATTTTATCCATCCATGCATCTATTGTAAAGGCTGCTGTCTACTTATTCAGTGTGACCACAGTTCAGGATTTAGTGTCTATGATTTTGTTTTTACTTTTATTTTTACTTGTTCAGCTATTCACTCTTGAGTCAGTTTCTCTATTCATCTGATATGGCACCTTTTTGTTCCTGATGGAAATCTCATCATTGACTTGAGCAATGAATGTTGAGCTCCAAATGAAATGGATGGCATGGCCACTCCACATTGCATTAACATTCTACTGAGGCCAAAACTTAAATGAAAGAGAAGTTCACTGTCATTGAAATAAAATATCTTTTTTTCTCTCTGTAAAGCTAAGTTTAATACTTTGAAATTCTTCTTTTAAATCTTAAGGCCTTCTGCCAAACAGAATGTTCTACACTTATAAGACCATAGTTGAATTTGATTAGACACAAGGCAAGGACGTGACAGAAGAATAAATAATTTAGCATGACACATTCATGGGTCATTATCTTTAAATAAGTGTAAGAAAGCATTAAGAGTGATGGCTCTGATTCATTTCTCTCTTTCTTTTCTTTGAGAGTCTTTTCAGGTGACGTGTTGAAAGAAAGAGTTCTTTATTGCTCTTGATGTCTCATGAGAGCTTTTGTTAGTTGGAGCAGACGTTGACTAAGTGAGGAATTAACTCAGTGTTATTCCATCACCATTATGTATTTCTCTTCTCTTTGAAGTTATTTAGAGCCTCTGCATGTGTGTATTGAAATGTAAGCTGACATCAGGTTCAGGGATTTTCCTGTCAGCCATTGTCTCCTCTGTAGCAATTCTCTAGAATTACCTTATAGATTACTTCATTTAACTGAGCATTTTCTTTCTTTCTTTTTTTGTTTTTCTTTCTCATAGGTCGTCTACTTAAAAGTAATGCTATCGCAATAATGAAAAGTTGTTATTCAGACATGTTAAAGGGAAATTTCGGTTTATTTCAACCTGTCTCCTATCGTCCTAAATTTGTTTCAAGTGACTAATGACATAAAAATAATAGTTAGCATGTTAGCCGTTAGCCTAGATACAGCCGGGGCGCATAGTAGCGTCAGACCTGTTAAAACGTAAGTGAACGGGCAACCTTCAAGTGCAAAGTTAGTCCACTAAACAAGCTTTTTTTCCACAAAGACCGCCTCATATCGTTAGGATAAATGTCAGAGAACATATAGAAAACGACATGTAAACGTGTTGTCTTACCTTACCGGTGTGGTGCCATGTTTGTTGTTTACCATTTAGCTCTGCTTTCCAAAGCGCGGCCGAAATAAAAAAATTTATGTCACTAGTCACTTGAAACAAATTTAGGATGATAGGAGACAGGTTGAATAAAAACCGAAATTTCCCCTTAAAACCGTGATGATGGTGAAAACTGTCATGGTAATAAACTTTATTTTGATTCTGCTACAACCATGTGATAAGTGCTTGGTCTTTTAGCTTAATGCTAACACATAATGGTAATTTCAATGAACACGCTAACAGGAATTAGCATTGCAGTAGTAATAATAATATCTGAACGAACAGACCATCTTACTTCACATGCTTAACATAAAACAGCATGTATGGTCATACTCACATATATTTTCTGAGCTCCGTAGAAACAAACCAATAGATGCTAACTTCACATTGCTAGTAACTGATTACTATTGTTATTATGATTTTTGTTCCACCTGCTTCCATTGACCTTTTTTCCTGTCCTGTCCCAGTGACATGAAGAATAGTGAAATGACTCCCATCCTACAAAGATAAGACACAAGATATATATGATATGGTATTATCTATCTATGTTCTTTACAGCTGCTTTCAGATCTAACAAATGCTGCTAAATTGGTGCCCAGACTTTTGACATTAGAGATCAAAGCGTGTCCTGGTTTACCAAAAAAAAAAAACAAAAAAAAAAAACTGAAGGTGTTCATGTATTTGTGATTGCCTGCTTCCCTCTTCCTCCTTTTATCTGATTGTTGAATATGTTATGTGCTGACACACACACACACACACACACACACACACACACACACACACACACACACATTAAACCACCTGAAAAATCACAGGTTGTACATATTGTATTTGATCACAATTAACACTGTATATCCTTCACTGGTCCTTCATTCCCTAATGTGACGAAGCAATGATTCAAGTACTAACTTAGATTAATTAACCGTAACAATGATAATCACACTATCTTGTTGCACCTGCCATTTCTGAAGCACCACCTCCTGTCTTCTGCTGAGGTACTAAAGGTTCTATAAGGTAAAGGCTTCTTTCATGTTCTCTGTGTGGAGCTGTTGATCTGCTGTCTTGGCACTCATAGTTCTTGAACTCATCATGACCTCAGGAATGTTTCTGTCATAATTTGTGAATTAGGTCTCCAAGTCCTGCAGCAAACAAAAATAATCTCACTACAATTGTCCAGGCAGTTAATGAAGGCACTGCGACGTCACATTTCATGCGGTTCACGTCCTCACACATGACTCACAGCTGGACTGCTGCATCCATATCTGACTCACAAAGTCGCTCTATTTGGCTCAGGGGCAACTTGAGGTTTTTATCATATCCCGACCTACAAAATGACATTATTGCACAAAGTGCGCATTGTAAAACAAATGCCTTGTTTAAGGTTTATATCCTTACAGGAAGATTTTTATTTATTGTTTTGCTACTACACAAGTTTATTTTTGCGTGGGAGGACTGCAGTAGGAGTTCTTAATTTTGCAAAATAGAAAATGTAACACCTTTAGTATGACACCCTCTTTTGTTTTGCAAGCTATTTAAAACCATCACACGCAGTATCAAGCCTATTACAGTGCACATATTATGCACAGCCAGACATTTCTCACCTTTAAACTCAACATCAGAAAGATTGCATTTGAGAACTGAGAACTACTGCAAAAGTTCATAACTAACTATACCTGATGCAGAGAAATCATCATTTGGTGTTCTCTCGTCTGGACTATTTTAATGCTCTTTTTACTGCAATGCAATAAATCTGTGGAAAGACTTCAGTTTTTTTCAAAATACAGCAGCAAACAAGAACAAATAAAAGAGAGCACATTAATCCTATTATAGCACCTTTGCATTGGCTTCCGGTCATGTTTAGGATTGATCGTAAAATAATATTACTACCTTATGAGGCTCTGAATGATTTATATGTAGAGGCTTCCTTCTCTTAGTGTGGATCAAAAGTGTGGAACAGTGTCAATAAATATCTGCCCTGTAACTTCTGTAACTTCATCTAAGAAGCACCTCACCTTTATTTTGTTGCTTTTGAGTATGTATCTTACTAAAAGTTTCTTTTTATTACATTTATTCTTAGTTTTAATTTTATTCCTTTTCTTCTGTGCTGTTTTATTGTATTTGCTGAAGAAATCATACATACTACCTACAATCTTTCAATAGGTGTTAACTGTTACAAAGCAGCTTCATCGATTAGTATTGAGCCATGGCTAGAAGTCAACATAATTGCAGCACAAGGGCAAGCATTATGTCATGCAGTGTTCCCCAGTGTCCTTATGAAACAACTATAGAATGTATAAAGTCATGGACATAGACACAGTGACATCACCCATTGATTCGTGGACTTCCTGTTCTGAAGCCTCAAGTCTGGCATTTAGGCTGTCTCCATCTTGGATTTTTGGAACCAGAAGTGTCTATTTTTGGACAAAAGGGTGGAGTTAACCCTAATGCCAGTTGCCAGCTTGGTTAGCACAGTGCATTTGCAGCATGGATGTATGAGGAGAAGTGGATACAGCATTGGAGGTGGGGCCCTGTTCATTCCTATTAACGCTGCTCAGTGGCGCACAAAGAAAAAGCTCTATTCCCGTGGCATGAAATTACCCAGATCTTCTGCATTATGGAGCCCATAGAGCAATTGTTGTAGAGACTGATGGCAGCTGAGTGTGACTGAATACAGCCGAGCACCCAACTTCTGCTGACTAAATGGCGGAACGTTTGGTTTACACTTCGCTAACTTAAATGGGGATAAAACAATGTCATTGGGCAGCTCCTCTAGACTTTCCAAATGTTATCAGACCAGATGGATCAAATCCTTATAGTGAAACAGGTCATTTTGCAGGGGTTGTAACACTAAAAAATGCATTAAAAAGGGAAAAGGTCTTTCTGGGACCCATGGTGTCATGTGATGGACCGGGATGGTGTAGTTCCACCTTTGACCACTATGTACAATTGGCTTTGAAGCCGGCGCTCTTCCTGGGGGCTCAGCTGCACTGTTGTCACTCTGGTAGTGACTTGTCAAAGGATGGCAGGCAACTGTCACTTAAAGTGGCCACACAATTAATTATGCATAACTTTAAGCCTGAATAAGATGTAAACAGCTGAGTTATATAAAAATTTATCCCCCATACAGTTGTCATGAACGGGAAAATGAGCGATATAGACCAAAATCATTTTTTTGTACCACCAACGTGTATTTCTGCTGTGAAGTTGGGCATTTAAACATTTTGGAGCTTTTGGAGCCAGCCTCAAGTGGCCATTAGAGGAACTGCAGGTTTTTGGCACTTTCATGTTGGCTACATTTTTAAGCCCTGGAAGTTGCCACTTGGGAACCTGCCCCTGCATATTAAACCAAGCTAAACGAAGGCAATTTTTGCAAGCAAAAATAAAGGAGGATTTGTAGGTAGTGTTGAGTGAAGAAATTTGAACCATTGAGTTATAAGGGGGCAAAGTATTGTAATTTGTTTGTGTCTATCCATTTGTATGTTTCCATGTATTGTTTGTTGTTTCCCTTAAGGACCATTTTGCAAAGAAGTGTTTTTTTAGTTATGCTTTTTAGTGCTATCCTCTGGGATATATGTGTCATAATACACCTCTGTTTTATTGTGCTTTTAAATTCCTAATAAAAATCAAATCAGAAATCAAGTACTTCACTTATTTGATCTAATTCAAGTCAAAAGTAACTGTCAACATGAAAAAGTGTATCTCTATTTCCTAAGTGAACACTTAGAAAGTTAACAGAAGTGCTTATTCAGAGCAGCTGGCTTCCTTAACAGGGCTGACTGTGACAATAGAGAAGCAGATGCCAGAGCATTTTCCTAAACACACAACTCCAAACACACTCCAATGATTCCTTCAACTTGAATTTTAGACAGCACCTCATTTAAAGCACCTGATTAATACCCACTGGGCAGGTTAAATCCCAGGTGAAGTGTTTTTTGTGTATTATTTTAGGAAAATAATGCTCACTTTCAGCCTGTGCTTTTACACACTGCTTGTTTCTTCTTCACCAGGAGTCTGAATGCATTTGAAGTGTACTGTAGCCTAACACTTGTTTTGAAGTTCAGCATTCTCAAGAGGAGTTTGACAACAGCAGTTCTTCTGTTCCCTTCAATGACTCAGCCTCAGAGCCAATTTTAGAAGCACATTCCCCAGGTCACATCTCAGACACCAACAGAACAGACAATGAAAGTATATTTCTCAGCCACACAACCATTGAAACAAATTGCTCTTGATACTGTTATCAAACTTGTGAAGGTGTCTTGTTAAGTCTGAAGGACTTTTATATTTTTAGACCAATATCATTGATTGCACATTAGTTTTCCGTCCTATCTGAATTCCAGCATTTTCTGCCGTGGCAGCTGTGTGAAAGCCCAGCGGTGCATAACAGATGAAGCAGCCAGAGAGATAATCAAATAATTATAAATGAGAAACGTTATGCTTCGTTATGCTTCCCTTTGAAAAATGCACTGCCTCATTTTTTCCATGACAAATGTAGATTACGTTCTATCCAAGGCTACAGGTTGTTTCATGTATATTTAGCTTTGATTAACACTGTGCGGAGAACGGTACATGAGTTTACAATTCAATTTCCTGCACAGACATGAGCCACTATTCTGATTTGAATTCAGACTCTTATTGTGTAGGAACAAAGAAAGAGTATTTCTCAAAAGTGTGTCCACATTTGACATTTACCACCGGCACAGAAAAGAACACTGAGGGAGGGCAGATATCTCCAAACTTTATTCGTCAACTCGGCCAACAAGAATAAATGAGAAGCTGCAAGTTATAGCATCTCCACAAACACAATGCCAGTAGGTCTGTCGTCCTTTCTATTTAATGGAGATGGAGTGTAGGACATTTAATCTAACATAAGTACTTTTCCCGTTAAGAAAAAGCATCTGAGAACACATAAAGACATATAACACCTGCTCTTAAAATAATATATCAGGCCTCATTACATATTATTAGTATCACTATTCTTGATACTGTTAATTGTATTAGTAGTAATAACCCTTTTCAACAACAGAGGTTAAACTGTGCTGAAAAGAAAGTGAAAACAAATGATGGGTTCAGGCAATAAGCAACACTGTGAAACATCCATTTAGGGCTACAATACAGTATTAAAATGATATGAGATTTGATATCAGACATGTTATATTTAAGAAATAACTACTTTAGCTTTCTTTGACACTTCATGAATGACTTTTTTTTTCAGGAAATTGTAAGTCATGTAAGTCTTTACTGTGCCACTGATAAATATTTTAAGAAGGGAAGCACCAGCTGTGAAATTCTGGGCAGATACCGCTGTTTAAAACAACAATTTTGTTGATAGCTGATACCGATACCAAAATACAGTACAGGCCAAAAGTTTGGACACACCTTCTCATTCAATGCGTTTTCTTTATTTTCATGACTATTTACATTGTAGATTCTCACTGAAGGCATCAAAACTATGAATAAACACATGTGGAGTTATGTACTTAACAAAAAAAGGTGAAATAACTGAAAACATGTTTTATATTCTAGTTTCTTCAAAATAGCCACCCTTTGCTCTGATTACTGCTTTGCACACTCTTGGCATTCTCTCCATGAGCTTCAAGAGGTAGTCACCTGAAATGGTTTTCCAACAGTCTTGAAGGAGTTCCCAGAGGTGTTTAGCACTTGTTGGCCCCTTTGCCTTCACTCTGCGGTCCAGCTCACCCCAAACCATCTCGATTGGGTTCAGGTCCGGTGACTGTGGAGGCCAGGTCATCTGCCGCAGCACTCCATCACTCTCCTTCTTGGTCAAATAGCCCTTACACAGCCTGGAGGTGTGTTTGGGGTCATTGTCCTGTTGAAAAATAAATGATCGTCCAACTAAACGCAAACCGGATGGGATGGCATGTCACTGCAGGATGCTGTGGTAGCCATGCTGGTTCAGTGTGCCTTCAATTTTGAATAAATCCCCAACAGTGTCACCAGCAAAACACCCCCACACCATCACACCTCCTCCTCCATGCTTCACAGTGGGAACCAGGCATGTGGAATCCATCCGTTCACCTTTTCTGCGTCTCACAAAGACACGGCGGTTGGAACCAAAGATCTCAAATTTGGACTCATCAGACCAAAGCACAGATTTCCACTGGTCTAATGTCCATTCCTTGTGTTTCTTGGCCCAAACAAATCTCTTCTGCTTGTTGCCTCTCCTTAGCAGTGGTTTCCTAGCAGCTATTTGACCATGAAGGCCTGATTGGCGCAGTCTCCTCTTAACAGTTGTTCTAGAGATGGGTCTGCTGCTAGAACTCTGTGTGGCATTCATCTGGTCTCTGATCTGAGCTGCTGTTAACTTGCGATTTCTGAGGCTGGTGACTCGGATGAACTTATCCTCAGAAGCAGAGGTGACTCTTGGTCTTCCTTTCCTGGGTCGGTCCTCATGTGTGCCAGTTTCGTTGTAGCGCTTGATGGTTTTTGCGACTCCACTTGGGGACACATTTAAAGATTTTGTAATTTTCCGGACTGACTGACCTTCATTTCTTAAAGTAATGATGGCCACTCGTTTTTCTTTAGTTAGCTGATTGGTTCTTGCCATAATATGAATTTTAACAGTTGTCCAATAGGGCTGTCGGCTGTGTATTAACCTGACTTCTGCACAACACAACTGATGGTCCCAACCCCATTGATAAAGCAAGAAATTCCACTAATTAACCCTGATAAGGCACACCTGTGAAGTGGAAACCATTTCAGGTGACTACCTCTTGAAGCTCATGGAGAGAATGCCAAGAGTGTGCAAAGCAGTAATCAGAGCAAAGGGTGGCTATTTTGAAGAAACTAGAATATAAAACATGTTTTCAGTTATTTCACCTTTTTTTGTTAAGTACATAACTCCACATGTGTTCATTCATAGTTTTGATGCCTTCAGTGAGAATCTACAATGTAAATAGTCATGAAAATAAAGAAAACGCATTGAATGAGAAGGTGTGTCCAAACTTTTGGCCTGTACTGTATATTATAAGTCAAATGATTAGTGGGTGGTGGATCTGACAGAAAAAAGACTGTGGTGAGTTCTATTTGATCCACAGTGCCACAACTGGGTGGTATTAGAGTCTGGGGCAGCTGTGGGCTGCATACAGCACAGACAATACCCACAGTGAGGTTAATGCTAGAAAAGACATTCGGTTAATCAATGTCTGTTGGTGAGTCTGTGCCCGTTGGGAATTATAGGCTCTGATTGTTAATGACAACTGAAGGCCTAACAGGTGACACAATAAGGAATGCTATAAGAGATTTCAGTGGATGTACCAATTGTGAAATTCTTTTACCCATGTTTGCCAGCAGGGGGGAAAAATAAATCTTCATTAAAAAAAAAAAAAATAAATAATAATAATAAAAATCCTTCAGTCTTTCATTACACTATCTTTGAATAAGCACAAAAACGTAACTGTACAAATGTATTAAAACAACCTTCAATATAACCTTTCACATGAAAAACATCTTTTTAAAGAACTGCTTCAAGAGCCTTTGTAGAATATACAGTATAATACATCATAATTCCCTCTCTGTTATCTATTTTTCTATTGCTACAAAAACATTACTACATTTCTTCTTCAAACAGCTGTATTTGTTCAAGTCTCTCACCAAACACTGAGTTTTACATATTACATTAACGCACATCATAATAATGGTATAATTTTCCTTAGCCCAATACTCATTTTTACTGAATAAAGCTTGAACGCATTGTAATGTGCAACAATGCAACTTCTATTTGCTGTTCGTTCCGGCCAGGGGTTGCTAACAGCTAACAGCTAGCTCTCCTCCTGTTGATTATTTTCACAGTGAGTCTAGTGCGTCCTTTTGTTATGAAAGCATCCCAGGAAGATCTCTGTAAGTCCCAAACACATGTTGTGCTTTACTGGGACGATGTAATGATGTCAGTCTGGAGCCCTGCTTTTTAGCTTGTGCAAAACTGATGCAACAGAACAAGACAGAATAGAAAAATATCGCCCACTGCCATTGGTAAATGTCATGTTATTTGCTGATAGGCCAGAACTTTAAATTGTATCTGTCTCTCATTTTGAACAAAAACAAAAAATGTACAGTGCACCTCTACCACATAACAGTCAGTACTGATCACAGTCAATTATGTAGTTTGGCCTATTAACGAAATTAATGTTGGTTCAGCCTTTGGAATCTAAAAAATTGAGAAGCCAGCTATCAGCATGGATCCCGCCTTTTGATTTAATGTCACACAGTTGGGGTGCAGGAAGGCCACAGTGACAGAACATTTTATGTTTTAAGGGAGTGATTGTCACAGTGGCACACTCTGGATCAAACCCTGACAATGATACACAAGGGGACAGTAAATATGGATTATGACCAGAGTGCCCAGCTGCACATATGAGTCTTAAAACAAGATTAAAGAATATTATTAACAGGACATGATAAACTGAGTTTCAGGGGGCATCCGCCAAAGCCCTGGTATTTAGGAGGCACTAGTCTGGTCTGATGACTGCAGACATCATTAAGGATAAATCATTATAATATATCGTAATGCACTTCAAGGCTTTGCCAGATAGTGCCTTGTAGGTAGTAAAAACTAAATGTTCATCAATCCTTCAAAAAAGGAATCAGTGTGAAGCTACTCTGCAGGGATATGTTTATGTCATCAGAATTCTTTGGCCTTTTTCAAATAAATAGGACCCTCCTTCACAGGACACACTGTGGCAAGTCTGATGGCGCCTCGATCTCAATACGTGGAGACAGAGAACTGGAATATGAAGGATAAAAAGAGTATTAACATTTTAATTTCTTGTGAGTTCATGACAGTAATACACAGCGCAGCCTGGGGTGGGTCACATATTTCTCAGACAGCGACAGCCTGCCGCTGACAGGCTGTGCTGGAAGGCCAATAACAGTGCAGGGTTTAGCTGCTCTCTCTGGTGCACACATGTTGTAACCTTAACCACAGTGCAGTGATGATAAAAACAGAGTGGTGAGGAGGTCATCTGGGACTCAGCTGCATGTCCGGGTCTCCATTATCATACTTTATTAGAAGTGATACCTTCCGCTCTTTCAATTATATAGGGAAAAGATTAGGACTTTTTCATTAACCTTCTGTCTCCCTTACATAGAAAATAAGTTTTGGAGCGGTCACACAAAATTATAAAAATTATCCCTGATAGCCGTCTTGCTCAATTTTTTCCTAGGAGCTGCAAATCCTGTTTTCAGCTGCTGCTTATTATACTGCTGGATTGCCTCTGCCAATCATTACACCCTAATCATTCCTTCAGTATTCAGAAAACTGATTAGTCCTGATTTAGAAACCACTCTCTACTCTACTGTCTGTAATATTATGACCCGTCGAGTCTCATCTTTGGTGCTTAATAAATACACATCACTGTGCCATGCGTGAAATGCACACCCATCCATTACAAATAATTTTATCAGCAGCCTCCTGTGCTGCCTGTCACTCTGTGCTTTTTTTTTTGGTCCCTTAGTAATATTCCTGTAACACAGCTTCCATGGTGGACTACAAAGCTAAATCCTAACTGTGATTCAGCAATTAGAGTTTGTCTAATTGGCTCAGTCTCAGATATCTTGGTGCTTTCAAATACCTAAAATAAATGTCACAGCCCTAAGAAATTGATTTCTCATGAAATACCTAGAATTACTGATTGAAGTACAACTTAAGATGATATGCCTTTTGGTGGTTTTGATATTCTATCTTCTGAACAAAATTTCAGGGTTTGCCTGAGCTCTTATCACAATACATATTTTCACTGAGTCACAACACAGCAGCATCCATTATCATCTTATTTCATGGTAGTAATGACAGGTCATTATCCCACCATTATCACTAGTATACTGGATGAAAACATTTTGATAAGGCTCCACATGTACTCTGATAGTGTGTGGACAGTGAACTAGATATGAGAGCTGCAGCGGGATTGAAGACAGCTTTGCAATGCTTGAAATGTTTTACCGCTGTTATCATAATTTGCAGAGTTGTGTGGTCAATTTTTAGCAGCAGCCTCGAACTGTATTTAATCTCTGCAGCAGTCAGTTGAGAGTTGGAAAAAAAATAAAGGACTCAGTAAAACTTGAAATAAATTTGAGCACAGCACAAAAAGTCCAAATAGCCTCAGAAAACGAGGCTATCAAATTACAGTTGAGCATTATCTGCGTTAACACAGAATGCACAAGTCAGACAGAATTATCTGGAACAGAACAGTTGCAGTGTTTTTAAAATGTCAAGCTACAGAAAATGATAAATATAATGGGAAACAAATGAGCCACATTTTACTCTTGATGATAAGAATACAGAAAAACTTTCCTGCTAAGTTTTTTTTGCAAAGAATTAGTGATGTTTAATGTAAAGTGGGACAATTAACATCCCACATTCTTACAGTTTAGATTCTCTTTATTAATGTCTCTTTCTTTTAATGCATCTACGCTGTGGCCGGAGACATTAGGTTTTGAGGTTGTCTGTCCATCCGTCTGTCCTTCTGTTAGTCCGTCTGTCCATCCCATCCTTGTAAATCTGATATTTCAAGAACAACTCAAGGGAATTTCTTCAAATTTGGCATAAATGTCTACTTGGACTAAACAATGGAATAGTTTGTTTTTGGTGGTCATAGATCAAAGGTCAAGGTCACTGTGACCTTGTCTGTCTCAGTCTTGTGAACAGGGTATCTCATGAACACCCTAAGGGAATTTCTTCAGATTTGGCACAAATGTGCATTTGGACTCGAGGATGTAGTGATTAGATTTTGGTGGTTAAGGGTCAAGGTCACTGTGACCTTGCATCCATCTCATTCTTGTGAATGAGTTATCTCAAGAACAACTTAAGGGAATTTCTTTTTTTGAAACAAACAGTGAAGTTTTAGCATTATTTGTGTTAACACAGAGCGCACACATCAGACAGAATTATCTGGAACAGAACAGTTGCAATGTTTTTAAATTTTCAAGCTACAGAAAATGATAAATATAATGGGAAACAAATGAGCCACATTTTAATCTTAATGATAAGAATACAGATAAACTTTCCTGCTCAGGACTTTGTAAAGACGTTTATTTATGTGACATTTATTTTAGGGATTTGTGTAATTATTCTTCAGTTCACTTGGACTGAAGAATAAACTGATTAGAATTTTGGTGTTGAAGGTCATAGGTCAAAGTCAGTGTGACCTCACAAAATATACTTTTGGCCATAGCCTAACTCATGAATTCATACGTTGATTATGACAAAACTTCACAATGACTTCAGCTTCACTATGACATCATAATGTTCTGCATAAAACCCTGTTCTGGCCATTACTCAATGTCATATCTCAAGAGCAGAGGGGAAGACCTTTACTAAATTGGTGACATTAATCTTTGGGGTCCAACTTGAAACTGTGCTGACTGTATAGATCATCTGTGCTGTTGGGGGGAAAATGTGCGTGAAGCATCCATGTTTTCACAGACATGAATGTAAACTGTAAGAGAAACTCAGTGAGGGAAGCCATTTATAACTTACATGACTGTATCATTTCAACACAGGACCAGTATACCAAATTTTACCACTAGGTATAGAACGCAGACACTGTGTAAACGAGCATCCAACTATTTTGTCCCATCACGCACCATTTACTTAAAATAAAATAAGATATAGCCAACAGCAAGTAGGCTGTTATAAGCCATGGTCACTTACCAAAAACTTAAATCTCCCTGGCAATCTCCCTCTAGCCAGCTGCCACCTTATTTAGATTTTGAGTGAAATAAGAGGATTTCATGTAGCGAATTCCTCATTTCAACTTCAGGAATTAGTTGTTCCTCATCCACTGCAGCACTTTCAAAGAGAGCGATAGGAATAAATGGAAACACGGTGTCTGACACTTCAGCTCACATCTGTGCACTGTGTCGCTGACAGCCAGTTAAAACACCTCTTTCACTGGCTTAGATCCAAAATTTTGCCATATTGACGCAATTTTAGTTTTCTTGAGAGGCTAACTTTGCCGTGTCTGGTCTCTTCACCCCAAAAAATACACAAACTTTCTAGTAAACAAACGCAATGTCTGCCACTTCCCCCCTCCCACCTCTGTCAGGCACTAGTGGCGCTGTTAGTCTTTATAACTAAACATAATGTAATGTTAATCACAATACTCATTACTATTGTAATTGGACTGTAATCAACTGAATGAAAATGTTGGTCAAGATAAATTCAACCTATTCTTTAACCAGTGGATTAGTTAATTCTACAATCTATGTCAACTAAGTGAGCCACATTGCACGGCATGCACTCTACCTGGTGGCATTGTGTGTCCACCAAAGCATTTTTTTCCTGTCACAGAGCTCGCCATTTACACTGGCCTAGGGCAAGTTAACTGTGTTCAGGCAAGTGGAATCCCTCAAGTGAAAAATCGATGCGATGTCAACTGTAATACTATCTGAAAAAAAAAACTGTGCACTGTGACACTGGGAGTATCCAGCTGCGCTGCGTGCACAGATGTCATATACAACATAAAATTACTATCTCTCGAACTCTGCATGCAAAAGAGAATTACTGTTTATAGCCTCTCCAGCAAGGGCTTCAGTGTGATCCTGTTTCTTATTAAGCTTTATAATCCAGCCTCGAACTGCCAATTCGTTCACACTCCCAACCTATCAAATATCACAGTTTGGTCAGTGGACTTTCACATCTGCATATTACGTGCTAGGTATCCTCCTGCGTCTGTTGTTGACGTTCTGGTACAATGTGTCAGTTTAAACCTGTTACATGTTGCTTTTCAAAATACACTTCAGTTTTAACAGGAACTATACCGTTATTGCTTGTTAGATGCATACATCTTAAAAAAATAAAAATAAAAAATACAATGTTGGTAAAATGCCTCATATTTACATTTATTTCCTTGTGCAACATAAACATGTGGTTCAGTTTAGAAAAAAAAACAAAAACATCATGGTTTGGCTAAACATTCATAGGGGAATTGAACACTGGGCTCCCAGGTGAAAGTCCAGTGTTGTTGGAGCCATCGACCAACCTTTCTGCCCACCCTACAGGGACTTTCCAGTTCCTTAAATTATGTTGTTATGCCATCCAGCAACGTTGTGCACATGCACCACCCAATGGTGTATCATACCTCTGCAATAATGTGTCTTTTTGCGTTGGTGTCTCACACAGAAATCAGTGACCAAGCCACAGTATTTGACGACTTGTAATGACAATGGGTTGGAACTGCAGTGTCTTTTTGGAGACTTAGTAAAATGAATCCATAGTGATAAATACTACACTATATGTCTTCTGTGATTATTATATATCTGTGACATGACATCCATGACATGTGGTGAGCGCTGCTGCATTCCAAAAGTTGAACTCCGTTTATCTCAGGGTACAGCTGTCGTGCCCTGAAAAATAGGCACTTGAGAATGTGTGCGACGGTGTCGCTCTGGTGTTTGAGCACGCCCTTACATTAAAAACAATAAATATGTGGGTGCAAAAAATGTGGCATGTGTATGGCTCCTACTGCAGTGCAAGTTGGATTTAGTGCTGTGATGCCATCAGTAGACTGCTGATATAGGCTGCTTTTTAATTTGCCAGAACTTGTCATAATGATAAACGCTGGTTCAGCCAGTTTGCATAAAATCCAACTGGTTTAATCTCTACACCAGACTGAACTGGGGAAAAAAAAACAGAAATTGACCCAACTATACTTGTATTCAGACATATCTCTGCAATTTTCACACAAATTGTGCAGGTTTTAAAAATGAATGGAGTCCCAGGGAGATGTGGTGGTATACTCTACAAGTAAAGGTGCTTTAGCCAGAGAGAAACATAAAAACATATACTTAGAACAGGGTGTGATGAAAGCAGCATTAACCTCTGGTTCAGTTCTCACAGCCACAGTATGTGCCTTTATACCTTCTGCTTTGATATGGCTGTTGTTTGATGTAACCCCCTGACCCGTTTTTCTTGGCATTGTTGGGCCTTATCATTCCTGGTGTAAAATGGGCCAGCATGTGCTGCCGTTTTAATTTCAAGCTTATTAAAAGAGAGAAATGAAACTGAAGGAGAAGTATTAAAGGGTAGAATTAGCATGTGGAGACAATCCTCTGTGAAATTACTGCATATGAGGGCAGCTGAAGTTACCTTCCAACGTGCACCGTGTCAGGCAGATTCACTGTGTTTACCTGTTTCCCCAGAGGCTTAATTAACCCATCACTCATTTCTCAACCACCTTTTAATCATTGCAAAATCAGACAAGCCATCAATTCTCATGTGTAATTGTGAAAAATCATTTAATTTAGGCTAGCCGATTATTCTGAAAAGAGTTAAAGGGGCAACGTGAGCACTAAATCTACCATATCATATTTCTAAATAAAGTGATTTGTATAATTTTGAAATGGAGGGAAATCTATTCCTCTTCCAAGCTCACAGGCAGAAAACATCACACTACCAGCTGTGCTTGCTAATGCACATGGCAAACTGCTTGCAGAAGAGCTGTGCTATGGGCTCTACTTTCAGGATGGTGAATGGAGAGACTTAATGCCAGCCTCGGGGCATGTTGTACACACACTGTTTTTTATTATTCTCCTGCATGTTTGATGCTTTAATGACTGTTTAAATTTCACTTTGCTCAAGTGACTCATTATGTGGTGTGCACATGATATGATCATTTTCAAAAGCTTGCCAACCTTTATTGTAGATGATATGTTGGCAATTAATGTTTGATATGAATCCCTCAAGCAAGTAAAATTCAAATATTTTTCTTTCTAACTAAAACACTTTGACTGGTTGTCCTCCACCAGAGAATCTTCATTATGAACTGTGGTGCATAGGAAGGATAAGTTCAAGAAGGACTGGCTGCTGGATATCCTCCTCCTTTAGTCAAACTCCCCCTGAGTTCTGCTGCTGGTTCTGTCGGGCTCTTCTTGCACACTAAGGAATTGGTCACCATATTAATTAGTATTCTAACACCTCTGCATTATTCTCTCCATCATGAAAATGTCTGACCACCCTGATGCAGGGTGACAGCCTGGCAGTGTTTACCGTAACAATTTATTCCACCAAACAAAAAGTCTGCAATCATGAGCATCACATGAATGTGCATTACAGTATGTGTGTAGATGATTAACAACAACAGATGCACCCTGTACAAAATGTTGCCAGTTGTCTTTCAAATAAGTGATTAGAAGCCCCAAAAGTCATGAAGAGTCTCAGATAACCTCTGACCTCATCACATTTGGTCGTGGCCTTTCCACATTGAGATATGACGTGCAGGGTACCCTGGGTGCGTTGGTTGTTGACGTTCTGGGACACCACGTCAACTTCGGCCTGTTACATGCATTGTCTGTTCACAAAATTTTTGTTTCGTTTTCACAGCATACAGTCTCATTTAAGACACAAAAAGGTCAGGAAAAAAGAACAGGGTTTGGGTTTACAATCTTACGGGAAGTGAATACCAGCCTCCTGGGTGAAAGTCTGTGGTTGTTGGACCCATACACCACCCCTTCTGCCTACACTTCTTGGACTTTGGCCCCCTTAACTTACATTGTTGTCCCCTGTGTTATTCCGTCACTGTTAAACAATAGCAGCCACCTGCGGCGTATCATGCCGATGTGAAAGGACAGCTTTTATCATCGCTATCTGACACCAGAAGGCCCTGACCAAGCGACGACTTGAGTGAGGCCAGGTTGATTTTTGGTGGGTTGGAGGTGCTGTGATCATCAGACTTCTTTGGATGAGACACACTAGACATTCGGTCTATAAATGAAAGTGATTGTGTCAGGAAATTGTGATAAATGTCAATAAGTGTTTCCGAAATGCCCAAGATGACGTCCTCACGTCTTGTTTTGTTTGTGAACCTGTTATCGAGGAGGAAAGAAACCAAAAAATATTCACATTTAAGAAGCTGGACATTTTTATCTCTAGAAATTACTCAAACTGATTGATTATCAAATTAGTTCGCAACTAATCATTGATAACTAATGGATTAATGAATAAATTATGCCTAATGCCACTGCTGCCACCTCTACATGCGCTTCCCAATACGTGCATTTAAGAATATAAGCAGTGGTAGACCTTTACTGTCACACTATGAAAACAATCAGTACATTTAAGACATTAGAGAAAATCGATTTTTTGTTAGTCTGACTTCAACCAGACTTTTAAAATACATGTAAGCATGTTAGTCTGACTGAAATCATAATAAATCCAATTTCTCAAAGTCGGACTAACACACCCTGATAATTCAAGTGGGAGTCGAATTACTGCATGTATACAGTCAATCAGATCCTAACTGGCCTAGGCGCTCTGCGCATGCTCCACAGTCTCCACCTGGCTTTGACCTGGAAGTCAAATTGCATTTAATGCGTAATGGATGAAGAAGCTGGTAACAACATGGCAACATCTACATCCAGTGCCGTGCATTTTTGGATGGGCAAAATGTCCAGAGCTGTAAAGTTGTCCACGATGTTACCAGTTTGTAACCATAGTTTGACTTAACCCTGTAAAGGTCAATAATAGGAAAAAGAGCAAGACATTTTTTTTCACCTCTCAGATGTTGTTAAAGGAGGCCTCTGATGCAGAAATTGAAGAGTTATTTAATTTGTTATGTTTTAGTAAGTGTTTACAGAAATGTTGGTATGGGTGCAGAATTTTTGTATATGCACTCACACTGTCAGAACAAATAAACTGAAAAACAGTAAATATCATGAATAATAATCACGCAACAGTCATATTTTTATGAATCATAATTAATTGGGCTACAAAAAAACAGAATGAAAACTTTGGGCAGACCCAGGACACGCTGGCAGAACCCGGATTAGTGGGAAAAGACGGCGATGACAACTTTGTTCAAAAACCATTACAAAGTGTTCAAGTACAGTGGTCCTCCAAAAAGCAGTTCCTTTCCTCTGAAAAGCAGAGACGGACACTGCACATCCTGCAGAACGTATTGGAGTAGCCTTTATTGCAGTGTCCTCTCTTTGTCTTTACTGGGAAATGTGCAGTCATGTCCTTGCCCACATCCACTGGTGGTACACATGACCTCTGCCAAGCAGTCACAGGTCTCTGTGGTATTACTGTCATGGATGTCAAAGGGCTCCGTGATGTCACTGTTGATTTTGTCTGGATAAGATGAGAAAAAGGTCAATGACAATGTCGAACATACATTAAAAACTGTATAATCAGTGAAATATTAAATAAGGTAAACAACAGAAATGGATTCTTACCAGGATGAGAGAAGATGCTAGTTGCGCCTGAAACCCTCTCCTGTTCACCATCTCTTTCTTGGGAATATTGCAAGCTTTGCAGTCCCGCTTGTAGAGGAGCCAGGCGTTGATCACGGCGAGGATGATGGTGTGCCAGAAGATGTAAATGTACCAGCAGTGCGATTTCATTGGGAACTTGTATTTTGCAGCAAATGAGTCCAACAAATCCACACCACCCATGATGTATGGCCTCTCAACTTCCGTGTAGGATTTGGTGGCTTTGTTCCAGCTTCAAATCTTTGTCACAGGTTCTGAGCCAGCAAAGGATGACACAAGTGTGACTGCCCTGTTGTCACACCATCTCACAGCACAGATTTTGTGGTTTGCCTCCACTCTGACATCATAGCTTCCTCTCCGTCTTTTCTTCAAGCTCTTCTCATCTTCAAACACACAGTTGGGTAAGCGCACTTGCCTGACTGTTCCCACATAATGAATTCCACGGTCAAGGAGCTGAACTACTAATGGGACACAGGTGAAGTAGTTGTCAGCATAGATTTTGTAATTCTGACCTTCTGGAAGCATGGAGGCAAGCTTCATTACAACATCACCCGACATTCCAAGTTCAGATCTGGCTTGTCTTCCATCGATGCTGCCTCGACCATCGACCCCAGTTCTCACCCACAATTTAAAGGCCCATGGGTGGGATTTACCTCTCATATACTGTTTAATGCTGCTGAATTTCCCCTTGAATGGAATCATCATCTCATTAACTGAGTTGTGCTATTCGGGTGCCACCAGCAGGCATTTTTCTCTGAATGAATCAAGCCATGGTCTGAGTTTCCAGAGTTTGTCTTTCTTCTCTGTCTCTGACACTGTGAGGTTGTTGACAAAATGCAATGATGTTAACAGAGATTGGAATCTGTTGTGTGACATCACATCCGAAACGGGGGTGTACCGCGTGTCTGTCTCCCTGTACATACGGACTCCAGACATTTGCATCAGGCCCATCTTCAGGTACATGCCAGTCATTTGCTCAATTTCCTTGGTACTGGTGTTTAGACATGTTGCATTCTTTTGAAAGCTGTACTCATTTGTGTTTTCTGTCAGAGCCTGGATCATGTCTTCTGATACAAACCTTTAGAAGTACTCTAGTGGTGTGTGGAGGGAGACAGCACCACTGGTGACATCTGGACCAGAGAAATCAGTACATGGACTACTGAAATCGTTTTTTAACCGAAGCGATACCGGTCTCAGGGCATAGTCTGATGAGTTGGTTGGCTTGGTTTGGTTAGCTCGACGTCATCGTCATCATCAGCTGGGCAATCAATGGGTGTCTGATTCTGTTTGTCCACTGGACCTGCATTCTCATCCACCTTCTCGTCACTTGATTTGCTGGTGTCTGATTCCATTTCAAAATCACTCTCACCGTTTTGGACAGCTTCAATGACGTCTTTCACAGTGTAAACATGTTCCCTTGCTGGTAGCATTCTGAAACGGAAATAATAGTGGTTAGAGTTACAGTTAGCCTATGTACTCTCTAGTTAACATACTAAAAGGAACCCTCAGACCACTTACACCCTCCCGAATCCAGAAGAATGCACCATATATACAACCCCCCAGACCACTTACATCCCCACATTCAAGAACATTCACGCCTGTCCCTACACCGATACAGTAACCATCCTACACAACCAGTGTCTGGCTTTAGATATTTGAGCAAACAAACAAAGCCCAGTTGTATATGTATTTTTACTGATAAAATGCAGCCACAGTTTCAAATACTGCTACTGAAAGGGCTTGAAATACCACAACAATAAATCCTCTATTCATCCAGAATTACTCAAATCTGGTCTAAATAGATAAAACTAATTTAAAAAATGGAAATCATCAAATCCATTATATATTCTAGTACTAATAAGTAAGTAAGTATTTTACCATATGTGAACATTTGAGAAGTGCAATGTCCCCATGTAATGTGCAAGGGGCATATGCTATTTCGACTACCATCCTCACCCAACGTTGTAAAATTACAACAAAGACATAACAAGCTGAAAATCTGATTTCAATAATTTACTATTTACCCGTTCTAGACATTCTAATAATCACAAAAAAAGTATTTCAGGGTTTTTACTTATTTACTTTTAGTGAACAAGGGGGATGTGCATCCAGGAAAGTTCGTATGTTGCATGAGTTCATGGCCAGATGGCCAGACCTATTTACACATTTACCATCCAATGGCGTTGCAAGGCTAAACAATAGGACCTAATGACTATGTATATATGGTCTTTAAAAAAACTTTTGCAGGTGTGTTTTTGGGACAGCTAAAAGTGATGATATTTTACAACAGTGGATCTTACAGGTTAACTGTGCATGTAAACATACTGAATGTCACAATTTGGCTAGTTGTAGTTTTTCTAGAACTGGATTTTTGCACTTTTTGACAAAAGGTTGTTTTGAAACATGAAAAAAATGGTTGCATTACATTTTTAACAAGGCATAATAAAGGACTCAAACAGACTGACACAAGGCTACAACTTACTGACAACAGCAATTTAGCAACTGAAGGTTAAAATCACTGCAGCAGTTATGTGATTGTGATTGTCTATGTTGTTATGAAGCTTATGCAACACACCATTGTTCACAGCTTAATAATAGCAACTCATGCAGTTAGTTTCACATTACCTCACACATTAAATAACTATATCAGTCCCTTTCACACAGAAAACCTCTTTAGGAACTTAAAATTTAGGAAAAGAAAGAATACTGGTATCAGATCAGTGCTGATCATACATCCCAGAGAGAGAGAGAGAGAGACTTTAATTTGGGTGTTGATTCTGTATCCAAAAAATCAGTTACTGGTTTGATCTTTTTTGATACTGACATTATAAAATCTATTGTAAATATCAATAGACCCAGAGAAAGATCCCTCGCATGTTCAATGTGATATATGATAAACATTGTTTCACTTGAAATTGTTCCCTTTATTAATTTAAGGTTTTGCCAAACACAGTGAGTCAGACAATACCAATTTCAGCATCGGTTATACATTCCTAATCTGAAAAAGGTGTGAGGCACTTTTTTTACTGTCAGCCAAAATAATAATAGCAGTACTAAAACCTTGAAGCACAGTATTTTAATCATAGCACAGTGACCTGAAATAAGAAAGCTCTGATCTGTGACAATTAGATTTATGCTGTTTATAATAGAGGGGTTTATTCACATGTTAAATTAATTGTGAAGCTCATGACATACAGTATAATAAACTCTATACACAGTTTGGAGGACGCATGTAAAATTTTAAAAGATTCTTTTATTATCCAGCGTAGAATATTGAGAATTTTAAATAATGAACATCCTTTTAGATTTCACAACTGCCTCCATCCCTTAATTCAGACAAGTGGATATCAACCCAGGTGAGTTGTGTGATTTTGGACAGTTAATTATTCGCTGCTTTTCAACTACATATGAAAAATGACTAGTTCATTGAAATGCTTTGCGCAGTCCCTGAGGGACAATGAGCAAAACTCTCTGTAGTTCTGTTCATACTTTGTGCCAGTTAAGAACATCAAATGAAAGCTGACGGCCTTGCGCACATTGCCTCACTGTGAATGTTATTCCACTTTCATAGTGATAATATTATGGAAGGAAAATATCAAACCCCTAATAGTTAATGGCCATTGATTTGATGATGTACCGTGCTTTTAAGGGCTTAGGCAGTGAGGTCAAATACACCATCGACATGCACGGCTCAATAAAGGATTCTAAGATGATGTACCCAGAGGCATTACAGAAACTTAATACTAACTCTGTAACATAGACCTTTCCTTTATTTTTTTCTAGCAAGGCTTCAGACATAAATTATCCTGGAACATGCAATTATTTTTCCTTTTCAAATTTTGATTTGCTAAACAATAAACGTCTCCAATGTCACTAAAAGTTCATTCTCGGTGTATGTGCAGTGAAAGCTTTCAAGGTTCCACATTGCGCTTGTGTTACATGCTGGACCACAACCAAGTTATTTTGTCATGCATCATTTTAAAAATCTCATTTAGTCATTTTCACTGAATAAACCAGCTACATATTCACAACAATACCAGAACACAGTCTAAAATGTTTTTCATTTTGTGTCCCGAACCATAAATATGAATTGTGTGTGAATTTTAAGTCAATCATCAATCATGACACGTTAGTGGTGGATGACTGAACTGGAACTGCTGGGACACAGAACACTGCACTTTGGGGTCAAGGAGAAGAAAGAGATATGACAGGAGCGACACCCCTGTTTACTCTGTGCAGTCCTCACTGTAAATCACAAGCTGTGAACTGCACTCAAACACTTTATTTGACTGGGGGTCATATGGTTTAAAAAAAGTGAATATGTGAATGTTAAAATCACTTATCATCATAAATGCTGCCTACCTTAATTCAGGAGTGTTCAAACTTTTTTTTTGAATTGAAGCCAGATTAGATAACTTGAAAATACCTGGGGATCCATCCATCATTTTTCATCCACTTATCCAGGGCCGGGTCGTGGGGGCAGCAGGCTGAGCAAGGTCCCTCTTTCCAGCAATGCTTTCTAACTCCTCCTTGGGGAACTCAAGGTGTTTCCAGGCCAGATGAGATATATAATCCCTCCAGTGTGTTCTGGGTCTGCCCCTCACATCTCCTACAAGTTGGACATGCTCAAAAAACCTCTAACAGGAGGCATCCCGATTAGATGCCCAAACTACCTCAAATGGCCCCTATCAATGCAAAGAAGCAGCAACTTCAGGTCCCTCCAGATGTATGAGTGCCTCATCTGATCTCTAAGTCTGAGCCCAGCCACCCTATGGAGGAAACTTATTGTTGCCGCTTGTATCCCCAGTGTCATTCTTTCAGTCACTACCCAAAGCTCATGACCATAGGTGAGGGCTCGGAACATAGATGGACCAGTAAATCAAGAGCTTTGCCTTCTGACTTAGCTAAGTGGCTACCTCTGTGGCTGAAAAATGAAGCCAACATGAAAGCACCAAAAACAACACATTCTCATACCTTGTCACATATCAACGTTTGCTCATGAACTTTCCATGTTGAGATATTGCGTGCCAGGTACCCTGGGTGCGTTGTTAATGTTCTGGGATGCTTTGTCAACTTCAGCTTGTTACATGCATTGTCTTATTTAAAAATACACTTCTGTGGTCACAGGAGATTTTATGTTTACATACAGTCTCTTTCAAAATAAATCCAATGCATTGGTACAACACTGCAAACTGACATTTTTTTTCTCCTTCAAGAACTAATGCACGTGGTTATGTTTTGCCTACACATGCACCTACTGGGGTTTATTTAGGCAACAAAAGCATGTGGTTGAGATTAGGAAAAAAGAACAGGGTTTGGGTTTACAGTGACCCGTTAAGCAAACATTAGCTTCCAGAGGGAAAGCCAGTGGTTATTGGACCCTTCCACCACCCCTCCTGCCCACCCTACTCGGACTTTTGCCGCCTTAACTTTGTTGTTGTCTCAATGCCTCTCCCCATTACGCCATCAGGCAGCGTTAAAAAATAGTGGCGACGGGCCGCTATCATGCTGATGTGAAAGGACGGCTTTTTCGTCTGTGTCTAATGCCGGAATTACTAACCAAATGCCAGTTTTCAACGACTTCAGAGTGAGACCGGGTTGCTTAAAACTGCAGTTCTTTAAAATGGCCCCATGAGGTTGGTTTCATGAAGGGAGTCAGTCCCCATAGGCCCCCATGTTTAAATGTTCAACTTTCCAGCAGAAATAAACATGTCTACAGCCTGGCACAAAAACCGTTTCAGTCTCTAAAGCTAATTTCCCTATTTATGACAGCTGTACAGAGGGTGAATTTTTATATACCTTAACTGTTTACATTTTATTAAGGCTTGAAGTTATGCATATTTAAGGGTGGGCCACTCTGAGTGACAAGCTGTCTGCTGATAGTGTCCTCGGCTTCTCAGTCAGATCCACCCCTTGCTTCTCCACAGCTCCAGCCTCCTGCCCAAATATGGTCACCATGATGGTGACAGCTGAAATGTGGAACTCAAGGCTTTGAGTCCACAAACCAATGCTATGTTTCTTTTTTGTGGAGTCAGCTCTTTTGATTTACCGATTTACTCTGGGTTCAAACTGGTTTGGAAAAAACGAAAGAAAACTTGTCATGTCTCCTTCCTTGCAGAAATGTCTGCTGCTAGGTAACCATTTGGTTGCATGTTTACTGTCTACTAAGGAAAACACAGTTTTGGCTGCTACTTGGTGCATGCCTAAGACTGTATGTCTTACCATTGTGAGGTGAATATAAAAAATTCAAAATGAACTTGCCTGATTAACCAATATTATGTGGCAGGCCACATTCAGTGTATTTTGAAAGACAGGCAGCTAGCTGTTTAAAATCCATCCGCTGGCAATGACTGGCCAGACTTTTGACATGCCTGCCTTACCCCTTACAGCCCAATCTACAGCCTGAATTACCACAACCTGTCATGCTGCCACTTGAAGGCAAGATTTATAATCTTTTTTAAATACTTTTGGGAAAAAAGTCAGCAGACAAGTGACATCACTCAGCAGTGCCACCTTCCCTGTGTGTCCACAGAGCATGTTTTGCTGAGGTTTGTGAGTTTTAGTACACCCGCGATCATAATTTAATTATACCCTAATTTAATCCCACAATCAAGCAGTGGCAAGTGGGATGTAGCAAAATGAATGTCAGGGCTGAGTTTCCCCCACAGGCAAATAAACCATGCACATGACTAAAGGGTAGCAATTCAATTATGACCATAGTGGGGGAGACTGAATGGTAAAAGCAATTCAGGAGCTCATAAACATGACAATTTATGAGCATCAGTTCCATCTTCCTTAATCTTTACCATTGCCAGGGAAACAGAAAACCCCACAGTTCTCGCATCAGTGTTTGACAGCTGTTTTTGTTTTGCATCACACTTTGCCTGAAATTAAGTGGTAGATAGCTACATGTAATGAAGAACAGGAACAGATACTCAGTAAAATCTTGCAGATATAGGGCACAGAGTGTGGTGATGGTTCAAAGAGATAAACATGTGGCTGACAGTGCTAGGTCAAAGAGAGCTATGTGCTTTTACAATACACAGCACCAAAAACTCCTGGATAGGAGAATGTACGAGGCTCAGTATTGCATATCAATAAGGGCATCGGTAATGCAATATTTTAAGTGCAGGTTGTAAAATGTCTTTCTTTGGCTGTCTCTACCCACAAGTTCTCCTCGCTCTCTTTATCTTATTTTACAGCTGCTGTCAGCTGTCATGCTGTAGTTACACAACCACCTCATAAAAGAATAAAGCAGGCTTTTCTCATATAACTACACTAGCATAGAAATATCAGTGTCGACTGGGTTCACATTGGCATCCAAGCTGTACACTCTGTTTTCTCTGCAGTTTACCTGACATCCTGATAAATCAGTTGACATCAGTATTCCATGACTGCATTATTCTCAAAGATACCTAACTGAGTCTGTGAAATCATTTAAGGATGAACATATTATATAATCTTGAGTTTAGTGCAGTGCAACACAGTTCATTATTAAATGATATCACAGTTTCCTCCAATATATGTGATGATGAGATAATAAGGTTTTGGGCACCATCTATCTATCTATCTATCTATCTATCTATCTATCCATCCATCCATCCATCCATCCATCCATATATGGTTTAGCTTGAGTGATGATATTGGATGTCATATGAAATTAGAAGACCCAAGGAATTCAGTGGCACCAACAATGTTATGATTCTTGGGAAAGGGGCTATAAATGCTCCAAAATTAAGTGAAATTTTGGCATGGGAAAAACAGCATGGCCATTTTCACAGGCAAAGCATGGCAAGTTTATTTATATGGCAAATTTCAGCAAAGCAATTCAGAATGCTCTACATAAAACATCAAAAGCATCAAGACAAGGTGCAAAAGAAACACATAAGAGGACACTGAAAAGCAAATCTTTAAAAAACTAGAGAATAAAAAAAATTAAAATGTTAAAATACACTAAGGTATAAAAATACTATGCACAAACTATGCACTTTTTTGCATGCAATGTTTATTACAGATTTATGACTAGAAAAAAATGACACAATGGTGAGCTGCATTTCAAATTAATCTTTAGGTTTCCAGCTTTCAGATGATATATACCACTTCTATGTGGCATATACTGTTGACCTGTTAGCTCTGTTGCCCCCAAAAGATCCCCTGTCCCCTCCCCAAAAAAAGATATAGTATATGGATCTCAGAGTGTTAATTTCGTGCTGCTTTTTGTCTCTTTGACCACACTGTTGTAGCAGTGCAGCATTGATTTGAAATAAATAAATCTAAAAGTCTAGAGCATGAAGTAAATTTCTTTGCGTTCATTTGATTCCCAATCAAAATACTCTGGTAAGAATTGCTTCACCATGTTAATATGGACTTCAAAACAATGGAATTTTAAACCTGCAATAAAATGCAATAAATCATGATTAACTATTGAAACTGAGAAAAAGAATATTGTTTGACAGCCCTTATATTTTTGTGGTGATAGTGTGAACAGTCCCTAATGCGCTCACCAACACCCCCCTGAAACCCCTCACCCCAATCTTCACAGTCTCTATTCATATTAACAGATCACACTTTACTACTGGAGCGCTGGTTCTGGAGGCACTGAGATCATTAGGTTGGAAATCTGTGATGCTGCATCTCTCCAAAGGCTGAGAGTTGAGAACTTTGCTTTGATGATCCTTGCTGTGGAAAGTTCAACCATTGCTGTATCATGAAAATAAGCTAACCACTAGTGAATGCTGAGTGAGTGAGGAGGGAGTCGGCGCTGGGCTGTCGTTTTCTTTGTTGCGGTTCAGCCAGCAAGCCAAAATTTCCTCTGCTTTTCAAACAAGTTCTGTTTACAATCTTTTTGGACTAAGAAAACAATTGGGTCAAAAGGGATTTGATGTCCAATCATGTTAGGTATTACTGAGGCTGTTTTCACCCAAAATTCATACACTTTTTCACACCCCAAGGCCATGTGTAAGAAAGTTTTAATTTGGTCAGGATGGCAGGAAGAGCAGTAGGAGTTAGGAATGGCTTTGGTGATGTATTTCCTCTGTGGAATCCAATGGCATATGATGCAATGGATCAACTGGTGGTTTGGATTCTTTGAACATTTAGAAATATTTCTCCAAACTGTACTCCAATCAACTGTATTTTCCTCAGAGGTCAAATCTTCTTGTTTTTTAACTTTTGGGAGCTCTCCCACAAGAGCATCTGTTAGATTGGTATATCTCCTATACACCAGTCCTCTGGAGGGGGAATCCAATTAATGACATGGTGTGCCTCAAGGCTCCATAACATTTGAGGGCAGAGTGTAAAAGCAGGTAAAAGAAAAACGAGGTCTTTCGGATGTCAAAACAAGCTCCTAGGTTCTCAAAGGTTAAAATACCTTTTGAGATGTATATGTGGTTAAGAATATAAATACCTTTCTCACAGGGGATGATGGTTAAATATTCTCAGGTTGTACATGACAGCAGCCACTAAGGGTTCAAAAAGATGGTTGTCAAGTGGTGAATCCTCAAATGTGCCCAAGTTTGCCAAAGGAAAAAAGGTTAAAATGTACATGGACCCGCCCATTTTTTGTTTATTCCTCATCCTCTTTTGTCTCTTAATTTTCGCGATTGACCTGATGCGATTCGCCCCTTCACCTTTTTCCATTCTAGTTTTGTCTCTCAACTTCTGGTTGCTATTGCAGAACATAGTAAAAACAAATAAAGGGTCTCTGTGCTGATCAGTTCAAACAGCCGGCTTTACATTTCTCAAAGTTTAGAATACATGTCCACGTTGATAAGGAGGTCACATGACCTGATACCCAACATCTGACGCCCATACCCTGATACTGTAAAACCATGATATTTTTTGAGATGGTTATCGTACCCTGAAAATCTCATACCATCGCAACAGAAGCTCAATATTTCTGTCATTAAAAGTATCAAGAAGTCTGTGGTAACTTATCTGTGTGATGATGCAGATAATTAAGTTAAAGGGGCAATAAGGGAAATTCATCATTTCTAGACTGAAGGAAATAAAAAATCGCTATGTGAAGAACCAGAGGTGTAATTTCATCTGGAGTATAGCATGACCTCACACACCCTCTCTCTGTGTTGATCTCCAACCCCTTGTTTACAAGCCGGTCCGGCTGCACGTTCACGTACGTTCATGTGAATCCCCCCCCACAATGCAATGGCAGCGCATATTTTCGAAGTGAAATGGCGGAGTCAAATGTCTGTTTAAATTTGTGTTACAGTAACACAAAGCACATATCGCTATGTCGATTCAATTAAATTTAATGTTACAATCGTAGCATGGGTTAATGTCCAGAGCTTGAGTTATTAGCGGCTCTGTCCCAGCAATGGGTCAGGCGTTACGGTTGTGTTAGGTGAGTAGCGCAGCAGCCCAGCTAACATTTGCAATTAGCATTGTAAAATGTAGCCCGGCGGGCAGCCTGGCGGCTGTGTTTAGCTATTCCCCTGCCTACTTCAATGATGATGGTACCTGTAATAAATGTAATATATTTGCTGAGATGGAGGCGAGGCTCAGTGACTAGAAGAGCTGGTAGAAGCGCTCCATAGCTGTAAGTTTCTACATCCGTAGATGTTTGTCATTCTGCTCGAGAAGAAAGTTTCCCATCATCTTCAGTGTTGTCAGTCCTGCCAATCATTATGTTATAAAGCTGGTAAGATATTTGCTGAAATGTAGGCGCAAGGTGATCACAAGCAGCAGATTTCATCCCACACAATGCCACACATTCCCACATACTGATTTGCAACAGCACATAGTTTTTGAAGTTTTTGTAATGCTGCATAGATTATGTTGTTGGTTTTTTTTTTGCACGAGGACACATTTAATGTATCTTGCTGAAGGTACTGAACATATCAGCGACATTTTCACTGATGATGTATTTCATGTGTTTTCCTACAATACACATTGTTGCAATATGTGTTCATATTTTAACCATGAACATCTTCCATGGTTGTGTTTCAGGACTCACCTTGGTTAAGGTTTAGGGAACAATTTAACATGGAAAAAGGTCTGTAGTGACTCGACTTGTTTCCTGATTGGATGACTGGGACAACAGCTGGCTGATAATAATGTCATTGTAAATGTAGCATTTGAAACCTGGTGCTCTGGCTTTCACCACTATTGTCTATTGTTATCTTTCTACAAACTTTAAGAATACTTCACTGTTGCTGCCAGCAGAGATCATGACTCAGGCTTCCAGGAGTGCAGAACCTCTGTGGGCTCAGGGAGTTCTCCGACCTCTTGAGTTTATAAACACCTTCAAAAACCCTGTGGATTGACTGGAAATTAATGGCTGTCAAGCTGTCAAGGCTGCTTTTTGCTACTTGTTGAAGAAACGCCATGTGTGGAGATACGAGGGTGTCAGTGTGGCAGTGAATGTAAATTTGTTGGTGGAGTTTACCCTTGTCTGAGAGGATTTAATAACAGTCATTTCAGTGACAGGGGCAGTTGTGTATTATGTTGACATTCAGGATTCTTTAAAGAGCTCCTCCAGACAGCATAAATACTTTGATCAGTGTGATGTAGATTAATAAAATCATAAAAATAAAACAAGACATCACCCCATGTGTTCGACCTTCATTTTAATTTGTGGTTGTTGTGAATAGCCATTCATTCAGATGGATCCACCTGCTCCAACACATTGCCAGAGGAGTCCTGGGGAAGTTATTAAAGTTGACATCTTTATTTTTATATCAGTTGATAAATTGACACATTGTAACACAATGTTTAGTAGCCATCCTAAATCCTAAACTGTTGAGTGTTTGTTTTTGTTTTTTTGATCCACAGGACAAATCTGCCTACTACAGAGGTTCACACTAGGTGAAAGCTTCCCCACCCACCATAATGTGGAAACCACTGCAGAGACCATTACCTTTTTAAATTGCACTGAGGCAAATTCTGTGAAAAGGTTGGAAAGTCACCATACCTGCTATACATTTCTGTCCTTATAAGAAGATATATTCCAAACATATTGTCAGATTTCCAGTGTTTTCTCTGCTTTAATATATACTATACATAAAAATTATATCTTTTAAATGTCCAGTGTGTAGGATTTAGGGAGATATATTGGCAGAAATGGAATATAATAAAGTATTATTTGTTAGTGTAGAATCACCTTAAAATAAGAATCGTTGTTTTCCTTACCTTAGAATGATCCGTTTATATTGACACATTCTCACTCTGACCTTGTCACATATTGACGCCTGGTCATGGACTTTCCATGTCCAGATACAACGTGCAAGGTACCCTGGGTGCGTTGGTTGTTGACGTTCTGGGACGTCCTGTCAAGTTCTGCCTGTTACATGCATTGTCTTCTTTCAAAATACACTTTGGTTTCCGCAGGATATTTTACGTTTAGATACAGTCTCTTTCAAAATAAACACATTACATCAGTACAACACTGCAACGTTTACTTTCCTCCAACACCGAACGCATGTGGTTGGGTTTAGACAAAAAAAAAAGGACCTGGTTGAGTTTAGAAAAAAGAACAGGGTTTGGCTTTTTAATCTAACAGGATACCAACACTGCTCTTCCAGATGAAAGACAGTGCTTGTTGGCTTTTTGTCAATAACGACTGCTCCCGTCACAGCCGTCACTTTGACCAATAGGAACACAGAACAATCTACTGCCGTAGACAACTGTATGACAACAACACCCCATGCTTTTAGATATTTCCTCTAGGGATGTTACCACACAGAGTAAAAGGGGGAAATGATGGTGTGAAACAGCAGAGGCACTTTGTCAACCCGCTGAGTACTGTCATTAGCATTAAGCTAGCAAACAATGTTATTTTTTCATAATGGAGACGAACATAAAATAAGAAAATTAAAAAATAATGGCGGGGCTTTTACTCACCACAACTGCAAAGGCTCCCAGCTTCATTTGAAACAGACTACATTATAAACGGGTCGTTATTTATTATTCCCTCTGTGCTTTAATATTTGTCCTTTTTATCTGCTCCTGTTTGCCTTGATGAAGTCAAGGCAAACTCAACTCTTCCTGTATCTGTTTCAAATTAAAAGCCCCTTATAACTTCGGTTGAGAGAATCCCTTCATTTTCTAAATAGGCTTTTATTGTGAAACATCTGCAGGAACAGGATTCAGTGACTTGCATGTTTGCGTACGATATTTCAAATGTAGCTCCTGCCATCTGGTGGCACGTTTTTACATTACTACAACATTTCGGCTGGCACATGAACAGACAGAGTGACTGAAATAATAGTAAAAGTAATAAAATAGGAGAAGAATAATCCGATGACATCACACACGTTGTAAAAGGCGACCGGGGATGATTAGTGTGGACCATCATGTAGTGTGTCATGTCTGTCGGCCAAGTCACGGCACGATTTTATGACTCCACAATCGCCTAATGGGACATAGTGACTGTCGGAACAGACAGAAATGTGGTGTAGTGTGTACCAGGCATTATTCAGTGTTTTTACCAGTTTTAATCACCTGGTCCAGCTGTTTTGGGGAGGAAGAGACATCTGTGGATGGTTCTACTCTCTACACCAAGTTGCCCTCAATAAATTATGATAAAAAGGATCAGTAATGAATGATTCATCTGCACATAATGGATGAATCACAGTCATTTTTCCTCTTCAATGTGGAGACATTCCTTTACTCTCATGTCTCCTTGGTGCTTTGTTAAACTGGCTTTACTTTGTGAGTGTGCAGAGATGGGAAACTATAGCTGGCAGTAGCAGCTGGAACAAAAAAATAAAATAAATCATGTCCATGTGGAACATTTGTAGTGATTTACTTGCAGTAATGCTACATTACAGCACTAACTGATTTGAGTCAGTGATGTGAAGCGTCTGATGGGTTTACCTGGGAGTAAGCCACACTCTGGTGTGTTTCTGAGAGTGAGTGACTGCAATGTGTCAAAAAGCACAGCATCCTTCTCGACTGAAACAAATGCTCTGTCATTTCTGAGGTATCGTCTGCCTTTCAGGAAGTCATTTTTCCACATGCTTTGCATTTAGCAAAGTTAGCTGTCACTGGAAGCGAAACTTTAAAGCACTTCTTGTCAGCTCCTCTCTGGTCAGCTATCATTCCATCTGAAAACAGAGCAGAGTGAAGTGAGGAGTACTTCATCACTCACTGCAGGATGTAACTGATGATGCAACTAAAGCTCTGGAAAACAATTCTGGAGTAAAGATTTAGATGTAATAGATGTGTAAAGAACATGTCTGAAATATACTCTTACATTCAAAATCATGATTTTATTGATTTTGAAGCACACATGTTAGGGCAGGCCAGGGTTTGGCAAAAATAATTAAATATTTACTGAAACTGACACTGACTCTCTCACCCACCTAAAATTGATTTTAAACATACAACATGTACTTTTCTTCTGTTAGGTCTCTCTCAGTCAAAACCATAACAAAAGACAGAGCACTGCTCTCATTGCAGTCAGTTTTTCCCCGAGTTGGATGATTCCTTCAGTGTTCATGGTTCAGGAGGTTTTTACTGTGAGCTGAATTATCCACAGAGGTCTCTTCCTCTCCAAAACAAGCAGACTAGGTGATGAAAACCAGTTAAAACACTAAATAATGCAGTTTCACGTTAAAAATCAGCTTTTCTTCAACACTGTTTGGCTTGTTGTTAGTCCAGCTTTCGCTAATGTGCGCTTACGTTTTTACTCTGACAACTTAAGATCCAGATATTCCAGAGGTTTTTACCCAAAGCCGAATGTCTGCTACTCTTCAAAAACAAATGGACCGGGTGATTTAAACCTGTAGTAGCACTGTATAAAGTAATATCTTGTTAAAAATAAGTGTTTCTCCAGTGCTTTTTGATGTGGCAGAGACTGAAGCCACACTGCTGCTAATGTTTACTCAGCTTGTGTCTCTGATAACTTCATATTCATATGTCTAATGATTTAAAATCTTAAATCCAGTTAAAACATTTTTAAAACCATAAAGATCCAAAAAGTGTATTGTAAAATTTATCTTCAAACTGAATAAACTAGATGTGCAAAGGTAATGACAGGTGATGGCGACACAGATCATGTCCATGATTATAATAACAGATTTTCTGGGTTTGAACATTGCTGGAAACCAGAAAATATTATTAACATGGACGGAGAAAGCAAATCAAGTGTTGAAATATCGGCTGGGGGGCATGTTCAGATGAAGAAGAGCTGTAAAAGAAAATATAAAAAAAAAAAAAAAATCAACATGCCATGTCGGTCGTGGGCACACTTTGGTGTCAGTAAACATGGCACACAAAAAATGCTCCAGCTCAACAACCAAGAGAACCAAGATTTGTTTACCAACAGTCAGGTCCAGTGATGGGTTCACCCCAAAGTCCTGGCTGCAAACATCTTAATCGGATAAGTATGAGTCTCTGCTGTGCTTCCTGACCACAGTCTTTAGGCAGAAATAGGAACAGTAAACAATGTGCAGTTGCAGTATTGTTTCACACAGGCTTTGCTAATATCACTGCATTCCCTAAAGCATTCCGCAGATGGAATTAACGGCAGACTTGTGCTGTTGTTGATTTATTTGTTACACTGTTGAGATTGTCGAGAGAAGGGTAACAGAGACCAGTTTAACTCAAAGGCTTAACTACTGAATATGGTACTCAGAGTCATAATAACTAATTTGCTGTTGACTGGTCAGAACAAATAATCCCGTGCACATAGTCTTGTGCCCAGGTGTATTTAATAACATATTGTTTCATTATTTGTTACTGATGTAAATGTGACATCAAAAAGTGATATTGATTTCAAGATATATTACCCCACCATAGGACAGAGCCTTTTTCATTACACAATTCTATCATATTCTCTTACTTAAGTTTGTGTAAGACAAAAAAAACAAAAAAAACAAAACAGTATTTACTTCAACAAACAAGGAAATAAACATAGCCTCACAGGAAAAGTACTATGTGGAGATTATAGAGAGCAATAAATCAATGTTACATACCTCAGAGACAGGACTGTCATTACCATAAACAAACAGGACTGTCACTGGCAGGCTTCATGTGTGTTTTATATCGTGAACCATGAACTCAAATTTGACAGCACCAGGATCAGCTGGATTGGTTGACAGCACAGAAACAATGGCAGGTTGCTGCTGTTGGTTTTTCTTTGCTATTTCTTCAGCACAAACAGAGATAAAGATGATATAGCTTTATTGCATGGTAGATGTTTGTGATAGATAGGTGAAGTTTTGGGGGGGATGCAGGGGACATGTCCCCCTCAATAATTAGAACATATGCAGTCAATAAATATATTTAAGTAGCAGCAGACTTTTAATTTGACAAAATTAAAGACATATACACCATAAACTGATGCAGAAAAGGCACAAACTGCTCCATAAAATTAACAAAAATACAGGAAATTTATGTTTGATGCTCAAAATTTTATGGTGTTGGACCCCCAGTCTCCCTATTTCATATATGTCCCCCCACCCCAACGTTGAATCGAAACCTAAGCAGTTGTGAGACAGTACTCAGCGAAATGTCAGAAAAATATTAATAAAACGTCCTAAAAATATGATCAAAATGTCCCAAAAATATTAATAAATTGTTAAAAAAATATTATCAAAATGTCCAAAAAAAAAGTTAATAAAATGTTTAAAAAAACAAGACGATAAAATGAAAAAATATTGATAAAGGTTTATAGGAAATGTAGTCTTGTTTTTCAGAACAATTATTTATAACAGTTGGCTATTTGATCCGCCAGCTCTATAATTTGTTCAGAAATGCATGTACAGTATATGGTATCAACAGTCAGTATTTTGTAAAACTGTATTTTTGGATTAAAAATTCAACATGTAGAATCAGTTCTGGACCTTGCAGGAGATTTAGTCCTCTGATGACATTATTTTGTCTTTCCTCTCCTCACTCTGCTGCACACTATCAGCTGTCTGCACACTTTGGCCCTCTGGACCATCCCTGTCTCCAATCTCAATGGCCAGAACAACAGCTTTCTCTTCATGGGTGGATCCAATGACCCTAAGGCACTGAGTGTAACTTGCCGCCATATTATAATCAATCCTTCACGGTGATAGCGGTGCCCCAGGACACGTGGGATATGGAGTTCAGATAAATGTTGGCTTTTACTTAGTGGAAGAAGAACAAAAAACACAATAACAAATTGTTCACCTCTCAAAGGGCAAAGCTTTGGCATATTGAAAACAGATCAAGAAATTAGCCATGTTTACAATATAAATGGTGCTGCCAATTGTCAAGCTTCGGCTTGCCAAAGTGATTCATGAAATAACAGCTGCTCCTCTGTTGCTCTGGTTAAATGAGTAACACCAGCAGCTAGCAATCAAACAACCACTCTGGATTGGTTTTACAAAGCGTTGCAGAGATGCATGCATCAAATTGCAGGGTTCAATAAACTACAGTACTTGAGTGCCCACAGTTATTTTGCATAATTGGGTCAACATCTGGCAGAAGACTTTTCTACATCCATTCTAATGAATATGTATGAAAGAAAGAGTGGCATTAACGAACAGAAAAGAACTAAGAACTTGCTTAAAATATGTCACGTCTTGTGATCAAAGTAACTCCTCACCCTGAGAAAAGCACGGCCCGAAGCCAAGAACTATATAACTACCAATGTACAGTATGATGGTATGCAAACTGTATGCACAAATAATCAGTGGTCATTATATTGCGTAGTGATGGTATGTTGGTATGTTGCATAAAATAATTACAATCACAAATTATGTTCATGTTTCATACATGATTCTGTCTCTGGTTTAGCTACAAAGCCAAAGTCTGTTCTTTTCCTTCCACAGTAGGTTCATGTGTCAACCAGTTTGCACACTCAGACTCACAATATCAATCATGTATTTTACTTGTAGACCCAAAACACTGATAAGGGCAGGGCAGACATCTTCAGTCAGACGCTGGGGGTCGTCCTCTGCTGAGATTACACATTTACCAAAGGGTATCTGAAAAGACTGTTAATAGTTAACAAGTGAGCAGGAAAGTCAGAAAGCACAGCTCAAAGTTCTGGATGAATGGTTGAAATGTTCTGCATTCGCAGTGGCAGATGTGGTTGTAAAAAGTATGCAAACTTGGTCAATTACCAAAAGAAAAAAGAAACTAAGCCTAAACACTGACAATTCCAGCATTCTTTTCTAAGGATGGTGAAGGCATAACCTGCCCTACTCTCCCTCTGTTGGCCAGTACTCGTTGCCTTCGTTGGTTGGGTTGGTTAGGGTTTGGCAAGAGGAGTGAGATTGGTCAGGGTAAGGGAGAGAATGTCAGGGTATGCCAATGAAAGGCAGGGTCAGGCAGAATATGGTGAGTCATGCCTTTACCATCCTAGGGAAAATAAATTTGCTTCTAGGATCACAGTGTCTTTTATGAATTTACATGTCCCATCACGGCCACTGTGGTTTCTCCGTGGTACTACCATACAATTCCATGAAGCCATTTCATTTATGAAAGGGAGACGATAAAGAGATATCTGAACCCATCTGATTGGGATGTAGGGATATATATGTAGGAATATATTGGACAAAAACGATCTGAGAGGTCTGCAGAAAAAAAAAATGGGTGTGTTACATTAGTGTTGCTCACAGCACTGAAAAAGGATATTTAAAAATGCAACAGCCATGTTTATCACAATGATCCGCAGAATACACTGGAAACAGTTTTTACAGGGGCTATTTTTTCCTTAGAGAGTAGATCCAGTGAAAAATGATCATCGCAAGATCTGTTGGCTGTTTCTGGATAGCTGTGTCTGCCAGAAATTACATTTACATAAAACAGCACAGATGTTTTAAAGGTAAAATGAATTCAGAGCAAATTACATTTTCTGTGAAGATAATGAAGAAATGTAGCTTTTAACATTTGACCAAAATCACAATTTTTCTCTAACCTTAACCAAAGTGCTTTTGTTGACACAGATAGGTGTCCTGATGCTAACTCAGGATTCTGATGTCACAGTCCTGCCCTTTGTATGTCTGCTATCCACCCTGAACAACTCCTTGCAAAACCTGTGCAGCACATAAATATAGTGATTCATTGCCAGTTGATGCTATTTGCAACCCAGTGTCCGTAGCTAACAACAACATTTGCACCTGGGGTGGAATAGCCAATGTGGCTATTTACATCTGGATGTGTATAGCATCATGGTGGAGGCAAACGCCTAGGTGTACGTAGCTAACAATGCTATTTACACACAGGTGTGGCTATTTAGATCTGTGCATATACTCCTGGGCATCCTAGCATCATCAAAATATGGTGTTTGCACAAATTAGTCTATTCAGTTTCTCTGCTAAGGACTCAAACCCCAGTCTCTTGTGTGAAGATCTTGTGCTTGACCCACCACATCTAACTTCCTGTGGACTGTGCCGCTCTTTTTATTACGTCACCTGAGTTTTTGGCAGCACATTTGTTAATTTTCTCTGGTAAATTTACCACTTTAATCTCAGAAAATGTCTGACACTGGCTAATACTAGCCCTAACCATGACCTCTTTGTCCTAATTCTAACCACCGCTGACCTCAACACGTCAGCATGATCAGTACTAGCCAATCACAGTGGGATCCATAATAACGTGTCGTAGGGATGGGTGTAAATAGCTGAAAAGCTGCAGTGTGATTAGTCTCACCTTGGTGCAAACAGACTATCCGTTTATTAACTCAAAGAAATGTCTCTGCATAAAATCCAGGCAGCAATTACGTTATGACCACAATATAATAATAAAATTATACCATGAAATCTCAAATAAACTGAAACCATTTGCTTGGCTAGATAAAAGAAAATATTATTTCTTTGGAGTGATATGGGTGAAGCAACTTCTAATTAAAAAGGCCCAAATTGTTGGTAGTATTAGCTTGCATCTTCATGAATGTGGAATGTGAAGAAATGATTAGTGGCACATGGACAGCCCTCAGCTCTGTGATGTGGCATCAACAGACATGATAAGATTTACTAAAGCTATTACTTACTCCCATTGTGTGTCACTCATGTTTTTCTGGCTGTCACCACTGACGTGCACCAGTTGTCACTGCGTTTGTATCCATATCTGCAAGATAAGGTAACAAATAAACTGAAGTTATAAAAACACTAAACAAAGCCACCCACTTCTTTTGTGTGTATGCCTAGAAAGCTGCCTGCTGCCCGTCCCCCGAGCTGTCTGCTTTCCTTTGATTCTCGTAATAATGGAGCACTGTGGTGTAAGACAGATAAATACACGCACTCTTCCCCAAACTGCCATGTTTATTCTCTCAGAGTTTTGTTTACCTGCCCCAGATACCATTGCTCTTCTCCCTTGGCTTTTAGGTCCACTTAAGTCTGAATCGATGTTCATCAGCAGAGGCCAGGGGTGACTGTAAAGGCCTGACAATTGTGCACTATTGATTAGTACCCACCCAGACTAATTTAAACTGCATATGGCATTATCAATATGTGGTACTGACCCAGATTCTGTATTGCTATTCAGTAAGCGTTTATCTGGGGAAGTGGATGGGTGGAGCAGTGTGTGAGAGACAGCTGAATGCTGGGTAATTACAACAACGAGCTGTGGAATGATACGATTTGCCAGCAGCCCTTTTGTTTGTTTGCTTGTTTGTTTGAACTCTTTCTCTATAATGGACTTCTCAGTAATGAGGTCTTGATGTAAAACATAAGGATGAATATAGACCAGCAGCATTTATTTTTCTTTGTGTCTCTATATTGTCACTCTTAGGCTTTTGGTGATAATAAAGTGATTCATATTTTGACTTTTTGAGAATTGGAAACATTTTTGAGATTAGTTTTTTCTTACATTTTTTTTCAATTATAGATATATTGTTGTTGGTCCTCAACACAACCAAGTGGGCAACGTGTCCTCATACAATCAAGTCGTTGAATGCCGGCGCTTGGGCAGTAACTTTTGATGCCAGATACAGACAAGAAAGGCGTCCTTACACATTGGCATGATATGCAACAGGTCACTATTTCTGTGTAATGGCACCCCGCGACGTCAGGGGGAAACGTAGCCAGACAACAACGTAAGTTAAGAGGGCGAAAGTCTGAGTAAGGATGGTGGATGTGTCCACTAACCACCAACTTTCACCTGGGAGGCCGGTGTTCCCCTACCATATGACTGTAAAGCCAAAACTGTTCTTTTTTCTAAACCACACTATGTGCTTTTGTTGCCTAAACCTGACCATGTGCATGTGTTGGCCAAATGTAACCACATGCATTTGTTGTTGAAGGGAAAAAACTTCTATTTACGGGGTTGTACCTACGTAGTGCATTCATTTTGAAAGAGACTGCATCTAAACGGTACATATGAAACGATTGAAAATGAATGATACTTATGAAAATGGAAGCATATTTTGAAAACAGCCCATGCATGTAACAGGTTGAAGTTGACACGGCACCCCAGAATGTCAACAACCAATGCAACCATGGTTCCATGCACATTATATGTGGAAAGTTTATGACCAAACGTCGATATGTGATGAAGTTGGAGTGAGAATGTGTTGCCTCATACAATGGTTCATTTTAGGGATGTCAGTTTTGGTTTTTGAAATCCTGATACCAATGACGTTAAATACAAAAGGTGCTTTCCTTTTAGTGCGGGCCCTCCACTTGGTCATTGTGCTGTAGTGCCACATTTTAAAGCACTATCCTTTAGAGGTGGTGACATTTTCATGTTTTGTGTTGTAAATGTCTTACATTTTATTTTTTGTAGGTTTCAACCACAGACAGGCAACTTGCCCTGTTAACATACAGAAACATGATGCTTACTGCCCACCCTCCGGTCTCTGTTGGCTAGCTAGCCTTGGCCACGCTGTACTGCACATAACATGGGTTGAGTGGGAGCTAGGTCGCAACACCACTCACTTGGTGATTACTAAAGCCATTCCAACCCATCATAGCAGGTAGCATTGCTGTGGAAACATGGTGGCCACTTTCCGTTCACCCTCCAGGTAGCTCCGGTGAGTAAGCAGCTTCATTTTCAACAGAAAAAACCTTTTAGCAAGTTTAGCGAGTGTTAGCGATGCTAAAGGGGTTTTGCGGCTTAAAATTAAGACCCTTACTCACCAGGTCCACTGTGGGGTGGACCAGAGAATGGGCACAATGTTTCTGCAGCTAAGCCGTTCCGATCCATGGTGGCAGAGAAAGCAATACCGTAACCAACTGTAGATGTAATTGCCAAATGAGCTGCACCACTAACAAGCACCCATCCAAAGGTTAGCAAAGGCTAGCAAACCATGACATGCACAAATACCCTGTTAGTTTTGTTTGTAATTACCCCTCTTCCACCAACATTGAACGATTCTATTCTGCTTCACACACCTAATTTTGAACTGTTCAGAGCATTTGCCGTGAATTATGACACAACGCTTCTGAGCCGTTGGTAAGGTTTTTCATACATTTTTTTTTTTTTTTTTAAATTTAAAAAAGCCTACCACTCTCATCTAGATTCGAGGTTGACTGCAGAAGCACAGTTCTTCCCCTATGGCGAAGTGTTAGTCTGAGCAGAATCTTGGGCAATTATCAGACTGATTTTTTAGATCCAAAGGCTTTACACTGCTCATAATCCTCTTTAAATGCTCCACCACCACTTATGCAGTGGCCTATTGTGCTAAGTTTAATGCTTCTCTCGTCTTTTATTTTTTACTCTCTGCCACGTTTTTCTGGCTGGTTTAAACTTGGAAAGGTGAAAATTATTACGAGGTCACAGAAGTGATAACTCAATGGTAATGACTTCTGAGGAGATTCCACCTATAATAACGCCTCCACTGTGTCAATACCTTCTATGCTACTTTGCTCACTCAATTTAGAAAGTTCTTGTAACTTCCATAAATGTTTCAGTGGCAGTATGAGAAGTTTGCATTTATTAAGTGCAAGCTATTGTACATTTCTTCAACATTTTTGAGGTTGTTAAAAAATTGTATGAATGCTTCATAACTCCTAGTAACCTTGTCATTTGCCCTTTACGCTTGTATTATTTGCAGGAAACCAAAGCACACATAATCTAAGAAGTTAAGGTTATCACACTGTGAAAACACCCTTGAATTTTTTTGTTGTCTGGGTCAGAACAGCAACATTTCATACATTGTGCTTGATGAATCTCTTTCATTCTACATTTTGAGAGAACAGACGATCTGAACATGCACTGCATGTTATTCATTCATGTATGGTTTACTTATTCAATATTCAGCGACCAATATCAAGGTCTGCTGCCCTAGGTTTGTTTCCTCCTTGAACAGCAAGAGATGAAATGCCTTTAGCTTTCTTTAGATGTGCTTTTAATATTTGTAAAAATCAGAGATGAAAACTGTGAGTTCATATCCCAGAGTGTATTTCAGAGAAGAACTTAGAAGTAAAGACATGCAGTACAATCTTAATTAACTTTTGTAAGATTATATCTCTGACTGACATCTGGGTTTCCCCTTTGAATTCCCTTTAAGTAGTTTCAGGGTTGTTAAATTCATCTTATTCCACATCATCTGACAATATAACATATGCTGTAAAATTCATGGCTATATGATGTATACTCTCAGTGAAATATTCAAACCAAAATAATCCCTGTTTTTATGGCTACACTTACTTCAAAGAAAATTCTAGATGCCTAGAAGAGCATCCTTTCATACACATTTCCCCAATTTCAGCCTGACAGAATTGATACTATCCATGAAACATTGAGATCTCAAGCGGAATTGAAAATACATTTATGGTTTTAGCAATTACTGGATACATCATTTGTTGCTGAACAGTGATTGAGAGATGCTCTCACCTCCCACAGTGCATCCAGAGGTGTACCTTCACTCACTGACAGGGAATATGTGTTACTTATGTAAGAAATTGCAAAGAAACAGTATGTGTCCTCCACAGAAGCTGCACATATGAATCTGTTCATTACATTGAGCAGTTGGATCTGCCAGCCAAAGAAACAAGATGAAATGATGTCTTCTTCTTTTTATTTTTTTTTGTGAAACAATTACCCTTTGTCGCCTCACTGCAAAAGGGTTTCTGGTTCAAACCCTGGGATTGGGAAGCCCTTCTATGCGCATGAGTTTGCATTTCTGCATTGGTTTTCTCCGGGTATTTCCTGGCTTCATCCCACAGTCCAAAGACATGCATGCTGGGTTGATTCATGATTCTAAATTAGCTGTAGGTGTGAATGTGAGCATGATTGGTTTTCCGTCTCTATTTGTCAGCCCTGTGATAGTCTGGGGACCTGTCCAGGGTGTACTACAGCTCTTGCCCAAAGTCAGCTGGGATAGGCTCCAGCACCCCCTCGACCCCCAACAGGATAAGTGGTTACAGAAAATCAATGAATGAATAAATAATTACATGATTGGTCTCATACTTACAGTTTGCAAATTACATTAGTGGGATTTAGTGGCCTCTAGCTGTAAGAATTGCAGATTGCAACAAGCTGAAACTTCTTCCAGTTAGAATTCCGTCAGTGTTAATTGTTAAGGAGGTTTTTACTCAGAGCCGAATTATTTGTGGAGGTCTCGACCTCTCCAGCACAAACAGACCAGGTGATTTAAACCTAAATAAAGCATTTTCATGTCCTGTTCGGCACGTCCTACCTGCAAATGTGTGCTCACTTTATTTCTGATCCAGATGTTCTGGAGGTTTATACTGTGAGCTGACTTCAGAAATGACAAAGCATTTGTTTCAGTCGAGGGAGATATTGTGGTTTTTTGACACATTGCAGTCACTCACTCTCAGAAACACACCAGAGTGTGGCTTACTCCCAGGTTAACCCATCAGACTCTTCACACCACTGACTCAAATCAGTTTGTGCTGTAATGTAGCATTACTGCAAGTAAATCACTACAAATGTTCCACATGAATCTGATTTTTTTTTGTTTTGTTCCAGCTGCTACTTCTAGCTATAGTTTTTGCTTTCTGCACCCTCAGAATGTAAAGCCTGTTTAACAAAGCACCAAGGAGATACAAGAGTAATGTCTCCATGCTGTAACAAAAAAAAAAAGTTGTACTGACCAAAAAGTTCTCATAAATGTGAGAACAGCCTGAAATATGTTTTTCTGTATGTCTTTTTCTGTATGTATGTTTCTCTACGAAAAGCAATGAACCCAAATTTGTACACATCCCACATATTTTAAAGGCTGCAATCATGTGACCAATGTGCTGACGGCAGTAAACATGGAAGAAGTCCCAAGCACCTATAAGGAGGCAGGTTGGGCTGCTAGATGAATCACAAAAAAACAGACTTTTGCCTGGGACTTTCCCCTGGAGTCGCATGTTGGGATCTGTGTGAATTTTGAGTTAACTTTGAGTAATTTTAAAGTATGTCCTCACCATGTTTCTTTTCCCTAAACCTAACCACAGTAACTTTTATTGCCTTAACCAAACCTCCGTAACTTAACATCAATTATGTAACTGTACATTAAGGACGTAACATCATTTGTGAGGCGCAAATTTGTAGAGTATCTTGTGAACTGTTGCTTTTTTTTTGTAGGACATTATACAAACTGTTCTATGAGAATGTTTTACATATTTTGTTCCATTTCTGCCAATATATCCCTGTAATACTTACACATTGAACCTTTAAATAATGGGATAAAACTGTGGACAAAAATGTGGACTGGAAACTCAGCTCCTGGCCATCATGTGAATGCTACAGTCTTGTTTGCAAGTGCACTATCACTAAGTCAGAGGTACTGAGGTAACATAGCCAGGTGATGAAAATCATCACTGCAACATATTGTTTTCAAATGTTACTACTTTAAATACCCAAGACATGTCTCTGGCTTTCTTCATATATCAGACTATACCCTTGACTCCCTACCCTTTTGCGAGCATTTTTAAAATATGTTTGTCAATCAAACCACGCTGTGAAGTCCTCATTTCTTTGTGTGGCTAAAATAGGAGGAAGAAAAAAGACATGTTGAACCATCTTTCTTAATGTGATTTGGTATTCTCCACACACAAACACAAAAAGTTGTGACTCACCTCCTGCCATGACTGCTTGCTCCTCAAGTAGCATGTTATATTATTTAAAAAGGACTTGGCATGGGAAGCCAATAAAGAGTGGTTATTTATCAAAACAGGCTTTCACTCTTATTCTGTTGTGTGTGAGCTAGAAACACCAGTCCTAATAATGCCTTCTGGTGCATGTTTGGTGGAACATTTTGTTTTTTAAACTGCCTCCCTTATAAACAGATGTACTGTAGGTGAAAGCAAAGCCTACGCATATCGCTGTTAAATCAGCAGGAAACCAGCAGTGTTTTTTTTATTATGGACATGAAATGACTCTGCGCACAACAGGCTACTTTTCTATTCAGCTGTAACTGTACTGAAGCCTATTGTTCAGTTCATATTTTTCAAGTTCACATTCTCCACACATGAAGAAGATTGTGCCCTCCAAAAATGAACTTATATCAGATCTTAATAACCCCAAATCACTGGAATGCAGCTTTTACCTTACATCAGTACAATCAGGCTCCATTAAATGGTGCTGCTATTGTAGCAAAGATCATATGTCATGCTTTGTTCCATTAGAGTAATGCTTTAATTCAGTGTGTAGTGTGCATATCCCTCTCAGAGCAAGTCTGAATGTAGATGGGACATTATGAGCCTAAATAATGTAAAAAAAATAAAAAATAAAAAAAAAAGTAGAGTAATAAACTAAGGAGAATATGTACTGATTTCCAAGGGCATTAAGTTAAAGATATTTTATTACATTTCTTTCATATTTTAAGCAGGATGGCTTTTTTTTTAAAAAACTTCTTAATCTTTAATCTGTCAATCTTTCACAGTTTCACAATAAAAAAAGGGAAAGTAAATGTTTGGGCACCCTGCCTGGTCAGTATGTAGTAGTGCCCCCTTTGGAAGTATCATAGCCTTTGAAAGCTTTTTGAGTATTTCAGTTCTTGATTGGGGGATTTTCGCTCATTCTTCATTGCAAAATGCCTCTAGTTCTGTGAGATTCTTGGGCCATCTTGCATGCACTGCTCTTTTGAAGTCTATCCACAGATTTTTGATGATGTTTAGGTCAGGGGACTGTGAGGGGCATGGCAAAACCTTCAGCTTGTCCCTGTTTAGGTAGTCCATTGTGGATTTTGAGGTGTGTTCAGGATCATTGTCCTGTTGTAGAAGCCAATTTCATTTTCATCTTTTTTTACAGGCGGTGTGATGTTTGCTTCCAGAATTTACTGGAATTTAATTGAATCCATTCTTCTCTCTACTTGTGAAATGTTCCCCGTGCCACTGGCTGCAACACAAGCCCAAAGCATGATCGATCCACCCTCGTGTTTAACAGTTGGACAGGTGTTCTTTTCATGAAATTCTGTACCCTTTTTTCTCCAAACATGCCCTTGCTCATTGCTTAACCGGCTGGTAGGGGCCGCAAGTTATCCTGAATTTGGCTCAGCTATAAACACCAAGACTTACTCTCTGTTACAGGCCACATTTTTGCCTTTGTTGAGGATCAGAAAGTAACATCCATAGAAATGTTTTGTCTTTGAATTGAGCATCTGCAGATTAATTCCATACCTAAATTGTGGTGACTAAAATTAGGAACATTGCAAGATAAATTGGTCCCCGTTTTTCTTATCTTTGCTGTCATCTCCACTGTAAGGGAGTGCAGTTCTGCCACATACTGGATCTCATTGCCGTGACCGAGTGTTGTACCTCCCTGATCTTGTAGACTTGTAGAGTTTGTTGATTTGGTCATCTTTCCTTGATGTTTGTGTTTCTACCATTAGTAAGTAAGGAGCCACACTGCTTTCTGGTGGGGTTCTGCACTCTACAGATGTTCCCCATAGCCTCTCAGTCAGCTCCGCTGGACTTGTGCAAAAGTTCTTGTCTTGTGTCTACTTTCCAAGCGTTGGTGGTGCTTCTTGTGGTTGGCACAAACAGTCACACGCAGAGATGAGTAACGCACCTGGGCAGGCGTGTTGAAACTCTAACTGGGATGGAATGAAAGGCACGAGCAGAGACTAAACGCACACACTTAGCCAGGAACACTACTTGTATGCAGAAGTGATTTAAGTAAAGTTTTAGTGAAAATGCATGCGTGGGGGACGAACTGAGCATAAGGCTAGATAACACAACAACTTGTATGAGAGTTTGTAAACAGATGTTTTGATATAGTTTTGCTTTTGTTAAACGCAGCCCTCTTTTACTCCAATTCATCAAGAATTTTCTTTGTTTTCTTCGTTCGCCATGGTGGCAAGTGATAAAAAGTTTTCTTAACAAATTCAGCGTAACATGGTGTGAGTGACTGATATACAAACAATCATTTTGTCTGTGAAGTATTCTATTAGCAAGCTTGCATCAAGACAAAGTTTCTAGTTGGATCAATCAACCTGGAGTGACTCTACATGTAGCACTGTTACATGGATGCTCATTCTCAAATATAACATGACATTCAGAAACAAATTAGCCACATGTGGGTGACTGCTTTGCATATATTAAAGTTCACATTAAGTGGGTGGAGAGACATGATGCTAAGATAAGATGTGTGATGTAAAAGAGGCAGGTGCATACCAGTGCATGAATAACAACAGGAAGGAAATGACTGTTTGACCTTGACATTTTAGTTTTTGACAAATTTTACACATATTTTGGTTAAACTCTGATTGTTTAGTGACATAACCCTACTTTATCTCTATTTGTAAGTTTTCCAATATGTATCAGATCATCTTAACACCCTTGAGTTCAGTTTGGTATGAGCTAGTTTAGCTTTGGCTCATCAGATGACTCGTAGTAAATTGCAGTGCTGTGAAAAAGCATTGCTTTTAACATTATGTCAGCAATGAGAGGGGAAAGGGGAATATACAGAGACTAAGAAAGTAACTGAAATAAACAAATCTGCCTCCTCCAAAGTGAATCTTGCTGGAAGACCCAGCATAAAAAAAGACCCCCCCCCCCAAAAAAAAAAAATTATGTCATTTTTTTCTTCCTCTGTGATGTGTGATACAGATAAGTAGATAAATCATATTAATATTCCACTTCCTTTCAGTGTGAAATCCTACCGACAGTCATGCCCTGCTGCGTTCTCCTCACTGTGAAGGACACACACTGTGGTACTTAAGATGAGTTTGCGGCCTTTGCCCTTCTGTCTCCTCAACCCCGGTGATTTTTAAATGGAAATCAGCAGACCTCAGATAGATTTGTGCAAGGGCCTTTGACCCTGACACCTGACCCATGTGAGCAAATTAAGATGTCCGATCTGAAAAAACAGAAGAAAAAAAAACACTAAATCTACTTTTGATGAACAAATCTTCAAACCAGTTCAATGAAAGTCAGCCAGTAATGATCTGAGGGGATTCTCTTTGTTGCTCCAAATGTATCGGGTCTTAACTTCTCGTGTTAAAGTCTTCCCTCTGAAAAAGACTTTGTTCACGCGCATTATAGTCTGTTTTGAAGCCAAGAAACTTTTCAAGGCCAGAGACTTAGCAGTGGAGTTAGTTAACCTTGTCCAGAGTCAGTCCTTTTCCCCACTTCCACGCTAGCCTTAAGTGATGGGCCTCTCATAGCAGCCAATTAGGCTGTGTCATTTCTCGAGGTGTACAGGCCCCCAGTTTGATAGATCATGCACCAGAAGCATGTGGAGGGAAAGGCAGCCAAGCATGGTCTTAGGTCAGCTCCATCCAACATACACCAACCCCCACTATCAGTCAGCCAAGGCTGTGTGATCAATGGGGAGGAAACTGTGTAGCTATTATTTATAGGATCACCAGGCCATTAGACCCAACTATCCACTTAGCCTTTGCCACTGACTGTTTCTGTGTGCCAGACTAGAGAGAATTGGAGATTGAGGATGGCTAGCCAGCCCATATTGTAGGAATCATTCTTTTCATTTATCTCCATCCACACTAAATTTACTCTGGGCTCCAGTGTCTATGATACAGCAAACCCACCTGCATTTTGAGGCAGGCAATAGCACACTACTTACAAATCACGCTCAGTCATGTACAACTAGTATTTTTTTTTTTTTTTGTACAGCTAAAATGTAACACACATGTTGGGTATGCTTGCAAATTGGGTATTTTTCAAAACAGTTTGTTTGTTGTCATAAAAAAAGGTTGGGAAGCTGGATGAAATGTGGACTCAAGTAAGCAGAAATAAAAATGCATTATAGAACAGTATTTGGTTGTTGCTGAACTACTGCAGTAGTGAAATAGAGTGACGACTAACTGTAGAATGAAATGTTAAATGTACCATCCCATTAATAGAGGCATTTATTCAGGAAGTAGACATGCACACAAATGTAGTGACATTGTGACCAATGTAGGACATTGCTGAGGGCCTTTATGAATCATCTCCTAATACAGGAACTTCCAGTGACCTGTGTACGGAAGCTTTCCTCTCATTTTGGATGACAAAATTCTTTGTGAGGGCAATGTGTGTATGTGTGTCTGTGTGTGTGTGAGTATCTGTGTAAAAGATTAAATTCATTAAGGGTAAAAAATTGTTTTAAAATGAAAAAATTGCAGATTTCTTTTCTATTTATTTGTATTTAACCACTTATGGGCACCTGTACGAACTATGGCAATTGGGATCCAGGTATTCCCTTTCTCACCAAAATATTTTTCTGTTTTGTTGCTAACAGCTAGCATTAACTAGGTCTCCTCTACCTGACGTCAACACAGATTTGCTGTTTACAATGTAGCATTATCAGGGAAAAAATTAGGGTGTGTCCCCTGATGCGCTGATAGTTAATTTACTGCATCCTTTCATAATCGGAAAGATCTGTGTTTGTCCCAAACACATTTTCTATTGTCCCCGGGATGACAGGGCTCTGTTATTTTTGAGCCCAGCTTTGTAGCCTGCACAAAGTTGATGTGACACAACAGAAAAACATCGGCCACTTTGACCTGTAAATGTTATCTTATTGCAGGTAAGCCTATGGCAGTCAATGAGGCAAAATTTAGGCTGATACCAATGTTTGGCTAATAAATCGCTGCATCTCTACTTGAAAAGCCAACCCAAAAACAAACGTGCAAATCAGGGTGCAAAGTGGCATTAAATAAGTGGGCCATTGCATGTACAGATAGCTCTAATGTTACAACTAAACATCTAGTAAATATGCTTGTGTTCCTCAAACCAGTTTAATGCATTATACATATTTTTCTTCTCTGCCATTCCACAATATTCTCTGAATTATTCACATTTTTTGGCAATATCCTTAAAAAGGAGTGTAAGACAGTTGTCAGTGTGTGAGAAAATATTATGATTATTTTTCATTATAAGCAGTTCTGTGATTAAACTCAAACAAACATCGGACTTCAACCCAGGAGACCACTGTTCATGTCAAATGTGAAACCACAAGTCAGTGCTGAGTTTTAGCTACATAACCTAACCAAGTATTGTTGTTGCCTGAGCCTAAAAGCAAAGTAAGCCTATTGGTTTGAGTTTATTTTTGGAGAGAAACTACATGCATGTAGGGCTAGGGTTAGGAAGTTGTACATTTCCTTTGAAAACGTACGTTTATTTTGAGAAGACACAATACATGTAATGAACAGAACACTGACATGCCTTCCCTGAGCATCCAAAACAGACACTAAAGGGCTACTAAAAGCCTCACAGTTTGATGTGTAGGACCACTTACCAAGCTTTAGTATGTGATGAGTTGGAAGTGAGAACGGCTTGCTAAAGGGGCACATTTAGGCTATTAGTGAGTCCCACTCTTCCCCTTACATCTTAGAAAAATATTGTTATTTGTAAGCAGATGCATCATCTCCTTCTTGTGTGTTTCTGTGCTTCTAATGGCCCCGTTTAATTATTTATGATGATTGAATTCAAGCTGCAGTCTCAACTAAAGCTCATATCCAGCTATTTGTTTGTAGGATCTTTGCTGCTTAGACCACCAGACAGGATCAATATGTCTTTTGAGTGCAAGATGATGTCACACACTGGAATAAAGTTTGGTTTGATTTTCTTCTGGATCTGTGGAGCACTGATTATGTGGGGTGAGCGGCGCCAACAACTGCCCAAACTGTCTTGTTCATTTGATTTCAAAATGACAAAACATGCTCTGAATGTTTCCTATGGTTTAATCCCAGCATCTAAATGCTTTATTACAGTAACTTGTTGTCTTTCAGATAGCCTTTGCCCCTCTGCACATCAGCCTATTATTGAGCGTGTGAATTTGTTGCCATGGTTAATGTGAGTCTTATGTCGTTGCTTTCTGATTCTTATTTATTCAAATTAAGGGGAATTACCTGTGTGGAATATCTATACTTCCTCCCCCATAGGGCATAATGTTCTGAAGCTAAATAGTTTGTAAGAACATTCAGTTCTAATTTCTTTCTATTGTTCCAACACCACTCGTACTTCAACTCCTATATATAATTCGAGTCCAAGTCTTTCAGAACTGTTAAATGCACATAGAGCTGAGGACAAAAACTATACAGTTATCAGCAGTCACAGATGAGCTGGATGATATTTGGCACATGCTCTTGACAGATGACCCGGGCCATGAGGGAAATTGGAGGTCTAAAATGCCCCAGCATGACAAGTGAGCTGCACTATGCTTCATTTTTTTTCCAGCCCCACAACCCTCCTTGAACTCTGTGACTTTATACATGATGAGAGGGCTAGTGGGTATTATTTGCAAAAGGCACCTTCATTTGTATGTCTGTGCAGCTGTTGTGAGTCTGATGATTTGGAGCTGAAGCATTAATCTGACTGGTTTTCCTCTGGTGAAGTAAAACTGTTCAGATTCAGACAACAGCAGTTTTTAGAAACTGATCTGTTCCAGGAGGAAAAGAGACAGAAGGCAGTGGTCTGCTGCTTGAGGTAGTTTTATTAAAGGAGGAACATTATCTGAGTGACACTTTGCATTGTGTGTGTGAACTTTTCCCTTCTTTGTAACAAGCTGTACATCTACAGTACAGGCCAAAAGTTTGGACACACCTTCTCATTCAATGCGTTTTCTTTATTTTCATGAATATTTACATTGTAGATTCTCACTGAAGGCATCAAAACTATGAATGAACACATGTGGAGTTATGTACTTAACAAAAAAAGGTGAAATAACTGAAAACATGTTTTATATTCTAGTTTCTTCAAAATAGCCACCCTTTGCTCTGATTACTGCTTTGCACACTCTTGGCATTCTCTCCATGAGCTTCAAGAGGTAGTCACCTGAAATGGTTTCCACTTCACAGGTGTGCCTTATCAGGGTTAATTAGTGGAATTTCTTGCTTTATCAATGGGGTTGGGACCATCAGTTGTGTTGTGCAGAAGTCAGGTTAATACACAGCCGACAGCCCTATTGGACAACTGTTAAAATTCATATTATGGCAAGAACCAATCAGCTAACTAAAGAAAAACGAGTGGCCATCATTACTTTAAGAAATGAAGGTCAGTCAGTCCGGAAAATTGCAAAAACTTTAAATGTGTCCCCAAGTGGAGTCGCAAAAACCAACAAGCGCTACAACGAAACTGGCACACATGAGGACCGACCCAGGAAAGGAAGACCAAGAGTCACCTCTGCTTCTGAGGATAAGTTCATCCGAGTCACCAGCCTCAGAAATGGCAAGTTAACAGCAGCTCAGATCAGAGACCAGATGAATGCCACACAGAGTTCTAGCAGCAGACCCATCTCTAGAACAACTGTTAAGAGGAGACTGCGCCAATCAGGCCTTCATGGTCAAATAGCTGCTAGGAAACCACTGCTAAGGAGAGGCAACAAGCAGAAGAGATTTGTTTGGGCCAAGAAACACAAGGAATGGACATTAGACCAGTGGAAATCTGTGCTTTGGTCTGATGAGTCCAAATTTGAGATCTTTGGTTCCAACCGCCGTGTCTTTGTGAGACGCAGAAAAGGTGAACGGATGGATTCCACATGCCTGGTTCCCACTGTGAAGCATGGAGGAGGAGGTGTGATGGTGTGGGGGTGTTTTGCTGGTGACACTGTTGGGGATTTATTCAAAATTGAAGGCACACTGAACCAGCATGGCTACCACAGCATCCTGCAGCGACATGCCATCCCATCCGGTTTGCGTTTAGTTGGACGATCATTTATTTTTCAACAGGACAGTGACCCCAAACACACCTCCAGGTTGTGTAAGGGCTATTTGACCAAGAAGGAGAGTGATGGAGTGCTGCGGCAGATGACCTGGCCTCCACAGTCACCGGACCTGAACCCAATCGAGATGGTTTGGGGTGAGCTGGACCGCAGAGTGAAGGCAAAGGGGCCAACAAGTGCTAAACACCTCTGGGAACTCCTTCAAGACTGTTGGAAAACCATTTCAGGTGACTACCCCTTGAAGCTCATTGAGAGAATGCCAAGAGTGTGCAAAGCAGTAATCAGAGCAAAGGGTGGCTATTTTGAAGAAACTAGAATATAAAACATGTTTTCAGTTATTTCACCTTTTTTTGTTAAGTACATAACTCCACATGTGTTCATTCATAGTTTTGATGCCTTCAGTGAGAATCTACAATGTAAATAGTCATGAAAATAAAGAAAACGCATTGAATGAGAAGGTGTGTCCAAACTTTTGGCCTGTACTGTATATAATTGTGTATGCTGTGTTAATAGTTGCCAATGTGGGACATGGCTTATATGGCAAGAAAGATAGATATCTGGATCATGGTTTCAGATATGTATGGTTTATTTACAGCAATGGCCCACAAATATTTAGTAAAGTTCAGGCCTGTGTGTATATGACAACAGAGTGAAAAAATCCAGTTCCCCCTGGTCGATTAATAAAGTACATCTTATTTTTAATCAAAAACTGATCGCCACCTATACACCAATATTTGGCCTGACAGTGATTTAAAAAAAAAAGGGTCTGCAGCAATGTTCAATGGTTTTGAAGAGTTTGTCTTTTCCTGGACAAAATAAAATATCTTGACGACTCATCCTGTACTTGGGGATATACACTAATTTTATGTCCAATTAAATGCAGTGTTTCCCCTATAATGCTACAGGCCCGGCGGGCCGCCTTGCCTACAAGATCCCCTGCTGAGCCTATGCCAGGCAAAAAATCATAAACAGATGGAGGCTCTCATCGGCCGTGGCCAATCCGGCCACCGCCAAAAAGGGAAAAAAAAGAATGCCAATTACACCAAATAAATATGCCAAATATCCATTCATTTGGAAATCAATGAAAAGTACAGTACAGGCCAAAAGTTTGGACACACCTTCTCATTCAATGCGTTTTCTTTATTTTCATGACTATTTACATTGTAGATTCTCACTGAAGGCATCAAAACTATGAATAAACACATGTGGAGTTATGTACTTAACAAAAAAAGGTGAAATAACTGAAAACATGTTTTATATTCTAGTTTCTTCAAAATAGCCACCCTTTGCTCTGATTACTGCTTTGCACACTCTTGGCATTCTCTCCATGAGCTTCAAGAGGTAGTCACCTGAAATGGTTTTCCAACAGTCTTGAAGGAGTTCCCAGAGGTGTTTAGCACTTGTTGGCCCCTTTGCCTTCACTCTGCGGTCCAGCTCACCCCAAACCATCTGGATTGGGTTCAGGTCCGGTGACTGTGGAGGCCAGGTCATCTGCCGCAGCACTCCATCACTCTCCTTCTTGGTCAAATAGCCCTTACACAGCCTGGAGGTGTGTTTGGGGTCATTGTCCTGTTGAAAAATAAATGATCGTCCAACTAAACGCAAACCGGATGGGATGACATGTCGCTGCAGGATGCTGTGGTAGCCATGCTGGTTCAGTGTGCCTTCAATTTTGAATAAATCCCCAACAGTGTCACCAGCAAAACACCCCCACACCATCACACCTCCTCCTCCATGCTTCACAGTGGGAACCAGGCATGTGGAATCCATCCGTTCACCTTTTCTGCGTCTCACAAAGACACGGCGGTTGGAACCAAAGATCTCAAATTTGGACTCATCAGACCAAAGCACAGATTTCCACTGGTCTAATGTCCATTCCTTGTGTTTCTTGGCCCAAACAAATCTCTTCTGCTTGTTGCCTCTCCTTAGCAGTGGTTTCCTAGCAGCTATTTGACCATGAAGGCCTGATTGGCGCAGTCTCCTCTTAACAGTTGTTCTAGAGATGGGTCTGCTGCTAGAACTCTGTGTGGCATTCATCTGGTCTCTGATCTGAGCTGCTGTTAACTTGCCATTTCTGAGGCTGGTGACTCGGATGAACTTATCCTCAGAAGCAGAGGTGACTCTTGGTCTTCCTTTCCTGGGTCAGTCCTCATGTGTGCCAGTTTGGTTGTAGCGCTTGATGGTTTTTGCGACTCCACTTGGGGACACATTTAAAGTTTTTGCAATTTTCCGGACTGACTGACCTTCATTTCTTAAAGTAATGATGGCCACTGGTTTTTCTTTAGTTAGCTGATTGGTTCTTGCCATAATATGAATTTTAACAGTTGTCCAATAGGGCTGTCGGCTGTGTATTAACCTGACTTCTGCACAACACAACTGATGGTCCCAACCCCATTGATAAAGCAAGAAATTCCACTAATTAACCCTGATAAGGCACACCTGTGAAGTGGAAACCATTTCAGGTGACTACCTCTTGAAGCTCATGGAGAGAATGCCAAGAGTGTGCAAAGCAGTAATCAGAGCAAAGGGTGGCTATTTTGAAGAAACTAGAATATAAAACATGTTTTCAGTTATTTCACCTTTTTTTGTTAAGTACATAACTCCACATGTGTTCATTCATAGTTTTGATGCCTTCAGTGAGAATCTACAATGTAAATAGTCATGAAAATAAAGAAAACACATTGAATGAGAAGGTGTGTCCAAACTTTTGGCCTGTACTGTACATTTAGGGGGTTGAAGCTCAAAACTGGGGCAGCTGCGCTCTCTTGCGGCAACAGTCTGCCCTGCACTCTTTTGTTTTCTCTTTTTTGAAATGCTTGCTTGGTCATGAACTGGGGAGCACTTTGTTTAATTACCTACTGTAACTGGTCCCAGATTGTGCCTTTTTTGTTGTCTGCGAAATGTTTGACGCTCAAAATTTCCTGGGGGAGGACCCCCAAACCCCACACTAAATTTGTACCCCAACTGGAGCTTGCCACCGGGCCTGAAAATTTTTTGAGGGGAAACACTGAAATGCTTTCCTTAAGTGTTAGGTCCCTCCCCTGTGACGATAAAATCTACCAGTCCAACCAGTGTACAGGAACTACAAGCTAGTTTGCATTTACAGGATGTTGCTGTGTTTTTGGATGTGCAAACTCCCGGATTACCACTGCCAACATAATGTGGTGGCTACCCTGTCTTTGGTCCACACAGTGTGAGCTAATCTCCATGATAATTGTTAGTAGGGGTGTAAATCACTAGCTTTGTCACGACCTTTAAACAATGATACAATATTTGCCAGCATCAAAAGTCTGCTACAATATGATTTTGATTCAATTCAGAGGCCTGTGATCAATGAGACTTTTTTAATTTTGCTTTTTGCCATGAAAGATAAGAAAAAAAACATAATGTAAATAATTGTAACCAATTAAGTGCAGTAGAATGTACTTTAAATTGACTCTACCAACACACTCAAAACAGCACATGGAATAAATTAGGTTAACTCTCTGTCTCCCCACAGAACAACTCAGTTGAATTTCAGCCTGAATGCGTGTTTTTTCAGCATTGTTGAAACAGAGCAGCTAATGTTGCCACAAGAAGATAGTGGTGTGAGATGCCCTGCCCAGGCATAGTGTTTCTTGAGTATTTTATCTCATGACAGCATTGTTTACATATGGTGTGTGCTTTGTCTGTTGACCCATATTTCCTCCAAAATCGAAAATAATGTTTTTACTTTGCATTGATGATATTGAATCCAGATTGATGGATCATTAACACCCTTAATTGTTAGCTCTGTCAGCATTGCTGCCATGTTTGCACTGCTAGCCATGAAAGCCCAAGCTTCTTGTTTTTACAGGAAACATGAAAATAGGCGAAATCACATAGCACATTGCTATCTTTTAATGGGAACTTTAGAGACACAGGAAACTCCACAATGTGTATTTATAGCTCAATCGGTGTACATCTTGTCTTGCTGTCACATGAAATTGCTGTTAATTGCTCCTATGTTGTCCTTTTACTTACATTTCATTCATACAGTCTTTATTTCTTGTTGGATTTAGGTCTGGGTGTGAAAACAGTTTGGCACTGTGCAGTCACACAAAAAGGTCTAAATATGGAAATGTTCTCTCACCTGTGCATCTCGTTTGAAGTGTGAATGACAGTATAACCTAATTAGTGTTAACAGAGAGCAACCTCTGCTCTCTTGTGACGTGTTGGACACTGCAGGGCTATTACAGGTTAAAAATACATATTTTCATGGAGTTTATTTCAGCTGACAAACAAATAGGATATTTGTGTTTGTGATTTCAGCAGAAGTGGGTACAATGCAAACTAGTGAACAGTTTAGTGCAGGGTGTGATGCATCATGTCTACAGAGTCTACAGATAACTGGTTTCTAATTTGCTATTTACAAGTGCGCATGTGCAGGACTTCAGACAGGGAAAGTAACAGCGGAGTGGCTGAATGAAAGGAGACATAATTGCATGGAGCGACGTGTCCTCACAGTATTGTATCCAAAGTGAACTGACACAAAGTCGACTCTAGAAGTCTGAATAACTCAGGTTCCACAGCTGGATCCTTGACAATTGTAAAATTTAGAGACTTGAGGAAGAGCTGTGAGGAAGAGCTCCATTCTCTCTGCCTGTCCTACCCTCTCTATGAGCTGTCAGTCTGCTAGGACACACACAGACGCACACACAGACGTGCACACACACACACACACACACACACACACACACACACAGGAAGCAGCATCTTCTGTTAATATGATTAAAGTGAGTACGTCATGATTTCAAAATATGTTCAGGGGCAGGGAGGAAATCTGAGCACTAACTGGCTGCTTGTATACTCACTATACTCACATACAGCAACTATTACCATAGCAACCCATGCCAAGTGGTTATGTTGTTCCTATGGTTGTCATTGATTACCGGCTGCGACAACGATGTGACAGCTGGTATTGTTTTCACTTTTGTTAGTCTGTGTGTGTGTGTGTGTGTGTGTGTGTGTGTGTCATCATGGCTAAATCTGGTCCTGAGAGACCAATTCTAGCAGGAAGTACCACAGAGGCGATTTTAACCCCCTGAAAATGAACCTTCCATGAACCTGTTTAATATTGATCTAAAATTAATAAAAAATATAAATAAGAGCTAGAGCATTCATTCTTTTTACAGCAAAAAGCTAAGACTTCCGTCTTTTGCGCCATCTCATTGTCCACTGTCCGTGTGCAATGACGTCATTGTGTTATAGTACAAGCGGTCCAAAAGAAGGAAGAATGCGCTGACACCACAGTACTGTCCCATCATGCCTGTGGGAGATCATTGTTTGCATGATTCTGTTTAAAAACATCTAAAATAAAAACCAAAACAAACCAAACAAAAACCATAATAGCTAGACTGTTTGTTTTTTTTTGCCGCACAAAGCTAAGACTTACATCTTTTGCACCATCATGTTGTCCGCTTGCGATGACATCATTACGTTATGCTACAAGCAGTCCATAAGATGGTGGAAATGGGCGGTGGCACCAGAGGAGCACAGAAGAAGGCCAATAGGAATGTCTGATTTATTTTTTATTTATAATTTATGACAAAATTTCAATACTTCTATCAATTATTTTTGTTTATTGACTTACATAACCTTTTAGCTTTTAGGTTGTACAGATTTTAGGGATATGAAATACCTAAAAGATATAGATGTAGGCCCTGGGGGATTATTTCTATTGCAGATGAAACTATCAAAACAGCTTTGCACTCTGCTTATATAAATAAGAAAATCTCAAAAACTTAAAGTATGTACACTTACATAACTGTTTAGCTCAGGTTGTACAGATTTTAGGGATATGAAGCATTTGAAAATATTCCAAAAGTTACATTGCAATATCAAAAAGTACCCATATATGTTTCTATGGCAGAGTTTTGTTTTTTTTATTTTGTCAGATGTTAACATGTCTGTCTGTCTGTCTGTCTGTCTGTCTATGGACAGACTTTGTCAGTGTGATAGTGTTGCAACCAAGCAAGATGTAGTCTTGCATCTTAACAGGTGTGTAGTTGAAATCAAACTGAGGGGCGAGTTGAGAGATGGATGTGGTCTGAGCAAGTGGGGAAGGATTAGGGAAGGGGCCATTGTCACATTTACTTTAAGTCACAGATCACTGTAACACAGCTGGAGTGATCCCACCTCAAGATGATCTTTAGTTTTATGTACATCTCACCCATACCATGCTGTGATGTGAAAAGTCTGTATGAACTCCAACAGATATGGAAAAAAAGCTAAAGTTTCGTATAAAATTAAAAAATATAAGATCAAAGATCGAAATAAAGAAAGCCAAACATTGAAGCAGAATTTTTAAAAGATACATTTGATAGAAGTCTCTATAAAACAACAAACAAAACCAAACTATTCATATTCTGCATGTTATTCTTTTGATTACAGATCACTGTGTAGGCAGTTCAGTCAGTATGTGTAAGTAAACATGACTTTGCCTCCCAAAGATATAAACCAAAGCTACAAAGTCCTTTGTTTCTGGGATATTGTCAGAAGACAAAAGTTTCCCTGTCGATACTTTGGAGTTGTGAACTCAAAGAATGCATGAAAGGTCTTTTAGAAGTTATGAAATCCTATTGGGCATATACTGTAAATTCTATTAACTGTCTTTGCAGCGGGAGGATGTTTTTCTTGATGACATTGTGGGTCTTGTCTCACGTCTCACATTTGAAAGTTTTGTTCTTTTTCATCAGACAAGACCAAGCTATCCGAGAGATAAGCATCACAGGCTTTAATGGAATTTGGCCAGTGTGGGCTGATAAATGAACCGAGTGATTCCTGCATATGGGCTCGCTACTCGCTGAATCTCCCAAGACTGAAAAATGTCTTTGACGTTCAAGCTATTAGCAGACTTAATACTTTAAATGAGCCCCTTTAATTTTCTGTGGTTTTGTTGCGGGGGGGAATGAAGGCGCGGGACTCCTCTGGTCTGTGGCATCTGATTTATTGCATTCACTGTACGCTGTGCAAAAACGTTTATACAAGACAAGTGGAAGTGAGTGCTCCAGCAAATTTGGCCTGATGTGTAGAGCTGTGAGTGTGTTAATATTATTCACAGGGGTACTTTTATCCCTGGCTTAGCTTTGTGTCCAGCTCAATTAAGCAAAGCTCATACACTTTCTCAGACACTGAGCCTCGATTATCATCAGAGGAGCTGCTGGCCACGTCCCACCAGCTTGTGTCCTCGCTCTCTTTTAGCTTTGTGAAAACAGAGGGTGGGAGGGTGATGGTGGTGGTGGTGGTGGGGATGGGGCTGTCTAACTGGCCTATTTTCATGTGTCGGTTCAGGACACAGTGGGAAACACTAGGGTGCCTGTGCGAGGATATTTCTTGGCCATGTCAATTGCTCTGAGCCTGCTGAAGCTCCTTCTGGGACAAATCTTGTACTCCCCAAACAAGTGTTTCCTCCTCTTATTTAAGAGTCCCCCCTTAGAACAAGAACAAGCAAAATATGACTCTGCCACATGACCCATGAGTGACCACCCAAAGCTATCTGGAGCAGTGATGTGGTCATGGGTGAATTATGAGACAATGGGCCCCTGGGCATGAATGGATGCCTAAAAGCTGTGTCCCTCACAACCCCCACCCTGTTGTTTTCCTGCCTTTGGTATTTGAAAAATCATCCATCAAGTTCAAGATAAATATGCTGATATATAACAACTTATTTGGCCGATAACCCATAGCGATATCGATATATCTACCCTTTTCTCCACCTAATTTTAATGATCATCAAGTGTCCTCTCTAACGGAATCAAATCATGGTATGCATGCATATTCTTATCGTGATGGCCCACCAGCAGATGGAGACATGAAATAGAATGCTTTTCAGTGTAGGTCATTTTCATTCATCACATTGGAGCACAATGGCCGATTTTAATAGTTCATTTTAAAGCCAATATCGGCCAATACTGATGATGTGCCGATGTTAGCATGCATCCCTATATACCTAAGTTTGCTTGCTGTCAAGATCATGAAAAGTATACAAGTTAGGCTCTACTTTCAACCCTCATTTTATTCACTATGACTGAACCACATGAGTTCTTGTTCTGTTTACATTCTATTGCATTTCTGCCCTTTTTTGTGATAGCCTCTGTGATGTTTTACTACTTTTCACACTGTATGTTTGACCTCTTATTAATGTTGTGAAAAGCTTTGTTGACCTTCAAGGTCCAGACACACCAAACAGACATCAAAGAATTACTGGCGTCAGAAGCTGACTGTTGCCTTACGTTGCCTCCCAGCTGGCACTGAACATCAATATGACGTCAGAGAGACACTGGACTCTTCTGTCATCGTGATGTCCTTTAAGTCTGGTTAGAATGAAAATCGGGGTGGCAATATTTCAAATGTCTGATGATGTTACAATTTTATGTTGTGTGGACATTAAAGGGCCAGTGTGTAATATTTGGCATGGTTTACTGTCAAATCCGAATCTGAATCTGAATATTCTACCCATTAATATGTTTATATAAGTGTATAATCACTATAAAATAAAATTTGTTTGGTTTTCGTAGCCTTATAATTATGCTTTTATATATATATATATCAAGGGCCTTGCTTTAGAGAAGTCGCCATCTTGCGCCGCCATGTATGTATGGCAGCCCGAGTGGACAATCCAGCCAGCCAGAGAACGTGTTTCGCGTGTGTAAATAAACCAACGAAGACAGCGGAAGGAAGGAAGAAGGAGGAGGAAAGATAGAGAGCAGAGAGTGATAGTAGTTCGTCGATAGAGAGTAGTGAAAAGTTTTTTTAGTTATAAAGTAGGCGAATGGACCACACTTACCACGCAACAGGAGAGAATGAACCCAAACTGTCATCTGCGAGGAAAAGAAGACGCAACTTCACTCCTTGTGATGCACTCTCTGCAGCGCTTTTCCTCCTGATGATATATCTCCCCAACGATGGTAGCACCAAATCCCATTCTGTGCAGCAAAATGGGAGCGGAGGATTCAGCCTCTCTTCTCACCCGCTCAGCATCAAACACATGGAGTTCCTCATCTGTATGCTCCGGCTCAAACAGGCATGGCTCTGTGTCTGTGTCCGCTACAAGAAACTCTTCAAAATCGCGTTCAAAGTCGTCCATTGCAGCTACTATAGTCCGGAGATATTGCTAGGCTAAATAAACAGCTGAGCTCTGTTTACCGGCTACGCTGTCAGTCAGTGTGCAGGCTGGAGGTTGGTGGAGCAGAGAGGGGAGGGCTGCCCCGCTGGGTACTGTAAGCGAGTATGTATGTGTGAAGTGTGTGTGTTACGCTAGAAGAGTCAGAGTTTGGGACGGAGTCTTTTACATGCTACCCTCTGGAGTGTTAACGGAGTTTTTGGAGTGCTCAAATAAACTGGCCTTTTTCCCAAACGCTACTCTGGTCTCCTGCTCGTGAGTGATTCATTACAATATCGTAACATGGTTTAGATTTCTAAATAAATATTCACCTTGTCGCTAGATAGACTTACTCCTGAAAAACTCGTGTCTGCGCAAGGCTTTTTGTCCCTACAAGGCCACTGTCATTTACCCGACGGGAGGGGTGAGCGAGTGAGGCCGGCAATCTAGAATTTGACCACTGATGTCACTGTTTTCAACCCATTTTACACACTGGCCCTTTAACATTATGACATTTTACAGATATTGGGTTTTGTACTCCATACTTAAAGGCCTTTGCACACTGATTTATTTTTTTGTCTAAAATTGTTTCATGTCTAAAAATAAATACAACCTCATGTTGTATTTATTTCAATCATGTTTGCACACTGAGTCCAAAACATTCGTCCGTCATTAAAGGTTTTGAAACAGGTTTGATTTTCTGCATTTTTGCATCTGTCAGAAGCCTTTACAGAATTATTTGACCAAAAATCTGTGAAGAAAATGTGGCAGCGGGACACATCTGTGACAAGACAGAGGAAAAGGACATAGTATCCTTTCATAACTCACATAGCTCACTTATAACAGGTCAGACAATAATATTCAGGTGGATGATAATGACAAGGAGGAGGATGTGAACCACGCACAGACAGAGAGAAGGAGACAGTGTGGAGACAGAGACTGAGGACAGCTCACCCCCTTCATGCAGCTGCAGTGCAAAATGCAAGACAGAGAGTGGAGACAGACTGGTGAAGTAACTCCGGTGGAGAGAAGGAAGAGAGCAAGTGGGTCTTTTCATTTTGTCGTTTTTGCAATGCAGAGAACAAAAAAATGCATTGTACTCAGTGTGCAAGGTTTCTGTGCAAAACTGATTTTTTTTTTGGATGACAGATTAAAATAACATATCTGAAAAAAATGGACTCAGTGTGCAAAGGTTTTACGACTACATGTCCTTATTCTACATCAAAATGACTTTGGCATGAGATGTTTGGAAGATATTGGATTTTGATTACTTTTGGCCAGAAAGTTGCACTTGAACACTCCACAAAGACTGCAGCTTATGGATAGTTTTATTAACCTCTTTTGCTAAAGAGCTCAATGGCTAAAACAACAACACATTCTCATTTCGTCACATAGAGATGTTTGGTCCTGGACGTTCCAAGTCGAGATAGGACCTGCAAGGTACCCTGGGTGCGTTGGTTGTTGACGTTCTGGGATGGCGTGTCAACTTCAGCCTGTTACATTAACCTGTTGTCTGTTTTCAAAATATACTTCTGTTTTCACAGGAAATGTACAGTTTGCATGCAGTCTACTTTAAAATAATTGCCCCATGTCAGCAAATTGATTTTTTTCCCCCTTCAACAACAAACACGTGGTTATGTTGAGCCGACACACACATGGGGTTGGGTATGGACAACAAAAGCACATGGTTGGGTTAAGGACAAAAGAACAGGGTTGGCTTAACATTTCTCTGGAAGCAGACACCAGGCTCCAGGGTGAAAGTCGGTGGCTGTTGGACCCATCCACCACCCCTTCCACCTGCTGTAATTGCACTCTACCCCCTTAACCTACCTTAAACATAAATCTTGCCGAATTTAAAGTTTGTTTCGATCTCATGCCCTTTTGACTTTAGTTTGCTTTCCTCGCTTCCATTTCTCTTTTTGTGCACTAAAAGAGTCTGTCAATCAGAGTAATTTCTTTCACCAACAGGCTCTACCAGCTTCAATGAAAAATAGCTGACAAAGGCCAACTTGTTCCAACGGTGCGGGGCCATTTTCAAGGTTAAAAAATACTTTATTACTTTACATTCTTTTGTCAGGTGTTTTTTTGTAAAGCAACTCAAAATTAGTGCTTTCAAATTTGAATGATATGGAGGCTAAATTTTGTCAAAAATTGTGAAAGGTTTGCACCCTTCACACAACTAAAAGCCTCAGAACAATTACAACTACTGCTCCTACTGTTACGCAGTCATTCGTTTTCCATAGCCGTTTAACCAGCTGACATTGGGGCAAGAGGTAAGGTACACCTAGGAGAAAACCCACGCTGGCAACATACAAACCCCACACAGAAGGGCTTGCCCACCCCGGGTTCAAACCTGGGACCCTCTTGCTGTGAGGTGACAATGCTAACCACTGCACCACTGTGCTGACCCTAAGGCTAAACCAAAACTAATGAAACTAACTAAAAGCATGTGCCTCAAAAAAATGACTACTATTACTATTACTACTACTGTTCCTACTGCTATTACCAATATTAATAGTAACAACAGCAATAGTAATTTGAGCGGCTCTGACATGTATAAAATGGAAACTGGTATAGTTCACTTGCTCTAATAAGAAGAAAGTATCGTAACAGATTTACGAACAACTGCTTCTGCTGCTGTCATGAAATAGTTGGTAGAAACACCTAAACATACTTCAAGAGCATTTTCAATAATTGCCCAATTATTTTCCTTAAACTTTGCCTCCATTGTTTATTATTCTGTCTTCTCCTCTCTTTGAGTTAACCTTTTTTAAAGTTGTTTCTTTAGTGTAACCATTAAATAGGGCATTGCTGTGAAAGATCATGTATACCGAGTCAATTCACACTGTATAAATAAAGGTTAAAAATGGAAATTAGCTCATGCAAGCTTATCTTTCAAGATGATAACAGGCCTGCTCTGCAGCATCATCTGCAATTAAAAGGGCATGTCTTTATTTGTTCAAAGGGTGGACCTGAATCTGAATACCCATGTGCTCTGGAAGAGATTGTATTTTTTTTTCAGCTCAGGCTCAGCACTAAGACATACAGTGTGGGGGTGCAAGAGACACACTACAACACTACTAGGTTATTATCTCACATGCATTCAGTAAATGAATGTGCAGGACTGTCAGCAACGTGACATGAAAATCAACGTTTTGGTCAAATGACTGCCTGGTCAAGTGTAGACATTTTTTTGTCTCACAGCTCATAGGCTATTGCATAATGTAGCCATATTCCAATGTAGCCATTTGTTCACATAAATCATCATGATTTTAACAAAATACAGCATCCACAGGGGAAAGTCCACACATGCACCACAACAAATCTGACAAATGATTCATGTATTTTAGAAGTGGGTGGAATTAGGTAGGGACAGTTTGTTTGGTTCTGTCTGCTACTATATGCTAGTATGAATCATTGTCAACACACCTCAAAGGAAAATTTTTACTGTTCTGAAAATTGTGTTAAAGGGGCACTCCAGGGATTTTACACATGTGGGTCAGTTTACTTACAGTTATGAGGAGTACTAACTTGTTGTTTAAATGTCTTCTGTGGCTCAGATGGACTCTTTTTTAAGCTTGAGAAAGTAACCCAGATGATGCAATAGTGATGTCATTTTTTTCAACAGAAAATAAACTGAAGGTGTGGAGTTGAAAATGTGAGGCAGAGATGAGCTACTGAAAAATGCCATCCAGTTTTATCAGTGTAAATGTATGATCCAGAGCTTCTGGAGCTTGACCCATTCTCCAAGGTTGGACATTCACACGTTAATTGTTCCTGAGAGTTTAGCTGGTGCTTTTGTCTTTGTTTGTTTCATATAAGGGCTCTGAGTGCTGAACTCCTGGTTCACTTTGCATCGACACAATAGCTCATCTGCCTCCTTCCACTGTCAACAGGGTCAGTTCATTCTCATTTCCAGGGCAACAGATACAGTAGCTTGCTCAGTGGCTGTCAGTGTCTGATTCTGATGCACAAGGCACTCTTTATTGTCTGTAAGAAGCTTTCAACCAACTCCAGCTTAAAATCATCCACTGCAGTGACGAAGTACAAAAGACTTTGACCCAGGAGACCGCTGTTCATGTCCCATGTAAAATGAGTTATTACGTAGTCAGTGTGTGAAAGTCAGTGGTTGTTGGACCCGTCCATCACCCATTCTACCTGACCTGTTGAACTTCCACTGCCGCCTTAGCTTTGGTTGTCGTCTCATCGCGTTTCCCCCTGATGCTGCCGGGCACTGTTTAACAATAAAGGTGACTGGCCGTGGTGATGGCTTTTATTGCCATTGTTTGACACAGAAACTCACTGTCCAAGCGCCATTTTTTGACGACTTAGGAGTGAGACTGGGTTGCTTTCCTCGATCCAAAAGTGTCCACTTCAACCACAGCTGGCTAGTTAGCTATCTAGCTTGCTAATTCCACCATGCTATCATGTCACAGTGGTAACAGACAACACAGTATCACAAGATTGTCAGCGTCCAAGGCTCTGGCACCCTGTCAGGACCTTTTTTTTAAAAAAAAACAAACAAAAACAACGGCCAATGGGGCATCACCAACACTTACTGTATGTCATCACTCATTCTGACCAATGGTGTATCTTCATCACTCACTCAGTCAATCACTCACTCACTCACTCACTCACGGACAGACTTTAGTGTTTATAGTGCTAGCCTTGTCTCTGCGGTCCAGCCAACAAGAGACTTGCCATTCAGAGGAAGGATTAGAGTAAAAAAGAAGACTCCAGGAGAGTTCCTGGTTACAGAGAAGATGCGGGCAAGCTCCCCTGGAGGCACACAGTATAAGAAAGCATCAACAGTGTTTATGTAATAACAATCACTGCCAGTAGGGGTTAGTTTAATTTAGCATTATTTAGTTGTTCATATTTAGATGGTCCAGATGGTCAATTTGAGAATTTATCAGTGGTCAGGTAAAAGCCATTTGAAAATGCACAGGGAAGTCTTGTCACTGTTACAGCTATGCCTATCCACAACACAAAACCAGACATTGTAAAAAAACGACAACAGACCTTGTCGAAATACCTCAACAAACAGCATGAAACAAGAAAGATGACCTTTTATATTGCTGTGCTGCCACAATATCATCTTCTTAGACACGGTCAGGATCTCTTCACAGTCAGCCTCTCTAATGCCTGCACACTGGAAAATTCATGACTGTGGCTCCAATACACAATGCAAGCCAAAGGTAATACAGCTTGTAGCCTTGTTCAACACAATAGTCTCTTTCACATTATGCCTCTTTGCTCAATCACTGCTTTGAGCTGAACTGACACAGGTAACTAACTACAAATCTGTGGTAACTGGCAACATGGGGGCGGCACAGCAATCGTACAAACGGTTCAGCAGTTACACTACAACGATGCAATGCAGCAATGATGAGTTGACTGAGAGAGAAATGCTCCCTGGAAGATGTCCAAGCTTATATATTACAACTATTTATTACTCTCAAGTGTTGCAGCGCTTAATCATGCCAGCCTGGACCACATAAATATATAAAGAGTAGACTTGCTGCTTGCAAGGCAGCCACAGCTGCTTTTTAAGTGGAATTACTTAAAGGGTTTGCATATGTTATTCCTGTGGGCTGGGATGGTTAACTCAATCATTTTTTTACACATTAGGATGCCATTATATCATAGAAATGCAAAGTATGAAGCAGCTCTTAGATATGAGGGGGAGGCTCTTGGCTTTGGATTTTGAAACACTCGACAGTGAACGAAAGTAGTAATTTATGATTTGGTCTGTGTCGTTGCTGTGGGAGGTAGAGTCCACCTCCCAGATTAATTTATAAATCAGAGTGTGTCCAGGACTGTGTGTTCCCTTTATTTTCTTCTGTAAAGACTAAGTTTCTTTAAGTCTCTTCTTCATCTATTTAGCCATGGTGGCTATCTTTGCATATACTAACTGTCAAGGTTTCTACAGAGCAAAACCACTGCTGACAGAAATATTTTAGTGAGGAAAGAAAATTACCTTATGTGTGTTTCTGTGATAAACTTGCAGCAGATTATTTGATTTTATTTTTCATTTAGCAGGGACAATGCACAATTCATGTATCGGACCAGATATAGCAAAAAGAAAATTTCCATCTGGAGTCCCTGAGCAGAGGCCAAATATGTGTGGTAAATTAGCCAAAGACATAGATAAGCAACCCACCATGAATGTTTGTGAAAATGCCAATGATTCATATTGTAGTACAAAGAATGTGGAGGAGGTTTACCTCACTGGTACTGAGAAATGCTTTTTTTAACATGTAGAGATTTTTGTGAATTTAATGCATGACACAGAAGAATTCTTTACCTATAAATATCCTCAACATGTCTACAAACAGACAGAGCAGGTCTTGTTTTAAAGGTGTTTAAGGTTTAAGGGGATTTTGTGGTATCTAGCAGAGGACTGCAGATTGCAACCAGCTGAAACTTTGCCCAGTTAGAATTCGTTCAGTGTTTATTGTTCAGAAGGTATTTACTGGGAGTCCACTTAGCAGCAGAGATCGCTTTATCTCCAAAACAAATGGACCAGGTGATAAAAACTGGTGAAAACACTAAAAAAGGAAGTTTCACATTACAAATCAGTGTTTCTCCAAGGCTGTTCAGTATGTTTGAGGCGGCCTGCTAATGTGTGTTCACTTTTTTTTTTTTGATAATTTAAGCTTTTTACCCAGAGCTGAATTATCCACAGAGGTCTCTTCCTCTTCAGAGCAAACAGACCAGGTAATTTAAACCAGTGAAAAAACTGAATAAAGCAGTTTCACATTACAAATCATTGTTTGTCTTTTACTGTTCAGTATGTGGCACATGGACAGTAAACTTTATGTGTGCTCACCTTATTTCTGAACCAGACTTCCAGAAAGTTTTTACTCAGAGCTGAATTATCCGCAGAGGTCTCTTCATCGCCAAAACAAACGGACCAGGTGATTCAAACGGGTAAAAACACTGAATAAAGCAGTTTCACATTTTAAAAATTTTTTCCGAAGTTCTCACTGGGAGGGGCTGCTAACTACTGTGGCCAAGGCAAAAACAAATGACCTTACTAAAGCCAGTGTTAAGTTTTGTCCCTTCTGGGCTACTAAAGGAACATGGCGGGGCAACATAAAGAGCTCTATGGATGAGGATCTGTTCCCTACATAGATATAAACAGCTCATTCTAAGGTGACAAAATCACAACAATTCTTACTTTCAGGTGATTATACACTTTATAAAACATTTAGTATATTGTATTCCATTGCTGCGAATATATCCCCTTAAATCCTACAAACTGGTCCTTCAAAGGGATGCACACAGTAGCTTTCAATAACAAAAAGTTAGGATAAATGAATAAAAAGAAACATATTATGGTAAAAGGAATAAATCTTGGAAATAAGCTTGCTGATAATTTAAAAATGTGTGTTGCAGCATGGAAACACTTTTTTTTTTTTTTTACATTGTTCATTTATCATGAAGAAAGCTGGGTGTAGTAAGCCTCCATCTTTAGAGCAATTGCTACAATCTGCCCTGACATTGATTTATTCTTTTGCACTTTGGGGCAGGTTTTCTCTTTCTTTATTTAAATAAACTCACTGGCTGAAATAAAGATCAAGAAGACAAAGGAAAGGTTGAATTGATTGTCATTTGTCATTCTCGACCATGACTTAGCAGTTCTGTCTTTTGGAAGGCAGTTCAGATGTTCGCACTTTAAAACAAACTCATCGTCATTCATTCCTTGAGCCACCGCTCTGCTAAAGAGACTGGCAATAAGCCAGTGACAGTATAAGCAATCTTTATAATGTATCTTACACTGCATGTCCTTCACACAGTGCCATGATACAATTCACTTTAGCTCCACTGCTTTATACTGTACAATAAAGGACATCATTTTATTACTGGAAGTGATGCTTCGTTTATGTGATATAAACATCACCTTTGCCTAACTTTAACCAAGTGCCATGAATGCCTAAAAATGACCTACAACAACTATTAAAAAGAAAAGATATATGCTTTAGGCACTGAGCAGAGACTGTATTTTAGTAGAAAACAAATGAAACATGATGTCAGTGTTGACCTTCTTTATTATGCCACCCAGATTATGTCAAAGAACATTTTGGCGGTATCACCCCCGCTGTAAGGCACAGCCTTACTTTCTCAAGTACCTTCTCAAGATGGCACCAGGCCTTCAGAGAAATGCTGATTTTAGGACAGACTTCAGGAAGAAATTTCAACATGGTTCAAGCACACACAATGAAATAATTGAATACTCATGTGCCACCACACCACTGCTCTAGTCTGTTTACCTACCAAAATGCCAATATTATTATTACTCCTGGTTCTAATATTACCGTATACTGCAGTTCTATGTGTGGTTTGTCCATATGGTTTTGCCATACCCCAGCAGAAGCCATTGCTCAACTGTTGTGGATAGGCATGGTCAATGTCAAACACTACACTGTCTCTGCTTTTCATTGCTCTCAAATGTATAAAATAGTGTAAAACTAGAATGTAATATTAGTGTTACGAATATCTCCATCAACTGATATGGTAATAGTATAGTATGTTGTTAAAAATCGTATCATAATATGCCATAGAGATGTGATTAATTATGTCTTTAAAAAAAAAAGTAATTCCCACACATTTAAACAACAAAGCACAGTTTAGCACAGAGTTATAATGTTGAATAATGGCCAGCAAAGTGTTTTTTTGCAGAACACTATGATGTCACAATGAAGCTGACCTTTGACTTTGGGATATGAAATGTCATTACTTTATGATTTTATCCTATCATATCAATTTTTGAGTTATGGCCAAAAACATGTTTTGTGGGGTCACTGTGACCTTGACCTTGACCTTTGACCTTCGACCACCAGATTCTAATCAGCTTATCCTTGAGTTCAAGTGGACTATTGTGCCAAATTTGAGGACATTCTCTCAAGGCCTTCTTAAAATATATCGCATTTACGAGAATGAGACGGATGCAAGGTCACAGTGACCTTGACCTTTGACCTTCAACCACCAGATTCTAATCAATTCGTCATTTGGTCCAAGTGGACGTTTGTGCCAAACTTGAACAAATTCCCTCAAGGTGTTCCTTAGATACTGCCTTCATGAAAATGGAATTTACGAACAGATAGGCAGACAGACAATGGACAACCCAAAAAGGTATCACCTCTGGACACAGCTATTGCCAGTGCAGGGCATAAAAATGCCATAAAGAAGTAAAAACAAGTGATAAAAATGTCATAAAAAAGTCATATAAAAGTCATAGTAAAGTATGTCATAAAAAAATCATATGCTGACTTAGTCACCAAAACTTTGAGAACCCCTAATGTATGATTTTTGCTTCAGAATGCTTTAAAACGGTCTTTTAAACTGTTGAGTTCCTGAAAATCACAGTCAAACAGAGATGTTACCATTGCTGTCTGACTGTCAGGTACTGTATTAGAGCCTTCCTAGTGGAAATACACGGTAGTGCCTCAAGATGCAGAAAGCAGATTTATTCCACCCACATGTTACATGGAGACAAGTATGTTGACACAGAAATGTTTTCTAATGAATGCATGGATTGGGTTAATTAATGGCCCCATCACCATAACTGATGAGGCCTAATATATCATTGTGATTATAGCGAGACATTAGGGAGCTCAAGTGGCTCTTTTTTCATCAGGTTGTGACAGCGCTTGTTTATCTGCTTTGTTCAACACAGAGATGGAAAACATGAATACTTCCTTCAGCATAGGGGCATACAAGTATTAATTTCTCATATGTTTTTCTGTCCTCTATGTGGCAATATTTGCACTTAACTTATTATAGAATTAGTTATTTGAATCAAAACAGTTTTATTTACTTTGTTGGCTATGAAAAATACAATAATTAAAAAAAATGCCATAGTCATTTAATTGAGAGGTATGTTATTGTGGGTTATGGACCTCAATTTAATTTTGCTTCTAGACCACCTTTTATTGACCGTCATCTTTTGTTAAGACATTCAAAATAATACAGGAGTTGGGATACCCCTGTCACAAGTGGACATTTGTTATAGAAGTAATGTTACTGTTATATGGGAATTATAATACACTGTAAAATGTTTGTAGTATTAACAACATTAAGCTTGATTCAAAGCTTTTAAAGCCACAGGAGTAAGCTGCACTCATCACAGTGGTACATAAATAATGTCAATAGCAGCTGAGAGCTAGATAGATTGATAAACAACCACTCATGCAAATTAGCGATAAGTAAATTTTAAATGATACTGGAGAGCACTTATTAAATCATCTCATTGAATTCAGTGTAACATTTGGTTAAAAGTCACAGCTTTTACAAATATTCTATGTTACAGCAAAAAATTCTGTCAGTTTCTTCTTTTGGTTTCCACTTTTCTATATAAATAGCTGCCAGAAAATTGCACTTAAATTCTGTGCAAAATCTGGCTGAACTTTGCAACTTTGGTAACATTTAACACACCGTATATTCCTCATTTTATTCTTATCGCACTGCATTGCAACATTGTGTCTGAGGTTACTCTTGCATAAAATAGAGTTAAATTCTTTCCAGCTGCTGCCACAATCATTTAGAGATGATTGCTTCTAACATTTAAATCTGTATTTTATCTTTATATCCATAGTAAAGTTAATTTATAAAGAAGATAATAAAGAAAAACACATACCACCCCATCATATTTCATTTTTCAATGCCATACCACTTCATGACTTTACATCCAGAAGCTCAAAAACACTGTCTGATGTGATTTGACAGGTCATTCAAATGGAAACAGACTGTGAGGCTTCTGACATTTTTATGACATCAGGCACCAAAGCTTGAGTTGCAAGCAGTAGCCTTGTTGTGTTGTCCGTCAGTGAAACTCAGTCCTTTTCCTCATGATCCAGAGTCTGGATAGAGGCCTAACCCAATTAGAGGTTAATGCCATTGACAGCCTGACTATAAAACATCGATTAAGATTAAGTTATAAGAATGAAACCTACAGGACTCAGCCACAATGATTGAGACTGAGCGCTGTTTGCCTGCTGTTATATGTAGTTTTCAGTATAGAAAGCACAAGAACAAGCACTAAGCGACTTGTGTTTTGGAGGTATACATAACTGCGGAGCAACACAGACACACCACCGCACAAGTGTATAATGTATTAAAGGGATGTCCTCAGGTTGGCATGTTATGACCAGTCATATGTCTTACTTGTACAGGGCCTGTATGAATCAGAGAAAGCAACTAAATTGGAACTCCTAAAAAGTGCAAATACTGTTGCATTAACCAGGGATCATTTGACGACAGTGAGCTATCAAAATTATATCAGCGTAACTGCACTTTCTAAACTGGGACAGTGTAATCCTTTTTTAAAAAATGGATTTCACACAATAAGCACTTTGACATTGTCTCCTACCTCAAAGTCATGGTTTCAAGACCACACTGTAGTAGTAGTGCAGCACTGATCTGAAATGAATAAATCTAAAGTCAAGTTCATGAAATAAATTTATTTGCATTCATCTGGTTCCCAGCCAAGATACTGTGATAATGAATGAATGAATTGCTTCAACTTGTTAATATGGACTTCAAAACTGTTTTGAAATACAAAATAATGGAATTTTAAACATGCAATTAAAAATGTGATTAATCGCGATCAGTTATTGAAATTCAGCCATTAATTGCTGTTAGAAGAAAGATACACTGTGATCATATAAATATGAACATGGTCTGCATCAATAGTCAGGTAGGCTGTGGTGTTTAAACAATGCTCAATTGGTACTAAGGCGCCCAAAGTGTGCCAAGAAAATATCGCCCACACCATAACACGACCAATATCCTTATCACAATGATTGAGGGCAGGATGGATTTATGCCATCGGACCAGGTTTTTCCAGTCCTCTGTTTTCCAATTTTGGTGAGCTAGTGCCAATTGTAGCCTGAGTTTCCTATTCTTATCTGACAGAAGTGGTACTTGGTGTGGTATTCTGCTGCTGTAGCCCATCTGCTTCAAGGTTTGACATGTTGTGCATTCAAAGATTCTCTTCTGCATACCCTTTCTATCAGCTCGAACCTATCTAACCATTGCCATCTGACCTCTGCCATCAACAAGGCATTTCCGCCCACTGAGAATCCTGCTCACTGGATATATTTTTGGACCATCCTGAGGAAACCATAGAGATAGTTGTGCATGAAAATCCTAATAGATCCGCAGTTTCTGAATACTCAAACCAGCCATGTTCAAAGTCACTCTCTTGACCATGTCAACATGTCTAAATGCATTGAGTTGCTGCTACATGGCTGGCTGAGTAGATACATGTGTTAATGAGCAGTTAATGGTGTGCCTAAGGTGTAGCTAATAAAGGGGCGAGTGGGTGTACGTATGTATATTACATGTTACATGTATACATTTACTGCATTCCTGTAAAAAATACAGTTCATTAATTTTGCCATAACTGTCTCCCATAATTATGTATAATTTTATTTAATATTTTATATACGTATATTTTAATCCCTATATTTTAACTATATTAAATTCACTGTTTTGTTAATTAAATTGTCATTGTTTATGTGATTTTCTTTTTATACATATTTATATTTACATTGTGAGAAGGAGCCTGATATCTATGGCCAGAAAAAGTGGTGCGTTCGGCTGCAGCTCAGGAAGTAGAGTTCGTCCACTAATCACAGGATCAGCTGTTTGATCTTTGGCTCTGCCAGTCCGCACGTCTAAGTATCCTGATGGCTGTACCATTGGTGTGTGATTGCCTATCAAAGTCTGAACTAAGTGATGCCTTTTTTGGCAGCCTTGCCCAGCTTTGTATGAATGTGTGTGAATGGCTGAATGTGGTAAGTAGTGTAAAAGTGCTTTAAGTGGTGGGAAGACTAGAAAGGCACTATACAAGTGCATGTCCATTTACAATTTATTACACCACTGCATAAGACCGACATGTTAATTGCCATCACATATATAACAAAGTGAATGTCTGCAAGCTTTAGAAAAACCTCTAACATAGACAGAGAACTGTGCTGCTGAAGTGTTTTAATATATGATCACAAACTTGTCAATTAATCTTGCTTGTATATAGTGTTTAATTTCCCTACCTATCTATTAGAAAGTCAATGGCTTGCCTAGGAGGCATTTCAAACCTCTAAAACCTTGCTTATTATAAAGGACTACAACAATTCAGTGTGTAGATTGGATAAACAGTGTTTGCTGACTTTAAAATCAGACATTCTTGAATTATTATAAACCCTTACTTTTACCCTTAGAAGTATCACCAATCAGTTTCATTAGATCGCAGTTGTATTTTTGTAAATCTTTCTTTTGAAATGCTGGACATTTTTTTCAGTCATGCATCCCATAGGGTTACTGCTCCATTTAAGTGTTTGGGCAAATGAAACACAGTTTTGTTGATGGAACACATGTCCATGATAATGTGCTACAGACGTCATTAAATGATGCAATGCAGTCAGTGGATATGAAAAGAATGGAGTTCAACTTCAGGCTCACAGAGAGTGTTAGGTCAGAGGCACATGACAAAGCAATGACAGTGAGGACTTGAAATTGTGGTACAGGGCAAAAGACAGCACAACAAAATCATCCAAGATGGATGAAGTGAAATTCCTACAGCTTAAGGCAAGTCAGATTTAAAAAAAAAATTTTAATGCCACTAGCAATGAAATTAAATACCAGTTTTACAGTAATCAACAAGGAAGGAGGAAAAAAGCACCAGTTTTTGTTTGTTTGTTTGTTTGTTTGTTTGTTTGCTTGTTCGTCTGGGTTTTTTTTTTTTTTTGGTGTGTTTTGTATGGGATTACACTGCCTTGTTGTTGTTGTATCGTGCCAAGTTTTAAAAAACTTTTTTTTGCAAAAAATACAATACAATGTGTGCATGGCCTTATGAAGGTTCAAGCCCTGCTGCGAAATCTTGGCGTAATATCCTATTTTCATAAACTTTGTACTTCCCCACGTAGTTCAGGATACAGTGACAGCTAAGTGAGCAGGAAAGAAAATATGAGCATTGCTGGTTCTGCTATCCTGATTTGTGTGATGTTAATACAAAGGGCATTCCCATATTATTTAAAAAGAGAGATGTTACCAATTATTTTGAGATTTTAAAATGCAACTTCAGAAAAAATTGAATCATAAATTTCTACTACCCATATTGTAGCATTTTTAAAGGCACTAACAAATTTTGCAGTCAAAAGTGTGTCCTAGCACATGTGTATTTACCTCCATCAGTATATCTTAATATGTCCGAAATTCTCATTTACATATACATTGCGACCAGTGTCTCATCATGCGCCATCTTGAAAATACAGGTACATACAGGGACATACTTGAGAAATATGGAATCGCCTATCGCGTTTTCACTTGTCGGTTTCCGGTTTCCACCTGCAGGTAGAGTGACGAAAACCAGCAGCAAGCAGGCTGGTCACAAGTGCCAGTGCATTTGAAAACCTCTGGCTTCAGAGGATGGAGGATCATGCTTATTCACATTTTTGAATTCTCCCCACAATTCAAAAAACGTCACACACTTCATGCCTCTCCTCACTGCGCCGCTGTTAGCCACTAGCCGCTGTTAGCGGTGCTGCTAACAGGAGCTAACAGCTGACAGCGGCACTGGACTGTGATTGTATTACCTTTCTCCTTCAGCAGCTCTCTCCACCTGTGTAAGGCTACCCCGATGCTGATCCTCGTTTTTTGAATTCACCGGTCACGCTGCCTTTTTGATTCCCTTTTGCGCTTTCTTGGCGACGAGCATTCCATCTCCCGTGATGCTGCATAATACATGATCCTGCATTATGCTCAAAGATTGGGACTTTGTTATGCTGCAGTAGTGCCGGGGCAGTAGGGGCGCTGACCACTAACAGCGGCTAACAGCTATTAGTGGCGCAGTGATGCGAGGAGAGGGATGAGGTGTGTGAGGTTGAGCCACTTGTCAGTTCGATTTACACCCGCCCCAACAGTCCTAAGTTGTAAACACAGCCAGCATAGTGAGTAGGGGGTTTGTCAACTCATGTCGCGTGTGTCTGTGTAGCAGCCTGAATGAATACTCCATGAAGTATCGGATGACATGGTTTCATCAATGTTATCATAGCTTTTTGGTACACAGCGGCTACAGTTGTTGCAATACGCATTTGAACCAGTGAGTAAAATGAAGGCATATTATACTTAGTTGTCATTACACTTAACCTTAACCTACTCAACCTATACCTACAGAGACAGGGACAGCAGGTCAGCAACATCTGACCATGAAAAGATCTATTTCAATCAGGAGAGACAGAAGAATAAAGGAAAGGTAATATCTAATACAGAATATGAGTGAACAGATGAACAGATGATTTGAGCTGATCAAGATTTAAAAGACGCGTGGACACCAGAGGGAAAAATTTTTTGTGACCTGAGCGGCAGCGAGATAAATCCCCCCCCATGAAGTCTAGACACTGGTGGTGGTTGTGGTGGCTGATGACTGACACTGGTGGCTGATGAGAAGGATGAGGCTGATGAATCCGAGAAGACTAAACAGTGATGAGGAGGTGGAGGGTGCGCATGGCTGCAGCATGAAAAAACTACGGGTAGAAAAAGAACCATATTTAAAAGGAGGAGCAGTAAGATTGTAGGCTAATGGAGAAGGTGTGTCTCTGCGCTATTGGTTGATTGTGAATCAGCTGTAGAATAGCCGCTGACTCAATTGACAGCCCTGGACAATGACAGCTAGAGATAGTGAGTAAGCATGCATGAGAGGAGTGAATGTCAGATTGAGAAAGAAAAGTTGCAGCCTCAGCATGCAAAGTTTTGTCTTCGCGACTGAACTTTTGCTCAAGCTTCATTTGTGAGCATACATGACATCTGTCATTGTTCATGAGAAATCTGATCATTCAAACTCCAAATACAATTGCAATTAGGAATGCAGGCAGTTAACAGTTAGTCTAATTGGTTAGCTGCCAAGTATTTTTGTTTACTGCACTGTGCACCACCCGGGTCTGATGAGAGGTAAACAGCCGGCTAGCCATGTTAACATGCGAAAACATAGGCCACTCTGTGCGTGGCCACTCTGTACATTGCTTCTGTTAGCTCAGTTACCACCATTAGCAGTGGTGCTAACTTGGTAACAGTGCTAAAGGGGTTTTGTGGCTAGAAATGAGGCCACTTACTCCCGGGGGCAACCTGAAGGAAGACTGGAAGGCGGTCACCATATTTCTGTAGCAATATCATACAGCCACCTGGACTTTGTTACCGGCTTGCCAGCCAGCTAACTCCCACTGGACCGGGCTGGTGCGCAGTGCAAAGCAGCCAAGGCTAACATTAGCTAACCAGTAAATAGCAGAAGGTGTGCAGTTAGCGCTGCTGGCCAGCTGTCTGTCAGCAAAGTCAACACAAAACAACACATTCTCACTTCGACCTCGTCACATATCAACATTTGGTCATGAACTTTCCAGGTACCCTGGTTGTGTTCATTGTTGATATCCTGGGATGGCGTGTCAACTTCTGCCTGTTACATGCATTGTCTTTTTTCAAAATACACTTCCGTTTTCACAGGAAGTGAACTGTTTCCATACAGTCTCTTTCTAATTACAATGCACTGACATTCTTTTTCCTTCAACAACAAGCCCATGTGGTTACGTTTTGCCAACAGATGGACATGGTTGGGTTTAGGCAACAGAAGCACATGGTTGAGTTTCGGAAAATAGAACAGGGTTTGGCTTTACAATCATAGGGGAAGCGAACACCGGCCTCCTGGGTGAAGGTCAGCGGACTCATCCACAACTGCTCCCACCCACCCTACTTGGACTTTTGCCATTTTAACTTCCATCTTTGTCCCGCCGTGTTTCCCCCTGACGAAGCCAGTCGCCATTAACCTATAATGGCGACCAGCTGCCGGTTTACAAAATATAAGGCATAACATTTACATCACAAAGCATTAAAATCTAACCACCTCTACATGGTTAATGCTTTGAAATGCAGTACTAAAGCTCACACTGAGCACTGGACTAAAAAGAAAGGCCTCTTGTATTCCATGCCATTTGCCTATTTTTTATTCTTTTATTTTTAATGAAGCAGTTAGTTACTTGTTAATGGGTGTCAGGCACATATGAAGCAAAATTAACCGAAATTGACATCATTTAAGTTTTATCTTGTGAAATTCTTGAAAACACCTTCTATCACATTCTTTAGATTTTGTAAACCAAGCCTTCTGTGAACCCAAGTCCACATCCCAAGATATTCAAAGGGAAACATTTCTTTTGTTGTCGTATTTAAAAAGCACACTTTCTTCTTTCAATTCACGTGCATCTGAGTCATTAGACGGTAATGATAATCTCAACAATGACTGAATGTTGAAAGAGATGAGGGTTGTACTCCTGGAAGCAAAGCTACTGATGACATAGCATTAAAGATTAACTCAATTGATTTGCAGCGTAAACAAAGTCTAGTGGTGACATCTAATTGTGGAGCAACAAGTGTCATGTATTTTTAATGATCCACACATTACTGTCAGAAAGCACACAAGGAGAAGAGTGGAGAAGCTGTTTGCTTACGGTTACAGTTTCACCCCCCAATCTCACATCTCCCCTTCCCTTCCTCCTTTCATGCTTTTGAAGGGATTGACAATTTTTTTTTGGATTAAATTTTGTTTGCCATCTGTGCAGAAGCGATAAGGAGGAGAATATATGGTATGTAAAATATTTATCCTTTCGTTTTTCTTCTCACTGCTCTCTAGGGGGATTTAGTTGGTGAGGCATATAGTTTTTATAACAATAACAACCTACGTCAAACCAGATTTTCTTTTCAATAAAGTTCTAAAAATATATATTCAAGAAGATCATTCCAATTAGCTGCTGAACATTTTGACACCAGGGGATTTAAGTATAGTGCTGAATAAACATGCATGCAAAGATATGAATAAGAATTTTTGCACATGTAGAAACATTGCTAATGTCGTATCTACTGCAAAACCCAACACAAGAGGCACTGGAGCTGCTTTTCCTCTCTTTCCCCCAAGTTTCTCCTCATTTAATGACTATCGAAAGACCAGCATCTGCGATCTCATATCTTATGACTTGTTCTATACTCTTTCATCGCACTCAAAGAGGCAGCACTCCCACTCACATAATATGACTGCACAGAGTTCCTCATAAATTGGAAATTGGAAGGCAGTGTAAACACTGTGCCAGGATACCGTCAACTGTGTCACTGACCCTCTTCAATTAAACACAAACCACTGAAGGCTGTGGTTCCGTAGGAGGTACTGACAACAGCCTCAACCTTGAAGACCGATAAGTAAACGGGAGGTTTAATGAATTCTGTAGAAGTCACATGATTAGGATTTTTTGTTAAAGGAACAGTGTGTGGGATTTGATGGCATAGCAGTGAGGTTGCAGACATATAATGTATAAAATGAAAGATGTAGCTACCATGATGTCACCCATTGGTTTGTTGACTCCCTTTTTTAAGTTTGGCATTTTGGCCATCCTCATTGTGATTTTTTGGAGCCAGAAGTGACCATACTAACAGGATGGAGCTGGGGAGAAGCGAGGAGTAGATGTGACTCGCAAACAGTCTGTCACTCAAGGCAGCCCCACCCTTAATTCTGTTTAAACTTAAGTCTTAATAAATCGAAGTCACTAAAGGAAACAAACATGTTTGCTGTAAAGTTCAGCATTTCATCATGAAGATTGTCATGTTTAGGAGCCAGCCTCAAGTGGCCATTTGAGGAAACACAGTTTGTGGCACTTTAGTGTTGGCTTCATTTTTCAGCCTCAGAGGGTTGCAGATTGCAGATTTGATTGGTTGCAGGTTTTTGGTTGCAGATTGCAACCAACACATTACCCTCTGCTAAACCCTCCCTTCAAGACCGTCCTTAGAGCCAGTGTTTGGTTTGTCCTTTCTGGACTACTGTAAAAACATCACAATGTATTATGTCAGACTCTGTGGAAGAGGACCAACTTCATATGTAGATATAAAGTGCTCATTTTAATCTCACACAAACACGATGATTCTGTACCCTGTTTCCTGTTTTAGCAGTGGTATGGGAAATTGACATGTTCCATCCAAAATCAAGTACCTATCAAGAATCAAACTGTATCCCCCTCTGTGCTATGAGACCATGTTTCTTCATGGTGTTAACATGGACATTGAGGCTGACAGTAAATATGCCACTCACCAAAGAGGTTGTGTGTTGGACCACCTCCAAGAAAAGTTCCAGCTTTCAGTTTTTACACTTGACTGAGCATCCATGTACATGGGAGCATGTGTCCTTGTAAGTCTGTAGGTCACCTCAAAGAGTAACTGAACACCAGGCTGAGCAGCAGTGTTTTGCTGCCCTCTCTGGTTTAAAGTTTCAAGTCTTTCTGTTCATCTCCAACTCCACCCAGCATCACTGAAAGGTGTTGTCAGAATTGTGCTGTGTAAAACATGTACGCACACACAGCAGTGATATCACCAGAGTCTTCCTGCACATCACTGCAGCCAAGGTGAGAAGTTAAACCACTGGAGGTCAGTGAAGAAAGATTGCCAGGAGATATTAAATCACTCTTCTTTTCATATCGTGATTTTATCAGGCATAACTGAGGACTGATCATTGTAAAGGAATGTTACAGGGCAAGCACAGTTCAAACTCAGCTGTTGCTGGTGTTATTTATAAAGGTTAACATTTAACAGTGCGAAATACATTTGCAGCTCCAAGAAATTAATTTACTGTAGCCATTAGAAATGAAAACCCTACTTTGAATCCACTTTGTCATAGTAAATTGATCCCTTGCCATCTAACATACTGCAATCCATTATTTTTGAAAGCCTTTCCTCCCGTGTATTGATCACACACACACACACACACACACACACACACACACACACACACACACAGTTTTTTTTCCTCTTTCCCTGCCATAGCACCACAGATGCCCCAAGGATGCCATTGACCCTACTGCTGCCACTGAAGTGGAAGTGACTGATGCTGTAACAAAAGCTGTGACAGCATAAATGGAACTGAGAGTCTTTCAGCTGCAACGTGTTGAGCTCATGTTACACCGTTACCATTTTAAACGGTTAATGTTCAAATGCCCCGCTCCTCTGTAGGTCAGAAAATTAGGCTACAGAAAGTTAAATAAACCCAGATGATGAACAGGCATTTGGCAGCCAAAAGCACAGTTTGCTGAAGTTGCTTCTTCTTTTGGCACACTTTCCATAAGGAAGACTTTTTTTCCCCTGCAGCCCTGACGGTGTTTTCTCAGTGGGATCCAAAGATTTGCCATGAAAAAACAGCAGATGTGTTTCTCTGTGGAAACAGTCAAAGATCAGTGACCCAGCTCCTCTATCAAAGCAGCATTTTGCGACTGATGCAACCAATCTGTTGTGTTTGCAGCGGAGCACGGCGGCACAGTTTTCACCTCATTGTCTCAATCACTTCTGAATGTCACAAACCAAGTGTGTGGGCAGATTAACAAAAGAAACCTGATGATGGCTCGAGAGTTGCATTTGCATATGTACAATGTGTCTTGTTACCAAGCTTATTGAAAAATTGTCAATTTTCCAGGCAAGCTGTTAACATGATTGCTAATAGCTTGAATTATTTTATTATTTCCATTTTGATGTCGTATATTAGAACATTATTATGCATAAAAAATTCCTCCCTTTTATGAGGGAATTGAGAACTGCAATTATGTTGCCAATATCATATAATGTCTTCAAATAATACTTTCCAAAAGTCACACCATTCTAATAAAGATGATTTGGCAGTTAAGTAAAAGATAATGATGGTGTGTCTGATAGTACCCCCAGGTACTGGACATTGATTTAAAAAGAAAAAAAAAACATTATGGGAAATATATTTGAATCATAGACTCTATAAAGATGGATGATGCGTCCTCACTGTACAAAAAGCCAAAATATTATGATCATTTCTAGATGGCGGCTGATCTTATTCTCTGCTCAAAGGGTAAGGAGCTCCTGGACCTCATTGTCCCCCCCAATTTGCAGACATTATCAGCTGCTGTTCTTTTTCTCTGAGTCAGCTGCTAACTGCTATTAGCTACTTTTTAAACCTCTCGCAGTGGGTAAAACATGCATAACTGTCTCCTTTATACAGACATTGTTTCCGCACTGTTACTACCTCTGATGCCACCTTCAAGGAGAAACAGCCCTTTCCCCCCATTCTGCAACTGAACCTTTAATAGAGAACAGCAAGGCAGCATAACGACGCGGAATGCTTTGAAGAGGCAGTGTAAAAGGGGTTAGAGTTTGTGCAGTAGTGATCTCAACAGTGTCAAGTTCCCGCCCAAACACCCGTCCAACCAACTGCGAGCAGTGGTATTGATTGCGAGCAAACCGATTAGCACACACAGCTGTCAGTCATCAGCATAAGAAACACCTAAAATGACAGAAACCATCTTTACTTGGTGTGTACTTTGAGATTTTAGTTCAGACTATGTCCCATTCGCTAACATTTAGGGGGCGGGGTGTATTACTTATATTGCAGTCAGCCATCATGAGGTGTCATGTCGTCCATCTTTATTATAAATTCTTTAATTTGATTATAATGAATCAACTAGTATCTAATAATTGTATCTGTTTTATGACAACTATCCTTACTTAGAATAAATCTGTACAATCCAGCTGACCCACATCCTCTTCGTTACACTGTCGTACATGACAGTTTCAGCCTTCAGAAGTATCAGTAAGCGTTCACTGCAGTGGTGAAAGCTGTGTGTAATGGAGATGTTTTCATCTCAACCAAACACTACACCAGCTGGCTGCACTGATTAGTTCCTCCTCTCTGCTTAAAGGTTTGCTAATCAGTGGGATGATTGTCCACCTCAACCTGACAGAAACAAATCATTCAGGAATTTGCAATGAATAATAAAGAGTCCTTATGTACTGTACGAGAGAGAAGTGCTGTGTGAGACAAACATGGCATATAAATTGTTGCTTGGCTTGATTGTATACATCATGTGAAGCAAGAATACTGGATATACATTTTACATATCGTCGATTCTATGAGTACTTCAAGTTATTTCAAAATAACTTCTTGTCCACTTTGGTAAAAGGCCTATTTTCAGTACTATTTTTATTGCCTTACAGGTGCGCACAGGGGGATGTTGTCACACACACAGCATGGCTAAACCGGTCGAGTATACTGTATGCTGGAGAAGACAAATGGTCGGTGGACCCCAGAGTGAGTCTGGTGACCCTTAATCAAGAGGAGTTTACCATCAAGATTGAAAACGTGGACATGACAGATGAGGGGCAGTATGTGTGCGCAGTCCAGACAAGCAGTCGACCGAGAACCACCTCAGTGCACATCCTTGTCCAAGGTAATATACATATACTATGACTATACTACTCCTGCTGCAGCCGCTGCATTACTATTATGCCAGTAAATGATAATAGCATTAATAAGAATCTAGTGTAACTGTCTGTGTGAGTTTCTATTTAAAAAAAACGTATAAAATGTCTACCAGCACTGAATCTGTATTTTGTAGTATCCGATTGGCAAGTACCTCATGCAGTGTTGTAAAAAACACTTCCCGTTGACTCTCAGCTCATCCAAACCTTTGTTGAACATGCAAGTCTGTGACTATACACAATCATCACATCACACACTTTCATAATTAATTTTTAAATATTTTTTTTTACACGGCATGATTAATGTTTTTCCTGAGCGCCAGCACATGAGGGCATAAGTGAACAAACCAGAGAGTCAAAACAGACGTGTGCTCTCTTTCTTGAATCTCATTTCCTCATTCATTGCTCCACTGGAGCAATTGCAGGCTAAATGCCTTGCTCAAGGAGAGGGAGGGGAGTGTGTTCCTCACTCACTACATTAGATGAGGTTAATGGGGAATACCAGATGTTAAGTTCCTTTGGCTAAAATGATGTGTGGGGTTGCGAAAGTGCTCTCATGAAGATGCGAGGCACAGTAAGGTGCACTGTGCAGTGTACACATAGCATAATGGCACAGCATAATGCTCCCAATTTGATATGCAGATGATCTGTGTAGCATAAAATGCTGCTCATAAGAGGCCATTCTAAATGTCATAAGGGAGAAAGATAATGTTGTTAAATAAGTTTGGATTTCTTAAGCTCTCAATTTTCTCTGAAATATGATGCCAAACAATAAAAATGCAACAATAAGGACACAGTAAACAGTTCAACCTGCATTTTGAAACCACACCACTGTTAACTGACTTTAGCTGTCTTTATTTATAACTGATCAAAAATGAACTCAGAGGAATCTTCAAGCAAATGAACTTTTCATTGAACTTTTGGAAGTATCAAGTATAGTAACACTCATTTATTATTTGTGTTTTAAGGAGTTTTCTTCAAAGTGTAGTGTCTGTCTATTCATATTATTTTATTTCATTTTTTTGGCACTCTTAAAATCACACTCATTGCCAGTTGCAACCTTATGTGAGCTGTCAGCATCCTGGCAAGTTGTGTGATGAGTTTTTTTCTTATTCCTATGACAACCATGATCATAGAAAGCACCTCTGATCTTCAAGCAACACCTTTAATTGAGGCAACAGTGAAGAAACTGTTCACTATTTTTTTCCCTGATCATATCTATAACATCCATCTACACTTGTATATCCTTTTTAATACAAGGAAAACAAGCCTTTTTTTATACATTCTTACAACCGTAATCAAAACACCTTATCTTGAAAATACAACTACTGACAGGAGAACATGTATTTCCCACATTATGTTAGACAGTACATGATTCTGCACATATTCTATTTAAAATTAAAAGACTTACCTTAGTTTTCACCATAAAATAATGCAAATAAAATGACAAACTGTCATTTTCAACTCCTTTTTTTTCCACCAGCATCATGATCATTCTATGTATGTACATACATGCTAAGTACATTATCCAGTAACACACACTGCAATTCATATCATTACGTAAAGAAGGAATGTCTTCATTTTATGTGCCTATATCTACTTTTAAAGGACTACTTCACCCACAAAATGAGCATTTGTAAAACAGTGATGCCATGTTACCCTAACCCTAGCAGAAAACAGTAAACATATTTATTTATGGATTTTTTGGGGAATCACATTTAACAACAACCAAACTACTCACATAACAAGTGCAGTATAATATGTTCTCATTTATCCAGTCATATGCTCAGTGCTTCCCAAACGTGCATTTTTCATAAAAAATTGATTAATGACACTTGGATTATACTTCACAAATTGTATGAGGGTTTGTCAATGGATGTCTTGATTTAGTTTTCAGTTGGTAAACTGGTTTTTAATCAATCAATGAATCAATATATTTGCCATTTTCTTTGGAGGCATGCAAGAAAAGTTTTCCCCATGACCTGAAGGTAACACGACATGACAAATTGATTGGTGAATAAAATATGTTCATTAATTGTCCTTAACCCAAGAAGTAAGGCTGTGCAATTAATCGTCTGGTGATCGCAATTACGATTTTGAGGTCAGACAATTTCAAAATTAACGAAATCGAGGGTAAACGTTTTTGGTCACAGACAACTTCAGATGTTATTTTGTTTTCTACGGAAGCCGCGCATGTGCAATACTGCCCCCTCCCCTCTATTCACTCCACGAGCCAGTCAAGTAGAACAACTACGAATAATACGAGGGGCAGGTGATCGTGGAAGATTTCAAAAACAGCGAGAGAGGTTGGTCTGTGTGTGTGTGTGTGTGTGTGTGCGCGTACGTGTGTGTGTGTGTGCGCGCGCGCATCGGGGCTGAACTCCGCCATGCGCGATACAGAGAGGAGAGGAGAATTGTAAACACGCGACCATTTAGAAATAGAAATGACATGCCGTCATGTAAACAATATGTCATCACGTGCGCTGCATAATCGTTAGCATAATCGTGATTTCAATTTTGACCAAAATAATCGTGATTATGATTTTTTACATAATCGCGCAGCCCTACCAAGTAGTAGTAGTAGTAGTAGTAGTATTACTATTATTATTATATAACATTATGAGATTAATGATGATGGTGACAGATAAAACAACAGATACACTTGTCTGCTAACAATTTATCAAACATTTTAAAGGCCAATCCAAACATGAAACATTTTCCCAAAAATTCTGCCTCTCCGGGACAGTTGAGACAATGACAAATTTGGGCTCAAATATATACTTTAAAAAAAAAAGAAAAAAATAAAATAAAATAAAATAATAATAATAGAAATAAATAAATTAGTCTAAATTTGATCACCTTATATTCACAATGCAACTTGTCCACACATTTCCTTGAGAAAAATAAGTTTGTAAGTCTTCATTTCAGTGGCACCTGGTTACCACAGGCAACATGTTTATTTCGTCCTTTTAACATGGGAACCTACAGCATGTCAGTGATACAGAAAATATAAGCAAGAATGTTGTGTTGTTGTTGTTACCAGGTTGTTCATACTGACCTACTGAATGTGTCTGCACTGTTCTCTGCTCCATCTGGCCATGCTGACGACAAAAAAAGCCTCCTATTGGATATTATTAATCAGGATTATATTTACTTGCATATGAAATGTTTTATAATTCTCTCAAATCATACCATAATGTTACCACTTCGGGTTATATTTATATGCTTATTACTGATTTGCTGAAGTCCATTTTACACTGCTGGTATATTACAGCTAATAAAACACAGATCAGAAAATTGATTAGTCTATTGGTATTTATCACAGATAATATTCAATCAATAGAAATTATTTTACTTTGACTTGTCTGAAAACTAAAGTGATTTATAAGTCACCTGCATTATGGGTCAGTGTCAGGCTTAAATGTAGTTCTTGAGTATAATGTTTAAATCCGCTGCATCAATTTTGAAGTTTAGCAGCTGTAAAATGTACAGCTGTCACATTGGAAATAAACTGAATGGTAAAATGAATATGGCATATAAACTTGTGATGTGCACAGAGCCTGAAGAAGAAAGCCTGAGCCAGTTGATAACCATCCTCGTGGTACCTGTTACCTCAGACTGAGGCTTTAGGGTTTGTCGAGCCATCTCAGGCAAAGAAGCCTGGCTCTATTGAACTTGCTTCGTGGCACAGCCCTCAGGTCTACATGACACCAGGGGATACCATCACAAAGCTGAGGGCAGAGCTTTCAATGAAGCAGTAAGCATGTTTAAGCACAGACATGATGAGTCTTTACCCAACATCAAAGCATTTGGGTGATTTCTAGTTCTGCTGCAAAGCATTTTTCCCTTTATGTTTATTTGTGCACTTAAAGATGCACAACAGGGATGTAAGACCTACCTTAGACCCCATGCAGGCTGCGGGTTTAGACTTTAATGGCCCAGCAGTCTAGGGATTGCTTGGATGAGGAGAGAGAATCTGGAGAGTCTACGTGAGAGGAACAGCTGCTACTCAGGGTCCGACACACAAGTGGGGTCACCTATTATCTCTTGTTCTCATCTGATTACTGATATTATTTGAACCACCTGCCCTGTCTGTCATTTTCAATTAGATGGAAAAGAAGAGTTGCTTTATCCTCAAAAGAATAATATCACTGAACACACTTATCGAGAGCCATTTGCCATTATTAATTCCACCTCAGTGTCTTAGTAGTTTCTGTGTGTATTCCTTTAAGTCATGCACATACATATGCAAGCAAGGTCAGGTCACAGGGCAGGAGTGAGCTGATGCATATCCCTACAGGCTCTGAGCATCTTGTTGAAGAGCATGTTGACTGGTGTGGACACAGGGGTCACTGCAGTTCAGAACAGAGATATCTTTAACCACCAGCTATACTTTTCTCTACATTAGAGGGGATGATTCACTATATGTTAAGGCTAAGGACAGTTGAATAGTTTTTTGTTTTTTTTGTATATTACTATTATTATTATTATTATTATTATTATTATCATGAAAACCTACTTAAAGAACCTAGGGAAGCACCAATATGGATTTTTTTTAACCAATACCAATAACTGATAATTACCTGCTTCTCATGACCAATAACCGATATGATAACTGATAATTTCACATTTTTGTTTTATAGAAAGTATATGACCTGTACTTTATATACACCTGGGTAAGAAAGGCTTAAGTCCAGGTCAAACCAAAGATTCACCACGAGACACGTTGAAATAGGCAACTACTTGCAACACGCCATTCTGCAACTTTCTAAAAACCTGCTGGTTCACACCAATGCAACTAGATGAAACCGTGTATCATTAGCATTAGCACGTACAGCAACAACAGTGACCCACCCTCCGACACCAGCACACCATGAGAACGGAAACAGAGGGCTCATTTGGGAGCACCTGCCACAGCAAGCAACATGTCATCTGCGGTCATTTTGACTTGACTAGCTGACTTTACTACAAGTCGATTGGCTGTTGAAACAGGTGACATGCTTTATGTTCTAAAACCTGAGTTGCCAGTGACGCCATCAGCTGGCTTGAGTCGAGCTCAAACCGGCCAGTTCACACCGCTGCAACTTTTCCTCTGCAACATTCTTGTTCTGAACTGGCCTATAGATGTAGTGAGGAAATATTTAAGTCCATAACTCTAACCTAACCAAATCAAATCAAACTGACATCACTATTGCTAACACAACAAAAACAAAGAACAGTTCTGACCCATACCTGCCGACATTAGGCTGTGAAAAAGAGGGAGATTTTCTGGGGTATTGTCAAATGGCCTACCCTCAATGCCCCTGCCCCCATATAACAATACACTACAGATGACTTTTAATCGGTATTAAATTTATAGTTAAGGTAAGAGAGAGGGAAAATATGAAGCCCAGTGTTACTGTGTAATTCTCTGATATATCAGTAAAGTGTATAAACTACACTACAGAGACAGACAGCGACAACTGACTCATGAACAGGCTGAATGTGCATCAGCAGGTCCACGTTACATCTGGTGTATGAAATGTTTATATTGTCACGCTGCATTTTTATTACCACACCCAGGCTCCGTCTCACCATCCCACGATAGACTAGCCTACAGCTACCAAGTAGAATAGCAAAGCGCTATTGATTCACCTCACACATTAACACTCAACTCAGACAAACAAGCGCCTCTGTCTCATAAACACTCACACATCCAGAGAGAGAGATGTGCTCGAGACTTGCTTGTTAGGTAACAATACGAATAATAGCTAACTAATATGTTTTGCCCTCTAGACAGCGTGCTGCAGTTGTTGTATCATGCATCCCTAACGGTAACCCCAAAAGTCTTAAAAGATATTTTTATATCCTCTGCCCACAAGTTTTTATTTTAAAATGTATGTGTGAGGAACCAAAATCTTCATCACATTTGGCCCACTACAGCTGTAAGCACACTGGCTCCACTGCAGCCCGTCATGTGATGCATGTCAAGTGCCGCCCCAGAACACAGTGGACTCGACACGCTGAAGCTTGTCAACAGACAACCACACAAAGTTATTAATACGATATGTACTTCTTCCACTTATGCAGTTGATTAAAATCATGTGCACACCCACTAATTAAGGTTTATTTCTCACCTAAAGCGCTTATCTCTGGATATAATCCGCCAGGCAATATCTTTTTGGCCATTGTCTTTATAATGACAGAATTGTGGGTTGTTTAGCTCTCGATATTTCTCGTTGTCAACATCAAGTCTCCTCATCCAGTCTTCGTCACACACAAGACACAGCAACAACTACAGAGTTCTCTTTATACATGAATGGTGAGGTGAGGAGTTGAGCTGCCATAGGAGGAGAGAAAAAGATCTGCCACAGGAGCTGGTGTGTGGGGTTGTACACTGAAAATAACAAGTTGTTATCTTAAAATGTATGTTTTAGGACTGCTGGGGCTTTAAGCTCAGAAACCTGTAAACTAAGGCACCAAAATCTTCACAGTTGGACCACTAACAAACTGACGCTTGAAGATGCTCTGCTGATTATGTATGGGAGTTGATCTTTATAGATTATCTCATTTGAAGAGCAATTTCATTTATTCAATCTGAAATCTGTCTATGAATTGCCATCAGGCTCAATGATCTGTCTCAGGATGTTTATGGACATTGTTTGTGTGACACTGCAGCCAATAAGACAACACCTTTGCAATATTGAGTAAAGGGTTATTTATCCCTGCACCTGAGAAGTTGAGAATTGATTTTGGTCATTTAAAATGCACTGTGGGGTCATTTTAACATGGCAATTAATTCAGAATTCACATAAACAAGACAGACAAACTTATTTTGATTTTTTTGTAATGTGTATGTAGTGTGATTTAATTTTCTTCAAACTCAGAAACTAGATTACTGTACTTAGGGATAAACAGTCATTTAAAGCCATATGCTCACTCTGCTGTCAGTGCTCTCTGCAGAAACATTTTGCCGTAACCAAGTGTAAATTAACCAGCAGCTCTAATGACATGATCAGTGAAATCAGCTTCATAAGCACAGTGATGTCAAGTTTTGCGAAGGAGATAAGCACTTGTTTGTGGCTTTAAAGGGAGCTCATTATATAGAACTGGCTCTCCTCCCTGTCTTTTAGAATATTTGATCAGAGGGTCTTGATAGCTCTCCAGCATGTGCAGTCAGTCCCTGGAACCATGCCTGATCACAATAACTCATCTGATGTCAGACGGCGCTGTCTGATTCAGATGACTTCATAGATTATTTACAAGACAAGAGATCTCAGTGGAGAGTTACCCACAGTAGTTTAGAGAACCTTGAACTAGAGTGTAATCAGATTAGACCCAGACCCTGGATTTTGTGTGAGGGAACAATAAACACTCATCAGTTTATCCTATGACAGGCTGTCTATTTTGCCTAATTATGGGCCTCTTTCATGAATGCTTTGTTGGATTTTTTTCATTCTTTTTTCATTAAATGTGTTTAAAATCCAGTGTGTTAGATTTAGGGGGATTAATGTTGCATGCACATGGAATCAGGGAGATGGTAGATGACAAACTGGATATTATTTTATTACTATTAGGTAGAGGCCTACAGAGAATACTGGCAACAGTACAGTAGATGGCATGCCCTAAGAGAAGAACAAGTGCACAGACATTTGTTTACTGCCATTAGTGTGGCATAGGTGTGGACGTTTCCAGTTGCCTCTCTGTCAGCTCCACTAAATTTATGCTAAATTTAGGCTCTTACGTCTATTTTGCAAGTCTTGGTGGTGCTTTTTATGGATGGCTTTGGGCGGTAGTGGCGCGTGGCTGTGTGTCACTCATGGGGATGGGAAAATCAACTCGCCAGTCTGTAAACTCTCCTTCTGCCGATGTCTTACCAGATAGCTGCTAGCTAGCCAGGTCAAGGTTTCAGTAAACATCAAGGAAAGATTGAACCATTGTACAGCCGTTGGAAATAAAATGGATGACCTCTGTGCTGCATCAGTTTCCAACGGGATATCAGGGACTGTTAAATCATTTGATTCGCCGAAACTTGGCCAATTCCTGGACAGCAATATTCAACCAGGCGACTCTTTTTCTGTATGCTGATTTGACAAAGCAGAAGACTCTGGCAGGAGAAGGAGAGGAGGTGTATGCTTTACAGTGAATGAGGGCTGGTGTGACAGTGGGAATGTGAGGTGCTGTCCTGTTCCTTCTGTGGATCACTGCCATGCACCGTTCAGAGGCAGCTGCAGAGTGGCGCTGCCTGTGTTCAGGAGAAGCAACCATACGGCCATCTTGTTAAGGTCGGAATTTGCAGCCAGTTCAATCATCTTACAACTAGAAACCTTGAATTACCAGCAGTGCCAGCCTGTGGCATAGCCAGTATAGGCGAATGCAAAGGGCACCGTCATCCATGGGGTGCGCTACAAATGGTGGAAGAAAAAAAATCAAAATGTTTATCTTTTACCAATTTTTACTAATAATATTACTACTAGGCCTATTATTTTGAAATATTACACAAGGCCAAAACAACATAACTACATAGCAAATCCTACTAAATAAAAGAGAGGGTTTTTTTCTGGGTTCCTCTGTCCTGCTCCCTCTCTGCTGATGTGATTCACTGTGTGCAGCTAACATTAGTGCTGGTAGAGTGAGGGGAGGCTGTTTGTCTCAGCCAGCAGCTACGTTTAAAAGTATCTGCCCAATTTGACGATTGTCTAACTAAGTTAGTCTACATACAAACAGCTGTCATTTTAGCTTATTAGTAACAATTCGCCATTAGCTGAACTAGTGTGCTGTCTAGATCAGCGTGTAAGACATAACGTTAGTGTCAATGGATAAGAAACTATGGATGCTTGCTCAATGCATGTATTGATTAATCATTGGCTTCTTACTCACTAAGGTTTAATTGCACTTACAGTAACAAGTGTAGCTGCGTATGTGTGTGTATGTGGAGGAGTTCAGCCCCGGCACAGAGCGCAGATGAGAGGCTGCAGGATGATAATGAATTAAACCAAAATGTTTTAAAGTACCGATAAAAGAACATACCGTCAGAGCTTATCAATACTATGCTCTTTCATAATTTAGCCCCGGGGCTAACTTAGTACCGGATTTCAGTACCCATTCATAGTCAACATCTAAAACGCTAAACAGTGTTGTCCCCTCCCTGTATTCAAACACATGTAGAGACACACACACACACACACACACACAGCGTCCTTTCATCACACAAATATCTCCCCAGATGTATAACTCAGACTAACTACAGTTTTAAGTAACAATATATGTATATCTCTATGTAACAGAGCTAAGTTCAAAGTACAAAAACACATGGTACATTTTCCATAAAGGTAAGATAAAAGCCGATTCACAATCAAACTCGGAGTAAAGCCGCACATTTTGACATATAAATGCAGGTCTGATTGCTGCCTGTCTGCTAATCGCTTGAGGCAGCAGCAGTTAGCAGCTCAGATCAGGCTTCACAGATAGACATGTTGAAACTGTTGTCAATAGGGACATGCAGCACAATGTTAGCGCTGTTAGAATCTCCATAATTTAATCGTTAAATTCATCTTACTGAGATTAGCAGTGTAACTTACTGTACGCTGTGCAGCAAAAATGTTTCAAAACAATAGCTTATGTTTGCCAGTTAGCCGAGACCTACAGCTATAATGCTGTGTAAAACACAAAGGAAAGGGGAGAAAGCATAATAGGTCCTCCTCAAAAGCCGTTTTACAATCAAACTCAGAGAACAGCCACACATTTAGACAAATAAATGCAGGTCTTACTTCCACCCCAGGTCTGACTGTTGCCTGTTGGCTAAACGCTGGAGCTAGCGGCAGTAGCTTCTTAGCTAGCGGCAGTAGCTGCTTAGCTCGGACAACACATATAGAAATGTTTCAACTTTTGTCAATATGAACAAGCTGCACATCTTAGCTCTGTTAGATTCTCCACAATTCAGTCATTAAATTCATCTTACTGACACAACCCAGCTAACTTAGCAGTTTAACTTACTGTATGCTGAGTAGCAAAAGCATTTTAAAACAGTAGCTTTGGTTAGCCAGTTAGCTGAGGTCTATAGCTAAGCACTGGGTGTACGGTTACAGCCTAACGTTAGCTCATACAGCCATCTACTCCACACTTCAACTCTCGGTAACAGCTTCCTAGTTTGTTTTTACACAACAAATTCACAGCTCATGAAGCATACTTACACATTGTGATCCTGAATCTCCAGATTTGTCCAACAAAGGGAACTGCCTCGTCTTTGAGCTGTAACTGCAGTGAAAATCCAGCAGTGAACTGTTGCCAGTTTGTGAAACAGTCCTCAGGAAAATGGTGGGAACACAATAAATGTCCGGGTTGTATTGTGGAGGAATTGTATCAAAAATAAATTCCAACCACTTCTTCTTTGTTCTTTCGTCCTTTGACAGTCCAAACAAGGGTAATTATTGGTCACAATGAAGAAAGCAGCAGCATCTCCTAGACATGGCGTCTCCTCAACAGCTCCTCAATGGTTCAAACTCTGCAGCCTCTCTCCTCCGCCTCTGCTCAGACCAGGTGTGTTTCGGGGCGGGCACTGTGTGCCATGCTAATTGCACATTGTTAGGAAATAACTTAGCGGAAGTAAAGGCAGGAAATTCAAATGAGCTGTTTCAGGCAGGTCAGAAGCGTGTGTGTGTCTGTGGGGAGACAGAACTCCCTTTAGTCTGGATTTTTTTTTTTTTTTTTTTTTTTACTTGGCAGACCTTATAGAGGCAGAAAAATGCTATATAACACACTAAAGAAGAGGGAAAACCCCAAAAAGCACAGTAGGTCTCCTTTAAACATTGTTGGCTAGCTTGCATGCGTTTTGGTAGTAAACATGCAGTACTTGCACTACTGAGCTGCAGCAAATTACAAGGTTTTTTAGGGGTTAGGGCAGGGTATGATTACCAGAACCATATGGAAACATGAACAATTAGAAAGCAGTAGCCAACAATGTAAGAAGACACAAAATGACTAAATGACAGTTCACAGATTAAAGGAGCTGATGGGATCACATTTCATTGGAGTTGTACCATGTCTCATTCCATGTGGCAATTAAATGATTGATGTGCAGATTGTGGATTTCTCTTAAATTGGGTGTCAGTCTTTAGGCAAATGCCCAAAGAAGTGACTGAAGTTATAAATATACAGCAACTTTCCCAATCAGACCTCAACATTCGTCACTATAAAAAAAAAAGATAAATAAAGAAAATAGAGAGACAGTTTAAAAGTAGTATATAAAACAGAGATACAATTTTTTTTTTTTTTTTTTAAATCCTTAAAATCAGATAAAGGCAAGTCTTAACTGTTTGTTTAAGGTGCCCACAGTGCCACTGCCGTAGACCTGCTCTAAGGCTTTGCAGCAGCATCTGAGCCACTTGTTATTGATCCAGGGATGTTTTGCAAAACAAGTGTAGAGAACATTACAGAAGTATAAATGGGATGAAATAAAAGCACGAATAATCATCTCATTACATGGGTGGTTGTGAATGGTCGCTGTATTCAACAAAAAATCGACATCTACGGTGGCCAAGAGAGGTCACAACACACGCAAACTCGTGTTTAGTAGTAATACAAAGCAGACAAAGACTACTTACCCATTTGTAGTGCTAAATATTAATTTTTCAAGCGTTGAAATAATCAATAATCACTGGCGCGCGAACCTGTCCACCCTGGGCTTTGGGTCCAAACTCACTTCTTCTTCTTTGGGGTTTATTGGAGATTTGAAAACACAGTGCACTGCCGCCACCAACTGATCAGGTGTGGTTTGTATTTTGATGGGACAGCAGCAGCTGCTGTGCAGCGCATCTGTTTGGTGTGAATACACGTGTGCTGCCACTACGCTTGTGGACTGCTTCCCGAACGCATCGGTTACGGTGCAAATGAGGCCTCACTTATCCTCCTGCGCTCTCCTATGCGCACCAGTTAGTCCCTCTCCTTAACTTATCACAATGCTCGAAACGTGATGTCTCTCTGAACGGACCAATCTAAGGCAGACAAACAAAAAACAAATGCATGTTGGTCTGTCACACCTCGTTCCCTGTTGAGGGATGTACACTTCAAACAAACTATAGAATAGTTACGTTTTAAAGTGACATGAACTTTTATAGAATTTTCTTCCTTAACATGATATAAACTCTTATTATAATAACAACAGGATATCTACTGCTATGCATGTATTAACTCTGGGGTTTTCGACCAGGGGTTACACAAGTGTTTTAATATTTCCGGCCTGATTTTTGTGGTAGCACAACATGCAGCTCAAGCACCGCTCTGGCAGTTTGACATGTTCCTGACCATGAATTCTCGTTGCCCTTCTGTGTGGTATTTCAGTGTCCAGCACAGAGTGCACAGGTAGGAGGAGCCACCGCAGGGGGGCCACAGCTGCTTTATGAAAAGCTTCTCCTTTCAGTTCATTGAATCCCTGCAGCCATTTGAAAGCAGCAGGACACAGATAAAATCTGCAGCCTCTGATACGATAAGTGCTGCGCAAGAGTGCAGTGTCATGAGACACGTCCGTCCACTGTGTTTACCTCGATTAAATCACCAGGTTGCTACAAAATAACCCCACACACCTCTACACACACTCAGTATTCTTATTATGCATGAAACATCAGATTATCAGGTTCATTAATCCTATGTGTCGTAGCCTCCTTTACATCTTTTTCCCCTTTCTTTCATATGTTTTACATTTTTTGTCATGGTCATAGTTTGTCATGTAACTCTCATGTAACAGTATGATCTCCCAAAGGATATACTGTGGTCATTCCTCATTTTGACTGGCTCAGATGTTTCAGCTATGAGACCAGAGATGTGACTGGCTGAAAGTCAGTGGCGGAACCACTGGACCCTCAGCTCAGCCAAAACTCACAAACACACACCAAAAAAAAAATCAGCAAGAGTGAATCAATTTAAACTGAGTTTCTTTTTTATTTTTATTTATTTGTGTCTGTAGACTACCACACATACAGAGTTACATGTAGCATTTATCTCCACTCATAAGCCTCCCAACAACCAATCTCAGTCTTCTCTATACTTTCTCAAGTAAACAAGTGACAAGTCAGAGATTATTTAAGATACAAAATGAAAAACATACAAAGAAAACAACAAGAAATATAAAACTGACCACCCAGGATATATATTATCCTTGTCAATGGATATAAAAATAGTCTTTGTCTTTTTCCATACCTGGAAAACAATGACAATACAAATAACATGGCCTCTGCTAATCCTATAACATCACCATAGACAGCACTGTCATGGAGCATCACAAAACTTCACAAAAGTCACAATAAAATCAACCTTCACATGTAAACTATGCAAAACTTTATGCCCTAATGTTGGGAAAAGGAAATGAACAAAATTCATGTTGCATTAACCAGCAAAGTGCAATCACAATTAGTCTCACGCAAAATGAACAAACCAGATTTGGAGTAAAATATACTTACCTTACCTTAATTAGGTTCACTGAAAAGAAAGCACTCCTGCAAAGGAGTCATTCTTTGCAAAATGGGCACTGATAGCATTGTTAGATTTAAGCTTCAACAGAAGTCCTTTCTCTATTGACATCAGTGCCAAGACTCCAAGCTGATCCTGTCCTGTTGTGTTCCTGGCATGAGTCTTGATGCGCTTCAGGGCTGAGAAGGAGCTCTTAACTGTAGAGGTGGATACAGCGCTAGTGAACACCATACAGTCAAGGTGATAAAGCTGCTCCTGCTCTCAGTCAGTTCCTTCTGTGAAAGGAAATGAAGCAGGTCCACTGGGCTCCTTCCATCAAAGTTTGACATGTTGTACATGACTGTCAGTTCAGTCTTGAGCCTGGGGAGATCGAAGTGCAAGCCATTGTTTACCCCAAGACTTTAAAACTCAGTCGGTGAAGTTCTCTCTGTATGTCTAAAACTTCTTTGGGTCCAGAAGGGCAAGGAACAGGAGCTTTTTGTGGTCCTTAAACCTGTTCCCACGTTGAGTGAGAATGTTGTCCAGGATCTCACTCTGCAGCTGTTTGTATACAGCATTCACATTGTCTTTTTGGCTTGGTCTGCTAGGAGCCCCAATTTCAAGAATGCTCACAGATGAAGTCAGAATTCTCCAGTAATAGAGCGTGAAAATGAAAAATATATATAGGCCTAGTTAAAAGCAGAATTCAAAGCTTGTCAGCAGTGTCATGTATCCATTTGCACTATGAACTGCATCTTCAGCAAAGTCATTGTGGTGGTCCACAACAAATTCAAAGAGCTCCAGGAGTTCCTCTCTCAGCTCAACACAGTGTAAACCAGACATGATAACAAGTTACACAGTGTTGGAGCCACTCTCAGCAGTCTTTGCTGGCATATCCTATCCTGCAGTTTTGCACATTTCTTGGTCACTGAAATGAAAGAAAAGGTCTTGCATTCCTTTATTTTGGCAGTACTTTGCGACATGATAAGGTTCAGAGAGTAGGCATAACAGTGAATAAAAAGATTTTGTGATACTTTTTCTTTAACTTTGACTTGTACTCCATTCAGACCTGAGGCCATGACTGTGATTCCATTGTAACACTGGGCCATTTTGGCATTGCATTTCTAGTCCTCTAAGAACTCAGGTACCTGGCCTGCCACTGTCTCTGCACACTGTTGGTATAGTTGGCACGATACACGACGGTGCCCGGCGGCATCAGGGGGAACCGAAACAAGACCACGGAGAAAGTTAAGGCGGTGGAAGACACGTAGGGCGGTGGATGGGTCCAACAACCACCGACTTTCACCCGAGAGGCCGGTGTTCACTTATTAAGATTGTATAAACAAACCCTGTTCTTTTTTTCCTAAACCCAACCACCAGGTTTTATTACCTAAACCCAACCACGTTCGTATGTTGGCAAAATGTAGCTATGTGCATTTGTTGTTGAAGGAAAAAAGGTTGATTGTGTTGTACTGACACGGTGCATTTATTTTGAAAGAGACTGTATGGAAACTGTGCATTTCCTGTGAAAACAGAAATGTATTTTGAAAATAGACAATGCACGTAACAGGCTGAAGTTGACGTGGCGTCCTTGAACGTTAACAGCCAACGCACCCAGGGTACCTTGCATGTCATTTGTTGATGTGGATAGTCCATGACCAAACATATGTGACAAGGTCGGAGTGAGAATGTGTTTGCTGCACCTACGTGAACTAAAATAGCAGGTGCATTGGGAGACACCCACACAGTCTGTGCACCCAAGAACTCATATATGCACTCATTTGCATTCTGCCCACAGATTTGTCTGACCAGTTAACAAAACTAAAGTCATGATCTCAAGGTCACTTTTCTGATTGTCTAACTAAAGACTGTTGTTACAATTTCTTCAAGTAAAGAGAGCTGTTGTGAACATCATGGAAAGTAAAGTATCAGCTGCACTGAATGAGAAGAAAAGCTGGGTTTGGTATGTTAGGGCTATGTTAACGTAATCTTGTTAGCCAACTATTGGTAAACACTGAAGTGGTTACTTATTCCGCTCAAAACTAGAGTAAAAGCCTACAAAGAAACAGGTCATAGTTTTTTATGGATGGACTATGAAAACACACTACATACCTTGATTTAGGATACAAATCTTTGTGTAGGGAAAGAATAATGCTGGTGTACGGAATTCTCAAGCATTTTGTTACCATCCTTTCAAATTACGTTAGGGTGCAACACTTTTTAAAAATGCACAACAATAAATGTATTGGGCTTTTACTTTTATAGCACTTTTATAACATGCCATTGCATTGTGAAGAGGGTGTATGCTGGTTTTCTTCTCATAACTGTATTATAGATTTCGATGCCAGAGACTGCATATTGCATTACTGAGTAGCTTTATGACAAATGTTAAAGGCTCTCCGTAACAACTGCCATGTGCATATAACCCATGTGAAAACATTTACCAAATATATACAATAAAAAAAGTTAAACTTTAGGTGAAAACTAAAACTTTAATATAGCCTTAACTTGCTGTTGCCTTGGTGACAGCAAAAGCAGGAGAAAAGTGGATTTATTGAGGCAGCCTAGAAATACAGTAAAGGTCACAATACAATGTGTGGAGTAACTGTATGTGATGTGTTTGCTGCTGCTGCTGCTGCCACTCTACCAAACACAGGGAATAAAAGTATTTGCCACCTGACTGAAGCTCATCTTCCAGTTCTTCAGTCTTGTAGCAGGCGATGTAGAAAGAAAGGCACTTCAGGATAGTCTATCACAAGTTTTCTTATTTTACAGCCCACACAGAAAGCTTGTTTATCAAAAGACTTACTGTATTGTTAGAATGTGGCCTTCCAAAAATAGTTCTTGCCAAGAAGAATGATGATGTCAGTCTGTCTGTTCATCCAGAACTGTGACTCAGAGCAAGATAAATCAACAAACTACTGAACAGGTTGCTGTGTTGGTCAGTTGGTCCACTGCTTTGGTTCAGATTAAAATAACACATTCCTACAGTGGCCCTGAAAGGTCACAGCACTGCAACTTAATAAAACACATGCAAAAAGACAAAACACAAGCAAATTTAGAAAACATTTTCATCAATTTGACAACACGTGCACAGCATTTAGAAAACGCGCTGCAAAGACCACAACACAACACACGGAAAAAAGCGATGCAAAGACCACGGGTCCGTTTCACAAAGCAGGTTTAGTGAAAACTCAGAGTCTGTTAACCCTGAAATGAGGGAAACTCTGAGTTTTCTGTTTCAAAAAGGGAGGTAACTCAAACCAGAGAAAGAGGGGTAACTGTTTAGCCGGTAGCCTGTTTCAGAGAGAGAGGTAACTTAAGCTCTCGGTCAGTTACCGTAGTAACAGACTCTATGAACCTAACCTGGTCGGGACCAGGTTTTTCTCAATGAACCTCGAGTTTCTCTCTGTCTCCGCCCTCTTTCAGAGCCACACACTCCATTTGATTTCCTCATTCATTCAGTCAGCAGGCGAGTTTTGGCGTAGCCTAGTTCTGCCGTCTGTCATTTTAAAAAATCATTTAAAAAATCAGTCAGTATATTAGAAGTCCATTAGGCACAGTAGATGGCGACTTTTTTCACTAACATGGCATGTCCTTTTGATAACGATCCCGTGGATGAAGGTGCAGCATTACTGCGCAGAGAATTAAATATTCGTCAGGAGATGGTTATCAGACCGCGCATAGATGTTTTAGCATTTCCACACAATTATCTTTTTGAGCTGTACTGTTTCACGTCACAGTCCATCATCTACATACACAACCTAATCCGTCCTTACATTTGCAACATTACCAATCGTAGTCATGCTCTCACATCCCAGCAGATATTGTGTGTTGCGCTCATAGACTGTATAAAAATGCGCTGTGTTTCTTTGCAAATGGAAGTTTTTTGTACAATGTCGGAGATGCTGAGCACTTGAGTAAGGCAACTTTATGCGGGGCGGTCAGAAAAGTGTGCTCGTTTTATGGGCATCTGCCTTCTTTCTGTTGGCTGAGTAGAAGTCTGTGTTAGTTTAAATAGGCTTAATTATTTAACAGAACATGATATAGATGAGAAGACATTTATGTGTGTGAAAACAGCATTATGTTGGGGATAAAACAACTGCACAGTCAAACAGCCACTTAATATTTACTTTACAATGTAAAACATGATCAAAATGAGGTACCCCCATGAGATTATGCTGAGCCTTACCTGTTTGAACAATGTTTTTATATTTCATCCTAAACTGCTGCCAAGTGCGCTTCTCCCCCGCGGGATTGCACTTAAATGAAATAAATTAATAGGCTACCATTCAAGCAGTTTTCCCCTGTAATATTATTGTGATTGCAAAGGACTACATTTAAACTTATGCATTCTCCCACGCCATCTCCCTCTCTTTTGCAGCTGCAGCAGTGTTGCACTTCTTTTTGAAAACGTGTGCAAACTCGCAGTATGAGCGCATTAAGATTTCTAATTCTAGTGGGGTGAAAAACGCAGCCCTCCCCGTCCCCGTTGCCATGGTGACTCGTCGAATCGGGGCTCCATTGATGCTGGCTTTTTGTAGTTGTGGTGCACGCGCTTAACTTCTGGTGAAACTACTCCGAGTTGATTAAACTGATTCAAATCAGCTGTTCTGGAACCGGAAACTCAGAGTTTCCTATATCAGAGTAGATCAACTCAGAGTTCAGGATTTGACTCAGAGTTTGTTGAACCTGTTTTGTGAAACGGACCCCAGAACACAACACATTAGAAAAATGCGCTGCAAAGACCACAACACAACACATTAGAAAAACGTGCTGTAAATAGACCGCAACACAACGGAAGTGTTTCCAGGGGACACTTAAATGTGATGCACACGTCCGGACAGGCTTGTTGTTGACGCGGATTTCGAGTCACAGCTCAGCAATAGTATCCAGCTGCAGCCCTGGAGCAAGAAGCCCCTGACGTGACACAAGCCTCTGGCTTGCCAGAAGTGCCCCTGGCATGACGGAAGTGACTTTTCTCTTTTTTTTTAAGTAAAATTGCTTATGTTTGTAAAAAACATAGCGTCTATGAATTGATGAATTGTCCATTTATTTTACCTTTATTTAATCATACAAGTCAACTTTGTTTTTTGTTGTTGTTGTTGACCACCATGCGATGTTCAAACCATCAATAAAAGAAGCTGCGCTTAGTGGGCGCTCCTTCTATATTAATATTAATATCCTTCGTTAACTACGACCTTTATTTATTTAGGTCGGACCTTTCAAACTACAAATATTTCACCATTCAATGTGAGAAATCAATGCTAACATTCAAAAATAGCTGACTGTTACCATATTTCGTGTGTAAGTGCACACAATGAAGAGACAAAAGTCAGTTTGACAAACTTTATTTTCAAATTTCCACAAACAATATCTGATGGCCAGTCCGCTTCTCCTGGCAGCCTGCAAGAGACAGAAAAGACGATGAGCACATAACTTCAAGAAACAAATCCAAACTTTACCACTGTATTTTTTTTTTTTTTTTGTTTAGTATTTCAGCTGTCTTTTAGCCAGATTGAAGGCTTTGGGTCCGTCACTCTGCTTAATTTAGTGTTGTAACGGCCTGACCTCTGCGGTCCTCTTCGCTCCCCTCACCCACACTTGAGCACCCGTTCTGGGATACACAGTGTCGGCCCGCCTGGCCTGACCTCCGCGCTCCTCTCCGCTCCTCTCACCCACACTTGAGCATCCGTCCAGGCCGCGGAGGTCAGGCCCGGGCGGGACCATAGGTGAGCCCTGCCCTCGCCACTCACCAGGGACCTCTTCTTATGGTCACAGAATAAACAACAGCTATTTTCTGCCAGTTTATTCCAGTTAGCTTACCTGAAACCTACTGCATTGAGATACTATGTCCTGCGAGCTCAGTTCCACACAACGACCGTGACAGTACTATCCAGCAAAACACGTCACTTCCGTCATGCTAGGGGCACTTCCGTCAAGCCAGAGGCTTGTGTCACGTCAGGGGCTTCTGCTCCGGGGCCGCAGCTGAATCAACAACACGCCTGACCGGACGTGTGCATCACATTTAAGTGTCCCCTGGAAACACTTCCGTTGTGTTGCGGTCTATTTGCAGCGCGTTTTTCTAATGTGTTGTGTTGTGGTCTTTGCATCGCTTTTTTTCAGTGTGTTGTGTTGTGGTCTTTGCATCGCTTTTTCTAATGTGTTGTGTTGTGGACTTTGCAGTGCGTTTTTCTAATGTGTTGTGTTGCGGTCGTTGCATCGCTTTTTCTAATGTGTTGTGTTGTGGTCGTTCCATCGCTTTTTCTAATGTGTTGTGTTGTGGTCTTTGCAGCGCGTTTTCTAAATGCTGCGCACGTGTTGTCAAATTGATGAAAATGTTTTCTCAATTTGCTTGTGTTTTGTCTTTTTGCATGTGTTTTCTTAAGTTGCAGTGCTGTGACCTTTCAGGGCCACCGTACATTCCTATGGAATTTGGTACAGATAACCATGGTGTCCAAAGGACAAATCCTGGTGACTTTTGTGATTCCCCAATATTTTAATGTAATGCCACCAGCAGGACAGAGTTTCCTCTTATCCTGTGAAATATTTCACCATCTATTGAATGGACTGGCATTTATGTTTCCCAGAGAATGAACCCTAATGACTTTAGTCATCCCTTGACATTTCCTGTAGTGTCGCCATTAGTTTCACATTTCAATCAGGACCACTTAAGTCAAAGAAAACTTCCATTTTCAGCATTATATTTGGCAGTATGGCTCTGTTCTGGAGCCTCTCTGCCTTTCCTAGGCCTACATAGAAAGCCTAAGGCGGAGAGAAAACACCTCTCCACCCTTCCATGCACCTACTTGGAAAGACTAACGTGGAGAGAGCAAACCTCCCTGCCCTTCGATGCACCTACATGGAAAGCCAGGGAGAGCAGCAGCAAGAGCTTTCTTTTCTTATTGTGCGTGCATGCCCCCTGTCTGATTTTCGATGTTTCTGTGGGTCCATGAATGCAGCACAGGCAGAACTCCTCATGAGTTGACTGTTTTACCTTTTTTTTTTTTTCATTTTGTTGAGTTTGATTTTCAGGGTGAAGATTTGAGGAACGAACTGTTTAATCATCACTCTTAAGACTTTTGATCAGTTTGGAGTCAGATCATTCAGAGCTGATCAGACCAGATCAATGAATTAGAGGAGCAGCTGCTGCAGAGGCTGGACTGGATAGACTCAACACTGAACAGTAGGGTGTGCAGAGTCCATGAGAACAACAACCACCGACTTTCAGCCAGGAGGCCAGTTTTCGCTTCCCATAAGATTGTGAAGCCAAACCCTGTTCTTTTTTCCTAAACCCAACAACTTGCATGTGTTTGCATAACGTAACCACTTGCATTTGTTGCTGAAGGATAAAAATGTTAATTTGCAGTGTTGTACCAAGGTATTGTGTTTATTTTGAGAGACCGTATGCAAACTGTACATTTCCTGTGAAAACACAAGTGTATTTTGAAAAACATTCAGCATAATGCCAAAAATAGTGACATGACTGAAATAGACTTTTTTACATTTCCACTGTCGCCCTTTGACTCATAGTCGACACAACAGTCAACAGCTATTTAAAAGTCATTTTCTTGAATGTGCATGTATGTTAATGTTATAGTTGCATATAAGCCACTGCAGTTGCCCCCAGTGCGACACGTCCTACACTGCGACCCACTGGCCAAGTGTTGTAAGTGCAGCACAAAACTTTTAAAACCAACATGGCCAGCGGAATGCAAGAAATGTTGTGCAGCTCAGGAATATCTTTCCAGTCCTTCTATAATAGGAGGCCCTTGCAGCTAAATAAAATCTAGTAGCATGAAGTTACATCTAAGAAGTACTGTAAAACTTGAATTAAAAGCCTAGTCCCAATTAAACAGTCCTTTTTACTAGCCCGGTCCCTTTTACTAGCCCGCTGTGACTACACATTTTGACAGATAAACGGCTCTCTCAATTAGACGCCTGGTCTGGTTGCCATGCACTTATTTTTGTCTTCTTTGGATGTATACAAGTGGGTTGTTGGCTACCTCAAATCATGTGTTCATTCCTTGATTACCCTGTAAGTTATTCATATTCCTTTAGTCCATAAGGGTCCTTAGATTAAAAAAAAAAATCAAAAGGGTTGTTCATTAAAATTAATCCAAGTTGTGAGTATTGTTTTAACAGGATAAAGTGGTGTTGTGTATGCCAGGTGCCGCAATCCTAACTCTCTGATAAGCTGTCTGTTGGAGCTAAATAATTAGATTCATAACTGATACATTATCTGAAGCCTATTTTTTAAACAAGTAGTTTTCATACTGGTTTATATAAACAATTTGATTGTATTTCCAGTTTTGTATGAAAGGAATTACAGGCCTGTCCCATATAGACGCCTGTCCCAAATATAGGCCCGATGATTACAGTTATTTAAGCAAATAATAGCACAGACTATTAATTGAAGTTTTACAGTAATACAGTTGTTAAAATTTCCTAGTATTTATTGCACTATAGTTTCACATAATATCAATGTTTATCAAAATACAAACACTAAAGAGAAAAGTCTTGACTGAGGTAGTCATAACTCACTCACGGTCATAACTAACATAATGTATGAAATGGCTAGCCTTAAGTCTTATGTTACTGTACATGGCATTCTGGTCTTGGTTTTCCAGTAGACACATTTGACTTAAAAACATCCCACTATCAGAGCAAACAAGGATTATGAACAGAATTCCACTTTATTCACAGACTTGACCCAGAACTGTTCAATAATTTCATAACCTGACAGTACTGACTAAATCTGAAACTCAACCTTTTAATTTAATTTTTTTAATTTTACATACTTTATTAATCCCCGTGGGGAAATTCAATTTTTCACTCTGTCTTTTGTTTCCATTCCACAAACAGTAGTTCAGCCTTGGCCTCTTGCACCACAGCTAAACAGTAGCAATGCAGAAACGCTTGCTGTATGCTTTTGTCATTCATGAAGGGTAAATGGGGATTAAGCTGACATCCAATAAATTATTCATAGAGATTTTGTCTTACAAACAAGTCTGATGTGACTGAAACAAGTTAAAGCACTGGTGACGCTCTATTCATAGGCTTTTAGTTGATGATCCTCGAATGTCAAAACAGAGATGCGTCCTTGTTACTTTGAAATGGAAATGACAAAAAGATAGCTTGGACAGATCTGTCAGGAATTAAGAAAAGAGAATAAAACAATATTTATTCAGGAAAATCTAATAACCGTGAGGCATCCGAAATCATTCCAGTCATATACAGCCATCAACTACATCTTCAGATGTCCTGAGACACGTGTTATTTATGTCTTGAGACACCCAGAGACATCTTCAGATGTGTTTTTTATGAAATGAGTAGTGTCTGAATGTGAGTCTTAACACACCACTCAAAAACAGCTACCATTTGAATGCGCCCATAAAGGTAGTCACATCACAATGCTTATGGCTATGGAAAACACACTGTATGTGGACATGTTAAATACACATATTGGTTAATGGATAGGTCAATCAATGTAAATGGGTCATATAAAAATGAAAATAAAAAATCACTGTAGATAAGTTCTACACCAGGGTAATTTTTTCCTAAAGCTAGGTTCTGATTTAATAATCAGAAGCCGAAATGTATATTGGGAGCGTTATTGGTCATTACTGTATTATTCCACCTCTCCACAGCTCAGCGCAGCTCAGTACCCTGTGTGTTCAGACAGAACGAGAAGTCATGTAATCCCTGCGCAAGGAGAAAATATTTCAACTTCTCCGAAATATTTGCCTAATCCTGGGGCTTTATCAATCTGCTTCAAAAACGTACGTACGAGACGAGAAGAATAAAGAAAAGAGGCTGAAGAAAACAGAAAGAGCTGGAGTTTCTGCTGAATTCTTAGATCAGTCAGAGGCTGAGCCGAACACATATAAAAACAGGCATGCTCCCACAGACATGGTTACAGCTAATGTCTGTACAATCAGTCAGTACAATGGATGTTCTGGGTGAATAAACACAAATTGCCCGCACATCAAATTTGTATGGATGATGCAAGACAGAAATTCACTTTTCTTCATGTCTGAACACACTTTGAGAATAATTTGCATATTGCAGGGTCCTACACCTCATGCAATGTGTAACAGTACACCTAGGATTCTGTCACTTCCTGTTTAATTTTGTTAACCCTGGGGTTTCCTTGTCTTGTTACTGTTACTTCCTCCCTTTGTTCTGTACCATCTGCTTTCAATCACCTGTCTTGCCTATTTAAACCCTGCTCATTCGCCCACCTGCAACCAGTTTGTCATGTGCTCCAGATATCATGCATTCACTTCATGTTTTTTTTCCTACATGTATGACTCCAGTCTGATTTTTGTTTGTTTGTTTGTTTTTATTTTTTTCCAAAGGATTTTTGCATGTTCCCTGCAAGTTTTGTTGCTTGCCCAGTTGTCAATCTTTTGGACTGTTTCCTTGGTTTTTCCCTCACTGCCTGCTCCTTGCCTGTACGGTTACTGGCTTAATTGCCTTTCCGTGTATGGCCTTGCTTTGGATTTAACTTTGGAAGTTGGACTTTACTTTTTGTCAATTCCTGTCCTCTGGCCTTCACACAATGCTGATGCTCAATGCGAATCTTGAAAGAGTAAAAGAGTCTTTCCTGCAGGAGATTGGTGCTTGTTGTTGTGTTGTTGCTTTTTTTTATGTGAGCTTGGGCTATTTGTTTATAAAGTCCAGATCTGAACAGTTCTTTGTTGGATGGCAGGGCAGTAACAGACTAGTCTCCTTAATGATTCCCACAGTGTATTTCTGTCAAGCTCATATGAAGATATATAATTTTATATTTGCTTACTGTAAGCTGATGCAGGAGCAGGTTTCGTAGGGCTTCACAAACAAAGCAAGCCCCCCACTTCCTTCTAATGTCCATGTGGTTGTCAGTGTTTACAACTGTGATGAGAGGATGAAACAAACTATCTTTTTGGTCACAAAAAGAGGGACAAAAAGAAAAAACATGAGGGTGAATTGCAAACCAACAATCAGGTAACCTTGTGGTCTCCTCTCCAAGTTTGATGTAAGCCCCAAGGCAGAGGGAGCCCTGTGAGGGATACACCACAAACAGATCCAAAGTATCCCCTAAAATGCTGAGGATTTTCTACTGCACAGAGCATGAGCGGAGCTAGGGGGTGGCTTTTGGGGCTTAAGCCACGATTGTTTTCTCCAAAGCCCCAGGTGTTTGTTTGGTTTTTTTCCAATCAGATTACATATAAAGTCAATGCAAAGATGTGAAATAGCTAACAGTTGTGAGTGCTTTGTTGTTTACACTTCCCGTAGCCAACCTATCTGTCAGTCCAACCCATGGTTTGCAATGCATTAGCCAATGGCAAAATCCCTGAGAAGTGTAGGCAGCAAGGAGTCTGGTCGAGAGACTGGTGGTAGGCAGCCTGTTTGAAGTGACACGCGAGACAACAGTTTCTGTTGTGTGTAGTCAAGTGGGATGCAGGATGTGACTATTACTGTGTGACTAGTTACCTCAAAATGGATATTAGAACGTTTTTTCCAGAAAAGCCAGCGGCAGAAAGTGATTCACATTCACTTGAAGCCTGTCAAACACAGACCGGGAAAGTTTCAGGTTTGTGAAAAAAATGTAGTTGTAGGCTTAGGCTAACGTTAGTTAAGTTAACTGCAGCTAACGTTAGCTTAGCTAGCTAGCCAGCGGGAACTGCCCATTGGTCCGACAGCCCATTGTTCCGACCATATTAAACCCATTGTTCCGAAGTCCCATTGTTCCGAAATCATCATGATGCCCTGTGGTTAAGGTCTGGTTAGATTTAGGCGCAAAAACCACTTGGTTAGGGTCAGGAAAAGATCATGGTGTGGGTTAAAATGAAAAAGAAAGTGGCAAACACATAAGCCGTGAGCCTGTTTCGCCTCAAGCCTTTCCCAGCTGACCCAAAGCCGGTCACGGCGCACCATCAAGGCAGAAATACGTCCGCTGGGAGCCGTTCAGCACCACACAACCCAGACCCCAGAGTTAATAACAGGAGGTTATGGTGTTTCACTCTCTTCTCTCTATGGCACTTGTATCTCGACCAGTAGCCTACTTTTGTTGCATTTGCTGATCCTCTATGGTACACAAATACAGTATAGCCTAGTATAATCACATATCGGAACAACAGGACGTCGGACTAATGGGATGTCGGACCAATGGGATGTCGGACCAATGACATGGACAGGAAGCAATATAAGCCGATGGTAGCTGGCTACTTCACCAGCGTGAGGTGATATAAGTGGATGGATACATGTCATCATCGCCTTTATCAGTGTCTGTTTAGCTGATTTGATGGTGTATTAAAGTGTGTGAGAGGTTCTGTGTTTTAGCAGAAGTGAAATGAGGTGATATGGCCACCTGGCACTCAATATGCTGCTGCAGTGGTTTGTTTTCCAGTGACATTTCAGGTATTAGCTGAGCTATTGAGTATCTTTAAGCGGTGAAAGTTATTATTTATTTATTTTTACTTGTAGACTAGATTTGTTTATATATGCTACAGTGATTTGTTTTCCACAGAGCTCTACGGTGCGAGCATTTTACTCACATTTGCGACTGAAAATAGTTTTGTGCGAGCAAAAGAAATCATTCAGGAGCACACTGTGCGAGTACAGATTTCAACCAGCAGAAGAAACCAAAGGCGAATCCTGCTGGTTGTGGGTTGAACGGGGGTCACAGACGGGAATACGGTGGAGGCTCCGCCGTATTTGACAGGAATACGGCCATATTGCTCCGCGGCACAAGATAACGCTGGAGAAATGAGTTGTTCACATTTCTCTCTTTGTGGCAGGTAACGGTCCACAAACCTCACCGCAATCAAGGGACTGTTCTTAACCCTATGGGCCCGAACAACGCATAGTGCGTCCAAATACACACCTGTTCTTCTCTATAGTTATTCTCTGCGACCGTGCGTCATAGCAAGAAGCCACGCATATCACGTGAAACAGCGGAATTGTATCTTTCAGACAAGACCAAGCACTTGTCGGTAGTCCAATGTTTTCATAGCGAAAAAAATGATAAAGTTACACTAAAATGATGTATAACAGAGCTTTCATACAGCTCTGCACACACATTACTCTTGGATGGATTACTCGCGAATGCAGGCTCGCACAGAAATGCCACACATATCACCTGAAAGCACAGGAGCAGAGCTTTCCAATGGTACCACACACATCATTGTGCTGTCATCCCATCACGCTATAAATACAGATTAATTGTCTACAAAATAAAAACCTGACGAATTTCTTTACAACCCATTATACAGATCTTGTTATCAGTCACTTCATATAGTGAGGAATATGTATCTTACCACGTCTTAGGCTTGCGTGTGTTTCTCCCTGTCTATCCACATTTGTAGTTCGGCTTTCAAGATGCAAATATCTCCATATTGTCCAGTTGACACTCCATTAAACTTTGTATGACAAGACCAGCCACTTCACCTTTGCGCACCCAGACAACTGCAGCCTAATGCATGCTGACAGTAGTGGTAGTCACCATATACATTGAGGGGGACATGTGTGTCGTTGCCCCCCCCCCCCCCCCCCCCCACAATATATAACTGAAACTGAAAAACAACAACAAACTTTGTTTACTGCAAACAAAGAGGCAAATATTATCTTGGAGGACATCATTGCACTTGGTTACTTGGATTCTTCTATTATCTTAGATGTAAATATTGCATGTTTCTTTCAGATAAAACACATTTTTGACTTGTGAATGAGTCAATGAATTTCTTCCAATAATGAAAAAATACTGGCAATCATGTCCGCCTGGCACAAACCACATGTTTTGGACAGCTGTGAAGTGACAGAATGTCCCTCCATCGTGGTTCTTATATTGCCAGATTCCAGAGAGTCTCCCCTCTTCATATATGGCAGAATATGTCAACTTCCAACTTGCTATGGTGAGATACATGTAATAATGTAAGAATTTAGGCACACAGATTTGTTTTTTTCATCTTTTTATAAATGACAAAAGGCACATCTGCCTCATTTTTACTGTGGTATCGTGATACTACTCAGAACCGTGATACTTTCACTGGAATTGTACCATGGGTCCCAATTTTGGTACTGTGACAACACTAGTGTGTTTTAGTAGCAAAGTAGAGTCATAGCCTGAGCTAGCCAGCAATCTGGCTATAATAATAATAATAATAATAACAGTTATAATAATCCAATACCAAGTAGTATCGAAACTGCTCCATTCAAACGAGTACTTCATTCGATCCTTTTTGTACACAGATATAGAAAAATTCTGTGATGATTTTCAAGTCAGGGAGCACGTTGAGAGTTGCGTTGTGTCGAGATGCATCCAGAACAGTCCAAAGTATGGCTTAACTACATGTCGGAGGCTTCTGACAAAGGCAAGTGCTTCAAGTGTGGAAAAAATATTTTGGGAAAAACTGGTGACCCATGTAGCATAGCATGATGAAAAAGCATCTTATCAAACAAGGAGAGAACTTGAGGGTGGATAGCTGCACTGTGCTCAAGCTGCATCTCGAGAGCATACACTGTGCAATACACAAGCACAGCGATCGACTACTTCAGGTAGCCTAATGGTTAGCTACTAACATTACTCATCTAGGTATCGAATGAAGTACTCATTTGGTATCGGTATCACTTTAAGTGTACTGGTATTGGTACTGGTATCGTAATTTTTTTAACAATACCCAACCCTACGTACAATACAGTAAAATTAACTAATCTACCTACTCCTCCAGGCAGAACAGCAGTATAATAGCAGTAATAAGGTGTGAAAACTTGGAGGAAGTGGAGAAAGAAGGACAAGCAATGGCAGTTTTAGGGGGCGAAGAGTTGGAGGGGCAATGCAGAACGCGGAACTAAATCGTCTCAACAGGTTTCTGGTCGAACCACTTAAAGAGGCGCACCCACTGGATCATGTAAAACACACCACACATAGAGGAAAAGGGCGCAAGTTTTCCAGTGTTTAAATACAGTGTTTCCCATACATCGACTAATTTGCCCCACCATAGTCTCCAAAAATCGGCCAGATATAAAATGCCTCCAGTCACTCTGTAGCGCACCGGCTGGAGCACCTACTGAGAAACTTTCTCTTTCTCATTTGGCTCATGGTAGTTACATGTCACATCATGTTGATGGAGTGATGTGAAATGTGGTCCAGAGTTTTCATGGGTGTTTTATTTTGAAAATCGACCGGATACTTTCACCTTTTCTGCGACTAACTTCCTGTTTGACTCATTTGGCCTGTGCAAATTGACGTGCGTCCATCAGAAATAGACCCGGCGTGTATTTGTAGCGGAGCGGAGTGCCGAGCCTCTTTGAGGCCGCGGCTGGTCGAGCAGCTTACATTGACTTGAATAGCCGCTATTAGCTCCGGCACCCACGCCTCAGCTGGATCGCGCACGCCACGGATCCAGTGGGTTGCCATAAATGGACCTGTCCCAGAGGCATTCAACTACCAGAGGGCTTTTGAAATCTTCTTTTCAAAGCCGCATAAAATTAAATGCTCTGATTCAGGGTGCCGTACTTGCAAATCGTGAGGGAGGGAGGGAGGGAGGGAAGGAGGAAAGCAGTAATTTGTGTCTGTTTGTGTGAAATTAATTGGAGTCTTACCTTTTGTTTTCTTTTCGTATTGCGTATGTTGTATTGTTTTGCGTATCTGTAACTGTGTTTGTGAGTGTGTGTGAGAGAGAGTTTTAAAAGAATATTTTGTCTGCACATGATTTTAAATAATAAAATAGCCCTCCATCAGTACGTCAGTCATTTTTCTTTGGATTACTGAAATGTTTAACCACTAATCCTTACCGTATTTTAAGTGTAACCCTTCACCATAACATACCACTAGTGTTTTTATCAGTAAAAATAGAACATTTTTCACACATAAAAAGCACAAAGATGTTGAAATCTGGGCATATTCTGCCATCATAACTTGGCTCTCAGAATTCACCAGATTGATGCCTTTAAATCAAATATATACAAAAATGTTGTGCTCCTGTATCAAAAGGACTGGCCCTAGCTTGTCCAGATGAAAACAAAGTATCTTTCTGTGAAATGGTGTTGTCTAATTCAGTAGAGCTTCACTGTGTATCCAAAACAGCTAAACACATTTGAAAAGGAATAAAACAACATACTTGTAAATTGTATTTTGAATCTCCCTCACCATGTGTAAACACTGTTATATTAGGAATGATTTAACTTGTAAGTATTTTAACACTGCAAGTGTAATTAGTTGCCTCAGCGATTATATTATGCCATCGACTGTTTTACACTACCTCTCAGTTTTTCTTGCCAAAGACATAGGTGCCATCTATGTGGATGTTTTTCCCGTGTAAAAGGAGAAGCTCTTTCATCCTATTATTACAGCATTCCAGTGGTTCTTTTGAGTGATCTATAAAAATATAAAGGGCATAACGAAGGCTGTGATCCACACATGCAGGTTTACACTCCTGATTGTAACCATCTGTCTTCACCTTGGAGCAGCACTCTCAATGGAGCTGGTAATACCTTTTTCTGAACAGATTGCTCTGTATTATGGATATATCCTCTGCTTGTTCAGAGGCAATTTGCTCGGTGCTCTTTTAAAATTGCTGCATGAAGTTTAGTGCTGAGTACTGTGAGATTTTTTTTTTTAAAATAGGTTTGAAATAACTCTGATAGTTTTACTTAAAGATAGAGTTGGTAGTTTTTACACACACACACACACACACATACACTTATATGTGTATATATATATATATATATATATATATATAAATATTCAAATGTCAAGGATCCTTTGGATTCTACCAAGGAAGAGTCCTTCCTTCAGAGAATTTTCAAGGATGCATGTCTGTATCCTTAATGGGCATGAAATACCCACAATTCTTTGCACTCAATTTGCCAGAGTTAAAGGCGAGGCCCCTTAAGTGACGCACACCTGGGTACTTGCTAGCCGGTTCCAATGTGTGTCCACCAAATGCTAGGAAGGGGTCTTGCCCAGGCTTTGTAGGACCCGACTTGGGAGGACCCCTCCTACCATGGAAGCATCCTTGACTTTCAAAGGCACTGTCAGTCTGGTAAAAAAAATAAATAAATACTACTACTGCCTTTGATGGCATTCGCAAGAATCAGACTGTGGTGTAGTCAGAAACAACTAATGAGCCCGGAGGAGTCTCTAATGCAGCTGTCAATCATGTCAATCGTTCCCTGAACTGCTGTCAAACTGTCAAACTATGGAACTCTGATGAAATATAAATCAAGATTATGTTACTGTCTTGTCTATTTCTCACTTGAAATATTTTCAGAAACATATTTTAGCTACTGTTTGACTGTAAAATGAGAAAGTTGGTCGTTGGGTTGGCTGCTGGGTCGTGCTTGGTACTCCCATTTAACTGTATCCAACATGGTGGTCCAGCCACCAACCTCCTAATTTTACAGCTAAACAGTACACTAAAATATGTTTCTGAAAACATTTGAGGCCATTAAGTAGCAATGCACGAACAGAATCTTAGCTCATATTTGCTCCGCATTGCCTAGTTTGACAGTTTGACCACAGAGTGTGAGCCATGATTGACATTATAAAAAGCTGTGTTAAACTCCTCTGCTCTGATTGGTTGTTTTTGTTCCCATGCAGTAGGTCATTAGAAGGCAACAGAGTAGGCGGAGGAGTAGGAATTCTTTTAATTTTTTTTTTTTTTACCACAGAGAAATCTGTTTAATTTAGTGCTGTGTGAATAAAGTGACAGTTTCAGCAAATGTTTTTTTAAAAAATCTTTTCATAAAAGTTATTAACTGTATCTTTAAAGCCGACTTTTATCCATTCTTTGGAAAATACTTGTTTTGTTCAGTTAGTGCTGCATGCAAACATTATCAACCTGGATTTTTTTTTTTCTCAGATTCACAGACCTTGGCTACTGATGATCACATTTTTTAACCCTCTGCTGTACAACTCTACAGTGCCATCCCTCTCAAGTATTAAGATATATTATGCAGGATTTGTTGGCTACTGTTAAAAAACAGTTAGGCAGCGAAAGCGAAAGTCAACCCCAGCTTTGTCTGCTATATTACACCTCGCTATAATTACATTTTCTAGCACTGTGTCTGCCATGTTCATAGTTTCCTCTTTAATGCATGCTGTTTACAGTCTGGGATTTGATTGCTAGCTTTTTATTAAGTCCTGATCTCACCTGCCTCTGTGCCCAGGAACGTTCCGAACACAGCAAAATATGAAGAAAATCTCTGCAGATAAATACACTGCCACACCAATAAGTTTTCATCCCAACTCAAATACTGCCGCGTTGTCAGTGAACCTTAATGTCAAGATATGACACACGAGGTAGCCTCCTCCTCCTCCTCCACACAAACAGAGAGAGATACCCATAATGGAAAAACAGCCCCAAATGTGATGGAGACAACAGCTGGGAGCAGAAGCACTTGTCGACTGGCGTGGAGAAATGCATGTCTGATGTAAACAGGCTTGCGCGAGAATTTCGGTGGGCTTCGCAGCACTTCGTTGGCAGTGTGGCCCTGGCGTAAGTTGCCACAGGAATTTATCTCGGTAAAAAGAGAACCAGCTTCATAGTACTGAAAACCCAGAGTAAACCCTGAAGTTACCTCACTAACTGCTTTGTAGCACAGGCCTCTGGTTTACCAGCACACTGCTTTTGGTTCATATGTAAAACAAACAGTGAGCACCCAGGTTACAGTCTGGTGTTTGTCTGACCTAACAACCTCACCTCCCACCCGCCCTATATGGGCTTTCAGGCTCTATATATTATAGTCATTGCCGGTGGTGTCATACCACCACTAAAAGTGTTGTGGTGCGTCCCTGTCTGATGCCAACATCCACTGACGGTGGTATTGACAAGTTCAGTTGTGGCCAGCAGCATCAGTAATAGCTGCCACCCAGTGCGTATCATACTGCCACAAAAGGTGCCTGTGGATGTCAGCATCTGGCGCTGAAATCATTGACAAAGTGGCAGTGCTTGAGGATCTGGGAGTGAGAACAGACTGGCCACACACTTCTAGTGGGTCATAAGCGATGGATTAGTTTTGTATGAGTCTAGTCGTTGTTTTGTAGGAGAACCTGCAGAGTATACCTGTGAGGTGGTGGCTGAGAGAATCTGTCCAATAGTTCATTTAGAGGACAGCTTGATTAAGCAGTCCGCCTTGAGAAAAAGACTTGTAACCGTAAAATTCTCTTGCTGCTAAGAAATCAATACATTTTTGCAGCAGCTCCAATTTATACAGCAGAAAGTGCAAACACAATACGTCTCAACACACTTTAAGAATTTACTTTGAATCGATTGACTACCAGTGCAGTAATCATTGGGAGTTCTTAACAAGTGAAACTGTACTGGAGACACCCTATTCTGGGATTCTTTGTATTAGTTTACAGGGAAACAAGATTTTTCAACTTACGAAGCATTATCAGAACTTAATGAGATGTGCTGTGCTGTGAAAATGTGTTCAAGGGTTCTGAACATATTTCAATAGGGCACAGTGTGTTTCTGGATATAGTTGCGGGGGGCCTACTTAAACTTTAGCCCTGTGCAGTGTTACATTAAATCTAAGTGTTGGGAAGTTTCAGATGGAGACAACAGTGCTGTCGATCATGTCCCTTCAAACCAATGAGATGTCACGCACAATATCGCAATGATCACTTTGCTGTTGAAGAATCCCCATTTTTAAAAACTGCTGAGGCAAAATGAGGAACAGTATGGAGGATAAATTAAGAAGTGCAAACTTGCCTCACTTGATTTTGGTAGAGCTGCTGAAGAAAAAAAAGCAGGAAATTTAAAAAATACAAAACTGACACTTTTGCTGACAGAAGAAAATAGAAACTTCTAACTGATTTGTAGCCACACATTATTCCATTTAAGTTGATATGGTAAACTTATGGTAAACTAAATCACCAATAAAACTCATTTATTATGTTTGTGTCCACCTGGCAATCAGAGATCCAAAATTCACTCTCTTTAAGCTTTGTTTTTGGTCTTAAAAACTCCTAAGAACATATCTGTCTACAGCTTCTAAGTGCTCCCCCATGTTCACCAGCTAGTCTTTTTACTGTGTCTGTCTGCTGTTAGGAGCTGAGCAGGTAGTGTATACATTGTCATGTAAACTGAGATGTTCGACATAGCAGGCATTCACCCGTGAAGATAATTGTGCAATCTGTTTACTACTTAGCAAAGTTACTGTTGGTAAATTCATAGCTTGGTCAGTGGTGTGTGCTCTGCTTGGAGTGCCTCTTCCACGCCCTTGTAACATCTGTGTACAATAAATCCTAACATACATAACTCTACAAAAGATAAGATAAGCCTTCATTGATCCCCAGAAGAGAAATTTAGGTGTTGCAGCAGCCCAAGGACAGAAATAATACTGGTACACAGAGACAGGTAAAAATAAAATGAATTAAAGTATATTGAATAAGAATAGAATAAAAATAGAAACTTTAAAAGACTAATTAGACTCAAAATCACATTGCAAGCAGTATACATACAGTACTCAGGACTAGTTGTCCTGGAAGTATTAGACTAATACCATATCAAGCAAAGTGATGTGGTGTGATAGAAGTGATAGAAAGTGATTCACAACATATTAGGTGATTTCTTAACAAAGAAAAGTAATTAAAAAACAAGTGGGTGTGAGGACAGTCAGAAGTGTAGGGTGTGGATGAGCAATGGGTGTTGTGCTGTAGAAATGACAATAGATCTAAAAGCCTAAATGCAAAGATCTGCCCACAGCTGCTGCTCTGGCTCATGTGTGCCGCTGATTACACTCAATGAAGAAAAAGAAAGCACAGAAACAGACAAGCAGAAGAACCCAGCAGAGGGCCAAGCTCAAGTACAGTATAATACAGTGTGAGATGTAGAGCAAAATGTATAAGGTGAAATGTAGTGATACAGTAGCATAATGTACTTTGGTAGAGCAATATAGCTCAGAATATAGCACAGGATATAAACTATATTACAATATGAGCATACTAAACAACAACAACAACAACTACTACTACTATAATTATAATTATAATTATTATTATTATTACTGTTATTATTATGATGGTTATTATTATTATTGATATTATTACTTATGATAATAATAAATATCAACACGATCTGAGTTAAAATGAGGTTTAAAAAGTTAAACTCTGCACATTCAAAATATGCTCATTAACTCACATTAACTCAGTGACTTCACGGTGAGTTTGATTCAATAAGGAAAATACTTTGTCTTGTTTTTGCCTACTTTTTGTTAATCTGTAACAAGTAGGAATTGCAAATAATACTGTCCCTGGGTAACTGTCCTAACTGTCTCTGTCCCAGGTTTACAAGGAAAACTTAGGACAATGGTAGAAGAAAAATAATAAAAGAGAGAGCATGGTAGAAGAAAAATCATGAAAGATTTTAAAACAGTGAGTAAAATGTGAAGAATAGTCAGAAGGTCTCCTTTTTTGAGGTTGAAAGTGAAGACAATGTGGCTGAGTATGAGCATAATGAATGGCATAGGCTTAGTTGCTTTCTAACTTGCTAAAAAGGCACTGTTCCAACCTCATTCTCTCCCATAATATATAATGAAAATGTAATTAATACTATTTGTATATGATGTGCAGTATTCAGCTATGAAGAGGGAGAGCATGCCATGTGTGTACATGTGGTAGAGTTGCCCATTTTTTCACCCCAGCCCCCTAGAAAGTCTGTGTAAGGCCCTGGCTTTTTAGTATACAGTTGTGAATGATGAGGACTCCTGGCTAACCAGTTTAATGGACTTTCAGTGGAGTAAGGCAGAAGGAACACACTCTCTCTGCTTGTTGTTATTCAAAGCTCAGTAACAAAAAGCTTTACTTGTCTGTAGGGAATTAAAAACTGTGTGACAAAGCAGAGGGAATTAAACATGATTCAAAGATGATTCCATTTTCATATAAACATAATTTCCTTTTATTGATTTATGTGCTGCAAAGAGGATATTGACTTTATGCTGTTTAAAATAAATCTGTTTTGTTGTAGGGTATAATTCATATCTTTATGTTCCAACACAACTGCTCTGGTGGAGTGCTTGCATTATTCATTAGAAACTGTTTTGCATTTGTCAGTGGGAAAAGGAATGGGGATTGTCTCATACATTAAATGTGACTGACACTTTTTTCCCTCATTGTACCAAATTTGAACTACACTACAAACATGTGAATCCTTCCACCTCTACACATCACATGCACTCATCAATGAGTCTGCACATTTAAATAGACGTGAAGCTTTTAACGTGTGCAGCTGAATGCCAGCTTGAGCTGCAAATGTTTTCTCAGAGCTTGTGGATCCCTTGAGCTACCTCTCTACCTATCTGAAAAGTTCCAGGAAGGCAGCTGATGTAGACAGAGATATTGACAGCAGCTTCAACAAATGCAACCAACAATAAATGTTCAAACCTCTGGCTTTAAAACAATTAAAAATATGAAACAATAATTGTAAAGCAGCAAGCAGGATAGTGGTTTTGGACACTGTCATTATATACAGAGGCATGCAAGTTTGGGCATCCCTGGTCCGAATTTAGTTTACTTGGAATATTAAAGTAAGTAGAGGATGAACTGATCTCAAAAAGGCATGAAGTTAAAGATGAAACATGCTTTTCAACATTTTAAGCAGAATTAGTGCATTATTTATTGTTTAGTACAATTTTAAAGTGAAAAAAAGAAAGGAGCACCATGCAAAAGTTTGGGCAACCCGAGACACTTCCCAGCAACCAACAGTCGTGACTTAAACGTACTGGCTATATTTAGCTCCGATTTAGTCTAGCTACATGTAACCCAAATCTAGCCGATTTAATTTTGAAATTGATTAAATGTAATTTTCGCCATTGCAGATGGCGTGCAGCATGATATTCAATCACGTATGGAGAGTCAACAGTAATTAAAATATGTTCATCTCCATTTTTTGGACATGGTCTCTACATAGCCGTATAATTGATAATTCACTTTGGCTATGGTTAGACGTCTACCAAAATTTCACTGACAGCCCAAATTCAGCCATGATTTAGCCTAGACGTCAGGTCTTCATGTAGACGGCTATTAGACATTTTTTAAACCAAAAAATGCTTGCTGGGTAAGCTCTCAGGCAACTTTTACCAGGGTCTCAGACCATAATTAGCTTGTTAGGGTTTATAAATATACAGTATAAAAAACAATCAGCAGCCATGGGCTCCTCTAAACAGCTGCTTAGCACTCTGAAAACTAAAATAACGGATGCCCACAAAGCAGGAGGAGGCTATAAGAAGATAACAGAGTGTTTTCAGGTTGCAGAAAGAAATGGCAGTTAACAGGAACTGTGGAGGTCAAGTTGAGGTCTGGAACAACAAGCAAACTTATGAGAGAGCTGCTCGTAGCATTGTTAGAAAAGCAAATCAAAACCCCCATCTGACTGCAAAAGACCTGCAGAAAGATCTATCAGACTCTGGAGTGGTGGTGCACTGTTCTACTGTGCAGTGACACCTGTACAAATATGACCTTAATGTAAGAGTCATCAGAAGAAAACCTTTCCTGTGTCCTCACCACAGAGTTCAGTGTCAGACGTTTGTGAAGGAACATCTAAACAAGCATGATATTTTTTGGCTTTAGGTTTAGGCAATAAAATTACGTGAGTAGGTTTACAAAACACATCATGGTTTGGGTTCAGATAGAGACTGGGATCATGACGTGAGCTGTAGTGACGGGGTTCCCACACATTTTCTTCAATGAATTTAAAAAACTTTTCTTTAGCTTTTCCTTATAATTTTACCCCATTCATGTGAATTTATTTTGGTAGTATAAAATAGGTGATCATGGATGGATGTGCAATGGATTGGTTTAGCATCAGTTTAAGTTGTCACGCAGCTGCCACTTCCCCCATGTTTGCTGCTGGATTTTAGGATAGGGCAGCTACAGAAGGGAGATGGAGTACTATTAGACGATGTAGTTGGGTTTTTATTTTATCCAACAGTAAATATCACAATATAAAATGTATGTTTTCTATTTAAAAAGTACAAGCATAAGAAGACCATAAGTACTTGAACTTTTAAGTGGTTACATCTTAAGTATGATCTCGAGTGCACAGCTGATATCCTGAGTGGTTTTTTTTACATGACATTGCAGAATTGCATTTTTAATGGATTCAGCGTGGACAGAGAGATGCTTGCTGTTAGGACATGGAGTTAGGCCTACATAGTCTCAGAGGGAAATATTTTTACAGGACATTATCATGACTGAGATTTAAATATGTGGACTTATATGAACTTCAACAGATTTTTTTAGTCAAATGCTTAACACCAAGGCACGTAGATGAGGGAAGAACTTCCGTATGGCATCACATAGTAATACTTCAGTTTATTCTGCCTGCTGCTTTGTGTTGGCATTGCGTTTTCTTGGTAAGACCCGCCCTACTTTGCCTCTGATTGGCTACATTGCACTTCTCAACGCATCTCTCAGGTGTCTTGCCCATAGACTGTATATATTTAGTGGATTTGCAGTGGACACTAGAGAAATAAACACAGCAAGGGCCAAGAAAAGAGCTGAGAGACAAAAAACAGTATTAAGAAGGAGAGAGAGAGAGAGAGAGAGAGAGAGAGAGAGAGAGAGAGCGAGAGTGAGAGCGAGAGAGAGAGAGAGAGAGAGAGAGCGAGAGTGAGAGCGAGAGAGAGAGAGAGAGAGAGACATACTGATGCTACGTGTTATTTCCAGGACATGTTCATGTTCTAATGTCCCAAAAAAAGAAAAGTTTTCATTTGGGTGTGTTATTTTTATTGTTAAATATTCCTGTTGTTTTATTTATTATGGTTTGACTGATTGAAAAATATATTTTGGAATTCTGTTTCTAAATAACTGACAGAGCCAGATAGTCTTATGAAAGAGGCCAAGACAGAGTAGGATTAAGTAGGAAGAGGAGAGAAAGAAAGAGAGCTATAGGCTGACTGATGATGTCATGTTATTGGAGGACATGTTCAAACATCACAAAGTGTTCAAAAAAAAAAGAAAAGAAGAAAGTTTTAATTTAATTATGTTACTTTATAGTAAACAGTTCAACTGAAGGAAGAAAAAATATCCTCAATGTTGACTTTCATTGTCACCTGGGAGACAAACAGCGGTCTCCTGGGTGAAAGTCCTTTTTTTTTGTTTGACCCATGCACCACCCTTCCCATTCTTTCTTGCTCTTTATACTATGTCATGGCAACAGATGGATTTACATTAGTTAGTGAAAAGACCAGTGCACTGGCAGACACTAAAAGGGTGCATTGTGGGGCGTTGTGGCTTATTGGTAGAGCAGGCGCACCATGTACAAGGCTGTTGCCGCAGTGGCCCGGGTTTGACTCCAGCGTGTGGCCCTTTGCTGCATGTCTCTCCCTCTCTCTCTCTCCCCCTTTCACGCTTGTCTGTCCTATCAAACAAAGGCTAAAAATGCCCCCCAAAAATATCTTTAAAAAAAAAAAAAAGTGTGCATTGTGTGTTGATATCAGATGAGGACCACTGACCAAGCTGCCGTATTTGTCACCCTGGAAATGAGAACGAGCTGAGTTTGCAAACTTACCCCAACAATTTATATAGACTTCCTTGAAGTAAGGGAGACTTGGAAGAGACAGATTAAAATAAAAACAACTGCCAAAGATACAAAAAATACAAACTTGATGTGTAAACTTGGCAGAGTTCACCATTTTCTCCTTCATCCTTTTATAAATGTACACATTTTTCATTTGCTTCCACAGTACCACCGAAAATCATCAACCTGTCAAGAGATATTGTGGTAAATGAAGGCTCCAATGTCACCCTGATGTGCCAAGCAAGTGGTAAACCAGATCCCTCCATCAGCTGGAAACTCATCTCCTCCTCAGGTAACTTGTTTGTTCTGTAAAGCTATAGACGAATTTACTACTTTATTCCCACTTTCCTCTTGAATGTATCACAATTCCTGTGGCTCCTACATCACCGACCTTCTGGCTGCATGTCTCTTCCCCTCACCCCTCTCTGTTTATCACCCCGTCTTTGACATTGTTTGACCCCTGGTGGATTTCTCGCTTCACTTATTACCCATCATTACCTGTTTCCAGATCATCATTACAACATAATTGTTCGCAGGAAAGTAAACTGACCCTGTTGTTATTGGACTAATTAATTAGGATAATAGGATGGATGTAAATGTTCTGGAGGCACTTTGAATGACAAGATTATTGCAGAGAACATTAACACAGTGTGGAGCATTATGCATTTACAAGCATGTATGCCAAGTATGTCCAAAACAGGGATAGTGGCATTGTGCATGCTCAATGGCATTTATGCCATTATTCCTTAGTGAAGAATGAAGGAAATCAAGTGTTCAGTGCTATTTCTGTATTCCACTGTGTCCGTGCCTCACATAATCAGGCAAGATGCTTGCATTCATAATGAGTTACATTTAAAAGCCAGAGCTTTTGTGCTTTCATCTGTGCTGTTCTTTGTGTTGAAGCAGGGATCTGGGAATTGAATTGTTAATATGACACAAGAGTGACTGACCTGTCTGTAAGGAGATAAGCATGGAGAGGGGACATTGATTGGCTCCTATTTGTGAAATGCTACATGCTTGTGCATACATTAGTGTGCAGGCTATGTAGAAAGGACTGTTGTTGGACTTCTTTGTTTTCTTGTTTTTGTTTTAAAGGAATGGTTCTAAGATTTTTGAAGTGGGGCTGTATGGGGTACTTATCCATAGATGGTATATATTACATACAGCAGATGTGAAGTTGGCACATCCAATTTTGGAGAAGCATGCTCTGTACCAACATGGATACAGTGATTTACTGAACACAGGAGCTGCTGGTCTACCACTACCTTGAACAGTTAATTATAGTACTGCTGTTTTGGTGCCAATTTATCATTTTTATTTGCTGTCCTCCGCCGTGACTCAAATTGCCCTAAGCTGAAATAATAATAATAATAATAATAATAATAACTTTCAAGAAACCCAAGGTCACTTTACAATACATAGTAATGAAACAATAACACCAAAAGGACAGTACAATACAACACAAACAGTACAGAAAAGCAACAAAACTATAACAAACAACAGAAGAAAGCAGTGTGATGGTACACTGGGCATGAGATGGATTATTGAATTAAAAAACCATGGTGAACAGATGAGTTTTGAGGGTGAATTTGAAAATGTCCAGTGAAGGGGCGTTGCGGATTACAGGGGGGAGAGAGTTCCAGAGGGTGGGGGCGAGTGATGGCCAGAGTCTGGAGATGTTTTTCAGGTGGTGGAAAGCAGATTTGGTGACAGATTTTATGTGGGTCTGAAATGAGAGGGTGGAGTCGAGGATCACTCCCAGGTTGCGTACCTCAGCAGATGGTAAGATGGTGGCACTGTCAATGGTTAGGATTAGATCCCCAACCTTCCCAAGCAGAGCCTTGGGGGCCACAGCCATGAGCTCTGTCTTGTTGCTGTTGCGTTTGAGTAGATTAGATGTCAACCAGGATTTTATTTTGAGGACGCAATTGATGAGAGACTGAGGGGGCAGATGGGTAGAAGGTTTTGTACTGATGTAGAGCTGGGTGTCGTTGGCATATGAATTAAAGCTGAGATTTTGGGAGCATGTAAATGTTGAACAGAAGGGGGCCAAGTACTGAGCCTCGGGGGACACTGTGATTGACGGAGGCGGGAGGAGGAGGAACCAGCATGGGTAACAAATTGTTTAGCGAAAGAAGGAGAGGGCGGAGTCAGTGAGGCCAAAGTATTTTGCCAGGCAGGTGAGAAGGATGGGGTGGGAGACGGTGTCAAAGGCTGCAGAGAGGTCGAGGAATATGAGTATACTGATCAAACCAGAGTAAGCGGCGATGAGGAGGTCATTGGTGATTTTGATGAGGGCGGTCTCGGTGCTGTGGTGCTTTCAGTAGCCAGACTGGAGGGGTTCATAGAGCTCATGGTTGGACATATGCTGGTGGAGTTGATCACCAACTGCTCTTTCCAGGATCTTACTGAGGAAGGGAAGGTTGGAGATCAGCCAGTAGTTGCTGAGGTCAGTAGGGTCAAGACCAGGCTTTTTCAAAATGGGGATGACTGAGGCAGTTTTGAAAGTGGTTGGAGAGATGCCGGATAAGAGGGAGGAGTTCAGAATGTCAACAATGATAGGGGAAATGATAGGTAGGGCTGCTTTGACAAGGGCTGTGGGCATGGGGTCCAGAGAGCAGGTGGAGGGCTTGGCCTTGGAGATCAGCCTAGTAACCTGGATGGCATCCACAGGGGAGGAGGCGGAGAAGTAGCATGTGGGGGGGTGTGCAGCAGGAGCAGTGATGGTAGGAGCTTGGGTTGTAGGTGATGCAGGTGGTGCAGGGGAGACAGGCGCTAGGAGCTGCTGGTGGATTGAGTCCACTTTGTCCTGAAAAGAATTCAGGAATTGAGAGCAGAGGTTGTGGGCACCTGGAGGATGAGGGTGGTCAAGGGGGGGGAAGAAGGCGGTTGATGGTGAAGAAAAGTTTCCTTGGTTGGTTCTGTTTGTCATTGATCAAGGTTGAATAGTAGTGATTCCTCGTCCGAGTGAGAGCCTCCTTGTAGGTCTGTACATGATCCCTATAGGCCTCAAGGTGGACAGTGAGGCCAGTTCTTTTGGAGAGTCTCTCCAGCCGGCGACCAGCAGCTTTCATGGTACGGAGTTCTGCAGTGAACCAAGGGGCAGGACAGGTGTAGGAGACAGGCTATCAACAGGGGTGTTAGAGGGTAGGGGGCAAGGTTGGATGCAACCATGTCATTAAGAGCAGGTGTGCATACTGTCTTGATGTTCCTGAACGTGATAATGCGTTTGGTGTGTTGAGAAGGCAGGGGAACAGGGACAGAGAACAGGATGGCAAGATGGTCAGCGACTGCTAGGTCCAGACACTGGAGTTGGGTGGGGGTGGTACCAACTGAGCATACAAGGTCCAGTGTGTGACCCTTAGTGTGGGTGGGACCTTGGGCATCACATTGTGTGATGTTGAAATGGTCCAGTAGTGACAGAAACTCAGTGGCAATGGTGCAGGTGCTGGAGTCGACATGGATGTTGAAGTCACCGAGCAGGAGTGTGGATGAAGAGCGGGAGCAGGCTGAGGTGGGGGGGCGGTGAATGAGGACAACCTGGAGCTGTGAGTGAGCGGCCAGGGAGAAGGCAATACTCTCAAATGAGGTGGTATTAGTCACAGGCAGTTGTTTTATTGGGATGTCAGCACAATGGATTACCGCCAGACCCCCTCCACGGCCCATGCCAGGGGGTGTAGCTTGGTTTAATGTGAGATAGTCATGTTTCAGTGAGGCAGACAATGTCTATATTCTGGTCAGTAATGACGTCATGAATAAGTGGTGCCTTATTGTTAAGGTAGCGGGTGTTTAACAACATGAATGTGGGTGTATTATTATTCAGTGCTGAGCCTGGTGATGTGGATGCAGAGACGTTACCAACACACACCAAAGGCTTCAGTTTGGCAGTGCACACGTGTGGTTTGTTGTGATGACGTAAGTGGGCGACAGGTCGCCGCGACCACACCGTTGGAATGGAGTGCGCTGAACTGGAGTAAACAATCCCACGTTTGGAACCTCTATGGATATACTGGGTCGACTGCGTAACAGCCCGAAATTTTTAATGGCCGGTAAGCATAGAGGCGGCTTGATGAAGTTGGTAAACATGAGAAGTTGCGAGGCGGAGTGTTTTACAATACTCCCTCTTGAAGCCGGGAGGATGCTAGCGTTAGCACAACGCTAGTAGTAGTTGCAGACCAGCTGAGAGAAAGCGTTATCAGCCGAGAGGCCCACCGGAAACAACTCTCCGAGTGTACAGGACTGAGGAGAGGCGGAAATCAAGATGTTTGCTGCAGAAGATCGCCGATGGCCCGGTGTTTCGGATTTACTTGCAATCCTGTTAACTGGCGACCTTCAGCCGAATGCATCTATAGTTGTCGTAGTGACAACAGCTGTTTTCAACCAGGAAGAGAACACGTAGCTGTCCTCGCGAAGGCCTCTTTATTCAGTTTTTCATGACAATATCAAAACATAGCCGACCTGATCCGTCTCTGGACTCTTGTTGGAGGAACCCAGTCACGGACCGACACTCAGTCGCGGTTTGAATCACACTTGTTATGACGGAATGTTGAAAACAGGAAGAGGCCAAGTTGTTTTCCTGTAAATCTAACTCCTATCTCGAATAAATTTTCTAAATAGGCCTACACAGTTTCATCTCAGGTGCCTGCCTAAATAAATATGTGCCATATTAAAGAAACGTTCAGCCCTGTGAAACGTAAAAAAGAATATTTTCATGAGTTTCGAACCCGCTTCATTATGGGAAAATAAATTATGGACGCACAATTAACGTGATGCGCCACTATGACAACATCACTTCACAGACAGATCCAGTAAAAATCCGACAACATACCGCCAGCTAGGTCTTCAAATTGGGAGGCAGCCAGATCAACTTGTGACCACACTGTCCATGCACTGAGGAACATTTTACAATCTCACTGCTTTCCAATACAAAAACCAGCAGTTTAAACCCACTTAATTCATAAACCTAATGTTTATTGTTGTGCTACAGGTCGATAAAGCCAATATTCATATACTCACGTGGAAATACTTCATTTTAAATTAAGCAATAAAGCAGCAGCTGTATAAATCCAGTTAGGCCTACTTCATAAACGTAACGCAAGATAACGTCATGTTGTAGCCTTCATAGGCAACATTGAAGATCACATCTTTTATGTAAACCTAGAAATAACAATAAATACATTTGAGGGTGGTTCAGAAAAAAACACATGGTAGGCTATATGGTATACCAAACATGTACAGTGAAGAAACAAGTAAGATCCTGCAACATAACCACATTTGTGGCACCGACCAACTCAGCTCCTTTGGCCAAAAGGTCATATTTCCTTGAGATGACGCACAAGTAGATCTGATGTACTCATCTGGCTGTCATTCATGTAACTAAACTTGTATTCAATGTTCACCTTTTATTAATGTGGCTGTGCTTGTTGGATAATAGATAAAATAGAGCATGAAACCCATTTATAAAGAGGTGTGCCTTATTAGGCCCACTTGGCAAAACCATTCTACATTGGTGTGGGGTGTCTGGGTCCAGGGATATGGGGGTATTAGCCCTTCTCTTTGTTGCTCACTATTTTCTGCCTATGAGAGGGAGGTGGAAATCACTGTTGAACCCAAAATGAATATCCGAATATCCAACGTCAAACTAACTTCACCTCGGTACTCTAAAACGCTTTGCAGGAGTTAATGGACTTTCATACCACATAGCCCACAGCCTAGTGTTTGTCATATTTGTACGCTTTTAATCGCCTTAATGCTACAACATAAATAGATAATTTATCTTAGAGATAAATCTATTATATAGCTGCTGCTTTATTGCTTAATTTAAAATGAAGTATTTCCACGTGAGAATATGAATATTGGCTTTATCGACCTGTAGCACAACAATAAACATTAGGTTTATGAATTAAGTGGGCTTAAACTGCTGGTTTTTGTATTGGAAAGCAGTGAGATTGTAAAATGTTCCTCAGTGCATGGACAGTGTGGTCACAAGTTGATCTGGCTGCCTCCCAATTCGAAGACATAGCTGGCGGTATGTCGTCAGATTTTTATTGGATCTGTCTGTGAAGTGATGTTGTCATAGTGGCGCATCACGTTAATTGTGCGTCCATAATTTATTTTCCCATAATGAAGCGGGTTCGAATCCCGTGAAAATATTCTTTTTTACGTTTCACAGGGCTGAACAGTTCTTTAATATGGCACATATTTATTTAGGCAGGCACCAGAGATGAAACTGTGTAGGCCTATTTAGAAAATTTATTCGAGATAGGAGTTAGATTTACAGGAAAACAACTTGGCCTCTTCCTGTTTTCAACATTCCGTCATAACAAGTGTGATTCAAACCGCGACTGAGTGTCGGTCCGTGACTGGGTTCCTCCAACAAGAGTCCAGAGACGGATCAGGTCAGCTATGTTTTGATATTGTCATGAAAAACTGAATAAAGAGGCCTTCGCGAGGACAGCTACGTGTTCTCTTCCTGGTTGAAAACAGCTGTTGTCACTACGACAACCACAGACGCATTCGACTGAAGGTCGCCAGTTAACAGGGTCGCAAGTAGATCCGAAACACCGGGCAGGTAGCGCTGAAGCGGTGAACCAGGCTGGATGGAGGACAGTAGTGAATCTGCCCTGGTCAGCAATCCGACAGCAAAGAACAGCCGGAGGGACACGAAGAGAGGCAGGGCGGAGCAAAACGGGCTGGATTACAGAGTCCACTAACGTAACGTTAGTCCTGGAGCAGGACCCGATGCAGTAGCTACAGTAGCAGGTGTAGCGGGGTGGAGCACACCGGGACAGGCAGGAGACCGGCGTTAACGTTTTGTCAATCAAGTAACTCTCATATGTTGCAAAAAGTGTCCAGTCAGAAAAGCAGCAGACAGATGGGACTGTAGCAAAAGGCATCCGTGGCTGTAACGATAGATAAACACACACACAAAAAACACAGATTTTCGGACAGAGAAGCGGCGGACAAACAATGCCAGCGTCCTCTCACATCCGGGATTGTGGCCGGTTTACAGGTCAAAAAATGAATCAACCCTCAGCCTCTGGAGTGAGAAATCAGGACGGAGTATTTTCTAGAAGCTAGAAACATGAAACTTGTCAGACTGACTTGAATTGTGGCACACATATGCAGTTCAATGTGCTCTGCAAAAGCCTCAAGAACCAATAAGGTCAACTTAACTAGATTTTCTGCCATTTCAAATGTTGTGAACAACAGTTAAATGAATAGAACTTGATGACTTGTGAGTGTATCAACACCAAAATTGGTATACATCATCTTAGAATAAATTTACAACTTTTAAAAAAAAAAAGAGCAAACTTGGTCAAAAAATAAAGTAAAGCAAATAAAACTTCTTAAAACAAAATGGCCAAAACTCATCAACAAAGCATTTAATAATCATACATTTTAATAGATATATTAAGAAGGGACTGGGAGGAGGCCTACCAAAGCATTATGAGCAAGACCCATGGGAGAGCACCAAAAATTCCCCAGAATTTCCCCATAGCTGGTCTAAATGCTCTGGGGCCAAGTGTCATGTTGATTGGTGAAAGTGGGCATGGTTTATTACATTTTAACTGATACCTCAAGATGAATTTGACCCGTCCTAATGAGGCATCTTGAATGGTGTTCTTAACATGCCTACAAAAAAATACACCAATCAGCCAGATGGTGGTGCTGTAAGTTAGGCCAATATTGGAAAGGCTATGCCCCTCATATGAAATGCCCAAATGATTTAAAATTCATCTCGTAGGTCCAACTCAATTTGCTCTACAAAACTGCCTCTCGAACTGTTAGGATCTGCCCATTGGATTTTCCACTATTTTGAATAGTTTTGAAAAATAGTCAAATGAATAGAACTTGATGAATTTTGAGTTTATTAACACGACACACAGTATACAGCATCTTTTGATGAATATGATATATGAACTTTATTTTATATGTGAGCAAATTTGGTCAAATTCGGTGAAAAAAACTCACCAAGGGTGGGCCTTCGCTGGATATAGTCCATAACTCAAGATTTCTTCAAGCAATCCTGATTAAACTAGGTGGACACATCAAGTACTATTATCTGAACATACAGACCAAGTTTCGTTCAGTTCCCTGAAGGGAGGCAAATGTCCTGACTTTAAGTATGCTGTAACTGAAATGCTGTATACATTGTAATGGTGGGACAAGTTTCTTGCTGTTGGCTCCCATTGCTGCTTGGGACTATATTTTGTTTGTGGTATTATGTGACTTTGGAGTTTGAAAGGGTTAGTTAGGTTTACCAAAGTCACACATTAACATAAACTAGCTAACTGATAAAAGCAGCCATAGACTAGCAGCTCCCATGTTCAATGAGTCAAAATTAGAGTTTTTGTCAATGGGGTCTGGTGGCTTAGTGTAAAAGATTGGGAATTGAAGCCATAATTGGCTTACCTGTAGGAACAGGCGGTCTGATGGAAAGCTAAATCATTGAAAAATCTTTCACTTACACTGCACTTACACTGATATTGATTGTTTTTGATGGGACTTTTTTAGGTGGCTAAAACATGATTTGTTGCTGACCCCTCCATTACAGTACATTGCTGTCTCTTTAAAAGGGGGGTTTCCCGACTGACATCTACTGTATATAATACACTGTCTATCGATAAGAACCCCAAACAACCCCACCTCAAGAAATCTGAACTGTACCTTTAAGGAGAGAAGGCAGTTGCCTGCTGCCAGTCACACCCTCTGGGTCAAATGTTAAAAGGTCTGGGGACTTAGATATCTACAACAACTGTGACACCATTGAGCGAGATGTTGTACAGATTGGAGTATCTTGTTGACTCATGTTGACATTCAGTCATTAGGGGCCCATGGCCCAGGCTCCTCTGTCATCTGTGCAGCATTTATCAGTAACACAGCCTCAGAGTCTCAGTATAAACAACAAAACACAGAGCGATTAGATTATTTTTTATTGCTTTATTAATATAACAGTTAATCTACCAACGATAAATAACATCTTGTCAGATTAATATTTAAATAAAATAAATAAAATGAAAAATAAATAAAATAAAATTCAATCATCCTCTCTTAAAAACAATAATAAAAGTGATATATTTTCAAATTAGTCCTATTTCCATGTTACTGCTGTGTTATACTACTACTGCTACTAATAATAATATGATGCCTGATCAGAAAAATACTGGACTTCAAATTCAAAAGGATTGCTGTGGCACATACATTAATTTAATCACTGTATACAGTGATTACAGTATTTTACTGTACTTGACTTAAACGTCAAAGTGGTTATGACTTGGATTTATTTCATCACGATAGTAATACAAGCGGCAACCTCCAAGGCTGGAAAATTAAACCAGTGTCAAAGTGCCAAAAACTGCAGTTCACTCAATGGCCACTTGAGGCTGGCTCCAAAACAGAGTCAATCCTGGTAGACCCTCATGTTAAAATGCCATGTTTACAGCCTGGTACAAAACATGGTTTAGTCTCTACAGCTAATTTCAGAAAACCAAGATGGTGACGGCCGAAATTCCAAGTTCAAGGCTTCATAACAGGAGTCCACAAACCAATGGGTGGCGTCAGGGTAGCTACATGCATTATTATATACAGTCAATGTAGTAATATGCAGTTTAGATAATCACTGGCAAAAGTATTTTTTCATCAGTGTTGATCAATGCAAATAACTAAAACAATAACAGACTGGAGCAGCAGCATGAAAAGGAGGAGCTGGGATGAAGGCAGGTTGCAAAGTGGCTTGCAGAGGAAGCAGCAACAGTCGTCAAGTGACGTCGATTTTGCCAATGAATCACCCCAGCCCTAGTGTCCAATCCACCAGATGAGCATCAGCGCTTAATTCTTGGTGTTCAACAATTTAGTACCCACTCTGGTTTGAGTGACATACAATTTCTAGCAACAAATAAACCTTTATATTTAATGAGTGAGCACAATGCTCAGCTCTGTCTCAGGTTTCCACACTGCTGCTGCATGCCTAGCAGACTAAGATGAGAACTCAGAGCACTTCTTCTGGTATATATTACCTTAGACAGGAGGAAAACATGTTGGACACTGAGTAGGAAGTTCTAAGAGGGAGTGTTCCTGCAGGATACAAACATATAGCAGTAGAATACTTGTCTTAACCCCTACACATCTTCAATGTAAAGTATTGCAATATAAATGTTAGCAGTGTTAAAATGTGAAGAAAGAGAGAGAAAAAGAAAAGCACATTTTTATATCTTTTTTTTTAGTCCTGGCCCACAGTTTTGTGTAAATTAATCAAGCTTGTTTCATATAAAATAAATGGTTGGCCACAAATATACTTTTCTTGCAACCACAGCATTGTTTCACTACATCTTGTTCCTTATCTTCTGTTACCTTGTATCAATGTCCAGCGGTTAAACCCAAAAGATCCTGAACCCAACTTCAAAGCTTAGTGGACTTTGTGGACTAATCTTTCCTCTTTTCTAACTTCCACGTATTCATAGATAAAGGACTGATGACAGAAAACATCATGGTGGTATTTTTTACACCTTTCCAAATATGGGAGATCAGGGAAAATATTACACCACATACATACAGTATTGCACCACTAAAATAAAAACAAAAGTGAGCTTGTGTTTCCAAAACGACATCCAAAGTCAAACTACATGACTGACTGAATGTGATGAAGTGGATCAATGTTGGGGATGGTCTTGAGATTGTCAGTCAGTTTGTATTGTGTCCAAATAAACATGACTTCTGACATTCAAAATCACTTGTCAGTGAGATTGTGAAAGAAGCACTGCTCTTGTGGGAGGAACAAGCAAATGTTTGTAAAGTTGTAAAAACAGGTGAGCTGACATCAGTGCCGGCCTGGCATAGGCAGTATAGGCTAATGCTAAGGGCGTCATCGTCAATAGAGGGTGCCACAAATGGGGGAAGGACAAAAAAAAATCAAAATGTTTATCTTTTACTGTTTTTTACTAATACTTTTACTACTATTATTTAGAACATGATACATAAGGCCACGACAACATAACTGCACAGGAAATCATACTAAACTAGAAAAGCACTCAGAGAGTGCAGACCTCCGCTAAGTAGGTGATATTCCCTCCCCCTCTGCATCAGATTTTGCAGCCTGCATCACAATTAGGTTATTTGCATCACTATCATTATTAGGTTATATATGCCTTCACCATGGAGACACTGTGGTGTATTTATTTTGTTTTTATTTTGTACCAACACAGAATATAATATGCTTTTTGTGTTTTTAACTTTCTTTTTCCAACACAGAACATTAATTTCAACTTTAGAATTACAACAACATTTAGCAAGTAGAACAAGACGTGCTTTCCGGCCACCAGATGGTGCTATTTTCACTGTCTTTAGAAATTGGAATTGCTGCTAAGGCTATCAGATGATAGCCTGAGTGTCAGACTGAAGCTCCCAGAACCTTCAGTCTGACATTGCCTCCATTGAAGGCAAGTTATAAGGGGGAGGGAATTTGATTTTCCCTAACTAATCAGTAGAGATCAACGACTCACCCAGAATCTGACGTCATTAGTATCCATGCCTCGGGGGTGCTGAAAACAAGCGAGTATTGCCCGTTTAAAATGTCTCCATCGTCGAGCACGCCCAGCTGCATCGCCGTTAAATCCAGTTTAACAGCTTCCTTAATTTGGTCCTCCATTAACGCGAATAGTGGCGAAATACCTTGATAGCATCGTTAATGTGGTCTGTAGGATCTGTAGCGGTCGCCATTGTTGCTATCCTCACCAGTTACCCACCGGCGCACAGCTTGACATCAGCGTGGCGCTGATTGGCTAAACGCTTGACCCGCCCCCATTGGTCCTTCCATCGTTTGGACGAGATAAATCGCAAATTCATTGCAGTATGCCGGACCAGAGATGCAAGCCTACTCAGTTGAGTGGACGGGGTCTATGGTCTGGAACCAGGCTAGTCAGATGATAGACTTTATTTATTATTTTATCCACTTTGGGTTTTTTTTTTTTTTTTTTCATCATCTGTTCCTTGTCCCATTATCCACCTTTTCTGAAAATTTCATCAAAATCCGTTCATAACTTTTTGAGTTATTTTGCAGACAAACAAACAAACAAACAGACCAGTGCCGGCGAAAACATAACCTCCTTGGTGGAGGTAATAATAGAGGTCTTTTGCTGATGTTTCCACTGCACTATACAATACATGTTAGTGAGGGAGTCATGATGTATCATATATAGTAAAAATGTTTTTTGCTTATTTTTTAAAATGTTTTTTTGTGTGTGACAGAAGTTTATGTTAAAGGTTGTTTCATAAATCTGTATTATTGAATTTGTGCTCATTTAAAAGTAGTGTAGTGAAGGACTGAATGACTTAAAAGCTGTTAATTTATTTTTTTAAAGTGTAGATTTCTGTGTTTCCCTAGAACAAAAGAAGAATAAATAACAATAAAAATCAAAAGGAACAGCAATATAAAACATCAGTATCGCCTATCGGCGACATTGTTATTTTAAACAGTGGTATCAGTATTGGCCCAGAATTTCAAAAGCGGTGCATCCCTAGTTCAATTAGAAATGTAATTTGTTAATTTCTACCTTTTATTATTATTCAGTGTCATATTATTTTATTTTTTATTCTTCTGATCAAGTTTATTTGTAATTGTGTTTTTTACTTATTATTGATCAATATGGTTATTATAACACATGTACAACATGTTACTGAAAGCAAATTCGCACATATTTTTATATTATTTTTTATTGTTGTTTGGGTTGTTTATCTGCATTGTGGTAATAAAGGTGCAGAACTTTGACTGTTGAGCTGCTGCTGGGGCACACAATGTGTTAGAACTGCCACTGGCTGATATTATAGCAGGAACTGGATCTGTACAGACTGTAATATAGCAAAATTATACAACAGTTAGTTCCGGCCCTGCAATCTGATTGGTCGAGAGACAGTAAAACCGTGATGATATTGGAGTACAACATCACGGTTATTTCACTGCGTATGTATTACTCCGCCTCACAGCTGATTGCAATCAACAATCAAATCAAAACTGACGGTTAGTGTCAGTTAGGTCAGCAGTTGCGTTGTGGGCTAATTAATTCATCCACTGTCAAACAGCCAAAAATATGGATTTATTTCCTAAAATAAGTTTTGAATTGAACTATGAATGGTCATCAGAGGAAGATGAGGGAGAGGAGAAGCTGAATCCATCTGAGCACACATCCAGGTTCGTCAGTGTTTCATCAGCGGAGCTCAATGACTTGGAGAAAAGCAACATACTGTCAGATCAGAAGGCAGAGTCGGCTGTGCCTGTGAAGTGACAGTCCACCATGCAGTCAACAGAGACTTATTTCACCGGCTGCACAATTAATGGAAACGTGCAGATAAATGTGTATAAAGAGTAAGTGCCTGGCGCACCATGTCTGCGTTACATAGCAACAGTGACAGCGGAGTCCTGAGGGAACTATTTTTGTTGGCGGAAGACAAATAAAATGCTTAAATTATCTATTTTGTCCTCATTTTTCAACATTTCTTAATCAGCCTTGCTTATTTAACTGTTGAACTGTTGTATAAGCAATATCACACTCGAGCTCCTGATGTTGTACTGTGATATCGTCACGGCTGTGATTGTCTTCGGCACTTGGCCTGCGGCCTCGTGCCTATGACCGAATCACAGCCGTGACGATATCACGGTACAACATCACTCCCTCTCGTGTGATATTGCTTAAGTATATATTAGGCCTGGCCTGGTGAATGGAAAGTACAGACCCATCTTACAGCCTTTTAACTATTAGTTTACTCGACCAGGGAGCTCAAATACATTTAACATGTGCTACATCTGCAAGTCCAAGGTGAACATTAATCCCAGTAATGTCTGGCATCACATCTGTCACTATAGTTTCTCAGCAACTGAAATCATATATGCTGTTGTAGCATTGCACATCCTCCTGCACACAGCCAGCTACTCCTATGCTTTGTTATCTCAGCTAGGGATAGACATCTAACCACTGCCTCTCCCACTATACTGCCTTTTCTCTACCCTGGGCTTCCAGCATGAAAAGATGCTGAAGACACTTGCTCATTGCTCTGTCACTTCATGAAAACATTGCAATATTTCATTGGCTATCTATAAAAATGTCTTGGGTAGATGAAGGAGTTTAATTTAACTTTTTCCTGCAGTATTTGTGATGATTTAAAATCCCCATCCAAGTGCAGTGTTTTGAAGGGCAAGCTTCAAAAGGAAAGTCTAACAAGTAACTATGTTTCTTCCATTGTATAACCCCTCCAACAGCTCATGATGGGTTCAGTGGCCTCAGTTGCATACTCTGCGGCCATGGTTCAAACTGAAGACTACTGTTATGCTAAAGTTACACTGAAACAGTGGCGGACAATGTACTCAAATACTCTACTTAGCCTACTTAAAAGTAGAAGTAACACAGTGTAGAAATATTCTGTTACAAGTAAAAGTCCTGCATTCAAAATTAACTTAAGTGCAGGTACATAAGTATAAGCAAAAGTAACTCATTATGCAGAATGGCCCATTTAAGAGTAACATATAACATATTATTGGATTGTAATTATTGATGCATTAATGTATTTATCACTTTAACGCTGCAGCTGATAAAGGTTGAGCTCATTTTAATTATGTTACATAGAACTGGGTAGTTTTACTTGTTACTTATAATATTTCTTATGCTTATTATATTACTTCTTTAGATTTCATATTGATAATTTGACTATGCAAATTAACAAGTAACTGAAGTTATGAAATAAAATGAAGTGGAGTAAAAAGTACAATATTTCCCTCAGATGCTGTGGAGTCAAAGCAGTTAATTTTGAGGTAGTTAAAGCAACTACCTCAAAATTATACGGAAGTACAGTACTTGATTCAATGTACTTGGTTACATATCATCACTGCACAAAAATATAGTTGTCTGTGATCAGTTAGGCTTTAGGACCAATAGAGCATTCTAGTTAAGGTGACTTATTTCACAGCACCAAATTCTGTATTTTCATGTTTTTTTGTTTTTTTCCTTTAAGTCGAGGCAGTCCCACTTATATTCATATAGGAGTAGAATTACCTGGGGACCTCTAGGAATTTGTAATAATTGCTTGTCTGTGTCTAGTTTGTCTGTGATCTTAATCCCATGTGAATTTGCCATGTCTGTACTTTGTCAAGTAAAAATATCGCTGCAAATGATCAGCCACATTTCACCAGACACGGAGATCATGTGATAATATTAGTCCTGTGATATCAGCATCTCACTGATTTGTAGTTGTATTTACATTTCTGTTTTTCTCCGAGCCTCCTTTCTGCTTCTTTCTTGATTGAGAGTTAGGGAGCCTGTGTTGGTGCTTATGAATGAAAGTTTTGACAGCAATTTGGGTGCAGAAGGCTCATCTCGCTGCATAGCATGTAGACCCATTCGCAGAAAGAGCAAGCTCAAATCCATCAGAAAAGCCAAATCTTGAAAGATGATGAGATGGATGACGTGACAGTGTGTGGCAGAATCAGTTCTGTTGTGTAAAAAAAAAAAAAAAGGAAAGAAAAGAAAAGAAAAGTTGGAGGTTAACACCGTACATTTCCACCAGTGGTGCTGTATAGTGTTTGTGCATTGCGTGTCAGTAAATATGGGTAATACAGATTTGGTTATGCCCTGCAAATGCGCCGCATGAAACACAGATGTGTGTGTGTGTGTGTGTGTGTGTGTGTGTTGGGGGGGTGTCTTAATTACAAGAGATCCCCTGGTAATATTAGTCCCATGTGAATAGGGCTTTTGACTTATATTTGTCAAGGGGAGGGATCAGGGTCAGCTCAGCTGTGCTTTGTTTCTGCCCTTTAGTCCGGCAACAATCATAACTCACACTGGGAATATGAACCCTCTGTTGTTAGTCACTGCATGTGAGCATGGTAGACAGTAAAGTCAGGGGGCTGACAGTTTGCATGAAAGGAAACTGAATGTGTGACACACCTACTGCTGTACTGTGGCATTAAGGTGCAAAACATCATTGATTTTTACTGATAGATAATGTTCAATTATCTCATTTTCCCATTCTGTTGTATACTTATTTGGCATTTGTAGGAATGGCTTGATGAAGAGATGAAGTCTTTACCAGCAGGGAGTCAGAGGAGTGAGGACCGCAGACTCATTAAAAGGCAGTGAAGCATTGCGTTCTCTGGAGAATTCTGGCTTGCTGCTTTATGTGGATAAACATAACATTAGTTTGAGCATTAGAAAGCATCATCTCTAACTGGAGCTACTATGTTTCACCTTGCACTTTTATTGTATGCTTGTAACCTTTAGAACACCAGTACTTTAAAATGGCATGGGATATATCATTATTTCATAATCTGTCAGTTTGCTTGAATGTTATGGCTCACATTATATGAACATTGGTCATTTTGTAGCTGGTACTATATTTTACGTGCCTTGGTGTAGTGTTTTCCAGATGTTTGGTTCTTGGCCTTCCTGAGACAGACATTTAGAACAAAGGCTGAAAAGTTAAACAAGTCACTATCAACCACATAACACGTGCGCTGAGCTGACCAAGGATATTTGCGTCCTTCAGTTCTGATGATGTGACCTAATCACGGTGTAGGGCATTGGATTGAGCAATCTGAGCAAGCAGCTTGACCAGCCCCCATCCTTTTCTGCAGGAGGCTGCAATCTGTTGTGTCCCAGCTGGTCTTAGACACTATGCAATTTGAATAAGCCTGGCTGTCATCTCTAGGGACCACTCCAAGGCCCTACAGGCATCAGTATGCTTTAACAGAGGTGCTTGTCATCTTTACAATGTTGAAATTGAGGAGACTGCATCTGTCACGTTCTCTAACTTTGCAAAACTCAGACATTCACACCCACTTCAATTTGTCAGGTGTGCGTAGCTGAGAAAGCGGGCAGGATTTAAACTCTCCATTTCCTTTTCGGTCACTGTCCATGTGACCAAATGAGTGCAACACGATGAAAGTCTCCCAGCCAAGACCATACATAAAATGTGTACTGGTATCCCCATATTTATACCATCATCACGTCCCACCTCTCGCTATAAAGGTAGCCATTTACACTGCCTTTGAATGTGGCCATTCAGAACATCTATTAACACTTATTCCTTCAAAGATGATCGGATTGCACAATGTACATATTAGTTTGTTTCTATTCAAGTCGAGTTAACACAAATTAAGAAAGGGAGCGTGGCTCTAATGGAGTCCACTTTAGATAATGTGGAACACTGTGATTGTTAGGGGTGTGCCATATCATATCATTCACGATAATACTGGTTTATTTTTAAATATTTTTGGTTTTTCAATGATATAAAAAAAATCATATTTTGATACTGGCAGTATTTCCACTTGTTAACATAGTGACGTCATAGTGTTATGCACAGCAACAACAAGCATGGCTGAAAGCGAAATTATTACAGACTCTGTAATGGTTCCAAAAGAGGAGCAGCTTTAGTAGTGTGGAATAAACTGTAGTGTCGTTTGGCCTGGGCATCCTGAATGTTTTATGAACAGCCCTGGACTTCTTAGACTCTTATAGCAACTTACCACTCAGAGGGAACTCATTCAGCAGCTCCTCTGGCAGCAGCACATCTCTCCCTCTCCTCTCTTGCCTGTGCACATGACTCAACAAAAAACGACATGTATGTGAATGTGCAATAGCCATTGTAGCGTAACAGCCTGTCACAGCCTGTACATTTTTTGTATTTGAGAACTGATTAAATGTGTAATTTGTGGTAGTGTTTATGTTGTTGAACTATTAATATTGTATATAGAAGCTGAATCTCACTCTGAGTTACTGTTGTTGTTTCCAAACTAAAGAAATGAGAGATAATTTTTGTTTAGTTTTTACTCAGTATTTGGAGGCAAATTGTTAGGTTGACATGTAAAACTACAGTATATCAATTATTTTGTTGCAATTCTATGTTCTTCAAATATACTAAAATATTTTTTTTACTAATCTGTCATATGGTCAAGAATATTACTATTGCAAAATACCCGGAAATATAGTGATATTATTTTAGGGCCAATATGCCAACCCCTAGTGGTTGGCTTATAGTCATCCCATCAAACAGTTGACAGTAAGCATAGATCTAGACATCCTAGAAAAGTTACTCCCATTGGAATGGACAGGGGAGCTGAATAGGTTAATTTTCCCGCTGTGTTGTTATCAAATGAGTTTGTGGTCATTGGTTAAAAGTTGACTATTGTTACCTTGGCACAGAAAGGCACACACCACATCATTCTCCATCCCTCCAAACTTTCTTGGCCTGGAAAAGACCTCAAGATCCAAAGTTGTTTTGAATGCAGTTAAGGTCCAATTACTCTATCTGTCACTATTTTGGATTAATACACCTTCAAACTGGAAAAATGGAGGTTTATGCATACAAACAGATTGCCATATGTAAGTGTAAAGTGTCAAGTGTAGTAATGAAACTGACTGAACTTGGTATTTCTGGAGGACCAAATCAATGATCCGAGCAGTGGTTCACTGATTTCAGTGACCTGCTGGTTGACTGTATCTACTTTCTGTTTCACTTCTATCAGTTGGATTTTGACAGTTTTACAAATTACCATTGACTTACTTAGAAATGCAATGACTGCCAAATGAACAGTGGGAGCCAAGTGTGAGCACTGTTATTATCATACTGTTACCAATCAAAATAAATCTCACAACTTCAACCGTACAATCCATAATCAATTTGCCAGTGTATGAGTATCTAATTGACAGCATCATGTCTTGTGGAAATGACACATAAATGATACTTAAATGGCTGCCTGAAGTTAAAACTGTCTTTTTTCTCCCTCTTAGTGCTCAGATATTTTAGCTGAGAGCATAAGAAAGTAAAAATAGTGCCTAATTAGGAAAAGCTGCTCATTTGTTTTCTTTCTCTTGAACAGCCAATCGATAGCCTATGAAAGCAACAGAGGATGTTCACTCCATTTCAATATGATCATGAACTGAATTTAACTAGTGCACCTAAAAGGTTTAACAGGAGAGAGAGCACCTGTTTGCAATTTTTACTCTTAATTAGGCAAATAGTGAATTAGTGAGTTAAGCAGAGGACAGAAGGGTGTGACAGAACTGACTGCAGGACTAGAGGGGGTGACACATGTTTCAGAGGTGTGGGACTGAACCATTCAGCTATCTCTGGGAACTATTGCTGTGAAATCTCATTAACCGGATCCAACAGCTGGTTTCATTGCTGCTTTAACTTCCTGGCTCTGATGTGAACAACAGAGCTGTTTGCTTTTTAGACCTCCTAAAGGTGCAATCTGTTAGAACTGGCTATAAATACATTTTGATGTGGGAGGAGATCGAGGGAGCTGAGTCATCCATTGGCCAAATTAGTTCAACTTCACAATGCTGGGCTGAAAACTTTTGTGTGGAATATATATACATTCTTATTTTTATATTCTGGGTGGAGTTTGCATGCTCTCCCTGCCCTGTGTTGGTTCTCTCAGGTCCCCAGTTTCTGCCTGCAGTTCAGAAACATCCAGGTTAAGATAATAAGTGACTCAAAACTGCTTGTAGGTGTGAAAGTGTGAGCAAGATTGATTTGTGTGTGTCAGCACTGCAATTGACTGGCAACCTGTTTGGGGTGTACCTTCCCCCCTTATTAAAAAAATATTTGTCTTCTTCTAAAAAAAAAACAACCAATTTTCCCCGTTTCTTACTTTTTTATGCTCAAGTAATAACTGCCTCTTGTGTATGTGACACTCTGATGATTTAAAAAAAAACCATGTAGTTGAAAAGACCCCATGACAGAGTCCTTCTTTTGTTTATATGTTTCGATGAATGTAGACTACAAGCTGCAATTTTACAGAGGGTGCCCGCAAACCTATAAACATACAGTGGTGCGTATGATATCCTATGATCCAATAACATCACGTACTTAACAGAACAATGTGTTCTCATAGAACAGTTAGTATGATATCCTACAAATTTGCACTCCATGAATGACGTTACATTCTTAATGTAGTTTAGTAATTAATGTAAAGTTAGAGGTTAGGATTAGGCAATAAAGGTTACTGTGGTTAGGTTTAGGAAAAGAAACACGGTGTGATCGTACTTTAAAATGACTCAAAATTCACCCAGAAGTCGCAGGGATTCAAACATGCAACTCCAGGAGAAAGTCCCGGGCAAAAGCCATGTTTTTTGTGACCCATCCATCACCTCAACCTGCCTCCTTACAAGTGCTCGGGACTGCTTTATTGTTTACTGCTGTCAGCACTGCGGCGACGTGATCATGGCCTTTCAAATATGTAGCAATTTGGGTGCATTGCCTTACTTGGGAAAACATGAAAATTTTTTGAGAACAGCCTGAACAGAAAACATAAAGTTACTATGGATAGGTTAAGGGAAAGAAACATAGTGACAACTTAACTTAAACTGACTCAAAGTTCACTAAAAGTTCATACAGTTCCAATCATTGGTCTCCTGAAAGACCCGTGTTTGTGACCCATCCACCGCCCCAACCTCCCGCTTTAAGGGACCACTGCCTTTATTATTCCTGTCAACGCCTTGGTCACATGATCGCAGTCGTCTCAAATACGTGGGTTATGCACGAATTACTGGCTCATGATTATGTAGGATATGTACGAATTTTGGTGCATTTCTCTTTGTAAGAACATTTACAAACAGTGCATGAGAACAGCCTGTGGCCATAGGTCCTTAAAAAAGTCTTAAAATGTCTTAAATACACATCTACAAACAAAAGGCCTTAATAGTATTAAATTGTCTTCACTTCAGGTTGGATGGGTCTTTAATGCTTTTTAGTCAGGTCATTGTGAGAATTCGATGGGGAGAACAGACCTCCATACATCACCTGTGTGCACACAGTGCCCCTATTTTCACCCCTCTACACATTAAGATCATGCAATGAGTCTGCATTCTTAAACTAAAGCCAACAGGCAAGCCTGCTCATTAGTTGTTGTTTTTTACTGTGCAGAGTTGTAAGCACAGAGCGTATCATCAGTGTCAAATTACCCCACTGTTCATTTTGAAATGATATGGGAAATGGGGTGGCTATGGGCCCAGGAGGTAAAGCATACTAATCAGAAGATTGGCATGGTGGTCTAGAAAGGTGCTATACAAGTGCAGGTTCAATTAGCATCAAAGTGTTTACTTGGAAAGAGTATATTTTCACTTTGGGTGTGTTTTTCCAGCACAGGTTTGGTCTTAAATGTCAGTTAAAGTTGTATTAAAATGGTTTTAAAAAGTCTAATATTTAACTTGTTTGTATCTGTCAACACCCTGATACACTATGCCTTGGTGGCTTACTACTTTGGGGTGCACACTATGTATGTGACATCAGTGGGTTAAATCAGATTTCTTTGCATCTCGCTCACATTTTTCATGTTTTTCACGGTGTGTTTTCCAATAAAGCAAAGGCATTAAAACTTATCTTTAAAGAGACAGTTCAGATCACAAACTCTTATCTCAGCTTTGCATCTGTGGAAGTGTGTGTGTGTGTGTGTGTGTGTGTGTGTGTGTGTGGCATGTGGCTGCACAACCACAGTCTGAGTTTCTGTGTGACACCAACACCAGTTGAGAATCTTTATGTCAAACAAGGCATTTTTTCTGAGTGGCAGCCCCGTTCAAAGGCATTCTTTATTCTGTGCTCATCTCAGCACTCTTCATGATCTAAATGTATGCAGTGACTGGCTGCTTATGTTTATTTATCTGTTTAAAGTCCATTTCTAAGAAAGTGCATTGAAATTCATAGTGAAGATTTTTTTTTGCAGGCACCAACAAAACTACAATTCAAGGATGTCTATTGGCTTTTAGTTTAGTGTGGGATGAAAATGTAAATAGACTAGCGTTAGCTTGAGAAGCTGTCGTTTTGATTTTCCTCATGCAAGATAAAAGACAACAGTGATTCAGTCTTTTTTTAGGGGGTTGTTTTTCTCTCAGATTGTTCACTTTCAATGTGCTGAATTCGAGCTGCTATTTTTTAGTTGCCTTTTTTTTTATCAGATTCATCTCCAGTATTCGACTGAGGGGCTGATAAGCAAGCGCGGCAGGGATATACAGAGTCACACGGCACAGTTGTCACCCCGACTCGGAGAGAGAGCAACAGAGCAGAGCAGAAAATGTCCCAGTACATGCTGTAGTCCAAACTTCTGTTCCAGTATCTCCCAGCTGCAGAGCAACTCTCCTCCAGCCTGGGGCCATTCAGTGTGAGCCCAGCTATTGCAAGCACTCCGGGGTGTTAAAAAGAGTGAATTAAATAAATAAAGATCCTGTGTGTGTGTGTGTGTGCATAAAGATTGATGATTTCAGGCTGGGGCTGGGGCTCTCACATAGCCGTGACCCAGCTCCCCCTCACCTTTGATAGATAGATGGCTTTAGGGGCTTGTGGCGGATCAGAAGTGATCCTTGGTATCTCCCACAGACCACACAACCTGACTGCAAAGTTTGTCAGCCCAGGCGGCCAGCCGACGCTGTGGTGCATTAAGGCAGCCGAAATGAACATGCACATGATTGAATTTGACCTGGGAGCAATAAAAGTTTTCCAGATTTGCACAGGCCTGGATGCTTGGAAAGATTCATTTGAAGTTGGAGTTGATGGAGTTGGTAGACGCAGTAGATTGGTCTCTCTTTGACCCCTTTGAAGGTGAAAGAAATCTAGATACTGTAATACCATATCAATACCATTTTAGATGTTCATGTGTGTTAATTTTGGCACTTGCTTAGCTTTAATCTTAGTATTTTAATGAAAATGTATTTTAGCCATTTGTATTAGTTTTAGTTAATAAGAGTTAAGACCTTCAGTATAATTTTTTATCAGTGAAATATCTCTTTCATTCTCCTAATGGATTCTTAACTTCCACTTTTTCTAAGCATTGTGAGGCCATTGGTTCCCCCAGACATTTTTCAAAGGGGTGGCCAGATGGGGCCTCTGAAAATTTTGGGGTGGCAAACTAAAATCAGAAGCCGTATCTGAATTTCAGGAATTCCATCATGCTGGTGAGGTATACATGCTAGCTGAAAACTGTGTCAATATGGAGAGTTAAGGAATTGCATATGTACTTTGGTTTCTTATGTTACAGTTATAATTATTAAAAATCTGCTGTGATTAGACTAATACCTGTACAGTTAACATTTTGAGTTTCCCAACAATCCTGTTTTAATATGTTATGTGTCTATACATATTTGGCGAGTAGTGGTTGTTGAAATAGGTTGATTGTCCTTTTACTTAAATGACCGATTTGCTGCTTTAACTTGGTTGTGAGGAGCAAAACGTTTACCGTGGACTCATGGGTACTCAAAGAATCCATTTTCATCCAAACAGCTTAAAGTGAGAGTTCAAAGGACCCATTTGAAAATGGCCATGCCCGTTGTTCCCTCACCAAACTTTAGCCTAACTTTTGACATTATTTACCCCCTTCCCAACCAACCCAGTCTCACCTTGAAGTCGTCGACAACTGGTGCTTGGTCAGTGACTTCCGGCATCAGACACTGACAAAAAAAGCCATCCTTTCATGTTGGTGTGACACCCAGCTGATTGCTGTGATTGTTTAACGATGCCAGGCGGCATCAGGGAGAAACAGGACAATCACAAAAGTTAAGACGGTGGAAGTCTGGACAGAGTGGGCGGGGAGGGTGGTGGATGAGTCAAACAACCACTGGCTTTCACTTGGGAGGCCAGTGTTCACTTCCTGTAAGACTTTAAAAGCCAAAAAAAGCCAAACTTTTTTTGTTTCCTAAACCCAACCATGTGAATGTATTGGCCACATGTAATCACATGCGTTTGTTGTTGAAGAAAAAAAAAACATGTAAATTTGTGGTGTTGCATCGACTTATTGTGCTAACTTTGAGAGAGACTGTATGCAAACTCTACATTTCCTGTGAAAACAGAAGTGTATTTTATGAACAAACAATAACAGGCTAAAGTTGACACTGCGTCCCAGAACATCAACGACCGACACAGCCAGGGTATCTTGGACATCATATCCCGATGTGGAAAGTCCATGACCAAACATTGATATGTGATGAGGTCGGAGTGAGAATGTGTTTAAAATTACTCAAAATTCAGGGCCTTCCGTTGGTGGTGGCACTATCTGGGGCTACAGCTGCCACCAACAACATTGTTTATCTGTTTATAAACAGCTGTAATCATTTACATACATCCCTCACATCGCTCTGCTCTGCAGTACAATGACTGACACTCCTTCTTAGTTGTTCTTCCTAAACTCTGCTGTTTGAACACTGTCGTTTTTGTTCACTCGTCATTATTGCAGCCACCTGTTCTCTCCACTGCAGAGCAGCCTGGATATTCTGAGGCTGAATTCACTCACCTTTTCACTGAAATACTGATCACTGTCTGGGTTTAGCTTGAGACAAGAAACTAAAATGAATAATGTCAGATAACATTCACACCTCAATATCCCTGTAATGACCATCTAGAGCAGGGATACCCAACTTGCGAGTCGCGACCGGTCAGTTAATAAATGAACTTTATAATTAATATTTAAATAATTAGCCTGGACCTCTGTCAGGGAGTCTGAGGGATCCTTATCCTAGCACTAGGTTTCACTGACCTTGGGAAAGCACCCACTCTTACTGATAACCTATAAACATGGAAGATGGCCACCAACTAAAAGTAACATGAACTTTACATCCACAGCACTGTAAAAAAGTACTATTAACATTTGCTTACCTTTTCATAAATATGTAGTACTGCCCTTTGTTATAGTTTGTCCCAGTAAGTGACAGTTGTTACTGCCTCTTGTCTAATTGTCAGTGAGACTTTAGATTAATTTAGAATTTATTACTTTTTCCTTCCAAGCACTGGTAAGCTTGACAGGTAGCTTAATGTTAGCTAACATTACAGTCAGATAAATATTGTCACTGATATACAAGATGCTGCATGAACAGGTCATGTAGGTAAAACAAGATCGGAAATTGACTGTAATGTTGTACTGGAACTGGGTCTGTATATGTGTTGCCAATTTGCCAGTTTGTTTGTTTTATAGGCTACCTATGTTGTAAAAATATGAGAAAAAGTGTTGGTGCATCTTGTCTTGTCTTGTGTTTTTGATGATATCATTAGCATTTCATTAAGAAGTATGTGATCCTTGTGTAAGTGCATTCAGTCTTGTTTTTGTTGTACCCCCCAAACCAGAAGGGATACCAAAAGAGAAAATTGGTCCAAAAATGTTTTAATAGATGCATTCATACCAAGCAGCCACCTTAGGGGCTGAAAAATGAAGCCAACATGGAGGTGCCAAAGACTGCAGTTCCTTGAACGGCTACTTAAGGTTGGCTCCAGAAGCGAGTCACTTCCCATAGACACCCTGAAATGTCCAACTTTACAACATAAATAAACCTTTTTCTCAGCCTGGTTCAAAATTATTTTGGTCTTTAAAGCTAATTTCTGTGTTCATGACTGCTGTACAGGGGGCAAAGTTTTATATCACTCACCCAGTGGTGTAGTGGTAGTTGATGAGGTGGGTGTACTTCTAGGTAGATGGGTGGGTTACCAAGGAGGAAGTTGGTGTAGGCTGCTCTCCTATATATTCTAATGGCCTTTTGGCTGGTAGATGGGCATAATGCAAGCAGCCAAAAAAAGAAGGGGGTTTATCCCGTAAACCTGCCTATACCCTCCACTACACTACTCAGCTCACCCCTTAAGGTCTTGAGGGTGCTTTGAGTGACAGGCTGTCTGTGGATAGCGTCCAAAGTTTCTTAGTCAGATCCACCCTTTGCTCCTCTACAGCTTCACCGTCTCGTCCACTTATGCCTAAGTCAAGGTTTCAAAACGACAGTCCACCAAGCAATGGATGAAATCACAGTAGCTACATCCACTACTGATACAGTCTATGATTCGTACACAACAGCAAGTGTAACAATCCTCAGAAGAGCAGCACATGGTGAGAAGGAAAATTAAGCAGCACTACCCTTTTAGACAATCTACATGCTGGCCATGTGGGCTGTATAATGGCCGTATCTTCTTACTATATTATGACGAAAACTGTGTGTGTGTGTGTGTGTGTGTCTGTTCCACGTTTTTCTCCTCACTGACTTGGTCAATCCATGTGAAATTTGGCACAGTGGTAGAGGGTCATGGGAGGATGCGAATGAAGCAATATTACATCAATTAGCCAAAAGGGGGGCACTAAAACAACCGATTGAAATTGCAAATTTTGAATGGGCATATCTCATGCCCCGTATGTTGTAGAGACATGAAACTTTGCACAGAGATGCCTCTCCTCATGAGGAACAAATTTGCCCCAAGAACCCATAACTTCCGGTTATATAGATTTTCCGCCATTTTGAATTTTTTGAAAAACACTTAAAATCAATCTCTTCCTAGGAAGTTTGACCGATCTGCATGAAAATCGGTGAACATAATCTAGGGACCAATATCTAAAGTTCCCTCGTGGCAAAAGTTGGAAAACTTACTAAAACTGAGCTTCTATAAGGCAATGAATATTGCGGAGGGCGTGGTTCATCACATAAAGGTGTATAACATCTCAAGGGTTTCACCGATCACCACGCAACTTTGTAGATATATGACCACACATAATCTGAGGGGACCCCTCCATTATTGACCCCATCAAACAAAATGGGGGCGCTAGAGAGCTAATTTCTTATCTAGGCCTAAGTGCCATATCGATTTTTACTAAACTTGGTAGATATGTAGAACAGGACGCCTCAAGGTGACTGGAGAAATTTAACTCTAATTGGCAACTGGGTGGCGCTATAACAACAGAAAAATGCTTAAAAATGACTAAAATGCGACCGATCGCTGTGGCTCCCCCTGTGGCTGAATGTTTGTTTGTTTTTTCTAATTTTTGGTATGACTAAGTCATGGTATGTCATGTATGCTGTACATAATCACGGAAACTGTCAGTGTGTCATTCTGTCAGTCAGTCATTCTGTCTGTCCCACGTTTTTCTACTCACTGACGTGGTCAGTCTATGTGAAACTGCACATAGGCATTAAGGATTGGCATAGGCAGGTGACAAAGCTACTTTTTCCAGAAATTACACTATTACTATATTCTTTTACAAACTCACTTTTAATTGAATTGTATGCATTCACCCCACGAGTTACTGCGCACGCGCGTAAGCAATCGTACTATCAAATTCACAAAAACTCTGTCTGAATACATTGCTCTTCTTAATGGGTTCAGTTGACTATTTAATCTACTATTTAATCTACCCCAATGTACCCCAAACACACACCATGTGAAACTGTAAGTGGGCAACTGTGCACTCAATGGGTATGGACTAGTTAGTAATATTAATGATAACTTGACAATGAAGACTTGTCATTTTATATAATCTGCTAAATTGTAGGGCAAGAAACAGTGAAATATGACTCTGAGGGATGAGATTTTTATTACCCTCAGATCTCTATGTTATTTTATCATTATTATTATTTATTTTACAGAAACTACCACTTACAAATACATTAACACAAGTGTCAATAGGTGCTTTAATAACAGAAGATTAATCAGTGGTGCATAGAACAATCTAACTGAATCAACTAATTGGATGGGGCTGTGAACAGTTCACTTTATTGGAGTGGAATGAAAATGTACAACACTCAAAAGGAGTGTATTCTTCAGTGGGTGTTTTTTTTTCACAATTAGCATGCAAAGGCAGAAACAGAAGTATGATTCATCCTTTCACAGTCATGGACATGCTGTACATTCTTTATAGCTTCAATTCACATACAGTATCCTTCACTTAGATTGCTGTTTCTCCTATAGTCTAAGTCAGACACAAAAGGACATAGCCTGAGAGATTAGTAGCAGAAATGGTTTTCATTTCTCTTTGTCTGCTTGAAAAAGTATGCATGCTATTGATGGGTCAAACCTAAACCATACTGTCACAACAGATTCTCTTCACTGGCAAAACTTTTCAGTAGAAGTAAAGCTGCATTATTGCATCGCAGTAACTATATTTCTATGATTCTTTTTTCTGCTCACCCCTTTTATGTTTGTCTCCTTCAAAGGGGATAACGCATCAAAGGCACATTAAGAAATTCCATATGCCAAAGGCTTATAATCAGTGGAAAAATAACTATCTGTATATTTACCTTGCACAGCTGCAGCAATAGAAGCACAGTTTAAGACTCAAGCTGCAGTGCAGCTGCAGTTGGTTGCTCTCCTTCATTGTCTCTCGGACATCTTTTAAACACGTCTCAGTGTTTGAGTAACAAAAGCTTTTCTTGCTTCTTTTCAACACATTTCACTCCGACTTCCTTTCCCTCAAGACAACACTGCTAACACCATCTCCACTCCCACTCTCTCTTTGGTTATGTGTGCTTTTCTGTCTGTTAACAGCTCCTATCTGCCATTCTGCTTCTATTTCTTTTCCTCCCCCTGCTTGGATTCATCAATTTAAATCCTGCCTCACCATATCCCCTTGTTCCCTCTCCTTAAATGCCTATATCCCTCAAGCATCTGCTCTCCTGTCTTTTCCTTCCCCCTCCAAAGTTGTTCCCCTTGCCCTGCACACAAATATCTCTCTCTCTTTCCATTTTCTACCCCATTTTCTTCTTTGCCCTTGAGTTTGAGGATGGCATTTCAGGGACACAGGAAGGGTACATTATCTTCTGCAGGCCTCTCCTGAGACATCTTGGCTCTTTTTTGCTTTCTTCTCCCCACCATCTTCTCCTGTCTGCTCTCCCTGATGTCCTGCCATGTCACCTTGATGGCAGTGCACACTACTATCTCACTAATAACTTGGTCACAAACCCAGCAGTCCTCTTTAACAAAGACTGAGAAATTAGAGAGGCAGCTCACATGTAGAGTTAAGGTGGGAGAAACAGTAAATATCAGTTGTCATGCTGTTGTTAATGTTGTTCTTTGTGAACACTTACCCATTAAAATGGAAGAATGCTGTAATGAGGGACTTTTTCAGAGCTTGGGTAGTGCTGTGTAGTGGGTACTGAAGTGTCCTGTGAACTCTTTGTTTCTGCTGAGACAACATTTGTTCTCTCTCTCTAGTACACATAAAGAGGAACATCATTCTTTGGCACATGGTGCGGGTTGTTTTCAATGGCTTCACTTGCACAGTTGGGTGACTGGCGGTCAAACTGAAAGCAACAGCACATGAAGAAGCTCAGAAGTGCTTCTATGAGAGGACAGACCACCAGGATAACAATGATTTATTATTTTATTGCTTTCCTTATAATGCAGAATCATTTTTTGGGGGAAAGAGCCAGCAGTGGCTTATATACTTTAAATTTAATTGAGTGATGGTGCAGGTGAGTTTGTGTAAAGAAGATGATTATTTTTGAAGGGCTGTAAACTCTGATGCTTTGCAAATCAAAGTTGTGGAAGCTGGTGGAAGCTGGTGGAAGAGGAGGAGCACTGTGTGTACTGAAAGACAACGATATGTTGGTGATAGGGCGTATGTTTGACAGAGATGTTGTGATTTACTGTCAAATGGCCTCAGGAAAAAATGTAAGTGATGGGATTGGCTGGGTCCTCAGGGTTACTGCAGGGAGGCTGCCAAATTATTGTTTGACAATTTAAGTTTTAATACAAGTTTTTTTTTTGTTTTGTTTTTTCAAAAATGTAAATATTCCTTGAAATACACACAAATACAACATATTATTAGCAAAGATAAATTGGCCTATTCCTTAAAAAAGCATTTAAGACAGGCTGACTGTTACTGATGAATCTTGAGCAATAATGTGAGCTAACTAACACTAAATCACTGTGCCATGTGCGCGGGAATGTATTTTCACTGAAGTGTACTGCACAGTAAGTGTGCGCGCATGACTCTGTAGGTGCATGCCGTAGGCAAGATGGCTGCCTGCTGCAGATAAATTTTCAGACCAACATACACTTGGACCTAACAAGTAAGTGTTAGGATTTTGGTACTCAAAGGTCAAGGTCAGTGGGATCTTGTTTCAGGCTCATTCCCGGGACTGCGATATTTCAAGAAGGCCTTGAGGAAGTTGCTTTAAATTTGACACAAACATCCACTTTATCTCAATAATGACCTGATTAGAATTTGGTAGTCAGAGGTCAAGGTCACTGTGACCTCACAAAACATGTTTTTGGCTGTAACTCAAGAATTCATGCACTAAATATGAACAAATGTCTCACAAATGTCTAATAGAATGAAATGATGAAATGATGACATTTTATATCCAAAAGGTGAAAGGTCAACTTCACTGTGACATCATAGTGCTCTACATGAAACACTTTTCTGGCCATAACTCAATGTCATATCTCAGAAACAGAAGAGGAGACTGTGGTCAGGTATTGAATTGATGTGTGTGATGGACATGGATGTATCTTTTAAAGCTCTATACAAATGAAATTTATTATTATTATTATTATTATTATTATTATTATTTTAAAGCAATGCAAACACAAGCTGATATCAGACACATCATTACTTTTGAGAGAAATATTATTGCGTTGTTACAGCTGTTACTGTCAGTTGTTTTTATGAATTTATTTTTGAGGCCATTAACTATGGAGAAGCATTGATTTCGTCTGTCATTCTGGAGGACAGCTGCTTATGCTACTAATGCGAAGCCACATGGCGTAAAACTGACACTTGATGTGAGGACTTTGAGAATGTGCGTCAGCTGGCAGCCTTGTCTTGATTAACTTTCCTCAGAGAATTACAGTGTGGCTTTAACTGACACTGCGGTCTCTATTGACGAAATGTAGCATCCTCTTTTGGGAGAAAGTCAAGCAGAAAAGGAACAGAGTGGAACCTGCACACCTGTATGAGTCCTGCTGATACTTCTCGTCAGGTGATCAGTGTGCCAGTGAGAACTTTTCTCCATAACAACCTTCCCAGGTGCTATTCAGTAATGTGCCTAAACCCAGCAGAGTGAATCCATGTGCAATTTATTACTGTCACCTACCAACATCTAGGGAGGAGGCTTGAAGTCAATTACGTCTTTTGTTTTTTACGTTGAGTGCTGTATTAAGTGTCTCTGTCAAGCGTGTCAAATTGATACAGGAAGGAGTAGCAGGGCTGGCATTTTCACCCATTCACATTGTCATATCTCTATAGTAGTCCTGGTGTGCTTGCAGGCTTAAGAGACTCACAAAAAGGAGCAGAATATGAAAGTTCTGACAGACAATTGATAATGAGTGGGAGCTGAACAAAGCGCTAATCACCAAGTGTTGTAACATCCTCAGAAAAATGTCAGTAAGCTCAAGAACTGGTGTTGAAAGGAACAAGAGAGGAGCATGAGAGACAGAATTGGGCACATGTCATGATATTTACTGGTGTAAGTTTTGACACACGTGGATCTTTGTGAATTTAACTTGTCATACCAGATCAGGCAGGTACAGGAATTAACAGGACCTGTCTTCGCTCCTGCTGCTGCTGCTTCTGAACTTAGATCTTTGATTTCCTTGCTGGCAATTAGAACTGAACTTCTTTCTCTGTGTTGTTAATATCAAAATATTCTCTTTTATTCAGACACCAGAATAATTCTTAATGCACTGTGCTACATCACGTTATCAATAAATCTAAATATGATAAAATAAAATAGATGACAGTATCAACACTTCCTTCTTTTCTCTCTGTGCACCAGTGTGACAATTACTTTCCAGAGGCCACACAGACAAACAGAATGTGAAAACAACAATTGAGGCCACAGCTGCTGACTTGTCATATTAACTGAATCTCTGTCTCCACTTTTTTCCACTTTGTGTGTGTGACCTTTCATAGGGGACCTGGCATCAGACGATGAGTACCTGGAAATCCCATCTATCTCCAGACAGAGAGCAGGGACGTACGAATGCACAGCTGTCAACGATATTGACACAGATGTCCAGACTGTAGACATCACCGTTAACTGTGAGTCCAGAGCTTTGGCTGAAGGATTTTAACATTTTCTATTTGAATAAAGATTAGTTTACCAGTTAGTCTCCTGGCAGAAAAAAATAAATGACATCCGCTCTTTTCATATTCATATAATCATTTCAATTATTTATCATGAAAAAGTGTTGAATATTGTCCAGCTTCTGAAATATAAGCCTTTCTGCCTTCCTGTCTCTAATCTCTTGTGTGTTATACCATGGTCAACTGAATGCCAATGCATAGTCAGACTGTTGGTCACAAAAAAAAAATAAAATAAAATATAGCTATTTCAGAATAAGAAAGCTGTACAGATTTGTGCAGGATGTGCAAAGATATTAGGCAGGGGATGTGTAATAGTTCACGGTAAAGTAAATATGTGCAGCGATAACAGTCACAGTACAAAAGTTCATTCATTCATTCATTCATCTTCTAACCGCTTCATCCTCTTGAGGGTCGCGGGGGGGCTGGAGCCTATCCCAGCTGACATCGGGCGAGAGGCAGGGTACACCCTGGACAGGTCGCCAGACTATCGCAGGGCTGACACATAGAGACAGACAACCATTCACACTCACAGTACAAAAGTTATGACAAAAAAAAAATTCAAAAGTATTTTCAAAACATATTATAACATAACAAATATGTACAATATAGCTGTTTCAGAATAAAGTGGTAAATATTTGTGCAGGCGGTGCAAAGATATTAAGCAGGGGATGTGCAAATATGTGCAGAGATAATAGAGTTGAAAAGTTACAAAAAAAATATATGATAAAATTACTTTCAAAGTCTATTGTAACATAATTTGTAAAATATAACTTTCAGAATAAGAAACTTGTACAGTTTTTGTGCAGGGCGCGCAAAGATCTTAGGCATGGGATGTGCAAAGGTTTACAGTAGAGCAAATATGTGCAGAGATAACAGTCCGACTAAAAGTAACAAAAAAAAAGAAAGACACATATACTTTCAAAAGGTATTATAACATAACATAACATAACATAACATAACATAACAAATGTGTACAATACAGCTGTTTCAGAATAAAGCTGTACAGTTTTGTGCAGAATGTGCAAAAATATTGGGCAGGGGATGTGTAAAAGTTCACAGTAAAGCAAATATGTGCAGAGATAATAGTAATAGATGTGTTTTAATGTAACATATATAGTCAGTGTATATGTGGGGTGTGGGTGGGGGGTGTTATATTGGTGAAGCATATTTATTAATCCAAAATAGAGTTAATGGTTGTAGCCCTACTAATAAACAAAGCTAGTAGTGTGAGACATTTAAATGTTTATAATTTAAATGTTGAACTCTGCAGATTTAGTTTATAGAATGTAAATATTGTAACTATGTCATTTCATTGACTCCATTTTATTTATTGTCCCTGAGTCGAACCATTGTCTTCCGCAGTGAACCGTGAGAGGACCTTTTTATCTTTCATTTTTCTTTTTTTTTTCTTAATCTTGATCTAATTTTGCATTATCTGTTTTTTCCATTTGTTTTCCCAGTGGAACAATTGCTACATCAAGTCCCGATCTTGCTAAATCAAATGCACTTCCTGGAGTCAAGGAGAAATAATTAGTTTGAGCCTCTTTTATGTGAAATAGCTGCCCATTTTAAATGTGTGATCAAAATAAAATCTAAGATAATGGTTTTATCTTTTAACTAATATTTTAGAACAAAAATAATGAACATTACCTCATAACAACTTCTCAATTATAATAATGAACTATTGTTCTTTGGCTTATTTGATAGAAAGTGAAAATCTAAGGCGTTTCTAACTGTTGGTTGGATAAAAAGAGACATTTTGTCGACACAGTGGGCTTTAGGAGATCCCATTATTTTGTGACTATTTTCTGGCATTTGATAGTCCAAGCCATTAGTCAACTAATCAAAAATAATCAGTAGATTGATCAACAGTAAAACCAGGGCTGCATAGTCAACATTTTTATGGCTCAAAATCCAGCTTCCAAAATGTAAGAATTTGGTAGCATGTGAACACCAATGGCTGCATTTTGCTCAAACATCTACAGCAAAATCGATTAAATAATGTTTTCTTTGCTGCAGGAGAAACAGAATGGATTGTATCAAATTAAAACATGAGCAGTTAATTCCTTCTCATCATATCCTGGCACTTTTACCAGTGTAAGAAATATTATTTCTTGAACTCCTTATTCCTATTCACTTGCAGTCATGGTGCAGACCATCATGGCTGAGAGGAGAGAATGCTGTGACCCGTCTCCTCATATCCTTGACTTGTGCTGCCTTGTAGTCCTGATCACAGTGCTCTTATGTGTTGCTGCCTGCATATAGATGCTCCAACTGTGTCAGAGGGCAGAGATGTCGGAGTGACTCTGGGCCAAAGAGGAGTGCTGGAGTGTGAGGCGGATGCAGTGCCTGAGGCAGATTTTGAGTGGTATAAAGATGACAGAAGGTAATTTGTTTTACATTTGCATTTTACACAGGCAAATAGAAGAAGCGTGTGTGTGTGCGCATGCCTACTGATATTAATTTTCACTGCTATTGGTGGTTATTGATCAGCTGTCAGTCATATGAGCATTAAGATTACTGAAAACTGGTCCGAATTCTTGATTAAATTATTATTACTGCTCTCAGGCCCATAGGTAATATGGCAAATGACTTTGAAGAGAAAACACAATTAACATGGTTAGCTGCATTCATTGTTTGTCCACGGACATTTTCTTTCTCCCATCATCTAGGATCTTCAATGGCTTTGATGGCATGGAAATTGTGAATACTGGATCACTGTCGAAGCTGACGTTTTTTAATGTGTCTGATGGAGATTACGGCAACTACACTTGTGTCGCCATCAACAAACTTGGGAGCTCAAACACAAGCTTCCTTCTGTATGGTGAGTACATGATTCCAGTACATGTGTAGTGCCACAGAGAGGGAGATGTAAGTGAAATGTTGTAGTGTATCTGCTAGGTGTATGTTTCAATAAAAGTAAAAAAAATTAAGCGTAATAATCTGCAACTTTTTTCTGCATGAATGTAACTCCCCACTCAGCCTCTTATCATCAGTGATTCAGCCTTTATCCATTTCCTAAAAGCTTTTACATTTACTATTTTTTGACATATTTATGACTCAAAATCATGTATAGTGCAGAAAATGATGCATTCACATGAAGGCAACCACATACTGTGTAGGGAAAAGATAAAAACAAAGTCTGCATTTTTGTGATTTTATTATTACACCTACATAGATCTGTGCCTACAGTTCACTGGGTTCAAACCATTAATGAATTCAGATTACTGGATACTGTGTTCCTAGATGGGGCCGTATGGAGTGCTGCACCAAGGGATTACATTTATTTGTAGGCCAACCTGGATGTTAACATTGACAAATGCCAATGGAATTTTTCAATTGGATTTTGGATGACTGAAAAAAATAAGCTCTGTGACAAACAAAACTTTATCATATTCACATGTTTTATTCAGCAAGATTATCTTCACAGATGAACATCACCTTTATGATTGTTTTTTTAAGCCTAAATGCAATCACCATAAGTACAAAGCTAATGTTTGGCTATAAACGCACTACACCATGGTCACATGATTTAAACATCGCCACCATATCGGGGCTGTATAGCTGTGTTCAGCGTGATGATATTCTGTGGTTTCATTTAGCAACTCGTTAGCAACCACCTTTTTTAAAACACTAAAGAATGTATGAGTGTGGTGATGTAGTTCATTTTTTAGAACAAAACTTGAAAGTCTCCTTAGGTTGTGTTAATCACAGACCTTATTTCAGGCATCTAACTGAAAACCCATTTAAAAAACCCATTGACTTCACTATGAGGGAACTGGGAGTGCTGAAATGCTAACTCATTTTTGGGTTTTAGGACTCATTCCTGCAGCACCCTCATAACTCTGACACACCTAAAAGTTGTCAGGGCTTTGTGTTTTGGGGGCTTGTAGAGCATGAGCACTACAGTTCTTGGTCCAGCTGTCTGACAATGTCCTCCTCACTTCTAAAATTGGTGAGAGGCCTAAAAATAACTTATTGATACTGAAGTGACACTTTTTCATTTTTATTGGACTTAATGGCTCAAATTCTGCTAATAGAAAAGAGTGATTTTTGATGCTCAGAAAAAAATGATTTTTTTTTTGTAGTGCTTTTGTATGGGGAAAAGACATTAATAGGCTTTTGAATAAGGAAGTAACCATGTATCCCAGCTGTGCTGACAAGGTCACTTACAAGTGAGGATTTCCTCTACTAAGTGAAGTCAGTGATAAGAATTATTTAGCACAGTCAGTTTATAACTGTCATTAAAGATGGGGTCTCATGTTTGAATTAGCAACCAAGTCACTTTTGCATAAAAGTGACAACATCAGTCTTAAAGTAGCACCTGTAATGCATGACAACAACATGGCAATAGTTAACCGAGTGCTGTACCAAGTAATTTGTGCAGTATTCACCTAATGAAGAGTCTGACTGTAATAAATGTATCACTTACTTAGAAAATTGTTTTCATTCCGTGGTTGGGCACTGTCAGACTTTATCAGAAAGTAGCAAAATTATAATCATTATTAAATCATGAGATTCATCAGAAAAATTATTAGGCATTTGCCTTGCGAGGAACATTCATGACACGCATTAATTAAAGGCTTACTATGCATGATTTGTCTGTTACTGTCTTTAAACACAACATAACAAACTTGGTCCCTGAGACTGATTTCCCTTTTCCACCAAATTAGCTCTGGTTCTTGAACTGGTTCCATTCAGGAATCTTGGAACTTTGATGCTGTCTGGCTGTGACTTTGCTTCCATGTTATTCTCGCTTACGCAATATCTCAAGTGCAACTTGAGGTAATTTCTTCAAATTTGGCTCAAATGTCTACTTCTCAAGAATGAACTGATTAGATACTGGCAGTCAAAGGTCAAAGTCACTGTGACCTTGCATCCTTCTCATTCCTGTGAACAAAGTATCTCAAGAAGGAAACGTGTTTTTGGCCACAACTCAAGAATTCACGAACAAATTCTGACAAAATTTCACCCCAATTTTTAGTAGGATAAAATGGTGAAATGATGAATTTTTATGTCAAAAGGTCTACTTCACTGTTACATCATAATTTTCTGCAAAAATGCTTTTCTGGCCATTATTCAGTGCCATAACTCAGGAGCAGAAGGAGAAACAAATTCTGAATTGGTGACACTAATCTTCGGTGCCCATCTTGAAACTGTGGTGACGGTATAGATCTCCTGTGCTGCTGGTTTGAAGATGTGTATGAAGTAGCCACTTTTAGAGTATTTAGCTTTGTTGCAGCAACATCCATATTTAAAGCATTGTCAACTGTCATGGCTACATATGAATCTGGACAGACAAGGATGCAAACTGTAACAAGAAGTTGACTGGTTTGCAGAGGTATATGATTGCAAAGCGGCGATTCTAATTTTTAGGAAAATCTTGCATAGTATACCTTTAAGGCTTCAAAGGCAAAATAAGTTTTAAAACCCTCGATGATGAGTAAGGAAATGGAAATCACTCTCTGCTCTCTCTTACATTCCAGGTGTTCAATATCCTGCAAATAGTGTGTTGCTTTCTGTAATAAATAAGGCTGTGAGGAACACTGATGTAAAAGACATCCCTCTTGGAATGACAAAAAGCCATCATCTTAACAGACTGATCAACCCATTCAGCAGTGGGTTTCCCCTGACCTGCAATTCGTACTGTGTCCACTACACTACCTCATAGTCCAATGTTGTTCCTGAGGGCTTGCTTCAAAGCAAAGAAATAAGCACATGTCAACAAACATGTCACTAAAAATAAGTCTTGCAGATTATTATTTTATCAACACAGAGTTGTTGTCAGAATTAAAATACTCAAGTGTTTCAGCTCTGAAATTGAATTTTGACACCACCTGAACTGAATCACTTTGAATACTCAAGTATGTAACTGTGCAGCCATGATGTAAAAGTCTATTTAGCAGCCTTTACTTTTCATGCTTTTCACAAGTGTTGTCAATGATTTGTTGCTGTTCTGTTTCCAATATGTTGCTCTGTTCCATTTGTTCCCCTTGTGTAGTGGTAATTGAACCCACTAGCTCAACGCTATTGCAAGGTTAGTATTCTGCACCAGCATGCACTTCAACTGTCGTGAATTGAAAGTACTAACTGCATGCTGGCACATGACAAACAGCCATTTTCACAAACTGGAAGTTAGGCTGCACTGTCAGTGGAGTTATTCACAGTGTTTGACAAGAAGAGACAAATCATTTCTGGGCTCTTTGATCCTGTCAAAATTGTGCTGTTCTTGATAACTCTTTGTTCTCTTTATAAATTGACACGTTAAAGCTGTATGGCAGACATCATCTTTGAATCAAAGGAATGGCAAAGCAAACAGCCATACAGATGTCATGTGAATCTTTGTGAAAATGGTCACTGCAGCCTGTTTCGCTAACCGTGTTTCATCTTTCTCCTTTGCAAACCCAACCGCCACACTGTGTGACATGGCTTCATTTTGATTTATGCATGCTCTTTTTTTCCCAATGTAAGTATTCGTCACCTTTCATTATCATCGTTTGCGCTTGTGCTTGTACATCTAGCTTTTGTATTTCAACTCCTACACAGAAAATCGTGAAAGCAAACACAGAAAGCAACAGAGTCTTGCTGCAAGCTAAAATGTTTCTAGTATCTGTAAATAGTGATGTAGATGTGATGTAGATGAGCCCTGTGTGTTTTTAGAACAAGCATTTGGAGCGGTGGTGATAGTGCAGAGATAAACACATCACCCATCTTGTCATTTAATGTGTCCTTGTGACTGGTGGTTGCAGCATCTTGTAAGCAAACCCACTCCATTAACACAACATAATTGTATTAATGGCTTTGATTTTGACTACGAGTGAACGTCATTATTCTAATTAGCCATATGCAGGATTAGGGATAATCCACTGTGGCAGGGTAATTGGATAGATGCCCCAAAGGAAACTGTGGTGAACTCATGGAAATCCAAGGGAAATGAGTAGTCATTGTGTTACAAGCTTCAAAGTAAAAAGTTCAAATTTGTCCTCAATCCTCAGACAATGCATTCATTTAGATGGAACTTGCCTCATCCCTGAAAAGAGCATGATGAAATTATGATGTGTTTTAGTTTTTGCATCATAAAATTCTATTGTATTTTGGTTGTGCAATTACTGTCATACCAGCATACTTCAGGTGTATTAGTATAATAGTAAAGAATAAAGATGAAATTTTACTAACTTACTGAGACTCTGGCTTGCATCGTCATTAAATCTAAGGTAAATGAAATAACGTGTATCCACTTTGTTTTCTGATTTACCAAGGTTGTAGCTCGATAAATAAGAATCATAAAAAACAGTTTCATTACAACCCCAATTTAAAAAAAAAAAAAAGTTTGGATGCTGTGTAAAACATAAATAAAACAGAATGCAACTTTACTTTTTTATCTTATTTTACTTTTTTTAACATAACATACATACTGAATTTGATGCCTGCACCACATTCTAAAGAAGTTGGGACAGGGGCACATTTACGGCTGTGTGATATCACCTTTTCTTTTAATAACATTCAGTAAGTGTTTGGGAACTGAAAACACTAATTGTTGAAATTTTGGAAGTAAACTTTTTTTTTCCCATTCTTGCATGATATATGACTTCAGATGCCTAACACTCTGGGGTCTCTATCGCTGTTTTTTTGAGTTTCATATTGTGCCACACATGGTCAATGGGAGACAGATCTGGACTGAAGGCAGGCCAGTCTAGTACCTGCACTCTTTTCCTACGAGGCCATGCTGTTGGAACACATGCATAATGGACCTGCATTTGTATAGCGCCTTTCTAGTCATCTAGTGACCACTCAAAGCACTTTTTACACTACGAGTCACGTTCACCCATTCACACACACATTCATACACTGGTGGCCGAGGCTACCATACAAGGTGCCACCTGCTACTCAGTTTTTAACACACTCACACACAGATGGAACAGCCATCGGGAGCAATTTGGGGTTCAACATGCAGCCTGGGGATCGAACCGCTTATCTTTTGATTGGTGGATGACCCGCTCTACCTCTGATATATAGTAATATTTATTACCAAATAACTTGTTTACCTATGGAATGTTACAAACAAGTGTTTTTTTAGCATTCCATAACTCTCCTTGTCTTCTGTTGCCCCCGTACCAACGTTTTTGACCTGGTTGCAGCCATCATATTTAGAATAAGTGTATGTTTTACAAAAGAACAATAAAGTTTATCAGTTGAAATCATCATGAAATATCCTATCTTTGTACTGCATTCAATTGAATATACGTCAAAAAGATTTGCAAATCATTGCATCCTGTTTTTATTTATGTTTTATTCAGTATCGCAACTTTTTTGGAATTGGGGTTGTAGAGAAATTAAACTCAAGAACTTGACATGCTAAGTACTTACAAGTATGCTTTCACACTCTGTATGCTCCACTTATTTTCCCACTATATACTATAATTAATATTTTCACCCCAACAACTGACCAAAGCAAACCTGGATGTCAAAGCATCATTTTAACAAACAGGAATGAAAACACATGTATGGTGAAAAAAAGAGAAAGCTACCTGAAGTAAAAAAAAAAAAAAAAAAGGGACATCATAATATATAACATGTGACAAAGACCTGTGTTATATGTTAAAATAGATAGGAACTTCCATTTACTCATATTTGTTATATTATACATGATTCCTCTGTCACCTATACCCCCAGCCCCTTAAAAAAAGAGGTTCTCAGTACAGAGAATGCCACTGTTAAAGATAGAACGACCTTTAAGCAAAAGATGCAGAGCAAAGTTCAGTGTTAATCCTCAGTGCTGCATTTGATGCTGCAGACCATGTCATTTTGATCATCACGCTTAAAAACAGGTGCTCTCTGCTGCACCCGTTCACCTCCTGCCTCATAAATGGAAGCTTTTAATGTATGTATCATTACCATTCTATGTGCTGTTCATTTATAGTTCCCAACAAAGACTGATTCCCACCTCTAGTTTCCTGCCTCCATCCACCATTATTATCTAAATAATCACACATTCACATTAAGTCACGTCTGTTTGAGAAAACAGGTATTCACAACATGATGCTTGTCAATTATGGACAGACTGTTTCAGAAATGCCATTACTTTGGCAAGAACAAAGTGAAGATTGATTCACTCACAATTGCTGTATCTAAAATAAACTATTTTAGCTGTCAGATACAAAGAGATTTAGCTGCATATTCTGGATATTGACTTATAAGCTAAGTATGATGTTAACAATATATTCAAGGGACACAGTGAAAACAAAGGAGGACCTTGGATAGAAGCTTGAGGTACTTCAAACCACGGAATTAGTGTCTATTTGGCATTGACATTAGTTTAACTTAAAACTGTCTTATTATTATCCAACATGAAAACATAATAGCTCCCTGAATTATTTGTTTCTATTATATGTTTCTCACATTTTGGTCAAGGTCAGGGCTGGATGGTGGGCCTGTAAAGTTCAGGACTTTGACACCAGAGACTGTGGTTGGCATCTTGAGTCCCACATGCAGTTAAATTTAGGCAACTTGCTTATTTGCCTTAAGATCATGGTTTTGGTTAGATGTTAATACAGTTAGCACAGCCTGTCTTGTGGTTCAAGTCTCTGTCATGTTCCACTAACCTTAGCAGTTGAGCCTGCAGTGAGTGTTTAAACCATAAAAAAATTATGTAGTTGCAATGAGCATATACAGATGTCATAGGAGAACAAACAAAATATATTGTCAGTAACCATATTCACCATTTTTGATATTCATTTACATTATCAAATTCCAGCAGTTAGCTGTAAACAACATTGTTTGCAGATATATTCAGTGTGAGCATTTTGCAACTTGGTAGATATGTTAATTAAAGTGCTTCCTATTTATATTTATTTAAAAAAAAAAAACACACAGACAAAAAGTAACAGCTTTCAAGGGTCAGAGTTAATAAAGTGTAATAAATTCTGTGATAGCGGACACTTTGGCATCACACCAGCAGAGCAGAAGAAGAAGAAGCAAGCTGTTATTATATTGTTATATGAACTCCATGTCAATGCCATGTGACTAAGAAAAGCTTGTCATCCATACCTCCTTATCCCCAGTAATTCTAAAAAATGAACGATAATCACTGTCTGCACATACCAAAGGCCTGCACTGGTTTGCATGTACAGCATGTACAAAATATAGAATGAAGTAGTCACACTGTCTTTTTACACACACACACACACACACACACACACAATAGCTACAGGTTTGCACTTTAAGTTACAGTAATTAAGTTGAGGGTTACGTTATAAGCATATTAAGCCACTGAACTGTAATCGGCGGATAGGCATCTAATAACTCACCTTAAAAGGTAAAAACTGAAAGTGTTTTGTTTGTTTTTTTTTTCCTTCCCTTTCCCCATCAGGACCGAGAGCAGTTCAAGATGGCAGCGGCGGCGCAATGGGAGTGCACTCACACACCTGTCTGCTCTTCATGGTGATCCTGCCGTTCCTGCTCAGATTTTGAAGAGGAATGGATGTGAACACAAGTATTGTGTGTGTGTGTGTGTGTGTGTGTGTGTGGGTGTGTGTGTGGGTGTGTGCGAGAGAGAGAGAGAGAGAGAGAGAGAGAGAGAGAGAGAGTGGTGGTGTGTGTTTTTCTTTTTTCAACTGGAACCATAAACTGATGCACAGTGAGTGCATGAAGTATCCTGCTACGTAATGATGTTGACCCACTAAATAAGTACATAACAAAAGTTTGTTTCTGTTTCTGTTTTTTTTTAGATTTTCAAGGATGTAACAAATGTTTCACATTTTAGTTGTATTATGTTGGAAATTTTCTCTCTAAATTATATTATTCTGGATTATCTCTTTTTACATATATGTCTCGGAGGAAAAAATAAGATTTTTTAATTGTGGTGTGGTTATTCAAATGGATTTTTTTTTTTTTTAACTGCATTGCATATTCATCTCAACTCCAGGAAAAGGCAAATTTACAGCAAGTATGGGAGGTGAATGTTAAATACCTCAAAGTCAAACTGAGACACTGAAGCAGAAGGAATTTAGGTTACCCTAAGGCAGAAAGCCTGGTATTATCACATTTTAATCTATAATAATTATCATTCAGTCTGGTTGTTGAAACACAATTGTTTTTGACCTTCAAGTATTTTTGTTCTCAGCACTGTAGTGATATACTTGCTGTTGTGTTATGCTAATCTTTCTTTCTTTTTCTTTTTTCTTTTTTTTTTTCAATTTAAATTTTGACTATTTTCGAGAAGGGAAAATATGAAGTTGTAATTATTTAGGACAAATATCTTAGTTTTATGTCTTGTCTTTTTTTTCCTTTACCAGTACAATTGTACACAGAAATGGTGTCAAGAATAATTATGTTATAATTATGTAGTTAAAAATGGAGGAAGAGTTTACTCCACTTGTGTGGAGTCGATGTCTGACTTAAATAATGCAAATTTATTAATGCTGTTGCTACTTGTTTGAACATCATGCCATTTCTACACGGCACAGTTATTTGAAAAAATGTTCCTGTTCATGTTGCAAACCAGCACTGGAGGGTTAGAGACCACTCAGTAAGATCATGTTAATAGAACACTTTTTGCATGTATTTAGACAACAATAACCCAAAGACTTTAGCAGTTCGTACAGCACCATAATTCATAGGGTTTCTGTTCCCTAGTCTCAACATCCAACAAACACAAACACCTTTCCATAGTATTGTCTTTTCGCAAACAGGAGGACAAATATGTTGTGTTTTAATATGAGTTTAACATCACATAACATTTGGAAATCTAAAATGATAGATACCTTTAAACCAAAATGTACAGTATGTGGTTTATGACTGTGGAATGCACATCTGAACATCACATTTCCAGCTCTTATTGAAAAGAAAAGAATTGCAGGCTTACTTTACAATATGCAAGCCAATTGCAATAACTGAGATTGATCAGAGGTCTGAGTAAAACTTCTCTTATCAGTTCAGGGTTTCCCAAACATACATTTATTTGTAGCCCGCCACAATGAAAACATACAAAATACAACACCATGGTGTTATAAGTGAGTGCACCCGGGCCAGAGACTGCGTAATAGAATGTTAGACAGTGAAACTTAACTGTTCCATTCTGCTTAGTCTAAAAGTTTGCATTCACTCACAGTAGCTGCTCCTCTTATCCATCAATCTGATCTGATCAGCTCTGAAAAGACTGACAGATTGTTTGTCCTCCCTATGAGTCACAAACTGCTGCAGAGGACAAAAAGAATTCATGGAGAACTCTGCCTGCATTGTCTTCACAGACCCACAAAAACCTCTGAATTTAGAACATGGGACACAAAATAATACAAAGGGACAAAGGCGATTCTGTGGGAAACACTGAATTTGATAGATAGCTTACATTGTCAGAAAAGACAGGATATGTGAGAAAACTAGAAAATCATATCTCTGTGATATATTATGGTAGAGGTTCAGCACAGACAGAGTATCACTGGCATCTTGAGAGGTAGCGAAAAGAGGACAGACCTGCGTTACCTTATTTTGTTGTGAGCGTGACGATTTTATGCAACAATCAGAAACCTGTCACAACACGTCAGCAAGAATTAAAGCCAGTCATTTATCTTTTTCACATTTCTTGTGTTGGCAAACAACTCACACCAACTGCCAGACCACACTCAGGTCCCCCCCCCTCCCCCTGCAGTGGAAAATACTGACAACAAAAAAAGCAAGAATTGGTGTTAGTCTACTGGTTTTGTAATGTGGAGGGGAATTTTTTAAACATCAAGCCTCTCTTGCAAAACGAATAGCAGTTTGTGTTTGCGGACCTACAAACACAACTATCTACTGACTGTTGGTTTCAATGAGAGCTGTACTAAATGACTTGTAGAATTCCATTAACACAACATCAAACAGGAACAGTGAATTACAACAAATTAATGTGTGTGTGTGTGTGTGTGTGTCTGTTTAGTGGTGGGGCAATGAAGCGCTTCTTATGATCCCACGGCTCTGATTGAGTGTGTTTTCACATATGGTTATTTTAAATTAATGCAAGCTCAGTGGATACTGAGCAGACACAGAGATGAGTGAGACAGAGCCAATGATCTCTGCTGTGTTCACATTCAGCCTTTCCTCCCCTTTTCCCTGGCTTGCCACTGCTCTGGTGAGGTTGCAGTCCCTCATTTATGTGCACCTCAGTTTTTTTCTTTTGAACTCAGCCCCATTGTGGCTTTTGGGTATAACAAGGTTTGTGCTTCTTGATGTGAAAAAAAAAGCCAATATCCAAATCAAAGCGGCATGAAACAGATAGGGCCATTATTGAAATTGATCAGGGTAATCATCAGCTGAATCTGACAGGCTAATCATGGTTTGTTTTCACGCACAAGACAAAGAGAGAGAGAGACACTGCAGACTATTATTATCTCCAGCACAGTGATGTTTGGAAATGACATGGTAATTATTCCGCCCTGGCTTGAAGGATGGCACTGCTGATCTCACGTCATTTTGCCACAAGATTAACCACATTTACGATGAACTGAAGTCAGATCACCTCCCATGGAGGTCTATGTTGGGATCCATCAGTGGGGTTTGCATGAAGCGGTTTGCTGTCAATATGCACAAACAATCACAGCCACATCTTTTTGAATTCAGTTGAAAGTTTGAAAAGGATCGGAATGTACTGCACACCTCGCTTAATAATTAGCCTAGAAATATTACTTAACAAAAACACACACCTCACTCCATCTCCTCCTTTCAAACACACCAGGCAGTTCTCATGCACAGTTGATACATTTTCCTACAAAAGGTAATGCAGCAACGTTTCCACATATTCTTGGTAATCATGAGCCAGTAATTTGTGTGTAACCCACATATTTGGGACGGCTAGTGTATCATGTATTTGGGTAGTGATCCCCGTAAAGAGGTAGTTTGGGGTGGTGGATGGGTCACAAAATACAGGACTTTCGCCCAGGACATTGCCGGGGAGACTGGTGTTTGCAGGAAATTTAAGTCACTTTAAGGTAACCTACGTAACTTAAGTTACTTCACGTTAAGTATATAATGCCATTCATGAGAATGCTAATTCATAAGATATCATACAGGTTGTTGTATGAGGTGATGTTTCCTCATACAATGGTTCATATGATATCCTAGCCTATTCTCATTCCAAGCTCATCAAATACTGCCACTTTGTTAGTGATCTGGGCATTAGATACAGATGCACAAAGGCATCCTCCGTGCCGGTAAGATGGATGGGTTTTACATAAAGTCCACAGACAAAGCGGCAACACTGGATGAGTTGGGGTGAGAATATGTTGGATATCCTACAAAAATGCACATACAGCAGTTTGTATGTAGGCTGACCAAACGTCCTCTTTTGCCCGGACATGTCCACTTTTGACGTCCTGTCCGGGGCGTCCGGGGGATGTTTATAAATTGATGATAATGTCCGAACAGTCATTCTGTTTTGTTATGTCCGAAACCGAACCGAACCTGACATTATTTAATGACTAAAGCACTGAGTTTGTGTCACACAGTTGTGTTTGAGACGGGAGCGGGCGGCAGGAGGTCCGAGGCTTCCAGCGAGGGGAGAGGGAGAAATATAACAAAATAAGATAAAATAGGAAAAACCTGTCTCGAGCGTTTAATCAAGGAGGAGGCGGACGGCTGGAGGTCCGAGGCTTCCAGAGAGGGGAGAGGTAGAAACAAACAGCCTATGTGTGTGTGTGTTCTGTTCAAGTGTTGTCACGTAAATAACAGTGCCCAAGCAATAAACAGGACAGACAATAGGATTTTATTTATTTTTACACTACATTTTCACTGAAAGCTGACCGAATCCGACCCGAGCCCGAATACAATTTATACATTTTTGACCAAACCCGGCCCAACCCGTCGGGTAGGCCTGCCGTCGGGACCCGTCGGGCTCGGATTGGGTAGCCACACACTAGTGTGTGTGTATGTGTCCCCTATCTATAGGGGCCTATCTGAATTTCTGTCTTTGAGAGATATTATTTGTAATATAACTGAATTTTCTATCCATACATATAAACTTTAAATATATTAAAATTATAAGGCATCTTTGAGTAAACTGCTAGTATCATTTAAGTAGGCTATGTCGTGGCCGGGCCGAGTGTCCTCTTTTTTGGAAATCAAAATATGGTCACCCTATGTATGATATCGTATGAATTTGCGCCCAATAAAGGACGTTACGTCTCTAATGTAAAGTTACGTAATTAATGTAAAGTTACGGAGGTCAGTTTTAGGGAAAGAAACACGGTGAGGACATACCTTAAAATGACTCAAATTTCACACGGCTCCAAACACCTATCCAAACACCTATCTCCTTATTGTTATGTGTTTAGTGACCCATCCCACCACCCCAGCCTGCCTACTAAATGGACCACTCGGGACTGCTTCCTTCTGTACTCCATCAGGACATTAGTCACATGCAACCTTCCAATATACATGTTATCCACAAATTACAGGCTCATCATTACATGGGATATGTACAAATTTCAGTGCATTACTTTTAGTAGGAAAACATACCAACAGTGCATGAGAACAGTGCATGAGGATACATTGCACATACATGTACACATGCCACACTCTACTGAGATGAGACGTCCTTGTATATTTCCACCCACAAGTTTTTTTGTAGAACAGCCAAGCACACACTGTAAAAACCAGTCATTTATCTTATTTCTTTACTACCTCTGAGCAGTTGTTCAGCAATTTGCCCAATTATTCAACTGCACAGCAATTACCACCTTAAAGTATATTTAGATCTGGACATGGGTGTGCATTTGTGTAGGCTGTAATGGCAGTGAGGCTTGTTCACACCATCTTTATCCCACACTGTTGTATTGTCAGTATTGTTTCTCCTGGAGTATCACAGCACTCCACAGGTTTCTGAAAGGACATTGCAGACAGCTTAATGTTTGCAGTTTATTGCTTTGTCCTTAACGATTGTGATGTTGTTGGGTTTTTTTTTTTAGATATATCAAGTACAGTATAATTTCTCAAGTCAAGCACACTATTACTGAGGACAAACCCATGTAAGCACTTACCTTTAGATTGTAGACAGATCTGTACGAACCAGCAGGGCTGCTGTCAAAATATAACATGTATGTCTAGATTAAATGGAAATGAATGCTTTTATCACACATAACCCAAGGTAAGAGGGTGATTGTATAGCTGACTTCCCTTAATAATCCACCTAATAATAGCAATGCCATATGGCCAATATGGCAGCGATTCAGAGTTGAGGCTGCACTGAGCATCACAGACTACAAACTAAAACTGTGCACATTAATATCCTGACTTTAGACGATCATTAAGAGGAATCCCGCTATTTCTCAATAACAAACAAGCATAATGTTTTTTAACTCTGATGAGATCTGTGGTCACAGACATAATGTTGTAAACTGCGAAGCACTGAGCAGAGGAAGCAGCATCGAGGCAAAGAGCAGTCTGATCTGTGATCTGAAGATGAAATATTCTGTCTTTTCACTGGAGATGGAAAACAGTCAGCACCTATCAGATCACTGCTGGAAATCCTGCTAGAGCATTTTCCTAAAGTTTTGGCCTTGGTCTTAGCCAAGTGCAGCTAACAGAAAAAGTATCATCTTCATTTCCTTGTTCTCAAATCCCCGCTGTTCCAAACGTGTAACAAGAAGAAGCCATGTGGAGAAAACCTATGCAGGCTGCTTCTTTAAAGGCTTAATTTGGATTGTTTTCTGACCCGAGGCCTTTGGTGTTACTTAGCACCAGTGTTTTCGGTGCATTATGGGCACTGGTAGCCTCAAGGTTAGACAAGCTGGCGTGCAGAGCAGCTAAATAAACACAATCAAATTACATTTAGTGAGATGCTGTGTGATGCTTTGTGTTGCACAACCCAGCTATTTACCATGTTATGGCTCATTTAGTCGAGAAGACTACTAAAATCTCAGTTGGCCTTCATATTGTCCTGTTGTTAACTGGACTCATCCTCTATTGTATAAGTCTCACACATGATTGCAGCTCTTTGCTTAATACAGTAACATCCTGTTAAAGCCACCAGTCACTTCAGGAGTTAAATAAGTTCAAAAATTAAACACTGATTGCTTTTCCCCATGCTGTATACTTCCAACAGCTACATATAACATGCATTATGGTGAGGCAAAGTGAACACAACAGGTGTTGACATTCCTATTTCAAAGGGAAATGAACAAATGTATAATTGAAAATAATAATAATAATAGTAATAATAATAATAATAATCTGAAAAAATAGCAGGCAGTCGTACTGCAGTTTCTTCCTGCATGGCATTAAAAAAAGCCTGTCTGTGCTTTCTTATTAGAGCAAATGCAAATGCTTCAAACTCCCACCAAGCATGACTTTTAAAAGGATATGCAAGACACACTGCAAGTCCCATTCAAGCCAAACTTATAATGATAAAATCTAGCAGCCCGGGGAGAGGATCTTGGAAGTACACTAGTAAAATATTTCTGATCCACCCCCAAAGTTCAGCTGGGAAACTGCACTGAGAAGGCCTGAATACACATAACTTTTTTCCTGTCTCTGTCTGACTCCAGTCAGCCAATTCTGAATCACAGCCCATGAAGGCTTATATTTTGGCAGTAGCGCTGCATATTTATGGTGATATGACCAATTCCATTGTCTGTTTGAAGACTGCATAAGGATTGCAGGACTCATTCTCCCTCTCAGCCCAAGTAAACATGGGCCCAGTTGGAAGATGGGCTGAGTTCGAGGGGAAAAAAACAACAAAAACAAAACAAAAACAAAAAAACACTATGGATATATTTTCTTTCCTTTGTCTTCATATGTGCAAGTGAGAACAGTCTTTAAAGAAAAATTTGATACCATTTAAGAAATATGACTGAGCTTGTATTGCACCTACCAGATAGTACTGTTCATTTTAGGTGTTTTGTGACATTTGTGTGATTTGCATTGGAGTCTGGAGACAGAACATTTTTGGATGTGAACTTTGGTTAGACATGAGAAATGAAACCTTTGCTTCAGCTGCCAGGGGATTATCATAGCAGACGCATGAAGTAGTCTCATGATCTGTTGGGATTTATTTTGGATGATTCACATATATAAAATTCTGCCCTTTGCCTGGCTACAAGTTCACAGGGCTCTCTTCAGATTGGATTGTTCCCCAAGTGGAGGGGGGCATCATGCTATTTGACTCCCTGCATTGTAAAGGATTGTTGGTTCATATGTATTTTCTTGATGAAAAGTGTGTGCTCATATTTAAGACTGACAATAATAAAATGTTGTATCTTAAGACTGTGTGTTTTGCATATTTTTGGTGTTTTATTTTCAGGTTTTATTCATGTCTAATACATATATGAAGACATTATATCTTTTACTATACTGCACTACCAACAGACCTTTCCAAGGTGCACAAACAGCAGCGTTCCCCACAGTGGCACCTATCCAGAAACAAGACAAACCTATTGATTTTTTGATCCCTCAGAAGTCCCGACCTTGGACTGAGCTCATTGTGGTCTGTCCGCTACATTACCAACAACTGCTAACTGCAGTTCTCTAAATGACACCAGTGTGTCTTTGAGCCTGAACACAGAGTGTTTTAAGGGTTCCGGTGCATCAATTATGTACAACTGCAGCAGGGGGTCTGCCATAACACTCTGAATTTGTTTTCTCGTCCTCCACTGAAGCTGCATGCAAAAGCAATTTCATATTCTCATTCATTTGCTATACAGATGATACATGTAACAAGAATCTGGAGGTTTCCACTCTAAGTTGTCACTGGCAGTGGTGCTTATGACCTGGAGCAATGCTTTACTGTGTGATAAATAATGTAAAGCATGCCCAGGATATGTACAGTATTTCAGGTTTTGTGCTTTTTATTGTATTTTTTAAGCAGTGACAGAAAACATGTCTTTGCCGTCACACCGCTTTACTTCAGCCTCAACAAATATTTAATTCATGCAAACATCTGCTCTCTGCAGCTGAGACTTGCTCCATACACCAGAGACTGAATACAGCGTTAGAAAGATAAAAGACTTCCTTATGTTAAAGGCCAATGTCCCTAAAATCAAAGCTAACATAGAAATGCACAATTTCAGGCCATTCAAAACTATGTGATTGACTGCATTTGAGGCTGTAGCCTATTGTTCAGTACACTTTTTGTCAGTTAAGATCAATAAATCTGAGCATTGAAGGAGGACAGTTGAGTGTGAAACAATGAAACCAGCCTAACAGGCTGCAGCTAGAGAGAGTGCGTTCACACCAAGTATCTTTTTTTTGCATCCTGCAAACTACACTGAACAAAAATATAAACGCAACACTTTTGTTTCTGCTCCCATTTTTCATGAGCTGAACTCAAAGATCTAAAACATTTTCTATATATTTTCTATATACACAAAAGACCATTTCTCACAAATATTGTTCACAAATATGTCTAAATCTGTGTTAGTGAGCACTTCCCCTTTGTCAAGATAATCCATCCCACCTCACAGGTGTGGCATATCAAGATGCTGATTAGACAGCATGAATATTGCACAGGTGTGCCTTAGGCTGGCCACAATAAAAGGCCACTCTGAAATGTGCAGTTTTGCTTTATTGGGGGGGTCTGGGGGGGTCAGAAAACCAGTCAGTATCTGGTGTGACCACCATTTGCCTCACGCAGTGCAACACATCTCCTTCGCATAGAGTTGATCAGGTTGTTGATTGTGGCCTGTGGAATGTTGGTCCACTCCTCTTCAATGGCTGTGCTGGATATTGGCAGGAACTGGAACACGCTGTTGTATATGCCGATCCAGAGCATCCCAAACATGCTCAATGGGTGACATGTCCGATGAGTATGCTGGCCATGCAAGAACTGGGATGTTTTCAGCTTCCAGGAATTGTGTACAGATCCTTGCAACATGGGGCCGTGCATTATCACGCTGCAACATGAGGTGATGGTCGTGGATAAATGGCACAACAATGTGCCTCAGGATCTCGTCACAGTATCTCTGTGCATTCAAAATGCCATCAATAAAATGCACCTGTGTTCGCTGTCCATAACATTTGCCTGCCCATACCATAACCCCACCGCCACCATGGGCCACTCCATCCACAACGTTGATATCAGCAAACTGCTCACCCACATGACACCACACACACTATCTGCCATCTGCCCTGAACAGTGAAAACCGGGATTTATCCATGAAGAGAACACCTCTCCAACTTGCCAGACGCCATCGAATGTGAGCATTTGCCCATTCAAGTTGGTTACGACGGCGACGGTTTCTGACAGTTTGTGCAGAAATTCTTTGGTTATGCAAACCGATTGTTGCAGCAGCTGTCTAGGTGGCTGGTCTCAGACGATCTTGGAAGTGAACATGCTGGATGTGGAGGTCCTGGGCTGGTGTGTTTACACGTGGTCTGCGGTTGTGAGGCCGGTTGGATGTACTGCCAAATTGTCTGAAACGCCTTTGGAGATGGCTTATGGTAGAGAAATGAACATTCAATTCACGGGCAACAGCTCTGGTGGACATTCCTGTAGTCAGCATGCCAATTGCACGCTCCCTCAAAACTTGCGACATCTGTGGCATTGTGCTGTGTGATAAAACTGAACATTTCAGAGTGGCCTTTTATTGTGGCCAGCCTAAGGCACACCTGTGCAATATTCATGCTGTCTAATCAGCATCTTGATATGCCACACCTGTGAGGTGGGATGGATTATCTCAGCAAAGGAGAAGTGCTCACTAACACAGATTTAGACAGATTTGTGAACAATGTTTGAGGGAAATGGTCTTTTGTGTAAATAGAAAATGTTTTAGATCTTTGAGTTCAGCTCATGAAAAATGGGAGCAAAAACAAAAGTGTTGCATTTATATTTTTGTTCAGTGTAATTACCTGATCAACCCAGAAAATGAAATCCAGTCTCTTTCCTCACAAAATAGGTAGACGTACAAGCTTGGTGACCTATTGGGGCGCTTAAAGAGGCTTTGTTTGGTTTTGTTTAGGGTAACATACACTGGATAATAAAAAAAAAAATAGATAAAATAAAAAAATATGAGAGCTCCCAAGATTTCATACTCCCCACTTGTCCCTGTTCCATCAGGTCAGAACCGTCATTGTTTTGTAACTGCTCAACAGCTCAACAAAATTACAATCTATGTTAAAACGCTGTAAAAGTTTAAGTCTCTGCAAGCTAATTCACAGACTGGGTTGCATTTAAAAGCATTGATGGCAGTCCAAAACCTGATATAGTAGAGCTTTTAATTTGTTAATTTTCAGGCGGGATCATCTAAACAGGAGCGGCACCAGAAAGGTGCTCCAAGTCACCTGATAATGGCATTCTCAGTTCACTCCCAGGTGCACATTGTAAAGACTGAAAATTTACCTACATCAACCAGAGTTAAACAAGGCAATTTCATTCGTTTATTTTATTTTCTGTGACCAGTTATCCTCTTAAGGGTCACAAGGGTGCTGGAGCTCATTCCATTTGACAGGTGGGGTGATACGTGGATTACCAACTTGGTCTCACACAGAAGTTGTCGAATACCAGCAATTGGGCAGCGTCAGACACCAGCAAAATAAGCCGTCTTTTCACGTCAACATGACACCCAGCTGGTTGCTGTTATTGTGTAACGGGACCCAGGTGTGTCGGGGAAATGCTGTGGGAGAACCACAAAAGTTAATAGGGCAAAAGTCCTAGGAAGGCGGCCGAGAGGAGTGATGGGGTTACTGTTCATGTCACGTCATATGTAGAAGTGCAAAGTCCACAACCAAACACTGATGTGTGATGAGGTTGGAGTGAGAATGTGTTGGGGGTTCACCCTGAACAGGCCACTAGACTATCATAGGGCTGCCCCATAGAGACAGACAACCATCCACACTCACATTCACACCTATGGGCAATTTAAAGCCACCAATTAACGTAACCAGCATGTCTTTGGATTGTGGGAGGAAGCTGGAGAAAACCCACACTATCACTAACTAACAGCTATGTGAGTGCTAACCACTGCACCACTGTGCCACCCCACAAGGCAATTTAGAGTCACCAGTTATCATGCATGTCTCTGTGATGATGTGTAGATAATTGTAGGGACCACTGGAACTACACAGATAAATTTGTCCATTGTTTTTTATTCAGATAGTCTAGCAGGCTATATTTAAGAGACTAAGAGACTACATTACTTAACTGGCTATCATTTTCCCTTTTCAAAGGGTGGTGCACAGAGCTGATTTAATGTAAATTAAATTATATGAAATAATTGCCATTTTAGCTGTTGCACCTACATAAATCAGCAAGCTAACAGGCTCACAATGATGCTAGCATACTGACACTTTAGTAGTTATGATTATAGGGGAGTATGTTAGCATACTGATATTGTCAATTAGTCCTGAGCAAAAAATACAGGCTGATAGGAATATAGTTTTGCAAGTGTTTTATCATAAGGCAGCATTTGAAAAATTAAGGGCACAAGTCGGGAGATGACCAGTGTGACGATTCTTCCAGAGTAGAACATAATGGGTGAACCACATTTTATGTCAATTGACAACATTTGTTGAGAAATTTAACTCAAAGCTATAAATGTGAACCTCATAGTGGCAATATGGGAAAAGCAAGTCATTAGGATTCATCCTCTGGGAACCTTGAATGTGTCTATAGAATTCCATTTCAGCTGATCCAAAAGATGGACTGAAGCAGTGAAACAACCTACTGACAGGCTGATATTGCAATCCCTAGAGCTGTGCTGCTAGCATGATTTTCTCGAGAGGCTAACTCTACCATGTCTAATCTTGTCTTGCACCCTCCCCCCCCCCCCCCAAAAAAAAAACCACATAAACTTTCTAGTAAACAAACACAACGTGTACTGCTCTGCTCCCATCTCTACTGATCTCCTTCATGTTGACAGTGCTCGGCCTGGCAGTAAATTGGGTATAGTCTTCCAGACACTAGTGGCTTTTTGCACTGTAGCTATTTCTTATCTGTTCAGAATTGGTATAAAAACAGATTGACAAAGTGTGCAGACACATCCATCTTGGCTAAGTAAAGTTAAGAGCTTGATAATGATGGGACTTTTTTACTCTCTTGTACAACAAGCCGTAGGTAAACTCTAATTCTGTCCTCAGTTTCGGACAGTACCTTCACCAGTTGTGACATCATAGGATACTTTGGAAACTTGGGATATTGTTTGGATGCACTAAAAATCCAGGGTCAGCTGTGTGTGAAAAGGCAGCTTGCTGGTAAGGAAGGTGTACTTGCTAGAGGCTGTTTTGGGTAGGTGGCCTATCTCAAGCTGGAGAAAATTATTTTTCCCAAGATTTGATAGGCCACCTAACTCGATGTTGCTTTGGTTAGGTGGCCTATCACAGGCTCTTTCTTGTCTGTTTTTTTCATGTGTTTTTCATGGTTGTTATACTGCAGTCAATATTTTTTTTAATATTTTGAATATTCTACATATCCATGGAACTTTTGAATGCCACTATCCTCCCGAGGCCCAATAGAGAATATGTCTCTTGCATGGGTCTTTTGGCAAATTAATGATAATAATAACATTAAATAAAATTAAAAAAATCAATACCCACTTTGGTTGTCCATGGCCATAGGGATTTTTTTATCAGTCAAAAATAGTTTTGTCCAATTCCCAGTGAAGTCTGTTCACTCAAGTATTTTATCACTTCGTTGAACTTTATCGATCACCAGTTGCAGACAGATTGACCTAATGGAATAGTCTTTACAGTCTTCAATAATCTTCACAGCTGGTGATGATCTGGACTGAGACCTGAGGGTGCAGGTCAATTGTTGAGGCATTCTGCTAACACATGGAGAAATATGAGTCTCAGCCTCTGCTATGATTTATATTTCTCTGTGTTGTTGCTTGACAATGTTGCTGATCATCATGATCATAATGCCATCAGTGTTGTGCACATTTGAAACTTCCTCTGCTTTTTAAATCCACTGCCAACAAATTCTAACTCCCAATTCGCCAAATACAGCAGCTTGGTCAGTGGTCCTGATATCTTGGTGATTTTGTGTTTCTCACTTCGCCTGTGGGTATCCACTGTCTTGATTGCCATCATGGCATCAAAAGTATTTAAAAAAAAATACAAGTAAAAAGTAAATTTTCATTGAATTTGCAATCCCCTATGTCGTCCAGTGGACAGATAGCTAGCAGACAGTGGACCTATTACACCCTGAAGTCCCATCAAGGTCAAGTTTACTTTTTTCAGTTTTGTTAGTATTTCCTGTTTTATTTTGACACTTACCCTTGTCTCTTTTTTCAGGCACTTCACTTCCTGGCCCTGTGAGTTTCCCTCCTGTTTGATTACCTGCCCTGCCCTGATTGGTTTCACCTGTCCCTCATTACCCCTCCAACCTTGTGTATGTAGTCCACCTGCTACCCTTTGTCTGTGCTAGTTCATCTCTGTAGTTTGGAGCACATGTTCTAGCCATTCGTTCCTAGTGTTCTCTAGTTTTTGATCAGATATCTTGCATTTTTGCATTCTACGTAAACCTCAAGCTTCGGGGAACTTTGTTGTTATTTTTGGGCTGTTTTTCTGTTCACCGACCTTCATTAACCCTTTAAAACCGGCGGGAGCGCCCGCGATCCCATTTGCATATTGATTTTTAAATGCCGGTAGAATTGCAACCAAATAAGATAGAGCAATAATTCTTTTTGCATTTAAAACCGGAGGAGTTACTCTAACTTACCATGCATTCATCATGTCCCAGAGTGCTGTTTCCTTGCACTGACAGGTTTGTAGAAAAACAGTAGAAAGCGCTAAGAACAAAACCATTATAATCCTGATCGCGGGTATTCACAGCACTTCCTATGTTGGACTAAACGTCATCACGTTGTGAGCATGAACTATCACGTTATTTTCTTGCGTGTCTTTCTCGTGACACTACCCGCGGCAACAAGGAGTGACGTAATTTCCCGGGAAATTCCTCTCTTTCTTCCGCGGTAAATATTTCTCTCAGCTTGCAGTCACACACTTGCTCTCGCTCCCGTTTTGTATTTTACTCTTTCACAACAACACTTAGACACACACACACACACACACACACCAGACACTCACTCCACACTCGCACACATATATTTATGGAACCGCAACAACCCGGACGCGCGAAATGGCTTTTCTCCCGGCGCGAAGCTTTCAAGCTAATTACAGCGTCGGATGAAGATTCACTCCACTCATCTGGTCCGGATTCTGCCGACAGTGGTGATGACGCCGACCTCATCCAAGGGAGAGATCCCTCCTATGACATGTATGTATATATTCATGAAATATTGTTTGTTTTTGAGTTAGAGTAAAGTAAAGAAAATATATATGTAACACAACTGAAAGCATTTTGCACTAAATACGCACCATTATTGTATTCCTCTCATGTTGAAAACATCTAACACACTGTGCAACATCTGTATGCAGAGTTGACCATGATGAGGAGGAGGAAGTGGGGGGGTCTCCTCGTCCTGCACCCCGGAGGGAGGCAGAGGGGGAGGAAGGAGTCGGTCTCCAGCAAACAGAGGCTCCAGGTCAGAGACACTCCCTGGTGATGCAGCTGGCTGGAGAACTGAAAAGGAGCCTGACATCTTGCCACATCCCCTACCACATTTTCTGCCCAAAAGGAGGCCAGGTGTGCAGCCACCTCTATCACAGTATGTGGACAATCCCTCTCCATCTGAGCTGTTCAGGATGTACTTTCACCGGGCTGCCATCAAAACACTGTGTGCCAACACCAATAAAAATGCAGCAAAAATATTGCTCATCGTGGACAGGAACTGTCACAAGACCTATCACAGCTGGTGCTATTGAAAAGTAATGTTTGACTTTGAACTTTGAACTTTGGTTGTTCTATTGTAAATAGTTTATTTTGATGCACATGTTGTATTTTTGCTAATTGTGCACAATGTGCATTTAACTTTCGTTTTTGTCACATTTTATAAAAATGAGTGTCTCAAAAAATTAAGTTATGAAAACACTCAAAATAAATTTTCTGTGGTTTGAAAGGATTTATTGCACTTTTTAGCAATTTCTTTTATTAGTATGGACATATGTCCACACATATTATTAAAATTTGGGATTTAAGGGTTGTATTGATGTATAGCATATTAAAATACTCCAGCAGGTAAAATTGTAAAGATATGCTCTGGTGGACTTGTTCTATGGTAGGTCATAAAGGGTTAAAGTCCTTGTGTTTTTGAGTCCTGCTACTGATTCCTCTCTTTAGTTGGTACCAGTGTGATAGGACCTCTGCTTTGAGCATCCTTGCTGGAAACAAAATATGAGTGTTGAAAAAACAGAGAGAAAGGCCTTCAAAAAAGATGTCAAGTTGGCCACAAAGAGGCAGACTGAGGCACTCTGATGGTGATAGGAATAAAATGCTTTATTGTAAGGGATACCAACGCGTTTCAACCGGCATGGTCTTCTTCAGGGTAGTGCTCAAAAATATGAGTGTTGTTGGTTCCCCTATCCTGAACTCCATAATGCTAATGCAAGAGGCATTTGGTAAATTATATATTTTTAAAAAATATGTTACCAATTATTTTGAGATTTTACAATGCAACCTCAGAAAAAAACAGTTAATGAATTCCTACTAATTAATTCCTACTACCTAAGTTTTAGCAATTTTAAGAAAGGTTGATTTAAGATATTTTAATACCAAATAAGACCTTATTTTTAGATGAATGAATCTGACGCCTTTTAAGACTTTTTTGAGGGGGGAATTCTACTCTTAAGAACCGCTAGTGTCAGTTTTCAGGACTCAGAGACAGCATATCATGACATGTTGTTAGATTCTATAGTGTCTTTCCGAACAAATTTAGCAAAAAATGTAGGTTTCGCCACCAAAAGTACTTTAGAATTAGGCAACATATCTATTTACAGTAGTTAGGTTGAGAAAAAATATCAAGGTTTGGTTTAATAGAGGTACGTCTGTTACGTAACAGTAAGTTAACAAGTATGTCATGTGATATACGCCACATATGTCACATGACACTAACTACATTACGTGGTTAAAAAACTCAAAGCTAACTTTTGGTTTTACAAGGGACACAAACACTGGTCTCCTGAGTGAAAGTCCAGTGTGTGCTTGACCCATCTACCTTGCCTCCCTCCTGCCTTACTTGCACTTTAAGGCTCTTTACGTTAATGCCGTGGATGGGTTTACATTGGAGCCCAGTGCATCTCATACAGATGAAAGAGGGTGCCTTGGTATCAGAAGCCAAGAGCCACTGACCAGGCTGCCATATTTGATGCCCTGATGATGAGAACAGATTGCTACTGCAGAGAAAAAATATTTTGCCATAAGAAATATCACCAGGACTTATCTATTAGTGATATTACAAAGAAAGTACTAACACCATTTAGTTCATGGCAGTGTCTGTGGCTGGTCCACTGGAGTTCAGGTCACCAAAATTACTAGGAATCACGCAGTGGAGACCATGAATATCTGTAACAGATTTCATTGCAGGTGTTCTGGGCATGTCCCTCTGGTAGGCCCAGAACACGCTGGGGGGATTACAAATTTCATCTGGCCTTGGAATTCCATTGAGTCCCCCAGGAGGAGCTGGAAAGTGTTGCTGGGGAAGGGACAGCAATGGTGCTTTGCTTGGTCTGCTGCCCCACGACCTGGCCCCAGATAAGTGGATGAAAATGGATTGATGGACAGTCTATCCTTGTTGTTGATGAGATATGGCAACACTTTCCTAAAAATTACATTAATATACAAACTGTAGAAGGAATACACGGAGTAAGAAATGTAAAGTCACCCAGATTATTTTTGTCTGTTTTTTGAATAATAAAAATTGCAAGGACACTCTTATTTAACAAGTCTCCACTTGGTTTAATTAACTGCTCTCACCAAAGCCTTGGTTAAGAAGGTAAGGGGAAGATCATAGTCTTGGTTAACTATGAAAAAGGCCAGCTGACTGGAAGCAGGAAATAGGACTTGTTGATGTTTTCTTTCCTTGACCAAACCTCATGTCTTTCCCATGTTTTAGTGGCCTTAACGTAAACCGTTTAGGAGGTGAGCTCAAATGGCTACTTGGATATGGACAGGCCAGCATTCAATAGATGCCTACAGTGATAGAACAACGAGGCTCATCCTGCCAACAGATATAATGTAAATGCTAATTATCAGATAGTATACAGTGTTGCAAAGCATCCACTTAGAGGCCCATGAAAGACATATAAGCACTGGAGAAAAGTCTCATTGTCTATGTTCTCAGTCCCACTTGGAGCCTTCTCTTCTCTCATGCTCTCACCATTATATCTCAACCTAATTAATGTCAAAATGAAGTAAAAACAATTAAGGACGTCTCAAAAAGTTGTTGATTTCTTTTTCCACTCTCCTCGTTTCCTCTGTCATTGAGGTGAACAGAAACTGTTAATGGCTGGTAAACATCTTTTGATTGGCCTGATTGTCTCACAGGAATGAGTGTACTGTAGCTGAGAGGAGAGGAGAAGAACTGAGGAGGAATAGCTCTGCGCTTATCAAAACCAAAGACAATAACATCTGTGCTGAAAGGAACCAGACTGCAGCTTCCTCCATGCAAATTCAGATGAAACAACATTTTACAGATTCACAATTAGATGCTGTTAGAATTCCACATGTCACTTACTGAGAAAGCACTGCTTACTGTGTAGTCAAGCACCAATGATGATAAGGCATCTACCATTAGTTGAGCCTACAATCCTCGGCTAAAAAATATAATGAAGTAAAAGACCAGATAAACCATGCTGACTTTGATAAATTACATAAAAAAGACATTTCGGTGTAGCCTCTCCACTAATTTGCTATTTTGACTGCACATCTCAGTGTGATGCTGTATTCACTTTATTAAAAAGCATTATTTCACACATTTCTGTTTTTTAATTAAAGGACTATTCAGTCTGTGATAAGGCTTTAGTGTCTGAAGAAATATAAATGAATTGTCTCCTTTAGTCTTTCTTTAGATGAGGTTCTTGTTTTGTGAAATCATTTGAGTCTCAACTTCTGTGAAAGTTTGATATTACTAGTTTTCAAGAGAAACCATGGGTGTCTAATTAAGAAGGCATAATTAATGTCAGTGATTAGGCTAAATGACACCTTCCACAGAAATTTAAATTACTAGTAAGTGAGAGTCGTAGCAGTCTGAAACAAGTTTTTAAGTGCAATTACAACTCATAATGAGATAACATGATCGTAAGAGTGTAACTGCTGCCTGAGAGCTTTTAGCAACTTGATTAATTAAAGGAAATGACATAGCTGCTGCAGGCAGTAAATAACTCATGCTGATACATACGTCATTATTATTGTTCTTTTATATGTACAAACAGATTAAAGCATGCGCCATCATTACAACATTGCTGATTTTGGTGACAGGGAATTGAAAAAGCTGCAGTGAGCAAGGACTATATTGAAGTATGGCTACACTTTGTTTGCATTACAGGCCTTGATTATTATATTTTGTCTTTATTGCCCTGTAGTCCTTATTGGAAACCAACATGTTAACATATATGAGACAACATGACATGAAACTACAAATAAGTAAAATTAGAATTACCACCCTGTGGATGTATGCCTCCGCATATCAGTCAGATTTTGCTTACAGTTTACATTCATGTCTGTGAAAACATGAATGCCTCACACACATCTTCAACCCTGCAAGCAGTGTTGGGCAAGCTACTTGGAAAGTGTAGTGAGCTAAGCTACTAGTTACTCTAATATTAAATGAAGCTTCACTACATCAAAGCTGTCACCCTCAGAAATGTAGCAAGCTAAGCTACAGCAAAATGAAAGTAACTAGTGCAACTACATCCAAGCTTTTTACTAAACTGAACCAACTTCGTGCCAAGTCAGTGTTATCTTACTGATCAATAAAACTGTCAGTCAAACAGATAGGCAGGTAAAAAAGTTAAGTTCAATTGTTTATTGAACAGTGAGCTGCACTAACTCCCAACACGACTCAAACCACAACAGCAAGAATGAAGACCTGCTTCAAACAGTCACAACATGGTCAAAAACATACATGCGTGTATGTATGTGTATGTACACTGTAAAAACTCAAAATCTTACCAAGAATATTTATTTCTGTCAAAACAAATCTCATTACAATTGAAATAAGACTCATCACCTAAAAAGTAACTTGTTTATAGACAATTTTCACTTGTTTCAGGAAAATTTTCACTTGAAATAAGTAGAAAAAAAATCTGTCCATGGAGCAAGTTTTTTTTCTTATTGCAAGCAAAAAAAACCAACTTGCTCCATGGGCAGATTTTCATACTTATTTCAAGTGAAAATTTTCCTGAAACAAGTGAAAATTGTCTATAAACAAGTGTAGAGGTGTAGAGGTTTGCTGACAACAAGTATTTTTTTAAGTGTAAAGAGATTTGTTTTGACTAGAAATGAGGCTAGTAAACACATTTTAGTAAACACATTTTATAGTGAGCAGCATACACATGTATGTCCCCTACAAATCCCAACCGTGTTTACAAAGTTTGAATGAACGAGACGGACGCAAAGGAAACGGAGGCTGCGCATTGACCCTTTTGCCTCTGTCTGCAGGAACGAATAAAAATAACCATTCATGATGGGGTCAAATGGATTATGTGCATTATTAACCACAAAACAAGCAAATACTTCATCTTAATGACATATAACACTCATTATGCTTCAGCTGAATCCTCTAAGCAAATGACCATGTTGAACTGAAATTAGTTTATCACGTTAAATGTCCGAAATTGTATGAAATTGCTCCAGTGCGTTAAACCAAACTTTGTGCAGAATCACACAGCCTAATATGCCCTGGCAAACACAGTGGGACTGCTGTACAGACCGTTGGTCTTTCTTCCCCTAACCCTGGTTATTTTCTGAAAGCACAGAGCAAAGAAATGTCTTTTTTTTCTCCCCCGGTCTGCTGTCAGCAGAGAGCGACGTCTGCAGCGGGGATTTCAGCACCACAGACAGCGCGCGTAAAAAGACTTGACAAGCGTCTCCTTTAAATAGGTTTGCTGCTAGAGAAATTATACATAATAAATGAAGACAGTGACATATTTTCAATAAAAAACAATGAGTTGAATGTTCATTTCAAGCTTTTGTAGTACGAGTTTCAGAATTGTGCGAGTGCGGCTGGAGAGCGGGCGGCAGTGTTTGATGCAGGAAATTCGATATGGACTTGAAAATCAATTTCGGAGTGGGGTCGTTCACAGCGAGGTTTCGGAATGGAGGGCTGTTCCCCGTCAGGTTCATGCAGAAGTGACTCGGTGTGGTAGCAGTGACAGTTTTATTTCAGTCCATAACAGAAATCCCTGGCTCGTTTGAGCTTCAGAAATGATTTTGGAAATGTAGCTTGTGTGGACGCTACCATGCTAAGTGATCAATAAAAGAGCTTAACTACTGAGAAGTTACTTGATTCAGAAAACAGCGACGCTACCACCAAGCTACTGAGAAACGTAGTTAAACTACAAACGTCTGCTACTGTAGTGACGCTACTGCCCAACACTGCCTGCAAGACAGAACATCTATACAATCAGCACAGTTTCAAGGTGGACACCTAAGATTAGTGTCACCAATTCAGTATCTGACCAAATATCTTGCCCTCTGTTTCAGAGATAGGATGTTGGTTCATGGCCAGAAAGGTGTTTTTGCAGAACATTATGATGTCACAGTGAAGCTGACCTTTGATCCTTTGGATATAAAATGTTGTCACTTCATCGTTTTTATCCTATTAGCATTTTGTGTGAAGTTTTGTCATTATTAGTAAAGGAAAGCAGAAATGAACGTCTGTGTTTACCTTTAGCTGGATTCGGACATGTTCCTCTGCCTGTTGCCTCTCTCTCCTCGTCTGCTCTTCAATTTCAGTGAGCTCAGGTCAGCCCGAGCTTCGTACTGGAGAAATGTCAAATACTAAACATCCTATCACTCATTTAGACAAAAGTAAATTGGAAAATAGGGCCCAGGTTGAAAAAAACATTAGTTCCCCTTTAAACAGAGAAAATGGAGGTGTTTTTGATAATACAGGTTATCCAGTGCTGAGTTGAAGGGGCTGTTGTTGTTGGATCATCAATGTATCACAGTTTAAATACAATTTTAATACCTTCATTCTGACTTGCCAATATTTGTGTTAAGTAAAGTAGTCTCATGTAGCACACTTATTTTCAGTAATAACGTGTAGTTCATTTATTTTACATAAATATTTCAATATTAAATAATGACAGTTTTTTCAGTACTTATGTAATGTGTCCCAGTGGCTCACCTTTAATACCAAAAGATATCACTACACTGGGAACACCTCTTCATATGGGATTTTAGTGCTTCTTCTGTTTAATATTAACATTTTTTATGGAAAATTCATCATTTTTCCCCAATAACTTCCACTGTCACATTTAGTTTCATTCATATAAAACGGCAATGAAAGCTTTTGTTATCACAAAAAATTGGTCATTGAGCTGCTTGTCAGCAAACCTCTACACTTCAAATGTTCCTGAACATATAAAATCTAAAGTAGTTTCACTGTGCATTACTGTAATTTTGGTCGAATCTGGCTTTAGCCGTGGCAATATTGCAAATAAAGGAGGACAACAACAACAAATGGTGCAGGTAAAAAACAAATAAAAATACATGCTATGTTTTAACTTACATGCACCAGTGCATATACTTCTAGCGACTTTTAGGACAGCCAATAGCTACTTTCCTTACTAAGGAGTTGGCAACACTGATCATGTGAGCTAGCTAACACTAAATCACTGTGTGGCACTTATGGTTAACGACAAGGTGAACTAGTCAGCTAACATTTATATGCAAATAAACATATTGGCCCATCAGCTGTATTATTATTCCAAGTCTACTGACATTCAATAGAACGTTTTATAACTTTTCAAGCAAGAGACTCTGACACACTCTCCACCTCATAAACCACCAACAGAAGTGCAGTGGGTGAATTCACCTAGCAATCCTAAAAGTGCTGCTGAATTAGCAGCTACAGCCAAGCGCAAACAAGAGAGAACCCAAAAAATTATCAGAAAATGACCTCAAGCACAACTTAGTTTCACACAATATATGTAGTAGGGGGTCCCTCCACTGTCTTTTTTTGACTTAAGGGGTCCTTGGCCTGAAAAACATTGAAGACCCCTGAAGACCATCGACAAATCCATGCTACACTGACATCACCCTCACAACAGTTGAGAAGCTGAGAAGGACGGTTAGCTCTTACGTTAGAAAGTGGTTAGGTGTGCCTCGATGTCTGAGCAGTATAGCCCTATATGGCCAAGGACTACTCCTACTACCTCTCTCTAGCCTCACAGAGGAATTCAAATGCACCAAAGCGAGGCTTGAGATGACCCTATCAGAATCTAATGACACAGTGATCCGAGCTGCTGCCCCAACCCTGTCAACAGGAAGGCAGTGGATGGCAAAGAATGCAGTCCAACAGGCAAAATCCACCCTCCACCATGGTGACATTGTGGGCCAAGTCCAACATGGAAGAAGTGGTTTCGGATTTGTCGAAAGACCACCTTGCTGGAATAAGGGAGCCTCAAAAGAACGGAGGAAGATGGTCATGGCTGAAATCCATCAACAGGAGGAGTCCAGCAGGTGTGCCAAGGCTGTCGCAGGCCAAACAGGGCCAGTGGATATGATGGGAGAGTGTGGAAAAACAAAAGATCAGCTGGAAGGTGACATGTGGGACATGTAGAGGAGCAGGATAAGTTTCCTCATTTGTGTCACCTACGATGTCCTTCCGTCCCCTCAAAATCTCAACCAGTGGCTGGGTGAAGATCCACGTCCCCTGTGTTCAACACCAGCTACACTCCGACACATCCTCACTGGTTGCACAGTAAGCCTCTCTCAAGGAAGGTACACCTGGAGACATAACCAAATGCTTAAATGCCTAGCAGCAACCCTGGAAAGCAAGAGGACCACCATCAATGCCTTGCCACCCAGAACAACTAGTTCCAGCGTGCCAATGGAGTTCGTTCAAGAAGGGGAACAATGACATTGCAAGTTCCAACCAAGGACCAGGTTGGGAGTACTGGAGGCAGCCAGGGACTGGCAGATGCTGGTGGATGTGGGCCAAGGGCTCACAGTCCCACCAGAAATAGCAATAACAAACCTGAGGCCTGATCTGGTCCTGTGGTCCATCTCACAGCGCAGGGTATACTTGGTGGAGCTCACAGTTCCTTGGGAGGATGCTGTGTAGGAAGCGTTTGAAAGGAAAAAACTCTGATACTCCGATCTTGCAGCAGAGGCTGAACAGCTAGGCTGGAGTGTCAAAATCCGCCCAGTAGAAGACGGATGCCAGGGCTCTGTGGCAACATCAACAATTAGGCTGATGAGGGACCTGGGCATCACAGCACTACGCCAGGCCATCAAAGAGACATCAAGGGTGGTGGAGTGGAGTAGCCAGTGGTTGTGGCTGAAAAGGAAAGATCCTTGCTGGTCTTCTAAATAGGCCGGCTGGACTGATGCACAGAGGGGTGGTTCCGGGATGCCAGAATCCACTGCTGAGCCTACTGGGGACGTCGTGGGCTTTAATCTGTGAAATGCTGGTGAAAGTAGGAACCCCTGTGATGTGTCTGTCCAGCCTTCCTCAACAACACCAGAATAACACAGCGCTGAAGTCTTATACAGTACAGGGCAAAAGTTTGGACACACCTTCTCATTCAATGCGTTTTCTTTATTTTCATGACTATTTACATTATAGATTCTCACTGAAGGCATCAAAACTATGAATGAACACATGTGGAGTTATGTACTTAACAAAAAAAGGTGAAATAACTGAAAACATGTTTTATATTCTAGTTTCTTCAAAATAGCCACCCTTTGCTCTGATTACTGCTTTGCACACTCTTGGCATTCTCTCCATGAGCTTCAAGAGGTAGTCACCTGAAATGGTTTCCACTTCACAGGTGTGCCTTATCAGGGTTAATTAGTGGAATTTCTTGCTTTATCAATGGGGTTGGGACCATCAGTTGTGTTGTGCAGAAGTCAGGTTAATACACAGCCGACAGCCCTATTGGACAACTGTTAAAATTCATATTATGGCAAGAACCAATCAGCTAACTAAAGAAAAACAAGTGGCCATCATTACTTTAAGAAATGAAGGTCAGTCAGTCTGGAAAATTGCAAAAACTTTAAATGTGTCCCCAAGTGGAGTCGCAAAAACCATCAAGCGCTACAATGAAACTGGCACACATGAGGACCGACCCAGGAAAGGAAGACCAAGAGTCACCTCTGCTTCTGAGGATAAGTTCATCCGAGTCACCAGCCTCAGAAATGGCAAGTTAACAGCAGCTCAGATCAGAGACCAGATGAATGCCACACAGAGTTCTAGCAGCAGACCCATCTCTAGAACAACTGTTAAGAGGAGACTGCGCGAATCAGGCCTTCATGGTCAAATAGCTGCTAGGAAACCACTGCTAAGGAGAGGCAACAAGCAGAAGAGATTTGTTTGGGCCAAGAAACACAAGGAATGGACATTAGACCAGTGGAAATCTGTGCTTTGGTCTGATGAGTCCAAATTTGAGATCTTTGGTTCCAACCGCCGTGTCTTTGTGAGACGCAGAAAAGGTGAACGGATGGATTCCACATGCCTGGTTCCCACTGTGAAGCATGGAGGAGGAGGTGTGATGGTGTGGGGGTGTTTTGCTGGTGACACTGTTGGGGATTTATTCAAAACTGAAGGCACACTGAACCAGCATGGCTACCACAGCATCCTGCAGCGACATGCCATCCCATCCGGTTTGCGTTTAGTTGGACGATCATTTATTTTTCAACAGGACAATGACCCCAAACACACCTCCAGGCTGTGTAAGGGCTATTTGACCAAGAAGGAGAGTGATGGAGTGCTGCGGCAGATGACCTGGCCTCCACAGTCACCGGACCTGAACCCAATCGAGATGGTTTGGGGTGAGCTGGACCGCAGAGTGAAGGCAAAGGGGCCAACAAGTGCTAAACACCTCTGGGAACTCCTTCAAGACTGTTGGAAAACCATTTCAGGTGATTACCTCTTGAAGCTCATCGAGAGAATGCCAAGAGTGTGCAAAGCAGTAATCAGAGCAAAGGGTGGCTATTTTGAAGAAACTAGAATATAAAACATGTTTTCAGTTATTTCACCTTTTTTTGTTAAGTACATAACTCCACGTGTGTTCATTCATAGTTTTGATGCCTTTAGTGAGAATCTACAATGTAAATAGTCATGAAAATAAAGAAAACACATTGAATGAGAAGGTGTGTCCAAACTTTTGGCCTGTACTGTATGTCTAGGTATGCAACCAGGCACAAGCTTGGCTCAGGGAGGAGGACGCCCCTGCCATGCAGAGTCCACAGGCACTTTGGATTCCTAACACCACATCCTGTGTAATTGAAATCGATTATTGTCACGCAGAACTGCAACAAACATGGCTTAAACAGCCTTGTTGTGGTGGTGGCAACCCTGGAGTCATTCGACTGTGGTGTAATCTTTTACATTAGCTTTTTACTTCTGGCAATTGCATTTACACTTCAAAATCAGAACAGTGGTGTTCATTCAGTGTTGAAGATTATATTGCTGATCAAAACATATAAGAATCAAACTTTTATTCTCACAGAACTTATTTTCTGTGATAATCCAAAATCCAAGGGGGCAACACTCTATTGCGTCAGTATTAAACAAGCCGGATCCCTTACTGTAATGTAATAACAATAACCACTAGTAATCACGGTCGCACTGTCTAACACTAGTGGACTGTAGAATACTCAGAATCTGTGTAACATGCAAGAGTAAAAATATGACTCTGGACACTTTTAGTTGCACTGTCATGGCCAAATTAGTCTTCTTGCCTTCTGAAGCGTTGAGAAAAGAGAAAATCGGACTCAATTTATTGAGATTGGTTTGCCCTGCACACAATCTCATGCAGTGTATTTGCTTTGTGGTGAGATATGCCAGAACAGTGAAGCATCTTCCAAGAGGACTCTCCCCCTGAAAATATGATTAATGAGCTGACAGCCATCAACCTTCACAGTCCTCACTGCTTTCATCCAAGGCCAATAAATGTGCTTTGAGCAACAAAATTCAAAGTCTTAGAAACGGTGACACTTCCCAATGTAATCCGAAAAGAAATTCCAACAGCTGTCTTTTGTGTGTGCATGTATTTTTATAATATCAAAGGGAACTACCCTCTGGGCCAAATATGCTCCGGTGACACAATTACAAAGCAAAGCACATACAGGAATATACAAATGCAAAGAACGCTGTTTGAAGGTTTTAATTACATAGGGTTGAGAATGTTTGTCTTAGTGTGAGAAGTAACTATGACACAAGGCATAATTATGTCAAGATTAACTATTTTAAACCATCTGAATGTGTGGAGCTGAGATTTAGAGCTGCTCTATAGGTTATACATTATCCAATGAGCTGTTAAAGAAAATTGGATTTTATTTAATGGGGTGGAGTTTTGCTTTAAGCATTACTCTATTTCTATGAATTATATCATTCCCAGGCTTTTACTTTTAAGACAGGGGAAAGTTTTTAAAATGTGGTGGACCCTTGAGAAATCAACCCCAAATAAAAAGTGCAAATTTGATGGACAATACAAAGTTACCCACTGATTTAAAGTAAAAATTTACTCCTGACATGAAGTGGAATTTAACTGGAAGAACATTCTGTTGCTCTTATGGTAAATATGCAGATGAAGTTCACAACTGCAATAGCTGTCTTTTATCAGTCCATAATTTAACACTGCTCACATAAAATGTAAGACGATTCCATATCAAGAGAGTGGTGCGTATACCCAGTCATCTGTATCATGGCTGACAGAATACCTGAAAGGAACACTTTACTGCAGATAAACCCACTGGGATCAAATTTATACCTCAGTTACACAAGGTTAGACTCTTCATTACACACACACTGAATACGATGAGCTGACATAAGTACACATACTGAACCAGACCTGCAGTGCACGTGTGTTTCACATGTGAATTCATAAGTGCATACCCTCTTGCTTACCCAATATGACATCTAATCAATGTTGAGTAGGAGTAGACAGAGGAGGTCTTACCATCACTGGAATGGAGCATGGGGAATACAACACCTCTGCACTGAGACTAGGAGTGTTAGCTTCAGCATAAACAAGGCAGATCTGTGAAAAAAAAAAGAAAATCAGCTTATGCATGTATCAAACCCCAAAGTCTGCCTCATCACATCAGTCTGCTAAAACTTCACATACCTTAGAAGCAAATACACTTGACGATACTGATCACACTGAAATAAAATCAAAAGTAATCATGTTAATATTCATGAAAGTAAAGGTTAGAAATTAAACTGATAGAAAGCTAAATTTTCTGAGCAGATAAAGCCAAAAGAATGTTTTTTTCTTCCACATATATGTGATGGTATCTAGCCATGCAGATAGATCAGGTTTAATTTGTCCAGATTTTGAGATATGTGTGAGAGTTCTGCCTTCACCCCAATTCAGTTGAGGTGAATGAAAATGAGTTTTTGATGATTACAGCATTTAACCATTGTGCTCCACTGTTGTATTTGTGAAAATAATAACCAGTCCTTCCAGAAAAATGCAGTGTTTTTTTGTGATTGTTGTGGGCAAAAATCCTTGATTATGTGGCACGTTTTCTTAAAAAATGCAATGGAATATGCGGGATATTTATGCATTTTTATGCGATGAAATTGCAGGAACTTGTAAAAATTGCAGGAACTTGCAAAAACTGCGGTTCGATGAAAAAGAGAAAAAAAAAAGTGATTCCCCAAACACCCTGTTCTCAATAGGCTACTACCTTTATGTAAAGAGTCATTTCTAATTACTTCCTATGATAAGCAAGCATACTACATCACAGAAAGTGCAGGGAATAATTAAGTTCTCATCTTGTTTTATTTCAGACCCTAATAAACACATGGCTCAAACTTACAAAACATTGCTGAGTCAATCAAGTTCTGTAGCTTTACAAAAGGAATATGCTACAACATCTGTAAAAATGAATGAATAAAAATATAACAAAACATTGCTGAGTCAAACAAGTTATGTAGCTTTACAAAAAGAATATGCTACAACTTCTGTAAAAATGAATAAATAAAATATAAAAAAAATCAAATGTGTGCTTCCTGTTTTACAGAGGTAGCTATACAAAACAGACATCTTCTGTTAAAATATGTGCTTCCAATGCACAAAGTGCAATCTCTTATTGTAATGTAAATGTACATACTACTAATATACTTATGTACTGTAAGGTTTTTGAAACTAGTATGATTTAACCCACTGATAACAAAAAAGTGCAATCTTACAACTGTAAAGTTGCATCAACTCCTGAATGAAACTACAACAGTCCACTCCCTCAAGGTCCATCTCCTCCCCCTCCTCCATCTCCTCCTAACCCTCCTTCACGTCACGTAATTACGTCACGTAATTACGTCACTTCATAACGTTCCCAAGGCAACAGGGGGAAAATGGCTGCTTGTGTGAAGTAAACGCAACATTTTGCGAAAGTGCGGCGTCTTTGAAAAAACGCAGCCCCCACATAAATATGCGGACTTTGGCTGATTATGCGTTGAATTATGCGATCGCATAATCGCGTTTTTCTGGAGGGACTGAATAACAGTTTGCTAACCAACCATTTTGCCCCTTTGATGTCATTCTTCTGACTTTATTAAAAACAAATATGTAGAAATGACAAGATATATTAATAACCCTAAAACTGTGTCATTATCTTACACTAATTAAGAAAACACCTGTTTTTCATCTGTGAAATGTGCTGGATATGAACAAATATATGCATTCCTTTTGTTTGTCAAAAATAATTTATACATTAATGTTACTGATGTTCTGGGTCAGTTAGACCACAGAAAGGTCTAACTTCCTTTTAGATCATTGTCAAGTCAGGATAACTCATACAATACAATCAATATCAATAAGGTCAATAAGCCTTCAGCAGTGGTTTGAGTAAAAATAAATAAAGACATCAAATTAATCATCATTGGTGCCAACCAGCTGCTGAAATGAGCTACATACTATATGGAAAACCTTAAAGCAATCACTGTCCCTGGTGCCCAATTGCATTCCTCCTCCAGTAGTATTTAATCAGCACCATGCATCCATTCTGTGTATAGACTAATTCTCTTACATAGCTCCTTCTCATCGACTCCGTCTGATTTCTGTAATGCACAGTGGCTGACAAGGGCAAATGCAGAACAGTGGCCCAAAATATTTACAGTAGGAGAAAGGTGCTGCAGCTTTAGAAATTATGCCAATTTAAATACCCATGGAAAAAACTAAAATAAATACAATGGAAAAGTACTGCATACAAAAAAAACATGTTGCAGAAAGTCCAAACAAATACATTAACTGCAGACACAATGCAAGAATAGAAACAAAGCAAATATGATGAAGAACACACAAACCCAGAAAACAAAAACGCTACCATCCTTAAAAGCATGGGGTTTCACCTGGGGGCAATGCATTACATTATGCATCAGAAAATGTTTTGTGACCGATGTACACTTTTTTCAGCTTACACTGTCATCTCATCACTTTTTGGCTAAGCTAATATGCAAGCAAGCAAATCTTTGCCTTAAAGCAACACTTACCTTTCTGGAAATTTTACACTTTTCTTTGTTTAGGGTCAAAATGCTACTTAAGCGGATGGCACACTAAAATGTAAGTGAATTCCACCAGAAAAAAAACCCTCATAATTATACCATTCTCAATTGGTTCTAAGAAAACTCCGACCAATCATTGCATTCAGACCGAATGTGGATATAAACGCTTATGGATATAAACTAGTAACAGGGATGCTTGTGGATATAAACTAGTAACAGGGATGCTTGCGGATATAAACTAGTAACAGGAACGCTTGTGGATATGAACTATAAACACAGTGCAACAAGAAGTAAATTCTTCAGTGCAATACAGTCGCGAGTTTCTAACAGACATTAGAAACCGCTGCAGAGATGTAACTCTACAACCAAGAGAGCTCAGGATGTATAACGTTAGCAAGCTTGGCCTGCTACGTCGAGCTAGCCCTGAGATGGCCATGGTTTCACCTGGAGCTGTGCCTACGGGGAGACGCTGTGACAGGACACAGGAGTGGGGGAAGCGCAGAGGGGTTAGCTAACAGCTAACCCCATCAAACCAGCTGTTCCCAGCGGCCTTCTGGCGAATGTCTGCTCACTAGGCACAAAAATGGATTTCTGTGGAGATCCACTAACCGAGGAGTGAGGGACTGCTGCGTCCATGTGTTCACTGAGACATGGATGAATGGTAACATATCAGACTCCGGTGTTGAGCTAACGGGGCTAACACTACAACAAAGACGGTGGATAAACCAAGACGGTCCACTGTGAGTCAGTTTCCTGTACCAGTGTCACGTGGGGTTCGCGACCACCACGCCCCTTTAGGAGACTAACAGTAGGTCCTGAGTCCATTGTCTTCAGTGGGAGACATGAACGTGATTACAGATTATGGCCGATTCTTTCGCCCCATTGTCACAGAAGCAAATATTGGATCCATTTATCACAAGCCACATATCTTCAGAACATTCCAACACCAAAATGGCAAATTTCAGACGGACAAATCAGGAGAAAATTTACTTTGTTCAACACACAACACACTCTCGCGAGATCTGGCAACAGATATCTCCTCTCTGGTGCTGAAATCAGTTTAGTTTCATCAAAGATACTGGATTAAAATTAAATTTTCCAGGGGATATCTTAGTTACAACATGATTGAGCTAGCAAAGCAGTTTTGTGTTGCTATGTGTGGTATTTATTCAGTTTTGGGAAATTACGATGTCTAGAAAGCATCAGTGGCTGCAGCTGACAGGGACCGCTAACAGCAGCATCAACGCTAACATCAGGACGTCATCTGTTAAAAGCCTCCCGTTGTCGGATATGACATGAAACTACTCCAGTTAGTTCAATCATATTGTAACTAAGACATCCGCTGGAAAAAAAACTTTTTTTCACGGACTGTTTATTTATTTAGCTTACGGCCAGTAAGGGTACACACATGTTGACAGAAGCGAGGTTGGGGATACTCGTCTTTGATTGGCGGTTCTCCATCGTCTTTGACTGGGGTACAGGGAACAATGCCTACTTAGGAGACTGGAAATGTATACCATTTCATACAATGGGAGTATATTGTAGGTGGGCCATCTTGTACCAATCCAGTATCTTTGACTACACAGAGCAGACGGGGAGGCTGCATCATCTGGTAAGCTCCGTGGTGTATACACAAACAATTCATGGTGCTCTGATGTGAAGAGGATCTCCCAGTTCTGCTCTCAGGATGTGGAGTTTTTGACTGTGATATGTCGACCCTTTTCATCTTACTATTGCACTATATGTTCTTTCTTATATGTTGCATGAATTGTTTTTAAATGTTTTGTTTCTTTTTGCTTGGGGTATGCAGAATGTCATTTCATTTTTGTGTTGCGCATAAAAACGATAAAGAAGTTCAGTTCAGTTCAGTTCATAATGTTAAATGACAACATAGCATCCAGTTGCTAATGGCTAACGTTAGCCTACTGTAGCGTAGCCTCTGAAAGATTAACGTTATCTACCTTGTGCGTTTCCACTTACTAGTAACGTTAATGCTAATATCTAACGTTAGCACTGTAACCTTATTCCAAAACTCATCAGTCATCACTGACTGGTTGAGTTTTAAAAAACTCTGGGGTTGCATTTGTAAGGTTACACTCACTCTCCTCTTCCGTGTATCTCGTTACTTTGCCAACGCCTATTTCTATCTTAGACGTAATGAGGATGTAATGGAGGAGGGGGGAGTAGGCCTTTGGAGGGAGGTGGAGTTGCAGGAGGAGAAGGATGGGACTTTGGAGGGAGGCAGGAGTTGTGGAAGTTCAAATTTTTTCTAAGTGCTGTGTGAAATGCAAGAAAGGTAAGAGTTCCTTTAACCCTAAAATTAAATGTAACAGAAATATTTTTTCTATTTTTTGTAATCATCATCATATGTATGAGGATACAACTAGATTTTGTTTTGTTCCTTGTACTGCTGTATGGTTGCAACCCCAACTAGATTTCCCTGCTGATGAATTCTTAAATTCATCATTACAGTGTTTTATTGTGATTATCACTATTTCCATAGGTGTGACACCAAATATACCAAATATTGGGTGAGAGTTAAGTGCAACACACTGCTGCCGGAGTGGCGCTGTGGCAGTCAAGTGCCGCCCCCAACACACACTGGCAGCGGCGCACAGCAGCACCGTCAAATGTATTTCCCACCCCAGCCCTCTAGGTGGCTGTACCTACACCAGTTGCCAACGGTTGCCAACTGCTAGTAACGGAAGAAGAAGAGGAAAAACTTTGAGGCAACAACAACTTGGATTTCACGGGTGAGTTTCTTATCAAAATCGTCTTATTAAAAATTTGAAGCAACCGGAGTTGATACCACGGCCGCCGAGACGTACATAAAAGGCTGGAAAATAGAGCAGTGGGCTGAAGCAGAGCGGCGCGGCGCATTGGCCGGTGTCGGTGTGGGTTTGTTCATAGAATATAATGGAGGTGGGAGTTTTGATGCGCGGCGTATGGCGGCGGTGTGTGTTGCACTTTACTGCCTCAAAAGAGAGAGTTCAAGCATCTTGTGGTCATGTTCACAAGTGAGGGTAGAATGGAGCATGACATGGATTGAAGGTTTGGTGCAGTGTCTGCTGTGATGCGGGCACTGCGCTGGACCATTGTGGTGAAGAAGGAGCTGAGTCAGAAGGCAAAGCTCTTGATTTACTGGTCCATCTACGTGCCTACCTTCACCTATGGTCATGAGCTCTGGGTAGTGGCCGCAAGAATGAGATCACAGATACAAGCGTCCGAAAGGAGTTTCCGCCATGGGGTGACTGTGCTCAGCCCTAGAAATAGGGTGCACAGGCATCCGGAGGGAGCTCGGAGTAGAGCAGCTTCTCCTTTGTGTCAAAAGGGGTCAGTTGAGGTGGTTTGGGCACCTCCCATCAGAGGTGCGTGTCCCACAGGTAAGAGGCCCCAGAACACACAAGAGGGATTACATATCTCATCTGACCTGAGAATGCCCTGGGATCCCCCAGGAGGAACTTGAAAGCATTGCTGGGGAGAGGGGCATCTGGGGTGCTTTGCTTGGCCTGCTGCCCCAGCGACCTGGCCCCGCATAAGCGGATGAATATGGATGGATGGAGGGATGCATAGTATGGTCTATATGCCTGCTAACTACCCCATTCTTTGCCATTCAGTCCAAGTTTTTATTTTCATCAAACCAAAATAATTCAGGATTTTTTAGCTATAGTTTTTTAACTATGCTCAACTGGGTAAAATACTGGGTTTTTAGACCCCAGGTGAGACAGAGTGTTTGTTTTGAGGCAGAAAAAAATGATTGTGAAATAAAAATGTATGTATTCTTTTTTAACATTCAGCCTTAGTTTTTTTAAAATATTATAAAAGAGAAGCATATTCATATAGCTAGTGTTAGCATACCAGAGAATTTGACTTCTACAGTGCTTGCTAGTGACAACATTGTGTGCCAGATTTTACATTTAACTCTAGCTAGCTACTAATTAAATGGTACTGCACTTTTATAGCACTTTTCTAGTCTTTTGACCACTCACAGCACTTGTACACTATTTCATACTCACCCATTCACACACACATTCACACACTGGCCGAGGCTACCATACACAGTGCCACCTGCTACTCAGTAACTATTAACCTACATTTGCACACCAATAGAACAGCCATTAGGAGCAATTTGGGGTTCAGTATCTTGTTCAATGATACTTTGATATGTGGACTGGAGGAGCCGGGAATTGAATCACTGATCTTCCAATGAATGGACAACATCTTTTGAGCCAGAGAAGGTAATGTCTTTTCATTGTGTTTAGTTTTCCCTCCTCTGTATCGACGGGGCATTGCATAAGAGGAAGGTGGAGCAAGGACAACTGGAATGAGGTGAAAAAAAAAGGAGAGAAGATATGTAACATGAAATGTAGAGGCAAAAAAGGGCAAAAAGATGAGGAGGACACATGAAAGATCAACTGCAGAGGGGTAAGGAGCATTATTTTCACAATTTGCGGACATTTTCGGACACCATTTTTCATCTTTGAGTTAGCCACTAACTGCTAACAGCTTCTTTTTAAATCTTCGGTGGTGGGTTGTCAGCATAACACGTCATCAAAACGTCACACCCATACCACCCACAATCCTGTCCTGCTGGTCGTTTGGTTACAGAGGTCATTTCTGAGTGGCAAGGCAACACAATGGTGTGAAATTCAGTGTGAAAGGGGCTGAAGAGAAAGGAGAGGTAGAAAAAGAGACCAGGGAGATGATAAGGAAAGAGAAAAGGATTGAAGTTAAAGGGAAAACATGTTAAGAAGAAGGACAAAGGAAATGACAGGAAGCAAATAAAGGACATTAAGAAAAAAGTGGCATAGTGATGAGGAGAAGAAAGCATTAGATATGCTCAAGGAAAAATAAAGAGCACACACACAAACACAAACTGTCCAATTCCTCCAATGTACCTCTCTATCAAGTTATGATTGCAGTCTGTGTAATTTTTGACTGAGCTAAAAAAAACTGTGTTACCGTCTATTTTTCCAGGCTTCCATGTTTAAGCCTTTCTCTGGCCAAGATCTGGGGACTATTCAAGAGTTCTGTGGCTCATGTGGCAAATATTTAGATTCTCACAGAGACAACAGTAAGTAGACTTGATGATATGTATTTGTGTTAGTTTGAAGAATATAAGGGTTAAATACAGTTTAGAATACTTTTTAGTAGCTAGATGCAGTATGTATGGATGTATGGAGGCGTACTTTTCTGGAAATTTGTTTATGTAAACTACATAGAGGTCATGATTGTATTGTAGACTAATTTATTACAAACGTTTAACAGCTTATGATATATATTAAATTATGCTAGTTCTCAGTTCATAGGATCAAATATTAAATCAGATTCAGATTCAGTTAAGGTGGGGGAGAGTCCCACTGCCATGGAGCAAAAACTGTTGTTATAGCATAAGGTTTTGGTCATGATGTACCTCAACCTCTAACGAGGTAAGGGCTTCAAACAGATAGTGTCCAGGGTGGGAGGGGGTGGGGGGGTTGCCATAATCTTTCTTGCATGCCTCCTGGTCCTTGGGGCGCATGGTTGCAGACTGCAGCTGAAGGTCTTTGCTACACCAGAATGATGTGCTGCAGACTGTCCTTGACTTAAATGTAGTCTTTTTTTATCTTTTTCTCTCGTTCTGTTTGTCAGGGTCAGCATCGGGCAGCCTCACAGGAGAGAATCTCATCCGAAAGTGCTTACATGATAGCTACAGCTATGGTGAATTATTTTTATATTTGTTTTATTTTTAAGATTATTTTTGTGGGCTTTTTGCCTTCAATGACAGGACAGAGTGTGAAATGGGGAGACAGAAAGAGAATGGGGACTGACATGCAGCAAAGGGCTGCGAGCCGGATTCGAACCCGCGGCCGCTGCAGCGAGGCAATGCCTCTGTACATGGGGCGCCAGCACTATCCACTACGCTACCAACGCCCCAGCTATGGTGAAATTTTGGATTTCCTGGCTATGACTCACATGTTTGAATAAGCCTTTGCTTTATAAGGAAGACACCGAAAAGTTTCTCATTGGTCTCTTGCTACTGTGCATGGTGCCATGTAATAAGAGCTGAAAGGATGAGGCCAGCAATATGTCTACCATTTGATGTTGCAGACAGTGAGCCAGTAGTACTTTTTGACTGTGAGAAGGTATGATGTCATGGCTTGATGGGAGAACTTGATCCCTCTGGAATTCAACTTCGTGCAAGACAAAGATTTGTAAGAAGACTTTACAGAGCCTATTGACCAAACCATGTGTGGCATGTTGATGCTTATGACAAATTAAAACCATAAGGTTTGGCCTTTACTGGCTGTATTGATGGCTAATCACACAAGTGTTGTGGTTGTAGTGTGGAGTAAGCAACAGTTACTCTGGGGTCATTGTTTAAAGCTATGTGCCTTGGGTCTCATTCATGAAACGTGAGCAGAAGGAATTTGTGTGTAAACTGTTCGCAGATGGAAATTTACATGCATGTCCGTATTCATCAATATTTTAGTAGCTCCGATCTTTTCGTAGCTACTAACAAAATCTACTCCTGCTCCTGACCACTCGTAGTGCTTGTGTAAATTTAGTAAAGCACATAACTATTACTTGTCACTATTGGAAATTACAATTTTAATTCGTATTGCGCTCTGTTATGTACACAATACACAGATGCCTTTGAAACGTGTAATCTAAACATGACAAATATATTAAAAATATAACACATTTAGTTAAATTAGTTGGCAATTAGGTTTAAGATCCAGATTAGATTCATGATTGTGAATTATCTATGTAAATCAACTCAACAGATTACACATTCTTTCTACATGTTGAATGATGATAATAAAAATATCCGTAAGGACAGCCGGATCACAGCCTCTTCGGCCTCGGTGCCTGGGTTCAGCAGGGGCAGCAGGAGCAGCAGGTGGCGGAGCCACGAAGGAGCACACGCCAGCTGAAAGAATTATTTGAGACAACACGTTTTTGGTTTTTTTTGTTTTTTTTTTTGTGGCTTTTTGATCATTTGAATGAATAAATCTGATTTGAAAAATGTTTAATTTACGTTGTATTAAACAGAGCTTTAGGCTATTAAGATTCAATTAATTTGAAGACGATGCATACAAAACTGCTGTAGGCTATATGTTATCCGTATCATTTGTTACAATAAATGTTAAATAGCTCTACATTCCGACAGCCATCACTGATTTAGAGTTTATCCATTACTCACAAAACATCTCTGGTTTCCCATTCCCACTTCATTCAAAACCCCACACATGAATTTTCTGTTTGTTTGGTGACCGCTGTATTTTTTTTGTGTGTGCTTATGCGTTTCTTTGCCTCCAGTTTCATATCAAACCATTTGCGCTTCACCTCTGACATGGTTCTTTGTACCACGGAGACAACATCAACAGCATCTGTTACCTCCCTCCAGGCCTTCGCTTTGCCTGTCCCTGTCACACCACTACTAACTGAAGAAAATAAAATGTATTTTCTTAAGTCCACTTCACCCAAAATTATTTCTATCTCCTCTTCTTTTTTCTTTCTCTCTCTTTCATTGTTTGTGCCATGACTGATCATGATCATACACAAGTTTTTACGATCAAATCTGAGTTTCCCGCGGCATTCCTGAATCCGGAGTAGGTTTTAGTAGGGGTCCATGTCATTGGTTCGACAGCCCATTGGTTCGACATCCCATTAGTCCGACTGTCCGCGGTGCTGAACGGCTCGCGGCGGGTGTATGGTGCGCCGCGACCAGCTTGAGGCGGAGCAGGCTCACGGCTTATGTGTTTGTCACTTTCTTTTTCATTTTAACCCACACCATGATCTTTTCCTGACCCTAACCAAGTGTTTTTTGTGCCTAAACCTAACCAGACCTTAACCACAGGGCATCATGATGATTTCGGAATGGACTTTGGAGCAATGAGTTTAATATGGTCGGAACAATGGGATGTCGAACCAATGGGCTGTCGAACCAATGGGCAGTTCCCTTTAGTAGCGTAGGCTTTTATGTGCAAATCTACACACAGATTTACTAACTTTTCATGAATGAGACCCATTGTGTTTTAGAATGTGGATGCCAATTCACACAGACCCTGGCACTGAAATTGCACAATGGTTGCAATCCAGTTTTCCTTAAGATTATCACAAACTGATGGTTTGTTTGGGGCCTCCAGTCATATGTATGGCTCCTCAACGGCAAATCAACAAATTGAAAGCTGATAGTCATACTTCGGAAAACAGAGGTGTGGTCCTCAATATTTTCAGTAGTTTTTGTTTATACTCCAAGCAGTGATCACAGTATATAGTAATATACAGTATATCCTAAAATGTACATGGAATTTCAGTAGTTCTGATACATCTTGAAATAAATGCTTGTGACTGGACTCTGCATCAGAGGCACAACAAAAACAAAATGTACAACTGAGATCATGCCACCCCAAACACTTCTCACAAGTTCGCCATATAACTTTCAGATTTATTTTAAAATAAATGTATACCTTATAATGTCATAATGTTAACCATGTTAGAATTCTGTTGATAACTGGGAACATCTTGTATCTGTAATACTCCTGTAGGCCAAAAAAAATGCATATCATTAAGAGCTTATGCAACTTGTTGACAACTAGATACTGTAAGATTAACCAGAGAAAGGATGAATGAAAAGCATTAGGTATACACTGTGTTAATTTTTTTTTCCTTTAAAAAGTTGAAGTTTATAGCCTTATTGGAAACCAGCAAGATACATTGCTTTAATACATTTTACACAACATCTACACATTATACCTACACTTTACCATACCAACGTCAAATCCTAATTCGTAAGTTAACTTTATGTTTGGACTTTTTATACCTTTATTTTGCTATACCTAAACTTTGTAACTGTACATTAATTACAAAACTGTACCTTACAGACATAATGTTATTTGTGGGTCGCTATTTTGTAGGCTATCATATAACATATTGTGTGAACATTTTTACAGAAAATCATACGAACCATTCTATGACGATACATTGTCTCAGAAAATACTATTACAAGTTATCCTTGGTTGCTTGGTACGGAAGCGTATTGCGTTCACTTGACAAATAAAAAAAGCCCTGTTTTCTGAGTAATTTTTTCTGTTTTTCTGAGTAATTTATTCATTTTTCTGTTTTTTGTGGTAATTTTTTTTCTGTTTTTTGTGGTAATTCTTCTTAACAAAGAGACAAGATACTTGAAAATCTCGCGATAAGCTCCCACCTGGCACCTGCAAGTGACCCCTGCATCCATAGTGACTCCAGCTCATGGATGTATTTTGCATCCGTGCTCCTGCTCCTAGACACTTTCAACTACGGGATCAATAAGGGTAAGGCACATAATTAGTTACACACAGGGTATGATAATCTAGCTATGTTTTCCACTGCATCCTTCTGGTGTAGGCCTATCACTCAATGTAACAGGTTAGGTTAGTAACAGGTTGTAACAACGTTAGCTGACAAACGTGTATGGGCATGATTTTACAACCTGTTGATAACCTAACCTGTTACATTGAGCGATAGGCCTACACTATCTTGGTCTTGTCATTGATGTGCTGACGTATTGCGGTAAGCGAGTTGTGTCATTTCCGGTGTTTCTGTGACAGCGTCTCTGTACTGCTCTGGTGAATTCTGCTAGCCTGCTTTCTCACCTCAGTTGCTTTAACGCTGCTTTAACGTCTACTTCAAGTCATAACTCACACTGGTTCTGTTTAAGCACTTATAGCTCTCCTTCTTTCTACGACTTTCTCGCTAATCTCTTAGCTGTTGTTTGCACGCTCTTAGCCTTGTTAGCTACTTTAGCTTAGCCATGGCTTCTCCTTCTCCTGCTCTTTCTTGCCCGGTGTGCCAAATGTTCAGTTATGCCTCTGCCTCCTTTAGCGACAGTGGTAATTGTAATAAGTGTAGCTTATTTGCTGCGTTGGAGGTGAGGCTTAGTGAATAAGAAGCGCGGCTCCACACCATGGAAAACCATTCAGTAGCTGCGGTAGTTAGCCAGCCCCCTGTAGCCGGTGCGGAGCCACATAGCATAGCCTTAGCCTCTGCTAACTGTCCTCCGGTAGATTCAGTAAGATTGTTATTCACGTCGGCGGCAATGACACACGGTTACGCCAATTGGAGGTCACTAAAATTAATATTGCCTCGGTGTGTGAATATGCAAAAACGATGTCGGACTCCGTAGTTTTCTCTGGACCCCTCCCAAATCTGACCAGTGATGACATGTTTAGCCGCATGTCATCATTTAACCGCTGGCTGTCCAGGTGGTGTCCAGCAAACGATGTGGGTTTTGTTAATAATTGGCAAACTTTCTGGGGAAAACCTGGTCTTATTAGGAGAGACGGCATTCACCCCACTTTGGATGGAGCTGCTCTCATTTCTAGGAACCTGGCAAATTTTATTAGTAATTTAAATCCCTGACAACCCAAAGTTGAGACCAGGACTCGGAGACGCAGTCCTAAACGCCTCTCTGAGCTTCTAGTTCAGTTACCCAGCCATAGTTTTCATAGTTTTATACAAACGGTGTCTGTCCCCCGACCACCTAAATTATTTAAATCTAAAATTAAACAAAGAGGAGTTGTGCATAACAACCTCATAAAAATTAAAACCTCTTCTGTGACAGAAAGACAAAACAGGAGAATTAAATGCGGACTGTTAAATATCAGGTCTCTATCGTCTAAAGCAGTGTTAGTAAACGAATTAATATCAGATAATCATATTGATTTACTCAGTCTCACTGAAACCTGGCTGTGTCAAGATGAATATGTCAGTCTCAATGAATCCACTCCTCCCAGTCATAATAATACCCACATTCCTCAAGGCAGCGGCCGAGGAAGGGGAGTTGCAGCCATTTTTAACTCTAGTCTGTTAATCAGCCCTAAACCTAAACTAGATTATAATTCATTTGAAAGCCTCGTTCTTAGTCTTTTACATCCGACCTGAAAAACCTCGCAGCCACTTTTATTTGTTATAGTGTACCGTGCTCCTGGCCCGTATTCTGAATTTGTATCTGAATTCTCAGAGTTTTTATCCAGTTTAGTTCTTAAATCAGATAAAGTTATTATTGTAGGCGATTTTAACATTCATGTCGACATTGATAATGACTCCCTGGCTACCGCGTTTATCTCATTATTAGACTCCATTGGCTTCAGTCAGGGTGTACATGAACCCACTCACTGTTTTAACCATACCCTCGATCTAGTTCTGACGTATGGAATTGAAATTGATAACCTAAAAGTCTTTCCACAGAATCCCTTGCTATCAGATCATTATCTGATTACTTTTGATTTCTTTTTACTCGATTACACGCCACTCAGCAACAGTTACTATACTAGATGTTTATCAGATAGTGCTGTCGCAAAATTTAAGGAAAAGATTACTTCGTCGTTAACTTCAATACCAATACCTTCAGTAACAGAGGTTTCCCGTGCCGACTTTAACCTCTCCCAAATTGATCATTTTGTTGATAGCACCGTAGGCTCGCTGCGAACAACGCTCGACTCTGTAGCTCCTCTTAAAAAGAAGTTAACAAAGCAAAGAAAGTTTGCTCCTTGGTATAACTCTCAAACCCATAGGTTAAAACAAATATTGTGAAAATTTGAAAGGAATTGGCGATTAACCAAACTGGAAGAATCTCGTTTAATCTGGACAGACAGTCTCAAAACTTATAAGAGGGGCCTCCGCAATGCCAGAGCAAACTATTACTCAGCATTAATAGAAGAAAACAAGAACAACCCCAGGTTTCTTTTCAGCACTGTAGCCAGGCTGACTGAGAGTCAAAGCTCTATTGAGCCTTGTATTCCTTTAGCCCTTAGCAGTAATGATTTTATGAGCTTTTTTAATGACAAAATTCTAACTATTAGAGGCAAAATTCATGACCTCCTGCCCTCAGATGGTAGGCCTACCTATCTAACCTCAAACACAGCTGTAGAACCTAATATATATTTAGATTGCTTCTCCCCAATTTCTCTTCAAGAATTGACCGCAGTGATTTCTTTATCTAAATCATCAACGTGTCTCTTAGACCCCATCCCAACTAGGCTACTTAAGGAGGTCTTTCCTTTAGTTAACACTCATATATTAGATATGATCAATATATCCTTATTAACAGGCTATGTACCACAGTCTTTTAAGGTAGCTGTAATTAAACCTCTCCTAAAAAAGCCCACCCTGGATCCAGAGGTGTTAGCCAACTATAGACCAATATCTAATCTTCCCTTTATGTCAAAGATCCTTGAGAAAGTAGTCGCAGACCAGCTGTGTGATTTTCTCCAGGATAATAATTTATTTGAGGAATTTCAGTCAGGATTTAGAGTGCATCATAGCACTGAGACAGCTCTAGTTAAAATTACAAATGACCTTCTGATTGCTTCAGACAAAGGACTCGTCTCTGTTCTTGTTTTATTAGATCTTAGTGCGGCGTTTGACACAATTGACCATCAAATTCTACTGCAGAGACTGGATCACTTAATTGGCCTAAAAGGTTCAGCACTAAGCTGGTTTAAATCTTATTTATCTGATCGTTTTCAATTTGTTGACGTTCGTAATGAATCATCCTTACGTACCAAAGTTTGTTTTGGAGTTCCGCAAGGTTCTGTGCTCGGACCAATCCTATTTACTCTATATATGCTTCCTTTAGGTAACATCATTAGAAATCACTCTATAAATTTCCATTGTTATGCGGATGATACACAGTTGTATTTATCGATGAAGCCAGAAGAAAGTAATCAATTAACTAAACTCCATAACTGCCTTAAAGACATAAAAAATTGGATGAGCACCAATTTCCTGATGTTAAATTCAGACAAAACTGAAGTTATTGGTCTTGGCCCCAAACAACTCAGAGACTCTTTATCTGATGACATAGTTTCTCTAGATGGCATTGCTCTGGCCTCTAGCACTACCGTAAGAAACCTCGGAGTAATATTTGATCAAGATTTGTCTTTTAATTCTCATTTAAAGCAAACCTCACGGACTGCATTTTTTCATCTGCATAATATTGCGAAAATTAGGCCTATCCTGACCCGAAAAGATGCAGAAAAATTGGTCCACGCTTTTGTTACCTCAAGGCTGGATTACTGTAACTCTCTATTATCAGGTAGCTCTAGTAAGTCCTTAAAAACTCTCCAGCTAATTCAGAATGCAGCAGCATGTGTACTAACAGGAACTAAGAAACGAGATCATATTTCTCCTGTTTTAGCTTCTCTGCACTGGCTCCCTGTAAAATCCAGAATTGAATTTAAAATCCTACTGCTAACTTATAAAGCTCTAAATGGTCAAGCTCCGTCATATCTTAGAGAGCTCATAGTGCCATATTATCCCACCAGAACACTGCGCTCTGAGAACGCAGGGTTACTCGTGGTCCCTAAAGTCTCCAAAAGCAGATCAGGAGCCAGAGCCTTCAGCTATCAGGCTCCTCTCCTGTGGAATCATCTTCCTGTTACGGTCCGGGAGGCAGACACCGTCTCCACATTTAAGACTAGACTTAAGACTTTCCTCTTTGATAAAGCTTATAGTTAGGGCTGGCTCAGGCTTGCCCTGTACCAGCCCCTAGTTAGGCTGACTTAGGCCTAGTCTGCCGGAGGACCCCCTATAATACACCGGGCTCCCTCTCTCTCCCTCTCCCTCTCTCTCTCTCTCTCTCTCTCTCTCTCTCTCTCTCTCTCTCTCTCTCCCTCTCTCTCCCTCTCTCTCCCTCTCTCTCTCTCTCTCTCATCCTATTACTGCATCTTGCTAACTCGGCCATTCTGGATGTCACTAACTCGGCTTCTTCTCCGGAGCCTTTGTGCTCCACTGTCTCTCAGATTAACTCATATCACAGCGGTGCCTGGACAGCGTGACGTGTGTGGTTGTGCTGCTGCTGTGGTCCTGCCAGATGCCTCCTGCTGCTGCTGCCATCATTAGTCATTAGTCATACTTCTACTGTTATTATACACATATGACTATTGTCACACAAGTATACTGTCAGATATTAATACATACTTTCAACATATTGTACCACAGTAGCCAGAACTATAACTATAATATTATTACTTTCATTAATGTTGTTGTAAGCTACTGTCATTACCTGCATCTCTCTCTCTCTCTTTCTCTCTCTCTCTCTGTCTCATTGTGTCATACGGATTACTGTTAATTTATTATGTTGATCTGTTCTGTACGACATCTATTGCACGTCTGTCCGTCCTGGAAGAGGGATCCCTCCTCAGTTGCTCTTCCTGAGGTTTCTACCTTGTTAAAGGGGTTTTTTTTGGGGGAGTTTTTCCTTATCCGCTGTGAGGGTCTTAAGGACAGAGGGATGTCGTATGCTGTAAAGCCCTGTGAGGCAAATTGTGATTTGTGATATTGGGCTTTATAAATAAAATTGATTGATTGAATTGATTGATTGACTAGAAGGATGCAGTCGAAAACATACAGTACAGGCCAAAAGTTTGGACACACCTTCTCATTCAATGCGTTTTCTTTATTTTCATGACTATTTACATCGTAGATTCTCACTGAAGGCATCAAAACTATGAATGAACACATGTGGAGTTATGTACTTAACAAAAAAAGGTGAAATAACTGAAAACATGTTTTATATTCTAGTTTCTTCAAAATAGCCACCCTTTGCTCTGATTACTGCTTTGCACACTCTTGGCATTCTCTCCATGAGCTTCAAGAGGTAGTCACCTGAAATGGTTTTCCAACAGTCTTGAAGGAGTTCCCAGAGGTGTTTAGCACTTGTTGGCCCCTTTGCCTTCACTCTGCGGTCCAGCTCACCCCAAACCATCTCGATTGGGTTCAGGTCCGGTGACTGTGGAGGCCAGGTCATCTGCCGCAGCACTCCATCACTCTCCTTCTTGGTCAAATAGCCCTTACACAGCCTGGAGGTGTGTTTGGGGTCATTGTCCTGTTGAAAAATAAATGATCGTCCAACTAAACGCAAACCGGATGGGATGGCATGTCGCTGCAGGATGCTGTGGTAGCCATGCTGGTTCAGTGTGCCTTCAATTTTGAATAAATCCCCAACAGTGTCACCAGCAAAACACCCCCACACCATCACACCTCCTCCTCCATGCTTCACAGTGGGAACCAGGCATGTGGAATCCATCCGTTCACCTTTTCTGCGTCTCACAAAGACACGGCGGTTGGAACCAAAGATCTCAAATTTGGACTCATCAGACCAAAGCACAGATTTCCACTGGTCTAATGTCCATTCCTTGTGTTTCTTGGCCCAAACAAATCTCTTCTGCTTGTTGCCTCTCCTTAGCAGTGGTTTCCTAGCAGCTATTTGACCATGAAGGCCTGATTCGCACAGTCTCCTCTTAACAGTTGTTCTAGAGATGGGTCTGCTGCTAGAAGTCTGTGTGGCATTCATCTGGTTTCTGATCTGAGCTGCTGTTAACTTGCGATTTCTGAGGCTGGTGACTCGGATGAACTTATCCTCAGAAGCAGAGGTGACTCTTGGTCTTCCTTTCCTGGGTCGGTCCTCATGTGTGCCAGTTTCGTTGTAGCGCTTGATGGTTTTTGCGACTCCACTTGGGGACACATTTAAAGTTTTTGCAATTTTCCGGACTGACTGACCTTCATTTCTTAAAGTAATGATGGCCACTCGTTTTTCTTTAGTTAGCTGATTGGTTCTTGCCATAATATGAATTTTAACAGTTGTCCAATAGGGCTGTCGGCTGTGTATTAACCTGACTTCTGCACAACACAACTGATGGTCCCAACCCCATTGATAAAGCAAGAAATTCCACTAATTAACCCTGATAAGGCACACCTGTGAAGTGGAAACCATTTCAGGTGACTACCTCTTGAAGCTCATCGAGAGAATGCCAAGAGTGTGCAAAGCAGTAATCAGAGCAAAGGGTGGCTATTTTGAAGAAACTAGAATATAAAACATGTTTTCAGTTATTTCACCTTTTTTTGTTAAGTACATAACTCCACGTGTTCATTCATAGTTTTGATGCCTTCAGTGAGAATCTACAATGTAAATAGTCATGAAAATAAAGAAAACGCATTGAATGAGAAGGTGTGTCCAAACTTTTGGCCTGTACTGTAGCTAGATTATCATACCCTGTGTGTAACTAATTATGTGCCTTACCCTTACTGATCCAAAAAAAATTACCACGAAAAACAGAAAAAAGTTACCACAAAAAAACCCCAGAAAAAATTGCCATGAAAAACAGGGGAAAATTTACTCAGAAAAACAGAAAAAATTATTCAGAAAAATAAAAAAATAAATAAATTACTCTGAAAAACAGAGTCAAGTGAATGACTTGACGTGAATGCAATACGCTTCCGTAGCTTGGTCCATTTTTTGAGCACTGAGATTGTAGCCTTGTCCTCCTCTGAAATGTGCTTTGTCAGTGGTACATCTAGTGTGGTTGCTGGACCGTTGATTTCCTTTCACTGAAATGATCACAATTACCAGTTTAAACACAGATGGACCCCTTTTATTCAGTAGGCTAAATACTTTCTGTGGCACTACAGGTTCACTGTTGTTTTGTGATGATCATTGTAATGTTGATTTTAAGTCCATTACATGGAAATGTATCACCTAAATCAAACCACAGCTTTAATTTGAGTCGCTGTGTTCAGTTCTCAATTCTGGATGCATGGCATGAATGACCAGAGGGAGAGACATCTAATCACTGGCAGTCGTGTGAGGTTCGTGTTCACAGGTGGGACCTTGATGAATGGAGAGAAAAGTGGAGCACGTATACCATCAGACCTGTCTCACTGTCCATCTGCTAAACCAGATGTCATGTACAACCTGTCTCACAGATTTGTTTCTGTTTTTTTTTTCAGATTTAATTCTAGTTACTGTCTAAAATTATTCTAATACTTTATAATAATCGTGTGAAAGAAAGCTTGCTTACTTTAACTGGCAATAGACCATAGGGTTTTGTTTTTGCTTGTTTTTTTTTTTTTTTTTTGCTTTAATGTATCATTAAGTAAATGTTGATTGCAGAATGTAATGGCTACAGAACACTGACACTATCAGCATTTAGATTGGTCCCTATAAACCTCGCTTTCATTATGCAAATCTGTCTGCCACCGGGCACGAAATCTCCTGGGAAAATAAAGGCTGACTGGCAATTCAGTCAGGCTGGCAGGCCGCCACCATTTGTATCTGCTCTCATGTCTCCATTATAGACTAAAGGAATGAATAAACTCATCCTATGTTGTTGGTAGTTTCTATTTTGGGAAAATCAGAAAATGATACAGTTGTCTTTGCGACAGCAGTGCCAACAATAATACCACTTGGAAATACTGGGGGGGAATATATTTGGTGACCAGAATTACAATGTGCCAGTTGACTGACAACAAACATAAATGTTGGTTAAGTCAATCTACAGTCCATGTGGAGATAACTTCATCCAGCTACAGAGATTGAGTGTTGTGATACAGACATTGACCTGCGAGTCCTATGGGGAAGACTATATCAGGTTGAGAAACATAGCTGATGTGTATTGAAATGTGAGTCCAACTTTTACAGAACAAGTTTGAAATTGGAGGTAGCTGGCCGTTCACCTTAAAAGGTCAACATCAAAAAGTGTGTTTTCTGATGCTATCTGAGATTAGTGGAGTCCCAAACCAGGTGAGTTCTGTACTCCAAAGTCAATGTTGTTTTGAAAGTGGCCATAAGTCTTGGACATCAGTATTTGGCTAGTGCTGGCACAGGTTCTGCTGACTGGGAAGCCAGACATCCACTGAAAAATAAGTTTGGGTCATGGATGTATTCCAGGGGAGAAAGTGTGTTTAATACTGTGGCAAACATCAGGATGTCCTGGAGAAAAAGCCCTGTTCATTTATCTGAAAAAAGTAGAAGTATCAAGTTTAGCTGAAAAATGTCATATTTCAATAAAAATGGCATTAATAGATGATAAACAGATGAGACCAATTGTTCTAATTAAAATGAACCTTCTGTCTCAAGAAGATAGTCTCTTCAGAATCCTAGTACTCTGTTTCCTCCTGTCGTCTCATGCTGCCTGTTTCACTGAGCTGAACCTCAAAGATTTTCTCCAGTGTTGCAGTTTTCAGCTGTACCACACTTGAGCACATAAGGGCCCTGGATATGGACACATACTGCTCCAAAACATGAATGACATCTAGTGCTGAAAGCGCAACCTTGAATCTGTAGAACATTTGGAGTCATGATTGCCTCTGAGATGCTATCAACAAAGGCATCATGAAAGAGCAGACCCACCAATCGTACATGAAGCTACGTTGTTGATCCACTCAGTGGATTGTGATTGTAAATTTAAGGTCTCCATCTTGCATATTATGTCTGAACCTCTTACTTTCACAATGACATGTAAAATCCTGCAGGATGCCCCGGGTGTGGAAGATCACCCTAGGGGAGCGATACTGGTCCCCACAGCAAACATCCATTTTGTGTATTATGTCTGGACCTCTTGCTCTCACAATGACATGTAAAATCCTGCAGGATGCCCCAAGTGTGAAACAACACCCTGGGGAGGGGGAAGCTGGTCCCTACAGCAGACCAAAAGGTAACAAAGAGCAACTTATTCAAAGACCTTTGTCAAGACCCCTGAAGGACATTCCCAGGCCACTGAGGGGCGGTCTTCAGGTATAAATGTTTAGCTCTCCCCCTGCTCAGGGTCTTTAGTCATTCTGACCGCTCGTGTGATGACTGACCTTTTCTTTGCAAAGAAAATAAAAACCTTGTCGGCCGGCAGAAGTCTCTCTTTCATTATTCACCAGCAGCAGAGAATTTCCACAACAGGATCTGTCAACAAATAACATGCAATCAAATAACTAGCAATGCATGTTCATTGCCTTTAGAAAAACCAAGGTGATATATTAAATGAATGGTCATAGCATGCATGCTTAGTGCATGTATAGGTCCTGTTTGTGCATGTGTGTGTGTTCGGACCTGAGTGTAATTGACAACAGAGTGATTTCCCCTCAGAGATTAATAAAGTATATAAAATTAAAAAATAATAATAATAATAATAATTAAAAATTTAGACTTTTCAGTATTAAAGGGATACTTTGCAGATTTTTAACAAACTTTGTATTATACTGTAAACATGGGTAGTACATGTAAATGAACTATGGTAAACTTCCCTCCATCTTACCAGTGGCAGATCTCCCTGCTCATCCCTCTCAGTTCTGCTGGATGTTGTTTTTCCTGTCATCCAGCTGATTTTTGCTGGCTCTAGGGCTGCTGCTCAAACTGTACTTCGCATTTTGGTATGTGTATAAAAGTGTTATCAAGTGAGAGAGCAGCCCCTCTGTCTTCCAATCTCAGACCAAAGTCAGGTCAAACGGTAACAGTAGGCAGTGCTGATCAAATATAAACCAAGATTCTGTTAGCCCTGATTACACATGATGTGTTTTAGCAACTGGAGGCACCTTTTTGTAATTGTTTTCAATGAGAATGAAGCTTTTTGCTCGCATTTTTTGCATTGTGACGTGCATTTCACTCTAAGCACCTGCCATTTTTGCCAGAGCGCTCTGAACGCAATTAGTTGAAAAAACTTCAACTCCAAGTGAAAAAATGCCTTACGTCATCTCCACCTTTTCCCCATTGCCTGATCGGATGATTCAAGAGGCAGGCCTTCTGTGGTGGTCACGACAACAAGTTTACAGCTAGCAAACAATGGAGGAGAAACTGGTGGTAGTGGTTGCTGGATACCCACAGCTATACAACTTTACAAACCAGCTGTTTTCAGCAGGTTGTCAAACTGCCCCAGAGTCATCCTAAAATATGCCATGAACATGAGATGAAGCTCCTGGACAAACTGGTGGTACTCCCTGTGATCCACCCTCTTTTTTAGGGTCTTGTGTACCCAGACAGATCTGTTTCCCTTGCGCCTGACAAACTATCAACTGACAGCCTCTCACCCTCAACCAGAGCTACAGCAAGTACCTTATGCCTGAAAATTTCAGGGACCAGATACTAATTACTGTCAAATAAACAAAATAAATAAACAGTACATTGATTACATGGGAATGTTAGGAGGTGACGGGGTGGTTGCCTGGCATCAATAAAAAGGTGCAGCAGGTGTTTTTGTTTTTTACCAGTGCCATTCGTTTAAAAAAAAAAGGCAGTGCGGCACAAATTACATTTTGCAGCCTGCAAAATGCATCCTGTGTGCTCAGGCCCTTACTGTATTGCCCATTGCTTGCCTAAAATGCTTTCGAAAACATATCTTAGTGCACTGTTTGGTTGTAACACTAGACTTTGAACAGGAAACGGACACCATACTGTTTCCTGTATTTTAACAACTGAGGCTAAAAAATACTGAGATCAAATGGCAAAACTAGGCAATGTTGGTAACATACTGTGTTGCCTATTTCTTGTCTAACGTGTTTCAGAAGCTTATTGTAGCTTACCATTTAACTGTTTAACCATCAAGCTTGCATTACCTCACCCATCAGTGGGAGCGTTTATTGATCTGGTGTAGCACAGTGCATTCTGGTGGTGGTGCAGGTAATTTACCTCGTGAGACAAAGTAAATGCCGCACCCCTTTTTCTCTGTTTTGTCTAGCAATATGCCACCAATTTCAAAAGTATTTGTGTCTTTCTACTGCATAGACAGCCTAATTTTATGAAAAGACCATCTATCCAACAGTGAAATAGTTATTTAATTTACATACTGCAGGTGGTGGAGTTTGCCAGCCGCAGGCATCATAGTTCTAAGCATCTAAGTTTAATGAGGTGGAGTAAAACTTACATGTCATTCTGTTTTAAAGGAATACTTGTGCTCAAAAATTAAAATTCAGTTCCTTAATTCCTTAATTTACTTTTTGTTGTTGACCTGCCAAGTATGCTTTTTATGAGGTTGTCCTTATTTTGTGTGTATCCTCAGAGAAACACTGCCCCTTTGTTCATGGTAACATTGCTTTAGCATTTTAATTCTAATGTGTTTGACTGGAGTAAAGGGTTATCTTAAACTGTGGTCAGATTAGGCAGGCACCTTACCTTTGTGTGGGGATAAAGGGTTGCAGTAAAGTATGTGCCACTACATTAAATCCTTTAAGATCGTCATTTTGCCAACCACATGAGTGTACTGAAAGCAACCTGGAGTCTGCAACAAGCTGGAATGGTCTGCTGACACATTTAGTTCATCCAATGTAGTGGTGTTGGATATCTAGGGCAGACAATAATCACCATAAACATAAAATAATATGCTGCCAAACTCGCATAAGAGGGAGAAAGGAAGTAAACAACATACTTATTAATTAATCAGAGGCACCTTGGCAAGCATGAAGGAATCATCACCGGCTACAATCCCCGTTGCATGGATGTCTCTGCTGACATAAGCGTTTGATAATAAACTGGACAACCTCCATGCCCATATCAGTTTCCAACAGGATATCAGGAACTGTAATATCCTTTGTTTCACCCAAACTTAACTGAATCCTGGAATACTGGACAGCATTCAAACAGGTGACCCTTTTTTCTATATCTGACAGAGCAGAGGACTTTGTTGAAAGAAGGGAAGGAGGCACTGGCTTTATGGTGAATAAGGACTAGTGTCATAATTGGAATGTGAGGTGCTGTCCCATTCCTGCTCACTCTGATCCACAAGGGGAATAAACACCCTGGATTATTGCTATACACTTTTCATAGGAGGCTGAAGCGTAGAGTGGCTGCCCATGTTCGGTAGGGGCGACTATGCACTTGTCTTGGTCAAGGTCAAGATAATGTAAATACGGCTCATAGTTAAATCATCAGTAAAGAAAAAATGCATGTGTATGGGTAATATAGTTTCATGGATAGAAAGAAAGTGTTTCTCTTAAAAAAAATGCCATGTGTTAATTCATACTTTGTTATGGAGAGAATGTTGTTTGATTGCAGTCTGTTGTATACACTGAAGTCTGACACCAATTTCCAAGCTAATGTGCCAATTCACTGCCCTGGTGACTCAAGTTAACTCCTAGCTTGTAGTTAACTAGAGAAGATGTCTGCTAGTCATGTTGCTAATTCTATTTATGTTTTACTCCAATGACTTATTTTCAAATACATTTGCGTCCTAAAACTCTGCTAGCTTCAATACTAACAATTGCTTATAGGGAGTGCATTTCACTGGAGCTGTACCTTGTATGACTTTCTGTGACAAATGACTGACTGACTTACTGACTGACTGATTGATTGATTGACTGATTGACTGACTGATCTGTTTTTAAAATAGAATAGTCATTTGTAAAGACACTTATTTAGTAATTTGACATGCTTAGACACTACCAACTTTAAGAACGCTCATTGAAAAATATTAAATGGTCCACGTACATCCACATACAGCCACGTACCTGACCACAGGTCCCTGCCATGATAACCATCTTCTAAACACCACAATAGGCCCAGTGGGCATGGCCCTGGGCCCGGCCATCCGCAGTGGTTGCCTGGTGGTGCGGCTGGCACTGCATGGTCAATGTATGCTGGTCTCCCCCATGCCAAATTGCAATAACAACAACAATAGCAACAAAAATCAAGAAATCAAGAGTGCTGAATTGGATGGGCAAACCACCTCCTGAGGGTATAAAAAAGTAAAAGTATAATAATGGAAAAATAAATGAATGAATTAATAAAAGGCCCGCACATTGGGTTGGGATAGCTCTGGCTCCCCTTTGTCACGCCACTGCCATAACGTGCTTCGGGCCTCCGCTTTGATGGCACCTAGCATCATTGATATGAGAGTTTACTCAAACTGAAGCAGTGAAACTCAAGCTTTCTTTTTCTTTTCTTGTTTTTGGCAAAATAGTAAATGTCCGGAGAGCCTCTGTATTTCCTCCCTATTTACATAAAATGGTTTGGTCCTGCCCCCAAACCAGGCACAAACGGTACTTGCTAATACCCAGCCAATATTTGTATGTGGAGCCCATGTGGGTTGTAAATGGGCTGAAAAATGGGTCTCGTGGGACTGTCCATGGGTTCCATAATGGCCCCATTACAGTTGCCCACATGATTAGGTAAGCTAGGGCTACCTGCATACGAAATGGGTATGGGCCCAAAATGGGCATCTTATCTGGGGCCCACTTGGGTAAACCCACGTATGTAGGTAACTTGCATAGGGCCGATGTGGAACTTGTGGACAATCCGATATAGGGCTCATTCTTCCATCCATACAAACCTTATGGGCCCCACATATAAATGCTGGCTGGGTAAAATGGAGCGAGGAATGTTGGACCTCCGCATCATGTCTCAGCTTTGAAAGGAAAAATCTGGGTACACAAAACAAAAAGGAAGAAAAGAAAGACAGGAGGGAAAAAATAAAGAGCAGTTCAACAGTCAGCCTATGTCACCCTGTTCTCAACAAAAAGAAAGATGGATGTAGTCCGTTAAGTGGTGGAAATTAAGCTGTTTGGCCATTTGCTCCACTAATATTAGTTAACATCTTATCTTAGAAATCTTAGAATCTTAGAAAATTCAGAGTGTACATTTTGCCCCTCTTCACTTTCATTTAATTTATCTGCTACAGGCAAACGTTCAGCAAGCTATTCAGAATAAATCATTTGTCCCTCTCCCTGTCTGGTAACAGGCCTGAATAAAGATGAGCAGTATTATGTCAAATAACATGTCAGTTAATAGTTACTGAAATTTAGTTATGATGTTCGTGACGGAAGAAGTACTCAGATTTTTTTTTACTAAAGTAAAAGTTGAAATACTGCACTGTGACAATACTTCATTACAACTACTTGTTTTTATTTTTAAAAGTCACTCATAACTTTGAGTATCAACTAAGTGTGGAGTAATAAGTAGGGATGTTCGATATTGGCTTTTTTACCGATATCTGATATACCGATATTGTCCAACTCTTAATTTCCGATACCAATATCAACCGATACCGATATATGCGGGGTCCCCCCCCCCCCTCAGAAAAAAAAACAAAAAGAAAATCCGGTCGCGGATAGATGTCTACCTAAACGTTCAAGGTTGGCTCAGAAATGCAGAAGCCACAGGATTTATTGCGAGTTGTGCCAAACAAACAAAGATATCTCAAAAACTATACACCACACCTCTCATATTTTGACATTTTGAGTGAAAGGAGAAGTAGCTGGAGAGTTTGATGTATAATATGTGCATGCTGTGTAAAAGTTGTGTCATTAAAAAAGTAAAAACCGATACCGATAATTTCCGATATTACATTTTAATGCCAATATCGGCCGATAATATCGGTAGGCCGATAATATTGGACATCTCTAGTAATAAGTATAATTTTTCCCCCTGAATTGTAGTGGAATAGAAGCTTAAAGTAGCATGTAATGGAAATACTCAAGTAAAGTACACATATGTCAAAATTGTACTTAACTACTGTACTAGAGTACAAGTAGTTAAGTACATTCTACCATTGGTTACTTCAAATTGTATTATATTATGTTGCATGCATGCATGTCTGCACAGTGTTACATTTTCACAGCTCACTGTCAGTAAATATCATACACTAAGTATACAAGAGAGGTGCGTTTGTAATGGAGTTATTTAAAGCTTTAAATGGGTTGATTGGGTGCTGGAGGTGTGTGTTACAGCAACTGTGCAGGGTTTGCGTGACCTTTGGTTGTCGAGCCCAATGTGATATCTTTTCATGGGGCCCAAAATCCATGGTCGCGCCCCTGTGTTGAAAAGCCAGTAGCTTTTTGCCAGCTGACCTGAGACACCTGCAGGACGGTCAGGGAGGCAGGAGATCAGAGAGATATGAGTGGGCTAACCCATTGAGAGCTTTGTAAACAAAGTGTACAACCTTAACTCAATTTGCTGTTGTACTGAAAGCCACTGAGGAGAGGCCATCATGTCATTAAAGGGAAGGAAAGGGCTTGATTTCAACTACTGTTCTGAGATGTCAGAAACTGGAGCTAAATAATGATAGTAAAGGGCTGAATCAAAATTTACCCCATGATTTTTGGCAAAAGGTTTGACATAAGCAGACAACTGGCCAAGGCTGCTGGCTATGGTTGTGATAAAGGCTGAAGGAACACATATAACCAACTGACTTGCCTGACTTTGATGTCATTGAGACTAAGGAGCTGTGATCATTTGGTTCTAGGGGGAGGTATACCTGGGTATCATCAGTGTAACAGTGGAAAGAAATATACTTATCAATGATTTGACCAAGGGGTGGCATGTATAGAGATAAGAGGACAGGATCTAGAATGAGCCTTAAGGGACCCCACATGAGATGCTGGCTAAGGTAGATGAAAAAGTGGCCAGATTTACTGACAAGGTCATTTTTGTGAGGTGTGAAGTAAACCAGTAAAGGGTTGTCCACTAACACAATCACATGCTCAAGGCTGTCAGAATGGCATGATCTACTGTGCCAAAGGCCTCAGCAAGAGCTGCAAAATGGCACAGTCACTTGAGTCTGGAAATAGCAAATATGTCATTCAGCACTTTCAGTAGGGGCGATTCTGTTCTGTGCACAGCTCTTAAACTAGATCGGAAATTGGCCTAGATGTTATTGTGGTTTAAATGGGCAGGCAGCTGAGAGAAAAAAAAAACTTTTTCAAAGACTTTGGAAATAAATGGGAGTTTTGAAAAAGGTTGAAAATTGTGGGGGTCATGGTTGGGTAAGGAAAGGATTTACCACTACATGTTTGAGACAGGATGGAACAGTGCCTGAAGACAGAGAGTTGTTAATAATAAGGAGAATACAGAGACCTACAGACTCCATAACTTCTTTCAGGAGCCAAGAGGGCATGATATTGAGGGGGCAGGTTGTTGTTTTCATATGAAAAATTATGCCTATTAGGTGGGAGAGAGAAATGAGTTAGACATGATTTAGCACTGTGGAGTTAAACGGTGTGAAAGAGATGTCTTGTGCAGAGTTAGAACTACTGACAATAAAAGCTACAAGTAGGGTTGTCACGATACTAAAATTTCAAACTCGATATTGATACCCAGGAAAATATTCAATACTTGATACCATTTTCGATACAGCAGCAAAAAATTAAGAGGCATGTCATTTTTTAAATAAAGATCAGAACAGTAACATCAATGATAACAACAAAAAATCCCCCCAAAATAAATAACAACCAGAAACAAGATCTGTCCATACAAATGTATTTATCTACAGCCCTGTTTATTTTCTGTGCTTCTGGTGAATTGGCACCATATTTTCGTTGCTGATCAAATAGAGTTGGTAGTTTAGGCTCAGGATGCTCCTGTTTCTACCTCACTATGTGATCAGAGAACCAGGGGTTACGGGAGAAACCAAACGTTTTTTCAGCTTCAATCTGTGACTTTACAGTTAACATAACTTTTCAGACACATAATTGTGTTGTACTGTTAAACTAACATTGTCTATTAATGTTACAGACGGGCATGACTGATAAAGTTTTCTGCTTAGCTCCCACATTAACGTTAGAAGTTATATTTTAGTTTGATGCTGGCGACACCAGCTGCTCAGCTGCTAGTGAGGGGAGGGGCTGTACCTGCCGTCTGCAGCGTGCTGTGTTCACTTCACTAAATATTTCCAAAGAGCGCTTTTTCCTTTATCATTTTTGACCAAAACTGGCTGCTCTGATCCTCCTGCAGCCGCGCTGGTCATATTACAGCAACAGAAATGTGTGCATGCATGCACAGCGACGACAACAAGCTGGGTTGCAGCGAGGGCTCTGTGCCGCTGCCTGTACAACGCGTGTCCGTGCCGACCCGTCGCGCGCACCCGACAGGCGCTGAGGTGGCGTGCACTGTTAGTATCAATACTTTTGTAAATTAGTATTGTATCCGGATACAGCGTTTGAGTATCGATACTTTTGACAACCCTAGCTACAAGTTCTCCACAGGTTATAGGGGAGACATCCAACAAGGATCTGTATGAAGTGCGGATGATCATTTTGATGATTATGTTAACAGTTGCAAAACTGGGGTTTTGACAGTGTTTGATGATAATATCATCACACACAACGGGCATTGCTGAACACATAACACCTAACAGTTTTACCAGAGATGTATCTATGAGGACTTGGTTGTACTTTTGATGTCATGGCGGATAACAAAGGAGCATCATGTAAAATTATCTGTGACTGTGACCATGAACACAAATATACAGCAGGCAGTTGTCCTCAGTTTATAAGAAATTCAGAGCTACACCAGAACATTTATGAACAGGCCTTACTTTACTACTAATTTGTGTGTAACATTAGCATGTTAGCATGTTTCCACTAATTACTTGGACTGACCTGACGTTAGTAGCGTTAGCTTTGCAAGCGAAAGCTGCAGGTAACAGCTTTGCTGTGTTAGGATTATGTTATGTCTTCACTGTGTATCTTCACATAAAAGAATACTCAGACGATTTGGGAGGTATGCCCTTTATCTATTATTTTCATATTGAGACAACATGATCGATATCTTTTTTGTGTCTGTACATCCAGTGGCTGGGTCTCAGTGTTTAGCATTGCGCTTATAGGGGGTCAGTACGTCCTGCGTGGTGATCCGCGGAGGGATACACCGGTGAGCAGGCACAGACGTAGCCTGTAAACAAAACTCAGCTGTTTATTTAGCCTAGCGATATCTCTGGACTATAGTGGCTGCAATGGACGACTTTGAACGCGATTTTGAAGAGTTTCTTGTAGCAGACATAGATCCAGAGCCATACCTGTTTGAGCTGGAGTACACAGATGAGGAACTCCATGTGTTGGATGCTGAGCAGGCGAGAAGAGAGGCTGAATCCTCCGCTCCCATTTTGCTGCACAGAATGGGATTTGGTGCTACCATCGTTGGGGAGATATATCATCAGGAGGAAAAGCACCGCAGAGAGTGCATCACAAGAAATGAAAACTTTGCAGCAATCACTAATCCTGGCGTGATTGAAACTTTTTTTCATGTTCCTAAGATGAACTGGAAAAAACGCTCAGGCCTGCAGGAGCTGATGGACAGCTTTCAGTCGGGTGAGTAATATTGTCCATGTCGTCTCTTTGTTTGCTTTTACCGAGTGACCTAGCGTACCTGTCCCAGAGCCAGCTGCAGCTGTTGCTCACCAGTGTATCCCTCTGCGCAAGATGTACTGACCCCCTACAAGTGCCATGCTAACCGCTGTCTCAATATGAAAATGATAGAGAAAGGGCATAACTCCCAAATCGTCAGAGTATTCTTTTCACATAATAATGCGGACTCAGCAGATGACTTGTTAACTGTTTATTCTTCCTTACACTGAACATACACGGCTGCTTCTCATTGTTTCCAGTAGCACAACAACGGTTACTATATTACCCAGAATAACTTGAGGCTCACACTACTATGGTAGCCTTAGTAGCTCAAAATACACAACAGATTAGATTAGATCAGAACAGACACACGACAGGAGAATTTACTGAGTAATTTTGCTGTTTCCACTAATTACTTGGACTGACCTGACGTTAGTTAATCCTCTCGCTCTCCAAAACAAATGCATGCAGTAATTGCTGGCTGCAGTCGGAATTTTACGACACCAGGCTGTGGGTGTCATACCGCTTCGACCAAAGGAGCGCTATAATCAACGAAAACGAAAAGTTCCGCACAGCTGCTTTAAATTACTCATCACTGGTTCAAGTAGCTACAGTACCTGTACCTGTACATCTGACACTGATCACACCCTTGAATCCCATGAAATCAATGCTGCGCAGATGAATTGCGTGTATTACAATTATCGTCTAACATCATTGTAGGGCTGTACCCAAATATTTGGATATTCGAATATTCGTTTCTATGGGTAGGTATTCGTTATGAAAATCTGGTATTCGATATTCATTTTTTTATTTACTTATTTTTTTTATTATTATTATTTATTTATTTATTTATTTTTATATATTCATATTTTTTTGGTGCTAAATGTAGTCTTTTTGTTGTTGGTAAATGTAGGTTATCAATAAAAATCAAAACTTTTAAATTGCATTGTTAAAATTGTGAAAATATAGTATCGCCTACCAACGAAGCTTGTGCACGGCACGCTTGAGCGCATCTGTCTGAGGCTGCGGATCAATACCAAGTTTTACCACTTTATCACTATTCCCTCTAACTTGTAGCTGTTTTTTCGTTATCTTTTGAATTTAATATGAATTATGGAACCGTTTTTGTCAATGTTTGTTTCCCCCATTTTGTACAATAAATTATTGTTTAAAGTTTCAACAAGTTTCTTTTGGAGTGCGTGACACAAGTGTGTTTTGAAAATGGCCGCGGACTGTCACCTGCTCAACGCATCAGTACCTTCGGATGCCATGACAGTAATAGCCAATAATGTCAAAATATCATTAACAGACCGATTTAACAGACGATCACTGCTGCCTGACCCACAGGTCCATTTGTGGGTCCCGCGAGTTACGGGTCGACCCGCGCATCACTACTCAGCTCAGTCTATAACTGCTGTACACAACAGTAGACATTATATTCTATTCAGGCCGGCAGAACCAGCAACTCGTTGGCTCTACAGTGCACGGCACTGCTGATTAACCATTTTATTGCAGCACAGAGTGTCTGCCAGCAACCAATTACTTGCAGAGGCTTCCTACAACTTGGTTCAGCGGTTCCGATTTAATCAGAAGACAAATTAAACAGGATGACTAGCCAATGTGAAAATCAAAAGGAAGCATAGAATAATGTACTTAAGGAAACTGTTGTGCCATCACATTTTTTTGTGGTTTGAGAGCAAAGATCCAGTCACCGCTGTGCAAAACTCCGCAATACAATTAGGTCCGAAAAAACCCCGGAGGAGTGCTTCGCAAGGAGTCTTTAAAAAGGAGCCGAGCCTGGCGTAAAACCGGAGAGAGCAGGCAGCACTGCTAACATTGTAAACAATGCTAAAAGGGTTCTGTAGTTCAAAATGAACCTGGGGCAACCTGGGGGGAGACTAGAGGGCGTACACAATGTTTCCCTATGAATATGTTCAGCCACCGGAACAGTGTTAGAGCTGTAATCACCAAATGAGCAGCGCAGCAAACGAGCCCTCTCGATGCAGGGTGGTGTGCAATGCAGAGCGGCCAAGAAACAGGTGGAGACAGAGTTTGGGTAGTCAGCATGTTTCCATAAAAATGTGCCTGGCCATCTGTCTGTCAGCAAAGCCAACAGCAACTAAATTAAAAGGCAAAAGATTTACAACACAAAACATTTAAGTTTCATCACCTCTAAAGGAACATCCTCTCGCTCGGCCCTCTCAACCGCCGTGTCTCAGAGAGTGTAGTAGGAGGAAGGTGCCTGTAAAGTTACCGGGCTCTGTATGTGACATAATCGTTGCACGACCATTATGACCGGGGCGACGTAGGGGCGTAGGGACGCCGTTAGCCGTTAGCGGTGTCTTTAATAACTCCGGTCATAGTCCGTGAAAAAAATATTTTTTCCAGCGGATGTCTTAGTTACAATATGATTGAGCTAACTGAGGTAGTTTCATGTCGTATCCAACAACGGGAGGCTTTTAACAGAGGACGTCCTGATGTTAGCTTTGCTGCTGCTGTTAGCTGTCCCTGTCAGCTGATGCTTTCTAGACATTGTGATTTCCCAAAACTGAATAAATACCACACATAGCAACACAAAACTGCTTTGCTAGCTCAATCATGTTGTAACTAAGATATCCGCTGGAAAAAATATTTTTTTCATGGACCGTTTATTGAGTTATTACAGACACCGCTAACAGCTAACGGTTAGCCCAGCTAATCTACGATAACCATAATTGCAAAATGTCACATCCCGCCTTGAGTATATCCAATCAACACCCATAATCCCCAAGCCCCAGCCAGGAGTTTCTCGGGGCCGTTCTGAGTATCTACTCCCGAGGCAGGGACTTGTTTAGCCCCTGTAAAAGTTCCGGAACTCTGTCCTTCGGGGGTGGTTCCTGTGGTGGGGACACGCACCAACGGCCCCGGCCCCATAAAATTACCCCGAAGTTCCTGCGGTGGAAACGGGCCTATTGTTACCGGTTAATGCACTGTAAAACATTGCAGCCTCATTTAGTTATGTCCACTTACTACCTCTCTTTAACACAAAGAGCTCTGACAAGTTTTGGATTTTGAAATCAATTTTACGAGTTTTAGAAAGTAAAAATTTCAGTTATTCATTGTGTTGACTATTTGAGAATGTGTCAGATTTGTATGTGTTAATTGAACTTGGGTTTGTAAGTCATCAGTTGAAAAAAAGGAGAGGAAAAAAGGCAGGAAAGTAAAACTTAGTTATTCATTGTGTTGAGTATTTGAGAATTTTGTTAGATTTGTATGTGTTGATTGAACTTGGGTTTGTAAGTAATCAGTGGAAAAAAAGGAGAGGATAAAAAGCGGGAGTGGGGGGATGGGAGCTACAGAAGAAAAACTATTTGCAATGACTTGCAGTGACTTTTGAGTTAATCTGTCTTCTTTAAACCAAGGCAAGGTTGAAGCATGGGAATAATAATCTATACACTGCAGATAAATTATATATCGAATTCCCCCCAAAATATACACATTTTGCAGTAAACAAGAAAGGACTACTTCCACCAGCGGAACAAGACTATTTCACTGACAATGGCCTGTTAACGGAGGTGGAGCAATACAACACAGTCTGTACTCTGCATGCAATGAGGAGACCGGACGGAGTGTCGAGTGGCAGGATTTTTTTCATGTGGACTCAACAGTGCCAGGTGAGTTTAATAATCTTTAATTACTATTTTTCCATTAACCATTGGTGCAGTAACGTAATAACAGTAACTATGTAGGTTGTGCTTTTTAATAGCCTGGAAAAGCTAAATTCGTAGCTTTGATGATAAGCTAACGTTACCCCTCCCCCCTCTGCTATGGTTGACAAATTCAATCATTCATGCTTTTATTAAAACGTGTAAAATGTTAAATATATAACTAACTGGTGTAGTGTTTAAACGTGACCATAATATTCGTTGTTAATTTCATGTGCTGCTGAGGTTTTTCACTCGACTTCCCCCACCCTTCAATGAACATGAGTTAGCTAGTTAGCTAACGTTAAGTCCACTAACAGTCCAGGCGTAACGTCGGCATTACGTTACTCTGGATGTTCAAGTTCAAACAACTTTATTTATCCCAAATAGGGCAATTCAGTTTACATTCTCCAGTCAAATGAATGTGGATTCACATCGAAATGCTGAGTCACTGCGCACCCACAGCTGACAGTTTCTAATGTTTCCATAATGATACTACTTAAGGACTGGATAACATGCTTTGGAAAAAAAACAAAAAACTACAAATGTGCAGTTGCAACTTGGCATTAAAATATTTACACATTGAAATATTATGACATCACCATTCCATTTCAAGATTAAACTTTCCTGTCTGACCACTGGTCATTAGGATCACTGGTAATTTACTTAACTAATGGAATTGGACTACAAAACACATGTAAATGTTTGATAACATCAATATTCAAGTCTTTCAACAGAATCACTTATTTACAGTCATTTATTTGAACAACTGTTCAATAAAACAATACAAGAAAACTTCCACACATTTTTTTTCACTTCACAGTTCCCACTGAACAATGTGGGAACATGTGGGAAACACTGGAAAAGTCCCTTAAGTTTTTTTTTTTTTTTTTTTGCCATAATGGTAAATAATAATGTGATAGCAAATAAAATCTGGAAAAATAAAATAAACACATAAAGTTAAAAAAAAAAAAAAAAGAAGACTACTCTGATACTGGCGTGTATCATGTTTTGTATTCATGTTGTACAACGTGTGTTGATTTAGTGTGGTCAGTCTGAATCCTCTGAAAACAGTGTAGGGCTCCCCTCACACACTGCTGCATTTTCATAATGACCACCGATGTATTTTCTACTTTACTACTGTAAAGGGGGAGGCCATGTTGTAATAGATATAGTCATTGTACATATTACATCTACTTTACTTTAACTGTAATTTAAAGTGTAACAGTCTTAAAAAAAAAAAAGAAAAATGTGACCAGCAGTTAGTTCAAGTAAGTTTTGGTCAGTTCTTTCCGTCTCAAATCTGAAGAGTGCAATAACAATCTGTGTCACTATGCACAACACAACACAAATCATTTAATTACAACAAATATGAATTAACCTAATAGTTTAAACTGGTAACTCCATTCTAATCCTGGGCATTGTGGCTTTGATGTAATTTTCTTCTGACATAGTTTATTTGGAAATGATGTGTGCTTTCAAGTGATTTTTTTCATTTGTAAAAAAAAACAAAAAACAAAAACAGTCAAAAAATAAGTCAACAAAATTCAACTTATTCCTTTAAACTAAGTCAGCAAACTCACACAACTTCCCAACTGTCCCCAAACAAATAATTAGACTGCACCAATCAATAGGAGTGTCACAATTTTGATTTTATAAATCAATTGAAATAACGTTGTGGTCTTGAGAATCAAAATTTTTTTTTTAAGATATTTTACTTTTTTAATTGATAGGACAGTGAAGTGTGAAGGGGGGAGAGAGAGAGGGAGAGACATGCAGCAAGGGGCCACAGGTTGGAGTCGAACCCGAGCCGCTGCACCAACAGCCTTGTACATGGGGCGCCTGCTCTACCACTAACCCCCCCAGGTTTACATTGGGAAGGTGTGCAAAGAGGGGGGAAAAAACACATGACAACACAGTATTGTAGCCAGCGCCGCGAGTTACTTGCAGCTTACGACACCATGGAAAGTGCAGATAAAGGAGACGCATCACCTGAGCTCGAACCCCCTCCTGCTTTTCTTAAACCACCAGTGTGGAAGTATTTTGCGTTCCCGGTGAGTTATGTCGACAATGTTCATTTTCATCCACATTTGGAATAAAACTTCCACAGAGCCCAGCTCGGGTTAAAGCCATAACTAGCGCCATAGGGCTAATAGCAGACCTGCTGACTTTGCTGTTACCAAAAAGAGTCACTAGATGGCAGGCACCCTCTGTGACTTCTCATTTTTGTTAAGTTTGTTTCCACATGACTGAAAACAAGATTGTTACATTTATATTGTAAATAAATTATTTAAATTTGACAATTAGTGCCTAATGTGGTACATTACACATGAATAATGGAGATTGCATCACTTATGAGACTATGTAGCCCATCTTTTGAAATAAGATTTACAAAATTTAATGAATAAAACCAATGATCGTAGAATCATTGAATCGAATCGAATCGTGACCCTAAAATCGAAAATAAAATCGAATCGGGGATTTGGAGAATTGTGACACCCCTACCAATCAATATGCTCAAACATTAAAGATCTGCTCACATCTTATCACTCTGCCAGCAAACACTTCACTCAAAAGGAAACTGATATCCTTGTTCGGGAGGTTCAGGCTTTTAACAGAAATTTATTTATCATCATTAAGTTAAAATTATTTATAATGAGTAGCCACATGCCCTGCAGATGAAGAAATGTTACATCAAAGCTGAACTGTTTTGGTGTGATTTGAGCATGTCTTGTAAGTTCAGTGTTTAAAAGTGAAAAAAGTCAAGATCTATGGAAAAGATATGGATCACATGATTTTCAAAATTCACAAGATATCTTTATCTAACTACAATTTTTGCTTCAACCCATATGGCTTGCGTATTCCTTTAAAAACCGACATTTTCACGGCGGTCTCAAAGTTCATTGCTCTCCTGGGTTGATTGATTGACATAGACAAGAGAAACAATGGTATAGAAAATGGTTAAAAAGATTATTTGAACATTGAAAATAACCCAAATAACTGACTGAATGTAGCATTTTTATCATAAAAAATAATGACTCTTGAAAGCAGTCTGTTCCTGCTTTATATCCGCGGTGGCTGCATTCAATTGATGGGAAGTGGCTACTGCATTATGATGCCCAGCAACTACCTGATTTGAACAACAGAAAAGCGCAAACTTAAACCTGTCTATGTAGTTTTGGACAAGTCTGTTATTTGTGCACCTGGCCAGATCCACCAAAATTGTTCTCAGACCACCTGCGCGGAACTTAAGCATAGTCTGAGCTGGCATAACTGCAGTGTAACTTCTGTTACAAAAATGACACTCTCTGCTGCGCCATCACACTCATCTTAGCGTAAGCCAGTTTACCAAATTTGCTAGTGCATGCAGCGATGCTGCACCTGCACGAAATTGCAGTTATGCCAGGATTTGCACTAAGACTAGACTTCCACCAGGATGAAAATAGAGCCCTCTGTGTTATCTTTGTTTAACATGCCATGGATCTGTCAAGGACCAGTCAGGGAAAAGCAGGCAATTCAAGATGGCTTACTCTGTAGCTGATGGTGGAAGAGTACTTGAAATACTTGAAGTAACTGGGTCAGTAAGTAGTATTTCAAGCAGTACATAAAGTAACTAGAGAATGTAATAGGTTGAATATTTGAAGATTAACCTGTTTAAACTGAAGAGCAACACATTTCTTTCTCAATGTCCTATAGTCAAACAAATTTAAGAAAAAGTACACATAGTAGTAGTACCAAGGTAGTAACAACATCTGTCTTTTTCCAGTAAATGTTTTGTCTACAAGATTCATCATGGTCAATGTAAATCCAGTGCAAGCTTTGTCATGTCCAGCATCCACTGGAACCATCAAGTCTCTGGCATTATCATCTACGTAGATGGAGGGTTGCGCTGTCTCTCTCACACACACACCCTCAAGAAAATTACTGCATCAGTATGGTGCATGTGTACTCTTTAAAAGTAAAGGATAAGAGGATAACTGGTTATTTCAGTCCCAGCTCCTAACACACAAACCTCAATCACACCTCAATCCCAATCACCAAGACACCAAAGCCTTGCTGCCACAGCCCCTGCTCACTGGGCACTTCAAACAGGAGTTGTGTTTTTGCCTAAAAACACAGATTTAATCTTTATTTATAAGGTAAGGTATGGTTTTGTTTCTCATATAGAGGCATCAAAATTAAGAAGATTGAAAGTTAAAAAGGTCTTTGCTGGGTCTCAAACAATTTCTGGGAGTAGAAACATTACTAAACAAACTTACGGAGTATGACCAGATATATAGCCAGGTCCAGGATTTTTTTTTTTCCCACTTCCGACCCTTCAAGCTGTAGATTGCCCAAAGGGCACTGGTTCCAATGATTCTTCTAACTGAATCACCAGGAGTTGTACCCCCTAGCAGAGAGAGGTAATCGATCTGACAAGAGAAATAATGAAGAACTTTAATTAGCTTATAGAATCATATTGCTGGGTGCCGGTGGCTTAGTGGTTGAGCAGGCGCCCCATGTACAAGGCTGTTGCCGCAGCGGCCCGGGTCCGACTCTGGCCTGTGGCCCCTTGCTGCATGTCACTCCCTCTCCCCCGCCCCCCCCTTCACGCTTGTCTGTCCTATACATTAAAGGCTGAAGTCTGACCTTGTTTCCTGAGTTGATCATGAGTTTGTTAAACTCAGCTGCTCCTGGGAACTTGTCTTCAGGCTTGGGGAAAACATTTGGGATGTGTGGATATTTTGCTGCCCGACGATCATGCTCCTCATCCTTGATGCTGAAGTTAAGGTTATACTTGTCATTGACGAGGATGATGAGGCATGCATTAACATGGTGTGAGAAGATGATAGCACAGATTTTATCAAGGTAGTCACTCCAGTGGTACTCTGAGCGAAGCGGGACAGCTCAGATATATATATATATATATACATATATATACATATATATATATATATATATATATATATATATATATACAGTGGGGAGAACAAGTATTTGATACACTGCCGATTTTGCAGGTTTTCCCACTTACAAAGCATGTAGAGGTCTGTAATTTTTATCATAGGTACACTTCAACTGTGAGAGATGGAATCTATAACAAAAATCTAGAAAATCACATTGTATGATTTTTAAATAATTAATTTGCATTTTATTGCATGACATAAGTATTTGATCACCTACCAACCAGTAAGAATTCCGGCTCTCACAGACCTGTTAGTTTTTCTTTAAGAAGCCCTCCTGTTCTCCACTCATTACCTGTATTAACTGCACCTGTTTGAACTCGTTACCTGTATAAAAGACACCTGTCCACACACTCAATCAAACAGACTCCAACCTCTCCACAATGGCCAAGACCAGAGAGCTGTGTAAGGACATCAGGGACAAAATTGTAGACCCGCACAAGGCTGGGATGGGCTACAGGACAATAGGCAAGCAGCTTGGTGAGAAGGCAACAATTGTTGGCGCAGTTATCAATCTCCCTCGGTCTGGGGCTCCATGCAAGATCTCACCTCGTGGGGCATCAATGATCATGAGGAAGGAGAGGGATCAGCCCAGAACTACACGGCAGGACCTGGTCAATGATCTGAAGAGAGCTGGGACCACAGTCTCAAAGAAAACCATTAGTAACACACTACGCCATCATGGATTAAAATCCTGCAGCGCACGCAAGGTCCCCCTGCTCAAGCCAGCGCATGTCCAGGCCCGTCTGAAGTTTCCCAATGACCATCTGGATGATCCAGAGGAGAAATGGGAGAAGGTCATGTGTCTGATGAGACCAAAATAGAGCTTTTAGGTATAAACTCCACTCGCCGTGTTTGGAGGAAGAAGAAGGATGAGTACAACCCCAAGAACACCATCCCAACCGTGAAGCATGGAGGTGGAAACATCATTCTTTGGGGATGCTTTTCTGCAAAGGGAACAGGACGACTGCACCGTATTGAGGGCAGGATGGATGGGGCCATGTATCGCGAGATCTTGGCCAACAACCTCCTTCCCTCAATAAGAGCATTGAAGATGGGTTGTGGCTGGGTCTTCCAGCATGACAACAACCCGAAACACACAGCCAGGGCAACTAAGGAGTGGCTCCGTAAGAAGCATCTCAAGGTCCTGGAGTGGCCTAGCCAGTCTCCAGACCTGAACCCAATAGAAAATCTTTGGAGGGAGCTGAAAGTCCGTGTTGCCCAGTGACAGCCCCGAAACCTGAAGGATCTAGAGAAGATCTGTATGGAGGAGTGGGCCAAAATCCCTGCTGCAGTGTGTGCAAACCTGGTCAAGAACTACAGGAAACGTCTGATCTCTGTAATTGCAAACAAAGGTTTCTTTACCAGATATAAAGTTCTGTTTTTCTGATGTATCAAATACTTATGTCATGCAATAAAATGCAAATTAATTACTTAAAAATCATACAATGTGATTTTCTGGATTTTTGTTTTAGATTCCGTCTCTCACAGTTGAAGTGTACCTATGATAAAAATTACAGACTTCTACATGCTTTGTAAGTGGAAAAACCTGCAAAATCAGCAGTGTATCAAATACTTGTTCTCCCCACTGTGTGTGTATATACAGTACAGGCCAAAAGTTTGGACACACCTTCTCATTCAATGCGTGTTCTTTATTTTCATGACTATTTACATTGTAGATTCTCACTGAAGGCATCAAAACTATGAATGAACACATGTGGAGTTATGTACTTAACAAAAAAAGGTGAAATAACTGAAAACATGTTTTATATTCTAGTTTCTTCAAAATAGCCACCCTTTGCTCTGATTACTGCTTTGCACACTCTTGGCATTCTCTCCATGAGCTTCAAGAGGTAGCACCCAAAAATGAAAATTCAGCCATTATCTACTCACCCATATGCCGAGGGAGGCCCTGGTGAAGTTTTAGAGTCCTCACATCCCTTGCGGAGATCGACGGGGGGAACGAGCAGCACACCTAATGGCAGACGGCGCCCCAGACTAACGTCCAAGAACACAAAATTGAATCCACAAAGTATCTCCATACTGTTGATCCGTAGTGATCCATGTGTGCTGCAGCCGCGACATAAAAAGTTGTTTCGAAAAACGTCATATGAACTCTGTTTTTAGCCTCACTGTAGCCTGTAGCTCTGACTGCTTCTCTGTGCTCCGCGTTCCGCGACCACACTCTGTGATATCTAACAGTGACACTAAAAATAAAGACCCATTTAAAAAGTTTCCCAACTTTTCTTGTTAAAATTGAAGCTACAGTTTTCTAAAAGTATCGATAAGAGTACCATTAAAAGTACCGGATCGATAAGCAGTATCAGTAAGAGTGAAATCTTAACAATACCTAGGGCTGGACGATTATGGCAAAAATAATAATCATGATTATTTTGATTGATATTGAAATCACGATTAATAAACACCATTATTCATTGATTTCAAAACTCCACCAAAACTCAACTTTAATTATAACTTAAAAGAACAGCCAGAAATAAATTATTAACAAGTAAAAAAAATAAAAAATAATAATAGTAAATTAAAATAATAATAGCAATAAAAACAATAAATAAAAATAAATACTAGGGCTAACCCAAGTTCGATAGCACGGGATTCGATTGTGGAAAAAAAATCAAATATTTGGCCTTTTTTTTTCTCCCGTTTTTTTGGGGGGGACCTTGAACGCAACACCATCTCCAACAAGGAAATAGAAAGCCTGACGTGCAATGAATGGAGACCTATTATCCTGCTTGAACACAGACAGCTAAATTCTTTTAACAATGTGACTCAAAATAATGATAAAATAGATTTTATTGATGTAAAATAATATGCTGATGGTGACATTTTCCACCAGTCTGGTGTCAGTGACACATGCTGCTCTGAGTCGCGCATCTGTCTGCTTGCGCTGCAGTGCGCACCGAGGGTTTTAATTTTTAGTGTTAAATCAAAAGTTAAACACTACTTATCAGCAACCAGAAGTTTTTTTTCATTTGTGAATATTTTTATCTTAATTCTAGGGTTGCAAGAAACTACCTTTTCGCCATAATTTGTAAGTTATTAACTTTTTTGGACTTTTTTTTCCCCACTCGTGTTGCCTTGGGGGGCAGACACGACAGCGTGACAATGACAGATGACTGAAGTTGTCCTACCTTTCTTCTCAGCCAAAGGCTGCCTTTCTGCCATGTTCTCAGTCGCTTGCTCCACATATCATTGATCCACACACGTCACACGCTTGCTGCTGCTGCTGCACATAACACAGGAGCATTCACTTACATACACGCCACGCGGCACATTAATCATTTTTCTTCTATTATAATGTTTTTATGATCGTGAGAAGCCAAAATTGAAATCATGATTAAAATTCGATTAATCGTCCAGCCCTAACAATACCCATCACTAATTATTGTACAGTATAGCCAAATCCAAATTAAATGCAAGTGGTTATTATTCACTGAAAATCAGAGTGCTTCAAGACTTTAAAGTACATAAATCATGAAATGCAACTTAAAAAAATTGTTCACATCTATATTCACTACGAAGTGGCTGTTTTGCACACACAGCAACATTGCACATACCACTTTCTTTATGTAAGCAGCGTCACTTAGCTTTTCACAAGCTTCTTCAAGTTCTTCTGTAGTGTTTAGTGGCCTGGAAAGCTCTTCAATCTCAGGGTCTTCAGCTCTCATATCTTTCATTAAAATGGACACAATGTTGGAGATAGAATTTTCAATCTTGTCCAGCCTCATAAAGAGGCACCTCACATTGGATGGTGTGGAGGAACCCCCTAAAATGTACAAATACACAAATCAGTCAACAAGTCACCTTTTACAGTCATCCTTTCTTTGTCAACTAAGGCTGTGCTATATAGACCAAAAATGAATACATACTTTAAGGCTGAATGCCAAAATATTCAATTATCTTTTTTTTAGAAATAATCATTTATGATGTGAACTGTGGGTAAAGGCATATGATAGAGCACCTAGAACAGTTCTGTTAAGTTCAGAAACTTTACTGCAGCCTTTAAAAAACAGGAAAAGACAACACTTATGCCATAGTAGGATATGGCAATATTCAAAATATAAGACAATATCGATATCTACTCATATTACGATATTGATATATTGCCCAGCCTTACTGGGCAATATGGAGTAGCATACTGTGGAAATGTATTATTCATTTGGTTTTATTGGTTTTATATTAAAGAAGCAGAGGAATAAAAACAATCCCAGAAGTTCACAGGTTCAGAAAAATCCCAGTTAATTCAAAGTTCCCGGATGCCATTGGTAGTTGAAAAGAGCACAAACAAAAATCCAACTTACTTTGAGTGCTTGAAGATGTTTTTGGAGTGCTGGTGAGGGCAGGACCTATATTTATGCAAAATAACCAAGTTAAAGCTGTGTACAATTGGATCATGGCATCACAAGCCAGTTGCTTAGTGACTACAGCTTGGCCATTGCTCTGCAACACATCCCTGGTTGGGGCTTCATGCACGTGCTGGATCTTGTGAGCAAAGCTTGAAAAAAAAAGAAGAAAAAAAAAAAAAGACCATAATCAGTATAATGATATATAGTGCCATCATTGCCCGCTATTATTGGCCTGGCATGGAGGATGACATTCGCAAGTGGGTGAGTTGGTATTGTCATAAATTTGAGGTGGAATACACATTCAGGTTCAAAAGTACAACAGAGGAGTGTAAGGTAGTTATGTGTGTACGCCTTATATTGTGATACTGTATGTGTATGTGCAAAGGCCAACCATGTCAGCCTAAATCATTAACAGTTATTTAAACAAATATTTGTCTCTGTTACAATCTTTGTCTGTTCAGATTGCTCAGTGTCCCCAGTGCCAGGCCAGGAGGGCTACCATCAAGGAAAAGCGGGAGAACAATCCAATAGAGGTAAATTACATATGACATGCAGTCAAATCTTTCAATCACATCAGTAGTGATACTGCAATACTCATGATTGTTTCTTCCTCCCCAGGTAACCGAGCCTCTCGAGCTGGTTGGAATGGACTTGGTGGGTAAACTCAATTTAACAGATGGTGGCAATCAGTACATATGTGTCATGGTTGATTATTTCACCAAATGGGCAGAGGCATACCCACTAAAAAGCAAAACAGAAATAGCAGACGAGGTGACAAATTGTGTTCTTGATTTCTTGTACAAATTCGGTGCACCTAAAAGGCTGCTAACAGACCAAGGCTCAGAATTTTGCAACAAGGTATAGTGATTATGCAATATGGATCACCAACATGTAACTTTTGCTGTGCTGGCTCAGCTCATGTTCATTTGAATGGTCATTTCAAGGTCAACTATGGTCTGTGTGAGAGACTGGGCATCAAGAGGAGCCTGTGCTCCCCTTATCATCCACAGACCAATGGCCTTGTGGAAAAGCTGAATGGCACGATACAGAGGTATAGTTTTGTTGTCAGTACTTGAACTTGAGCCCTTAATAGCCTAACACACTTATGTCCTGTTCCAGTCTGAACAGGTAATCATTAATGGCACTATCTGGAAATGGGTTGCTTTATCATACACGACAACCCAAATTATCTTCTGCCTCCTCATGCATGTACCTGAATTCTGCATTTTAAGGTCCCTGAACAAACTGGTGGCTGAGCACCCCAACCACTGGGACCAGTATCTCCAGCCAACAGTGTTTGCCCTGAGGACCAAGAAGCAGCTGACTACTCAATACAGCCCGTATTACCTGATGTTTGGGAGGGAGGCCAGGTATCCCTCAGAGGTCCCAGATGAGTATTAAGTAAGACTGCCAATTGTTCTCATCTGTTTGGAGTTTGAATTTGGGTCATCTGTGTCCCCTACAATGTCACTGATTTCTTCCTGGCAGGTGACCGAAGAGAGAGTCTGCAACCTTATAAAGACATAGGAGATCTGCCAGGGCCTTAGAGATCAGGCCACAACATAAAAAGAGGTAAAAGCCAATATTGAGGTCAAACACCAAAAGGTCCACAAGAGGAAGGAGGACAGAGGTCAGGCAGACAATTTTAAAGTGGGGGACCTTGTTCTAAAGAAAAATGCGCGGCAGGCCATGAAAAAGGGGGACAAACTGGAGGCCAGCATAGTGGGACCTTACAAAATATCAAGGCTGGAGGAGAAGACTGCTCACCTGGTGTCAGAGAGTGGGAAACTATCAAAAGTCAACATTGACCACTTGACTCATTACTTCCAGCCAGAGGAGAGGATCCCTGCCAAAATCAAAAAATTGTCTGATCCTACTCCTCTGGCTGGTCCCCGCATTGACCCACCCACCACATCAGTCACACCCCCAGCAAGGCATATCACAAGCTGCAAAGCCCAAGGACCTCCACTCAGTGCAGATATTTGTAAGTACACTGATAGAGTACACCCCAAATTATGCATTTCATGAATAACTGCCATAACAATGTTTTTTTTTTTTTTTACAGTAATCAGAGATGTATGGGCAGGAAGGCAAAGAACGACACTCTGGTCAAGGCTGGGGCCATATAAATTATATATGGAGTTGGAAAGTCAGGTAGCCTACTTTAAAGAAATTATTTGACTGATGTGCGTCTTTACAGATTAATCACATTATTGTTTTCATAGAACATTAACGCATACCTCACAATGGTTGGGAGGAAGAGTGGTGCTGTCATTATAGACAGCTATGCAATGACTGCAGTGTGGCAGGGCAAACAGAGAAGCCTGAAACAGGTGAGTAGGATTCATTTTTGTGCCTTTTGCAATCCAGTGAGTTTTTCTCAGTTAGATATATATTGTATCTTATTTGATTTCTGTTGTAGTTGGCCCTTGATCGTGATGTGGCTGCAGGAGCAGTCTGTCATGAAGGACACTGGACACTCATTGTGAGTATTCCTAAATGTTGACAGATGTGGACACAATAATGACACTTATGTTTGAGGGGTTGCTAATATTTGTTTTGCATTTCCATAGATAATGTACCTGAAGGAGATGAGGTCCTTATACCTTGATCCGTTTGGGGCCACTCAGCAACAGATTGAGAGATGCAAACATGTTACAAGGTGAATCAGCTGTAATTTGTGCATTAGACATGTATGTATTCATGCATTTTGGATAACCTTGGGGGAGCAACAGGCGAATTACATCATTTCCCTTATGACTATACTGTTTCACTAGACTGGCATAAGCTTGTCCTTTTGAGGGCCTTTAACACTGTTCAAGTGGTCTTAAATTTAAAATCCTCTTACCTGGGCTTATGTTACAATTTCCTGACTGTGGTCAATCTGGGTTCTCTGTGTAGAGCACTGGTTCACCAGAAGTGTCCTGCTATTGGTAGGTGGACATGTTCTACATTGGCCCATCCAAGACAGCAGGACACAACATCATGTGGGGTGTTTGTGTGCAAGGTAATAACTCAGTGATCTCTGTGCCTGTCATTAAAGAGTCATTCAAATTATACTCATCAGACTTTTATCTTGCAGAGCAGATTTTGCTGGCCCAGCAGATCCAGTATCCAGTGGACCAAGAGGGTGTGGCCATGCTAAGGATGGACATGGCTAAAGCTCTGCTGGCAAATACAGGTACAAAGGACTCTTCCAGGTTTACTTATTTGTGTCTGTAATGGCAACTGGACTATATGTATGCCTGTGTTGTAGATGACCTATCCCAGCTGTGTCGGGCTTGTGGGGAGGACAGCTCCGGGGCTGAGATGGACGAGTGGGTAAGGAGATTAATTCTCCAATGTCGGTTGGACGCCTTGGATGCACCTTGGATGGGTTACCTCACGGTCAGTGGGTGAACACTCACAGTCACACAGCTATTGTTAATGTGTAGTTCAATTTACTTAACCTGCATGTCTTGCACTTCAGCGGTCACTGGAGCAGCTGAGGGAACATGAGAACACAGACAACCACAGATAAGATTTAAATCTAGTATCTGACAACATTGCCATACAATTCTAAGCATTATCATGATTTCTCATTAACTGTTTAATTGTACAACCTCCTGATGAATGAATGATTACCTGACACACTGCTTGGATAGTTTCTGAGGTCTCTTTTCTCTCTTTTTTTTTTTTTTTTTAGATTGAGTGCACCACTTGCTGTCTGTGGTACCATTCACAGTGTGTCGGACAGCCCTCACCAGAGCAAGACTGGCTTTGCACTGCTTGCGCCACATGAATCGGCACTGCAACAGTCCGGTCTGTTGCTCTTCCTGAGGTTTCTACCTTTTTTTTTTTTTTTTTCCCCCGTTAAAGGGTTTTTTGTTTTTTTTTGGGGGAGGGGGGGGGGGGGGGGTGCTTGCATTTCATATTTGGACTTGAATTTGGCCACTGTGTTGGTAACATGTGAAATTTGTCCACGTTGTGACTATGCAAGATTAAAGAGTATCTGAGTGGGTTGTTGACACTTATGTTGTATAGCATTTTGGCTACAGTATGCTTTAATTTGGTCACAGTTGCAATCATAAAAACTATCTATCTTTATCTCTATCTATCTATCTGTCTAAACACAGGTGCATTTTATTGATGGCATTTTGAATGCACAGAGATACTGTGACGAGATCCTGAGGCCCATTGTTGTGCCATTCATCCACGACCATCACCTCATGTTGCAGCATGATAATGCACAGCCGCATGTTGCAAGGATCTGTACACAGTTCCTGGAAGCTGAAAACATCCCAGTTCTTGCATGGCCAGCATACTCACCGGACATGTCACCCATTGAGCATGTTTGGGATGCTCTGGATCGGCGTATACGACAGCGTGTTCCAGTTCCTGCCAATATCCAGCAACTTCGCACAGCCATTGAAGAGGAGTGGACCAACATTCCACAGGCCACAATCAACAACCTGATCAACTCTATGCGAAGGAGATGTGTTGCACTGCGTGAGGCAAATGGTGGTCACACCAGATACTGACTGGTTTTCTGACCCCCCCAGACCCCCCCAATAAAGCAAAACTGCACATTTCAGAGTGGCCTTTTATTGTGGCCAGCCTAAGGCACACCTGTGCAATAATCATGCTGTCTAATCAGCATCTTGATATGCCACACCTGTGAGGTGGGATGGATTATCTCGGCAAAGGAGAAGTGCTCACTAACACAGATATAGGCAGATTTGTGAACAATATTTAAGAGGAAATGGTCTTTTGTGTGTATAGAAAATGTTTTAGATCTTTGAGTTCAGCTCATGAAAAATGGGAGCAAAAACAAAAGTGTTGCGTTTATATTTTTGTTCAGTGTATATGAGTTGCTACAGTAACTACATTATCAGGAATCAATGGACTCTGCCGAGGAACCATCCTCCACATTAAGTTATCCCTTACTTAACCCGCATCCTAGATCCAAGATTTGTTTCACTCATGGGCCCAAAAAAAACAGCAATAACGACATTGAATTACGGGTACAATCTGAGTGTTCACTAATTTACCCATTTGGCTTGACGTTACTGCCGTTTGGCACAGCGTCATAAGGGACTGATGTTAGTTTGTGGTCAAGAAAGTAACTTCAGTGTTTCCCATTAATTAACGAAACTATGGCGGCCCGCCATAGTTTAATTTGACCCGCCATAGTTTCTAAATAAAAGATTTAGGCTGCTGAAAGTATTGACTTCTCATGATATAAATAATATCTCGAACGCCGTAGCGTTTTGTGCCGCTGTGCTCAGGCTGTCAGATCCAGCGCTCGACAGTGTGAGCATTTCAGTTGACTAAAAATACGTGTGTGCGAACTGTAAAAAATATTTAGGGGCACATGTGCGCATAAAAAAAAAATCAGCCGAAGCAGCCTATATTTTTGTCAATAAAAATATATGATAATCTAACCGCAAATGTTGGAGGAACTCCAACTGCCTTCCCTCTTCCCTCTTCCCCGTGTGACACGGTTATGGGCGGTTTTCCAAGCCACTGTCGGCACAATGAATATAATAATAATCGGCTGGGTGGAAATAAGTCAAAGGGCTCTAGTTTCCCGGCGCAGTGCAGGGTGGCGAACCCCGCGCAGAGCTAGTTTCGAGCAGCGCAACCAGAGGCGTGCTCAATTTGGTAGTTTGGCAGACCGAGGTGCGCTGAGATGGGTTTGGTGGCGCAGCAGGGGGAGGTGTCGACAGATCCAGCTTGGCGCAGTGACAGTTTTGTGCCAAAAGGCTTCACCGAAGGTGCGCTAAAAGCTCGCCATCTGAAACCAGGTCTACTGTCAGCGCAGGGGGAGCGCAGCCGGTGTAAGCCGAAGTTTGGCTGACCGGCGGACAGTGCGCACACGTCACCAAAACCTCACAGGCAGGTTTCCAGAATATCAGGCATATTAACGATGCAATAAATACCCACAAAAAACACTATTCAATGCAACTATCTGCAATCAGCGCATAAATGTATCTCTATATTGACTGTCCCGTCACATCTGATGTCAGATCAAAGGGGATTGGCACCGTTTGGCACGTTTGGCACACATAATGGAAACCCAACCTGATTTGATTAAACAGCTGCAAACTAATGAGTTCACACCCCTCTCAGCCAACCACAAACAGCCACAGCATCAGATAGGGAGTATATATTCAGCATCTGTCATCTTAGAAAAGTCAAAAGAAAAGAAACAGAGTGAGACTGCGAGAGAGAAAGAGAGAGAGCACGCGCGCACGAGAGAAATGCAACATTGATTTACAATTGTGGTGACCTCCTCCCAGGCTACCTTTGCATCATCAGCCCGTGGAGGTCTGCTTGCAGTTCTGTATATTCGGACACTGCGAGCAGACCTCCCGGTCCCGCCCAGTCTGCGAAACTAGAGCCTAAAGTGTGGAAAAGAGGGACCGGGAAAAGCGGCGGACCTCCGGGGAAGCCTGCTCCGTTCTCCCCACGGTTAGGGACCGTTCGCCACGGTACCGCTGCTGGGCAGGGTGGAAATAAGTCCTGCAGAGTTACAGAGGACCTGGAGAATGTTTTAGGATAGTAATAACATTATATAAGATAATCATATTACAAAGATAATATAAGATAATAACATTAAAGACAAAATGAAATTGCAATACTTTTTCAAAACTTGATTTTACCTTTCTGTACATTTTGTAAACAAATTCATTTCAATTTCAATTTACAATGTTCAAAAATTCCCCCCCCCCATAGTTTCCCAAAAACCTGTGGGAAACACTGAACTTTATCCATATAACGTAATCTATTCAAATAGTTATTGTAACCTTAACATCTTAACCACGATCCGTGCCTCCCTGGAGGAATGTGGAAACGGGCGCGAAGTCTACTGTAGTGTCGTTACCAGCAGGTTCCGGTTGTGTCCCGCTAGCTTTGGGGTCAGGGGTCAGACCACACCTCCTCAGCCTCCTCCTATTGGTGCATGTCTGTGACTTGAATTCGTCTTGTGCAGGGGCTCTGGTCTTGAGGGTCACCAGCTATCGGTTAGCATGTTAGCTAAGCCTTGGCTCGCGGTAAACATACAAGCTCAGGATCTTCTTGTGCAGCGAAAGGCACTTTTATTATGGCAAAGGAACTTGCACAGCCTTTCTTCACAGGGAAAATATCTTAAATGAACAAAACACATCCACAACAGCCCTCTCTAATTGACTGACACAGAGACATTGACAGTGACTAACTGGCACACACGCAGTAGGCCTCAGCTATTCGCAACTAAATTACCCATGTTGCCCCTATGTCACTTCTATTCCCACAAGGCCACTCTCTTAACCCTGTAAAGCCTGAACCATGAAATAATTGCCAGAAAATTCCCATTATTTGAGACTGCAGTCCTTATGGGATGTTATTAAACATTTTAAAAAAGAAAAATTGTATCACATTTGATACATGCACGAGTTTTAGTGCATTTTTTCTCTGAGCTTGTTTTCATAAAACAAACGAAACACTTTTATAACACCTTAAACTTTGCTTGCAGTGGCTAATAAAACAGATTTTGATTGAATGGTAGGCTACTCTATGTCATGCTGACATAATATCCCAAAACCAAAAATCATAAACATACAAACAATCTCCAGGGTTGCGAAATAGTAGCCTGTGCATGCATTGGTAATGGGCCTGAAAAAACCGAACCCAACCCCAAAAAAATAAAATAAAATGTGCCTGCCCTGATGCGTCATTATTGCATTCTAATACAGGGCAGGCACACTTGAGAGCCTAATAATAGTGATGATGACATGATTAGAAATTAATTTTCTAGGCTACTCTAATGACGTGATGAAACTTGAATGAAATACCATATCAGACCGGAGTCACCGGACATACGGTCATCATGCCAGCCAGCATGTAATACAGGCAGCCTGTAATTCAGGCTGGATACAGGATAATTCCACAATTAAAGTTGATTAATTAAATACTTTAAATCAATAAAGACAATAAACAACACACAGTACAGGCCAGCAAGAAGTTGTGTTTTATAAAAAGAAAAAAAAAAAACCAAGGCAGAAGCCCGACCCAACCCAGCCCGAACCCACGTACCCTGTTGGGTTTGTCGGGCCGGCCCGACCCGTTGAGAATCCTACGGTGGTATTTAATGACCTTGGAATGAGAAAAGGTATATCTTTTTTTTTATCTGTTTTTATAAGTGTTGTATGTAGGTTGCCTGTTTTAACTATTGTGTGTTTTGATTTGATCTTAGCACTTATTCCTTTTAATTATCCATCGAGTAGTATGTTTGTTTCATCAAATTTCTTAATTCAGTCCACAGGATCACTTACAAAATGCATATGATGAGGCCTATTGACGGTCCTGGGGTATTCCTTTAGGGACCCTGGGTAACTGAAGGACTTTGTTTAATCACAATAATTCCCGCTGACTCACCTGCTCTGTGGTCCAGTAGGTCCTATACATTTTAGAGCATTTTAGCATTCTATTAATGGGGCTTTTATCAACCCTTTTTGGTTTTTAAGCAGTTTTCTGAGGGTTTTTTTTTTAATACACAGAGCCCCTCGTAGTGCTCTTCTGAGAGCGCTGCATTTTAACCAAACCCTAACCCACACTCTTCAGGTCTTCCTCCAAGCCTGTAGTAATGACCATTTTGGTCACTATTTCCACTAAAAACAAACAAACAAATAAACAAAAAGCTTCATTTTATATACTGGGCCTTCAAAGTGCTCTCTGAAACTACACCTGGGCTGGCTTGTGTCCATGAAATGAAAAAATCAAAACTTTGTCGTAGAGCTAAACCAAATACATCTTTGTAAAGGTCTCGACCTGGAGAATAACATATGTCAGTATGAATATTCTACATGGCTCCAGCTTTGAAATACTGACCTTTGAACCTTGACCTTGGTGCATGTCTGAAGGCTCATAGTTCAGCTACAGGCATGAGGACCAACTGTTATAGAGAGCTCTGGACCTCAGCTATCATGTGAGTATAGTCAAAAACTGGGGGCACTGTTAAATATGGGTAAATAAATAAATAAAGTTTCACCCATTTAACAACTACATATTTAAAATTTGATAACACAAATGTGTTTATCATCAGCGTAAAATCCTCAAGTGCAACACACACCGCCGCCGGCGCAGCGCTGTGGCCGTCAAGGGCCGCCCCCCAACACACACTGGCAGCGGCGCGCAGCGGCACCGTCAACATGTATTTCCCACCCCAGCCCGCTAGGTGGCTGTACCTACACTAGTTGCCAACGGTTGCCAACTGCTAGTAACAGAAGAAGAAGAGGAAAAACTTTGAGGCAACAACAACTTGAATTTCACGGGTGAATTTCTTATCAAAGTCGTCTTATTAAAAATTTGAAACAACCGGAGTTGATCCTACGAGACGAGACGTACATAAAAGGCTTTTCTCGTAGTGCCGCCATGAGCGCCGGCCGCGCTGGAAATAGAGCAGTGGGCTGAAGCAGAGCGGCGCGGCACGTCGGCCAGCGCCAGTGTGGGTTGGTTCATAGCATATAATGGAGGCGGGCGTTTTGACGCGCGGCGTACGGCGGCGGTGTGTGTTGCACTTAATATGCTATGAACCAACCCACACTGGCGCTGGCTGACACGCCGCGCCGCTCTGCTTCAGCCCACTGCTCTATTTCCAGCGCGGCCGGTGCACTCATGGCGGCGCTACGAGAAAAGCCTTTTATGTACGTCTCGTCTCTCAGTGTACTCTCAATTCAGCATTCATAATTTCCAATTCGAGGAAAAACACTAATATATTTTAAAACTTCCCCTGGTTTTTAGATTTTGTTCAGGAGTGTATACATATCAAAAGGAATATAGGCTACCAGCCACAAACTGAAACAAAATTGTCACAATTTCGAATGCTTGCTCACACTCATCCATCTGAATCCCAAGTAGTAAAATGAATTAATGATATTACTAAAGGCTGGCAATACAACAGCGCTCAAATGAATAATAAATAACATAATAAATATTGCCACCGCAAGGACTTGTGGGACAGAATTATCTCCTTTCCTTTCGTAAAGGATGGTCCAGTACCCTATGCTTAAGGAGATTAGAAAGGAAGCATTTAAGCACCTTTCCTTAAAATTTATAGAATTCGATCAGCTCTTAACATGGCTGCCACTTAGATACTTCTGAGTCATTTCACTCAGTTAGGAGCCTTACTAAGCAAAAAAGACTATTTGACCGCAGCCCCTGTTTCAGCCCATGTCTTCCTTCTCCAGCTGTGTCTGGTCCTTGTGATTAGTCTTCTGTGTATATACTGTATACCTGTGTGTTTCCCTTTGTCCTTTGTCAGTCTGTCTGTGTACCTTCTGTGTTCATCATTTCTGCCATCATCATGTATCCATCCCTGGTCTTCATGTTTTTTCCTGGTTGGTTTTAGTTTGGATTTTTGTTCTGCTCCCAGATGGATTTTTGAGTTGCCTGCCTTTATTGGAAGTCCGTCATCAGCTAAAGTAAAGCTTGCCTTTTATTGAAAACTTAAACCTGCCTGTTGAATCTGCACTTGGGTGCTCTGCTGAACTGAAACCATAACAGTTTGACAAAAAGTCAAACCAGAATGTGTAATGAGTGGAATTTATGTTGTATACAAATCAGATGTAGATGGAAAAACTGAAATATAATATAAAGTGAAGCTTAAACATCCCTGTCTTTTTTGATGGTGTATAATGGTATATTAATGTTTCCATAATTCATTGTAGTGAGAATATAATCGCTGCCTAGAATAACATTTCTTTGAGATGATGATTATCTACATTTTTGTGCCACACTGGTTTTGCAGGGAGGATGTTGGGGTGGATGGCAGACTTGCCATCCTGTAACATAAATAATTTCCCCTCGGGGATCAATAAAGTATTTCTGATTCAAAGTGCAGGACTGTGACACCAGAATCCCAGGTTCTCGTCCAGACTCCTCCCTGTGGCCTGTTAGGATAAGGCAACAAAAACACTTTGGTTAAGGGTAGGGTAAGATCGCAGTTTTGGTCAAATGCTAATAAAAAAAAAGGTAATGACTAGAATTACCGCTTCTTGATTGTATACCTCTAACACCCGGTCAGCTTGCACTTACAGATTGCATCCATGTCTGTGAAATAAAGGATGCTTCACACACACCTTCTTCTGGCAGCACAGAAGAACTATACAATCAGCACAGTTTCAAGGTTGGCACCCAAACCAACAATTGCCACATTCTCAAAGATGTGTTAGGAGATTATTTTTCTCTTGAATCCAGCTGCAGAAGCCAGAGGCAGCTTAATGAAGCACAAGACTTGTGGAAATGTACATATTAATTTTGAATAGAAAAGAATAGGGCTAAAAAAAAATCTGAAATTTTAGTAGTAAGGTTGCATCTATGTCTGTGAAAACATGGATGCTTCACACACATCTTCCCCCCAGCAGCACAGATTACTAAACAATCAGCACAGTTTCAAGGTGGGCACCCAAGATTAGTGTCATCAATTCAGTATCTGACCAAATGTCTTCCCGTCTGTTACTGAGTTATGACATTGAATAATGGTCAGAAAAGTGATTTTACAGAATATTATGTCACAGTGCAGTTGACCTTTGACCTTTTGGATATGAAATGTCATCACATCATCATTTTTATCCTATTGGATATTTGAGTGATTTTTTTTGCATAATTAGCATATGTATTCTTGAGTTATGGCCAAAAGCATGTTTTGTGAGGTCAAAGTGACCTTGACCTTTCACCATCAAATTCTCATTAGTTTATTCTTGAGTCCAAGTGGATATTTGTACCAAATTTGAGGAAAACTCCCTCAAGGCCTTTTTGAGATATTGGGCTCTAGTTTCCCGGCGTGGCACAGGGTGGCGCAGGGTGGCGAACCCCGCGCAGAGCTAGTTTCGAGCAGCGCAACCCGAGGCGTGCTCAGTTTGGTAGTTTGGCAGACCGAGATGCGCTGAGATGGGTGTGGCGGCGCAGCAGGGGGAGGTGTCGACAGATCCAGCTTGGCACAGTGACAGTTTTGTGCCAAAAGGCTTCGCTGAAGGTGCGCTAAAAGCTCGCCAGCTGAAACCAGGTCTACTGTCAACGCAGGGGGAGCGCAGCCGGTGTAAGCCGAAGTTTGGCTGACCGGCGGACAGTGCGCACACGTCACCAAAACCTCACAGGCAAGTTTCCAGAATGTCAGTCACATTAATAATGCAATAAATACCCAAAAAACACTATTCAATGCAACTAATCAGCACATAAATGTATCTCTATATCGACTGTCCCGTCACATCTGATGTCAGATCAAAGGGGATTGGCACCGTTTGGCACGTTTGGCATGCGTAATGGAAACGCGATTTGATTAACACAGCTACAAACTAATGAGTTCACACCCCTCTCAGCCAACCACAAACAGCCACAGCATCAGATAGAGTGTATATATATTCAGCAACTGTCATCTTAGAAAAGTCAAAAGAAAAGAAACAGAGTGAGACTGCGAGAGAGAAAGAGAGAGCGCGCGCGCACGAGAGAAACGCAACATTGATTTACAATTGTGGTGACCTCCTCCCAGGCTACCTTTGCATCATCAGCCCGTGGAGGTCTGCTCGCAGTTCTGTATATTCGGACACTGCGAGCTTGGACCTCCTGGACCAAAACATCAGTTTCCTCCTGGGAGAAGTTTGGCTGTCTGACACTGCTGCTCTCTTCTGCCATGGCGAATTGAGTAAACTCTCATTACGCCTTCGCGCGGCGCATTTAAAGGCGAGGACAGGGGCTCATTTGATTGGTGTGATGTGTGTAAAACCCACTCCACGCCTTCTCTCCTCCCTCTTTCCGACTTGCGCAGGTAGGAGGGACGAAGGTGGGAAAGAGGAGTAGCTGCGTCACGGTGTGCCAAACTTGCAAAATCCGCCTGGCCACACCCAGTTGGCGAAGCGCAGGTGCACTGCGCCTCCGTCTCTCCCGGTCTGCGAAACTAGAGGCCATTGTGTTAACAAGAATGAGATGGATGTAAGGTCACAGTGACCTCCACCTTTGATCACCAAATTCTAATCATTTAATCACTGAGTCCAAGTTGATGTTTGTGCCAAATTTGAAGAAATTCTCTCCAGGTGTTCTTGAGATATCACTTTAACGAAATTGACAGGGATTTAAGGTCATGGTGACCGTGACCATTTATCGCCAAATTCTGATCAGTTTATCACTGAGTCAAAGTTGACATTTGTGCCAAATTTGAAAAAAATCCCTCGAGGACTGATAAACTGTGTTTACAAGATTGAGACATTTGCAAGATCACAGTGAACTCAACCTTTGACCAAAAACTAATCAGTTCATCATTCAGTCCAAGTGAATGTTTGTACCAACTTTGAGAAATGGCATTCTTTGCCTTTGGATGCATTCTTATTAATACTTCAGTCAATACAAGTGGATAGTGTATGGAGAGATTGCCTATTTTGGCAGAAAACTATAGAAAAAAAACATTGTCAATGAACAATTTGCTGACATCTTATCAACATTTTGGCAACTTGCCAGATACATTAATTAACAACATTTCTTCAGTAAGTGAATAGAAAACATAATGCTTGGCATCATGTTAACCTCACAAGCATGTGCTCTTCAGTCGTTAGTAACACGTCCTTATTTTAACCCAAACCATGATTTTTTTTCCAAATGTAACTTCGTTAGACTGAGTATATTTGTTACCTATACCTAAAAATGAAGCGCTGTTTCATGTTTATTTTAAAACAGAGACTTTATCCATGTAACAAGTGGAAGCTGGACATATCCTGTTAAAATTAAAGTTTATTCTGAAGAGACATTATACATGTATTAAGCGGAAACTGCACCACTGTCCCTGAGCGTACAAAAGTGACACTAGAGGGTTCCTAGCAGTGGCGGCTGCTGGTCTTTCAAGGAGGGCAAGCTCATTTTTGGCCTACATCATAAAATGTGTCCGTTTATTTATATGTAAATTCTACCCTCTGGGGCTGCTGCGCGAGGCTAGTGTGACCGCCTGTGAGTGCTTTGGGACGGTGGAGCGGATCACAGCAGCACCCGCTGCTCGTTGGGGACAGTAACTGCAGAGCGACAGAAGTCAGAGTCTCCAAACACGAGTATAGTCTCCAATAACACCAGAAAAAGAAGCTAGATTTGTCGCTAGTCGTTTTTAACAAAGAAAAAGTCACTAAGAGGATTGGAAAAGTCTCCAGATCAACTCGGAACAACGGAATGACACTTGAAAAATGATCCGGTGGTGGTTTATATTTCAAGATCGCTGATTCGCTCATTTCGCTGTCAATCAAAAAGGAATTCAGCCTCAGACAGATCATCCAATCATCATGCAGAAGCCCAGCGTCCAGGCCAGCCAAGGCCAGCCCACTGCCCCATAGACCCCCAGGGACGCTGAGCGTCCCATGGGCGGGACAAAACCGAGCATTTATCCAATGACTGTCTAGTTTCGCTGCAGTGGAACAACCCACTCTATGCTTCCCCATTGAAGTCTTTGGACGCTGATCCTCCACTGTTTAATGCACTGTGACGCTACGGGAATGAATGAGAAGAAAGTCGCGTCAGTGACCTGTGATAAGTAGCTGATTCTGAACAAAAGTTGAACGCGTTCTAGCGCATATTTAGTCAATGAAATGTAAACACAACAGTACATATCTGACCACTTATTTTTTGACATTTTAGGGGAAGCTGAGCGTCCCTTGCAGTCTTAGAGCAATCGCCACTGGTTTCTAGAGCATCATAGGTTGACACATAGAGCCACTGATCAACATCAGTATCAGCATCAGTATTTGACGTCGGGAAGTCGGGAGTGAGAATGTGTTGTCTTGGGATGGTTGTAATTTTCTTAGCATTTGAATAGTACAAAACATGGGCCCCATCTTCCATATCCATATTGTCTTTACAGCAGCAGCCAACAGTTGTTCAGATGACCACTGAGGTTGAAATTCAATTGGAAGTGACTTTCCTGTGATAGTTGTAACGGAGTCGCCTGTCATCCTCATAACATAAATATGCAGAAAGAGAAGAAAATGGAAATTAATAAAATGAAACAAATTAATACAATCTGTCATTTGACTGTTTATGAGTTTGAGTAATAATAGAAAATACATTAAAAGGAGCGTACCTCCACTATTTTCTGTTTCTGTGACTTATAGTTCTGACGTCTTTGAAAAGAATGTCTTTCTCTCACTCTCTTTTGTTGCCCTAAATTTCATAAAAGACACCTGAGGTTCCTGCTAGAGAAATTACAGGAATGAGACATTAATCACTCTTTTATTATAAAGATCAGTGGGGGTCCCATCATTAATATTTTCCACCCACACAGCTAATATGCTAGTTATTGAACTAAGCAAGCCACATCGTGCAGAAATGTTTTTAAATACAAAAGCACAATTTGAACTGTAAAACCAAAAGTTACAGTGATACAACTACAGCTCTATTTCGCTACAGTAGTGCCAGGCTGTGCATTAGGATGTGCAGCGGTGGTGGGCATCTCCCCAGGGACTTTGTTTGCTACATCGGATGTTTCTGCCACACACACAACAAAAGCCAGGGTAAGCTGTCAAGGCGAATCCACAGAATGGACAGTATATCTGTGGAAAAAATAATATAAAAAAATAAAAACAACTAAGAAAAAAGAGGAGAGTTTGCAAGGTTGGCAAGATGGCATCAAAGAGAGGGGATATTATGTTTTCCTAAATATTTAAATCACATTTTTAAAGTACATTTATTCCTTTCATTCCACTGTTTTCTTTTCTAGGTCGCAGCAAAGCCAAGAGTTGTGGCTTTATCAACCAAGGCTTCAGCAACCAGCCCTACACGCAGGGCTGTGGTGGAGGAGGCATGTGCAGTTTGTGTAAAATGTCTGATATTTTTGATTAAATCATGCGTACCAATTGCAGTAGGAATTACAGTTAAAAACTACACTTCAATCCTATTTACAATCATTAAGAGATACTATTGAGCCTGTAGGTTGCATTAAATGTACAGATTGAAATAAAAATATATATATATATATATATATATATATATATATATATATATATATATATATATATATATATATATATATATATATATATATATATATATGTATATCTGTGTAAATCAAATTAACAAAGTACAAACAAACAGTATAATACACACAGAAGCAATAATTGTGTATCAATATGTAAATTCTATCCAACTGAGTACATGCATGATGGTGACGATGGAATGTGTTTAGTAAAATAAGTCTTTTCTATTCAATTACTATTTCAACTGGGCCGCATTTCAAAACCAGATCATGTCGATGGGCCACATTTTTAGCAGCGAGCAACCCATCCACTTTTTTTTTTTTTTTTTTTTTGCATACACGTAGCCTACATATTTATATATATGTGTACAGGCATGGCCCTGTCTTAGCTCTCAATCATGAACGCTTGGTTATCCACCCTATCTATTCCTTCAGGTTATCTCATACAATATTATACTTACCATATATTTATTATTATCGGTTTTTACTTTTTCCATTTCTGAATGGAACCAGCAAAGACAGGTCTTCAATACAGTGTGCAGGATGTGATTGGTGCCATCCAAACTGGAGAGAGTGATTTTGAAATGGAATCAGACGACACTGATGTGAGTGACGAAGAGGCAGATGAAGATGCCAGTGAAGTGGACGAAAAAACACCAACAACCCACTGACTTCCCAGCCAGTAATCGTCATCGAGCCCCAACCAAACACACCATGCCCCATGACAAGGTATCAGTTGCTGAAAAATCGCACATTTTCAAGTGAAGACGCAGAGAGGACGCTGCAGACACTGCAATAATGGATAAACCAACACGCTATGCAGCAAGTGTGATTTTCATCTTTACTTTTCAAAGGAAAAGAAGTGTCTTTGGGACCATCATTGCAAATGAACATTGGTGAACACTGGGACAGAGACTAAATTTTGTAAATACAAATTTATTCTATTTTTTTTTTTAATTAATAAATGACCATTCATAAAAAATAATACTGTTGTATGTATATTATTCATGGTAACAGTATATATGCTGTTATGGGGCTAAATAAGAAGTCTACCCTGCAAATAAACCCCTAGTTCTGTATATTTGTTCAGAGAACGTGAGTGAGAATACAGAAATTCTGCTCGCAGCCAGGCCCAATGTTGCAATATTACAACATTTCAGCATACATACATATTTACAACAAAAACTTAATAAAACGTAAAGAAATTTGAAAAGGCCTCATACAACAACATCTGAAAGGTGAACTTTTTTTGTTCATTTTCTTCTATATTTGGAATTTCAAAGTTAAACAAGCTTAAGGGTACTCACCTTTTCTCTCTGAAGATGATGTAATGAGTCAGCAAATCGTGTTTCCTCAGGGGAATCCCAGCTGCACTGGACATACGTCCTACTACATACACCTTCTTAACTCACTTCTGTTGGTGTGGCCAACACCAAAAAGGGCGTGCACAAATATGCTTGACCATTCACAGGACAACCCTTGCATCTAACCCTTATCTACAGTAATTACAAAGCAATTTCAAATCCAGTGCTGCGCAGGTCTGACCCATTCATGCATTCACATACAGTGGTTACCATTTTGTATTAAAATGAACAAAAAAAAAAAAAAAATAGCCTAGACATTTTAAAATAAATGAATAATCTTGGACATAGGGAGGCACAGGCAGAGGATCACAGTCCGATAATTATGAGATATAGATAAATATTTGTGGGCCTATGATATGAAACACTGTTACGGCTGTGTATATGTGTTCTGTGCTGCTGTCCCTTTTCCCTACCTTGTAGATCTGCCCAGGTGTGCTGCATTAGTTAACGAGGTGCAGCGCACCTGGCATGGAGGAGGTGCTTAAGAGCTCCTGTGCCAGCAGCAGAGGAGGGAGGCTCTGGGGCAGAGACTGCTGGTCCTGCTACCTCTCACTGTGGGATTTTTGTTGTCTTGTTTGCTTGTTTCCATTCTAATCCCATGGATTTGATTGTTTTAAAGGTGTTTATGTGGTTTTTGGGTCAGTGTTGGAGTTTTGTTAGCCCCATAGGGCCACTTAAGGGTGGGACGTAACAAACACAGTAAACAAATATTGAGGTTAGCTAAACAAATGGAATGGTGTGCAAGCCAGTCACTATGACGAGCACATATTTATGTTAATTTTATTTAGAAAGGGACAGTTCACATGATCACTTACATCAAGTAAATATGCCAGAACCCTGGCAGGTTGATATGATATGTATAAGAAAATGACATTAAAGTTACAATGTGTAATTTACGTGGTTGTTTATAAGCAAATATCAACTATTGCTTTCAGAAATATATATTTACTTAAGTGTAATGCAATTCGCATACAAATTGAAGCTTTCTCATGGGCTTAGAATGATTTTTCTATATATATACACAGGCAGGGCACGATATGCTGGAGGCTGCCCTCTTGCGTCGCCATATTTGAATACAGTGGCCGAAAGGGATACACGCGCTTCGCCTTTCACGTTTACCTAGAACTTGCCGTCACTGGAGACAGAGAAGGTGAAGCTCAATCCAGGGCGCTTCTGCGTGAACCTGCTTTGTACTTTTATGATTCTGTCGCACTTTAAATGGACGACCACACACATGTTTTGCCCCGTAAGAGGGAAAACACGCCACCAAATAAAAGAAAAAGATCAGATAAGCGAGGACGGGACAAAACGCGAGTGAATATCGGCGTTGCTTATTCCAGGTGGAAAAAACTCCTGTGGAAGAACACTCTGGAGACGCATATATTATAATCGTACCAACCTATATTTGCCACACTGTGCCGTGACTATCACATCAAACGTGTTATTTTAGCATTACTGTGCTAATGTTTGCTCGTGTTACCAAACCAATTAGAAATAAAACACTCCTAACATAACGTTATATCTCACAGATAACCTATATCTCACTGGTAAGCTATAACATATTGTAGCGTCCGCCAGGACGTGTGGAAAGGATGACGCAGTTATTCGGCAAACCACCGTTTATTACTGAACAGTACAGGTTACTGTTGGCCATAACTACGCCAAAATGACCAACAAACAAGAACTTAGCTGTAACTCCAACTGTGCACTCCTGCTCTCTCCTCCAGCTCACTCCTACACACACCAGCACGTGCACTCACACAGCCCTCATCCCCGTCACACTCGCACCCTGCCCCCCTACCTATACTCATTCAATCCCAAACATACCATTAACTGACAGAACATTGACATTATAACAGAACATTTACTGCAGGGTCGCTACAATATCGTAACATGGTTTAGATTCCTAAATAAATATTCACCTCATCGCTAGATAGGCCACCGTCACTTACCCAACGGGAAGGGTGAGCGAGTGAGCCCTGCAATCTAGAATTTGACCGCTGATGTCACTGTTACTCACCATTTTTACACACTGAGGCTTTAAAACAACATACAAAAGCACAGATAAAAGACGGATTGATGGCTTGTCCATAGAAGGGCACATGAGCACAGAGGGGTATTCCAGGTAGGAGGTTCAACAAACTCTGAGTCTAATCCTGAACTCTGAGTTGACTTACCCTGAGCTGGGAAACTCTGAGTATCCGGTTCCAGAACAGCTGATTTGAATTAGTTCAATCAACTCTGAGTAGGTACACCTTGAGTTAAGCGCATGCACAACCACAATAAAAAGCCATCATCAGTGGAGCCCCCATACCTCGATTCACCATGGCAACCGGAGACAAAAAGCGATCAACTTATTTTACACCTGTGGAACTGGAGGTGCTCATGAATGCCTACAGCGAATATGAGCATATATTTCGTAAAAAAATTTAACACTTGTGAAATTTAGCAAGCAGAATCATCTTTGACGGGATGTTGGTGGCTTAGTGGGTAGAGCAGGCATCCCATATTGGTTTTGCCGCAGCTGCCCGGGTTCGACTGCAGCCTGTGGCACCTTGCTGCATGTCACTCCCTTTGTCTCTCTCCCCCTTTCACACTTAACTGTCCTGTCAATTTAAGGCAAAATGTCCCCCAAAAAATATTAAAAAAGAATCCTTGCTAATTTCAGCAGCTTTAAGCACATATAGATGGTTGATGACTTATTTGAAAATTGAATCCTTTAAAAACTATCATACCCAAGATCCTCTCCCGGCGTAAGGCATTGAGAATTAATTCTGCCTCGATATCGATGGCAGAATTAATTCATACAAACGGACAACCCATGTCTGTCTGCCAGCTTGCTTCAGGCTCAGCAGTAGGGAGGAGACAGGGTGAACTCAGGGTTTCTTAAAGAAAACCTGCCAGCGAGCAGGTTAGGTTCACAGAGTCAGTTGCCATGGTGATTGACTCTGAGTTTGACTTACCTCTCTTTCTGGAACTGAAAACCCAGAGTTTCCCTCATATCAGGGTTAACATACTCAGAGTTTTCACTAAACCCGCTTTCTGGAATACCCCACAGAGTAAGCATATAACCATAGACAAAGCACATAACAAGGCACATAGGCAAAAACAGCAAGATATAACCACTATTAATAAAAACAATGACCTCACCACTTAACCTAAAACATTAAGAACATACTATACAAAAGTACAGCATAAAACACAGCATAGACCAAAGCACATAGCCACAAACTAATACACAAAGGCACAAAGCAAAGCACATAAGCAAGGACAACAGCACACCAGCACAATTAGCAAGACAGTGACATCACCAAAAAAACAAAAGCACATTAAGGAAAACCTACTATACCAAAGCACATAAGCCTTAACATACAGTAATGGAATGAGGCATTAACCACTAATTCAGATCATGACATGTTTGATTGTCCAGTAACCACAGTTTTATAGATCTGGAGAATGACTTAAGAGATGTGATGTTCCTGAGTCCTATAGGTACAGTGTGCTGCTCGATTGGAGATGGCTGACTGTGTCTCTGTCTCTGTGGTATTTTACAATCCCTCCTGGTGGTAGATCTTGTAGACGAGTTTGGATTTTGTTTAATGAATCCATTGAGTGGAGGGGGTACCAGGCTATGAAGAATTTTATATACAAATAAAATACCTGCAAATTGTATCACATTTTCCCAATTTAAAAGATCCTATTCATTAAAATTTTACAATGATGATATGAATTTGACTTTTTATCCAATGTTTTTAATTCCTGTTTGTACAGTCTTTCTGCTGGTTTTAGTGTAGTTTTGCTTGTTTGAGCCCAGCTGGTTAGACAGTAATTCAATTGTGGAAAAATCATTGCACTGAAGGACAATTTTGAGGCCTCTGTCGTTAGGTTGCTCCAGTCCTGATGTGTCTAAAATTTGCCAAATTGAACTTGAGTCTGTTCACAACTTTTTGGACTTGTGATATGAATGTGAACTGTGAAGCTTGCGCTCTGTCTCTATGGCTCATTTATCCTATGTTAATTAGCTCTCTTGATACCATATCAGCTCTCTGAGTACCATATGTTATCTCTAAGTTAGTTAAGAGTTGTTTATTAGATATGTTTAAAGGAGTAAGTATTTAAAGGTTGCATATATATTTGTAAGAATTGAGTATAAAGCTATTTTTCCTTTTGTTTATTTCAGAACCACACATACACACTTGTTGTAAACCTCTAGCATTGAAAATTAAAGCATCCATTTTGCTTCACTAATAGCATTAACAAAAATGTTTGCTTTTGCCATTGGGAGCTCCTTAACAACCTTATTTCTTAGTAAATAACCATCTCTCATGTTCCACCTTATTCTTAAGGGGCATCTTGAGAGCATGGTCCTTTTGCTTCATGAGTGACCTTATTTGTTTACCATGGCAAATAGTGTGTTTGACGTGGTTTGCATTTCATTCTCCTCATAAAACTATTTGTTTGGAACAAAAGCTTTTCATTCCAATTCATTTCTTTAATTTCCTTTTCAAGATTGGTTAACTGATTTTTAGGAATTTTATACTCTTCTATCTTCTTGTTGGCTGACAGATTAAATCTCCTTTTCAGGTTGTCAGGTTTCTTATAATCAGAATCATATTGCGGTCAGACAATCCTGTAACCAGGTTGTAAGATTTTTTTTTCTTCCTTTTAAATTTGCTTATTACACACCTTAACTCTTTCCTTTTATTTTTAATCACTCCAGTTTATATTAAAATCTCCTCATAAAATAATCTTGTTTGTATCACACTCTTTGATAAGAGAAATGAGCTTATCATAGAACTCATTTTTAGCAGAAGGTGGTCTATAAATTCCAGTTACAGTGATCGACATTTGGGCAGAGAGAGTTAGTTTGAGGCCAACACATTCCAAGTAATTATTACTCGACCACTGAATTTGCTTACAGTTTATACTGTCCTTGACATAAATTAACACACAACCTGCCCCGACCTTCAGCTATGTCTCGTCTGAACATATTATAGCCATGCACTTTCAATACATCAGCAGGGGAGTTTTCGTGTAGCCAAGTCTCTGTTAGGCATAGGAGGTCCAGATTTGATTCATATAGAAGGTGATGCAGTTGATCGCTTTTAGGAATAGCACTCATAATATTTAAATGTCCGCCTAATAAACTGCACGGTTTAATCCAACAGTCCCAAAGAATCCAAGCCTAGCTCACAGTTCCAGGCCCGCTGTTTAGCCCCGCTGTTTCACAATTGCAGGATTTATCTTGCGTTTTAATTTGTTTGACAGTGCAGAGTCTATCCTTTGCACGCAGTTTGCCATGTCACAACGCTTGGCAAGATTATTGCTGGTGTAGTTAATATTTGCGGTGAATCATCAGACAAGCCACCCATATTTGCGACTTCAGTAGTAAGCAGACCAGTAGGGCTGGGACGATATGCTTTTGTTCTGATTCGATTTATATTGCGTTTCTGAATAATTGCGATTTTACAAGTATTGTGATTCGATGTAACTGTCCGTGACAAAGTTTACACACAGCTTTGGTCATGTCTAGCTCTGCCTTTCCTGAAAGTGTGTAAAAAATGAAGCGGTGCAGGCTTGATGTCGGGGACATATATATATATATATATATATTAATGTGCCGCCTCTCTTGATGCAGTGGCTCCGCCACACCACTAGGTGGCGGACGAGTTGAGTTATACCTTTTCAGTGTTGAGTAGTGTTAGAAGAAGAATATGCAGTCTTGCAGTAGTGCACAACAACAAGGTTAAAGTTTAATAGAACACAGAAAACATACAGTACAGGCCAAAAGTTTGGACACACCTTCTCATTCAATGCGTTTTCTTTATTTTCATGACTATTTACATTGTAGATTCTCACTGAAGGCATCAAAACTATGAATGAACACATGTGGAGTTATGTACTTAACAAAAAAAGGTGAAATAACTGAAAACATGTTTTATATTCTAGTTTCTTCAAAATAGCCACCCTTTGCTCTGATTACTGCTTTGCACACTCTTGGCATTCTCTCGATGAGCTTCAAGAGGTAGTCACCTGAAATGGTTTTCCAACAGTCTTGAAGGAGTTCCCAGAGGTGTTTAGCACTTGTTGGCCCCTTTGCCTTCACTCTGCGGTCCAGCTCACCCCAAACCATCTCGATTGGGTTCAGGTCCGGTGACTGTGGAGGCCAGGTCATCTGCCGCAGCACTCCATCACTCTCCTTCTTGGTCAAATAGCCCTTACACAGCCTGGAGGTGTGTTTGGGGTCATTGTCCTGTTGAAAAATAAATGATCGTCCAACTAAACGCAAACCGGATGGGATGGCATGTCGCTGCAGGATGCTGTGGTAGCCATGCTGGTTCAGTGTGCCTTCAATTTTGAATAAATCCCCAACAGTGTCACCAGCTTCTCCATGCTTCACAGTGGGAACCAAGCATGTGGAATCCATCCGTTCACCTTTTCTGCGTCTCACAAAGACACGGCGGTTGGAACCAAAGATCTCAAATTTGGACTCATCAGACCAAAGCACAGATTTCCACTGGTCTAATGTCCATTCCTTGTGTTTCTTGGCCCAAACAAATCTCTTCTGCTTGTTGCCTCTCCTTAGCAGTGGTTTCCTAGCAGCTATTTGACCATGAAGGCCTGATTCGCGCAGTCTCCTCTTAACAGTTGTTCTAGAGATGGGTCTGCTGCTAGAACTCTGTGTGGCATTCATCTGGTCTCTGATCTGAGCTGCTGTTAACTTGCCATTTCTGAGGCTGGTGACTCGGATGAACTTATCCTCAGAAGCAGAGGTGACTCTTGGTCTTCCTTTCCTGGGTCGGTCCTCATGTGTGCCAGTTTGGTTGTAGCGCTTGATGGTTTTTGCGACTCCACTTGGGGACACATTTAAAGTTTTTGCAATTTTCCGGACTGACTGACCTTCATTTCTTAAAGTAATGATGGCCACTCGTTTTTCTTTAGTTAGCTGATTGGTTCTTGCCATAATATGAATTTTAACAGTTGTCCAATAGGGCTGTCGGCTGTGTATTAACCTGACTTCTGCACAACACAACTGATGGTCCCAACCCCATTGATAAAGCAAGAAATTCCACTAATTAACCCTGATAAGGCACACCTGTGAAGTGGAAACCATTTCAGGTGACTACCTCTTGAAGCTCATGGAGAGAATGCCAAGAGTGTGCAAAGCAGTAATCAGAGCAAAGGGTGGCTATTTTGAAGAAACTAGAATATAAAACATGTTTTCAGTTATTTCACCTTTTTTTGTTAAGTACATAACTCCACATGTGTTCATTCATAGTTTTGATGCCTTCAGTGAGAATCTACAATGTAAATAGTCATGAAAATAAAGAAAACGCATTGAATGAGAAGGTGTGTCCAAACTTTTGGCCTGTACTGTATGTCTGTAAGTACAAATGTATTGTTCTGAGTTTATTTGCTTATGTTGTTATGTAGAGACTTGCACTTTATTGTCAATGCCATTGCGGCGCCGATGCCAATTTCTGTTAGCGCGTCTATGAAGATTTCCATTATATGTTAGCATTATGCTAGGGGACCATGCGCAAATTGTTTTTCCACATTTGTGGCATTCATGCCAGCTATATTTTGAGCTTCATGAAATTGAAGAACGGAGGAGGAGAGAGAGAGAGGTACAATAGGTGGAGGACGACAGAGGAGGAATGGCTGCTGGAAGGCTTTAGCTCTGGAGATTGGTGGTGTAACATTACCTGTGAATGCTGTGCCCCAGTGCCCACAGAAGGGGAATACCTCTGTTGCAAGGAATGGGACCAGTTGCAGCCTTAGCTAAATGGTAAACAACAAACATGGCACCACACGGGTAAGGTAAGACAACACGTTTACATGTCATTTTCTATATGTTCTCTGACATTTATCCTAACGATATGAGGCGGTCTTTGTGGGAAAAAAGCTTGTTTAGTGGACTAACTTTGCACTTGAAAGGATGCCCGTTCAATTACGTTTTAACAGGTCTGACGCTACGGCTGTATCTAGGCTGACGGCTAACATGCTAACTATTATCTGTATGTCACTAGTGACTTGAAACAAATTTAGGACGATAGGAGACGGGTTGAAATAAACCGAAATTTCCCTTTAACTTCTGTCTTCTTTTCATAAAGTAAAGGAGCTCCAGCTCATGTTCACTTGATGACAATTAGCAGTCTGCTTCTCCTCCAAGTCTGTGGCGCTGCATGTAGAAGCTTCCGTGTTGATTGGCTATCACTTGTGCCGTGTAACCAGTGGCAGCTCCCGCCAAATTTCTCAGGGGGGGGCAATTGTTGTGATGATGGCTGAGGTGACCCGTTCAATGGGTAAATTTGAATTAATTTGGCTCTACAATGACTGAACAATCCACTATGGTCATCAACAGACAAATTTGCATCAGTTTGTCCACACAAATACCTTTGAATGTGAACAGAGACCTGTTTTACCATTAATCAAATAAAATTGAGTAAGGTATTCGCTGAGTCATTGTAAGTCTTAATCAGAAAACATTTTATTATAGCTAAGTGGAAGCTATAATAGCTTAATTTTGTGTTCTGATTAAAGAAATAAATGCAGGCATACCCTACAACTTAATACAATGCACATTACATAGTATCACTGCTCTTTGACCTTTGGGGGGGCACGTGTCCCCCCTCAATGTATATGGTGACTACTGCCCTGTCAGCATGCACAATTAGGCTACAGTTGTCTGGGTGCGCAAAGGTGAAGTGGCTGGTCTTGTCATACAAAGTTTGATGGAGTGTCAACTGGACAATATGGAGATATTTGCATCTTGAAAGCCGGACTACAAATGTGGATAGACAGGGAGAAACACACGCAAGCCTAAGATGTGGTAAGATACGATATTCCTCACTATATGAAGTGACTGATAACAAGATCTGTATAATGGATTGTAAAGAAATTCGTCAGGTTTTTATTTTGTAGACAATTGATCTCTATTTATAGAATGATGGGATGACAGCACAGTGATGTGTGTGGTATCACACACATTCACGAATAATCGATCCAACAGTATGTGTGTGCAAAGCTGTATGAAAGCTTTGTTATACATAATTTTAGTGTAATGTTGTCGTTTTTTTTCGCTGTGAAAACATTGGACTACCGACAAGTGTTTCGCATTATATGTGTGGCTTCTCGCCATGACGCACGGTCGTGGAGAAAATCCATAGAGAAGAACGGGTGTGAATTTGGGCGCACTATGCGTCGTTCCTTTTTAACCTATATGTTTAAAAAGCCTCTTGGATCAGCTGGAAATGTTAGCCATGTTGATCTTGAATGTGACCGCTGCACAGTGGCGCTGCCTCATTTGATGTCGGAATAATCGGAAAAATGTGTTTCCAACCGTAAAGCAATATTTCAGTGGAAACGGCTGACGGCATGTTTTTTTAAATATTTTGAGTGATAAAATACAACCGGTCTTTTTTGTAATGTCCATGATGTCTCCACATTACGACTTAAATGCTCATGAACACACAATGAAGTAAGAACGACTTGCCTACATGGGAAATCGGACCATCTGAGGAGCACATGAATGATACTTGGTGGTTTACGTATGACGAAAACACATTGGGGCAAGCCCTCCCGGAACCCATAGAGATTGCACTGGAGTGTCTTCATTTAGAAAAAAAAAAGCATTTTACATGGAAGTCTATGAGAGTGAATCGGGGCGATTTCCAGCCAGGCTGATATCGCCCCAAAGGGATATTCAGAGGCAGGACGAGCTGTTTCAAGTGAAAATTATCAGAATAATTAATATATTGTGTGTATATGACAATAATGATGATGATAATCATACATTTATTATCATCTTTCTTTTCTTTTGTGGCTCAAGGAGGGGCGGCGCCCTATCGCCCTCTATTGGCCAGCCGCCCCTGCGTGTAACCAGTCAGCGTAACCAATCAGTGGGGGCTGTAGGCGGGACATTGTTACAAAGCCAAGAGTGGGGACTTCAGGCATAGAGATGGGTGTATCAGAGCCAGAGGAACACGTTTTAAAATAAATGTATTTTATCGGTTATCGGTGAAAAAACGGCCTAAAATAAATAGAAAAATATTGATTCTGGAGAGAGAATCGATTTTTAGAATCGTCTGAGAAAAATACGATTAATATAAAAATCGATTTTTTTTCCCCACCCCTACAGATCAATGTGAGTAGTGAATTCATACCCCAGTGCAATATTATCCAGGCCAGGATAATGATGCACTCTTCGGGTGCTGCTGGATGGTGTGATTTGGGCCCACGTCCCCTGCAGTTGGCCCAGGATTAAGCTGCACATCCCTTGCAAGCAGGAGTGTGAACAACAGGTATCCAGAAAGTTTCCACAGCAGTTTAGGTGACTTGCGTTTGATGGCATTGTCTTTAGAGGTAGTACTTGCGATAGTTGATTTTCCATTATTGACAGCGTTGCAATACAAAGCAAATTGTCCTACTGACAAACATGTACCGGTATATTCACAACACAAGTTAAGCGTTAGGTGTTTCCAATCCTCATGTGTTGATCTTGACTGAGTATGTTAACCAAACAGGGCCTTACTGAGATGGTGACAAGAGCAACAATATAGGCTTAGATGACAATTCGTGCAGCAGTCTTAAAAAGAAGCAAGTTGCTTTGGCTCTTAAATACGCCATCACCTGCAACATGATGTTGCGGCTGCAGAGGGAAATACTGAGAGCTGGATGGCAGCGAGGCAGTCACACCGTCAGCTGCTATCATCACCGCCATTTGATTTAAACACTGGAGCTAGAAGACCCACCTGCTGGTTCCCAATGCCAGAGGCGACTGGTCATTTACTGTAGTGTCACCAGAAAGAACCGCAGACAAATTATGTTATTCATTCTTAAAGATTTGCCCCTTTGCTAAAATGTTTTATGTATGGATATAGCTTCTTATCAAATTGCATATAATTTGTATTATGGTTTTAGTTCATGTTTATCTCTCTGCCTCTGCCATGCTGTTTCAGACTGCATTCTCCAATCGTTAGGCCTAAAATAGCATGAATGGGGCTAGCCCGTCTCTATCAATGCAGGGTGTACTGTACGTGGGAATATCCAAGTGAGCATGCTCAGGGTGATGTATTATTCACAGTAGACCACAGAATTTTGATGACAAGTGGGGCTCGAAGCCCCTAGCCCCAAGAATAGAATTTAAGGCAAGTGTACAATGTCATTTTCATATTTCAAAGTTGATTGGCTGGCGCCAACATTTGAGTCAAAGCTTTTCAGAGCTAACTGCAGCTAAACGACCAAGCTATAACTAACGTTACGTGAACACCAAACTTTCATTCTGAGAAAATGAACAAAGTGGATTATCTACTTGAGCACAGGTTTGAAAACCTGACTTTGTAAGAGAAACTTGAAATTAAACGTCTCAACTCAAACTGGCGCTGGCAAAGGTAACCGTGGGTTTAACGTTGAGTGGTTCTCGAAGAAGAAGTCGCTCACGGCAAGCATAGCTAGCTTCATACTGGGAAGACGGCCCTCTCGCTGTTAACATCCATCCATGAGAACAACCTGGTCGAGGCTTTTACTGAGACCATAAGTCTGCTCAAGATCATCATAACAACGGCCATGACAACATCTGAATCAGAGAGGAACTTTTCGACCTTAAAGCAGATAAAAACGTTCACTTGCAACACCATGGGACGACAGCAACTAGGCCATGCTGTCCATTGAAAGCCAGCTGATTCAGGAGCTACAAGACTTTGTTCCAAAAGTACAAAAGTAATTGACAAGTTTGCCCAGAGGAAGAACCGATGTGCTGCTTTTCTCTTCAAGTGAGCCCACTTTGGTGAGTGAAAACATATTTTATCATACTGCTACTATGGTCCTGGTCAGTGCTTACTGCTTTGGTAATATTGTTGTGTCAGATTGCTTGGTGATGGTGTCATGCTTAAAGACAAGGTTGTTGTCATAATGTGGTTGTCAGAGAATCCATAAAAAGTTGTCTGTGTGTGCTTTGGTGTGGCCTTAAGTGGTGTTGCTGTTTGCATTCTGTGAAGGAGTCTGATTGTGTTGGCTAAATATTGCATTCTTAATAAATTTAGGCTTTTTTTGTTGTGACAATGGTAATGTAGGCTAACTTGTGTCTTGGCTCTCCTGTCTCCTCTCTCTCTCTCTCGCGCTCGCTCTCTCTCTCGCTCTCTCTCTCTCTCTCTCTCTCTCTCTCTCTCTCTCTCTCTCTCTCTGCTGCTGTATACAAGGTAATGTTTCCTAGCTGCCATTACCTGCCTATAGCAGTGAAGTTAATCTATCTGAAAGTGCAAAAAATCACCAGAATGCAATAAATGAAGTGGGGGTTTTTTTACACTAAAAAGGTATGCTTTCTGTCCCCCTCCCCCCATGCCTACCACAAGGCCAGAAAAAAAATCATTGCTCCACCAACATTTTACAAAAATGCCACTGTCCAATGCACCAGTCAGCTACAACAGCACCGAAGAGAGAGTTATGCACAAGAACGGGACTGTGTGCCGGCGTCGCTTGGCAGACACACAACACATTCAACAGAAGCTAACATCACCCAGATGTGCAGATCACTGGGACAAGGAAAAAATAAACCAGGGGCCATCATTTCATTCCCTCTGCTTTCAGGCAGCCTTAGGACGCAAAGCAGAACAGGATATGTTGTTCGTTGTTATATTAATGGAAACAGACTGAAGATAATAATACACAGTACAGCATGACCCAGATGTGCCAATGACCAGCACCCCTCTGTGATGTAGTCTTGTAGTGACCACAGACTGTATAAATAAGGCAGTGACATGACAACACACAACAACCTTTTGGGGATGTTTTTTTTCTGGTGGTGCACTGGCAGAACTGGAGCAGTGTGTATCAGTGAGGATGAATGAAAATATATTTAAAAAAAACAAGTTTTAAGGTGGTAAACAGATTTAAGGTGGTCACACCTTACATGACATTGTAAAATACAATAATACCTGCAATCGTGTTGATAATGCTACAGTAGGCTAACGTTAGCCATTAGCAACTGGATGCTGTGTTGTCATATAACGTTATGAACTGAACTGAACTTCTTTATTTGTCAATTTTACGTGCAGCACAAAAACGAAATAACATGTCGCATAACCCAAGCAAAAAGAAATGAAACATTTAAAAACAATTTGTTCAACATTTAAGAAAGAACATATGGTGCAATTGTAAGATGAAAAGGGTCGACATATCACAGTCTAAAACTCCACGTCCTGAGAACAGAACTGGGAGATCCTCCTCACATTACAGCACCATGAATTGTTTGTGTATATTGCCACACCGCCACCATGGAGCTTACCAGATGATGCAGTCTCCCCGTCTGCTGTTAGCCCGGTTAGCTCAACACTGGAGTCTGATATGTTACCATTCATCCATGTCTCAGTGAACACAAGGACGCAGCAGTCCCTCACTCCTCGGTTAGTGGATCTCCACAGTCGGATGTAATCCATTTTCATGTCCAGCGAGCGGACGTTCGCCAGTTTCACCGAGGACTAAGTCCTTCTTTCGGAGAAATTCAAAGGATGCATGTGTGGATCCTCTGTGGGTATAAAATCCCCACAATGCTCTGCGATCTACTTGCAACACATCGGCACAGCCGGTGGAGCAATATGCATTCAAATGCAAGTAATTTCAGTTTCCACTGTTAAATTATCATTACCATTAATGTTGTCCATCACAGCAAACGAAACTGTGTTAATGCCAGCATGAATTGCGTCAAATAATTCGCCAGAGACCTTTTGAAGTCATGATAACTGAGGCTGTCATTACATAGGATAAGGGATGGTTCTAAAGAAGTAACGTGTGTCTGTGTCAACTCACCAGCCACCATCGTCAAACATAACATTAATGTTTCAAATAAAAATGTCTAGCAGCATTTTCACTTGCTTACCGTAGTTGATGTGTTGCTTCAGTGTAATTGTAGGGTGGTTGTTAAAGCTGCACCCCATCAACACTAATTGCACCAGCTATACATTAGCTGAAGTTAAGGTGAATTTGCATGGACATGAAATCAGTAAATAACAGCTCACACAGTAGGATGTCATTTTGACCACAAGAGCTCATTATCACACTGAAGGACCAACTAGTAATGCACAAATTACATGTCACACATCAGGTATTGCATTACAGTACAAATGTATTACAGGTGTGTCTTTTCTGTGACGGACCAAGGAACAAACGCCTCCGCACACAACACCAGCACCTCTTCACTAGGGGTTGGGACACAGCAGCTAATGGATATCGGTGAGATGCTAATTTAATGAGATTGTCAAGGTAGTGTACTGTCCAATTAGTAGTTACCTTAACATCTGTGTAATCTGCTTTTCCTGTCCTGTTATGTTTATAGGATCATCCTGGAGAAAATGGGCATCACAGGGCAGGTGACCCATGCCCAGGCTAAAAAAATATTGGACAACCTAAAAACAAAATACAAGGTTGGAGACTTTGTATGGAAAGGATTGTGTAAATGTTATTGAGTAAGTCTTGAATGTAAACCTGTAAGACCTGGGCCCGCTGACAGTAAGCCCAGATGTCGTGTTGTACTATAGTTGTGACATAGAAATCCTGGTTTGCCATCACAACAACCTATGTTTGGTCTCCACTGTTTCGGAATGCAAGTGTCCAGCCACTGGACAGGGGACAAATGACGGGAGGCCCAGCAGCAGCGTGGCCCTGGTTTGACCTCATGGATGAGGCATTAGGGCAGTCGGCAACAGTCTCAACCCCCTGCCTCATTGCCTTACTCCAAGAGGACAAACCAGGGCAAAGGGAAATAAACAGGCTTTCCAACGGTATAAGATTTATTGCCAAGAAGCACAAAGAAATAACCAAACCAAACCAAACATGAATTTCCTTACTTTTTGTGCTTAGTTTATATGTCTGGTTTCCATCTTTTCATCTCAGGCAATGCCATGCAGTGAACAAAAAATTATCTTTCCACCACTTAATTTATCTGACAGTTCATCCTGGTAATCCAAAAGAAATAGCTGATGTCATCAGCATGACTACATCTGTTAAGAAACATACAACAATTGTGCAGTGGCCTCTAATGCCTGCTTTCCTGTTTGTACAACACCCACAAAAGTAAACCAAAACACAACAACCTGACCTTGCAGCAATCAATATGATGTTTTGGCAGACCTCAGTACCTTGATAAATAAGGTGGACTGTGTCTTCAAACTAAGACCTCCATGACCATAATCACCTCCTGCTTCAGTTTCAGGGCCGGGCCTGTGGAACAAGTGAAGATGTAATATTGAATTATACAGTTCAGCATGATGGCAGATTTCTATAGCTAAATACTTGTGTTTACTTCTAAAGCTAAACAGATTGTACCATTACATTGTGAGGGACACACTGCTGTGAGTGGCTAATTGAGATATTTCTGTTTCATACAATTTGTATAGTGAGTGAATCCCAGATGTCAGAGCAGTTCCCACTGCAATTATGATGTAAGCTAATACATTTGACTCTTGAGGATGTTGTGGATTATAGTACTACAGTAGCAACATGAGTGAACCATGGATGAAGAGAGTCATTACATCGTTGGTTTCCATCCTAGTCACAGGACGATTAGCCTACTGGTTTTGTTAAGGATTCATGTCAGCTGTTTACTTAGATGTTAATTTCATTTCTCTGGACCGAGATGGACACCTACTTTTAACATGCCCTTATGAATTTTATTTTATGGTTTTAATGAGGCATTATGAGTAGAATACTGTAACTGGAAGTGAGCTTTGTTTGTGTAATTGGAAGTTGGGCCATCTTGGATTAGGCCAGCACATGGTCATCAACCACACTGTCATTCACAGTATTCACCTGGGCAAAGTAATCGTAGTCGAGAGGTGCCTCCTGAAGTGATGACACCTCATTCTCCAAGGCCGTCCGCCATGCAGCTCCACTGCGGCTCTCCCCTCCATCATGCTCAGCAGGTGGCTGGTCATCCTCCACTACAGCCTCCTCCAGCTCATCCTTAACCCTGACACATATGTTATGTAACATAACACATGCAGTCACCACCTGTACACAAGACAGGGCAAAACGTCACATCTTTGTAGATATATGGCGACTCAGAACAACAAATTATGTGATACCAAATGCTGTTATGTGACTGTATTAATTGCTGGGCATAACAGGGTTTTTGTGGATTAGGACATTTTAATGTCAATTAACAAATTCATGACAGAAAAAGGTGCACCTGAAGCAGGTTTTCATCATTCCGAAGGCACGCTTAATGATTGAGCAACGCCTGGAGTGATGATTACTAATCCGTTGTTCTGCCATTCCTCTCACTGGCCTCTTATATGGTGTGACAAGGGCCAGCGGTTCCTGTAGACATGGGTAACCACCATCTGCTAGGATGAAATACCCAGGTGGAGGGTAGTCCCCCTAGTGTAGATGGGGCTGTTCTCCAGGATGCGTGCATAACCCACAAAACTGTCAATGAAAGGACCCTGGTACTCACAGACTGCCTGGAGCACTATTGACAGAAAGAGCTTTGTATTTTGGTAGTCCTGACCATCAGGGCCCCCAGGACATTTAATACAGATGTGGCAGCCATCCATTGCCCCTGCTGCCTTGGCAAAGGCACAGTGCCGAGCCAATGTCGCGAATCCGTCCCTGACTGCCTGGACCTCTTCCTCTGTGCAGGGTAGGTAAACAATAGGGGCAGGACAGCCACTAATTCATCTGCCATCCTGTGGATGATCCTGTGAACTGTTAGGAGTGGCATGTCGAGGACCATGGAGACCACCTTGTAGGCAGATCCAGTGGCCAGCCAGAACAGGAACACCAGCTTTTCCAGGGTTGGGCCCCATCCATGCTGCCTCACTGTCTTCAAGGCCACCAGGAGCTGCTGTGTGGCTTCCCTGCCCAGCCAAAATTCAGGATGGGTGTCCTCACCCCCTAAGTACCGCTTGAGCACAGGTACAGTGGGATTGATCGCACAGTAATGACGGGCCGGCACACCATATGGAACAGAGGAAGGTTTAGGTTTGACTTTCATCTATTACTTTGTTTAATTTGTGTGTGTTTACATATAAGATATATTACTTCTTAACGTTTTACAGGTGCCACCTCAAGCCTGTTGTCATTTCAGGGAACCATCTTTTACCTACCTTTCCATGTAGTCGCCAACAGTGCAATCTCCTTCTCCTCTGTGCTGACTGAGGTCGATATCTCCACACATTTTCATCCTCCATTTCAGCAAAGCTGTTGTAGAGGGCAACTACCACTGCAGCATCCATCGTCTTCCACATATGTTTGGACGTGTGTGAAATTGTCTGTTTGGGTAGGGGCCTCCCCAATGACGCACAGCTGTGCACTCTTTAGCCTGTTCCAATGTGTGCTCACTGAATGCTAGAGAGGACTTTTGCTTTGCCCCTGCAGGATCCTTCCTTGGGAGTACCCGTCTTCCCAAGGAAGGATCCTTGACTTTGAGAAACACCCACAGTCCATCTCTCTTACTTGGGTGGAAAATCAAAATCAAGCAGTCACTTAGTGCTCCCCCTACAGGCCTGGAGAACATCCGTTGTGTTGACTGGACTTGCAGTGTTTTTCTGTTGCATTTGTTTGAAGGGTTTGCATGTTATTGACTTTGCATTGTTTATGTATTTGCAGCATATTTACTGTTAATGTGTTTGTTTTGGCATTCTGCAGCATCTCTTTTCAATTGCAGCATGTTGTCATTTTGTTTTGGATTTTCAAATGTGTTTTTGCAGTGGCATCGTTTCTGAAGCTGCAGCACATTTCTGCTAATGGAAATTTGGACAGTTGTAGTGCGTTTTCCCGTGTCGGCCACCGTAGTAAAGCCTCCAAGAGTGCTCGCCATCAAAGTGTCCCCTGCCAGGACGACCCTGGCTCCTCAGCAGATCTCTGCTCTAGACAGTGTCCATTCCCCGTAATCTCTCACACCAAGCCCGGATGTCAGCTACCAGTTCTCTCCCCCTGCCACCCCCCTTGGCGGCACAGAAGGCTCTCCTATGCCTTTTTGGCTTTCTCTCTCCTCCTCCTCTTCTGTCTGTTCTTCACAGCCTGTTTATTCAAGCAGCTCCTTGGCAAAACATTCACAGCTTCACAGCTCCCTTCTCCCAGCCATCTCTGTTGGACAAGCAGCCCATCCCTGCTGCCCACCTCTGCATGAGACAAGTTTCTGATGCACACAGACTCAACACCCCACCAGCACCTAACCTCCCACTGCTTCCTATTGCCCTCTTCAGCATCACTTCTCTGCAAAGTTAACCCTCTGTCGCTTTGTTTGGTATTTGGGTTTCTATTCACTAGCAAACATTATTTACATCCAAATATAGAGCCACATGTGGGTCGCTTCATCAGTGTAGAAAAACAAAAAAACAATGTCTCACTTTCATCTTGAAACCCAAGCAGGACCACACAGTGTTGTCAAAGAAAATATTCACGGTTCGCAGGACATGTAGCTCTCTTGACCCGTTACATCTGTTGAACAGGAGCAGACTGTTTCAGCTTGCTGAATAGCAAATGGCTCAGTGGACAAATTTTACTGCAGTATGCAAAATAAATCTGAATGGAAAACACTGAATAATAAAGCAACTAAGAAATTGCTGGATACACTGGCACAATCGCTTTTCATGTACAGTAAGGTGTTGTGAATGTAAATCAGGTTCATTCAAACCAAGGATACGTTACATTTGTAAGTTATTATGTAGCAGATACATTAGAAGTTTACATTTCAATAAGGCTGTGGTTGACGGTTAGGTTTGGGCACAAAAACCACTTGGTTATTGCAACCTCCTCATCATCATACTCAGGTGGTATGATATTTCATGAAAATGCACATCCAATGGTTCATGTGATTTTTAATGTATTGGTGCTCCATGGATGATGTTATGTTACTTAATGTAAAGGTTGGGTTGAGGCAAGTAAATTTATGTAAATTAGGTTAAGGTATAAAAAAAATGGAGACCGCATACCTTAAAATAACTAAAAGTTCACTTCATTTCACATGTTCCCAGACACTGGTCTCCTGGTAGAAAGTCCATCTGCCACCCCAACCTGCCTCTTTCGCTCATTATACTACTTACTTCTTTACTCTTGTCAGTGCATTGGTCACGTTACCTCAGTCTTCTATGTTACATGGGTTATACACAAATTTCTGGCTCATGATTATGTATGTTATATAGAAATTATATGGCCCACCGCCTGGTTATGGTAAGGAAAAGATTGTGTTCTGGCTTAAAGCAAGTGTCCTCTGTGGCACTATTCCAGCAGAAAACGTGACAATGTCTCGATTATACACAATAGCTCTTCATGGCAGAATCTCCAGTAGAGAAACGGTGACAGGTGAAAACTAACTTCATAAAGTGTGATATTTTTTGACTACAAACAATGATGCAACTAACTGAGTGGCCCATCCTCTGGGGTGTCTTCTTACCAGCAGATAAAACAAAAACAGCTCCTAGCATTGAATGAACACAAATTCAATCAAACAACCTTTAATATAACCTTTCACATAAAAAAACATATAAAAAACAGTTTCAAACACCCTTTTATTATAAATATAATAATTCCCTGTCCAATATCTATCATATATTGCTGTGAAAACATACAAAATAAAAAATAAATTAAAAAAAAAACTATTAAACAGCTGTGTGTATTTGTTTCAAGTTTACAAGATTACCTTGAACACATCATAAGATCCTTATAATTTACCTTTGCCCAATAGTAATTTTTACTGAATAGAGCTTAAATTTGTCATAATGTAACTCAATTCAACCTCTGTCAGCTCTTATTTTCGGCCATCAGCTGCTCAGAACTAACATTAACCAGCTCTCCTCCTGCTGATTTTAACACACATTTGTTGTTGACAATAGCCCCTTTTACACGCCATTTTTGGCGAATGTTAGGCTGTTTTGTAGGCAAGCTGCGAGCATTTAGACACAGAGCCGGATTAGTGAGTTGATCCAAGGTGCCCAATTTTTGGTATTGGCGGAACCTTTTTGGTTTCAAAAGAACGAGACGGCCTTCTGCCATGGGAGGGGCTGTTGATGACTTGTGGGAGGAGCTGTTGATGACGCTGCATGTGCGCCCCACTGGCAGTGGACTAACGAATGAGCAGCTAGTAGCAAGAGGAAAACACAAACCTGAAAGACACTGTAAAGATGAGCAACTGGGGAGACAAGGAATTGCACAACCTCCTTGTCCTCGCAAACGAAGAGGCCATTAACCGTCAAATGACGGGGACGGTGAAGGACGGGCCAACTTATGAGAGAATCGCTCGGAGTACGTCACTGTTTACGTCACACACTGAGCTACACGTTTTGTTACTTGCTCACGCCCCCATTGCCCCGAAAAAGGCACATTCTGTATGAACAAAAGTAGGTAGGCAGCTGCCGGTACTGCCAATGCTGAAAGAAGACTGATAGGGCTTTCCTGCAAATTTGCACAATTCCTATTTAAAAAGGACTAGTGTAACATCATCAGGGAAAAAATAGGGAGCGTCCTCTGAAGCGACAACAGTGAGTTTACTGCATCCTTTCCTCCCTGGGAAGATCTTTGTTCGTCCTCAACACCTTTTACTGGGACACCCACCACTAGCCATCTCATCACACAACAGCAAGAACACAGAGCCTATTTTCCAGAAGTCACTCAATTTTTCATGTACCTGCTCATTAATTAAAGTTTCTGACTGTCTCGAGACCTGCTTTTTAGCCTGTGCAAAGATAATGTGACACAACAGAAAACATCGGCCACTGCCATCTTACTAAACATTTTGTAATGAGCTAGCTTAGCATAGCTGCCTCCCGGCGTGTCTCAGTGGAGCAGAATGTTCTGGTCTGGGGGTGGGAGGGGCAGGCAGTATGTTTACTGTTCTGTCCTGTGGGCTGCCTTTTTGAGCGCAGTGGCACTGAGACCATTATATTGAACACTGTACATTTTATTTTCCAAATGTAACAGCATAGTTCAACAAATCGTTCAGTTTGTAATGCATACCTAACCGCACTGTTCAATATGAATATGTGTATTTTAACATCCCTGGTATGAAACTAACCGTAAATGTGACATATTTGTGGCTTGCATAAATGTACAATGCAAACATTTTCTTCTGGCAACTGGGCGTATATAACTAAACACTTCTTAGCACCTGCTGTGGTCAAAAATCCACATTTTGGGTTTCCACTGTAGCTGTTCCACAGTCCAGGTTAATAACTAAGGGATATAGCATTTTTGCTGCACTAAGTTTTATGCTGTTCATTTATCAGGTCGGTTAACGGTGTGCCTGTATTTGAACCAAATTCAAACATATTTTAGAGACCCTAAGAGTCCTCCCAAGATAAACATCAGCATCTGTCATTATTATATTTATATTATATTTAGTGAAATATACATATACAGTATGTCTCAGTTCGAAACACTGGTACTGGTATTTTTTGCTATTTTTACGGTGATTTTTCTTACAAACTTATGTTATAAGTACTCAGTCTTCATCTCTCTTCTATGTGTTGCATCCTTTTATTATGAGTTTACCTCTTTTTCCATTATGTTGCAGCAAAGCTTGTCAGCTTGTCAGCTTCTTACATGAATCAATATATAAACAGCAACAATAAATAGCAGGCCTCTGGTTAATGCCACCCTCTCATGTCTGGTCACTGTGTTTATCTTTCTGCCTCTGGAAAGCACTTCCTGCTTCTGTGAATACACTCTATAAATAAAACTCTTATCATTATTATGCTGTTCAAGTGCATGCTGTGGAGTTTTAGATTTCCAGGTCTATTTTTCCTGCTGCTCCAGGCAATTATTGTTTTCCCTTTGTTTCCGTATGGTATGAAAGTAAAACAGCAGACTTTTAAGCTCATCAGACTCAGAGTTACATTATCCTTGCAGGGTAATACGCTAAAGATTTTTTAAATCAACAAGCAATTATACTGCAATAGGTTTCAAGAGTGAGCTAATAGATTTTCAACATATGGAAATGTATAAGATGACAGGAAAAATAATAAAAAAGGTAAAAAATAGGTAAGCTATGGGTTAGTTGTAATTATAAGTAAATGTAATTTGCTAATGTGAAAACTACATGCAACATAATCTGTGGCAGTAAAAGCTGCAGTTAGTTTTCATTGTCTTTCAGTCCACATACAATTATTCAGCCCATATGGACTTAGAAGACACCAAAAATATTGTCGTAGGAGCCTAATTTCTTACATTTTGCACTACATTACAAACAGCAAAGAATTGTCCTCTGCCTCAAGCTTGACAAAATCTACCACCAAAAATTTTATTCAGAGCGTTTTTTAAAATCATTCATCCAGGAGGACTCATCTGAAAAGATGGACATACTACAAAGTGTAGTCCCCTTAAATCATCAAAATATGAACACTAAAATGTAAAATGGACTTCATGTTCAATTTCACCCAAATCACATAATTTCTTTTCTCTTCAGGGAGAGTAAACCTGCCTGTTTCTGTAGTGCACCTGAACATAACTGCACACAGAGATCTCTCACCTTTAGTTCAATTCTGCTTTACAGTCGACTCTGTAGGCTACCGCAGCTGCTTTTCATCAGGCAGTTTGTAAATGAGGTTTGTATGTAAAAAAAAATAGATAAGTTGCACAGTAAGTATTTGTTTCTCATCTGAACTAACACAGCAGCCAGTAAAGATACTGTTACCTAACTTGTATTTAATTGTTATCGACGTTGGTGAAACAACAAATTTTTTGGAGACTTGTCAAAACATCAAGGCACAGAACACATTTACCCAAAGATCATAATCCTTTTCCTTTTAGTCCTGTAAAGATTACTATTACATACTATTACTATTACAAGTATTTCAGTCAGGACCACTTTAGTCAAAGAAAACTTTATTTCCATTTGCTGTATTATATTTTAAGATATGGCTCTTTTCTGGGGCCTCCCTGCCTTTCCTAGGCCTACGCAGAAAGCCTAAGATGGAGAAAGCACACCTTTCTGCCCTTCCACGTACAAACGAGGAAAGCCTGAATCAGAGAGAGAACATCTCTCTGCCCTTCTGTGTGCCTTCATGGAAAGCCTAAGGAAGGGAGAGCAGCAAGACCCCCCCCCCCCCCCCCCCCCCCCCCAGCATCAATGACAAACAGAAATGACAATAAGTCAGACACAGCAAAAAAAAGAGGAGCTGGGGTGGAGGCATGTTGCAAAGACTTGCAGAGTAAGCAGCAACAGTAGGCAGGCCAGGCAGGCAGTTTCAGTAGGATGCCCTGACTAAGATTTGCCAATTCGTTGCATAGAAAGGAATCATGTGATCTATCAGTTGACTTCCCCTACATCAATCAGCTGATCCATCAGTTGACTGGCTGTTTGAGATCAGCTGATGTAGCTGGGATGTGAGCCAAGCTTGACATCGTTTTCTGCCTGAACTAATGCTATGCTCAGTTATTGGCAGTGTATGTTTTTGCAAACCATGGATATATTGCTTTTTTATGTTACTATGTAGCAAATATGTAAAAACTTTTTACATAAAAGGCACAAAAACTACTCGATTATTGCGATGTATCCTGTTACAACAATTTGTATGATATTTTATGAAAATGCGCATACAACAGATCATGTGATATCTAATGAATTAGCACTCAACAGATGACGTTACGTAACCCCCTAACCCTTACCCATATTGTAAAGATACATAGGTTAGATTTAGGCAAGTAACGTTAAGTAGGTTACATTTAGAGATAGATGAATGAAGATCACACACCTTAAGGTAACTAAAAGTTGATTCGTTCCTCAAAGAATCCATAAAATGTTTTAAAAAACGGTGTGGGAATTGGGTCTAAAAGGCAGGTTGTGGGCTTTACTTGGGAGAAAACTCGACCAAGTGTCCTCGCATCAACTAGGACAAAACTCTCCAGTGTTTCCTCAGGTAAAAGCAATGACCCAGGTGTGTCGACAGTTAAAATCTGTTGAGATAAAAGACTGGATCTGATGTCATTGATTTTACTTCTGAAGTGGTCTGCAAAGTCCTCACAAAGGGCATTAGGGGATCTATTAAAATTACTGTTTGTTAAAATATCAATTGTGGAGAAGAGGAATTTGGGATTGTTTTTATTGTCAGATTAGTTTTTTGAAGTGGGAAATTCTTGCCTGTTTGACTGCGTTATTGTAGGTTTTGAGATGCTGACGTAATATTTCGTAGCGGATTGTTAGGTTTGATTTTCTCCATCTTCTCTCAGCACTCCTGCAGTATCTTTTCAGTTGTTTGATTTCCTGATTTCTCCACGGGGGTGTAGGTTTTGTTCTAATTGTTTTGATTAAAAGTGGAGCCACTGAGTCCAGCGTTGACCTGAGTTTGTTGTTAAAATTGTCCACAATAAAATCACAGGGTGCTGGTAAAATCTCTGCAGGAGTGCTCTGTGAAATCTGGATAAATTTGTAGCCACTTCAGAAGTTAGGTAGCGTTTCCTCACTGTTCTCACCGGGGCCTCCTGTTGGTTAAAACTGGTGATGCTAAAAAACACACAAAAGTGGTCGGACACAGCCAGATCCACAACAGAGGACACACCCACGGACAGGCCATAGGTTATGACCAGGTCCAGGGTGCGCCCTCTGCTGTGGGTTGGCTGCGTGATATGTTTAAAATCCAAACAGTTTAAGAGGTTTAAAAATTCTCTGGATACTGGGTCCGAGGTGTTGTCAATGTGTAGATTAAAATCACCAGTTATTAAAATCCTGGTGTAGGTGGAGTGAATGACTGATAATAATTCAGAGAAATCACTGATAAAAGAAGTGGAGTACTGGAGTGGTCTGTAAACCGTTATGCAAAGGATAGGAGGGCTGCTAAAAACAAAGGCATGATGCTCAAATGACGTGTAACTGCTAAAAGAAACTTCATTTGAGGACATTGTGGTTTTTGTTACTGATGCAGGTCCGCCTCCTCTTTTACCTCCCCTAATAGAATATAAAAAGTTAAAATTTGGTGGGGACAGGGAACAGGTAAGTCGGTGCCAAGCCATGTCTCTGTAAGGAGAATACTGTCTAGGTTATTGTCTAAAATTAAATAATTTATGATAAAAGATTTGTTTAAAAGGGAGTGCACTCTTCATGACTTTTCAAATGGATATTAAAAACACAGTTAGGTCTAAAAACATTCCCGGGTTTCAACTTTCTAAGTGTAATAATGATTTTTATGGTGTGAATGTCCTGTGTTTCCAGTTGCAGAGAAGGTGCTACTGAGGGAGAAGTGTGTGTGGTGCAGTCAGTGTTGCCAACTCATTTCACAATAGGCTATGGCCCAGTTGGGACCCATCTAGTTCCCATATGTGCTGGCCAACTGGGATGCCCATCTCTCACCCATGTATGTTCTTCTGGGGATGCCCACATGGGGCCCAACACCAACCCACTTAAAAGCCCACTCTGAGCCCATGCCCAGTTAAAGCCCATGTAACCCAAGTAAATCCCATGTGGGCCCCACTTGGACGTGTTGGCTGGGTAGCGACTTTGTCGCTATATTTAGCGACTTTTCAGACCCCTATAGCGACTCTTTTCAAAAAAGCGACTAGCGACAAATCTAGCGACTTTTTCTGATGTTATTGAAGACTTCTGGAGACTCTGTTGTGAGAGCACGTATCATTCTCATTCTATTCAACGGGCAGCAGATGCAACCGTGGGCTCCCCTCTCGCCCCAAAGCACTCACCGACAGCCCAGTCCTCCCTCCCAGCAGCAGTCAGAGCAGGAGACGTTAACCCCTCCACGTCCAGACTGCAAGTGAATCGCGCATGCGCGGAACCGCCGCCGCTGGCTGATCTATCGCTCTGATCCCGACCTGGTTTACAGTCAGGGCGGGTTGTAAATGTAAAATTTTCTTTGGCTAATATAAATCACTGAAAGAAGGTTCATTTGTAGTTCTAAACATATGCAGGGTGTTTTTTTTTTAACTCAGTTTTTGTCTCTCCCACGACATTATTCCTCTCTCCTACAGCAGTCATTACAATTACATGAATATGGACAATTATGCAAATTAGGCAATGACGTCATTTAGCGACTTTTAGGACAGCCAATAGCTACTTTTCTTACTGAGGAGTTGGCAGCAGTGGGTGCAGTGTGTAGTGGAGGAGGGAGGAGGTGGGTGAGCAGTGAGACAGGAGGTGGTCTCGCCACCAGACAATCAGAGATCTCTGCCTTCTTATAGTCTGGGGACACTCCTTTCTAAAGTGTGTTTAACACACCGGCGAAAACGGCCGGCAACAAAGCAACGCCTCTTGCATTTTTGAAAAGGACACGCCTTCTCGGAAATGTGCGCTCCCCCTTTTCTCGTCCGCAAGGACACAAACACACAGAGAGCTTGAAAATGAATGCTGAGAGATTTAACTCCGTGTGCTCAGTCCACAAGATTGTGGAAATGAAGGACTTACAGCGACTTAAACCATTTTGTACCGCTACACGTGTTTCTAGTCGGACTATGTTTACGAGCACAAGAGTTCAGCAAGTCACCAATAGCCACAATAGGCTATGGCCCAGTTGGGACCCCATCTAGTTCCCATATGTGCTGGCCAACTGGGATGCCCATCTCTCGCCCATGGCCAAGCCAAGTTTTTTTTTTTTTTTTTAAATTTTATTGACACAGCTACAGATTACATCCAATACATATATACATACAAACAAACAACCAGACAAGCAAACAAGACCCCCCCAAAGAAAGAGAAAAGAGAAAAAAAACAAACAAACAAAAAACAAAACAAAAAACAAACAAAACAAAAACAACAAAAAAACAACAATGCAAGAACACAATATTACAACCATTATTGCCAGGGTTTACCAGTGAGGGTGTACACATACCTCATTAACTGGGATGAATATTGAGATTTTGAAGCACACGGTTTGTTCTGACAGCTTTCTTATTTTTGCAGTCTTTAATTGTAGTGGCATATCACTGCAGTTCCAAAACAAAGAGATCAGCGTTTGGTTTGGTGTTTGGCATCAGGATTAGTTGAACAAAAAAGACTGTATCAACAGCCAGATTTTCTTCAAAATAAATGAAAATGTCCTTTTCTTTTAAAAGAATTACTTGTCCTGTTATTGTCCTTATATAATGCTGTAAATCAGTCCAGAATGCTTTTGAAAATGCACATTGATAAAACAGATGATGAATTGTTTCCTCTTCATTCCCACAGAATTTACATAACAAATCAATATCAATATTAAACCTTGCCAGTATTTTTTGTGTTGGATAAATCTTATGTAATATCTTAAATGAACCTTCTTTAACTTTATTGTTTAAACAAAACTTCTCACCAACCGTCCACACTTTCTGCCAGCTAATTTCTCCATAAAATGAGTTCCAGTAAGATTGTCCTAAAGGTAAAGTTGTGGTTTGAATACAATTTCTAATATATTTGTTTGAACATCTCTTCTTTGTTATATCGATTTCCCCCACAAAAATCTGACTATTAAACGATCCAGCAGTAGGAAAAATAAAATCACAAGTTTCTGAGCTTCTAAGAAGCTGCAGTACACCCCTTGGTAGAGATGATGTAGAGATTAGTTGGTGAGAAGCCATGCTTATAAATCAGTTTCCAGGCAAGTAAAGCTTGTTCATGAAAGTTTGACAGTTTAACAGGTAGTTTTTCTATTTTGTAATTACATTTCAATAAAAAGTGGATTCCACCAACAGAATTAAACACAAATTTTGGAAAAATATTCCAGATGTTGTCTCTCTCTTTGATTAGGTTTGCTAACCACTGCACTTTGAAAGTATTGTTCAGCATTTCAAAACTTAACACCTCCATGCCTCCTTTACTTTTAGGGTTACATAAGATTTGTTTCTTTATATAGTGACATCTATTCCTCCAGATAAAATTAAATACAGTCTGATCTAGTTTTTTGTAAATTGCTGGGGGCATTTCCAGAGACAGGGACACATATACGGATCTGGATATACCTTCAGCTTTAGAAAGAAGAACTCTACCACTCAGTGACAGGTCTCTCATCAACCACATATTGAACCTCTTGGCTATTTGTTGTGTTATTGGGTTAAAATTTAACTTGCAGCGATTGTTTTCATTTTTATCAACAACCACACCTAAACAAGTGACAGTGTTCTTTACAGGAATACCATTCAGGTCCAACAGATCACTTTCTTTGAATAGCACAGATTTATTTAAATTCATTCTTAGACCTGATACAGCTGAAAATTCATCAATACAGCTAATTACTGTACTTACTTCATATTTATCCTTTAAGAATATCGTTGTATCATCTGCTAGTTGAGCTAATTTAAATTCTCTGCCTAGCACGTTTATACCTTTAAATGGATTCTTTTTTATATGTACAGCCATGACCTGTGTAACCAAAAGGAATAAAAAGGGACTTAATGGACAGCCCTGTCTAATTCCACGGTTTATATACAATCTGGGGGTTGTACCACATGTTAGTTTTACTGAGCTGTTACATCCTTTACATAAAGTTTTTACCACTTTTTGAAACTTTTCTCCAAATCCAAAAAACTGAATAGTTCTAAACATAAACTGGTGACTGATTGTATCAAATGCTTTATAAAAATAAACAAACAAAATAAGGCTTTCATCAGGAATATAACAATTATAATCAATCATGTCCAATATTAATCTTATATTATTGACTATATTTCTTCCAGGCATAAATCCCGATTGCTCCTCATCAATAATGTCATTTAGTCCAAGCTTTATCCTTTTGGCAAAAATTGAGGCAAATATTTTGGCATCGTTATTCAGCAGGCTGATCGGTCTCCAGTTCTCAATGTTTGTCCTTGTTTGGTTTTGGAATTAATTTAATTAGCCCTTGTTTCAGGGTTGGAGGTAACTCCTCTTTTTCTAAAGCTTCTTCAAACATTGCTGCTAAAAATGGTGCTAATGTTTTGCTATAATCTTTGTAGAATTTTCCTATTAACCCGTCATTTCCAGGTGATTTATTGTCTTTCAAAGTTTTAATGCAAGTTTGTACATCCTTTAAACTAATTTTTTGGTCACAGATTAACTTAAAAGTTGTCATCAATTTTTTTAATACCTGGTTCTAAGCCTTTAAGAAACACTGCAATACTATCTTGGACTACTGAGTCAACACTACAGTGTTTCGTAGAACTTGGCCACATATTGTGAGATTTCCTTTTCATTATCACATATTGCTTCATTAATTCTGACTTTGCCCAGAGACGACTGTTCATAATTTCTTTTTTCCAAGTTAAAAAAAATACTTAGTGCATTTTTCACCTTGCTCTAGCCACCTTCTCCTAGATCTGACAAAAGCACCCTTGGCTTTTTTCCTCATATATTTTGTCCAGTTCAGCTTGTGCAGTAGTCAGATTTTTCATTTTTTCTTCAGACAGATTTAGTGTAGTTGATAATTGTATAATTTTTGTGACCATTTGAGATTCTCTCTCTTTGTTTGTTCTAGAAATTTTTTTACTCATTAATATCGCAAAATTCCGAACTTCAAATTTCATTAACTCCCAGTATTTGCTAAAACTATTAAACAATTTGGCTTGTTTCCAGTGTTTATCTATAATTTTTTGAGTTTCTTTTTGAAATTCTTTATTCTGTAACAGTGTCTTGTTTAATTTCCAGTAATCTCTGTTAAAGTTATGTTTCCTTACCCCCATATTTATTCTGATGGTTACAGCATTGTGATCCGTAAGAACTGTTGGTTCTATTATAACTGAATCTACTTTATCCTCAATATGTGATGAAATTAACCAGAAGTCTATACAAGATTGAAGAGACCTATCTTTGTTACTCCAAGTATATGCTTTTTCATTTGAATGCCTGTGTCTCCAGATATCAATTAAACCTATCCTGCTACATATATTCTCTAATTCATGTGTCTGTTTATCTTTGGGTGGCCACCTATCCATACTCTCATCCATCACATTGTTAAAGTCCCCCCCCCCCCCATAAGACCTTAGCCGCAGGGAAAGCTGTTGTTAACTGACTGAGCTTCTTTTCTATTATTAAAAATAAAGTCATATTCGTTTTTTTTATTATTGGAGGCATAGATGTTTACAAGAATGAACTGCTGATGGTCAATCTCAACAATCATAATTATCCATCTCCCTTCTGTATCTGTAAGGTGTTTAATTACATGGCCTTTAAACTTGCCGAGCAGGATAGCTACCCCTGCTGACCGACTGCTGCCACATGAAAACCACACATCTTTTCCCCACTGACTCCTCCAATATGATAAATCTGTCTGAGGCATGAGATTCTTGAATAAAGTAAAAATCTGCACCTTTATTCTGGCAGTATAAGAAAATACTTTTTCTCTTCAATTCATTTCTGATACCCCTGGCATTAACAGATAAAACAGAAATTGACATTCAACACCACACTGAACAAGACAGAGAAAAAACAAACGAACAAAAAAACAAAAAACAAAAGCAGAAACAAAACGAGAAAAAACCCACCAAGAGAATAAATTAAAAAAACACTCAAAAATCCTCTCTTAGGATATGAGCTGCTGTTGTGTCTGCGACAGATGAGTCTAGATCTTAAGGGGCTTATTAAAATTCATTTTCCGAAATATGTATTGGCTTGACTACCTAAACTTATGACAAGAACACAGAAGAACGTTACCTCAATTGCCATCAAAGAGGCTATATTTTAATTTAGTTGAAGCACCAAGCTAATAAGAGCGAGGGAAAAAAAAGTGGGCTGATATTGGAAAACACAACAAATCAAATATATTGCCTATCATTTATGATCCTCTCTGAAGAACTAAAAAAAATCGCCCATCATCTCAGCGGTTAAAGCCTTGCGAAAAAGTTAAATTTTAATCTGAACCACCGCTCTAAGTTACTGTAGTAGGCCTATGCAACATTACCCGTTCATAGGTGTTCATGGCGTGAAAGGGATAATATTACAATTCATCAAAGTCTGTGAATCCTGATAAACTATATCCACTTTAACACATCATGTAGGTCTATAATTAACCGCCATCCAGCGATATTGTATAGAAACAGCCTAATAACACTTACATGTCCTTCACTGTAACTTTTTACTGTCAATAAGTGCCGAAGTACCTCTGAAGCCTGCTCTCCTCCCCTCCTTTCTCGCCTGCTCCACCAGCGGCCACAGCTTGTTCCTCGCGTCTTTAACTTCTTGCGTCAGGTCCTCCGTTATTTTTATGTTCTTTTCTTTGAGTAAGCCAGAGATTCTGGCGTCCTTCCATATCTTGTCCCTGTGGGGCCATGACAGGAACTGAACGACGATCCGGCAGCTGGAGCGAGCTTCTCCGGAGCGGGGACCCAGCCTGTGCGCGATGTCCACAGAGAGAGGCAGCTGCTCACCGATGTCGGGCGAGATCTGGCTGAAGAGGCCGATGACAACCTCCTTGACGTTTTCTCCGGTCTGCTCGGGGATCCCTGCGACCCGGAGGTTCCATCTCCTCTTGTAAGCATCCAGGTTGTTGCATTTTTCGCGAAGCGTTGTATTTTCTATCTCCAGAGTTTCAACTCTGGTCTGGAGGTTGTCAGCTTTTTTTGTTACATCCTCCATCTGTTTCCCCAAAAACTCAAGGGAGTCTGTGACGCTTTTCAGAGTGTCTGTGTTGCCTTTAAAAGTTATTTCTAGAGACCGTAGCCATCTGAGGGATTCTTCTTGCATCCTCTCAACTCGTTCCATGGCTGACAGCAAGCGAGAATTGAGCTCAGGCTGCTCATCCTCCTCACTAATCAGTGTCTTTGATTTCTTAGATGGTGGCCTCTGATTTGGAGTTTCGGGAGAGGACTCCGAGGGTGACCCCTCTGAATTCAGTAGCTTATCCATAACTTCCAGCTGGTCCTTCACTGCTTGTCGTGCATATGAATGCATGTTATCATGAAAGAAGTTTTTCTTCATGTCTATCAAAATGTTTAATGAACTGACCAACAGGTGCAGTGCAGAGGTCCGATGCAGGTAAAAAATCAGCTGTAGCTGGCTTCAATTCAGCAGGTGGAGCGGTGGAAACACATCTCTCTTTGCTCAATCTTTACTTTATAACAGTTCAGGTAGGCATATCAGGCCCTTAGGTGAGAATAAGTGTTCAGAGAGTTTAAGTTTTACTCATCATATCGCAGAGTAACTCCGATGCGCTGTCACAGAGACGCCATGCCCTCAAGATGGTCAGAAAGACTCAAGAGTCTGGCCAAGCCAAGTATCCCTTCAGCCAAAGGTGCAGCTGACGAAGGCGGTTGGTGGTGACGTCACCATAACGAGGTGGGGGAAGCAGGCCGGAAATAATTAGCCGCTTCCCCGAGTCCAGCAGGCGGTCCACCAGGGAGATGAAGTCCTGCTTGAGGACCTCTGACTGCTGGTTCCTGAGGTCGTTGATACTGGCCTCCAGGACCAGCGTGGAGGCCGAGCTGTGCCGTGCAGTCAGCTGGAGAGCGGAGGATGCAACCTCACTGACACGGGCACCAGGGTGGCAAAAGGTGCGGCCGTTGTGCACTTCCACGTGCCTGACCATGGAGGTCCCGATCACCAGCACAGAGGGGGTGCGCTGCTCCCGAGTGCGCGCCTCCGACTGCCTGGAGGTACGACGGTGACGGGATGGAGCCCGAGGTTTGTGGCGCCGGGCCGCGGTTCCTCCTGACCGGGATGGAGGGGAGGGGTCAGGCTGGACGAGCAGACGCCGATTCCTGGACTGGTGATAGCCACGGCCTGGATGTAGGCCTACAAGTTCCACAGGTGAGCTAGACGAAGCATCCACGGGAGGGAAGTCCTGCAGGCTTAGGATGTCATACCTGTTATCCAGCGGCAGCTCCGGAGGCGGAGGAGGAGGAGATAGATGAGCCCCAGAGCCCCTGGCCACCACCGACCAGGGCTCTCTCGGCTTGAGCGGAGTTGAGCTCACCGGTTCTCCCGCTCCATCCTCCGCGATGAAGCGCTGCGGCTTCGCGGGGCAAAGGCAGGAGGTGGAGAGTGCCGATGATTTGGGCTTGGCTCCCTGGCGGTGCCAGCGGGACTCGGGTAGTGCTGGTGTCGATGTTCCGGTGGTTATGGAGCCGGTCCACGGCAGGGTGGTGTTCATGACCATCATGCTCCGGTCACCAGCGCCGGATGCCATCAGGTGAGCAATATGTTTTGCCTGGGTCGTGACGACGGTGGTAAAATCCAGGAGGATCTTTTCCCTCTCCTTGAGGTCGGCCTGCAGTCCGGAGATGCTCTCCCTCATTTTTGACAGGGTTGGGAGGCAGGACTCGCACACCGCCAACATACCTGCGGCCTGTGCTGGAGATCCGTCCCCCGGGACACAGTATCAACACACGGAGGTGAGTTCAAATTTACCCTCGGGCGTGGGGCCGAAATGTCCAAGGGGACCTTCCCCAATTTTAAGGGGGCAGTCCGCCACCCCAACCTATGGGGTGCCGTTTGTAAAGTGTCTCACGCTGAAAATAACATCAACATTTTGCCACAGTTAGCTTCAAACAATGTTTAAAAAAGTATTGTGAATTTTTTAACATCACTTTTTACCACATTTACAGCAATATTTGTTAACTTAGAAATATATTAAATAGTTAAATCTAAATATTAAATGTGGCACCTAAATGTTAAATGTTAAATCTAAATATTAAATATAAATATAAATATAAATGTTAAATCTAAGTATTAAATCTAAATCTAAATGTTAAATCTAAATGCTAAATATAAATATAAATATAAATGCTAAATCTAAATCTAAATGTTAAATATTAAATCTAAATGTTCTGGGTGAAACTAAATATTTAGCTAATATGCAAATTCACACTGCCGGTCACCGGAAGTATCAAAGTAAAAGCTTGAGATGGTCAGACTGTGTTTATAGAATCAAATAACGAATTAAAACCAACTTATCAGGGGAAGTGAACACTTGAACATACATTAGCGTGATAATAACTACCTAAAATAACAAGAAACATGTTTGGAGAAATTTTATTTGACGTGTACTTTGAGTTGTTAGTGTCCCTTCAGAGGAACTAACAACCTAAGCTAAGCTAACAACCGTTAGCTCTTAGCACCGTTAGCAGTGTCTGTAATGACTCATTAAGTCTTAAACGGTCCGTGAAAAAAATATTTTTTTCCAGCAGATGTCTTAGTTACAACATGACTGAGCTAGCAAAGCAGTTTTGTGTTGCGATGTGTGGTATTTATTCAGTTTTGGGAAATCACGATGTCTAGAAAGCATCAGTGGCTGCAGCAGCAGCAAAGCTAACATCAGGACGTCATCTGTTAAAAGCCTCCCGTTGTCAGATACGACATGAAACTACTCCAGTTAGCTCAATCATGTTGTAACTAAGACATCCGCTGGAAAAAAATTTTTTTTCACAGACCGTTTAGAGTTAATGAGTCATTACAGACACCGCTAATGGGGCTAACAGCTAACGGTTAGCCCCGCTAATCTACGATAACCATGTTATTAATTTCAGAACATGATAGTAATGTTTGTTCAATCATTGTGTTTATAGATTTTACAAACACCAGATTAGTCTAAACGGTGATATAGTGACGTGTAAAACGTGAGATATGCATATATATATGTAGCTAAACTCCGATGGTTTTCTACCCGGAAGTATTTGTAAACAACAAGGTGATTCCCTCCGAAGGGACACTAACAACTCAAAGTACACATCAAATAAAATTTGTCCAAACACGTTTCTTGTTATTTTAGGTAGTTATTATCACGCTAATGTATGTTCAAGTGTCCATTTCCCCCGATAAGTTGGTTTTAATTCGTTATTTGATTCTATAAACACAGTCTGACCATCTCGAGCTTTTATTTTGGTACTTCCGGTGACCGGCAGTGTGAATTTGCATATTAGCTAAATATTTAGTTTCACCCAGAACATTGAGATTTAACATTTAACATTTATATTTATATTTAGCATTTAGATTTAACATTTATATTTATATTTATTATTTAGATTTAGATTTAGCATTTAGATTTAGATTTAATATTTAGATTTAGATTTAGCATTTAGATATAACATTTAGATTTAGATTTAGATTTAATATTTAGATTTAACATTTAACATTTAGGTGCCACTTTTAATATTTAGATTTAACTATTTAATACATTTCTAAGTTAACAAATATTGCTGTAAATGTGGTAAAAGGTGACGTTAAAAAATTCACAACACTTTTTAAACATTGTTTGAAGCTAAATGTGGCAAAATGTTGATGTTATTTTCAGCGTGAGCCACTTTACAAACAGCACCCCATACCAACCTGCCCCCTTATATGGATGTTTGCCCTTAATATGACTTTCTTTGCTCACATCAGCGCATTGGTCGTAAGATTTCAGCCCTCCCTGTTATATGGGTTATACACAAATCCCTGGCTCATGATTACATGGGTTAGTATGTACGAATAGTGGTGCATTATTTTCTGCAAGTACATATGGTTGGTAAAGTGTCATGTTTTGGCTAAAAAGACCCACTTTTGGTGGCACAATACCGGCTGGAAATGTAGTGATGTTTCTGTAAAAAAAAAACACCTGCTTTTTGTGCCACTATCGAGTCAAAAAAGTAACGATGGCTTGGTAAAAAAACGACCTTTTCGTGGCACCATCCTTGCAGACGTAACATAGTGACAAATTGCTAAATAACACCCATGTTTAGTGCCAAAAATCCACTGGAATCACAGCAATGACCCCCCAAAAAACAACCGCTTTGTCCCGATGACAAAGTCTGCTTATAAACTCTTTAGAAACATTGATATTGTGTTTATGAAACGTATGAATGTAATGTACCTATTGTACAAAGCCAACATTTTTTTCTGGCGACTGAGCTGATTATTTGGTATTTTATGGCAATCTGAACATGCTGCATTTGAACCTTACTTATTCTCATTTGACTTTGACCACATTTCTCTTTTTGCATTTTTAGCTGTTACAGTCTGAATTCAAAACAGATTCCTTTTTTGTCACAGATCTACAGTTCACATTTCTCTTCCAGAAATTAATTAGAAATGAAAAGCTCAGAGTGTGTCAGTCAGTGAGTGTGCAGTTTCTCTGGAGTGTCACTCCTAATTGCACCCAAAATCTTTTGAATGTCCTTGAGATGGCTGACTCACATTCAAAGGACTAGACATGAATTAGAAGGAAACACATACAGTTAGAGATAGAATTGTGGAGACACTCACACACACATCTGGGTGAGGCTGTAAAACAGAACACTGACCCAGAGCCAAATTAAAACTGGAAAGGTTTCAGACAATCATGTGGAAGTCTTTGTGAGGCTCTGGTCAAAGCACAGATTTTCTATTGAGAATATGTGGAATGACTTGAAGATAACTGCTCACAAACGCCCCCCCAGTCCAGCTCGATCAGGCTTAAAAAAATCTGAGGGAAGAATGGGAGAAAATCCCAAATCAGGATGTGCCATGTCTTTGCACACTTTTCCAAGAAGCCTTGAAGCTGAACTAGCTGCCAAAAATGCGTCTATAAAGTGATGAGTCAGGGGAGTGAATTATTCTTTCAAACAAGATATTTCTGGATTTCAATTTCAATAAATTAAAAAAGTAAAAAAATAAATAAAATAAAAACAGGTTATCATTTTTATATTGCCAGAATTTTGTATACAAAAAAAGAGAAAGAAATTAATCCTTTTAATATACAGTGCCCTCCAAAAGTATTGGAACAGTGAGTCCAATTCGTTTACTTTTGTTGTAGACTGAAAACATTTGGGTTTGACATCAAAAGATGAATATGAGACAAGAGATCAACATTTCAGCTTTTATTTCCAGGTATTTACATCTGGATCTGATACACAACTTAGAAGATAGCATTATTTGTAATGCAACACAAAATTTTTAGGTGAGCAAAAGTATTGGAACATATAAACTTAAAATAGATTAAAGTGAATGAGACTAAATATTTAGTTGCAAATCCTTTGCTTTCAATAACTGCATCAAGCCTGTGACCCATTGACATCACCAAACTTTTGCATTCTTCTTTTGTGATGCTTTTCCAGGCTTTCACCGCAGCCTCTTTCAGTTGTTGTTTGTTTTGGGGGGTTACTCCCTTCAGTCTCCTCTACAGCAGGTTAAATGCATGCTCTATTGGGTTTAAGTCTGGAGACTGACTTGGCCAGTCTAAAACCTTCCACTTCTTGCCCCTGATGAACTCCTTTGTTGTTTTGGCAGTGTGTTTTGGGTCGTTATCTTGCTGCATGATGAAGGATCTCCCAATCAGTTTGGTTGCATCTTTCTTTAAATTAGCAGACAAAATGTTTCTGTAGACTTCTGAGTTGATTTTGCTGCTGCCATCATGTGTTACATCATCAATGAAGATGAAAGAGCCCGTCCCAGAAGAAGCCATGCAAGCCCAAGCCATGACATTACCTCCACCGTGTTTCACAGATGAGCTTGTATGTTTGGGATCATGAGCAGATCCTTTCTTTCTCCAAACTTTCATCTTTCCATCACTTTGGAAAATGTTAATCTTTGTCTCATCAGTCCATAAAACTTTTTCCCAGAATTTTTGAGGCTCATCTCTGTACCTTTTGGCAAATTCCAGCCTGGCCTTCCTATTGTTCTTGCTAATGAGTGGTTTGCATCTTCTGGTGTAGCCTCTGTACTTTTGTTCATGAAGTCTTCTGCGAACAGTAGATTGTGATACCTTCACTCCTGCCCTCTGGAGGTTGTTGCTGATGTCACTAACAGTTGTTTTAGGGTCTTTCTTTACAGCTCTCACAATGTTTCTGTCATCAACTGCTGATGTTTTCCTTGGTCTATCTGTTCGACGTCTGTTGCTTAGTACACCAGTGGTTTCTTTCTTCTTCAGGACATTCCAAATGGTTGTACTGGCTATGGCCAATGTTTGTGCAATGGCTCTGATTGATTGTCCATCTTCTCTCAGATTCACAATTGCTTCTTTTTCAGCCATAGACAGCTCTCTGGTTTTCATGTTGGTTCCACCTCTAAATGCAGTCTGCACAGGCAAAACCTATCGTACCCAATCTGAAACTGAGCTCAGACATCCAGTGCTATTTATTGTTTGAATAATCAATGTAAATGGGAGACACCTGGGCAACAAAACACACCTGTCAGTCACATGTTCCAATAATTTTGCTCTCATGAAAAATGGGTGGGTTCAAACAAAAGGTGCTATCTTCTAAGTTGTGTATCAGATCCAGATGTAAATACCTGGAAATGAAAGCTGAAATGTTGATCTCTTGTCCCATATTCATCTTTTGATGTCAAACCCAAATATTTTCAGTCTACAACAAAAATAAAGGAATTGGCCTCACTGTTCCAATACTTTTGGAGGGCACTGTAGCTGTGACACCAGGAATGTGGAGAGAGACAGAGGGCTGAAACTTTCTGAAAGCGCTTTCAATGAACACTCTGTGGGCTGTGGATTCCCACCACTCCCCAGGGACAGAGCAACATAGAACTGTCCTGATGCACAAAGCACTGGGGCATAAATCAATGATCAATCAACAGCAGAGAACAGCATGACATGGTGGCATCATTAGTAGTCTGATGCTCAAGGAGATTCTGCCTATTTCAAGCATGTTTAAATTTATTATACAGGAGGAGTTTAGATTTACATTAACTCTGACTTACATTCACATTAGGCTCATTCAAGATAAGCCAGGCACGCACAGAATCGATCGCCACTGATCACCGCACAATGAATGCCGGTTAGATTTGTGTCAGACTTCATCCCGACTTGCTTTGAATTCATGCAAAAGTGGACAGAGATATTCTCATGAGACGGCGGCCTTAAGGCCAAAACACACTGGTGGGGAACAACGTGCTTCAAAAAATACCGCTGCACTTATCCCCACTGTCCTATTTCCAGCCTCACTGTCCCTGGAAGTAAATGCACTTTTCCCCCACACACTCTCTGCTTGTACATACCAGCTCCAGTAGCAGCTTTTTCTCTGCTACTATGGCAGCCCGGCTCCTCTCCTCACTCTGTTGCTGTAGCTCATGTTTGACGAAGACTGGATAAATATCCCAAACTAAATGACTCACAATCCCGTCATCAGAAAGACAATGGCCAAAAAGATACTTTTTTGCAAGTCATAGCTCTGGAGATTGGCTCTTCAGGTTCGTTAATTAGTGGGTGTACATACATGATGTTATAATACAGAGATGGAAGACGTTTTATATTTATTTTTATGGAATTGAAGAGAGAGATTTTGGATGTCTTTATTATAATTTGAAGGTTTATTCTTTTAACAGACTAGGTTACATGTTGTGTGGCTGACATTTGACATTTAGCAGTCAGAGAGACACTAAATACATTCATATCACAGATCATTAACTATACATAGGCTAATCTATTGTATATTAGCAGTAGACTATTTAATTATGGATGCATTTTTCAACGCAAAAACTTGTGGTCATCTGAAAAACATCTGACAGATGTGAAGTCCTGGCTTGGCTAGATCTGACTGATGTTTAATAAAAGCTGTTTCTTGTATTTCTTTTCATCTGCATTTGACTATTAGGCCAATGTCTTTAATCTATTTATGTAGTTTGACAGTGACAGGTCTGCCCGGCTGATTTTTATGTAGCAGAATGCTGATATGATGCTGATTTACCTGAGAACTCATGTAAAATGGAGGCTGAACCATGAACAGAAAATACAGATCACCTGTAAAGCTTTTTAACCGGCTATTCTGTAATGCCTAAAACACTTAGCTGCAAACAAACTGATACATGGGTCTGATAACATTTTAATTAATTGGAATCAGATTTAACGGGGTGTGATTTTCTGTAACTTTCTGTAGACTGACGGCTGCTGGTCGGGAAACTGTCCAACTTGACCGCAGCTTTTTGTCACCTCCCCCTGATGCTGCCGCCTGTTCTCGCCCGCTTACCAGGTGAGGCACAGTTCATCTCAAATGAACCTAATGACTGTAACAACCACAGATGATTTACCAGTTTGAATAGTGACATAAATACATATTAGGTGCTGCTATTTAAATGTATAAAATTTCATATCCAAACTGATTGGAAACATGTTGGTATAGCTTTTTTTTTTCTTTTTTTACTTACCATATCAGCTGTGGTCATCCACTTAAGTCAGCTTGATTTGATTGTTGATGATATGACACAAGTCTGGATTTTTCAGTTATTCAAACATGGCCTGAATGAATCAGCAGCTGTTGACAAAGTGACAAATCCACTTAAACCCGCAAAGGAGCAGCTTTGTTGTTGGCTGGTTCATGACTAACTCTCGTAAGCTTACCATCATATATAGATCAATAGTCCTCTGGAATTGTTTGCCTAAAGAAATCATATCTACTGCCAATAATAAAATAATTTTCAAAAACCTTACTAAGAAATATCTAGCCAATTAACAAAAGTGTATATCCATCTACACATGTAGTCTGTCTGATTATGTTTTGTCATTTGTCATAGTTTTGTCATAGTTTCCTCTAATCATTGGGTTCATACATCTGTACTGTTAGCCTGATTACTGTAGTATTATTTTATATTTAAGTGTTGTTTTCTGTTGTATTGTACTATTATCTATATTACTTTATGGTGTATCACCTTAGCTCATTTGTTATATACTCTGTTGATTATAATTATCACTGTATGTTTGTATTATCGGTCTTGTACATTGTATCATTTGTACATTATACTGTTCAGTCAGTCTTTCTGATTGTTTTTTAAGTTGTCTGTATATTCTTCATTTTATGTCTGTTCAGGACCTCAGGAAGACTAGAGGCATATTCGTGTGCTTCTAATGGGGATCCTTAAACTAAACTTAGGGTTTCTTGGGTGAATCTCCATTTATGAACCACTTTTCTGTTCAAAATTACTCCTTTTATTCTAAGTTTTAAGATTCAGGTTCATTTATTGTCATTCCACAACACAGGGTTGCACAATGAAATGCAAGTTCCAATCCTGCCAGTTGTGGGTTGAACGGGGGGTCACAGACACAGACAGAAATACATATTCCTGTCAAATACGGCGGCCATAGTGCTCCGCGGTGCAAGATAATGGCTTACCGGCGACCGAGAAGCCCGGCTCCAGGTCCAAGAAGTCTTCGTCGGTGTCATGACTGCCCAGAAATACCTGAACAGCCGAGCCGTAGCAGCACACAGGTATGTGACGTGTCAGAGGAGAAACGAGCCGTTCACATTTCCACAAACCTCAACGCACTTTAGGGACTGCTCTTTACTTGTCAGGGGAGGAGGGTGGCTGGTTGATTTTTATTTTATTTATTTATTTTATTTTGATCCCCACTATGTTAATCACTTATTGATGCTGTTTTTAAAGTATGAATAAGTCAATAAGTAATTTATTCCATTGAAATATCATTGATGTATTATAGAAAAGTGATTTATCTTTTTATAAATGACAGAGTGTAGCAAACAGAGAAATAAGCTGCTAGTCATCACAGTCCATGACATCAACTAATAACAGGAGATGTCAGATTCTGACCCTACATTGCATGTTATTATTTTATTCTGCTTTATGTTTATATTGTACAGCATTATGATAAACTTTATTCCAGACTCAAGTCCATATTAGATATATACAAAAACACAGACAATACCATAAAAACAACACAACAAGTAGGTTTAAAACACTTAAATTTTACTTAAAGTTCACTTCACTTAAAGTTTAAAACTTCTTCTCATTTTTATATTGATCCCATCCAACAAAATGATGTTTTTTCAGCAAGACTTTTTTTGGTCCATGTCTAAAAATAAATACATTTGACATGTGATTTTGTTGTTGTTTGACTTTTTATTTTATTTTTGCCAGTGCCATACAGCAACAATGCTTGGGGATGTGGTCTTTTACAAATTTGAAAATACTGTAAGAATGTCACTTTTATAGAATTGGCTTCTTTATTTTATAATGTATGATTAATGTCTACATCAACAAATGTTAACCATAGAATCGTATCGAAGCGTATTGAATCGTATCGTTCCTACACTGTATCGAATCGTTCTGTATTAAAAATATATCGTTTTTGAATCGTATCGTAACCCGTGTATCTAGATACGTATCAAATCGTCTATCACAGAGAGATTCCCAACCCTAATGTGCATTTATTTTATTTTGATGATGATGTTTCGGCCTTCAACAATCATACTGAGACACAAGTACACTGATCTGTTATATAGGCCACACCTGTGTCACACAGCTGATAATGATTAGATAATCATTATCAACGCAACGTAATTTTGCCTTCTTAAGTTTCTTTAAGAAATACAGATGTTTCTAAACCTACTTTACCAGGATGGAGATGTATGATGATGCTGCGTCAGGTTCTCTGTGATGCTAGAACCTAAAACTTGTAACCTGCTCCATCTCAGCTCCACTGATTATGATGATACCTATGACCAAATTCATGAGAACATTTTAAAAAAGGTACATGAATCAACCCTGATAAAAGAGACAAATGTTTTCTGAATGTTAAAAGGCAGATAAAAGCAAAAAACATGGAATTACATGATGGCTCATATATCTGAAATATAGAAATTAAGTATTTACATGCATCTAACAATAATAAACAATATATTATTGTTCATTTACAATTAAATCTGCTTAATCATGCACACAGCATCACTTGTGTCTAACAGCATCACTTGTCATAGCATTATGCTTTATAACAACAATGGAAGTGTGGAAACAGAAGAAGCTTGGTGTTAAATATAGAACAAAATAAAAACAGTAATAATGCAGGAGCACATTAACACCTCCAAGATTCCTCTCGCATTTATTCTGTTTATGAAACTGCAATGCCAGTTCAGATCACAACAGAAACACATCTTCCCTGCTCTCAGCCACACAGGCATTGAGGGATACTCCACTCAGAACCCAGAGAAATGAATGTGTCGGTGAGCTGCTGGCATTGACTGATGTTGTTGTTCCACCTGTAGACGATCGCACTGTCCGGGGCAGGGATCCAAGAGCATTTATATGACATGTGTGAGCGGATGGTACCTCGCAGGTTGGAGGAGGCAATGACCGAGAATGACATCTGTTTTTCACCAGACAGCCCATAGCTGTTGGGCAACACGGTCATTTAAACATTTCTTTAAATCCAATCAGACAAGGGTTGATGTGATGTGGCTGATATCAGCACAGTTAACATTCAATATGACAAATGTGTTTTTTGAAGAAAGAAAAATAAAGCTTTTGAAAAAGCTTGAAAAATGTAATGTTTTCCCCACTATTTCGTTTTTGTTAAAGGTTCAGTGTGTACGATTTAGGGGGATTTAATGGCATCCAACTGGAACTTCTCTCTGTAAGATCTCCTTCAGTGTTCGTTGTTCAAGGTTGTTTTTTGTTTTTTTCTAGGAGCCAAATTATCTGCAAAGGTCTCTTCCTCTCCAAAACAAACCGACCCAGTGATTTAAACTAGTAAAAACACTGAATAAAGCAGTTTCATGTTAAAAATAAGTGATTCTTCTGTACTGTTTGGCATGTCACACATGGCCAGCTAGCCTAGTACTTCCTAACTTAAGTTCCAGACATTCAGGAGGTTTTTACTGGGAGCCAAATTATCCACAGAGGTCTCATCCTTTATAAAACAAATGGACTAGTTGATTAAAACCAATAAAAACACTGAATAAAGTACTTTCATTTCACAAGTCAGTGTTTTTCCCTACACTGCTGAAACATGTGCTCACCTTTTTTTCTCTGATAACGTAATGTGTTCCAGACATTCAGGAGGTTTTTACCAGGAGCCTAATTATCCACAAAGGTCTCCTCCTCTCCAAAACAAACATAGCTGATGATTAAAATCAGTAAAAACACTTGTGTGTCGCTGTTTGGCTCATCAGAGACAGACCACTAGCTGAGCACCTGTACTTACCATTTATTTCTGATTTAAAATCCAGATGTTTGCAAGGTTTTTAATGGGAGACAAATTATCTGTAGAAGTCTCTTCTTAAAACAAACAGACCAGGTGATTTAAACCCATAAAAGCACTTGATAAAGGAGTTTCACGTTGAAAAAATGAGTGTTTTTCCAACATGGCTTGTCGCAAAGGGGCTGCTTACAGTGGCTGATGCAAACATGCTAAAAAGTGAATGAATGAATGGCCCTATCTAGAGCCAGTGTTTGGTTTGTCCGTTCTGGGCTACTCTAGACGAGGACCTGCTCCCTGTTGATAAAAACAGCTAATTCTAAGGTAACAAAAACATAATTAATTATATTTTCAGGACATCATACGCTAAAGAAAACCTCATGATTACATTATATTACATTTCGGCCAAAAAAAAAAAACCCTCAGTCTTTCACAGTGGACATTTAAAGTGGAGGGGGGAAAGGCAGACATTTTTAGCACAATCAGACATGGACGCACACTCGGAACAATTGCTTTAATCAGATAGCTCCTCTAAAAGGCATAACATTGGTGTCACCTTGTCTTTTTCATCACCTACAGCTGGCAGAGATAAACTTTTAACTTGAAACTTTCCTAAATGTAATCCATCACTTCAAAGTACTACGGCCATTTGTTTCTTTACCAGACATTACAATGCAGGTAATAATGCATTCATTGGGAAATACTTTCATTTCTTCTGAATATTGTTTCCATTCTGCTGTTGGCAGTAAAGATAAATCTACAGACAGCAAAAGTGATGATGCAGGTCACACAATGAACTAAATCTGATCCAGATGCACTGATTGTGTATAAAGTCATGTTAGGAGTAACTCCCAGTCACCTCATGTAATGGATAATGTTTGTTAGCGCCACATTGTATCTCCTCAAGCTCTTTTTAATGGGTTTTTAAAGACAATGGGAGCCTATGACTCCGGAGAGAACAGGAGGTGGAGTACGTTATGAGTGTGGCAAATACATCAGAGGGTTTGATGTCTTCATGGCAACCCAGGAAAAAGGGCTCTTATTATCTTTCAAAGCAGGATGAGGCAGGTTTTACAGAGTGACACCTTGAAGCTGGTCAAATCCTCATATCAGCGATAGCAATATCAGATTTTTATTGAAAAGCCAATGTTGTGAGAAACCAGTACATGTTGATATGAGCAAAACAGAGTAAAAACACATTGTGTACTGAATATTTCTGTCCTTAGGGGTGGGTGAAGGATTCTTGGGTCTGTTGCCCCATTCTGGCCTGTGACTTCACCTACTGTCTGGCTCAAATGGGTGAAAAGAAATGGCAGACTTATGTAGGTGATGGAACAGGATGTATAGTGCTGCAGGGTGTTCTCATGCACTGTTCACGTGTATATCTATGAAAAGTAATGCACCAACATTTGCACATAACCCACATAATCTTGAAGGCTGCAATAACGTGACAAATGTGCTGACAGGAGTAAAGAAGGAAGTGGTCTAAAGTCTGCTAAGGAAGGAGGTCTGGATGGTGGTTGGGTCAAACAAACACAAAAATTACCCACAAGAGACTGGTGCTCATATCCTGTGTGAAACCAACTGAACTTTGAGGTACTCTAATGCCGGAATTCCACTGGATGCGTGTCCGTTGCAGAATGGCTGCGCTGGTTATCTGCTGCGTGCTCCACCGTCTGTCAACCCCCACCGGCTGCGTTTGCTGTGCAGAGTGGTGCAGCTCCACCGGACAGTGGGAGTAACGAGGACCCACGAGATCTTGCGAATTCACGCATAATCGCGCGATATAACAATATGTAGTTACTATAAACAGAACCACAAAACCAGAGGAGTAGTAGGAAGACATCTGTGCATCTCCATGATTAATATCTCCTCGTCCATGGTGTTCACGGGGTGAAATGACGTCTGAAAACCTCTGACCTGTTGTCTTCAGGCCTGCCTTCGCCCATTATGACGTTTTCAAGGTGTAGTGCAGGGAAATATGATCCGCCGTGAACACTGTGTATTTTATTTTAAAAATTAACCGGATGTTTTGTTTTGTTTCTGTGCACGACTTCCTGCCCTGCACGATCTGCTCTGTGCTGAATTGCTGCGTTGTGCTCCGGCGTCTGGCAAAAACAGAAGTCCTGCGTATCTGTTGCGGAGGGCTCCGGAGTGCCGGAGCTGTGACAGAGCCGGAACAAAGCACAGCCACAGCCGGTGGAAACACACACATTGACTAGAATTGAAACATATCGGCTCCGCTGTCATTCCGGAGTGCAGACGCAACCAACATGCATCTGGTGGAATTTGGGGGTAAGGAATGTAACTTTACGTTAAGTATGTAACATGAAGACGTCCAACCATGATTCTTTTCCCTAAACCTACATTTCTGCACCTAGCCCGTGAAACTCTATTTTCCTAAACCCAACCTTTGTAACCACATGGCTTAACTTAAATAACTTTACTTTCCTTAACCTAACCTAGGTAACTTACATAACTTTACTTTCCTGCACCTAACCCAAGTGAGGTTACATTCCTAAACCTACTCTATGGAACTTGAGCTACATACAGTCCCCAGTCAACCGTTTGTAGTTCTTTTTCTAAACCTAACCTGAGTGACTTTACTTTCCTAAACCTGACCTACATAACTTATATCTTTACTTTCCTAAACATGACCTACATAACTTATAACTTTACTTTCCTAAGCCTAACATCTGTAACTAACCTAATCTACCTAACTTAATGTAGCATACCTAGTTTTACTTTCCTACACCTAATCTCTGTAACTTTACTCTCCTAAACCAAGCCTACATAACTGTGTAACTTTCCTTTCCTAACTCTAACCTATGGAACTTTATGTAATGTACATAACTTCACTTTCCTAAACCTAACTTATGTTACGTTACATTACAAATATAATGTGGTGATGCCCAACCATTATTTTTTTTCTAAACCTTCAACTTCAATTTCCTAAACCCAACCTAAATGGTAGGGGTGCTACTCACTGGGTGCTATTTCAGTACAATAAAGATACTGCAGAAACTGTCGTATGTGCATTTTTACGTAAGGTATTGCACAAACTGTTGTATGACGATAAGCTGAGTAATGCAACTGTGTGCACATGGCTCCGGATATGAAAATGATTTAGCCTCACACAGAGAGAGATTGAGCATACGGTTGACTGGGGACCTCAGCGGTTGTACTGACCTCTGATTCATCCCAGCTCAACTGCACTCACACACACACACACACACACACACATTCAAAATTATGCACATATGTACTTCATCAAACAACCAGTAAACGCATCATTATATTCTTGTTTTCTTCACTAATAAAATCCTGCATTCATTGGGTCATCTTCAGTACACAAACATGCATTCATGTTATTTGACGTTAGCGCTGTGAAGTCAGATAATTGCTGTGCCAAATGCACAAAGCATTTGTTTGGTCGCTGTCATGTGAATGAATGCAACTTTGTATGTTGGGGTAAAGGCCAATGACTGAGCTGTGGTGTATCTGGATTGGCTTTGGCTTATAATAATAATGCCCTTTATGTATGCAGCCTAGTTGAGATCAAGAGAACTTTATTAGTGATCTTAAGGTTGCTGTGGGGAAGGTTCAGTGTGCATGATTGTAGAAATTGTAGAGTATTTGGTAATGAAATTCAGAGGAACATGTAAGGTGAAAAATGTTGGTGAGGCAGATAAACCAAAATATGTTAAAAGCACAAGGACAAAAGAAAGGCAGAGAGGCTGCCAACTATTTTCACTATTTACGAGCAGAGATGTGGAGCTGAACTCAAAAACTCAGATGACTAAAAGATACTTCAATTTTGTTAGCACTGGCATTGAGTCAGAAGTCATCAGAGAGCTGGATTCTAATCATGTGGTTGGAGAGTTTGCACAAAGAAGACCAGAGAGAAGGCCATGCCATCCATCAGCCTTCCTTTCATGTTCATGTATTACACGCTGTAGCTGACGTCTTTATTCTTACATCGGAATTTTTTGTCGGCAAAGTGTTTTCTTGATACAATTGTAATAAAAATGGAAATACTGGAAATACTTATAAATGAGAAAAAAAATCTTATGGCTGATTTTTAAGGGTACTCAGTTATGGTTATTTTGCACCTAATGTTCCAACAATACTGTCCATTGCTTTCAGTCCTCTGGTTTTATATTCAGGGTAATTAGGATAGAACTGTTATTTATTTGACATTCACCAATTTTTGAGAATGGCAGACTTGTTGTGTCCATCATGGAAAAATGTTAGAAAAAATGCTAGAAAGACAGTATGGTGGTACTTTCTACTGATGACATGGCTCATGACATATTGCTGACAGTTTTCTATAGAATGGAATAAGCATATAAAGAATGTGCAGAATGATATTGCACGTGAGCAACATCATCACTGTGGCTACAATTCAATAAGGGGAAATTAGGGGAAGCAGACTGCTGATATGTTCATAGTTGTTAGCCCTAATTGCATTCATTTACAGCTCCCTCTTTAATTTGAAGACCAAAATATACATGTCTAGATTGGTGCTTGGAGAACACTTGTATCAATCATTAAGGTCATTTTGCAAAGTTGTCTATTAATCCAAACCTAGCTAGTGAAATTAATGAGGGCATTTGAGGACAAAGCAGTGAAAAAAAAAAACAACATTTGCCTCTGCAAACCATGTCAAAATAAAGCGATTCATCAATCTAGCTGCTTGCAGTGTGTGATCAAGAACTCCACCTTATATGAAACCTGTCTGCAGAAAACAAACCACGTTGAATTTGTTCTGTCTGAGAGATTTCCATAGCTCTGTTGTACTGTCATATTTGTGACAAAGGAGAATGGAGATTGTGAGAGATGAAACAGCAAAGTAATCCAGTTATTTTTAAAACTATGTTATAAACAAGGTTACAAAATAACTGCAAGCTTCCAGAAAATACACTGGTTATCATCAACCCTCATGAGAACATTTTTACAAGACTTAGATTGAATATAAAGGCTACTCAAATGGGTATTATTATATTATGTCGCAGTGGTTATATAGGCTATTATCTCAAAAAAAAGAAGGCAAAATCACTTTTGTTCCTTGTTCCCTGCTGACTTTGGTCTGAGCAAAATAGAAAAAATGACTTTGATTCCCTCTTCAGAGAAACAATAGAGTTCTATCTTGTAATTGGAACTTTGTTGGTGGTCATCATGCTGTGAAACCACTGGCAGGTTAGCGTGTCAGGCTGATCAGGCTGTCTGTTTAACAAGATTTCCTGTCAAGAACCTTTTCAGAAGACAAGCGTGTTTAACTTTATCTGGATGGAATGAATTGGCTTTAAAAATCAGAGTTTATTCTGCTGTTATTCTTATTTCATTATGGAAATAAAACAACATATCCTTATTACCTCGGAAAGAACTGGCAGTAATGGAATCACAGTGGTTTACAAATTGTGGAAGTCATAAGAAAAGCATTCTTGCACACAAAACACAGAGGCAGGAATTTGCATTAATATCTCACAGATATGTCACTAGAGTGCATCTCCTGCCGTTCCTTCAAAGACACAAAAAGGTAACAGGCAGCTTGACTGACACCACAGTTACCAAACTTGCCCCGCATTTTTGCTTTTTTTATAGCTTTGCTCTGATAACACGGTTACACTGGAAGGGGCCCACGATCTAACACATGCAGATATTGATGTCATTGTGCTGAAACTGTATGGATCCCTATCAGTTCTGACAGCACTGACACTGAATGTTCCTGTTTATTAAGAGTGGGGCAAAATATGAGACAACCTATGTGCTGCTGGTGTGCAGATACAGTGCTGACAGGAATTCATACAACAAAAATAGTTTTCTTTCTATGACTGGATTTAATGCAAATCTTTTATTACATTGGACTGGCGATGCTTACACCTGTTATCTCTCTCCTTCTATGACAACTGTCAATTCTCAATTGCTTCAAGTAATCTTTACTTTAAACCTGCAATAACAGATTTGATATTATTGATTAATAAAAGCCACTTGCAGGAAAAATATTAGCTTGTTTAATTGTTTGACAGCAACAATGACATATTATCACGTGATAAAGTGTGTGTTTGCAAACTGTAATGTCTTTGGCTTTTTCCTACCTCTGTGTCATTTCAACCCTGTAGTACACATTCAGGTTAAGGCATTGCAGTCATTTGTTTCTTATCTGAAACATCAGCCTGTTCTCATTCCCAGGGCATCAAATACACATGCTCCGTCACGCTCCTCAGCGTGTGCTATCGATGCCAAAGGCCCCCTGGGCCAGGCTTTCAACTAACTTAAAGGGAAACCATCTGCGACAATACTTGACACCAAGAGCAACTGATGCAGTGTAAAGAGTGGGAAAGTCCATGTAGGAAGGAAGAGAGGGGAGGTGGATGGGTCAAACAACACCAAAGTTTGGGGTGTCCTACTAGCTCACCTGAGGGCGCATACTATGTTGAAAGGCCATGTGCGTGCCACAGTAGCCACAGGTTTGATTCCAATCCTGTCATCCCCTCTCTCCCTCCTTCACTCTAGAGCTTTCCTGTCCAATAAAGGTAAAATGCCAACAAAGAACCAACAAACAAAAAACGTTTCACCGCCTTTCACCCAGGAGACCATAAAAGATCATGTCCTGTGTGCAACCAAAAGTCACAGTTGTTTTAACGTAACTTTATGTAGGCCTAATTTACATACCATCATTGCACACTGAAGTCAGTCAGAAGGGGCAGTGTATGCTGCATTTTTTTTGCACCCTCAAATTCATTGTTTTTAATGATGACAGGCGGCAGTCGTGCTCAAACACCAGAGTGACACCATTGCGGCGCGCACACATTCCTAAATGCCTATTGTTCAGGGCTCAATCGCTGTGCCCCAAGTTAAACAGATTTCAACTTTTGGAATGCAGTAGTGTGCACCGCATGTCATGTGACAAGGTCCAACCAATCACAGCAGACACATATCTTTACTTTCTTTTGTAAATTTTAGTGTGTGATAAACATGGAGAGGAAGTTGATCATTTTAGTTCAGGGCTGCCAGAGCTTTACATCTGTCCGATGGACAATAGGCCTACACACAAACAGCGCCTGAAAGATCAGCTCTGCACTCAGGATTTCAGGTAAATAGGCTGTGATATGGTGCTTGATAAGGTTGCTTAGCAACCTCAGATGCAACCTGCCGCCATGCTCTTGAAAGCTCTCACAGAAAAGGCAAAAGTAGCACCTACCACCTGACCTCAAGTTTTCCAGACGCGGCATGTGTATGGCCCCTTACATAACAACTGTACTTCTGTTGAAGTATGATCTTAAATAAACTGTTTCATAAAATTAACCACGTGTTACAATGTGTTTCGGCTTTGTGTCACATAAATATGCTAAAGAGAGCCCAAAAGGCTGCATCGTTGTCAGACTCCAAGGGGCTCAACAAAGTGTCAGTATGACCCCAGAATGAGAACAGGTTTGAAACATAGATCATTTCCAGACATGATTAATTATTTTCTGTTACTTTCTCTTGAAGTCAAGGCTGTGGAATTTGGTAGGAATGGTAGGGACATGTCTGCTGATATTAAGCGATTGCTGAGTTGTGCGTTGTATTCTCTGTGATCAAACATTTAAAGGAGCAATAAGCGAAATTCATCATTTCTAGATTGAAGGAATTAAAAAATTGCTATGTGAAGAACTAGAGGTGTAATTTCATCTGGAGTACAGCATGACCTCACACACCCTCTCTCCGTGTTGATCTCCAGCCCACTGTTTACAAGCCGGTCCGGCTGTGCGTTCATGAACGTTCATGTGAACCCCCACCTCCCCCCCCACCCCCTCTCAGAGCCCTTGGCCCTCCCTCCCTATAAAAGGCTACAGCCAGTGAGCAATAGCAGCACATATTTTTGAAGTGAAATGGCAGAGAGTGGAACAAAAAGTCCACCTGAAGACGACCAGGATCCGACATTACCTCTTAAGAAACAACGATTGCTGGTGAAGAAGTTGTCGGATAAAGAAAGGGACAGAACCCGGATTAACATTGGCCTTGCATTTCCAAGGTGGAGAGCACTGTGAGAGCTAAAGGGGCTACAGTCTGACTCGGAGCTAGCTCTTCTTCTCCTGGACAGGTACAACATAAAGTCAAATGTCTGTTTTAATTAGTGTTACAGTAACGTTAGGCACATGTCGCTATGTCAATTCAATTAAATTTAATGTTACAATCGTAGCATGGGTTAATGTCCGGAGCTTGAGTTATTAGCGGCTCTGTCCCAGCAATGGGTCAGGCGTTTCAGTTGTGTTAAGTGAGTAGCCTGGCAGCTCAGCTAACATTTGCAATTAGCATTGTAAAATGTAGCCCGGCGGGCAGCCTGGCAGGCTGTGTTTAGCTATTCCCCTGCCTACTTCAATGATGATGGTACCTGTAATAACTGTAATACATTTGCTGAGATGGAGGCGAGGCTCAGTGACTAGAAGAGCTGGTAGAAGCGCTCCATAGCTGTAAGTTACTCCAGTAGCCGTAGCAGCTCTAGTGCTAACTCCAGGAGCTAACGCTAACGTCGTAGGGATGTTAGCATTAGCTACTCTTCTCCGTGAGAAGAGTAGGGATGTTAGCGTGGCAGCCAACTAGTGCTAACGCTAAGAGGAAAGCAGGAAAAGAGCTAAACACAGCAGAGACCGAGAGTGAGTGAAAGACATCGCTAACTGCTAAACTAAGCCAAACTAAGTTGGCTGTTTAGGTTTTATTTCCTCGCCCCTGTGGTGAGTGAATCTGCCTGTAGTGAAACCAGGGCTAACCGGTGCTTCCTCAGGCTCCACTTCACTCAGCTGCCAGCACAGCCAGTTAGTCTCCGCTGGCCTCCCCGCTAGCGGGGGCTAACCGGTGCTTTCTCGTCAGGCTCCATTTCACTCAGCTGCCAGCACAGCCAGTTTGCCTCCGCTAGCTTCCCAGCTAATGTTAGCCCCGGCTCTCCGTTTGGATCCAACCGGAGCACCGAGCCCTGGTTTGTTATTCAGGTTAATGTGGGAAGAAGCAGTGGGTATATCGGGCAGCTGAGTGAAGTGGAGCCTGCGGAAGAAACACTGGGACCGTCTGGATGTAATAGTTCGTGGAGATGCTGCGGTGCTCGGCTGCACAGACGAGGCGAGTGGGGTGGGGGTGGAGAGCAGAGGTAGAGGGAGGTGTGGCTCATGACACACTTTGTTTTGGTCTACAGGCAGTACACAACAGCAAACCTAGCGGTGAAACGATTTCGCTTTTTGCCCCTTTAAATATAACCACTGTTGTCTCAGGACTCTGTCAGCTAGATGAAGACTACTGAAGTCTACAGTTGTTTCGACTTGTTAAAAGTTTACACTGCAGTGTGGTGTCTTTACTCTGACCAGTGGCTCTGTGTCACTGTCTCCGTGTCCCCCTTACTTATAGACGCCTTTGCTCTGTTTGGGACTGTCTGCCTGCAACAGGATGCTTCCCACGGAAAAGCTTAGGGAAGCAGCTGTGAGCTGCACTTTATCGAAGGTGGTGAAATTAAAATTTGTTTGCAGAATAATAACCTACACAGAGGTGAGATTCAGGCCTTATCGGGGGTGTTTTCAGTTATTTTTAGTTTTCCACCTCAGATGACGAGCAGCACACAGTTGCTTCAACTTTGCCTCATCCAGAAAGAGTGCAAAACAGGGTTCTGTCACTGTCTCATAGTCTGGAGGGGATACTACGGTGTCAGCAGATCAATATCATCATGCACAACTATGGGATAGAAAAATTTCTTCTTGAAATTCTATGACTTATTCTCATTAAATTATTATTAATCTCTATTATTAAATACTTATGATATTAGGACTTTTTCTAAGTTATATGACCTTATTCCTGACTTCTCAGATAACACAGATATATGGAATATGTTTTGAATGTGCAGACAGCTTTGAACATAAGCAGAAATCTTCCTGAAATGAGCTATTAAAGTCCAGGTGTTTATAAATGAATTAAAATGAATTTGTGTATCATTGACATGAATGGTGGCACATGCACATTTAAAGGTGTTGCTTCACTAAACAAAAGACACAATGGAGAATGTAAATCCTGCCTACATGTGTGTTGACTCAATAAAGATAAAAGAGAAAAAATGATCTACTGGAGAAGAAAGAAACACAATGCCTGGAAGCCTTACTGCATTATATTCGTTATATTCTAAACTAACGTAAAGTCACATAAAGTCAGCAGTCAGAGAATTAAAACGTTAAAACACTAGGTGAAATTATTATTTTCATTTTAACATATATGTTATCCAGCACCCATGATATGACTGACACGTTCTTTGTTTTACTCAGAACCGAACCCATAAATTAAAATTAGACAAAATACTACTCGCGAATCATCCTTTTTGAGGGTCACCTTCTGGGTACCCACATATACCCAACCTGATGCAGGCCTCTACTGTCAGATTCACTGTCCCATTTATCACCAATGTTGAATCCCATCTTAAAGGAGCAGTGGGTAACATCTCCTATGAAGACCACATCAATGATGCAATATAAGTCCATTCATAGTTAATTATAATGCATTTATAATGCTCTGTGACTAAACTCATAAACACACATAATGCTTCCTGATGCACTACATCAATAGTCATAAAACATTATAGATGCCACTTTCAAGGAATTATAAGTGCCTTATGGATGCTCCTGACTAGTTAGGGTTAGGGTTCAAAAAGGAAAAAAAGTAAACAGACATTAGCCATGTTTCCATCAGCCTGTTTAGATGCGCATCTAGAAGTATCGCATCGGAAAATTATGATGGAAACGCCAAAACTCGAATTAAAATCTCCTGATTCGCACAAACTAAAATACGCTCGCTTTAGCTGGGTTTTGGTTGATTCGAAAAAACGTGGGATGGAAACAGTTCGAATTAAGTCTGACGTAGCACACCTCTCTCTATGGTGATATCCACATTCCGGGTTGGGAAGGCGGTAATGCATTCACAAGCTGGTTCACAACTGCCAGAAAACGTAGAAGAAGAAGAATGTGAGGCTTGTTTTGTTTCCGGTTCTGCGGAAAACTCGCTTGAGTTTGTAGTTTTCACCAAAGTCCGTATATTTAATGGAAACACACAGGATTCGTATTTCTTTTAATGCACATTTCCCAATGATTGGAATCACTTTTGGATGGAAACACAGCTATTGTTGCAGCCTTCAAAATCCTCAGGGAGTATGCTATATGCTGTAACTTGCTAACTGGCTAATCACCATCCCCATCCCAAACAAGGTTAGCCTACTTGTTAGTTAATGTTATCTACCTGAATGTTTGCTATTAGCCTACTAGCAAACCGTACATTTCAGCTGAAGATTTCTACTCATAAAAGTGGTCACACAATGTGGTTCTTTAAGCTAGTATCTTTAGTTAAAACATATGGTTAGCTTGTAGGGTAATAGCAAACATACCAGTAGCTAACGTTAGCTTGAAAATAAACTCTGCTGAGGTTAGCTTTATAGCTATAGCATACTTACAGGGGATTTTGAGGGCTGCAGCAAATTTTGTCCACATTTTTCCTTCTCCACTCCACCATGGCACATATGTGAGAACGTGTCAAAGAGGCACTGCTGTTCACTCCACCACTCCACAGCTCCACGTTCGCCTCCTTTTCCACAATCCAAAATATGAGACAATTGTTCCAGTGGCTTCTGAGCATGTTCTGTTTGGTCCCGCCCTACTTCGCTGTGATTGGCTCATACTACTGCCCTGTGATTGGCTAGTACTTGTTCCCTCCAGTTTTCCAACTCAGTTGATCGAACTGTTTAAATTTGCATATTTAGCTACATTTGTCCAAAGATACTGGATTACTGCAAGATGGCCCACCTACAATATACTCCCATTGTATGAAATGGTACACATTTCCAGTCTCTTAAGTAGGCGTTGTCCCCTGTACCCCTAGAACTAGAGCTTAGATTCTCTGCCCGAGCCCGAGCCCAGCCTGACCCGGCCCACGGGCCCAAGCTGGGTCAGGCCGGGAGCCCCCCTCCCTCTGACGGGCCCAGGCCGGGCCGGTCAGATATGACGTTTTTTTTTTTTTTTTTAAAGCTATGATTTGATAATGTTATAGGCTATGTATTGTAGCGACCCTGCAGTAAATGTTCTGTTATAATGTCAATGTTCTGTGAGTTAATGGCATGTTTGGGATTGAATGAGGTGCGGGGTGCGAGTGTGACGGGGATGAAAAGGGCTGTGAGAGCTGGAGGAGAGAGCAGGAGTGCACAGATGGAGTTACAACTAAGTTGTTGTTTGTTGGTTGTCGTGGTTACGGCCAACAATAACCTGTACTTTTCAGTAATAAACGGTGGTTTAATTGCCGAATAACTGTGTCATCCTTTCCACACGTCCTTGCGGATGCTACAGTATTATAAAAAATAAAATTAAACCATACTTTGTATGACACATAGCCTAAAGTTACAACAAACTTAGTTACAATGTTGCAACATTGTGCGCGCACAGCCCTTCACCACCTGGATCCTAAAATAAACACCTGTTTTATTACATAATCATGCTTCCATGTTGCGCCATTCATTAAGATCCTCTATTCCTGTCATTCAAATAACAAGAATTGTGGTTTAATACTCTTAATTATAACAGCCAATTTATTGAACAATGTCGGGTTTAAATCGGGCTCGGGCCCATAATTACAGTTAATTGGACGGGCCGGGCCGGTCCCGGACATAACGTGCACGGGCTCGGGCTGGGTCGGGCTGGATTTTTTGGGCCCAATCTAAGCTCTATCTTGAACAAAGTAAATTTTCTCCTGTCCATCCTAAAGGGGCGTGGTGGTCGCGAACCCCACGTGACACAGGATACAGGAAACTGATTCGCAGTGGACCATCTTGGTTTGGGAACTGCCCATTGGTCTGACATCCCATTGTTCCGACCGTATTAAACCCATTGTTCCGAAGTCCCGTTGTTCCGAAATCATCATGATGCCCTGTGGTTAAAGGAGCAATAAGCGAAATCATTTCACTGCTAGGTTCGCTGTTGTGCACTGCCTGTAGAGCAAAACAAAGTGTGTCACGAGCCACTCCTCCCTCTACCTCTGCAGCTGGGCTGCCGGGCTACTCACCTAACACAACCGAAACGTCTGACCCATTGCTGGGACCGAGCCGCTAATAACTCAAGCTCTGGACATTAACGCATGCTACGATTGTAACATTTTATTTAATTGAATCGACATAGCGACATGTGCTTAACATTACTGTAACACTAATTAAAACAGACATTTGACTTTATGTTGTACCAGGAGAAGAAGAGCTAGCTCCGAGTCAGATTGTAGCCCCTTTAGCTCTCGCAGTGCTCTCCACCTTGGAAATGCAAGGCCAATGTTAATCCGGGTTCTGTCCCTTTCTTTATCCGACAACTTCTTCGCCAACAACCGTTGTTTCTTAAGAGGTAATGTCAGATCCTGGTCGTCTTCAGGTGGACATTCCGCTCTCTGCCGTTTCATTTCGAAAATACACGCTGCCATTGCTCACTGGCTGTAGCCTTTTATAGGGAGGAAGGGCCAAGGGCTCCGAAAGGAGGAGGGGGGGTTTAACATGAACGTACATTAACACGCAGCCGGACCGACTTGTAAACAATGGGCTGGAGATCAACACAGAGAGAGGGTGTGTGCGGTCATGCTATACTCCAGATGAAATTACACCTCTAGTTCTTCACATAGCGATTTTTAATTCCTTCAGTCTAGAAATGATGAATTTTGCTTATTGCTCCTTTAAGGTCTGGTTAGGTTTAGGCACAAAAACCACTTGGTTAGGGTCAGGAAAAGATCATGGTGTGGTTTCAAATTAAAAACAAAGTGACAAACACATAAGCCGTGAGCCTGCTTTGTCACAAGCCTTTCCTAGCTGACCCAGAGCCGGTCGCGGCGCACCATCAAGGTAGAAATACGCCCGCCGGGAGCCATTCAGCACCGTGGACTGTCGGACTAATGGGATGTCGGACCAATGACATGGACCCCTTGGTTTATCCACTGTCTTTGATTTGTCTTATACCTGGTTCACACTACACGATATCAGCCTGATAGAGTTAATGCATCATGCCATCATTTCAAACTCAACACTTCCTGTATCTGTTTCAAATTAAAAGCCCCTTAAAACTTCGCTTGAGAAAACCCCTTCATTTTATTGTGAAACATTTGCAGTTGTGGAGGATAAAGAGGAGTTGTGAACAGTGATGATGCGTCCTCACATTTGTAAGGACATGTCTAAAGATAGAATGGAGAATAAAATAAGTTGACAGAAATTATTGCAGCCTCCAAAATACCCAGTAAGTACACTATATGCTATAGCTAGCAAGCTAACTGCTGCAGGGCCTACTTGCAAACAAATATTAGCTACTGGAATGTTTACTAGTAGCCTGCGAGTTAACTGTACATTTCAGCTGAAGCCTGCTAGCTTCAAAATTACATTGTGTAATCATTCATATGACTAAAGCAAGAACTCTTCAGTTGAAATGTACAGATAGCTCGTGGGTTGTTGCTAATATTACAGTAGTTAACGTTAGCTTACAAGCAGCCTTGTTTGAAATAATGAAAAATGGTTAGCAAGCTACAGCATATAGCATACTCCCTGGGGATTTTTTGCAAAAAAAAGAGACTGAATAAGTAAGAGAATTAAAAAAAGGAGTAACCCCAAGTTTCACAGGCCTTCATGCTGCTTTCTGCTGTATACTCACCTGTTTTCTGGCCCGTCCTATACATTAACTGTAACAAAGCAAAACTGTACACAGCTCTGGTGTTCGGGCAATGGGAGTCTATTGTCTATTGGAGTCTATAGCCTAGTTGAAGCGGGTTTACCCATTTTTTTTTACACCCCCCCCCCCCCCCCCCCTTTTTTTTTAAACTGTGTAATGCGCTAATTTTCATGGAACAGGGCAATACATTTTCACTATGTAGTACTTTGATCGATTGTTGATATAAAAATGTCGCCTAGTGCAGCTTTAAATTAAAAAGTAAGGAGCTAAAGAATGACAGTAATGTGTGGCAACATAGTCAAACAAATGATTGGCAACTTGAATTCACATTTAACCAGTTTATGAACATTTTTGCAATCTCTCAATCAAATGATACGATGACTATATACCATATAATAGTGACTATCCTATGCTGAACCTCCAGTTAGGTCAGAAAACATATCAAACAGGTCAACAATGCAGCCGTCAATGAGATCTTACATTGTAAAATCAACTGTTTGAAAAAAGAAAGAAAGAAAAAACATTGTAAATGACAAGTGAATTGTGAATACTGCAAACTTTAAATGCCCATTATGCATTCAGGATTATAATGTGAAATGCATAAATCTAAAATCCTTCAACCATTAAATAATAATCATAATAGTTGTTCATGGTGCCATATGCAAAAATACACCTTAAGTAAGTTCCAGTATCAGTTCTCTTTTAATGGGGATTTTAAACAAACTGATTCAAGCTTATTGACATCAATACTTTCATGTTAATCTATCTGGGATGGAAAGGGTTACAGTGACCCTTAGCTTTAGTTTTGCGGGTATCTGAATCTCACCTGTCTGTTTTTGCAAACCCTTAAAAACGTGAAATCACATCCTGTGACAGTCTGCAGCTGACTGGTTCACCATCATTACAAGCACATAACTTAACATGTGAGTACAACAAAAGCATTCCCACATACATCGATCTCATCCCTGTTGTTTTGTCTTCAACACACTTCTTACTCATAGGTATGCACAGGAGTGAACTGGACAATAGCAGAACATCACATTATCAATCACTTGTGCTTTAACTATATTCTCATCACTGGAAATTTCTGTCTGAGGCAGACTTAAAAAAAATGTCCCTTGAAAATGCATCCACCGACTACAGAGCACAACAATCACTTCTGCAGTCTTGAAAACAGCGTCTGCTGTTTATCTCGGGGCAAACCAGGTTAAAAGCACACATTCATAACACCTGAAAAAAGCTTCATAGCAGCTACGCGGAACATTCATCATCATTCAAGTTGACTTTACTATCTTGACGTTCAGGAAATATTAGAGCTTGAGTCATCTGTGGATTGGACATGGACTGAAGCTATGTGAAAAACACCCTGGCCTCCACGGGTGTGTTTAAGTTGAAGGAGGTTTAAATCAAGTTTATCCAGCTTCTCCATCTCTTCATAATCAAATACTAGGGTGACAAATATGATAAAACTTCAGTCCTCTCTTTTGACTGATGGAGCATGTTTGAGTAAACAGCTTGATTGTAATGTTACTAAATATGTGAAGAAGCTAATTGAAGGAACACAGCACTGTTTTTGTTCATCTTAATCTATTACTATGCTAAACTCAATTTACAGACTTTTGCTTGAAATACAGGTATGTAATTCATCCCAGTGCACACAATTTATGTTTTTATTGTTGTCAAAGTTGTGTTATTGCAGGTAATGTAAGACAGTGGTTTTCAACCAGTGGTCCTTGAGAGAGTTCCAGGCTGTGTCCAGAAAAAAATAGGGAATAGTTTAATTTCACTATTTTTAATTCATTTTAGAAGAAGCCCAATGTGAGTAGAGGCCCAGACACACCAAACCAGCTTCAGAGAATTAGTGGCGACGAAGGGCCCCTGCTGCATCATCTGATGTCGCTGTGTCTTGGCCAAAAAGTTGCACATGTACACAAGCACAAAGACTACAGACTACCAGTTAGTATATTCTCCACCTGCGTGAGAGGAAATAACTCTCCTCACCAAAAGATGGTGGTGGTCTGTATTCGTCATTCAAAAAGATGCTAGTTAGATGCTTGATACTAGTTAGCCAGTTAGCAGATGCATAATACGATCCAATGTTGAAAGAACAGAGCATATTTACCATACGCCAGTCAACAATAACACAAACCATCAGGAAATGGTTCTGCTACAGAGCGCAATGGCTAAAGAAAAACAAGATCAACAAACAACAACAAACAACCATACCTCATAACAAGTTTGTGTTGGTCTCACTCCCTCTTGACTTAAACTTTTTTTATGTTCCTCACTTCCATTTCTTCTGTTGTGCGCTGAGCTGAACTGTGAATCAGACAGATTTAATCGAGGCAGATTCAACATGCTGAATTGGCCGAACAAAAGCTGACAAGCGCCGACCAGAGGCAACATTGCGGGACACACCGTACCAACTAGGGTGACAGACACTCACTGATAGCTTAACATCGACCAACGGCCAACCTATTGGCTTGGTGTGTCAGGGCCTTAAGGGATATAGAAGTGGCTATTCTGATCATGGGTTTTACTTTCTCCACAGTTATCTCCTCAATTGTCGATAATAGGGCTGCAACGAACATTTTCTTTCATTTTCTATTAATATGCCCTTTATTTTCTTGATTACTCATTTTGTCAATAAAATGTCAGAAAATAGAGAAAAATGCCCTGTGTAACTTCTGAGAGCCCAACGTGATGTCTTTAAATGGTATGTTTTTTTCCAGCCAATGGTCCAGGAATCCAGAGCAATTCAGTTTATTATCATGAATGACAAAGAAAAGCATCAAACTCTCTCACCAAACATGAAACCCGCTTTTTAACTTCAAAACTGACTAAAACAATTATTCGATTATTAAAACAGTTGCCAATTAATTTTCTGTCAGTCTAATCATCGATAAATAAATAAATAAACTATCGTTGCAGCTGAAGTCGTCAACTTCTGGTCTTAATCAAACCAACAACCAAAATCTTTTCAGATGGGGCGTCACTGGCTTAGTGGATAGAGCAGGTGCCAGCAGGTTGAGAACCACTGATGTACTGTAAGGCAAACTTTTGATTTGCATTACCACACAGATAACTCATCTTCAACAACAATAAAAGCAGATGTGGTGTTTAATGAGTAATGCAAATTCCCAGTCACTGCATTTACTTTTGATATCAATCACATATGAAAACAAAAATACAAATTTAAAAACCTAAAACTCTGGTATGTTTGTAGGAAAAAAGATCAAACTTTCAAAAACACTAGCATGGTCCTTTAGGTTGCTCTATTTGTTCTCACTTTTTCCCTTAGGCCCCAATCACACAGAAAGCATTTTGCAGGTTGCAAAACGTGAGGCGCACCACACTGCCTTCATGTATTTATTTATGTTTTAATTGAATGCCTTTAGTAAATGGACTAAAATGTATGGGTACATGAGACCCTAAGAAGAGGGTGGATCACAGGGAGTACCACCTGTTGGTCCAGGAGCTTCTCCTCGATGATGGCTGTTTCAAGTATTGCATTTAAATGCTTCTAGCCTGCTGTTTTCTATTGAGATGGTGAGAACAGCAATGTGTAAAGCTGTATAGCTCTGGGCATTCAGCAACCGCTGCCACCAGTTTCTCCTCCACTGTTTACCAACAGTAAACTTGTTGTTGTGACCACCCCAGAAGGCCCGCCTCTTAAATCATCCAATTGGAAAATGGGAAAAAAGTGGAGATGACCTAGGGCACTTTTTAGCTCTGAGTTCAAGGTTTTTCAGCTTGAGGAGTTGCAAAAACAGCGAGCAATACCTTTATTCTCATTTAAAACAATTACAAAAGCCACCTCCAGATGCTAAAATGCTTTCTGTGTGATCAGGGCCTTATACCCATTCTCTACCAACATGGAACCAGATCCATTCCAGTTTGTTCCACTAATTTGAACTGTACAGAGCATTTGGACCAAATTACAGATTGGTTCAAAACATGAAAATTTGGTTTCCCGCTAGAACCAAAAAAAAAGGAGCAGGTTTTTAGTGACTTGCAGTTCAAACTGTGATGATATTAGTGGGCATGTTCTACAAATTGGAAAGAGAGGATGGAGTCTTGCGCATAATAGTGTTCTTATCATTAGTACTTTGTCAGTGCTTGTTTTTTGGAGAAAAACAAATATATGTAATAACAGAACAAAAGCTCACAGGTAATCAGCATGATCCGCCATCCTAACCCTAACCCGTTTACTTCCATTATACATTATGCAACACCCTCCATTGATGACACATCCTTGGTTGTAATAGCTTCGCTAAAAACTGGAGGGAACATGGGCCGGTTCACTAAATAGCACCAAGATTCCAAGAATCCTGAACTGAGCTGGTTTCAGAACCAGAGCTAGTTTGGTGGAAAAAAGGTATGAGTGTCTGTGTGCATTTTCAGAGATATTCAAGAGCAATAAAAAACAAAACAAGATTTAGTAAGTACTATTTTCCAATTGTAGATGAACAGAAATATAAACACATGATTTGTGATAACTTGTTTGGCTCTGTGAATCCGAATAAAAAGCCTCAATTGCATAAAAGCCCACTGGTCAACCAAGGGAACCTGAGAACCACTGTGGCTGCCTGAGAAATTTAAAGGCTATTTATTAAATATGTTTGTATTTTTGCTGAGTTCATATCTGTGTAAATCATACTAGTTGCAACTTTAAAACAAGATTTTAAAAGCCAAATCTAACGTAACGGGGGGTTAGAAAAAATTTAATTTTACAAATTAAATTTAGTTGCCCAACTTAACAGCTGCACTGAGTGAGATGTCTGATCAGCACCATGTTGCTAATTAGACCCCCCACTAACCTGATGCTTTAATGACTACCTGTTTAGCAAGTTACATCTCTGATCATTTCATTCAACCTGTCACTTTAGAGAACAAAGTGGCACACTGACCAACACGTCTGTCCTAAATGACACTTCACATAAACAATCAAATTTCAGATTTTCAGTGCCTAGTGTGAATATGCCGTGAAGCTGCTATGACGCTGTGATTAGGTGTTTCATCTGATAATTGTATGCATTTTGAAAAAAAAAAAATACAGTGCAGGAATTGTCTGTACACATTTGTACATTTTCTACACACACTACGAAGGAAATAAAAATTTGGATGCACTATGCAGTAGGACTTTGCCTGAGAAATCATGGTGTACTATTTATTATTCTGAACTGTTTATCATGAAGGATCTTTTACTCAGATTTGCATACAACTGTAAAAATACAGTAAAATTCAACAATCACATTGCATTTTTTCCTTTTTTGTCATTTACTTAAAAAAGCTTAATGGTATTGTACAGATATTGAACAGGACATGACACAATAATAATAATCTGAATGTACACTTCAATATTGGGCAATAAACAGTCAACTATCAACAAGTTACATGTATTTTTCTTCTTTTTCCCTTTTCACATACAAAAAGGTTTGGGGAGACACAAACTCGGTAGTTCTACCATCATCAAATTAGTGCATGATTCAAATTTTTCCCTTCCTTGGATTGACACCGCTCACTCTTGGCGAGCCAACAGAGAACAGACTCTGATGCAAAGCCAGAAAGAAAAAGAAAGAAAACTAAGGGTGAACCACTGGCACTCTTAAATTTCCATTCTTCTTAAAGGACTAATAGTCTGTTCTTGCTGCTCAGTGCTGAGAGAAGCTTGGAGGTTGTCACATTTCACATCAGAACTTCATCAAGTACAGTAAGGTTACAGTCAGCAGGAGGCATACGGAGCAACGGGGCAACACAGCGGCCCCATTCACATCGTGCATTGCACCGGGACCTGCAGGAGAACAACACAACACTTTACTGTATCATCAGCGTTGGCACGTTTTACAGTTCAAATCAGCGCTGGAACCACAGCTCTGCTTCAGCATGAACTGTAATTAACTGGAATTCAGATGTTCATAAGGGCGTGGCTTATTTTCTCAGCCAAGTAAGAACTTTACATTGGTGCTGCAATTGCCATGGAAACTAGTGAATAGTTGAAATGAAAAGGTAAACCAGTGAAGAAGATGCAGTTGGTGACCTTCATGTCAGGATTGTTTTTTCTATGCGAGCAGCAGCTGGCATGCAAAGAAGCGGCCAAAAATAGTCCACTTAAAAAATAAATTACAATAATTTAAACATAATTAAACCATCACTGTGTTTTTTAGATATTTAGCATCTGTATTCTTACCGTAAAGGATTATGCTGGCATTAGTGATTCCCATGTTGTTCATGGCAACACAAGTGTAGTTCCCATAGTCTTCTTCTGAGACATTGAAAAAGACAAGCATCGACTGTCTGCCTTGATTCTCTATCTTAACCCCATTAAGACCATTGAAGAGCCTGGAAGAAAGAGGGGAGTGGTTTTCAAGGCTTCTGCTGGTGAGCAGGAAAGAACACAAACTGTAATTGTGCTTTTCTTGAGTCCTTTGAGGCCGCGTGTTTACTAAAGCGTTTTGTTGGATCTTAAGCACATGTACTCAAAAGTTAGAAGGGCATTGGAATTAGAAATACATTTACACCCGTGGGCTGTTTAAGGCAACATTTTTCCAACAAGGACTAAAACTGAATGCAGCTCACTGCCTTATTGAAGTAACTATGCATTTGTGCACTTCATCTCTGAGAGCACCACAACCCTCCTTCTGTTTCACTCATTGCATTTTAAGGTTCTTGTGAGATTTCAAGCACAGTTAAGATTTACATGAAATTAGGGATACATTTACACCTGGCATAGATGGATTACTGAACTGTCCCACTGGGAGCAGGCCCAGGGGCCCTAAGTGTCCCGTGGCCTTCATCTAAAACATGTTGCTCAAAATAACAGTAACAGACCGGGAAAAGACACACAAAGACCACAGCGAGATAAACAGGAAGTGCAAAGAGACACAAAATCACTATAAAGAGACAAATATGACCAAAAGGATACAGGGGACCTCAAAGAGACACAAAGTGACCTCAGAGAGACACAAAATCAACTCAAAACTCAAAATCAACTCAAAAGACAAACAATGACCTAAAAGAAACACTATATGACCTCAAAGAGACACAATATCACTGTAAAAGGACACAAAATTACCATAAAAAGACACAAAATAACCTCAAAGCAAGACAATATGACCCTTAAAGAGACACAAAATCACTATAAAAAGACACAAAATTACCTAAAAACAACACAATATTACTATATAAGCACACAAAATGACCATAAAAAAACGCAAAATTACCTAAAAGAGACACAGTGTTACCTCAAAGAGACACAAAGTTATCATGAAGACACAAAATGACTTCAATAAGACATAGAATGACCTCAAAGAGACACAAAATTACTACAAAAAAACAAAAACATGTCAGAGATAACATGACCTCAGTGAGACACAAAAGGACCTCAATGAGACAAAATTAGACTAAAGAGACACAAAAGAACTACACAGAGATGCAACAACACAAACAAAAAAGGCAAAAACCACCACAAGGTCTGTGTATATCCCTCTTTAATAGGAGAGGTGGTGGGGCCTTTGCACATCTGTACCCAGGAGCCAATTGTCTCATAATCCGCCCATGCCTGTAGGGCTGTAAAAGGCCAACATTTTTCATACTAGGGCTTAAACTCTGAATGCAGCTCACTGCCTTATCGGAGTAACTGTATGTATTTGTGCACTTCATCCTTCAGTGCACGACAACCTTCCATCTGTTTCACTTATTGCATTTCCTGTTTCATTGCCTTATTTCATGTTTGTGGATGCCATTTATTTTATCAGCGTCCTATATCTTTTTTATCTTGAGGACTGATTTTGTCTTTTGGGGACTGCTGTCACTGTCAGGGACCATTTAACAGTGCAACATAGCCTGTGTTTACATCAGCTTAGCAGCTCTGGGGCTGCTCATAAACATCCTTCCAGTCTCCAGCTTTCAGTCGGAAAAAATATTATACTATTATATCCTCCAAACCTCAGAGCCCCACACTACATTGACGTAAACCAATTACACTGTAATAAAATAATAGTTGCCTTTGGTGTCTATGCCTGTTTTGCAAATAATTTGACTGATTTTTATAAGAAAAAAAAGTAAAATTATGAATTTTCAGAACATGATCATCTTAATATATTAATCTTATTTCTCATTTTACAAGGACAGGAAGATCAACAAAGTTCATGCAGCCTGGCTTTTTTTTTCAAGTAAGGCAAGTCCACAACTGACAGCAGAATGGGTGTTTTTGTGTATCTCTTAACTTCAAACAATTCCAAGCCAGAAATCACAGAGCTTAGAAAAGAAACTTGCCTGCGGTCTTCTTTGTACCACTCAAAATCTGCCCTCGGGACGGCAGAGGCTTCGCATTGCAGGACTCCTTTTTGTCCAACTGCAGTTCCCGTACTCCTCGCTTTAGAAATGAAGGGAGGGTCTATAAAATAAAATGAAATACATTTTACAATAGCGGCAAATAGAAAACATAAGAAAATAATTTAGTGTTTTGAGCTTCATATGCCTATTTCTTTAAACATGCGGTGGCCAGGATATAGATAATGAGTTTGTTATGTTTGTTTGTTTGTTACACCTTCTAAAGACATAAAGCCCTATAAAACATTTCATAACAGCAATAAAAGAAAAGAAAATCATTTGTTAAAAAAAATAAAAATAAACAAACAAAAAAACAATAGGCTTAATTTGAGGATATATCTGCCCTGATCATTATATTTTCACCATGAATGGGATAGCTTGGGTCCTTACAGTTGACTGTGACTTGCACTGTCCTGCGATCAGAGTCTGAGATATCATTAGAAGCAATGCATTCATACGATCCTGACTGCTCTTTGGTAATGGCTGTCAGCACCAGATGTTCCGATTCCGTCACAAATTTATGAGTGCCTATGGAGAAGGAAAGACACAGAAGAAGAAATGCATTAGTAAATAGTGTAAGTCCTGTTGGTACATAATTGACCTGTGCTGACCTTGATAGAATTTTCACTTCCTGAATACATAGCATATATGTATATCATATATGGTACTCTATGTGCCAGACCAGCCATCACTCTGGATGGTTTGCTCAGCTTTATAGTACAGTAATTCATAGGGCAGTGCCAGGTAGAGGACGACATTGGGACTGGGCTCCCATGGGTCCCAACACAAATCTCGAGGGAACGGGCAGTTTTATCTTTGCCGCGGCTGGGAGCGAGTGGTAAGAAGGAAACGTGCGGGTCCTGGAGATTAATTATCATGAGGGATAGTGATGTCAACAAGAAAAGTGGAAAATAAGAGATAAAAACAGGACATTACAATACAAAAGAAAAGTGAGGCACGTTGATATTTGGAGGAATTTCTCAGTAATTTTACAGTTAACAATAATAACACTAAATTCCAGAATTACCAGAATAATTGCCATTAATTATGAATGTTATTATGCAGTAGAATGTAATACTACTACCCATAACCAACAGGTATGCCTATCTTTCTTAATAACATTGTACTTTCCCTGTAGAACAGGAGAAGACTCAATCTATTGATAATGTTTTGTCCGTGCATGTATGGTCAGAATGTTTGCGGGTGCGTGCGGGAACTGACACAAACCCCACGGGAAAGGGCAGAAAAAGATTATACACTGTGGGCTCAGGCAGTAATGGTCAGAAATCCAGTGAAAGCAGGCTGGAGTGGGATAAGGCAGGGCTCCAGTGCCAGGAAGCGTTTTTCCAGTAGTCTGTGTTTTAGCAGTGCTTGCCGCATGGCTCTAGCAATGGCAATGCTACTTGAGCGGTCAGTCCACCTCAGTGGTCCAGACTGAAATATTGAATGGACTGCCATGGAATTTGGTTCAGACCTTCATGGTTCACCACCAGCAAGTTTCACTTTCTCCAAGTCTTGGATTATGACAAAGACTGGCTAAATTGATGACAAACAATTTCTGCTCATCATCAATATATTAACATTATCATTGTGAGCATGTTAGAGTTTAGTTCAAAGCAATGCTGTGACTAACGTATGCAGGGTGGCAGTGGACTTTTATGGGTAAACCCACAAAAAATCTTTGGCCGCTGATAGCACCACGCATTGTGCATCACTTGCAACCACTATCTGATCTGTTTCAAGGTTCGATTTACAAAAGATATTGCACCAATGATATGACAGCGTAAACATGTCCATGAAGTTTTGCAGGTGAGTACAATTTAATCATCCAGGTGGCAAAGCATAAACACTACCTTTGCGCCGGGAACACAGCAGGCAGAACAGACTGCTGACTACAGTTCCTGAACAACACAGTGCAGTTAAATTCCTCAAAACTTGGGACAGTACGAAAAGTCTGGGCGTGACACCCCTTATGAATTAGGGCTGTAGTCTCCTGGTCGATTATTTGGTCGCTATGCTCTCGTCCGACCAAATCCTCATTGGTCCAATAATCACTGTGTTACTTTCATAAGGAGATAAATGCTACATCAACAACTCTCCAGGATTAATCCATTATTTCCTGCAGCAGAGGGACAGGCTAAGTTACCTGTGAAAATGGGGGTGTTTTCAAAACACCCCAGTCGTTGACAGAAAGTTGAACTCGCCCGCCCTCATGCTCAGCGTCGCGGTGACGCAGACCTCCTGTCTGTTTCTGTATTTCCCTCAGTGGAAACAAAGCTTGTATTTATTTGTATTTCACAGATAAGAAACGATAAATTGTGAAGACAGTAAAGCCTCCACTAAAATAGCATTTTAAGTCATGTGTGTGATTTATCCTTTAGGGATTTATACTCTGGGATTTATCCTGGCTTCATATGAACAAAGGAAATCTCCGCTCGTCACTAGTCTAATATATACCATGTAAAATGCCATAGGCTGGCGCTAATAACATTAGCATGTTGTATTTGTTTGGAAAACGTGTTTAGTATAAGACAGTTGTTTTGTCGGTGAATCTTGTGAGCTGTAATGGAGCCAGATCATGTACCATTACCTTTGTTAAATGTTGCTGTTGTCCCTGGTTTTATATGAGAAGAGGAAAAGATTGCTAGATGCTAGGCTATTTTATACAATGTAAAATGCCATAGACTTGTGCTAATAACATTTGCATGTTGTATTGGTGGGGGAAATGTGTCCATATAAAGACAAGTGTTTGTCTGTCAGTTCTGTGATTTATAGTGAAGCCAATTTGCATACTTGTGTTTGAAACTGTCTCTATTAAGCCATGTTTAATGTGTGTTTTGAATCAACTATATAAATAAAGTTTGATTTGAACTAAACTTTACAGAACCTCCACCGCTGAGGAGGAGGTGTAACTGCAGAGTGACACAGACACACCACCGCAGAAGTAAAAACAATGTGCAGATTTTTTTTTCCACGACTAATCGATTAATTTAAGAATATGTGCGACTTTAGTCGACCAAGATTTTCTTTGGTTGACTACAGCCCTATTATGAATGTGCCTCAGATACCACCAACTCTCTAAAGATGCTAATAATTTCACTGTATCTGCGTGTGGCTATTATTATCTGACTGTTTTCACATCAAGACTTATTTGTATAGAAAGGGGCCAATTTTGTGCCAAATGTATGCATTATACTTTATTTGAATATGTGCAAATGGCACAAAAGCACTCAGATGTTATTTGCTTGGCAGACCAGTCAGGGGTGCCTTTGAGATTACACAGTTTCTTATTGTGTTATTTGTGCTGGTTTGGATAATGCAAAAGCCTCACGAGGAGCTCAAGTATCTCGGGGTCTTGTTCACATGTGAAGGTAATATGGAGCAAGAGATGTATAGGCGGTTTGGCGCAGTATCTGTAGTGATGCAGACATTGCGCCAGACTGTTGTGGTAAAAGGGGAGGTGAGCCAGAGGGTAAAGCTTTCAATTTACTGGTCCTGGAGGGTGGCTAGCCTCAGCCTAAGAGATAGGGCGAGGAGCTAAGACATCCGGAGGGAGTTCGGAGTAGAGCCACTGCTCCTTTGGGGCCAGGTGAGATGGTTTGAGTATCTGATCAGGATGCCATCTGGGCACCTCCTTTAAGAGGTGTTCCAGACACGTCCAACTGGTAGGAAGCCTTGGGGCAGACCCAAAACACGCTGGAGGGATTATATATCTCATCTGGCCTTTTCACCTCCTGGGCACTGCCGAGGTGCCCTTGAGCAAGACACCGAACCCCCCCCCAACCACTCGGGGTGCCTGACCAAGGCAGCCCCTTCACTCTGACATCTCTCCACTTAGTGCATGCATAGGTCCTGTTTGTGCATGTGTGTTCGGACCTGTGTGTAATTGACAGCAAGAGTGAAAAAATTTAATTTCCCCTCCAGGCTAACTAGTAATCTACATGACTAGAAATTGACCTCAGCATATAACAGCAATAGGTTGGTCCTTTAAGCAGTGCATACACCTGTACGATCAGTGTTTCATTAATTAACTTTAAACAGAAAGTAAAAGCATTTATCTTGTGCTATTTGGTGCTTTCCTACCAGTGGGATTAGAGGAGAAGGGGAAGATGGAAAAATAAAAACAACAGATGCCTTTTATAAATAGAAGCCCACAAGACTGTACTGGCTGACTGAATAAGACGTTATTGATACACCATGGGATACACTGTTAACAAAGTAATGATTTTGCACAAACCAGTGGATGCAAAGATATTTTGATAACACATAACTCTTCTTTTAATGTGATGATATGTAAACTTAAACAGATGAGGACAATCTTGCAATTATCTGTGTCAACAATCTTAATTTAAGAAGATAAATAAATTTAACAGACTGCAGTGGCAGTCTGTCTCTAAATTTGGGATTTTCTCTGTTTTCAAATTCTCCGGAGGGCAGACAGCTCAGGGCATGCACTCATTACACAAAGAAAATAAACTAATTGCATCGAAACAAGCCCACTTGAGTAACAGCACAAATTACCCCTGACACCAGCAATGTTAAAAGCATGTTCTGGTGACAGAGAGACCTTAAGCTATTGCTGCGTGGGTGGGAAAATGGATAGGAGCACTAATCCCAATCAGCAGAAATGTCAATCCAGCAATATCTCTACATTAGCATAATATCATTATGTTTTCCAAATCCTCAGCTGCAGACACTGTTGCAGCTGGCAGGGGATTCACTGAAAAGGTTGTGGGCTAGGGATAATCAGCTTGTTGCATGTAACCAGGGGAGCTGCTAGCACAGGTATGGAACATTCTCATCATGGATAACTATATTAGGCAGACTGTGGGGGACAGCATGCTGTTGAGTTACTAGCTGGTTCTGTGCAACTGCTTTAATGGTGGCCAAGAGTGGAAGGAAGTTTGCTGTCAAATTCTAATCTGATTACATCATTATGGCTCATTACTTTGTAGATTGCATAAACAGTATATTCAAGGGCAGACTGGCCATTGGCAAGTTTGGGAAGTCTCCCGAACTGGCTGGTCCATTCCAGGCCAAACCAGCTAGTGGTCATAGAGTTTTCATTTTTTAATTTCTGATGTCAGTAGTTATGGTCCTCAGCCTGCTGCCTGGCCCTCGCAGCCACAAACAGCACAGAGCAGAACACTGCCTGTCAGACAGGGCCAATCTAAAACTTTCAATATTGGGGGGGAATATGAGCATCCCCTCCTAATTTGGACAAATTCTTGTTTTTTGTTGAGATCTGAATGGCTCAATCATTTTCATCTTGAAGAGTTTCCATCTGTCTGACGTTTTTGTGGCAAACATAATTAGCAACTAGAATCACCGCCTCATGGTTGTTTGCCTCCACAAACCCGTCACGTCGCAATTACAGTTTACATCCATGTCTGTGAAACAATGGTTGCTTCAAACACATCTTTCCCCCAGCAGGGCTGATGATCTATACAATTAGCACAGTTTTAAAGCGGACACCCAAGACTACTGTCACCTATTCGGTATCTGACCCGATATCTTTCCTTCTACATGAGGTTTTTTTTTGCAGAACATTGTGATGTGAAAGTGAAGCTGACCTTTGACCTTTAGGATATAAAATGTCATCACTTTATCATTATATCCTATAACACATCTGTGTTGAAAGAAATACAAGCAGCCGGGGTGTTTTTTCTCCAATCTTATAGTGAGAGTCAGCCCAGCCAGACCTTTCTTTTCTTGAGAAAGGTCTGGTGAGCGAGACTACAGTGACCTTAACCTTTGACCATCCACCAAATTCTAATCAGTTCATTTCTGAGTCCAAGTGGACGTTTGTACCAAATTTGAGGAAACTCCCGAAAGGCCCTCTTGAGATTTTGTGCTCATGAGAATAAGACCAATGCAAGGTCACAATGACCCTGACCTTTGGCCTAAATTCTAATTAGTTTATTCTGAGCCCAAGTGGACATTTGTGCCTAATTTGAAAACAATTTCCTGGAGGCATTTTTGAGATATCACCTTCATGAGAATGAGACAGACAAGGCACAGTGACCTTAACCTTTGACCTGTGACCACCAAAATCTAATAAGTCAAATCAGTCAATCAGAGTCCAAGGGGACATTTGTGCCAAATTTGAACAAATTACCAAAAGTTGATCTTAAGATATCGCATCCATGATAATGGGATGATCGGACAACCTGAAAACACGATGTCTCTGGCCACGACTATAGCTGGCCCAGAGGCATGCTAGATGGAAGACTGGATGAAAGAGAGATGGGTGCAAGATGCAACTTAATGCACCAAATTGACTGATCTTTTCTGTGGTGGGAGGGCCAAGGCTTCTGTGGCCACTGTTAGCCAGGCCACTGATGACTGCTGGACTGTTTCAACACTTGGCGGTGATTTGGGGTCGGACAGTGTTTGTTTTGGGGTTTTGAAAAGGTATAGCCCCCATACCTTGGATGTTGTTGTTTCTGTCTCTAAATATTTGCTATGATAAGCTGCTTGTTTTTATTTCCTATAATCACACACACACATACACACGCACACACACACAATTTATTTGCTCTATTTTTATGGGATTGCTATGTAGTTTTTGAATATATATTGAAAAACATTGAGTATCTGAGTGTGCATGTATAAGCATTTGTTACCATTTTAACACTCTATAGATTGGCTTTTCACATTTTGGTACAGAAGTTAGGGATAGTTGGCAGTATACTGTGACAGAAGCCCCTTTTACACTGCCAGATTTTCGGCGAATGTTGGGCCATTTTGCCGGCAAGCTGCGAGCGTTTAGACACACAGAGCCGGATTGGTGAGTTGATCCGAGTTGCCCAATTTTCCACCTCGTAGGGTTGTCATATTGGCGGAACCCTTTTAGTTTAAACAGACCGAGGCGGCCTTCCGCAACGGGAGGGGCTGTTGATGACTTGTGGGAGGAGCTGTTGATGACGCCGCACGTGCGAGCCACTGGCGGTGGATAAACAGAAAACAGCTGATAGCAGGAATTACAAGCAGCTAGTAGCAAGAGGGAAACACAAACCTGACAGACACTGTAAAGATGAGCAACTGGGGAGACAAGGAAATGCGCAGCCTCCTTGTCCTCGCAAACGAAGAGGCCATTAACTGTCAGATGACGGGGACAGTGAAGAACGGGCCGACTTACGAGAGAAACACCAAAGGACTGACTAGCCATGGCTTCCCTCCCACATCACTGGTTATGTCACATGCTGAGCTTTCCTGCAAATTTGCACAATTCCTATCTAAAAAGGGCTTTAGTGTTCCAGCTTACGTAGGTTTGCCTGGCTTGGTCCAGTTTTTATTCAGTGCAGTGGTGACGTTTTACACAAACTGAAGAAGCAGACGTCAACAAGACATCCTAAAGTGTCTTGAAGTTCTTCAGCATCATGGGATTGTCTTCTTACCACAAAGACTGTATTGCTGTTAAAATTACTGCCAAAAAATGTTCTGCTGGCGCCCTGAGGCCACTTGCACTAAAGCCTTCTTGATCTCAAAATCCTGGGCTGAATTTCAGTCCCACTGCGTCTCTGAGTATATTACATTACTGTTTCTTAGGGGTATTATGCCGCACAAGATCCTACAATTAATATCATGTCTAAGCTGATGGAATAACAACTAGTAAATGACTTAAATTCAGACTACTAAACTATTCTGCAGATCTCAGATATTTCTGCTTTGATGCTGCACATTTTATTCAAACTTTAACAAATCTGTTAATTTTTGGAATCTCTCCAGCCTTACACCAACAGAAGCTTCAAAGGGTAATATGATGTTACATTTCAGTACTCCCCCCCCCCCCCCCCCCCCCCAAAAATGTCATTTAATCCTCCAGCTTGGGTCACAAAACAGATGCTGAGAAAACACATTTTAGTTTGAAATGTTTATCTCCTGAATTTGTCAAACAATTGTCTCTTATTTCCTATAAAAAACTTTCAAAAGTGATTCAGAGTGTGACAGCCTGAAACTCTGCTAGTTTTGTCACAACATATGAAGGCAAGTATCGGTGTGTGGGTTTTTTTCCTTTCATCAACTTTCTGCTAGTTCTCACTCAACCCACTGCTGATATTCAGTGTGTGTGTGCTCATTATGACATTGTTAACAGTAACATGTCAGCATTCACACAACAATTTGAGAACAGAGCAGAAGTGAATAGAGTACAATCAAAACAGTATTGATTCCTGCTGAGAAACTTCGGTGCACAGCCAGAATACATAGCAGAGGTGACAAAATGTAGAGATTACAAAAACTATAAGATGACATGGTTACAAGTATTATGATATAAATGCCAATCTAAATTACGCAGATGAATGAATATAAAGAAGTCATAATCATCACATATTATTGTGGATGAATGAATATAAAAACAATCACCATCATCATCAACACCCACATCAGTGGTCTGCAGCGATGGCCATAATTCCAGCACAACATCAGTGTCAGTACAGCATGACTGGATGACTAATAAGAGAGCCATTAAAGTACCGGCTGGCAGCCGGCACAAATGAGTGTCTAAAAGCACTCGGCGGAGCACCTCAGCTATATCAGCCATTAGCTTAAGGAGCTCTTGCTGACTAGACGCCACTATGTGCAGCTTTGGTAGAAAGATTACTGCAGTCCAATTACAAGCATTACAATATAAAAGACAGAGATGGCATGAAATGATTTGGTACCATGACAGAAAGCAAGTAACAGGTCATATTTAGAACAGATTGCCTATTGCCTCTATGACAACCAAAAATCAAAATGTTGATCTCAAAGTGAAAGAAGCTGGAAGGCACCAATTTTAACTTCACAGAAGACAGAAAGTAAAGGCATTTTATTTTTTTTTTTTACTGATAGTCTTTGCTGAGATGCACCCTTCAGTAGACAAGAAAAAATATGTGGTCCATGTTTGGCTTCCAAGCTGGTACAATGGTGTGGTGCCTATTGAGATATGATTTCATTCCACAGGACCTGTGCCTGAGCCACATTGTTCACCCAGGGGCCTCTTTTACCAAATTTGCAAGGAGGATGCAGGATGTTAAAGCTGTAATCATTTATAAACTCTGACACTACAATCATTTGTGATCTGTGTGTAATGTTTATGTAAAATGGGCCCTGTGACTGTACGCACATGCTCCTTCAAAGACGAACTAGAATTACCACCCCATGGTTGTATGCCTCTGCGCACCAGTCAAGTTGCACTTACAGTTTACATCCATGACTGTGAAAACATGAATTGACTGAAGATAAGTGTCTGTATCTGACTGTGTGTCTCCCTGTCTGCTCCTGAGATATGACATTGAGTAATGGCCATAAGTAATATTGCAGAACATTATTATATCAAAGTTGACCTTTGACCTTATGGATATAAAATGTCATTAATTCATCATTTTATCACAAGACATTTGTGTATATTTTTTTCAATTTTAGCATATGAATACTTAAGTTATGGCCAAAAACATGTTTTGTGAGGTCACAGTGACCTTGACTTTTTACCTTCGACCATCAAATTCTAATCAGTTCATTCCTGAGTCCGTTTGTGCCAAATTTGAGGAAACTCCCTCAAGACCTTCTTGAGATATTGTGTTCACGAGACTAAGACCAATGCAAGGTCATGGTGACCTTAGCCTTTGACCACAAAATTGAATCAGATTGGCGATGAGTCCAAATGGACGTTGATGCCAATTTGAAGAAATTCCCTCAAGGTGCTCCCGGAAATATTTCCTTCATAAGAATGAGACAGATACAAGGTCATATTGACCTTGACCTTAATCCACCAAAGTCAAATCAGTTCTTTGTGTACTAAAGTGGGCGTTTGTCCCACAGTTTAAGAATTTCTCTCAAGGTGTTTTTGAGATATTGCTTTCACCACGATGGGATGGATGGACAGACTGACAACCCAAAAATATAATGCCTCTGGCCATGGCTATTGCAGGCGCAGAGGCATAGAAAAGAAAAAATATATCCATGTATTTAGGTGTCACAATGCAAAGTGGTCACTACTTACTGGTTACTACTACTTACAGTTAGAGCTCCTCAAGGTGAACTGGTTTCCTCCCACAATTCAAAGACATACAGTATCAGTGAGATGTCTGTATGACAGAGTGGTATCCTATCCCAGGTGTTAAATACTAGGGCACATAATGTAGGATAAATGGATATGAAAATAGATGCATAAATGTGCTCATGCTTCTGTTTTATTTCTTCCTCTTTTTTGTTATTTGACATAACCATGGGCCAGATTTACTATGAAAATGGCAAACAAACAAAGGGATCATCAGGCTCAGAAAATAAGTGAAAACATGGTGGTCATCCAAACATTTACTTTGACAGCACTTCAAAAACTGAACCTGAGAAAAAACTACTCATGAATTAAAACAAAGCTTTAGGTTTAATTGTATTAATAATGTAACAGGGTCAAACAAAACTTATGGCAAAAGATGTTTCAGAGACAGACAAGGCACAAAAATAAAACACAAGCTACCACACGAGTTAACACGGCAGGTTAGCTACAGCAGGTAAGGTGTTGATATGGCTGATGTCTGACAAGAATGCAGAGGTAAATGCAGCCTAACGTTCACAGAGGCACAAATGTCCTTTCAAAAGAAAGGACAAGTACAGGGCTTCAGAGATTTCACAATTTATTGATTGCCAAGTGCAAATTGAAGTTTAATAAACACAAACCACACAGAGTCCCCTGTTTGAGTGCTACAAAAGCTGATATATAATTGTTGCTCTGTTTTATAGCTGAAGAATTAGGTTCTAGTTATATTGAGTTATATATTTTATTAGCCACATGAGTGGCATGGCTCTGTGGATCGCAATGCTGTAAGTTGGCCAGCCAGTCAGTCAGTTCAGACTGAATATCTCACCATTTCTTAAATGGACTGCCATGAAATTTGACATTTGTGGTTCTCAGATGATGAACTCTAATGGCTTTTGTGATCCTCCGACTCTCCTCTAGTGTCATAATTTTTTGGTTTTGAGTGATTGCCATGGAATTTTCTAATGTATCCCTAGAGGATACATTCTACCAACCTTGCTGGTTCACTGACTTTACTAGCCAAAAGGTAAAAAAAATAATTGTGTCTAATTATTTAATTTATGGTATATAAATATCTGCAATCGTGTGCCATCCCCATCCGCATGAGATGCACTTTGTTTAAAGCTAATTTACATATTTTAGCATACTTACTCTCTAAAGTGAGATGTTAAACACAGTAAATTCTACTTGCTAATGTTAGCATTGTCACTGTAAACATGTTAGCATGCTGATGACAGCATTTAGCTCAAAGTACTGCTGTGTTGACCATAAATACAGCTTAACAGAGCCACTAACTTGGCTGCACAGACAACTGTGTAGTGGTAGTTGAGGTGGGTGTACATGGGTAGGTTACCTGTGAAGGAAATGGGTATACTTTCCTATTCCAATGGCTTTTTGGCTGATAAGTGGGTATACTGTAAACGGCCACAAAAAGAGGTGGGTATACCCCATATACCTGTGTATACCTTCCATTACACCACTAAACTCTTGGTTTGACACAGTGCAGCTGTCTGGACACTGCCCCTTTTGGTTCATGTAAATCCCATTTTACATCTGCTTTTCAATATTTGAAAATACTAAATACTGTAAATTTACAATGGTCAATACATTATCTGAATTGACTGAATACATAATTAGTCTTCTGTTAACACGTCTCCTCCCTCAAATGCTTATGCAATGAGGAGAGAGACGCACCTGGCCCACACATTTTTTTAAAAGTCTCACAAACTAAGACTCCAGCCTGCTGCTTCATTTTGATAAATACACTGCATGTGGGGCAGAATGTGTCAAATCCAAAAAACAGGTGCAAAGGTATCCTGCATATTCTGCAGTGCAGTTCAGCAGGCACATTTTTCTGCCACGAGCAGGAAAAGAAAAGTGCACCACAAAAGACACAGGCACAGAGATTTTGCCTGTGATCTGGGACTGGCACTATACAGGAGCAGCCATCTAAAATTACTGGCTGGGCTTTTATAGGGTCCAGGCTGAACTGACTGGGTCCCTTCTGGGTCCCTGCTGGGTCCTTGGCTGGAACTGAATCCCCCTTGATAATGCAGTTAGCGTGGCATTGCCTCGTAACGCACCTAAGCACCATGTGTGGAAACCAGATGCAATGTTTTATTGATTCCATCATCAGCTGTTCTTATTGTATTTGATGTGTATGAGGCATAGACTGCATAATAATTATGGACGTAGCCACAGTGATGTCACCCACTGGTTTGCTGTTTGAAGCCATGGCTGCATCCCAATGTCCACCCTCTGGACTTGCAAACTGAGCCCATGCAGACTTCAGTTGTACGAAGTGTGACTTATTTACTGTCATATCTTAAAATCTATGAGGGCAGACTGCAAGCGGCTGATAGACAGCCCTCAATACTGTTTTACTCATTGCCGTGGAAACATTCAATTGTCACCGCTGTCATATTCACATATGTCTGATAAGTTGAAGAATAGTGCCTATTCATTTGTCCCTGCAGATAACAAGATAAATATCCTTTATATCCTTTCTTTGTGACTGAACAAAAATGTATTCATACATCTCTACATAACATGTGCACGTGTTCAAAAACAGAGATGTTGTAAATAAGGACAGGACTATAACTCAGGGCTTGTTTATACAGTTCCGTATATTTCTGAAAACTGGTATTTACCTTTGTGTTAGCACCCAGCATTTACACGTAACCGCCGTTTTTCCTCCACGAAAACAGAGATTTTCAATAACGGCTTCCAAAGTGAAAGTTTTTAAAAATACAGAAACAGGACAGACAGAGATTTTGGAAAACGATGACGTTGCAACCAAGTTCACACATGCCCAGTAGGCGCCTGAGAACCACAACAACAATGGCGGATATATGCTGGGTTGTTTACGTTTTGTTAACACTTTTGGGACTACTTACGAGCTTACAAATGAACTTAGCACTGCTGCATCAACATCACCACTACATCGGCGCACAAAGACATCTGCTGTGCCCAATATTGGTAAGTGCATAGCAGCTAACTATGCTACATAGGGTTAAAATGTAGTTTATCATTGTTTTTCTCACTAGCGGCAAGAGGAAAACAAATCACTGTGCATGTGCAGTAGGTTCTTCTATGGTGTATCGCCACCTACTGGCCTGGTATGCTAATTGCAGCAAAAAGCTGCCGTTTTTGCGTTTTCATGTAGAGGGAAATCGTTTTCATAATTGATTGTGTAAACCCGGATTTTTTTTTATACAGGATACATAAAAATTCGTTTTTATTTGTATCAGGATCCGTGTAAACAAGGCCTCAGTCAATTGGGTATACATTGTTTTTTGGCCATTTTTTAGCCAATGATGCTGTGCAGCCTGTTAGGCTGCAATAATAAAATGCATTTCCAGTCCCTCTACAGGCTATACTTGTACATATTTCTGTATCATGATGTGGTTGAATATTATTTCTTGCCTATGTAATTCAAGTAGCATTTAATCAATCAATCAATCAATCAATCAATTTTATTTATAAAGCCCAATATCACAAATCACAATTTGCCTCACAGGGCTTTACAGCATACGACATCCCTCTGTCCTTAGGACCCTCACAGCAGATAAGGAAAAACTCCCCAAAAAACCCCTTTAATGGGGAAAAAAAACAGTAGAAACCTCAGGAAGAGCAACTGAGGAGGGATCCCTCTTCCAGGACGGACAGATGTGCAATAGATGCCGTACAGAACAGATCAGCATAATAAATTATCAGTAATCCGCATGACACAATGAGACAGAGAGAGAGAGAGAGAGAGAGAGAGAGAGAGAGAGAGAGAGAGAGAGAGAGAGAGAGAGAGAGATGCAGGTAATGACAGTAGCTTACAACATTATTGAAAGTAATAATATTATAGTTCTGGCTACTGTGGTACAATATGTTGAAAGTATGTATTAATATCTGGCAGTATACATGTGTGACAATAGTCATATGTGTATAATAACAGTAGAAGTATGACTAATGATGACAGCAGCAGCAGGAGGCATCTGGCAGGACCACGGCAGCAGCACAACCACACACGTCACGCTGTCCAGGCACCGCTGCGATATGAGTTAATCTGAGAGACAGTGGAGCACAAAGGCTCCGGAGAAGAAGCCGAGTTAGTGACATCCAGAATGGCCGAGTTAGCAAGATGCAGTAATAGGATACAAGAGAGAAGGAGAGAAGGTGCCCGGTGTATTATAGGGGGGTCCTCCGGCAGACTAGGCCTAAGTCAGCCTAACTAGGGGCTGGTACAGGGCAAGCCTGAGCCAGCCCTAACTATAAGCTTTATCAAAGAGGAAAGTCTTAAGTCTAGTCTTAAATGTGGAGACGGTGTCTGCCTCCCGGACCGTAACAGGAAGATGATTCCACAGGAGAGGAGCCTGATAGCTGAAGGCTCTAGCTCCTGATCTACTTTTGGAGACTTTAGGGACCACGAGTAACCCTGCGTTCTCAGAACGCAGTGTTCTGGTGGGATAATATGGCACTATGAGCTCTCTAAGATATGATGGAGCCTGACCATTTAGAGCTTTATAAGTTAACAGTAGGATTTTAAATTCAATTCTGGATTTTACAGGGAGCCAGTGCAGAGAAGCTAAAACAGGAGAAATATGATCTCGTTTCTTAGTTCCTGTTAGTACACGTGCTGCTGCATTCTGAATTAGCTGGAGAGTTTTTAAGGACTTACTAGAGCTACCTGATAATAGAGAGTTAAGGTAATCCAGCCTAGAGGAAAAAGGCCTTACTATTGATAACTATTTTACATATTCATACGTTTTTCTTTGGCAACTGAAAAAAACCCCACAACATCACAAATGTATGGCATTGAATTGTGGGTTATTAAATCGCTGAAGTCTGCTGAAGTCTGCACCCCAAGCAGACTCTCTGGAAGTCCGCAGAAAGTCCAGTTGAGGCCCCTTGTGGACTGGTTGAATTGTGATTTTGGACAGCCCTCAGCACTCCCAGACTTCATGGGAACACGCTCACCAAGTCTGCAAGTCCGGACATTTGGATATAGCCCATGAGTTTCGTATTTTGGCCTTCCCCATCTTCGATTTTTGGAGCCAGAGGTGACCACATACAGTATGGATAAGAGGATCTACTGTTGAGAAGTAAAGGGTGGATTTGACACCATCAGCAGACAGCCTGTCATTCAAAGCAGCCACACCCTTAATTATGCTTAATTTAAAGCCTTAAATGTAAAAGGATGACTTAAATAAAAAAAATTCATCCTCCTTACAGTTGCCATAAACAGAAAAATTAGCACCAAAACGGTTTTTGTACCAGGCTGTAAACATGTTTATTTCTGCTGTAAAGTTGGGCATTTTTACATGGGGAACTATGGGGATTGACTCGCTCTTGAAGCCAGCCTCAAGTGGCCATGAGAGGAACTGCAGTTTTTGACACTTCCACTTTGGCTTCCTTTTTCAGCCCACTTGGTTGAGGGAGTATGCTTTCCACACAGCAGATATTTTCATTGACGCACTTGTTATTATCATATCATAAGGTTATGAAAATATAATGCAGAATCTTTGTATAAACCACTGGTCCTGCAGATACTGGTTTTGGTTTTCATGCGATAGTTAATATATATATATATATAAATATATATATATATATATATTCATTCTGTACCATGTAAGCATCAAAACATGCATTATTCAACAGAACTGTGTGAGGGATGAAAGCAATACAGGTGTGAAATGAATGATATACAGTAAGAAATAACAGAGTGTGTGATGGTGTGCACTGAATTCTACTGTGAAGTTGATTTTATCCACTGTTAGCAAGGCAATATTTATCTTGACATGGAGTAAAGTACAAGCTGAAAAAGCAACAGGCCAACACAAACTGATATAATGTTTTTTATACAAAAAAAGAAATAACGTATGTATCACATTTGCCAAATTCCCAAGAAGGCACAAACAGTTAAGAATTCATCATAGATAGCATTTCACAAAATTTATAAAGTTAACTGTGTAAATTTTTAAGGGAGTCTGTGGACTTCTTCCCTGGGTGATAGATGAGTATATTTTTATTTTATTTTATTTTTAATGTGTCTACAGTCAATTTTCTATTCTGTCATAAATTCACATATTTAGTGTAAATGGTCAAATCAGTTGTAACAGACAGTGCTTTCGCAAACATCTGCTGCTTATCTTCAAACACATCCACACAGCAGCACAGCATACATATAGACAAACACAATATGAAAGGCCTAAATGCTCACAGTTACACTAATTCCACTCAGATTAGTGTTTTGTAGACGATGCATCAGTCTTCGAAAAAACCCTGTTTTCCTAACTGCCTCACTAAATGGACCAAGTATTCTGAATTAACAGATGAATTTCTTTGCCAAGCCAGCATCATATGTCCAACAATCCTCCAGCACACAAATGAGGGGAAACGTCCCAACATCTTGAGAAAAAGCAGCAAAATAGTTCTCTTGGCTGCAAGAGTCAGGCATTATGTTGGTGTAATTTTGACAGACAGTCACATATCTGTAATTCCATTTCTATCTGGCCACGTAGAGTACAGTATGATATCATGCCACCCACAGACCTTCTGCTGTTTCTAGGCTGAAATTCTGGGTAAGTGTGTGATACACAAAACATCAGAATGATTTCCATTGATGGAATGGCGTAGCTATAAAACATGGAGTGTTTGTTTGGTTGTAAAAAAACATATAGCCCAGAGTAACTTGAATAAACAGCTTGAACAACCTGATACACAATTTATAAGAAATATTTTTTTTCTGAACTTCAAAGGCACTAAGGAATAATGTGAGGGTAAATCAGGGTTTATGCTGTCAATATGCATTAATATGTGGCTGGATAATATCTGGCAGCAAAACAGCCTTCAGCTGAGAGTGGCAATATAAGATGGCCACTACTGCATATCATTTTATCTGACTACATGCTAATTGATCAAACTCTGCATGAGCACATTTGTATGTGGAGCCTTATCCATTAGGAGGCTACTGGTCAAAGACAAAACTCTGAAAAAGAGAAGGCAACCTTTAATTATTGTTAATATGCAACTGTAATTTGTCCTTCAAAGAATTAAGTTAAGTGCTGGACTTTAAAAAAAAACAAAAAACATAGGGCCTTATCATACATCCAGCACAAAATAGTGCACAGAATAGTGCAACTGTCATGCTAGTTTCAGTTTGATGCCCTTGAGCCCATCTGTGCGCCCATGGGCGTGTAGGTCTTTAAATGAGGTGCGGTCAGGCACATTGTTTCAACATTGGTATTTTGAGGCAGCAGAGAGGGACTGCACTATCAGCCAATAAAAACTCTCTTAAGTCAGAATAGTGGAGTTTTTTCCTGCTATTTAAAGGGCACATTATTCAGATGGTAAGATGTGCCTACAAAGGTGGGTTCACAGTAAAGCATACACTTGTTACACACACATGTAGGTGTGGATGGGTTTCAGGTGGGTAAAATTATACATCATTAATGAGGCAAATATTTATGACATTCTCTAAAATGTGAACATAGCAGAGATCACAGAAGAGCTGCAGAGCTGATGTCTGACTCCACATTAAGACAGATGTTGTGCACATTTACGCACAGCATAGTGTTCTGTTTCCTCTGTCAAGTTTATAACGGCCATTTTAAGTTTTGCTGCTTTAACCATATTTGCTGCAGTGAAATCACTGCCTTTAATGCATTACTCTTAACAGAAAAGTGCTCGCTTCTCTAAATTGCCAAATACACCATGTAAACAGCAGTGCACCAGATGCAGGCACACCTGGATTTTCAAGGGAATAGGAGATGACGCTTTGCCCCTTGCACCTTATTTTGCACCCAGATTATGTGCCAGCAGAGTGGAGTTAAACAGGCTCAACCCCAATTGTGCCATGCACTAAATATTGTTTAAATAGGACCCATAGTCTCTCATAATGTAAGAATTGGTTCTGTTCAATGACATTTTTGATCAGAAACATATCAAAAGAATTATTTTGATAAAAAAGTAATTGTAATAATTTTCAATTTGGGTCATTCAGTATTCAGCCAGAGGCATACAGTCAGCCAGGGACATATAATAACATGCTGAAGTTTAAATACCACCAGATGTACAGTAAGAATGAGTCACTGTAAATTCTGTATGGGGAGCTGTAAAGCTTTGACAAGCTGTGCCTGGTAAGGAAAACCACCCCTCCCTGTAGTCCATTAATCACACCATGTAATTGTCAGCATCAATATGGAGCAGCAGCATCCTCAAACACAGGCACAGGCAAATAAATCTAAAGTGTCATTTCTGCATATGTAATAGTCTACCTATTTTAGTGCAAGAAACAGAGCTGAATACAGAATGTTGTGTGTGTGTGTGTGTGTGTGTGTGTGTGTGTGTGTGTGAATAGATGTGTGGGAGGTTATGGTGTGAAGGGGGTAGTTTTTTTTTTTTTTCACAGAGCAGGGATGTGGGACAGGAAGTCACTTGCCCCGAAAAAGACACTTGAGAACACTTGATGCGAAGCTGTGTGTCTGTGCTGACAGCAGCCAGCAGGTAATTCTAGAGTTTCATGGTTTCTAACCATTTCAGAGCCCCGTGGTCATTCTCTAAGCTGAATCCTGTAGCCAGCAGACGGTACTTGAAACAGTCTATGGTCCATTTGATGGCTAGACACTCCAGCTGCCCCGTCGAGCACGGTGTCTCCCTCAGGACTGGTTTCCTGCTGACACAGACTACTGGCCTTTTCTCTTCTCCCTCACCTTGCCGTCACGTCCCACCAATACCTCTGCCTGAGGCGTCAGTCTGGGTGTTGAAGGGCACACTAAAGTTTAGTTGCATCTGCCATCATCTTTATCTTTTTTTTGATGACCTTCTTGGAGCACCTTCACTCTCCTTCCACTGCTTCCCGCGGGAGTGAAAACACTGCTACAATATGGAGGCCAGTGTGGCCATATCCTTTGGCACTGTTTGGTCTCGAAGGAGGCGGCTGGGCACAGGCAATCCTCTTACAGCCCCTTCCTCCTGCTCCTGCACTGGAAGCATTTTCCCCAGATTACACATTAGTTGTGATTTTTTTTTTTTATTCTTCCCAATAATGTCAGTGTTTAGAGCATTTCTCACACCAAATTTAGAGATAAAGTGTAAGAATAGTAATCACAGTGGCAGATGTGACAGTGTCAGGAGAAAAGGCTTTTCAGAGCACCATTGTACCTACAAATAAAGACTTTTCAGGTGGTGAAGACCTTTGGTCACTAACAAAAACTGCTCAAAAATAGTCTTTAAAAACAACTCAAAATAACTTAAATGAAAATCTTTATCTCCAAGGAGATAAACACCCCTTTTCTTTTCCACCAACAGAGTCACATAATTGGCAGCATTGATGTTGAACAGCAGCTTGGGCTGAGACGGTGGACGTGATCAGTCTAGGAGGTGGCACCTTAATGAAAAGGCAAGATGGCTTAAATTGTGCAGATGCTTTATGAAGCCTGTGCATTAGCTGGAAGCCATGTTTGCTCTTGTTTCTAGGTCTCTCCTTTCCCTTAGTCCCCTCCTGTGCATGAAGCAGCGCATCGTGACTAATGCATGGACGACAGAACTGGGCACAACATCCCCGCCCATGTCCCATAAGACTTTATCAATTACCACACTGCTTCAGAGCCGCTGTGATAGCGCCAGTCCCATAGGGTTGAGTACATTACTGCTGTAGCCAGTTTTCTGCTGTTTAATTGTTAGATGCAGTTGTTGCAGGTGAATATTCCTGCAAGTCTGCATTCTTTTCTGAATCAAACTTGCAAAAGTAAAACTATTTTTCTTGGGAGTTGTGCTTTATTGGGGCCTTAAATATCTACTTCAAATGCTTTATGCAAATACGGGAAAGAATACAGGATAAGACCTTTGGTAAATGGGAGAATTTCTTAAAAACAGCAAGGGCTACCATTTTTCCTGTTAATTAACTGTGCTTTGGGAGTCCCACATTGTTCCAACCCCGGCATTAGATCCATATTGGATGATTCTGCACCTGTGCCAGCATTTGGTGCTAATGGAGGAAAAAGTGTGTCCTCATTGTAGCAAGGCAGAGATTCAGGGTGTAGAGGCTGGGGTGGCTGATGGGTCTGACTTTGAGACAAATTTTAACTATGACTTACAACTGTTGCACAAAGCTGTCCAGTTCTTGAATATCTTTTAAAGTAAAGAACTGCAGAAAATTTTTGTCCTGTCTACTAATTCAACAGTTCCACGGAAGTTTAGCTGAGACAATTCAGGACACACACACACACACACACACACACACACACACAAGTTACCACCTCATATTGTATGCCTCTGCGAACACATCAAGTGGCAGTTGCGGTTTCTATGCATGTCTGTGAAAACATGGATGCTATACACATACCTCAGCAGGGCAGAAGATCTGTACAATCAGCACAGTTTCAAAGTGGATGCCCAAGATTATTGTCACCAATACACTATCTGACCAAATGTTTTTCTCTTTTGACATTGGATAATGGCCAGAAAAGTGTTGTTGCAGAACATAATAATGTCACAGTGAAATTGATGTTTGACCTTTTGGACTTAAAATGTCATCACTGCATCACTATAGCCTATTAGACATTTGTGTGAAATTTGGTCATAATGGAAGCATGAATTTCTGAGTTATGGCCAAAAACATGTTTTGTGAGGTCACAGTGACCCTGACCTTTTAGCTTTAATCACCAAATTCTAATCAGCTCATTCCAGAATCCAAGTGGACATTTGTGCCAAAATTTAAGAAATTTCCACAAGATGTTCAGTGACTTTGACCTTTGGCCTCTGGCTGTTAAATTCTATTCAGTTCATCCTTGACTGAATTTGGACATTTGTGCCAAATTTAAATAAATTCCCTCAAGGTATTCTTGGTCATGGTGACTTTGACCTTTGACCAGCAAAATCTAAACAATTCACCACTGAGTCTAAGAAGATGTTTGTGCCTAATTTGAAAAAAAAAAAAAAAAAAGATTAAAAAAAATCCCTTGAGGTATTCTAGAGATATGCAATATGCGAAAAATCTGATTTAGAGGGAAAAAAAGTCATAAATAGTATTTATGGAGAAGTGCGTCACAATCAGGCTCAGGATAGTTTCTTTTGGCTTTGAAAATTACCTATGAAGTACTAACTGCTTTACATATCAAACACGTTAGTCCTTCTATGGTGGATTGTCCAAACGAGCTTTTGTTCCCCCTCCCCCAAACTTTCAAAATGAATGAGCTATATTATATCAAACATTACTGATAAATAATTAAAACGATTCATCTGTAGACAAAGCTAAAATGCATTTAATAAAATCATGGTAAGGCAAGCCAGGTAGACTCACCTCCCTAGTAGAGGGCCCCAGGAATGAGCCCTCAAAACCCAAAATCATTAAGCATTTTTGCCTCTCAGTTCCATTGTCTTGAAATCAATGTGCTTTTTGAATGGGTTTTTGGTTAGATGTCTGAAATAAGGTCTGCGGTTAACACAAGCTTAAGATACTTTCACGTTTTGTTCTACGACATAAAATACAAAAATAAAGCATTTATGTGTCTTAAAAAAGGTAGTTGCTGTAAGTGGCTAAATGATACTACAGAGCATCATCATATAGACCACAGCTTTGCAGTCTCATTGTGGCATAAAAAATCATGCAACCATTCTGTAGTTTGTTTATAGCCTAACATTAGCTTTTTATTCCTTGTGATTGCATTTAGGCTTCAAACATTATAAGAGTGGTGTTCACTTGTGAAGACTGTCTCGCTGAACAAAATGTGTAAGAATGAAAAATGTTTGTTTGCCACAGAGCTCATTTTCAACAATAATACAAAATCCAATGGAAAACTCCCATTGGCTTTTTGATGAGGGAACCAGAGCGATGCTAAATTCGACAGCGATGCCTGACTGGCTCGACAAAACACGTCATCAAAATGATCATAAGAAAATCGCTCAAAACCCCATCTGCACTACCCGCACCAGTATCAAATACAAGGACTCCTTCAGACTCAGAACCACCAGTTTCCATATCCCAGATTTTCCCAAAATCAACAATGTTTTTCTCCCTGCTACACAGCAATATGGCCCAGCTAACCTTAGCAGCAACTCCACTGCAGCAGCTTCATCAGCTAGCCCACACAATAGCAGCTCAACATCTGGACCGGAGCCTCCACAACCACCAACTACTCTACCTGAAAATATTGGTTGTGAAAGTCAAATGAGGTAAAATGGGACAAGTATCCAAGCCACATTTATCATGGGAAATTTGTTAGTTGCTGGTATCATGGGAGAGAGTGGTTGGAGTTCTCTATAAAGGCAGATCCAGCTCTCTATTTCCCTTTAAGGAAATTCCGTTCAGCATGTGCCAGTGTTGATTCAACCACCATAAAAGGATATTGCAATTGAAAGCATGTTATTGGATATTACAAAGGCTTTTATAAACTTGCTTCTTCTGGAGAGCATCTAAAGTGTGAGGCCATCTGGAGGGAATGAGGGACACGTAAGTAAAAAAATAGTTAAAAAGTTAAATTAAGAGTAGGGTCTGCCATCAGTACTCTTTTGCTTTCCAATAATCTCTCAGCTTCTGAAGGTGCATTCCTATATTTAACAAGTGAATGCCAAAGTTTTCATCCCATTTTATCTCCTTTGTGACTACAAAGCCATTCACTGTTCATTGGAAATCATCTGTTCATCTTTCATTACCTTTATTCATTGAGGTACATATTTATTTAGTTGTACACAATAAATCTATCATTCATAAAGACCTGATTGTGTGTTTTGTGTACGTGTCTTGTGCATGCTGTCACCACAATGTAATAACAAATGCAATTTAATAATATATAGTCTCTATATGCAAACCCCGGAGATCTTGCCTCCGGAAGAAGAGCGGAAGAGCCCTGGTTTCCGGTTGTAGGCTGTCTGTAGTCCGCGTGATATTGACCAATCACGTTTGAGCCGGCTGCAGATGTTGCCAGGTTAAAGCCCCTACAAGGAACTTTAATTTTGAGTTGATATTGGCGACCCTGTGGACAAAAGTGGTAGTGTTTTGCTGGAATGAAGTCTACATTTCCCATGAGCTCTAGCGCGTATTGTCGTAAAGACGCTTACCTGTCGTCGGCGGGGATGAGGCGTTCCAGCCCCGCGGCCCCTGCTCTCCTCGTCCCCACTGGCGCAGGGTGAATCTGCACAACCTGCGGCCTCTGTGTGTGGCTCCCCGGACAGCTAACACCGTGGACCCGCCGGCTCCTGCCAGGATTGGGCTGGTAAATGCTAGATCGCTAGCGAACAAAACATTTATCGTGAAGGATTTCCTGACTTCCCGAGAACTGGATTTTCTCTGTGCGACTGAGACGTGGCTGACTGTTGGTGAGTCCAGTGCTTTCACAGAACATTTACCCGATGATTGCTCCCTGCAGACGTCGGGTCGAGGAGGAGGAATGGCAACTATTTATAAGAGTCACTAAATGTAAGCAGCTAGGTAAGATGACGTGTGCCATCTGAGTGCTGTAAATCGTTTCATCCTGGAAGCGACCTGGGGCGGACACGGAGACAGTTTCCTAAAGGTATGGATATACGCTATATAGAAATAGCTTATCTTCACACTGATGGTCTCATTTGCTGTTGTAGGTCACACACAGACATCAGCAGAAACAAGAGACTTTTGCATATCCAGTTAAAAGTTCCTTGTAGCAGCTTTAAATGGTCCGTGCGGTGAACTAACGAGGCGGAACATAATTGGCGTCACTGCAAACTCTGAATTCATCGCAATGGTTCAGCATATTTACTTATATATAAACGGAAGTCGGAAACGGAAATTCGCCTCCTCCACCCAAATAAAACCAGCATGCCAAAAAATCAGGGGTCTGCCCCCAGAGGCTGTATCGCCATCTGCTGGAAGTCAGACGCCAAATACAGCCAATGGGTTCAGAGAATGAATAATATACAAACGTAATTTCTAGGAGACAGGGTTAAAGATTTGGTAAACTGCTCCTGTTGAGTGAAATAATTTTTTGTGCCACTGGGTTTGCTATCATGGTAAAGAGTTGCTTAATTTAAAAAATAACATTGCAAATTATTTCAATTATGCATAACACAAATCATTCTTGAGCCCAGTACTATTTAACAGAATCAAAATATAAAAAAACAGAATGTTGTGAGCACTGTGAGAAAGATGAAGACCATCACTACTTATTAAATGTATAATCATATATTTTTGGAAAAGATGTGCTGTCAAAGGGAATATTTCTCTCTTGTGCCCTGCTCTAATTTGTGCCAGTCTGCTCTTATTACATACAAGAGCCTGTCATTAGGAAACAAAATCACAGATATCTCTGCAGTTAAATGTCTCAACAAGAAGTCTCATAAATAATAGTTAGAAAAGCTCTCTACTTGTCTTAGAAACCGCTGTCAAGCAAACCTTACACTTTGGACAGGATGAGTAAAATATAACAGCTGTCAAAGCATTGCTGCTAAATGTTCACTCATATCACATCTACAGTGAGGCAATTACAGCAGGTGGGAGTTTAATTCAAATGGGAAAAAATAGTTGTATCTATTAGGGGAAAAGACAGACATACTTTTCTTTTAAACCTCAGAACATAGATATATATTTGTCTTATTTCCTTCTTAGATCAAAATGTGTAAACCACTGTTTTCTTACTCAGGAAAATCCTTCATCTGGCCTTATGTGAAAATTTGCTTTTTCGCATTGCTAATGCTTTGTGATATATTCAATATGTGTATGTGATACATATACTCACATCATCAGGATGGTCTTACCAGACTAGCAGAAACTTGCCTCACTATAGTTATCATTCACATACAGTATTTGTCTAATACATAATGCTGCTTTTTAACAAACTATCTTTTATGGATTTCATTTGGTAACAGAAGTGACTGTGAGGTGTAGGTATGCATAGATTCAGAATGCTGATTTGCATAAGCCGCTAAAAGGGACACTGACCAATGACAAAAAGAAATTGACCTTATGTTATCAGGAAATCAATTTACCAATGAGACTGTATCAGTGCTGCTTCGACAATCAAAAAAGGCCTGCATGTTACTGCCAGGAATTGTTTGTTTGGGTTGAATTTTGCAGGACAAAGGAAAGACTTATTTTTTCCAAATATTAAGGCAAGACATGAATTCCCCTCTGCAACAATACATTGCAGTACAAAGCACATTTGCATCGTACGTAGCTGTACTATAGGAAAAAATGGAGCAATAACCTGTGTTCCTATCTTTGCTGCTCAACAGATATTTTCAGTGATAAACATGTCCTTGATTGAGAATCAAGAAATCATCTGATGCAGGCAAAAAATGATGCATAGTGCTTCTTAATCCACAAAGGAAAATGGTTTTGTTCATACACGTTCACACACCTTAAATAAATTCATAATCAGTTAACAGTAATGGGGCTCCTTGGGGATATACACATGAAGGGGTACTTGTTCTGCAACAGTGTTATGATGGGTAGTGCATGTCAAGGGGTGTCCGCGCCAGGACCCAAGGATTCTCAGCAGAATATCGCATTGTAATGAGATGATCAGTGTTATTCACCTCACCTGTCAGGTGTTTTAATGTATTGGCTGATTGGTGTATGTATATATACATATATATATATATATATATATATATATATAGATAGATAGATAGATATTAGTATATATATATATATATATATATATATATATATATATATATATACTAATATATATGTATGTTCTACTGTTTATCAAACCCTGACAGAACTTTTTGCAGTATGAGTAGTAAGAGTGTGCAGAAGGTACATTTTGACTTAACATTTTTATTTGACTTTCAAAGAGAGCAGAATCCTGCAGTCTGATTGTACACAGCTATAGTGTAAGACCAACAAAAGTAGGGCATCGAATAAAGTAGAGCACTGTTAGACTCTCTTCTCTCTCAATAAAACATCTGCATTACTGATACCAACCAAAACTAGTGAAATCATTTGATCCAAATCACATTTCTGTGCCAAATCTTCTGTAAGGTTTTTAATATTATGGTCATATTAATGTAAATGTAGTCCCTGCACACTTATGAATATTACAAGCCTCTTGTAAATGTGATATTAAATACTGCTCCTATAATTAGAGATCTTGTGAAGTATTTATGAGATGTCAAGGTACATTATGTAAATATTTACTATGTGCCGATGCCTGTGTATGAAATGCTAAAAATGCATATTTACTAACAGCACATTTACAGAGAAGATTCCTGTGAACTGAGTGTGAACTGAAGTCCCTAGATTATGACTCACTAAGTCACAGTCTCAATATACTATTACATACTATAAGAACTGAACCGAAAAAATATTGTCTTCAGTGTTAACTTTTTGATTAAGGAAAATGTGGGATTTTTTTGAGCTGGCTCATATTGACGTAATTATGCATATATTCTTATGCTTAGCCCCGCCTCTGTGTGATGGTCCATCAAGCTGTCAGAGTTAGCATGGAGCCCACTGTCACTTACTGCACTCCCTGAAGAAATATTACAATTTATTTTTAAGAGCAGAAAACTGATTTCAGAGAGAAACAGACAGAAGGGAAATATCCAGGGTGTCAAACTGACTCAGCCTAGTGACTGTAGGAGCAACATTGTTCCTGTAAAGCAGGGTAGGTCTTTATTCACATGCAGCAAGTCAGTCCCTCCAGGATTTTATGATGTTGGAATTGCAACAATTAACGCAAATTCAGTCAGTCCTAGTGAATTCTGCGTGACCTTGCAATTTTGTCCAATCACTGAAACTTCACTGCAAATTCTACTGTTTTAAAGGGGTAAAGCCTCATTTCATTGTAAAGCTGGGCACTGCGTATTGATTCACTCAGCCCCTCCTTTCCCTGCTATCTTTCTCTCTCTGTTCATCACTGGAGTCACAGATGCACAGTGGCAGGGCTAACTGTTAGCATCGCATGGCTAACTTTACCCAAAGGTTATTTACTGGTCTAACGACAGTTGAGTTGTTTTGCTGTCAGTGTGAGATTAACAGCTCTGTGTTGGGTCTTAACCATTGTGGCAGAGCTTCTGCCCAAGTGGAGAGATATGATGAGTAGTGATGAGATCATGTTGTGCTGTGTTATCTTGTGCTGTCTGGGCAGAGAGCAGGAGGAGAGGCTTTCAGGGGGTACAGTCCTCTGTTGAAACTAAAATTACCCTTTTGTGGTTGTATGCATCTGCGAACCAGTCAAGTTGCAGTTAGATCCATGTCTGTCCAGACTCATATATAGCCATGACACTAGATAATGGCTCAATTATGAATATTGCTGCAAAGAAGCTAAAAAAGATTTCGTGTTCAGGAGAATGAGTCGGACACACAGTGACCTTGAAAATTTGAAGAGATTCCCTCAGAGTGTTGTTGGGATACCATGTTCACTAGAATGAAGTGGACATACAGACGGACAAACAACCCAAAAATAAAATGCCACAGCTGTTGCTGCTGTGAAGGAATAATAAAATAATGTCATATGAGAAAATAAATATATGTTTGTTATTACTGCAGATGCATAGATGCTAGTTGGATAACCATGTGGCTAGCTTGGTTGGCAAACTGGTTGCCCTGTAAGTGGATTTGCACACAGTTAGCAGAAATAGCTAACCTTGGTGACTACTTTCTGTTTCCATCTGTGATTTATCTAAAATTGAAAGTCATTCAGAAAGCTTTAGGGAGCTCCCATCACCCCAAAATCCCAGAGTTGTGATTCCTGGTGGAGGTGGCAAGTGCATCATGACCCATAGTCAGAATCCATCCATTTTCAACCGCTTATCCATACGGATTACTGTTAATTTATTATGCTGATCTGTTCTGTACGGCATCTATTGCACGTCTGTCCATCCTGGAAGAGGGATCCCTCCTCAGTTGCTCTTCCTGAGGTTTCTAACGTTTTTTTCCCCGTTAAAGGGTTTTTTTGGGGGAGTTTTTCCTTATCTGCTGCGAGGGTCATAAGGACAAAGGGATGTCATATGCTGTAAAGCCCTGTGAGGCCAATTGTGATTTGTGATATTGGGCTTTATAAATAAAATTGATTGATTGATTGATTGATTGATTGATTATCCGAAGCTGGGTCATGGGGGCAGCAGGCTGAGGAGAGCTGTGGGATCTTGGGGCGTTCCCAGGCCAGATGAGATATATAATCCTTCCAGTGTGTTCTGGGTCTCCCACCAGTTGGACATGCCTGGAAAACTTCTAACAGGAGGCGCCCAGGAGGCATCTTGATCAGATGCCCAAACCACCTCAACTGACCCCTTTTGACGCAAAGGAGCAGCGGCTCTACTCCGAGCTTCCTCCAGATGTCCAAGCTCCTTACGCTATCTCTAAGGCTGAGCCCAGCCCCCCTTCAGAAAAAACTCATTTCAGCCACTTGTAAATCGAAAGTTTTGCCTTCTGGTACAGCTCTCTCTTCAATATGATGGTCCTGCACAGTGCCTGCATCATGCATCACTGCAGACGACTTGCCAATCTGCCAATCCATCTCACACTCCGTTCAACCCTTACTCATGAATAAGACCCCACGATACTTAAACCCCCTCGCTTGGAGCAGTAACTTTCTCCCAACCCGAAGGAGGCGATCCACCATTTTCAGAGTGGACATGATTATTATGCTTTATCTGCTTTCACAAAGATGGTCAACAAACTTAATAATACTAAGACTGCTCTTTAAAGACATGAGCCTGAGGCATGTTTTGTCTTTTGATCCCTCTATGTGAGCCCCAGATTGATTCTTTGCTCTCTTTTTATGTCATAAACTTTTTTCTAACATTACTTTACAGACTTACTTTTTTCATACAGAGCAGCAGCTGGCATTACAATATTTATATCATAGTGCCTATGTCCCATTTAGTAGGCAGCAGCATGATGAGTGCATACCTTATACATAAGCAATACATGTCATTTTAAAATAATGTCATCCCCTTTGACATCCATTATAATTCCTAAATTGAAATGTGTAAGTGCAGGCATTAACTACACTGTACCATCTTGAGAAGCTCCCACTGGGTAAACTAATAGTCAGCAAAGTTGTCACCTCTCCACCAGAACAATGTGCATCGTAATATATTATGCAAAGGCTGTTTTTGTCAGCTAAAAGGTGAAGAAGATGTCTGCCTTCTGTTCCCGCTAGCCATTTAATTCCTGTATGACTTGTGCCATATGCCCTTTAAAGCTCGAGTGGTCGTTTAGCATGCACCCTAAATATTAACCACCACGGCTTCGCTCAATTACCATCTGTCCGTGTGTAAAGGGAGCGGCTCAGTTTCACCTGACTTTGGAAACAAAAAGTTATGTGATGGATAGTTGAGGCTGTAATTTGGACACCTTTCAATGTCAGCAAAGGGATTCATAAACGTCAGAAGCATTTCATCTTTGCATTTGTTTGACAGATGGATCACAGCCATTTATAGATGCAAATTAGTTTAGAATATGAACTCAATCATATTTTGTTTTTCTGTTAATTTAGCTCAAGATTTTTATGGATAAATAACAAAGGAAATACATGCAGGGAAACACTAATGAAAAATGAATTATAATATTGAATGCAATTAGTCAATCAAGATGAAAAGTAATCATAATGAATAACTGAAAGTGCATTTTTTTAGTTGCAAGTGTGAGCCAATTTGATTTACTTAAAATAAACTTTCTTTGAACTAAAAGTCATTAACCTTCTGTTTTTTTCCTGCAGTGTTCCCATGGATGGATTACTAAAATGGCTGACCAGACCAGGGGGCCTCCTGGCCAACACTTGCAAAATGTTAGTCAAATGAAAATGTACCAGCCAACCAGGAGGAGACTGAAAATGACCACAAAGAGACAAAACAACCATAAGGAGGCACAAAATGACTTCAGAACAACACAGAATGACAAGAAAATACAAAAAAAATACCTCAAAGAGACCCAAACAACTACAAAACAACACAAAACTACCACAAGGAGACACAAAATGAATACAAAGCGTTAAAAAAAACCCGGCTGAAATACACAACACATCACCTCAAAAAGACACAAAATTACCTCATAGAGCCCAAATTACTACAAAACAACATGAAACAACCTCAAGGAGACAAAATGACTACAAAGAGTCACAGACTGAGCAAAGAATACTTTAAAATGACTCAAAATAACTAAAATAAACCAAAAAAATCACCACAAAAACACGAAATTACCTCATAGAGTCCCAAACAACTACAGATCAAACACTAGGAGACATGAAATGACAACAAAGCGACAGAAAAAAAGAAAAGAAAAACAAAAACATTACCTCAAAGAGACACAAAATTACCTCACAGAGCCCAAATGACGACAATATGTCATGAAATAAACACAAGGAGACATAAATTAACTACAGAGCGATACAAATCAAACACAAGGAGGCAGAAAATGACATCAGTGACACAAAATAATAAAAAAAGACAAACCATTGCCTCAAAGAGACACAAAATTACCTCAAAGACACCCAAATGACCATAAAATGGCACAAAACAACCACAGGGAAAGATACAAAAGAGTAACACACACAGATCCAAAAATATGGGCGTCATTGTAACTAAAAAAAAATGTAATTATATTTGAAAATGTAAATCCTTGTTGAATTACCCATTCAATGTTCTGAGAGAAAATTGGATTAATTGAGAGCATAAATATAAATGTTCACATCTATGCTAAGAGGTGATTGGTGGCTCATCACTTCAAAAACCAAATACAACAACCCCAATAAGCTTTTTGTTAAAATCACCCAGTGCAACCTGCAGAAAACAATAATACCAGAGGCAGTAGATGTGTGTTATAACTGTTGCCACACATCATGTGACCCTGAACTCTCAGCATTTAGAACGGTTTCTATACTGCTGACCCCAACTGGTGTTTTGTTTGAGTCTCAGAGGGTACCACTGCAGCCCCACCTGGCCCTGACTGCACTCAGTGAGTAAACTGGTGGTGAATGTAGCGACAAACCTATGGCACTTGACCACAGGGTGCACTCTCACTCTTAGCTCCTTAGTCAGTGTGTTTCAGTTTCTCTCCATCCCCCTGTGTCCTCTTATTGCAGTGTAAGCTCGGCAGAGTAAACAGACCGCTGCTGTTCCCCACTGAAGGTTCTTGTTTTTGCTATGTAGTCATATTTCTCTGGCTTTCCCACCTGCTCTAACATGCATACACATACTATTTACATTCCGCTCTGAACAACTTCATGAGTTTTGCTGAAACTCCACAGCACAATTATTATTAATTCATTCACTGCAGTTAGGAAAAGTTTTGTAAATAATCAGACTATACAGTTTGTACATTGGATTGTCATTTCAGTTGTATTTATGCTGAACTGCTTGTCATCAGCCATTTGAAGTTAAGCATTTGCTGTGTGCAGCTGGATCTGAGGTATTTATTTGTGCAGGCCGCATAAACATGAGTATGTCATCGTTTTTAGGTGGGAAATTGGTGAAGGATCATGACCTTGTCCCTGCACTAGTCACCCCCTTAGGTTGGTATTAGTACCTGTATTAACAGGATGGGATGTAGATCAGACAGTGTGAGCCTCTGTCCATATTACACCCTTTCAGTAAAGGTAATGACTGTCAGGTGAAAAAAAAATCACCATCATGGTGGTGACATGATGCTTAATGAGGACTGGGAGTCTCCACCCTTCTCCACCCAAGTGTGGAGTTAACTATGACAGGGACCACAGGGAATGCCCATTCCAAATTAGGGAGAGAAAAAAAATCCAGTCTTTATTTTCTAGAAATTTACAACAAAAAAAGAAACATTGTAAATAGTGGTTATAATTGAGCATAGCGTGACAATGTCAAGCTCAGCTCACATCCCAGCTACATCAGCTGATCTCAAGCAGCCCAATCAACTTATGGATCAGCTGATTGATGGAAGGGAGTCAGCTGATAGATCACACGATTCCTCTCTATGCAACCAAATGGCGAATCTCATTCAGGGTGCCCTATTTAAACTGCTTTAGCCTGCCTATTGTTGCTGCTTCCTCTGCAAGCCGCTTTGCAACCTATCTCCATCCCAGCTCCTCCTTTTCATGTTGTGTCTGACTTATCAATGTAATTTCTGTTTGTCATTGATGCTGCTCTGTTCTGTTCCCCGGGGGGTCAGAGAGGCATGCCCCCTCTGCCTTAAGGCTTTCCACATAGGCGTGTGGAAGGCTTAGACTTTCTGTGTAGGCCTAGGAAAAGCAGAGAGGCCCCAGAACAGAGCCATACTGCCAATTTTTTTTTTTTTTTTTTTTACCAAAGACTGACTGAAATAAATATATTGTGTAGAATTTTAGAAAGTGTGTGATAAGTGGTTTTTGTATGCTAAACTGAAGTAATCATTTTATACCACATCTGCTAGTTAATAAGTCTGGATTATCATGTTGTATTTTTTTTAGGGCTGTCAATTGATTCATTTTTTAATTGCAATTAATCACATTTCATAATCACGTCTAAAATTCCTTTTTTTGCATCTTAAAACAGTTTCGAAGTCAATATTTACGAGATGAAGCAATTCTTACCAGTGTCTTGATTGTGAATAAATAAATATTAATGCAAAGAAATACTACTTTATGATCTTGACTTTTAGATTTATTTATTTCAAATCAGTGCTGCACTGCCACAACAGTGTGGTCTTGAAACCATGAGAACATACCAACCTAAGGAGGTCCCTTAGACATGAGTATTCCATGATGTTGACTGTTCTGCAGTCAGTTGCCACCCATATAGCAAGCACTGTAGTTGACTTCTTCAATTTAGTTTTGGGTCTTTAGGTCTTTGCACTCTCCAAAATAGTGCCTTGCCAGCTTTGGTGACAAAAGTCCACCAAGCTGCACCTGTATTCTTAGCTCGTAGGTGGTGACTCATACTCGTAGAACTTCAGTGATATTTTAATGCCATTTAACATTGTAGTGGGTTTGATGCTTTTTAAATATCTTTGGATGCCAGTCTGAGTCATGTCTGACAAATAATTATAAAATAGAAAGAAAATAGCTCTGTCAAACCATAGGCCACAAAACAATAAAGCACACAGCACATGATGAAATATATCACCCAAAACCAGCATTGCACAAACAAATAGACCACAGCTCGTGCATGTCAAAAATCTTCCCACAATCTCAAGAGTTCAGTGCACTGAGTCTATTTTTTGTTTTCCCCACAACCCTTCACAGTTCAGTCCCAGTCCAGTTTTCAACCACCAAAAGAAACTGAACTGTCCACTCCGGGTTTCATCGCGGATCCCCATAAAACAAATCAGGAAATCAAATGCAAAATAGCATCTATATTTGCAGTTTAATGACAGGATTTTTTTTTACAACATACACCTGGTACTCACATAAGGCTAGCCTGTCCGTCAGTCAGTCAGTCAGTCAGTCAGTCGGGTTTGCAGCGTCGGCCTCAACTTTTTCAAGACTCTAACTCCTGGAGAATCTCAGACAGGGAAATACACTTTTCATGAGCTGACTAAACAGCGCGGTCTTACATCGCGCTCTGATACCGAGGGTAAAGCTGGCATACTCTCCTTCATTGACCAACAGCAGCGGCAGCTCTGAAAGACACTAGTAGTTTTTTTCTCTGCAGGTGCATATTACTTTTGACTTGTCAACTGAACCATCTGGGAGTTTTTTAAATTGAAATGAGCCATTCAAAAGCAGAGTGGTGTTGTTATTTTGCATCACTGCGGCACCAGGAAGCAGGAAGTCACTGCAGTGGCTTGACTAAGGTGCCTTGAAGGGACAAAATAACAGCTAGGGATTAATACGATAACAAAAAGACAAACATAAAAAAAAAAGCATGTTATGTTCAGTCCTTAATCGCATCACAATTAATGCATTAACTGACAGTCCTAATTTTTATATTTTATAACCTTTTTATAATCACATAATAGCCACTCTTACATTTGTCATATCCACTCTCATATACTCATTGTCTTCTGTATCCACTGTGTCCTTGGACACTCTACAACACTCACAGTCACCTTCTCCATTTCTCCTTGAGAACTGTGTGACTCTTCTGGCCTTGTAAGGATTGTCAAATTCAGCACTTGGTTTCGGGAAATTTAAGGGACACCTTATAAGGAGATATTTTGCTGTTCTAATGGTCAAACTGATACTGTATCTGGCAATGATTGTTGGACATTAGGGGGGGTTCAGTCATCACAAGGTCTTTTTTGATTTCATCTCAAGTAGATATTGTTATACCAAAGACAGCTCACTCTTTGTTCGGTGTAGATTCGCTGATGTACACTGGGGTGGGGGGGGGGTGGGGGGGGGGGGGGGGGTGCCCATAGAGAGTGGCCTCTCCAGCTGTTTGTTCAGCAGAAAATGGGCCCTTGTGAGTAATTTAGATTGAACCTTACAAATATGCCTGTGTTCAAAGAAAAACTCACATTTAATTAAAATTGGTGCAGTGTGCTTTATATGCCTTTGAAAAGGCAAGCTCATCTCCATCATGGTTTTCTGTTTTTTTTTTTTTTTTGTTGTGTTTTTTTAATTAGCCAGTAGCAATCTATAACAAAACATGTAAAAAATATAGAATATCTAAGTTAACTTTACATAAACTGTAAAACATGAAAAACAATCCAATTACACAAATAATTATTTGTGTAATTATTTATTTTCTTTGGTATTTTTGTCATATATGGGATGACAATTTCTGGGTGATATGTATATGTCGGTTTAATCCAGTGTCAAGTGTCTTGATTTAATTATATGGTAGCTAGTTTAGGTGCATAATAAGTAGCTAGCGTGCCTTAGGGCCCGTCATAATAGCATGCACTGGGGCCCCTTGTAACTACTTTACAATTATAGTAAAGGTAATGAAGCTAAACTGACGTCATTAAAACTGACTATTTGCTACAAAATAAAAACATGTCTGATCATTCCTTGTTGTTAAATGATACATTTAATGTTATCCATTATATATATGCTGAAATAATGTCATAGGTATGATTTTTTTTACTGTCTATAGCCATGCTACACCAAACAGTTGAATTGTCCCTTATTGGTAAAGCTAGTGTTGCTAACATAATAAATTTCCAATTTTAAGAAATAACAAAGGATGAATATTCACTGTTGTTAATACCATATATTTATTATTATTATTATTATTATTATTATTATTATTATTATTATTATTATTATTATTTCATTTATCAAAGTATTGTTTTGGTAAATGTCTAGGATAAATGCATGGAAATAATACTGGTACTGGTAATACTACATTTGTAGGGTAACAATTGATGTATGTTCGTAATCTAACAAATTACAAGCATTGTAATAATACATGGTTGTAATTCTATTTTTTTCTGATGTCTCAACCATTTGGTAGAGGCTTATATTATAAAAAAAATAACAACCATCGGGTCTGTTTAAAAAAAAAAAGAAAAAAGAAATTACATTGAAGTGGTTCCTCCGCACATGTGTACATGAATTAATCAAGAATCCTCATCTGTTTCCTGATTGATTTATTTTCTTTGGATCTGAGATTCCACCTTTGACCTTCAGCGTGGATTTGTAATGCTGCTTACCTTAATTGTACTTCTGTTGGTTATTTTGGCTCTCTTTATTTGCCTTAAGGTGAACTTTGAGGTGATCAAAGTTCACTGACTTAAATACACTAAACTTTGAATTAGTGTTCGGGCCTTTATTTACTTATTTGCCTCCAAGGCAGAGAGAATTATATATATATATATATATATATATATATATATATATATATATATATATATATAAATAATCAGCTCTAGCTGATTTTCCAGTTTGTCATAGCTAAAACTAGAATAATGAGGGATGTGCTGTACTTCCTGTGTGGATGGCATGAATGTAACTCGTCACAAAAACAAAGCAGAAAAGATTTTCAGGACTCTTCTGTGATTTGAGGTCATGTCTGTGCTTAAGTGTGACATTGTGCCTACGTCACTGTCCTCTGCTTCTGTTCCACTGTGGCTGTGCTTATTCAGATAGTCAGGATTCTGTCTGTATCCTCTCCCTCACACAGCCCAACAGTTTATTGTTAATTAATGCTGACATGCTACAGGGTAACATTCAAGCAATTATTACATTCCCTGGTGCAAATGATTTCATAATAAACCACTGACCATCATTGTTGGCAGCACCTCTAATTGCGATATGAAATCATCCCTGGATGAGATGCCCAGAATAGGCTTTCCTAAGACAACTGTGACTTCTCTGCAAGCAGACTAATTAAGAGACTGCTGACATTTGATAAGAAGCCAGCTATAGTGAAAATAATGGGAGTGCATGAGGGATGTTTACTGCCATTATGTGCAAGAGGAGCTAAACATCCTCATCGCTGGATAGAAACTCCATACTAATATATTCAGAATATTTCAAGTGTGCAAACCTTCTTTTTTTAACATATATAGTTGACATCAAGATATGATTTGTTTGCATTTAGAATGTTAAATATCAAGTGTTGAGTTAAAATATGTCATCAAACTCAAAATTGAATTGTTTTAGAAATATTATAAAAAATAAGGCTTAGTAAAATGTTTTACGTTACCACAATATTTAATACTTTTAAATGTCCCATATGAGTATGATACTCAAAGTATTTAAAAGATTTTGTTTGACACCTTGACTGATTTGGGGTGGAAATGGCTCAATGTAGAATATAATTTGCAGTGGCGATACTAACACCTTTAAGTAAAAGAGCATGTTATATGTCAGACACAATAATTGGTGGTATAATTATATTATATCACATTATTATATTATAGATTACATATAAATATCAGGCATAAGCCTGTTTGGCCAACGTGTAAATGATGTATTATTCCAATGTATGCTGCAAAAAAAACAACTTCTCTTTCTGCTATCCCCTGGATCTAATATGTTATGATATTTTTTGGGCACTAGTATTGATATGATCCCTCTGCTATTCTTATGCAGTTACAGTAAACCATATCTTGTACACTGAGGTCCAGGTAATGCAAAAATAAATATGTGTAATGAGTTTGTCACACCACAGAACAATGTGTTACGAAGCACCCACCCAAATTTGAATAAGTAAAAAATAATAACAATGATAAATTGCTGCAATATCTGATGACATCATACACGGTGCAAATGGATCATGTGCAAATGTAGAGTTTCTGTCATGTCTTGCTGTATGTTATTTTTAGGGGAATACCTACATGCACGTATGATATTTAATGTGCATATATTGAATTAATCAATGGAAAATGATTATGTTAAATGATTATGGGCATGACTGTGTGTTATAATGTTAACACAAAGAACAGAGGACTTCCTGCTTTCCCAACATAAAGAGCAGTTTGCACTTCGTTATTGAAAGCATTAAAGCACCGGCAAGCGAGCACCAGGAGCACCACACATCAAATGCAACATAAAAGAGCAGTTTTGCAATTGATTTTCTTAACAACCAGGGGGCAAGATTCATTACAAGTGCCATCAGTAACACCTCTAAAGAGTACTGACTTTATTTAGCTTATTCAAGCCAACACCACAGCCTCAGCAGCCTGTCCACTTTGAACAGTGGGTATGCCTGCATGTAGGGCAAATGCTACAACAGGTTTCCTGCAATCCCATGGTACATTTGTGGCAATTTATACGTGCGTGCATGCGTGCGTGCATGTGTGCATGCATGTGTGCATGCATGTGTGTGAGAGAGAGAGAGAGAGAGAGAGAGAGAGAGAGAGAGAGAGAGAGAGAGAGAGAGAGAGAGAGAGCGAGAGAGAGAGAGCTATCAGCTTTGTGACTCACCATCAGCTGCCTTAAGAAAAAAGCGCCATTAGGTTACTTGACCTTCTGAATAAAATTAGCAGCTGAGCCATTAGCACTAAGCACAGCTCAGAGCAAAATGGCAGGAATTCACTGAGATACTGTTGTTTTTATACAGTGTCACAGTATGTCAATTTATTATCATCTCCATCTCAGCAGAATCAATACAAGACAGAAGACCAGGGCATTGGCACTGCATACAACAAACTAAACAGCACACACAAATCCATCCACACATCTGTGCATGTTTATTGAGCAAACATATATTAATATTTCAAAAATTTATCACACTCATCCTCAGTTTGCCATTTGTTAACCATATACCAGCAGTTTCTGTGTGTAAGGAACACACTGTGAAGTGGTATAGTCTGAACTTCAGACACTGCCATCACATTCTGAAATGCACTTAGTGATTCCAGATTAATTGACCCAGCTGCCTTTATCAGCTTTTTCACTCTGTTGTCATTGTGCCTTCACTGGTTTAATTTCCAACAAATACATGGAAATCCACCAGAACAATATGATGACAAATCAAAACCATCTTGTCACAGGCGTTAAAAGACTTCACAGATGTGGGTGAAAAACAGGAGTATTGAAGTACCATCTCTAGCGCAAACATTCACTTGTTATTTATTCATTTTCTAAAATTACATCAAGTGACCCTGCTGGTCTCCATTTTTCCACCATTTATCTCTGCACTTTCTATTCCTACAGGTACATTTTCCAGCCCTGCTTTCTATGAATTATGTTTAAATTATTTGATTTAACTTTGTTTGATTAATTTTGCCAACATGTTCTCACCCAACTCTTCAAATACGCCGCTCTGTCAGTGGACCTACAAATCAAAATAAGACGTGCTGGGTACCCTCCTGCATCAGTGTTGGACGTTCAGGGATGGTGTGTCAGTTTACACTTGTTACATGCATTGTGTCTTTTCAAAATACACCTCTGTTTTCAGAGGAAATGTACAGTTTGCATCCAGTGTCTTTCAAAATAAATGTACTAAAACCGCAAAAATGTATGTTTTTTTTTCTTTAACAAAGACGCACATGGGGCGGCACGGTGGTGTGGTGGTTAGCACTGTCGCCTCACAGCAAGAGGGTTCCTGGTTCGATCCCGGGTGTGGGAACCCTTCTGTGCGGAGTTTGCATGTTCTCCCCGTGTCAGCGTGGGTTCTCTCCGGGCACTCCAGCTTCCTCCCACAGTCCAAAGACATGCAGATTGGGGACTAGGTTGATTGATAACTCTAAATTGTCCATAGGTGTGAATGTGAGCGTGAATGGTTGTTTGTCTCTATGTGTCAGCCCTGCGATAGTCTGGCGACCTGTCCAGGGTGTACCCTGCCTTTAGCTAGAATAGGCTCCACCCTGCTGCCTTAACTTTCATTGTTGTACCGCCATGTTTCTCCCTCTCCCTAGGCCCCCATAAACAATAATGGTGACCAGCCGCGTATCATGCCGACGTGAAAGGACGGCTTTTTTCGTTGGTGTCTGACGACAGAAGTCACTGGCTAAGGGTCAGTTTTCGATGAGTTCGGAGTGACACCAGATTGCCTGTATTTAGCTTCCTGCTCCCTCTCTCTGGTCACCTTCACTAGAGCGGAACTCTTACACACTGGTCAGTCCTGCACTGGAAATTTGTTGCCGGTTTTGAAATGACCCAGAGAGTTTTGCAGAGATTTTGGTCAGGGGAGCAGCGGCTCTCCTTGGGATTGTCGTAGACGGAGATGGGGCAAGCGCGCGGGAGCGCTTGTCAGGCTACGGCAGTGGGGATTATGTGGTCCACTCCTGTCTATACACCTGGCGTATGTCCGCTCTCTGGCAAATAAGATGGACAAGTTGCTGCTCCTAACTCATAAAAACTCGGACTTAAGCAGATCTGCCGCCCTGTGTTTCACTGAAACCTGGCTCAGTGAACACATCCCGGACAGCGCATTATGACTGCCAGGATTCCAACTTTTCCGAGCGGACCGCACCACAGAGCTCTCGGGGGAAACTAAAGGAGGTGGAATGTGCTTCTACATAAACAAAGGTTGGTGTACAGATGTCACAGTGATGAAGAAGTCGTGCAGCCCTTACTTAGAGACTCATCATTAACTGTAAACCATTTTATTCACCGCGGGAGTTTTCCTTGTTTGTCCTGGTTGGTGTTTACATTCCACCTCAGGCCTGTGTAATGGAAGCATTACAACACCTGGCTGACCAGGCGATAGACGTGGAGAAAAAACATCCAGACTCCCTGCTCATCATCCTAGGGAATTTTAACAGAGCAAACCTCTCTCACGAACTTCCCAGATATAAACAGCACATAAAATGCCCCACCAGGAACTCTAACCCACTAGACCACTGCTGTACAGTTTTTTGTTTTTTTAGATATTTTTTGGGGGGGCATTTTTGGCCTTTAATTGACAGGACAGACAAGTGTGAAAGGGGGAGAGAGAGAGTGAGTGACATGCAGGAAAAGGCCACAGCCTGGAGTCGGACCCCGGGCCCCTGTGGCAACAGCCTTATACATGGGGCGCCTGCTCTATCCACTAAGTCACTGATGCCCCGCTATACAGTTTTAAAGGACGCCTATCCCTCTGTTCCCCGTGCAGCTTTGAGACTCTCTGATCACTTTCTGCTCCATCTTATCCTGACCTACAGGCAGAAATTAAAAACTTTTAAGCCTGTAGTAAGGACTGTAAGGAAGTGGACTGAGGAGTTAAAACTGGAGCTACAGGCCTGCACAGATTTGAGTGTTTTTGAAGCCGCAGCCACAGGCCTCAATGAACTGACTGACACTGTGACATCTTACATCAGTTTTTGTGAGGATATGTGTGTGCAGACCAAGACCTTCTGCTCATATAACAACAACAAACCCTGGTTCACACCCAAGAAGGAGGCCTACAGGAGCAAGGATCGGGCCCTGTACAAGCAGGCCAGAAACAAGCTGACAGAAGAGATCAGGGTAGCCAAGAGGGGCTACAGTTAGAAGCTAAAAAACAGCTTCTCAGCCAATGACCCTGCTTCACTTTGGAGAGGCCTGCAGGACATTACCAACTACAGGAGACCACCTCCCCCCACCCTATGGAAAACCTCTGATGAGCAGACGACCTGAACAGCTTCTACAGCAGGTTTGAAAAGGCCCTTTCCACACCTCTCAACCATACAAAGGGATTACCTGCACGCCCAGCAACCCCCTCTCCTCTGACCCTCGACCTGCGCTAAAGGTCTGTGAAGAGGATGTGTCGGCTCTTCCAGAGACAGAAGACCAGGAAGGCTCCGGGACCTGATGGTGTGTCCCCCTCCTGCCTGAGAGACTGCTCTGACCAGCTGGCCCCTATCTTCACTTGGATATTCAACTGATCATTGGAGCTGTGTGAAGTACCCTCCTGCTTCAAACACTCCACCATCATCCCCATCCCCAAGAAGCCCTCCATCACAGGATTAAATGACTATAGGCCTGTCGCCCTGACATCTGTGGTCATGAAATCCTTTGAAAGACTGCTGTTGCGCCACCTGAAGGAAATCACAGACCTGCTGCTGGACCCCCTGCAGTTTTCCTACCGGGCAAACAGTTCGGCGGATGATGCAGTCAACATGGGACTGCACTAAATCTTGCAGAACCTCGACTCCCCAGGGATTTACGCAAGGATCCTGTTTGTGGACATCAGCTCCGAGAAGCTCATCCAGCTCACGGTGCCTGTCTCCACCTGTCAGTGGATTACCAGCTTCTTGACTGACAGGAGGCACCATGTGAGGCTGGGGAGCATCACATCCAGCTCTTGGTCCATTAGCACTGGGCCCCCAGGAGTGTGTCCTCTCCCCACTGCTCTTCTCCCTGTATACCAACGACTGCATCTCAGGGGACCCTTCTGTGAAACTCCTGAAGTTTGCGGATGACACCATGGTCATCGGTCTAATCTGGGACTGTAATGAGTCTGCATACAGACAGGAGGTGGAGCAGCTGGTCCTCTGGTGCGGTCAGAACCACCTGGACCTGAACCTGCTCAAGACTGTGGAGATGACAGTGGACTTCAGGAGAAGCCCCCAGACACTGCCCCGCCCCACCATCCTCAACAGCACAGTGTCTATTGTGGACACCTTCAGGTTTCTGGGTACCACAATTGATGGGGACTTGAAGTGGACCTCCCACCTAGACACTGTCCGAAAAAGGCCCGGCAGAGGCTGTACTTCCTGCGACAGCTCAGGAAGCTCAACCTGCCTCAGGAACTGCTGATCATGTTTTACACAGCCATTATCCAGTCTGTTCCCTGCACATCCATCTCCGTCTGGTTTGGATCTGCCACCAAGTTGGACAGGAACAGACTGAAATGGACTGCACAGGTGTGCAGAGAGGATTATTGGCACTGATCTTCCCTCCATCGAGGACCTGTACCGCTCAAGGGTCAGGAAACGGGCAGGAAACATCGCTGTAGACCCCTCACACCCCGGATGCAATCTGTTTAAACTTCTCCCCTCCAGTAGGTGTTACAGAGCACTGAGCACAGAGCGCTCTGATGGACTACTAACAGTCACCAAGTGGCAGGACAAACAACACTTGCATCCTTGTATACTGTATTTTTTAAAATGTTTTATTTGGTGTATATTTGTATATTTTTTGTATATTGTATATTTCTGTATATTCCACTTCTTGCCTAAATTTTGAGTACTTATGTCAACTCTGGTACATTGAGAGCAAGTCTTCTGGAGTCAAATTCCTTGTATGTACACATATACTTTGTGAATAAAGCTGATTCTGATTCTGATCAAACTGCCGGGACAGGTGCCATCAGGCTAACCGGTGGTGTATAATAAAACACTGGAAGATTCGGGCCTGCCAAGTCACAAGCTGATGCTGCCCAGCAGCATATCATACCACTGTGAAAGGTGACTTTTGGCATTGGTATCTAACGCTGAAGTCATGGACAAAGCTACAGTATTTGACAACTTGGGAATGAGAATAGGCTGTATGTGCATATAGTATTTTTCAAAATAAACTTACAACATAGGTAAAAGAGTTTGGGTCTTATTCATGAAATGTTAGTAAATATGTGAGTAGATCTGCACATAAACATTCTTGGTTCTAAAAACCTACACCTGATTTATGAACACGTGGAAAACTCGGATAAGACTGTTGGCAAGTGTGTATGTTCATGAATCCCTATCAATTGTAAACAGACAGCAAGCTCTCACTGGTCAGCAATTAGCATAAATCCCTGTCCATGAATAAACAGTGACCACCATGTATGGAGGTGATAATTACTATGGATAGGTGCATCTTATCGAACTGTGAACATGGAGCAAACAAAGAAAGAGAGAGAGAGAAAGAAAAAAACAATCTGACACTGAGACTGAAGTTATTTCGGGTGAAGCGGAGCTGAGAAAAACATTTTATTTTATTCTGTTAGTAGTGGTGTGACAGGGACAGGTAAATCAAATAGCTAGAGGGCAGCAAAAGGTGCCATTAACTCAGTGTCCTCTGTAAGAACCATCCAAGAGGTACAAAAATGATTCGATATGAAACTTGATGCAAAAAAGCACATAATTACACAAAAAAACAACAACAAAAAACAAACAAACACAACAGCCACAGGAGGAGGCTCTTGCCAGTCATAGCTGCAGATGGGTGCATTGCTTGCATCATTGTAGAGACTTCTCAGTCAGGAATTATCTCTGACAGAGACAGTGACATGCCCTCACTGAAGCAGTCAATAGCAAACTTCTAAGGTACGGTTATGTACATGTTATATTAAGTGTTAAATGGCTGTACATTCTGACAGCCATCACTGATAGCTTAGTGTTCTCTCTCCTAAATGATTCAAGTGCGAACGGAATGCCAGAAATGTAGAAAACATATATATTAAATCAGTTTGAATAACAAATTCATATTTTTAAGAAACCTTATCTGAAACTTATATCTGCTAATTGCCAACTTATTTAGCTAACTGTGTTATATCTAATCTTTTGTCATGTGTAATTTACGCGTTTCAAAGGCATCTGTGTATTGTGAACATAACAGAGCACAATATGAATTAAAATTGTATTTTCTAATTATCTCAAGCAATAGTTATGTGCATTCCTTATTTATACATAAGTAAAAAAAAACGCGGTTTGGCTTAAAATTACCATGTCTGTTACTAATGTACGTACTACGTATGTAATATTACGTCAAGTGACATACGTCACTCGCATAGCATGCTACACAAACTGACACACTATATCTTTATTAAAATAACTCCACTGACATTTGGTCTCACACGAGAAATGAACAGCAGGCCCCGTGTGAAAAGCGAGAGTTTGTCTGACCCATACCGAAAACAGGCGGATTCTTAAGGAAATGTTAATACCAGTTAAATCACTTTTTTTTTATCAGCACAACAAACATTTATTGTTGACCATGTGTGGAAAATGTTGCAATGTATGCTATGAATGTTTTTTTATTTGTTTTATCTCCATATTTGTTCACTGTATGAGAAATGTTTTATGCTCAAGGTTAAGGAAAGATCAAGGTCTTAGTGAAATACTGAAAAGGCTATAGTGCTTTTATCTAAAGTGCTTTACAATTTGCCTCTCACTCATCAATACACACACATTCACAGAGCCACGGTGCTGAAGCTAAAAGTCAGGGCAGTTGGGGGACACTTCAACATGTGGGCAAAAGGAGCTGGGGATCAAACCACCAACCACCTGAGCCTGGGAACCTTGAGGCTTTGACTGTGTGGTATCCCCAAAACAATCCATCTAAGAGGTTTTCTACAAGCATTTCTACAAAATTTCAACACACATTTCCCAAAGCAGCACTTAAGAGTACACATACTGTAGAGAGCTTCTTAACGTCTGCTGTCAATGGTGCTGAAGATGATGCTGAATACACTTTAAACTGCTTTTGGGAAATGGAGCCCAGATATTTAATACATGAGTAAAAATCTGTTAAAACAATCTTCTCCATTAAAGCACAAAGTGAAAATCTAGTCATTTGATTTTTTTCAACCTTAGTTTAAGTTTAGATATATTGTCCTTGAGTTTTGAGAGCACCCAGTAGCTCCCCCAGATCTGCAGATTTTCCTTCTACAGCTCACTGTTGATGTTGAGAAATTCAACACAGCTCGCATCTCAACACTACCCTGGAAATCCAGAGTTCTCATAAGAGCAAAATTTGAATTTGCTCAGCGCAGCGTTGCCAGATGGGAAATGTAGGATTATCGTACCAGAAGCTCAAAATTATCGTATTTTGAGGGGAATTATCATACATCAGTCATAACCAAAATAACAATCCTGATGCGCTATAGGCAATTATACAACAGTTAGTTTCGACCGAGTAATTTGACTGGACGAGAGGCATTCTGTGAGTGCTGATATAGAGTATAACATCACTGGGACATGTAACAGTAAAATCACTCTGCTCACAGGTGTTATAAATATAAATACAGCCGTTAATTAACCAACTGTCACACTCGCTACATTGATGCAAACGGACACTATAGCAGTACACCAAGAAGATGGATATTTTCTCCAAAATTACATTTGAATTAAATTATGAGTGGTCATCAGGAGAGAACGAGGAAAAGGAAAGCCAGGACCCTTCTCTGCAGACCTCCAGGTGTGTTTGTGTAACATTAGCCGACCTCGACAAACTGGAGAGAAGCAAAAATGAAGTGAACACGGTCAGGAATTATCAATGATCATCTGATGAGGTACAGATGAGGATAAGGGAGAATTGAAGCTGAATCTGGCCGTGCCAACAACCAGGTTTGCCAACGTTTCATCAGCTGAACTGGACGAAGTTACACAGTTGCAGATCAATGTAAATACAAAGTAGCTTGGGAGTTCCTGCCGTGTGTGCTGTGTTGCCTGGCGACAGACTGGGGGAAATGTTTGTTTTCGCGGAGCTACATAACATACTTACATAATTTATTTCATCACCTTTTGTTAACATTTCCTTACTCAGCATTGCTGTTTAAGCTGTTGTTGAACTGTTGTATAAAACACTCGAGGTCGTGACGTTGTACTGTATATCGTCACGGCTGTAACTGTCTTCAGTACTATGACTGAATCACAGCCGTGACGATATACAGTACAACATCACTCCCTCTCGTGTGATATTGCTTAAATATAGCCACTCTAGTGTTTACTTTTTTTTTCCATTTTCCTTGCTTCTGTTTTTCCTCTTCTTCTTCTTCTTCTTCTGTTTTGAATCTCATTCTCACTCGACTTCCTGATGGGTCCTAGCGCCTCATGGGGCGGGTACAGCTGACCACTCAGCCAATCGTGCTCATTGTTCAGAGACAAACGTCACCCGTGTCTCATGCTAAGTAAAGTGCGATTGGCTGGAAACATGTCACATGGGAACAGATGCCTTCAGGGCTCACAAAAAAAACTCTGGCATACTGATTACAACCACACATTCATGAAATGGTCAAATTATCGTACATTTGTCCTTTTTTGTGATTATTGATCGTACATCGTACAGAGGGCCAAATTATCGTACAAATATGATATTTATCGTACACCTGGCAACGCTGGCGCTGAGCTGCACCAATCACATTGGTGTATCTGATATAGGCGTGCTGGAGGCGAGCTAAACAGATAACGACAGCGCTGCAACGATGAAGTCCTGAATCAGTCAGTAAACACTGCAAGATGGCTATGGATGAACACCAGTTGTTTGAAACAGCTTTGGCTGCTACAATGAACGAGTTAGACTTGGCTTTTTCTCTAAAAGAGACGGCGCCCGAATCTTTCCTTTGCAAGAAGGATGTTTCTAAACAAATAAAAAAAAAAAAAAAAAAGGACTTATTTTGCTCACTGTACAGCATAGGCGGAACTCACTGTGTATAAAACACATTCTGACTGTCTTATAGGCATAAGCAGATAACGAGACAATAGGCCCCTGGGAACAGATATGCAAAAGGCCCCACCAACTCTCCTCCACAGGAGCAAAATACACATAGTTTGTGGAGGTTTAACATATCTGTGGAGTCATTATGGAGGAGGTTGGTGGTTGTTTGTGTCTCTTTATAGTTGTTTGGGTCTCTTTGATGTAATTCTATGTCTTTTTTGATCATTTTGTCACTTTTTGGTCAATTTGTGTTTCCCTGTGATTGTTGTAGCTGTTTTTGTGTCTCTTCATGGTTGTTTTGACCATTTTTGTAATTTTGTATCTCTTTGCAGTTTCTTTGCATCTCTTTGTGTCTCCTTGTGGTCATTTGGGTCTCCTTGTGATTGTTTAATGTCTTTTTGTAGTTGTTTGGGTCTCTTTAAGGCAAATGTTTGTCTTATTAAGGATTTTTTGTATGCCTTTGTCTTTTATTTATTTTTTTGGACATTTTAGTTGTTTTGTGTCTCTGTGGTAAATTTGTGTGTCATGTTGTTTTGCTAATTTCTTGTAATTCTCGTGCTCTTTGCAGTTTTGGTGCATCTCTTTGTGGTCATTTGTGTCTCCTTGTGCTTGTTTTGTGTCTTTTGTAGTCATTTGGTTCTCTTCAAAGTAATTTTGTGTCTTACTGAGGCAATTTTGTATCTCTTCGGTCTAATTTTGTGTCTTTTTTTATTTTATCATTTTGTACTTATTTTGTTTCTTGTGGTGGTTTTCTGTCTCTGTGGTTGTTTTGTATCTCTGTAGTAGACTGGGTCTCTTTGAGGTAATACTGTCTTCCTTTGGTCAATTTCCTCATGGTTGTTTTGCCCAATTTTGTAGTTTTTGTATTTCTTTGCAGTTCCTTTGCATCTCTTTGTGGCCTTTTTGTGTCTCTTTGTGGTTATTTTGTGCCTTCTTGTGATTGTTTTGTGTCTTTTTAGTCATTTGAGTCTCTACGAGGTAATTTTGTGTCTTATTTAGGTAATTTAGTGTCTCTTTGGTGTATTTTGTGTCTCTTTTGCAAGTTTTAACGCATCATAGTCATTTTGTGTCTCCTTGTAGTCTCTTTGTGGTCAATTTGTTTGCCTTCGTGGTTGTTTTTGTCCATTTTTGTAGTTTTTGTATTCCTTTGCAGTTACTTTGCATCTCTTTGCTGTCTTTTTGTGTCTCTCTGTGGTCATTTTGAGTCTATTCTTGGTCGGCACTTGTTAATTTAAGTGACATTTTCAGGTGAGGGCAAGGGGGGCCCTGAGCTTTTCTCAGGTAGGCCCTTTCAGTAATCCATCCATGCTTTTACATCTCTCTTCCGTTTCAGCCCTTGACTACCATGGCTCTATGAAATCTGTGCTGTGGCACAAAATGTGAAACAAGTCTGTACTGTATATGTAACTGACATATCACAACCTGCATAGGATGTGAATACAGGACACATCTGCCTCAAATATTACACAGTGAACATGTATTGCATCCACTGAATGACAGAATCAAGAGGAACTCTGGAAAAAGGCTCCCCTGTCATGAAAATTACAAAGCTTTTTTGAGTGCAGAGACACTTTTGAGCTGACCTACTATATTTTGCGGTGGCTTGGTTTTACTTTGTCACATGCTATAGTCTTAGAGCATCACTCTGTCAAAAATCTGCCTGCCCTTATCACCAGCCTGCACAGAGCGCTAAAATCTCAAGAAATTCAGTGTGACGGTGGAGTGTGAAATTCCCAAGCCTGTGTTGCATCAGCCTGATAATTCTACCTGATGATAATTAATAATGATCCACCAGTGAGGCATTCATGCACACCCTCTCAGTTGCACCCCTGTGGCACTTGACAAAGCCGGCATGGAGACAGTCCTTACACATGTGAGATGAAAGGAAACATGACGTGAACTGGGAATACACATTGCATTCAAGCTTCATCAGGTGTGCGACTGGCTTTATAATATGCAAAAAAATAAATAAATAAATAACGCCTGCGCAAAATGCAGCTGAGGGTGGCTCGATAATGGTCTGATATAGGAGCTTTAGTTGGGAAGGTTTTAGGGAGCTCTCAGGAGAGATCACAAGCCATTAGCCCTTGCTTTAGGGACCAAAGAGCCTGAGTCTATTGAACAGTTCATTAATGTTTTTGCTCCTTTGAAACCAACAGGAAGAGTAGTGGAAATATGCTCAGGGGCATTAGTGAGCAGGTGGGTTGGATTAGAACAAAGGACATTTAGGCTAAAAATCAAGCAAGACATGTGAGAGGGCTGCGGGATGGAAGGCAAGTATCCATTACTTCAGATATCTATGTATTTATGCAAAGCTCTGCAGATTGCATGATGAATTGCTCTCAGGACACAGCACCATTATGTTCACTCTGAACTAAAGATTAACCTCTTTGTCAAGGCATTGATGTCACACAGCTTTAATGATGATAGGCAACTCTTGGCTTCACTTGACACAATTATATTTACCTGGGCACAGACTGTTTGCTCTGTGATAACCATTATGGCTTAATTAAACATAGCTTAATTAAACAGAAATCATTGGGATAAAAAGTCTTCCTGATGCCAAGAGGCAGCAGGATTCCACTCCAAAGGCCTGCGGAGGAACAGCCACACTTAATCATAACTTAGCCTCTGAGCCCAGCTTCAGACAGCCATGTCCACCTACGTGGATAAGTAACTGTCATCTGTTCGCTTGCAACCTAACGTGTGACAGCCACTTAGCATGTAGCATTTCTCACCTCTCTACAGATGACCTGTCATCCCTATAGGGTTAGAACAGCAATACCTGTCAGACGCTCTGTCATAAAAGCTTCAGCTGAGCCGTGACAGAAATCCTGCATTAAAACACAGAATTAGCCACTTTGTCAAGGAATAGGGAACCCACTGACAGAGTGCTGGTGTATAATTGAGATTTTTTTTTTTAAAAAAAAAGCAAAAGCCTCTCTGTAGGAAAATTGCTAATGGCTCTTAAGACACATTTTATGCTTCAAAGGATCCAGATTCTATCAAGACAAGTACATTTTCAGATGCTAAAAAAGAAGTCATGGGCTCACATTTATATATTTACTCACAGCTGACCTCTCAGTAGCCATGGCAATGTCATCAGCTGTTAGGGAAGTAAGAAAGTAAACTTTATTTATAAAGCACATTTCAAAACCAGAGTTACAAGGTGCTGTACAGTGCAAACAATAGAAAGTACACACAGGGCAAATAAAAACATCACAGACAAACACCCATTGCAGGAAAGAATATTACAAACAGGTGAGTTTAAAACAATTTCTTCAAAGTGATGATTTTGCTATGTGAACAATAGTTTTATTTTCGTATTATATTGGTGATCTACAGTATTTGTACAACTATGTCTCCTAAAAATGTGCTCATATGCTACAAATTTGTTTTGTCAAATGTTAAATGTAATTTCTATCTGGATTAATTTGGATTAATTTTGCTTGGGATATGTTTTCCAGTGATGGAGATGCCATGTTTTTATATAACAAGTCAGGGTGAATGTTTAGGACACTGAAAGCCAGGGATTTACATTTTGGCTGTCATGAGTCTTTGGGTTTGGCAACAGAAACTCTTTCTGCATAAAAAAACAACAACAAAAAGAGAAGAAAACAAAATGAGAAACATATGAACAAGGCAGCTTTTATTATATTTATTTAATTACTACACTTATCACATCTGATTCTCTGTCATTTTCCCATCTTATGTATCATTTTTAAATTTTAATTGCTCTTACGTGCTTTCCTATCTATAAAAGCAAATTATACACACAAAAAGCACACACACATACAAACACACATAAAATGGCCACTTCCCTTCCTGACAAACCACACACACACACACACACACACAAACCAGGACAGAGTCTTTGTAATGTAACATGTATCCAAGGTAAATCACCTGTAATGTTTTATGTTTCTTAAGAAAAAAAAATGTGAATAAGGTTAGGAAAATATTGATTAATATTGATTTCACAATAAATGCACAACTTTGGTACAACACCACATTTTTTTCCGTTGGCAATAAATGCACATGGTTACGTTTTGCCGACACACACACATGGTTGGGTTGAGGAAAAATGAAAAGGGTTTAGATTAACAATCTCACAGAAGCAAGCACCAGCCTCCTGGGTGAAAGTAGGTGGTTGTTGACCTATCCATGACCCCTCCTGCCTGCCCTACCTCAGACTTCTGCCACCTTAACTTTAGTTCTCTGATGCCCTCTGATGCTGCCAGGCGCTGTTAAACAATAATGGCAACCGACTATGTATCGTGCTGTCACTGACCAAGCGCCAGATTTCAACAACGTTGGCGTGAGACGGGGTTGTTATAAGTCACTGGTGACATTTTCAATATGCATCAAAGATCATGATCTTTCCCTAAAACCACATGATACGGGGGCCTAACCTGTACCATGAAATATGTTCTGCGAATATGTCAGGTATGAACATTTTGCAACTTGGCAGACATGGTCATTCAAAAGTCTCTTACTGTAATTGTGTTGATTTAATTTAGGTGGCTCTTGGAATCTCTGAAACATATTTGCTATTATAATCAGAAATATACACACATAATTTCTAGGAGACAGGGGTGTATTGCTGAACTAAATAATCACAGTAGTCTTATTTCAGCTCTGTTTTTGGTGCCATTGTAGATAACATCAGGATGAGGGGGGGCTTACACTAACTGGGCCTCTGATAATGCATCCAGTAATACATTGAATTAGAATGTAGGTAAAATACTGACTACATTCTGCCTAGCGCTGATGTAGGAGGGAGAAAAAAATGAAGCAGTCGTGATGTTCTTGTAATTTAGCCAGTGGTGTAATTAAAGCATCAGCGTTTAAAGGAACTGGAATTAAATCTTTATTAATAACAACAGATGTGTGCTGCCCATCTTTGTTTCTTCCTGCTTTGATTGTCAGTACTCTGTAAACAAAGCCAGCAGACTGTGCTCTCATCTTTCCCCTCCCAGTTTTCATCATGTAAGAGGAGATTAATCAGCATCATCACAGTGACATATGGCATTGATCTCTATCACAAGTCTGACATATTTCTGACATACAGATTTCTAACTACTCCTCAGACAGACGGCAGCGGTGAGGGTGTGTTGAGCACATTCAGCCTTGAGAGACAGCTTCAGATCTACATGCATGGGTTTACTTTACAGCAGATAACCTAACAAAGCTATGTAGTCATTATAATTCCCATATGTTTTATCAAGACCTTATTACTTTTCAATGTCAACTGCCCCTGTAAAATAATGATTTACTGGTCAGAACTCCTGGGACATGAAGTACGTTGGGATGACCTCACACTGCAAGAGGTGCCCCTTGAATGTGCCCTTTGAAATGATCTATCAGTAACTATATTGATATCTGTACAACCTTGGCTAAAAGCTCATGAAAGTCAATAAACTATAATAATTGAAAAAAGTATTGAAATTATGTCTGAATAAAATACAAAAATCAGACATAATTTTTCATCAGATTTTACGAAATGAACACACAAAACAAACTTATCAAAAAAATGTAGAAACATAACCCAAATATTTCTTAACATTCCATTAATTATTTGAACTATGTACATTATTTAGTTATTGAGATGTACTAATTTTTATGAGCAGAGTGCAAAGGCATTCATTAATGTAGTGTAATGACGTCATCACAGACATACAACATGATAACATAAAGTCAGAAGCCTTAGCTTTCTGCTGTGAAAACAATGAATGTTAGCTGTTATGGTTTCTTTTACCTGCATAATTATGGCAAAATATTACATTTGCACTGTACCTACAGTAAGGTAACATAAGGTAATGACATGATGATAGGGAAGACAGAAATCTTAGCTTTCTGCTGCTGAAGGAATGAATGCTCTAGCAATTGCGGTTTTTATTTCGATCCATATATACAGGGTTATGCAAACAACAATTTTGTGTGCCCACTATGGGGAAATAATGGCGCAATTATAGCGAAATCTTATGTTTGCACTGTATGTAAGGTAACCTAAGGTAATGACATGGTGATGAAGACAGAAGTCTTAGCTTTTCACTGAAATCAGAATGAATGCTCTATTTTTTTTTTTTTTTTTAAATATATACAGGGTTATGCAACCAACAATATCCAGAGGCCATTACAAGGAAATACCGGCATAATTACAACAAAATATAAAGTTTGAACCGCATGTAAGGTAAGGAAATGTAAGGTAATAACATGATGACGAGGAAGAAAGAGGCCTCAGCTTTCTGCTGCAAAAAGAATAAATGCTGTAGCTATTACAATTTTTGTTTCTAAAACAATACGCGCATGCAAACAAGGATCTCACGCGGCCATTACAGGGCAATGCTGACATAATTTTGGCAAAATACTACATTTGCACCTCACGTAAGATAAGGACATGCAAAGTAAAATCGTGATGATAGGGAGTGAGAAGCCTTAGCTTTCTGTTGCGGACATAATGAATGTTATAGTTATTATAGTTTTTATTTTAAATTGATATACACAGACTAATTCAGACAATGATCTCCTGCCATCATTACAAGGAAAGTATGTAATTACGATGAAATATTACATTTGCACTGCAGATAAGGTTAGCCAACCAAAAGTAATGATGTGATGATGGGGAGGACAGAAGCCGTACTGTAGCTTCCCACTGCAAAGAAAATAAATGCTCTAGTTATTATGGTTCTTATTTTAGATCAGTATATAAAGCGCGGAGAAGTGCTGGTCCTTACTTCTTTCGTTCTCAAGACTACTTGTTGCTTTCTGTTCCATATGCCCGTACTGAATTGGGTAAAAAGGCTTTGTCTTAGCTTTCTGCTGCTGAAGGAATGAATGCTTATGCAACTGTGGTTTTTATTTATATCCACATATACAGGGTTATGCAAACGAGAATTTTGTGTGGCCACTAAGGGGAAATAATGGCGCAATTATAGCGAAATCTTATGTTTGCACTGCATGTAAGGTAACCTAAGGTAATTAAATGACAGGGTGATGAAGACAGAAGTCTTAGCTTCCCACTGAAAACAGAATGAATGCTCTAGCTATTTTTTGGGGATGTATATACAGGCTTCAAACCATGATCCTCTGCGATCATTATACATTGCACCGCATGTAAGGTAAGGTAATGTAAGGTAATGATGTGATGATGAGGGAAACCAAAGCCTTAGCTTTCTGCTGCAAAAAGAATGAATGCTGTAGCTATTAAGGTTCTTTACAGGATCATGAAAACAACGATCTCCCGAGGTCGTCTGCATGCCTTTTTCCCGCATGGAGGCCATTTTGCCAGGAAATTCAAAAACTGCATATATACTCCTCACTCCCTCACCAGAAGCCCACAATACCATCCAGCTGGCTTCAGTTGAAATATATCAAAAATGTCCAACACTAGAACAAATGAGAGAGATTAATCATACAGTATCAATTCCTTCAGATGCCTCTAATTTCATGTGGATAGGCTCTCACTTGCTTGTGACCCACATTCTTCCTAAGCAAAAGACAGAAAAAAAAAATCCATTCACAGCCAAGAAAGTACTTCCACTTTCTTGGCTCAGTTTCTCACATCTTGACAGAATGGGGACAGTCTAATTTGATATATGGCGATAAAATTTTTGCTTTCTCAGCAGAGCATAACAAATTATATATTGAAAAATGGTTACACTTTATTTCACAATGCCCTAATTATGGCAAGATGACGGCTTAATTATCAAAAAAAATGGCTTCACTTTGCCAGTATGTAGGTTGTTTAAACGTTTGACAAATAATGAAAAAAAAAAGAAAAGAAAAAGTTGTGGGCACGGTGAGACACTGTAAATACACTTGCAAGCAATGTGAGTATGCTTTGCATTTTTTTTGCCATCTAGCAGTGCTGAGTGTGACTCTCTACCATATTATTGAACATATGGGGAAAATGTATTGCATATGACTCAGCAACCCACAGATCTCTGCAGGTTTTTATGTCTAAAATATACATACAGTACAGCAGAGATGAAAATGAAGTCCCCACTGATACAGTCTTGGTCTCATTGAGACTGCGTATGTAATAAATGTGTGTGTACTCAGGATATGTGGAAATATTGGAAATCCCTGCAATCTGTAAACCCGTCTTTGTCAGACCACCTGGCTCATGGTGCTGGAAAATCAATATCTGACTGACATGAGGCAGCCTAATGAGTGCTGTCATTACCATATTTATGAGTGACCACTATATGTCTTCATATTACAGAGAATCCCATATTTTAAAAGAGCACCAATGCAATAAGTCCCATTGTTTCACAGCCTCCCCCATTTCTCATTTGAACAAAAGGTTGCCATGTTGCCGCTGCTCTGCAACAAACAGAATATCCTTTCATAGCTATCCACTCTTCCCATGTTTGAATTTCCTGACACATCCCATAAACTGCTTGAAAAATTAGAAGTCCTCTTGTCAGCGTGAGCACCAACGCATTCTGTACAAATTGTGAAGAGCAGTTAGGCCCCAGTGCACCTCTTTGTGTACCTTTGCATGCCGGCTTTTGTTTGTTCTATGTGCTCTGTGTGCGTGTGTTTGTCTCTTTTCTCTATCTGTGCTATTAAACGTGGCACAACAGCAGCCCGGAGTCATGATGCCCTCCCTTCCTCCCTCCAACCGCTCTGGCTCGACTGACAGCAGAATCATTTTTCCTTTCTTCCGCGCGCCTTTGATGATGGGTCACGTTAACTCCCCTGAATGTGCTGTTTATTCCACTTGAAGCCTCCCCAGCCCCACCTCCCGCTGCATCATAATTTAATTGCTGAGCATTCTCCCATTCCCCCCGCCCCCCCCCCCCCCCCATTTGCCTCATTCATTTAAAATGCATGACCTTTCCTGAGAACAATGATCAATCAATAGGTGTTTTCCCCCATCAGGCCCTTTCAAATTAAAACCACTGAGTGAATTAAAAGCCTTTTGGAGCTGAAGTTATGAAGTGCAAGTGCTGTAACTCAGGCTGGGAAGAAGGCCAGCCATCAGCGGTCTTTATGGTAGATTGATTCATAGGTGAGCTGCTGTATACACTGTGCTGTAGCAGTGCGAAGAGTTGATGGATGAAAAAAAGGAGAAAAAAAAGAGTCGATGTTGAGGTAGTATTCATCATTTTCCCCCAACTTACATTTACTCACAAGCACTGAGAGACATCCTCCAGGTGGGCTTGGAGAGGATCTGCCGAGGAACTGCTGCATTATTGATTAGATCTGTTTAAAACACCTGCTTCTGCATCTGGGACCAGTTAAAGTTCCTACAAGGTGTGGCTAAAGTCTACTAACTGTTCAACCTTGCCTTCTGCAACGTGGTAGGCAATCTGTCGGCCATCACCAGAACAATATGTGCCAACATGTGTCCTGCCAAATTATCCAGTTTCAGAACTTTGAAACTCCACCTTACTTTCTTCATTTTAATAACAGCTCTTTCTGTTCTGTCAAGACTGAGACACTGTTGGGTTTAAAGTTCTCCACATGGTGCAGGGTTTCATTTTGTAGAAAGTGTAAAAGGGGCTGAGAAAACAATCTGTACTACTATTATCAATGTTGTGCAAGTAACAGAGGTGTGGACTTGAGTCACATAACTTGGACTTGAGTCAGATTTGAATCAAACATGATGATTTTAGACTCAAAGTGGCAAAATAAAAAAAAAGACTTGCAACTCAGCTTTGACTTTAACACCAGTGACATGTGACTTCACTTGGACTCGAGCCTTTTGACTTGAAGATACTTAATACCTGACTTCAAGCCCAAGGATTAAACCAATCAATTAATTTCCGTTCATTTCCAGACTCAACTAACATTAATGCTACTCATTCCCAGCAAGACAATATCTAATTCCCCAGATCCACTTTGTTTGTACCAGTCCAACAGCATCCAATCAAGTTGCAGTAGAGAACTCTGAAGAACTAATATGTTAATAAGCACCCGGTGGAAAAATAATATCAAAGACTATTTTGTTTGCCTACAGAAACTATGTGGTGGTCAACAAAAAATAAAATGTAGTATGCAAAACATGCAGGTTAAGAAATGACAAAACAGAGACAACAACCTCAATTAAACTTGTTTTAACAAATACCATAAAACTTCAATCAATAACCCAGGCTGTTTTGGCTTAAATCACTGAAATCAACACATTTATATTCGGGACAGGCTTTTATTTTCTCACAAAACTGTGAAAATTAAGCTTCAAATATCTTAATTCTGAAAAAGTATTTCTAAGCTAGCTCTGAGATACAGTGCTTTAGAGAGACAGAGAGAGCGAGAGAGAGAGAGAGAGAGAGAGAGAGAGTTACGACAACTGCACCTGGCATACCAACACAAGACTTTATAATTAATTTAATGTGTTGCCACACTGAGCTAGTGAAAGGGACTAGGCTTTTAACTGAAGTTTTACGGTAAGTACACATTTTGAAAAGCAGTCATGATTTCTGTAAATGTAAACTTTTATTACTCTGTTGTTGAAATGACATTACATGTGGTGAAGAGAGCATCATGACTTGTTTAAGACTTGAAGCTGAAAGTTTAAGACTTAGGATTTGACTTGGGATTTGTCAGTTTTGACTTGGGACTTGGGACTTGGGACTCATCATAGTCTTGACTTGAGTGCCAAGACTTAAAGGGCCAGTGTGTAATATTTGGCATGGTTTATTGTCAATCTGAATCTGAATCTGAATATTCTACCCATTAATATGTTTATACAAGTGTATGATCGCTATAAAATAAAATTCGTTTGGTTTTCGTAGCCTTATAATTATGCTTTTATATATATATATATATATATATATAGCAAGGGCCTTGCTTTAGAGAAGTCGCCATCTTGCGCCGCCATGTATGTACGGCAGCCCGAGTGGACAATCCAGCCAGCCAGAGAACGCGTTTCGCGTGTATAAATAAACCAACGAAGACAGCGGAAGGAAGGAAGAAGGAGGAAGAAACAGCAGAGAGTGTTAGTAGTTCGTCGATAGAGAGTAGTGGAAGGTTTTTTTAGTTATAAAGTTTGCGAATGGACCACACTTACCACGCAACAGGAGAGAATGAACCCAAACCGTCATCTGCGAGGAAAAGAAGACGCAACTTCACTCCGGCGCTTTTCCTCCTGGTGATATCTCCCCAACAATGGCAGCAGTAGCACTGAATCCCATTCTGTGCATTCAGCCTCTCTTCTCACCTGCTCATTATCAAACACATGGAGTTCCTCATCTGTATGCTCCGGCTCAAACAGGTATGGCTCTGGGTCTGTGTCCGCTACAAGAAACTCTTCAAAATCGCGTTCAAAGTCGTCCATTGCAGCTACTATAGTCCGGAGATATTACTAGGCTAAATAAACAGCTGGGCTCTGTTTACCGGCTACGCTGTTAGTCAGTGTGCAGGCTGGAGGTTGGCGGAGCAGAGAGGGGAGGAGGTCCCCACTCAGTATCGTAAACGAGTATGTGTGTAAAGTTATGAAGTGTGTCTGTTACGCTAGAAGAGTCAGAGTTTGGGACGGAGTGGAGTGTTACCGGAGTTTCTGGAGTGCTCAAATAAACGGGCCTTTTTCCCAAATGCTACTCTGGTCTCCTGCTCGTGAGTGATTCATTACAATATCGTAACATGGTTTAGATTTCTAAATAAACATTCACCTCGTCGCTAGATAGACCTACTCCTGAAAAACTCGTGCGCAAGGTTTTTTGTCCCTACGAGGCCACCGTCATTTACCCGATGGGAGGGGTGAGTGAGTAAGCCCTGCAATCTAGAATTTGACCACTGATGTCACTGTTTCCAACGGTTTTCAACCCATTTTACACACTGGGCCTTTAAAACTTACTTACTTAGTAATTGAACTACTGCATATAAAATATTTGTGTTACTTTTAAATACCTGCCTATTTTTTTTCATTAAGACACACACAGCTATATTATTTTAGTGTTGCTGTAGCACAGTATTCAACAAGAAAACTGCAAAATTGTATCTATGATTGTACCCATTATCACTCTGATAAAAAGTGTTTTGATAGGCCTATTTATTGTAGCCTGGACAGGCTTCAAATCATGCAACACAAGTCAGCTTTTATTCTTTTAGCAGAATTAAATTAAATGTTTGTCAGAAATTTGACAGTAATTCCTCATCATGACGAACTTGTGAAATAAAAGTGATAAAAGTCATTTTCGAAAATACTAACACATTGAGGTTTATCATTTGTAACAAGTGTTGCTGACTTCCTGAAATGGAAATAAGGAACGGGGGTATTGGGGTATTGATGTCACAAATTCCTCTGTGACTGATGGAGGAAATCTGGTGTCAGACGGTGCAGTCGGTCTTGTACACCTCCTCATTCATGCATCCCATTGCTAATCTTTTTCCCATTCCCTTCTCTATTCCTTTAATCTCTTCTCTTTTTTGCCTATGATACCACTTGTAGGTTGCCTTCTTTTTAAAAATCTTGCACTGCTGTTAGGGGTATCATAGCACCGCTGTCACTCGTGAGTGAGTCACAACCAATGAGAAGTGCATTCTCTGTTTGAGTAGTGGAACATAATGTGACAGACAGGCTGAGGAATGACAGATTAGGAGGGTTTCCTTCAATCACATACAAATCACCCCAACCTGTAAAATTTCTTTTCGATTTATTGGCGCTAAATTTATTCTCAAAATTACAGAACAAAGCATGTCCTTTATCAGTACAATGTGAAACAATATAACATGAATTCAAATTCTGCACTTATTTGTCCTGGATTTCAAGGAGGGAAAATAATGTCCATATTTTCAGAAAAGCAAGCTCAAATTGCCTGAAATGTTGGCCATTGTGTGCAGTGACAGTCCAATGATGACTGACTAAATGATTGATTGATTGATTGATTGATTGATTGATTGATGCAGTTATTGTGCCACCGCAAGGTCAGGTGACTAGTGATGCTTGGGTCAACTGGTGGGTCCTGCAACGTTTGTTATTATTAACTTACAGAAACATTGCTTGCAATAGTCCACCTTCCACCTTCTCCTCCCCTCTTAACAACCATCTACATCTGTCAAGATACATTTTTAGACTCAAGCCAAACCCCACATAAACATGATGACATCATCAGCAGCAAACTGAGCTTCTATTGTCTCATCAGTAAGTTTGCATGGGAGTATTTAATGTTTCTACTGAAACTGGGATGTAAAAAAAGAGAAGTAGCAGATCTCTCCTTGGATTCAAGACACAAATCTTTTCTGACTGAAAACTTTTGAAAAAGTACAACACGTTGAATCATTCTAGAATAACTGATGCATTTTGTGCTGGAATATCCACTTTGATTTGTGCCTGCCTCACCAGAAAAAGAAGCATTAGTGAAGTGAAACAAGCTGTTCTGGAGGGGAAAGCAGGACACAAAAGGCATGATGTCCTCTGAATTCTAAAGCAGCAGAGAACACTAAGAGTATGCACAGCAACTGTTGATTAAAAACAGACACTGTAACAGGTTTAGGTTTCATTAAGAATCTTGTGTCCTTCATGCTTAAATTACTTGTTACCTCCACCTGAGTTTTCTTACTTCTCAGATTAGTAAGCAGGAGAGGAAAGACTCGAGTGATTTTGGTGGTGAAAAGTTGGGCGGTTTCTTGGTGAAGGATTAAAATACTGGCAGGTCACTACTGTGAAAGCAAATATTGAAGGTGTCATTTACACCTACGGTACAAAATGGCTAGCAGTTATCAAATTGAAAATAATAGTTTATGCTGTAAAAATGCCTATGATTTGTGCTGTTTACAGCTGCTCCATTTGCTCAAACTGGGGAAAAAGGGCCGCTTTAGGTCCTGAAAATAATAGCATGTAAAGTTAAAAAGAAGAAGTTAAAAACTCAATGTGAAACAGCAGATGTGGATCAAAAAGCTAAACTTCAAAGTTTAGAGTCAGCTCTAAACTTTAAAGTTAGCATTTGACGTTATAACGTCAAATGCTAACTTTAAAGTTTTGTGTTAAATATGCCTTGAGTTGGATGCAATTACAATCAGCTGTGAGAACTTCTCTGTGTGTCATGTTGTTTCACCAACCTCTGGGAACAGCTGACCTAGTAGGTAGAAAATAGTAGCTAAAGTTAGCTAACGTTAGCTATTAACATTAGCCTGACAGTGGTGAATCCATGTACAGAGCTGAAATAGATACTCAAGCACATTTTTTTACCCAGCCAAAAACAAAAGGACAGTCATTTCAGTCATGAAGCCAACCACTCACAAAATACTTAAGGTCCACTAGACTTTTGTATGCTTTCATCAGCTCTCCATGTCACATCAGGAACCTTAGGAGGTCTAGAGGTTGAGGTCATTAACACAGATCATGTCTGCATTGGGTAAATTGGTTGTTGTGGGAAAAACAGGGTTCCCACACATTTAATGAACAACATTTCCAAACTTCTCCATGGTCAAACATATCAGATTCAAACATAATTCCAGTTAGCTGGCAATGAAGACGGACGAGACAAACTCAGGGTGAAATGTATGTGATGGAATGTACATGATGGTTAACAGAACACTGTCACACATTGACACATATTAAAGGTATGTTAGGTCGACAGCTAAAGAAAATTAATATGCTGATATGTTACATCACCTGAGTGTTATCCACGGTAGCTTATTGTAATAATTCCATTGTACACAACAACATTCCATGAGTTTTACAATAGTTTCAATGATTTTGACTTATTTAATGACTTTTCCAGGCCTGCAAAACGTGACTGAAAAATTACATTACTGTTCTAGGTTTTCCATGATCATGGGAACCTCCGATGATTTGATGTAGCCATGTTCCTTTATTTTCAGTTCACACAGAATATTGATTTATCCCTTCCTTCCCTCCATCTGATTTTTGCCCATCATGATAGTCATGTAATTGCAAACAAGCTATTGCTTGTTTAAAATGAGCTCTTGGAGTATTCTTGTTTTATGGACCAAATGCAATAGAGTGATCTCATTATGGCGTTATTTTTTTTTCTTCAAAATTTTATTCATTCATTTTTTACCTTCTTGAAAGTCTACTGTGGACAGGGTTTTGTGTTTTTGAGTAGAGAAATGTACATTAATAGTAACTGATAATATCTGATCTTTAATGAGCAAGCTGCAAAGCTGCCATTGCTAAGCATCTCAGTGGAAATGTCTTCAAACAACCAGGCATCTCATTCAATTGTATTAAACCAGAGTCCCCCTCCCTCCAGATAAAAGCCCTCTACAACACAGGTATTTCAACAACTCATTATGTTGATATATAGCAATTAATTAGGAAACATTATTCCTCCTAACCCTCAGTCACAAGATAAGATGGTGCGAACCAATCCCTCCCCTCTACAACTCTTGAAAAGGAAAACAGATGTGAGTGCAAATGTCCACCTACTATGTGTTATTAATGATTTAGTTTCGAGAGGGAATTACTGGCATTGGTTTTGTGATTAATGATTGAGGACAGGAGAGCAGAAGCCATTCACTCGTAACAGTGTGCACCTGTCTGAGACGTTCTGATGGCTTTTACCAGCAAAACGCTCTGGATAAGACACCGCTAAGAGCAAATTGGGAGCTCCTTGGTGCACTAATCTTTCCTTTAGCCCCCTGTGCCCCTCTGTTCCTCCTCAGCATTTTTTTCCCTCTCAATCTCTGTCTCACTCACAGACTGGCTGCACTAAGACCCTCTCCCTTTTTACTAACCCTCGCCTGTACTTTTTCTGAATGCTTTGCACTTCTTTCTCACAGCCTTTTGCGCCTTGTGTGGGTGGTGGGGTGAAACAGAAAGTTTGAGTTAGCCCTCCAGGTCCCCTGCAAAGCAAACACACACACACACACACACCTACATCAGCATGCTGTACTCACACAACAGCATACTACTTTTGCCACCTCTAACAGCCAAACAACACCCCACACTCCTACGCTGTGATTTTAGAAGTGCATTTGGCCAATAAATTTGAAAAGAAAGCTTGCTTGGAGACCTCCCAAAAGTACACAGGCCATAGAACAGGTTATTGGGAAATGCTTTCCTCTAATGTTATATGCTTTATTTTCACTAGCCAATGCTGTGTTTCGGCCTGGCTAGCTTACAATCTGCATCTCTAGACATATTCCCCAAACTAGACCCTGTCTGATTTATAGTAATTGGCTTACAGTACCAAAGTGATTTCTCTACAGACCTGATATCCGTCTGTATCTGCGGATTGCAACTTTGAGTTTAACTGTGGAGACTGAAAATGACCAGCAATCATTATTTTAATGATACTGCCAATTGTTCTAAAATAGCTTTCAAGGGGAAATTCACTTCCACAAGGCAGGAGCTCTGTCTCCTCTCCACTTGGCCTCTAAGGCATGCTGTATACATATTAATGGCTGGGATGCTGTCTGCCACAGAGCCACTGCTGTCTAAACTACTGTAAAGGCTGAATTTGGGAATTTAAAAAAAGCCCCCCTTAAGCACATAAAATGGGTCACAAACTGTATTGTATTTTTCCTTGTTTTTGAACATTTAGTCCCTGGTGCTGAGGAACAGTAACACACACTGTGATCCCACACAAAAGTGCAAACCTAAAAAAAGATTCGACTCTAGTCACAAACTTTCTCTTGGGATTAAAGTGTCCATCAAATGCGTTGTACATTATGCATTTGTCCTCTTGTGTGTATTTTTGGGGGTAGTTTTGAGATGAGAGGAAGGATGTTTCCTGAAATGAGGAACCTGATTCTGAATCCCTATACTGGCTCCTGGCAGACTGCAGTGTAGCTGATGATCCTACATTATGACCTCAGTGATGAGTTACAAAGCAAATTATAATTAAGTAGTAATAGTATAATTAAGTAGTTTTAGCAGCAGTATATTTCAGGGACCACATTTACTAGACATCTTGCTCACAGCTACCTGTACTGAAGACTCTCTGGGGTTTTTGTGTCTGCACAGAGAGCTTGCATGTGTAGTTATTGTGTAAAGAAGGCTGGTTGGGTAGTTTGAGCCCGTTCTTATTCCAAAGTCATCAAACACTGCTGCTTTGTCAGTCATTTCAGCGTCAGACACAGATGCCAAAAAAAACCTCTCGTCACAATATGATATGCCACTGGGCAGTGTCAGTTTGTAACGCGGCCGGATGGAACCTTTTGCTGTGTTACACTGCCTGTCGACAAGACAGTGCCTGTTGCTGCAGTGTGATATGCAGACAGGCAGCGTCAAGTCATGTTGTGGCTGGGTGGCACCTGTCGGGATTGTATGATATGTCGCTGAATGGCATCAGTTTGGAATGATGCCAGTAACAACATAATATAAGGAGCTGGGAAGTCCCTATAGGGCGGGTGGGAGGGGTGGTGGGGTCCAACAACCTGGGACTTCCACCTGGGAGCCTGGTGTTCGCCTCCAATGTTGGGCCAAACCATGTGGTTTTTTTGCCTAAACCTGACCATGTGCATTTGTTGGCATCCTGGCGCTGGTTGTGGCATTCTGGAACATCAACAGCGGACAGAGAATGATACCTAGTGCCTAATATGTAGACCTGAAAGTCCACTGACAACATGGTGATATGTGACAACTTGGGATGAAAAGATGTTGTTAGTTTTTATGGTGGCCCTGAGAACTTAACATACTGCAAATACAGAAAAGACAACCAAATACTGAAATGTGCTGCAAGTAGCACTACACGACAATGGAAACTGTTTCCAGGGGACTCTAATAAGTGATGCACATAAGTGAAATTATTGAGGCGTTAGCATTTTGCTCAGTATTACTCGGCCAATTCAATCTGACAAAATACACACAATTTATTGTAGAACAGGCAGAACAGAACATTATGCTAGCTGGCCATAAGATCAATAGTCACTTCAAGAACCTGTAACGGGGGACAAATAAATACCGTTTGCCTTCCAGTGATGGTACTGATTTATATCTGATATTGTGATGTGGAAGGTGACTAGCAGGACTAGAATTTTTACATCTTTTTCTTTTCTTTTCTTTTTAAAGATTATTTTTTTGTGCTTTTGCCTTTAATGGTAAGGACAGTGTGAAATAGGGAGAGAGAGAGAGTGGGGGGACGACATGCAGCAAAGTGTTGCAAGCCGGATACAAACTCATGAGTGCTGCAGCGAGGAATCACCTCTATACATGGGGCACCGGCACTATCCACTATACCAACATCTTTTTCTAAGACATTTTCATAGTTAACCTACTATTTCAGTTTAAATCTTGTAAAAATGAAACACAGTATCCTATCTTTAATGTTTGTTTTTTTTCATTAGCACAGTTATGTTACATCCATTCATTTAGAACACTGACACTTTACTTCTACTTAAGAAATTACCATCTTCTTTGAATGATCTAACTGGATTATTATTTGTTTGATTGTTTGAGAGATCGACAGGTGGATGAGCTTCATAGACTTTTAAACTACCTGCCCGACGGCGACCAGTTTAAGTTAGTCTTAAACTGCTTAGATTGCACATACAAATATAAATGTTGACACCTCTGTCGTACTACACATGGTTAGATCAGATGACATTCTACCTAACAACGGAAGCCCATGCTAACTGTATGCTAACTTTGTTGGTCTAACTGTGCGTTCACACCGAGCACGAATTCGCAAATTCGCGCATCGAGATTACATACAAAGTCAATGCAAAGACACGATTAGACGCATCTAGCGCAATTAGACGCGTCTAACGCTCCGCAGCTGAAATGGAGCACCTGTAGTTGGTGTCCTGCCGGGAGATCCTGGCGCCAACCCTCACCAACAGGCCCTCAAACTGGGCCCCAGTCAGCCTGAAGTACCGCTGAAAGCGGCTATCATCCAGACAGAGTTCCTGGAGGAGGAGGTGAAACTCGCTGAGCTGGATACGCTTCTGCAGGATAGGGTGAACCCCAAAACGATGGTGTTTGGCCCTCCGACGCATCTGGGACTTTCAGAGCAGGTACAAAGCAGCGATGGTGGTTATCTCAGCCATGGTTGAGGAGAGAATGGCGGGCTAGATGTTGTTACCTAGTGAAAATGGGCGGGCTTGCTACTCGCGCGACTGACGCGATAACGCAAATTAACAAAATGGTCCGGCATCTAAACTCACGCGTTACGCGTGAGTAATTTGCTTTACTCGTGCCCGGTGTGAACGCACAGTAATGAAGACCACAGTTCTACCAACATAAACAATATTTACTCCTCTTCCTGCACCATGTTGTTGGGTATGTTTGTTTTTGTTAGGTTGCCTACTAAAAAAGTGACCTCACCATTCTCTGTTTGGTTTTCAGCCATGGATACCCCTGGAACATACACTATTGTATTGTATTGCATTAGACTGTAGAATGCCTTCTATTTCTCTGTTCACTGACCTTGTTGTAATGTGAAAAGGTCTTAGGCCACCCTGAAAACAATTAGCCATGATGCCCCCTTTATCCAAGCAGTAAGTGTAACAGAGATTTAAGTACAAAGAAATAATAGTACAACAAAAAACAAAAACTTAAAGAAGTATTTCACTGTTTGGAAAGTGTAGAGCTCTTTCCATAAAACTGGACTGTCTACGCAGTAGAAACACACTTTTTTTTTGAATTGGTACTACATGACAAGAGGGAAAAATAATAAAAAAGAGGAAAAGGACTGTGATATTGGCTTTTGTTCAACAGGTAGAAAACCTAAAACTATCGGAATACATTGCACTGTAATGAACCAAAAAACAAATGCACTCCCACTTGTGGGTGACGTACTGTGAGCTTGGCTGTAGGTGTTTCTCAAATACCCCTTTTCCACCAAAGCAGTTCCAGTGCTGGTTCTGGGCCAGTGCTTAATTTGGAACCCGTTTTCCTGTTTCGACTGACAAAAGAACTGGCTCTGGGCCAGAAAAACTGGTTTCCAGAGTGGCACCACTTCTTTGCTGGACTAGAAGAACGAACCACATACGTCACAGGGAAGGGGGCGAAGTTATTGAGCCACTCAGCCACTGCAATGCTGGAGGCGATGGTGGACGAAAGCGTAACGCTGCTGCAAACGGACCCCGGCAAGTTTCTTTTCGAACATTTTGGCCTTGCACATAGTTGTTTAGTTTTAGCAGTTTCTTCAGATAACAGCTGTGTCCCAATTTAGGGCCCGCGCCCCTCGGAGGATGCTTTCCTAAATTGGGACACAGCTATTGTTTGTGATGTCTGCTTGGCTTAATGTTAACTGATCAACAGGTTAGCCTTGTTAACATTAGCTAACTTTAGCAAGTTACTTAGCCATGGGCTCACCTACCAGCCCCACTTTCAGTCAGCTAAACATTGTATAATGTGTAGTGGACAAGTCACTGTTTAAAGCGCTGTTTTTCATGTGGTCTACAGAGTTATCTGCCATCGAACAAGACGATGCTAACTTGGAGCTAACGTCGCTACTCCACTGCAGCTCACCAACACCATCCAGCAGCTCAGGTCAAAGCCACCAGACCAGACCAGGTAAGAGTTGTAGTGCTGTTTATCCAGTAGTTTGTCTCACCAGACACCATGCAGACATGGAGATATACCTAAAAGTATGACTTGATAATATAAATGTGTGCTGTGATAAATGATAAATTCATACACAATCCCCTACCACCCATGACTGCTGCCATTGAACCAGGGCAGCTACATACTCCAATCAGCAATACTATGCACAGTTGTCACTGTTACTTTTATACCCACATCCTCATTTCGACATGGTGTGAGGTCTGTATACTGTGTCGTAAGACTAGTGTTGAGCTGACATGTTTATTACATTGTACTGCTGAACCTGTGTTTATCTACTTATGACTTAATGAAAAACTTTTAAACTGATTCTTCTATTCTTGCACACAGGGAAAATGAAGAGAGACAGCAACACAGAGCTGCTGGAATACCTGGAGAGGGCAGATGAGAGGTTCTTGCAGCACAGCAAAGACCTGAGTGATGCCCTGCTGCATAAGCTGGAGACTGACACCAGTGTATTTCTTGGACTGATGGGGTGCATGGTATCTGTGATGGAGGCCCAAGCCCAGAAATGAGCAGTTCTGTTTCATGGGAAGTTTTAGTTTTGCACATTCAATGCACACTTGTCACTTTTATCATTAGCTTGTTTTTTGTATTTAAATAAAAAAAATCTAAAGAGACATATCTGCTTCTGTATGTTTTCACTTAATGATATACAATTTAACTGTGTAATAAGTTCAAGTAAAGCTAGTAAAAACAAGTCAAGAACTCAACAGGTTACCCATTTATGAAGATGCTTTTCATAGATGTCTTCAGTCACTGTGTTTATAAAGAAATGAGAACATGACAGCTATAATAATTTCTATGAATTTATTGAACTGAAGGATGAAACAATATCGGTGACACGAAGTAGTCCAGCAAACACAGGTAAAAGAAGTCAGGTAAGTAGCAACAAAACAGCAAAAACAATGGAGAGTAGCAGCCATAACGTGCATCATACACAACCAGAACTAAATAAAACAAACATTTGAATGGCAGGTTTTTAGGAGGCACCTCCACCGTCCTTTCAATCTCCCAAAAGCCATTTCCACAACCGACTGTGCACTGCTTAATCTGTAGTTATAGGTGTGTTGTTCAGGGGTCAATCTGCCAGTGTTCGCAAAGGGCTTCATGAGCCAGCTCTGCATGGGGTAGGACAAAAATGTATAGGTAAATAAGCATGTTGAGTGGAGAGTGATCAATACTAAAATCAATATCCATCATGCTATTTAACCCTTACGCCTCATTTAATAAAGTTTTACTTGTATTGAAAAATAAATGTGTATGTGCATGAGTGTCTGTACATAAATGTGTGTATGTGCAGATACATACAGGGTCTTGCAGATCTGCATTCATAGCATGTGAATGTGCTGTACATTTAATGTATGAGGAAATGTACAGCACATTTGAAGTGTAATATATCATTCTACTGAGTTTATTACGTTCTACTGATGCCATATATATATATATATATATATATATATATATATATATATATATATATGAACACAGCCAAAATTATCAAGAAAATTAAGTGACAAACCAAGAATGTTCTTAGTAAGGCATATGGGTTAAGAAAATGAGGTTGAGCAGGCCGATGATGGAGGGGATACAGGTGGGGACAGCTACAGACCCTGTCCCACCCAGAGAAACCGCCCTCTTCATACAAGGTACATTATTCCAGTATACTGCACATGGAGTCAATCATTTTATTCATTCATTAATCAACCATTGGTGTTATGTGGACTGTCTGACTTTGGATTGTCTTGCAGTGTCAGGTGACACACTGACCCTTCTGGAGCCACCGGAAGATGATCCGTTGAGTGTTATTCATTAGAGGCATTTGCTTGACATGTCTTGCAAGTTTACATTAGGTCAATACAAATTCTATTTAATGTGGCAGGGTGAAGGCACATCTGCAGCAGGGGATGCAGCAGATGAGGAGGAGACACTTTCTCTGGACTCCAGAAGGTTTGAGGTAACCTGCCAGTCTTGTGGAGATACAGTAATTTAGTCCTTAATGTATAAGAAGTCAGTGATGTGGTGCTCATAGAAAATATATTTGTAACAGGACACAGATGAACAGCCTGACAGTCTGCCTGGAAATGTAGTGAGTATTGCCTGAAGGACATCCACAGTGTCCACAATTGCTGTGCTAATAGATATGTGTTTTACAGAATTCACAAACTGTCAGACAGCTATATGCTACTCATCTGAGGAAGCAAATAGCCCTGGCAGATGTCAAGCTCCAGTGTAAGAAGAGAAAGCTGCAGGACATGGAGCTTGACAGACAAATTGAAAGGAAAAACCTTAAGGAAACTGGACTTAGAAATTAAGAAACTAGAGAAAGAAGTAAGTGATTTTAATGCACACTGTAAGCATGACTGTGATGCAATGTATTAATCAATATTATTTCTCTCTTTCTCTCCACAGCTCAAAGCAGACAGTGACTGATTTTAATATTTTTGATTTAAATAAAATGAGGTCAAAGAATATTGTGGTTTCATCTTCATGTTTTCATTCATTGATGTAAAGTACACTGGAGTTACTGGTCCAGTTAACTGGGAATATAATTTGGGAAGGTCATACAGTTATGAAACCTAATAACAGAGATATTGGATAAAGGAGATACCACACCGTAGGCTTATCCAATGTTAAGAAAACAGTTAATCTTCCTGTCTCCTAAGTGGGCATGGTTAGCTCTCCCTCCAATCAGAGCCTGTTCTCCCTCAACCAGTGGACACATTGGAAAGTGTAAATGTTGAGGTTTCTGTCAATCATTTTTTCACACTTGTATGATAAAAACTCAGATGGAGACATCAATCCAAATAACTGACATATTTATTTAAATCCTGCCGAGTTCTGCTGGCACAGGTTTCACTGAGGAGGCCCCACCCTCATTTCCAGCAAATCTTGTACTGTGCAAAGCATTGTGGGGATTTTATATCCGCGGAGGATCCACACATGCATCCTTCGAATTTCTCTGAAAGAGGGAATTAGTCCCTCTTGAATCTCGGAAGGATCCTTGACATTGAAACAGTACTTTGGCGGGGTCGATGACGTAACATCCTTCAAATTTGGCCGTTTGAGGATCCTTCATTGACTTTGAGAGACACCCTGTTTTCCACAGGAAACAATATGGCCGCTGGCTGATGCTATCATTCAGTTTATTTGAGCTGAATGAGAAGCAGAGAGATCTGGGCTCTGGTTAGATTGAAGGAAGTTTACCACAGTTCATTTACACATACTTCCCACAATGTTATGATAAAAGCTGGTTGAAAATCACTATTACCAACATATTTATTGTTCGTTCATTATAAATGTTTAGCTTACATTAGTTAGAATTTTAAATCGGTTTAATTGGCTCTGCCCTACACATCACAACAATGTCATTTATTGTTTGTTTAATCCATATAAAAACTGAAGTGTAGTGACCCATTATGGTTAAAGAGGACAGGGCTAGTTCTTAGCCAGCTAAGCAAACAAATTTTGCAACTCTCTAAGTCTTACCCCACTTCATCCACTCATATGTTTAACCCTCTCCCTCTATCATAGGTCATCCTAAGGCAGATGGTGGATGCAGCCATCAAGATGCACACAGCTGGAGTCTTTCAAAGGGACATCAAGTTGGGAAACATCCTCACTGAAACTGGATTTGTTGTCCTGCGTGCCTGAGTGATTGATTTTGGCTGTGGCTGCCTTGTGACAGAGAGATGTTAGTAGTACTACTCTGGTATGATATCTGGCTTCTGCTCTTCATATTTAAACACATATTCTCTCCTCTTCTCTCTACGTCTTTCTTGCTCTGCTTCGGAATATCTCTGACTATCTCCTTCTTCTTTGTGTTTGTATTTCAGGTACCCTCTAAAAGCCTCTCCAGAATGGTTCATGATCAGAGCGTAGAGGGCCGGTCCCACAATAGTGTGGCAGCTAGGGGAACTGTTGTATGATCTGCTGGATCATGAACAGTCCTTTAAAACACAGGCTTACCTTGATGAAGGGATTGAAATCAACTTGAATCTGTCCATAGGTAAGACACAAACTAACAGTTTGAAAGGGTCAGTTAAGTGGATTATAAAAGATCATATCTCCTCCTGTGATTAACTACAATATTTCTGTACTTTTAGATAGTTTGGGTTTTATCTGCAGAGGTTTATAGGTGTTTGTGACCAGGATTTCTGCAGACACCCAATAAAATGAGTTTAATACAATTTGTTTATGGTGAGGAACTCAGGAGCAACATCTCTTGTCAGATACACTGCCCCAGATAAATCAGATAAATAAATAAATAAATCCAGAGACAACAGTTGTCATTGGGACTACTTTCTGATGAGGAGGGTCTTTTTTCTAATGCAAAATGTTCTCAGTTAAATTGGATTACACATTGTCACAAAGATGCTGTTTGTAAAAGAGACATTGCTGTTTTTTTTAATTTCATGAGCACTGTGAAATTCTAATAAATTGTTATATCTTGTTATAAAAGAACCAAGAGTTGAAACAGAGATAAAATAAAGATTAAACTGAGGGAAAAAACGGCGGGACACTTTTGTGACTCCAATGAATTTATGTGTTTTGTGTTACTTTAACCACCCTCTCCAAATATGTTAACAGTCAATCTTCATAAGCAATGCTCGTTTTCCAACAAATCACACAGCTGAATTTAAACTTCTGATCTCCTGCTATTTCTCTCTGTTTGTCTCCCTTTCTCACTTTCCAGACTGCCAACATTCCCTGCACATATTGCACATATGTCTGCTCAGAGACCCTGAGAGGCATCCCACCTGAGAGCAACTACAGCTCCATCCCCGGCTCAGATAATCCATGCCACACCAACTGTTCATTCACAAAACCTATATAACTATCATTATGCAAATAAAGCTAATTTGACTTAACATGATCTTCACTCTCCCACCATTACAGTGGCAAAGGAAAGACGCTCCCAGCTCTCTCATCAATGACAGTCCTGTTGCACTCACATCACAAGGACATGAATGGCTATTTCTATGGCACCCTGGGACCGGCTTAACCACTTTTCTAATGGTGGACTACCAGAGAAACTGGAGGCCCCCTGTCCTAGTTATCATCCCGGGACTGGAAGCGAAGAGAACTCATACTCATAGTCCAAATCAATAATAAGATAAAGAAAAAATCAATCAATAAAAAAAGCCGGACTTACTTGTGCTTACTTCTGTATTGTGTTTTCCCTCTGGGAATCAATAAAGACTTATGTTGCCTTTTTCTTGATTTATGTTTGAAACTAACAAAAAAAGTTGTACCACAACACCAAAGGGGCACCTCGAGATTTTACACATGTATTCGGTTTACTTTTCACATGGGCCACTATTCATTCTGTAGACAGTACATTATGTTTTTCTACCTGTAGAGAGGTCTTTTAAAAATATGAGAAATAATTGTGATGGTGTTAGTTTGGGCTTGCACTGTTTATGTTGTGCTCCTTAATAGTCTGGAAAGGCTAAATTTGTGACCTTAAGCTAACGCCTACAGTAGACAAATTATCAGTCTTGCTTTTGATAAAAGGCATACAATTTAAATGTCTAACAAACTGGTTTAGTTCTTATTTTTTTTTATTTCATGCAACAGGTTTTTCGCTGGACACTGCCTTCTCTACTCCCCAACCAAACACCAGTTAGCTAACGTTGGTTAGTTAGCGTCCACTAACGTTAGCTGGCTAGCCTGCTACAGAGGGGATTAGCTTGACTCTGGCTGGGGGATTCACATTCGAACTGCTAAGTCGCTGTGCATGCTTTACCCGCTCTTGGTATTTTATATCGACCAGTAAGTATAAAAATTCATTTTTTAATCTTGTTTTGATAATGTTTTTTTTTTTTTTTTTTATGCCGATACTTATTTGGATAATGTAGAGCGTGTTGCAAATGAAGGACGTAACTCAAAACTCGGATCTGAGCTAACATTTTGCTTGTCGCCATTTCCCTTTCTCCCTCTCTGTTGAGAGTGATGCATGACTGAATGACAGAGGGGCTGACTTCCACGCAGACTCACAGAGCAGACAGCAGAGAGGCCGCAGAGTTAATGAAACAGACTTTGTGTTATAGTTTACTCCAGTTGTACATTAAATTAGTTTAAAACCACAGTAATACTCTCCTTTACAGAGGAGGAATTTTACTCAAGCAGCAACGTCTTGGGCCGCCCCCTTTGCAGCCACTTCATGGGTCCTCCGGTAAATGGAGCTTGCAAATTTTTGAATCAACTAACAATGAACATCAGTGTTAGGTAAAAAAAAAAAAAAGAAAGAAAAAAAAGCTAAGCATCTGAAAACAGTTGAATTATTATTACTTTGAGGCTGAGACAACCAGTCCCTCCTTTCTTTACCACATGTGTGTGTCTTCACATCAGCTGCAGAGAGAGGATGACAGTGAGGATCAGTGATGGCACAGGGCTGATAGCCGGTTTCATAAATCATTGAGTAGTACAATAGTATGTACAATTATTTATTTTAATGTTTAGACTTTACGTACTTTATATCAAGGAGATATGAATACAGGGTCTGTCATTAAATATGCTGCATACAGGTTATTACAAACAATTAAACAGTAAAATGTGTCATTAATTATTCTAGTTATTGACAGGTTGAAGGATTTAGAGATTTACTTTAAACATTTTTGAGATGAGGTTTTGGCGCTTTTGAATTGGATTATAGTGAGAGGTGTTTCCTTATATTTTGTCTACAGTTTTTGATGTAATACTATTTAGCATTACAATCTACAGTCTCCAACATTAACAGCAAATCTACTTATAAAACAACAAAACCAAAACTGAATATTTTAACCATCATAAAGGTTGTAATTATTGTAGGTCTGTCTACAGACTCCTACAGCTCTATGCTGCTTTAATTGTCCATCATTCATGCCCTTTTCTCTGTCCTTTTGTCATCTGATTCAGTGCCGAGATTGGTAGAATTGTCACCTAAGACCTGCTTAAGTCATTCGTGGATGAACTAGATGCCTTGATGCCCAGTCTTTTAGAATTGTACAAAGCAGCTGTTGTCTCGAGTACGAGATTGAACCTGAGTTTTCTGCATTACCTTCCAAAGGAGGTATGTACTGAACAGAAAAAAACTTTACTACTTAACGTAGGATTCTAGCTTTGATATTGTATTCACCTTCTACTGCCTGTTTTTGTAGGACATAAACCAAAACAGAAGAACAGCTGTCCTTCTCAGTCTTCCACACTGTCTTTCAGAGGATTCCTCTGACATCGTCAGGATGTGTAATGTAAGACACTTTATTTACACATTTTTTTTATTCTAGGGTTGATGAAGGTTCTCTAAACATTAAAATTGTGTGAGAAAAATACACAGCCCCAAACACACCATCTGTAAAACAACACACACAACACCAGACCTTGCTCTTTCTTGTATTATCCTCTTAATTCTAAGATATTAACAAAAAATAGAAATTAGATCGAATAGCATGAATGGTAGTGGTGTTTCAAAATCAAAGATGTGTATGTCTTTATGTGTCTTTAGGCTGATGGAGAAACCCTTGATGTGATAATAAAAGGAATGCAGGTGGGATTGTTGACTGGACACAAAGGCCTTCTGCATGATGCTTTTTGGAAGTCCTCAGTGTAGTTGTGGTAATAGAGGAGAAGATCATCCTACATGAGCTCAGACATGTGCCCACAGCCATGTTAACGGGCGAGGTCTGCTGCCTCCATTATATGAAGCACTTCTTTGTGTTCCTTCAGAGGGTCATCATCTGCAAAAAAAATGGCTAAATATTGCCTGTAAACAAATGGATGCACATCTCAAGCCCCTAAAAAGAAAAGTAGTTATTTGGACTCTTGCATTATTTCTCACACAAACGTTGTTCATATTCACATTCTGCCTCATTGTAGAACCTCTGCTCATCTGACCCTTTCTCTAGCACTCCCAGTTGTTAAGGGATAGTTAAGATGTCTTTGAAGTGGGGCTGTATGGGGTACTTACAGCACAAATAAATAGCATATAACATTCAGTAGATATCAGTCAGCATGGCCCGAGTTTGGAGAAGTAGGCTGGAGTCTAGAACGCTCTAACCACTACACTAGGGCGGCCCCAGCAAAAAAACGTAATTAAGCCACCTAAAAAAAAAACAAAAAAAAAAACAGTTTCAGTTAGACTATTTTTAGAATATTTTCACTGCTTTACTTTAATGTCAGACAGTGATTTCCAATGGGAAAATTATGTTGTTACATTGCTCTCTTCAGAGCCAGATTCTACTGAGAAAAATAAGGATTGTTCCATTAGTGTGTACGTTGACATTTATTGCAATTTATTTTGTAACCTAAATATGCAGCAGGCTCTGTGCAAGAGAGACAGCAGAGGGAAAAAGCTGAGGGAGGCGGCTAAGGGGAGTACAATTTGCCGAGCTGGATCCAGGCTACCAGTAGGTGAAGCATTATGATTAAAATGTCAAGTAACCATTTCCTATATAATTAACTGACTGAGAAGTAGGCCTATTTTCTCAGCAGCACTTTAAAAAGAAGTTGTAAGCAGGATAATAACTAGGCTAACTAAAAATGAATATTTCAGTCAATTAAAAATAAAAAAGGATATTATATCTGTGCATTGTAAATGAGCTTCATCTTAAACAAAATGTTAAAGAAAGTATTATTCTTCAGATGGCCAACCCCCTCCAGTTTATAAAGGATCAGAGAGCCTGGGATCAAGTAATATAGTTGTTATAGCTATTGTGAAATATGTGATAATAAGGTCAGAAAATATGTTCATGAAATCCTGTGACATTTTGCAATTGTTCTGTATTTTAGTACATATTTTTCATACTAAAGCAGATAAAGCCTACTCCTAGTTTGTGCTTTTGCTGTTTGTCATCAACATAATGGAAAACTACTTGCCTGATTTATATGAAACCTGGTGGAAGGGTGTAGCATAGGACAATAAAGAACCCATTCATTTTTGAAGAGGATCCTAATCATGGGACGGATACACAAACTATTCTTTACTTTACAATACACAACATTTTTAGTCTGGGCCGGGATTGCACACAGCTCTCACCTCGGTTGTCACAAGCTAACATGGAGGCGGCTTTGCCAAAATGGTAGTGGCTAATAGTGCAGTGCTAGAAATGACAACAATGCTAAAAGAGCTAATAGTGTTAATGGGGTTAGCTCACAGTCACTAGGGTAACCTGGGGGGTAACCAGAGGCTTGGCATTACGCCACAGTGACTGTCCCGCAATCGTCAATCAAGACAGCGTTCTCACCAGTGCTAACAGCCTAACAGTGCTAACAAAATGTTGTGATATCATACAGTGGTGCACATACTGTACCGCATAAGTACTGCTCTCCTGTGAATGCACAGTCTGAGTAAAGAGCAATGTTGAGCGCCAGTATTAAGCTACCCAATGGGAACATGAATAGTAGTAGTTTGCTGCTAAATGAATGTTCTCAGTGTAGTTTAATGCATCTTCAGCATTGTGAGATATGTCATTTGGTCTTAGCAGAGGTCTGTACTCTCTGAGTGCCCTTGTAGTTTTTGACTGTTTTAGTGTTCATTGTACTGTACTCAGACATCAGTGAATGGATGGCTCCAAGTTTTGTACTGTCAAAGGACAAAACAGAGATTATCAGTGAGAAGTCCAAAAGACAGAACTTAATTTCATACCTTACTGCCTAGAGGGATTTTACTTTGGAGGCAATAATAAATAGAATCTCTTCGCTGGCTGCCTGCAAGCTATACAATTGATTTTAAGTTGATCACTCCCTGTAGACTTGAAAGGTGGCTGTAAAATGTTAAAGATTTGTCTTTCACAGAGCACTCAAACATCATAATCCACATTTCCGCCATCCATATGCTCTCCATGTTCCACTCATATTTTCACATAAATAAGGCAAAATACACAACCTCAATCCTAAAGCACAAACGAAGACTTACAGTATGTGTTACAGGCTCAGAATGAATTCACAGAACCTACTGTACCCTGTGTAAAACTTATTGATAACAATAGACGCCACTGTTCATATGATAAAACAGTTAGTTGCCCCCTCTGGATTTGGGGAGAGTCACTAGCCCAAGCGTAATAATTGAAGTATCTTGGGGTCTTGTTCTTGAGTGAAGGTAAAATGGAGCGTGAGATGGACAAGCGCTGTGGCGCAGCATCAGAGGTGAAACAGGCGTTGCACTGGATTGCTGTGGTGAAGAGGGAGCTGAGCCGGAAGGCAAAGCTCTCCGTTTATCGCTGCACCTACGATCATGACCTTTGGGTAGTGACCAAAATAATGAGATTGTGGATACAAGCAGCTGAAATGAGTTTCCTCCTCAGGGTGGCTGGGCTCAGCCTTAGAGATGGAGAGCTTGGGGTAGAGCCACTGTTCTTTTGCATCAAAAGGGGTCTGCTGAGATGGTTCTAATCAGGATGCCTCCTGTTGGATGTTTTCCAAGCACATCCAACTGGTAGGAGGTCCTGGGGAGACCCAGAACCTGCTGGAGGGATTATCTATCTCATCTGGCTCGGGAGCACCTCGGGATCACTGAGGAAGAGGAGTTGGAAAGCAATGCTTGGGAGAGGGATGTCTGGAGTACCTTGCTCAGCTTGCTGCCCCAGATGAAAATGGATGGATGGAAGGATGTTCATATGATCTTTTGGCGTTAACTTAACATATTTAAGTTGTGCTGTTCTTTTAGAATGTAAATGGGGATGTAACAACTAAAAAGGCATGGGAGAGAGGCAATGACATGCCTCACAGGCTGGAGGCGGACCCGCACCAATGCAGTAGGAACTTAGCTTTGATACATGGTGCACCCACTCTACCAGATGAGTGACCCCCAGCTCTACCAGATGAGCTTTCTAACACCTAGTTGATTTATTATTTTAATGAGAAATATTCAGCAGTATGGAAAGTGCCAAATGATTTAAAGTTTTTAGTTTATATTGTGTTCTTTAGCATCACCTTGTTATAACCATTAAAACTTTTAAAAATGTGACAGAGGTCTCTCCAAATCCTAATTTTAACAGTGAAAAATGTCATGAATATGCATGAAGCAGATAATTTTTTTAATCATTACAAGACTGATACAGCTCTGTTGTGTGAAGCACAGTTGAGTGTGTGTGTGTGTGCCAGTGAATTCTTTATTGGGTGGTAATCAGGCGCCAATTAGTTTGACCCAGTTTTATTTGAGAGAAACAAGAGTAGCTGCATTTTATTTTTTTTTTAACAGTTATTTTATTTTTACTTGCAGTCGTGCTGTGTATTGTGGTACACAGATTCATACTGGTCAAACTCAGTTTTCTGACACAGGTTTGTAATGGTAAAGAACACACATTTAATTACAAAAAATCACACCATCATGTCAGTGACCAAAGGGCTTGAATTTAGAAACTTTAAGCATTAATGAAACTTGGGAAAATTAGGTGCCACAGATGCTGGAAAAAAGAGGCACTGTAATGATGTCTTAATCCTATGAGACTGTGTTTAGCTGCAGCAGGAGGTATGATCGTGGAGGGAAGGGGCTTCCAAGTAGAGCTGATTCTCAACAGAATGTCCCATCAGACACTCTCAGGTGGCTTCAATTAAGATTTTGTATTGCTGTATAGAAAAATGACTGAAAATAATATTTTGTAATTTTAACTTTTTGTGGGATGTGTTCCATTACAATACGCAGTAATTTTACCATTATCCTTTTTGGTAGTGGAAGTACTGTATTTGTTTGTGTGACTGCGCCCTCTACTGATTGTGAGTAGATGTACCGCAGTGAACTTGCGAGAGGAATGTATTTATAGCAGTGTGATTATAAACAGAGAATTTTAACTTCTGATGTTGATTTAAGTGCACAGAGCTGCTTATTAATGCATAATGGCATTAGGGTAGATGATCTGACTACATTTCTGTTGGGCATTTTTCCTGTAAACTGAGCTCTGAGAGATTGAGTGAACTAGCTAAGTCACCTCTCTCCTGCATAAGTGTTGGGGTCCGCCATTTTATCTTCACATAGGATACATGTTTAAGCTTGTCTTTTTCTCGTGTTAGGCGTGTTGTTGTGAGGATAGAATACACATAACAGCATTTTGCTATCTGTGGACTCATGACAGGTACGTGCATATGTGCTGTGCTCCCATTACTATGTTCAGCAAATGTATTGTTTATTCCAGCGCTTCTATATTAAGCGGCTGTGATACAGAATAGTTTTCAAAACAGGTTATTGATTATGTATTTGTGTGTGTGTGTGTGTGTGTGTGTGTGTGTGCCTGTTTTACTTGACAACAAATACATAAAGATGATTTATTTTATTAATTAATGTTGTTAGTATGGGCCAAGCCTAAAATCAGTTGTGTAATCAGTATAAGTGAATGTCATGTTATTAGGGACATAAAGTAATAACATCTGTTATTCATTCAAGCCTCATTTTATTTATTTATTTTATAATTCAATTAAATTTAGATGTTTTGTGTTAGTTTTAAGTTGTTAGTCAGTCTGCAGTGAACTTGGCTGTGAGAGGCGTGTTGTTGTGAAGATAGAATACACATGACAGCATTTTGCTCTCTGTGGACTCGTAACAGCAATAAACCTGAGTTTGACAAGATGGGCCAGTGTCCAGCGTTTGATTGTGCACTGGAACACAACACAGTGTGGTCGGGATCTGCAGACAAGTCTGGCTACATAAGAAAGTGATTCATACTGTATCTTTACAATAAAGGAAAAACTGTGTAACTACAATGTAGGCCTGAACGATATATCTTAAGCATCGTCATCGCGATGCACACGTGTGCAATATTTACATTGCAGGGCTTGCGATGTGGCTTGCCCTAATTAAATTAAGCATGCATGTTTAAATTGCCAAGTGATGTGCGTAACACTCACTGGGAGCCCCCCCTCAGAAAATTTTGAAGCTAAAAGATGCCATTTCCTGTATTCTAGTGTATTTTTACAGGTGGTTTGATACTTTTATTATCTGGCTATAGCAAGAGAAGAAATATCAAATCAAATTGTATGTATATTTAATTATTTATATTTCCAAGGGTATATGGGGGGGGGGGGGGGGCGTAAATATGCTTGACTATTATTCTTGAATCCTTTGCATATTGTGTGGCATTTGTAAATGCCTGTGACAGCAAGAGCTGCTTTGTGGAAGCACTAGTTGTAGGGCGCCTGTCAGTCTCCCTTATGTTTGTCCCTCCTCTATTAAATATGAAAGGAGGCTGAAAATCATAGAACATGTCTGTTCTGATGATACAAGTCAGTGATCCTGAAATGTGTGTTTCTCTTACAATACACATTCTACATTTCGGAGGCGACGAACCGGGATCTGACACAACACCGGAGGGAGAAGCAGGTCCGTGGAGCTGTGCCAAAAAAACAAGCACGTCGTACCAAATGCGCGCCGCTACGGTGTCGCTTTGGGTTGTGCGCGCGCATGACGCACGTCTACATTGAAAGTAATGGGTTTGTGCGCGCAAAAGCTCTACATCTGGACGCCCCCCATGCGCACACACACACACACACACACACACACACACACACACACACGCTTTAACCAAGGCAGCAGCCAAAATCACCCAGGCGGCCCGCCTTTGTCTTGGGTGCAAGCTGCTCGAATTGATTTGGTGGCTTGGTGTTTGTGCTCGTCTCCTCCATGTAGGTAGCGTCAGTCTCACTTTGAGTGAATGCAGACTAGATGTAGGGGGCGGAATCACGCGACTTACACGGCGTAGGTTTTTGGGGGGTTTTTTCCCCAAGGGTACAGCACGGGGAAAGTGCCGAAATCACCAACATGAGTGAGATTACGTCGGTTAGAGGGTCTGAATGTTTGTTTCGGTATATTTTCAGTTAATTGCCCAGCCCTAATTTCAGTACTACATAAAACCTCAACTGAGGGGTGCAGAAAATGATGGTAAAAGTGGGTGGGTCCAATATTATTGGACCTAAAAGTGAGTGGGACTTGTCCCACCCAATTACAATGGCTCCAACGCCCATGATTTGATGAAATGTTATGCATACGATCCACCATGGGAAATTTAAAAAGTAGCTGATAAAAGTTAATGGCTAACTCAAAGAAGAAGAACAGAGGATGAAAATGTCTGGAAATTGGGAAAACAATATGATTGAGGAGCTCCAAGGGTAAAATCGACCCTATGGCACAATCTCTGTGTAAATCTCTGTGTCTATAGATAGATAGATAGATAGATAGATAGTCTGTTATAGTTCTTACATTAACTTTAGACTAGTCTTTGAAGTCCCTCAGTCTTTGGAGACAACACACAATATGATCTACTTCAATTTTCCAAGCACTGAATTGATTCTACTGTACAGAAGGATCATCTAACTTCAATCAGGGTTTATTATTCTGGTTACATAATGTTTCAGTCTGACTGACGCTGTCCTCACCTTGGCTTATTCAAGCACTAAATAAATAAAGTGTACATGTATCTGCATATTTTGTTCTTTCCGTTTGCATGTCTCAACACTCAGGAACCAATGAAAACAGGCTGCAGAGTTTCTGAACAACTCCACAGAGGCTGTTGTTATGAAATGACTCTTTGGCGATGTCAGCCATCATGAGATTTAAAATGTTTGCTCCACAGGGAACAAACACATGAGAGTTTTCCTCCAGTACTCAGGCTGGCATGCCTTTATTTTTGCCTTTCATCTTTGTTCTCTTATTCTGTTATATGATTGTCCTGAAAGGGTACATCAAGCTCCCCCAGCCTCTTATGGATAATGGTGGGCAACTCGAAGTCTATTGATTGAGGGGCTAATACAGCCCAGAAACTGCTCCCTGAGAATCGAGGCCTTGTCCTCGGTGACATTTTATATGATAGCTGGCATTTGTAGCTGCTGACATCTTGGTTGCTGTACAAAAGCACAGCACAATACTTGGCTCTATTTTTGAGAGGAATAGCCTTATAAGATATGTTGTTCTGTTGAGTTTTGCAAAGATTTCATTGCAGTTGTATAGCTCTATTTCCTTGATGACAATGCTTTTCCTTTGTACAGTGTGTGGTAAGACCAGTAATTCTGTTTCTTTAAATATGCATACAGTGCCTCACTAACACGTCTAGCTCCACCTCAATTTGGGTACCCCACTTTTCAAAATCTTATTTCTGTTTTTTGTTTTCTTTCTAAAATCTCTCATAACATTGTCCTCTTACTGCCCAGCCACCATAGCCCAGCCTCATCTGAGTTCACTTCAGCATTGACTGTACTCAAACAAAAAAAAAAAAAAAAAAAAAAAAGAGCTAGCCAGACGTTGCGCTAGACTTTTTCGTCACCGGTCATTTTGACCGACAGGGTCATAAAAATCCGGTCATAATCTATTTTTACCGGTCATTTTAATTTTTGTTTTTAAATGATAATAAAGATATTCAAAGACATTTAGTTTTCATTCATTCGTTTTTAATAAATCCAACAAGCAAGTTATAAAGTGTGCATTAATAAGGACATGAACGACAAGATGAACAGACATCCACACACCCGTGCCATTAGGCTTCGCCCTGGACACACCAGACGGCACTACCGCGTCCGGTGTGTCCAGGGCGTTATGTAGTTATGTCTGTAGGCTCGGTGACACAAAATTAAAACTGTCATGAAGTGATTAGGGTATTGAAAAATGTGTTCGGTTATGCACTGTTGTGTTTTTTTTTTATTAAATTAATTAAAAAATTTAATTAAAATTATAACCACGGTATTTTCTCCTCACGTTCCTCAGTGCATGCTGTTGTTATTATATTTTGAAAACTGGCCGGATTCTCTCGTCTTTTCTGTGTCCGACTTCATGTTTGGTACGATCCGCTCTATCCAGCTTGACAGAAGCGCTCGCGGCTCGCATGAAAAATAGACCAGACGCCGAAGTGAAGCGCTGCCTCCGCGGGCGTTCCGTTCTGCTCAGCGACCTGTATGGACAGTCATGTTAACATGGGCGCTGACAGAAAACTGCCTCCGCTGCTGGGCGCTGGGCTTCGGTTCCACGTCCAGTGTGTCCAGGGCGTTATGTCAACAACGCTACATGAAGCAGATGAATGACTTTTTCTCTGCAGTGTGAAAACGGCAGCCACTTAAACCACTGACTGTGCACTCTGCCGCCAAGTGGGCAGGGGTGGTAATTGCAACTGGTCAAAATGACCGACGGCCTTCAGATTTTCCGGTCATTGTTGTAGAAAAAGGAGCTAGCTTGCCTGACATTTCTTTCCCTGGGTTTTGCCTACAGGCTGCCCTATCCAACTAGTGATGGCATGGATGTATAAAGAGAACTGGATCCAGCATTTGTGGCTAGGCCTTGTACGTTCCTATGAAAATTGTTCAGTGGCACATGAAGCCAAAAACTTTCAACTGCTGCATATAAAATGACCCTAATGTTTGGCACAGCTTCAGCATTATTGGGCCCATAGAGCAAGTGCACTGGATCCCCTTTGATCCACTGTGTAGATGATTCAGAAGCCATATGTTCCATTTAACCTGAGTAGTGTTGTGATTGGATGTTACCATTTCAGAGTTACACATGGTATGGGATCAAAGCCTGGTGCACTTCCTGGGGACCTGAGTGAACGTTGTTGAGTGCATTCACCTGAAAAACTTTATGTGTAGACGCTACTCAGGGCTGAAAACATGAGTTTATGGCCAATTTAATTTTTCATGCTGAAAAAAGAGAAATTCTTTATTTCATTAAAAGATAAGTAATATCATGGACATTAATGAGACAGAGAGGCAACCAATGCCTTCCCAATATTCTGAAAGTGAATTCCTCCACAAAACACCCACACCTATACTCTACTCGAAAACATATGTTTACTTTGACCTTTACAAATTAGCGTGTTGTGACCACTTCTGATCATAATGGCTGCTGCTAAGCAAATCCTACATAGGTTTGTTTTAAACGTTGTCTTGTGCTAATACATGGGTGTACAATTCTTTTGCACCTGAGTATTGCAAAAGAAAACTCATTATTAGCAAATATTTAACACAGGCTATCTTTGCATCACAACCATTTGAAGTATGTTTAGTTTCATGGCAGTTCCTTTTTATGTGGTCCACATGATTTAACTCCAAATGTTGATGGTTATAAGTGGCTTGTCCATGTTGGTAAATTAAAGAGCTAAAAAAGCTGAATCAGACCTTGACTTTACTTATACATATACATGTATATACATAACATACACATATTCAAATATGCTCAAAATGTCCCCTACAATATATTAATTTGATTTAAAAAAAAAAAAAATTAAAATGTTTCATACAACACTGGAAAGAGAAGATTTTTGGCTTTCTAATGACATCAGTGTTGTTTTTGTACCACAAATATTAAAAATACATCACATTACATTATGACTGTTCCAGAGCAATGATTCTGAGAAAAAGGCCTTCAGAGTTTGCAATATGGTGGCCGCAAAGATACATGACAGAGCCCATTCTTCTTCTAAACTGGGAGCTCATGCTTACTCCAGGGGCTGTCTTGGGAATGAATAATACACCAAAAACTTCAGGGACACTTTAATTTTGAAGCCAGCAAGGTACTAAAAACAAGTATCACCATCAACTGACAAGTTCTCATCCCAACTTGTCAAATATCACAGCTTGGTCAGCGGACTTTCAAATCCATGTATGACATGCCAGATATCCTGCTGTGTCTTCTGTCAACATTCTGGGACGCTGTGCCAATTTACGCTTGTTATATGCATTGTGTCTTTCCAAAATACACTTCTGTTTTCATAGGAAACAAACTTACAGTCAGTAAAACACCTTGTATGTATAGTTCTCCTCATGCAACAAAAGCACATGATTAGGTTTAGAAAAAAACATTATGGTTTGACTTAAACAGCTGCCTCCCAGGTGAAAGTCAAGGGTTTTTTGGACCTAAACACCACCCCTCCCTCCCACCCTAAAGGGACTTTCCAGCTCTGTATTAAGTTGTTACTGTTGATGCTCAGACTGATGCTGTCCAGCTGTGTTATAAACTGCTGCACCTTTTGTGGCATAATGATACGCCACCAGTTACATAACACCACAAAAGGTACCATTTGTGTGTCTGTGTCTGATGCCATAATCACTGACAAAACGGTGGTATTTGATGAGCTGGGAAAGAAAATGGACCGCAGCAAACCGTTGTAGAAAGATGAGAAAATGCTGAACAGCAGTTTGTTTTATTTTGTTTGTTTGTTATTTTACATGAAAACCCCTTTTCATTCTTTTGATTGGTGCACCCTTACAGACTAAAGGAATATAAATAATTGAGGACGGAACATATTCGACTTTAGGATCACTTCAGAGGTAGGGAGTCGGCACGTTTTCTTAATTTCTTTTCTTTACAATGCCGGTAAATCTGACTGAATATTTTATTTCTGCTCATGGTTTCCTTAAATTAAAGTGAGCAATTGAATCTTGAAGACTCTAATCAAGCTAATGAAGTGTAGCTCGTCCATACTGACAAAATGTTCGGGTAACACAATAATATTTTGATGTGCTATGCTAAGCGTCTCAGAACTAGGCTAGGTCAAATGTTTTATTATTCTTAAAGGCAACACTTTGTTTATTTGAAATCAGACTAAAGGCAACTGTCCCAGACCCTGCCTTGTTAACGATGATGTAAAGCCTCTCACTCATTTTGACATAGAGGGAGGGAGGAAGAGTGGTTCTGAGTAGGATGAGAGTGCAGCTGACAAGCGTTAGCAGCTTGTCATCATGCCTTTACAAGCTTCAAATGTGTATTTGTCTGCTGAATTTGGTGAAAAAAGTTTCATTTTCTGAAAGCCAAGCCTTTGTTTATTTAAAATAAAAATTTAAAAAGTCCAAAATTACTAAAAAGGGAGTGCTTGAATTATATACACACACTTGTGTTTAAAGTGCCTGCTCTTTATGACAACTCAAGGTCCCAAAACATACAGTATGTTATAAAAAGCTTTATGAAAGCTTCGCACAGTCATTTGCCCATTACCGGCCTACATGTACATCAAAAGAAAAAAATAAAGAACTGCATAGTCAAACTTAAATAAGGTAGTTCATTTCATATTGTGATTAATATGTCGAGTGCATTGTGTGGACTTTCACAAGTGTCACAAATGGTTGTTGAGTGAGTTTCTATAAAGCATCAATATGTTCAATGTATCAATAAAGAGGCAGAGTAAATCCTGCCCAGTACTGCATGTTGCAGATGTATTATTTATTGTCCTGTCTCACGCAGGTTTTCCCCTTTAACAGGGCTGCACTGGCTTGACCATTCACTGAAATTTGTATTCACATTCTCAACCAATTAGAGCAAGACTTCTGAATCCTCTGGCCCTTTGCCCAGTGTCCACCATGTTCACATAAGCTGACAGTTTTCTTGTTGAGGTGGTTGCTGTTGAAGGGCAGAAATAGAGAACGGTGGGTGGGGAGTTGAGGGTATGACTAAATTTGAATATCACAGCCTGCCTTGGATTAAGGTTTAATCATTTCCTTACCGACAGGGAGAGTGGGGAATATAGGACTGTTTTACCCACATCCAATACCTGGAAGTTTTAAGTACATTTTAAGTTGCACTTTCTAGACTGGACTGCTCATGCTGTCTTGGCATTTGAATGATCAGGTGGCTCAACACCTCTGCCTGGACATGACAGTCCATTAATATAAAAAGGTAAAGGTAAGAACCCTCAGTACTCATATATACTCATTTGGGTCTTTGTTTTGTCTTTTCAATGACATCAGGCGATGTTTTAACATTCAGGGCCTCCCTTCCACAGGTTAGTGCACAAGGATGGAGCAAGTGATCACAAAGGACACATCCTTGCTGCTTTTTCAGCAAACAGGACGTTTGACAAAGCCATCTCTGAAGGACAAAAAAATAATACTTGTTTAAAACTTAAAAAAAAAGACCATTAACAAATTAAGCAACCGCTGAGAAACATTTTGCAAATATGCTCAGTACAAACATTTTGTGAACAGGACAGTAGACTACAAAATGACAGACCCAGCAAGGTTTTTCCTTGAACAGTTACTATTCCACTGGGGCAAGGACTATTGATGTCATGGTGCTAGGATTTCTAACATTGATACAATACCTTGAGAAATAACAATATTCTGTACCTTTTTCAATACCATGGGGGAAATTGACATTGAGGGCTTTAAATATATTTATTTATTTTTAATTAAAAGATAACTATAATAAGGCTATAACATGCCAATGACAACTTTTCTTCTCTTAGTTAGTTGCAGAAAACAGCAAACACAAGAAACTGACATTTTGAGTAGTTTCCATATTCAGTGAGTATGAGGGTACAGAAATACAGAAATTATTGTGAGAATAGGGTCTGAAATGAATGCCCATGCAAAAATTTGGAAAGGGGATACAATTACCCCTCTTTCTGCACTGCACAGACTGTAGAGATTAGCAATGATATGTCAGTTTAACATTACATAGCTTGCACTGTATATTTATTTTATTTATTTTGTTATAATACTTCCAAGCATCATTATGCCTGGCCAGCGTCCTGCCTGTAATGTCAGATTGAGTGATGCAGGACTGAAAATGCTGAAATCTGTGGCAACATTTTTTTTATTTTTTTTAATTTTATTTTACAAAGCAAAAAAATTAATGAAAGATTACTCTATACATTGAATGAATACTCATGCTCATTGCCATCTCTTGTAAACATTAACAATAAGAGAGAGCCAGGAAGTGCAACAGGTAATAGTGTATCCAACCTGGAAAATGCAGCAGGACAGCAACGAAAGTGAAGACGCCAGCAATCTGAGTCTCACCTGGGAGGCCGGTGTTCACGTTCAGTAAGACTGTAAAGCCAAACCCTGCTCTTTTTCCTAAACCCAACCACATGCTTTGTTGCCTAAATGTAACCACGGGTGTGTATAGACTAAACGTAACCATGTGCATTTGTTGTTGAAGGAAAAAATGTCAATTTGCGGTGTTGTACCAACGTAGTATGTTCATTTTGAAAGAGACCATATGCAAACTGTATATTTCCTGTGAAAACAGGAATGTATTTTGAAAACAGACTGTGTGTGTAACAGGCTGAAGTTGATACAGTGTCCCAGAAGGTCAACAAGCAACACACCAGTACCTTGCATATCTTGACGTGGTAGGTCCATGAGGTCACGAGGTTGGAGTGAGAATATGTTGGTTTATCAGTGCTGCGTAAAATGAGTATTGAAATAATTTCAAATAATCTTGATTGATATGCATAGATAAATTGATATTTTTGACAACACTAGCAAGGACTGTCATCTGCTTTAAATCGGTGAGCATTAGGCTAACTGCCTTGGGACCCTGTACATAGTTAAAAGTATCCGTAGATTCCTACAGCCATTTGAGCAAAACGTGTTGAAATTAGACTTGCTTTTCACCCAGTCGGCCTTCACTGTTGCTGCTAGCACTTAACTGAGGTGTTGCAGTGTTATTACTGTGGACAGACAGGACAGAGTGAAAGCCTCCTTCACTGCTTGAACGTCCTTAAAAGTTCTTCTAGCCATCCGGGAGACACTACAGTAGTCTCAAGGAGGAGGGGAGGGTCACATCAAAGAGTTTGGAGCAGCTATGAGTAAGATGTAATAGCAGGAGAGGGTCTGCAGACGAGGTTAAAGCTCTTGCAAATGAGAAGTTTGGTGTTGCCCAGCTAGAAAGGCTTCAGAATGGTTGCAAAGAAGAGGTTAGATGGCTGAAAGAAACTGACTAGATATTCCTGCATGCGAGGGGTTGTCAACAAGATACATACTAATATAAGAGGAAAAGGCTTGAAGCCGTGTTTGCACTCTTTATTGCTTGCAAACCGTGACAAGGTGTACTTCATTGAGACATTTTCTGCAGCCCACTTTAGCATCTGTGAACACAGGTACTGGGTCACAACATCTTTGGGGAGTCAGGTCTCCTTTTATGACCTGACACTGAGGCCCAGTAAAGAGAGCAGGTCATGGAAAAGCAAAGATGCCACAGATTACTCTGTTAATGTCATAGGTTAGCCTCACAAGCTTATCAGCTGTGATTAGTAGGGGTGTCTTGATCAAGTATTATGCTCTCAATCCGAGTCAATTAATATTGAGTATCTGCCGATACCGAGTCCTGATCTGAAACCTCTATTTTCCAAAATAACAGATATGCACTGTGCACACTTCATGTACTTTAAAGTTGTTAAAATCAATCCAGTGAATGTGCTTGAAATTGCAGTGCTTTGTAAGAATTTTTTTTAAAAATTTTTTTTAGTTTTACAATTCAAAGTGTTAAATAACAACCACTCTTTTAAATCTTTTTGGCCTTGTCACTGTCTCAAGGCAGTTTCTCTCTCTCTTTAAGACAGTATTCTCCAGTGTTTGTTGCTTCGGTGCAGCCTTGTCTGATTTAGTCAAACAAACTGTTTGTTGGATGTTTATTGTCATCATTTGTTCTTTTGCACTGTTTACACTGAAAAATTACTCCTACTGGCTGTTTGCCCGTGAGGCTTTTGTTGCACTTGCAGTGGCATGGTAAATGTGGTCATCTTCTGCTCTCCACTGCTGTCTGTATCTCTTCAATCAATCAATCAATCAATCAATTTTATTTATAAAGCCCAATATCACAAATCACAATTTGCCTCACAGGGCCTTACAGCATACGACATCCCTTTGTCCTTAGGACCCTCACAGTGGATAAGGAAAAACTCCCCCAAAAAAAAACCCTTTAACGGGGAAAAAAACAGTAGAAACCTCAGGAAGAGCAACTGAGGAGGGATCCCTCTTCCAGGACGGACAGATGTGCAATAGATGTCGTACAGAACAGATCAGCATAATAAATTAACAGTAATCCGTATGACACAATGAGACAGAGAGAGAGACAGAGAGAGAGAGAGAGAAAGAGAGAGAGAGAGAGAGAGAGAGAGAGAGAGAGAGAGAGATGTAGGACAGACGGTAATGACAGTAGCTTACAACAACATTAATGATTGTAATAATATTATGGTTATAGTTCTGGCTACTGTGGTACAATATGTTGAAAGTATATATTAATATCTGATAGTATACATATGTGACAATAGTCATATGTGTATAATAACAGTAGAAGTATGACTAATGACTAATGATGGCAGCAGCAGCAGGAGGCATCTGGCAGGACCACGGCAGCAGCACAACCACACACGTCACGCTGTCCAGGCACCGCTGCAATATGAGTTAATCTGAGAGACAGTGGAGCACAAAGGCTCTGGAGAAGAAGCCGAGTTAGTGACATCCAGAATGGCCGAGTTAGCAAGATGCAGTAATAGGATACGAGAGAGAGAGAGAAGGAGAGAAGGAGAGAAGGTGCCCGGTGTATTATAGGGGGGTCCTCCGGCAGACTAGGCCTAAGTCAGCCTAACTAGGGGCTGGTACAGGGCAAGCCTGAGCCAGCCCTAACTATAAGTTTTATCAAAGAGGAAAGTCTTAAGTCTAGTCTTAAATGTGGAGACGGTGTCTGCCTCCTGGACCGTAACAGGAAGATGATTCCACAGGAGAGGAGCCTGATAGCTGAAGGCTCTAGCTCCTGATCTACTTTTGGAGACTTTAGGGACCACGAGTAACCCTGCGTTCTCAGAGCGCAGTGTTCTGGTGGGATAATATGGCACTATGAGCTCTCTAAGATATGACGGAGCTTGACCATTTAGAGCTTTATAAGTTAACAGTAGGATTTTAAATTCATTTCTGGATTTTACAGGGAGCCAGTGCAGAGAAGCTAAAACAGGAGAAATATGATCTCGTTTCTTAGTTCCTGTTAGTACACGTGCTGCTGCATTCTGAATTAGCTGGAGAGTTTTTAAGGACTTACTAGAGCTACCTGATAATAGAGAGTTACAGTAATCCAGCTTTGAGGTAACAAAAGCGTGGACCAATTTTTCTGCATCTTTTCGGGTCAGGATAGGCCTAATTTTCGCAATATTACGCAGATGAAAAAATGCAGTCCGTGAGGTTTGTTTTAAATGAGAATTAAAAGACAAATCTTGATCAAATGTTACTCCGAGGTTTCTTACGGTAGTGCTAGAGGCCAGAGCAATGCCATCTAGAGAAACTATGTCATCAGCAGCAGGGCTCCGCCCACAGTGAAACACATGTGCCATTGATGACAGCAAAAAGCAAGAGAAACAAATGAAACACTTTTTCTATCTTGAAGCACCTGTAAACAAAGGCTACAATATTTCATAAAGACCTGATGCCAACTGCACACCACTCCTTGTGTTCCATCAGGAGTCAGTAAGTCAAAGGCATGTATTATCTCCTGTACACAGGGTGCACTCTGAATTTTATCCAGCTCTTTTTTCTATGTGATGGGTCTTGTCATGTAATGAAGAGTTTTGTAGGTAAACCATGCAGGTAGATGAGCCTATTTTCTTCTAAGAACTGTTACTGCCAGCTCCAATCCTCTTATTAGAGGCTTGTATTTCTGCATTGATGTTGGGATATTGAGGCTGTCTGTTTGAAACAGACTAGAAATCAGTACTCCTCCAATTTTGATGAATATTGGAACTCGCAATCAAACAGGCCTGTGTCTTCTATGCCCCATCTAAAAAGCCAGAATACATGTAAGGCTTTCTTCTCATTGTGGGCGGCACGTTGTGAAGAGTCATGAAATGATAATTTTCAGAGGATCATTTCTGCATTTTCTGTGAGAAACACCTGCACACATGCTTTTTCTCCTCCTAGTGATAACTGCTTCACCAGTGTCAGCAGGCAGTGCCAGAGTATGGGTTTTATTAGAAGCCAACATCACTGCGAATAGCGTGCCATTCATTTCTGCTTTATAACTCTGTGAATGACACTCATCAGGAGACTAATCACAAGTTGACAACATCTGTCTGTGCTGCTGTGGTTACGTCAATCATGCTCAATTTTTCAAACGGCTGGCCATGACATGTCAGAAGCTTTTTGTCTCACAATTTACTTGTCAGGACCGAAAATCTGAAACTCTGAAAAAGTGTGAATAAATGAAGTTAAAAAATAAGCCAGCTCTGTAAGAAGTAATACACAAATAAAATTTCTAAGATGGAGGGTTGAAAGAGGAGCATGTCTTTCTTTAAAGGAACAGTGTGTAGGATTTAGGGCGATTTTGTAACATCTAGCGGTGAGGATTGCAACCAGCTGAAACTTCTCCAGTTTAGAATTCCATCAGTGTTCACTGTTCAGGAGGTTTTTTACTGTGAGGCAAATTATCTGCAGAGGCCTCTTCCTCTCCAAAACAAACAGATTATGTCATCAAAACTGGTGAAAACACTGTTTTGCATGTAGGAGATGGACCGCTATCCTAATGTGCTAATGTGCGGTCACTCTTTTTCTCTGTTAACTTAAGATCCAGACGTTCAAGAGGATTTTACCAGGAGCCAAATTATCTTCAGAGGTCTCTTCCTCTCCCAGCAAATGGAGCTGGTGTAATAACACTGAACAAAGCAGTTTACAACTAAAAAAATTAGTGTTTTACTGACACATTCATTGCAGAGGGGCTGCAAATGTCGGTAGCCAATGCGAATGGCCCTATCAACAGCGAGAGTTTGGTAAGTCCATTCTGGGCAACTGTAGAAACATGGAGATGCAACATGATGATCTCCAGAGATGAGGGCCTGCTCCCTCTGTAGATATGAATAGGGCTGGGTTAAAATAATCGATTCATCCAATTTGAACGACCCAATATCAATTCATAAAATTCAAGATCTGTCTCTTAATATATGCTTTTTCCCATGGATGTGTAAAGCTTTAACCCTCTTAATCTCGCTGGTAGTAAACGGGCCCCGGTGCTAAATTATTTAGGACTGTAGTCTTATTATCATGCTGCAGCAGCCTCTCCTCCTGCTGTCTGTGCGTCAGGGCTACTTTTGTACTTTTGTGCCACTTTTACGCACACACACACAGAGATACAAATATGGAGTAGGGATGCTGTGGTGGAGACAGACAAGTCAAGACAGCTTGAGCTGACGACAACTATGCTTGATGTTGTAAGTGCAATAAAACCTCCACAAGAAAAAGTCAATACTTAATCAATACACCCGTTCAAACATGGAAACATGTAGAAAATGTATAAAGTTTGAATAATATTCAGTTTTAATCCTGTTCAAAATTTATTCTTTTTTATTAAATAATTTCTTGTAAAATTTACAGTGCTCTTCGAATCTCTTTTACATTCTAGAAAAAACTGGTATTGTAACTAAAATATCCTCAATGGAATCAATATCAAATCAAATAGGAAATCAAATTAAATTGAATCATGACCTTGTGAATCAAAATCAAATCAATTTAGGAAATCGGGGGTACTTTGCCCTAGATATAAAGCCTCAGTCTAAAATAACAAAAACACAACAATTCCTATGTTCAGGTAATAATACACTAAAGAAAACACACTTATTATATTTTATACTCTATATTTCTGCCAGTATAGCTCCCTAAATCCTACACACTGGACCTTTAACATGAAACAATAAAAATCACTACAACTGGAGTTACATGGGTGTCACGTAACAATAACACTCAGTCACAGCACTTCTAAAGGACAGCACACATTACCGCCATCTTTTAATCTGCAGTATTGTGTTAAGGGAAGGCACAAACTGACATCTGAGAGATCGTACATTCACAACCTATCCGCTTTAATGAGTCGTAATGGGTCGAAGGGATCCATAATGCATTGTCCCCTGAATAAACTGTTTTCCCACACCATATATCTTCTAATCCTTTTAGTGGCCAGCAGCCAGAGATTCAGTGGACACTGCTGAATAATTTATGTAGTCCCCACTGAGTTGAAATGGGGACTAAGTCTCGCAGTGCACAAAATAAAGGTGAGACTTAAATTGACATTAAGTAAACGACCAGAGAGGCTACGCATTTATGGGCTGCTACTCTCCGCACAACTCTTACATTTGTCACCATCTGTGTTGGAGGATTTATTGGCATGTACTGTTGAGGCTTCAGAGTCTCCCTTCATTCAACAGTGCAGTGGAAACAAGATTCATATTAAATGATGACGTGAAATCTGAAAGTAACTCCATTTAGATTTTGTTAACAAGCTTCAGGCTTAAATTAGGCAGTGTGACTATCTGATATTGTCTCTGTATTTCCATATTTCTTCCATGTTCGCTAAAGCCAATTTTCTCATGTCACTTGTCATTTTGATAGTGAAAGGTGAGGCATCTTTCTGCATCATCAGCTGCTACACTACATTTGCTCATGCTCCTGACACCATGTGAGTGTGAAAATTTGAAATGAAACGCCATGGAAAAAAAACAACAACTATGACATGGCAAGGCAGTTACATTGCAGATTTGAGACTTTTTCTAGAAATGCAGTTTAACTCAGGGAGAAGACTGCTCCCTTTAGTGCTGTACTAACAGACACAAACACTATCCTCTGAGGGAACAGTCCATTATCGCTGGTGACAAACATGAAAAGCAAACGGTGAGGAGCAAGTCAGGAAAATGCCACTCTGCAGGAAAAACATTTAAGATTCTGACTGCCAGTGAGAATTTCTTTGGCTGCCCAAACATCTCCCCACATAGTCTCTCTTTTCATTAGTGCAACTCAGACAAATGTCAAGGAAGATAACCCATTATCTTCCCAGTTGGGAGTAACACGTACACACATACATAAATGCATCATACCAGGCTCCCTGGCAATGGATGCCTGTATATTACTATTCAAGTGCTATTCTATTGCCTGATGTGCCAATGCTATTGTTGCTGTGCCTTAACTCAGGGTTAGCAGTCAGGAGTGACTTTCTTTTTTTAGGCATTTTCAACCTACATGACAACCTATTGACACATTTTAAAGTACTTTTATCCTGTAAAACAGAAAATAGAATTATCACAGTCGTTTGTCTCCACAAACCAGTCAAGCAGTTACAGTTTATATGCATGTCTATGAAAACATGAATACTTTATACACATCTTCCCCCAGCAGCACAGACAATCTATACAATCAGCACAGTTTCAAGGTGGACACAAATTAAGTATCTGACTAAATGTCTCCCCTTCTGCTTCTGAGGTATGATGTTGAATAATGGCCATAAAAGTGTTGCAGAACATTCTGACGTCACATTTAAGTTGACCTTTGACCTTTAAGATATACAATGTCAGCTCTTCATCGTTTTATCCTATTAGACATTTTTTGTGAAATACTGTCATAATTAGCATGTGAATTCTTGAGTTATGGTCAAAAACAAGTTTTGTGAGGTCACAGTGACCCTGACCTTTGACCACCAACTTCTAATCAATTCATCACTGAGTCCAAGTGGATGTTTGAAATTTGAATAAATAAATAAATCAGTATTTATTGAGATATTGCATTCATGAGAATAAGACAGACAAGGTCACAGTGACATTGATCTTTGATGCACAACCACCAAAATCGAATTAATTCATTGTTAAGTCCAAGTGTACATTTATGCCAAATTTGAAGAAATTTCCTCAAGCATTCTTGAGATATCGCATTAATGAGAATGGACAGCCGACAGACAAACAGACATCCAGTAACCATAATGCCTCCAGCTGTGGCTATTGCTGGCGTAGAGGCATAAAAATGACAATGGGACAAAGTCTGTAATATAATTATTAAGTATGTTTGTGTCTTTTCTTTATTTCAGAATGTCTATTCTCCAGTTTCTCTTCTTTTCTTACTTTGTGACCAAAATCTGAGCATACACTGAACAAGCTGAGCTTGCACTATACAAGAGAGTAACAGCATTACAAAGGCATTACATAACCTGACTTTTGTCATCCTCTATTGGTGACACATTCATTGCTTGCAGTTACTTGTATTGGAGAGAAATATAACAGTATTATAGGGGGGTAATATTAGCTTTTAAGTGTTAAACAAGTGCCAAATACTATGTATATCAAAAACATAAAATTGAACTCAGACCCCAGAGGGAGGTTACTAAGTATGCAGTCAGAGTAAATGGGACCATCTGGCTGGTGGTTTTGTGTCAGTCATTAAAGTTGTCCCTTTTGAATGTGATTACAATTCACACTTCAAACAAATGGGTTGTGGGGAAATCATGATATTCAGAGTAAATATTGGGGAACCAATAAACGGAGGGCTGAAATGTTGTGGATGGCTGAGGCGGTTGAGAGCCACTGAGCTGAGAGAACTAGATTCTGCTGGCTCTAGATAATGGGGAGTAAGAGAGGAACAGCTGGGCCGTAAGCATTCATGTCATGTTGGAGGCTGAACATCTGATCCTATAGAGAAGCAGTGCATGACTCACACTGCTGAATGCTCAGTGGGAAGCGTGGAGCCGACACAATTAGAACACAGAACACACATGCGTGCTCACACATACAGGCGCACAGAGCTTCTTGGCTCTCCTGCAGGCTGTGAGGTGCCAGCACAACAGAACCGACCAAAGCAGCTGTGGCCTCCAGCCAAATCATGGTTGATTGGAGTTGGGTCCTGTCAGGCCACAGGTTGTGCAGTTTCAACCCCTCCAGTCCACCAAGTTGAAAAGAAAACAAGGCCTTAGTCAATAGATTAAAGCCAGGCATTATTCATCATAAATTCTCTTGTGGCTATGTTAACACAAAAGCTACAGATTGATATCCTGCTGGAAGTAAATGGCTGTTCAGCACGTAGGCGAAAAATACATGTGAAGCAAGTGTCGGAGGTGCGTGTTATGTGGGAATGTCGACATCAGCCCGCGTGCGTAGGAGGGCTGGTTCAGTCACCTTTACTCTGAGGTAAAGCTGTTGCAGCTTTGCCTGACACATTTGTTTTGTGCAATTTCTGAATTACCTTTGACAGTTGGAAAAGAAAATGATGAAAACTTTCTGACAAAATCCACATTACAGAGTTACTGAGCTGAGACAAGGATTTAATAAATAGATGACATGGCATATTTGTTAAAAATTTGAAAATAGATCTTAACATCTGATCCTCTACCTTCCCCATCGACTGCATTCAAGCTGCACACTTTGTAACAGTAACCAAAGACTGTTTTCACTTTGCTAAGTAATCCTGTTTCCTCTAACCAAGGGCACATACAAATCTCCAGTTTACAACTGGATTTTGCTCTTCATCCTAATCTTCTATCTGTATACACAGGAGTAGATTTTGGAGGGGACAGCAGGGTGCAGGGGACATGCCCTCTCAATATTTAAAACATGTGCAATAGTTCCGTGTACATCAATGCAGAAAAGGCACAAAGTAGTGCATTAAAAGCCCCCAGAATGCAGAAAAGTGTTTGATGCTCAAAATCTTCCAGTGGAGGACCCCTAAACCCTCCATTCTGTATGTGTCCCCTTAATGTTAAAAAGAAACCTACACCCTTGCCTGTACAAACCAAAACACCAGACTTTCTTTGGATGGGACACTCTTCTCTATTAAATACATTTTATCTGAAAGACAGCTTTTAAGACCCAGAAATACAAAAAATCAAGATAAAAAAATAATAATAAATAAACACCTTGTGGCTTACCTCTTGGCGAATGATGCTTCCAGATGATATTGGCCTCAGGACGACCAACAGCCAGACACATTAGATTGACGTTGCTGCCCTCGTTCACCGTGACGTCCTTTGATATGTTAGTGATCCTGGCGGGTACTGAGGGGAGAAAGAAAATCATGATTGATGTTTTTAGCTTAATTAATGACACGTGAGCTAAGGGCTCACTATTCCATGTGATCAGAACAGCGATGAGGTTAAAAATAACCCCGGGTTGGGGGACTCAATTAGCATGAAATTAGCTGACAAATTTGACAATTCTCTGGCTCGCCGTGGTGTTATACATGATTGATTTTCTTCATCATGTATCTTTGCCACACTGCTCATTAGACAGGCATCAGACTGATTTGGAGTAAGACATAATTTCATCTCTGACTGGACCAACTTGATCTGTATGCCTGTGTGTGCATGTGTGTTTGTCTGGGTTCTTGATTAAGTGTACCCTGTCCCTAGCCTTGAATCAAGGGTCAGAAGATATCCTTTTTCAGTGAAATTTAACTCAGTCATGGTGACTTGGACGTAAAGATCATTAGTGTATATGACAAGACAGGCTTTCATTGAGGAAAATTCACATATTACCCACCTCAGTGTAGTTTAACATCAAATATTTCCATAGTTTTACTGTTTATGAGGACAGTTTAGCTTTTTAATCCTTGGGCCTGGTAGGGTTGTGATGAATAGAATAGAATCAACCAGCAATAAGCATTTTATAGAAAGCTAGGCAACTAGTCTACAACACTGGTCACGTAACTAATTTTTATTTATTTATTTATTTATTTAATTATTTTTTAAAAACCTTTAAAAAAAACACTTCAAAATCATATTCTGTTGCATAATTTGAGGTACTGGTCTCTACTTTTTTAACCATAAAATCAATTAGCACCACTCTGACAGATGCTAAACATAAAAATAAACAAATAAACCCTAAAATTACCACTTCATGGTTGTGTGCCTCTGCAAACTGGTCAAGTTGCAAACACGTGGATGCTTAGAATAAATCTTCCCCCTGGCAGTGCAGTCACAGTCACCACAGTTTCAAGGTGGGCACCAAGGATTAGTGTCACCAAGTCAGTATCTCACCAAATGTCTCCCCTTCTGTTCCTGAGTTATGATGCTGATCAATGGCCAGAGAAGCATTTTTGAAAAACAGTATGATGTCACAGTGACACTGACCTTTGACCTTTTGGATTTAAAATGTGATCGCTTTATCATTTCATCCTATTAGACATTTTATTGTGAAATTTTGTCATAATTAGGGAAGTAATTGTGAGGTCACAGTGACCTTGACCTTTGACCTTCGAGCACCAAAATCTAATCAGCTCATTCTTGAGTCTAAGTAGAAGTTTGTGCCAAATTTGAAAAAAAAAAAAATCCCTCAAGGTGTACTTGAGATATCATGTTCACGGTAATGAGACAGATGCAAAGTTATGGTGACCTTGACCTTTGACCCCTAAAATCTATCTATTTAGTTCAGCCTTGAGGTCAATTGCATCTTTGTGCAAAATCTGAAAAAAAAGAAGAAATCTCTCAAGACATTCACGTGAATGACAATGACAGGTCCATCTCAGTGCACCGGGACTAACATTTATGTTAGTCCCGGTGCACTCTTTATTGTAACTCAGTTAATCAGTGGGACTTCACTTATTTCAGAGCAGTTGTCATGGTTCCCCACAGGACTAATAAGCTACTGTTCTCTTGCTGTCAATTGGCCGCATAACTCTCTAATTACAATGTTAGTTAGTTTTAGCTTCAAATTTCACTTCACTCAATGTGATTAAGACATCTTATGACTTCATTAAAATAATTAAAACACAATGGTAAAACACAGTAATATATTCAGTGTAATACACCCATACAATTAAACAACGATAGAAAATGGACATTGGATTTTTTTCATATTTTATTAAAAAAAAAGGTACTGAATGGCCGTAATGTGTGGTCTGTGCCGGGGATCAGAGCTGGAGTAGATATGCTACTGTGCATCCCATTGACCTTTGAATTTACTGATTTGATTAGCATGCATTGCTAAAGCCAGTTCAATTGGTTCATTTAGGACACTGTGTGTACAGCCTGGTTCTCTAAATGCCACCCAAAAACTGTTGACATGAAACCAAGTTTACAGCATATTTCTAAGCAGTATCATATAACTCATTAATATGGTCCAGGTAAACAAATGAAGGTATTTTCAATGTTTTACACACCATGTTTTGTATTCACTACCCATTGCAGCATCGTAACTCTCTCTTTTTTTTTTAAATCTCAAATTAAATGAGCTATGCAGTCCCCCTTTAGGTAATCACTTGTAACCAATGCTCCATTTCTCTTCAGACATTTGCACATTAAGGATGCACCCATTCACAAAACTGGACTACACAAACAGAACTGATGACAATATGAATTGTATTATGAGGAGGACAATTACATGCAACACTCATTCCATGAAATGACAAAGATCAGTGCTGAGTTCCCCCATTAATGTTTACTGCCTTTAATGCTGGCTGACTATATTGCTTTTAGCTCAACAAATAAATCTGTTCAACAGACACAGATACATGGTTTAAGAAGAAACATCTCTTAGCCTATACTCATGTTGTACATATAGAGTATAAAGTACACACACTCACAGAATGTGTATATACAACATAAATAGACCAAACTGTGATGTGGTTCTGTGGGTTTTAACAAAACTATTTTTTCACTGCTGACATGAATACTTCTTTGTTTATTTTATTTGGAGCCTGATAGAAATTGGCCATTCGGAAATTGGGTAAAGTTAAAGTGAAGATTACAAAAACAAACCAAAACGATGTTTTTCTTTTTTTTCCTTTTTTTTTTTTGTGTGAAATATTTTCCTAACATCTATGAGGCAGAGGCCACTCCCCAAAGCCAAGAAGAGTTGAAATGTGAGGCTGTTCTTAATGTATTTTGATTTTAACTTGAAAACATAGTTGTAATTGTTTAATAATGTCTTGTTAAATGTACAGATTCTTTTATATATCAATAAACATTTTATTATAGGCTAAAACATACATGTGTAAACTGAAACTAAACCCGTGCATGTATTTGTGGTCACAGAACCATAGGATATCATTTAAAGAACTGATGAGGCCTTTTACAAAAAGGTAGGCTATTTTGAAATCATAGGGTGTAACTACAATAGAATAAAACTTTTAGTTTATAAAGATTACTAGGTGATGCATCGTGGAACCATATCAGGACAAAATTAATGGACTGGAAAAACTAAAAGAAAAAAATTGCTACTAATATAGTAGTCTCATTAAAGTCACGACTTCAGCATGTTATTAGTGATGCATCAGGTTTCAGATGTCTGTCCCATCAGTCCTCAGAATTAGCTGCTGTGAGTACTTTAATATACTGAGCATTTGTTTTCACCTTTTAACTTCCACAAGTCTTTGGTGAGTTGCTGCTCTGTGTGCACAAGATAACACTGCGGACATGTGAACCAAGCGCCACGGTCAGATTGCAGTCAAGTGCGTCCTGCCCAGTACATCGGCAGTTTAGTCACATTGTGGACAAGCTTCTTTAGTACATGTGTGGTGTACTGGGGCACAGGGTGGGATAAAAAAGAACGCATTCCTGAAAACTGCAACTCCTACACCAAACAAATTCTGGTCTGAAGACATTCTGCTCTGTTTGTCTTCATGCAAATAAAAGACCACCAAAAGTTTTCTAAAGCTCCAACAATTTATCCAATGTAACCAACTGGAACTGGAGAACAGCTGATGTCTGTGGTTAGCGGATGTAGCTAGTGATCAGTTGGGTTGTTGTGTAGGCCTGAGCAGGGGATTCCAACAGCGATGTTATATCACATCAAATATTTTGTCCATATGCTGTTGTACATCAGCTTTTGTCCTCCAGCTATGTTGGACTGCACCACTAGGGCAGGGATAGAGACACAGAGATAGATTATAGAGGAATAGAGGAGTTACTGGCTATAGGATCTCTGCTGACAGTAGAGAGAAGTGGTGAGATATCAGGATGAAGACAACAGTGAACTGTTCCATGTCCTCTCCCTGAGGACAGTATTCAGGTGAGAATTCTTTAGGGTCCAAAACACCCCAGTTTTTTTCTTGGTGGTGGTGTGTTTACAGATTAAGAAGACTAAGAGGAAACCGGAGTCCGCCAACAGCCAAAGGGTCACCCAAAATGAACTACTTTGAATACTGTAACAGGAGTAATGTTGTGTAAAACCAGTTTCTAAAGAAATGCCTCAACCCCCAAATTATTATTTGTATGAATATTAATTACTCACCACATATTACCTTGAATAAAACGTTTTTCTTGCATACCTCCTTTAACTGAAGAATCCAAAAACTGAGTATATTCTTCATGAATTGAAATCACGGCAGTCCACTTTTAACAACAGCAATCCACATCAAAACATCAGTTTAAAAATCTCTCACACAACTCGTGCAAATTATTCAGCCATGTGCTCAGTACTTCCCAAACAGACAGCCCTTTCTGACAGGAAACTGAAAGAAAAGTAAAACCTATCTATGCTCTGTTTGAAGCCAGACTCCATTTATTTATTGACAAAAACAGTAATTTACCTCACTGAACATGGGAGCTACTGGTCCACAGCTGCCTCAATCAGTTAGATTGTTTTTGTTATTGTGTGACTTTGGTGTTTTGAAGGATTAGTTTGGATATACCAAGGTCATACAATAACACATACTAACTCACTGATAAAAGCAGTGGTAGATCAGCAGCTCCCGTGTTCAGTGAAGTAAAATTTATTTCATTCATGTCATTGGAGTCTGGTTTTGAAGGGAGCATAGATACGTTAGAAGTGCTTACAGTAGCATACGGCTGGATAAATGAGTCAGATGTTTTGGTATAGTCTAACTGTTGTTAAACAAGGACCCCATGACATCAACTTATCAAGAATTTTCTCCGGTTTTGGATTCTTCATTCACTGGACGCATAGGAGATAAACAAAGTTTTCTCTATTCATTCATCATGACCGGGTGAGTAATTGAGATACAAATGGTCCTTTAGGGGTTGAAGTATTCCTTTAACAGTTTCTATGAACCAGGTCTGTCAGAGTAGCTGTTATGTGACCTGATAGATTTTCTATCAAACCTGCATGTTGGCATAACGTAATGAAGAGGCTTCGGCAATCGTCTCCTTTTAACAGCAATTAGACTAATGCCACAGAACTAATGTGACAATGATTCACTGAGGGCAGAATGCAACATGTGATGCCTTTAAGAGGCTCCAAATAGGGAAAGGGGAAGCACAGCGGTTTGAGGACACAGCAGGCACTACTTTCTCAAACACATTGACCTCCGGCAGAGATGAATGAACAAGCATCTGTGTGCAGAGTAGGTGACGGGTCCTCCAGCTTGATAATGCCAGTGGCCAGCTGATTAAAAACACAGCTCCCATCCCACTGGGGCTGCTGGTGGATGTGACTGGGGGCCCAGGGACACGTCACTCTTCATGTCAGTACAGCCAAGGTGTTGCAGCCAGTAATTAATTAGAAAATGGATTCAAGAGGCTCCCCAAAGAGGAAAGGGATGCTTTCTCTGGGTGTTTATTTAACATCAGGGTTTGACTGATGTGATTGTATTTCTTTGTAATAATATTTTTTTTCCCAATGTCAGCTGTCATTGTGCTGGTAAATATGCTGCATTCACAGAGCGAGGAGCAGACACAGGGCAGAAGTGCCACAATGCACCGTTATCTGCAGGGCACGAGAACACATTGGTATAGTACGCATTGTTACGATACCGCACATTGTTTTCTGTTAGAATATGAATTTTACATTTATGGCAATTCTCCAGTCAAACAATGCAATGGTGACATATGTGGGTAAAGAAAGAAATTGAGTTTGAAGGGTCAGAACAATTCAATACAAGAAGTTTTCAAAGAAGGCTGAGCAACAGCAGTGTGCTTTTCTCCTGGGATGTCCTCTGTACCCATAGCCACTGGTGAAAGAGCGATTTAGATCCTATATTTAAGCTACAGTAGCAATGCATACAGGTTTCTAGCCATAGATAATTTGCAACCCCTGTCCCTGGTTAGGCTTTTAAAATTAAAACAGTAAGTGTAAGAGTACGGAGCACAGAATTATTCAATACAATAATACAGCACTACATATAAAGTAAAAAAAACAGGCAAAGATTAAGTCAAAGAGGAGACCACAATATGACCAGAGACAAAAACACTATTAACAATGACTCTGCTATTTAAGTATGAGGTCTCTGTGTGTTTGTGTGTATGTGTACATGCCTGCACATGTATGTCCATGCATTATGCTAAACGCACATGCGTGCGCTTGTGTTTATATCTGCGATCAAAGATTGTGGCCCGTACAATCAGTGTTCACAGGCTTGTTTCAGCAGTTTTGGCCATCACTTTACATGTGCATTAAAAGCCTTGAGTTATATCAGTTTTTTAAATTCCAGATGGTAAAACATTCCACAGTTCTATACCTCATACTGAGAAAGATGACTGACCAAATGTTGTTCTGTGTTTTGCTGCTATACAGTTTCCACTTGTTATACTCCTAGTTCTGATTCCACTAGGCTGTTTGTTTACCAGTTGACAGAGTATGTCCCGTGCAAGGTTGTTCACACTCTTAAAAAAACTGTCCAAACTTAATATGTTGTATTTCTGTTGAATTAGGCAATAGTGCCATCCAGCCATCCATTACTTTCAATGCCTGTTTCTATAATGAGTTAATGGGTGTAATTGTAGTTTGGTGGCCCTGGCCCCACATGGTAAAACAGTATGAAAAGTTGGAGGATATTATGGTATGCATGAACTGCTGTGCTGCCTTAAGAGGTATATATTGTCTTATTAAGTGAAAGCAATTTAGATTTGTTTTGACAGTTTTGCAGTCTCTTCAAAAACTGACAAAGCGCTTCAGCACTTACTCTAAAATCATGCCTAAAAATTTAAACTCATGTACCTAATCTATTTTTTTCTCATCAATCTTTATTATAAAGTTCTCAATTACTTTTTTTTAAATTTACAAGCACATTGAGACTGTCCTGTTTTAGTTTAAAGTCAGATGATTATTTTGAAGCCACTGTGACACACCAGACATTTCTTTTGAGAGTATTTCTGCTGCCATCTGAACTGTTTTTGCAGACACATATATAAGCTCACTGTGTTTGTGGTTTGCATCCACTACGGTGTTTACATTGGTCAAACATTTTTGCGCTGATGTGCTGCAGTATCTATAGCTTTTTTTTTAATTTATTGTTGGTAATTTATGTTAAATTATGTTTGTTTTGTATTTGACATATTATGATTGAGTGGTTACATGTTATATTGTACTGTATGCAAAGTGCCTGTCTATAGAACAAAAGGAAATAACAGACTGGTTTGTACCAGCACGCCGCTGCTAAATGAATGTAAACACTGCTGTAAGTACTCAACCTTTTGAAAACTTCTGATAAAAACAGTACTTTAGAAATTACACTACAGCATGCTAAAGGCAGGAGGGAATACAGTCTGAGGAAAGAGAGCTATTTACCATGGATAAAATAATATGTCCAAGACTGTTAATAACCTTTACAAATATGGCAGGCATAACATCTAAAGGACATGAGAAGGCTTCAGTTTGGCAATTGTGTCCTTTAAACCCACAAAGAAAGGGCCTCAAAATAATTGAGCAAGGCAGAGGGGCTGCAGTGAAGAGTAGTGCTGAAGCTGGCTCATAGACCATGTGCCGTCTGCTTTTTGATAAGTCAACAATAGTTCTTTCAGAATTTCATGTGAGACCACCGGACTGTCAGCTCCAGGACTGTTGTTAACCAAAGAGAGGAAGCGATCTGAGGTGGTGAGCCACATAGGCAAGGTTTCATTCAGAGCCATACAGCAGCCAGTATTTCTTCTCACTCTAATAACCACTTCTGTCCATGTGAAATGAGGAAAAGGAGTGGAACTGGAGGCCTTAACCACCTGCTTGTCCCTTGCATGCTGGGGAGTTGGCTCCTCCAGACAGCAGACAACAGAGGTCAGGAGATGGTCGAATTACAGGCAGCCACCTCCTTACCTGAGAGGAACTTTTTCAGCGCATCTAGTTTGGATCGTAGAGCAGCCACCTGCCCAGTGTGCACCTGGCAGTCCTTGCATGGAGGTGGGTGGTTGGCAAACACCTCTTTACGGGCAGCGGGGTAGCAGGATATCCGCTTTCAACCAGGGTCAGGCAGAACAGATGACTCTATAATAAACAGTCTACAGTATTACACCCTGTCACTCAAGTGCAGACTGCACAACAGAGCAAACAAAGTTTAAATGTAAGTTATGTTCTGATCACAGTCACTGTTGCTGTTGAAATCCAGAATTAATGACAATGGTTAAAATCTGTTAAAAAAACAAAAACAAAAAACAAAGACACTACAAACTAAGGTCAGGTTGAGTTTTCAGGTGCAGATACTGATACAGTATGATTTTTCTTTGCAGGGTAGCTGGGCTCACCCTTAGAGAAGGAGTTGCTCCTACACATTGAAAGGGGTCAGCTGAAATGGTTCAGCATCTGATTTGGATGCCTCCTTGACACCTCTCTGTGGAGGTGTTCCAACCATGTCCCAACGGGAGGAGGCCCTGGGGCAGACCCATAACATGCTGAAGGGATAACATATCTGGGTTACCCTTTGGGTTAACCTTGCTTAGCCTTGGTAGCCTGCTGCTACCCAGACCTAGATCATTGGTGGAAAATGTATGGACAGAAAGTCATTTGCATTTCTCATGCATATTACAACATTGCAAAAGTGGGTATGTATTATTTTATTATGTATTTAACAGTGTATCCCATACATCTTGTACAAGCTCTGAGCTTTTTTTTTCCCAAAATGTGTCAAACTCATCAAATACCTATGCACCAGGGGGCAGCAATGATGTTGTGAGCAAAGTACCATAGTCTAAAGGGAGAGACGGTCCACATAGGGCGGGTGGTAGGGGGGGTATGTATGGGTCAAAGAAACTCTGGACTTTCAACCATGAGCTCGCTGTTCTTATCAAGTGTGAAAACACAAAGCCAATTGAGTTATTCTAATAACTGCATAGTGTGCTAGTATTTGTGGCAGACTATGCTGGTGACGAATGTGGAGTAGATTATGTGACGTTTCATTATGTTAGTAACAATCATACTTACTTTTAGCCAAACCATGATGATTTTTATTTACCCCTAACTACTTTTGTTGCCTAAATCTAAGGATGTAAACATAAAAAGTTTTTACCCATGTTCAAAGTTTATTTTGAAAAACACTGTATGCATTTAACCAGCAAAAACTATACATTTCCTGGGAAAACAGAAGTTTATCTTGAAAAGACACAATGCATGTAGCAAGCATCAATTGAATCATTGTCCAAGGGGGTCAAAACTGACGTAGGATGGGCACCTAGCACATAATATTTTGATGTGTAGGGCCACTGATCAAGCGTCAGCATTTGGAGAGTTGGGAAAGAGAACGTATTGACCGTGAAGATAAAACCTTGCATTGTTAAAATTCTGGAAGCTTGCAATATTTAATGGGCCAACTAGTCCTCTCACATACCGATTGCCACCAAGATGGCATACTCAGTGCATTTGCAAAGCAACACATTTTCATACATATCCCTTTTCCTATTCATTCCACAGGCCTACATCCATTGTAAACAGTCATGAATGACTCAGCTTTGGAGTGGTTTTGCAACAGCTCCAAAGTACAGCATTATTGTGGTCACTGCTTTTATGTAATACGAAAAATGCCAAAAATAATTAGAGAAACAACAACAACAACAACAACAAAAACAGTTAAACCAAAAATGTGATTTCATTTATGATTGAAAGGAATGTGAAGAAACTGAAGGAAGAAAGAAGGCTTTGCTCAGGATTGTTAAAGGATGAGCATGAACCTTTGACATCTCCCAACATCAAAGCCTCTGCTCCCGTGCCAGCATTCACCAAATCTATAATAGATGCTAACTCTTCTTTCATAACAAATTACTATGTGACTGAAACATCAAAGGAATTACTGTCAGTTAGTTTTCCAATCTGCCATCGTGTCTCGGAACAACAGACATCTGTGACAGATATCTCGGTAACATTCAGTGTTCCTGTCAGTGGTTATTGTTAATTCAGAGGCACACCCAGCTCCAAGAGAAGGAACAAGAAAGGGATCCAAACATTCCCGCTCGGAAGTGTGATAAAACACTTGGGGGGGCTGCTCATGCTTTGGTGAGGTGGAAGTAAACTAGGTTAGTTTTCCCACTGGCTGGTGGAAGGCACAAACAGTGACACCTGCCTTCAAACTTCCAAGCTTTCTCAGTTCAAAGGCAGCTTTTCATATGGGACCCATTGCATCTTATGTTCCAGGATTCAGTCCAAAGTAATGACAGCAGCACTGAAGCGAAACCAAATGGCAGGGTATGATGCACTGCGTAAATATATTACCTTGTGATCAGCACGAGAAAAGCGCCACGCACATGCTGGCTGAGATGGGCCTTTAATTCCTTGTATTTATAAGTCCAGGCTGTCAGCCATGTGTTCATTACATTGATGAGCTGACTAGCGATTAGTAGCAGTGTTGGCCTCTCATACCTTTTTACAGTATATCCTGGCTTATGCAATTTCAACCTGAGAGTATATATTTTGTAGATCTATCTTTACTTTCTCTAAAACGACCATCTGTTGTTAAATTGACCATAAAAAGGCTGTATATTTCACTTTCACAGATGCAGAGTATCAGTGCTGACAACTTCCCAGTAGGAAAGTCCTTCAGCATATTCTTCCCTTCTCCATCTTCCTCCACATGCAGCATTCATGCTAACCCAGCTCACTTGCTCAAGTATCTGAAAGCATTCAAAAATGTTTCTGTAGCCAGTCTTTGTGTGTTGCAGATGAATTAGTATGCTGATACCAGTCTTTAGAAGAGGAAATTAAACATGAAAATCTACCATTTTGTGGGGGGCAAAAATCATGACCGCCAAAATCCCATTTCAAATGAATGAATGAATGAATGAATATGCTTCTATCAAATTATTAGTATTTGCCGTGGTAATATGATCAAAATGTTAGAGCAGGAGCTCTCACTTAAACTAACCAATTCATTCTCCACTCTGCAGAGATATACAGGAATTATTGTAACTGCGCCTGCATGTTTGTGTGTAGTATATTGTAATAAATGGTACAACTAACTGAATGTTAACGTTTGGATCAAATGAATAAAGCAAACCTGTGAATTAAAGATGAAAGACAGACTGTTTTTTCCCCTGATCTTTTCCTATTTATCACAGTTAATTAAACAGCACCTCTGAAGTGATAGGATTGAGAATTCTTTCAAAGTCCTCCCGCCCCGTGGGAATCCCACAGAACTCATCCACCTTTCCAAAATCACCTGTGGTCAGTGACAGTGTGCTTATGCTTGTGGGCTGAAAGGAAAGGCAGCAGCCATTATTAATTTGGATAAAAGCCACTCACATCCCAATGTTGTACATGTCAATAATTTTTGTCACACATTCATTAACGAATTGATCAAACCATTGCTCAGTGCTAAGTGCAGAGCCAAGCTCTTTCGACCACAGCAACACTGAGCTATCTCCTCCCACACTCACCAAAAGTATTTAGGTGGATTTGTTACTGGATTGCAGATTGCAATCAGCTAAAACTTCTCCCGACTAGAATTCCTTCAGGTTTTTACTGGGAGCTGAATTATCATCCGGTCAAGGTCCAGCTGTTTATGGACCAGGTGGACTCCATTAAAAACACTGAATAAAACATTTTCACCTTACAAATAAGGATACCACTGACACTGTTTGGCATCTCGTTTGACATGCCCACCACGTGCTATTTGCGTTTGCGTTTGCTCACCCCTTTTCTCTGATAACTTAATGTGTGCTCACCTGTTACTGACCCAGATGTTCAGGAGGATTTTACCGAAAGCTGAATTATCCATCTAGGTCTCCTCCTCTCAAAACAAAGGGACCCAGTGAGTAACACAGTTTCATGTTACAAATCAGTGTATCTGTGATGTTGTTTGGCATGTCGCCGCGGGCAACTTGTCCATCAAATGCTAACATGTTGACACTTTTTTTCTCCGATAACCTAAGATCCAAACATTCAGGTGGTTTTCACTGGAAGCCAGAGGTCTCTCTAACTAGGTGACCAATAAAAAAAGAAAGCACTATAATGTTTTAAATCAGATGCTGATTCGGCTTCTAACTATGATGGCTTAAGCAAAAACACTACATATATATATATATATATACATATATATATATATATATGTATATATATATACTTTTTTTAAAAAAATAGCCCCTTTCTGGTGCCAGTGTATGATTTGTCTGTTCTGGGCTACCATAGAAACTTGATGGATTTCTTTATTTATTTCTTTATTTATTTTTTTCATTTTTGCAAGTATATACCCCTAAATCCTGCCCACAGGAGGTTTAACTTGTGATACCAGATTCACTTGAGGCACCTTTTGTACATCAGTTTGCTTTTGCAAGTAGTTTGTTTGTGTGTGTGTGTGTGTGTGTGTGTGTGTGTGTGTGTATGTGCGTGTGTGCGTGCGTGCGTGTGTGTATATGTAAACTGTATTTTCCAGTACACATCTGTCAGAACACCATGACACGGAGATCAAACTGCTTCAGATGGGAGGGAAAGAAGATTCTATTAGTCATGCTGGACCATACGTACTGATAAATTATTCTTTATGACCCCTTATAGATGTTTCATAATCCCTTATACATGTTTTACAGTCAAAGCGTTACTAATACCCCAGCCATTGGCTGGCTTGGCTTGGCTTGGTTTGGTTTGGTTTGGTTTGGGCCATCAGCCCTATGTGGCAGGGATTTGCATTTCCATTACAACAGGGCTACCTACTTGAAGGTGTGTCCATCTGATGATGTCTTGTGTTAGGTGATGATGTTTAAAAGCAGCGGGCTGATCCACGGCTAAAGTCCTCTGTTATTTTTGCTGCATGTGTTTCTCCACAGCAGGGCGGGTAAAAGTAGTTTACCTGTTGGAAGTGAGCTGTTTGCAGAGGTGCAGTAAGAGCCTGTTGTCTGCAGCTCCTTATCTAACATCTCACTGTGGCTGTTTCTGCTTTTACGCTTCCTTCCTGTGGTATCACTAGACTTTCCTTTTTTGAAGAAAAACCGCTAACAAAGTCCCACTAATTCAGTGATTAATACATTTCATTTCCTATAGATTCTTCAAAATTAAAGCCCTCTGTTATTTTTTCATGTAAAAACTTTTATTATGAAGCAGCAAAATAAGGAGATGTTGAGTTTTTGAGCAGCAACTTCACACAACTTCTAATACGGCTGATAGCGAACATAAACAGTAAAATAAAGTAGACATCTAAAGTAAAACCAGGACGCAGGAAAGAAACTAAAAGCCAAACCACAGAGACTCAGTAAGAAGCTACAAAAGTACTGAGAGCTGAACGTACAGAGAGTTTTAACAAAGCCTTTCTCTCTGGTCTCTTCCAGACGTGAGTAGAATTTTGCAACACACACGGCTTGTTTCGGGGGGGGGGGGGGGGGGGGAAGCAAGGTCGTCGGGGGTCGGCTGCAGCTGGTGAAACGTCACTGCTACCCGCTGAAGTGCGGGAAGCCCAACTTTTAGACCTACTCTGGAGAGGGTCCAGCACTGGCGCAGCTCGGCGTGGCACGGCGTGTCTAAACTGACAATGGAAATGCAAATTGGCAGAGTGTGGCTTGATTTGCCGTGGCCAAAAGTGACAGTGGAAAAGGTCTTTAACAGCAGGACACCACACCCTGAGCAACAGTGCCCAGAGGCCCAAGTCCTATTAAAAAACTAAACAAACAAATAAATGAATAAATGAAAAAAACTTGAAACAACTCATGGGAATATATTTTGAATGTCAGAATTACTGCCTGTAGTCATCTAGTGTATATTGCGTCTGTTTTTGATGTTCTTTGTGAACATCTGTTCAGGATTATGTGGGGCTACATAATAAAAATATAGATTTAAAAACACAGTTTGCTCAACGTAGGGAAAAAACCTTGATGATTTATGGATTAAAAATACAGATATAAACAACATGAATGCACAAGGGCAGAGTGACCATTAGAGCAGGAGGTTTCTCGGTGGGTGGCTCCACATATTGGGCCAATACTGTGAAAAACAACACAAAAAATATGAGAGAGGTAGAGGTAGAGGTAGGGCTGTGCGGTGCCCCAATATGGTTCTGGGTGGCTTATCACATTTGGTTACCTGGCTGAATCCAGCAACCACCAACTTTCACCTAGAAGGCTGGTGTTTCTGGCCTAAACCCAACATCATGTGTGTTTGCAAAACATACCTACGTGCTGTTGTTGTTGAAGGAAAACAACATCAGTTTTCGGGGTTGTACAGGTTGTTGAAAGAGCCTGTCTGCAAACTGTACATTTTCTGTGAAAACAGTAGTGTATTTTGCAAACAGACAATTTATGTAACAGGCTGAAGTTGACATGGCGTCCCAGAACGTCTACAACCAATGCACCAAGGGTACGACATGGAAAGTCCACGACCAAACGTTGATATGTTATGAGGTCAGAGTGTGCTGAAAAAGGAGTTTGTCATCAATCCTGGATGTTGCGGTTGTCTTGGTGATAGCTCACCAGCGTTCTATAACTTGCCCATTTTCTGATGAGTCGGAAGAAGTCTTGTGTCACCAGTGAGCATTCTAGTGAGCAGCTAGTTAGAGTGTGAATGTAATGACTTTGTGCAGAGTCCTTTGACCTTCTAGCAAGAATCAAGCAGTAGTGACAAAATCTCAACACAGGTGGTCAGTTGGAGATGCATAATAGACACAGGTGTGACAGGTGATGTGTATCAGCTGTCCACCTGCGTTCAGTTCACCAAAACATATGTTAATACTAGGTGTAAATAGATTTCTAAAATTATCATTATATAACATTGTTCAAGAGATTCTTTTTTATGCATCAGTCTACAAATGATCTTAGATGAAATCTTTGTGACAATATGGCCATGTGGATGGTGGAGTACCTACGGCTGGGTTTTGGTGGGCCAGAAAGAGTATTAAGAATTTTATCCCTATTATGCCTTTGAAAAATATCTAATTATTAAGAGAAAATGTTTATACAGAACATTAAATGCATGAATCCATCAGTATGTAAATACTTTTTGTTTTTAGTCATACTAAAAAAATTGTAGACTGTCATTTATGGTCATAAATAGGAAATCAAATGTAGCAAACCATTAAAACTTATGACTTACTGTATGACATCACACAAACACATGGACTCATCAGCAAGATGTTGATGTAACAAATCACCATAGAATCAGCAGAAAACAACAAAAAAAAAACAGCAAGACGTCATTTTTGCTCCATCAAGGGATACATATGGTGGGATGCCTTTTCTGTTGATGTGATGTCATAGTAAGATAAGATGCACGTCAGGTGATCAAACATGTTCAAGTGTTTCAGTATAATACACGTATTGATGTTCTCATGTCTCTGAGAAACTGAAAGCTTTGATGTCACATGAATCTGATTAACAAGCATGAAAGGCGCTTTAACTAGGACAACAGTAAAAATATCTGTTTGACAGGAAATGCACTGCACAGTGTGTTCCTGGATGCATTCAAAAAATGTGGCTATGTTCCCATATGGTGTGTTTGTCAGTCAGCAATCTAATGTCATACTACAAAATGCCATCCAGAAACTAATCATGACTTGTAACTGGTGACTAGTAAAAGTAATATCAGGTTGATTTTACATGGAGAGGAGTGCATCATTTGAATCTCACGCAGTGTGGCTTATATTCACAACATGCCCAGTCAGCCTACAAATTAAATGAGTGGCAGTGTAATATGAATGTGCACTTTAGAAATGGAAAGAGGCAGTCTAACCACTATCAAGATAGAATTTTCCCTCATTTTCTCTTCCATTCCATGTCCACAGTCTCTTCCACTCCATATCCTCGTCTGTTGCTTTTCATGCCTGCAGTCATATTTTCACACAACAGATTTTAAGGTTTGTGCCAAATTAAAATGTAATGCATCCTGCAGAGCACCAAGAGGTTATGTTGCAGAACATTTGAACATGGAATATATTCTGCACTTTCTTCAAGCAGGTGGAGGCACGGTGCAGAAACAACAATACAAAAAAAAAACAAACAAACAAAAAAAAAAAACCTGTTGTTTCCAATCTTTATTCTGTCTTAACTGCACCCTTGACATTTGCATCCACAGTCTGTGCGGATGAATTTTGTGCCACAAACTGGAGTATGTGCTGATGGTTGTGTATTTTTGAGATAAAGTTTGGTCAGAGTCAGTAGAAAAATGTATTCTGGATCTGACCTTGTGTGCCTTCGATGTACAATGTCTGCTGCCTGCTGTATCTGTAATGACTTGGACAACCACTTCATGGAACTCAGTATAGCAGGTACAATAATTACACTGTGTGGCTAATAATAGCCAGGAGAAGAAGGACATTTTAGTGAGTGTACCATAAAAACACTGTCCCCTCATTATGTTCTAATTTGCCTCTCTTGCCCTTCCAATTGCAAACCAAACTTTAGAGAACCAAATGTTTCCTCTCAACTTTTAAGAACTGGAGGTTATTTAGAACAGAAAAGGGAACACAGTCCAGAACTTCTCAGCATTGAAGCCATAGAAATAATATGAGAGTAGAACGGACATTACTATCCAAATCAACATAACAGGACGGTCAGAGCAGTGGCCATTTTTATGTGTACCAGTGGAAAATGTATTCATCTTAGGATGGTGAGTGCATGACCAGCTCTACTCTACTTTACTCTGCCTGTGACTGGCTTATCCTGACATTCTTATCCTAACTCTAACTAATATTCCACCAAAATGGACCACTTGGGACAACTTCCTTTTTGGTCAGATAATCGCAGCCTTCCATTATACCGAGGTACTGCGCAAATTATTGGCTAATGATTACATGGGATATGTATAAATTTTGGCACATTACTTTCGGTAGGAAAATGTACTAAAAATTCATGAAAACAGTCGTCACTCTTTCATACGGGAGCGCCTGCAATGCCATTTGCATATCTATTTTTAAATGCTGGTAGAATTGCAACCAAATAAGACAGAACAATGATTCTTTTTTGCAAATAAAACCGAAGGAGTTACACTAACATATCATGCATTCATTGTGTCCCAGAGCGCTGTTTGCTTGCAATAATGGATTTGTAGAAATCCAGTAAAAAGCGCACACAACAAAAGCATTATAATCCAGACTGCGGGTATTCACAGCACTTCCTACGTTGGAATAAGCGCCTTCACCTTGTGAGCACGAATTAACTTTCTTGCGTGTATTTAGAAAAATATGTGTAAAAAAAAAAAAGAACGATTTTCTTTTTTTTTTTTTGTAGTTTATTGCACATCTTAGCAATTTATTTAATTAGTATGGCCATCAGTATGTACATATTATTAAAATTTGGGATATAAGGGTTGTATTGACTGATAGCATATTAAACTACTCCAAAAATGGCACTACAGCATGTAAAAATATGCTCTGGCAGACATGTTCTATGGTAGGTCATAAAGGGTTAAACAAACAACAGCAAAAAGTACTAGCCAATCAGAAGTAAAGTAGGGTGGGTCATGTCTTCACTATCCTAGGAAAATATCATTTATGTATCGTTGCTATTGCAACCATTGTTTTAGGCTTTGTGGTAATGACCAAACAAACAGCGGAGCAGTACATTTTCAGATACATAATCCTTTACTTTGAAAATATTACCATACTTGTTATTTCTCTGTTTATTTTGTTGCCATCAATTGCATGTTTGTTGAAACCTGATGTAATGTAGCTGCCTCAGAAGAACAATGAAGGGCTGCTGCTCAGTGAACAGCTAAGATGCAGAGATTGCTGGGGTAAACAGCACATAGATCAATGTGTTTAAATATTTAACTCAGTAAAATTAAGGGTTTATTCCAGTAAACCAGTGTTTGTGTTTGCTGGAACAGTGGTCCAGATTCTGGCTGACCAGCGTGCCAGCACAAAGAACTTAAAAATATGTACTATGAACTTTAAAATACACTCTTCTCATAAGCTTTTGGTTGGGTAAATTTGATTCGACCAGCATTTGTCCTGAAAGTGGGATCATCTAGCTCTCATTATGGCACAGGTGCTGTGGTGTGGTTAACAGAAAGTAAGTGGTTGGAGGATACGTGACATCGACGTAGTTCAGGCAAGAAAGAACCTGGATCACAGATGATTGCACAGCTATTTGAAGAATTTAAGAAAATGAACAGAAAAATGGATGATAGGAAGCACAATTTTAAAAAGCAGCTAAACAGAATGATGGATAATATACAGAGTGCATTTGAGACCCAGATGAATAGCAAAATTGACCACATTAACTCATCTCTGCAAAAATACATCAAGGAGAACCACATAGCTGTGATGTCATTTCATTGTTACTGTTCTTTATATCATGATTTGCAACAAGTATTGTTTAGAAAGTTCATATGCCTGATTTAGATTTTATGGATATGGAGGATGGAGCTTTAACTGAATACCTTTTTTAATAGTGTTTTTGCATTCTCTGAGTATCTCTTCAGGGTGTAGGATAGGAGGAGACAAGTAACATATGAAGGATCCCTCTCTGTTTTGTTTGGATTAGTGATCTGCTAACTGGATGAAATAGTTCTTGGCACTGATTCATGTAGATGTAGATTTTGTCTTTTTTGGATGTATGTATTATGTCTTGTACCGAGGGGACTGTGTTTGTGCTTTGTTTTTCCTTTTCATTGTGGGAAATCTCTTGATGCATTATTTGTGGAAGGTCGTTTTTTTTAAATCTCATAATGTTTGTGTGTATATCTGGATGATATTTATGTATTGTGTATATTGTGTGTATATTTATGTATTGTGCTGTTGATGATGGTGGGGTGACATACCAGAGCGTTTGGTTTGTTATTTATTAATATGTCTGAATAATCCCATGAAGTCACGTAAATGTCCAGACACGAAAATGAAATATTCATTCATTCATTTATTCAATATAACTAAACAGATGACTAACAAGACTAACTAGGATGGTTTTGGTGAGTTTTACCTTGATTTTATCAAGTTTGAATAAAGTGTGTTTTACAATGACTTAACTAGGCCATTAAAGGGAAATTTCGGTTTATTTCAACCCGTCTCCTATCGTCCTAAATTTGTTTCAAGTGACTAGTGACATAGAAATAATAGTTAGCATGTTAGCCGTTAGCCTAGATACAGCCGGGGCGCATAGTAGCGTCAGACCTGTTAAAACGTAAGTGAACGGGCATACTTCAAGTGCAAAGTTAGTCCACTAAACAAGCTTTTTCTCCACAAAGACCGCCTCATATCGTTAGGATAAATGTCAGAGAACATATAGAAAACTACATGTAAACGTGTTGTCTTACCTTACTGGTGTGCTGCCATGTTTGTTTACCATCTACCTCTGCTTTCCAAAGCGCGGCCGAAATCTCGCGAGAACAAGCAGCAACAGCTGGAAGGCAGAACCGGACAGTAGCCTGAAAAATTCATTCATTTATTTTATGAACGATTTATAGAATAATGGCTGACTTCAACTTTGTGGAGGAGGAATTTGATTTTGCAGAGTTTTATGGCCGCCCTTATTTATTTGAGCCAGAATACACTGACGAAGAGCTTTGTGAAATTGAAGAACGGAGGAGGAGAGAGAAAGAGAGGCGCAAAAGGTAGAGGAGGAGAGAGGGGGAATGGCTGCTGCAAGGCTGCGTAGCTGTGGAGATTGGTGGTGTACCTGTGAATGCTGTGCCCCAGTGCCCACAGAAGAGGAATGCCTCTGTTGCAAGGAATGGGAGCGGTTGCAGCCTTATTTTCAAGGTCTGGATGTGACCGAAGACGAGACACCTCCACCTGGAGTAACGTATCCAGCTGGGCTTTATCTAGAGTTCGCAAGATATATTTCGGCCGCGCTTTGGAAAGCAGAGATAGATGGTAAACAAACATGGCAGCACACCGGTAAGGTAAGACAACACGTTTACATGTCGTTTTCTATATGTTCTCTGACATTTATCCTAATGATATGAGGCGGTCTTTGTGGAAAAAAAGCTTGTTTAGTGGACTAACTTTGCACTTGAAGTATGCCCGTTCACTTACATTTTAACAGGTCTGACGTTACTATGCGCCCCAGCTGTATCTAGGCTAACGGCTAACATGCTAACTATGATTTCTATGTCACTAGTCACTTGAAACAAATTTAGGACGATAGAAGACAGGTTGAAATAAACCGAAATTTCCCTTTAAGCTAATGTATGTCTTGGTTCAGTGAAAAAGAGAAACTTAGATAGCTGTACGGTTGTATTTGTCCTGTTTAATAGGGAAAACAGGTGTAAGAATAGGCCAAAACAGAGTCCACAAACTAGTGAGAGTGAGACACTTTATGGCCCCACTGAAGTGTGTTCTTACCATAACAACTAACTACAATCGCCATTTCGTCTGTACTAGTCAAATAACCACAGCAAACAGCTCAATGTCTTTTCTATTAATTCTATTTCTATAATCACAGCAAAGACAAGGAGGCAATTCCCCTTGTAAAGTGTTTGATGTCATCAAAGTGTAAGGAGATACCCTTATTTTGTTTGTTATTTTGTTTGTTCTTTTGCATGTCTGAGCCTAGATGCAAAAAGAGCACCAGAAAGATCTACTCATTATCTCCCACGAGGAGGATATCACTGACAAGTCACAGAAGAAAGAAGGCCAGGATCATACATTCATCCAACACAACTTCAAAAAATATCAGTATATTTCCAAATATCAGGTTTAATCACCTACAAGGGATGACTTTGGATTCACTGATGAGTTGTTTGCTCTTGTAACATCTCATAAAGGTCACGCAAATGATCCCTCATGTAATACAAGCCTCTAATATTAGTATAACTGAGGTCCCAAAAATGGATTAAATCAATGGGTTGGGAATGGAATATATCATATGATACTACTTTTACATTCCAGCAAAACAGGCTGCACAACCACATATATTTACAGTGAATGTAATTCATGTGATGGATCAACCTCTCAAGTAGCCAGAAATAAGAATTTGCAAATGCCAGGGCCTAATGTTAAGCCCTGGATGGATAAAAATAATGTCAGATTCTGGCTTCAGCAAGCGCTCCTCTCAATGGCTACAGGCAAACTTGAGGCAATAAGCAATGTGTCAAAACAGCAATGTGGCTCCCAGCTTCAGCTCATAACTCTATTCAATTTCAAAAATAAAGAAAGATATTTGAGATGAATTTGACCAGTCCCTCTGTAGTGCCACTTCTACATGTAAAGATATATAACCCTGACTCATCTTAACTGTGCAGGTTTAAAATTATTAGTGAACTGTCTTGTTGTTTTATTTATTTGGAAAATGTACAATATGAACAGTTCTAGTACAATTTAATGCTGACAGGAAGATACAAGACACGGATTTCGAACAAGAAATATCAAACAAGCACAATGAGGATCCATTATCCAACCTAATCTGCAAACCACAGATACATTACATTTGCACATTATTGTGCAGCAGTAAGGTGAAACTAAACATTTAAATTATAGCTGCTGCGCAGCAATGGTCGGGGCCGGGCAATTTTAGGCAAAATTAGGCAATTCTGAGCAACACACACACTAAAACAAAGCATATCACAACATAGAAGTTACATCATATAATTATGGCATGCCCTTCAAATTGTGGATGAGTGGCTGAAGTGATCAGACTCATAATATACAAAGGAAAGAAAAAAACTCAAGAACAAGAAAGTAAGAATAACATTAACTGCTAGCAATTATGAACAAACTGGCTTAAAGCTAAACATTATCCATTGTGACAAAGATGAAAACATTTTTTAAAATGTAAAAGTAGCCATTGGATAGACTCTGCATATTGACTGATAGCTAAGCCAAATAAACAGGGAAAAGAGGCAAGGGATAACAGGGAAAAGTGTTGATAAAGAGTATTTGTCTCTCCGCGAAACTGCCTGGATCATAATGCCATTTTTGCATTGACTCCAACTGTTCGCATGAGAGCGAAATTCAAAATGCTGTAAAAAATTCAGTTTTTGAGATAAAATTCTGATATTTTCCAAACATCATGACTTGCAATGTATTTTGCAAGAATTTGCAAGTATATATTTACAATACCGTTTACAGTCAAACATTTTGATGCACTGTAGGCTCTATTTTCGATAAATCAAAAATCTGTGTGGATCATTTGTGTACAGGGTCCAAAACTTGGCAGGCTGGCTGGTAAGTGAATTTTTTTTACCAGCCAGGCAGATATTTTACCAGCCAACCAAATAATTAATAATTTAAAGGAAAAAAAGTCAAGTCACTTAAGGCCTGCGCAGATTCGATCACCGGCGATTGGCGCACAATGCATGCTGGTTAGTTTTGTGTCCGACTTCATCCCGACTTGCTCTGACGTATTACAAAAGTGAATGGCGATAAAACCTCGAGAGCAAGGCGGCCGCAGTTTTTAGAGCCAGGTGCTGCAGTTGCTCTCCACCGACTGCACCGCCTGGCTCTCACCTGATCTAACAGCTGATTGGTTTAGATGTCAATATGACGTTTTAGATAAACTATTCATTTTTGTTGAATTTTAGAGAATAAGATTATATTTGTCTGATTTGAAGGTTTATTCTGTAACAGAAAACATGTTGTGTGACTTATGGTGAAGTTTAGTTGTCAGAGACTGAATGCATTCATCATAAACTATACAGAGTCTACTGTACTATATTAATATTGGATGGTTTAATTATTGAAGTATTTAGCAACACAGAGACTTGTGGTCAGTGGGATGTGAGGATTCTTAAACTAACATCTGTACAGATGTGAAGCCCTGACTGGATCTGACTGAGCCTTAATGAAAGCTGTTGTCTTGTATAAAATATGAACCTTATAGTCAAACACAGTTTATTCAGCCTGTGTAGTTGAGGGGACAGGTCAAACTGATATGATGCTGATTTACAGGAGAATTCATGTCAAATGGAGGATAAACCATGAACATAAACTACAGATCACCTGTAAAGCATTTTAATAAATTAATCTATCAAAACAAAAACAACTGGAGACTGAAAACAAACTGATATATGGGTCTGATCACTTTTTTAATGAATTGACATCATTCCAGACAGGATGTAAGTGTGTCTGTGACTTCCTGTATGGACTGAAGGCTGCTGGAAACTGTTGGGAAACTGTCCGACTTCACCATAGCTTTTTGTCACCGCCCCCCGCTGCGGCCGCCTGCTCTCGTCTACTTTCCAGGCGAGGCGCAGTTCATCTCGAACGAGCCTATTAACAAAGTAGCAGAGTGAGAGAGTGATACATCCTGTCAGCCGAGGGGTTTCCCATCTGTGCAGCCGAGCACCACAGCACCTCCACGGACTATTACATCCAGACGGTCCCGGTGTTTCCTCCCCAGGCTCCACTTCACTCAGCTTCACTCAGCTGTCCAACAAACCCGCTGCTTCTTCCCACATTAACCTGAATAACAAACCGGGGCTCGGTGCTCTGGTTGGATCCAAACGGAGAGCCGGGGCTAGCTGGGAAGCTAGCGGAGGCTAACTGGCTGTATTTCCCTCCGGTCATGCTACGGCTAACACTACGCTAGCCTCACAGCTACGCCTCGCCAGCGAGCCTAACAACAGCTATCCACCTCGGCGCACTGTGTTAACGTCATGACTGACACACTTACGTGACCAAAGATCGTCTCTGCCTGAAATACACATTACTCTGCCAGGAAACCAGCCGATACCAGCATCGTTCTCCAGTAACAAAAAATGCATTTTTCGCTGGTAAAAAAAATAACTCGCCAGAGTGGCGAGTAGTCTTAAAAATTTACCAGGCAGAGACAAAATCTACCCGTAATTGGCGAGTGGTGAGTGTTAGTTTTGGACTCTGTTTGTGTAGGACAGTCTGAAGATGCTCTGTAGCAAGTTTGGTGTCAATTGAGCAAAAATTGTGGGAGGAGATAGGTTTAATAAGTTTTACAGTTTTTGAAAAAAACAGAGTGATGGACTTCATAATTTGCAATAGGTTTAAATGTACAAAAGTTTCTTCAGTATTGGGGCTACATTTTGGTGATGGTGGCAAATCTGTAGCACATATGGTTGATTTGTTGTGAATTTTCAAAATTTTGAACTTTAGAGGCTTGCTGTAGCGCCACCATCAGGGCTATTGGCCTGTTTTTGCAGCTGAGGCAATCTGGCATGGGACTGGACCTTTGTGCAAAGTTTGGTGATTTTTCGCGCATGGGAAGTAGGATTTCCTCGGAAGAAGAAGAAGAAGAAGAAGAAGAAGAAGAAGAAGAAGAAGAAGAAGAAGAACATGCAGCAAAACAATAGGGAACAATAGCTTAGGCTGCCAGGCCCCTAATAATGTCTTGATATGTTGTCCAGGCAAAAAAAAATCACTTAGTTATAGTTAGGAAAAATTATGTTTTGGCTCAAAATACCTGGTTTTGGGCGGCACAATCCCTGCTAGAAAATCATTGATGTCTTAGTAATAAACTATCCCTGCCAGGAAAAAAAAGCAATACACAGTCGTCAAAATCTGGTGCTTGGTCAGTGACCCCCGGTGTGAGACACTGACGAAAAAAGCAGTCCTTTCACATTGGCGTGATATGAGGATGCAGATGCTGTCATCGTTTAGCAGCACCCAGTGGTGTCAGGGGGAAACGCGGCCGGAAAACAACAAAAGTTAAGGCAGCAGACTGAGCATGGCAGGCGGGAGAGGTGGTGGATGGGTCCAACAACCACTAATCTCTCAAGACAGATTCTGCAATTTACATTGCACTGTAGAATCTGTCAGCAGCCCTGTGTGAAAGACGACTACGATAACCGTGTTATTAATTACAAAACGTGCACAGAGAAATAGTAATGTTTGTTCAATCATTGTATTTATAGACTTTACAAACATCAGATTAGTCTAAACGGTGATATAGTGATGTGAAAAATGTGATATATATAGCTAAACTTTGCTGGTTTTCTACCTGGAAGTATTTGCGATTCCCTGGGGGCACCGCCAGAAGTGAAGGGGTTGAGCGATCCCTGAGGCCCCTGTACTTCCATTAGTCGAAAAACTACGGGCAGTGCCTCCAGAGGTTTTTTTTTTTTTTTTAACCGATGGATTTCCAGATTGAACAACCACTGACTTTCACCCGGGAGACTGGTGTTCACTTCCTGTAAGATTATAAAGCCAAACCTTTTCTTTTTTTTTCTGAACCCAACCAAGTGCTTTTGTTGCCTAACCCTAATCACAAGTGTGTTGGCAAAATGTACCACATGCATTTGTTGTTGAAGGAAAAAGTCAGTTTGTGGCATTGTAACTATGTAGTGTGTTTATTTTGAAAGAGACAGAGACTGGAGGTGATTTTTGAATGCAAACAATGCATGTAACAGGCAGTTGACACGGCTTCCCAGAATGTCAACAACCAATGCACCCACAGTACCTTGCATGTCATATCTACATGGAAAGTCTATGACCAAACGTCAATATGTGACAAGGTCAGAGTGAGATTTGGTGCTTTAAAAGCCTGTGGAAACACAGCAATGACTTGCTAAATCACAACCAGCTTTGAACTCTGGTTGCAGAGGTTTGGTGTACAGTGGCATCTTGCCAAGATGTAACACCATCACCCATCCCCTTCATCTCCCTCTAACAAAGTCAGCTCATATAGTATGTCATCTTACAAACCTTGATATGATACATTTGAAACATGCAAATGTATTCATGTTTGTGGTTTGCAAAAAAGTACAATACCAACCATTTCTTTTGGTGACTGGGCTGCATTATCTAGGGTTCGAAAAGAGGAATATGTTCGTAAGATTGTCCCAGAAGTGTTTCCTAAGACTGCAGACTCCCTGCCACAGTATTTGGAGAAGATTCCACTTTAAGTAGGGTAAAATATAAAAACAAAGTTGCATTTCATAAAAGTCTAGCAAAGATTGGAGTGGATAGAGACCATCTGCTTTTCCATCCACGTGTCCATGTGCATAGCAAGATGACCAACAGTAATTCATTCCATATATTTATTTATAAGGACAACCCACATTAATCAACATCTATGTAAATGTGCCAGTGTTAGCCAGCTGGCTAATTTTCAACTGCAGTCCTTTGGCGAGATGTTTATGAGGTCAGATATGTATGTATTACATTTGGTTATAAATAAACTTGTTCAGGTAAAAACCTTCACTGTATTCTCTCCTTGAATCTGGTGCACATCCTTTTTGCTGCTCCTCCCTGCTGCAGTAAGTGCATCACTGATTTCACAGCAGGGTAAGACAAGTTCCATCCTGTTCGGTTTGATCTGATGATCTGTACCATGGCACTGCCTTCACTCTGAATCCACAGATACTTTGATACTTCCCATTGAGGATTTTAGTCTAACAGAACTTTGTCTGATGTGGACTGTTGATATTTAATTGAGGAGACAGTATGCATACCACTGATGTTTGGTTAGTTGGCAGTCCAGACCTATGCTAATGATGCAGCATGTGTAAAAAGAACAGGAATCTATCATCCAATCAATCCATTTTGTGTGTGGAAACTAGGTTGCCAAGAGATTTTAATATTCCCAGCCTCATTATTAGGGAGTTTGAGGAGTATTATTTGTGTCGGTGCAACCTTGTGTATTTTAGCATCCACATGCTTTTAAGTAACCGGGTTACAGTAGGTTTTCTCCAGAGAGCTGATTTCTTAAAAGTCATGTAAACCAGAAGCTCATTTTCTGTAATCGGGGCTGGGGATTAGAGAAACCTGTGTTCCCTGGATAGATTTCTCCTGTAGTGCACCGATTTCGGGTAACCGGTTTTCTAATTGGCTTTTTTTACAGTACACATGTATGCATGTGTACAACAAAAGACTGCAGACAGCAGTGGTTGAAAGGAGAGATTGCATTACACAGAGTGATGTGATCTTGTACTTAATGGATCTCCATTCAAGGTCCAATTGAAACTGTATCTCTCTAGAAGTCTATATGTGTATTTCCATGGTGGAAATTTAATGCTAACACTTTCAAGCTCTGCTCTGTCTGTCTGTCTGTCTGTCCTGTCATTGTTCTAACACACAAACACACACAGTATTGTAACAACTACATTTATATAACTAATAGTTGAAGGTCCAGTGCAAAGAATTTAGTGGCACCTAGTGGTGAGGTTGCAAGAACTCGTGGGTACCCATAGAACCCATTTTCATTCTTGAGGTGAGAGGTCAAGGAACCCCTGTGAAAATGGCCAGACCAGTCTTTACTTGCCAAAATTTACCCTAATTTATTGTTATTTAGTCCTCTTCCCTATAAGCTAGTATGGTTGGTACCAAAGGATGCCTTGGGTTGTCTAATTTCACATGATACCATCACTACCTTTGTGCTAGTTCAAAAAATGAGTGTGCCACAGTCTCTTAAAGATAGTAATGTCTGCTGAGATTGCTGACCATCCTGCGGGTCTCTCACGGTTAATGAATTCATGTAATGCACTACTTAGATATGTTTTTTTTTTTTTTTAAAAATGAACTTGTTCAAACGTAATTGCCTTCCTCTGGTTCAGTGAGTTTAAATGTACAACATATCAAACAGTGGTATCATCAGTCCAGACAACTGTATTTGATGTGATCTGAATGCAGGATAGTGGGTAGTAAGTAACTTAATTAGGGCCAATGATCCCCATACCTAGTATGTGATTTGTTATTTTTCACAAACCAGTTTCACAAATGGGACCAATAGAACAGGATCTGGGTTTGGACCCAGGGGATGGAGAAAGTGGTGTGGTGGTGGCCCCTGCTCAAATCCCCTACTGAGTATAGCTCTCAGTTGGCATATGTTTCTCATAGAAACTGGCAACCTCTTATTTCCACATCCAACACACAAGGTTTATTGAATTACTCAGACATGCTGAATAAACATGCTCTACAAGTGGTGTTGTTTCTTAGATGGAAACAGCCCAAATCGCAAAATGTCATCCTAGCTGAGACAGTAGCTCCTGGCGGGACACACAGCCTCCAGACTCTCCTTTGATCTATCTCGGCACAAACATGACAATGAGGAGGCTTTGCCAACTTTAAATTAATGATGACTGGATATCCCAGTTTTCAACTGAACAATCTGTGTCTCATGTCATGTTAAAGCTCCCCTTACTTAACAGCTGGTGAGCCATTAAGTGAGGGATCTGGACAACCACTTGTCCTGACTCAGATTAGGCTGCCTCTAACAATTATTTTCATTATCCATTATTCTGGGGATTATTTTCTCCAATCATCAATCAGTCTATACGTCCTCAAAGTGTCAGAAAACAGTAAAAAAAAAATCATACCCATTACACTTAACCAAAGATGACAATAGTCAAGATTACATATTCAAATTGTTTGGTTTGTCCAACTAATAGTTCAAAACCTAAAGTTTAATATCAAGCAACAACAAGCATATATTCATTCGGGAAGCCACAACCATAGAGTATTAGGGCATTTTTACTTGAAAACAAAACAACATTAAAACAAAAACATAATTAATTAATTGATTATCAAAATAGTTGCAAATTATTTTCCCGATAATCACCTTTGTGATTAATTTGAGTAACCGTTTCAGCATTAGAAATAGTGTAGCAGGCTTCTCTCGGTCTACTACATGCTCCACCCAGTGGAGTCTTGTGGTTGGTTTGCTTGCTCCACCTTACAGCGTCTTTCTTCAGATGGACATAACCTTTTACACGCTTTACCATACAATGTTACTGCTTACATTCACAACACAGCCGTACCAGCATTTTGCCTGAAATGCTAAGATGTATTGAGGAGGGAAACTAGCAGTAGAGACTTCCCAGAAATCAATCCCTGTTTCCATCCAGACGTGACCCCATGGAGGAAACGTTCCTTAACATTTCAGGAATAGACTACATGTGTGAAAGGGGCGGTACACTTCCATTTCAATAAACAGACTTGTCTACACAAACTCATTAACAGCTTGTGTTTCAATAGTTTTAGTGTTTCAAACAACTGCGACCTAAAGCGCCTTTTAGGATTCAAGTCTATTTGCTTCAGTTCTGCATTTGGAATACATTTTGTGTTATAACCACAGCATTTTTTAATTTACATCTACAGACAGTGTAGATGATTAGGTTTGATAGTTGTATACTGTGTGAGCTCGCTCACTATTTTAAAGTTTGTGCCACAAAGTGCAGAATGTGCTGATGGTTGTATATTTTTCAGTCAGTAAAATATTGTATTCTGGATCTGACATTGTGCGCCTTCAATGCACACTGTCTGCTGCCTGCAGGAGTGCTGTATCTGTAATGACTTGGGCAACCACTTCACGGAAGTCAGTACAGCAGGTACAATAATCACTGTACACTGCATTGCTATGTAATGGCCAGGAGATGTAGGAACATTTTAAAGCACTGCACTAGACCATGTGGTGGCAAAACAACTATTTAATGAACAGTTTAAAGAAAAAGTCTTCACACGTTGGCTGTCTTTCTTGAGTTTTAATAAGCATTCATGAATGGAGTCACTCACACATACAACCTCTAAGGTGCAAACACGGTTCCTTCATTATGTTCTAATTTTCCAAAATGATAATGTTTAAACCAAAGAATGCTGGAGAAATCCAAGAGTACTACACCCTTTAGCCAAATGCCTTTCTTGCCTCCCTAATTGCTAAATGTGAACTTCAGTGTATGAAATTTACATCCAGCTAGTAACTAAAACCCAAACCCACATGAGCATTGAGCAGTGTTGTTGATGGATTTAGGTTCAAATCTTGACATTTTATCTGGCTGCTTGGCTGATCTAGTGGCAGGTGATGGATATGGTAGCAGCTTTCATCACCAGCCAACCACCCATCCTCTCCTGACTTCTCTTCCACAACACAAAGGAGTGAATGAGCATGTCTTAGCCCCCCTCCCAGCCCTGCCCATGTTAATACTGTTTTACGTTCTAGAGGCATTTTTCAAATTTCCAGGGTAGAGGCACTTCAGCAAAAACTCCTTGGTTTGATTACTCTTCAAAGGAACAACTTGACATTTTGGGAAATGCACTTACTTGCTTTGTTGCTGAGACTTTTATTAGACCTGTCTCATTTTCTGCAAGGATCTTTTTTTGAACTGGCTCTAGAGTGGTGCAGAAATAAGTCTTAAAACCCGGAAATGAGTTAGCATTTTAGCACTCCAGTCTCCCTCGTCTTGAAGTCAGTGTTTGTTTTTTTAACTGATTTTTGGTTAGGTGCCTGAACTAAGGTTTGTGGTTAATACAAGCTTAAATGACTTTCACGTTTTGTTCTACAACAGAAAAGACACCAGTAAATACCCCACATGTAGACGACAGTAAACAAGGACGCAGTCCTGAGTGCTTGTTAGACGGCATGTTGGGGATCGTGGATGGGTCACAAAAAAACTGACTTTTAAGTTAAGTCCCACTGATTGTCACACAGTGTGTGAAATTCTTTCTCTGCATTTGACCCATCCCCTGAGGGAGCGGTGAGCAGCAGCGGTGCCGCGCTGGGAAATCATGTGGTGATCTAACCCCCCAATTCAAACCCCTGATGCTGAGTGGATGGGTCACAAAAAGGAGGCAGTGGGTCCCATTTTTATAGTCTTTGGTATGACTTGACACTCTACCTCTAGGCCACTGAGCTGGTTTTACTTTGGTCTTTCACCTGGAGTCGCGAGTTTGGAACCCTGTGAACGCTGAGTCATATTAAGGTACATCTTCACAATGTTTCTTTTCCTAAACCTAGCCTTAGTAACTTTTATTGCCTAAACCTAACCTCTATGTTGATTACACAACTGTACATTATGGAAGTTACGTCATTTGTGGAGCACAAATTCATAGGATATCATATGAACTGTTGTGCATGCATCTTTGGTAGGATATCATACAAACCGCTCTATGAGAATACATTGGAATTTGGAAGTACTGTGCCTAATAAAAGGCAGTTGCAAATAAATGGCTAAATGAGACAAAAGAGCATCATCACGCCAAACACGGCTTTACAGCCTCGTTGTAGTGGTGAAGTTGAAGTCAAGCAACTGTGGCGTAGTCAGTTGTAGTGGTGAAGTTGAAGTCACACAGCTGTGGTGTAGTCCATTTTTAGCCTAACATTAGCTTTTTACTTGTGAAGACTGCATCAACTCTTTACAAATCATAAAAGCTGCTTTAATTTGTGAAGATTAACTTGCTGAACAAAATGTGTAAGTATTATAAAGTTTTGTTTGCAACAGGGCTTATTTTCGGCCACTATCCAAAATCCAATGAAAAAATGTCATTGGATTTTTGTCAAGGGAACCAGGGTGATATTAACTTCCACATTAACCAACAAATAAAGGTCATCCCTGCAGCACATTATCAAATGGTGCAAATTTGATTATCTGCTTAAGTTACCTGTATGTTTGACTGCACGCTTACCTAGATATTCATTATAGCATCAAAGAAGCCCCAACAATGTAGTCCGTACGGACCAAAAACAGAAAGATTGCTGGTTGGCCTGGTGTACCAAATTTGAACAGATGACCTCTTGGAGGTAGATCAACAACCAAACTAGATCATCATCAGTCCTAATGCTGGGATACTTTGGTCTGAACAATACTGAATAATTAAAAAAGGAAGCCAATCCTCTCTGCTTGCCAGTTTGTGTTCAAAAGATAGATGTGGGTTGAGCCGCTACAATGGACTTCCGTCCTGTCCAGAGGGGTGTATGGCCAAGCTGCTTCACGCCTCAAAAACAGCAGATAATCTCCTTAGCAATGGGCCACATCAGCTCAAACAAGGCTTACTTTTAAGACTAAACAGACTGACTACATATCAGATGAGTGCATCATTGTGCAGTTTTGACGTGTTTTCATCTAATCAAAACACCTCATTGAGAACAGGTGGAGTGATTAGGATGCCCAAAATTAGGCCTCGGGGTAATACAAACTGCAGGACGGAATGTAAAAATGTCTCAGAGCAAATAATTAATAGTACACACAGTGCTGTTGCATATAAAACATCAAATAATTTATTTGAATGAAAGCCAAGGAAGCTGGTTTAACATCTCTGCATGTGCTCATCGTGTGAACGCGGCCATCGTACCAAACAGGAAAATGAAAACAGTGCATCCTGGGCCAAATGGCCATCGGGATTGGTAGGTGAGAAATTGAAAGTAAAATCCCCACCAGCCTCAGGAAAGAACGAGCACTTTTAAATGCGTTACACAAGCAAAGCTTAAAGGGCTTACTCTCCAATTTCAGTTATCCTAATGTTGTGGAATATTTCAAATGGCTCATTACTTGCATTTTGAGAGAAAGGGAGAAGCCTCTCTCTACTCTATAATGAGCCCTGAAGCTTATTAGACCAGTGTGCATTGAATTGGAAGGACCGATACTTTCTCTTTTCTTGTTCTCTTTATGGCAGAGAAAGGCTTGGGCCCTAATCAGAAAAACACAGAGCCACATCATTACACTTGACAAAACTAAAGAGGATAATCCTGTAGCCCGTTTAGGGTATTTTATAATTGAATTGAATTACTCTTGCCTTCTAACGTGTCATGGTGCACTGGCATTCTCGTCAGGAGATGACATATCTTGTCAGAGTTTCTCTCAAATGGATGCCCTAAAATGGACACATGAATCAAAGAGTTTTCCACTGGACCAAATGTGTGTCAGCTATGCAGAGGCTCCCCATGGTCTGGCCCCATGTTGGCAATGTGTTGCAGCACCACAGATAAGGCTAAACAGATTAACGCAGTCTCCATTCACTACCTCTTTCACCTTAACTTGCAGTAGAAGCCTTATACAGTGTTAGTTTTATCAAAAATATCTGGTACCAGAACTCTTTGTACCTTTGAAAATATACCTGCCAAATATGTAGTAGAATATAACACAAGAATATTCTTTAAACTTCTTTAATTCAAAATGATGACAAGTTCATCAAGCCAGCAGCCTTGTTTCTTTGAGCACTCTACCCAGCTATATAAACAGTTCATCCTGTGAATTCTGATTAGGATTCTAGGCATTAGGAGACTAAAAGGGCATTAAACTGTACAACCACTATACTGTACGCAGCATGCATAATATATTGCAAAGCCTCTTCTCTTTGCACTTAAACTTTACATGAACAAGTCCAAAGTGCTGACACTGAAACTGGAGCTTGAATGTTACAATCTGAATGCATGAGGAATCCAAACATGGTGTCACATTCTTTGAATGTGAAAGCTGCTCACCCAGTGCATATTCTCCTACACCCTCCTTTGAGTAAACGTGGAATGTGAATGTGTGCTTTAGAGGTCTTTGTTCTTAGTTTTGAAGCTTTTTCTTTGGTAACAGATCAGGGAAAGATTTTCTGGGTCCCTGGATGTCACATGAAATTCACTTCCAACTGTGAATACTCTCATGTGTAAGATGCTGCATTATTCCAACTAGGGCTGTGTATTGGTACTTGATAACAATTGAAATAATCCAGTAACTACGGTATCAAAAGGTTTCAGGTCCAACTGTACCTTCAGTCAATCATTTATGCGCCAGGGGTTTGATCCCGTACAGTTCCACACTTCCCACTATATCAGCAGACTTTCTGTTGCTGCGTTCTCTGCAGCCGTTCTCCTCCAGTGGAACAGTCAGTTCAATGTCTGCATGGTTAGCATGAGCCGACACAGTAGAGGTGGCAAACATCCAACTCCAAGCTGTTTAACATTCCCAACAACTTCTGACCAACACTAAAAATGTCTCAAATCTGTTTGTGCGTGCCACCAAAATATTTAAAAGTATGGCTATACTAGACACCACTCCATTCACATTATGGGTCTTGAATGAGGTGCTCTCCTGGTATCATTATCATTTTAAAGGTCATATGTATAGCTGTTTCATCAAAACGAATATTTAAAACAATAAATAATACATCCATAGAACGTCTAGAAAGGTGTAGAATTAAAGTCTATATTTTCCTGAAAAAAATAATTACAGTCGAGAAATAACTGTTAGAAATTTTGACGGGTCCAAAATATGCCAATATTTTGATTTGGTTACGTTGGTTACGGGGGAAGCAGGGTTCCAGATTGTGATAGCTGCAGAGGTATGGCATCGTCCCAGCACTATCCATCGCAAATTCTAGCCGATCAACGGAGAAGCAAAACCAGAATTAGCATTGGTTCAGCTTTTGATCGTTGGTGTCAGCTGAAGGCAGAAAAAGGGCTAAAAAGCCACGCAGAGGTTGCCGCTTTCCTTCTGGACAGGTAAGCTGATGTTTGCTAACTAACGCAGCAGGGTTGTAAAAAGATATATCTGCTGAATGTATCTAATAATCGAGTAAAGCCGAACTAGTAATGACACTGCACCTAGATGAAATATGTTAAGAAAAAGTAAGGATGATGGTTAATTTCAGATATTTTAGCAAGTTCTCTAGAAACGGCGTTTTTGGGAGTGTGATTGTTCTGGTTTTAAAGTTGTCAAACAGTGTCGTAAAAAAAGTAAATCTACTGAATATATCAAATATCTAGTAAAGCCGAACTAGTAATTACACTGCACCTAGATGAACTATGTTAAGAAAAAGTTAAAATGTCGGCTAATTTCAGATATTTTACCTAATACTCTAGAAATGGCGTTTTTGGGACGGTAACATTAGTTTTTTGTGGCTTGCTGTAAAATAGAGTCGTAAAAAGATACATCTACTGAATATATCAAATAGTAAAGCCGAACTAGTAATGACACTGCACCTAGATGAAATATGTTAAGAAAAAGTAAGGATGATGGTTAATTTCAGATATTTTAGCAAGTTCTCTAGAAACAGCGTTTTTGGGACTGTGATTGTTCCGGTTGTAGAGTTGTCAAGTAGTGTCGTAAAAAAGTAAATCTACTGAATATATCAAATACCTAGTAAAGCCGAACTATCATTTATTATTATTATCATTATTATTATTATTATTATTGGTGGGAAATTATAACAGAGGAATATATTTGCCGTTTTAATATCAAGAACACTTTCGTGTTTTTGTGTGTATACAGGACGTTGTTGAATCAGGGAATCCGTGTGTCCACCACAACAAAGGACCCTAACTGACCAATTATGTCAGTGACGAGTAGAGCAAAAAATGCTTTACGGAGATTGTTACAGTGTGTTACAAGGCGCACAAAAGAGGATTCATGATTTATTATTATTCTTTATTACTATACCACAAAAGACTCTTCACTTGACATCACTGTCTCCAGTGTGGCAACCTGTAGAATTGAAGAGTGGAGCGAGAGCGGGCGAGTGTGAGTACGACACCTACTGACCGGGAAGTATGAATCCTATATCTATCACCTTTAAGTGTACTGGTATTGGTACTGGTATTGTGATTTTTTAAATAATACCCAGCCCTAGTTCCAATGTCCAAGTGTTTTTAGATGGCCAATGTACTGGTTTACACATAACAGAAATGGGTTGGTAATAGATCCCACTCCATTAAGCTGGATTCCTACTCTTACCTTACTGGTACAGGTCAGCATTTTTAAGAAATTTTATGGCAAAGCTAAATATGGACTAACATTAAATTCATTTATGATGGGTGTATGTCCATATCAATGGCACGGTTGTGGAGAAATCAATCCAGCATGCATTACATTTCAGGTTAAACTCAGACTTCAGGATGTGAATCTTCAGGACTGACAACCCCATGTGTACTAACAAAAGGCTGATTATGACTGATTCTGTTTTTCTTTTTTAATTTCATTTTAGCCCTTTGTATAGAATGCACTTGTCTGAATATAGGTGGTAGTCATAATCTGCCACATTCAGAGAGGATATATTTACATGACAGACACTCAAAGTGACAAGTAGTCTATCATTATGTATTAGTCTGTGCTAGTTCTGATAGTCTAAGACTTAATTTAATCAGTTAAATTTTTTTACAACCAATTCTTTACCAGGAGTACAGTATGCCACTTCAACAAGCTTAAAGTTGTTGCAAATGGTTTTCATCTACAATACACAAGGTGAAATTATAATACTTTTCAACAGAAAGCAGAGCAGAGACTATAATTTATGTCATCAGGTGACACCTCCTGGAGTTGGTCCATTGAAAATCAATTAGTGACTATGAGGGTTTGAGATATTCATAAATGAATTAAAAAACACTGTGGGTGTTGTCATAATGTTGTAGGAGTTATTCCATTATTAAGTGACTGAGGGACAGCACCAGACTTTCCTCTAATGTTCCATTTGTGGAAACAACATGTTTTAATAACAATTCAATTATATATATATATATTTAACAATTAAATTATATATATATATATATATATATATATATATATATATATATATGTATATATACATAATTAAAAAAAAAACTCTGCTGATCTTTTAAGAATCAGCATCAGCAGATCTGTAACTGTTTAATGTGGCATTTCTTATAAGATCAGATCATCATAAGAGTTTTTTATACATTTTTTGAAAGGAATTAGCAAACAGGGAGCATCGAGAGAGGGAGCATGATGACATGCAGTATATGGCCAGATTTATAATTGAGACCATGCATCATAGTGCATTTCAGTGTTTACAGGTATATAGCATGCAGTATGTATATTAAACCACTACGTTACAAAGACATCCAAAATCAGTAGCTACAGTAGATGTCACACCATTAACAGACCTTTTCCACTAAGGTAGCTTTACACCCATAACTTCACATATAGCCATTGTCACAGGTTCTGCTTTTCTTTTCTTGTTCTACTTTATCACCCTCAGCTAAACTCAAACAAAACTGATATTCGTCTTACTGGTCCTGATAACTTTGTGTCTGACATGATATCTTGCATTGGACCTCTGGTCACCAATGTTAAACCCTCCACAAGAAACCTGGGTGTAATCTCGGACAAGAATCTCAACTCTGACCCTCAAATAAACAAGCTTGTGCAAACCTGCTTCCTCCAACTCCATAACATCACAAAAATCAAATCTATGCTGTCAACAAGAGAACTACAGGTACTAATTCATACCCTTGTTTTCTCATGCCTAGACTACTGCAATGCTCTTTTCTTCTGTTTCAGTCAAGCTGTACTGTTGTGCCTGCAACTCATGCAAAACGCTGCAGCCAGTCTATTATCTAATTCCAACTGTAGGTCCCACACCACCCATACTTGCTTCACTGTACTCTGCCTACGCTTGAAACTACATTCAGGCACTGTTCAGTAGGTAATACTAAACTTAAGTTCCAGGTACTCTCAGCGGGATGGAATGCAACAGCTCTTTGCAGGAGGCAACGCAGTGTTAATTAAGCAGGACTTAAGTTCAGCTAAGCACTGCAAAAAAATTGTTTGAATATACAATTGAAAGAAATGGATTTCTAATTCTGAATATTGAAAATGTGTGTTTTACTGTCTTGCTATGCATTGTCCATGTAAACTGTGTATCATTTGCACAGTGTCAGGGAGTATAGTAAGGTTAGCTTAGCTTAGGTATTTTCAAAATCATTTCACACTTCCGGTAGCAAGATATTTTTTCAACTAAGTAGCAGGGTAATGAGGCAAAATGCAGCATTGATATATTCTATTTTCTCTTGAGGAAAAAAACAAACAAAACAGAGATGAACGTGCTGCATTTTGCTCTCCAGTACATTCTTTATCTGCAACTCCCTGTCTTTGGATTCAGGACAGAATCAAGCAACGGGCTGCTTTGATGGTACAAAACAGAAAGGTGCTGTTCGTTCTCTGCTGCATTCTGTCAACCTGCTGTAGGTGTGGCCCTTCCATGAATGTAATTAATGAATTACATGTGAACCAATCACTAGTCACTATTATCACCACTTATTCCACCGTTCCATTTCTTTCTATTGATTTTCAGTGACCTATATCCAACACCTTCTGGTCTGTATAAAAGAGTGGAAACACAAGTCAGAACCTGCCACCAAAACCATTGGGTTCAAAACAGTTCATGTTATGAGGAGCACTCAGTGATAAGTTGTTAAGTTCCTGCAATGCCTTAAAACACCTGAAGATATGTTTTCATTTCCCCATAACTACAGCAATACAGTAGTTATTAGTCATGCTCTGACCAGTTATAAACAAGCTGAATTTTCTACTCAAATAATGAAATGGAAGGATTTACCTACTGGTCTACAACTGGGAATTCCCCAGGGAAATTTGGTGCAGCTCATGAGGCTACCCACTGGCAAATATTCCAAGTATTTAAGCCTTGCAGGGATGGATACAAAGAATGCCTCCCTGGTGTGTCTCAGTGTGGTACAAGCAAAGCTGCCTCCACATTTCGCATTTCTAGTGAAAGTAGCGGTTGACTCTGCTAAGCCTGATGACACACTTTTCCCTACAGCCAAAGCATCAAAAGATTCTGAGCCCAACAAAGTATTTGAGTCTACCTTCAACCAAAGTGATTCTTCCCTCGAAGCCGCTGGCACCCAGACCTGTCCTGTCTTCCTTTAGAGGGATTTCATAGAACTATCATGTGTTAAACATGAGCCCAAGGAACATATTGGGCATTGGCATATAGTTAGACATGGACACAGTCTGAATAGTGTGCACAGGCATGTGCAATGTGCATTATCTCAGTCACTTGCATGTGACCTGGTGACTGTTATTCTTCATTTTCTTTGTCCACAAGCTGGATCAGCCCCATCGTAAGAAGCAAATGTTGGCACTGTACATTTCTGCAAACCATGAAAACATTACATTTGTATGTATAACATATATCATATCAACATTTTCAAAGTGATGTAGTATATGGTGGAGGGGGTGGTGAAAGGCATGTCACCTAGCTTAGATAACTGCCAAGCTGTCTGTTCAAGACCAACAAACAACAAACCCAGTTGTACTTATTAGTTTTTTAGGTACCAAATGCGGGTGTTTTTAGTGAGCCGTGGCTCTTTTTCCATGGGTGTCTTAGCCCCCAAACATGAATGTTTTTTTAGGTTTTGAGTTGCTTTAAGGCACAAAAAGCGGTTGCATTTTGCAAAGACATCTCGGCTTTCCCTGGTTGGAAACATGACCTTTGTTGTAAACCTAGTTGTATCATCACAGGCAGAGCCCTCTACTGGACTCGATGGGTAATATTTGCATAAACCTAGCCTCCAAATCAGGATGTGACTACCCGGATATGTGTGGATCCCACAGTATATAGCGCAGGTCAACATGATGACTGCCATCCTCTTTCTCTTTAGCAAGTGCTGTAGGAGTGACAGGGCCCCTAAGTAGAGGGCTCCACCTGTGCTAATTCAACAAGGGTTACAATATTTTTTGACCTTCGTTCTACCACACAGGAACGCCCTGTCGCGACATAACATCGACCCAGCCACACTGATCCTGACATGCTAAATGTAAGTCGCCATCTTCTGGAAATGCATCTATTGTCTTAGCTGTGTAGTGTTAATGGTTGGAGAGGGGGCCGATCTCGACTGACGGTTCACTTTCTTCACAGAGGTGCATCACACCTAAGCCTCTAAAGTGATCCCTCTGTTGCTGGTGCCTAATCTTGAGCAGCTCTCAGCAGGCTTCGCAGGGAGGTGGCTGCTGAACACTGGTCTGTACATGGTAGAAAGCTGATCAGTGAGCAATCACCTGAAGTGAAAGAGGGTGGCGGGCGTGTCGTGCACTGCCTTATATACTGTGGGGTCTGCACATATTTGGGTAGGCACATCCTGATTGGCCAGCTATGTTTATGCAAATCTCACTGGGTGAATGCGTGTTAGTGATTGAAGGAGAGGAGTGCCTATGGAGTCCAGTAGAGGGCTGAGCCTGCATGAGATAAAAGTGATTTTGTACCTACATAGTTTCAACATATCCCCTACATAGTAACATCCGCTACATAATAACATGCAAATGTAACATATCCCCGGTTTGAAGAAATGTACGATGCCAACGTTTTCTGAGGTGATTGGGTTGGCTGGAAATATGATTCAATCTCAGGTTTTTTTCCCTGCAATATACCCCAAATAGTGACACTACAATGGCTTGCAGACAACTTGTAAATGTTTCTTTCTCGTCCTCTGTACCTTCTCCCCACTGAAGTGAAGTGAATGCCAATAAAGCTACCTTGATATGAACAGGACTTCACATACTGTACCTTCAGAGCCAGGCCCAATGCCCCATTGGGAGCATTTCCGGTGGCCCGGCCAGTCAATTGGTCAATTTTATGCAAAATTAAATGGGTAAATCAAAGTAAAAGCAATACGGGGCAGCTACAGTCACTCAGTTCTGTAGACTGTTAGACTGCAGTTTTGCAGCATTTGGCAGTTTTTTTCTCCTTTAACATACTCTCTCTCACATCTACAGAGATAATTGCCAGCAAGGGGCATGACAAAACATTCCAGCAGGGCCACCCTGTGCATAAAATATGACCACTATCCTTTCAGGGTTGATTCTGTGTTTTATCAGTGGCATAATTATAGTGTAGAAAGCAGGAGAGTTGACTTGTATGTTTTGTTCTGTTTGATGGAAGTACCCCCAGTTACTCAGAGCTTCATGATGATCAACAAGTCCAGTCAAAGGTCTGAGGAAATGCCAGGTAGAAAGCAAACACTCCAAAAGTGCACAATCATTATATATACAGTATATAAATATTTACTCATGTAGTCTTAGTAATGGAAGTGCAATTGACTACCTCTTGAACCATTTTGGATGTTTTTTTTCCCTTTGAACCAGTATGTAGTAATAAAACTAAAAGATACTGGCATAAACAGTAAGCAGAATAAAAGAGTTATTATCCCAGTCCAGTCCTGTTCAGAACACCAGTAGGCACACAGTCACCAGACATAAAGAGTTGCATTTTTGTACTGACAGTCTACAAACATGGTCAGAAATGTTTGAACAGACTTAACTTTTTTCCCTGACAAACCAATACAGAAGTACAGCTTCAGAGAAATCCTGACTGTGTGAGAAGATGAGAGAGAAGAGAAGAGAAAGGAGACGAGTGTGTCAAATCACAGAAAATGAACAGGCATATTTGTGTACGTTTCCATGCAGAACTTCAATCACACAAATTGTCAGGCTGGTTTATTTCATATGACTGCATGCCATTAGATATTGCAACTATCAAGAAGATGAGGTGTGAGATAAAATAAATGCATTCCATAAATTCCATGGAGTGAAACAACGATTGATGAAATTAGTTATTTTATTTCATCAGCATTTAAGTACTGAAATGCTTCTGGTGATGCTGCTGTAATATTTCAGAGTCAAGTAATGGATATGCTTTTAGAAATAAATACACAGACAGTGACATAGTTGCTATTTTTTCTCGCTGTACATCAGATAACTGTAGATGCTCACACTAGTTTTCATACTTGCTTAGCTGATGAATGCATTCCAATAAGTATATGCAAAGTTAAGTATTGGGTTTCATGTATTATTCCTTTTAGTTTTAACTGTAAATATGTGTTGTGGATAGACCCCCGCAGAGTGAAATTCCTGGTGTTAATGAGAGCCTCACAAACCTCTCTCTGTAGTTAATGTAACTCTGGTTTGGTTTATCTCTCTGTCTGAGTTGTTAAGTTGTCCCTCTTATAACTCCAGTGATAAGTAAATTTTTATATCTAAGATATTGGCTTATGCTGTCTACTTTCACGTGGTGTTTCCCATATTAAATATGCTAACAGAAAATTAACCAGCTGTAAATTGACCCTAATGCATACAAGGAAGATGGCTCAACTTGAGTTTGCAGCATTCTCTGTCTTTAGGCATGTATTCACTGTTTGCTGTACGAGATGTGATTTTTGCAACGTATCCTCATACAACGGTTTGTTGATATCCTATAAATTAGCGCCTTACGAGTGATGCTATGTTTTTAACGTAAAGTTATGTATGTGGTAAGGTTTAGTAAAAGAAGCATGGTGAGAATGGACCTTAAAATGACTCAACGTTCACACAGTTAACCTGTGTCTATAGGAAAGTCCTGGGGTAAATCCTATGACTAAGTCCTATGCCCTATGTAAGTCCTGTGTTGGTGCATTGGTCATGTGATTGTTTTAGACCAAATGCTTAGTTTACAGCAGGCATTTCCAGGTCCAGGTCAGGTTAATTAGGGCGCTAATTGTGGTCAGTGGACCAATTTTAAACTGCCTTCATAAAATATACTACATGTGGCCGGCCACAAAATATTGGTTAATCAAGAAAGTAAATTTTTCATTTTTTCCCTTCAAATAATTATAATGTCAATGCCACCACGGGAAAAAAATCAACAGTTTGTATTTGTTTATTCATATTTCCCACCCACTGTGGCGAGCGAGGGGAATCTGAAGCTCACAGACAGAGTGGGGTTTTATCAATTAATAAATATGCAGCTAATAAAATAAAAACACATAAACAACTGGATATTTGTGAGATTTAAAACAGTTGTCTGTGCAGATTACACTTCACTGAATGCGACAGAAGTAAACACAGGGTGTCTCTGGTTAACCTGAAGACGACTGAAACCTTTCGCCAAAGCATAAATTGAAAACGTCACATGACTGTTTAATTTCTGCTGAGGGACACTCTTCAAAAGTGTTGAGCGACCTGCCATAAATCCAGCTTCAGCAGTCAGAAACAGCTGATAAGCCACTGTCATTCTCTTCAAACACGCTATGTCAGCCTTTGAAGTTGCCCTCTCCCCACTGAAGGCACGGACTGCAGTGTCTTCCAGCAAGGTTAGATATGTCATCTGAACATCTGTTTGGAGGTAAATTTGAGTCTTTTATATACCCTGGATGCTTCTTGATAATAATAACAACAACAACAACAACAACAACAATAATGATTTAATGGTACTAATAATTGGTGTAGGTACCCATCATTACAGGCAGCATCAATATAAACAATTAACACAAGAACACAACTGTTACATTTCAATATGGACATTCTCACATACTCCACTGTGAGCTAGGACTGTGAAACTCTTTGTCATACTCAAATATTTAATAATGACAAGAACTGAAGATGACAGGGCATCCAAAAAGTCCATGCGGTGGTAAATTAACGTTTCTCAATATTGCTGTCTATGAAAACCTTTTTAATGAATGCAGTTTTAATATGCTATGCAATTAGTTAAAAGGTGGGTTTGCATTTTGTAAGACAGCCGGGCCTTCATCATTTGTGCGTACACATGGTCTAAGGCAGTTCTAAATTTGTTTGCAGAGCACGAACAAATTCAAGGAAGAAAATATTGATGAATCCCAAACTTTTGTAAAAAGCATTTGTGCGCAGAGTCAAAGTACAGATTTGTGTGTACACACTGTTTGTGAATGAGGCTCAGTGTGAAGGAGTTCATTGTTAATGTTGAGAACAGCTAACACTGGTTACTGTTGAGAACTGTTAAGTTTAAGCGTAAATCGTGTAAAAATACCAACAGTTAAAAAGAGTTACAGAGTTAACGGTCTGTGGTGTGAAACCATATAGACACTTTGAAAGTTCTGAAATGTACGCATCTGTGTTTGCTGATTTTGCTGTGATGAGTTAACATTGTTATATTTCTTGGTGATAAGCCTACATGAGCGAACCATCCAACAACGGTAATCACTGAAAGAGTGAAGCTAATGATCCAGTCTGGAAATGATCATCCTGTGAATGCCAGGCTTTTCATGTCTTTTTGAGAGCACTGTTGATTAGTTTAGATAGACTGTCTTTATTGTCCCAGAGGGAGATTTGTGTTCACAGCCAGTAAACAGTAACATACTGATACATACAATACATCATATACAAATCTTAATGTGGTCATATGTACACATATCCCTTCATGCCCATACTGTGTGTATGACACACACAGATAAGTCAGCAGTAAATGTGAAGCATGGATTTGGGGTGTGGTCAGTGCCATTTGTTATTATTATATTATTTCAGCTGTTTGGCGGTTCATTCATGTCTGAAGGACTGGGTGTAAAAGTTTCATGAAACGTTCATGCTAGTAAAAGTTATATTGCTCCCAAGTTCCATACTTGCCTTCTTGTGTGAATAATTCAGCTACATTATTAACATTATTGCAAAAGGCTTCTAGGAATATGTCAGAAATGAGAGAGAACTAAAATGACTGCTGACAGTGACCTTTATCAACACCACTTAGCTTAACTGCCACTTATGCTGCAGCAGAGTATTTAAGCAATATCACATGTAAGGAAGTGCTGTTATGCTGAAAATCATCATGGCTGTGATTCAGTCGAAGGCATGAGGCTGCAGGCTGAGTGCCGAAGATGATCAAAAGAGGGGTGGGGGTGGTACATGACTTCTACAGTCATGTAAACCACTGTGAAATTTCAGGATGGTATGAAGTAGGGATACACTATATTGGATTTATTTCCTTTATATTCCAATATGCCAATATATAACAACTCATTTGACCAATAACCGATACCAATATCGATATATCCACTTTTTTTCCATTTCCCATATATATATATATATATATATATATATATATATATATATATATATATATATATATATATATATATATATATATATGTGTGTGTGTGTGTGTGTGTGTGTACATATGCAACCTCATTTCACATTTCTCATTTGTTCATGTCATGCTGCATTCACAATCCTAGTTGCTGTCAAGTGTTTCCTCTACCAAAGGGATTCCCCACTCATGCTCAGTGGCCTAGTGGTAGAGTGTCTGCCCTGAAACTGGGAGGTCGTGGGGTTGATCCCTGGCTGGGTCATACCAAAGACTATAAAAATGGGACCCACTGCCTCCTTTTTGTGACCCATCCACTCAGCATCAGGGGTTTGAATTGGGGGTAAGATCAACACATGATTCCCGAGCGCGGCACCGCTGCTGCTCACCACTCCCTCAGGGATGGGTTAAATGTGGAGAACAAATTTCACACACTCAGGTGTGTGACATTCAGTGGGACTTTAACTTTAACTTTATGTGCATTTGTTTCATTTTAGCTCAGGGCCTTTTCTGTGTTTTCCTGTCGCTCATCACGGGGGTAGAGAGAAAGAAGGAGAGAGAAACACAACCAATACAGGTGATGTTACTTGAGCTAACAACCTCTTGTTAGGTTACATTTGTGTGACTGAAACAAAGTCTTCCAAACAAGTGTATTTTATTATTGTAATCCGCCTCAAACCAAAGATAGACACACGCTGAGCCCAAATAGTCGAGCTGAAGCTGACAGGCTCCTCCCCCTCCAAAAAGCATGTGTTTGGTTGTCCTCACGTCCGTGCAGCAGCATGCAGGTTTTATTTCTAGTTTCTCTCCTATGTTGCCGTTTGTACTTTCAGATTTCAGCCTTATTGTACCATTTCATGTTCACTTAAAAAAAAAAAAAAGTAAATTGCTGTTTTGGCTGCTTCACAATAAAAGCTATTAAATAACAAAACAGCATGGGGCTTGTGTGTGTGAGAATTTACAGGAAATTAAATGTCTAGCTGCTTAACTTCTAGACTAAGACAAAAAGAGACTTAAGTTTTTTTTATTTGTGGTTACAACTTTAAAGTTAAAGTCCAGCACTTTCATATATTTTTTATGTGAGTCAAGCACTATGATATGTCTATGTTAATATCATCCGTTTAGAGTCCTGTCTAGACAGCAAGCACCTCAGACATGTTTTTTCACTTGAGTATTCAATTGGAAATTGATGCTGACAGTGCACAACCAAACCTCTCTGTCTCTCCCATAAACATAAACATTAGACAGGTCAGACTCGGATCTTAAGTGGGCTATCCATGTACACAGTCTAAAGGGAAGTAGAATAATACAGCACAGTAACAACTAACAATTACATGATATTAAAGATTAATTTATGATTTCATTATGGAATCCTTATAAACCATATGTCATCTGTTAAACAGCCGAGGCCCTGCGTGTCCTCACTAACATCTGAACTCAATCTCAACCTCCAGTTAATTGTCAGCTGGCTATCATGGCTTAGGGTCATAGGAACACATGCTATGAATTACAATTCCTGTGATCCAAATTATTACATACAAATACTGTAACTTCCTGGATATCTAGCCAACATGCTGGCTCAGATTATTATTTTATTGAGTCAAAGATCTGGGACTTTCTGATAGATAAATAGTTAAAAACATTTTTTGGATGGCTGATAAAAGTACATACGTAACACTTTGTACTGCATTTTCAATACATAGCAGAATTCATCACATCTCATGTCCCTACACATCTGTCTACCGGGTGTGCAATAGATTAGGGCTGTTCCCAATTCACAATTATGTCGGTCAAATCAGATTTTGCTGTTCATTATGAATAATGAACCATTTGTTTTCATTTTTACGTATTTTAATGGGGTTCAGCAGGTTGTTTAGGGTAACCGTGATGTTTACATAACATAATAAACAAGCCAAGTTAGCCCACCGATCTATTGCTGCTAACTATACCAGCGACAGATTTGGAAATGTGCCACAACATTTTTTGCCGTCACTAGATATCAAACAGAAGCTAGAGACTGTGTCGTTGCAGGACCCTATTAACAGACATTCTTGTACTACTACAGACCTTGTGATTGTTTTCCAGTTAAGAAGAGAGTTTCACAGGTCTGCATAATATCACTGTCTGTGCTGAGCTCAACTGTTCAGTGTGTAAAGAATTACTGATTAAAATGGACAACTGGCTTAGCCCCTTCTCAGGCATCTGCCTGCTAAATTAAAGAATTGGTTCCATGACAATTTACTCAGGAACTATGCTTTTAGGCCTTTTACACCTTGGATAAAAGAACAACAACATAGACTTACATGTACTTGACCAGTTCATGAATGGACACCCATACTGGGAGCACCCAGGACCAGTTACAACATACACCAACTTGCCTCTGTTTTAAACAAATAACGGCCTAAGGTTAACACATGCTGCAAACAACACCCAGGTAATACCCCAGTCTGTGTCCAGGAGCAATTGCTCAAGAACTAATTTCACCTGTCTCCACTGATTGATATTGACTGAAGGTGCAAGATCAAGATTGGCACCAGTGACAGTATTTTCCCAAAGCAGATAATGTAGGAGGGTATACAGTGTAACCATGGTGCTAAAAATAAAGATGTTGCACAAAAGTGATATTTATTTAGAAAATCCATACCTTTATCATCACTATTAAAAGATATGATTCTGATTAATTAATCTATCTATCTGTCATCATTGAACAATCTCATTGACTCTTTCCAATCACACCTGGCAGTTTTAATGTTCTTTGCATTGGCATCAGCTCTGCTAAACAAAGGACAAAGAGTGAATTGATGCTCTGCTTAACTTTGTTAACTTTGCTTATTATTATGTGTCCGCTGAGTTGATGATCCAGCTTTTATTAGCCACTCAGTGCTCAAACCAGACTTCCCTTTTCCCATGTGCTAAAACACACCAAATTGAATACAACAAGAAAATGCACACAGCTCAATGGATAGTTTTCTTTTCAGTGCAGACTATTCAATTCATTTCGTACAATTCTATATCATAGCTTCCTGCAGAAGCTTGTGTGTACTAAGCAACCACAAGGTCAGGTCATATCCAAATGCACCTGCTGCTTTTGTACCTATAGGCACAGCACACTATTTGCAACAAGGTTAGATAAAATGGAATACTGATCAAAAGAGTGAGGCAATTCATTATGTTCTTCTCAGCAGCAACTCACAATATCGAATGTATCTGGATGTCTTATAAAAAGCTGTGCCAGTCAGTGTGCATAATGAAAATGGCTCATCAAGTAGACAGCAGAGCCCAAAACATCTTCTCTATAAAGGAAAATACTGCTGTTTTTTAGGGATTCACATAGTACCTGGAGCACTGACACTTTGTATGGTGCTTTTTTTCCAAAGAATGTGGCAGGAGAACTGCAGCCAAAATTAGTGGCTGGTCAACCACTTCTTTGCCCACCCCCTTACCATCCAAAACAACAACAACAACAACAACAACAACAACAACAACAACAAAACAGTGTCTGACTTGAGACCAGGGCAATGAAAGTCTGAAATTTTTCAGTTTTTGGATGGGAAAAGGTGGTTGAAGGTCTACTGCTTTGGGATTGTTCCTCCTTGTTTAATGTGCATAGTTTCTTGCAGTTCACTAAGCCACCTTCAGCACACAGTAACTGTTGCAATGCGCAATAACTAGCAGTACAACTCTGCAGCTGGACTTTCAGTATATTCAACATCACAATTTTATTTTACATGACAGTGATCCATCCACCCAACTTAGAATTATTAGAGTCATATTTGGCTATTACAAATATTAAACGATTCGATTTTTTATTTTTTTCTATATAAAGTTTGAAGTTTAAACGGGGCTGAGTAGAATGTTCAGTGTGACAGCTGCATTCAAGTAATACAGTAAACAAGGTGATGGCGCTGATGAAGGGTCAAAACGTTGCCACAACTTTTTTAAAATTAGAGATCAAACAAAAGCCAGAGATTATGTTGTATATTAAGTTGCTGTGAGCTGCAAATGCACCACTTCTTCGTATTCATATTTGACTTGTAATGGGCAGCCCTAGTTTCTTAGATTTGGCTACCTTTACAAAAAGTGCACATACCTACATATACTGCTTGCACTTGTCATGCACTGCTACAACTAGAGTGACACACTGAGCACAATGGCAATTGTAACAAGTGTCTAATTGTGCCTGACTTTGGTTCCCACTATAGTCACGAGTAAACGTCTCAACATAATAAATCTGTAAATTCAGTCTGTTAACTGGTATGAGAGTTGTCAAATGAGTGTACAAATCTGATATTTAAATATAAGCGTGCATCTATTTAAGTCATATTATTCAACTGAACACCCCTTAATTTCAAGTATATTAAGGCTTGGCTGATGCAAAGCTATGGAGGCTGAAGCACCTTTGCCTGGATATTGTTATCAGAAATGACAACTATTATGTAGTTGTAAGTGCTAATATCGTAGGCAACTGGACTTGCTTGCGTTTCTTGAAGACGTTTCGCCTCTCATCCAAGAAGCTTCTTCAGTTCTAAATGCCTGGTATGAAGTTGCAAGCTATGAACCCTGTGTGGGTGGGTCACGTGAGCTCTTAGGCCCAATCCCAATTCCTATCTTAACCCTCAATCTTAACCCTCAGTCTCAAAAATCTGCGCTCCCGTGAAGTGCTAGTGCTGTCCCGATTCTCAGAGTGTTGAGTTGAGGGTCAAGAATAAGGGCTGTATGGCCCTCACTTTTAAGATTTTCCAGGATCACCCTTGGCAGTAAGTGCTATCCCAGAATCCTTTGCGTATGATCCGCCGAGCTCAGCCGAAGCCAGCCGAATACAGACGATTCAGTCAATGCAAGATGGTGGCGACAAGCGTAAGGAAGCAGAGTTATAAATGTGAGTATTTTCCTCGTTAATAGTTGTTTTAAAATTATGATAACCATTGCATTATCTTAGTTTAACGTCATTTTATGGACTATAGACCTCTTTGTAGCGTAACACACATATTTTTGGTTGCGGGCGACAGCTTGCCTGCCCCGCCGCACGTAACCCCGGTTCTCTGATAACTGAGTATGCTGTCATTCAGTTACAAAAGTCATTTTTCTCAGTGATAATGTAGTTGTTAAGTTGTTTTAATATACTTGAAATGTTTGTAAGATGACCGGACAGTGTCATCTCCTGTAGCTGTAGAGTCTGCAGCTGGTAACGTTACAGCTGCACGTTAGTGATCGTATTATCTGGTGACTTTCCGCTGAATAAGTTACGTCGGTTGTTGTGGTACAGGTTATTTGGTTTAATATGAACTTATAATCCAAAGACTGAAACGTTAACATGGATGAAAGTCACCAGGTAACACTTGTGTGACTGTGTAAACATCCTCAGCAGTTCTGCTGGATGTTGACTACAGTATTCATTGTGATAATACTTGCAATACTACATGTAACTTAACTAATAACAACATTTCTTTTATTTTTTAGGGCTACCTGTCAGATATTCGTTAAGTTATCTCTGTTCCATTTCAGGGCCACCAGACAAAACACAAGCCCTGATTCATTTCAGGGCCACCAATGAAGAACCCTAATCCAAAAAAACTATGGGAGTGAGTAATTTGTAACTTGTGAACTGTTCATATTCATAACATAATTCTCGTAACTCGTCACAACGGCAACTGTTCCCCTAATGATCAAGCATTCTGTTTCAATATGAAAGCAGCACAGCTGCAGACGGCATTGTCGAAGATTGTTGTTTGGTAACTGTACATTTGTTTTGCTGCCCCTATACTGTCACTTTTTGGGAAGATTTTGTCGAGGATATTCGTTGCAACATTTATGTTCTATTTTCACTACTGTACAAAGATGTGCTGTTTGGATTTTATGATGTCAGCATTTCAAAACAAAAACAATTCTATATCATTAATCTATCTATTATCTTAGCGAAATTCCATATTCATAAGAGCAAATTTTGTAACAGAAAACCCTTGTTCAAAATTTTTATGAATGAAATGCAGCAATACTTAGAAACCATTCAGCACTCCACAAACTCCAAAGCTATAAAGACTCTGAAAATATGTAAACAATTTAATTGTTTGAGCTGCTGAACTTTTTTATTTCTTTATTTGTTTATTTTATTTCTTTTTCTTTTCTCTTAACCCTGACATATTTGTTCTGTTCATGTCTGTCACTGCTTGTTTTGTACAAGAATTGAAATAAAGTGTTGGAAAAAAAACTCATCACGTCTTTTTATCAACGACTACTGATAACATATATTTCTTCTTCTTTGAACTGACAGACTGGACAGAGTTTTGGCATATTGCTGCCCCCGACAGTCTGAAGACATATTTGCCTTTGAGGGGTGTCCCATTTTAAAGTCACAAGATAGCCCTTAACACTTGGTTTTGAGGGCTAGTGAGATTGAGGGTTGAGCTTGAGAATTAAGATTGAGGGTTAAGATAGGAATTGGGATTGGGCCTTAGTTTCAGAGTCGTTAAGATCACCCTTAACTTTACGATTTTGAAGCATGCATGCCCGGAGGACTAGCCACCATGCTCAGCCATCTCTGGCGCATTTTAATCAGCTCGGGGGTTTGTGCCCCAGACTTGTTACTCTGGACCATCCCTTCTAGCACTTATCCAAGTCAAAGTATCAACAAACTGCAACATTTTTAATCAACATTTTAAAGTGGAAATGGACAACTTTTCAGTTACCTAACGCTGGCAGCCAGAAACAAATATCTAGTCTCTGCATTGGAGGTTTCAGTTTTCTTTGCTGGTTTTATGTTGAAGTCTCTTCCCCTGTTGAAATCAGGCCCCCAGGAAGTGAAACCAATTTTTATAGTGGCCAAAAAATGGAATTACATTTGTCATGTGATGACATGTGGCCAAAAAAGAGATGTCTGTAAATCAGTGGATAATTTTTTTGAGCATCACAACCCCTACAAAATGACTCTTTCAGAATTTGTTCCATTCAGTTCAGTAACATTTGGAATGTCTAGAAGGTCTAGGAATTAATAATTTCATCCCCATTCAAGTAGTGACAAACTTTGCACAGATACGTGTCAGTATAGTCAAGGTCAGACATTTTAGGGGACACAAACATAAAGGAATAACACATTTTTGAGTTGAGGAGTGACTGTAATGAGGAACTAAACATCGCCACACGATCTGACCAGCATGTAATTAGACTGTGCGAGATCAGACACAGGAGTAGCTTTTTGTCTGCTCTGATGCAATGTTGCAAAGCACAGAGCTAGTCTAGCATTTCTGGTTGAAAAAAGCTGTCTTGAACAATATCAGATGGTTTCGTACAGACAAACCACAAGAGGAGGACCCAGTATTTTGCCTTCACTTGGGATAAATCCACAACTGAAGGCAAAATCCTGGGTCCTCTAGTGGCCTGCTCCGTTTCTCATCATGAAAGCATTACAGCCCACTGGATGAGACAGAGACACAGAGCAGACTGCATGGGGCGAACACCATGTGCACTTGCTGTGCTGAGACTTTGAACCAGCGTGCAGTGAAGGGAGGGGGACAAGTTCAGTGGCTACAGGCCAGCTGGCAGGGGGCCAAAATAAAATGACAAGCAAAATTACTTTGTCTGTTGGTTAAAGATGTTGACTGTTGCTGTTGACATCTCAGTGGATCACTGTGAAAATAAGAAGGTTTATACAGCCAGTTAATACGGCAATAGCTTCACACAATTAAACCAATCAACGCGATTGTTTTTTTTGTTTTTTTTTTACCATGTGTGGACAGTTTCTTGGCTATGAACATTATTAAAACCAAGTACCAGGCTCACCAGTGAGCACCTACACATGTGCATGGGAATGGCACTCACTCCATTCAAGCCAAGATTCAAAAAGCAGTCACAGGCTCATTCCTCTCAGTAGATATGGAAGTTGAAAACAAGTGAGGAGCTGCTCAAAGCTCATGTTTTTGTTGCATAAACCCAGTCATGTGCCTGTGTTGGCAAAATGTAACCTCATGCATTTGTTGTATATTTCTTGTTAAAACAAAGGTGTATTTTGAAAACAGACAATGCATGTAACAGGCTGAAGTTGACATGGCATCCCAGAATATCAACAACCAACGCACCCAGGGTACCTTGTGCATCATATGTCGACACGGAAAGTCCATGAAACATAACACAAACATTGATGTGACGAGGTTGGACTGAAAATGCGTTGGTTTAATCAGTATTCAGAAGGTTACTTTTGCAATGTATTAGGTTACAGATTACTAGTTACCCTGTTAAAAATGTAATGAATAATGTAACAATTTTGAGTACTTTAATTAAAGTAATGCAACTAATTACTTTTTGATCACATTTGTAACAAATGATTTTTACTGAGCAATAAAGCTGAAGTCTGCAAATAGGCTATGCCAAAATAAGGCAATCAAGAGCTTCCTTCCAGCTCAGCTCTCTCTTGAGCACAACAGTCCGGCACACCACCTATATCACTGCTGACGCTGCACCAAACCACCTGTCCATCTCACATTCACTCATGAACAAAATCCCAAGATACTTGAACTCCTTTGCTCTAGTGCATGCTAGAGGTTACGGTCTGATTAAGCCAAAAGCACCACAACATCTGCAAAGAGTGAGCATATCACAAAGAGAATCACTGACAAGGCACCACCCTGACAGAAGTGTTTGCACAGAGTATATGGACACAGCTTTCACTATGGTTATACAAGAACCAGATGGCTTGCAGGAACAACCCTGGTGCCCCATATTCCCAGATGACTTCCCTGGGGAGGCGGTCGTCAGCCTTCTCCAAGTCCACAAAACACATGTTGACCTGATGAACAAACTCCCATGACCCCTCCAGCAGCCCTACGAGGGTAAAGAGCTGGTCGATTGTTCCATGGCCAGGACAGAATTTGCATTGCTCCTCCTGTATCCAAGGTGGGAGCCTCCCCTCCAGCACCCTGGAATAAACTTCACCATTACACATCATATATTAAATAAGGTTGAATGTGTGACCAAGGAGTCACCAAGGAGGTCCTAATATAATACAACCGTTTACATAATAGGTTTGCTGAGAGAAAGTCACCACATATTACATTATGGGGAAAGTCACCTCAAAGTAACACATTGACAAATCCTCATATTTTAACCTTCATAAAAACTTTATGACTACATATCATCAGTGGATTAAAACAATGCCATGAATCGTATGCTAGACATGTGCTGATGCCGGAGGCTTCAGAGCGGACAGTGGGTCCAGAATAGTGTTGTTCTCTCTTTAGTATGCAGATTAAATGTAAACCACGGTCTCCTTGCCCCATCCCCCTCAAAGCCCTCCCCTCCACACCAAAATGGTGACAGAAACAGCATTAAAAAAAACTGTCACTGAGAAAAGAGTGACATGAATAAAACATTATAAGATTGTCATCATAAAACACATCAAAGTGCAAAATAATATCTACACAATGTAAAATTATTTTTAGGTCCAGTGTTTAGGATTTAGGGCCATCTACTGGCAAAAATTGAACATAATATCTGTAACTATGTTCTTATTAGTTCATAATGTTTCACATGTGAAACTAAGAATTGTGTTTTTGTTACCCAGAAATGAGTCATTTATATCTACATACAGAGAGGGTCCTCTTCCACGGATGCTGCCATGTTCATGGGTGGGTATTTACACATTACAAGTAATGCACAATTTAAAAAATCATATTTCTAAGGTACTCTTCATGTTCCTTTTTTTAAACTCTACTTCTACTCTTTACTCGAGTAAATGTTTGAGCTATTTTTCTACTTTTTACTTCACTACATTTGCCATTTATACCTTCGTTACTATTAGTTTGCTCTAAATGCAAGGAATAAGTGTCGAGGGGCGAGAGCATGCGAGGAGCCCTTTAATTGCAAACCAGGTGCCCTGCCAGGCCTAAGTTGAACCCCACCTGTACTTAGATGTTTATAAAACCACAACTTCAAGAAAAACACCCTGGTAACATTATAATGAACGGCAATGAAAATTTAACTTCCTACACACACAAACACCATGGAGCCACCAGCCTCTGACCTCAGGATTGCTGATGCAAACGGGAAATTTGACCCACGTCAGTGAGGTAAATTTGCTAGTTTTAATGTTAACTTTCCCAGGTAGCTAACATTAGACTGTTAAAAGTTAACGGTAATGTTACAGTTTATGAGTAAACGGCCGACATTTTTAACTAAAAAGTGACTTTTCTCAGTAACGCGTTACTTTGTGGTTTAAGTAACTGAGTTACTAAGGGAGTTATTTTTTAATGGAGTAACTAGTAACGGTAACTAGTTACTATTTTTCAGTAACTAGCACATCACTGCTCCTCTTTATCCTATGCGGGACTTAACCCTATGGGCCCGAACGACGCATAGTGCGTCCAAATTCACACCTGTTCTTCTCTATTGACTTTCTCCACGTGCATCATAGCAAGAAGCCATGCGTATCACGTGAAACAGCGGAATTGTAGCTTTCCGACAAGGCCAAGCACTTGTCGGTAGTCCAATGTTTTCATAGCGAAAAAAAATGATAAAGTTACACTAAAATGATGTATAACAGAGCTTTCATACAGCTTTACACACACATTACTCTTGGATGGATTACTCGCGAACGCAGGCTCGCACAGAAATGCCACACATATCACCTGAAAGCACAGGACTAGACCTTTCCAATGATACCACACACATCACTGTGCTGTCATCCCATCACGCTATAAATACAGATTAATTGTCTACAAAATAAAAACCTGACGAATTTCTTTACAACCCATTATACAGATCTTGTTATCAGTCACTTCATATAGTGAGGAATATCGTATCTTACCACATCTTAGGCTTGCGTGTGTTTCTCCCTGTCTATCCACATTTGTAGTCCGGCTTTCAAGATGCAAATATCTCCATATTGTCCAGTTGACACTCCATCAAACTTTGTATGACAAGACCAGCCACTTCACCTTTGCGCACCCAGACTACTGAGGCCTAATTATGCCTGCATGACAGGGTCGTAGTCACCATATACATTGAGGGGGACATGCCCAAAATTCTTTCAGATAAAACACATTTTTGACTTGTGAATAAGTCAATGGAATTTCTTGCAATAATGTAAAAATACTGGCAATCATGTCCGCCTGGCACAAACCACATGTTTTGGACAGCTGGGAAGTGACACAATGTCCCAGCATCATGGTTCTTATATTGCCAGATTCCAGAGAGTCTCCCCTCTTCATATATGGCAGAATATGTCAACTTCCAACTTGCTATGGTGAGATACATGTAAAAATGTAAGAATTTAGTAACACAGATTTGTTTTTTTCATTGATATAAAAATTAATATAAAATACAGGCACATAGAAGGACATGAAATGATGGCAAATCTGGTTAGCCCAGATTGTCCTGAAAAAAAACAAGATATAGCATGTGTATGTAGCCTTTATAATGACTGTGATATGAGCTTAAAAGTAAAGGCAGTAAAAATACCCCAAAAACGCCTAGGGCCCATAGGGTTAAGGCTTGTTCAGTAAACCCATCAGCTAGCAGAGCCATTTCTAGCTTTTTGGGGGCCCTATGCAAAATTTTGTTTTGCCCCCCTATTTCAATCTCTTATAAATACACATCAAATCTGCATCATATTCCATGTGCATATGAAACAAACGCTAAGTTTACACATAAAAAACTTAATTTAATTTAACTTAGCTGGATTGTTAACATTAAAATTAAAACAAAGTGTCATTGGCCCCCATAAAAAATGATACTTGTCCCGCAGCCCGCACCAGGCCCCATCTAAAGATAATTGCCACCTGGTCAAACAACTTTTCTGGGGGAAACCCTGCAAATAAGTTGCACAAACTGCAGGTGAAAATGTAGATAGCTAGCTAACGTTAGCTATGTTTTTAATTTGCGTCACTAGTATCTGATGTTACTGGAGAAAGGGGCAGAGAGAGAGAGTGGGAGATTTTTCATATCTCAGTTGTATAGACTACCCTTATTTGTTTGATTAGCCAACCGGCTCATCAAAACTAGTGTTTTTTTTTTCTTCTTCTATTTTTTTATTTTTACTTGATTAGGTTTCTAAAATGGAAATTTTCACTTTTACTTGTGTCATTGTCATGGGGATATTTGGACTTTTACTTGATAACAGATTTTCGGCACTCTACCCACCACTGGCCATGTTGTTTTTCTACAGTAGCCCAGAACTGACAAATTTAACGCTGTCTCTAGATTCGGCCATTTTCATTTTTGCACCTGCAACCGTAGTTCTACACACTTGGCACATGAGAGAAATTTCAGATCTGCAACCTCATCGCTAGATGCCTCAAATCCTACACACTAGACCTTTTATTTTTTTAGTGGAACTGTGGGCAGTGCCGGTACTTGTTTTAATAATATAGCTTTTTTCAATATAAATGTTTCAATGCCAATGCTTCCTTTTTAAGTTCAAGTTTTGTTTTCAGTACCATTTTTTTCAATACCAAATTTTAGTTTCATTGTTTTCCTCATTAAATACTGTCATTTTTTTCTTTCAAAAGTTACAAAAGTGTTGCTTGAAGCCAACAACTGTACTCTACCTCTACCTACCTCTTCTGACATAATTTCTAAGTGTCCAAACTCGAAGACTAAGACTACTGTGGTGTTTCAGGGTTAGTCAATAAAAGGGAAACAACAAGGCTCTTTGCTCATTAAAGAAACACAACTGAGGTTCCTAAAGTTGGGATCACAGTGTAAGTACCACTGGATGCTGATTCAGAGTCCTTGGTGGCCTCTCGGCCACTTCTAGTCCTTGGAATACTTATGCTATGCATTACAAAGCACTCCAAGATATTATTCTTTCTTGGAGTGTGGCTTAACTGCAGTCAGTCCACTCCCTGTGTGCAGTCACCATGGAAGCAGATGCCCTATATTCCTGAGGGTATCAGCTGACAAGGTCACTGGGCTGATTGATGTTAGCCTCCAGAGTCCCTCTATGTGTACAGGTTCAACACCAATCTCCATTTCTGAGGTACTAGAGAGGAGACTGCCTGTGGGGACGAAAGGCACCACTAACATCCCCCATGGACTTCCTGATCTGTTTTTGCTATAAAGGTGACAGTATGTATTGTATTCATTCATTTGTAACTCCAGGGTGTGTGTGCCCCTCTCTACAAAATGTTCTCACAATACAAAATTAAACAAAGTTTAACAAGTGGCAGCAATTGCATTGTTCATGTGTGTAATTAGGCCAAAGCAGCATTACACCACTGTACGGCCTAAAACCAGTGCCAGCATGGGAGAAATACTGGGCCACGTCTGTTCCTCTATCTAAACAAACAACAGAACTGCCTATATAAATATATCAAAGACTACTTCACTACTGCCATGGCAACTATCATTATGCATTGCACATATGCAGAAGCCATACAGAAATATAACACAAAAGGCAGTATGAAATAATTATTACACTAAGCCTTTCCGTCTTCACCCATCCTCCCCTCTTTACCATGTAACTTCAGAAAAACAAGTGTAACAAAACATTTATGGGGAGATCTGTGACATCTTCTTCACTTGCATTGTAAAAAAAAAAAAAAAAAAAGAAAGAAAAAAGTCCCTCATATCACTTCAAATGGTAGCATCAGTGTTTTTCTGCCCAGAGACACTCAATCTCAAACTCCAGCCAAAGAACATTTAATCATGAGAAAGATGAAGTAGATTTTACAGCTGACTTTTCTGAGAATATATCTTGACAAATATCCATTCAATCTTAATCCTAAATTTTACAGCAAAAACTATCGTCGTGTCTCCATTCAATTGTAAAGTAAATTTTGAGCACATTTTGAAATATTTTGCAAAAAGAACATTTGATTAGACACATTTTGGTTGGAGTGAATAAACTAGGTTCATCAAAAGTTGGCAGTGTAGGCTATGTGTTATGCAAGGCTGTAAACCACCAGTACACAGAATAGAAGAAGAGGTTTCAAACCAGAAACAAAACAACTCGGCTTGGCCAACTAACCCATCTACAAGAGAAAAATGAAAAGATGTCTTCAGGAGTTTGTTTCAGTTTGGTAAGTTTTAACTGTTTTTTATGTCAGCTAGTATTGGCCATAATAAATGTTGTCCAGGACAAAGATAAACTGATGCAATGATTCTACTGCAGGGGAACAGACCAACAGCAGAAACAGCCAATCAGTCACATGAATAAAATGTTCACTATGTTAGAACTTACTTGGCAATGGCTTTTCCATTTCCTATTTATCACATTAAAGCAACACTTACCTTTCTGGAAATTTAACACTTTTCTTTGTTTAGGGTCAAAATGCTACTTAAGCGGATGGCACACTAAAACATAAGTGAATTCCACCAAAAATAAAAACTCATAATTATACCATTCTCATATGGTTCTAAGAAAACTCTGACCAATCACTGCATTCGGACCGGTCGCGAGTTTCTAACAGACATTAGAAACCACTGCAGAGATCTAAAGCTACAACCGAGAGAGCTCAGGATGTGTAGCAAGCTTGGCCTGCTACGTCGAGCTAGCCCTCAGATGACCATGGTTTTGACTGGAGCTGTCCCAACGGGCAGACGCCGGCAGTGCTGTGATGGGACGCGGGAGAGGGTGGAACGCGGAGGGGTTAGCTCTAGGTTAAGAGCTAACCCCATCAAACCAGCTGTTCCCAGCAGCCTTCTGGCAAACGTCCACTCGCTGGACATGAAAATGGATTACATCCGACTGTGGAGATCCACTCACCGAGGAGTGAGGGACTGCTGCGTCCTTGTGTTCACTGAGACATGGATGAATAGTAACATATCAGACTCAGGTGTTGAGCTAACAGGGCTAACACAACACAGAGCAGACAGGGAGGCTGCATCATCTGGTAAGCTCCGTGGTGTATACACAAACAATTCATGGTGCTCTGATGTGAAGAGGATCTCCCAGTTCTGCTCTCAGGATGTGGAGTTTTAGACTGTGATATGTCGACCCTTTTCATCTTACGATTGCACTATATGTTCTTTCTTATATGTTGCACAAATTGTTTTTAAATGTTTTGTTTCTTTTTGCTTGGGTTATGCGAAATGTCAGTTCGTTTTTGTGTTGCGCATAAAAATGCCGAATAAAGAAGTTCAGTTCAGTTCATAACATTATATATGACAACACAGCATCCAGTTGCTAATGGCTAACGTTAGCCTACTGTAGCGTAGCCTCTGAAACATTAACGTTATCTTCCTTGTGTGTTTCCACTTACTAGTAACATTAACATTACTATCTAACGTTAGCACTGTAACCTTATTCCAAAACTCATCAGTCATCACTGACTCCGGTTGAGTTTTTAAACTCCAGGGTTGCGTTTGACTGTCTTGGTTGTAACGTTACACTCGCTCTCCTCTTCAGTGTATCTAACATTACCTTGCCAACGCCTACATCTATCATACGTAATGAGGACGTAATGGAGGAGGGGGGAGTAGGCCTTTGGAGGGAGGTGGAGTTGCAGGAGGAGGGGGATGGGACTTTGGAGGGAGGCAGGAGTTGTGGATGTTCAAATTTTTTCTAAGTGCTGTGTGAAATGCAAGGAAGGTAAGAGTTGCTTTAAGGGCCTGTGTCCACATAGCATTTTTTTTTTCTCAGTGCCAAAGTTTTTTTCAGGTGCTCTAAATAAGGACAGAGTGAAAATGGCTGCATGCTGCCATCGAGAGAAAAAGCACCTCGCACATAGTCTGGGGCCGTTTAGAGGCCGTTTCGGTAAGAAGCAGGGCGAGAGAGACAGGATCCGGAATTCGATGGATGTGCCTTTCCGTCAAAATAAAAGCACCAAGCTAATAAAAATGCGATGAAACTTTTTAATTTAAAGAATATAATTTACAAGAAAAGCCCCAAGCCATTAAGTTAACCTTTTTCTTTTATTGTTTTTAATTGTATTACAAGTTATTGTATGTTTTAGTTGTCTGTTTTATTTAATAGGCACTTGATCCTAGTTTTGTACATTATAACTGTAGTTTGTAAATGCATTTTTTCGATAAAGTTTGGGGCGGTGGGGGCGGAAGAGAGAGGAAAACTGTGTGATGCTCGCCATGTAGCATGCTCTATCAACCACAGCAACCACAACAACAACAACAATATGGCATTGTTAACATCGCTGCCTGATAATGTTATACCTGTCAAAACGGTGAAAGAGGATGCGACGAGACGATGGTGAGCCAGAATTTAAAGTTTTACTTTGGTGAATTTGGTGAATTCCGGATCCGCTCTCTACACCAGAACCAGAATCCAGACAAAATTCAGAGTGAATGGAAACCAGGCTCTTCGCCGTACGTGAAGAGTGCTCTGTGTTTTTTGTGTAGCCACTCCAAGCACTTTAAGTTGAAATCTTTGAACGTTTCAGAAAAGGCGCCGGCAACGTCACTTCCCTTTCTTCAGCTAGGCTACTGTCAACTATCAAAGCAAAGACTGAAAAGCCTATTTTTTGGGAGGAGATCGGCCAGTGGACACTGAATACCGCTGATGGTTGTGCTTTTATCCCCCGTTTGCTTTGTTGCTTGTTGTTAACTGTGTAGTCAACCCTCTGTTAATGTAGTGTTATGTTAGCTACCTAGCTAATATTACTGTCAAGATACTGTAGTCATAGAATCATACCTATAAAGGAACATGCCACTGACAAAAGTGCTGGGAGTTTTTTTTTTTTTTTTTTGCTGGGATGAAGCACTGAAGAAAACCACAGTGGACACACCCCCTCACTCTTTTTCAACTAAGACAAAAACAACCTCAAATACATATAAAAACTGTTTTGCACAGTTAAGGAGGTTTTGTCAAATTTTGCTATTTCCATACAGATTTTCTACAATATTTAAAAATTTTCTAATGATTAACAATCATTGATGTTACCATGACTAATAATGAGTTAAGTACATTAAATCACTCGAAATTTGCATCCATACTTGACATGGTAATCTGTGGCAGGAGGTGGCTTGTGGTTTGCAACCCTTGTACCACTGACAGACAGTTGCTGTCACACACTCAGTGATTGTTGGAGCAGGTGCAGCCCTCCTTTGGTGTAACAACAGAGAACCACCATCAGTGTTTTGTTGGTGTATCAAAGCCCAGCTTCATTCATTTTGTAGCTCTCGTGGTCGCTTTTAGTTTCAAGTGTGAGCTTGCAGCATCCAGATGGTTGGGTAATTCAAGGTCAGGAAAAAGGACAGATACGAATCCATGGGAAAGTATAATTGGAGACATGTCTCCCTGTCTGTGCGAAAATATGCTCGTCTATTGTTTGATTAAAACCATGGCCTGACGCTTCGTGGCATCAATTAAGAGTTAATGAGATATCATCATGAATTATACAGTGTGAAAAATACCCAATGTTAATTATGATTGTATGAAAGTGAATACCATCAAGTTGAACCAGTTTTTGTGAAGATCATGTCAATTATTTTTTATAAGCGCTCACTGCAATGTCAAAAGAAAAATCTGAATTTATCCTCAAAGAAAGTCTTTCCTTGATGAAGTGTATTCTCATTTGATATATCATGAGGTGTCTGACACAACTACTGCATCTCATTTTTTTTATTATATGCTAGTTTAGTGCAGGGACATGGTCTAAACCTCAGATGCAGACTCAGGGCCGTGGTGCTAATTGTCTGTGGAAACTTGCAGTGAAGGAAATTGATTTCAGGAAAAGAAAACAAAAGTCTGAATGCTGACAGGTGATTTAGTAGGACTTTGCAATGAAACTGAGCCAGGACATTTTTCAGCGTACTGTTCCCTAAATCAATATCTATCAGCAATCTGAAATTAAATCGAGATTGAATCCCGGTTTCATCACCTGGTCTGAAGCTCACTGAATTCCATCTAATCACGCCATCTTAAAACAGAGGAGGAAGGATTTCTCATTTGATTTGACTGAAGACTCGCACTGGTCAAATCCAGACACGAACAACTTGAGTTTACAAATTGTCCGTCTGTAAAAATGAAGACTCACACTACAAAACAGCTTCACACAACACTGTTCCAGCACTGATCTTGTTTGACACCTTTTGTTATTTGTTGAATGCAGTCACTGACACGGCCGGGGAGGTAACAGCATCCTACCTTGAACGATGAGATGCACTTTTGTGGATTTTGGTTTCTTGTTTGTGAGGATAGAGCAGACATAGGGCCCTTCATCATGGACGTCAACATTTTGGATCTTGATGCTATACTCTGTGACAGCTGTGTTTTCCATCAGGATGACACGAGGGTCAAGGGACCACTTCTCACTTCCTGCGAAGAGAATGGTGGTGCGATTGAGCCACGCCACTCGTGATACTTTGCTGTCCACATTGCATCTGGAAGAGAAGAAAAGACAGAAAATACAAAAAACCCATGAGAGATTTAGGCTTTCAGCATTATACCTACTCTATGTTAAGTTCCATGAAAGAGAGAGCCCACTTAAAGTTAGGGATGCACCGAAATGAAAATTTGTGGCCGAAGCAGAAGCCGAATAAAATTAAACGCTTGGCTGAATACCGAATTCCCAATGCCGTTGTTTAATTTTTCATTAGTTTTTGCAGATGAACCCCCTCCAGATTGTTGATTGTTGATAGTGTTGTCTTGGTACCAAAATTGGGACCCACGGTACGATACCAGTGAAAGTATCATGGTTCTGAGTAGAATCACGATACCACAATGAAATTGAGGCAGATGTGCCTTTTGTCATTTATAAAAAAAAAAAAAAAATCACTTTTCTACAATACATCAATGATATTTCAATGGAATAAATTACTTATTGACTTATTCATACTTCAAAAACAGCATCAATAAGTGATTAACATAGGGGGGATCAAAAATAAAATAAATAAATAAAATAAAAATCAACCAGCCACCCTCCTCCCCTGACAAGTAAAGAACAGTCCCTTCATAAGTAAAGAACAGTCCCTAAAGTGCGGTGAGGTTTGTGGACCGTTACCTGCCACAAAGAGAGAAATGTGAACGGCTCGTTTCTCCTCTGACACGCCACATACCTGTGTGCCGCCACGGCTCGGCTGTCCAGGTACTACTGGGCCGTCATGACACCAACAAAGAGGAAATTATTGAACCTGGAGCCAGGCTTCTCCATCGCCAGTAAGCCGTTATCTTGCGCCGTGGAGCACTATGGCCGCCATATTTGACAGGAATACATTCCTGTCTGTGTCTGTGACCCCCGTTCAACCCACAACTGGCAGGATTCGCCTTTCGTTTCTGCTGCTGGTTGAAATCTGTATTCGCACAGCGTGCTGAATGATTTATTTTGCTCGCACAAAACAATTTTTAGCAGTAAAATGCTCGCACCATAGAGCTCTGTGGAAAACAAATCACTGTGTTTTAGCACCATGGTCTACCGTTGGTACCAGTATACCCTGCAACACTACTCTAGATAGTTCAGTATTACAGTCTTTGCAAACCGCTTTTCTTCTATCACTCTCCAACACTTTGAAATATCGCTGCACTGCCGACATTTTAATCCAGTATCTTTGATTTTACTCCGTCCATCACTGCAAGCTGTTTGATTGTGTCATCAAAACACACCGCTATTATTCGGCCTAGCTTTTCACTTATTCCACCGAATACCGAATGTGTGGGTTTTTTGTAATATTCGGCCGAATATATTTGGTTACCAAATATTCGGTGCATCCCTATTTAAAGTATATTTCAAAATGTGGATTTGACACTCAGCTATATCTGATGAGGTGCTCTGAGAGGTACACTCTAGAAGGAACAGTTGTGATTGTGGTCATGAGATTTTGATGAGAAGGCAGTTCATGTTAACAGTGCAGTGTATGCACATATGTATGTGGCTCATCACGGAGTACGACAATTTGTGAATGTGTTTCTTTCCGTGTGAAATAGAGGAAAAACAGCTCTCACAGTTTAGTCCTGGTTTACATAATACACAAGTCTGTAAATGGTAAAATCACTAAAATCTCATTATAAATAATTATATCATGAAATCACTTTAAATAGATACATTCATCAGTTCAAAGTCAGTTCTTGGATAAGACTCATGGTCTTCTTTCTGCAGTGATGGGCAGTCTGATTCTTTTTACAGTTCCGCCTCCTTCAGGCTGATACATGTTAATGTACTGAACCTTTCAAAAGTTTTGAGTTTAATACATTTTGCAAAATATGGTGGCAGTTTCTCTGTGACACTCTGTTAGTAAACACACATTCGACAGCTAGTGCTGCCTGCCCCACAAAACTTCCCTTCAGTGCAGCACCAGTCATGTATACGTTTACATCAGTAAAACTAACATTCATTTTAATGCATTTCTGCATCCCATGTAGGACGTATAACGTTCTTTGAGGGCAAGTAGCACTGTAGACATGTCAGTGACCTGTGCAGCCTTATGCTGCATTCATGTGATGTCAGAAAAATCTGAAAAATGAGTCCCCCCATCATTTTCATGGCTCACCTGATCCCTTTCATTATCAATGTGTTGTTTGAACACTCTGACACTGACACTTTGTAGCATCCATGGTGTTTCCATATTACAACTTAAACCTCATTAATGCACTGAATGAGGAGCACATGAATTCACCATTGCCCTTTGGCTGGTGGAGGTCTCGACCTGAGTCTGATTTAAATGGTCCTTGTTTGTTTACAAATACCCCACTGTGCAGATTGTAGAATAAAGACAAGACGACACCTCTGTCACCTCACCAACCAGTACAACAACCAGTTTAACTCTGTCAACCATTAATGCAGCTGGCTCCTCAGGAACACCATCCTCCTCTATACCCGTGGCTTCTAGCTCTTCTACCTACAGCGCAGGATTGTATCAGTGTATGCAGCTCGCAGGAAAAAATTACAAAATGCGGTAAATTTCACTCTTGTTGTCTTGTTTGTGTATTCCTCCAACTCCTGTTGTTCTTTTTCCCGAGACAACGTGACATCTAGCAGGCTGATTAAGTGGCAAGTTCCACTTAAGATCACTTTAATGCTATTTATGGAATATAGCTTTTTGTTTGTTTGGGTATTCCAAATAGCAGGGGGTAACTACTGATACAAAATACTGTGTTATGGTGAACAATAAAACATCTTTTGCTTAGCTATCTATGCGTTATATAATGTATTTAATAAGTAACGGGCCCATGCTGTATGTATCTAGGCCATGTGATATTACAGATGTTACAGAAATATGATCTAATCACATTGATACGTTGTTCTTCATGGGCAAGCAGAATACGTCCAACCTCTAAAGAACGGTACACTCGGTCTCGCTCAATGAGTGTAGCTGCCGGCTGCCGAAGTGGGGCCAATCTCGTTCACTCACAGACAATGTGAATCATACCCTACAGTAACCACAAGTGGGAGGAGGGATTCATGACATTTGACAGCCTGAACTGGTACATATTGGACACTTAAAAGAGTTGTTCACTATCTTTCTGATCAAAATAAAAACATTGCAAACTATAACTAACAAACACAAAAGTAAAGTCACATGTGTCAGCACTGACCCTGGTCATAAAGTAGCCATTATTGCTAATCCAACAGCTGGTACAAGTGATGCTTTACAGTACATTTTAAGGGATTAGATGTACCATTGTTTACTAATAAAAGGGAAAAAAAAGATTTTCTATGTTAATACAATGTGCAGGTTTGAATAACTTGGAGTTAACTAGCAAAGGTAAATATCAAAAGTAATGGCAAACATTTTTTGGTAATTAATGCATATTTAAACTACTCCAATGTAAGTTAGTTAGTAGAATTTAGAATATTAAGTAGGACAAACTGCAATAACTGACTTTTTTAGCCATTATTTACACATACAACAATTATGGAGTTACATTATTATCACTTGGGGCTGTTAGTGCCCACCTGATGATGTACAATATTCACTCTGTTTTAGCTTTGTTTGTGGTCTTGTGAGGGAAAAATCTGCTCTTTAGCTTCTTAATAATAACAACAATAATAATAATGATTATAATATTAAACGTAGTAACAAAAATAATAGCAATAACAATAATAATGTTTACTGCTCCTTTCAAAGCATAGTTATAAAGTGCTTTACAGCAGCTAAAATTAAAACAGAATCCAATAAAGTGATGATGTATCAAAGTGTAATGAAAATAACACAAAAGTAAGAGTAAGCTAAAATAAAGTATATGATAAGAAGATATTAGTGTGTTTTTACAGGATATTTAAAAGAGGACAAGGATGTGGGTTGCTTCATCTCCTCAGGTAAATCATTAAAAAAAAAATGACAGGGCCCTCATAGCAAAGCCTGGTTACACCTGGTTGTCAATCTAGACCTTGGAATCTCTAAAACGGACCCACTGGAGGATCTCAGGTGACACTGGGGATTAAACATTCATCAATATACTCAGGGGCCAGTCCTATCTGGACTTCAAAAGTGATTATTAAAATCTTAAAATTGATCTAAAAGGCACAGGTAAGACAGTGTAATGAAGCTGAAATTGGGGTTATATGTACTCTTTCGTTAGAATTAGTGAGAAGTCTGGCAGAGGCATTAAGAATTAACTTAAGTCCAGAAAGCTTGTGTTTGCTTAAACATGAGTAGAGTGAGTTACAGTAGTTGAGACAGGATGTGATGAATGCATGATTGACAATTTCCACGTTCTTGGGAGACAGAAAGGACTGAATCTTAGAGATTCTGCTTCAGTGGGTAAAACAAGACCAAACAAGTATTTCAACATGCTTATTGAAATTAAGATTATTTTCAGTAGTGATGCCAGGATTTGTGCCGTGACAGGTGATACCAGTGGAGAATGAACCAAGCTGTGGAATAGATGTGATTACATGGTGTCTGGGCTTGTAATAATGACTTCAGATATGTCTGTATTCAGTTGAAGGAAATTATTTGACAGCAAGATTTGAACATCATTTGGGCATGCCCTGAGAGTGATTCATGGATTGTTACTGGTGGGGTCAAAAGAGAAATAAAGTTGTGTGTCATCTGCATATGAAAAAGAAAACTAATATTGTGTTTGCAGATTACATGTTTAAGTGGTAATATGTAAATAGAGAAAAGCAAGGGGGCAGAAACTGATTTCTGAGGTACTCTACAAAACAAAGAATCTGTGGAAGATCTGCAAAAACACTAAAAGTCCTATTTTGGAGATACAAATAAAACCAGTTTAAAACAGTGCCAGAGACGCCAACACAATTTTTAAGATGCTCAATTAAAGTTCTATGATCTACAGTATCAAAGGCAGCAGTAAAATCTAAAAGCGTTAAAATAGATGATTGGCCAAAGTCAGCTGAGAAAAGAGGATCACTGAGCACTTTGAGGAGTGCAGTCTCTGTGCTATGTCTCACTCAACAGCCTGACTGGAATTTTTTTTTTGGAAAAGAAACCATTTTTGTCATAAATGAAAATACCTCTTCTGGGACTACTTTTTCTAGACTCTTGCCCAGGAATGAAAGTTTGAAGATGGAACAAGTTGATCAAGAGAGTGGGGTCCAGTGAGGGTTGCTTGAAAGAGGCTGGACTATTGCAGACTTAAAATCATATCAGGGAGAGTGCCAAATGTCAGAGAAAAATTGATTATGATTTAAATTAATGGACAAAGTGCTCCACTATGTTCACCATCTAGTCTCTAAATTGGCTGCTGTTGCCAAAAAATTACACTATAGGACCGGTTAGTGTGAACCAAAATAGTAAAGTTAGAGACCAGACAGCTAAACAATGAGCACAAACTCATTCTAAAGCTGCAGATTCAGGTGATGATTCTCTTTAGTTTCATCACTACAAGCAAAAAAAAATAAAAAAATAAAAAAAGATTTACATTGCTTCCATTAGTTTCACATTTCCATTTGATAAATTATTATCAAAAAATTATCAAAAAGAATATTGATTATAGTTGCTTTACAAAATTATGTTCAATTTAAAAGTTAAACTTTATTAAAGTTCCTCTCATAAAGATGCCAGAGCTCCTGAAAGCCCATTCTTCACAGGTAGCATCCCCTCAGAATATCACAAATGGGAAGCAAAACAATTTTTCACAGCCTATTTTGGCAAAACACTGAAGTCTAAATGCAGAACCATTAAGATGATGAGCTGAAAATATTGACATGATATACCTGACATGAGCTGACTGATAATTAATTTTAAATTTCAGCATTCCAACTGATTCCTGTTGGTTGAATAACCTTTGACTGAATACAGACACCAGCTTGCAGGAAACACCAGACAACAGCCAACAGCTTCAATTTAGCAATTACATAATTTGCGTTTTGTAAACCTTCAGTAAATCACTCGATTAGTAATTTGAATAAATTCAAATATAAAGTGGTATGAAAATAGTCAAACAGCTTTGTATTAAAAGATCAATAACAAAAGCTCATTTTAATGCCATTTGGGTTTCCTCATTGATACTTCTCATTTGATTTATTCAGCCAGTTTAAAGCAATAACATTGGCATTAACTGCATTAATCCAAATACACATTTCTACAGGCAAGAGAAGAATATAAATTTAACATAAAACAAATCTAGCAGGATTTGGCAGAATACTTATTGATGTATCAGTAAAAGAAAGGAAAAACAAGCTAGCTTTGGGTGCCAAATTCATGGATGACAATAAACTTTTCATGAGCTTGCTCCAACTGTAACCAGCCTTTAATGACTTCATACAGAAGCTTTGGCTTGTTTTTCTTACTGTCCACAACATGGTACTGTAAGCTACTGTCAGTAGTTCCTCACCCTGGGGTATACGATGTAAAAAAAAAAAACGATGACATGCAATTTTAAAACCACTCAGTCTTTCAGTCATGTCAAGTAGCACCCTCATGCCCTGATTCTCTTCAGGTGCTTCCTTCCCCAGGGGGTTTCCCAGTGTATACCTGCATATTGCAGGCTTGGCTGGACTGTGCATCACTGTCCATATTTTGATATTTGTCAGGTTAGTTTTCTAGCCTATGGTTGTAAAAAGGGACAGCAACCACAAAACGCAACCAGAAATGTATCCACAGCCACATGTGGTCTTGGATTGTAAAGAAAGGGTATTGAACCTTGAACCCACTCATTCCACGCATCCTGTATCACTGTGAGTTTGTCTCAAGGCATATGACTTTCCCCTTCCAGTGTCAGCATTCCCAAGATGTGGAGCCATTGCTTTGCATTTTGTCTTGGACACACCTGTCAAAATGAGCAAACCAATGTAGGCTTGCAAGTGGGTCACATCCAAATCTTCCCAACTGTCCCCATACAGTACAACTGGGGAGAGGGAATATGATAATTTTTCATGTCTGGAAGGTAACATGACCACTTTTGGAGGCTGAATGAGAACAGAAGCTGCATGTGGTTGAGAGACAACAGGAGGGTCAATCCCAAGAGTCTCATTCTCAGCATTATTCCAAGCCTTACACATACATACATCCATTCATCTATCCATTGACATCCACTTATCCGAGCCAGGTTGCGGGGGCAGCAGGCTGGGAAAGGCACTCCAGACATCCCTGGGTAGCAGTAATGCTTTCCAGCTCATCCTGGGGGATCCTGAAGAATTCCCAGGCCAGATGAGACATATAATCCCTCCAGGGTATTCTGGATCTACCCTGGGGCCTCCTACCAGTTGGACAACTCATTTCAGCCGCTTGTATTCACAATCTCATTCTTTTCATCACTGCTTAAAGCTCATGACCAAAGGTGAGGGTCAGAACATAGATGGACCTGTAAATCGAGAGCTTTGCCTTCTGGCTCAGCTCCTTCTTCACTAGACGGTCTGACACCAGGCCCACATCACTGCTGACGTCGTGCCCAAACTGTCTGTCTATCTCACGCTCCACTTTACCTTCACTTGTGGACAAGACCCCAAGATAGTGGCCTAGCCCCAGACACATTCTCTTTGTTGTCACTTTAACTGTCAAAGAGCTGTGCCAAAAGCTCATTGGCACAAAACCTTTGCTTGGAGACAATTTTCAGATGATAGACAGCGTAAAGAGAGCACCAAGAGGAATTGTTTAGAAGGCTACCTCCCCCATGGAGTGGGACATATCAGGGGTTCTAACAGTACTATAGGTGAGGTTATGACAGGTTAGGGCACTGAAGACAATAAAATTGCATGTGATAGTGACCTCAATATCAGCCAGAACAGCCAAAACAAATGTCTAGTTAAGTCAAGTAAAACTTTATTTGCAGAACACATTTAAAAACAACCACAGCTGACCAAAGTGCTGAGTAGGCACCAAATACTAAAACGGATAACTACAGAAGCAAGAGAACAATAAACATAATAGCAGGGATGCACAATATTGATTTTTTTTGCTGATATCTGATATGTCAATATGTAACAACTCATTTGACTGATAACTGATACCGATATCAATATATCCACTTTTGTCCCCACCTAATTTTTGTAATAATTAAGTTTCTTCTGTAGTGGCATTAACATCATATTATGCATGCATATTCCTACCATGATGGCCCACAAGGAGACATAAAATACAATACTTTTCAATGTATGTAATATTCCTTCATTGTGCAAATTAAGAAAAACCATGTGTTGGCCTGTTCATTTTAAAGCCAATACTGGCCAATATCAGTGACATGCTGATATTATTGTACATCCCTACATAATAGAGAACAAAGTGCAGCACAACAGAGGATGAGGCACAACAGACAATGAAAGATGTCAAGCTCAAGTCAATCATGTGCAAACAAGAGGAGGTGTGTATTCAGCAGTGACTTTGAGGCTTCTATAGTCAGAGCACTTTTTATGTGAATAGCTAAGCTGTTCCAGAGTTTAAGGGCAACCACCGCAAAGGCTTGATCACCACTGTTAATGTGTCTGCTTCTGGGAACATCCAGGAGCATGCGATTGGTGGACCTCAATGCTACAAGACTTTTGTTTGATAAGGTGATGCCAGACCATTTAACATTTTAAACAAGCAATAAAATCTTAAAATCAATCCTAAAACAAACAGGAAGCCAGTGGAGGGAGGCCAGTACTGTGATCATGTCATGTGATCCTGATTCCTGTTTCCAGTCAGAAGGTGAGCGGCTGCATTTGGTACTCACTGCAGACGAGATAGTTACAACTGCTCTATTCCAACAAACAAAGAATCACAATAGTCTGCACTGTAAAATATTTGACTGTACATTTACAGGAAATGACTGGCAACTAGTTGCATTACTTTCACAGGAAATTAGTTTTACAGTAAATTGTTGTGAAATGACAACTGTATACTTTGATCTCACAGTAGTTATGCCTGCATATTACTGTGATTTAGCAATACGCTCCCATAGAATTACTGCATGTCACTGTAACCTAACAGTTAAAGCCATTATCATTGATATATCGGTATGTTCCTGTAATTGACTGAATTTAACTGTAACTTGACAGTTAATGTACATCTGATTACTGTGATTTAGCAATATGCTCCTACGAAATTATTGTATTTCACTGTTATCTCACAGTTAAACTCCATATATTACTTTAGAATTACTATATACTGCATGGATTTCACAATCTGATTAAATATTACAGTAAAAGCCTATGAAGTGATACTAATGTAATTTATTGTGAAATATTACAGTTACATGTTTTAACTCCCTGGAAATAGGGAGGGAGAGGGAATAAAAGTATGAATTACCCTAATTAAAGACATTAAACATTGAATGGGGTCAAATTGACCCCAGGGATAATAGGAGAGTTAAAATCCAAAATGCCCTGAAGTTTAAGTAAGCTCACAGATGTGCTGAATTTAGTGCAAAAAGCAGCAGCGTTTGGTTGATTAGTCTACAGGCACAAGTTGCGACACATAGTCCAATAAGAACATCAGCCAGGGAGCTTCACACACCCAGCAGTGTTTACTAACCCCAGTCACACACACAGCATTCACAGTAAATAGAGCAAAACAAGGAATTTAAGGTTCACAGATTAACACATCCCAGCCAAAACTAATGTGTGCCGTCTGTGTGTGGGGCTGAACTTGGGGAAAATGAAGGTGTGAGGGGAATTTGAAGGAATGAGGCTGTAAATAGAAGGAAACTCACTATCAGCAACTAGAGTGACAGAAAAGAAAGCTAAAGGGAGCTTGTGAAAGGAGGTGGCTGGTGAATCAAATGGGAGAAGCGTCAGACATGTACCATGAAGCTGGAGAGAAAAAAAATCATAAGGGGAGATGTTCAAGGTTGTATTCAGGTAAAATCCACATTCACCAATCACAGTGTTTAGAATCATGGATTTCCTGTACTGGCAAGCAATTTAAAATAATCAGCGCTGTCTGTCAATTTAGATGAAGAAACAGACATGAAAGAAGAACTTTGAAGAGCTGCATTATTTGCTGAACTTGCGCTATTAGGTGGTACCACTTCGACTGCCTCACAACAAATATGGGAAAGAGCATTTATTTTCAAAAGGAACAGTATGTTTTGCTGATATTTATCTTTGGAGATGTACACTATCCACACGGCTCTAAATGTTACCTTCAACTTGAGGTGGGTTATTTGCAAAACCTGGAAGGAAGTCAGGACTTTTGTTCAGAGCCTCCCAAAGTAAGCTAGCACAAACATGCCTTCTTAACAAACCCTAGTGGTCTTAAAGGGGAAATTAAACATTAAAGGAACTACAGCCATTTTCATCATTCTCATTATACATTATCCCGCTTATTACACGGCTAATTATCAGTTAAATAAATAATTGGAGACAGAATATTGATTAATTATATGATTTTTATTGATTTAAAATTAAATCGGGAGAAGAGAAAAAAAAAAAAAACAGCCGGCAACGGCTGAATCTGCGCTACAATAGCTACAGGGAATCAAGATCAACGATGAACCTCCCTGTCATCCACAATCTTGTGTCTCCTCTCTTTTCCATGCGCCTCTGAGCATCCCTCTTCTCCGGCATTCTTCTCATCTTCAGCCAGTAACCATGACTCAAGATTTTCATGCTCCCCAAATATGTTAAAAGTTATATCATGAAAATACTCCATCTCTGTATCTTGTAAATTATTATTTTGAAGCGGTAATGGCTACGTTAGCTCGATAAAAAAGTAACTGTTGTCAGAGCAGCGTCCCTAGCAACGCTGGGCTACATAGCAACGGTCATTACACAGTAATATCAGACCTCTGAATGCCGCGACTGACCAATCAGAATACAGCATTTAATAGAACCGTGTAATCAAATAGAATAATACTCATTTGGGTATAAAGAAGAAAACAAACATTCTGTGGGTCCACAAAATCAGGCCTCCATTCATTTTCTAAGGAGCAGCCCCAGACTATATGACATCACAAGTTTGAGACTTAAGCTGAAAACACACTGGCAATGCAGCGCGGGTTATTAAGCATGTCAAGTGCCGCCAGTACCAACTACCAACAGGAAGAGTTGCGCTACTTTTACTGAAACTTCTGTGGACACGTCCAGCAGAAGTTATAGCCTAAATAGCAAAATTCTATTGAACTAGTGACAAAACATAATTTTTTTTCCTACTACATCTAGATCATAAACCCATGGATATAAAAACGACTCACTGCAATTGGTTGAGAAATATAAACATTGTCTGGCTTTTTATCAAGAAAGAATGCACCTCCTTTGGTTACTTGTATTTTTCTACAGGCATGTCTTGCACTCTCCAGTATAAGTGCAACATAGACTTACGATCCAGAAGCCAATGAGGCATCTACAATTCTATATCTATGCTCTGGGGTTTGCTGTGGAGTTAGTACTGTAAGCCGACAACTCAGCCACCTCCAAGTTGAAAAACGTGCAGACAACTCATGTGTACTGGTGTTTGCATGGAGCCCCTTGAAAATCTGATTATAAATCCATTTGATACAAGTCCCATTTTGATATTTAAAAAAGGACATTCTGAATATGGCAAATGTTTTGCAAAATAATCTCTCTGTGTGTATGTGTATGTAGACATATATCTACAGTGGGTATGGCATAGAACAAGAGAATAAGGGCAGGTGTACCCCTACACGTACACACCAATGTGGATACTGGTTGTTTAACAAAAAAATGTCACTTGTATTGTTAAAACCAAACCTATGCCCTTGCACAGGATATAACTATTTTATTCATGTCTATCTCCACATTTCCTTGAAGAAATATACAGGAAGCAATTTTTCACAGGGTTATTCATTTTGGAGAGAAATGCTCCCTTAGCAAATCCTGGCAACAAACAGATAAAAATATGAAGTTAATATTAAGGCAAGCACAACATAGTTGAAAAGCACTGCACACACTAAAAAAAAGCTGAAAAAAGGAGCACTCAACTAAGTATTGCCTTAGTATATAAATATATTAGGTCATAAAATATAAATATAAAAGGTTATCTCCCTCTCCTGGTATTTCCCTGGCAGGACCTGCAGTGGTACTGTAGGTTTTAGTTGAATGCATGCCAAGCGGCTGCAGAGGAGAAAAGGCTGCCGGTGAAGGTACAACAGGAGGAAGCTTTTTATATTCGTTTTATTAGTTCTCCTCTGTAGTTACTCTGCGAAGACGGTGAAGGAAGTTTTGTTGAGAGTCCATGCTGTGTTCAGTATTGTCCTGCTTCATATTCATAATGGTGCACGCGTTCACACTGGGAGCTGTTCAGTTCAGACCTCCTCTGCTAGCTACTGAGTCACTCCTGTGGAGCTACCAGAGATTAAGTGCTCAAGGGCACCTTGTCAGCTACTCTGAAAAGCAGAGCATTAGTAATCCTTTTTTTTTTTCCTGAGGAGAACCATCATTCCCAGCTGGTCCTGTGATTCAAACCACTGACCTTCCAATGTGTGTCTTAGACCTCTAAAGAGGAAATTGACCTGCTTACCTGGAGGGGTATCTCTTTCTTTATCCAGACAGCTTTAGTGTGATTTGTTAAAGTTATGGGATGTCTCCTGTTAACCCAAAAAATGGAGCTTGTTTTGATGCTCACAGGCAACAACAATGCATCTGAAACACTGAAATAAACTGTATCATTCCTGAAATATTCCTGCAAATTGTTATATTGTTGTGTCACTTGCTTTATTCTTTGCAGAAACACAAGGTTTGTGAGCGCCTCTGGTAGAAAAACACAGTTATCAGCAAAAACGTTCACAGCAAGGTCTGTATATCACAGTGAGTAACCATGTGAAGACTTCTGAAACATCGCTGTTAGAGCGCCAGTGTACGGGGGCGACAGCAAACATCTCTATGGCAGACGTCTCCCGACCTTAGTAAATTACTCTGGGACTTCTGGATGGATATACTGTTTGTGTACTTTGAGGAAAGTGCCCTTTAAAAAAGCGCATATGGTGTCCTAAACCACTTCACACTCCTGGGCCTATTTAGTTGTTTGTTTGGTTGTGTGGATAAAGCAAATATAGACAGTGACACATCCTGATACGTCCTGCTCAGCTACAATGGCAGCACAGTTTAACAAATGGCGAAATCAGTCATAGAAAGAGAGATAAAAATGTGTATGCTATATGGCCAGGGAATTGTTTTTATGATTCTAATAATCATAATCCACTAAAGGTTGCCTTTATCTATTGTAGCAGAGTTGTTGTGAAGAAAAACAGTAGAGCATGCTTTTTAACAAGTGCCTTCATGTGAGGTATTTAGTTCATGTTTGTGACAGGGCTTTCCTCAACTACGACACCTTGTTGACAAGATGGCATATAGGTCTCAAATCTTAACATCAGACAGCAGACAGCTTTCAAATTGGCTGCACTTGTGAGCTCCAGTACTTGGAAAGAGGCCAACAATGGGTGAACTGTCAAAAACTGTCCTGCCGTTATACTCAGCTGACAGTCAGTATACTTTTCTCAATTGCACTTCATGCCAAAAAGTGGTTTGTGCTTGGTGTCTGTTGTGATGACACTTTAAGTTGTGTTTCAAATGAAATTGTCCATGCTCTCTTTAGAGCTCAACTCCATCAGTATGGCAAGATAAAGTTGATTAAAGGACCATTTCAGCATTTTCATGGTCATTGTTGTTGTTTTTTTGTTTGTTTGTTTTTCATTAGAAACGCTGGCGCTGTGGCTCTGTGGATAGCAATGGTAGTGGTTGCTCCACAACATATATATATATATATGTATGTATGTATGTATATGGATATATAAACGGTATACATAGATAGATAGATAGATAGATATCATTGTTGTCCCGCCACCATCCAACACCCACCCAACCTCCCACCTGCCCTCCTTGGATTTCTGCGGCCTTGTTTTGTGTGTGCATTCTCAGAAACATTACAGGAGTATTTCTATGTCTATAAAGTTGCAGACACACACACACACACACACACTCCTGCATCTCTGTACTTTATGGCAGATCCCCACATTTCCCTCTGGAAAATTATTTTCAACTCAATAGATGATGTTCTCAGCTGTTACTTTGCATTCTAATAATACACTGCACAGGGAATTTCATAAACTGTAGGTGACTTTAAAATATCTCCTAAATTTGATGTGTTAAGCAAAGTTAAACCAGGCAGAAGGCTCCGCGCCAAAGATCCATTAATTTACTATCTGTGAATTGTTATGCATTGCCATTTATCCTGTTTGTATTCAGAGTCCTATCCATTTTTACTGCACACTCAAATATAAACTGGCCTGTCCCAAAGGGTGCACTCAGGTCTTCTCCAGTTTGCCTCTGTCCTCCTAAAAATTTATTTGTTGGTTTTATTTCATCTTTGTACCCTGACACTAGATGAAGCCTGTCAAATCTGCTGAAAACAATTAGCAACATTTACAGATAAAGTCCTAGTTATCAGGTTAAAAGTAGCAGTGACTGGTGTCAAATGGCGGTTTATATCCCCACTAGTCCAGCGCTGTTGTCAACAGCAACATGGACCACATTGCACACTGGGAATTTGACATGTCGACTGGAAAGTAGGACAAGAATGACAAATGGAATACATTCAGCTCATGCAGTTATGTTTAGAAAACCTGATTTTCTCAGCCAAACTTTAAGAGCATGTTCTTCACAGGAATGTAAGTATCAACTGTGAGCTCTTGATATGCAGCAAAATCCCCAGAATGACAATCATGTGAAGACTGTCAACATTCTGCTCACCCAACCAACAGGTACTGTTCTTTCTACTATTATTTTCCAAACCTAGAGTCTTTTTTTATTATGTGATATGCAGTACACTGCATTAATATTTCAGGTGCCAGACACAAAAACGGTAACTAGAAGTGTACCCAAGAAGCAGCTGCTTTCTCAGCAGCATTGGATAAAAAATGAAATAATACATGTCTACAGTATATGCCCGACGCTGCTATGAGGACTGTGTACAAAAAAAGACATTGAAACAGATACACGTACGTCTGTGAGTCAGCTCTCCCCTCGTGGGCTGACAAGTATAGTTTAACACAGAGTCTCTGTATAGTAAATGGATAAAAATACTCAACGGCTGGTATGGTACTTGGCACCCCTGGCCCTTGCAGGCCGAAAAAGTAGTCACAAGAAAGTCTAATGTATTGTTTTGTGAAGTGCTGTGTGTTTGTGAGATATGAGGATTAAATAGAACGTTTCATTCCGCAGTGTTCAAAATTATGCTTAACAGCAATCGAAGAGCCAACAACTGCAAAACATAAAGTGAATGTACGCCATAATGATCATCACGGTACACTGCCCAAAATGTCAGCACCTGTGAAAATTTCCATTCACCATGAATCTACGCCAAGTCCCAAATTTGCATATCTTTAGCATTCTCTTGAAAGCAGTTTGGAAAATGTGTCTGGAAAAAAAGAGGTTATGACACGGCAAGCTCTCCCCCTGCAGAGTCCCCAGGACAGAACGGGTGACAAAGGATTCATATTAAAGACAGATTATTGTTTTCTCACCACACAATGCCTAGCCTTCAATCCAATGGACCACACTGGATGAATAGCATTACTCATACTGTCATTTCCTACTGCCACTGCAGGGTCAGAGGAGACAGCCGTATGGGAATCCAGTTCTATCACAGTGCTCCATCAAAGTCGAGACGTGAATCAGAAATAGTGGAGAAATACTCCCCACAGGACGCCCAAGTGTGACAGACATTTTAAGTACAAAATATGTTACCGAGCCAGTGCTGACCGACAGGCTTTAATCACAGATGATTATTTTTGTAGGTATTGCACAAAAATTGGCTTTGACAATTAAACACATATTTATTTATTTGAACAGTTGATGGTCATCTTTTAGATACCACAAGCTATTTTGACCTGCAGCCAGGTGTAAAAGTAATAAAATGATTTCCTTTATGCCAAGAAATGGTAGCAGTGGACACCTTAGATCAAGTCAGAGACAACACTTCTAAGTAAATGAAACTGATAAACAAACCTTTGCTTGTGCTACATATGCAGTTATCTCTTGCATCAAACTTTTTTTAACAGTCATGGCAACACATTACACCGGTGCTAATGGAACTGAGCCATTGGCTCTGAAAAGTAAGGTTTTTGGTAAACAGCATGTTTTCAATGAGTATAACCAGCTAAATCAGAATAAAGCTGTTTCATCAAGTCAACTCAGAGGTGATGAAAAGAGAACAGTGAAAAACTGCTTGTTCACGGCCTTGAAACACTCACTCAAGACATCAAGCATAGACGATATTTACAGCCTGAGTCCTTAGCAGGGGTCCTGCGACGCCTTGAGGGGTCCTCTGAGTTAAAATGAGTTAAAAAAAAAATACAAATTAACACAAATCCGGCATATTTTGCCTTCTGCAACAACTTATCTTTGTGAAAGTGGATATTCCTCTCTCACCTACCTGAAAAGCAAATACAGGTGGAGCCTGATATAGCTGATATGGCCCTCCGCCTGACGGCTTCTATCCATCTGGCTTAATTTGTAACAGTTTTATACAATATATGTAGTAGGGGATACATGCTCTGTCAGTCTTCAGCTAACGGGTCCTTAGCCTAAAACATGTTAAGGACCCCTGACTGACAGTAAAGCACACAAACTTGTAAAGACAAAGCTACCATTGTTTATGTCCACAGACCAGCACATATTAAACACATAATATGAAGAATAACATAATGAAACAGATATGAAGAAAACCATTGCCATTGACTAGGGCTATAAAGTTCAGGTTGGTTTTTCGATTGTCTGGCCGACATGCTCTTGGCCAACCTAATTCTCATTAGTTGGACAGTCGCTGGTGTTACTATAATGCAACGGTGTGTCCACCAAAGCTTTTCTTTACCTAGCTGAAAAACAACAGCTGATGTTGTTCAGCACTTCTATTTGTCCTCTGGGATGGTTGGTCTTTGTGGTATTTGTCCCGCCCCTCCTCCACTATGATTGGACAGCTGGTGACAGTCACAAGTGCACCATTTTACCCAAAGTTAAGTATTGTTCAACTCTTCTTTTGAGTTGTCAAATTTCTCATCATGTATTTATTATTACAAATCTCCCAAAAGACACTGCAGTCCAAGGCTGGATTCTGAAGCTTCTGAAAGGGATATGATCACACCAGCATGCTTGTTGGATCAGCAGGGTGGTTAACGTTAGCTACTGGGCTAAAACTAGTAATAATAGTCTCTCTCTTGCTTACAGTGTTACAGAGGTATTTAACACAAGTAATGTTATGTTATAGTCTCTATATACAGACTCTACATTTAGTGAATGTAGAGTCTGTAGTCAAACCCCAGAGATCTTGCCTCCGGAAGAAGAGCGGAAGAGCCCTGGTTTCCGGTTGTAGGCTGTTTGTAGTCCGCATGATATTGACCAATTACGTCTGAGCCGGCTGCAGTTGTTGCCAGGTTAAACGGTCCGTGTGGTGAACTAACGAGGCGGAACATAATTGGTGTCATTGCAACTCTGAATCCATCGCAATGGTTCAGCATGTTTACTTATATATAAACGGAAGTCGGAAACAGAAATTCGCCTCCTCCGCCCAAATCAAACCGGAATGCCAAAAAATCGGGGGTCTGCCCCCAGAGGCTGTATCGCCGTCTGCCGGAAGTCAGGCGCCAAATACAGCTGATGGGTTCAGAGAATGTGTAGTGTATGACATCATGAACCCCAAAGGTAACTTCTATAGTGTCCAGTATGTCAGACTTGTCTCATTATATAACCGGAATCACCAGAAAAAATGGCATTGAATTTTTCTGCAAACCATAGAAAGCAGATACATTGAAGCTTTATATTTTGACATGTAGTTAATGTGTGATAAGGATTAGGCACAAAAACTACTTAGATATGGTCAGGAAAAGATCATGTTTTGGCTGGTTAGAGCACAGGAAAAGTAGCAATGTCTCAGTAAAAAACAACCACTTGCTGTGCCTACAAAGCCACTCAAAACACAGTGACAGATCCCTAAAAAACACCCATGTTCTGGGGTTTAGAAGCCACTGTGAGAAGAGCTATGGGTCACTAAAAAAACACCCACTTTTAGTCCCTAAAGAGACACTGGAAACAGCAACGACTCAATGAAACACTTTTTTTCTTATTTTGGTTAGTCTGGAACAGTGATCTGCAGCATGGCAGGCATCTCACCTAGGTGTCAGGCTCCACCATCCCCTCCACCTCCAGATGTTAAAGTCAGCTCATAAAGCATGTCACTTTGACATGATATATATGAAGCTTGCAAATGTAATATATTAGTGGTTTGCAGAAATGTACAATGCACAACATTTTTTTCTGGCGACTGGGCTGAAATAAGTGCTAATGAATAAATGATTATCCTCATTACTTCAAACACACGGTTAACTGTCAAAAACCAGCTTGTGTCCCCTCTGGCATAGATAAAACTAATCAAAACAAAGCTATATTTTAAACATGTATTAGAAACTGATAGTCTGTAAACTGACTGAATTGCCGTTTTAGTTTTACTTTTGGGAAAAACTTCAGCTGGTTTGCTTTATGGAAGAATACATTTAAGAAGAAAAAATCAACATAATTAAAAAAGCCACCAAGGAGCACAAAAGAAAGAATAAAATTAGCATCTGCCACATTTTATGGCAAACGCATCAAAATTTTCCATCCAGTTTTAAACAATAATCTAGCTACTCTGTGTTTTAAATAAGAGCTAATATTAGCTGCCACTGCAAAGTTATGAATTTGAGTACTTTTTTTTTTGTTGTTTTTACATCAGCACTTTGCTCTGACCGTACAAAAACTGCCACACGTGATGAACAGTTAAGATTCAGGGCTTTGTGCTACCTATCTTTTCATGTTATTCTACTTTGTCACAATGGTTGCAGTAGTCCTGTTTTACTCAGTTTGCCCCTCTGTCCCTGTCTCCAGACACACTCCCCCCAGGGCTCCTGTATTACTTAGCAGCTCCCCGACATGCTTTTCTCCATCCATCCACCAGATGCCCTAAGACTCACCTGACGCCTATATAGAGCAGCTCACCTGTTCCTCATTCCCAAATTGCAACCCCCACAGTATTTATAACAGCCCATCTCCACCTGCTCTTTACCAGCTTGTCGATATTACTTCATGCCTTTGCTGTCTAGCCTCTGAAACCAAGAACCTGAAATGACAGTATAAACGTTAGTTTGTTTCCAGCTTACAGTGAAATAAATGATACACAAATAAATGATCACATTTAAGGTTGCCACAACCATCATGTTTATTGGTGCTGCAGTAACAGTTAACCTTAATGAGTGTAATAACAGTGCGAGCAGACGGAGCGTGTCTTTTTGTATCTGCAGGGCTCCAGACTACAACCATTTAGCTGCTTTTTTTGACCATGGAGCACCAGAGAGCTGTTAGTTTGTTTTCAGCTCACAATGAATAAATCCTCATGTTTAAAGGCGCAGCAGTAGGCTAACCGTTTAACTTTCTGCTAACTGCTAACATCTAACTGCTGACAAAAGGCTTCAAGTTCACAGCAAAGACATCAACACTTCCAGCCCGAGACGAGCTGTTGGCTTCAAAATAAAAGGACCAGTGGTTCCTCTTTGATTGATTTAATTATAACAATACTTTATCTAAGTTTATTGTAAGTGTAGTTCATTTAATAACTTTGTATTTTAACAGTTTACAGTAATTTAGAGGAGATTTCAAAATATTAAGGTGTCAACTGTGTATTGCAATATAACATAAAAAATATTGTGTTATTCTTTTTTAACCATATCATCCAGCTCTAGCCTCACTATGTGCAACACCTAGGGCACTATTTAGATGGTCTAAAACGCAAAGCGCCAGGCGTGCGGCGGATGGGCGTGTCCCAGTCACTTGCTAGTTAGACAGTGCATTTTCAGACTGTGCGCCATGGCGGAGAGTCTAAAAGGGTTGGACTTACAGCCTATTTCCACCAGATGTGTGTTGGTTGCATCTCCGCTCTGGCACAGCAGCGGAGCCGATAGGATTCCATTCTAGTCAATGTATGTGTTTCCACCGGCTGCGGCTGTGCTGCGTTCCGGCTCCATCTCAGCTCCGGCACTCCGGAACCCTCCGCAACAGATACGCAGGACTTCTATTTTTGCCAGATGCCGGAGCACAGCGCAGCAATTTGGCACAGAGCAGATTGTGTGGGGCAGGAAGTCGTGCACAGAAACAAAATAAAACATCCGGTTAATTTTCAAAATAAAATACACAGTGTTCATGGCGGATCATATTTCCCTGCACTACACCTTGAAAACTACATAATGGGCAGAGGCAGGCCTGAAGTCAACAGGTCAGAGGTTTTCAGACGTCATTTCACCCCGTTGACACCATGGACGAGGAGATGTTAATCATGGCAGTGCACCGAGATGTCTTCCGGCGGAGCTGCACCGCTCCGCACAGCAAACGCAGCCGGTGGGTATTGACGGACGGCGGAGCACGCAGCAGATAACCAGCGCTGCCGTTCCGCAACGGACACGCATCCAGTGGAAATCTGGCGTTACTTTGTGAATCAGTCATGGGTGTGTTTTTTGTGTATCATTCAATAAGCCAATCAGAGTGTCACCTCTCATTCCCTTTAAAAGAGGCGCACGGCAGAGAGCTAGTTAGATGGCGAACCTAGCAACTGGAAAGAGTGAGTGTTTTACAGCTGAGGAGACGATAAATGTATCTCTATATCGACTGTCCCGTCACATCTGATGTCAGATCAAAGGGAACTGGCACCGTTTAGTACGTTTGGCATGCGTAATGGAAACCCAACCTGATTTGATTAACACAGTTGCAAACTAGTAAGTTCACATCCCTCTCAGCCAACCACAAACAGCCACAGCATCAGATAGGGAGTATATATTCAGCATCTGTCATCTTAGAAAAGTCAAAAGAAAGAAACAGAGTGAGACTGCGAGAGAGAAAGAGAGAGCGCGCGGGAGAAACGTTGTCAACAAATTGTAAGTTATTCAATTTTATTTTAACCCGGGAGGTTAGAGAGCCCATCTCCCTCTCCAGCATCCTGAACCCCCCCCGCCTGAAGGTGCAGGAAGGGCTGGTCCCGTGGCTGCACCTGGGCCCGTCTGGTCTGGCTGCGCGCTGGCTGTGGAGCTGGGGTCATCCTCCTCCTCCTCCTGACAAGATGATCTTCAGTTTAACGTTCTAAAAGCTTTTTTTTTTAAATATACATTTGTACTTGTAGGGCTATACGTTTATGTTTTTAGTTCACAGAAGCTGGTTATTGTTGTGTTTATACTATATAATACTATGAGAGCAGTGATCCCTTTCCTATTGTTCCATTGTTCTCATTCTAACAATTATACTATTATAAAAATAAAAAATATTATAAAACACATTTCTACTCATGTGCTGCCTCCCATCTGCTTTTATTAAGTGTAATAAACTGTCACTTTTTGCTTCATGGATCTGTCATACACATGCGACTAAACCACTTCAGAGTCTGCATGGGCTACGCTGTGCAGCAGCACATTGTATGACACTGTAAATTAGCTAAAACAACTGAAGCACTATCCTGCTGTCATGTCATGCATATTTGCACGGCTGACCTTGTTAATTTCCCTTTCCCTTCCTGGAAAACTTTGTTTGATTAAACTACTCACCAGAACAACCAGGACAGCTACATATGGTGGAAACACTTTATGTGCTAATGTTCTATGAACACTAGGCATTCAACAATACAACAAATTATTACCATACATTATTCATAATTATTCACTCAGTATTCATCTATTCAAGGTCATAGGCACTGGCTGGTGTATACACCAAATGGATGCTACTGCCTTGTCACAATTAATCATAAGAAACAGGGAACTGGTGGGCAGCCTCGAAGCTCATGTCAAAGATTCTTCATCATTACAATGGTGGGTGTAAGCACAGACAGCTTTAAGTGCATCATGGCAGTTTGATAATGGTCGGCACATGCAATCATTGCACCATTAGTGTCATTCCTTCCGAAAAACAGCTTGAAGCAAAAAAAAGAAGAAAAAACTTAAATGGTTTATGAGTAATGTCAGTTAGAAACAAACACATTTAACACAGACTGAAAGTAGGCAAATGGCACAGACGCGCAGGGTCTGAGACTAACAAGGACATTTTTATCACTGTGTCTCCAGCCTCAAATGCATTTCAAGCCAATTCATGAGCAAGCAACTCAGAACGGGGAATGGCATCAATTTAAGTGGGAGTGGATGACTCTGTCATTAAGTTATTGTAAAATCAGCTGGCACAGAGCAGCTGCTAGTGAACAGGACCAGGAAGTGTTAGATCAGCCAAAGTCAGAATGAGTATAACACCTGACATCCAGGCATGAAAATCTGAACAATAGATGGTTAGCAGCATTTACACACATTCATAAAGACAGAAAAGCCTTCTATTGAGATGTTTTTGCATTAATAGCATGTTAACAGTGAGCCAACACAGGCCATCACAGCACTGGTGGGCAAAATGCCTAATTCTGAAGCTCAGAGTGCCAAATTAATCAAATATGCAACATGGATGTGAACAAAACAGATAACAATAACCAGATGTCATTTGCCATTGGATGGACTGAATGAAAAATAACACTGTTTGGATGTGTCACTGTACAAACCACTCTTCATGCATTTTGTCTGTAGCATTTCCTTTCAACTTAAATTAAATGATTAAAGGAAACTCTCATATTCTTTTCCCCTAATTGTTTGTTAAATAAACATTTAATCAGTTACATTTTGAGTCATCCCAGCTCGTTCTCATTTCAAAGTCATCAAAAACCGCTGCTTGGCCAGTGATTTTGACATCAGACAATGCTGAAAAAAAGGCCCTTTATGGTGTGATACACCACCGGGCAGCATCAGTTTATAACCCCGCCAGGGTGGCACCAGTTTCAAACTGATGCCGTCCCATTCACAGTGGTATGATGTGCTGCTGGGTGTTGAAAGTTTATAATCTCACCTGTCAGCATCAGTTTGAATCACTGCCAGTAAAATGTAATAATAAGAAGCTGGAAAGTCCCTGTAGGCTGGGCAGGAGGGGTGGTGGATGGTTCCATCAAACCGTGGACTTTCACCTGGGAGCCAGGTGCTTGCTTCTCATATGGTTGTTAAGCCAAAGGTGTGGGTGTGATGTTTGTTTCTAAACCTAACCATGCGCTTTTGTTCCCAAAACCTAACCACGTACTTTTGTTCCCTAAACCTTACCACATGCTTCTGTTGCCAAAACTTAACTGCATGCTTTTGTTACCTAAACCTTAACATGTGCTTTTGTTCCGTTAACCTAACCACATGCTTTTGTTTTCCCCTAAACCTAACCACATGCTTTTGTTCCATAAATTTAACTGCATGCTTTTGTTACCTAAACCTTAACATGTGCTTTTGTTCCCTTAACCTAACCAAATGCTTTTGTTCCCTAAATCTAACCACATGCTTTTGTTCCCTATACCTAATCATGTGCTTTTGTTGCCAAAACTTAACCGCATGCTTTTGTTTCCTTAACCTGACTAAATTTTTCCCTGAACTTGACCACATGCTTTTGTTCCCTAAACCTAACCATGTGCTTTTGTTCCCTAAACCTAACCACGTGCTTTTGTTCCCTAAACCTAACCACATACTTTTGTGCCCTTAACTTAACCACATGCTTTTGTTACCTGAACCTTAACATGTGCTTTTGTTCCCTTAACCTAACCACATAGTTTTGTTCCCTAAACCTAACTGCGTGCTTTTGTTCCCTCAACTTGACCACATGCTTTTGTTGCCTAAAACTTACCATGTGCTTGTGTCTCCTTAACTTGACCATGTGCTTTTGTTCCCTAAACCTTAAGAAGTGCTTTTGTTCCCTCAAACTTACCAGGTACTTTTGTTGCCTAAGACATTACCATAAGGTGTTTCACTGATGTAAGTGTATTTTGAAAAGACTGAATGCCTAGTGCGTCATCTGTCTAGTTGGTTGAGAACATCATCCTGACGGAGACATGAATGTCTGAACCATTTGACAATCCAGAACAAAAATGTCAATCTCATGGTGGTGCTAGGTGAAAAGTCAGGAGATCACCAGAGTCATTAGGATTCATTCTCTGAGGACCATGAACATCTGCACCTGTCCATGTCAATCTATCAAGCACATGTTGGCCTCTAATTTCGCAGACCGAGGCGGAGGCGCAGCGCACCTGTGCTTCGGCAACTGGGTGTGGCCAGGCGGATTTTGCAAGTCTGGCACACCATGCATGCTGGCGCAGCTACTCCTCTTTCCCACCTCCGTCCCTCCTACCTGCGCAAGTTGGAAAGAGGGAGGAGAGAAGGCGTGGAGTGGGTTTTACACACATCACACCAATCAAATGAGCCCCTTTCCTCGCCCTTAAATGCGCCGCGCAAAGGCGTAATGAGAGTTTACTCAATTCGCCATGGCAGAAGAGAGCAGCAGCATCAGACGGCCAAACTTCTCCCAGGAGGAAACTGATGTTTTGGTCCGGGAGGTCTGCTCGCAGTGTCTGAATATACAGAACTGCGAGCAGACCTCCACGGGCTGATGATGCAAAGGTAGCCTGGAAGGAGGTCACCACAAAAACTGCAATCAATGTTGCTTTTCTCTCGTGTGCGCGCGCTCTCTCTTTCTCTCTCGCAGTTTCACTCTGTTTCTTTTCTTTTGACTTTTCTAAGATGACAGATGCAACTGTGTTAATCAAATCAGGTTGGGTTTCCATTACGCATGCCAAACGTGCCAAACGGTGCCAATCCCCTTTGATCTGACATCAGATGTGACAAGACAGTCAATATAGAGATACATTTATGTGCTGATTGCAGATAGTTGCATTGAATAGTGTTTTTTGTGGGTATTTATTGTATTGTTAATGTGCCTGACATTCCGGAAACCTGCCTGTGAGGTTTTGGTGACGTGTGCGCACTGCGCCGGGAAACTAGAGGCCGTTGTGTCAGTCTGGACTAAAGTGGTGGACCAATAGATTGACATTGCCTTTTATAAAAACATGTCATTAATATGGCTAAATATGATACATGCAGGGCTGATTTAAGCATTTTTGAAACCCTAGGCTATTTTTAGTATCTGTCTTTGTCAAAACTTGTTGCAATGTGGGACAGGCAGGTAATTTTTACCTTGACAGGCCAATCAGAGCCATTCTAGAGAAAAAACAGCCATGACAATGAAGAAACATTTTGAGTCTCTGCATCTATTCATGTGCATAAAAGCATCTGGGACACAAACATTATTGTTTGATTGTATTCAAATTTAGTATTCTCATTCAACAACACATTAGTATGTCCACATTTTATACCTAAGTTCACGACCCTTATTGAGGAAGTCATAGAAAAGTGCAAAAGGCGGTGTAACTTGTATTTTAACTTAAAAGCAGAAATGAGCTGTTTTTTGAAAGACATACATTTGGTAACTTATTTCATTTCCTCACTACTTTACATTATTCTGCTACACAAATAGTCTTAATATACATTTTTTGTTTTATTTTGTTTTATTTTTTCTAAATTAAGTGTGTAAAAATAATGTAGTGAATATGTAACCCTTATGAATGTTCTCATTTGTAAGGTATGACAGAGTGGATGGTCACTATGGGAATGTGCATAATTTTAAATACCCAATCTATAGCTATACTGTAACCATTGTTATAGAAGGGCAAACTGCTAGAGGGAGACCTTCATCTCAGAAAATGCTAACAAAAGTTCTGGCTCCATCACAGCTCATTTGTAATGGTCAGGGAAGAGCAGCCACAGACGTGAGTGAAACCAACTTCTCCATTAACCTCTTGGAAGTTATACAGTGATGATTAATAAGTCATGTAATGTTTCTTTTTTTTCTTCTTCTTCTTTTTTTTCATTCCTTCAGTAAATGTTATTTTGTAAAAGTAGACTGGCAGCAGTTTAAATGATTTATTTCTTCATTAGATAAAAGAAAGTACTGAATACACTTCAATTCTTAACACTGGTGTACAGATTCTTTTATGTACAAAATGGCAGCTGCTGTAGGGTCGATACACTCAGTGTTTAAAGTGTCATAAGTGACATAAGACGACACATACTTTGCTCATTCTCTCCTTATCATTTGATAAACTGTATAAAAGGATGCCTTCAAGGACTTTATGGACTTCAAAGAGCATTTCAAAGAATCCAAAAACTATTTTTAAAAAGTGTTTGTTGTTTTTTTTTCTTTCTTTTCTATACACCATTTCAAGGTATCTTTTGGTTGCTAGGAAACAACATCATTGTTTCACTTCGACTCCCGGTCCAGCCACTACTACAGTGTTGAAAAAAAATGCAGCTGTATGAAGAATCTCGTCTTTATTTTACTTACTTTCAAAAGATGACTTTTTACACATACCCCTAATTAAGAATGGTTTCAAGTTTCAATTATAGTAGTCTGAGTGGGCGCTGCATAGATCAGCCTCTCATTGGGCGGAACAAGCCACCCGCTGAAGTCCCGCCCTACCACCTCCGGTTGTGTAGCAGTTTTCAACCACCCAGAACGATTGTGATTGGTTGAAAGAAATACAAGCAGCCGGGGCGTTTTTTTCTCCAATCTTATAGTGAGAGTCGGCCCAGCCAGACCTTTCTTTTCTTGAGAAAGGTCTGGTGAGCGAGACTACAGTTATAGTAATAAAACATATGTTCAACCAAAAATAACCCTTCCATTTTCATTCCTGTAAAGGTTATTCTGGCTGATAAAAATAATAATTCTGTAATACCATGATACCACGAAACCGGGATATTATCTGAGACAGTTATCATCCTGTGAAAATCTTATACCATTGCAGCCCTAGTCAGGATATTCTTGAAAATTATGAAAGTTGGTTTTATGAAGTAATTTCTTCTTAAGAACGGTTGGTGAATGAGGTCCAATGTCATTCCCAAGTGACCAAAGAACGCCTTGAAACTTCTTTACATCGTATATTTAGGCTGAATCAATATGGAGGATTCAAAATATCTCAGTTATCTAAAACATCAGTTAGACAGACATGCTTTTTCTCAAATGGGAACTCTTTTGCTGTACTGTATGTCACTGATATCGATCTCCACTCCTGCATGTAAATCATGATACCAATCAGTCTGCACATTCTGTTAATGTTGCTGAAAGACATTCATAGAAATACAAGAACATACAAAGTGGGATAAAGGGAAATAACAAAAGTAAAGCAACATCAAACACTTTACAAAGATAATATTGTGGCCAACGAATATGAAAACTTTCATTAAGTTTACATTAAGTGATAGCAATTTCTATTCGTCAAAATACCAGCTGAGTCAAATAAAACAAGTTTAAATCATACTATACACCCTGTCTAATAAATATATCTTATGTTCACACTCACAGCTGTAGCCACCAGTGTTGGACTTTTAACAGTGACTGTTGATAAAGGTCTATTGAAGGGTCAGAAAACTGAAAACATTACAGCCTTTCTCAGATCTGTGCACAGGCTTCCATTGTGTTATAAGATTGATGTGAAAGGACCACTGCTGGTTGGTTATGAATGACTCTATGGTTCAGGGACAGAATACATCTCTGACATGCTCTCACAATAAAAACCCTCCAGACCTCTCAGATCATTGGAGAGCAGTGGGCTAACTGTCACAGCCTTAAAACAAAACAGGGTAAGACAGGGTTTAGTTTTATGCTGCATGTGAACAGAACCTTCCAGAGGATCTGTGGCTCACCCTGACTCTGACTCCTTTTAAATTAGTCTAAAAGTTTTTATTTTCTTCCTCTGTGTGCTATTAAAATTTCAGACCACTTAAAATTGCTCTTTGCCCTTTTCTTCATTTTTTTTATTTTTCACTTCTCTCTTTTATCTTGTTTTCTTTATTCCTTTTGAATGCCTTAGAGCACTCTGCATTAAATGGGATGTATGAATGTTCTGTGTTTTTCCTTGTCTGTATTTCCAGTTAGCTGCATTGAATGTGTTAGCACACAGCACAGAGGTGGTGGCCCTGACTTTGTTCAAAAGCATTTGCAGTCCATGCTACAAATCGTATTTCCCATGGGTGTTAATTAGATATGCTGCTAAATGTTATGTCGTGACTGCATTAATATTTATATTTCAGATTGAAATATATTGTTTATGTTCCCCTTTCCTTTGTGCCAGGAACTCTTGGAGATCCTCTGAGGCCTGCACAGGCCTGTACAGTGATTATACTTTTTTACAGTACATACACTTATTTAGCCTTGATATAATTTATATGCAGAACCAAACATTTTGTGCTTTCTTAGGTTTAAGCTCCTAATATTTGACTAAAGAAAATGTAGTGAAATACGTGTGCCTGCAGATGATCCTAATGACTTCCTTTAAGCTGCCTGTGTATATATTGGGTAGTCTTCCATCAGTTCTTAATGCCAGACAGGTCAGAAGACCACAACATTCAACAAGTGTTTATTCTCATTAAATACTTCCCAGTGGTTAGATTAGATTAGATGAAACTTTAATGATCCCATGAGGGAAATTGATGGGACGTCACTCTGCAATTGTAGGAAAGTGGAATGCGATTCATACCTTGGGGAACTTGATAAGAACGGTCTGAGGACAGCAGGCCAAAAAATTTGCCATGCATTAGCAGATTCAAATACTTGACGATCATTATAAGCTCCCTAAACTCTGATGTTGCAGAGGGTCACAAGCTAGAAGGGGGTGGAATTAATATATTATGCTGTAGCTTTAAAATGTTGGATTCAGGATGAGGTAACTGGGTTTCAGAATGAACTAAACCAGGTGTGGAAAAAGGTCTACAGGTTAAGCAAAGCATGCAGTGCTGAAGGTGTGATGGTGTGTGGCAGCTGTGGCTCAGAGGTAGAGCGGGTTGTCCACTAGATCGGTGGTTCAACCCCTGGCTCCTGCAGTACACCTGTCAAAGTATCCTTGAGCAAGACACTGAACCCTACACTGTGCCTGATGGCTGTTCCATCAGTGTGTGAGTGCTTGTGAATGGTTACCGGGTTGCAGGTGGCAGCATGTATAGTAGCCAGTGTGTGAATGTGTTTGAATGGGTGAATGTGATATTTAGTGTAAAAAGCGCTTTGAATGGTCAGAAGCCTACAAAGGCGCTATACAATGCAGTCCATTTACCATTTACCCCCATATCCCACATCAAACAAGCAGTATAAAAATCACCAGTGGTTGATTTAAAAAAAAGGGAAAATACATTATTCATGTCTTTTCTGACAGTGCTATTTATGTGTTACACATAGTGTTTGTATTTATTATCAAAATATGCTTTAGGCCCCAATCATACAGAAAGTAGGGCTGCTCGATTATGGAAAAAATCATAATCACGATTATTTTGGTCAAAATTGAAATCACGATTATGCAAATGATTATGCGGCGCATATGATATATTGTTTACACGACGGGATGTCATTTCTGTCTCTACATGGTCACGCGTTTCCAATTCTCCTCTGTTCTCTGTATCGCGCATGCCGGAGTTCAGCCCCAATGCGCACACAGATACGTGTACACACACACACACACGCACACACACACACAGACCAACCTCTCGCGCTCTCCCTCTGCCATTTTCCACATGCTGTTTTTGAAATCTTCCGCAATCACCTGCCCCTCGCATTATTCGTAGTTCACCTACTTGACTGGCTCGTGGAGTGAATAGAGGGGAGGAGGGGAGGGGGCGGTATTGTGCAAGCGCGGCTTCCGTAGAGGACAAAATAACATCTCCAGGGGTCCGTGACCAAAAATTGTTCACCCTCAATTTCACTAATTTTGAAATTGTTTGACCTCAAAATCATAATTGCGATCACCAGACGATTAATTGCACAGCCTTAACAGAAAGTGTTTGTTCAGGTTGCAAAACACGAGGTGCATGGCACTGCCTTCTTTAAAAAAAAATATTGAAAGCCTCTTGTAAAAAAAAAACAACACTTGCTGTGCCTTTTTTATTGCTTGTTTTTATTGTTCATTACCTCCTAACCCTAATCTTTCTGTGTAATCAATCTACCGTTTATTTCTTTATTGTCTTTTTTTTTTTTATCTATTTCATAGTAATTGGTAGCTAGTTCCTAAAATGCTAAGGCAGAGGGTACTTGCTCTAGCTCTGGTTGAGGGTGAGAGTCTGTCAGTAAAGAGTTTGTTGGGCACAGGGAAACAGGGATCTGTGTGGGTACATGAGACCCTAAAAAAGAGGGCAGAATGAGGGGAGTACCACCAGTTGGTCCACGAGCTTCGCCTCAATGATGGATGTTTCAAGTACTCCAATTATATGTTTTCATGCAAGCTGTTTTCTATTGAGATTGTGGTTACTGTGGTTTTTAAAGTCCTATAGCTCTGGACATCCAGCAACCGCTACCACCAGTTTCTCCTCCATTGTTGACCAACTGTAAACTTGTCGTCACCACCACAGAAGGCCAGCCTCTCAAATCATCTTATTGGACAATTGGAAAATAGCGGAGACAACATGGGGCACTTTAACACTCAGAGTTGAAGTTTTTTCAAGTCGAGCGCTCTGGCAAAAACCCTAGGCGTCTAATGTACAGAAACAAAAGGTGCATAGCAATGCAAAAACCCTGAGAAAAGCTTAATTCTCCCTAAAAACAATTACAAAAAGCCACCTCCAGCTGCTAAAACACTTTCTGTGTGATCGGGCCATAGCCTTTATTTTCCTTCTGCAAAGTGATTTTTACAAGGCTTTCAAGCAGCCAAGCTGCAGAGGAAAATGTTGGCACTGTACATTTCTGCAAACCAAAAATACGTGACATTTGCACGTTTCATGCGTCTCGCCTGCTCGAGACCAACAAACAACAAAAGCTGTAGTTATCTAGCAAATCATTGCTGTGTTTCCAGCAGATTTTTGGCACCAACATGGGTCTTTTTCAGCCATCTGTTACTGCATTTCCAAAAAAGTGGCTGCTTTTTTAACCAAGACATTACTGAACTTCCAGCAGGGATGAGCCCCCAAAACCAGGTATTTTAAGCCAAAACATTATCTTTCTCAACCATAACCAAGTGGTTTTTGTGCCTAAACCCAGCCACATCTTAACCACAGCACCGTTGAAATGTAAAGTTTCAATGTATCTGCTAAATAATACTGTGCCAATTTAAAATATTTGTGGTTTGCAAAAACATACAATGCCAACTTTTTCATGTGACTGGGTTGTATCAAGTGTTCCACTCAATCAAAACATTACAGTCCTGGTCTCATTCTGAAGTCACCAAATACCAGCATTTTGTCAGTGACTTCCAGTGTCAGACACTGACAAAAAAAGCCGTCCTTTCACATTGGTAAGATACGCAGCCAGTCACAGTTATTGTTTAATGTGATGATCTGCAGATTTTCAACCAGGTCTGCCTCACCACTGGTTAGGGAGTGTGTGCAGATGATCCCATTTAAGGCGCCCCCCCCGCCACCATCCAAACTCTGAATAAATGACACAAATGCTTCATCTATGACGCAAAATGACACGTTTCACGTCATGTGGTGGGTTTTTGTTCACAGCAAAAGTGGGGAGCTCTGAGAGCGGGAGGTACGGGGGGCGCCTTCACACCATTCATCTGCACACACTCATCACACATGGTGACACAGACCTGGTTGAAAATTGACCAAATGCCCCTTTAAGGTCAGTCTTCCTGCCTGTTCAGTTGCTGAGGATCATTTTACATACAGTACATTGGTGTTTAAGATTTTTGTCTGTTGTGCTGATGTTTAAATCATTTGATAATTCTTAGATTTTCATCATCCTTGCTATTCAAATGAATATAAAAACATGAATGCTGTGCAGCATTAATGTGATGTATACTATCTATTATTAGTAATGCCTGCACACTCGATGGGTCACAACTCTGCATGATTTAAGGAATTCATGGAATTATTTAAGACCCATGCCTATGTTGTATAATGATTAAAATATGTTTCATGTGCCTCATTTTCCTCAGCGTAGCTGCTTTCTACTTGACTAAAACACTGCAGGGCATTCAGAAAATTTGCTCTGTAGCTGTAATCAGACTGTTAGCCTTGCTGCTTGAATGTAAATAGATTGTCAGTGCTGAGTGCATGCAGTTCTGTAGTGGTAAAAAAACTGGTGTAGCTTGTAATGGGGGGCTGGCATGTAAACAGTTCCACTTTGAATGACATGCATTGTTGCCATAGAAGGCTGATTCAGTATGAAATTGCCAGCGCCCAATGTTGCAGTGTGCTTTCCTTTCACATTTTATTTTACAATGAAATTGATTTCCAAGTGCTGCTGCATTGCTCTCTAATATTTGGAGTATACTGGAAATGTTTCCCTTTCCTGCCCTTGCAATGTACATTTCTTCGTACATACCTTTGAGTTTTATCACTGAGCTCACTTTTACTTAAAGGGATAGTTTGTTATGTGGGGTTGTATAACATACCTATCCATTAGACAGTATATTACATACTGTAGATGTCAGGCGGCATGCCTTCAGTTTGGAGAGGCAGTTCTAGAGTCCAACATGGAAGCCAAGTAATGTACTACTGTGAAACGGTCAGCAACAAAATGTATTTTAGCCACGTAAAAAAAGTCCCACCTAATAAAATGATAATTAATATGAGTGTACCCTAGGATTTAGGATATTTTCACTAATTTACCATAATGTCAAACAGTGATTTCTAACTGCAAAATGACACATTTTGTCTTTGACTGAAAGTGGATGTTTGTGCCAAATTTAAAGAAATTACCTGAAGGTTTTCTTGAGATATATGTATATGAGATATGTTCACGAGTATGACATGGATGCAAGGTCACAGTGACCTTGACTCTTGACCACCAAACTCTTATCAGTTCATTGTTGTGTCCAAGTGAACATTTGTGCCAAATTTGAAGAAATTCCCTCATCGTGTTCACAAGAATAAGACATACATACATGCATACAGACAACTGACAACAGGCATCTGAAAGGCTTAGATCTGATTTACCAATTTCACACAATAAGACAACTAACTAACTAATCAAAGCAGTGGTAGACCAGCAGCTCATGTGTTCAGCATGATAAAATTACTGTTTCTGTCAATGGAGTCTGGTGGCTTTGACAAGAGCATATACAGGGAAATAAAGGCATCTCCGTCAGAATGGGCTATCTAACATTAAGGTGAAGCAGTGAAAATGCTCTCAATATAGTTTGTCAATTTTTTTAACATGGCTAAATGACCCCCATGCACAGCAGCACATTGCTTAGCTTACATGCCAGACTCCAGCCTGCTTCTCCAAACTGGGGTTATGCCAACTGACATCTACTTTATGTCATACACTGTCAATATAATCCTGATAGATATGAACTTTATACAACCCTTCTTCAAAAATCCAAACTATTCCTTTAAAACTTTTAACAAACAACCCTTTTTTTGTTTTGTCTTGTTTTGTTTTTCCTAAACAACTGATACTGAAATCACATTTCTATGTTTTGTTACACTTTGATAGAAAAATAAAATGCATCCTGGATTGTTATCTCGAATATTACACCAATGAAGGGTTAATAAAGGTAGGTTTATCCTCTACAACATCCTTCCAGTACCTGTAGAGAATACTGACTTAATACTTCATTGCTGTGTTTTTGCCATTGCTGCTGTCCTTGTGTGTCCCTAACTTGATACTCTACACAAACTCACAGATTTTCAAATACATCTATTTCATGATTTACATCTCAGACTGTCACCACATTTAACTCGCTAATACTGTTCTTCCACTGGAAATAAGATCCTAAAACCCCATAGCTTTCCCATTCCGACAGCATTATTCCGTATGCGTTTAAATGCTAAGCAGGAGTGACAGAGGCATCAATTTGTATGCATTCGAATCATCGTAGTTACAAGAAAGTCATTTTAAACTGATTTGGTCATCTATAAATTGATTACACCATGCCAGTTTTAGACATGTACCCCGAGCCATATGCCACTGTAACCTTTACAAATGTTGTGTGCCAGCACTGGTTGATTACTCTGCTGGGAAAAATAAAATATTACAGATAGGAACAAAATGAGTAAATAGAATGGTAATTTGTTCTGTATCAATTTGTGATATCAGACTATAAATCAAATAAGGCAAAGCTGAAGCAGCAGCACTCTCTGTGTTATTAAAGGTAGATATGCAATCAGCATCATTTAAGCTCAAACTGACATTCCTTATGAAAAAAAAACTCCAAAACATGGCACACCTGGTGTCGCTGAAACAGACAACAAAGAAATATGCTCACAAATAATTTTTATTTATCTGTCCTTTGGGTAATAGGTAAAGTCAGCACTGTTGTGTTTATTCTAATGACTGTTTCCTATTTAGGATACAGAAGCACAGATACAATTATCTGCTCAGATATAACAAGAAACTTTTCTTGTTTTCAGATGATTACTTACATGATTACATGGCTCGTTTTTAAGCTTCAGGGCTCTTACAGGAGATAAGAGGCATGTACAGTTCTTATGATTTTAAGACATTGCAGAATGAAATTAATTATACTAGTGCTGTGCTGGTTCAAAACATGCCTGTTCCAAATGGGCCGATTGCTCGGCCTGTGTATTGCTGCTCGCAGCTTTCTTGAGAACCTCTCATTCAGAACTTCTCTGCCTTGGGTCCTGAGCAATACACTTTTCATGACATAGGTGGGTCACAAAGCCAAGTCATGACTTCTCACAGTCAGAAATGTGGGTGAAATACAGTCTAGCTCACGGGAAAAACATCTGGGGCAAAGTTACGATTAGACAAAGTAGGCTACTGCCATGGACCCTAAACTAAAAGGGCCCCAAACAGGAATAGATTTATGATATGATGTTTAGATAGGTAAATTTTTGATTTGTGCTGCTATTTTAAGTCATGGTACCCTGAAATGACTTACAAAAAGCCACTAATGCATTTAAAAAAAAACACAAAACTCAATGATATACTTATTTCTGTGTACTTTTACTTCCGAGGAAAACATTGCAATACTACATTAGAGACATGTTACTGGTTATGTTGCAGATTCATATTATTAATTATAGCTGCTGCGCAGTGATGGGTCGGGTCCGGGCATTTTTAGGCAATTCTGAGCAACAAGCAGAAGAATTGGAAGACATTTAGGAATTTAGCAACACAATCTGCCTTTTGCATCAGTTGAGGCTTGAACTCACAACCTCTGAGACTAAGAATCAATTTCTATCTCACTGATCTAATTAGTCAGTGACAATTCATGTGTAGCTTCACAAACTGACTAAGCCAGACGTGCAGGTTTAGCAGCCGTCCATGCGTGGAAAAGCAGATTTCAAACCACTGTAAAAAATTCAGTTATCGAAACAAAAATCTGAAAATACACATACTGCATCCAGACAGCATGGAGATGTTGGTAATTTATTTTAACAATGACTGATTTGCTTCATAAGTGAAAAACTGATGTTTAACTAGTTGAGCTATGTGCAAAGTGAGAAGCCTCAGATGGTTTCACACTGAAGTATTGACACTGGATCTTTGTTCAAAGTTTGGTTTATTTTCAAGCATGAGAAGGCAGATTTTCTAGGAGAAAAAAGACTTGAAGATGCTGCACAGTGATCAGTCACGCTCAGGCAATTTTAAGAAATAAGCTGGAGCACAAGAAGATGTTTACATTACAATGTGGATTCTGCACCAGTTGAGGCTTGAAACCACAACCTCTGGAACCTAAGACGGTCATCTACCGCTCTGAGCTAATTGGAGTAAGCCATTCACTGTTGTGTAGGAAAGCAGCCGTCCATGCATGGAAAAGCAGATTTCAAACCACTGTAAAAAATTCAGCTATCGAAACAAAAATCTGAAAATACACATACTGCATCCAGACAGCATGGAGATCTTGGTAATTTGTTTGTAACAATAATTGATTTGCTCCATAAGTGAAAAACTGATGTTTAAAATTGCCATTTTTACATTGACTCCAATTGTTCACATTAGAGCAAAATTCAAAATGCTGTCAAAAATTCAGTTTTTGAGATAAAATTCTGAAATTTGCCACACATCATCTACCATGACTCTAGAATTCAGTCATTTTTTCATGAACATTGAAGATTTATTTAGCAAGAATTTGCATGTATATGTTTACAGTACCGTTTACAGTCAAATATTTTGATGCACTGTAGGCTCAATTTTTGATAAATCAAAAATTTGAGAAACACAGTTTGTGTAGGACAGTCTGAAGATGCTCTGTAGCACGTTTGGTGTCAATTGAGCAAAAATTATGGGAGGAGATAGGTTTAAGAAGTTTTGCAGTTTATGAAAAAAAAACAGAGTGATGAACTTCATAATTTTTAATAGGTTTAAATGTACAAAGTTTCTTCAGTATTGGGGCTACAGTTTGATGAAAGTTGTGAAGTTGTAGCACATATGGTTGATTTGTTATGAGTTATGAATTTTCAAAGTTTTGAACTTTAGACGCTTGCTGTAGCGCCACCATCAGGACTATTGGCTTGAATTTACAGCTGAGGATATCTGGCATGGGACTGGACCTTTGTGCAAAGTTTGGTGAGTTTTCACCCATGGGAAGTATGATTTCCTCAGAAGAAGAAGAAGAAGAAGAATACCTAGGATTACAATAGTGTCCTGGCAGCTTAGCTGCCCGGACCCTAATAACAAAATATATCAATTAAAATACAATGCATTATTATTCATTAAACTATCCAGCATTATATTAGAATTGAAGGCTTCACCATGAGCAGACATAAGTAAATTTAAGTACATTGTGCTGATAATACTTCTCTTCCACTCTTTACTTTAAGTAAAAATTACGCTAAAAAAATTAGAATACTACTTTTACCACTGCCAATACCAACATTCCCAGTTAGAGAGAGGGTGACCGTAAAGCAAGACGGAATTTGCCTGGCATCCCCAAATCACTAAATACGCCACTAAAAACACACATTAGTCGTAGCTACTCGTGGTCAGAAACACTGGTGAAATACACTAAGCTGAGGTATTAATTTCAAAAAAGGCCTATTAGTTGTTGCTTTGACATAACCACTATGGCTTTAAAGGAGGGCATAGATTTAACTAGCTGATTTTCCCGGCAGTATCTTTAGTTTTATAAGCTAGAGTTGCAATGACAGAGTGGCACTGTCCACTTGACCGTATTTGTTGACTGCAGGGATGTGAAGAAAAGCTTGGTAACATGTATCCAGCAGCAAAAGTGAAGAGTTAATGAGCCACATGTGGCCCGCTGTGAAAGGCATGCTGCTTGACTCTGCAGAGCCCTGTGCTTCACTGGGTCTGGGAACAAAAGCTTTCGTTCCTAAAGCTACACCCCTGATGCTTGAAATGTTTGAGTTTGCAACAATTCAACATCTCCGATCTCTCTTTCTTTCATTTGTTGAAAGTACCATAGCGAGCGACAGATGGTGCCTCTTAAACTCAAGGAAGGATCCTTAAATGGCTGAATTTCAAGGGGGCTACGTCATCAAACCCCGCCAAAGGACTGTTCAAATGTCAAGGATTTACCAGGGTCTCAGACCATGATTAGCTTGTTAGGGCTATGACTTGTTCACAGTCATCGTTAGGGAAGGCCATGTGATGCAAATTTCAAAGCTTTATAAATACTCTGCCTCCTGAGACCTTGTCCCAACAATCAGCAGCCATGTGCTCCTCTAAACAATTGCCTAGCACTTTGAAAACAAAAATAACTGATGCCCACAAAGCAGGAGGAGGCTATAAAAAACAGTAAAAGGTTTTCAGGTAGCTATTTCCTTCATATGTAATGTAATAAAGAAATAGCAGTTGACAGGAACTGTGGAGATTAAGTTCTAAGGTCTGGATGGAAGACAAAAGACAAACTTTCAAGAGAGCTGCTCGTAGGATTATTAGAAAGGCAACTCAAACCCCCCCTTTGACTACAAAAGACCTGCAGGAAGATTTATCAGACTCTGGAGTGGTGGTGCACTGTTCTACTGTGCAGTGACACCTGTACAAATATGACCTTCATGGAAGAGTCATCAGAGGAAATCCTTTCCTGTGTCCTCACCACAAAATTCAGCACCAGAGGTTTGCAAAGAAACATCTAAACAAGCCTGATATTTTTTGGAAACAAGTCCTGTGCAGTGATGAAGTTAAAATAGAACTTTTTGGACATATTGAGTAAAGGTATGTTTGGAGAAAAAAGGGTACAGAATTTCATGAAAAGAACACCTGTCAAACTGTTAAACATGAAGGTGGATCGATCATGCTTTGGGCTTGTGTTGCAGCCAGTGGCACGGGGAACATTTTACAAGTAGAGAGAAGAATGGATTCAATTAAATTCCAGCAAATTCTGGAAGCAAACATCACAGCATCTGTAGAAAAGATGAAGATGAAGAGAGGATGGCCTCTACAACAGGACAATGATCCTAAACACACCTCAAAATCCACAATGCATTACCTCAAGAGGAGCAAGCTGAAGGTTTTAACATGGCCCTCACAGTTCCCCGACCTAAACATCATTAAAAGTCTGTGAATAGACCTCACAAGAGCAGTGCATGCAAGACGGCCCAATAATCTAATACAACTTCAAACCTTTTGCAGAAATTATGGGCGAAAATCCCCTAAACAAGAACAGAAAGACTTTTAGATGGCTACAAAAGTATTTTGAAGCTGTGATACTTGCTAAAGGTGGCGCTACTAAGCACTGACCATGCAGGGTGCGCAAACTTTTGCTTCAGGCCTTTTTCTTTTTTTGTTATTTTGAAACTGTAAAGGATTGAACCTAAAAAAAGTAATCAAGCTTAAAATATTGAAGAAATATGTAATTGTAAACTCATGCCTTGTACTTTTTTCTTTTACTTGCTTAGCTATTGACAGTAAACAAAATTTTGATCAGGAGTGACCTAACTTTTGCATGCCACTGTACATATACATACATACAGACAGAGATTCCTTGTTTATACTAAGATGCATTTCTTAGGTGAATTCTGTGTAATGAAATGCCTCATAACGCATTCAGGGTATATTTCACTCAAACATGCCTATAAGCTGATACACTAACATAAGCGTACACTACATAATGGTGCATTTGTGGGCTGATGATTGCACAGTCAAAGCAAAGTGACAGTGCCCTTTCTAAAATCACTTCATAGAATCAATTTTCTCCTCAGCACATTGAATATTGGAAAACGGTGTAATGCCTTACATCAGAGCCCAGAGCAGCAAAATCAAAGTGAAGCTTTGTTTTCCATTACTGGCCGGCCCAGGAAAAGAAAACAATAGTGCACTGTTGCAATATTAAGCAGCCACTTTCCTTTAAGTGTGCTCCAGTCATGTGTTGCAAGGCAGCTGGTTTGTCAAGGTGAAAGTAAACTGGTATGTCACTTGTTGGAAAAACACACACAAACACACATTATGGTGTTTGTCTCTTGTCTGACCAAATAATATCCTGCTGTGTGAGATACTGTCATATTATTAGTTTTCACCATCTTGCATGTTAAAAAATCCCTCATATACTAGTCAAAACTGCAACCAGCAATGTAAAATACATTCTTCCACTAGGTGGGACGTGGCACAACTTTTCCGCATCACTTTTAAACTGTCTTGAATAATTTGTTAATTTCATAAAATATAGAGAATACATTTGTTAATTATTCAATTTAATTTTGTTTCTTGCAGAGCTGCAAACATGTCACTGTAAACAGCCAATCAATAACACATTAATTTCTGAGGGCTTGCAGCAAAGGGAACAGGGACAAATCATAGCTTTCCTGTGTAATGGTATTAAGTACTTTTTGTCAAAGTGGCATTATCTCATATTCTCTACATGGTCTTTGAATCTTCATTTTGCAGGAAGTTACTGTGTTCAATGTGTATCTATAATTGCCTTTGTAATTATGTGCCTTTTACACAGAAAGCTCTAACATTTGTCTAGGAACAAATATTCCTTTGAATTTCACAGCAGGTCTGAGGTTTCAAAGGGCAATTACAGCAACTGTGGCAAACAAATCCTTATTTATGTACTACAATATGATTCATTTCTTCCTTCAGATTTCAAATGCTCATCAAAATTACTCAAATAAATATTTTTTTTTCAAATAGATATAAATTATTAACTGTTCTGTGGTGGAGTGTGGCACTGCTTTAAAAGGGTTTTGTTTCTCTAAATAGTTTCTAAAAAGTAAAGGCAGTTTTGTATCATGAATGCAATCAATGGGCTTTAGAAGCTGAATAAAGCTATTCATTTTTTTTATTAATTTGCCCTCTCTGCAAAAACTGTACCAAACTCATTTTTAAGGACATACTAATACTCAGATGTTCTGTTTTGGTTTAAATAATACAGGTGCTACATTCTGCATGAGAACAGATTTCACATTATCTTCATTTAAGAACTGTTTTTTTTTCTTCACTTATTAGTCACACATATCGTATATCATTCCTGTTATACTACAAAACAAAAAAGGACCTATTTATCAAAACTGAATCCCAGAAATTGAAGGAATCTGAAGAATACATTTGTTTGTAATAATAATGCACAGCTTCCTGAATCTCTCTTTCAAACAAAAAAAGTACCCATAAGTGTTTCTGTCAGAAGGTCGAACACATTGTGTGAAAAAAGAAACACTTCACATTCTTACAGTATGTCATATTAACAATACTGCACGCAATGGTAAAAAGAGACTACCTCTGCAAGCTTTTTTTTTTTTTGTCACTGTGCCCATGTTTCACAACCTTGAATTCACAGAGGTCACTAATGATGCATTCCTACTGTAAATGTCCCCAGTCCAGCCATAACCAAACACAGCATGCAGAGCATAATAGTAAAAACACTGGCCCAGACTGGCCCAAAAGAACTGCAGTAAGTTTCAGATCAAACTCCTGTGTTTGGCCTTGAATCTGGACAGGGAAGAGAGCCCATCCCATGTCTCATGTGTCCACCAGTCACCCCGCTTAAGTATTCCATTGTAATAACCAGATTATAACCTGAGCCAGCCCAATATCCTATGTTATGTTCATTTCGTATGATTCTGCACCTCACAATTTACTCCAATGTTCAGCACCAAGTAGTGAGCTTTATGTTGCAATACTGAATGTAGGGGCGTGTCACGCAGGGGCTACATCAGTTGCGTGAGCAGTGGGTCAAGTCAAGTCAGGTCAATTTTATTTGCACAGCACAGTTCATACACAGGTAAACACAGTGTGCTTTACCGTAAAACAAAGAAAACAAACAATGAAATAGAAAACATATAAAATACTCAATAAATAAATGTTGTTTAAATGGTAGAAAGCTGTCTTGGTGATGGTCGTGATGTGATGCTGAAAGTTAAGATTAGCATCTATACTACACCCAGGTTTCTGACATGCTCAATGTGGTTCAGAGAAAATGATGATAACATGGATACAATCGCCTGCCTTTGTTTTTTTGGACCTACGACCGGACTTAAGGTAGAGTGGGAGCCAATAATAACAGGTTAGAACAGCCACATAGCAAGTGTGAGCAGCACTGCTCAGCTGCAGCTCATCAAGAGATTCGTCGTGTCGTTCATTTTTTCTGTGTGACACACACGGTTCTCAGCAAAACAATGAAAATGATTTTTTGATAGTCATGTTGACATCATACCAGCAACATTAAACTTCATGGAACAACAGTTCAACAGTTTCAATGTCTGTAGTGTATGTCATAGACTCACAAGTCAGTCTTTAGACGCTTTGCTTAACTAAAGACTGACGACTTTCTCCCTGATTTTCTGTTTAGATGGGCGGGTACAATTTCAGAGTTTAAAAAAACTCCCTACGTTGCAGAACCAATAGTAAATCTGCAGGGCGGTCCTTCGGTGGCTCGCTGAACTCTTGTGCTTGTGAACATAGTCCGACTAGAAACACGTGCAGCAGTACAAAATGACTCAAGTCGCTGTAAGTCCTTCATTTCCACAATCTTGTGGACTGAGCACACGTTTGATAAAACAGAGTTAAATCTCTCGGCATCCATTTTCAAGCTCTCTGTGTGTTTGTGTCCTTGCGGACGAGAAAAGGGGGAGCACACATTTCTGGGAGGGCGTGTCCTTTTCAAAAATGCAAGAGGCGTTGCTTTGTTGCCGGCCGTTTTCGCCGGTGTGTTAAACACACTTTAGAAAGGAGTGTCCCCAGACTATAAGAAGCCGGAGATCTCTGATTGTCTGGTGGCGAGACTAAGTATGTCATAGAAATGAAAATAATATACATATTTTATCTATTTTTAACTTTACCCTGTTTCAAATTAAAAGCCCTCTAGTGTTTCTGTGGACAAAATTCCTTTATTTCTATACATTAGGCTTTCATTGTGGCTTTACATAATGCAACTTAGTGTAGAAACTTGGGTTGCCAAACATTCTGGTTTTCCCAAGATTCTCTGTTTTTTTAAGCAACTGTCCCAGAAAATGACTATACTTTCCCGGGACATGAATTGTCCCTTTTTTTTTCTTTTTTTTTTTTTTGTTAAAATGCATTTCTAATTTAGAATATCAGAGTTCCAAATTAAACCAGATTCTTCTACTGTTATTCTGTTTTTTCCTCTTTACATTTAGACATCCTATCAGTAGACAGGTAAAAATGAGGAGAACACAGCAGTGACAGCTAGCCATATGCCTATACTTCCTTTTTAATTGGTAGCAGAAATACGAAAGTTTAACTTATACCCTTGCAACTTCTGAACGGGCTACTGCTGTCTTATGCCGGATTTCCACTGGATGCGTGTCCGTTGCAGAACGGCAGCGCTGGTTATCTGCTGCGTGCTCCGCCGTCCGTCAATACCCACCGGCTGTGTTTGCTGTGCGGAGCGGTGCAGCTCCGCCGGAAGACATCTCGGTGCACTGCCATGATTAATATCTCCTCGTCCATGGTGTTCACGGGGTGAAATGACGTCTGAAAACCTCTGACCTGTTGACTTCAGGCCTGCCTCTGCCCATTATGTAGTTTTTAAGGTGTAGTGCAGGGAAATATGATCCGCCGTGAACACTATGTACTTTATTTTGAAAATTAACCGGATGTTTTATTGTGTTTCTGTGCACGACTTCCTGCCCCACACGATCTGCTCTGCTAGAATTGCTGCGTTGTGCTCCGGCGTCCGGCAAAAATAGAAGTCCTGCGTATCTGTTGCGGAGGGCTCTGGACTGCCGGAGCTGAGACGGAGCCGGAATGCAGCACAGCCGCAGCTGGTGGAAGCACACACACATTCTCTAGAATGGAATCCTATCGGCTCCGCTGCCGTGCCGGAGCGCAGACGCAACCAACACGCATCTGGTGGAAATTGGCCTTTAGGTAGACTATCCAGTCAGTTCATATTATTTTGTGCAGTTAGTACTTTTCGCTGTACTGTGAGAGCTTTACACTCAATAACTGACACATTGGAGTGCAGAGATTATTTTATTTTGAAAGCCCCAGAGCTAATGTTGCAGTTAGGCTTCTTTTGTGTCTCGTGCCGCTGTTGGGATGATTAAGATGTCTAACGTCAGTTTTGACAAATTACAGCATGCATCAAAACCCTGGATCACTCTGAAATGACCTGACAAAAACGGTTCATAGGTTTCTGTGAGTTTTTCAACTTTATGATAAGTGATCATTTATTTTTCAGCCACTGATGTACTTGGTCTGTGCGTCTGTGTCCATGGCAACCAGTCTCTTTAACCCATTAAAGACTAAATGGAGTTTATGCATTCCTTGTTTTTGTCATGGACATGGTATAAACCCAGCATACTCGCGTTACTCATATATTTATAACTATTTTTATTACTTCAGGAAATGGTCTGATGTAGTTGAGAGGAGAGCAACAGCTGTATCTGACTGCTGAGTGTTATCAGCTTGGCTGCACATCAGGACAAATAGAGGTAAGAGAGGCAACAGGGAGCCCTACAACTGTTAACACAGTATATTTGCAAATATGGTTTAACACCCTGTGTTGCACGTCAAATGTCCCACTTTTTCACAAATCAAATGTGGCAACCCTTGTAGAAACATAGGGGCTGGCCGACAGCACCACAGCTGTGCCACAGCAGCACCACTGTCTGTGTGAACACCACACATGTACAAGCTGCAGCAAACCAGCAAGGCAGCCATGACGCACAGGACAAGGTTAGTCAGGAGGCTGTCCTCCCAAGAAGAACAACAGCAGCAGTCGTTTCAGCATGTGCCCCAAAACAACATCTGTTTACTTTCAAGTGTCAGTGCCCCTTAATGGCTCTGTGATTTACAACAGGAGCAAGACAAAAGTCACATAATGTTGTTATAGAATGACAAAGTGGGCATAGGGGGGAGGCTGGGGGGGATGGACTGACTTTAAGGTAATAGTTCAGATTTTTCAGTGCAGCTGTAGGAGGTAGTTATCTATAGTCAGTGTATTACATACAGCAGATGATGAGTGGAAGGCTCCGTGTTGCAGATGGGACAAGCACGCCAGAGGCTCAGCAGTGCATGACTGTGAATGGGGGTATTCAGTAAAATGTATTTTAACCACTTAGAAATCTTCCAAACAATAAAAACTTTGACGCTACATTTTCTCAACTGTACAACTTCCACATTCCTACACAAAAAAGCCTGATTGAGCTGTGGACTGTGTTTTGCTGCAGGTCAGCTGTTCAGGTCAGAAAGTGCTGTTTCACATTCAGACTGAAACAAAACTTCACTTCTCTAAAAGATGTCTAAGATGGTGCATGTTCCTGTTTTTTCCAGACAGTGGCTACTTACACTGAATATAGACTCTCCACCTGCAAGACTGAGACAACTTGCTGAGACACCACTTGCTTAAGAGCACTGCTGTGCCAAACCATCAAGTGAAATTACGCTACATGCCTACAAAAAAAAAGAAAAAAAGAAAAGAAACGACTTAGAAAACAATCAGTAAAGTCTGAAGCGCTGCCATCTTCTGATTCTGAAAGTTCTTGAACTTGTGTTTTATCTAATCAGGCGCTTTCCTAAACCTAACTATATTGTTTAGGGGCTAAAGCGAACCAAACTTAACCCATTAAACCAATAGTGTTTCAGTCATCAAACTTTAACCCTCTCTGACATTCACCAAGTATTGTCTGACTCAAAAACACACTTGTTTCTATTATATGGAGCTTCTCTAAGGTCACATGGTAGCAAAAAAGAATGATGTCTTAATACTTCCAAACAGATTCATTAACTTTGCCATTGGCTTTTCAATCCATATGCCGTGCTTCCCCTCTGACTCAGCACATTCACACTCTCAACTCATCAAATACCGACACTTTGTCAGTGGCACTAGGTGTTACATTACATTAGTAATAAACATACTTATTTTAATCCAAAATCTCTTTCTGAAGCAGTACTTTTGTTACCTAGACCTAAAAGACAATTAGTCCTACTGGTTTGAGAATAACACACAAAGACACTATGCATGTAACAAGCAAAAACCAACACACCATTTGTGAGTGTCCAAAACTGATGAGAGAGGAGTACCTAAAGCATCATAGTTTGGTGCAGAGGACCACTGACCAAGCATATTAATAACTGACCAGGCATAATAATGATAGGCATTGGCATCTAAGCCAATGTTATCCAGTGATGTTAGGATTTCTATAAAATACAATTAAATACTAACCTGGAAATCCAGATGCCCCGCCCCTAGCAAATTCAAATTTGCTCTGCACGGGGATCTGGCCCCGACGAGCAGAGCCCGGTGAATCGCCATCGGGCCAATCAGATCAGTCTATCTGACAGAGGTGGGCTCTGGGCGGGCGTAACATGATGAGGACAGCGCTGCGCCGTAGCCGTCGAAAAGTGAAGAGCCGAGATGGCACCTGCGAAGGACCGCGTCCATTTAATTAAGCTTTGGAAGAAACGCTAAGCCAACTACACCTATCTTTTTCCTTGAGAGAGGAACAGAAGACTGTCCTAGAAGCCTTCGTTCCAGGAAGGACGTTTTTGCCGTTTTGCCGACGGGATACGGCAAAAGCATAACATATCAGTTAGCCCCACTGGTCGGCAAACCAATGGGGCTAACTGCAATGAATACATCACCTTGTTTTTTTGCTGAGTGGCTATCATGCTATCCAATTGCATGCGGGGGCATTTAATATGCCTCAATTAGTGCCGCCCCTTGCGTAGGAAGGGTGTATCAGTGAGGGCCAGACTCAAAATCTTTCTAGATTGGAGTCTGGATTTCCAGGCTAGTTAAATAAAGTAACATACAGATGTTTTGGTATCATTAGAAAGATTTTCTTTTTTCGTGCCCACCAGCTCATGTAGTAGGGCAGATGCCCCATGTTCAAAGGCTTTTGGCCCTTTGCTGCATGTAGTCCCCCGTTTCCCTCCCCCTTCACTCTGGATCTGTCTAATAAAGGCAAAATGGCAAAAAAAAAAAAAAAAAAATCTACAAAACAAAGATAAACTTTTTGTTATCATTTGAACCCATTTCTGTTTGACAACGAACACAGATGTCACTGGATCTCTTGGAATGGAACCTTTCCCATTCCCTCGCCTGAACTAAGACTTCTGTGTTTACCATCAACTATATTAATAAAACAGACAAATAATTCCCACAGTGATACGTCCAGCACCCTAATAGCCTATCTCACATCAGGTGAAATAGGAACATTTAGTTACACGCTAGGGAGGCTTTTTGAGCCTTAAATTTATTCATATGATTATACAGAATTTTCATTTGAACCATTTTCTGGTAAATAACAGCCATAGATCATAAATCAACAGACAGAATGATAAAGAAGCTCTGTTAATACGTGGTTGTACTTTACAAAATAGGTCGCTACTTCAGGGGCAACATCAAATCTGAGTTCTGTGTAAAACTAGATTACAAACAGTGCGCACGGATTGGGAATCCAAGGGTACGGATCACAAATCAGTTCGCACAGATTTACACATCAAGGTTTTTTCTACCATGTGACCCCAGAGGGGCTCTGTACAATTCCAATGTTGGAAAGGTGAAAAAAAGTATCTGAGGCCTGAGTTTAACAGAATCTTCACGCATCCTTGTGTAGTGACAGGGTTGTCTGAACAGATCACCTGTCTGTCAAGCTGCTCCTCATAAGCAGTCAGACTCAGTATAGACTGTACTGCATGAGGACATTTTTAGTTACTTTCTGCTACTTATGATTACAGGGTTTTTGCATTGCCGTGCATAATAAGGAGGACTGTGTTTAATTTCAGATTTTCAGATTAGCAGTAATGTGCTGTACAGCCTGGTGTCATTGAACTTAACACACCCACAGGTTTAACCCTTTATTAAAGCATTCTTGATACTTGGAGCCATAAAACAATGTTGCAGTATTTTGAATGTCAAATGGCACATCAAAGGAATGCATAATAATTCTCACAACAGTGCCTGAAGCATGTTATCAGAAGAACAGAGTTTACATGATAAGTCCCGCAGAATACATTTTTCATGAGTTTGTTGTCTCAAATGCAGTTTGTTTCAGGACTAGAAAGTATCTCTTGTGTTACAAATAAATGTTTAATGAGATTTGTGACAAAAACTGTTACACATGCACAGCTTCTCATGCAAAACAGTTTGTGTACTGTTGTTTTGTATAAGCTGGAGCTGTGTACTATATATGAATTTGGTGGTGGATGCCTCAAAATTGCTCAGTCACAATATAAAGCAATTGTCATGTGATAACCCAGTCGCCAGAATAAATGTTCGTACATTTATGCAAACCACAGATAGGCCTATGAAACACCAGCATGTTTCATATGTTGAAACTCTACGTTTCTTTAAGTAGCTTTGATCAATGTGTGGTAAAGTTTTGGAACAAAAGCAATTTGGTTATGATCAGGAAAAGGTCATGCTTGGGCTTAAAAGGCCCAGTTTTGGCACCACAATCACAGCTGGAAATGCTGTTATGTCTCCTGAAAATCACCCAATCCTATCTCACCTAGGCACCACCTTGCACTGGACTCTATAATACTCTCCTCTAATCACAAGCACAGAGTCACCTACTGAAATTTGCATTAACTTGGCACACCAACTATCTTAACACTTGTGGAGCCCACAGTATATAAGGCAACACCACCCCACCCCACCGCACCCCCATCTGCTATCTTACACAGTGAGTGATGTTGGAGTGACAGGGGCCCTGTTTAGAGGGCTCTGCCTGTGCTACAGAACTAGGGTTACAATATTGTAACCTTAAATCCATCTCACACAGGCTCTGTCCTCTAACAGACTCTAAAGAGACAAAGTGCAATGCATCATACTCTGAAAACCACGCCCACTGGAGGGAAAAACAATAGGTGCCAAGGGCTAGCTAGCTAAAAACATTAGATTTCAGCATGTCAGTGTTTCCTCTAGGATTTTTTACAGCGGCGGGGGAGGGGGTGAGAGACATCCCTTGGCCGAATACCGAATACCGAGTACCGAGTACCTAATACCGAATGCCGTTTTTTAGTTTTTCATTAGTTTTTGCAGATGAACCCCCTCCAGATTAGTGTTGTCACGGTACCAAAATTGGGACCCACGGTACGATACCAGTGAAAGTATCACGGTTCTGAGTAGAATCACGATACCACAGCGAAAATGAGGCAGATGTGCCTTTTGTCATTTATGAAAAGATAAATCACTTTTCTATAATACATCAGTGATATTTCAATGGAATAAATTACTTAATGACTTATTCATACTTCAAAAACAGCATCAATAAGTGATGAACATAGGGGGGATTGAAATAAAATAAATAAATGAAATAAAAATCAACCAGCCACCCTCCTCCCCTGACAAGTCCCTTCATAAGTAAAGAACAGTCCCTAAAGTGTGGTGAGGTTTGTGGGCCGTTACCTGCCACAGAGACAGAAATGTGAACAGCTTGTTTCTCCTCTGATACACCACATACTGTGTGCTGCCATGGCTCAGCTGTTCAGGTACTTTTGGGCAGTCATGACAACAAGTTATTCACCTGGAGCCGGACTTCTCCATCGCCGGTAAGCCGTTATCATGCGCCGCCGTATTTGACAGGAATACGTATTCCTGTCCGTGTCCGTGACCCCCGTTCAACCCACAACCGGCGGGATTCGCCATTTCGTTTCTGCTGCTAGTTGAAATCTGTACTCACACAGCGTGCTGAATGATTTATTTTGCCTGCACAAAACTATTTTTAGTCGCAAATGCGAGTGCATTGACGGACAGAGTAAAATATCGCCACACTGCCGACATTTTACTCCATCCGTCACCGCACGCTGTTTGATTACGTTATCAAAACACGCCGCTATTATTCAGCCTTGCTTTTCACTTATTCCATCGAATACCGAATGTGTGTTTTTTTGCAATATTCGGCCGAATATATTCGGTGCATCCCTAAATAGGAGCCTTCCCCCACTCCCCACTCCCCTCACCGCTGCTCTCCTCGCTACACTGTCTGCTGCGCTGTGCAAGTGCACAGATGTCTCAGAGCGGTGGTGGTGCATTTGCAAAATAAATGTTTTGAAGGAGCAGCAGCGGCGACAATAATTTAGCAGCGGTGGCACGCCGCTGCTAAATGAATGTAGCAGAAACACTGCATGTCAAAGTGCTATTTCGCACCTTATGTCTACCTCAATGTCCTTTGGGAGACACCTCGTAAGGTGGTTGAAAATTGAGCTAAGATCCTGTGGGACCTCTCAGCTTGAGAAAAGTTTTACAAATATAAAATCTTATTGGATCAAAAATTCATAATAGAGTCACAACTGACCTCATTGACAGTTTGAGGTGTCCTCCCAAAAGTTTTACAGACGTCTCTTTTGCAATGGTGGTCTATGGGGAAAATGCTTTTTGGGTTGCAGGAGACTTTTTTTTACTGCATTACTGAGAGTGGCCACTGGGAAAAATTGGAAGAATTTATCTTGTTATAGACGAGATACATTTTTCCTTGGTGACATTATGCCATCTACAAGCCAAAGAAAATTATCTCTTTTTTTGCCTCAACTTTTACTGGAGTTAAACTCTTGAGACCTTCACAGGCTGAGCTCAGTTGCACAAGGTCATCCCAGGATGTATACTGCTCAATAGAATGTGCATTCAGATGCCCACTGAGTGTTGGATGTTGAAGACTTAATGTAGTTTCAGATTTTTACACAAAGTCTAATGTTTAATGAGCAGCATGAGAGGAACCACCTGCATCTTCTCTCTTTATACATGCAGTCATAAACACAGATGCTGTAGTCATAAATTTGAAGTGTTAATCAGCTCAAGACCGGGGCTACAATTAAACCCACTGTCGGATAAACACTTCCTTCTCCAGTAGTCCATGAGAGTATTTGATTATGCATCTCTATTTACAAATATGATACCTGCAAGTAAGAGTTATTGCCGTGTGTACTTGTTCACTGATGTACAGAACGCTGGCTCAGAGCAGCGAGTGGGAAGCGTGTTTAATTTGTGTTGTGGGACAGATAAGTTCTGGAGAAGCAGCGGATCAAAAGGAATTGACAGCTCATAAAACTCATCTGTGAGTTGGCAGAAAGTTTACGGATACCAGGTCTGGCCACGGAACCTCGTGTCCGTGATGCGACCCAAAACGAAAGCCTCGCCAGATCAAGAGTTCAATTTAGCTGGACATCATTTCGAAAAATTTGTCATCTCTCACGGTTCTATCATTGCAGGAGTCTGTTGTTAGTCCTGCCAGCAATCATAGCCAAGTCTCCCCAGAGAAGTGGAGAGTTCCTGGCAAGTTTCATAAAAATAGCCTGGGACCGTTCTGTTATCTCTTGGATTTCTGCTGATTTAAGCTGTTCTGCTCCCGCTTCACCACGTATGCCGGGGGAGATTATATCTTGTACAAAGTCGGCTACCTTTCCCCTGGATGTTTCGCCACACAAATCGCTCAAAAAGGTCATTGATACACACTTCAGCTGTCATCAGCACACTCAGGTTTTTTACTGATTACGAATGTGACTGAAATCTCCTTGAAGACTAAATGACAGAAGTGTAAAAATCTAGTTTAGTAACATCTCTCATAGGACAATCTCTTTTCTTTCACGAAAGGGTTCACCAAATTGTTTCAGTCCCACTCATCTCACCAGTAACTATTCTCACATGGACACAGATTTAATAGCACAGCAGCTGTCCTTTTTCATCTTGATAAATTCAAAAATACTCTTTATTAAATGCTGCAGGATCACCTTACAGTCCCATTGCTGCTTCTATTTTTAGCACCGTTGGCATTAATGCTAATTAAAATCTCTAAATATGGCAGTGTGCTGGCAACGTTGTAGTGGCAGTGTTGGTGTGATGCTCCACCCACTGAGCCATATGGAGCACATGGACTAAATAAAGTGATCACTGACTTTTTAAATCTTCAATTTCAATCACTGTAGTCCTGGAGCTGTGCTCAGCACCACAGTATGTTTGATGTTTTGGCATATTTTAATAACACTGATCCGTCATTGACAGAAATATCATTTTGCCTGTCTTTTTTTAATGTTCAAGTATTTGTGGATGTATTACTCTGTTGTAGTTTTACTGAAAATTTAAAGGATATCGCATACAGGGTTCCCATGGAAAACTTGGAACGTTTTCCAGGCCTGGAAAAGTCACAGAATTCGTAAAAAATCATTATAAGTTTTATGAAAAGTCATAGTATTTTGTTTAATGTAATGAAACCGTTACAGTAATCTTCCACTGGTAATCTTCCAAGTAATGTAAGAAAAAGCAAATTTATTTTCTGTAGCTGTTGACACAACGCAGCTCTAATACTCATGATGTTTTATTTACCATCACAAACATTTCCTCATTTTCTCCCCACAATCCCTCTTTCCCTCCATGTTTGCCAGCTTACTGAAATTATGCTTGAATGAAGTTTGAATGATATGTCTGATGTGTGGTAACCCTGCATATATGTGGATTCTACCTTATCCTCACATGACTGCCTGCCCTTGCTGCAACTAAAGGTTTATAGAAGCTGCCCAACATAACTGACCACAGCAGTGAATCAATGGCACAGGAAATAACAAAAAATAGCATATTAATCCAAAACCAACAAAAGAAATAGGGTGAAACTAGAATAACCGCTGAATGGTTGTATGCCTCCCCAGACCAGTCAAGTTGCAGTTAGAGTTTACATTCATGTCTGTCCATACTCATACGTAGCCATGTCAGCTGACAGTGCTTCGGTGATGGATGTTGTTGCACTGAAGCTACATATTCTAAAATATGGATGCTACAACACATCTTCCCCTTGGCAGCACAGATGATCTATACAATCAGCACAGTTTCAAGGGGGGCACCCAAGTTTATTGTCACCAAGTCAGAATCTGACCAAATGTTTTCCCTTCTGCCCCTGAGTTAAGGCCAATTCACAGTTTCTGCGTCTGCATGTCTGCAAGGGTCATCTTTGGTCCATGTGACTGAAATCTTGTCATCCACCAATATCCATGAAGGCCAGTGCAGACTCCTATGCAGACAGGCCTCCTAAAAATATCATGTTCATGACAATAAGACAGACAGTCAACCAGAAAACATAATGCCTGTGGCCACGGCTGTCACCTGCATGAGGCACACAAAAAGGACGGCTTGTCCAATAGTGAGAGTGAGGCTGCATAATATCAGTACATCCACAGTTGCATTTATACAGAATTTACACTGGTTTCTAGCTGCCTGGTGACTTTTCTCCTGCAGTGTTTTCTTATTTTGTTGAGTCTGTTTCCTCTTGTGTGCACAGAGCAGCAACTTACCCACCATCATCCTGTGGAGGTAAGGGGATAAAACCAAATGCTCTGCACAGACAAAGTACTGACAATTACTAATTCTAAGGACAGACAGAATGGACATCTAAATATGAAACATTATGTAATAATAGTATTGAATGTTGAATACACTGCAAAGTAAACAGTAATCATATGTTTGTTTGTTTGTTTTTTTTCCAGTTTCACTGTTTGAACTGAGCCAGCAACAGCTGAACTTGTTGCAGGTTTAAATACCCTCCATCATATAGATCATACTGTATCCTGCTGTAATATTACAGCACGAGTCATTTTTAATTCTTTTTGGGTCATCTTTTTTATTCCTAAATACTGCAATTACTCCTTACAACAGTCTACGTCAAGAGGGTCAAGACCTGCTAAGTTCTGCTTGGAAAATAAATGGTTATTTTCAGTGCGTAGGTACGAGTTGGAACACTCCTCATACCTGCAGAAGCAAAGGGTTTCTATACACACTCACTAGGGTTAAGTACCACTCACATTTGAACTGATACCTGTAGGCTACTGGTTCTAGTATCTGGAACTTGTTACCAGTTCCCAACAGTACCTGTTTCGATACTTTACCTTCTCTGCAACAAAAAAAGTGATATATTTTGTTTTTGAACAAGCTGCAGGGGTGACACAGTACCCTAAAATGCAACTCTGCTCCTCTGTCCTTTTCTAATCACACATGGAGCTAATCTTCTGTCTCTGTCTGTCTGTCTGCTTGTGTATGTCAGTGTGTATGAGTGCTCATCTAACAGTGATACTAAGCATTTACTAAAATAAAAAGAAAGAAAACCAGGCGTCAAAACTGTCATGGCAGATCACAGCTGCAGCGATAGTTTTTGCTTGCAGGGAAGCGGATGAAGAACAGTGAGCGGAGCGGCCGACGAAGCCACTTTAGGGTGCTTCTGCCATCTGTCTGAAGTTAACCCTGTTTCAACCTGCTTCATTGATGGCCTGTGACCTCTGCCATTTATTGTGACCATCCAAAGACACCCCTGTGTAGTAATGATGCTGTTTAATCAGCATCTTGATGTGCCACACCTGTCCTGTGGATCGATTATCTTGGAAAAGGAGAAGTGCTTGCTGAGATGGATGTTAACAGATTTGCGACTGAAATTTGAGAGAAATGCATCTATTGATCTACTATAATCATGTCCCAAGGATGCTCCAATGGATTTGGATGTGGGGAATCTGAAGGTTGATGCCTTGAGCTCTGTCATGTTCATCAGGCCACTCCTGAACAGATTTTGTGGTGTGGCACGGCGTGTTGTCCTGCTGGGGGGCAGTCCCATGGGGGAATACCATTGCCATGAGGGTGGAGGCACTTGTTCTGCAACAGTGTTTGTGTGGGTGGAACACATCCAGTGGCATCCACAGGAAGACCAGGACCCATCATCCCATCAGAACACTGCATTGTAACCTGATGATCAATGTAATACACTTCATCCCACCAGTAGTTTTAATGTTTTGGCCAACAGAACCTGTTCAAGATTTTTCTCCCAGTGTTACCCCTGCAGAAGTGAATCCTGCAGAATCATATTTCTTAACGCCTCTTTGTACCAAATATAACAAATTTTCTCTCACACTTTGGGGCTGCCTGCTTTGCATATTTGCTTTTGTTAAATGCCATGCCATAAGTGATGTGTCATAATGTGTTTTGCCTGTGCTTTATCTTGATGTTTGTTTACAGCAAGCAATTTAGAAAAGGTGTAAGTGCTGTATTAACAAAACACTATTTTTATCACTCACACAGTAGATTCTGCTGAAACTTCCAGCCCGGCATGACAGCACACAAGTGGATGATTGACTTGTGGGGTGGGTGTAGGATAGAGATAAACTACTGCATCTTCCTTTCACTCATCCTGTCAATGATGAGAACAAGAAAGAACCTTTCACTGAGAACGTGCATGTGTCCACAAATGATTATAACACTTCCTTTGTGAAATGGGATGATTCGCCACATCATAGAATATCTACCATTTTCATAGAGACCTCCACAAGATATTTGATTTGTCTGTCTGTACAAATACCTGCCAGTCAAAACAACTCAGAGGGAAATCACAGGTGGATAGGAATGTGAAACAGCTGGTCCCTTATTCTACAGCACATGGAGGTATGAGCACTGTGTCGGTTTGTGGATGATGATGATGTGTTTTGAAGAAAAAGAAAACTGTGTCCTTTTCAGCACCTCGACACAACCGTTTGAAATGCAGATGACAATGGCATTTTGAAAAATTGTGGTCTGCTGAGAGTGCTGGGCATCAGAGGAGCTCTAACCATGTTTTAGTCCAAGAAACTTGGAAAACTTTTGCATAATGCACTCAAACAAAAACATTTCAGTATTTTCCCCTTATATAGGACTAAATGTTTCTCCCCTTTTCTCAGTCTATATCTGCATTTTTTGTGTATTATGTGTTTCTTAAGTGTTGTATATTGCACAGTTGCTCACCACACAATTTTTTGATTTTCTCTTTCATATTTTGGAGGTCACTGTCTCTTTCACAACCTCAGCCTGCAGTACCGATCCTGCCATGATTCTTACTGTTCTCATCCTGAGAGATCCGGCTGAAAACCAATGCGGCACATGTGCGTTTGATCCAATTTCACAGAGAAGACAAAAGCCTTTGTTTTCATTTTGGCTGATCACTTCTACAGTGACTGTTTTTCTATGCGGCTTTGGTTTATGTATGGTTTTCGTTATTATCTGGTTTGTCAGTTCGGTGATGGAACACTTTTTAATAATTCAGCAGCTTTCTGTATTTATCCTCTAGAGGCATCCATCCAGGTAGGGAAACACTTAACGCTTGTCTTGTCCAGTCTAGGTAGGTAAACATATTCCATATCCATAGTAATGAATCATAAAGAGAATACTGTATCTGCTAGATTAAGTCCAGAATACACAGTCATGTTTTAACATACATTTTGTATACCTGTAAGCTCCAGCTGAGCAATATGAATGACCACTCAGGTCATCATTAGTGAAACATGAATTGTTATCGGTAGTCCATAAAGTATCCCCTTACTGTTCAGCAGCATGCATGTTGACTTAGATGTAAAGCATCAATACATAAAGAGCTCTGAAGCATGTAGTAGTACTTGAGGTAAACTTTAAAACATCTAGCTGGTTCAGGTTCAAACTGCTGAATTGAATAGGCTTTAAAACAAGCTGCTGATAGTTTGGCCTTGGTGCATTACAAACCATGTGGTAGCAAAAACACATTTCTCAGGGTGATGAAGATATGAGGAAATAGCCTTGTTTTTGTGGCTGAAAAGCCTCATGGCCCCTTCTAGCCTATCAGAAAAGTGAACAATATCTTTTCAAGTTTTCCCCAGTGTAAATATCTTACTACTCACCCCATCACAGACCAGTAACCCCACAAGTGACTTCATCAAACGTATATGACTGGGTCCTACATGTTTTGTGTGTGTGTGTGTGTTTGTATACTATTACATATGTTAATGGTTTTGTATGACTGTAATGGTGTGTGGCAGGAGCAGACCAGTCGCCGAAGTTGGCATTACGTATCATATCAACATTTGAAAGTGACATAATATATGCTGACTTTGTCAAGAGGATGTGGAAGCCATGGGTGATGGTGTGTCACCTACACACTGGACGAAACTGCAGTTCCTTGAATGACCACTTGAGGCTGGCTCTAAATGCGAGTCAGTCCCCATAGATCCCTGTGTTTAAATGTCTGACCTGAATGACCTTTGACCTTTTGCATATTAAATGTCATCACTTCCTCATTTTATCCTATTAGACATTAGTATGAATTTTGTTTTGACATAATTAGCATATCATTTCTTGAGTTATGGCCAAAAACATGTTTTGTGAGGTCTCAGTGACCTTGACCTTTGAACACCAAATTCTAATCTGTTCATTCTTGAGTCCAAGTGGATGTTTGTGCCAAATTTGAAGAAATTCCCTCAAGGTGTTCTTAAGATATCGGGTTCACGAGTCTGCAATGGATGAGGTCACAGTGACCTTGACCTTTGACAACCAAAACTAATCAGCACATTATTAAGTCAAAGTGGACATTTGTGTAAAAGTGAGGCATCTTGAGATATTCTTGAGGCATTCTTGAGATATAACGTTTGTGAGAATGGAGCGTATGTATGTATGGACAGACAACCCAAAAACGTAATGCTTTTGGCCAAGGCTATCACTGGCATGGAGGTAAAAAAAAAAAAAAAAAAGTTTTCATCTCCATACAGTAGCTATTTTCAACATTCATGACAGCCGTACAGGGAGTAAATTCAATATAGCTCACCTGTTTACAATTTATTAAGGCCTAAAGTTACGCATCTTTAAGGGTGGGGCCACTTGAAGGACAGGCTGTCTGTGAGGCGTTGCTAAAGTCTGTGAGTCAGATCTACCCCTCGCTCCTCCACAGCTCTACTCTCCTGCCTGAAGATGGTCACATCTGTCTCTAAAAAAAACAAGAACGCAACGACTGACATGCCAAACTGCCAAAACGAGAGTCCACAAACTAATGGGTGACATCATGGTAGCTACGTCCACTATTTTATACTGACAATGTTCAAGACCAGCAAACAACAAAACTGATCGATTTAGGAAACCTATCACTGATTTGCTACTGCTTTTAGGCATGAAAAGCCTAAGCAGATAACACATCATTGCTTTTCCTCCTGGGATATTGACCTAAAAAAGGTCACCACCATATCTGTGGTTTGCAGAAATGTGAAATGCCAACATTCTTTGTGGCAACTGGGTTGTCAGGAGTATTGATTCTCATCACTTGGGATAAATGTACGAAAACCATTCCATTGTGAGGAGGATTTAGTGTATAATACAATCTAGCTGACATGTAAAGCCAATTATAAAGCCTAACCAAACTTGTTTGTGATCATTACCCCATGAATAAAATGTGTCTGATGAGGTGAATCAACATTTTTCCATAACTGACATTTTGCTGAAGTCCACCTAAGTCAATAGAGTAAGTGCTCTAAATGATCTGATACTATGGGATAACAACACTGGCATGATTACAGCCAGGATTTGTACTTGACTTCATGATAAACACAATTAATAGCTTCAGCCGTGTTGACTTGGCTGTTGGCAGCAAGTTGGTCATCCACACCAGTGCCAGCTGCTTATTATTCATGACCCCTCTCAGCCAATGAGTTCAGATTTGCTTGAATGGACATATACTGTAAAAACAGGGACTCAACAAGACATTTCCTCATCAAGGACACATATTTAGATGTCTATACGCTGAAATTACAGAGATAGCCACTCTGCAGTGGTACAATAGACAGCACTATCTGTCAAGTCTGACGGTGTGACAGCCAACTGATGCTGTTTTTTCTGTCATCCAGAGACTAGTCCAAATGTTACAATAGAGAAGAAAAACCAAACAGAGAAAAAAAAAACATTTCTTGTGTGTGTGTGTGTGTGTGTGTGTGTGTGTGTGTGTACTGTGATGTCATTTTTTGTTTTTTGTTTCATATCCCTAATATCCTTAAAACCAAGGCTATTTGAACTATCTGAAGTGCAAAGGCGGAGTGCAAAGGCGTTCATTAGACCCTCTGGCGCCACCAGACTTTTTCACACAGTTTTGCACCACACGTAGCTTAGCACAATGATACCATTACAAGCATACAATGAAATGACAAGCATACAATGAAATTACACGAAAGACCAAAGTCGTAGCTTTGTGCTACAAAAAGAATTAATGTTCTAATGTTCTAGTTTTTAATTTAGATCGACATATACAGGATTATGCAAACAACCCTCTCCCGTGGCTATAACAGGGAATTACGTTGAAATACTACGTTTGCACAAGGGGCATAAATATAGATAGTGCAGGAAAGGCAGTTGCACTGAGGCCCATGGGGTGAGAGGGCCCTCCAACTATATGTTGGGCAGAAAACAGCCCCTTCAGAGTAATTCAGATTGCTACCTTAGAAATATGCCTATATTCAAAGAAAAACTCCATTTGCCATTTGCTATATATGCATTTGAAAAGGCAAACCCATGTCCATCATGCTTTTCTTTCTTTGTTACTGTAAAAAGCCAGTAGCAATCTATAACAAAAAATGTAATAAAATATATGCCTACTCTCTATAAACTCTAAATAAACTATAAAAAAATACAATTAAATGAACAATCCCTTATTTCCGTTGGTAATTTTGTCTTATTTATGCAATGATGATTTCTGGGTAATATGTATGTTGGTGTCAACCAATATAATTAAATTTAATCATGTGACAATAAGATTATGCGGTAGCTGGTTTAGATGCATAACTAGTAACTAGTGAGCTTTAGGGCCCGTCATAACATGCACTGTGGCCCATTGTAACTACCTTATGCCACTGCTTTGCACCGTATATAAGGTAAGGTAACATCAGGTAATGACTTGATGACGGGGAAGACAGAAGCCTTATCTTGCTGCTAAAAGAATGAATCCTCTAGCTATCATGGTTCTTATTTTAGATCTTTGTAAAAATGATTGATTTTTAAAGGGTTAACATCTGAATATCATGGATCAATATCCTAACAACCCAGAGGCCTTACATACACACACAGTGCACACAGACTCATTCTGCCATATTTGCTCATGGAAGTGAAAATCTACAGTCAGTACTATAAAATAAAGCTACAGCTTGAAATAGTGGGATAACACTGGTATTATTTCATCAGTTTTATTTTTATCAACAACTAAAGAGACCAAAATAATTTCAAGATACTTTATGAATTTATCCTACTAACAAGTACTGTATGCAGACACAGCCTTCTGTCTCCGTGCTACACAACTCTGTTATTTCCCCCTCAAACAATTAAAAACCCATAAAAGAGCAATACTGTTGCACTGGGTGACATAATCCTTCATTACAATGAACATGGTCGGAGCAGTTTATTCTTAAACAGCTCTGCAACTGTAGTTTCTATCTCTCAAGAGTAGCTCAATATCAGGTGGACATCACTGAGCATACTCACAAGTGATGGTTACACCAGTTTGATGAATTCATGTATTACCCAGTGGAGACACATTGGCTCTTTGATGTGTTTTTAATAGTTTTAGGATGTTAACGACAAAATCTTTATAAGACTCTGGCCACACAGACAATGCACAAATTCATTTTTGGTTGAGGTCTTTTCCTTTAAAGTGTTATTAATAAAATGTATCTATAAAAACAACTATAAGCCCAACCTTATTCAGGAGGCCAATTTCAAGCTTGGTATTTCATCTTACATCTGGAATAGTTCAATTTGTAAAACAACACTCACTCCCTACAATGTTAATTTACTGTCAGTTTTGTAATAGGGTCCCTGACCTAATACTGATACTTGTATGCAATTGCTGTTTCCAATTTTTATCCCTCCTGCAAGAAAAGCCAGCCCAGACTGTTGATGATTTGAGTTGGTTGGAATGGGTATTGCTGGTCCTTTATTGGTTTTAAATATTCTGGTACTGTTGGTTAGTTAGCAGAGAGCATTAACATAGTTCAGGAGGTGGAGCAGGTTGGTGGTTCAGTTCTCAGCTCCTCCTGTCCACATGTTAATTGCTCTCAATGGTTGCACTGCAGCTCACTGCCAACAGTGTGTGATTGTATGAATGAATAGGTGAATGAGAGGCAAATTATAAAGCGCTTTGGATAAAAGCTTCATGTAAATGCAGCCATTTGCTATTCACCAGGTACAATGAGCATGTGCTCAAAATATATCTGAGCTGGTCACTGGCTAAACCAGTATTCATGGGCAGGGTATGAGCAGCATTTGCTTTCTTAATGGGAAACAAGTGAAACCATCATAACCAGGTCAATGTGCTGCAGGGTATATGCATGTGTTACAGTTACTACCTTAAATCTACTGCATTTTAACATGAACGCAGCTTGCTGTTCTTCAGTTTTGCAGTTATTTAGAGTAACATAGTTGTTCTGTGTTGCAAGGGCAGATGTTTTAATGTTGCTCTAATTGTATTGTTCAGGCTAATGTATAGTAAAACGCTTGGAAGGCTGTGCCTTGTCACTGCTGTTGATCTACACTGTACGCATGCAAAAAGCTTAAAAAAATATCTGCTTTTTTCTGGGGCTCTTGTCAACTCAGGCAGCTACCTCTGAGGCTGAAAAATAAAGCCTGCCTTGAATTGCAAATAACTGCAGTTCATCGAAGGGCCACTTGAGGCTGGTTGCAAAACAAAGTCAATCCCCATAAACCTCCGTGTTAAATTGGCCAACTTTATAGCAGAAATAAACATATTTACAGCCTGGTACAAAAAACGGTTTTGGCCTCTGTAGCTAATTTCCCCTCCATGACAACTGTACGTGGTAAATTTTTAAATTACTCACCCGTTTACATTTTGTTAACGCTAAAATTATGCATGTTTCAGGGCAGGGCTGCTTGAGTCTACAGCTCTACCCTCTAACCAGAACATGGTCAATTTGGGCTCCAAAAACCAAGATAGGCAGCTGAAATGCTGAAACCAAGGCTTCAGAATGGGACTACACAAACTAATGGGTGACATCATGGTAGCTACATCCATAACTTTAACAGCCTATGAGTCAACCAAATAAAATCTTGGCTGACTAACATTCTACCCACTCTTCAACCAATCAATTGGTCGATGAGGGAAAGAAAATCTGCATGTTATCTCAAGATCAGCTATTTTTTTTTCTTATTCTTTGCAAACAGAGTGCTGCATATTTACATTATGCTTCGACGTCAGCAGCATTACTGAGCATCTATTCTGCACTGAGCACTGCACTTTTGGCTGGGGTTTTTCGGCGTTGTTGGGAAAAACACTGCAGTAGTCCCTGTCACTTTTTACCCAGCTGTCACATCACAGTGGAGGAAGAACAGGACAAATACCACAAAGGCCTACCATCATGGTTAAAGCTGCAGTAGGTAGAAAGCCTGAAAACGGTTGATTTTTGAGTCTCATCTGAGATAGGTTGCGTTCGTCTCCGCCCTGAGCCCCTCCTACCAGACAAGCACGCGTGTATTTTATCCTACTTGGTTCTATTTCTCCCTCTCTGGGAGCCTCGGCTCTCCCTCACCGCGCAGCAGCCCTCCCCATCCCTCCCTCACGGCCCTGCACATACTCCCAAGCCTCGGCTCTCCCTCACCGCGCAGCAGCCCTCCCCATCCCTCCCTCACGGCCCTGCACATACTCCCAAGCCTCGGCTCTCCCTCACCGCGCAGCAGCCCTCCCCATCCCTCCCTCGCGGCCCCGCACATACCCCCTCGGCTCGGCTCTCCCTCTCCGCGGAGAGCCCTCGGCTCCGCTCCCACGGCTGACCCTTGCACCCTCGGGCCGGGCCCGGCCCCACCTCACCCTTCCCCTCCCTCCAGGGCTCTGGGGAACCAAGTTCTGTCTTCCTTTTTTTGGGTTGTTTAGCCGTGCTGCTAAATGCTGGAATAGCTATTTTACCTGGTGCACTGTTCGCCATTGCCACTTGCTCTCCCCTTCTGCCGGCGGCAGGGGAACGTGCATATGCAGTAAAACAGCCAATAGGAACGCAGTGGTCTGAGCTGACCTTTGATTGGTTGATGCACATCGGCACGATACTGATTCTTTTGAGGCTGAACACAGAGCCATGGTGAGGTGTAGAAACCTATTGTTTGCCTCAGACCACTTGATTTACATTATGCTTAGAGGATATTATAACATTTTTACTCAATTATACCAAAACAATGTTGCCTACTGGAGCTTTAAGTGCTGAACAACAACAACAACAGCAATGGAGAAGAAATAAATACCACTGGCCAAACAGATGAGCAGGTCCATCCTCTCTCTCTACATGCTTCAGCCTTCCCTTCATCAAGAGCGAGGATACATTTCCACTTCCACGGATATTCAGTATTATAGCAACCAGATGCAACTAAAGCATCTAGATGAAAAAAACTTGCGCATCCAAAGTGCTCTTAGCTGGGTGTTTTCAGAGGAGTGCCTGGTGATTTGGCAAATAAAAAAGGCTTTGGTGGACACACAGCCACAACCAATGAGAATTTAGCTGGACAAGAGCATACTGACCAACCAACTAAAGGTGTCAGCCCTATATCATCCGTACTGTGCGGCTATAGAAAAAAAGACAAGATGATTATGCTTGTGCCTGCATAAAGATAGTATTAATTCATCAGGCAATATTTTCAGTTCAAGAAAAAAAATCATTCTGAGGTGACATCTTATGTGGGGATGCTTCAAGAAATAGGCACTGTAAATATAAACAAATACTCATAATTCTTAATAAGACTAAGAATGTTTGGAAATAATGGGGTTGTGCACAGCTGGCTTTTGATCTGATATATGATGTATTCTTGCAAAACTATGCTTTCAAGCTGGTGCAGTGGTTTTGTAGGCATATTCATAAGATGGAGCAGACCTCTGTGTTGTTCAGACTTATATCAATTTTGTTATTTGGTCTGGAAATTTTCACATCATTTCACACATATCCTCGCTTGCATGGCGGAGCACTGGGAGTTTCAGCCCTCAGTTGACATCTCACTAACATGCGTGACGGAGGCAGAATAACTACCAGAGTCTGAAATAGAAGTTGCTCTGCGCCCACAATTGTCAATTCGGCTGGGTCGGAGATAGCCAGATTTATCCGTGATACAGCTGTCCATCATCCCGTACAATCAGTTTTCCTTATCTTTCATCAATCTGAATTACTACGGACAGCGTCTGATAACTTGCAGCAAATCCCAGCCCGGGGGTGTCCAGGTTCCAGGCTCCAACTTGAGCCACAATTTTCATTTCCACAATTACTGGGAGAAAGTGACGACGAGCCTGATATGTTCTGTACTCAATGTAGGACAACCATGATCCATCATGTGAAAGTCAGGCTGCTCATCTTGTTGTATCTTGGACTGTATACCAGATCCAGCATGCAGGTATTTCTCTCTGCAACACAGACGCTGCTATCTGCATACTGCAGTGGCCCTGAACATTAATCAGGGGAGGGCTGATATACCTAGATGTCTCACCTAAACACTGGCAAGTGCACCTTCAGAGGTGATAATGAAAAAACGTTCTATCACCATATGCCACGAGTATGAGTAATTAATTTGAAATTAACAGGAGAGGGAGTAGTGCAGGCAGGTCTGGGGAGGGATTTGCAGACTGTCTGTTCACTGGTTAGACATTGGCAGCCTGCACTCAGTTGGATGGTTTCTTGTCTGATTCATCTGCTTTTCTTGTGTTTCAAGTCCAACGTTTCACCAGATGCTTGTTTCATAAAGAAACAGCGGCTGCTGCCAATCAGGATCTTAACACTTCACTAATTTCTCAGCTCTCCATCTGAAGCCACAAACAACACAAAATAGCTTGCTTTGCCCCTTAATCTGATGTGTCACTTGTCTTTAAAAGGGAATTATGAGGACACTGAAAAGGTTGTAAAATGATTTTACCAGAGATAATGGCAGATCTAATACTTCAAAACTTAAAAAATTAAAGTAAGCATTTCTCATTCCCATGGTGACATTTCATGATTGGTATCCAGTTGATCTTTTCATTCTATGGTATTTTAGGAATAATGCAATCAAACAGTGTCACTCCATTTTAAAAGAAGAAAATACAATATGTGTTGGCTCATAAGAACATCAAAACATTCAGCTGGTGGATTGGTAACAGGAGATGAAAGATACACTTTGCACTATATGGAAAGAAGCTTGTTTTTTCTCTTCTGTACATCAAGCAGCTACATTTGTGTTTCGGTGTAACAAGGGGAGAAGGGAAGTAACAAGATATTTCAGACATACACATGCAAACACATACACACCAGGGGATGAGAAGCAGACAGCTAATAACCCATCAAAAGAATAACTGTGGCTGCCAAAGCATATGAGTTCAAGCAGAGAAGACGAACACCAGAAGACCACAGTATGTGCTCCGGCTCCAGGCTCCGGGCCGAGACGTACCGACGCCTCACAACATGACCTCCATTTTACAGACAAATCAATCTATGAACGACGGGCTAATTGCCAGGAAACTCGCAGCGTGACCCATTAGGCTCCCTGTTCCGCCCACGCACACACAGAGTGACATGACAAGCCAACGAACGATGTGGAAGAGCTTGCGTTTTGCAAAAAATAAAAATAAAATGAAATAGAATAACTTGTATCTTTAATTGGTGGTGCTACCATATTGCACACAGATTTGTAGTTTCAGTCTTTTCCTGCAAAAAGAAAACACCCTAATTGTAGACTTCAGACAGACAAGTCAGATTTAAGTTTTCAGATGAATGATGTTTCCAAGTCTCATTATCTGAAGCTCCACCAAGTTGTGTGTGTACAGTCTTAGTTAAAGATAGCAGGCTGTGTCCAAATGACCTTGGGTGAGCTAACTCCAATTGACATTTGTTGTTCAAAAGTATGTCAAAACTTACTCTAATGGTCTGGTGGGCCAGGGGGGGTCAGTAAATGTCTTTCCTCTAATAATGCTGGACTGAAATTGTTTGTTTCAGCTGATATTATGACTGTGATAGCAGTGCAATGTAACAATTGGCAACAAATCTCAACTAATTTGAGAACATTTCCTACACAGGTCAAACTTTGAGATGTTAATTATTTCCGAACAGCATGTCACTGTAGGCCCTGTGTCTACTCAGTAGTAAAGCCTGAATCTCAAGCGTAACAGCTAAGCTTCCCTTCCAATGGTTTTCAGGCAATGGGCAATGAGCTCATAGATGTCAGCTCATATCCAGTGTTGTGTTATGTGGAGAAAGGCAGTTTCTAACTCATGCCAGAAACTTGACAATGCTCCGTTTTACAGCGTAAAATAAATAAGCACAAGACAGCTGCATACCCCCGCGTTGAGCGAGCTTGCTGTCAAAGCACCCTTCTCATTTTCCCTACCGTTATCTCGCCTCCTTTCCACACATACACATGTCCACCGTAAACTGCAAAGTACACGCCACCCCCTCCACACGCAGCAAGACAGTTTTTAAACACTTGCTGAGCAGCTATCAAACACTTCCTTGATCAAGGACAACTCTGTGCAAACCAGGCCTTCCAGCTGTGGATAGACAATGTGAATCCACTCAGAGAACAAAACAAGAGTACACAGAGCAGCAATCAATAAAGCCTTCTTTACTTTAATCCACACTGCTTGCATTTTGCTATAGGAACTACTGCACAATGATCTGACTGCTGCTCTAAAATAAAATATTAATGAAGACAAAAAAACCTTAATATATGTATGTATGCCTTTTCAGGAGGACATATGATGCTTTCAAGGGTAGAATTAGAGAGGACACGATTAAACAAATGCAAATCACACATTTTGTCATGGCTTCCTAGAGATCTTCTCACTAGCTAACAAGGTGAGGTTGCACTCTGTGAAGCCAGAGCGCAATTAAAGATGCTGTTATATATATATTCAAACAACTTGGCACTTATTTCAGCATGTAGATCGCACAGTAGAGAGAAGACCTACTGGTGGTGTCTAGTGTACTCAAAGGAGTCATGACTTGAAAGCTATCATCATAAAGATGTGTGAAAGTTTTGTGAAAATACACTAAATCACCCCGCCTATACTGTATCCTAAATTAAAGCTGCAATGGTGAACAACCAGCCCCCCACAAATGCAGATCCCAGGCACGGATTCAAGGGACATTCACAGACATTGTAAGGGGCTGTTGCTCTGAACTAAAAAAAGGCCGATCAAACCAATTTATTTAAATTTCAAAGATTAATGACAATTAAATACTGTACACTGTTAAGGCGCTTGCACAAGACCAGAGTTAATAATCTCTTGATGCCCGCTGTGCCATTGTTTTCCTATGGAAGGTGGCATTAATGCTGATGTCGGGGTACTTTTCGACTTCAGCGCTGCGTTGTGGGCTTCACCGGCGTTTTGACGCGACGCCGAAAGTTCAATTTTGTTGAACTTCAACCCCGTTTGACGCTGAACTTTCCGTCTAGAGTCAATGATTTTACAGTAGAACGCAGGCGGGGGGCGGAGACAGGGCGCAGAAAAATTAAAACATCCAACTGCAAGATGGAGGAGAGACTCATATTAACCCTGTCCAGCTACCCCATAGTTTATGATATTACTTCCCAGGAATACCACAACCTCAACAAGAAAAGAGAGGCCTGGAGAAGAATTTCCCTGGAAATGGGGATTCCCAGGAAGTTTTTTAATATGATACAAAATAAGAAAGAAACATTAGCTGTAGCTATATATAATTTCCAGATCAATAGCCTACAATTCCCCTGCTCTTTAAAAGACAAGGCTTCTGCCGCCGGCAGCATTTTTCTGCCGGCTATTAGTGCATCCGTATGATCAGCGTCGGGTTCAAGCAGACGGCAAGCACTGCGGCATTGGCAAATCCGCAATCATGTGCAAGTCCCTTTAGTGTCAGTTAACATAAAGCCCATGTCCAAGAGTTCTGAACCGGATCAGGTACTTTCAGGTACCAGATGGGTAACCTGCAAAGACCTGTGTAATGGTTAAAGAAAACAAACAAACAAACTATATATGTATATATATATATATATATATATATATATATATATATATGTATGTATATATGTATCTCCATCCATTCTCTTGAGGGTCGTGGGGGGGTGGAGCCTATCCCAGCTGACATTGGGCAAGAGGCAGGGTACACCCTGGACAGGTCGCCAGACCACTGCAGGGCTAACACATAGAGACAGACAGCCATTCACACTCTCACCTATGGAAAATTTGGAGTCACCAATTAACCTATCCCCAACCTGCATGTCTTTGGACTGTGGGAGGAAGCCAGACACCCAGGAAGGATCCTTCTGAGGTTTCATGGTGGTGAAAGGACCATTCTACAATGTGTCACATCATGACATTTTTTTTTTTTTTTTTATGGCTCTGTGTTGCCCAGTCTCTTTGTAGGCAAACCTATCAAAAAGTAATAAAAGTTAGGATGATATGGTGATTTATATTTATGTTATTTATGTTATATTATGTATTGTATTTATGCGAACACAACAGCATTTTTTTTTTTTCCTGAGGGGCAGCTCAGCCAAAGAGGGCAAATGGACTGTTGCTCAGGCATGGCCTTGTGCAAGACCCCAAAACTCTATATCATTCATCATCTTATATAAGTTAAAAAAAATCCAAACTGGACAGGGACATGGAAAGCCTTTGGCTAAACCACAGCAAGCTAGCCATCCAATGAGAACACCAGACTCTCTAACAAACAGAAGTTGTATTGAAAATAAGTTTTTCACAATCTCCCGACACCAACAACAACAGAGTTACATGATTTGGGGGTAATTCAAATCTAAACAGTTGGCTCAAAGAAAGCCAAGTGCAGCTTTAACATTAATTTCAACATTTAGATTTTCTGAGGCTAACAGAAGGAAACCATTTTTTCTGAGAAAATCTAAAAGCAGTCCCATCTGCAGCGAAAAAAGACTCATGCCTGTTGATCTGGATCAACTTTGTTAGACACAAAGAGACATGGGGCTTTGCAAATGCGTTCAGAAAGTTGCAGGTGGTCGGTCATTTGATGGATTCAAGACATTTCAGACACTGCACTGTAGTTGGCTGCTGCTGCTAGATATGTGGTGTACTCATACAGTAGACTTACATCATTAACAGACCTTATATTGCAACTTGCAAATGGCTGCATACACTTTCCAGGGGCAGGAAATCATTTTCTTCTGCCACTTATCTTCTGCAAGTCGTTCTTGTTCCCACTATAATGACAACAATTAGCTGGATTAAAGACAAGATACATTTTCTGAATGTTCATCGAGCACATTTTAGTATATGATCACTAACTTATTTATGGACTTGAGTAGAAGTGAAATTCGGTCAATCTGCTCATCAAAGTAAACTGGAATTACTGCTTTGTGGTTGTATGCCTCCTAGAACCCGTCAAGTTGCACTTACAGTTTACATCCATGTCTGTAAAAACATGGATGCTTCACACACACCTTCCCCCCAGCAGCACAGAATATCACCCAAGATTAGTTTCACCAACTCAGTACCAGACAAAATGTCTCAATCTTTTGTTCCTAAGTTATGGTGTTGAAAAATGGCCAGAAGTGTTTTTGCAGAACATTATGATGTCACAGTGAAGTTGACCTTTGACATTTTGGATATAAAATGACATCGCTTCATCCTTCTATCCTATTAAACTTTTGTGTAAAATGCTGTCATAACTAATGTTTGAATTCCTGAATGATGTTTTGTGACGTCATGATGACCTTGACCTTGACGTTTGACTTTTCCTTACCAAATTCTAATCAGTCCATTCTTGAATCCAAGTGGACATTTTTCACCAAATTTGAGGAAATTCTCTCTGGGTGTTCTTGAGATACCCCATTCATGAGAATGTGATGAATGAGGTCACCATGACCTTGACCTTTGACCCCTAAAATCAAATTAGTTCATTCTTGACTCAGAATGGATGTCTGTGCCAAATTTGAAGAAATTATCTCAAGGTGTTCTTGAGATATCACTTTCATAAGAAACAAGACAGATGCAAAGTCACCATGACATTTGACCTTTGACTCCCAAAACCTAATCAGTTCATGCTTGACTTAATGTGTGGCAAAAGAAATGAAGCTCAAGTAAAAGTGCGGTCAGGAAGACAATACTTTTCATGCTTAGTCTGTAACTTTCTTCCTCACTCCGCTATTCACTCCTTGCATGCTCACTCTCTACCTCTGGCTGTCAATTAAGTCATCAGCTGTTCTGCAGCTGATCTACGAGCAACCAATAGCACAGATACACACCTGCTCCATCTGCCTATTATCTCACTTCTCCTCATTTTGAATATGGTTCTTTTTCTGCCCGCAGTCCTTTCATGCTGCCCATCACCACCTAGTCTCCTCGGATCCAGCCTTATTTCACCTCATCAACCATCAACCAAGTCATCAGCCACCACCACCTCCACCAGTGCCTAGACTCCATGGGGGATTTATCTTGCTGCCGCTCAGATGTCCCATGATCTCAAATAATCTCCCTGTGGTGTCTAAGTGCCAAAGATTTTGTCAGCACAATCATCGTCAGCATATCAGCACAATCATCTGTTCATCTGTACACCTATATTTCGCATTAAATTTCATCTTTATTCCATTCTCCTGTCTCTCCTGATTGAAATTACCTCAAGGTCTTCTTGACATGCTGTGTTGATGTGAATGAGACAGACAGGGTCACAGTGACCTTAACCTTTTATGACAACCAAAAACAAGTCAGTTCATTGCAAAGTTCAAGGGGACATTTGTGTCAAATCTGAGGAAATTCCCTCTTGGTGTTCTTGAGATACCCCATTCACAAGAATGCGACAATTGAGTCACCATGACCTTGACCTCTACATCCTAGAATCCAGTCAATTCATTCTTGACTCAGAGTGGATGTTTGTGCCAAAATTTGAAGAAATTCCCTCAAGGCATTCTTAAGATATTGCGTTCATGAGAATGGGATGGCTGGATAGATAACCCAAAAACATAATGCCTTCAGGCTATTACCAGCATCAAGGCATAAAAATCACATATTGAAATTATTTTTTAAGGCTTATTTTCCCTTAAAATAGGTTTGATTAAATATGATTTTGATAGTCGAATGGCCTTGACACAAGCCGACACTGGGTTGTGTGTCACTAAAAATTCAGCCATTGAGCCAGTTTGAATGGACATCTGAGGCAGTTATATGAGACCGACTCTTCAGCCACTTTAATCAATGATTTAACAACATTTAGTGCAGTTTCTCCTTTTTCTCCACTACTGCCCTTTGTTTTTATCTTCTTTAATCTTTTTTATCCTCAATTTGTATTCTGGGCACATGAGGCAAAATAATCAAATTCACAGTGCGGGAATAGTTGGCTGGTTTGTTTTGTTCATCTCATGACTCTTATATTTTTGTTGTTTAATCACTGACAGTTGTCTTTGCGATGCGTTCACTTGCAAATCGTAACAGAAGACATGAGGCCACGCAGCTGTCGGTTTCTGTTGACGCAGGTCCTTTGAAGTCGACTCGGTGTGTCAGGGCTCTAAAGGGCAAAGCAGTGAGTAAACCAAATGACATTAAGAGAGGATGTGAAACACCCGGTACACTGATGACTGAGAGTTGACCTTTTAAAAGTGATGCAATGCGATGTTAGAGTCAACCTCAGTGTGAATACTCTAGATTAGTATTACAGATGCTTCGCCAGCATGATACTGCAATAAAGTATTTATTATCTTTCCCACATAAGCTTTGTATCAAAGAGTGCTTTATAATTTCAACAGTGTTACTGGATTTGACTGAAGCCATAACAATGTGCTGAACTGAAGACTGGCACAAGGAATTTGTTACAAATAATATTCAGACTTTAGCAGCCGTCATATGCGAGATGGAAATTGAAATTTGGTTTGGAGCAAATGTTTTGATTTTATTGTGCTGATTTCAGACAGCTGAAAAACATTGAGCTGTTTTGACTTGAACAGTCCTATCTTTCCTTTTGTTCCACCATTCTTGTTTATAAAACCAGGACATTTGGCAAGTTTGATCCTGACAACTCGAAACTCCAGGGCCATCAACCAAGGCTAAAATGTTCAGTTCTGCTGTCTGGGAAAAAAATGTTGTGAAAAGATATGCACAATGGAGAATGTATTCCTAATGTGTTTTTGTGAGCGCCTGTCTGCATGTCATGTCTATTTGCGATGCTTCCCGGCACCACAGAAAAAAGCCTTTTCTCCGTCTGGCTATTGGAGTAAAACTGGCAGATTCTCTGCACAGTGAATGCGAACACATTGGCCTTCTAGTAGAATTTTCTCCAAAGCAGAACGACTTTGTAATTGTCAGCAATATGGAGCCAAAAACATAATCAACTTTTGAATACACCCTGGCACAGGCTGCCTCTCCCAGCACACAATGGTTCCCTCCCCATAGACTGGACGTAAACATGTGCACACAGAAATCCTTTAAACCACAGGCATAAGCACATCTCACACACACATACATGCATTCACCAGTTTCCCCTTTGCTCTTGTGCTGTTACATAGACACACATGCACACTGACCGCACCTGCAAAAGAGCATTTAGGGAGGATTTCAGGGAGTCTGAGTCTGCAAACCAGCATCCAGTTTGCCTTTAATTACAAGCCAGGCTATAATAGGGGGATGGAGCAACTATATCCTGTTCCCGTGGGCAATCTGGGAGGGTACAAATTGAAGATGATTCCTACACATGGCCTAGATTCCGCCTGCAGTCAAATTCCCCTCTGCCCTGTGTAACAGCTTATCATTGTGCAATAACAATGTCAGAGAAAATAGTGCACCTGACACCCCCCACCACCTTCCCCCCAGATTCTTGTTATCTATCATCATGTTGTGCTCTCTCTCTCTCTCTCTCTCTCTCTCTCTCTCTCTCTCTCTCTCTTGCAACAGCAAACACCTGGATTGGTGGGGTATGATTGAAATTCCTAGTCTTGTATTAAACAGAAAATGCTACTCGCAGCGTAAAATTCTACACTAACATGTACAATGGTGGCTTGATAAAAGGATATACTTAACCCGTCTTTAAATGGAATAATAAGAAATCTGAAGCCATTCACTTCTCAGCAAGTCTATTCGGCTCTGCTGTGGGATTTCGGGAGCGGCTCCTCCTCTGGGCTCGGTTAAAGTTTGGATTAGGGGCTGCTGCTGAGTTCACCATGTGTGAGGCTCAGTCTGTTGAGCATCTGGCTGGAGACTGTCACTCGCTTTAATTTATATACCCATTTCCCTTTCCTAAGGAAAAAGAAACTGGAAAAAAATCAGTTCTAACACCTCTTCCTAACATACAGCGAGCGAGCGAACTCTGGCGGATGGAGCGCAAAAAATTATCCAGACTTGAGCAATGGCACAGCACGAGGAGATGATAAGATTATTAGTTTTTGGTGTGTCAGTTATAGTTATTTATTCATAGCTAAAGGAATTCAGTTTAAGTATACTATGTAAGATCTGTCAGCTGCTGTTTGTAAACAGTATTACCTTTGAAAGAGAAAGCCTACCCCGACTTTGCCCACTTGGCGTTTCACCGAGCTATATTTGTGTTTTTTCCATGCTGTGTCGGCATGCTGCTTACTGTTGTTACCTTTTTAAAAAGTTCTGACCTCAGCTGTGCCCTGTGCCCAGGAATGTCCCGAACATAGCAAAAATAGATCAAAATGAAAAAAAAAAAAAATAAATAAATAAATACAATGCAGAGTATAATGCAGAGTATATGAATATCAAGTATATGAATACACCATCACAATCTACGAATGGTCCATAAGTGATGATTGAGAGGGACTGAGAGTATGATTTTACAGTTTTTTGTTTATTTGTTTTGTTTTGATTTTTTAGAAAACACTGCACAGTTGCCTATACCTTTGAGTTTTAATCATTTCCAATCAGCCCCTTTCACTCCTTGGCCCAGAAGCAGAAGTTCCGTCAAAAAAGTTAGCGATAAGCCAGTAAAGTTAGAGAAGAGATGGTAAAGGTAAGGGTAGGATTAATGGGAATGCTACATCTCGGTACTTATGCTAATGCTAAGCTAGTAATTAGCTATGAAGGTTTATGTCAAAAGAGAGACAGTTAAGGTTAGGGTAAGGTTAAAGTAGGGTGACCATATTTTGATTTCCAAAAAAGAGGACACTCGGCCGGCCATGACATAGCCTACTTAAATGATACTCGCAGTTTACTCAAAGATGCCTTATAATTTTAATAGGCCTATAGCCTATTAAAAGTTTATATGTATGGATAGAAAATTCAGTTATATTACAAAATAATATCTCTCAAAGACAGAAATTCAGATAGGCCCCTATAGGACACACACACACACACACACACACACACACACACACTAGAGCGTGGCGATCCAAGCCCGATGGTACCCGACGGGTCGGGCCGGGTTTGGTCAAAAATGTATAAATTGTATTCGGGCTCGGGTCGGATTCGGTCAGCTTTCAGTGAAAATGTAGTGTTAAAATAAATAAAATCCTATTGTCTGTCCTGTTTATTGCTTGGGCACTGTTATTTACGTGACAACACCTGAACATAACACACACAGACACACATTGGCTGTTTGTTTCTATCGCTCCCCTCGCTGGAAGTCTTGATTAAATGCTGAAAATAAAATAAAAGAGGGAGACAGGTGTCTCCTATTTTATCTTATTTTGTTTTATTTTTCCCTCTCGTCTCGCTGGAAGCGTCGGACCTCCCACATCCTGCTCCTGTCTCAAACACGGAGGTCTCCCTCTCTGCGGAGCACCCACGGTGCACGCCCGGCCTGTTAAATAGCAAACAAACTCAGTGCTTTAGTAATTAAATAATGTTGGGCTCGGTTTGGGTTTTGACAGAAATATGCAGCCCGTGCCGCACTCTAACACACACACACACACACACACACACACACACACACACGGAAAACCGGACATTATCATCAATTTATAAAAAAACCCCGGATGCCCCGGACGGGACGTGAAAAGTGGACATGTCCGGGCAAAAGAAGACGTTTGCTCAGCCTAGAAAGGGAAGGATGCATCTATGCTAATGCTAAGCTAGCAGTTAGCTATGAATTTTACGTTAAAGACAAGGCTGTTAAGGTTAGGGTGAGGGTAATGAGAAGGCTACAACTTATTACCTATAAAGTGAATCATGACTTGTATTATGTATTAGGCTATAAAGTGAATTACTGCTACATTTGGTGTCATAATTACTCACCATGGTGTAGCATTGTAGCAGGGTGCAGATAACTGTTGTGTTGGGGGGTTTGTCTTGTACTAGTGGTTGGCGCAGTTTCTAGGGGTGTGTGACGTACACTACAGATGGAATGTGTCAACTATACATATCTCCATCACTTGGCTGACACACAAAGCAGGTTAGGACATCCCCCCCCCCGGGAAAAATGAAACAATCTAATGGTCACTCGTTTGCATTGCATCCAGTTGAGAAGAGCTGCAATGCTGCACTTAAAACATTGGCATGTTTTTAACGATGTACAGTTTACCATGCAATGTCTGCATGCCATGCTGCCTGACACAATCACAGCTATTGCAGTATTCCTGTAGCATGTTAAGTATCATAAATTATCCACACCTCCCCACTTTGAAAGCTTCTTACTGCACAAATCATTAGCCGGCTGATAAACTGTTGACTGACCCCATACTTGATCTCTGACGCAGACACAAGGAAGAATAAAACAGCTCTTAGCTACACAGACTTGTAAGCTGTCAAGACATCCCAAGCAAAACAGCATCAAAGGAAAGTGACAGTGGAGGAGAGAGAAACTGTGAAATCTGGGGAGGCAGTGAAGCTGAAGGCAAAAGGCCATCATTCCCTGCGCCTGTGTATCCTGCCAGTCCGCCTCTGCCACCTCACCGACCTCTGGTCAATCAAAGACCCATTCAACCTCGGAGTATACGTTAATACCAGGCCTGGCACTTCAGCTTTTTGCAATCACACAGGTAAGACTGAGACTTGTCTGAAAGCGCTGTTTATTCTGTCACTGAGTGGACATCATGCCTGCTGTTTTATTTAAGCTGTCAAGCATCACAGCCTCAAAACAGGCCCAGCTGGCTCCCTATGAGCCTTCCACAGTAAGATTGATGAGGGGAAGCCTGGCAGAGTGAGGGCAACACAGGCGAGCCTTTGTGTGGTTCTGTATGTACACATCATTTTCTCTCATTCCACTGGAGGATCAGCAACAGCAGATTAAATGACAGAATGAATTTCCATCACACCATACACATTCGTTCAAGTGAATTTGTGTAACCATTCAATGTAACCTCGAATTAATTATGCATGCTTGTATTCCATCACTGTAATGCTATTGTAGACTAAAACATAATTGATATCTTCATGCATTAAAATCACATTTTATCATAATGTCAGATAGCAAGCATATTATTTTTAAAATTGCAATTTTGCACATACTGTGAATTAGATTTGATATGTTAACGGTAAATATGCAGCAGTATTTAAAATGTTTATTTACACTTAAATTTAACCATTACAAATTGCTAGTGTAAAGTTAATAGTGATGTTTGTCAGTTACAATGGTATCTAGTAATGAGGCTGCAGCACTGCAACCAACTAAAACTTCTTCCATTTGTCAAGCGTGTAGGAGAACTACAGTCTATCTAGAGCCAGTGTTTGGTTTGTCAGTGGGCTACAGAGGAACAACATGGCAGACTTCATGTAAGAGGACCTACTCCATATGTAGATATTAACAATTTATTTCAAGATAGCAAAACTAATGGAAATGAATGTCATATTTCATTTCTTCCAATATATTAGGGATGTACTGGTTCACAAAATTTACAGTTCGACACAATACAGCGGTGTCACGGTTTCATACATTTTCCATACAGCAAAAAAGTTGAAATGCCAGAGATATTTCCTTGATTTTTATCTTTTTTAATGTATTTATTTGTATTTTATGTTATTTGAATTAATTTACTTAATCAAACTAACGTCATAAAGTATGATTTTTTGACTTTGAACAATGATGAAGCTATACCTGACTGACACATCTTCTGGGGTGTCTTCCTAGCAGCCTATTAAAAATAAAAACAGTTCCTTATAAATTGTAATATGAAGTAGTTATGAACAAACACAACCAAAAGAAGAAATTCTGTTTCTGAATTGCCAGAGAAAATTTCTTGTTTTTTTATCTTATTTCAAATGTATAAAACCTAACCTTTTTATTTTTTTTGCACAAAGCAGGAATTACTGCAAAATTGGTGATATCTTTCTAAACATATTTTTTTTGATGGTATAAAATACTTGTTGAAAACACGTGAAAAGACAGGGAACTGTGTCATAGTGAACTGTGAATACAGGCTGTGTATTTCATGAACATGCTCAATGACCAACCTGGTCTCATTCTGAGGTCCTCAAATACTGGCATCAGACACCAAAAAAAATGTCCTTTCACGTTGGCATGATACGCAGTCCGTTGCTGTTATTTTGTAGTGGCGCCAGGCAGTGTAAGGGGGGAAACGCAGTGAGGCAACAATATAAGTTAAGGGGGTGGGAGAGGCGGTAAATAAACGTCAATTTGCGGTGCTGTGCTGACGTAGTGCGTTTATTTTGAAAGAGTCTGTATGCAAACTGTGCATTTCCTGTGAAAATGGAAGTGTATTTTGAAAACAGACAATAGCAGGCCAGAACAACCACCAACATCCAGGGCACCTTGCATGTCACATGACCAAGCTCAATATGTGACCAAGTGTGAGTGAAAATGTGTTGGGATGATGCACTGGAGCCATCCTTAACATAACTCTCCCCCACTTAAAAAAAAAAGAAAAAAAAAAGAAAAACTATGTTAGTACTGACATTACAGCACATAGTATCAGCATTGTTTCTTTCACCCAGTGCTTGTGCACAGTGAGTTTGTAACATCCCACAAGCTCTCTCAGCTCTTTCAGTCTAATAAATACAGTACAGGCCAAAAGTTTGGACACACCTTCTCATTCAATGCGTTTTCTTTATTTTCATGACTATTTACATTGTAGATTCTCACTGAAGGCATCAAAACTATGAATGAACACATGTGGAGTTATGTACTTAACAAAAAAAGGTGAAATAACTGAAAACATGTTTTATATTCTAGTTTCTTCAAAATAGCCACCCTTTGCTCTGATTACTGCTTTGCACACTCTTGGCATTCTCTCCATGAGCTTCAAGAGGTAGTCACCTGAAATGGTTTCCACTTCACAGGTGTGCCTTATCAGGGTTAATTAGTGGAATTTCTTGCTTTATCAATGGGGTTGGGACCATCAGTTGTGTTGTGCAGAAGTCAGGTTAATACACAGCCGACAGCCCTATTGGACAACTGTTAAAATTCATATTATGGCAAGAACCAATCAGCTAACTAAAGAAAAACGAGTGGCCATCATTACTTTAAGAAATGAAGGTCAGTCAGTCCGGAAAATTGCAAAAACTTTAAATGTGTCCCCAAGTGGAGTCGCAAAAACCATCAAGCGCTACAACGAAACTGGCACACATGAGGACCGACCCAGGAAAGGAAGACCAAGAGTCACCTCTGCTTCTGAGGATAAGTTCATCCGAGTCACCAGCCTCAGAAATCGCAAGTCAACAGCAGCTCAGATCAGAGACCAGATGAATGCCACACACACACTGGCACACTGAACCAGCAAGGCTACCACAGCATCCTGCAGCGACATGCCATCCCATCCGGTTTGCGTTCAGTTGGACGATCATTTATTTTTCAACAGGACAATGACCCCAAACACACCTCCAGGCTGTGTAAGGGCTATTTGACCAAGAAGGAGAGTGATGGAGTGCTGCGGCAGATGACCTGGCCTCCACAGTCACCGGACCTGAACCCAATCGAGATGGTTTGGGGTGAGCTGGACCGCAGAGTGAAGGCAAAGGGGCCAACAAGTGCTAAACACCTCTGGGAACTCCTTCAAGACTGTTGGAAAACCATTTCAGGTGACTACCTCTTGAAGCTCATCGAGAGAATGCCAAGAGTGTGCAAAGCAGTAATCAGAGCAAAGGGTGGCTATTTTGAAGAAACTAGAATATAAAACATGTTTTCAGTTATTTCACCTTTTTTTGTTAAGTACATAACTCCACATGTGTTCATTCATAGTTTTGATGCCTTCAGTGAGAATCTACAATGTAAATAGTCATGAAAATAAAGAAAACGCATTGAATGAGAAGGTGTGTCCAAACTTTTGGCCTGTACTGTACATGATTAAACATCTATGTTAAATGCCACAATCATAAAAACACAAGCTGAATAGCCGTAGCTAACATACCTTTCCGTCTTTCCGGCTGAATCGGCTTCCCTGCCCACCATTGCTTGGCCAAAGTGCTTGGAGCCGTTTGTTTGTTTGTTTTAATATTCACTTTCCAGTCTGTTCTGTGTCATGCAACAGAAGCTCCTCCTCCACTGGCTTTTCAAGATACCCACAGCCACTACCATCATTTCCTGTTTTCACTCTTACCTACTCTCAGTGATGGAAGATAACAAGAGTAAGAAGTTTATGATATGAGGGTTACAATGGCTTGTTCTCAGCCAAAGAAAAAAAGAAAATGGCAAAGCAGATTCTTTCTTTCCTTGCATACTGAGCACTGAGACATACACAGCACATTTATTTTAAAACTTTCATTTTTCAAGTTGTTGCAGTTTCTACTCATAATCAGTTGAGTTCTTAAATTATTTAAAGCTCCTTCTAACACCCTGTCTACACCTGACATGTTTCAACTAGGTTTTTCAGTCTTTTCATGCACGTCTGACAGAACAGGTGTGTTTAAATTTTAATCAATACAGATGTCTACATGGGCTGAGCAACAGCTAACACTTCACTAATTCTTTAAGTGTGTAACTGTAATTCAAAGCGTTTTTTATGCTTCAAGTCTTCTGACTCAGGAACACAACTAGAGCAGTTGTGTATTTGGCTGTGGGTACTGTCAAAAACATTGTGTGCTGCTGTGTGGTGGCTGAATACATTCAGTTGTAGATCGATGGCGACACAGCTGGTGTCCTGTTTTCACAACAGAGCCAGTGTGGACATGTCATAAAATCAGCCCAAAATTAAGCTTTCAATGGAAGGAATTACACAAGCCTGGTCCACTCCCAGCCAAATTAAATCCTTCTACATGTTCTTCTTGAGTAGAAAATGAGTTTATATATCAGGTTTTCTTGCAGAACTGTAATGTGACTGTGTTTGCATCTTTTCACACTGTCAGTGGCATTCTGCAGCTGCTTGTTCACAAACACTGTATGATGAAAATGGTTGAATATAGCATTACCTCTAAAACCCAACACAATATTTGGGCATTAGCCCAAATTATGCTTTACCCATCCATGCGGTCGACGGGGTCTACTTGGCATAATGCTGACAAATGTGTGAACACGTCCTTGTATGCAGGAGAAACAGAGCTGCATGCACGTCCTGTCATTTTTGGACTTGCTCTGGCCTTTTAGTTTTTTACTTCTTGCCAAAGGACTGCCGTTGAAAAATTTCCAGCTGGCTAACACTGGCACATTTACAGAAAACCTTGATAAATGTGCATCGCCCTTCTAAAAAAAGAAATGAGATGAACAGGTTTGTACCCCTGAATTTTATTTAATTTTATAATGCAAAATGAGGCATTATAGCCTATTACTGACTAACACAGCACTGCCTTGGAGAACAAAAAATATCAGGAACACAGACAATCACACACACTGGTATGCCTGAAAAACCTCCTTGATGACTGCTGTGTAAGAAATTTCATATAAACCTTTCATGTAAATCTTTTTTCATCCAATTTGATTGCCTACCAATTACATGTGTGTGGTTCATTATGCATCCTGCAGACACTCTTATCTGTGGCACCAGGGAAATAATATGAGATATATTGACATTCTGAAGGGAGTCATGTATCTTCTTGCCATCATGCTGAACACCACTGAGCTCAGAATCAGAAAGCTGAGAAATATTGTATTACAATAACAACAGATTCCCCTTGGATTCATTTGCAGGCTCCTGGTGTCATAAATGTCTATTCCAAATGAAGAAATCAGCACTTTGAGTGTCAGCAGTAACACTGTTAACTGAGCTGAAAACTACTGTGAGAGGTCCGCTGATGGGTGAAAATAAATAAATGAATAAAGTATCGTCCCTGACATTTGTTTTGTTTAAACAAGAAATATGCAAGATTTGACTCTGAGCTGGGGTCTCCGTAACTCAAATAAATGCATTCATAACTGAGTTAAGGTATTAAGAATAACCTTATAAACCTCAGTACATTTATTGCAGATTATGAAGAAAAGTGGAAAATGAAATTTCATTATAACAAGTACCAAGTTAGACAGGAGCAAACAATCAAATAAATTTTAAATAGGTACACAGTGAGTACTCATTGTTAACGGGTTACCTCAGTAGTTTTTTAACCTAGACCCTGTTTTCTCATGTTTGTGTCAGCAGTGAAACAGGCTGCAATGCAGTCATTTGGGGCAATTGCGCACCCTCAGTGTATGTCTACCAAATGTGTTTTGTTTTCTGTTCAGTTTCAGAATTCAACCATATCCTTAATTATGGCACAGGGACCAACTATATTTCTGTCTTGTGTTTAGTTAGCAACAATAAAACACAGAGGTCAATTCAATATGAAGCCAAACATATGTGTACACTGACTCAATAATCTGTAGATCTAGACTACGTTTAGATAAAATCTATCCATTGATCTTTCCTGGTGAAAACATCAATTGTGTTGTTGTAAAACTCTTCCTTATGGGTAACAGCTGTACAGTCACTGAGCCATAAGCAATATAGCCATTTTTTTCTTGTACCAGTCCATTTAAATTTAAATATTTATTATATACTGTATATGTGTATAAATATATATATTTACAAAGGGAATATAAAAATATTACATAAATTAGGGATGTCCTGATCTGATATTCGGATCGGTATTGGCCGCCGATACTAGCATAAAACAGGCATCAGCATCAGATCGGACTGCATGGAAAAATGGCGATCCAAGAACTCCGATCCAGTTTTTCACGGAATCTGCTCCAGGTTTTCCGGTCAGCCCAGTGCCCCGCGAGTCAAGCAGTCCATTCCAGTGATCCGCTCCAGCTCTTACTATCAATCCACCAGGCCAGCATGCAGACGGCAGACACACACGGAGGATAAGAGTAGCGGTCAACTTAGTTAACTGACTATTTGTTTTCTGCTCTGGTTTTTTGAGAGTGATATTTTTATTTGGTTTACACTCTTACTGTTTAAGTAAAGAGCACCGATGGCATTGTTTTGGGCACAATTAGTAAAATTGGAGCCATGGATGGACTACAAAAACACTACTAAAATAACTGAAAAGGAAAGGCTGCATTGTTTGTTAAATGTCAACAATGTCTTGTGGTGTTAATCTATTTTTTATTTATTAGGGGGCCAAAGCACAAGTGTGTGGAGTCTTGCTGCTATTTTAATTTTAATGTTAGACATTTTAAAGATTTCTTGTGTTGATTTATTTTCTATTTATTAAGGGGCCAAAGCAAACCAGCTATATTTTTTATTTAATGTTAATGTTCAAATTTAAAGTTTGTTTATTTAACCCTGTTAACAATAAACAGGTCAGTTTCCCATACCAACTATTGTGGATCATTCTAACTAACCTGATTAAATAGTTGTTCTTGTTAGAGTAATATCGCTTGATCAAACCTTTTCTAACATGACTGACAACAAAATAAGTGAATATGTATAATACGCGCTTGGATTGGTATCGGTATCGGCCAAAACTCAAGGCTGTAATATCGGTATCGGATCGGAAGTGAAAAAGCTGGATCGGGACATCCCTAATAAATATATATAAATAAATATATTTATTTAATATTTTTATATCCCCTTTGTTGATGTAGCTTGGTTAAAGCTGAGGTCGTCCTCCCTCTCGCTTTAATTTTATTTTTTGCTTAAAAAAAAAAGAAATTTTTCAAAATCATTAGGTTTGGAAATGTCTGGAGCCGCAATCATGATAATATTGATGTTTACATATGTTAGCTTTGATGAGCTCAGATGTGGTGACGTTGGGGCACCATTGGGACTTCACATTGGGAACTCTCCAGACCAAATATGGAACATGGACTGGTAGTTGGAGAGGTGCCCGTCGAGGTGTCCTTAAGCAAGGCACTGAACCCCCGACTGCTCGGGAGCCTGTCCATGGGCATCCCCCTCACTTTGACATCTCTCCATTTAATGCATGGATAGGTCCTGTTTGTACATGTGTGTGTATTTCCGGTCTGTGTGTATATGACAACAGAGTGAAGAGTTTGCAGGGGCCCATTGTCTGATAATCCACCCCTGTATATATTGCATTTTAATTGGACCTACATATTATATCCACTTTATGAAAGCTTTTATGCTTTAATATAATATGCTGTCCTAAACTGTCAGTGTATAGGCAGATCTTTGTTATGTCACATCTGTGGTTTGTTCAGAATGAAAAGAACGGCATCATTAGCAAGAGTGGAGATTGCCAACATAACTGAACAGAAAGACGCCCTTGACTGTTAAGTAATTATCGGGGAAAGCAGTACAGATACACCACAAAATCAATGCTTTAAATGAAAAAAGATGCTGAAATAATTAAAAAAAAGAAAAGTTTTTGACATAATTATGAATGGCTATTTTTAACTGACATATAGAAAAACACTAAAAGGTCTCAGTGAACATAATGTTCAGATACAGCACTGTAACAGATGGACGAATGAAGACATTCTGGTGGTATGTCTCAGATATGACTCAGATGTGTGTCATGGTACACATGCTGAGAGTAATGTGGAGGAGGTCACATCACAGTGGTGTGACACACTATTGCTGATGGATATATGCTCTTTACAATTTAACACATGAAGGTCATCATGATTATCACAACCAATTATTAATAACAAGGAACATGAAATGTGTGGTCATCTTATGACGCCTGCATGACTTCTACTAATCCACTGCTTTTTATAAAAAATATTGGATTTCATACTGATTGTACTGTACTGACTGCTAAATGACTCAGGGAAATCAATAAAAAGAATTGGAATAAAAATACTGGATGTGTGGGAGGACTAAGGGTGTGTGTGCTGTAACAGTTTACCACTTCCCACCGAACCAATCTACAGTTAGAATAGTTGTTACTGTCAGTATACCCCCTGGGTTTGGCATATTGTTTGTTACTGTATTTTCATTTTCTTTTTTTTAAATCCGATTTTTCTCTTTCACTGATCAACTTGCTGTTTATTGCCGAACAGGCACTCACATTCCCTCTGTAATGTGTTTTATAATGCTAACATTAGATCACAAAGTGTAAATGAATTGCATTTATGTAGCTCTGTCATCCAAAGCATTTTTAAAATTTGCATCTTGCTGACCCACTTACACACACACATCCACACAATGATGGCAGCGAGCTCCAGTTCAACGCACTGGCCTGACCATCGGGAACAATTTGGGGTTCCTTTTTTTTTTGCTCAAGGACATTTCAGCGTGGAGACAGGAGGAGCCAAGGATCAAACTGCCATTACTAGACAACCCTTTCTGCACCACAGCCACCCCTTCAAGTGTAGATGCATATTTAAAAGTGTACTCCCCAGATTTAGCACTCCTGTTTAACTGTCAGATTCAGGATAGACTGTTAAAGGGAAAGTTCACCCCAAAATAAAAAATACACTTTCCTCTTACCTGCAGTGCTATTTATTAGTCGAGATTGTTTTGGTGTGAGTTGCCGAGTGTGCTTTCTCTCCAATACTATGGAACTAGAAGGCACTCGGCTTGTGATGCTCAAAGCACCAAAATGATACATTTACATAACAGCAATGTCTCTTTACAGAAATCATGGCCCAGTTACTCAAGATAATCCAATTGTGAGCAGTTTCATGGAGGGGCTATTTTCTTTCTACCCAACAACACCTGCCTACCCTATCACTGCACAGAAGGAAGTGTGCATCTACTCATGGACAAGAGGCTCGTGCTCATGACAGGGTGAGATGTAAACACTATTGGCATCCTTGGCTGAGTTGTGACCTTAGCTCAGTGGTGCTAGGTGAGCAAGCAGTAGATGCATGTTTCTGTCTGTGTTATGATACTGTTGGCAGGTTTTTTGACACTGTGAGCACCAAAAGCCAAGTGCCATCTAGTTCCATTACATTGGAGAGAGGGCAGACATCTCTACAGCTGACACTCCAACACTCTGCAGCTCACACCAAAACAGTCTAGACCAGGGGTATTCAGCTAAAATTCAAAGAGGTCCAGTTAGAGAAAATTTCCTAACGCAAAGGTCTGGAACATCATAATGTCTAACTTGCGATATGATTTAGTGTGATATATTCTGAAGAAGCCTGGGAGTTGTATCAACGTCTGCAAGTAACCAACACCTAGGGCTCTAGTTTCCCGGCGCAGCGCAGGGTGGTGAACCACGTGCAGAGCTAGTTTTGAGCAGTGCAACCCAAGGTGTGCTCAGTTTGGTAGTTTGGCAGACCGAGGTGCGCTGAGATGGGTGTGGCGGCGCAGCAGGGGGAGGTGTCGACAGATCCAGCTTGGTGCAGTGACAGTTTCGTGCCAAAAGGCTTCGCCGAAGGTGCACTAAAAGCTCGCCAGGTGAAACCTGGTCTACTGTCAGCGCAGGCGGAGCGCAGCCGGTGTAAGCCAAAGTTTGGCTGACCGGCGGACAGTGCGCACACGTCACCAAAGGAGGTGGAAAAGAGGAGTAGCTGCGCCAGTGCGCATGGTGTGACAAACTTGCAAAATCCGCCTGGCCACACCCAGTTGGCGAAGCACAGGTGCGCTGCGCCCCCGCCTCGCCGGGTCTGCGAAACTACAGCCCATTGTCTTTTTTACTCCATGCATTTTTGTCATTGTCAAAATCTGGCTCCAACACTACCCACAATGCAACTTGATTGCTGACAGTCTGTCAGAGATTTTGGTGTGTTATTCTTATACCTGCAAAAGGACCCTTGAGCTGCTGGCCCAAGTTCACTTCCTTCTAATGCCTGACCCCAGATTTTCAAACTTTTTTGGTGTAGGCACTTCCTCATTGAAAACACACTGATTATCAAAGATCCAATGTATCTTTAAAGATGAGTAGAGCAAAGAAGCAGGTATTAAAAAACAAAACACATATGCACATGTGCAAGGGTGCCCTGCAGACACTGTAAAAATTTTGACAAAGAGACGCATCTTTTGCTGACTTTGTCGACGTCAGCAGTTGTGTACCTGTGCTGTAGATTTGTCCACAATGCACACTACAGTGTCAGAGAGCAGCACCTCTTTCTACATCTACTGATGATGTCACAGTGTGTTAAACAAAACTTGACTGCACTTCAAAATCACTGCTGCAATTTAAATATGAAGTTATGTTCTTTAGAGAATAACTTAAAAGTGATCTGTTTAGTGACCTGTAATCACACCCAACAGTGATGTCACAGTGTACAGACACACCCTGGAGTACACTGCTGCATCACTGCAGAGAGGTGAGAGGTTAAACCATTTGCAGTCAGTAAAAGGAAGATTCTCAGCTGTTAAGATGCTCTATGACTCAACAATTCACCCAAATTAACCCTTTAATAATGGATCTCACACAGATGGCCACAAGACATTGTGTTTGCACAATTCTGCTTACATAGATATGAATTTACATAATAGCTAGAACATTCACTCTTTCAGCAGCAGAAATCTAAGGCTTCTGTCTCCACCATCACATCACAACCTTATCATCATTACCTTACATTACCTTATCGCATGTGCAATGCAAACATGGTATTATGCCACGATTACGTCAAAATTCCCCAGTGAATTTCCCTGTAATGGCCATGGGCGATAATTGTTTGCATAATCCTGTATATATCGACCAAAAGAAAAACTATGATACCTCTGTCTTCCATGTCATCACGTTGTACATTCATAATGACATTGTAATGTTGGGTGCAAAATAATAATATAAATAAAAAATAAAACATAAATAAATCCAGCACAAAGCCTTTGTACTTTGCTCATAAAAATGAGAATATCTCAAAAACTAAATCATGAACATTGTTCAAATAACTGATGGAGTGTTTTTGTTGTGTATGTTTCTACATTCATAAATGTTTTGGCTTAATGTGTAAAATCTGATGAAAAAACATGTCATATCTTTGTTTTTGTTTTTTTAAATAACAGAGTTGCAATACTTTCATCAATTATGGTTTATGCACTTACCTAACATTGCATCTTAGTTTGTACAAATTTTAGGGATATGAAGCATTAGAAGATACTCCAAGAAATGACATCACAGTAAGCAAAATACCGACATAGGCTCTGGCGGACCATTTCTATGCAGAGTTTAAAGGGTTAAGGGGGAAAAAAACAGTGTTTGTCCCTCCTCCCTGAAAAGACACATAGAGGCTATTTCTTATGTGCCTCAAAACCTTTTTTGCTCTATAACAATGTCACTTGACTTCCTCTGCTGCAGTCATTTTTACTAGAGGGCTTTATCACCAGAATTGTGTGAACTTGTCCTTTTGCTGAAACAATGTGTACTGTCCTTCGTAGCAGGACTGTCTCCTTTGACTTTGTGTGTAATTAAATGTGTTGTGCTCATATCGCGGCGGGCACATCGGCTGTCTTATCAGTGCAGTGGTTTAAATAGTTACATAACAGAAAAGTTAAGGAGAAAAAAAAGCAGTTACTCCCATGTATAAGTTATTATGAGTGGGTGTTGTCTTCTTCTCCTCCTGTTGTCTTCTTCCAGCAATGAATTCTTAACACATAAACTATGCAAAATAATGACTTTTCCCTGAATGGGGCACAGACTTTTGTTTATCCTTTGATTTCGATTCTTTCTCTCCTGCTCATGCCTTGCCTACATTGTATTTCTTTTGGTTTGAATACTAGTGCGTCTCTACAGTCAACACATTCCTAAGGGGCCACTCACAGGTGACAAATAAGTGCTCCTTCCATTAACGTGCTAGGAAAACAAATTAATGCCCCTACCGGCCTCTGCTCCCCTGCCTTCCTACTGTATGCCACTACTGTAGGTGGTACTCTGTGTTTGGGTCTCAATAAAAGCCTTTGATACTGCTGGAAGATGTCAGAGACATGCTATGCTTCAGTGCTTATGGAGATGTGTTCTCAGTTGAAAGTTGGCTCGCTAACAAAAGGTAGTTGTGTAATGCAGAAAGCTGGAGTCTAAATTAGGACAGTCCAATTTTTATGGGTAAAACCCACTTAGTAGTCCATAAGACAGACTTTTAACACAACTGTCATTACTTCACAAAGCGAAGCCACCCTTTTCTATTTCAAGGCGCGTTGTTTAAAAGGCTGCACGACAGCACAGATATTGAGATCTTGCAGCCAATATCATGCCTCCCATCATCCATTAACTTTGACATCTCCACATGCTACAGTAGCATCACTCTGTGTATCTCTATTCACTATCACTTTGTTGCCAGACCCGCTGCAGCCAAATTGGCTGGCTACTCTGGGGCTCCTTTAATGAGGAGATCTCTAACTGAAAGCTGACTGCCTCCCAGTAAATGGCTTTTTAAATTATTCTGGAGCTTGTTAATCCAGAGGATCTACTGTGTGTAGGAGGAAGAGCTCTCAGAGCTCTACATTCTCTGTCAAGTGGCACATATATAAGCACAACATTTCAGCCCAAGTCAAGAATCTTAAAGAGATCGTTTTGTCTGATTCAAACAGCATCAATACAACTATTGTTAAAGTTAATGATAGAGCCTTTTGTGAAGTGCGAATTAAAGTGCTAAAATGGTGTCTCGAGGCAAGCCTGACAGCATTGTAAGTATTTTGTCCCACCTGAAAGACGCACAAGTATGCCAATCAAAAAAATACAACTGCAACAACAACAAAAGTTGTGGCATTATATAATTATATTCATTTTGTTGAGGAGGCAGCAGTATTTGACAAAACACATACTGGATGAAGTGAGACCATTCTCTGCTCTGACAAAACATTATTCGATCTTTTACTCTACACTGTGAAATAAATTATCTTTGATTCATGTCTGACTCCTCAATTTGACAGTTTTTATCTACGTTAACCCTTTGAACATGCTTGTTTTTAAGAGATGATCTCGACATTTTAAGGTGTATGCGATCAGAGGATACAAAAATGAAAACCTTTTTAAGTTGAAAGGCCCAGAACAAGATTTAAAAGACCCCTCAGGGCATCTGACAGTGGACACCCTTTGAGCCCTTTTCTCTAACATCCTGCCTGAAGATCTAAGCTACAATATGCCACATATAAGACTCTTGTACTAGTATTATCTTCATTATGTAGCACTGTCATGAAATCCTGAAAACATGATTAATACAGGTAAAATGTTCGCTCGGTGAACACATTTCATGGGCTGTTGAAGAGAAAGCACACCGCTATAACTAGAATTATTTGAGTTAAATCTTAGTAAGTAAAGTCACATTATTTATCATCAGGTATCATATCAAATTTTTATCCGTGGCTGGCGATGTTGGTCTGTCAGTTGGTCCACTATTTTGGTCAAAACTGAAATATCATTGCAACTACTGGGTGGGCTGCAATGACAGTTGGTACAGACATCAATACTGTGATCTCCAGAGGTCGAATGCTATTGGCCGCTTTTCCCAGATCGCTCTTAGTGCTAAGAGCTTCTTAAGAACGCTCTTAAGCCTCCCGTGAAAGAAAAACGCGTTTCCCAGATCGCTCTTAGCTTAAGAAGATCTTTCACTAAGGAGTTGTAAGATCGAGCTGACCCACTCTTAACAGTCTTCTTAGCGACCAAACGCTCACAGCTCCAGCCGCGGCAGGCAAATTAATATTACACTAAGCAAGGAGATGTTGAAACAGTGTGCACTGTATATATTTTGATCTATTTTATACTTCAGATTTATATTGTTTAGCATTAACTGGTGACAGAAAAGAACGAATTTCATTCTGCAGGGAAACGCATGTCCTTACTGTGCATATGACAACAAACACTTTGAATCTTGAATTCTTGAATCTATATGTTTTATGAAGACCCTATGTGTGCTCAAAGCTGTGGCAGTTACGCACCGAAATCTGGTGGAAGAAAAATAATAAGACGAAAAATAAGTATGAGGAATAACAAGTGTGTTCTTATATGTGCTGTGCACATCAGGTACACAAATAAAATGAATCATCATGACTATCATTTATCATAATTTGTCCGCACATATCCCATGTCTGACACATCCACCCTCCAAACCTGCGACATTTCACAGGTATCAGGCAACTGACAGGTGTAATTGAGCTCAGCTGGAACCTCATCAAGGGATGCTCCACCAGCTACTCTATATAATGGCGTTGCCACAACACACATGCGTATCTTAGCAACCCTTCTTACCAAAGACGTTCTTAATTGTGCTCTTAAGTCTTAAGATCGCTCTTAACTGGGAAACGCGGCCAATGTCTTTTCCTTCAGTGCCACCAGTAGGTCAAATTTTTCACTTATTAAATGAAATACTTGCTAGTTTAGGAACACCTGCATGTAGATCATCGACTGTATGATATTAAGAGGTTGTATTTTATGGTGCTGTTGAACTATAATGCATTGTACTGACAGGTAGCTCTATTGTGTCCACCGCGGTTCTACCAATGACGGCAGGATAAATAACATATTTCTATGTAATGCAATAGAGTTCAACAGTTGATGAAAGGTGAACATGGTAAACATCATACCTAGTACACATCAGCATGTTAGCATTTTTATTTAGCATGGTGACTTTAGCATTAAACTCAAAGCACCACTGTGACAAAATAGAGCATCACAGAGCTGTAGGTTTAATCTGGTTTGAACTATGACCACATCTGCAAATGAAGTCTCAGCAAAATTAGGTATCAGACCTTTCAGGCTGTTCTCACAAATTTTTCATGTTTTCCTACAAAAAACAGTGCACCCAAATTTGTACATATCCCACAAATTTTGAAAGGCTGCAATTACATGACCAATGCAGTGCTGGCAGTAAACAAGGAAGCAGTACTGAGCACTTGTAAGGAGGCTGGCTGGGATGGTTGATGGGTCAAAAAAAAAAAAGGACTTTCTCCTGGGACTTTCCCCTAGAGTCGCATGTTTGGATACATGTTAACTTTAAATGAACTTTGAGTCATTTTAAGCTACATCCTCACCATGTGTTTTTTTTTTTTTTTTACCTAAACCTAACTTCCGTAACATTACATTAATTACAAAACTGCATGTTATAGATGTAAGGTTGTAGGATATCATACTAACTGTTGTGCATACATTTTTTGTAGAATATCATACAAACTGCTGTATGACAATAAGTCAAACCTTTTAAAGATCTAGTGTGTAGGATTCAGTAGCATCTAGCGGTGAGGTTACAGATTGCGGACTGAAAACTTCTGTGTGCAAATTGTGTAGGAGAACTATGGTGGCTGTTCTGAAAATATTAATGGTCCTGTCTTGAGCCAGTGTTTGGTTTGTCCAGTCTGGGCTACTTAAGAAACAACATGGTGAACTTTGTAGGAGAGGACCCGAAAACCAAAACACAACACTTTTTAGTTTTAGGTGATTATACATTGATGAAAACATACTATATTCCATTTCTGCCAATATATCAACCTAAACCCTACACACTTGACCTTTGAATCATTTTCATGGTGTTTATTGTAAACTACATATGCTGTCAGGGGACTACGAAGCCACATAGTTTGTGTTTTATGCATTTTTTTTTAATTTCATATGACAAATATTTCTTTTTTAAAACTTTCACTTTTTAAAATGTCAGTATCTCCAAATGCTTCTTAAAAATGTTTCCTGTTGTATGAACTTTTTCTGTTCTTTTGGACCATCTTTATCTTTTCTTCTATTTTTTGTTTCCATTTCTCCCCAAACAGGCCTCTTATCTAATAACCAAGCAACCCACGCTTGTGGGTAAGAACACAGTAAAGTAACATTTAGTCTGGAGAAGTTAGATTATTCTGTTGGCAAGGAGACAAATCCCTATTAACGCCGTAAATGTTTCCTTTTGACAAATGGCTGTACTTATAGAGCTGGGGTTTATATGATAAGGAATAGCCTTTAGAGATCAATCATCATATATTTCACAATCATAGTTTCAACTCAGGAAATGTGTTGATAACCAAAAGTACTGAACAAACTATGCAAACTGCTTTATAATTTAATATTGGACAAAGACAAAATGTTCTTGGATGATGTTGAAACTAACAGGTGCACGGAATTGACTTTAACAGCATGAACTCACGCCGCAGTGGGCCAAAGTAGCATAAGCACCATTACATGTGGTATATTGGACCATCGAATCCCGATTGATTAAAAGGCTATGAACCATCTGCCACCTTTTGAAGGCTGTACAAAGAGATTGATGATGTTTATCATGTTTCTATAAAACTCCAGAGGTGGCTTCAGAGCCAGCTCATAACTGGCCTGTAAATCGATATCTGTACGACAGACAAGGCAAAGCTGATGGAGGCATGATTTCAGTCCAACGTGTGTGCTGGACTGTGTGTGCATGTATATGTGTGTGTGTGTGTGTGTGTGTGTGCGTCTGCTATGGTCTGAAATTGAAGCATCTGCTACCAAGCACACCCATTCCAAGTGTGGAAATGGGTTTCAAACAAACCAATAAGTTAGCTGAAAATGAACTATCCCAACTGCAGGAACATTCAAAAGAAATAAATAAGGAAGAATTCACATGTGGTTTCTACACACGGCAGCTGAATTCTGGTCACAGAAGGTATCATAATATGTGCAATGGCAAACAATTTAGGGGATACTTCCACATGGTAACAATGAGCACAAACTTATACTGCACACACACACTGACTGACTCTGGAGTTCTTTCATCCTGAATACATTTAGACTAATTCCAACAGAACTGTCCTCCCATCATCAGCACACCATTTATCCCCATTAAATCTGCACCATTTCATGCAGATAAAGCCCTTTAATTTTTCTTGCGGTGAATCATTGTTGATTACTTTAAAACCCTGCGTGGCTCAGATAAGAGCCACGCTTACCGTCTCAAAATATACATACTATAAATCTTGTCCTTATCCGTTGCTCTTATCAGTCTTATTTATCAAATCTTTATCGATCTATATCTCCCTTATCCCATCCCTTTATTAACTACCACTAATGCACTAATTAATTACATTTTCACAGCAGCTACTAGTGTGCAAGAAGCATAAGGAATTTTACTACAGCTGAAGGACAAACCAAACACTCCAGGCTGCACTTGCCTCATCGCCAAAGTTATCTTCAAACATCTTAACGGATGCTCTGATTGGAAATTGTTTTGCACACATACCAAATTGTTTTTAATTAAAAGACTGGATGATACCAAACAGATATCAATTTGGAATTGTCATTTGTTGATGTATACATGGAAAACAACCTTCTTCATCAGCTGAAAATTGAGACTGAGAACACTGTGTTCCAAGAGAGCCAAATTTGAAAAGTTGCAATGTTACTTGTTCTAGGCCAGGTATGTAAACAGATAGACCCAATGCCCTTTTGGCCTCTGACTGAATAAGTGCCCTCTCTGCAATACATTTTTTTTTTTTTTTTTAAATTTCTTTAAATTCTTCTATACTGTAGTTTTGTTTTTTGTTTTTATTGGACCCATGGCATTAAAGGGCCACTGTGTAAAATGGGTTGAAAACCGTTGAAAACAGTGACATCAGTGGTCAAATTCTAGATTGCAGGGCTCACTCGCTCACCCCTCCCGTCGGGTAAATGACGGTGGCCTCGTAGGGACAAAACGCCTTACGCAGACACGAGTTTTTCAGGAGTAGGTCTATCTAGTGACGAGGTGAATATTTATTTAGAAATCTAAACCATGTTACGATATTGTAATGAATCACTCACGAGCAGGAGACCAGAGGAGCGTTTGGGAAAAAGGCCAGTTTATTTGAGCACTCCAAAAACTCCGGTAACACTCCAGGGGGTAAAAGAGTCCGTCCTAAAATCTGACTCTTCTAGCGTAACACACACACTCCATACACACATACTCGTTTACAATACCTAGTGGGGACCCCCTCCCCTCTCTGCTCCACCAACCTCCAGCCCGCACACTGACTAACAGCGTAGCCGGTAAACAGAGCTCAGCTGTTTATTTAGCCTAGCAATATCTCCGGACTATAGTAGCTGCAATGGACGACTTTGAACGCGATTTTGAAGAGTTTCTTGTAGCGGACACAGACACAGAGCCATACCTGTTTGAGCCGGAGCATACAGATGAGGAACTCCATGTGTTTGATGCTGAGCGGGTGAGAAGAGAGGCTGAATCCTCCGCTCCCATTTTGCTGCACAGAATGGGATTCGGTGCTACCATCATTGGGGAGATATATCATCAGGAGGAAAAGCGCCGCAGAGAGTGCATCACAAGGAGTGAAGTTGTATCTTCTTTTCCTCGCAGATGACAGTTCGGGTTCATTCTCTCCTGTTGCGTGGTAAGTGTGGTCCATTCGCATACTTTATAACTAAAAAAACCTTCCACTACTCTCTATCGACGAACTACTAACACTCTCTGCTGTTTAATCCTCCTTCTTCCTTCCTTCCACTGTCTTCGTTGGTTCATTTATACACGCGAAACACATTCTCTGGCTGGCTGGATTGTCCACTCGGGCTGCCGTACATACAAGTACGCAAGATGGCGACCTCTCTAAAGCAAGGCCCTTGCTATATATATATATATATATATATATATATATATATATATATATATATATATATAAAAGCATAATTATAAGGCTACGAAAACCAAATGAATTTTATTTGATAGCGATTATACACTTATATAAACATATTAATGGGTAGAATATTCAGATTCAGATTCAGATTTGACAATAAACCATGCCAGATATTACACACTGGCCCTTTAATTCTCAGCTAAAAGTGTAATGTATGTGAGACAACATTGCATTGCAACGAAGCCCCTGCCCCTCCCTCTTCAACTTGCCTTGTCACAGTCACCACAGTTAACTTACAAAAATCGAGCGTTTGGTGCTGCACAAACATGCCGTGTACAAAGAGTGCAGAGGAGGAAATGAGGAGCGAAGAGATGCAGCCGCTGCATGCATCTGTTTGTCTGGGATTTTTTAAGAATATTTAAAGATTTAGATTTAGAAGATAATGATGATTATTAGTACACAACTATTTAAAAAAGAGGAGGAGAAAAATTTGAGAGGATAACTAATTGAGAATTCTCTTGTACTGTTGAGATATAAGCTTTTTAATTAGAAAGACTCAAGAGTACACAGGAGGAGGATGCGTATGTGATGTCATAGCTTCGCTCACTTCCTGCAGCTTGGCCTCCCTGCTGAAATTCCACTGTTTTATGATTAATCGAGTTATGATTAAAGATGTCTGTGTGTTTTGTGCCAGGTTGCAGTCACTCCAAGCTGCAGGAAGCGAGCGAAAGCTATGACGTCACATACGCGACCGCCTCCTGTGTAGTTTTTCTAATTACGTTTTCTTCAAAAGCTTATATCTCAACAGTTTTACCACAAAGATCAAGGTCAAGACTTTCTTGACCTTAAAATGTATGTTCTAAATTCATTAACGACATATTTGGATTTCATGTTACAACTCAAACGGGACCAAAAGATAATATTTCTCTCCTCATTCACTGCCATTCATATTTTTTCCCATCTAAGGTCCCATGAGCTTCACCGGAAGGGGCGTGACTTCGGCACTCTATTGACAGGGAGTGGAAAACAAAGTTAGGAGAGGGGAGCAGAACACACTTAGCCTGATTGTTGCATCTGAGCACAGGCCTACTTTGTAGTTTGGAGGGTAAATTGGTTGTTTTTTTTGTTTTGTTTTATTTATACAAAGAACATTGCTTTTTTGATCACTTTGTTGATTTTGAATTGCTATGTATTTCATAGACCACTAAAGCATACACAATGTGGCATTGTTTTCTTTGTTGTTCCCTGTTATAATTAAATGGTAAATGTAAGAAGTGAGTGTGTATGTGTAGCAGCTGCTACATACATATAGATATTCAGAAACCTCGTATGTAAGCTAGACAGACATCTTCCCTGCTCATTACTGTGCACAAATGTATTCTATGTACTTAGGCCTCAACAGCCCTTCTGGTGTCGACAGACACATAGAAACCTCCCAGCTGGGAATGCTTTGCAGCAAGCACTCAAAAAAGTTTTTGGCACGTACGCTTGTGGAAGGGACGCCCTTTTTTTCAATTGAGCACCTGCCCCATAAAATGCCTGTGCACGGCACTGTTCTAGGCAGAAAACTATGAATACCAACAGCGGAATTTTATTTGGATAAATCCTCCCTATATACAATGTCCTAATTAGTAGGAGTGGAATGATCTTATGTGTTGCAAATTGATTTAGGCTGACAAGTTTGGTGTGATGCATGTTGGGTAAATGGATTAGATTCTACCTCAGACTGCTCCACCTTGAGATTTCCAGACCAATCCCAGGCTTTATGTTTATGAAACTGACCTCTCCTCTGATGGATAAAATCCATCCTTTTGATAAAGAGATTATGTATATGGCATCAGATGTTCTGCCTCTCAAACTCAAAGTAATCTCTTGAAGCCTTTCCTGCAATCCCTGCTTAAACTGAATGTCTCTGTGTACCAATCAATCAGAGCATGCACAGTGACACTTACCAGGAACTTCTGAAGCCTCATACTTTAAAATTGGTGACCTTTCTCTAATCTGCAAAGAGCAGTCTGAAGTTAACTACAGGGATATTAAAAGAATGTCACAGTGAGAACAATAAGTAAGGTTTCTTGCTGTGGCACTTTATTCTCTCTGTCTGGCATTTTTATTTAAGTCCTCAATTTTTTTTATTATTTTCAAAACTTTTGTTCAAAGAAATGTGATTACTGTCCACCATTTAATGACCCTGTAAAGCATTTTCCCCTTTACCAGGAAAAAAAAAAACATAAGCAGTGAATTACAGAGGAGCATGATCAGATGTTAGTCTCATGTATAAAAAAACACATAACTCTCTCTACTTCAGATGAAACATCAAAGTCGTGAAGCCCTGCAAACTTTTTGAAGTAGTGTGTGGCTGTTTCTAACTCGAGGCTGATAGCCCTGCACCGATCCAAAGTGACACGGCTCATTTGATTCAAGACAAGCATATGGATTTAGAGCAGGGTGTCGAGTGTCCCAAAAAGTTTGAAAGTGCACCGGAAAGACAGACCAGTATCAAGGCTTATGAAGGTGGCGCTGCCCTTGTTCTGGAGCTAATTTTATCAGATGTACTACCATGGTCAGGAAGCATTCTATTTTATTTGCCGGGCAAATGTGCCACCCGTGAGGCAGACAAATGAGTGCAATGCACTTTGTGGAGAACAACATCATTGACCCTGTGCTCCCTCACAGCTATAGATTTTCCTCCGGTGTAAGCTCTATATCCACGAGGGCAAAAACAAGGCCCGGCCAATGATTAATTTAAGCACTTTTGTACCTTTTTAGGTATTAATCTATTGGGGCACCTTGCCAGAGTACTTCATATGTCAGAAAATTACTATACTATTTGTGCCTCCTTCCAAAATTGAGACCTTATCTATTATTTATTACATCCAACAGTGCTCTGTTTTTCCTGTGTGGTTACTGTGTGCAAGAGAAAAAATATTTCTGAACTAAATCAGCTTTCTTCCTGTTGTGTGTGTTGTTCCACTATGTCTTTGGGATGGATTCCTGCAAGACAGGAACACCATCAGGTGAAGAAATAAAGCTCAGAAGCTACACTGTGTAATGTATAAAGGCAGCACACAGAGGGGCTGGCTCTGGTAATGGTTCATGCTGACACACACAAGCAGGGGATGGTCACTGAAAAGTTCAGCCCTGTGGCACTTTACAAAAAAATGATGTTGGGCTGTTCAGTTATGAAGTTGCTCATTGCTGTTCTCCAGTTCAATAAAACTGAAAAATACAGTTTCTATGAATCACATCCACGCAAGCAAGCATCTTCAGTACAAGGCATATTTCAGTACATCTATCTGACGTTGCTTTTCAGAATATAAGTGGATATGGCACGCTATGGCAGGTTACATGGTATAATATATGATAATATAATATCATATAATAGCTGGCATGATCTGTCTTTTAATCAGTCTATCAACATAGAAATAATCAGCAACTATTCTCATTACTGATATTGTTTTTCAAACATCCCATACACAGGTTCTCCAATAAGATCATTTTTCCTACATGCCTACATGTCATAATATGATACATGAACAACAAAAGATTACATTGAACATTTTTAATAGTATAATTATGAACATATAATTCATAATTTGGCTCAATTACAACTCACAAGGTTCACCAACAAATTGTCTTATACATGCTTTCCCCAAAAATACAGTACAGGCCAAAAGTTTGGACACACCTTCTCATTCAATGCGTTTTCTTTATTTTCATGACTATTTACATTGTAGATTCTCACTGAAGGCATCAAAACTATGAATGAACACATGTGGAGTTATGTACTTAACAAAAAAAGGTGAAATAACTGAAAACATGTTTTATATTCTAGTTTCTTCAAAATAGCCACCCTTTGCTCTGATTACTGCTTTGCACACTCTTGGCATTCTCTCCATGAGCTTCAAGAGGTAGTCACCTGAAATGGTTTTCACTTCACAGGTGTGCCTTATCAGGGTTAATTAGTGGAATTTCTTGCTTTATCAATGGGGTTGGGACCATCAGTTGTGTTGTGCAGAAGTCAGGTTAATACACAGCCGACAGCCCTATTGGACAACTGTTAAAATTCATATTATGGCAAGAACCAATCAGCTAACTAAAGAAAAAACGAGTGGCCATCATTACTTTAAGAAATGAAGGTCAGTCAGTCCAGAAAATTGCAAAAACTTTAAATGTGTCCCCAAGTGGAGTCGCAAAAACCATCAAGCGCTACAACGAAACTGGCACACATGAGGACCGACCCAGGAAAGGAAGACCAAGAGTCACCTCTGCTTCTGAGGATAAGTTCATCCGAGTCACCAGCCTCAGAAATGGCAAGTTAACAGCAGCTCAGATCAGAGACCAGATGAATGCCACACAGAGTTCTAGCAGCAGACCCATCTCTAGAACAACTGTTAAGAGGAGACTGCGCCAATCAGGCCTCCAAGGTCAAATAGCTGCTAGGAAACCACTGCTAAGGAGAGGCAACAAGCAGAAGAGATTTGTTTGGGCCAAGAAACACAAGGAATGGACATTAGACCAGTGGAAATCTGTGCTTTGGTCTGATGAGTCCAAATTTGAGATCTTTGGTTCCAACCGCCGTGTCTTTGTGAGATGCAGAAAAGGTGAACGGATGGATTCCACATGCCTGGTTCCCACTGTGAAGCATGGAGGAGGAGGTGTGATGGTGTGGGGGTGTTTTGCTGGTGACACTGTTGGGGATTTATTCAAAATTGAAGGCACACTGAACCAGCATGGCTACCACAGCATCCTGCAGCTACATGCCATCCCATCCGGTTTGCGTTTAGTTGGACGATCATTTATTTTTCAACAGGACAATGACCCCAAACACACCTCCAGGCTGTGTAAGGGCTATTTGACCAAGAAGGAGAGTGATGGAGTGCTGCGGCAGATGACCTGGCCTCCACAGAACCCAATCGAGATGGTTTGGGGTGAGCTGGACCGCAGAGTGAAGGCAAAGGGGCCAACAAGTGCTAAACACCTCTGGGAACTCCTTCAAGACTGTTGGAAAACCATTTCAGGTGACTACCTCTTGAAGCTCATGGAGAGAATGCCAAGAGTGTGCAAAGCAGTAATCAGAGCAAAGGGTGGCTATTTTGAAGAAACTAGAATATAAAACATGTTTTCAGTTATTTCACCTTTTTTTGTTAAGTACATAACTCCACATGTGTTCATTCATAGTTTTGATGCCTTCAGTGAGAATCTACAATGTAAATAGTCATGAAAATAAAGAAAACGCATTGAATGAGAAGGTGTGTCCAAACTTTTGGCCTGTACTGTACATAATGCTTACATTATTAGCATAAGCCTATGACATTTCACATTGCATAAATTAGCCTAGCAGCTAACGGAGTTTTTCTCTACTTTAATCAAAGCAGGATAAATCGCACACAGGACTTAGACTGCAGATCTGAAGTCAGTTTCCACCCATTTAACAAGCACTGCATCTAACTTATTTGATTTAGTTTCATCCGCGTGCCTGTGGGGATTCGTTCACTCCAAAATAGTGCTTTCCTGGCTTCAGTAATGTGGTTGCCCGCTGAACTTTGGTCTGATTAGCTGGACCTGTATGCTCAGCTCGTAGGTAGCTCAAACTTCAACTACTTCAGTGATTTTCAGTTTGACCCAAGGTGCATATGACTTGTCAACTGAGCTGACAGCCATTCAAAAGCACAGTGATGTCTTATTTTCCATCACTCTCCATCACAGGAAGCAGGAAGCTGCTGTGGTGGCTTGCCTACAAGTGAGGTTAGGACAACGGCACAAAATAGCAGCACTCAAATAACGCAATTTAAAAATAACATCTTATGTCCTGAAATTAATCTCATCAAAGGTAACACAAAAGCACTGACAGAGGCGAGATATATATATATATACAGTACAGGCCAAAAGTTTGGACACACCTTCTCATTCAATGCGTTTTCTTTATTTTCATGACTATTTACATTGTAGATTCTCACTGAAGGCATCAAAACTATGAATGAACACATGTGGAGTTATGTACTTAACAAAAAAAGGTGAAATAACTGAAAACATGTTTTATATTCTAGTTTCTTCAAAATAGCCACCCTTTGCTCTGATTACTGCTTTGCACACTCTTGGCATTCTCTCCATGAGCTTCAAGAGGTAGTCACCTGAAATGGTTTCCACTTCACAGGTGTGCCTTATCAGGGTTAATTAGTGGAATTTCTTGCTTTATCAATGGGGTTGGGACCATCAGTTGTGTTGTGCAGAAGTCAGGTTAATACACAGCCGACAGCCCTATTGGACAACTGTTAAAATTCATATTATGGCAAGAACCAATCAGCTAACTAAAGAAAAACGAGTGGCCATCATTACTTTAAGAAATGAAGGTCAGTCAGTCCGGAAAATTGCAAAAACTTTAAATGTGTCCCCAAGTGGAGTCGCAAAAACCATCAAGCGCTACAACGAAACTGGCACACATGAGGACCGACCCAGGAAAGGAAGACCAAGAGTCACCTCTGCTTCTGAGGATAAGTTCATCCGAGTCACCAGCCTCAGAAATCGCAAGTTAACAGCAGCTCAGATCAGAGACCAGATGAATGCCACACAGAGTTCTAGCAGCAGACCCATCTCTAGAACAACTGTTAAGAGGAGACTGCGCCAATCAGGCCTTCATGGTCAAATAGCTGCTAGGAAACCACTGCTAAGGAGAGGCAACAAGCAGAAGAGATTTGTTTGGGCCAAGAAACACAAGGAATGGACATTAGACCAGTGGAAATCTGTGCTTTGGTCTGATGAGTCCAAATTTGAGATCTTTGGTTCCAACCGCCGTGTCTTTGTGAGACGCAGAAAAGGTGAACGGATGGATTCCACATGCCTGGTTCCCACTGTGAAGCATGGAGGAGGAGGTGTGATGGTGTGGGGGTGTTTTGCTGGTGACACTGTTGGGGATTTATTCAAAATTGAAGGCACACTGAACCAGCATGGCTACCACAGCATCCTGCAGCGACATGCCATCCCATCCGGTTTGCGTTTAGTTGGACGATCATTTATTTTTCAACAGGACAATGACCCCAAACACACCTCCAGGCTGTGTAAGGGCTATTTGACCAAGAAGGAGAGTGATGGAGTGCTGCGGCAGATGACCTGGCCTCCACAGTCACCGGACCTGAACCCAATCGAGATGGTTTGGGGTGAGCTGGACCGCAGAGTGAAGGCAAAGGGGCCAACAAGTGCTAAACACCTCTGGGAACTCCTTCAAGACTGTTGGAAAACCATTTCAGGTGACTACCTCTTGAAGCTCATGGAGAGAATGCCAAGAGTGTGCAAAGCAGTAATCAGAGCAAAGGGTGGCTATTTTGAAGAAACTAGAATATAAAACATGTTTTCAGTTATTTCACCTTTTTTTGTTAAGTACATAACTCCACATGTGTTCATTCATAGTTTTGATGCCTTCAGTGAGAATCTACAATGTAAATAGTCATGAAAATAAAGAAAACGCATTGAATGAGAAGGTGTGTCCAAACTTTTGGCCTGTACTGTACATATATATATATATCTATATATATCTATATCTATCTATATATATATATGTATATATATATATAGATAGATAGATATATAGATAGATATATATAGATATATATATATATAGATAGATAGATATAGATATATATATATATGCTTTTCCATTTATTGCATTTGTTGTAAAAAACAAGTTAATGAGACATCGCTCATTAAGCCCAGTAGCAGAACTAACCAGTCAATTGTCAATATGTCTATGTGAATGCTGCACAAACCCATGCCCGATAATAAAAGTCACACTTGTGATTAAACATACAAAAGTTTAACTTTTGTGACTGACTGACAAAATAAAATTTATTTGCGGCTGGGTTTTGCCTTTTTATTTTCTCTTACTATAATGCTTATTATTATGTAAGTTATTATGTAATGTAAATTACATTTATATTGAAATGAAAACAGCAGCTGTGGTCTGTTTTGTACAGTTTTTAACATCAACATTACATATCGGTTAAGGAATAAAGCAATAAACAGAGTCACATAGCATGAAGCACATGTACATATGTTGTACAAACACCAAGGTAATCTTGGTGTGGCCCCAAATCATCGCTTCTATAAATGAGGAAGATGTTTACTAAAAGCCCAACATGTATCCATGGACCTCTGAATAATTCTTGCCTTGACACTTGCTCAGGGTTTATCACTGCCTCATCAAACCTTGTGATGTTTGTGCTTTTAAACACAATTGCTGCTTCTTCCCAGATACTTATTTGTAAATAATAATAAATGCATACATATGCGCATACATGTATTAGGAGCACATCAATCCAGGTTCCTGAAGTGTAGAAAAATGTTTTGACCCAGCGGATGAACCCACATTAGCTGGGAAATGTTTTAAAATGATCATTTTAGTTTCGGCAGTAAAATGGTTGTCACAGTGCAAAACACTTGAAGAGGTGATTTTCTATGAGATGTTGAGCATGACCTGCAAGCCAGCAATATTTTATAATATTTTCAAGTTGGAAATTAGCAGGAATAACTAAGGGAAATTGCCAGTTTTATGTAACCCATGAGGTAAAACTGTAGACCTTTCACCAGTGCAGCACCACAAGAGGCTTTTTTACTGGCAGCATTCATTCTGACTATGGACATGATTTAGTTAGTAGGGGGGAGGTGAGCTAAATGCAGTACCTTCAACAAAAGTCAGGTCATTTAGGATAATAAATTATAGGGAAGCAGGACCTTGTTTTAACACTTAACAGTAATGTATAGGAATACTACACATAATGGAGCTTTCCTGGTTCAAACTCAAATGTTAGCGAGCACTCCCCTTGCTGAAGACAAGATCACTTATATTCTCCACTGTAGCTTGAATTATCTGCCATTAAAGGCCCACTCCAGCCACATTTACTTCCTGTTTTTCTGTTAATGGGCTTTCTCAAACACAAAATGGGGGTGTGGCTAAAAGGTGGACATGATCCATTACCATGGCAACCAGATGGCCACTCTAGCGTATCAAGGTCAATGTCATTAGCAAAAATAGCAATATCATGGATATTGGTATGGATTACGATAGCGGCCATAACATGGAAGCTCTTTCTCTACATCCTAAACCTGGAAACATGTTCTCTTCCCAACTCGTCAAATATGGCCACATTGTCAGTGGACTTACACTTTTGATTATGATGTCCTTGCATCCTCCTGTGTCTGCTGTTGATGTTCTGGGACAGTAAATTTTTATGTTTATTTCTAAACATAAAAACACATAGTTTGGTTTAGAAAAAAACATCATGGTTTGGCTCAACATGCACACAGAAAGTGAACAGCGGGCTCTCCTATAGGGACTTTTAGCTCTTTATATTAAGATGTTGCTGGCAGCATTACAAACGGAAACTGCCCCACAGCGTATCATGCTGCCGCCAATCGTGCCTTTTGGCATCGGTGTCTGATGCGAAAATCACTGACAAAGTGGCAGTATTTTACAAGCTGGGAGTAAGAATGGGCTGGCCTGAAGTAAATGAATATAAATCTATTGTTAGCTAGAATTCAATTAGTTTTGAATTACAATTGCTTGGCTTAACTTTTTAACTGACAATTGATATGGGCGGCAAGTTTGTTGGCTAGTTTCCTCAAAGCATGCTTCAAGTTATTTTTAATACCCTAATTTTAAATCAATAGTTCCTGTAGATTAAAAATTATTTTTGCTAAGTTAGTTAGCCACACTGTGTATCAGCTATTTTTTGGGCCCAAGTCTTGATCACCCTGTCAGCATTTATTTTGCCAGTATCAGGTGGTGGTTACTTATTAACTAGATCCCTTACATAGCCTACTGTTGTCTGTGAAAAAGGTGAAGTTTCACAGTGCTGTGCAGGGTCCAAAAACTAAAGAAACTACACCTACTAAAAGTAATGCACCAGAATTCGTATATATACCACTTAATCATGGATCGGTATGTCAAATAAAACCCAGGTATTTGTGAAGGCTGCAATCATGTGAATGTGCTGATGGGAGTAAAGAAGTGAGTAGTATACAGAATTAAAGTCCACAAAATAAGTAAGGTATGACGTATGACCTGCAGCTTCTACTATATTCATACATCATCGTCCTGTTTTAGCTACAACCTTCCTTTTTTTTTCCTTTTTTTTTTCCTTTTAACACAAAATTAAGTAATTTGTCAAAAATAATTGGTGCTTTAGTGTGGCTGATCAACACTGTCAGGAAATGTTAAGGAAAAAATATGAAATATCAAAAAAAAAAAGCTAAAATACACTGGAGCTGCTGTAAATGCACTGTATTGCATGTGTCCACGTACTGCAAATGTACTGGACTATTACCCATATATGAGAATGCATGATTGTGTGCACTCACCAGCTCCGGGCCCTGTAATTAAAGCTTTATGGCCATGATAGCGTTGACCCCACAGAAGCCGAGAGTGCTGTCTCCACTTGACAGCTATAAATTTAGTGCAGAGTCAAAGGGGTCACTGTCAACAGTCTGCTTTTCATGCTTCTCATTATTCTCAATGCCAAATAAGGGAGTAAATGGACAGCCAGTGGAAGGTTAAATGTGTACAGCCTCACTGTTCACACCATGAAGCCCCAGTACTGAGATTGGACTCATCCTGGACCAGCTATGCTGCTATATTTTTGCAAGATTGAGGAGAGTGTCATTCAGCTGCTGCTGCAGAAATATCCTGCAGTTTCATTTTGAATGTTTAACACAACGCTGTCTGAGATAAGTGGGCCATGTGTCATAATTAGCCCCTCCTGGTGAGTATACTATTAGAGGCGTACGCGTTGGTTTTTCTCCTGAAAGGAACAAATAATAATGATGGAATAATGATATTGAAGTTCAATGCTTTATTTTATTCTGTCTTTCCAAAAGTCTGGAGGCCCATTAAGTGCTGGGCGGATCGGCCTATTTCTCAGATGAAAAGCTTGGTTAAAAGAGGGGCATGCTTAGCTTTCCTTAAACATTTGTATCATAGCCAAGATGTTTGTTTGATTCATCCTCGCCTCTTTAAACATTTACAGAAGGGCTGTTTCCTCAGGTGACGTGACAGATGGAAGTTGCTAATTACTGCACTTTCATCTCCGATTCTTTCAGCTGGATTTCAAAAAACATTATACATTACATGCAGAACTCTTCATACACATGCAAATGCATACATTCTGCTCATATAGTACACCTAAACCAAACTGATGACTTTCCAACCCGTTTAAGGAAATAAATGTAAATATGAGGTGTTTTACCTATGTTGTAAGACTCTAAGGAGCAGAAACTGTACAATTCCTGTGAAAACAGAAGTGTATTTTGAAAAGACACAATGCACTTAACAAGTGTAAATTGATACGGCATCCCAGAACGCTAACCACAGCCAGGGTACCTAGTGCGTAAATATGTAGACGTCAAAGTCCATAGACCATGGTGATATATGATAAGTAAGGAGTGAGAATGTGTTGTCGCAGAAAGGTAGAAAAAGTGCTTCAAAGCATTATCCAAAAGACCTTGCTTTACTGCATTTTCAGTTGAAAAATTAAAACAAGAATGCATGCTGTTTACTGCGATGAGTCAAACAAAATCTGGGGAAGTTTATTTTCATACAGTGTAACTAATTTTTGTATAATCTGACCAGTATTTGTACTGTAATTGTGCAGTAAGATACTGTAAACTGTGCATACAGTGTGTGTTACTGTAAATTGCAAAGCATTGTGGGAAAACACTCAGCTACTACTGTAATTCTTCTTTACTGTAAATCTGTTTACAGTGGTATGCTTCCCCACAAGAAGCAGACCTTTTTCACAGCAGACATTTTGACATGTGTGCACAAGTGTATTCAGTAAGATTAATGACAGCTGCATTGAGGCCCTGGTATCATCCAAGCTGGCTCACTGGAATGACTTACAGGGAACCTTAATGGAACTGAGCCATCGTTAATGTTATCAGTTTCACTGTGCTTTTCCTGCTATGACAAGTCAAAATGTCTGCTGTGAAAAAGGTCCATGGCAAGGGAGATTTGATTTCAAGGTTTTTAGCTGTTTTGAAGCAGTGGTAAAAAGAAAAAGAGAAAAGAACTAGCCCAGCAGTGTGTCAAGCTACCTCAACAAAAACCGTAAGTGTATTATTTCTGTTATCATAGTATGTATTATTGAGACATTTTCAAATGTAGTTACTTCTTAACCAAGACTTGGATTACTTTTTTCACACTGTCTTGCAGTATTAGCTGAAAGATTAAAAGTATTTAACCTAAAGTGTTAAGTCTGTCTGTCTAAAACATTAATTTAGCTTAAGTTACATAAAGGTTACTGACGTTATCCAACACTGGTCTTTGATATTGCTAAAATATTATGAATGAATGCTTATTACAGTACCTTAATATAAAGTGTTACCTATTATTCAAATATTAAATGAAATATAGTCTTTTGATCTTGTTAACATTAGTGGAAGTAGGTTGCAGTGACTGTGTGTTTCTCTTTTAGTAGCTCAGCACTCTTGGGAGGAGTCAGCTTGGATGTTGGAGCCTTTTTCTGGATTTGGATACTTGCTCTGGTCCAGACTGAAATATCTCGGCAACTGTAGAATGGATTGTGATGACGTGTGGTTCAGACATTCATGATCCCCTCAGGATGAATCGATGTATTATTTTTGGTCATTCTCTGACTTTTTATGCTTACATGTTAAATGTTAAATGATGATGTGTAACTGTGATTTTTTTTTTTTTTAATAAAATAAGTAGTATTGCAGTTTTTTTATGGAAACATTGCTAGCAACTTCTCAGTAGAACAGTAGTAGTACAGCAAAAGTACTGCAAATGAAAATATTGTATTTATACTAATCTGTGAATTTTTTTTCCTCTGAAATTAAAAGTTTAATCTTGTAATATTTTGACTTTATTCTCATAGATTTACAGCCTTATTCTCGTAATATTATGACTTATTTTCTCTAGATGCAAGACTTTATTCTTGTAGATTTATGACTTTATTCCTGAAATCTACGATTTATTTTTCTTTAACATGGCCCTTATCTCCTTCATACAGTTGCCAGTAAGTTCTTGAAAAATTTACAGCAACCGGGGCGTCAGTAGTGTAGTGGATAGTGCCGGCGCCCCATGTACAGAGGCATTGCCTCGCTGCAGCGGCCGCTGGTTCGAATCCGACTCGCGGCCCTTTGCTGCATGTCAGTCCCCACTCTCTCTCTGTCTCCCCATTTCACCTTCTGTCCTGTCAATAAAGGCAAAAAGCCAATAAAAAATAATCTTAAAAAAAAAAAAAATTACAGCAACCTTTTTGCAGTGTACTGTACTTGAAAGAACGATGGCTCAACATGAGCTGTCAGCTTTGTTCCTGTTGTTCTGTTGATACTAATGCAAGAGAATAAAATAAAATCTTTGACACTTTGAGACTGACAGTTTAACCTTAAGCCTTCTGGCAAACAATTAAAATCACTACATTTCAAGGAGCAGCGGTTTTACGGTTCTCCATCATGGTTATTGCAATTTTGCACTGTTTGATTCAGAAATAAACCAGCACTAAACTATGATAACTTTGATACTGACAATGAATGTAACACACATACTCTCACACAGGTATGCAAATAAATTGCATGCAGACTGTTGCACACTGACTTGTGAGGCCTAGCTTTGGGAAGACATTTAAGATGAAAAGTGAATACCTGCACTTGGGTTCAAAATATATGAAACCCATGTAAACATCTGCGTGACCTTTTTCAGTTGGCCGAACCTAGGTCTAAATCAAATTTGGAAGGCATATAAAATTGTGTTTGAAATAAAATGGCATCAGTACAACAACTGTTCAACAAGCCTGCGGTCCAGTCAGAAAAAAAATCTGTGTTGCAAGTGTAAAGAGGAAATTCTGGAATTAGATTGCAGATTGAACCTTCGCTGGTTATACTCTGAGGTGGATGTTAATTTCTGTGTGGGGGCAACCAGGCAACAGTAAATCACCTAATGAGCCACCCATAATTGTCTGGCGAGAGTATGATGCTTTTCCATACCCAATATTATCTACCCTACTTCCACACCTGTCAATTACAATCTGAAAAGAATATTGCCATCAAATTGTGCTCAGATTTTGCCACTGAGAATCATCTGTCACCTGCCACACCTATTCACATTCTCTTCTTCCCATTTATCAAGTCACTGAGAAACTCATTTGGAATAAACTGAAACATTGGCATGGCTCAGTTGGTGCATTTAATGGGTCAAAAATAGTCCTAATAGAAGTAAATCTGCTCTATACACACAGGCAGACACACACACACACACACACACACACACACACAGAGGTACCTTGTTTTCCTCTGTTGGGGTTTTTGGTCAGTGATCCTGACAGTGGCCCTGGCTCACCTTCTTCAAGCTGCTTTTATATTAAGCCTGAACGTCTCTGCACTTTTCACTTCGCTGACTTGGAGGTTACCAACCTGTGACCTGTGCTTGTCAGGTGAGCTAACATAGCTATTTGCTACTTGGTGGGGCCGTCCTGTAACCCACATTTTTAAATTCTGTTTCTGCTATCCTTTCTTCTTTGTTGTTGTTGGGTTTTTTTGTAATTTAAGTTTAATTAAAGTTGTATTAATATATGCACAAAACAGACAGCATTATTAGACGTAGTTTTACAAAATCCAAAGGCCTGTGGTAAATGCACATATTTAAAAGAGCCCAAATAAACAATTATAGCAATACAATCAGATCATCATGGTGTCCCGGCTATGAGCGAAAAAGTAGAGGTGCACAACATTGGATTTTTTGCCGGTATCCAATATGCCAATATGTAACAACTCATTTGACTGAAAACCAATATTGCTATCAATATATCCACTTTTTTCCCTATCTAATTTTAGTGATCATCAAGTCTCTTCTGTAGTGAAATTTACATCATTTTATGCATGCCTACTCTTATCGTGATGGCCCACCAGCAGATGGAGACATGAAATATTATACATGAAAATACTTTTCAATGTGCAAAGACAAGAAAAAGCATGCTGGTCGGTCCCAATAGTTATTCTAAAGCCAATATTGGCCGATACCGATGACGTACTGATATTGTCAGCATGTTGGCTGATTCAGATATTTAATTTTAAAGCCAAAATCTGCAGATACTGATGACGTGCCGATATTATCATGCATCCCAACAAAAAGGCAATCCCATGCCTTCTTAATGTTTTCACCTTAGCTAACACCTCTTATATAATACCATTTTTTAACATAGGTTCCATTCATTTTTTAAGATGTGGGGAGAACATACTTTTCCATAATCTGAGGATCTTTCAGGCACCCAAGACAACCCCTACCATGGGCGGATCATGACATAATGGGCCCACAGGCACATATATGAAGAAGGTCCCACCAACTATGCAACATAAGAACAAGATACAGAGATTTGTGTGGTGGTTTTGCCTCTTCTTTGCTAGGTTGTTTGTTTCTTTGTTATAGATCTGTTTTGTGGTTTATCTCTTGGTGGTGTAGTCTCTATACAGACTCTAAATTCAGTGAATGTAGAGTCTGTAGGCAAACCCTGGAGATCTTGCCTCCGGAAGAAGAGCGGAAGAGCCCTGGTTTCCGGTTGTAGGCTGTTTGTAGTCCTCATGATATTGACCAATCGCGTTTGAGCCGGCTGCAGTTGTTGCCAGGTTAAACGGTCCGTGCGGTGAACTAATGAGGTGGAACATAATTGGTGTCACTGCAAACTCTGAATCCATCGCAATGGTTCAGTATATTTTCTTATATATGAATGGAAGTCGGAAACGGAAATTCACCTCCTCCGCCCAAATCAAATGGGAATGCCAAAAAATCGGGGGTCTGCCCCCAAAGGCTGTATCGCCGTCTGCTGGAAGTCAGACGCCGAATACAGCCGATGGGTTCCGAGAATGTTGGTGGTGTATCTCTTTGAGGTAATTTGGTATAATGTTGTATTATTATTTTGTGTTTCTTTGTGGCTGCCTTGCCTAATTTTGTAGGTTTTTTTGTAGTTTTCTCGAGTGTTTTTTTGAGTCTCTTACTAGTTGGTAGCCTACATGTTAATGCCAGTGACATTTGGCAGATGAAGGCCTGAAGGGGGCCTCTGACACTGTGGGCCCCTGGGGCTGCGCCCAGTAGGCTTGTTCAGAACCCTTTTCCTTATCACTGCAAAGTCATATTTTGATACATTGGGCAATTCTGTTAGATCCAATAGGCATATTCCTCACAATCAGTGTTTCCCACAGAAGTACAATCAATGTGTGGTGGCAGCTGACCACTAGGGGGTTGAGATGCTAAATTTCAATTTGGTTTTCTTTTGTCTGTTTCCACTGTCTAAATTCAAAGATTTTTGCAGGTCCCCAACACAGGTTGAACTCTTCTTTTTCCCCTCAGTAGCTATTGGTGGAGTTTTGAGTTGTGGGGGGGGGATAATTGATCAGTCAATCCATTCCGATCAGATCAGATCGATGGATGAGGAGCAATTGTGAGTGAGCAGTTGTTGTGAGTGAAAGCAAACTTTAGACCCAGCAAGTTTCACTTTTACTGCGCCTTCCTTTCTGCTCCTCTGTCTGTGCCCTCCTTCTATGGAGCAAATAATAACTGAACAGTATATACAGTATATTCCATACCTAATGAACAATCCAGCTCTAAAAGTAAAAACTCCCAACGTTGCGGCAGATGTTTTAATCAGACAATGCTGGCACCGTTGAATTCCAACACCTCTCCTATGTATTCTAGTACTTTCTCTCAAAGTGGGTTAACAAGTTTACACACCTATATTGCATGTGATAAAGTTCGAATTATTGGTCAGAAATCCCAGGCTCCACAGAATCCCAAATCCTGTGGAGCTTAAAAGAAGTAGTATAAAACCTATGTATGAACTTATTATCCCCTAGCCTCCTTTATATTCCCCAGTTGTTTCTGCTATTCTTGACAGAATCAGCAAGCTCCAATCCATGTACCTCTCCGATACTTTATCTGAGTGAGAATGTCACATGACCTTCAACTGGTTCTGTGGGAGCATCTGGTATCTTTTTTATGTGTTTGGTTTTGAGGGAGTGAAGAGTTTTTGTCACTAACTATCAGTATCAGAGATCAGCTCTGGGAGAGCAGTAGCCCGAAAGAACCTGTGAAAAGCAGACCTGGGTCTGTTTAGGGCTTTGTTAAAGAATCCTGCTGGAAAGGTGAAAAGCATAACCCAAGTGGAGTTACAAGAGTACAGAATCCCGATCTTGTATACCTGTCTGAAACAAGCAAGCAATTAAAACCTTCAGGGTGTCTATCAATAGAGAAAGGGTTCCCTCCTGAGTAACCTCAGACACCCCCCACAAGGAAGCTGATTTTCTCCCAGTCCTGAGATGACTGGGTTCAGGAGCCGATGTGAGCCCCACTGCAGAACCTGGAACTGAATCTACTGATTAAAAATGAGGTACAGAGAAAAGGTCAGAAAGGGAAGGCTTTCTTTAAAAGAAAAAAGCCCTTGAAAGGCAGAAAATATTGCAGGAACCAATGAACAGTGTGTGTCATTTGATTAAAAAAGATCAGGCTTTAGATGCGTCCCCTCGAGTCCTCAGTGAAAGGCTGATAAGCTGGAAGGTGCACATACACCAGAAAAGCATTTGTTGCTTTGGCCTCCTGATTTCATGTTCAACAACATGATTCATACACTTAAGCTGTATGCTCAGTGGCTTTTGTAAACATGGAGCAGATGTGTATGTATGTACAGTATGACACTGTATATGAAGAGGAGATGGAGTTATTTAATTTCATCTTTATGTTTTTTTGTTTTGTTTTGTTTTGTTTTTGTTTGTTTTTTGTTTTTTGTGTAGGAACATACAACTGTTAACACTTCCATTTAATGATGTACTGTGGAGATCCATAAAGGAAGGCCCTGACAGCCACATGCTGTCCTTGGCTTGCAACAGGGATGAGGGCTGAAATAACATGTGACTGCAGTCTTATGATGGACTTATATTTCAAAGGTGTGTAAGATAAGATAAAATAAGGCTTATTTTCAGGCCTTTCTTTCATATTTTTTTCCTTCTTAGATTTTAGACATTAAATACCCTTTTTTATTAAATGCTTGATCAGTGTAACCTTTCTGCTTTTTATCAAATGGGGGTGAAAACTGGGCTTTTTATAGCTTGTCTTTAACCCTCAACTTCATTTCTTCCTGCACTTCTTACCAAGTGATCATTAGTCTATATCTTCCCTATGGCTCACTGCACATCGAGCCAACCATTAGGCTTTGGTGTGACTGCCAGAGAGTGAGAGTGTGAACGGTAAAGGTTATAAGGTAGCCTACACAGAGAAATTAATTAGATCCTGTCAGGCTTATGGGCTTATTATTTAGACCAGGTTACCATCCTCCCTCACACTGAAAAACTACAAAGGTTAATCACATCGAGATGCATCACTACATGTTGGTAGAAGGAAATAACAGCAAGCAGGATAACGACCAGAGATATCAGCATCCTGCTGAAGGGGTCTCAATTCAAGGGCCGACTCCTTGTAAGACAGCATAGTGCACCAATCTGCAGAATTTGTTGTTCAAACATTAAATTTAAGAAAGCTTCAGATATATCCAAAAGGACATTATCTTCACCTACAACAAAGGACGCTTTTGTGTTCAGCAACCTGACAAGTTGTTCATTTTTTGGAGGTATTTTCACCCTAAAACATGTTTCAAGGTAATTCCAACACTAGCCAATTCAGCCTTTTTTTTTAATCAAATAAATAAATAAAATCGCAGATGTACCCTCGTTAAGGCATTCCTGTGCACTTTAACGGCAAGTGATAAAAACGGCTTATTACTGGCCCCTACTGTTGTAGTGAATCACATTGCTCTATAGAATATATTCTGTAAAGTCTTCTCACTGATTTGCCCTCTACAAAGGAACCCAAAGACAGGAATCAAAATATCTGGGTCAAACTCAACACTGACCTCCTCAATTATACATCATCTTCTCTCTTGAGTAGTGTGGAGCTGGTACTTCAGCTTCTCTCAAAGTACAACACTCAGTGACGAGAGTGAACATGTAGCAGTGCTGTACATAGTAATGAAAGCACAATGTCGAGAGACACGTCGTTTTGTTAAAAAAAAAAAAGGGAGGAAAAAAAGTGCCTTGCAGGCAATGTAGTAACCTTGTCCTGCACAGATGAATAATGTAGCAATCAGTACAGTTACGCACAATAACTGGTAGTCACTTAATCACAGTGGATTTTTTAAGAGTCATTAAGAGCTATTAATACACATTTTAGACATTACTGTACAATATCTAAACTGGTTTTGTTTTGAAACCTTGCATGGACAAAATAAATTTCGCCCACCACATACTTTACAAAGTTTGATTACGGTGAACAGCACAGAGAGTGTATTAAATACCATTAACAACACACTTTTAGCTACCACCATAAGGAAAATGCTGTCAGAGGGGCTATGTGGTTTTATGTTGTTTATCATTTTGTTAAGGAAAAAGAGGGAAACCAATCAATCAATCAATCAATCAATTCCTCAGGAATAGCGACAGAGGAGGGATCCCTCTTCCAGGAAGGACAGACGTGCAATAGATGTCATACAGAATAAACCAGACTCCACATCTATGATCATGGTTCTGTGAGGTTGTAGAAAAGAAATGCTTTAAGCTTAGTGCTAGTATGTGTTTTTTTACTGTGTTTAACATTTTAGTTTTGTGTGTTACTATAATGACATTGGCTCTTTTAACAAAAAGTACAGCTGAGGTGCCGGTTTCTGGTCATAAACCAAAGTACTGGACACATTCAAATTTTTGATCTCATGTTGGCACCAGAGGATCAAGAGGATCCCCAAAGGGATTAAAATACATCATCCAAAAATCAGTCATTTGGCTAGGCTATCATTAGCTTATTAACGATATATACGTATCAATGTTTATGTCAGCCGATGAATGGCAATAAACGGAAGTACATATCAAGGACACGTTTTGAAACAGTGGCACCATTTTCCAGCTGTAAACTATCCTGCCCAGTAGGCTTGAGCTTCCTGACATTTCACTGGGGTATAGGGTATATGGGTAAATGATAACCCACAAACCCCCAAATCATGGAGGGGGGGCTACTTTCCGCAATCTCTTGAGGACTTTTACAGTATAATAGCAGTATATTATATATATTGTACAGTATATTTTCATACCTATTTTCCTTATTAAACAGAGAAATACAACCATACACCTTTTAAATTCAAGTTTCTCTCTTTCACCAAATTACGACTAGCTTAACTGCCTTGTTAACTAATGGTAAAACACACATCATTTAAACTTGGCAGAAACAAAATGGAACTCATCAAAAGCATCTTAGTTAGCCTCACTAGTTGTTTAGTTAGTCCACTGTTCCAGCTATCACCAACTCTGGTTTGGTCGAATAAACCCTTAATTCACAGAGTTAGATGTAAAAATATGCTGTTTTTCCCACAGGCTATTTACAGTCCTGTAATGTTATCCCCACCACCACCAGCTGTCTGTTCCATCAGTAGAGGCAGGAGACTGACCTCTGGTGGCATGTGCTGTGCACTACATAAAATACAAAGAGGGGCACTTGAATTTTTGTCGGTGTTGAAAATCATACCCGTTAGGATTTCTAAATACTAATAATACTAATAATACTAGTAATACCATCATACTACCCAAGCCTACTGCCCAATACATCTCTTATCCCCTAACAAATCTGAAAGAATCTGATCAAATTCTTACTTATGTTATGGGCTGTGTAAAAATAAATAAAAAACCAACCAATATATCATTAACAGATATTTTGTTTTTACCTCTTGAATATAAACATTGGTAGGGCTCCATAGAAAAGTTGTTAAGATGCGTCACTAAAAAACAAAAATGTCCTCCTATTGATGGCACTAGATAATAAAACAGCCCGAGCTGTTGGTCGTTGGCTAGTTTCTACAGTTAGTGTTAGAATTGTCCAAGACTGTGAAATAACTTCCCAGTGTGCCAGTCAAAGGAAGTTGTTTATTTGGACATAGACGATGGTGAGTACCCAGGAGAAAGGTCATAGCTTTTACTATTATGGGATAATATTCTTCTAAAAAGAGAGACAGAGAGAGAGAAACAGAAACAGGCCTGGTTCAGGTGGACCATTTCTGATTTAAAAAAAAAAAGAAAGCATTCTGTTAAATTGGCTTTATTGATTTTCCAAAGTTAAACAGTGTATGTCAGAAATGTTTTACAACAGCTTCTTGGTTTTTCCTCCAGTGGACTTCAATTTATTATCTAAGCAATAGCAATGCAGAATCTCTCTGGGTGACAAGGTGGCGATACTCCAGAGGTTAGAAAAGTGGCCTTATGAATAGATGGACACACACTGAGTGGTAGTGTTGTGACGTTCACGAACGAACCGATTCTATTGAACGGCTCGTTAACATGAACGATGGGAACCGAGTCGCAGCTGGGAATCGTTCTTTTTTTTTTTTTTTTTTTTAATATCACTGTATGCTCCTCCTTTGCTCCTCCCCTGAGCAAAATTCATTGTAGCCTGCTTTGTTTTTTAATGTTTATTTGTAAGAGTTAAGGTCACGGTGTTGCATGAATAACAAGTCATGGTAGCTTTACACACATACAAACAGTTTGTATAATGGGTAAATCCAAAATAGTGATGTCACTGTCAAAGCAGAGTGATATGGCGCAACCTTGTGGAATATTTACAATGAATCCAGATCAGACTTTAAAATCTAGTCCACACATGTCAAATGAGGTTATAATCAATATTTCAGAATAATTCAAACTCAGATATTGGTGGGATATCTAATTTTGTATTATTATGTTGCAAATCTTACCCCATCATACCTCCCAGTGATTATTTCCAAGATAAAATGAGTTACCACCAGGCTGGCTTCTTAAAACTTAATAAATATAAAAATCAGTCAAATGAGCCAGTTCTTTGAACGGCTCTTTGAAAGGAACGGCTCACCAAGATCCGGCTCCCCTCAAAGAGCCATAAATCCCATCTCTACTGAGTGGAAAAAAAGTACAGGACTGTTCGCATGGATCAATTAGGAGCTGTCTTTATAACAGAGAGTTAGCAGCATTCTTGTTGATGTGACTCTCTTTTGTAGCACAAATCTGGCTGGCTGATATAGTCTAAGCTAATGATTGCACAAAAGCGTGACTGAGCAACTGCTTTGTGATGTTTTCTTTGCACTGCGTTCCATCAGTGCAGGTTACCTATCCTCACACAGGTCTCATTGAAATACTTGAGATATTGTATATGACTTGCTGTATCACAAAAGCTCATATAAAAGCTGCCTAACACACTCCACTCCCCCCACAATCAATGTCAATATGCCCTTGACCAAGGAAGTGAACTCCCGACTGCTCCGCCGCAGCTGCTCAGTGACCAACAGTAGAAGATTGCGGCTGCACAGGGCAGCTCCCGAGTGTGAATGCTTCTGACTGTGTGAATATAGCGGGCTCTTACAAAAGTTGTTGTGGCTGTGAAAAGGGAGAGCACTCTCAGTTGGTTTTCCTTTGGATAATCAGAAAAAACTCATGGTGTTTTGGTATCTAACTTATGAAAACTCATATCACATATTCATTAGTATTGATTCGACTGCCCAATAAAACAATAGGATTTTACATAAAGCAAAGTGGTAAGAGGGTCTATTTCTGCTATATTAGTTTTAAAGGAACAGTGTGTAAGAATAAGGGCTCATTTATGCTCAATGTTGGCAACAGAGATGGAGATAGATGAAGCCTTCTGTTTGTACTCTGAGTTCATTTCATTTGTATTTGTGCACATTTTCTGCTTATGGATATATGGACAAAACGGAGCAGTACCACCACAAATGGTTGAGGCAGTGTGGCGTAGTTCAAGTGAGATACGACCATAGGAGATGACAGTTAAATTTAAAGAATGCTGGAATGGAACAAATCACTATTATATGATAATTTATACTAATATATGGTGAAAATAGTGAAAAACCAACCAACATGTCGGGTTGTAAATAATGGCCACACTGAACCTATGTAGATAAACAGGGCTCATTCTAAAGTAATGGAAACAAAAATTCTTATTTTCAGGTGATCATAGTACACTAAAGAAAACATAGGACTTATTATATTATATCCCATTTCTGACAATAAGTCCCTTTAGATCCTTCACAATGGACCTTTAACATAAAACAAACACACTGAATGATGCAAAAGTAAAACATGGAAATAAGTCTTATTCACTTAGATTATTCAATATTTTCACAACTGCTGAAATTTAGAACGTGAACATGACTCCCAAATGTGATTAACATTGGAGAACGGGGGGATCAATGTGAAGCAAATCAATTCATTACAGCCAGTGGTTTCAGCCACTTATTTGTCTAATGTGGTATGACATTCTTCCCAGATGACTCCTTGTCAGTTTTATCCATATTAATGAGCACCATCAGCTGGCAGACTGAGACAAATTCCCTCCTTCCTGCCTTGCCCTCAGACAGTGAAATCTGGTTGCAATAATAAATCAGGGGCACTTATCGATTTCAACGTGCCTAAAACCAGCCACACCAAAAACTATGTGCATTAAAATGTGATATCAATCAGAAAGACATGGAGCGTGGAGCAAACGTCCACAGGGATGCCATGTTTCCCAGTAGGCAGATGTATGATAGACATCTGACTGCCAGTCTGCAGTCTGAAGGCTAATCAAAATGTCTTACAAGTTGCATGCTAAGAAAGTGGACTTAGCCTGTCCAGTTGCCAGTATGCCAGTCAACATATCCAAATTAGAAAGAGTCAATTTCATGCAGTTTTCTTGATTAATACTGGAGGCAGATGGGGGCACCATAAATGGTCTTAGAGTCCAATAAACAAGTTGCTAATCTGAACATAATCACTGTAATGCACTGCCTGTTACATGATAGACATGTTCATGGGAAGGCTCTCACATTGTGATCAGCTCGTAAGCTAAGGCTGGCAGCCAAGTCCCATTTAACAGCCCTATTTACGGCATTCTGCTGCCAATTGTCTACTGTAGCTGCTTGGTTTATGTTGAGATTGCTCCGTCAGGATCAGTTAAGTCTCATCACTGCGCTGCCCTTACAGAGCATTCTGAAAACAATATAAGAACAAAAATATTACGTCAACCTTATCCTTGATTCTAAGTTTAGCTCAGCTGCACTATCCTTGAGGCGGCATTGGCCAGGGAACAGAATCAATAGGAGGCACTTTTCTCTGCCATATTCCTTCATTAGGGGGATCTGTTTCGTTGGAGGGCCGACGGCTGGGATCCAGGTCCCGAGGAGAGGCGGGAGAATTAGGACTGATTTGTCTGGTCACGGGAGGCCAGTACTTTGTGTTGACAGATGGTTGGAGACATCTCACTTCTGAAATGAGGGAGATCTCGAGTGGAACGGATGAAGAGCGTGGCACACAAGATCTTAAGAGCTGCTTTAATGCCCACCAACAGTGCATCAACTCATATGGCAGCACTTAAATGTGAAAACCTGCAGTGATGAAAGTGTTATTCCCTCAACGCCAAGGTTCAGCAACAAGTAACAGTGTCCTAAAATGAGGGGAAATTGCAATACTGCAGTGACTCCATTGAGTGGTTATTTTCTATATTTTGGTTTCCACTTTCAAGCCGTATTCCATGTGCCCCTGACATCTCTGACCTGAAACTTTCTAGTTGTGCTGCAGACTGATCCTTGAAACGTCAAGCTCATGCCCAGAGCATGCTGACACGAAATGTACAAGCTTTCAAAGGGTACCTCGATCACCTCTGGAGAGACTGCCCTACTTGTCAGTATCTGATAGTCACGTTCTGGATACAAATAACAGCCATTACTACAGAAAACAAAAGCACATGAGCTCCCTTTCCCCCCATAATCACCATGATATATTAAATATAATCATTTAAGCTGGGGAGGTCAGTACTTAAGCTAAGTTACTCTGCTACCCTGCTATTAATTAACAGATCTCAACATACTTATCTCCACATAACACATGGGAAATATTAAAATGAACTTCCAGTCTTGAAGCCTTAAGGAAGTAAAAAATGAAGAAAATCCCTTTTCACTCATTATTTTGCAAATATATTCAGCTCAGTGCTCCAGTGTCTTACCAGATTTTCTGCTGTATAAGGGGGGCTGTAGAATAAGTATGATGTTTCTATGAAATATAGACATTGTGTTCACATAACAGACAAGCAGGCAGGCAGGCAGACGGGCAGGCAGGGGGGTTATGAGGATATATTAATGTCGCTTACCATGTTGTAATTTAATTTCAGCACTATCGCTGTAGTTCTACTGGTGTAGGTCAAATGCATCATTGATCTTATGCCAGGAATTACAATAGTGATATCAACTGTACATTACTTCAAAAGGCCAGGCTAGCCAAGGGAATTGAGATATTTGGATGCCAGAGATGCCTGATGTATGACTTGGAAAAGTGATGTGGAGGTGAAATTGCCATTTTAAAAAACAAGCAGATGCAAAAAAACAGAAAAAAGCTGGCCAATGCAACCTCTTTACTTAAATTGATATTACTTTGAGACAGAAACTATGCACTGTTTGGAGCTATTATTCTTTTAACACCTCCACAGTTAATCAGTACTACAACCCAATCCTATTTCTTATTCCTACCCCTTTATCTTATTTTCAAGTGCCCATTTGCCCCTCATAACAGAATTACAAAGGGTAGTGGTTGGAATCTTGCTATGAAATTGGACAACCTTTCAAGCCCTCAATGGCTTCAAGATTCTTGGAACCTAAAAGAATTACTCCAGGAACAACACACTCTACACTTTATTCCATGGTACAAAGTTAACACTGCAAAGCCTTCATTCTTTTTTAAATTCATTAGACTTGTTTCCTGACTAATGTTCATCAGGACATCCAGTGGTTTGAGCATGTAAGCAACACAATTTAAAGAAAATTAAGAGTTGTATCATCTGGGCAATCCCCAAATGTTTAAGTAGTTAATCTGTACTGGTTTGTAAGATTTTTTTTTTCTCTCTTCCTATTGTTGTATAGAGTTGTGGTGATTTTGAACTCAATTTTGTAGGTTATAAGATGTAAATTATATTGTATGGGATTATTTGTATAGGGTATTTTGTATATTATATTGGTTTGTAAGATTACATTTATTGTATTTTTGTATAGAGTTGTGATGATTTTGAACTTAATTTTGTAGGCTAAGTTGTATTTGTATTTGTATAACATTATTTGTATAGGGTATTTGTATATTGTATTTTTATAGGATTGTGATTTGATATGTTGTATTTGTTTTAAAAGCCCAACTAGGGACAGGAGAATTAAGCTATAACTCTATATGCAGCACATCACTTTCATGCTTTGTAATGAAACTATGTTAACTGCATTGTCCCTATTAAATAAATAAATTCAAATTCAATTCAATTCAAAATCTTGCACACATTTTTACATGTTCTTATACCAACACACTCATCAAAAGAATTTGTCTTGCTAATTTATGTTTCACTTTGTGCAAAGAAACATGGCCTAAGCTCTACAGAACTACCTGGAAATAACTGAACATGTTGATGAAAGCAATGGGCATCCACTTGATCCGAAGACAAATAATTAGAATCCTTCAACAGCCCAAAAAGTATAATATCTCCTGACTATCAACATCACCTGGACCAGAGTGAAACAGACTCAAATCATAATCGACTCAACATTCTTTATATGTGGTCCTTGCTTTAGAAAACCTTTACTTTTGTCCATTTAGAGTAAGTGCTGGGCTAGAAGTGTAGAGGTAGATGAGTAAGAGGGATGAGAATGTGCTAAAAAGAGGAGGGAGAAAAGTAGGTAGGAGAGCAAAAGTAGTAGAGCGTAAATTGCCTGGCAGAATGTGGCATGAATGGAAGGTGTTACTGATGAGTATTAATGATATCAGAAAAGTGCAGCCAAACATGCACAGGGAGGGGACAGCGAAGACAGGCTATAATGGATGTGGCTGGCTCTCATAAGTGGGGGATCTAGTTGGACTGCAGCACGGCGCATAGGTTCCTTGATATTAAAAATTAATGACTATCTCAGTGATTTACGACAACACAAAGATGCTGAAACCCAACCTGATCCAAAGATGGATGTCTAGGGAATGCTAGAAAGACTGATACAACCCTAGTGGACTACTGGGGAACAGGACATGCGCCGACCCATCGTCAGGTATATCCTGTGGGTCTTCCTGGTGGAGTGAGTTACATTACTGCTCCAGTGTTATTGAGTCATAATTCATTTGAACATACTGTGATTGGTAGGCCAAAAAGAACTGAATGCCTCTTTTCAGAAAGTTTGAACTCAACAGCCTCACTGTGTTACATTGCCACACTTCAATCTCCTGTCACATTTAACCAATGCACTCAATGGTGGGGTGGTAAAAGGTGATTGAAAAAGACCTTCCACTTGCACTCCACTTTTGTTGAATACGCTGGTGTGTGGTAATCCTGTAGTCTACAGAGATGAATGGCATGAAGACATACAGTAAGTTTTGGTGGCAATTACACATTTTTTTTTAAAGTTAGAATAAGTCTATGAGAAAAAAAAAACATTCATCTGTCTGTGGTCCTAGAAACAAAATCTATATGCAGTGATGAGGCAGATGAAGAAGTTTTCTATCCAACTATTTCTGAGACCAACAGAACAAACCTTTATTTTCTGATCTGTGCTGTCTTTTGTCCACCTGCCTGCCACAAAGCTGTTCTCTTTTACAACGCTACACTGTAGAGTGCAAAATTCCACTGCACATGAGGGAAAATTACAGTGTAGCGAGTTTTGAGACCAGTGTTGCTAAGATTCACAGATTCGCTGAGCCTCAATGCTAACAATTCTGTCATTTCTCCTTTCTCTTTCTTATCAGCAAAGAGCAGTGTACAAAACATTCAGCTAGCAGCTTCTTATTTTTAGCCAGCAATGACCGTCACTTTCACCAGTTAAAATGTCAAACAACGCCAGCAGCAGGTCATATCAGCTGATATGCGTCTGTGAGGGAAAAAGCTCCTCTCTGTAACACCTCTGTACCACTGCAAGTGTTTTTACAATGTCATCAACTCCAACACAGAGAAAGGTCTTCTCTAGTGAAACAATCAACCAATCAAATCACATCAATTTCTGAAGTCATATTCTCCCATTTAAACTTTTATTAATATCATATCAATGAATTAAATTTATTGGCTTATAGTTTTGACCCTCAGTATGAGGATTATGTAAGTTAAAAATGAAGTATCCATATCCATATTTAGTCGCTACAGCTGTTATTTCATTGTGTTAAATTAGGGTTGGGCCAGAGTAAAAATATTTAAAGTGGTTTGATATTAAACCAAACATCACCTCAGACTGAACACACACAGAATTTTACCACTAGATGTTGCACTTGACACAGCAGCCATTCCCGAACGGAATATAATAACACTGTATCTTATCGGTAAGCCAGCGTGAAACTATTGTATCACATCAAAGCCTTCTGTCCACATTAAATACACTCTTCTGTTACATCATATTAACAAACCAGGTACCTATCAGCTGTATGCTTGAAATCAGACTGGAGACAGACTGGTTTTGTGTAGATAATTCTTCATTTCAACTTAATGAATAAGCAGCTCCTCATCCATTGCGCTGCTTTCAAAGGGAGCAACGGGAAAAAATAGAAATGGAGTGTCCGACAAAAGTGCAACTCAAACTGGCTCACCGTATTGCTGCCGCTGGTTAAAAAACCTCCTTTGTTGGCTTCAGATCCAAACTATTGCTTTATTGGCGCAGTTTTAGTTTTCTTGAGAGGCTAACTTTGCCAGGTCTCAGCTCGTCTTGTCATCCCAAAAAACACATGAACTTAACAAACACAATATGCCTCGCGCTGCTCCCACCCTTAGTGATATTTGATCTCCTTCATGTTGCCGGTGCTCGGCTCAGCAGCAAAATGTACATGGCCTGTCAGACACTAGTGGTTCCATTAGTCGGATTATAAACAAACATTATATGCTAATCACATTGCCATATTGCTTATTACTAATGCATTACAAGTTGGATTAAACACAGTGATGCTGTCAAAACAAGTTGCTGATGCAAGCTACTTTTATTTTTTTCAGAATGTGTCATAATGACACAGGACAGGTAAAACCGTAAATTGGTCCAACTTTATGTCTGATACATAAAGGCATTGGATCTCCTCAATATCAGTAGATAGCCAATAGTGAAGGACTAAAATTAAAAAGACTAATGTTTTAGAGTGATACATATATGGATCTACATGTGAATAACTGTACGATTTAAATCCACATCTTGTAACATTACAAGTCCAATGACAAATATAGGTTGGAATTATTTTCTATTAACAAATATCTTCATTTTGATTCAACTTCAAAGAAGTTACAGGTTTTTATTCTTGGGTTACTTTTGATTTTGTTTTTTATTAAGCTGTAGACAACTGCAACGAGCAGAGAGGAAACATCTGAGCTTGTTTTGTCATGACTGGGTAGGTTTCTGAAAAGTATTAGTTCAAATGATACATCATTGTAAGATCCTGAACAAAGAAACTACGCTCACCGTGTCCATTACTGTTATCCTCCCCTTAGGCTCCTCTTTGCAAGATACCCTTGTCTGCCCCGTGATCCTGATATAATTTTAGTCGTAACTAATAACCTATTATTGTAGTCTGGAAGCACTACATTGTTTTGGGTCAATGTCTAAAGCAGGATGAAACAAAGAGACAGGAGCTAGCTAGCTGCAACTCACAGTCATTATGCATAACTGATCCAACAGTAGGCAACATATGCAAAAGAAAAGCAGAAGACCACTGGCTCCTTTATGTAAGAATCATTGGAAGATCAGTGCTGTGCAGTATGCAACACAAAGAAAACCACTTTTTATTCCCTATTTATTTATTCAAGTAATTTTGCAGTTTAGCTGATGATTTTTAAATATTTATTCATTGTTGCAGAGATGTAATGCCTGTTTGAAGCATACCACTCAAAACTCTGAAACTCTCCAGTCTAGATACATAAACCTGTCGAAGCCGAGTCAGTGAAAGCAGTAGCTTGCTAAATTATTTAATGTGGCTCATATACTCTAAAACCTTCATCTTCTCAACCAAACCCTGGTGTTGTGTGTTAGGTGTCAATCTGAAAGAAAGAGAAAGCACGAGGGAAAGTACATAAGAATATCACCCTTTAGTTATCGAGTATTTCAATGATTCTAAGGACTCTTATAATTTCCAAACATAAGTTATTAAAGGCAAAATACTTATCCTTGGTTTTTTTGTTGGGAATCAGTGAAAGCCTTGCCTTCAGTGGCATTCTCTATCCAACAACAGACAACATTATGGTTCGACACAGCTTTCTGAAAAGGCTTCAATTAAGGGCAGGCCTTTGTGTCATTTCTTTTGACTTGAAATCAGCCATTTAATCAGAACACCCAATGTGACAAGTGCTAACTGTAATGCCAGCTGAAAATAATACCCACCTGCTCATAAGATGCAAGTATTTCTCATCACTTCTGAATGAGATATGAAAATCACAAGGATTGGGACCATATGACCAAAATGAATCTCCTGATTCAATACTATCTTGATACGTGATTCCATATGCATTGCAATTTATGTGTATTATGATTCTACAAGTATTGAGATTCCATATTACGACTTATTGCAATTTTTGTTTACTTTTTTAACAATCGAATATGGAAAAAAATTGAATTACACACTTCTAGAGACTGTATATTATAAGGCATATTTCTATAAACAATGGACATCACATGTCAGTCAGTGTTTCTGACCGTTGTTTCAGCAGCATAACGTATTGCTTAAAAAAGTAGTAAATAAACTAATGGTCTTATTTATTTCTGTGTAACACTTTGTGATCTTGATCCATTAAAGATGCTGTATTGAATTAACTTTACTTATTAAAATATATGTTACATGTGTAATAGAATGAATAAAAATGTATAATTTTTAAAATAAACTTGCCACATATAGCTCCCCCTGCACATCAATATAGGCACAATGGTGCCCATACGTTCATTTATTTGTGTCAATCGCCACAATTTCAACCTTAAATTACATTCTTTTTTTATTTCACTGTGGAGCTGTGCGATGCACACTGATAAACACCCCGCTGTCCCTCCACGCTGCTAGGAGACCATTCACCGTGAAAAATACGATCCAGAAACAGGTCTGCAGTAGGAGCTGTAGTAACTAGAACTCAAACCCAAGCCCTGGATCACAGCAGCCTGGGTGTAATGCATGTAAAAGCAGCAACAGAAAGTTTGATGATCCAGCAGGGAGTTTGCACTGGCCGAATCTGATTTCAATGATCAAAATGGAGAGCTCATTTCAATAATTCAATTCAATTTTTCACATTTATTTATAAAGCCCAATATCACAAATCACAATTTGCCTCACAGGGCTTTACAGCATACGACATCCCTCTGTCCTTAGGACCCTCAAAGCGGAAAAGGAAAAACTCCCCCAAAAAAAACCTTTAACGGGGAAAAAACGGTAGAAACCTCAGGAAGAGCAACTGAGGAGGGATCCCTCTTCCAGGACGGACAGACGTGCAATAGATGTCGTACAGAACAGATCAACATGATAAATTAACAGTAATCCGTATGACACAATGAGACAGAAAGAGAGACAGAGAGAGAGAGCGAGAGAGAGAGATGCAGGACAAACTGCAGAATGCTCATGATATAAATCTTACAGTTAATGTAATTAACTGTATTTTATTAAGTTCCCCAGAACCCAAGATGATCTTCATGAGATCTTCAAATTTCTTGTTTTGTCCAACCAACAGTCCAAAACCCAAAGATATTCATTTTGCATGATACAAAACACAAAATTATCAATTTGTCACATTGGAGATGCATTGAAAATGCATTTTCACTTAATAAATGATAAGTGGAGTCATGTGACTAATGACTGACCTGACAAAATAATTCAACACTGACTTTTCTCACAGGACACAAACACCCGTCTCCTGGGTTAAAGTCCTGTGCTGTTGGACCGTTTCTCGAATTGTCTTATAATGACACGGATGGGTATAAATTGGAGCTGACGGAAAGCCTGGTACGTCTCATACAGACACTTAAGAGTGACACTGCCCAAGTGGCATATTTTGACGCCCTGGGAATGAGATCAGGCTGTATCCTTGAGCCAAAATCTTCATCACTGTCGGTCACTGGAGCCATTAAATCCAAATCTGACCATGAAAGTGAGTTGGAACTGATGTTGACTGTCAACAAGGTAGACATTAACTTTTATCAGACGTCCCCTAACACTGAATCTCCACTTCAGTGTGAAGCTGACAATAAGCAAGGGTGCTCACCCTGAAATCGCTACATCAGCTTGTCCTCAAACATGTTCGCTTGCCAAAGTCAGTCAACATAGAGCTGGATGATCACATGATGAGAAAAGTCTAATGGGGGGCACACATTTACTTCCCATTTCCTACAGCAAGAAAAAAAAAACTGGCACAGGAAGCTATTCAACTCACACCCTTCTTCAAGAAAGGGCCATCAATTCTCGTGTGACTGCACCTTTACTCAGAAAGGCCTGTCATCAGCTGCCATTCAGCTTTCCACACCCTGTTTTACAAGGCAAAGACAGGGACTGTGCCCAGGGATCAGCCACACATTACCTCAGCCACCTCTGGTGCTAATCTGTCCACCTGGGACAAGGGCCACAGGGATCCAAATTATAAAGGGCCTGTCAGTGATAGAGCAGTGGAGCCAGTGACACTGAGAGAAAGCAGTGGCCCTTGGTTCATATTTTCAGACCTGTCCTAAAACAGCAGCTGCACAGCAGTGACACAACCTTGTGTGCCACTCCTCATAAGTGGTAGGGGGGGTGGTAGCTATATGACAGGCTTGCTGTCATTAAGTTTGAGTGGTAAGTCTTGCTCTCCTTAAGGACAATAGTTATAGAGAAAACAGGATTTACAACCTGCTCCCTTACCAGGCTTCAGTTCTCTCTCTGATCAGTGCCACAAAAGATGCAGGCTTGACTGCTGTAACCCACAGCTGAATGAAGAGATTTTTGTCAAGGTCCGGTATTACTCTCCTGTATGCTTGCTTGCTCAATACACAGGAATAAAAGGCATGGCTCGTGCAGGCTGACTGTGGTTAGCAAGCAGAGGTCAGTCCAACAAAATTCATTTGTGACTACAGGAGAGGTGGTATGACCACAAACCCTTACACTCCCACACAATTTAAGTGGTTCAACTTGGGTGGCTGAGCACATGCAAGCAAAGCTTTAGTGCTAATATATTGTGTCCCTGCCCCATGTACACCCATGGGTCAAAACAAAATGACATTGTCGAACACCTACAACGTTCCAAAAATCACAACTGACCATGACCATGGGTCGAAAGCCAGCAAAGGCTGTTGTCCTTGTCATTGCACTTGTGACTCTGGTTGTTAGGAGGACTTGCACGGTGAGGGGTGAACCTGGAGAGGGACAGCTGAACCACCCATGTGTTTTGCCCGATCAGTTACAGGTGTTATCAAGGTGTTTGCCTGTAGCCCTCCACAGGTCAAACACAATGTTAGCATTCGAAATTGAGAAGAAATGAGGGCATGAAAAAGCAAAGGTAAACTAACCAAATAATGTCCATCTGAAAGCATGCCTCTTTAACAAACTTTGGCAGGAATTTGTTTTGCACAGCCTTAATATGACATTTATTGCTCAGTGATTGCGTTGGATGTTCGTTTGTTTAAAGTCATAAAATAAAATAATTTTTATTGGAAGAAAATTAAAACTACGACACAAAAAACAAAAAGTGGAGGTTGATCAAAAACTAATCACGCCAGTGTTTTTTCTTTCAATTTCCATTTACAAAATATTTTCATTAAACTTGGCAAGGTGATAATGACAGCAGCTCATGCATTTTTTGAAGTAATTTCACATTATTAGGGCTGTAGTCAACCAAAGAAAATCTTGGTCGACTAAAGTCACACATAATCTTAAGCTAATCGATAGTCGTGGGGAAAAAAATCTGCACATTATTTTACTTGTGCAGTGGTGTGTCTGTGTCACTCTGCAGTTACACATCCAAAACACTAGTCGGCGGTGGAGGACTGTATTAAGTGCTGTAAAGTTTAGTTCAAATCAAACTTTATTTATATAGTTGATTCAAAACACACATTAAACATGACTTCATAGAGACAATTTCAAACACAAGTATGCAAATTGGCTTCACTATAAATCACAGAACTGACAGACAAACACTTGTCTTTATATGGACACACTTCCCCCACCAATATAACATGCTAACATTATTAGCACAAGTCTATGGCATTTTACATTGTATAAATTAGCCTAGCGTCTAGCGATCTTTTCCTCTTCTCATATAAAACCAGGGACAACGGCAACATGTAACAAAGGTAACAGCACTCAATGTGGCTCCATTACAACTCACAACATTCACCGACAAAACAACTGTTTTATACTAAACATGTTTTCCAAGCAAATACAACATGCTAACGGTATCAGCACCAGCCTATGGCATTTTACACTGTGTAAATTAGCCTAGCGACAAGCGGAGATTTCCTCTGCTCATATGAAGCCAGGATAAATCCCGAGTATAAATCCCTGAAGGATAGATACCACACACGACTTAAAATGCTATTTTAGTGGAGGCTTTACTGACTTCACAGTTTATTTCTTATCTGTGAAATACAAGTAAATACAAGCTTCGTTTCCACTGAGGGAAATGGTGTTGGTCAGGGGTGATTCTAGGATCAGAGGTTTAGGGGTGCTGAGCACCCAGAGAGCTGCCCGGCCAGGCAAGATAAATTTCACTGTTTTGTACATTTTAACTCAATTTCATTCCCACATCTGTGAAAGAAAAGCACAACACTTTTTGGGAAAGTCTGTAACTAAACCATCAAATCTGATAAAGGCCACAGCAAAAGAGGAATGGATTGGAATCATAAAAGAAACATATCGTATAGGGCTGGGTATCGATTCAGATTTTCCAGATCAATTCGATTCGATTTCCAAGGACTCAGTTCGATTCGATTCACGATTCGATTTAATTCAGTTTAATATCGATTCAGTCAAGTATGTTTCAATTATGATACAAAATTTGCTTGGATATTAAGATATTTTCTGAGAACTAACGAAGTATATTTAACAAGGAACCCTCTGACCTGGTGCATTACTATTAAAAATACTGTTTACATTAAGAATTGACCCCAAAGCAGTACATTAGTCATCATGTACTTTTATTTAACATTACCTGGCACATACAAAATAAATATTTTAAATTAAATCTAATCACAAGGCAGACAATTTAAATAAAGTGGCTACAAAAAATGAAAACAAAGGACATCCACAAGTTTGCTGCCTGGAACCGTCTTATAAAGCTTTTTCCGCAATACACTACAGTGGTTGTGATGCACACATTGACTGTATCAGAAGAGAAACAATATACGTAGGTGAACCCTGCAGCAAAGTGAACCCTCTTCCTCAGAGAGGATCTTTGCCCCCCAGTTTGTTCCTGGCGGCAGAGCAGAGTGAACCGTCTTTCTTCTCAGAGGATCTTTGTCCCATGAGAGCAGGCACTAACAGCTCTGTGTCCGCAGTGTAAGCAACTTCGCTGGCGATTTGACAGTCACTAGAAACACATTATGACCCTTTGTAAAAGTTTCTGTGTGGTACCTGTGTTGTACATGAGCTAACGTTAGCGGCTAAGGAAGGACTAAGAGGCTGTCCGGTGTGTGTGTGTGTGTGTGTGTGTGTCTGAGTGTCTGAGGAGCGTCAGTACGTTAGCTTGTTAGCCGTAACGTTAGCCTTGCTGTTTGTCATGTTAATGTTATCGTCAGCAGCCCTGAATAGCTTGTAAAGCTTTAGCATAGTTAAACACATTTGTTATCGGCCCATGTGTTTACTGCTACAGAAAATTAATAAATCTTTGGTTTATTTGCACAACGTTGCCTCTCTGCCGTCTTTTATGACGCTTGCTAACGCTAAGTTAACTTTACCAGCAGATCTGTATGAGGCACAAACTGAGGCTACAGTTAGCAGTGTGCTGGTGCTTAGTGGTATTTCTTAATCTTTTCTGTGAAACTGATGTGCATTTAATAAACATGCATACATTATTAGCGTTATATTTTTAGGGGAAAATGCGAGTGAGAAAAATGCACCATAGACCCATGCCTTCAGTGGACGCGCTCCCACCATTGTTTGCTGCTCTGTCTTCATTCAGTGTCCGGCTGTCTCGCGAGATCTCTCGCCATGACCACAGGTGCTAAATGCTGATCTCGCGAGATTATCTGGGTTGATAGTACTGCTGCTGCAGTCTGCTACCGGCTGTACAACACGTCCACGGAGGAAAATAAATAGTTATAGTAGAAGATCGATTTTTTAATTAATGAATAGATATTGTGCCATTTAAAGGAAAATCGATTCGAATCGATTAAATTGATTTTTTTAACCCAGCTCTAATATCGTAACCCTAATTTCTGGGGGAAGACAACTCATTTTGATACAGCAGCTCCTCAACATACACATAAACAGTATGTATGTTTTTGGAGTAAACCAGCCCCCTATCCACCTTATTTTCAAACACAGAAGTAAATAGTGATCAACTTCCGTTTTTTTGTGCGTGACTTCCGGTCAGCCGTTTTCCCTCATGCTTTCCCTTACCGGAGCTAACGGTGTAAGCTAATTTTTTTTTCAATTTTCAGTTGTTTATGTTAGTCAATCAGTTAGTTAGTTAGTTAGTTAGTTAGTCTGTGTATTTTGTATAACGTTAGATAACTGTGCCCACGTTTCCGTTATAACGGAAATTTATTCCCTCTAAACGCGAATAAATCGCACATCAATCATAAACTATGAACCAAAAAAGCACAATCTATCCCGAGTGAGACAAACTGCTTGATCCCTGTCTCCAGTGTACCAGCAGAGAACCTGCAGAACCGAATCAGCGAAAAAACACACCGGGCTACACAGCCTCTCTACCTGAGCAGCTGAAGCTGCGGCTCGCACCCTCGACACACAGACACACAGACGGTGCTTCTGCATGCCAGCCACACGTGTGCGCAACTGTGAGAAATAAATATGTGAGGTGTACGCTGCTTACCTATCTTTTTTCCCTTTTCTTTCTTTCTTTCTTTCTGTCAGTGACATACACTCCTAACACAGGACGGGTTGTTTTAATTGACTGAGTTGATCATTAAGCCATAGTGATGCGCGGATCGGCTCTGATAGCACCTGAATCAGCATATACGCATCAACCATCCAGCCGTTACAACATGATTGAGCTAGCAAAGCAGTTTTGTGTTGCTATGTGTGGTATTCATTCAGTTTCGGGAAATCACGATGTCTAGAAAGCATCAGTGGCTGCAGCTGACAGGGACAGCTAACGTTAACAGCAGCAGCAAAGCTAGCATCAGGATCGTCATCCATTAAAAGCCTCCCGTTGTCGGATACGACATGAAACTACTCCAATTCGCTCAATCGTGTTGTAACTAAGACATCCACTGGAGAAAATATTTTTTTCACGGGCCACTTTGTGAGTTTAGTGAGTTATTACAGACACGGCTAACAACTAACGGTTAGCCCAGCTAATCTACGATAACCATGTTATTAATTACACACAGAGAAAATACTAATGTTTGTTCAGTCATTGTGTTTATAGACTTTACAAACATCCGATTAGTCTAAACGGTGATATAGTGACGTGAAAAATGTGATATATAGCTAAACTCAGCAAGGTAAACAACAAGGCGATTCCCATTTACACAGTGGAAAGAGTGCTGGACCAGAAGTGTTGCACAAAAAAAAACGGAAGCTGGCTGCGTTCTGTTTTGCCTCCGTGTTTCCGTGAAAAATAAGGTGGATAGTGAGTACCAAAAATACCAAAAATGGACCTTGGACTTATTTTTTGGACTTTTATTTGAAATGCAATGCACAACATGTAACATTAACACATTAACAGTAATTGACTTTTTCAATGCTTGTCTCTGCCTTTTTCCTTCTTGTCTTTATTATATAATACAAATACATAAATAAAAAAACACTTCAAAAAAGAAAAGTGCTTGAAATCTACAAAATAATAATAATAAATACACACACTAGGAGTTATAATGTTAATGGGCATCCAGTCAGTTAGCTAGTCAGTAGCACCCTGGGTTTAATATTAACACATGCACATGACACAACAGCTAGCTTCTCTCATTCCATTTCAAACAGAGGACAGTGGTACTGACCACCTGTAACATTTCCTAGATAGAAAAAATGTCAGCTAACTCCTACCTACCTGTCTGTATTTTTGTTGTTAAAATATTATGTTTCAACCAAGTACTGTATGGTTTTGACACTTTTCTAACTTGTTAAAAAAGGACATACAGTAATTAAAAAAAAAAAAATCTCTCAAATTCTAGGGTTGCTGGGATTCAATTGGGCTAGAAACACCTATGGTGTTGGGACACAGGAACTGACAGGAGGTCTGCGCCACCGCAACGCTGAGCGTGAGGGTGGGTGAGTCCAACTTTCTGTCAACAACGGGGGTGTTTTGAAAACACCTCCATTTTCACAGGTAACTTAGCCTGCCCCGCCCCTCCGCTGCAGGAAATAATGGCTATTGAGATGTAGCACTTTTCTCTTTATGAAAGTAACACAGCGATTATTCAACTAATGAGAGTTTAGTCGGATGAGAGCATAGCGACCAAACAATCGACCAGGAGACTACAGCCCTACACATTATAGATTTGCTCATTTTATCAGCATTACTATTTGATATAATTTAATATCACTATAATATCAAGCTATTTAATATTAGTACAGTTGTCGTTATTACAAACTCTGGAGTCAAAGATATATATATATATACACACATATATATATACATATACACATACATACATACACATATACATGTATGTATATATATATATATATATATATGTGTGTGTGTGTCCTTTATCGTTTTCAATCTCTTTCAAGATTGACCTGGCCAAGAGGGCAGCATAAACATTGCTCCAACAATTGACACAAGCTGACTAGTACAACTGTCACACACCATAACCAACCACACACACACACACACACACACGCTTACGTACACACACACACACACACACACACACACACAGAGTTAACCCTTCCAACTCATAGAAACAGTCCACCAATGTATTTTTGTCATTTCTTGGAGTATTTTCAAATGATGTATATGCTTAAAATCTGTACATCATCAGGTAAAATGTTATGTAAGTCAGTATTGAAATGCTGCCATAAATTAAAAAAATGTTTAATGTGTTTTCATTGAATTTGAAAAAATAAACACACACAACATATTGAACCACAAGATTTCTAACGCTAAAAACGTCAAAATATTTGTCAACACTCAATAAGTTATTTGAACTATGTACATTATTTAGTTTTTGAGATATACTCGTATTTATGAGCAGAGTGCAAAGCTTTTGATAGTTTCATCTGCAGTAGAAATATTTCCCCAGTGCCTACATTGGTATTTTTTTGTATTTTATATTACTAAAATCTGTACAACCTAAAATCTTAAAGGTGAAGTTATACATATACGCACATATTGGCCTGCTTTTCTGCTCCTCCGGCATCATCACATGTTGCCAGCATCTTTTGGACCTCATACAGCATAATGGAATGACATCATTGCAAGCGGACAACATGTTGGTGCAAAAGACAGAAGTCTTAGCTTTCTGCTGCAAAAAAAGAATGCTCTGGCTAATATAGTTTTTATTTTAAATCAATTTTAAACAGGATCATGTAAACAATTATGTTCTGTGGCCATGATGGGACAATACTGTAGCATCACCACACATTTTCATGCGGACAGCATGATGACAGGAAAGACGTAAGTCTTAGCTTTCTGTTGCAAAAAGAATGAATGCTCTAGCTCTACTTTTTTTTCTCTTCTTAATTTTAGATCAGTATCAATAAGAATCATGAAAACAACAACCCCCCACAGCTGACCACTGGTGGTCAGTTTTCAGAGGGTTAAACACATTAACATGTACAATATTCTCAAATGATTTAAGTGAAAATTTGAGTGGCAGTCACTTTGACTAAGAGTGCTATTTTCTTAATCCTTCATAATTGACTTAAAGTCCCCCACAGTAATCAGCTCAGACAAAAATGATATTGCTGAGATTTTACCTCACTCACATTATGCAACAGCACCACTCAACTTGCTACTTAATTGTCCCCAAATGCACCATGATGAAATATGCCACCATTGCTTCATCATCAGGTCTGTATGTTAGGATTGTCACCCAACCTCCCAACTTTCAGCTAATTAGAATCAGTAATTTATTACATCTGCCACCTTGACACAAACACTGGCAACATTCCGGCCAATTAGAATCAATTATTCACAGATAATCAGGATATGAATTAAATTACCAGTACCTAAAAAAATTCTACTCAAAAGACAAGTCCGTGTACACATGTGCATAATATATTGGCTTAAAACTGACATCAACTTCTCGTTCCACTAACCTGTCATCCTGGCATTTTACTTTCCCTAGTGATCTCTATTTCTTTAAAAAAAAAATGTAATGCTGTTACTAAAGCTGTGTTGAATGATGCTAATTATTCTGCCGTTCACATCTGCTTAAGTTCCTGTTGGCAGTGGCTTTCTTTATGTGAGAATGATTCTGCTTTGTGTTGCCCTTGACTGTCTTAATAATACAGCCCTGTAGAAATAAAATAGCACCCTAGGAATTTTGCCAGCGACAAGAAATCACTCAGATGCGACAATCTTTCATTAAAACATATTGCCAGTATCACACTGATGTTGTTTTTTTTCCCTGGCCTAAAAGCATTTAACCCTTGATGAGCCTCTGTGAATTGGCTCACAGCATCAATTTTGGACTCCTGATCTGAGATGGAAAAGCAAATGGTGCCAGACTGCAATGAGTACTGTGTACTGCTGTTTAAATCTCTCTTTTTGACAACTTTTATGCTCCAGATATTAAGTAATTTTACCTTCAGAGTATTGTCACAGACATGGCAATGTGACACACTGATTTCCAAATAGCAATAATGGCAATATAGCATACACTAGAGCCCTTTTTGTGTGGCAAAATGCAGGTTCCAAACACTGTAATTTATTTGAAAATTAGTTGTTTCAGACAGTATCGCAGCACCTACCAATTTCAGCCTGTCTACTCTTCCCATTATTTCGATCAAATTAGAGGTCAATGCCACAGCCGCCCTCCTCTCCAGCTTCCTCTCCTAGGCTTCCTGCTCCTGGCCCACCTCCCTGAGTGCCAACCTCACCAGCCAGCTGCCCTTCCAAGCTTCAGCTTTACTGCCACTTGGGTGAGGAGGGAGTTAGAGAGGCTTCTCACAGGCGAGGCAGAGGGTCCTCACAGCGTCAGCCCCAGGGTGCTCCAGGCATGTACCAGTTAGCTGTCAAATGTGTGGACAATGCTATCATATCCCAGCTCCACAGGCCTTATTCCCACCCGCAGAAGCTTGGAAGCAGAATGAATATGATGTCCTTTCATTTCTCTGGTGCTTTCAACACCATCCAGCCCCTCCTGCTTGGGGAGAAGCTCAAAGCGATGCAGGTGGATAGCATGGTTTCCTGGATTATGGGCTGACTAGCTCACTGACAGGCAGCAGTTCATCTTCCTCCAGGGCAGTGCATTGGATACACTGCGGAGCAGTACAGGAACGGCTAGCTGTATTGTCAGCTTTTGAGTTCACTCTCTACACCTTTCCTTTTAAGATTCAACTCAGGGTCATGGCAGCTCCACAACTTATTTGATGACTCCTCTATTGTGGGGTGCATAGGTTAGGGCAAGAAACGGAGAACAGCTGCCAAAAGAGTCCTGTCAGCCACTGCAGGTGCAACCATTCGCAGCTCAACATCAGCGTGACAATTGAGCAAGAGGTGGATTTCAGCCTGTCACCATGCAAAGTGTGGAGAGTGAAATGGTTGGTTTCAACGTATCCAATAGACCTCTTAACAAGTTGTACTAATCAGTGGAGGCCAGCACACATTTGTAATGACTGAGAATGAAGACAGGATTAACGAGCTGGTGAGAAAGACTCTTAAAGGCTGCACGGAGCAGAGGAGAGAAGATGAGGACTGAACTGAACTCCATCTTGGACAATACTCTCCACCCCCTCTGTGGTGAGCTGGTGCAGCTATGGCGCATGATCACCTTCCACCTCATCTACCCGAGGTGCAACAGCAAGCTGTTTAGCTGCTCGTCCGTGTCAGCAGCAATCAAACGGTACAATTATTCTTGTCTAAATAGCTCATATCTCAGCCAGCTTGGAGCCAGCTGAACTGTACTGACCTGCACTGCCAGCTTGAGATGGTGAACATAGGTTTTTTTTACAGGCATGATCATGTGACTACATTACCAAGAAGGCATATTAATATTAATACAATTTCACATCTGCTTTTTTAGCACATTTGTAAATCACACTTAAGTTAGCAATCAAAACTGTTACTTACGTCTTTAACAGCATACAGATGTGTGAAACTAAGCACATGTTGAAAATGGCTTTACTTTAATTTCACCTTTGTGCATACAACTTGGGTCTTACATTGTTTATATTTCTATCTGTGATGCTTATTATTTGTTGCATGTACATATTGTTTTTATATTTCTCTTTTTCTTAATAGTTCTCATACCCTTGCTGCTGATAATTTGTTCTTCATTTAAATATAATTAAAGACTATTAAGTCAGCAGAGTGATTGCCTGCCAAGCTGTCTAGGGTGTAACCCCACCTCTCACCCAGTGTCAGCTTGGATTGACTCCAGAGCACCTGCAGCCCTCACGGATAAGCAGATATAGCTAAAGGGTGGACTGCTATGAAAACAAGTGTATTACAGTTCAGTTATATGGTAGTTTATATATGATTAAAATAATTAAACACTATGTGTACAGGACGTATGTATATGTGCAACACGTTCTCATCCCAAGTTGTCACATATCGCTGCTTTGTCCGTGGACATTCACATCTACATATTACGAGCTAGGTATCCTCCTGCGTCTGCAGTTGTTGTTCCAGGATGCCACAACCAACATCATGATGTCAACAAACGTACACAGTTAAGTTTAGGCAACAAAAGCATACTGGGACGTCAACAAAAGCATGTTGGTAGGTTGATGCAACAAAAGCATGTGGTTAGGCTTAGAAAAAAACATCATGGTTTGGCTCTACATTAATATGGGAAGCGAACAGCAGGCTCCAAGGTTAAGTCCAAGGTTTGTTGGACCCATCCGTCGCCCCTCCCACCCACCCTATAGAGACTTTCCAGCTCCTAATTATTATCATCATCATCATTATTATTATTATTATTATTATTATTATTATGTTGTTACCGGCAGCATGTCAAAGTGACACCGCGCAGCCCCGTATCATACCGACACAACAGTTGCTGTCCGGTGGCATGCTGAACTGAGGCCACCCATCCGTGACAGATGCTGCACCTTCGACTGGCTGCATATCATAACACTGCAAAAGGTTCTGTTCGTCCGGGTTACAAACTGATGCTGCGCAAAAGGTGGCTTTTGGCGTCAGTGTCTAACACTAAAATCACTTACAAAGCGGTGGTATTTGATGACTTCGGAATGAGAACAGGCTGCTATTGCATGTATGACTTGTATTCATATTTCTGTTTGTCTTTATTGATTCTCAGACCCTTGCTGCTGAACAAGTTACATTCAATTTTTTTTTTATTCATTTCAATATAATAAGACTATTAAGTTCACCCTGTGATTGACTGACAACCTGTCCAGGGCGTGCCCCAACTTCTCACCCAGTGTCAGCTTGATTTGGCTCCAGAGCCCCCGCAACTCTCAAGGATACACAGATAAAACTAATGGATGGACTGTTATGATAACAAGTGTATCACAGTTCAGTTATATGGTAGTTCATGTCTGCTTGCTATAAGGAAACACTGCACTGTGTGTGTGTGTGTGTGTGTGTGTGTGTGTGTGTTTGTGTTTGTGTTTGTGTGGGTGGAGCAGGGCCCTATCTCCCATCTTTTCACAGGGATCCTGAAGTTCTAGCACCACACCTGGTCTATTCTTACACAAAGAACTACAGCAAACCCACAATACAGTTTATAGGCATTAACAAACTGGAATATGACAGTGAAGGGAGAGAAGATACGAAAAGACTATCACGTCATAAAGACACGCAGTCAAACCCAGCACAGGAATATCACGATTAAACTGCAAATTTAAAGATATTTTTAATCTCCAGTTCTATGTGATTAAGGAACAACAGGATTTGTGGACTCTATCCAGTCTTCCAAAACATTTTATGAAGTGTAACGAAAACAAAACAGCCTTGAAAATTAAAGTCATAATTGCATTTGTATCACATACTCAAATCAATACGTACACAACCCCTCCCGATGCTGAATTTGAGAATCTCAGCTCTGTGCATCCTCAACAAGACATTAACCAACCGGATCAATAACATTCAAGGGCAATGAGCAGGAGAGGCGAAACACCGACTTCTGCACGTTATATAACTTACAAATGACACGCATGCACTGCCCGTAGTTGTATCAGTAGTTAGAACGCATATAAAGAGCGAGCATTTGTGCGTTTTTATATAGGTTATGATGACCTTTAGTAACTCCTGGACCGTTGCACTTGATTAGCTGTTTGGACCCAACACACGCTGTAAAACACAAGTCAGTCCGCGTCGCGCACAAGAGAGGATGATATTAGTGGTGTGATAATGAAATACAGTTAAAGACTTACTTTAAGACGGCGCTGTCCCCCTGTCTGACGGTGATGTTGTCCTTTAATACAGAATCCCCGCTTCTGGCTGGAACTCCTGCAGGTACAAGGAATAACAATTTAAGTCCGAGGACGACAAGGCATTTCCCAGGCACCGCCAAATAGCCACAAATTCCCATGATTTTCTGTCACTGCGCAACTTCCAGGAAAACTTGAAACCGTCGGATATTCCGTTTGCGTCTCGATCGCAAATTCCACTCCACAATCAAGATGCTGTGTCGCCTTGCTGGAACTGTGGACGACCTGGTTTTGCTCCAAGTAAACAGGCTTGTTATGAAATAACTGTGCGTGTCGATAAACGCAGGAGAGAAAGAAAAAAGTGTCTCTCCGCCCGCGAGCCGCTCTAGGAAACTGACTTCTGAGGAGAGAAAAGCGCCGTGTTTTTCAGAGAAATGCGCACCGTCTCCTCCGCTTCAAACTGTAATCGCCGTGAAATGGATGCTCTCGGAGAGATGCATCAGCCAAGTCTTGTATGTTTTTCTCTCCCTCGGTGTTCCCTTTTCTTTTTGTCGTCTCGGTGAGACTGTGGAAAGCTGTGTACACTCAAAGCAAAAGGCTCAATTCGCTTCAGTATCTTTTTCTTTGCGTTAAGTAGGCTACAGCTCCTGAAGTAGTTCTCTCTCCCTCTCTCTCTGTCTCTCTCCTTCTCTCTCTGTCTCTCTCCTTCTCTCTCTGTCTCTCCCTGTGTGTGTCTCTCTCTTCCCCTCTCTCTCTCCCCCCTTCTAATCGCCAGGTAGCATCACTTGCCTGTACCATGAGGACCATATGGTCTGTAGCCTGCAGCTTTCTCATATCGGTTAGATAACGTCCCTCACAAACTGGGGTCCTGGGACCTCCAGTGGGCCCTTAAGGGGGTCTACAGGAGACACTCACTTAGCCGCATGACAAATATTAATTCATGCAACACATTTGATATGATTTCATCATCACTCATGCATGTGAGAGGATCAAAGCTGTTGATTTAGTCATCACAGCATACACGGAGATGGAGGAGAATATTCACTCTCACAATAATTGGGATCACTTGCAGTGCTGTGGCCCTTGGTGACCAGCTGGAGCACCTGGAGGCCTAAAGGTTCCATAACAAAATTAGGACTCAAAACAATTCCAATCAGAGGATGAATCGGGGAGACTAATAATAGGTTTCACACTCACCACTCTTATCTAAGTAAGTGTTGTAGCACTTAAAACAACAAAATCTCTTCAAATGGGAGTCTGGGGTGTATTTATTTAGCTATCATGAAATGAAGCTGGTCAAGGACCCCTTATACTGGGTTGAATTGCAGGGAAAATATTCATCATCCTCCTTAAGAATTCTTCTTGTCAAATGACTCATTCTAGAAAATACACCTCTTGCTAAAACTTAAAAATATTTTTTTTAGAAATATCAGTGGAGGTCTGTGGCCTTATGTGCATCCTTCAGGTGTATATTTATGTTAGCTGCTGCACTCCTGCAATAAATTATTAAAAAAAAAAAAAAAAAAGGTTACCACCAACAAGGAAAAGCTTGCAACTGCCCTGGGGCCCCATGAAGCTTGTTTGTTTATGAATTATGCAAAATATGAGTATATATACTCATTATTTGAGTTTTGTGCTTACATGTTGCATATTCTTAAAATCATTTGTGTATGATCAAGATACAGCACAGCAAACACAGGACCAGGTTGTATTGCAGCACAGGAAAAGTGTAGATATTTCACACTTTTAAGAAGGAACAGGGAGTTAGCAGCTCACCTGGCCATGTGAGTAGCAAGCAAAACTGAAACACACAGGCTGATTGCTACAAAAGCCTAAAAGCCAATAGAAACACACTGACAGGTCACTACAAAACAACCACGTTTAGAGCTTAAAAAGTCAGTGAATACACATCAACCAGTCACCCCCACATTTGGACCCTAAAAAGCCCATGGACACAGGCCGATGGGTTGTTCCAAAACACCCAGGTTTGGAGCCCAAAACACACTGGAAAAAGCACTGAAAGCACACCAACGACTCACTAAAACACAACCAGTTTTGTTGTTTGTTGGTCTTGAACAGATGTCTGCAGTAGTCTCTCACCAAGGTGATACACCATTCACCATCTTCTCCACCCCCAGATGAAGTCAGCTCATATACTATGTCACTCTTTAAACATAGATATGATACGTGTAAATGTAACATGTTGGTGGTTTGCAGAAATTAAAAATGCCAACATTTTCGTCTGGTTACTGGGCTGGGGTACAACTCTATGCTGTCACCCTTTACATCACCATCCCCTATGCATTGCCCAAAAAGTCATGAATCACATGACCACCTTGTACTGTATGTGATGGACAGCCAAACCTAACACATTTTATGCAGTGGATCATAGGCAGAGATTCAGCCTACAGATCAGTATGTCCATCTGCTGTGTGTGTTTCCTTGAATATGTATCATGTTGTAGTTTAAAATGAAATTCATTCATTTAGAAAATTCTTCTACAGTGGCTTTTTTTTCAAGTTAAGAACCCTCGAAATTACATTAAGGAGTTCATTTAAATAAAATGTTGTCCCATTGACCTCTGCCTCGAAAGATCTGTATTGATGTCTTTAATTAAAAGTAACAGTAGATAACCACCTTGTAGGCAGAAGCTGGAAACCTTTGATCAGAAAAGTCATTTTGGTTCAATCTCTCATTGTGCTCAGCTATGGTAAAAAAAATTAAATAGCTGTGACAGTTCTAACATTTTAACATTTTCGAGGAATCCTCAGGCCTTGTTTTTGTAAGGGGTCATTTATACAAACTTAATAGGTGGATGATAGATTATTTAGTTAAGACGCTTATTTGATGGTTAGGGTGAGGAGGAAAGTATCCTTTGGGAAAAGAGAGCCTGAACTTCACCAAACCACACTGACTTTGTTTACTAATGTGCTCCTGGGTTGTTTCTGCCTGTCCATATCTGTATGCACGGCGACGAAGCTGGCCACTAGGGATGCGAGTGGCACTTTGTTGTGCATCTAACAGCAGCACTCAGGATTACTATGACAGCTTTGTAGTCTCATGAGAAGACTGAACAAGATAATTTCTTTACCTTAACATCAATTTGGCGTGCTGTTAAGATATTGGATGGGAAGCAACAAATGGCAATGCACTGAAGGCTTTGGATGGCGTCACTGTGAAAGATACAAGTGACACATGGCATTGTTCTTGTCTGGTACCAAATGTTTGTACAAGTGTGAAAGCAGTGATGGCTTGTGTTTGTAGGCTAAAGTCTGTGTTCTGTTGTCACTTCATCAATCTTGTCTCACATACGATTGACTTCATAATAAAAGGCTTTGTCTTTAATAAACCCACTAAGTGCTCTGAACAATACAGTGCCAAAAAGACAATTATACCTTTTAGCAGGTGTGAGGCGTTCTCAAGGTTTTATTGCCCACTTTACCAACAGTAGAACACAAAAACATCAGTACAATGGTAGTGGACTTTCGGGTGTCATTAACAATAAAATATACTGTCTGCACTGTTCTGTGTGTATCCTCTTTCTTCTGTTCCCACCATTTTCAGGCAGCAGATAAATACCATGTAAATTACCCTGATTTAATTTCTAGAATGAAATGTACAAACTAACATACGTGATTAGGTATTATGTTAGGTAAAATCCTGAGGTACACAGGTCAGTCAATACTTGGTGTATATGAGCAGTTCATCGCATTTACCAAACAGTTGTTCAGTTTATTCGAAGGTTGTTATTGAGGAATTATGATGATGTCTTGTGCCGGAGAAATTGGGCAAAGATAAGACTTAATTAAAATTATATCTGCCTAGGATGCAACACAAGTCCTGACTGTGTGCACGTCTTAATGGTTTTTAAATTAAAATCCCTCCCTGACCTCAGCAAAAATCTAAGATATGTGGTCTTAATTAGAGTCAAGGGTACAGGGAGGGGATGGGCCGAGGCACTTGTTCACAGACACCCCCTCAGTCGATTAAGGCTGTAACATTTGGTCATGTGACATCCTTTTAACACCTTGGTGCCGTCTGCTATCAATTCACTGTGAGGATGAAGACGGTTTAATAACACCATTAAGAGAAAGGAGGAGGAGCTGTGGGTATGTGCGGTATTTTCAGCAATCAGTTGTGCACAGAGGTGTTTGGAGGATAAAACAACACTGCAGTCCATTTCAATCCGTGTCATATGCATTACGTTTTTGACCCTCATTGTTCTGCCTTACAGCGGGTCAGGTGCATCCGATGACCTTGCCAGAGCTCCACCACGAGCGCTGGTGCCAAGCATGCAGAAATGACAAATTAGAATGGCATTGTTCGTTGCACAGCCCACATGAATCACTCCTGATGTATCACACAAACAAGAATAGGGAGAGAGCAAAAAAAGAAAGCTAAACTCTGGCCTAGATCAACTACCCATGCTCTAACATAGGATGTGGACATATTGATTTTACCATGCTCAAATGAACAAAGCCATTTTACTTAAGTCATCGTCTTTTTGATTGGTTGCAGCTGTATACAGTCCAGCTCTTCCAGGCACATTGTGTTTCTCATTTATTTCACTTATACATGCAGTGACATTCACATAATTTCCTGCTGCGACGCATTAACACCAGACCCTGGGTGGTTTATTCAAACAATCCATGCTAATCTTCATTCATATCATGCAAGGATGGGCAGAGCTAGCAGACAATGGGCCGGCCTCTGACCAAAGCAAGCTAATACCCAGGCAAAAACATGGGTAGACTGAATAAAGAGCGCTCACTCAATGGATTCAGTCATCTGCAGAAGCTCAGATTCCACTGGCACACCAACACTAATGTTATGCAACTTATTCATGAGTGGCTGACATTCTGAGGTCAGCCTAGCAAAGTTTTGTGAAATCATTTGAAATGAGAAAGAACATATTTATAACAATAGCAGAAAGGAGACACATCATGTTCTTTTGTGTTAGCTAATGGTCGAATGTTTTAAATGAGCTTTGGTTCAAGGATTTAGGGGGATAGACTGGCAGAAATGGAATACAATATAATAAGTATGTTTTCTTTAGTGTATAATCACCTGAAGATAAGAATTGCTGTGTTTTCATTAACTTTGAATGAATTGTTTATATCTACATATGGAGCGGGTTTTTCATCCACAGAGATTGCCATGTTGCACCGCCTTGTCTCTACAATAGCCTAAAAGGGACAAACCAAAGACTGGCTGTAGACAGAGCCATTTTTTGTTGGCCACCATAGTTAGCAGCTCCTCCATGATGAGAGTGTCAGAAAAAACACAGTTTTTTTTTAATGTGAAACTGCCTTATCTTATTCCGACACAATATATTCTCACTCAGACCTCTTCACATATCAATCTTTGGTCATGGACTTTGCACATCGACATACGACGTGCAGGGTACCCTGGGTGCTTTGGTTGTTGACGTTCTGGGACAGTGTGTCAGCTTCAGCCTGTTACATGCATTGTCTGTTTTCAAATACATTTCCGTTTTTACAGGAAATGTACCATTTGCATACAGTCTCTTTCAAAATAAGTGCACTAAGTCAGTACAACACTGCAAATTGATGTTTTTTTTTCCTTTCAGGAAAAAAGAACAGTGTTTGGCTTTACAATCTTACGGCAAGTGAGCACCCGCCTCCCTGGTGAAAGTCACATCCACCAACCCTCCCACCCACCGGGCACACCCATGGTCTGGTGTTCCGCTACCTTAACTTTCATTATTGTTTTGCCTGGTCTTTACCCGATGCAGCAAATCATGGTGATTTGAAAGGACGGCTTTTTTCATCTGTGTCTGATGCCAGAAGTGACTGACCATGCCTGATTTCAACTACTTTAGAGTGAGATTGGGCTGTTTATTCAGTGTTTCCACTGGTTTAAATCACTGGGTTTGTTTGCTTTGGAGAGGACAAGATCTCTGCAGATAATCTGGCTGGTAAACACCTCCTGAAAATCTGGATCTTAAGTTATCAGAGAAGCAAGGTGATCACACATTAGCAGGTGCTGGACTAGCGGCCCATCTCTGACATGCCAAACAGCATTGAAGAAACACTGATTTGTGATGTGAAACTGCTTTATTCAGTGTATTTACTGGTTTACATGAGTGGGTCTGTTAATTCTGGGGTGCAAGCGAAGTCTGGATAATTCGGATAATTTATCAGAGATAAGGTGAGCACACATTAATCTATCAGGAAAAAAAGGTAAGCACAAGATTGTATGTGGTGAGACATGCCAAACAGTGCTGGAGAAACATTGATTTAAAAGTGAAACTGCTTTATTCAGTGTTTTTACTGGTTTAAATAACTGGTCTGTTTGTTTTTGAGAGGAAGAGACCTCTGTGGATAATTTGACTCCTGGCAAAAGCCTTGTGAATGTCTGGATCTTAAGTTATCAGAGAAAAAAGGCAAGCACACATAAGCAGGTGTTGGGCTAGTGGCCTGTTTTCGACATGCCAAATAGTGTCAGAGAAACATTGATTTGTAATGTGAAACTGCTTTATTCAGTGTTTGTGTCAGTTTAATCACCTTTTCTGTTTGTTTTGGAGAGGAAGAGACCGCTGTGGATAATTCAGCTCCCAGTGAAAACATCCTGAACAATGAACACTGATGGAATTCTAACCAGGAGAAGTTTTAGCTGGTTGCAACCTGCAATCCTCACCACTAGATGCCACCACATGCCCCTAAATCCTACACACTGTTCCCCTATGGTAAGTTTGGAGTTATAATAGTCACTGAAGTTTTAAACATTTTATGTCCTTATTTTCTTCTATGATATTGTACTGTGGTGAATCTTAGCACTAACTAACTAGCTAGTGCATTTAGTAGGTGAAGTGAAGCTTTGGGACAGTCTCTTCAGCACCTCTTCACTCTGACACCAAACATAATACATCCACTTCCCTGACTTGTAGTGTATCACTCCGCCAGCATAAACACCTACTAATACAGTGGAGTTCCCCATCTAAACAAAATGAGGACATGTTGAACAAGAGTGGAGGACAACACTTGCTTTGTCTCCTTTGTGATGCAGGGAATCAAATCTACCCAAGGTCAAGTTTAGAAGAAAAAAGTGAATTCCCGCCCACCGGGCACATTGGTTTATTTAAAAAGTGTCGATGTTTTAGTCTCCTGGACATTTCTGAAGTTATATTCAACAATCATAAAGTGCCACGGTGCTTAAATACAGCCCATAATTGCATGATAATCCAGAGGTGAGTTGGAGGTGTGTCAGTGATCACACAAAGCAGCCACTCAAGATTTTCTCTGCTGTTTAAATATTTATTGATGCAAGCTCAAAATCCCTCTGACACTATCAAATCACTTCAAGTTAGCAGATGTAAGACATAGCCCAAATATACAGTACTGTACACAAATGCCCATCCAATAACCCTGGATTTATTCATACATACGTATATATATACAAAAACATGACAGTTATGTTGTGAGTATTTCATTAAACGTGTAAAGATAACAGTAGGCTCAGTCTTAATATCACAGCACCACACTGCCCTCCTGTAAATATAAACTAACAGAGGCACAGGCTCAAATCAATCATAATGATCTAATAGAAAAGAGGCAAGTTAGGGCCAACTCTCGATAATCCCAAAAACAACAAGAGGCCAAAGAGATCTCTATTTAAATTCGCTTATACTGTTGTGATTTTTTTTTTTTTTTCAATTTTCTGATAGCAGAACAATGTTCTGCCTTTCTAGTTCCATTTTGAAATTTAAATTGAATATGATTAATTTAAATTATTAATGTCAGAAGAATAATTTTATCTGATAAAATTGACTCTCACAAGATATTTTACATATGACTACTACTATCAAACATGTAATTATTTTTCCCTCAGACCTCTACATTTTCATCAAACTTCCCAGCAAAAAAAAAAAAAAAAAAAACTACTTCCTGTTGCAAGGAAATTCAAACAAACTACGTTATTTACTTCCGTCCTTAGATAACATCCAGCCTACAGTGAGTACTGCAGGTCAGTCACTGTAAGTCCAGAGTTTATGGATTTTATTGGGTCGGTATTGACCGGTGTAATATAATGATTATGAAGAGGAAGAAACACAAGACATTAAGGGAATACATTACAGATTTTAAAACCATCCTTGTATCATTGCAGTGTGGGTAGTATGTGTAGTGTCCATCTTACCAGCATCCAGATCTCTCAACTAAAATTTATTGGTCCACTAACACACAGTGCATTCTGGTAGTTGTAAGTTTTCTACCTCTTGAGCGAAAGTGAATGCCACAGTCTCTCTGAGTTTTCTGTGGTCATGTAGAACAAATTTCATTTGCATCTTTCTGCTGCATAGACAGTCCATCTTTCCAGCTGTGAAATACTTCTTTTAAGTATGGACTGATTTATCTGCGCTACCTGTATCTTAATACAATATTCAAATGTTCACATGTACACTGAAAGTATGTTTGGTCACTGTCACTGCTCCTCCAGCTCATACCGGCCACAAAGAGATCCCCTCTCACAGCCAGACGCATGTGCCTGATGTGGGACAAAATTCAAATTCTTCATTCTGTATTAAAATCATCCATAAGATGCTTCAGCAGTCTAAGTTAGTTAAAACAAGTGTGGATCTTACAAAGTGAATGTCTTTTAATTATGAAATTCCCTCTTTGAGCTTCAACAGACAGTGTTTTCTTGCTGAGCCACAGCAGAGGGACTGTAACACAAAGTGGGAATTTCATACTGCCAAAACATGCAACCAAAGTAGGCTATATCCACTTTATTTGTTAAACTCTGTTGAGGCCTCATATGAGTTTTTTTTGTTTGTTTGTTTGTTTGTTTTGTTTTACAAACTTGCAATGCAATATTGCAGAGAGGACTGTGGACTTTGTCCCCTATCATTTATTGAGGGCATGTGTGGGCATTTGAGTACTGTATTACTTAAATGGTTACTTCAGAAACACTACACATCAGGATCGCCAATAATTTCCAAACAAATAACTGCTTTGTTATTTAACTTTAATTGCCTGAAGTGCAGGACTGGCTGGGTTTTCTCTCTGACAACAGACTGATTGCTTCTGTTGTCTGAGTTTTTTTTTTTTTTTTAATCAAATAGCAACTTGATTCAGGTCTGCGTTATATCGTGTAGGAGCTTAAGTGCTCCTGGCATGGAGAGCTGCACATGATTCCAACTTTGATCTCAGATAACTACATCTGCCTCAGCCTTGAGTTATCAGACAGCTTTAATCAGACGCCCTAGCTGCAGTCACAGCATGTGGAACAAAAGACTGTTTATGTCTGTAGCCAGCCTTTAAAATGCAACGCTGGTCTTTCTCTGCTTTCAAGGAGTTGTGCTGGTCTTTGTCACATCTGATCCGATCCCAGCCCTCCCCAGTTCCCGCTCTGCTAATGCTGCGCGATGTGTTGCAAAGTCAGTCAATGTATGCATGGCGTGAGGGCATGAATTATTTAAGAAGCTGGTACCTTTAAATGATTTGAATGTTCAGACATCCTGTGTTATCAATAGGTGTAATATTCTCTGCGCTCCCAGCAGGCGTGTGCTCAGCAGATATGCTGATACACTATCAGAGGCTCCTCCACTGACCTCTGCATGACTTTATTTTGTGCGTGTGTCGGAATTAAAAGTGTGGCCGCAAAGACACGCCATTGATATGGAACATGTTGGTGGGGGTCTTAACTGTGCATTTCTAAAACTTCTTTATCCGATGCGTCAATATTTCAACCATTTTGAGCAGCTCTATTGACTACAAGTAATGGACATAAAAGCTGCTTGAAGGTCACGCTAAATCCTCCTGCATTAAGGCATCCAGCCTTTATGAGAGCCTAGAAAATATGAAAGGCATCAACAAGGACAACAAACAGTATGTGTGTGTCTCCAGCCACAGGGGCATTAAGAAAACAGATAGTTCCAGTCCTTGATTGTGATTGGCTAAGTTTCGTTCGAAGCTGTTGTAAAATACTCAATAAACACACAAATGTGACTGGGTTACAGTTTCAGTATTACTGCACCAATTAGTCACCTATTGTCATGAGGGATGCAGAGCTAAAGAGGGTTTCATTTTAATATTCTTAAGGATGAGAACTGTCAGAAATTAATAACACTGTCATTTAGGGGATGCACAAACAAACAAACAAAAAAAACCAAAGATGTCTGCAAAAGAGATGAGGAGAGTCTAAAGGGATATATGTTTGGGCAGCCAGGGAACCCACTGCATTCTGTCGCTGCATTGGAGAAATACATGTCATTGCTGCTGCCCAATTCATTGGCCTTTTATCTCCATCCAAAGCAGACAAACTACCCCAACCATCTATTTTTACTTTGAAATTATAATGTTCTATCTGACATGTCAAAACTTAATTATTATTACATTCTTATTCTTATATGAGGTGCTTTTTTTAAGTTATAGGCTATGCATTTTTGGACTTTTTATTTAGAAAAAAAAATGGTCCTATCTCCAAAATCAAACTCTAACTTGGTTTTGTAAGGGTCTATATGTGAGCCAGTCAGCACTGAGAAAGCACACAAGACAACCAATCAGGTTCCGCTTCTAAATCAAACCTCTCCCCTCCCCACTGGTTAGCTAGCCTTGTGCTCTGTACTGCACACTAGCCATAACTGGTGGGAGGTAGCTAACAGAGCTGCTCATCCAGCGATTACTGCTGGTGCCAACCCAACAGCATTGCTGCGGAAACATCATGGCGACCCGCAGTCTACCCCCAGGTAGCCCTGGTGAGTGTGCAGCAAATCCCCTTTAGCTTTGTTAACTACTGTTAGCACCATTAGTAGTGCAGCACTGCTAGTGGTGCTAACATTTTAAAGCACTAAAGAGGTGTTGTGGCTCAAAATTAGCTGCTTACTCATGGGGGAGACCCGGGGGAAGACCAGAGGTGGCCATGATGTTTCTGAAGCTATGTCATCACGCTACCGGGGAGGTGTTAACAGCGATTATCACGAATGAGCGCCGCCACTAGCTAGCCCCCACCCAGCTAACCCCCAACCTTCCAAGCCCAGCTGGTACAGAGTGCAGAGCATCCAAGGCCTTCGTTAGCTTTTTTCTATATGTAGACACTCTGTTACAACAATAATATTCAAAAAAAAAGTTTTAAAACAAATTATAAGTGAACTGTTTGTATTTCTTGAAAATCATTGTGCCTTTTCATGTTTTGCAGGATAGAACCTTATAAGTCCAAGCAGAAGGTGAGTTCTTAGGGTTAGAAGGTTCTATCTACATATGACCCCTCCCTAAAAAACCCATTTACGAAACTGACAGGGTTTGAACATTGAGACTAACTTCAGGGTGTCCGACATTTTTGTGTACAAAAGAGACTTGTTCCACATATCATTGTTGCTATTTGGAATACAAAAACGTTGAAGATCATTATCTAAAAATCACTCAGAACACAGATAGAATGTTATCTAAGAAATTCTAAGGTAGCACTATGGGAAGTGAACCATGTAGTTTTTAATTGTAAGCTATTACAGTGATGTTAATAGTTTTCATGTAGTTTGTCCCTGGGACCCACAGGTGATCATTTGAGTGGGTCCCCATTCAAATTTGTGTTTTTTTACATACTGTAGTATTAAACTCAAGTTTGATGTTTTATGGTTTAAATTATGGTTATATTCATGAATACTTGAAATGTATCTGAAAGTTAAACAAATAAAATAAATAATAAATCTGAAATTGTTATTTACAAAGCCACAGACTGTATCCCTGTATACAGTCTTTGTACAAAACGTAAAAATATCAGATCTTAAGCTGAATTAAGAGAGCACCAAAATCTACCCAGTATCAAATCAAATGTGATAGGTGATTGTGATCTGTAATAATCCGATAGAAAGGGGATTTCTGTGTATAAGCAGTGTTGGGGTAACGCTTTGCTTTTTTAACATGTATTTTTTTGTTTATTTGCTTTTGCCTGTATGAGCATCAGTTTCAGTGCTCTACTTCTTGTTTGTTTTATGTTGTATTTTGTGCTGATATATTTTGTTGGTCTTTATTTTTATTGTGTGTCTCTTTCTTACCTTATGTTAACTTCTTTTTTTTAACTGTCTGTATATCTCTGCACCTGTTTTAACTTGCATGTGTTCTGCTTTTGCATCCTAAGGTGGCTAGAAAGGAGCAGGGATAGAGAGCTAGCCTCAGGTTTGTTTTTTCCTCGTTCCTGTAATCGACACATCTGGATGATGTTAGTAGCCTATATGTCGCTGTGTATTTTGTTGTTGTATAAAGCTAGTTCATTTCAAATCCAGTGCTGCGCAGGTCTGACACATTCATGTATACACATACAGTGGTTACCACTTTGTATGAAAATCCCCTGCTTATATTAATAAAAGTGTGATGATATAGAACAATTAAATAACCTAGACCTTTTAAAATAAATTAATATCCTTGGACACAGGAAGGCTCAGGCAGAGGATTGACGTCTGATAATTATGAGTTATGGATAAATATTTGTGGGCCTATGATATGAAACACAATAAACAAATATTGAGGTAAGCATGGAATGGCGTGTGAGTCAGTCACTATGACGAGATCAAATTAATACACCGGAGCTGGAGGACCCATCTGCCTGGTGTGTCGGTCAGCTACAGCAGACAGAAATATTGTAGAGCAACTTATTACTTTCAAATGAAGGTAGCTAGTTATATGCATTACATATAACTACATATAACTAGTTATATGTAGTTATATGCATTACATATAACTACATATAACTAGTTATATGTAAAGTATCACACTTTGAGAGTAATTTGCCCAACACTGTGGACAGTAAATAAGCCATTGTATAATTTTAGTTTAACATTTTGAGAAGTATGCTGAATATCTTTCTGAGAAGAGTTTTTATGTTTTCCTTTTACTGATGAGACTGAACAAAACGAGATCTTGTCTTTCCCAAAATTTATGATATATACAGTAAGAAAATAGCAGCCGCCGGTGAAAATATTTCTTCCACATGGTGTGTCCCCTGGACAGTAAAACATCACTGAGTTATCATCAACATGAGTCAACACAGTATCAGTAGCACAATCACATTATCAAAATGTAGCATTATCAAGGGGAATAAAAACACAGCATCATCAACATGCTGATGAATGCAGCATCTGCTGTCACAGCAGACATTGTAATGTAAAATTACAGGAATGTCTGTCGTAAAAGCCTACATAATTGTGAATTTGGGTACATTTTAAGAATCTAAAAATGTAAGGTTGTTGTATAGTGGTGGTCCCCAGGGAACTCTATGCTGCCCCACTGCCTTTACCGGGAAATGGCAGTGCACAGAGCTTCATAGTACCAGGGATGGGAGGCAGGCTGGTACAAGCAGGTGGGGGATCTGTGCAAAGCACCATAACAAAACACCTGACGCATCACAAGCAGTATAATAACAACTTTGAAAACACAAGTTTCACTCTCAGTGGTTTCTGTAACATGAAAAAATGCTTCCAAAACTAGTTAAGTCATGCAACGGCACTGTTTCAATACAGATCTTTTGTTCACAATGTAGCATCAGGGAAAATACAACACATTCTCACATATCGACAATTGGTCATGGACTTTCCACGTCCACACAGAACGTGCAAGGTACCCTGGGTGTGTTGGTTGTTGACCAAGCACCAGATTTCTATGACTTCAGAGTGAGACCAGGTTGGAAACTAATAGGGTGTGTCCCTAGGACCCATCAATAGTGAGTTTACTGCATCAGTTTTCAAAGTTTTAGGGACGCAGGATGCATATGTAGCAACATCACTGCTATTACATTCACAACTTCCACTCTGAGCTTAAAAGAGAAGAAGTTTGATATCTTGAACATTATATCGTGGCAGTATTACATTTAAGTTTTACTTTAATGTTGGTCAAAGAAGGCAGTTGTACTTAATGTAGCACACATCTGTCTGGATGAAGTCAAATCTAGGATTGTTGCTCTGTAAACAGTTTGCTTAATGATAGCTTTGTGATGGCATTTCAACAGTTACCTTAGGAGAAAAGCCTAATTCGTTTTTAGAGCGTGTTAAGACAAAGAGATAAGACTAATGAAGAGCGAAACAATCTGGCAGCATTTAGTTATTTTTACAACAAAAAGCCTTTCACAGCAGCTTCTTTACAAAGCAATTAGTACTACTTTAGTCAACCAACAGTAGCAACTTTTTTTTATTTTTTTTTTAAACCCAATATAATGGCTCATTTACGCAAACTTTCAAGTCAAGTCAGTTGAATTTTATTTATATGGTGCCAAATCATAACAGAAGTCAGGGCACTTTTCATATAGATGAAATCTAGCACCATACTCTTAGTCATAGTCCCTTTGATAACTGTACACAGTCCCACTGTGATCCTCACAGACAGAGACTGTGGATATCTGGGACAAAGAGTCAACATCGCTGCCATTTCATTCCTATCGTCACTCTCATCAACATTAAATTGTTCATTTGTATGTACGCAAATATAGCCGTCTTTAACCCTAAGGTTATAAACAATTTAGTTGGTGACAATAACAGTGTCCAATCTGAAGTGAGAGGAGCGGCTCGCCGTAATGCTTATTTAGGCAGAAACTGTCATCCCAGAGATGGATTCTGCTCACTTCAAGGTGAATGCATCTGAATGAGCAATTTCCATTCAAATATTAGTCAAATGGAACTAATACCCTGGGACAGAATGAATCAACCACTCAGATCATATTTGACAATGACATATGGATGACGGTTTGGGAAAGTTGGGAAAAATATCTACATGATGAGGGAATATTTAAAGAGAGGTTATGCACAATTTCAGATAGTTAATCATCCAATTTCCAAATCAGCAGAAGTCAGTCAGAAAGCTATATCAATGGTGAATTATTTGTCAGTGCCACTCCAGTTGCCCTACAGGTGGGAATGTGCTAACAGAGTATATGTATACTCATGAGGATTAGTTTAGTCTGTAAAAGTCCTAACTGTTTTCAGTGTTGGATTTTGAAGCATATAAACTTATACTACTGCAGTGTTGCTGAAGAAGTGTTTTCTTTTTGTATTCAGCTGGTGCCCTTGGTAGCCACAAGCAACTACACCATGGTAGACCTCTGCATATTCAAAATGTTAATGATGGCCCTTATTTGCAATGCACACTTGCCTGAGACACATTATTCTAAAAACACTGCCTGTGATAATATTGTTTCCCATCTAGCATATGTGCATGAGAGATTTTTGCCACAAATAATACAGTCATCACATCGCTGGTTAGATTACGGCCAGAGACCTTTGTTTTGTGTCATACCCCTCTGTCGTACAAACATCATTAAGTAAAAACACTGTTTAAGAGATTATGTGTTGCAAAGATATGCAGAAAGTGGCCAGTGCAGTGCAAGTACAAGTCATCTCAGTGGTGTTATTGATTTGTTGTCTAAAACCAGGTAGTATCACAAAGTCAGTGAGTACATGTCTCTCTGGGTTTTCTGCAGCACAGATACAGTAGGTTACTTGAAGTTAAACTTTCATGGAGTTTAAATATAACATCTGCTTAACAAGTTGTTGTGTGGTACTAGCAGATTGCTTTAGTGTGGGAAAGGGCAACAACTACTGTGGATACAGTTAACTAATTGCAGGCACATGCACAGATAGACCCCATGTGGTGCTCAAGCACTGGCCCTTTTGCCCTCTGTCTAGATAAATGCCCTTTTGCAAGACTTTTTTTTGGTGTTTCTTCTAATCATTTTACATTTTAGTTGTTGAATTTTGCTCGTAGCATTCATTCTCCATTAAAGGTGTGGTATGTCCGATTACTGCATTTTAATCGAGCCCCTGCCACTCCCTCTTTAACATCCACTGTCAGAGCCAACAACACAGCAACAGTCAACAAACACAAACCGGGAGCCCTGTGGAGCAGCATCACATCTCCCTGACCTGCCTTCATGGACTGTCAGGTAACAATAGTGATTGCCCTGAGCTTCAGCATTGTTTGTTGTGGTTGTGAAATTAATCCACTCTAAAAACATCTCAATACAGCCAAGCTCATTTTGGCAATAACCCACCGTTGAGCTTAACAAGTAAGCTAGTCTGGCGTTAAAAAAAATGTCTCCCTTCAATTCTCTGGCAGATTTTGGTTCAACAGCTGCCCATGGTGAGCAGAGACAGACACCGCATTGCTTTCCCATTTCCATGCGTCTTTAGAAACCAACACTCAACTAAAAAATATTGTTTACATCTCCCATACTGCTGCTTTGATAATTAATTTAAACAAATCTGACATGCATTTTGGTGCTGCACGAACATGCAAAGAGTGCAGAGAAGTGCAAAGCTGCAGTCTGTGCACACGTATGTTCTGTAGGATTATCTGATTGAAGCTTATTTAGAATCTACTTTTAAGAACTAGTATGTTGCTATTTACATAGGAAAGAGGAGAGGAAAATGAGAAGAGGAGGGCAAAGGAAAGCAGTGGAGAATAAAGTGAGGAGAGCAGAAAGCACTTGAAGCCTAACTGTTACTAGGCCTACTGTGGACACAGAGGCACAGAGTCAGCTCTACTTAAAGTATCCAGTGATCTACTGCTGTCCCTTGACTCTGGTAAATGTGCCATGCTAATTCTTTTAGACCATAGCTCAGCCTTTGAAACAGTTGACCATTCTATTCTCTTGAACTGTCTTGAGCACCTGGTCGGTATCCAGGGTAGCGCCCTTCAGTGGTTTGGCTGCTACCTTACAGAAAGATCCTTCTCTGGCAAATCTGGAAACATGTTTTCACTCTCTTCTCCCATCACCTGTGGTATACCCCAAGGCTCCATCTTGGGACCCATCCTGTTTTCCCTTTATGTGCTCCCTTTAGGCACCATCTTTCATAAATACAATATTTTCTACCATTGTTATGCAGATGATACTTGGCTTTACCTCCCATTAGAACCGGGTGATAAGAATAATGACACAGTTAGGTCCCTGACTGCCTCCCAGATGTGAAATCATGGATAACAAAAAACTGTCTCCAACTAAATGATAGTAAGATGAAGGTGGTCTTATATGGCCCCTCCAACTCCACCCAGAGTAGAGCAAACCACCAGGGTCCCTTGGCACCTAACCTTCATGCCCAGGCCAGAAATCTTGGTGTCATCTTTGATTCAGCTTTACAATTTGACAAACAAATTAATTCTGTAGTGAAAGGTTGCTTTACCAACTTAGAAACAATGCCAAACTGAAACCAATCCTCTCATTTCAGGTCCTGAAGATAGTCATAAGTGCCTTAATTGCCTTTTGTTTACATTATTGTAATGCTCTGTACGTGGGTATAAGCCAGTCCTCCTTATCTTGCTTGCAGTTGGTACAGAATGCTGCTGCTTGACTTCTGACTACTACACGGAAAACAGATCATATTACACCTGTACTGGCTTCCTTGCACTGGTTGCCGGCCAAGTATAGGTCTGGGTTTAAGGTCTTACTGTTTGTTTTTAAAGCCTTGCATGGCCTGGCACCCAAATACATCGCTGAGCTCTAGGGTTGGGTACCGTTCATAATTGAACCGATACGGTACCGGTACCGGTATCTGGAATTCGGTACCAGTACCAAACGGTACCTTATTTCTGTACTTTTTAACCCTATGGGCCTGCCTTTACTGCCTTTACTTTTAAGCTCATATCACAGTCATTCTAAAGGCTACATACACATGCTATATCTTGTTTTTTTCAGGACAATCTGGGCTAACCAGATTTGCCATCATTTTATGTTCTTCTATGTGCCTGTATTTTATATTATTTTTATATCAATGAAAAAAACAAATCTGTGTTACTAAATTCTTACATTTTTACATGTATCTCACCATAGCAAGTTGGAAAAAGACATATTCTACCATATATGAAGAGGGGAGACTCTCTGGAATCTGGCAATATAAGAACCACGATGGAGGGACATTCTGTCACTTCACAGCTGTCCAAAACATGTGGTTTGTGCCAGGCGGACATGTTTGCCAGTATTTTTTCATTATTGCAAGAAATTCCATTGACTCATTCACAAGTCAAAAATGTGTTTTATCTGAAAGAAACATGCAATATTTATTATCTAAGATAATAGAAAAATAGTCAACCAAGTGCAATGATGTCCTCCAAAATAACATTTGTTCTTCAGTTTCAGTTATATATTGGGGAGACATTTTGGGCATTGGTGGGGGGGCACGTTTGCGAGTAATCCATCCAAGAGTAATGTGTGTGCAAAGCTGTATGAAAGCTCTGTTATACATCATTTTATTGTAATTTTTCACTGTGAAAACATTGGATTACCGACAAGCGGCCTTGTCGGAAAGCTACAATTCTGCTGTTTCCGCTGATATGCATGGCTTCTCGCTATGACGCACGGTCGCGGAGAAAATCCACAGAGAAGAACGGGTGTGAATTTGGACTCACTATGCGTCATTCGGGCCCATAGTCTAAACTTCTCAGTTTCAACATTTTATTGAGAACATTTAGGAACAGTGCTGCACGTTAACTTTTGTCTGCACATTGTTTTTGTCACCATTGTTGCTGAGTCTGAGGTGCGAGTCATGCGCTCTCTCTCCGCCTCCACCTCAGGTACCGAAATTTGGCACCGTTTCATTTTAAGTGAATTGGTACTCATTAGTACCGACGTGAATCGGTACCAAGTACAAAAAGTACCGAGTTTTGGTACCCAACCCTACTGAGCTCTTCTGCCCCCTTTAAAACACTAGATCTCTTAGATCCTCAGACCAGTTGCTCCTGGCAGGCCGTGGGATCCAGACTAAGGGGGAAGGGCAATCGTGCATTCACATTAGTCGCCCCAAAGCTTTGGAACAGCTTACCCTTTTCAACTAAGTTTTCCCCCTTTGTAGACACATTTAAATCTAGGCTGAAGACCCACATTTTTTTCTGATGCCTTTGATTGTCCTTAAGGTTTCTGTTTTTTTTCTTTCACTATTTTTTTTTTCCAATCTTACTAATCTTTGCTTTATTTTCTTTTTTTTACTTGTTTACTTGTGCATGTTTTTGGGTTTGTTATTTCTCTAACGTTTTGCTGTTACCATGTTGTGTTATTTATTTATTTAATTTTACTGTACAGCAACTCTAGTTGTTTTTAAACATGCTTTAAAAATACATTTGATTGTATGATTTGTTCCTTATAGTTTGGAGGGTAGATTGTATTTGTTGATTGTTATGGTTATTTATTTTAAAGACCACTTACATCTAAGTGTGCACGGTGTGGCATGGTTGTCTTTGTTGTTGCCTGTTACGAATGTAAATAAATGTATGTTACATGTTGAAGGTGTATGTGTAGACAGACATTTCCCCTGATCATTACTGTGCACAAATGTACTGTATGTACTTTGGCCTCAAGAGCTCATAGGAAACATCCTGACAGGGTACACTTTGCAAACCAAAAAAAAAAAAAAAAAAGCTTAAGCTTAACCTCTGCAAAAGAAATCGTCCACCACGGCGTACTTAACTGTTTCTGCTCATTGGGATGGCAATTGGAGTATCTTCAAATGCCTCATATCCCTAAAATCTGTAAAACATAAGCTACAAGTTTATGAAAGCCAATAAACCATGTAATTGATAAAAGTAATGAAATTGTGTCATAAAATTTTACATGATAAAAACACAAAACATATTGATCCAAAAGATTTTTAGATGTAGAAATATAAACTAAATATTTCTTTACATTCCATAAGTTTTTTATGTACACTATTTAATTTAAGAGATGTGTTCATTTTTATGAGCAGAGTGAAACGGTGTTATGACAGATTCATCATTTAATTCCTCAGATGCCATCATGTATTTTTGTACCACACCTAACATAGCACATCATTATGTTTTTGTTTTTTTTATTATATATCGACAGTATTATGCAAACAACAATCTCCCACAGCCATTAAGGGGAAATTCCTGTGAGTATTCTGGTGTAAATCCAGCAAAATACTACATTTGCACCACATGTAAGGTAAGGTGACATAAGGTGGTGACATGATAATGGGAAAGACAGAAGAAGAAGAAGAAGAAGCCGAGGAAGAATGCTCTGTCTATTATGGTTCTTATTTAAATCTATATAAAAAGGATAATGCGTATAGTGATCTTGGCAATCATGAGGAAATACCAGAATTTTATAACAAATGGAATATAAGGTAAGGTACTGGCACCTTAGTGCCTTCATGAAGATTTAGCTTTCAGCTGCTAAAAGGTTTTTATTTTAGATATTTAAACAGAATCATGCAAACAAAATGGTTAAGAAGTTGTCATTGTACTTCTAAAGCACATTCTATCTGAAGCATTTCATGTAGCTCACTCAGCTAGTGAGTAAGACTGTTGAATGAGTTCATTTGTATCCTGAATTTATTTTCTGAATGCACATACAATTTTCTCTCCTGTATTCACTGTATCCATTATGTCTATGGTTTGTTTTCACATAACACAAAACAGCCCAATTGCCAGAATGTTTCTACAAACCACAAATACATTACATGTGTACATTTCATATGTATCATAGCAACGTTTCTCAGTGCCGTGCACAGACATTTTGCAGGGAAGGTGGAAAAAAGGGCAACCCTTCCACACTTTTTTTTTTTCTCACGCAGGACAAATTGTGCATACGCAAATTGCACCCTGCCGGATCTGCCTGCCCCAAAGGGTTTCTTGAACTTGAGGTCTAAGTACAGTACATTTGTGCATAGTAATGAGCAGGAGAAATGTTTGTCGAGCTTTCATATGAGGTGTCTAAATATCTATACTATATGCACCTAGCAGCTGCTACACATACACATTCACTTTCTCCAATTATTATTTATTTATAACAGGCAACAACAAAGAAAACAATGCCACACTGTGCACACTTTAGTGCTCTATAAAGTAAATAACCATTCACTGTCAACAAATCTGTACACAGAATTGAAAAATGCTGTTCTCTGAATTAATAAAATAACCAACCAACTGATATACCCTCTAAACTAGAAAGTCGGCCCATGTTCAGCTGCAACAATCAGGCTAAGTGTGTTCTGCTCTCTCCTCCTCTCTCCCTTTTCCTCTCCTTATTCTCCAATCATTTCTTTTGCTCTTCTCTTCTCAATTTGTTTTTCTCCTCTCCTAATTCTCTTCTCCTCCTTTCTTTTTGAAGTAGTCACATGCTATTTTCTTTTATAATTATCTTCTAAATAAGCTTTAACTATTGAATAAGAATCCCAAAGAACAGAAATGTACAGCCTTAAAAATGAATTATTAGAGATGCCAGATGGGAGACATAAACAATATTCCAAGTTGAGTTTTGGTTTAAAAAGATGCGCGAAAGTGGGAAAGCAATTTGGAGTCTGTCTCTGCTCACACCGGGCAGTTGGTGAACCTGAATCTAGCAGAGAGTTGGAGGGAGACGGTAGGGATGGGCGATATAATGACTATGTATGATACATAAATATATTTCAAGCAAATATAAATTTAGACAACACTGTTTATATATCGATATAGGGTCAAGTTGCGTTACATGACACATACCAGTGTGCATCTCTCCACTCTCACACTCTCTGCAAAGCTCTGCCTCACTCACTCACTCACTCGCTCACTCACAAGCTCTCCAGCAACACTTTTAGACCCACAGCCTGACCTGCACCTCGCTGGAAATGTAAGTACACGTTGCGGCAACACAGACCTCCTGTCTATTTTTGTTAGCTGAAACCATTTCCCTCAGTAGAAACAAAGCATTTATTTACTTTAATTTCACAGATAAGAAACAATAAATTGTGACAACAATTAGGGCCCCACAAGATAGCATTTTAAGACCTGTGTGTGATTTATCCTGGCTTCACATGAGTAGAGGAATTCTCTAGGCTAATTTATACAGTGTGAAATACCACAAGCTAGTGCTAATAATGTAAGCATGTTATACTTGTTAGGGTAGCCTGTTTAGTATAAGACAGTTGTTTTGTCGGTAAACCCTGTAAGTTGTAATGGAACCCAATTTTATAACGTTACCTTTGTTAAATGTTGCTGTTGTCCCTGGCTTCATATGCGTAGAGGAAAAGTTTGCTAGCTGCTAGGCTAATTTATACAATGTAAAATGCCATAGGCTTGTGCTAAAAACATTAGCATGTTGTATGTGTGGGAAAAATGTGTCCAGCAAAAGACAAGTGCTTTGTCTGTGAATGCTGCGAGTTATGATGTAGCCGATTTGTGTACTTATGTTTGAAAGTGCCGCTCTTGAGCCATGTTCAATGTATGTTTTAGGTGTGTTTTGTATCAACTAAAGTTTACAGCACTTCACAGATACCCCGTGTAACTGTTGTGCAGCTGCATATTTTCAAACAGGGGAATAAAATCCCTGTCTTTGGATTTTCTTTTAATCAGTCTGTTTTTATAAAACTGCCTGTGACTTCTCAAATGTGGCTTTGACTTGCAACCGAAAACATGTAGCTCATTGAGTACAAAATACAGAGATATATACAGTGTATCGCCAGTCAGCCTGTAAATACCGAGATATATATTTTTGCCCATATTGCCCAGCTCTAGGAGACGGTTTATTTTCGGCCAGGCTCGTTACTTCTTGTTAATGATGGGTCATTACCTAAATTAAACTGGCTGTATTAAGATGTTTTAATATGGGTTTAATTGACAAACAATGCCGAGGCTTGGGGCAAACACTATTGTTACCTGGCTGTCCATGGCAGGTCAGGGAGACGTGATGCTGCTCTGCAGTGCACTCGATTTGTGTGCGGCTGTGTGTCAACACACTTTAACTGAGAATTGATGCCATGGGACAAATTTAAAAACTAAAATTAAAAATTATTAAAAGAAAAAAAAAACGTCTTACCAAAAGGGTGCTTATCAAGACAGAGGGCAAAAGGGCAGGTTCTTGAGCACCACCTGGGGTCTATCTGTGCATGTGCCTGACATTTCTAAAGTGACATAGTTTATGAGCTGACTTTGTCTTCGAGAGGTAGAGGGAATGGGTGATGGCATGACACCCAGGTAAGGCGCCTGCCAAGCTGCAACAAAACTGGTTGTGATTTAGAGAGTCATTGCTGTGAGCAGCAGCTCTTAAGTCCCCAAACATGGGTGTTTTTTTTAGCAGCCCATTGCTGTTTTTTCAGAAGGAATTGAGCCAAAACATGAGCTTTTCCCTCATCATAACTAAGCATTTTTCTGTGCCTAAACGTAACCACACATTTACCACAGTGTTGATGAAACTTTAAGTTTCAACATATCTGCTACATAAAAATGTTAAGGAATGAGCAAGGCCATCATTTTTTTCTGTTGATTGGGTTGCACAAAAAGAGTACAAAAATTGAAATTGGTGTTTATTTAGATGGCCGTATGCTGGATTGTAATGAAATTAAAATGCAGACACAAAATGAGAAATCTTGCACAGTGAAAATATTGCTCAGTTGGACCTAACTATAAAAATATTAGAACTTGGATGTATTTGAAAGTGAATGCACATTTCAGTTAGAATCAAAACTGTTTTTCTGGGGGGGGGGGTTTATGCTTTTATGCCGGGCTAAGGTCATCCTGTCTTAATGTCTCAAACGATGCAAGTCCGAAGCTGAGAAAAAGGAAGAAAACTACAGAAGTTTGAATGTGACTGACATTCTCAGAGACTGTGTGGGTGAGTGAAACTTTGTAAAGCTGAAAGTAATTAAAAACTATTTGTACACATCAATGCCTCAGGACAGAATATGTGGACTTGTGATTTTATCCATTGGGGGGGGAAAAACCTGCATCTAGTATCTGGATTACACAGATCTTATTACAGACTGTGCTGTCATGAAAGAAGAGAAAGTGACATTCATATAATTCAATCTGTGGATGCTGTCTAACTCATTAGTTTGTTACAATGTCCCAGGCTTTCTTTTAAAGCACCTAATGAGCTGATGGGCTGCTGAGTGTTACTAATGCTGCTATAGGTGTGCTCACTGCTGCTGTAGAGAACATACACATACTGATTAGTAAATTTAACTGGTGACACACTTAAATATTTTCCTTATTCATATATTTACCTATTGTTTTGTTTTTATGTTGACATATGATTGGCTAAAACATTTCAAACTGCATTTGTACTAAATTGTGCCCTGCAATTAAGCTTAACCTTGAACTACAAATAGCTGTGTGCGCTGTATTATGCACAAACGCATGCCAATGGTCAAGGCCATGCATGCCAAGCTCACACAGGACTTTGGATCAGCCCTACAACAGCTCTGTTTGACTGTGGCGTGTGTGTGTGCATGTGTTTTCCAATCACAATGACAAAAACCTTGACCACAATGATCAGAGGACGTTAAGTGTCACCAAACCCTACAGTCTATTATAAAATCAGTGTGAAATATATGGTGCTTTTAAATGGATCAAACAGGTCAAAACATTTTGTCCATAATAAAGTAATTCTGGTTTGATTTTTTTTCTGTTTTTGTCTTGTTTTGCAATATAGTATGCACATATGAAAACCAGCCCAGTCACCAGAAAAACATGCTGGGATTGTACATTTCTGCAAACTACAGACAGATTACATTTGTATGTTTCATACATATAATATCAACGTTACTAGTGACGTAGTATATGAGCTAACTTTGTAATTGGGAGGTGGAGGGGATAGTGTGACAACTAAGTAAGATGTCTGCCAAGCTGCAGACCACTGTGAGACCAACAAACAACAAAGCCGTTTGTTTTTGACAGAGACCTCACAGTATTTCTAGCCAAAATAATGACACAAAAAGAGTGTTTTTTTTTTTACTGAGACATGGATGTGTTATCAGTTGGAATAGTGCCACAAAATGCAGTTGTTTTTACTGAGACCTGCCATGAAAAGCGATTGTTTTTTATCGAGACATTGGTCTATTTTCTGCCGGGTAGGTGAAAAGTGGTTGTTTTTTACCGAGACACTGCTGTGTTTCCTGCCAGAATAGTGCCACAAAAAGTGGTTGTATTTCCTGAGAAATAGATACGTTACCAGCTGCGATATTGCCACAAAAAGCGGTTGTTTTTTAGTGAGCTATCACTGCATTTCCTGCCCTAATAGTGCCACAAAAAAGGGTTGTTGTTTTTTTTTTACCAAGACATTGATGCATTACCATCTGGAATAGTGCTACAAAAAGCTGTTGTTTTTACTGAGACCTGCCATGATAGCCAGTTGTTTTTTTATTAAGACTTTGCTGCATTTTCTGCTGGGTAGGTGAAAAGTGGTTGTTTTTTTACCAAGACATTGCTGTGTTTCTTGCCAGAATAGTACCACAAAAGTGATTGTTTTTTACTGAGACATCAATGCGTTACCAGCTGCGATAGTGCCACAAAAAGCGGTTGTTTTTTTTACTGAGCTATCACTGCATTTCCTGCCTGAATAGTGCCACAAAAATCGACAGACATAATAATACCTAATACATAATAATACATGGTACAACTCCATTGAAATGTGATCGCATCAGCCTCCTTAACTTGTGCACTGTGATTTAGTTCTGTTTTGCATCTTCTTACATTGTTGGCTGCCACTTTATAATTGTCCGTGTTCCCAGATGGTTCTGGTAATCCATGGTTTCTGGTTGTGGATAGATTTAACTGTCCACACATCCCGACCTCAAAAAGACAATCCACATGGCAGCGCCGCATCGCAGTTGCCTCTACACAGTGAAATGTTATGGGTGTGATCCACAACAGGAACAGGACAGTACCCACACCCCACTGACATACTAGTCCTTACTCATCATAAAGCACACTCCTCCTCTCCTTGTCTCGCCAGAGTCCTCTGCTCTGTCAGATAAGCTTATATAGAAAAGGATCTCCCTGTTTGAATGGCGCTAAACAGAATTTAGCCAAGTTTCAGTAAATCAAAGGATATCACCGTTCCTGATAAACGTAACTAGCAGGATGCTGTTTCAGCTAGTGCTCATTCTTCATTTTTTACTCAATGTTTACTGATGTTTACATTTGAAAACTTCGGAGGAGAGTTTACAGACTGCGGAGTTGATATCCTCATCCTTGTGGTGACCTGCTGCCACACACCACCACTGTCCAAGCCAGCCACAGAAAGCACCAATGCTTGAATAATAGACATTGGAGCTGACAGAGAGGTAGCTGGAGGTGTCCGCACCTACATCATAATATGTAGCCATGATTTGCAGAAATGTACAGCACCAAACATTTAGTCTAGCAATTAGGTTGTATAAACACAAAAAGTAGAATTCATCTTTGTGTAAAGTATGTACAAAGTCAGTGAACATATTTTCTTACCTTTACAGTATGTTACAGACAGACCCACCTGCCCCTTTTTAGTCACACACATGCAGCTGTGACATTATCAGAGGCAACAGACATGCTGACGTGACTCATCTCTTGTGATCTCTCTCCCTCTCGCTGGCACACTATTTTCCAACCAAAAATTCTGTGACTGTGCACAGTTGCAATACTTGTTTCCTACATGGATAATTGTGTTTCTGACAAATGATAAATTATCACTTACAAGAATTAAACAGACTAAGTCATTATGTAGAAATTGAAACTTCCTCTAAGATCATATTCCCGCTTTTTACTCATTTCCATATTTAATTAACTTAACTCAATAAAAGGTGATTGCTTTCCAGCTTGTGTCACAACAACACCAGTAAATGGCTCACCGGGGCATTTTGATCCAGTCAGGGCTGTTTCTTTTGGCCAACCAATTTCTGCGCTCACTGTATAAAAGTCTGGAGGGCACAATTACAACTGGCAATGGAAAGGAAAATGTTGGCATTGAGAAGAAAAATGAGGAGTAATCTTACTCATTTTTCTTATCTGCGGAAGTCCAAGAAGCCTGAGAGGGTACAGTATTTCCCCAGATAAAAGCACAAACGATATTCCACCCACACAAACAGCGACGCACAACTACAAAACAGTCTTTACTATCTCCACTTGGTTTATTTTGAATTGAAGAGGGCCGGAGCATTTTCCTCACCATCTCTGAGTCAGGTGGATTTGGCCCTCTGAAAAAGAAAAAAAAAAGCCATTTTTTTATTGCGATTATCTTCAACATTATGTCATCATCTCCGTTCCTTGTCAGGCAGTAGTAACAGTACTCACAGATAAGACAGTGCAGGTCCAATGATTGAAGACATCTGCAATGGTATGACTCGATTAATTCCACACACTAGATCTTAATTAACTCAGCATAACCATACAGATGATTTGTGTGCCGATGGGATTTGGTCAATAGGGATGATTGCATGAAGTAGATATGCTCATTCAATATTCATTATCTCCCTGTTCCATTTTCTCACGGGGCAGAGCAGGTCCTTCCAGAGATCAAGATATCTTCCTTATGTCTTCAGATGCATAAAGACTCAGATTTAATGCCTTCATGTTAAATTAATTCTATAAAAAGGTTGAACTATTTTAAAAATTAATCAGTCATGAAATAGTTTCTCCCAGTTGATTTAGCTACATTGAAACTGGTTTTATCCTTCCTGTGAATTGAACATGCAATAAACACGTACAGCCGTTTATTTCATACTGAGAAAATTGCCTCTGAAAGTTCAGATTTTTCCTGAGTCTTAAATGTCTGATGTCAGGGCCAGTGGCTTTGCACTGCATGGTATTACACAGCTAAGAATGCAATAGGGCGCCTTCCATTTTCTGTATGTCTGTAAGAAAGATGAGTGAAAAGGCGAGGAGCATGGATTTATCACCCTTATCAAAAGCCAAAGAGAAGACAAATATAAACCATTCTTCTGCTGTTGGCCTCTTCATCACAAAGCCTTAGGGAGTGGCATATAGATAGCTCAAATGTGGTGTTAAAGGGAAGCACAAAAATTATAATAAAGGGATAGTTCAGCTTTTAGTTAGTTTGAATTCACTAAAGTCACACAATAGCACTAACTAACTCATCAAGGCAGCAGTAGACCAGCAGCTTCTTAAAGTAAGGGGGGGGGGGGGGGGGGGGGGGCTCCTCCTTGTCATGCTGTGTCTGACTTATCAATGTCATTTCTGTTAGTCATTGATGCTGCTCTGTTCTGTTCCCAGGGGGTCTTTGCTGCTGCTCTCCCTATGTTAGGCTTTCCATGTTGGCACATGGAAGGGCAGGGAGGTTTGCTCTCTCTGCCTCAAGGCTTTTCAGTAGGCATGCACAAGGGTGGAGAGGTGTGCTCTTCCTGTCTGAGGCTTTCCATGAAGGCACGCTGAAGGACTGAAAGGTGTGCTATCTCCACTTTAGGTTTTCTGCGTAGACCTAGGGAAGGCAGGGGGGCACCAGAACAGAACCATACCTCCAAATATACAACAAATGGATATAAAGTTTTTCTTTGACTAAAATGGTTCTGACTGAATTATTGTTTTTGCCTGTGGAGTCTGGTGGCTTTGACGAGAGCGAAGATTGGAAACTGAAGCCGTTAATTGCCTTCTAGTCAGAAATTAATTTCTGAGGGCATCAGTGGCTTAGTGGATAGAACAGGCACCCCATGTGCAAAGGCATCTTCCTTGCTGAACACTGTTACCTTCTCTTATCTGCTCCATGTACACTGAAGACATAAAAGGAAGGTGTGTCAATGGCATCTTGCTTTAGTTATTCTATATGTTTGCAGGGATGAGTGATTATAAAGCATATGGAAAGCTCATATATACACACAACCTTCAGCTGTTATGAATTTCAGTTTCTTCAAAATAAATAAATATTTCGATTACAAGTGCCATATTTGTGTAGGCTAACACCTTGAAATGCACTGCTTGACCCTCTTGTCACTTATGTTACTGTGGGAGTTGAAAAGTTGGTTTTAACAGACAAGGGGCTGTTCAGAAATATGCAGTGGTGGTAGAACTTCATATTAAGTCAGACTTCATATAAATACTACAATATATGCACAGATGTATAATGACAAATCAATTTAAGGCTCCCTGACTGCTCAGAATTATAACAAATTATACATCATTTTAAAGTCTGGATAAAGCTTAAACAAAAATATGTAATGACTTTGTCACATTACAGAATATGTGTTATTAACCAACAAGCTAAATTTGAATGATTAAAAACATTGCTGAGTATCTAAAATTAGATTTCAAAATCGTGGGAAAAAAAGAGCAATATTCTCTGCTCTAAGATCCTAGGGGCGCATGCGCTGAAGGAGCTAAAATGAAGAGTGAGCTGCTGCGAAGGAACAGACTCTCATTAGCAGCCAATCATGTGGCGGCAACTCAATGCATTTAGGCATGTAGATATGGCCAAGATGACCTGCTGAAGTTCAAACCGAGCATCAGAATGGGGAAGAAAGGTGATTTAAGTGACTTTGAACATGGCATGGTTGTTGGTGCCAGATTTCAGAAACTGCTAATCTACTGGGACTTTCACGCAAAAAAAAAAAAAAAAAAAAAAAAAAAAATCTAGTGAGTGGCAGCCCTCTGGGTGAAAATGCCATGTTGATGCCAGAGGTCAGATGAGAATGGCCAGACTGGTTCAAGATGATAGGAAGGCAATAGTAACTCAAATAACCACTGGTTACAACCAAGGTCTGCAGAAGATTATCTCTGAGCAAACGTCAAACCATGAAGCAGATGAGCAACAGCAGCAGAAGACAACAGTGGGTGCCACTCCTGTCAGCTAACAACAGGAAACTGAGGCTACAATTCACACAGGTACACAAAATTTAGGAAACAGAAGATTGGAAAAATGGTGCCTGGTCTGATGAGTCTTGATTTCTGCTGTGACATTCAGATGGTTGGGTCTAAATTTGGCATAAACAACATGAAAACATGGATCCATCCTGCCTTGTAACATGGTTCAGGTTGGTGGTGGTGGTGTAATGGTGTGGGGGATATTTTCTTGGCCCCTTAGTACCAGCTGAGCATCGTTTAAACCCCACAGCCTACCTGAATATTGTTGCTGACCGTGTCCATCCCTTTATGACTACAGTGTAGTCTGATGGCTACTTCCAGCAGGATAACGCACCATGTCACAAAGCTGAGATAATCTCAAACTGGTTTCTTAAACACGACAATGTGTTCACTGTACACCAGTGGTCTGTTGTAGAATGGGAGATCTGCATCATGGATGTGCAGCCAAAAAATCTGCAGCAACTGCATGATGCTGTCATGTCAATATGGACCAAAATCGCTGTGGAATGTTTCCAGCACCTTGTTGAATCTATGCCACGAAGAATGAAGGCAGTTGGGGTCGAACCCGGTTTTACCTACTAAAGTGGCCAGTGAGTGTATAATTCTGCAATAAAGTCATAATGTTTCGAGTCTTTTCACAAGTTTTTGTAATCAAGCTTTTCTAACATGAATAACTTGAAGAAAGAAATCACTGATTTTGCTTTACCCAGACTTTAACAAATAAAACTGATTTAATAACAAATCAATGAATCACAGATCCTTTTTTGTCTTAACATAATAATTTCAATAAACAAGCTAAATTAATTATAGGTGAACTCTTAACCTGCAAACAAGCCTGTGGAGATATATAATGATCTGAATTATTACTGGTTGGTTAATTAACAAGACCAGGAATACACAGCATGTGAACCATGAATATCTGTACCACAGCTACTACTCATTCAGCCAGTAGATATTGAAATATTTCACTGCATAAGGGGAAACTTTGACCTGCTGGTGGAGCTGAATTAGAAAGTCAGTGGATCAGGGTTTCCGTTTCAGCTACTTCTCGAGATGGCAGCTGAGATCACTGTTTCCAACAACAGAATTTAAATATCCCACTAACTGGCAAATAAACCCCTATTTAATTTTAAAAGCAGTTGGATAACAGGATAACGATGGAAAAATTGCGAACATACGACAGAAATGAACAAGATTGACAAAGAATTACAAGGTGCAGCACCACATGCTAATGACAGATGGCAGAAGCCAGAAAGGCAAGAAAAAAGCACAAGTGAACATAAAGAGGATTCTACAGGAGATTTTATAAAAGAAAGCAACTGTCTGCTGGATGATATTAAACACAATCTCAGCAAGACATGTCCGACAATTGGGAAAGCATTGACACGGTGGAAACTTGAGTGCTGACAATGGAGCAAGTTGTGAGAAACATGCTTAAAGTCCAAATTCATGGACAAAGCTCATGGACCAAGGAGGGAGATCAAGGAGAGAGAATATCAGAAAATATAATGTACCTGCACACAAGGAAGGAAGTCTGATGACATCTTTTGTGTTGATGCTTCCCACAGACAAGCTCCAGATCACGGAGCCTCATAATGAGACAGCACACACAGGGCTAGCCTTGAAGCCCCCCGCAACAGGTAAACCCAGATCAATCATGATTAAATTTCACCGGTAGATAGTCAGAGGTACAACAGAGTCGTTAGGATCATTCCTCTTGGGAAAATGAATGTCTGTGTCAGACATCCTGGGACGCCGTGTCAACTTCTGCCGGTATGATCTGATTTCAAAATACACTTCTGTTTTCACAGGAAATGTACAGTTTGCATACAGTCTCTTTCAAAATAAACGCACTTCATTGACACAACACTGCAAATTGAATTTTTTTTTTTTTTTTCAATTAACAACAAAAGCACGTGGTTGGGCTTAGGAAAAAAGAACAGGGTTTGGCTTTACATTCAAATGGGAGGTGAACACCGGCCTCCTGGGTGAAAGTCGGTAGTTGCTGGACCCATCCACCACCCATCCCGCCTGGCCTACTCACGCCAGGGTCACACCGCCCACAGAAGCACTGCGAATAGCCTCGAAGCGCCTCGAAGCGAAGCCAGTTTCCTTTCGGCGCCCATGTTAACTGATTGTGTCATCCACACATCCGCCCTGCGGCAATCGTTTCGGCGTGTGGTCTATTTTCTGTGCGAGCTGCAAGCGAATGTGTCAAGCCGGGCAGGAAGTCAAACAAAGGAACAACAACAGCATCCGGTCAATTTTCAGAATAAAACAAATTTCAAAATAAAACACCCCGTTTGACAAATGCTATGTATATATGTGTGTGTGTTTACACATATAAGTCAGTTGTATCTAAACAGAGCATGAGAGAGATGAACACACACACACACACACACACACACACACAAACACACAAACACACACACACACAAGAAAGAGAGAGTGAGAGAGAGAGAGAGAGAGAGAGAGAGAGAGAGAGAGAGAGAGAGAGAGAGAGAGACCGGCGTGGAGAAATGCGCATCTGATGTGAACGAGCTCGCGCAAGAATTTCGGTGCGCTGCGCTTCGCAGCACTTCGTTGGCAGTGTGGCCCTAGGGTCAGACTTTGTTCAAAAACTTTGGAGTGAGATTGGTTGGTCACACTGCTGGCTAAGAATGCATTATCCAAATGGTAATGAATTATAATGTAAAAAAAACAACAAGATAGAATGGTTCTGGCAATACACATTAGACTTTAGATAAAGTATAGATACTTATCTAATTCCTCAGCGTGTTCAACAGAGATTTGTGAAATGTCAAGTCGAGGAAGATTTCCTGTTGTAGCTCAGTTACATGTGTTCGAGGACGAGTTGTTTGTTGGTGCAGGTTCATCACTCTCTTCTCTGAGCAATGATCACACGTAACACTTTGTTACAGGAATGTCAGTAAAATATTGAGGCCGTTTGGATAAACTGATTGCAAAGGCTGTGTGAACTCACCCAGGCCTCTTTGAAAGGGTTAGATAGCTCTCCAAATACAACTTGATGGATGACCACACAGTCTGCTGTCAGTACTGGTTGCTTTAACAGCCACAGTGTGCAGTGGTCTGAGGTTATACCACTGATTTCAAATACTGTTATGATGTCACCTGGTGATACTTTATATGATTTTCAAATGTCTGCAGCTCTAAAAATATCTCGGCTTAAGTTTACTAAGAAACCCATCCAGTGAATTTAAGCGTAAAGGGGAGAGAGTTCACTGGCGAAGGTGCGAGTCACATTAACACACTCATAATTACAAGTCTATAAAAGGCTCCATCTGGAGGGAGGCTCACACTAACCATATTGCAGAGGACCTAAAAAAAAATCAACATAATCTCACCAGAAATTTGTGATACCTCAGACAATTCAGACATGTGCGATGTTAACTACAGGAACAAACTTTTGAAAAAATATTTTGGCAAAATCATGTAGGCTGAGAATGTAGTCACCTGCACTTTATTTCATATCCAGGGTGAACTTTGAGAGAGACAGAGATGACAGTGTTCGGCAGCCTGTGCAATTAACTGAAAGCTTTAAAAAAAAGTGTCTTTATTCACTGCGATGACTGTCTCCAAAGATCACAGGTCTCTGGAACTGACATCCTTACTTTTCATTTTCAGAGTCAACTGAGGACTCAAGTTCACAGCAAAAGTGACTTTGCAAAGTTTTTGTTCTTTCTTCCTTGTTGATGTTGCAATACTTCTCACTTATTCCCAGTATAATACATTCAGTCCTTATTTGGCTTCTTGGAAACTTCTTAAATATTTTGCTACATGTAAAGAATGATATCTATGCAGTATCCACAACGAAAGCAGATTTTAAACAAAACATGAGTTGGATGGTATAATGTGATTCCATCATCTAAAGCTAATATATTTTTAATCAAACCTTTTATCTCTCCTCATTAAAAATAACAAAATGTCTGCAGCAACAGAAGCTTAAAGGATAAGTTTGGTATTTTTCAACCTTAGCCCTTTTTTCCCCATGCTTTTTTGAAAAAAAAAAGACTAATTGGAACAGCAGTTTTTGAAATCGGTCCAATATTAAGCTAAAGTGTTGCAGCTGGCAGCGGCAAAACAGGCTGCAATAACCACTCAGGGTATGTTAATGCTGTCATTTTTTTCAATAGCACTGACAGGCTCAGAATATTATTCTAAGTGTCTGAAAATTTCTGGAAAGTATCACTATCATTTTTGTAAAGACTAAGATCCCTTTTTTTTTTCCTAAACTGGAAACATCCCTGAAGTTGCCATCGCCAATTCCACCAGCGTCCATTTAAATAAACAGTATTTTCAGCTTGTATAGAGCCAGCATATTTTTACATCAGACTGGGTGAATTAAGGATTTCTTTCAACCAAACCTGAGTTCTTTTGTGAGTTTTATTTTGTTTCTGTCGACTTTGAATGAAGTGTGTTTTATGTAGATGAAATGAACTATTTATTTAAATAGAGGCAGGTGGGTTTGGTGATAGTGATTTTAGGGCTGTGTCTGGTTGAACAAAAAGGATCTTCTTTAAATGCTAATGTGTAAGACAGGGGGATCTAGTGGTATCTAGGATTGCAGACTGCAATCCGCTGCAACTTCTCCAAGTTAGAATTCCCTCAGTGTTCGTTGTTCAGGAGGTTTTTACCGGGAGCGCAATAATCAGCAGAGGTCTCCACTTCTCCAAAACAAACAGACCAGATGAATAAAACCAGTGAAAACGCTGAATAAAGCAGTTACAAGTTACAAATCAGTGATGTTCAGCTTGTCAGAAACAAGCAGCTACCAGCGCCTGCTAATGTGTGTTCACCTTTTATCTCTGATAACATCAGAAGGTTTTAAAAACAGTGAATAAGGCAGCTTCACATTTAAAAATGTGTTTTACAGGTACAATATTACAACCTCCTCCTTCTGTTGTGTGAAACTTTGACTCTCCCCTCTAGTGCCATCTACTGGCTGTATCTATGCCATCATAAAGGACGCATGGAAGTAAGAAGGCAGAGGCGTTTACAATGTTGAAACCAATCTATCTATTTTTGTATGTAAAGGGAGTATAGATGAGCCTTAAAGACACGTTAGGTTGCCAGCAAGGGCTTTCCGGAGCAATGAAACATTTTTCACGTAAAGGTGAAACAGTTTTATCTATCTAGTTTGTTTATGATTGTTTTGTTTTGTTTTGTTTGTTTGTTTTAAACCCACGATGCAAAAAGCAGCTGTCCCCAGGTATTTTCACATTATCTTATCTGGCCCCCATTCAAAAATGTTTCGACACCCCTGCTGTAAAGAGAGTAAGCATATTTCAGCAAACTTTACATAAACGAATTAACAAACCAAACTATCATAAACCTCTTCAAAACTAGACAGTGAGTTATGTTTCAGTGTTTAATTATTTAGTTTATACAGTATTTAAAAGCTTGTTTTCAGTGTCATGGTGTGTGTCTTTGCTGACGTATTGTTGCCACCATTTTTTGTGTTGCTGCTGGGTTGTTATAACCTGGAAAATCCAGATGCCCCACCCCTAGCAAATTCGAATTTGCTCTGCACGGGGATCTGGCCCCGACAAGCAGAGCCCGGTGAATTGCCATCGGACCAGTCAGATTAGTCTATCTGACAGAGGAGGACTCTGGGCAGGCGTAACATGATGACGACAGCGCTGCACCATAAGAGTCTAAAAGTAAACAGCCAAGATGGCAGCTGCAGAAGGACAGTGTCCATTCAATTTAGCTTTGGAAGAAACGCTAAGCCAACTACACCTATCTTTTCCTTGAGAGAGAAACAGAAGACTGTCCTAGAAGCCTTTGCTTCCAGGAAGGAAGTATTTGCCGTTTTGCCAATGGGATACGGCAAAAGCATAATATATCAGTTAGCCCCACTGGTTGGCAATGAATATGTCACCTTGTTTTTTGCTCTGATTGGCTATTGTGCTATCCAATTGCATGCGGCGGCATTTAATATGCCTCAGTTAGTGCCGCCCCTTGGGTAGGAAGGGTGTATCAGTGAGGGCCAGACTCAAAATCTTTCTAGGTTGGAGTCTGGATTTCCAGGCTAGGGTTGTTAGCAACTTGTTGTCCTCCTCACTGCTAAAATTCCTGCTAACACCAACTGGGAGTGCTTACCTTACCCTCCTCTTCTTTGGAGAGGCATAGAGTAAATAATCATAAACATTCATTCTGCAAATGGAAGAAAACTGTGTGTATAAACAAAAAGCAGACTATACAGTGTCATAGCTTGAACTTTATTACCACAAACAAAATTACATGTATCCAGTTTAATTTGTAGGATAGAAAGAAATTCTGACAGCTACTATGCTTATGAACAGTATATAAACCTTAATAAACAATACCAATTTATGTCATGGTGGGATTCCATAAACATACGGTGTTGCTTCAAGTAACTTGCATTTTAGAAAAATTCTATTACTTTATTATCAAATAAAGTACATTAAAAAATTAAAAAATAAACTTTATTCATCTATTACTCTGAATCAAATATTTTTCCAGATTGCAGAGTGACAGAAAAAGATGTTTTCAGATCATTTTTGTGGAGAGAGTTCATGGAGCGAGCCATGTGAGGAATGCCCCCAAAAAAGGACTCAACATGGCCACCAGAGAGTAATGTGACAATAAAATTAGTGTTGTTGTTTTGGTTTCCTCAGGGCTCTGGCTGTTTTTTATAGTATTGCAACACAATGGAGGATGTAACATAATGGAGGATGTATTGTGTGAGTGTAAACGGCTAATAATGGTATGTTACTTATAGGCACACAATACCATAGACTGTTATTATATACCGGCAGATTATCCCCCTGCATCCTACACACTGGACCTTTAATGGCCAAGTAAGTGAGTACACATACATGGAATGTGACTCCAGTTTGTACAAACACAGAAATGGACTTCCATTGAAAACAAGAACACTGTACAAAGGTCAACATAAGCATCTGACCACCATGTACGGATATAAATATTTATAAAGAGAATCCATAAACAACAATACATTGACATAGTTAACAGTAACACTGTAGTGCAATGGAGCAGAGTGCAAATGGTGCCGAAATAAATATGGAATTATTAATATAACAGGTTGTTTATATCCATGAGGTTGGTGAACATGACAGTCAGTGTGTAGTGATGCTTAAAAATTGATATCAACATGATAAAAATTGTCTTTTCCCTCGCAAACATATTCTGTGCAGGCTGATGTCTGCACTTAGCCAAAGATTGTTTGTTAAGATTTGATGTTTTGCAGTCTAACAGGCCAACAGAGTGGTGAGTCTTCTCTTGTAAAATGATCTTGCTAATTGTGTCATGTCACTCTCAGCAGTGGGAATCTCACAGTTATTGAATATCATAACACCAGGCAGAAACGCAGTGCTCACTGCCCTCTCGGGTTCAAAGTTTCAACTCTGTTTCACCTCTTAGCTGTGCCTCAGGAGGTAGAGCGTGCCTTCAACTACCAACAGGGTTGCGGAAAATTTTAATCCTCAGTCAGTCAACAAGGTGAGAAGTTGCGCCACGGGAGGTCAGCAAAAACAAGATTTCAAAAGGGTGTTCAATTGCTCCTTAAACTTTCATGCATATCATTTTCAGTTTGTAGCTACTGGTTGTGAACAGGCTGTCACTCAAACCTTTACTCTTTCTGGCTGTTAAACCAATAAATGGGGATTGTAGATCTTAGCAGAATTCGTGAGTACTGATTATTAGTAATTTAAGTTAGTTAAAAATGGTAAAAGCATTAGAATTGAAAGGAATCACATTCAGACAGCAGATTTGATACTGGCTTCAGTTTTGAAAAAATACTCGCAAACAACAATGATTAATATATTTGTATACCCTTTTTCATTTATTTCAACATTTATCTGTTTTTATGTAGGGCTGGGCAATATGGCTTAAAATATAACAGTGCAATATTTTTAGGCTATGTCATGATATACAATATATGTATCCCAATATTTTAAAATTTCCTCTTAAGTACTGTAGACTTATAAAATATAAAATTATTGAATAAACTACAGTTACAATAAATTTAAATAAAGCACTGTCATAACAACATTAAATATAATACTGTTACAATAAAGGTCATACTAAAGTTAACTAAAGTACGGTTATAAACAAGTTAAGTACAATAATCCTTCAAAAACTACTTGCAACTTCTTAAAACTTCTCCCTCTCTGCATTGTTTCTCTTCCTATGGATTATGTTTTGTTTTGTTTTTTGTTTTGTTTTTTTGGTTGCTGTTCTCTGTAAAGCATTATTGAGTATCCAGAAAAGCACTATATCTATCCAATGTGTTATTATTTATTATTAATACTGTTATAATAAAGTAGCTACTGTCAAAATAAAGCTATATAAAACACTGTTATGACAAAGTTAAACAAAGAACTGTTATAATAAAGATAAATAAAGTATTGTTATAATTAAATACATCAAAGCAGGACCACTGGTGATTTTATTTTGAATCTTGGGTATGTTGGGCTTGAAAATGTGATGTTCTTGATGTGAACTTTAAGCTTTTGGTCAAGATGTTAGCAGTTAGCATTAAGTCAAACTGTTGCTGCTGTGCCTTCAAATGTGAGGATGTATTCACTGTGAGCTGGAAACACACTGACAGCTTTCCAGTTCATACGTTAACAGCATTTACAAGTCGCACTGGTGCTCCATGGTCACAAAATGTGATTAAATAGTTGTGGTCTGGAGCCCTGCAGGTACCAAAACACAAGTTTCCTCAGCTATTGTTAATCTCATTAAGGTAAACTGTTAGCACAGTGCTGTTAAACGTGATGATGCATTCATTGTGGGCTGAATATATAGAAACAGCTGTCTAGTGCATACATTTATAATGTTTGCAAGTTGCAGAGGCGCTCCATGGTTGCAAAATGTGACTAAAAAGTAACACTAGTGGTCTGGAGCCCTGCAGATGAGAAACATGCTTCGCCCTGCTCACACAATGTCGCACAGGAGAAAGTGGTCTGGATGGGTGAAGAAGTGTGTGTGTGTGATGTATCATGTTTGTGAAGTATTCTTTGTGTGTGTCTCTGTAAGAGAGAATGAGCCATAGAGCTGAAACGGTAAGTCATTTTATACATCGCACATGGAACAAGCTGCGATACGAGTACATTCGATATATCACCCACTGCTATTCAAGCTGCTCTGGTTGAAGACAGTGCTGTATCGTTCACTGCAAATGTAAAGTCATGAGTGAGGATGGGGTTCTCTTGCTTAAGAAGTATGATTTATTGCACTCCTCAGATATAATTTCATAAACATATATTTCTCTGTCAGCTGAGAGACACAAAGTCCTTGAGCGTATGTCTTGACATGAGCGCAAGAAGCCACCAGTCATAAATAAGTAAGGTCACCAATGATCTAATTCAACGCCGGTGCTTCCAAACACTGGCAGCTGGGATATTTGCTTCCTTTGTCCATAAATATCCCAATCCTCCTTCATTCAACAAGAGTCTCTCAAGTCAGCTGATGATGAATATCTGGCCTAACCCTGAAATGACTGAGCTAGCAATGATGACTAATGTCACAGCAGGAAGGACTTGTAGAGCCACAATCCCTCACTGTCATAAAGTTTGCCTCAGCCACACGACCCTCCCCTGCATTTTACTACTGTGGTCAGCTTTGACATGTAGCCTTTTCATCATTCAACATTAATAGATTTCAATAAATACTGTAGATGTGGCTCTTTTGACTTTATTTGCCACAAAGTGCTTGTCAACTTGCAGTAAATTAACAAGCAAAGTCTAAGTAAAGCCCTTTGAGCATACACAGAACATCACCCTTCAAAAAACCCCTCCAGTCAATTTTACTTCCTGGTTAACGGTTCACATTCTCTCTTAAACAGAGAATGGGGGTGTGTTTAATAGTCAGACGTAATGTTAATCCATAACCATTGCAACCAGATTGCAGCTACAGTAGTTTGGAGAACAGCTATATGCAGGGCTTGAAATTAACTTTTTTACATGGTAGCACTGGTGCTCCTAACTTCAATAAGTTAGGAGCACCAGCAAAATTTTGGGAGCACCCACCGTAATGTAAGAAGCACCAATATGTAATCGATTTTTTTTATTGCAACAAAAAGTCGACATTACACTGTATACATTACATTGTATGTGTATAGTACACTTATCATTAACTTTTTCAGTTAAGACATTTTTAGAAAAAACACCACTAAACCACTGAACACCACTGTGGATGAAAGAGAAACCTTAGATCATGACAATACTGATGATGATGATGATGATGATGATGATGACTGTTATCATCATCATCATCATCATCAGTATTATCATGATCTAAGGTTTCTCTTTCATCCACAGTGGTGTTCAGTGGTAGCCTGGCACTGCCAGACCCAATTCGCAAAACGCTAATGGGTCTGGACACGGAGCGTACATTTCCTCTATTCCCAAAGGGCGGTATCAACGGCTGTCACTCAGAGTGCCCCTTCACACAAGTGGAAAGACGGAAAACCAATCAGAGTAAACAAAAAGTGTGACGTAGGCTAGCACAACGCCACTGTAAACAGACCAGCAAGCAAGTGCAGCGGAGATGAGCTGTGACGATGTCTGTGAAAGAGTGTAGCCGTCTTTGCAGATTTCATGCTCACTGTGGACTCCGAGTTGCATGGCTGTGATTCCCGGCTTGGTCACTTCCCTTACCTGCTCCTCCATGAGAGCAACTAGCGGAGAAACAACAATAGCCACTGGGTTTTCACTGAGTCCCATCTTTTTCCCGATCAACAAAGCCAGTTGGTAAATTAAACTTTTACCAAACCCCATAGGAAGGACGGCAAATGCATCCTTTTTTTTCAATAAAAGCTTTCAGTGTAACTGTTTTGCTCTGCTTTTAAAGAAAATGTACATTCCAGTTTGTTCAACACATTTACCGTCGCAGTTTCAAAATCAGTAGCCATGTTGGTTGTTTACGAAATACATTCACTCCGCTCCTTGTCCCTCCTATTCTGATGATGTGCCCGCCCCAAAGTAATAAATGCACCTTTATGATTGCATGGCCAGACTGATCTGCGGAGCGAAAATAGAATATGAGCTCGCCAGATTAGGATGGTTTCACCAGGCTGTTTCAGTGGTGGTTCAGTGGTGTTTTTTCGAAAAAAGTCTCGCGTTGTCTTCATTTTCTCTTCTCTCGGGCATGAATTAGCTTTGGCTTCTAGTTAGTTCTGAGTGACAGAAGTGCCACGGTCGCGGAGTGATTTGAGGCTAATAACCAATCTAAAATCAGCATTAAAGCTCAAGCTCACGTTTGATTGGTCACTGTCAGCACACGTGGTAGAGAGAAGCTTGGGAACTTTATCAATGTAGCCTACTAACTTGAGGGGGGGAACTTGTGAATGAGACATTCGACTCAGGGGAAAAATAGTTGCACCAGAAGAATTATTTACACTCGCACCAGTGCTCCCAATTATATTTTGAGGTCGCGCAGATGAAATTTTGGTCGCATATGCGACCAAAACGGTTGCAATTTCGAGCCCTGTATATGGCACTTTTTTGATGAATTTACAGTTTATCAAAGTACTAACAAGACAACAATTAGTACAACATTAGCACACAATTGTTGTATTGACTATAGCCTGTATAAATAATGGACGTAGCTACCCTGATGTCACCCATTGGTTTGTGGACTGCCATCCTAAAGGCTTGAGTTTGGCATTTTGGCTGTCACCATTTTGTCTACCATATTTGGATGAGAGGGTGGAGCTGTAGAGGAGCGAGGGGTGGATCTGATTCATAGACTGTGGCAATGCTTCAAAGACAGCCTGTCACTCAAGCAGCCCGCTCTTTAATATGGGTAAATTTAGGCCTTAATAATATGTAAATGGGTGAGGTGTAAAAAATTCACCCCAGTATAGTTGTCATGAATGTTTAAATTTTTATGCCAGGCTGTGAATGTGTTCATTTCAGCTATAAAGTTGGCCATTTTCACATCGGAGTCTATGAGGATATTCTCTGTTTTGGACCCGGTCTCAAGTGGCCATTCGATGAACTGCAGTTTTTGAACTTGCACATTGGCTTCATTTTTCAGCTTCAGAGGTTACCTCTTGGTAGTGATGAAGCACTGTTTGGTTGCTGCTGCACTAGGAAGCCACACAACCGCATAACTGTACAATTCCGCAGCCACAGGTCGGTCAAAGTCGACTGAAGGAAGGATAGATATGTTGCCGAGGTCTGCTGTTTGACATGGATTTGCAAGACATTGAGGAGGGGCACTGTCTACCAGCACTGACAGCTCTTACCTCAGCTTGCAGCACAGACTCTGCCCCAGGCAGCACTGTGATTCTTTTTATTGACTTTTTGACTTAAAGTTGTGCGCTTCCCAGTGCCCTGACCTGTTAGAGGTTGTTGCTAGTGGACGGTGAAAACTTTCAGCACGTCCTTAAAACTGCATTTTAGACAATGGACCTTAATGTGCTGAGACCAAGAGATGGTAAAAAAAAAAAAGAGCAAGCATGAGAGACAGTCAACAGGTGCAGTCGTGCTATTTCTGCCAGTGGTATCTGGTGTTATGTGCTGTGTTGATTGCAGCCATTTACTGCACACAGGCTACAACTTTTGAAAATAAGCAGCACACTAAACTAAGGGGGAGGGCAACTGCAAAGAGAGGTATTACTAAAGCTATAATGCTACAATTATGGTAAAATACAAGATAAGTTGACTAGCTAGCTTACTATGATGTTTATGGTGTTTATGACAGTGCATCTGCACAAGCTTGGAGGATGACATACGACTTGCAGATTCTATCAGTCATACATGATCATCTATTTTTTTTACTTTGAGCACAAAATTCAGTTCATCTCTCAAAAATATTTGGCAAACAGTGTGGCTAAACACTGGGCGGTGGGGGCTTTGGGAAGTGCCTTCTGTATCCTGACATATACAGGCAACATTTGTAAAATTAGAGTATCTAGAATAAATATGAGCAATTTGCCATATTATTCATTACCGTCCTCCGTTAATTGGGTACTGCTGCATATCAATTGGAAAGAGTAAATGTTTTTGATTTAAATTACAATCTGAATCACCTGTAATTAGTTCTTCATGTTTCAGATGAGTAAGTACAGAGAACAGGCTGTCAAGAGGAGTTGTCAAATTAGCCCTCATTGACATTAATTGGATGTATTACACCAAGTGGTAATTATTTTTCTTTTTTTCCCCCACAGTGTTTTGCAGAGGTATCTTAAGATGTAAGCTAATTTCATATACATAGATATGCTATTGATATGAACGGTCCAGTGGAACATTTCAATTTAATTAGAAACAGTGGAGTTGTTTAGATAAAAGAAACATTGTTTCCTATTAGCAATTAAAATGCGCCGTCCTCCCTCCCATCTCTTAAAATGCATTTGATCTTCAAACATGAATACAATAATGCCTTTAAACAGGAGACGGCGTGGGGTTCACACAGACTTCACTGGGACCAAATAAAAGGCAAATACGTCTGGACTTAAAGGAGCCTCAAGACTGAGTAAAGGATGCTGAACTTCCAACAGTAATGTGGTTGGTGTATCACCAATTCCACCCTTGGCAAATGCACTGGAGCTTGCTCAGATAAGCGGCTGTCATTTGAAATGCCGCTATCTACTGACAGTTTGTAGGGCTCAGCGAATATAGGGAGTGATGCTGGCGTTCTTAGAGAGGACGGATTTTCTGTCTCTTATCAACGACTGGGCAAACTGACAAGCTCCCATGTAAAAAAGCTAGGGGTCAGAGTCAATCAAGCTCAGTCTTTTGCAGGAGACCACTCAAGCATGTTGTCATTTGATTTACCGTAATAGGTGCTTATGGATCAACATCTATTCCTCTGCAAGGAAATGAGTGTACGAGTTTTAATCTGGCAAACACGTTTCCAGAACAACATGCTGCTAATGCAGGTTTCTGTTTGAGTGAAGGCAGGAGTTGTGATTTTGAAACAGCACTGTTAAAATCTGTCAGCATTAAAAAGTGTATGAATGATAGTATCACTCTAAACTCACTTTAACAACAACAGTCTGAGTCCTTGTAGGAATTGAACAGTGATTTTTGATGTGGGGCGCTCCTGTGGAAACAAAATTGGAAACTGCGGGTAAACAAGAGGGATTAATTTCCATATTCTTAGAACGAACCATTTTAATAGCCTGTTTTCATCAACCACGCCTGTAATTTGCTTATACTAATGCCAGCAAGAGGTGCTGAGGACTACAATAGCATATCCTGAATTTAGTAACGTGGACTGCATAAACAGTGGCAGCGCAGATGGGGTGGGACAGAGTGTGATGCCCCGCCAAGGTTCACATTGACCTCTGTCTTTAGGGATGCCAGAGAGGTCACGCAGATCATACATCTCTCTGTACAGTATGCTTTTTTTTCCTAATAACATACACAGCATAAGAATGACCATATCAGATATGGACACATATTTAGTGACACCGTCTACACTTTTTAAAGTTGAAAGTGACATAAAATATCACAAGAAAAAAGCATGTACACTATTGATCTCTGTATCACCATATCTCTATATTATACTATATGATTAGCAGAAAGAACAAATAGGTCAAAGGATACAAGGAGCATTACATCATCATCCACCATTTTTAAACTGAAACTCAACAGGAAAGCGTGACAGCTTACTGTAGGTCCCAGACACAGTTTCGAGAATGTTTTAAATTGCTCATCAGAAGTAATTAGAAGGTTCTGTTTTAACTAATGCTGCCCTACACTAGATCAGGGAGAAGACAACCTGCGACTCTGGAGCAACATGTGGCCCTTTAGCCCCTCTCCAGTGGCTACCTTTGGCTGTGACCAAAAAAAAAAAATATATATTTATCAGTGCTGTAGGCCTAAAGTTATTATGACCTCCTCCAACTGTAAAAACGTGTAAACCAAAAAAAAACAAAAAACAAAAAAAAAAACAACAAAAAACATTCCAGCAACTAAACTATGTGTCTATTGTGTTCAGCCCAGTGCCTTTTCCTCTGCATTTTACCAATCTTAATTGTGCTGGCTTCAGTAGTCTTGATTGTCCCAAATCCAAAAGAGACAAAGTTTTGGAAGAAAACAGAATTTAATTGTGTGTGAGGAGATTTGTTATCTTTTACCCCCAACTCTGCAAAAATAAAGTTCCAAATATTCATGAATAACCCACTGCAGTGCCACCTGGGGGTAAAACATATTCAAAAATGCTTATTTTGACCTATTTGTAATGTTGACAGACTAATTTACATTTCATTGGCTGTGTAACCTTCACTATAAGACTTAATATGTTTTGCAGCTCCGGGTAGATTTTTTAAAAATTATTTTTCATCAAAAATGGCTCTTTTGGTAGTGAAGGTTGCCAACCCCTGCACTAGATGTTGGACTAATTCTTACACTTTAGAAATTTTCCAAAATAATCACACAATACAGTTTTCAAAGCTTTGAGTTTTGGTTAAGAAAGATGAATAACGTTTTGTATTAGTCTTTTAATGTTTAGTGCACAATTAATCCTGTCTTAACTAATTATAATTTGAGGACATCTAGGACAAAAAAAATAGTTCCAACATTTAAGTTTTGCCAACGTCCGGGACGTTACTTGGCCATCAGCTGGACTTCCTTCCTGGGACAGCACCATTGCAATATGGTATTAACATGAGCAAATAATAACCAATGTTGACTTAAAGGAATCCCTAAAAACTTGGTATTTCACTCGAGGCCAGTGTTTTGTGCCTGATGTGCATTCTCGTCGGCTCACATTAGGTCATCTTATTACTTTTTGGATAGGCTGGCAAAACTGTAAAACTAAAAAATTGTTTATGAATCTCATCATTGCCTAATCCCAAGATTAATATTGCACCTTCAAACTGAGTTCATTTATTTATTTATTTTATTTTGTTGTGATTTGTAATCAATTTGCAAAGATGCACTTAGATTTTTGCTTCTTGTATTGCTGGCATGGCTGCAACCGTGACTGGACTTCCCTAGTCGGTAGTGTTTGGCTTTTCCATACTCACCAGCCAGCAAAAGCCAAACACCATTCATCTGCACACACTGCCCACACAGTGATAGAGGTAGTTAAAAATCTGCAAAGTTTGCTTTGCTCCTTAGCTACTGTAGCTGTCACCTTTTGCAGACACAAATCTTAAGTGGCTGTAGCAACTCAAATTCAACCAGCACAAACCACCTCAATAAATTTTCAAGATTTGTAGTCTCCAAGTGGGGGAAAGTGAGGTGGCTCTGGCTAGCAGAAGTCCAATCATTGGGCCTTGACGTCAGACAGCCCACTTTTGTCATGTTGCAGTATGCATGGTTTCATCAGAAGTGGGTTGGAAAAAACAATAGATACACCCTGGTCACCTGGGTGAGAGTTTGTCTCTAGACAGATTCATCAACCACAACTTCCTTCCTATGTGGACTTTGCTGATCTTTAAACTAAGCCACTAGTCTTTTTGGCAGAAGGCCCTGAAGGCTACTTCCCCCATGTTTGGTCAAAGAGAGCCTGGATGAAGTATTTTGGCTCTTACAAACAGTACAGGCTTCAAACAATAAGACAGGAATATAATTTGCCTGTAGAAGTACATTAATGACATAAATGTGTTTTTGTATTTAAAAATGGGTGTTAACTAATAATTTTACTATTTTCTCTACATGGAGTGGACATCACATCTGATCACAACTAAATACACTGTTGCTGACATGTTGTATCAAAAACAAAAACAACAACAACAACAACAACAAAAAACTAATATACATGTATTTGCTTTTTTCATAGCAATAATATCATAATATATATTATATTAATATAATATAATAATATTGCCTGGCCACCTCATAACCACGCTGCAATTTTCGGTGCTGACCAGAATTGAAACATGACCGGTTGATCCCAGAGCTGTGTAGGCACACTGATCTGAGCAGTGCCGTAGTGTAAGTAGTGGTCGATGTTTGTTAAGCTGCTGGAGAAGAAAGTCTCCCATTGTCTTTAGCTCTGTTAGTTCTTCACACCGTACATTATGTTAAAAACTGGTCAGCTGGTACTGTATTTGCTAAAATGTAAGCAGGAGCGATCACAAGGTAGTTAAAAGACAAAAAGCCAGGCTGTCTTGTTACTGAAAGCGTAAGGTTAATCATAAACCCTGTGGTACTTCTACACCCACGTCTGGTTTAAGGTATAGGCGAACTAACCTGTTGTACACAGAGATATGAGTTCTCATCTTATTTATATTCTTTGCAAACACCATTAATATGATCCAAGACCTGTGTCATAATACTTAAACGATTAACTTAAATGCAATGATAAATGATGATCAACACCCTTAAATGACAAGAAAAAGTCTGTCTGATTTGATCTGATCTTGACTGCAGGCTTAAGGTCACACTAATCCAGGCATTTTTGATGAATTCGTAAAATACATAAAGCCATATGTATATGAGTGTATATACATAATATATCAAGCAAAAATATCCAGACATGGCCCTTTGTACACTAACAGAATCTGGCAGAAAACAAGCCCCTGCACATACCATGCCCTCGCTCATGATCCTTGTGATTACTTTCCACCTACCACTTACTAATATGTAGTTTAAAATAAATTGAGATTAAAGCAAAGCAAATTGTAACTGCTGCACATCCTGCTATATTTGACCCTATAAGGAACACTAGAGTTAAGCAGATAAATAGAAAAATGTGATAACATTCATCATACTGATATTACCCTAATTGCATGGCACTGGAGAAGGAAATTAAACCCTACACCTATTTCTATGCCCCATTTGTCAGGAAGTGAATGGCACTTAGAGGTTTAGCCAATGCTGATGAATTGTTGCTGTTAAGGTGTAAGACTGAAATGCTCTATCATTTCAATGAAGTCTCAGACAAGCCTGGTAGGTTGCAGATGCAGAGGCAACATGGCATTTGCAAAAAAGCAAATGGAAAAGGCAAGCCAGTCCTTAGACAGAGTCTGGGATGTCTCTAGTGGAATGACCTTGGCTAATACAGCCAAGGCTAAACTGGCTGCCAAAGATTCTGTCTGATCCAATCAGCATCTTGTTCAAAATCAAGGACTTGTGTTTTTCACTTTCTCCTGGTTCAGGGTATTGCCACTCCCTGCGCGAGCTACAGTGCAGCCTAAGAGAATTCACACTCATCTCGGGTGAATCCCCTGTGAAAGCCATATTTGTGACCCTGAGAGTGAAAATGAAAAGATTCAATATAGATCTGTTTATTCCATCCTATAAATACAGCAGTGTCTTTGATCTTCCACAGGCACACATTTGCAGGCAGCATTGTGAGATACAACAAAAGCCAGATTGGACTGTAATTTTCATAAAGTGGTTCCTCACAGAGTACTGCAGTCAAACAAAATTAAGTAAATGAAATCTTAAAGCTGATTACTAAATCTAAATCAAAACCAGATACAGCTTGGTATGAGGATAGACAGTAAGATAGACAGTAAGATAAAACAAGTATTTCTGTTTTTTAGCATAGCTCCTCTTGGCATGTATGCATTGACGCAGACTTATATGTCTTTTAATACAGTGCTTTGGTCCTACACATCAGAACAGAAGTGAGACAAAATAAAACAGCTTTATAAAACTGCAGATGGTGCTCGTTACTGATGAGAAAAGGTTTAGTGGTATAGTGGTATGTTTATAGGCCGTCATTCCTCAGTGGAGTTGCTGGTATCTTGTTTAAATTTCAGTTTTATCACTGACGTTCCTGATGAGGGTAAAGTGAAGCATATTTCATTTGCAGAATAGCACCCGCAGTCTTATTTAGGCTATTACCTAAATAAACTACATCCCAGGAAACCATATTAGACGTGTCAGTTCTTGAATGTCATTTTCCGCAGACCTGCATAAAGAAAAAAATCAATCCGTTATGCAGCCAGGCATAGTATCAGTCCATAGGTAGATAAGGGGGCGGCAGAAGAGGTAAGAGAAGGAGGCTTGAGAATGAAAGGTCACTACAGACTGCACTGCAGCTGCTGAATGCTTTCACTATTCATTGTTTATCATTTAGTGTGTAAAATGTCATAAAATAATGATCAACGCAGATTAGCAGAGGTCAAAGGGATGTTCTCATTTCATCTGGACAGCTGCTGGAATCTATCAACTTTATAGTGATATTAAATAGAAATAATGTTGAGGCCATAACCAGTTTATACGTGGTAGCTGTACTTGGTAAATGTAATATTATCACTCTCAACTTTCAGCATTCAGTCATGTGGGACCATGAATCATGATTTATAGTTAAGGTTATTAAAATTTCAGAATGTTGTAACCTTTAACAAAACTGAACAAAAAAACAAAATATCTAAATCATAATATTACATCATTGTAAATGACATGACTATGTTCAACTCATTTTTTAAAATTAGTACATGAGAACATATCTGAATGTGTGAAATAATATAATTTGCTTGTGTTTAATTGCACTCCCTACTTATGACATAAATCTAACTCCATAAAACTGGAGCTAAATATCAGCACATGAACATTTCAACTGTTGCACAGGACACAGGATATGTTATATGTTTAAATTCAAACCACCTTTATGTATACGTCACAGATACTGAGACACCAGGAATGCCCTTCTACCTGTCATACATTTGCAGAACTCTAAAATAGCTGACTGGTTTGTGGCAGATCAGTAAGTCAGCCCAGTGGTGTTGGTGTATAAGAAAACACTGAACACATGAAATTATACTAAATTTAATTCAAATGAATCTGCAAAGCTTGACTTAATTCATATCCTCTTGGGTGTCTGTAATACCCTAGATGACTGTCATTAAGCTATTTGTTTACTGAATACTGTAGATGCACAAGTTAAAGGGATAGCGCACCCACAAATGAAAATGCAGCCATTATCTACTCACATCCCTTGCGGATATTGGCGGGGGGAGCGGCTAGCACACCTAATGGCTGACGGCGCCCCAGACTAACATCCAAGAATACAAAATTGAAACCACAAAATATCTCCAACATGCTCATCCGTAGTGATCCAAGTGTCCTGAAAATTGTCCTAAAAAGTTGTTTAGAAAAACGTCATATGAACTGTTTCATAGTTCATAGCTACAGCCTCACTGTAGCCTGTAGCTCTGACTGCTTCTCTGTGCTCCGCGCTCACGTGTGCGCGCTTGCACGAGACCAGCGAAAGCATGAGCTTTGCTTACCCGTGTTTACATCACGTGACACGTGCACCGCAGGGGGAGACAACAGTAACCACAGTAGCTAAAAGATAATTTGCACTACGGTCTTTTAGCAAAGGACAGCCCAACATGTCTGAAGACTGAAATTGAGGAGGAACAGCATTTCTTTGTTGAGCCGTATTTGTTTGAGCCCGAGTATACGGATGGAACTCAGGCTACTGGATGAAGCAGCCGCCGCAGCTCATGAGCCTAACCCTCAGCCAGCCGCAGAATACCGGAGTCGAGCACTGGAAACCTGGTGGTGTAGTTGTTTCAAATGCAAAGCAATGCCAACGGATGAGGAAAGTCTTTGCTGCTGAGACTGGGAATTGGCGATGCCTGCACTTGAGAATCTGGACATCAGTACTGATGAGACTGCTGCTCTTCAGAGACCGTGCATCACCGATCACCCTGAGCGCACACACATGAGCGCGGACCACAGAGAAGCAGTCAGAGCTACAGGCTACAATGAGGCTAAAAACAGAGTTCATATGACGTTTTTTGAAACAACTTTTTATGTCGCGGCTGCAGCACACTTGGATCACTACGGATGAGCATGTTGGAGATATTTTGTGGCTTCAATTTTGTGTTCTTGGACATTAGTCTGGGGCACCATCAGCCATTAGGTGTGCTAGCCGCTCCCCCCGCCGATCTCCGCAAGGGATGTGAGGACTCTAAAACTTCACCAGGGCCTCCGTCGGCATATGGGTGAGCAGATAATAGCTGAATTTTCATTTTTGGGTGCACTATCCCTTTAAACACATTCTAAGTCTTACAAAAGGGTCAAGTACAATCCATCAAACTCCTCTCAGCTTTCACTGTTAATCAAACCAAGCGTAAACCGAAGCTAGACTGTCAGCTTTTTGATTATCTTAATAGCTTATTAACTACTGTACTTCATGGGCCAACATCGGCTGGATAAATTGGATTGGGTTGGGTTTGGATTTTTAAAAGTGTGATTACAGGACTAGAATCTGTATTCTTTGATTTGCTTCACTTAGTCCCTTGGTGGCACCTGCTGCCTTTGTGTCTTCTTTTACTGATTGACATATAGCACAGTGCAATTACACTGAACAAAAATATAAACGCAACACTTTTGTTTTTGCTCCCATTTTTCATGAGCTGAACTCAAAGATCTAAAACATTTTCTATACACACAAAAGACCATTTCCTCACAAATATTGTTCACAAATCTGTCTAAATCTGTGTTAGTGAGCACTTCTCCTTTGCCGAGATAATCCATCCCACCTCACAGGTGTGACATATCAAGATGCTGATTAGCAGGGTCCCCCCAGGATTTTTCCACTCAAATTTAAGACTTTTTAAGACCTTTTTAAGACCACAACCAATGAAATTTAAGACCAACCTCGCACCTATTCTGGCATACATTTATGAAATAATGCAAAAAAAATCTGTCAGAATAACTAAGAATAACAGCATAACACAGGGACAAATAACAATCACTTATTTTAATAAACAATAGTGTGTGCATGCGCACGCCTGTGTGCAAAAGTATTGCAAATGGACTTACTTTGAAATGTTTTAGCAGGTCCACCGCCATAGCATGGCCCATGAACTCAGAGCCAAAATATCAACCAACCCAGTAGCGCAGATGAATGTCCAGCTGTTAGTTTTTGTACTTTTGTTTAGACTTTCGTCAAGCATGACCACAAATCCAGACGCCTTATTGACCTGCTCGGTCAGTTGTTCGGTGATGAAAGGGGCCAGACCAAATTTAGTAATATAGGCAGTCTTGTTGCTCCCACATGTGAAAGTTGCCGCGATCTCTGAGTCGGGGAACATGACTTTGAAGGGCTCGCGTGGTGGTCCGATATCGTCTTTAGTGTCCACGTCACCTCTGCCTTAAGCGTTGGCGTCGAGCCACAAAAAGCTCGTATGTTACCTGGCTGTGTGGGCTCAGTGCTGCTGGCAGCCGAGGTGACTGTTGAGGTTAGCGTCGGGTTTGCCGCGCAGAACTGGGATATGGGTGCCTGCCTCCGTGTAGCTGCTGAGCATGCTAAATGTTTAGCACTCTTCATGTGCGACTCCAAGGCCATATGTCCCATTGTGCCGAGCTTGAATTTTTTACAGCACAGGCTGCACTGAGCCTCCCACTCATTCCCTGGTACAGCCTGAACCCAGTCATATTTTGAGTCACTTAGCCACGATGGATTAAATCTGCACTTGCCCATCCCAAAGCTGCTGCGCGAGCGACGACCTCGGTGGGTCAGCGGCTGACTGTGCACGCTCCAACGTAATGCTGCGTTCTAGAAAACTCGGAAATCAGGATTTTCCGACCTCCTAGTTGAAACAGTGCATTGGAACGCCACCACATGTCGGAGATCGATAAAGTCGCAGAAAAAAATCATTTTACAACGCAACGTTCCAAGATTTTTTTTTGTTAGTTTACTTAGTATACAGTTATGTTGTTGAGCTGTATCATGCAGATAAGAAAGGGAAAAATTAAGACCTTTGAGAATGAAATTTAAGACTTGTAAACAAAATTTAAGACCTTTTCAAGGCCTTAATTTACGGTTATCAAATTTAAGACTTTTTCAAGTTTTTAAGACCCCGCAGGGTACCCTGATTAGACAGCATGAATTTTGCACAGGTGTGCCTTAGGCTGGCCACAATAAAAGGCCACTCTAAAATGTTCAGTTTTACCACACAGCACAATGCCACAGATGTTGCAAGTTTTGAGGGAGCGTGCAATTGGCATGCTGACTGCAGGAATGTCCACCAGAGCTGTTGCCCGTCAATTGAATGTTCATTTCTCTACCATAAGCCGTCTCCAAAGGCGTTTCAGACAATTTGGCAGTACATCCAACCGGCCTCACAACCGCAGACCACGTGTAACCACACCAGCCCAGGACCTCCACATCCAGCATGTTCACCTCCAAGATCGTCTGAGACCAGCCACCCGGACAGCTGTTGCAACAATCGGTTTGCATAACCAAAGAATTTCTGCACAAACTGTCAGAAACCGTCTAAGGGAAGTTCATCTGCATGCTCGTCGTCCTCATCGGGGTCTCGACCTGACTGCAGTTCGTCGTCATAACCGACTTGAGTGGGCAAATGCTCACATTCGATGGCGTCTGGCACGTTGGAGAGGTGTTCTCTTCACGGATGAATCCCGGTTTTCACTGTTCAGGGCAGATGGCGTCGTGTGGGTGAGCGGTTTGCTGATGTCAACGTTGTGGATCGAGTGGCCCATGGTGGCGGTGGGGTTATGGTATGGGCAGGCATATGTTATGGACAATGAACACAGGTGCATTTTATTGATGGCATTTTGAATGCACAGAGATACCGTGACGAGATCCTGAGGCCCATTGTTGTGCCATTCATCCACGACCATCACCTCATGTTGCAGCATGATAATGCACGGCCCCATGTTGCAAGGATCTGTACACAATTCCTGGAAGCTGAAAACATCCCAGTTCTTGCATGGCCAGCATTCTCACCGGACATGTCACCCATTGAGCATGTTTGGGATGCTCTGGATCGGCGTATACGACAGCGTGTTCCAGTTCCTGCCAATATCCAGCAACTTCACACAGCCATTGAAGAGGAGTGGACCAACATTCCACAGGCCACAATCAACAACCTGATCAACTCTATGCGAAGGAGATGTGTTGCACTGCGTGAGGCAAATGATGGTCACACCTAGGGATGTCCCGATCCGATATTCGGATCGGTATCGGCCGCCGATATTAGCAAAAAACAGGCATCGGCATCGGATCGGACTGCATGGAAAAATGCCGATCCATGAACTCTGGTCCAGTTCTTCACGGAGTCCGTGCCAGGTTTTCCGGCCAGCCCAGCACTCCACGATTCAAGCAGTCCATTCCAGTGATCCGCTCCAGCTCTTACTATCAATCCACCAGGCCAGCATGCAGACGCAGATACACAGAGGGTAGGAAGAGTAGCAGTCAATTAAGTTAACTGACTATTTGTTTTCTACCCTGGTTTTTTGAGAGTGATATTTTTATTTGGTTTACACTCTTACTGTTTAAGTAAAGAGCACTGATGGCATTGTTTTGGGCACAATTAGTGAAATTGGAGCCATGGATGGACTACAAAAACACTACTAAAATAACTGAAAAGGAAAGGCTGCATTGTTTGTTAAATGTCAACAATGTCTTGTGGTGTTAATCTTTTTTTTATTTATTAGGGGACCAAAGCACAAGTGTGTGGAGGCTTGGTGCTATTTTAATTTCAATGTTAGACATTTTAAAGATTTCTTGTGTTGATTTATTTTCTATTTATTAAGGGGCCAAAGCAAACCAGCTATATTTTTTATTTAATGTTAATGTTCAAGTTTAAAGTTTGTTTATTTAACCCTGTTAACAATAAACAGGTCAGTTTCTCATACCAACTGTTGTGGATCATTCTAACTAACCTGATTAAGTAGTTGTTCTTTGCTTGATCAAACCTTTTCTAACATGACTGACAACAAAATAAGTGAATATGTATAATACGTGCTTGGATCGGATTGGTATCGGTATCGGCCAAAACTCAAGGCTGTAATATCGGTATCGGATCGGAAGTGAAAAAGCTGGATCGGGACATCCCTAGTCACACCAGATACTGACTGGTTTTCTGACCCCCCCCCCAGACCCCCCCAATAAAGCAAAACTGCTCATTTTAGAGTGGCCTTTTATTGTGGCCAGCCTAAGGCACACCTGTGCAATAATCATGCTGTCTAATCAGCATCTTGATATGCCACACCTGTGAGGTGGGATGGATTATCTCGGCAAAGGAGAAGTGCTCACTAACACAGATTTAGACAGATTTGTAAATAATATTTGAGGGAAATGGTCTTTTGTGTGTATAGAAAATGTTTTAGCTCTTTGAGTTCAGCTCATGAAAAATGGGAGCAAAAACAAAAGTGTTGCATTTATATTTTTGTTCAGTGTACTTTCCTAGATTTTATTTCGGTCCAGGGCTGCCATATTAGAATTTCTTTACATGTAAAATATCTCAAACTTCAACTTTGCATTTAAATTAGCCAAACACCATTTGCATCAGTAATGATTCTAAATCCTTACACTTTGATTTGATTAGAAAACTGAATGAATGAAAGGAACAGTGTGTAGGAGTTAGTGGCATCAAGCAGCAAGGGTTGTGTATTGCAACCAGCTAAAACTTCTCCCGGTCAGAATTCCTTCAGTAGTTAAAACTTCTCCCGATCAAAATTCCTTCAGTGGTTATTGTTCTAGAGGTTTTTACTAGGAGCCAAATTATCCACAGAGGTCTCTTCCTCTCCAAAACAAACAGAACAGGGAATTTAAACCAGCAAACACAGACTAAAGCCATTTCATGTTAAAAATCAGTGTTTCTCTGATGCTGTTTGGCTCATTGCAGACGGGTCACTGGCTAATGTGTGCTCACCTTTTTTTTAATCTGATCATTTAAGATCCAGACATTTAGGAGGTTTTCATCATGACAGGAGTTATCTGCAGAGGTCTCCTCCTCTCCAAAACAAATGGACAGTTATTAAAGGGCCAGTGTGTAAAATGGGTTGAAAACAGTGACATCAGTGGTCAAATTCTAGATTGCAGGGCTCACTCGCTCACCCCTCCCCGGGTAAATGACGGTGGCCTCGTAGGGACAAAAAGCCTTGCGCAGACATGAGTTTTTCATGAGTAGGTCTATCTAGCGACGAGGTGAATATTTAGTTAGAAATCTAAACCATGTTACGATATTGTAATGAATCACTCACGAGCAGGAGACCAGAGGAGCGTTCGGGAAAAAGGCCAGTTTATTTGAGCACTCCAAAAACTCCAGTAACACTCCAGGGGGTAGCACGTAAAAGACTCCATCCCAAACTCTGACTCTTCTAGCGTAATACACACACTTCATACACACATACTCACTTAGAGTACCCAGCGGGGCAGCCCTCCCCTCTCTGCTCCACCAATCTCCAGCCCGCACACTGACTGACAGCTTACCACACTCACCACTGGGTCGCTACAATTGTAGTGACCCTGCAGTAAATGTTCTGTTATAATGTCAATGTTCTGTGAGTTAATGGCATGTTTGGGATTGAATGAGTATAGGTAGGGGGGCGGGGTGCGAGTGTGACGGGAATGAGGGCTGTGTGAGTGTGCGTGCACAGTTGGAGTTACAGCTAAGTTGTTGTTTGTTGGTTGTTTTGGCGTGGTTACGGTCAACAGTAACCTGTACTGTTCAGTAATAAACAGTGGTTTTAGCTGTACTGAATCCAATCAGCAGGCGTTACATAGGAGTAACGTTAATGCTATCCTACTGTCTGTTATTGATATAAGACTAAAATTTTCAGTACGTCCTGTGCTGTGATCACCGGATACACCGGTGAGCAGGCACAGACGTAGCCTGTAAACAAAACTCAGCTGTTTATTTAGCCTAGCAATATCTCCGGACTATAGTAGCTGCAATGGATGACTCTGAACGCAATTTTGAAGAGTTTCTTGTAGCGGACACAGATCCAGAGCCATACCTGTTTGAGCCGGAGCATACAGATGAGGAACTCCATGTGTTGGATGCTGAGCGGGCGAGAAGAGAGGCTGAATCCTCCGCTCCCATTTTGCTGCACAGAATGGGATTCGGTGCTACCATCGCTGGGGAGATATATCATCAGGAGGAAAAGCGTCACAGAGAGTGCATCACAAGGAGTGAAGTTGCGTCTTCTTTTCCTCGCAGATGACGGTTCGGGTTCATTCTCTCCTGTTGCGTAGTAAGTGTGGTCCATTCACAAACTTTATAACTAAAAAAACTTTTCACTACTCTCTATCGACGAACTACTAACACTTTCTGCTGCTTCCTCCTCCTTCTTCCTTCCTCCCGCTGTCTTCGTTGGTTTATTTATACATGCGAAACACGTTCTCTGGCTGGCTGGATTGTCCACTCGGGCTGCCATACATACATGGCGGCACAAGATGGCGACCTCTCTATAGCAAGGCCCTTGCTATATATATATGTATAAAAGCATAATTATAAGACTACGAAAACCAAACAAATTTTATTTTATAGCGATTATACACTCATATAAACATATTAATGGGTAGAATATTCAGATTCAGATTCAGATTCAGATTTGACAATAAACCATGCCAAATATTACACACTGGCCCTTTAAACCCTTATTGGATGGTTATTGGAAATGGTTAAAAAACTGAATAAAGCAGTTTTACATTAAAAAATCTGTGTTTTTCTAGTGCTCAAAAGATGTAAATGGCTCATTCTAAGGTAGCAAAAACACAATTCTTATTTTCAGGTGATTATACTCACAAGAAATCATAACTATGATATTATATTCCATTTCTTCCAAAATAACCCCTTAAATCCTACACACTGGACCTTTACATTCATCAAAAAAATGGGAAAGTATCTGAGAAGTCATGCTATATAACTTAACATACCAATAAAAATTATGCATCCATAAAATGGAAGAATCAGTAACTCTGTGTGCCTCCCTATCTCTCGCCTATCCTCTGAGTGTTACCACTCAGGCCAGAACATCTGATTGTCTGGTGCAAATATTGTGTTTTTCAGGGACCAATATCTACTTGGAGAAACATTGCATTTTTCACTAAGACATGAGCAGAAGTAGATATCTTATTTACATTGCCTGCTTTCAAACTTCCTCCCTAAACATGAAAAGAAGTGTTTTCTCTTACTCACTCATGCATTTTTTATAACACTGTTACTACATTTGGTAAAAAAAAATAAAAATAAAAAAAAGAAGGGGACAGTGTGCTCTGTCAGTGTGTAACTGACAGAGCACACTGTGATAACCTCTTCCAGCAGTTGATGATCAGCTGATACATTGTCGCTTTTTTAAATGCATGTATTGCTATTGTTTGATTGACAAGCTCATTGACATTTCAAAAGCTGCAAAACATTTGACCAGCAACAGGACATGGTTTCCAGCAATCATTGTGTCGATGTTGTCGTCTTATGTTGAGTTGATCAACTTTAAATTGGTAATTTAAACTGGGCATTGATTTAACTGGATGTTGCCAATTAATTCAACTGTACTTAATTAAAACCCACAAGATCTAGATCAGAGGATCCACTCCAATGAACGAGCCTTATAATCATGATATTGCGACAGTGTTGGGACTGTAGCAAATACTTTTTAATTTGAAGACAGAAGAAGTGGACACCAGAGAGATGTAATGAAAGTGTTGCTAAAGTGGAAGTGCTCACAGTGCAACCCTGAAGGCTTATTATTGCTCAAGGCTAGACATAGAGATGGAGACAGACAGAGCCTTTGATCCGTACTCTGCGTTCATTTTGTCCATATTTGTGCACGTTCTCTGAAATCTTACAGATATGGCCGAAATGGAGTAGTACCACAGAGATTGTGAAGGCAATGTAGTATAGCTCAAGCGAGATGTGGCCAAATATACACATATATATGTTGTTTCTTGTTATGTGAAACTTTTGACTCCACCCTCAAGCGCCATGTATTGGCTGTATCTATGTCGTCATAAAGGATGCATGACAGTATGAGGGCAGTGACATTTACCAACACATTCTCACTCCAATCCAGTCACATATCAATGTTTGGTCATGGACTCTCCGTGTCAAGGTGTGACGTGCAAGATACCCTGAGTGTGTTTTGGTACATTTTGGGATGCCATGTCAAGTTCTGACTGTTACATGCATTTTCTGTTTTCAAACTACACTTCCGTTTTCACAGGAACTCAGAAAATAAATGTACTAGGTTGGTACAACACCATGACGTTTTTTTTTTTCCTACAACAACAAATGCATATGCTTCCGTTTAGCCATCACACGCACATGGTTGGGTTTAGGCAACAAAAGCACGTGGTTGGGTTTCAGAAAAAAGAACAGTGTTTGGCTTAACTATCATACAGGAAGTGAATAGCAGCCTCTGAATCATGCTGACGTGAAAGGACGGCTTTATTTGTCAGTGTCTCACGCCGGAAGTCATTGCCCAAGCGCTGGTATTCAGCGAGTTCTAAGTGAGACCAGGTTGCATCTGAAACAGACGGCTCTATTTTCATACGTTAAGGGAGTAAACTCGAGCCTTTACTCCTAAAAACAACACTCACATATGCAGTAGCAGATATGTTTTGTAGGAAGCAAAATACTCCCTTGAATGTTTAACATATATAACACGGATATTTACATTGGGCATATCTGCAACATGTGTTCACCACCAGCTACACCACAAACCATGAAACTGAAGCCAAGATCCACCTGACAGGCATTCCTCAAAACTGGACATAAATCCATAGACAATTACAAGCACATGATTTCTGAATGAAGATCTCATTGCCTTCACAATGGAGTCTTCTACAAGGTTTTGAGAGAAGCCAAAGCCCTGACAGAGGCCACAAGGTTAATGCTGAACATACTGCTGTCAAGGCTGCTCCCTCAGAGTGTGAACATGCTGCTGAATCTACAGATACATAACACATAGGCCTATTGCTTTATTTACACCTGTGGGGAAGACAGGCTTTTGTAGACTGCTATAGCTTTCTTTAAATGTTAATAGGCACAAAGATCAGTGCAACATCTTTATTTCTAATAGGCTTTTATGTTACATAATCAAATAATGATTGATGATTAAATGATTGATTGGATGATGATTAAATGACTAATGGCAATAAACTTAACCTTTATGCATTTTTAAGGCTAGATCTGGTGTTCCCTCAGCTGCACTAATTGGAGTTATAATAACACATAATTCGATTCAGTCACAAAGTAATCATTTAACAGTGAGGCAACAAAATTCTGACAATTCTGACACCAACAAAGATATTGATTTATTTATTTATTTATCAATCAATAATTTATTTATTTGTTACATGAAGTCATACAAGGTCCAACATCAACTCATGCACTGCTACTTAGTCCTTTTTTGCTTCTTCTGAGGGCTGTTGCTTTATAATTGTCCATGTTTCCAAAAGGGGCTGCAGTGTGTGTGTGTAGATGGCATCCCGGATTGTTCTGGTAGTTCATGGTTTCTGGTTTTGGAATGATTTAACTGTACTTTTGGGTACAAATGCTTCTGCTGTTGTGAATTCATTGATGTCATTGGAGACATTTAAAGTTGTATCCTGGAATGTCCTCCAGACTCCGATTGGCTTTATCACAGTTCCTGTGAAATGTAATCCCTTCAATTCCATCAAATCATGCATTAAAAAAGGAGTGTAATAATTAATATTCTGAGACAGCCTTAGGCAGTAAACTGAGAATACTGGTGGCCTAAAGGTAGAAGCTCTCCCAGGGCCTCTCAGCGCTGTCCTGGTGTATCTGGTAACTTCTTCCTGACCTCAACAGACAGGAAGGCAATAACACCATGTTCATAGTGGACATGGAAGCACCCCAATATGTCAACTGTTACACAGCTGCCTGTCAGCAGTCCACTGGCCATACACACCACAAGTGCATTTCTCCACACCGGTCAGGAGGCGATTCTGCTCCTCTGCTCTCTGTCTACTTGTGTGTCTGCTTGTCTCTCCCGCTCTCTGTTTAAACACTACTGACAAATATGTGGAAACATGGGAGAATATTTTATTATTCATCAAAACTGGATCATTTATGTCACATCCAATATAGCCTTTATGTCATTCATAACAGATTATCTGTTGTGTTCTTCTGCCAGATTTGCTGGCAGCTCGTGAATAAAAAAAAAAAAAAACTAGAAGCCAAAGCTATCTCAAAACATGGTGAGCTGGCCATGGAGCTTGGGGCCGCTTTGTGTCCAATGTGAACAGAACCACCGCTCAACATGAGCTCCAAAAGGAAGCGAGTAAAAGTCCACGGAAAATCAGTGTGAGCATACAGTGTGAACCTGGCATTATCCTGGTGATTGGGATCTGTAATAATTCCCCAGGCCTTATATTTGCAGTGCCTTGTTTATACGTCTCTTAGGTAGAGTAGAGCAGTGCCTATCAGGGCTTGACAGTGCGAGTGTCTCACTCGCATTTGCGACTAAAAATAGGTGTGTGCGAACTGTAAAAAATATTTAGGGGCACATGTGCGCATAAAAAAATCAGCCGAAGCAGCCTATATTTTTGTCAATAAAAAAATATGATAATCTAACCGCAAATGTTGGAGGAACTCCAGCCACCTTCCCTCTTCCCCGTGTGACATGGTTATGGGCGGTTTTCCAAGCCACTGTCGGCACAATGAATATAAGTCCCACTGTCGGCAGCGTGGAAATAAGTCAAAGTGTGGAGGAAGCGGAGGACCTACGGTGAAGCCTGCCCCATTCTTCCCGCTATTAGGGACCATTACCCACGGTACCGCTGCTGGGCAGGGTGGAAATAAAGCCCTTTCACACAGAGCGCGCAAAGCACAGACCTCCACCGACTAACCCATTCATTGTGTATGTGCTACCGCGGCGCAAGAGTGCACCGCTCTGCTGCCGAGCTGAGCGGCGCGGGAGAGGGCACATGCTGTGGTCGCCGTCAGCCTGCGCTCGAATTGAAAATTTTTTAATTTCACTGCAACGTGCTTTGACGACACCTCGGTGCGTCCAATAGGCTAGCAGAGAAGAGCCTGAAGTAGACATGGATGCCGTCACCATGGAGCTGTAGCTCCTGAACGAGCCTGTACTCCTCCAAATCCTGTCTTGTGCGCCTTGCTCTCTGCTTGCTCTGCGCCCTACCCCGTGGTGGGCGCCGCGAAAATCACGCTCTGTGTGAAAGAGGCTTTAGTCAAAGTGTGGCGGAGACGAGGGACTGGGAAAAGCGGCGGACCTCCGAGGAAGCCTACTCTGTTCTCCCCGCAGTTAGGGACCGTTCTCCGCGGCCAGGCTGTTGGCTGGGTGGGAATAAGTCAAAGTGTGGCGGAGAAGAGGGACCGGGAAAAGCGGTGGACCTCCGGCGAAGCCTGCTCCGTTCTCCCCGCAGTTAGGGACCGTTCGCCACGGTACTGCTGCTGGGCAGGGTGGAAATAACTCCTGCAGAGTTTCAGAGGACCTGGAGAATGTTTTAGGATAGTAATAACATTATATAAGATAATCATATTGCAAGGATAATATATATAAATAAGATAATAACATTAAAGACAAAATTAAATTGCAATACTTTTTCAAAACTTGATTTTACCTTTCTGTACATTTTGTATACAAATTCATTAAATAATTTTGCTTGTAAATGTCTATTTGCATCACGTTTATTACAGAAAACACATTATTTGATCAATTTACATTGTGCCCCTAAAGTTCTTTGTGCGCTCCTTATTTTTTCAACTTATGAGCACATGTGCTCCTTGGGAAAAAAGTTAGCGTTAAGCCCTGCCTACTGGCCTTGAAGTCCCATCCAGTGCTCTTTCTGTACCAGGCAGTGATGTTCCCCACCAGGATGCTCGTGATGGTACAGGAGTAGAACGTTTTTGAGGTGATACAGTCTTGGATATGCCCTTCTCACCACCGAGTCAGTATTAATCACCTAGGTCAGGCCCTCAGTGATATGGACACCAAAGTACTTGGCCCTGTCAACCCTCTCCACCAAGAATATTAAAGGGGGATAAAGTTCCTTTGCTGTCCACTATTATCTCCTTAGTCTTGCTGACATTCTGTTCTGACAGCAGCAGGTCAGTTCCTTTCATTGATAGCTGTGATCAGACCCACCACAGCTGTGTTGTGTACAAACGTAATGATGGTTTTGGCAGTGTCCTTATTTGGAATCCTTGTGGCCTGAGGGTAGAAACTTTTCCAGAGGCTCACCTGGTGTATTCGGTACCTTATTCCCTACTTTAACAGAGAGAAAAGGCCATTATCTGGGTGGTTGGGATCTTTAATGATCCTTCTGGCCTATTCTTTTGCAGTACCTGGTATAAACATCCTTTAGGCAAGGCAGAGCAGCGTCTGTTGTATGTTCAGTTGAACAAACCACTCTTTGCAGGGCCTTGCGGTTCAATGCTCTTTCCATACCAGGCAGTGATATTCCCCATCAGGATGCTTTCGATAGTGCAGTAGTAGTGTTGTCAGCAAAATTAAAGGAGTGCTTCAACCACAAAATGACCAACACTGTGTGTTACTTTAAAATTGTGAAGATTTTTTTCTGGCATACCTCGGTGGTAAACAAGAAGTTTGCATTAATACATCCTTTTACACACAACTCAAAAGTATAATTCAAGTCTCATTTATCCAGTCGTTTGCTCAGTACTTTCCAAACACATAAATTTTTGCTAAAACCTTACTATTTGAACCATGTCAGGACAGTCTCATCCTCTGCTCTCTGCTAGGTTCACGTTTTAGAGAATGTAATTAATATTTTCCTCACTGATGATTTATTATTTCACCCACCCGCAACCCATTTGTGCCTCCCTGTGTGTGTAACAAGCAGAGCATACAGGTGTTGTGAACCCGCCTATGCAAGCACATCTTACTATCTTAATAATCTACATAACAGGAAAATACTGCACCATTGACTTGAGACCAGGTTTTTGTTGGTCAGTTGCTTTCTGCTGCCTCAAAAGAGCAGTTCACCAACAATGCCCCTGATCACACCTCATTCAAGACCTATGTGCCCATGGGCGCGCAGATGGGCACAAGTATAGCCGCTACTTACCCAATGTGGGCATTGGCTGTGGAAATGACAGTGTCTGTCTGAGACTAGCAATGACAGTTGTGCTGTGCGGTGCTTGAGAGACCCCATAACTTAGGGGAACTGCGCATTGGTTCGACAGCCCATTGGTTCGACATCCCATTGTTTCGACCATATTAAACTCATTGTTCTGAAGTCCATTCCGAAATCATCATGATGCCCTGTGGTTAAGGTCTGGTTAGGTTTAGGCACAAAAACCACTTGGTTAGGGTCAGGAAAAGATCATGGTGTGGGTTAAAATGAAAAAGAAAGTGAAAACACATAAGCCGTGAGCCTGCTCCGCCTCAAGCCGGTCGCGGCGCACCATACGCCCGCCGCGAGCCGTTCAGCACCGCGGACAGTCAGACTGCTATCTGCTATATTTTATACTCATTAAACCTTAGGGATGCACCGAATATTCGGTAACCAAATATATTCGGCCGAATATTGCAAAAAAACACACATTCGGTATTTGGTGGAATAAGTTAAAAGCAAGGCCGAATAATAGAGGCGCGGTTTTGATAACGCAATCAAACAGCGTGCCGTGACGGGCGGATTAAAATTTCGGTAGTGTGGCGATCCGTCCATCACCGCACTCGCATTTGCAACTAAAAATAGTTTTGAGCAAGCAAAATAGACTTAAATCATTCAGCACGCTGTGCGAGCAGCCTACAGATCTCAACCACCAGCAGAAACGAAAGGCGAATCCCACTGATTGTGGGTTGAACGGGGGTCACAGACAGTAATGTATTCCTGTCGAATACGGCGACCGTCGGCTTACCGGCGAGGAGAAGTCAGCTCCAATAATATCCTCTTCTTGGCGTGTGGACTGCCCAGAAGTACCTGAACAGCTGAGCCAGCCGAACACAGACCGTATGTGATGTGTCAGAGGAGAAACGAGCCGTTCACGGTCCACAAACCTCACCGCACTTTAGGGACTGTTCTTTACTTATGAAGGGACTGTCAGGGGAGGAGGGTGGCTGGTTGATTCTTATTTTATTTATTTATTTTATTTTGATCCTCCCTATGTTAATCACTTACTGATGCTGTTTTTGAAGTATGAATAAGTCAATAAGTAATTTATTCCATTGAAATATCATTGATGTATTATAGAAAAGTGATTTATCTTTTTATAAGTGACAAAAGGCACATCTGCCTCATTTTCGCTGTGATATCGTGATACTACTCAGAACCATGATATTTTCATTGGTATTGTACAGTGGGATCCAATTTTGGTACCGTGACAGCACTAATCTGCAGGGGGTTTATCTGCAAAAACTAATGAAAAACTAAACAACGATATTCGGTATTCAAGACTCGGTATTCGGCCAAGCATTTAATATTATTCGGCTTCGGCCACAAATTTTCATTTCGGTGCATTCCTATTAAACCTTAATTATTATTACCTCTACCATGACAAATGTGTCAGTTCCTGCGAGGCTGTGCTTTCACAAGTAGATCGTCTCACACAATAACCTATCTTGACTATTTTAATTCAGATAAAAGACCAGATTTGTACACTTTTTTGATACAATGTAAGAACTCCTTTACACAGCACTTTAGGGGTGTTTCCATCCCTGACCTGCTTGATTTTAAGCAGGTATACTCAAATTGCTTTGCCTCTGATCCACGTTTGCAGAGTGACAGGAGGTCAGGGGGCAATCACCAGCTCTGCACATGTATGCAGGTGCGTTTCAAGCACCTGGCACCTTAAGCCAGAGTCTTGCACCGGGTTGTGTACAAGCGGTATAGGCGATTGCAGGTTTTCAAAATTGGACCTGTGCAGGACTCACACCTGCTTTCACACCCTCGTGCAATAACTTGCAGCCTTCCAGTCTTTTCAGTGAGGGGAAGGTGGCAGAGGAGAAGCTGTTTCAAATATGGCTGTATGACGCAGTTGCCACCTATGTGGACACTCACAGATTTTGCCCTGCTACACAGGGTGGCTTTTTATTATACTACATATTTTACATCAAAATAACAACAGAAATCAAGTAAGGTACAAAATAGAACATTAACAGTAAGGCATCATCTTAAAAACTGCTACGACAGGGCAATACAAATCAAATCAAATCAAATTTATTCATAACAGTGAGTACTTTTCCAAGGTTAGAAATATATATTAATGAAGTACTACCTATACAAATATGGACAGACCTAAGGAAAGACGGGGGGGACTGCACATAGCTATATTCAAGAGATTAGGACAGGTAGACTTCTGTACCCTTCTCCCCCTCTGGGTATATTGTAAGACGTCCCCATATCTTATTGAAAGTAGAGTATTTACCATTAATTGTCCATGTTGAACTCCTGAATGTACCTGCCTGGCTTTGGGTGACCAACTAGAAGTTGGAAGCAGAAAAACGACAAGATGGAGGAGCTGATAATGGTGGTGTTTAAATACCTAAAGTTGCGCAACACAGCGCTAGCAAGTTGTAAGGACAGTTAGAGAAACTTGGCCTGTGATAACATTTTCACCAAATTTCAGATCACAGGTAAATTGTCCAAATATGTAGGAATCTTTCTTTCAGTAATTTTCGTTGTCTTGCTACAGTATGCCGTTATTTACATACACAAACTACCTTGCACTTCTGTTAATGACATTGTTGAACCATTTTTGTTGGTGAAGGGAAAAAAAACTCAACTTGTGCGGTTGTACTGTTGTAGTGCGCTTATTTTTATTTAATTTATTTTTCATCTTGACATTTTCTGTGAAAATGGAAGTGTATTTCAAAACAGACAATGCATGTAACACACTGAAGTTGACACAGCGTCCCAGAAGGTCAACAACCAATGCATCCAGGGTACCTTGAACGTCATATGTGGACGTGTAAGGTCCATGACCAAACCAATATGTGACGAGGTGGGAGTGAGAATGTGCTGGTGCGGAAGCAAAACAGACAGAGAATAGGACATTATGACAGATATGTTAGAACTATAAAGGAAGTGCTGGCAAATATATTCATATAGCCATTTATCCAAAGCCTTTTACAATTAATCCAACATACAAGTCATCAACTCAGTAACGCACACACACCAATCGAAGTGGGCTACCATGCAACCTGGCCAAACCATTGGGAGCAATTTGGTCAATTTGCTCAGCCCTGTGTTAATGGATGAACTGCTCTACCTGCTGTGCCACAGCTGTCCACATCTTCATAAATCATGTGTACAAGCAATGCAATACTTATATGTCACATTTGGTAACAATGGTAACACATTTTTAAAACACATCTTTTACATCTCGTGTGTGCCTGGTCATCATTATTTGTAATAGGAGGTTGAACTGCAGTCTGGACTGATTCTCACAATCAGTTATCTCTTCACGAGCTCTTTGTGATACCAGAGAAGATAAGGAAATACATCAGGTTCAGTAAAGAGTCGCCTGACCTGCTGTCAATCAAATGAATTTTATTTCTCCATGGTGGGTCCATGCAGCACTGATGAATGATGACATTACCTCTTGGTCTGGTTGGTAAAAGCCAGTGTTAAGATTACCTAGTATTATTTTTCCGCAGACTGAAAAAAAAAAAAATTAAGACAGGCCTTAACATATGTCTCCACTGTACCTCAAATTAAGTAATGCACTTTTACAACCATCATTTTTTTTTTTCTTAAAATATAATTTGAAAACTGAAGACAACAAGCAATAAGTAATCCATTATGTTACAAAAGGCCAATGTGGCAATTCTATGCAAGATTACTCCTGATTACCATCTTGCACCTCCCAAGAGCCAGCTTAGCTGTCACACACAATGTTGGCAGTCATAAACTGTCATGACACTTAATTTTGTTCCATGAACAATTTCTTGGCACATTATTGACATGAAAGTCATGGGGCTGTTTATGAAGAGCTGCCAAGGCTGTGTGTGGATGTGCTGATTACCTCCGAACTGAAATTCTACCCAGAGGAGAAAGCTGCCATGGGGCAAAGGCAAAACCCTCACCATATGGCAGAAATGTGCGCTGTTGATGTAGAACTGTTGAAGATGAACTTGGAGAATATCGTACCACGTAAGGGCTCCTTTGAAGGATGGCTCTCTGTTATATTAGGTTGGGAAAATTGGAAAGCACTTGACAGATCCCCTTGATCTCCACTGACTTTCATCAAAGGTTCTGGACTGTATAGGAAGATAGCAGGATTATTTCTGAGTGTTTGTAGGCTTTGGAGGTGAATTAGCTGTGGCTTAAGAACACAGAGTGCCTTCTTGCCATTTAAAACTACACTTGTCCAGAACTTACGCGACTATTGTGCTGTTGGTAGGAGGATTCTGCTGATGTGTAGATGGAATCAGATCACTATGTGGTATTTGGATGCAAAATGCTACCAATTAGGCCAAATACAGCTAATTAAGCCAACTGGTGTGATCTGAACCACCACTTTTTTGAAATACAGTTGTGAGCAAGACATTGATTGACCAAAGTTTTCATTTCAAATCATAATCATGAAGTTGTCCTCATACAAATTCAGTTTTCCTAACAATCGCCCAGCATGAAGTCCATGAATATTTGTCTACAACAAGAAAATCACACAGGGGCAATCAAGGGCCCTGTTAAGGTGCAAAATGAAAAGACAAACAGGTTGTACGCAGGGTGACACTCTGTTGGGTCTGTCATTTTCATCCTAATCAGGCCACTGATTTGCCCTTCAACTGTAATCATCATCTTTAGCAGTTATCTAATGACACCTTCTGGAGAAAAGAGATCACATTATTTAAAAGTAAACACAACATGACATTTTGTGTCCAAATGCCAACTTAATAAATAGTGATATCAGTAATTATAGTAACTAATATGCAGCATTACTGTATGATAAAAAATGGTAGGTAAAAATGTATATTAACCCCCCTATGTAGTATTTATTAACAGTAAATAATCAAGCAATAAATGGTTTATAATACATTGTAACACAAAATATTGTAGTAAACACATAAGGGGATACTGCAAGTGTTATTTGTGTTAAGTGTTCATTACATATTTAAATGTAGATATCCTTATAATAGCTTACCACATTTTAGTGTAAGTTTGGTGTGTAATACACATTTAATGGCTTAGCATGTGAATGTAGAAATACTTTGTCATGGTTAAGGTTTCAAAATTGTAAAAAGAAAAATGCAGTATTCTCTGCTCTGAGAGGGCAGGGGATGGGGTGGAGGGTTTGCTGAGGGAGCTGGTTCAAAGATCAAGTTGCTACAAAGCAACAGACTCTTGTCAGCAGGTAATGCAGTAGCACACGGTCTTTATAGCATAGCACACACACCCTGAGCCAAAGAACGAATGCCATGGCGACAGACTCTTGTTAGCAGCTAACCAAGTAACACACACACAGTCTTTAACAGCATAGCACAAACACCCTACGCCAAAGAATGAATGCCAATCCATGGCAACAGACTCTCGTTAGCAGCTAATGCAGTAGCACACACAGTGTATGTGGCACAGCGCACACCATCCAAGCTGAATAACGAGAAAGCCGCTGCATGGTAACAGCCTCCCATTCTGCAGCTAACCCATATGCAGTCTTTGGTAGCACAGCACATACCCTGTGAACTGAAGAATGAGAAAGCTGCTATGTGGTAATCGCCTCTCGTTCAGCACCTAACAGCAGCTAACATCAGCGCAAAGCACAAACCCACAGCAGTGAGCAGTAACTGTTGGCAGGCTGGGTAGCCAATTGGGACTGAAAGACTAAAAGGTACTTAAGTGACAGCAACAAGTGTGGCATCTAACAAAAACTCATTTATGTATTAGACTAAAAGAGCTAAGACAGCTTGTGGAACGTAGTGAACTTGCGATGGGCAGAACGAAACAATACTGATGCTACACACTCTTGTAACATATTTTTTATACAGTAGGGGAGGGGTTATGTTAGGGATGGCTCTAGTGCATCATTGAGCGGTGATTTTAGGCCCACCCAAAACATACTGGACATAGAAATGCTCCAACTCCACAATGCAGTGCTTCAAAGTTTCCAGTCCTTTTCAACATGTATAATATATTTAAAAAGAAATGACTGATTTGCTTTAAGATAAACATTAATATAGTGGCTTTAATATATTTATGGATGTTTTTAAAAAATGTTGTTTTACTGTTTAATCAAGCATTCATTAAATATTAATACATCAGTTATGAATTCTTCATAGGAAGTGTTTTATGTTGATACATTTTTATAAGCAGTTTATATGCTGCTTAAATACAAACCACAACAAAGTGTTTGCACACTGAAATAAATTATATTTCATTTTTAGGTAACAGACTACAAAATATGTTACTGCACAAACAGCAAAAAGTGAACTGAAACCTTAAGTTAAATGAACTCAAGAACCCATATGTGGTTTGGAAGTTTTCCACCAATTGATGAAAAAACTTCAAATTGGCAATATGCCAATACCCCAATGCAATGTCCTTAACAAAGTTTTTTAGAGGAGTTGATGAAACTTTAGGGAGTTGCGCTATACTCAGTGTTTACTGTTTACTAAAAATAAAATTAGAAGGCCCTCAGTGGTAGTCTCAGCCATGCCATACACAAGACTGCACAACATAGACTTCAGTAGCAGCCCTGTCTCCAAGAAGTTATGCTTATGTACAACTAATTTGAAACAGCAAATATATTTAGAGGTTAACATAATGCTGAGTGAATTACGTTTTAACAATGAGGAAATGTTGCAAATTAACAAACTGGCCAAGTCACAAAAATGTTAACAATGAACGGATCAGCAAATTAGTCACTGACAACGTATTTTTATATGTTTTCCCCCAAAATAGACAATCTATCAACTCATGGTGACTCCAGCATTATGTTTTAAATACATTTATATTAAAATTAAAACAAAATCACAATCTTAACTAAAACTGAAACGAACAGCTTTTGTTGCACAAACCTGAGAGAGTAGTCTGGATGCAATCCCATCTGGTGTCCAAGTCCTGCACTTAGTAAACCTACCATGCTCCGTGCAAAGCTTATGTGGTGTATGTTTTGTTACCTGACATAAACGTCTCTGAACACAACGCAGTCTCACTCAAGTCATCAAATACTAGTGCTTGGGCAGTGACTTCCAGCGTCAAACACCAAAAAAGCTGTCCTTTCACATAATGATATGCGACTGGTCACTGTTATTCCGTAATGGCGCCCAAAGGCGTCAGGGGGAAATGTAGCGGGACAACAACTCAAGGGGGCGAAAATTCGGAGTCGGGCGGACGGGAAGGGTGGTGGATGGGTCCAACAACACCAACTTTCACCCTGGAGGCCATGTTCGCTTCCCATATGAATGCAAAGGCAAACTATGTTCATTTTTGCTAGACCAAACCACATGCTTTTGTTGCCTAAATACAACCAAATGCGAATGCTGGCTTAATGTAACCAAGTGCATTTGTTGTTTAAGGAAACAAAAGGTCATTTTGTGGTGTTGTACTGACCTAGTGTGTTTATTTTGAAAGAGATTGTTCGAAACTGTACATTTCCTGTGAAAACGGAAGTGTATTTTCAAAACAGACAATGCATGTAACACGCTGAAGTTGACACATATCTGAACTCTGCAAGCCTCGCTGTGGACATATATTAGCAATTTACTCCAAGTAGTACCAGTAGTATCAATAATCAGCATGCCAACATTTGCCATATAAAGCATACCCAATCCTCCTCCAGCAACTGTGCCTATGCAACTGTCCAGATGGTTTTAAAATATAGATAGTACCTGTGGGCAGTCAAACCTCACAGTTTGTGGGTGGACCAAAGTCAAAGAGAGGGCTCACAGAAGGACAGGTTGTGAGGCCTTTAAGAGTGTGAGTAATAGTTCTGACACCCACATAATCTGATATCTCTTTTTAAGAGCAACTGTGCTCATGACAACAATAAATAAATAAACAATACACGCCCATCACTGTCTAGGCTTCAAAACTGAACCAACACAAAGGAGCTGTTACGAGGGTAATTAAAAACTAATGTAAAGTGAAAGGTCATTAGAGATGTCAAGCAAAAGTGTTAGAACACTTACTCAGATTCAATTTCTATAGAAATCATGCCATAGGGCCGCTATGAATTCTCTTCTTTTTGCCACCTTGGCAATTTTTATACAGAACCAAACAATGCGGGCATCATGCCGCTCTAGTGTGTAATTTTAGACAGCATGCCAGCATTCCGGAAGCAAAACAGGTGTGATGGGCGTGACGTCCAATACAACAGCATCATCCTATAGTGGAATTGCTTTCACAACAATAACAATGGTATAACACGGCAACAACACACATTAACCTTCTCTGATATAGGGGACTTGATCTTGTCCTCTGCTCATAGGGTTAGAAGCTCCCAGACCTTACTGTCTCTTTGCATACATTTTTGGCTGCTGTTCTTCTTCTTGGGGTTAGCTGCTAACTGCTTCTAGCTGGTTTTTAAATCTCTCAGAAGGGTGTGTCACACATGTAACACGTCATTAAAATGTTGCTCCTGTCACATCCATGATTTCGTCAGGCTGTCCCTTTAATGCAGACATTGATTCAACGCAGTTACTACCTCTGCTGCCACCTTAAAGAGACAAGCCCAACCCTAACCCTAACCCTAAATCTGTCCCCCCATTCAATGATCATACCTTTTACACAAAATAGTGGGATAACTGCATGAGTTTGACAATTTAGGGATGAGCTCTTGCTTTATCCTTTTTTTGGATGAGCTCCTTTTTACATTTTGTTTTACTGTTCTTGTTATTCTTATATAATTCACCATGTCTATCAATGATTACAATTGCATTTCATTTAAAAAAAAAAGATACATACATTGTAATATTTCCAAGCTATTGAAGAAAAACACAATGCAAAAATGTGTATTTTTTTTTTTCACACAGTATAGACAGGTTAACTGCATGGCAATGTTTTGTACGCTGTGGTTTTTAAAGAGGAAAAGGAGTTATGCACCTTCAACTTCAATCTGATCACTATTCGCTGCTACAACCAGTACACCGGGCTACGTTATTCCATTTATCAAATCTTTTCGGTCAATTCGTTCCTCAGACTGGCTTTCACCTGCCTCTCAGATAAGCACGAGCCATTAAAATTTCAAACGCTTCCCACCCAGTGGTTGACTGCACTTATTGTAGCAACCTGCAACAAAGCTTAAAGGCTCCCTTCTTCAGAAAACACATGCATCCTAAACATTGTTTTTTTGTCAGGGGATATTGCTGCAACTTTCTAGCATTTAAAGCTGATACTGAGACAAAAATGTCACATGTGTGATTTCCCATTTACAGTATACATATTGTAATGTAACATATTGGATACACCTGGTGACTATAGGCAGCATAATAAAGTGAAGTGCTGTTTTCATTTATCTCAATACGTCTGACTAAATGCTTATCATCAAACTCTATTCTAGTCACTCCTTGATTATGTATATGAATGACTCTAACTCCTGCTGTTTCTTCATCACATTGCTCCTAACACTCAGGAACTCGTGGGTCTCTTTTCCAAGCATACCTATGGATAGCATGCATAGCGCTATACTGCGCCATAATAACAGCCAACAGCTGACATTACCAGCCTGAAACACCTCATATGCTAAACAGCGAAAATGAAAACTGTAGATTCCTACCTGCTCTACAGGTTACAGGTGAAGTTTTCCATTTACAGTAACAAATGTGTCCTGAAGAAAGGAAAATCTCTTACATTTTCCACTTATCATCACGGCCTAATAAGCTGCTAAAGTTGCTCTCTTTCCAGTGTACATCTGGATGAAAACACATTGGAACCGAGTTTGTCACCCCCACCTGTCCCCCTAAGTGTTGCTGAGAGGCTGAGTTCTAAGAAAAAGGTGTCTTTGTGCAAACATCCTTTCATGGACAGCGTTATATAGTGAGAGTGAAATACACATTGAAATAAGTGAATAAGTGAAATAACAAGCTGAGATTCCCAGCCCACCGTCCACCCCCGCCCAGTATCCTACATGGAGAGCAGGATGGATGATCACAGGGCAAGGATCCGATTCCAGCGGGACACAGCGGACTGTGGCTGTGGCTCTCTCCCGCTCCTGCTTGCCTAGCTTTGAGGATCTGATGATCTCATGCTGTCCATTATGCCTTTGCCACATATTTATCTTCTCTGCGTGCATACAGCAGCAGGCAGATACAGCGTAGCATTCACAGAGCTACATGGTGTTCTGTGGCAGCACCACACCAGGCACCTGGACGTTGCCCTCACTGTAACTGGGGTTTTGGCAAGGTGAAGAGTTCTGCTGAACTTCTACCAACACATTTTATGTCCATCCAAAGCGGCAGGACTCTGGACCATTGTTACCCTCCATTTATGGATTGTAACATTGCCAATTTAACTTCATACCAGAATATAAGAAAAGGATGTTGCAGGAAACTGTGGTGATGACAAAGGTAAGGCATTGGAGAAAAGTAGTGACAAGCTTCATAGCAACACTGGCCAACAGGTCTGCTGTCTGCATTATATGATGCTATTCAAAGTGTTGCTTCCCCATCACATAATACCTTAGCAAGTCAGTGGAAGGGTGAATTGGCAACTACTATATCAGACACTAGTTGGCAGGCTGCAGTCTCAATAGCACACTCATCATCAATATGTATTGATATGGACTGTTGCAAATTAAAGTTCTGTATAGGCTGCATCTACCGGGAAGTAAGCTGGCCAAACCTGACCCTGGATTAGACCTGATCTGCATCAGGCACAATCGGGATTCGGCTAGTCTCAGTCACATTTTGGCTATGTCCCAAACTGACCCCTGCACAGGTATAATACTCTCTCTTATATGTGCACTACGGATATCCATCCTAACCCTTTGCGTGCATTGTGTGGTGTAGTCCCACAGATGAGATCCGGAACGACTTATCAGGCAGAGGCTATAGCATTCTCCACCTTACTTAGAAGACATCTTAGTTGGAAGAAGGTTAGACTGCCATTTCACAGACTATAAGTGAAGGAAGTAATGTCCTATCCCATCACCCAGAAATACTATAAGGTCTGGCTTTGAATAATAATAATATCTGCCAACAGTATCATCCGTGATGGTTCGCTCATCTCCAAACCAGAAACCATGCCTTGATTTATCTATCTATATTGTTTTGGGGAGGCCTGCTGCTGCTTGTAGCTCAGGACTTCTTGTGGAGGAATACAAGGTGGCGTCCTACAGGCTTATACATACAGTCAAAGTTGCTAAATTGACTCTAATTACTGTTATTATTTCACACTAATCTCTTAGCAAATCCTCTAGAGTATGCCACCCCCACATTTAACTGCACATAGAGAATTATGAGTATGTGACATTAAATAAATCCTCGAGTCTTGAAACTCATGATATTGCTTTAAGACAGTTGAATGAGTTTCCTTCCTTCCTTCATTCACTCTTTGTTACATTTGTTGGTAGCTCAATACTTGGTCATTATGCAATACTGCATAATGACCTTTTTTTAAAGATACAAAATGTAACATGTCCGCATTTAAGTGTCAAAAAACGACTTCACCATGCAGCTTTTCCTGCCTGTTCTAACTCCCAGGGTGCCAAAATATGCTGCTTGGGCAGCAACTTGCTCCAGGCATTCAACCAACTCCAATGTAAACTCATCAATGGATGAGTAATGAATTTAGTATTAAAGTACAAAATTCTGCTTAGAGTGGGTGGGAGGGTAGGGCGTTGACCCAGGAGACAGGTGTTTGTTACCGCAACCTATCATTCGACCCCTTTATAAGGCCATACTTTATGTCCGAAATTGTTGCACGTTGTGTCACATTGTGTCAATCATGTTTACACACCATCACTTGGCTTTGGTGAAGCTAACTAACCAATAACCAAACTGCAATCAATTACAACAATAGCTCAATGAACAGCATTAAATCACAATCAATGAAGTTAGACAGTCTTGCTTAGCCTGTACAACTGTGGCAATGCTATGCCCAGTTGTTACATTACCAATCCTTGAATGGATGGAGGGGAAAAGAGATGCTGTGGCGTGCTGCTTTTTTTAGCCGGCAGTGGAAGGCTGGAAAGAACTGGGGTTCCTGATGCAGTCCTTGTTGTGTCCGGTTGCTTGGTATCCCTGCAGAGTTAGAAGTCTGCTGCTAACTCAACTTGGTTCTCCTTATTTTTGGAATGTTAGTTGCAAACCTTGTGTTTGGCACACTAACTTGTCTGGTCTTCAGGTTCTGTGTCTTCTGGAAGCAGGCCGCATTGAGAGCAAAACGGCATCCCCTTCCTGTGTGATGTCCTACTTCTTCAGAGGAAGGACATCCCCTTCCTGTGTGATGTCCTGCTTCTTCAGAGGTTCAGGGCAAAAAAGCCCATCAGAGGCTCAGGAGAAAGAGAAGAATGCAGGGTAGAAGCATCTCCTCAAGTTGGCTTGGTGACATCACAGAGTCACATGTCACTGTGACAGTAGGGCCCAATCAAGTTTGAAGACTGGTCTCCCAAATGGCTGTCCTTTGTTTGATGAACAAAGTACATGCAGTTTTGGCCAACATTTCAGACGCCAAGACCCAGAGGAAAAGCCTTTGCATGTCCAGTTTAGATCAGTACAAATGACAAATCATCTGTGGTCCGGTGAATCCCAACAGGACCAACGAGAAATATAAGTGGAAACATGGATGTCCATCTTGAAATCTCCCTTGACGAAGAGAAGGTAAAGATAGCCTGTACAGATATGCACAACAGCAATGGTAATGCTTACAGCAGAGCACAATTTCATAGCACCACTGTGTTGTTTTATAGCTCTAGTAGCTGCAATGCCAAATGAAAAATGTTGCCTACGTAGCAGAAGGGGCGGAACCACAAACACATTTCAAACCTGTGAAATGTTGGCCAACAACCCGGGTGAATACAGAAGCATTGTACAAATATACATGTGTACTATGGATGTAACAATCTATCGATCTGGATCAATAGATCACTCCAGTGATCAACAGTCCAATATCATCGATGCAAAGTGAAAACATCAATCCATATCATCATCTTTAACAGCAGCAGGCAGATGGCAAGCAAGCATTTTTTACAGTGTGGAAATATTATTGATAAAATGAAATATTATTGACTGGATCAACAGACAAAGCACACGTGGCATGTAAACAAAGCCATGATAAGATATAACATGACGTATCTGCCTGGGATTGGCATCTCACTCCATTTAGTTCTTACTACAGCCACATTAGCTGCTCTGTTTTAAAAATGTTAACTGAAAAAAGATGTTGTTCAGGCAGGAGATGCAGTGACTGAAACCATGGGTGAATGAGAAAAAGTACAAATTATACATGTAATTTGTTAAGCTATGAGTAAAGGAAATCTCCACTTGCTGCTTGGCTAATTTATACAATGTATACGTGTTAACTAATGATGGGTGACGAGGAAAAACAATTGTTTTGTCTCTGAACCTTAATAGTTCTTATTGAGTTGTTGTTGTTTTAAACTAATGATTTACACTCCTAATGTGTACTTTTTACTACCACTAAACTGTTATCAAATACATGCCATTACTTTGTATATTCGATCAATTCTGTAAACACTGGGTGCCACAAATGATATTATGAATGCTAGCTTGCTAGCTAGCTTACAGCTGCACATTTTATCATCAGGCATTGATGTTACATGTGTTGTAGCATAAGGTATACAGGCGCAAGTTATGGTAGAAGTTTATGAGTATTAAATTGTTATCTTCACTGTAGAAAATGTTGGTATTAGTTTGTGTTCATATGCCTGACAAGTTGTGAATATTTGCAAAATCAAAATGCTATTATTAACTCAGTAGCTGGCAACAGAGCGAGCCAGTATCAGCTGTGGACATTCATAGATAAAGAAATAAAGATAAAAGATAAAGATATTTATTTATTTATTTTTCTAAATATTATTTTTTGGGGCTTTTGCCTTTAATTGACAGGAGAGAGTGAAATGGGGAGTGAGAGAGAGTGGGGGGTTGACATGCAGCAAATGGTTGTGAGCCAGAGTCGAACCCGCGACCGCTGCAGCGAGGCAACACCTCTGTCTGTGGGGCCCCGGCACTATCCACTATGCTACCGGCGTCCCATGCGTATTTATTTTAACACAACAAATAAATGAATACAGATTAAGTCAAGAGAGCAAATAAGCAGATATAGCAAGCATTTATTTTAGCCTGTGACAGTAACTGTCAATTGTTAGCGATAATGCTCTGCCCACCAAACAGCATAAGGAAAGCTGTCAAGCTGCACAATGGCTACATTTGAATTCAAGAAAACACCAGTATGTAGTGTTCACAGTGTACTACATGTAATGTACTAACAAAAGTATCCAATTTGAGGCACAGCACTGGTGTGCAAAGGACTTTAGTCATGTGCGTCAACTCACGTGACTTACTGCCAACCCCTCCTGTGTCAAGATACAATACATAAGGCTGCCCCAGGCGACATTATAATACATTTTCTCATTGTTTCGTTTTACTCTCCTTCTGTTGTAGTGTGTTATCTGCTTTGCTACGTAGATGAGCGATTGGCTCTCAGCTTCCCTGCATGAAAGAACTGCATTACACCAGGGTGAAAGAAAAAAGCAGGTGCTACCAACCCTGCACACCAGGCAACCATCGTTTCAACAAACCCACCTTTAAGAGACAGTAGCAGTCCATCATGACTAAAGCATCTGTCACCTCAACAGCTCTTCCCAAGATGTGTCGCCACACTTTAACAGCCCCCCTAAGAATCCTCCTAACCTTCTACAAACCCTGAAAATCTAATTTCTTCCATTAAAGCCTCTAGAGATGTGTCTTTAGGCATTTTTTGATAATTATATAATTTATAGGTTTTTATTGCCTAAGCATTGTCTGTGCATTATAAGTAGGCTTTGCAAACTGCTTTCCCTCTCCACCTCAATTATGTTCATGTGATGGGATTCTTCAACATATAGCACACATAGCAATTTCATACACTATTTCTGTACCATGGCACACTGATCCAGTGCACAGTTGCTCAATAACAATCCCCACCCCCACCCCCCTCCCTCCACTGTGCTGTTTACAGCCTCAATATAACTGAATGTATTCTCTGCTGCCTATTGTGATTCTTACACTGTCAACTAGCACTGAGATACTGTGGTGCTGATATGTCTCTTCACTACTGATACCTGAGAGAGCAAGATTACTTGATAGACTGTATTGTGTGCAAACCACTTCAGCAGCCATGTAGTGGTTTACAGAAAGCACTGGAATTGCACATAAATCGTCTAGTGTCAGCAACTCAACAGCCAAATGTTACAAAATGCACTGAAAGCTTTTATAGTCACAGTTTTATTAAGGTATAAACTCTAAAATTATCCTATTTAAATTTGAATTGGGATAAATTAAAAATTCAATAATCAATAATTATTATAGGAAATCAGAAAATGCTATTTACAGCAATGATCCAGCACAGTGGTTCCCAGCTGGTGAGTCGCAGTCCAAAAGTCACGGTTCCATTCTGAATGGATCGCAAGTCACTCTTGGAGGTGTCAAGTTTGTAAAAAACACACTATTTTTTGAGGTACAGTGAATTTCTGGCAGAGTCTTTACTTTGAAGTGCTGTTTCCTGTTGCAGATAAAGTGATGAATGGATAGCTACTTGACAGAGATAGCAAGCAAGTTCAATGACATGTCCAGTTGAAAGTATGATGCTGAATATATTAAACTGTATGGATCTTCAACTAATGACTAAGGAGAAATCTGAACTTTGTGGCTTGACCAGTTGGGAACCACTGATCTAGCACATGTGCCACTTTCCACCAGACCCCTGAGTGCCATCCTATGTCCTGCTCTTTTTACTTGCCAAAGATTTTTGATGGAAAAATCCATGTTTTTGAAGTGTAGTTTCTCAGTGCATGTAATTGCCGATACTTCTTGAAAATTTACTGAAAATCCAGACTTGGACTTGGTTGTGGGTTTCCACCTGACATAGGGAACTAAGTATTGTTTCCTCCTGCATTCAACACTTTCACACAGCACACTCCACTCACCCACACACTGCGTACATGACTGACACTTAACATTAAATCCCACTCATACTTTTTGGTTTATTGTGATCTAATTTCAACTTAAATGATTTAACAGTTATTTACTTTCAACTTAAATGATTTACTAATAAATTATATTTTGATTTGGTACTTCATGTGTGGACTCCCGTTTTGCCACTATCTGGCCCGGTTTGTGACAAAACTCATAAACCTACATAGCCTCTCCTACTACTGCTATGCTGTTGACACCCAGCTATTTTCACGAGTGCAGTCAGTGAAAGAGACTTTTCTTCTGCTGGACGTGGAACCAAGCTAAATGTGAGTGACTGTAGCCTGTGTATGTTTCATCACAGGTTTGGGTTAGGTTGTGGGACTTTTATTAACAGGTGCCAGCAGGTGCAGCTTTGACTTAGACATAATGATGGGTGACAGGTCAGTTCTAGTACTGAGCTTTATGGGTATGATTGAGTGCAGGTTTTCAAAAATGGATCTGTGCAGGCTCGTGACAAAGGAGAGGGATATGTATGTATATATATATATATATCACACACACACACACACACACACATATATATACATATTTATATATATGCTTTTTTGTATATGCTTTTTTTTTTTAATACATAAAATACTTAAGTACCCTATTTTGTCTCAGTAAGCTGGTCTCACACTCAACACTTTGGACCTTATATACCTATGAGAGCTAAGTTTAGCAAACATTTGTTCATGTCAACTTCTAATTAGTCCGGTGTGTTTACTGAAGAGGGCAGAAGCCTTACACACACTGTCCAAGTTCAAACACAACTGTGGTTCACTGCACAAAGAGCAGATCTGCATCATCAGCTCATTTGAGTTGGACCTGCTAGCTGGCAGTAAATTCTCTCTCATTTATCACAGTGTTTACTAATTAGTTGGCAGGTCAGGGATATCCTCAACTGAGGAGTCAACACATCCAGTCCTCACTTTAGCCCAAGTGATGAAAAAAAAAAAAACATAACAAAAAAAAAACCCCAAAACAAAAAACAACAACAGCAACAACAACAAAAAACAGACATACACACTTGGTTATTGGTTAGGAAAAGATCATGTTTTGGCTCAAAATACCCAGCTTTGGGGGTCTTGTTCATGAGTGAGGGTAAAATGAAGTCTGAGATGGACAGGCGGTTTAGCACAGCATCAGCAGTAGGGTCGGGCCATCGTGGCATGGTGAAGAGGAAGCTGAGCCAGAAGGCAAAGCTCTACATATACCAGTCCATCTATGTTCCAACCCTCACCTATGTTCATGAGCTTGGAAAAGTGATGGAAAGATTGAGATCATGAATACAAGAGGCCAAAATAAGTTTTCTCTGTAGCATGGCTGGGCACAGCCTTAAAGAGGAACTTAGACATTTGGAGGGTGCTTGGAGTAGAGCCACTGCTCCTTTGCGTTGAGAGGGGTCAGTTGAGGTGGTTTCGGGCATCTGATCAAGATGCCTCCTGAGTGCCTCCTGTTAGAGATTTTCTGGGCATGTCCAAATGGTAGGAGGCCCCAGGGTAGACCCAAAACATGCTGGAGGGATTATATATCTCATCTGGCCTGGGAACGCCTTGGGGTTCCCCATTAGGAGCTGGAAAGTGTCCCTGGAGAGAGGGACATTTGCAATGCCTTGCCCAGCCTGCTGCCCCCTCAGCCTAGCCCCGGATATGCAGACAAAAATGGACGCATGGAAGGATGTTTACCTATTTCCCATCTAAACACAATTTATTCATTCATTCATTCATTTATTTATTTTACCAAATCATAACTTCAGTTTTTTTTTTAAGCAGCTGAGTTCCCTTTCCGTCTTTCCTCGTGCCCCAGCCAACTCACAGGAACCTGTGCTTGGGAAACATTAAACTACAAAACATTCAACTGTTACATTTTTTATTTAGTTTGATAATTGTGACTGTTACCATTCGGAGAGCACCACTCATATCCAGAGCCTAACACCCACATCATGCACATCTTACAACATACATGAATTTTCAGTTTGGGTTTTTCTGTAGATGTTGAAGTTAAATAAGCCTTCTCAGTTATGAATGGACCTTCAATGAAATTGAGCAACAATATTTTGGGGAAAATATGCCTAATGACAGTGATGTTTATATTCACATACAGTAATGTGCAAGTGCAAGTGCAAGAATTTTAGGAGTCAGAGGGTCGATGTGCAAAGTTTGTTTTGGTCAAGAGGCACTTTGAAGCAGAGGGAGTGGCACTGAACAGAATGTCTGAAAGGTGATAATTATTTAAAAGCACTTTTCAAGACACTGAGTTTTTCACCATAACTATCGACTGCTCTGTTTTGGTTGCTCTAAATAAAGAAAGGTTCATTATCTTCCCTCTGAAATCCACTGGGATGTATCGATGGGAGCCCTGTTGTGCTGGCAAGTGAGCAATGCTGTCTCCTCACTGGGCATAAATACAGTATTGATTAGCCATTCTACACGACTTTCACTGTCATTTTTCTACCCAGCTCGCCAAGAAGAATTAGTGGACAGTAATCACTCTGCATCCTGCAGGCAGGAGTGTCCACCATTAGAGATGGGTCAGTATGAAACCCAATAAATCATACTCACACACTCACACCAGATCCACCTGTCACCATGAAGGATTCAGCAAGTAGAGCGTGAAAATATCGCCTTTGTTATTTGTTGCTCTAAAAATCAGGTCAGGCAGTCTCTGTTTTTCCCCCCTCACAACTTTCTTTCTTTTGATACAGTGGGATTTTAGGCACCATGGTTCAGCCAGATCCCTCCAGTTTCAAGCTATTCATATCTCAAAGAAAGATCCAATATGTTGACCATGTGTTATCACAAGTTTCTAGAATTGGGATTTTTTTTAAAGAGGGCTAGAGCTTGCTATGCAGGCTGTACAGCACGTAAATCGGGTTTGTGTCACAGCTGAAACCAACAGGGAGATGAGACCTCAGTCTGTTCGTACCAACAGGGATGCTAGCATTCACATGAATAAGTTATACACCTAAGGGGCCTTGATATAGTCTGTCAGGCAAATGTGAGAACTAGAATCCAATGCATTTTTTTCTCATAAATATTGACAAACATTTAATTATTCAACATATTTGAACACAGATGAAAAGAAGGCATGGGATATTATAGTGAGGGGTTATTAGCTATACTTGGCCATCTGACTGTCTGTCCATCACTCTGATCCAGATTAAGATATCTGGACAAATGCTGTCCAGATTGCCATGATGCTTTGTCTTTTAATAATTAGCCCAGCCCTGAAGGGGGAGGGGGAGTCACATCCCACCAATATGAACAAATTTTTCATGTCTAATATTTTTTAAGCAAATTTTCTCTCCTCAATATTTGGATGCTCACTAAACTCCTCCTGCTTCATGTTGATGCACACGTCCTTCAGCAACATCAGTGAGCACAACAGATGCACGGCTCAGAAGCGTGTGCCAATGTTTTTGGCAGCTCTTTATACTCCGAGTGCAGCGCTTGATCTCTACACAACTTGATCACAGGTCTGCTGCACAGGTAAAACACAGTCTGTTTCAATCCCAGCAACACTGATACACATGTTAAATATAAACCAGTGTGATACTGCTGTTGATGATGAAAACATCTGGATGAGTGTTTGTCAGTGTAACAGGCTGGATGATGATCTGAGTTTCACACAGTTGCTTGTCTATCAAAGCATGCTCTGATGAAGGCCACCAAGCCGTATGGAAGATGGAAGGGCTCTATATGTCCATTTTGACGTTTGTATTAATAAGTCAAATTTGTCTTAATAGCTAAAAATACAATGTCTAAACACGTCAAATATGCATTAAGATGACAGAAAATGTCCTGTTAACAAGTGCTTTTCTGATGTCAAGATACCCACCCAGTTTTGACATAGAGACTGCATTGGCCAGTGTGGGCTCCTGTACATGGGTATGTTTTGGCTACGTGCTTCTCACCTGTCTTCAATGCAACTTCTATTTAGTATTTTGGACAGTCCATTTTATGCACACTGGATAAATTCTGTCATGAACTCCTGCTGAACTTTTTAAGCTTTTTAAGCCACTGTGGCTGAAACATACAATAGCTATGTATTTTCATCCAGTGTAAATTACATACAAAATTCTTCTCACACAAACATGGTGTTTTACTCAAGAAAACCAAGGTATGTATCCACCTTATTCCTAGCCCCTATTATACCTTGTGTGAATTATAGACGTGGCTTCCAACGCTGAACCGGTGTTTTACTATTGTAACAGTACCAAACGGTATGCTAACAGTATGCTAATCCTCTTTTCTAGAGCGATTAGGAAATAAAACCTGGAACACACCACCTGTTACACCTCAGACGGTATAACATGATCATACCTCTATCATCTCTGACATCTCAAAGCATTTGTTGTTTTCCTTTTTAACCAAGCGTGTTAGCGATTAGCTTGCCTTGCTCTGTTAGCATGTTGTTAAATTTAATAGAGCCCAAGCTAGTTTACGGTAAACATCTTCTCCTAAAAAATGATTTATGGTTTCTTATGACTCATAACAGACAGTGGCACATGGTGCGAACAGTTAACATAATTCTGTATCAAAAGCTCCATGTTAAGTGAATAAATGTGATGTTTACCAGCTAACACTCAGTTCATCTGCCTTAATGACACAGTTTACACATTTTCTATCGATGCTGACATATTAATTGGAGCTCTATTGTGTAAAACATGAAACCAAATTCAGCAGCAGACCTCAGTTATATCGGTAATGCATCGTAGTAGTAAAACAAATAGCTTTAGGCATTCATGAAAGAATTAAGGCAAATCGGTAATAAACTCAGAATAGATGACCAAACACTATGTCCAATGTACTCTTAATTTAATTCTACCATCTAGTGGACATTATGAGAATACAGTGTATACCGAATACTGTTTCATCAGTTTCCCCTTCAAAACTGGTGAAATGGTTGCACCCAATATTAAATGTCTTAAGACATCAGTGTTAACAGGGAATTTTCTGCTGTCTTAACGCATCAGATGCTATATTATGTATAACGTTTTATTTTTACCTGTTAAGATGAACAAATTTGACTTATTAATATGAATGTCCAAATAGACATTTAGAGCCCTTCTGCGTTCCATGAAGCCAAAACATTAGTATGTAAAAATAAACCTGAAAATTTAAGATTAGATGACCTCCTAATGAATCTCTGTTACCCCTTTTCCACCAAATTAGCTCTGCTTCTTGAACAAGTTCTGTTCAGGACTCTTGGAAACTTGGTGCTATCTAGCGGACAATCCAGTTTTGATCAGAGGCATTGTAATCAAGGATCATCAACAGAGGGTGTTGCACAATGCACTGTAAACAGTAGTAGCAAGGTGGCAGATCAAATTGACCTGGACAGTCTGGAGACCGTGGCTGAGAGGAAGGGGAAGAACAAAATCTGTGCAATCCTGGACAGCTCTTCTCACCCCCTGCACGACGAGCTATGGCTGATGGGCAGCTCATTCAGCCAGGGGATCATCCTACCCAGGTGCAGGACTGAATGATTCAGACGCTCTTTTGTGCCTACCGCCATCAGACTGTACAACAGCTGTTTGGCTTAAGCTACATCCAGCTCTGAAATGACTTATTTTGCATCTAATCAACATGGCACCTTATGACACTTTATCTGCCAATTTGACACTTTATTTTATTTGACACTTTGTCTGCCATTTTTAGTCACTTTATTTATCTTGATGTAACAATTTTATTTTTATTTATCTTTTATTTATCGATCGTTATGTTTTATTTTTTTCTCTTTTATCTTATTCTACTTAATGTCTTTTTGTCTTGTGCTGCTGTGATACTTGAATTTCCCCTCTGGGGATCAATAAAGTATATCTTATCTTATTCTCCATCCTCTCTTTCCATCCAGTAGAATATGCGTACCAAACGCCGGATTTCCACTGGATGGGTGTCCATTGCGGAACGGCAGCGCTGGTTATCTGCTGCATGCTCCACCGTCCGTCAATACCCACCGGCTGCGTTTGCTGTGCAGAGCGCTGCAGCTCCGCCGGAAGACATCTCGGTGCACTGCCATGATTAATATCTCCTCGTCCATGGTGTTAACGGGGTGAAATGACGTCTGAAAACCTCTGACCTGTTGTCTTCAGGCCTGCCTTCGCCCATTATGACGTTTTCAAGGTGTAATGCAGGGTAATATGATCCGCCGTGAACACTGTGTATTTTATTTTGAAAATTAACCGTATGTTTTATTTTGTTTCTGTGCACGACTTCCTACCCCGCACGATCTGCTCTGTGCTGAATTGCTGTGTTGTGCTCCGGCGTCCAGCAAAAATAGAAGTCCTGCGTATCTGTTGCAGAGGGCTCCGGAGTGCCGGAGCTGTGACGGAGCCGGAACGCAGCACAGCCACAGCTGGTGGAAAGACACACATTGACTAGAATTGAATCCTATTGGCTCCGCTGCTGTGCCGGAGCGGAGACGCAACCAACACACATCTGGTGGAAATAGGCCGTAAGGTTAAGGAAAACGTGCTATCTTTTGGTTCCAGATAGGGACCAACTTTTAAGGTACCAAACCGATTTCTTATTGATTAAAATACTCTGAATGGCTCAAAATTACAGGAGATATTACCTGTTCCATGTTGGTAAAAAAGGGGTATACGTGACTTTGGGTATCCAACATCGGAGCTATATGAACTTTGACTTTGCACCACAAACAAATACTGAGAGAGGTGCATCCTTCCAGAGACCTAAAGTTAGGTTGTGGAAATGGCTTAGGGATGTTTCCATGTTGTTACACACTCAGGCTGTAACCTTAAACTCCCAAACCTGCTCCTCCTTTCATCCTCTCCCATCTCATTTTCTGTTGCACTGACAGTAATCTTCATGTCGTCATGTTAGCTGCTGTCCTGGTCAGGCAGGAGATGAGAGGAGCTGTTTAAAGTCATCCTTTACTTGAACATACACAGGTATATCCTGTCTACACTTCTGATGTGTTTCCACAACTTGAAGTGCCTAGCTTGGGATGACCTGAACATTTGATGTTAAGAACATTAAACTTCAAAGTGACAATATACATTTTTACTGACTATACATATAAATGTTACCATTACATAATTATCTGATACAAAACAATGATTTGACTCAGTTTATAGCCAGTTCATGAAAGTCTTTACCTGTGTCTTTCCACTGATAAAGGAGGATATATTACACAATATATTCTTTTTTTAATCTCTGAGCAACTTTGACTGAACAGACAAAAAAAGAGCTCCATCAGCACAAGCTATTTTTTCATTTACTTACAGTCTGTTATGCAGGATGTTCTCAGAAATCCTGTGAACTAGCTGGGCCAATCAGCAATGGGCAGTGGTTAGTATAAAAAGAGACAGCTGTTCCGCCTGCTTCAAACCATAAAAATGGTCTGAAACCATTGTTAGTGGATAATTACTGTGTAATTTGTCAATATTTTACCAAGATCAGGTTCAAAAGCAATCCTTGGTATCATCAGTTTTTCCCTATTTGGGTGTAGGAATGGCTCTACTGGAAAAGAAGCCAGTAATACTAATGAGATGCTGCTGGAGAATCCGTGATGCAATCCGCTGCCACTCCATCCAGTATGTCAGTGTCCACCAGATATGTGAGTGGAGTATCTCACATATGTTCTTAGTCTCAACTACACTCTTTTTATATGCCAGGAGCCAGATGTATAAAAAATGTGTATGCAGAAAAACCTACTGAGAGAATGTGTGCACCGCATGCATACAAAAGGCCTGGAGGTAGTCATGATGGAACATAAATAATAAAACCTTGTTTATCTAGATTGTTTCCCTGATTTCTAGTCATGCAAGCGATAGTGTGTTGGTTGTTCAGTCTAACCCCGTGGCCAACACTGAAAAATCAGGCCGCTCTCATTCCGAAGTCGTCATATATGGCTGCTTTGTCAGTGATGGCCTCAGAAACCTGACGTGGCGGTATGATACACGGCTGGGCAGCATCATTTCATAATGCAGGCATTCAGCGCCTGTCACGGTGGAATGAAACGCCATGCAACGGCATCTGGTTGAAACACTGCTGGCAACAATGTAATATGTGAAGCTGGAAAATCCCTTTAGGGGAGTGGAAGAGTTAGTGGATGGTTCCAACAAACCCTGGGCTCTCACCCATGAGCCTGGTATTTGTTTTCTGTATGACTGTAGAGCCAAACCATGATGTATTTTTCTTAACCTAACCATGTGCCTTTGTTGACACCCAGATGTTGGCTGTGGAGTCCCAGAATGTCAACAGCAGACGCAGAAGGATACCTAGCGTGTAATATGTGGACCTGAAAGGCCACTGACTGGAAATATCAACAACTATTTGATGGTTTACCATAAATGATATAGACATTCATGGTTCGCAGAGCATGGACACTATTGACTCTGGTGATCCTCCAACTTGTTAAGTTGTCCTATATTTCAGTTTATGAATGAATGTCTGCAAAAATAATGATATTTCCATCAGCCTCAGCAATACTGTGTTTATTGCCATTAAGCAATTATTAGCATGCAAACATGCCAAACTATGATGGTGAATATGGTCTAAACATTTTACATCAGCACCTTAGCAATGTCAGTGTGAGCATGTGAACATTTATCACAAAGCACAATCTTACAGTGCCATTAGTATGGTTTAGTCTTGTTTTCCTTTACACAATGATTTGTTTAATCACAATCAAAAGCACCTTTCTTAACTTCATTTTAAGTTATAACGTATGTGAGCAATTTTATCAATCTTATTTACATTGGAGACTGAGATGTTCTTTTCATTTTAGAAGCTCTTTTTGAAAGTGTTTTTCTATTACAGTGTTATGAATTAAATCATTGATAACCTTTTTGATTTTTAATAATTATGATTATAATGAATAATGAAAATATCACTGCTGGTGACTGTTTACAGGTATATTAGATGAATTAATCATATATGTGCTATAAACAGCCACAGCCCTTGCACAATGGTTGTGTCTAATGACAGCTACTCTGGTGTTGCTGGAGAACATGTAAAATTGCACCTCTTTATTGTTTTTTGTATTGACAGGTCTAAAAAGGGGCAGCACAGGCAGACATCCTCATATGTGAACAGCTGATTAAAGGAGTGTCTACATCCATTTACGGCCAACTGTGGGAATGAAAATTAGGCTTGTGCACATGCTCCCAGTTCCAAAACAATTGAGAAAAACTTGACAAAGTCAAAAAGTCAAGGTCTATTTATTTGTCTCCCTTGGGAGAAATCTGGATTAGAGACAGGGTACTGCTGCTTAAACAGCACGAAACATACAAACAAAAATACATAAAAGCCAGTAAAACATTCAGCATCTAAAAAAATGCATATCATTCTGATGACATCAATGTATATGCCAATTTCTGTCTTTTTAGTTTTATGTATCTGGCCCAAAAGATGACCCTGTGTCTCTGGGGAGTGAAATCTTCTTGTAAATGCTGCATATAAATGTTTATGACAGTTGACCCTTAAATAATATGCCCTGATGCATTTCATTTGTTATTGACTTTATGTACATTTAGCAAAAACTAGTTTTTCTAGAGGGATTTCTAGTTTTCATCCAGCTGGCTGAAGGGCCACTACTTTTGACTGTACATTTAGTTATGCTTGTGATTGTTTGTAGTTTTCAGGAATGGATTGTACTGCAGGAAGTTGTAGAAAGAGACACTAAGAGGAATCTTCTTGGAAGAATTCTCGGAAAGTGTTGATAGCTGGTTAGCTAGCGTTATCTTATAGTAAACACTAGCTGGTTTATTGGAGCATTATGTAGTCCTGATAAATGTCTGCAATGTTTATAGCACTTTCCTTTTTTCTTTGATGTGTTTAGGCACCTGGACTTGATGACATCCCTCAAGGTGTGTGCAGATCAACAAGTGATGTTTCCACAGGCACTGTTGTTACTGCTCCAGTTTGTAGACACCACATTTCAAAAAGTCGACCATTGTTCCTGTCTCCAAATAAACCAAAGCCATCTGCCTGTGGTTAGTCAAATCCATCATCACATCCTCTCTTCCTGACTCAGTGGGCCAAGTACAATTTACATATGTGCCAAACCGATCAACAATTGCCCCAGACCTCCACACTGCTCTCTCCCACCTGGACCAAAAGAAATACATGTGAGAATGCTGTTTATTGGCTACAATTATGAGACCTGGGACTCAACACTGCCCCCTGTGACTGGATCCTGAGCCCTCTAATGGGCAGACCTCAGGCTGTGCAGATATGCACCACCACATCCTCCTCCCTAACTATCAAAACCTGAGCCCCCCAGGACTGCTTGCTAAGCCCTCTCCTGTACTCTATATTTATACATGACTGTGTGGTCACCCACAGCTCTAACACCATCATTAAGTATTCAGTGGGTGTTGGCCTCGGCTAGGGGTGTCCCTTGACACTGATTTGCTTTGTGATAATCATGGGCAGGATCTCAAGGCACAGCCGAGAAGAGGAGAGTGTGCCCTTCGGGGTTCATAGAGTTGCTTCTCAACTCTTTGCAGATGATGGCATTCTGTTCTTCATTAGGCCATGACCTCCAGCACACAGTGAGGAGGGTTTGCAGCTGAGTGTGACAGTCGGGATGAGAGTCAGTACCTCCAAGACTGTGGACATAGTTTTCTGCCAGAAAATGGTGGACTGTCCCTCCTGGGTTGAGAGTGAGTTACTGCCCCAAACAAAGGAGTTCAAGTATCTCGGGGGTATTATTCACAAGTGAGGGTAAAATGGAGCGTGAGATGAACATATGGCTGCCCAGTGTCCACAGATGGACGTTTCACCGGACTGTCTATGAAGACAGAGCTGAACCAGAAGGCAAACCTCTTAATTTACTAGTCCATCTACGTAATGATCCTTACCTATGGTCATGGGCTTTGGGTAGTGAATTAGATTGCAGATACAAGTGACCAAAATGAGTGTCCTCTGCTGGGTGGTTGAGCTCAGCCTTAGAGAGAGGATAAGGAGCTCAGACACCCAGCGGGAGCTTGGAGTAGAGCCGCTGCACTTTCACGTCGCAAAGGGCCAGTTGAGGTGGTTCAGGCGTCTTATCAGGATGCCTCCTGTTAGAGGTTGGCTGGGCACGTCCAACTGGTAGGAGGGCCTGGGCGTAAACTCAGACACGCTGGAGGGATTATATATCCCATCTGGCCTGGGAATGCTTCGGGATCCCCCAGGAAGAGCTGGGAAATGTTTCTAAGGAAGGGGACTTCTTAAATACCTTGCTTAGCCTACTGCCCTCACAACACAGCCCTTGATATGGATGGTTGTAACGTATTTTAATTTATATTTTATTGTACTTTTTATTCCTTTCTTTTAGCTGCTGAACTATTAATGTCTTAAATTACTTGATGTCCCCCTTATAAACTGTATACTACACTGTAATTGTTGTGTACATGACAATAAAAATAAAAAAAATAAATATTCAGGCATTTAAAATCTAGTTTAAAAGTTTGTAGTCTATCACAGAACTACTGCATTTAGAGACTACTACCCTTACATGTACAAGTTGAAGTCTCCACTCTAACTCTACATGGCATCAGACATTAGTCTTAAGTCCCATTTTAGGAGGAAGTAGAGTTATGTTGTTAAAGAGCAACAAAGTCTGCACAGGAAAGAGGTTGAGTTGGTTGAGAAGGTCAACAAAATATTGGACTTTGACGTGGGAGACCCATGAATGTATTAAAGGAACTGGACCCTGGACTAAAAGATGCCTCCCCGTCACATGAATGTAAATGGCTCACTGAGCACATAAGCCAAAAATGTTGTATGGCTTCAGGGTTTGCCTCAGCGTAGTGTATGTTATGCTCATTAGTGTTTTTCTTCCTCACCCCGCCTGCGCATTGCTGCTTGGTCCATAGACTTTGCATTGGGCTGACCTCACCCTCAGTAAAATCACTTTTCTTTTCAGTCTGGGAAAGATTTTGTCAAGCTCCTTCATGGATTAAAAATAGAAACAGTAATAACTGACCATGTCTGCTGTCGCAGGTGTGCTGTCAAAAGCTTTGCAGACATCTCTTTCATAATGGTGGTCTCTATAGGCTGTTGGGGATTTTGCGTGACAGTACAGTGGTTGACTACTGGGACAAATTGCCAGCAAAACTGAGTGGTGATGCCAAATCCAGCTCTCTTAATATGTCTATGAGGAGATGGCTGTTGGCCTCCTGTTACCTACTGACAATCAACAAAACCATCATCATGATCTTTCCCTAAACCTGACCAAATTGTTTATGTGCCTAAACCTCCCCAAACATTAATTACAGCTTAAAGCAGATTATGAAACACTGATAGGTGTTGTTCTGGAGGGCAATGGCAAACATTATATATATGTATACATATATCGTTTTTGTTTCATTTGAAAGACTTGGCATATTGTCTATAACACAACAGTTTAGCCAGATTATCTACATTATTTGTACTGGTAGATATACCCGAAACAGGAAAACTGATTGCTATGATTCCCTTTTTAGGGAACTGTCGTCTAATTTGAGGGGTTGTTTTTTAAAGTTCTGAAACGCCAAGCTTACGGTCGGCTATGGGTTAATGTTGGGTCATGAGCGAGTGTCTGTCACCCAGTTTTTGCAGTGTGTCCTGCACTGTTGGCCCTCACCAGCCCTTATCGGCTATTTTTCAGACATGCTGAATCAAGCCCATTGGTGAATGAAAACACTTATTGGTATTTCAACTCAGTGTACATGAAGAGAAATGAAAGTGAGGAAAGTAAACAAATGACTTAAGTCAAGAGGGCATACGCGCTGGTTGAATGTTGACTGTAGTTGTTGCAATGTGTTCATGTGCAACAAAACCTGTCTGATCATCTGACTGCTTGTATTTCCTGGCCCTGACTTTATTTAGTGATGTCCTCACATTCTAAGATCAATTAGAGCAATTACAATGGTCAGTACAATAGTATTATTACCAAAAAGGAGAATGGCAAAAGCTACAAAAATAAAGTATAATGAGTAAAAGTATAATGAATCAGAATGATCCTTTACCTGCACTTAATTAAAAAAGGAACCATTTACTGAGCTATGTAAGAATCTGGCCTGTGTGTTTGTCTTGTTTGAAAGATATTTTCACAACTCTGAAAGGAAGACTTGATCAAGACAGAGTTTGTGAGATTTCTTTCTACAACAGGAGGAACTGCCACACAATGAAATGGATCATTTATCACCAATGTGAAAAAGCTCAAAGGATCACAGAATGCAAGCTGTAACCTCTACAAAATGAATGTGTTTTTCTCAATTATAGCTAGGCACAGTATTATTCATTTTTTTCAAGGACCTTCACAAATTATTGATGTTAGATTCGCCAACAAACTTGTTAAAAGTACATTTGTGTCTACTTTTTTTGCTTGTGTTTACATGACAAGTGCAGTACCCATTCAAAATTTGCCTGTTTGAAAGGGAATGATAATGTAGTGTATTGCTGCCTATGAGTCCTGAGCAATGTCAGGTGTGTGGTGCCAAAATCCACTGACAAAGCAGCGGTATTTGACGACTTCATGATGAGAGCAGACTGGGTGGTCGGTATTAACTTTACATACTTAAAAACTTTTTGACTGATATGAGATACATTATATGTATACAGATAATGATTTCATTTGACTGGAAAAGAAGACATGATCCCTGTATGAGAAGATTATTTTCATTGCCTGTAGAATTCTGGTAGAGGATGTCAACTAAGGTAGGTCAGGGTCAGCTACAGAGCAGCAGCCCTGGAGCTGAGAAGAATTTAGTGTCTTGACAAATGACACTTTAGCTGGATAAATGGTGCCAAACACACTTTAGTGCTGTGACAGGAAGACACACTTCTCCCTTAAAAACTACACAATGCTGTGCTTGTGCTGTATGTATATGTATGTACGAAATGTATGTAACATTACTGTTTGAAGCTCTTTTTATCAAATTCCTTATGGAAAGTTATTGTAATTTACAAACTATATAAAATATATATTTTTTCTTTGGCATTTGGCCCTACCCCGTGCTCCCTCTGTATTATCCCTGTTTGATGTTGGGGCAGGATCAGTGCAGAGAGTTTTACCTTTTGTGACATCACCTGTGTCCCTTAGCTTCTTGGCGGAAAATCCGGGGGTTTACGTTACTCTTTATACCTGTGATCTGGGAGTGTTACAATCGTTAAACTGTAAGCATGCTTACGAGACATGATGCATGCGGGCAGAAAAGCTTTTCATAGCATTCTTGTCCTGTTGCAGTTGGAAGTAAAGGTCAGTTTCACTCCAGTGTGCACAGGTAATTCAGACATAAGCCACTTCACATCCTCAGGCTACAATAAAAGATATAATTAGATGTATTTGTGTCATGCCAGCTCTCAAGTACTGCCAGCTCTTGCATCAAAAGCTTATTCATAACCTTTTGCTTGAGAAAATGCTAATTTGTTTGTATTTGGATCATGGATTGGGCTCTGACAAGGAGGGGCAGAGAGGAGGGCAAACCTCAGCCTGCTGAAATCACACATCCACAGCTCAGCACTGCCTGTAAGCCCCAGGTTTGCTGGCATAACCCTACTCACTGCCTGGCTGGGAACACATGCGTTTGCGCAAGATAAGTCACGGTTTTCAGTGATTATGCAGCGTTCCCCACAGCCCAATGTTACTGTATAATTCTCTGGTTTATCAGTTAAGTGTATGAACTACACGGTAGACTAAAGTCTCTGCTCGCAGTGACAAACAGTGACGGGACGACTGACTCATGCGTAGGTCTGAGTTATATACATCTGGTGTTTGAAAGGTCTGTATTTTCACCTTGTTGCATTTTTGTAAACCATTTTAATCTGGTCACATCTCTCATCATGTCCGACTCACTCCCTTTTCCTCTCCTTGCAGTTCTTGTACTCATACAACTTAAGTTACAGCCATTAACTACTATTACTATATCTTCAGCGTATTGGATTGTAATGTTTATTACAACTTCAGTAATATCTGCTGCCGATGCACAGCACCACTCACTCACTGGAGAAGTTCCAGGCTACATTTGTTGTTGCCTGTAAGAGGCACATCATCTTCAGTGTTGATAGGCAAGTATTCATGCCGTGAAAGGCCCTGACAAACCAAGCCGACGGTTCTCTAGTTTTTGGAGTGTGTCCCGCACTGTTGCCCCTCATTGGGCCCCCTCAGCTTTTTTTGGACTGATTCAGCATGTTGGACCAGTGTTGGTGACAGCGGAGATCACTCTGATTGGCAGCTCAGCGCACAAGAAGAGAAACAGACATGAGGGAAGTAAACAAAGCGCTAAAGTCAAGAGTGAGTGAGACCAAAACAAACTTGTTACATATGGTAAGATTATTTTACTTTAACCATTGAGCTCTTAAGCAGAAACATTTCATGATGGTTTGTGTTATTGCTCACTGGTGCACGGTAAATATGCTCTGTTCTTTCAACATTGAATTGATTTGGTTATGTGCTAACTGACTAGCTAGCATCACGACGGTCTTCCAGTTAGTCCTTTTGAATGAGGATTACAGACTACCGCCATCTCCTGATGGGTGTGTAGAGTTTTTTTCCTCCCACACAGGCACAGACCATACGTGCTGGTTGGCCATCGACTACAGTCTTTGCAATGTGTTCATGTGCAATGTTTTTGACCGGGACACGGCGATGTCAGGTGACGTGGCAGGGGGCCATCATTGCTGCTAGTAGTCTTAAGTCAAGGGCGAGGTATTGAGTAAGGCTACAGAATGGTGACTGCAAACCAGGCCCCCAGGAAGTGCACCAGACTTTGGCATAGTGGCCAAACCGTGTAGCCACAACTTCTGAGTCCATCATGTGATGCCATTGGGCACAAAGATTTTTTAGACTTACACTGGGAATGACACATCTATAAAACAGTCAATATAAATTTTTTGAGCCTCACAATCCCGGAATCGGAATTTGATCCATTTGTTCCGCTAACATTTTTAAAGTGTGGATGAGACACACAATTTGGTCATTTTATCCCCTTTTAAGTTAGCAGAGGGCTAAACCTTAAGTTAGCCACTGAGCCGCCCAAGTGTCTAATGCGCTTGCACCATGGGCCCATGATGTGGAAGACCTGAGTAAATTTATACACATTTTGTACACAGTGGTTTCATGCGCCCCTGAGCAAATTTAACAGGAATGAACTTGGCCCTACCTCCAATTGTGAATCCAGTTCTTGGGACAAGCAGTGGCATCAGAGCCAAAGAAGCACATTTTTCAATTAATTTATTTTATTGGCTATCGGATTTTAAATACCATAGTCAAAAAAAAAAAAAAAAAATCAATATGTGGCAGTCAGTGTTGATATTTTGGCTGACTGCCACAAATAAATCAATGTATGGGAAACACTGTTACAAAAAAAGGCCATCATCTTGCATTGCCTTTGACTTTCCATTGTTCTCAGTGGACTGCTTTCTTTACCCTGCGACTTTATATGACTTCATAATGATTTACACATGTTTAGATGTGAACACTTCCCCAACCTGCCTTGTGTTTACAAAACCCATGACTTAACACATACATAATTTAAAATCTGTCAGGGTCATTGGTAGGGATGGGCAACACAAGCAAAAACACTATTCGAAAACCGTGGCAAGTATTCGACAATTTTTCGAATTTTTACAGGAAACTACAACGCGGAAGTGCGCTCGACTATGAAAGCCCGAATGACTGCGGACATACATCACAGAGTAGTAGTCTCTGCATGTTTCTCCTGTTTCTAGAAGAGCATCTCACACCGCTGTAGCAATCCTAGACTGCCCTCGTGCGGTTAGGAGCTGAATCGCATGTCAAATGAAGGGGGGGAAATAAGACAGTGAATAGTAATGGTCGCATTAAAAAATCGATTTTTCAAGAATAAAACGACTTCGAAAATCGAAAATCGTGACCCATCCCTAGTCATTGGGTATTTAAGTACAGCTACTCAGTCTATACTACCAGGCACTTTTTCCTTCAGTGAGTCGATCAACCTCTCCTGCTACAAGTGGAAGTGGGTGAGACTCTGCCCGGGTTATGCAGCTCTTCCCTTTGCTGCTGTACCTAAAAGGCCTGGAGGTCAAAACTGCCCCCTCAGCACCCAAGCCAGGCTGCTGATCTTTATTCAAAGCTACAACAAGAATATCTCGCCAAAATAAAACCCTCTGCACTGACTGTGCAAAGAGTACTGGGGCACAGTCTATTTTAAATATTCACCCTGGCTCTGTTGCAAATCCTGCTAAGCATGCAGCCAAAATTGAAGCATATTTTGTGGGGAAGAACTATGTGACAGTGGGAAAAATAAGTCATGTCAACTAAAAATACCCCCAAATATGTGCCACATTATATAGCTGTTGTTTGAAAGGGGAGCCAATGAGTTATCAATCAGGACGAGCATCTGACTGGGGCAACTTAGAATAGATTTATGGTGCTTTTAAGCTGCCTAATTACAGCTTTCAAGATAATGAAGGTCATTGCTTGTTGTGTAGGAAACAGAGCATGTCATGTGAGTAAAGAGGAGTTAATTTAACTTGAGGAATGCATGAAAGTCTTCCACTTAAGCCCTGTCCAAATAGCTTTACACTGGTGAACTCAGTGCTGCACCTAAAGAGCTGCAGCTGATCAAGTGGGTAGCACCCCATCCTCCCAGCCTTCAATCATGCCTTCATCTTTAAGACTTGATTGTGCAATTTATCATAAAAAAACAAAACATATTTCTCGCTTACCTCCAGTGATATCTATCCTTTACATTTTAGAGGAATGAATGAATGAGGGGGCTGCGTTGTTTCTCCCAGTACTGTTGTCTGTCTGAACATAGCCTTAAACTGGATTTATACTGGATGCCATTGGTTAACAGGAGTCCCCCCCACAGATACCTACAGCATAAGTTCTGATTTCAGGGTTGAATTTCTCCTGCTGAAGAAACCCCAGCACTACTAGATGGATGTAACGCACATGATCGGGTTGTATCGTGCTTTAATTATATTCCCCACAGTAACTGCTGTCTCACTCACATTGTTACAAGATCCAACATGGGAAACGTGTTCCATTAGCAAATATGAGACTACAGCTTTGTAATAGCTGTGTTTACATTTACACAGCACAAAGTTCAAAGTGGAGATGGCTTTGCTAGATTTGTTATTCTTCAAATGTCTTCATGTTTTCTTCACTCTGAACAATTCCACTCTTGTGGGAGCAAACATGAGCTGCCCATGCTGACCAATGGACCTTTTTCACAGCAGACATTTTGAATTTTCATAGTAGGAAAAGCACAGGTAAAGCTAATTCAGTGAGCCAGCACACACAATGCCAGGACTTCTCCTCAGTAGAATGCAGCTTTCATGATTGTTATTAAATACACCTGTGCTTTTCCTATTCCTCAAAATGGCTGCCGTGCAAAAGGTCTATCCTAATTCTTGCATTCCTCCATGTGGTATCTCCATACCTGTCACAGCCCCAGCCTATAGTTTTTTAAAGATGGACTACATGACAGCTCTCCCAAAGTGAAGCCAAAACATCTCAGTCATCCCCTGGCGGCTAGCTGCAGTATAGGTCATAAAGTCTGTGCACTCCATGGTAGCAGGTGGGACAACTACAAAAATCAAAGTACACGTCAAACAAATTTTTCCCAAATATGTTTTATCATTTTATGTAGGTCTTGTCACGTGGATGTGTTCAAATGTTCATTTTTCTGTTGGGTTTTATTTAGTTATTTGATGCTATAGAAAGGGGGATGTCATGATTGACAGCTGTGTGTGCCAATTGGTGTTCTCACGGTCAATGACGCTGCTCATGATTGGTCAGTCACGTGTATGGGCAGAAACTTGACACCTTGGAGATCGCTATTGCGCAGATGCTGATTGACGTCACCAGCACAAGATGGCAGCAGTTGCATCCAGGGTATTTTGGCTTCATTTTTGTACAGTAAGGGTAAGTGGAATCTATCTTTACATACAGTCTATGTTTTGGACCCTACACATCTAGTCATAGTAAAAAAGTATAAATTCAGCTTTAGGCATGACAGTTCTTTGAGCTGAATGTTAACATGAGCAGCGTGTTTAAATGCTCACAATGCTAGCATGCTGGTGTTTAGCAGGTATAGACTCCATGTTTACTATTTACACTTACATCTCAACATACTAACATTTGCTAAATAGTGCTAAAAACAAAGTGCGCCAGATGGTAATGTCATTGTTTTGCAAGTATTTTGCCAAAAAGTGAAGAATTGCATAAAGTGTGCTTTTGACCCAGCGATGGCGCTAGATGGAAAGTTAGGTGATCACCAAACAACTCATCCTAACATGAATGCCTGAGCCAAATTGTATGGCAATCCATCCAATACTTGTTGCAAACAATGACATATGCAAGGGCATTTGCAGTAGCCTCTCTACCTCAGCTAAATTTGGGCAAAATTTAGGCCCTGTTGTCTATTACAAGTGTAGTGCTTTTTGTGGTTGGCTTTGGACAGTAGTGGCATGTGGCTGGGAGCCACTCATTTGGATGAGGAAATCAACGCACCAGTCTGTAAACTCTCCTCTCCTGCCTTTCTGCTAGCTAGCAAGGCCAAGGTTTTCAAATGTAAACACCAGAAAACATTAAAGACAAGATGGACACCAGCTGAATTAGCATCCCGTTAGTCATTGTACAGGCATTGGAAAATAAACTGGACGACCTTCGTGCTGCATCAGTTTCAAACGGGATATCATGAACTGTAATATCCTTTGTTTCACCAATCTTTGGCTAAATCCTGGACAGCGCCGTTCAGCCAGAAGGCTGATCTAACACAGCAATGGACTATGGTGAGAGGAGAGAAAGCGGGTTGCTTTACTGTGAATAAGTACTGGTGTGACAGTGGGAATGTGAGGCGCAGTCCTGTTCCTGCTGTGGATCATTGCTGTAAGCTGTTCAGAGGTGGCTGCAGTATGGCGCTGCCTGTATTATGGAGAAGCAACCACACAGCGGACTTGTTGAAGTCAGAATGTATTACCAGAACGTTACGCCAGTGGTTACGTCAGTCGGAGACCTCCACGTGGGGAAGACAGACAGGACACTCGGCCAATCATTGCATCCGGTCCGAATGCAATGATTGGCCGAGCATCCTGTGTGAATGCAGAATTTTCTTAGAACCATATGAGAATGGTATAATTATGAGTTTGTATCTCTGGTGGAATTCACTTACATTTTAGTGTGCTATCAGGTTATTAATAGCATTTTAACCTAAACAAAGAAAAGTGTAAAATTTCCAGAAAGGTAAGTAACTTTCAGTGCAACATGCCCAAATGAATGCTTTTATGCAGTAAACCCATCGTGTGCTCCAAACTGAATAAATGAAATATTGGGCAATGATTATATAATTATGTATGTAGCCACTCTTGGACACAGGCTTAGAAAGTAGCAAAAGACATGGGTTATCATCTAAAGACATGATGATACAATTTGCAAATATTAGACTGGTTACTAAGTTAATCTGATTGCAGTTCTTGGAATGGGCATTAGCTTTCACTACCTACTTGGTGCTCTTAAAAAGCTACAGTGAATTATTTCCATTGGAGCAGTCAGGCCCAAGGCCAAAGTAATGTTTATTGCAGTATAGCTAAAGTGATTACATATAATAAGTGTGTTTTTTGCTGTGAATGCACCCGGGATGTCTCTTTCTGTTGGCCATTTTCTATCTGTAACTCATGCATAATTGCTCTGTTGTTTATAGATATTTCTGTTGGTCAAAGAACAACACAGCTTAATTTACTGACACAATTATTCTCTGTGATCATGCAGCTCTGAGTCTTATAAAAAGGATTTGGACAATGAAGCCTACATTTATTCACATTTTAAGAGGACGGTACATTATTTAAATAGTGATCTCTCTGTTTGCCATGCCTAAAAAACCTAATTGCTCATTACAGAAAAGTGATTGAAAAACATTCCTCTCCATTCTGAAATACCTTTGTGTCACATTTCAAAAAGGCAAAAAAAAAGTTTTTTTTGTCAGAGGAAGTAGCTGGCAGAAGCTCTCCCTTCACTCCATCTCTATGCTTTTGGGAATTTTCTATGGCCTTTCTGTTTTTTTATTAGATAGTAATTAACTAGGAGTGAAGACAAAGAAAGGCGGGGGAGGGAGAGAAAAGCAAACCACGGAATTATTTTCACGGTGGTGAGAGCAAATATAGCATCCTTGGTTTAATCAGCTGAATATGACAATACTTGTGAGTCTCATTGTTATGGAGGCACCAGTCTTCCATTAGTAAGCTCTTTAAACATCTGCCAGGAGCCAGATGAAGAGTCTATATTATCTTGGCTGGCTATATATCCAGCACTGTCTCTGACAATTTCCCTTCCTCCTACTATCCATCTCTTTCTCAGTGCATTGTATCTCCTACAAAACGCCACCCCCACCCAATCCCCCCTCTGTCTCCAGCCCCCCCCCCCCCACCACCACCACTCTCCCTCCATCCATCTCGGGCTCTTGCTCCTTCCTCTCACATCAGATTAGCTTTGGCTTGGTTGTTCTGCCTCCCATCTAATTGCCCAGCAGTGGCTGATTGGCATGTGAATCGTAGCAAGGTGAGAGCTGCCTAAATATTAATTGTGTAGGTGTGGGCTCGTAGGTGTGTCCTTGTCACATGCTCCCTCTCATTAAGGCAGAATCATTGCAGGCCTTTTTTTTTTTTTTTTGGTAAACACTCTGTCCCATCCTATAATATCTAAAATATAACATATCCATTTGAAAGGAGCCATTTTGAGTGTCATTTGCATTTACGCAAGGCCATAAATGTTGGTTCCAGCAGAGATAAGTGGAGCGCCATAAAACGTACACGTTGTTCAAAGCGGAGGTAGCATTTATTTCCATATCGTCTGTCAGCATTAGTTACATCAACTGAATGATCCCCTCCTTCTCCTCCTCCTCTTCCTTGCATAGTAGACATGTAGAGCAGGCTGGAGCCTGGATGAGTAGTGGTAAATGAAGTGAATACCCAACCAACTTTTGGTAAGCGATATATTGCAAACAAATAGACAAGATGGAATGCTTCTTATGAAGTCTTAATCTTGCCTTACAGTACATGTCTCCCAGATAGCTCAGGATACAGGGAGAGTGTGGCAGGATGTCAGTTGTAGGTCAGCTGAGATTTTGCTTGAGGGAGCAATCTGGCTTATTGCCTGAACACACACACACTTTTGCCCACATTAGACATTGACATCACAACACTGTAGCTGCTGCCTTGGTACTCACGATTGAGGACAGAGGAAGGAGCTGGTGTTATTGTCTGTGTTTGTACAAATATACTCGGGGGGATGTTGCTTTTGTCCTGTGTATGGGGGGGTGGGGGCGGGGGGTGTTTTCCCCCGCTGCAGTAAGTAAACTAAGTGCTTTGTTTACTGCTCCATCCTATCTCAGCAGCTCCTAACAATGAGAATTTTAATTGTAGTGACTGTGCAAATGAAATAAAATTAATTCCATCAGCAGTCAGCAGATGCACATTTGTGCTTTTTATTTGTTCTTCGATGTGGTCTGCTGTGAGGAAACGAGCACTTTTTAGGTGGAAAGAGAGCTATGGCTAACTCTTTCAAAGTCAGAGGTTGCTGTTTGTCCGGGGAGTCAGCATGCTTCTGAATGCCAGGCTGAGCAAGGCAAAGATGACAGTCGGGAAGCTAATCCTCTGAAATAATTTGGTCGGCAGTCTCTGAACTTCCGCATTATCTTCCTCTGCATATGGCTGATGATTTAAACGCCTCAGCCTACTTTTGACAGGTGAATACAAGCCTGAACCCGCTTTTCTAATAGGCAAACATTATGGACTGGCTCCATGTTTTGGCCTCCAATTTGAATTTCTTGTATACAGAGGGTGTGAGGGACCTTTATTTTGAGATAAGGGAGCTGACGGAGCAAGCAGCTAAAGCCACAGAGCTGAAACATGCTTGCATGCTAGTTTCAAGGCAGTGACGTTGGATGGCATTATTTGCTGCTTCCTCGTTTGGTACAGAGACCACAACAGATATCTTCATTTAATATATTCCCTCAAGAATGCTCTTGCCTCACCTGTGTGGTGCCAGGGAGGAATTGTTTATCTCGTCAAACAAACAAATAAACATGTCACAAAAGCAAAGAAGGAAGAATTAATTCCCCAAAGTAACAACACTACACTCTAAATATGAAGTATGTATTGCTGTCATGATTCGTTGAACCTATTATGGTAGAAACTTTATTAAAAAATCTGTCAAAAATTGTATGCTAATATTCAAAAATGTTCAATATCATGTCATTATTTTCAGTTGTATATCAGCATGAGTATGCCTGATAAGTTTGGTTCCATGTGAGAAATGATTCAGGTCTTAACTTGACAGTGAATGGCTGGCTCTATCTATGTAGTTTTAACCTAATAATTATTAGTAAGTAATTTTTATTTATTTGTTAACCGCTAGTATGATTATGACACACACAAGTTTTAAAGTAATCGCAAGCACTGGTGTCCATTCAGTTTTAGTACCATGTAACTTGGTCAGCTGACCCCTCCATAGCACAAGATCTTTTCGAAATATTGGCTGGTGTGTGTGAAAGGTGGTGCGACAAGCCTTGGTACCCTCAAAATGTTTTCATAGCAGTGGTCTGATGGGGCCAATGACACCACCAAAGCCAAAAGTCATGACTAAATTTTGGGAATTCTATAATGCTGTTGAAGTACACAGGCAAGTTGAAAACTAGGTTTCACATACTGATAAACTTTGATGCCTTATTTTACAGATAATAATGTGCACTTTCTGTTTTAATGTGTAGGTGATTTGTTGTTCTTCAAATAGGCTAGCTATCCTTTTCCTTAAAAAGATATACAACTAAAATATACAGCTTTAATTTGAAGGAGAACAATGGTTGTAAGGAAGAAAACATTTGCTGGGAACAAACCTTCTCAAGTTTAGGGGAAACTAATGGGTACCAACAGAACCCATTTTCATTCAGATATAGCCTATTGCCAGTTGTTCCCTTGCCTAATTTGGCCCTTTGGAGCGTTATTTAGTCCCCTTCCTGCCAAGCCATGACTGATATCAATGGATGCTTTCATTTCATAACCTAAAAAGTTGTTTATTAATCTAAACTGTGCCTTTACCCCAAGATTACACATAGAAGAGACCTCACATCTAACTGACTTCAAATACAAATGATTTTTTTTTTTTTAAATTGTGATTAACAGTTTACAAAGCTATACTTAGATTGTTGCTCCCTGTACTGCTGGCATGGCTGCATTCACAATTTCCTTGCAGCCTTTGAAATGACTTTTACCTGATTGCTGATAAATACTAAAATTGACCATAATAACATTATGCTGAAAAATATGTACGACTAAATAGTGCTAAAATATATGATGGGGAATGGGGGTCTGTATTCAGGTATCAGTGTAGTATCTTGCACCAAAATGCCCAGCCCACGCAGGTTTACAAAGCAGACCATTAATTTCCATGTACATATGTGTGAGACCAAACATAGAAATTATAGGAAAACATGGAGAGTATATTCTCTATGCCTTTTAGAGCCTCGAATTTGGCATTTTGGCCATCACCATCTTGGTTTTTGTGGAGCCAGAACTGACCATATTTGGGCGTGAGGGTGGAGCTGTGGAGGAGCGAAGATTGGATCTGACTGAGAAGCCAAGAACACTATTGGTAGAGAGACTGTCATTTAAAGTGGCCGCCCTTAATTATGCATAACTTTAAGCCTTAATAAAATGTAACGAGGTGAATTATATACAAATTCATCCTTCATCCATTTCTACTGTAAAGTTGTGCACTTAAACATGGCAGTCTATGGGGACTGACTGGCTTCTGGAGCCAGCTTCAAGTGGCCATTCAAGGAACTACGGTTTGCAATCCAGGACAATGCCACTGGAGGGATCTTGTTTAGGTGTTAGCCATAAGCTCGCCAGTTACAGCAATTCACCAATGGCTGAACTCTGAGTAGTCCCCCCATCAGAGAGCCCTTGGCACCACCTATTCCACAAAGACACGCAGATGAATTTTGCAGTGGAAACAAGCTGTAAACACAACACTGAGATATTGACAGTTTTAAGGTTGATATGCTGAACCTGTTGCCTCTTTACACATTTAGCAGACAGGAAGCAGCATTATCAGTCATTTGAAGTCATGTCTATTGTGAACTGATGAATGTAAGTCTGATATTAACCCTTCGTCTAGTTCTTTTTTGACGTCCACCAACTGTTTTCTGCCTCTTGAGCTGCTAAATGTTCCTCTATATTCACCATCTAGACACTGTTGTCTGTCTGCTGCTTGGTACTGGGCAGGTAATGAACTGCAGAGTTGGGTCACGATTCTCTGTGGGTTCATCTCAACAAGCGACACCTTTCACATAGAAATAGACATATGATCCTATGTTAATATAAAAAAATATTGATTGTAGCCACTTTAAAGATAACACCTGGAGCAGTATGTGTTAGTTAATCTACTCTGTCACTCTCTCCTGCTCATGGTCATATTCACTTTGCCTTTGCTTGTGTGTAATTACCTTAACACTCAATGTGAATAGTGTTTAAGGGTGCCTGCTAAATGCATTAATTGGAAAAAGTAATATAATATTGTCTGGGGTCAGGCTTCAAACCTCCACTTAAAGCTGGAGTAGGAAGGTGTTTGGAAAAGGAATAAAAGGCAGAGTCTGATGACAGTTATTTAATGACAAATATTGTTTTATTATGATGTAAGATTAACTTGTGTAAAGCCCAGGAAGAATAATGTGTCAGAGCTAGAGAAAGATCTGTCTGAGACCATCATATTTAACACTAAGGTGAAAAAAAAAACTCTCTGGGCTGTTATTATTTCTTAACTGCAATCACGTCTTTCATGGCACTAGGCCCACAAGGCTATACCACAAAGCAAGTTTGACAGAACCAGGCTTTCTTTCCCTTAGCTGTCTCGACAAACCCTATAGACCCAGTCAGGTATAACAGGAGCTGCGAAGATAGTTACCAACTTTCTCTGTTAACCCAAGCTTCACTCTTGACGCTCTGCTTTCATATAAAAAAACAAACAAAAAAACAGCTGCACATTATACAGCTCTTAAACTTAAAAACTAGATGCAGGAGATTTAAATGTTACACTCAAGAACTGTGTTTATATATGTAACACTGTCTAATGTGCATATAATAAAATTACTGTCATGCACTCTAAATTTAGGCCAATCAGAAGAAATAGATACGTTCAAGGAGGATTGATGGAGCAGGACAACGGTTTGAAAAGAGTAGTAATCAAAATAGCCTTTATTGGCAAAAGTGCCACCTTTAAGTGCAAACACGGATATTTCAGATATGACTGAAAACTTTTTTTTTCTTGTATCAGAAATTAGCAGCACTCAGAAAATTGCACTGAATAAAGCTTCAGAACACTTAATAGAACAATAAAACACTTCACAGTATGAATTAGTAAATATGGGCCCAAAATAATAAACAAAACAAGAAAGAAAATAATAAAAAAAAAAAAATAAAGTCCAAAAAGAGTCCAAAAAGTCAAGTCTGGATTAAGTCAGTGTTCACAGTTTGTCCTTCTTCAGTGTGTTTGTGTAATTGTCCTTCTTCAGTGTGTTTGTGTAATTTTTCATCTACCTGGGTAGCGTGATTTTATGTTCTATGTCTTATCTGTATGAAGAGATGTTCTTTCCAAAGCACAGTGAAGCTCCCGCTGACGTCACACCCTCCACGCGTGTAGGCCTGCGTCCCGCTCCACGATCCACCGATCTAGGCTCTGGCTCGCTGTCAGAATCCATTCATACAAAAAAAACAAACTGCATAGAGCAGTAGTAGTATCTCTTTTAAATAAATTTGTATTTATCTCTTTAATCTCTCTTCTTCATGCGTTTATCTTTTTATCTTAACTGTACAGTATTAACTCTCTTATCTTAAATCAGTGAACATGAACTATTCAATGACAAAGTATCATATACAGCTGCACAAAACTTTTTAACAGCCAACACACAACTATGTGTGTATATATGAATTTTAAAAGGTTTTTAAACCCATCACAGCTTAGTGTGCACAAATCATGAAATGAATGACTTTAAATCATGTTTTTACCCAAGAAAATTAAATGAATTTCCTTCTGTAAGCTCAAGTGCACACGGCTGCATGAGTTCTACCTCAACAACCAGCTTTCTTAGCTGTATAGCATGTGCTAGCTCAATTAACACATACATCGTTTTTTTTTCCACAGAAATACACAACAGAATACATTTTCAACTTCACAACACATGTTTATCAGTCTCCGGTTCTCAGAAGCATAACTATACGTAGTGGAGACATATTCAAGAAAATAAGCAGGCAATTAGCCGTGGTCGGCATCGCTAGCATGCTACGCTAATCGTTACTAGCATTTACTCACCGGAGTTTTCGCTCGATAAAATTCAATATCCACACGGTCAGGTTTGGCAAGAAAACCCTCTCTTCCTTGCACGGAAGACCTCCGAACTGATAACTCGAACAAAAATGTAGTTTCAACAACTTTACAGGCAGTTATCAACCTTATCAAGCTCACTCGTCTGTCGTGTAGTGCTCTGGTTTGCATCGGCGTATGAAAAAAAAACAAGGAAACTAGGGGCGCTGCCAGCATTTGTGTGGGATGAATGCGCACCCTGCTGGTGAAAATAAGCAACCACATCTGAAATCTTACTAGGCAGTAGCTCTACACATTGTCAAGCTGTAAAAATTGGGGATTACACTGTGTGTGTAACTAATGGGCGTTACAATATATATACTAACACTAAAGGTGAAAATCCTGAAAATCACTTTAGTTTTTGGCCTAATCAAGTGAAATGAACTGTATTTATTGAATACTGTCTGTAATAAATACCAACAAACTAAATAAAATTTCTAGTCACTGTCATATTGGCTGTAATATACCAACAGTGTAAAACTGACTTCAGCAAATCAAGACTAAACAGCATTCTTGCTCACATTCTCGGATTTTCTGCATCACTAAGTACGTTTATAGGATATAAGAGCAAATCAATTTTTTTGTGTTAGTCTGACAAAAAAACAGACTTTTTAAATTCATGTAAACATGTTAGTCTGACTGAAATTGTACTAAATCACATTTCGAAGTCAGACTAACACACCCAGATAATGCGTTTGGGATTCGAATTTCCCCTGCATGTATACAGTCAACTGGACCCAAATTGGCCTTGGCACTCTGTCCATGCTCCACAGTTTCTGCTCCGGGCTTTGATCTGGAAGTCAAATAGCATTACATGCATAAAAGCAGAAGAAGCCGGTAACAATATGGCAAAATCTACATCCAGAGACGTACATTTTTGGATGGATGAGGAGATGCAGTTTATGCTGTGTCAGCTGAAAGGATCTTTCACTTTAAGATTGACTGGTAACTATAGAGTGACGCAACTAAGATCAGTGAAAGGTGCTTTTTAGCCAATTTAAAGCCGAAACTTGGAGCAAAAACTGGTCCCGACCAGGTTAGGTCTGCAGCATGAGTTCCCATGTCGATGCAACCAGGTTAAAAGAGAGCCACCTTTGTTGAATGGAAAACTCTGGCTTTAAACTCAACACACTAACCCACTAACATGGCTTCATGGTACAACCCTTGTGTGGTGATGTGGTGATGGTGTCTTTGCAAAACAGTCATAGGAGGCAACTTGTGTTGGTGGAATACTGCACTTGGAAAATTGAGCCCTGGAAATAAGCTGGCTAAATCCCTGCAAAAGAAAAATACCACATAAAACATTTAAAGACATTTTAGCATGTTAGTTGCTAGCTTGGAGGTTGTTGTTGTTTCACACACAGAGCTAATATGAACTGTGGAGATAGGTTTGGCTACAGGAGACTAGTTTCACATAGCAACGGGGATTCTGAAAAGGGTAACACGCAGGAAGCATGTTACTGTCTGAAAAATGAGGCCAATGACAGGCTAATACCAACAAAGTACAACATGTGAGACAGACTACTTCATACTGTACATCTGCTACACTCTAGATAGCCAGACCTCTGACTGTGATGGGAGCCAGATAACATCATCTTTGGTACACTCAATATTTCCCAAGCCAGTGGGGATGCAAGCTTCAAATGGCACATATTCCAGCTTATTATCACTGATGTGGTAGTGGCAGGATGAACAATTCAGATCGAAAAATCTGTACTTCAGAAGCTCTCTTTCCCTGGCCAGGCCTTCCGTTACATGTAAGCCAGCAACACCTAGGAAAATGCCTCTTTTGGTGTCTAGAAGATGTGAAGTTGGAGGAGTGCAGTGATTTCAGACAAACTGCCTAAAAAGAACATTGTATGACTTCTGGATATGTTGGTACATTGCAATGTGTCATTACAGCAGACACAAGCTCAAACAACAAGGCTGAAAGATCGCAGACCTTTAAAAGCCCCAGATATCATGGGCTTTGTGTATCAAGCAAAGATGTTGTTGCCTGAATCAGACACTACCTCATGCCGTCTGCTTGGCAGCTGCTGTGCTTTTCTTTCTCTGTTCCTCCTTCCTTCACCCAGACTTGAAGCAAAGTAGGCCGAGGCCTTGGGAAGTCCCTCAAGTTGCTTATCTCAGCAGTATGGTTAGACACGAGCCTCCCACTTTCCCCAAATGACTCAAGTTTTGTAGTGTTTGGTTCTCTGTAACGTGCTGTGCGTATGAAAAGTTACACAGGTTTTGTTTTTGGCAGACGCACTACCTACCACTGAGCTAAATTATGAATCACTTGCTGATGTTTGAAAATATATTATTAAAAGCTGAACACCTTCACAATACTTTTTGGGAGTGTGTGTGTGTGTGTGTGTGTGTGTGTGTGTGTGTGTGCTGTTCAACTGCTGGTATACTCAATTTGTAAATGATCTTTGTTTACACTCTCAGTGTTTGTATTAACATTCAATTTTGCATTAATGAATATGAATGTGGTCGTCCAAGTGTTGCTTAACTCGCACAGTCTTTTTTATTAGCGGTTGTGCTGTCACAGAGCAATGAGAAAAGCCTGCTCTCAGCTCATATCTGGAAATGGAGCTTTTAATACAGATTGCACACTTCATCAGTGAATTTTGTTCACTTTCTATTTAATGTGCAAGATTAAAAAACAGAATATGTATGAAAAGTCTACAACAAAATGGAATCAGGAAATTAAAGAGAAAAAAACTCTACAAAATGAAAACTATTCCTACATGTTGCTGTGTCAAGTTGTTTCAGATATGGGCTCATATTTTTAAGGTTATTAGATTAAAGCTGGAGTGCGGGACTTTAAAATATAACTGAATGTCATACAAATCTTATTAAACCTTTCACCACTAGGATTTCTCAGTATACAGGAGTTTTGATGTGAAGTGTTTGTGGTGACTTTCCCATACCAGGGAAGAGAAATTAAGGAGACCGTGGCTTCTCAAAGTTAAGGGAGAATCCTTGAATTTCAAGGAGGGTGCATCATTGAATCCCACCAAAGGACTATTCCAATCTCAAGGATTCTTCCAATTCTACTTCTACAATTCAAGTATGCATGTGTGTATCCTCTGCAGACATGAAGCGCCCACAATTCTCTCTGTATGATTTGCTGGAAGTGACAGTGCGGCTTCTTGAGTTACGCACCCCGGGGCTCTCGTTAGCCTGTTCCAATGTGCGTTCACCACATGTTAGGGGAGAGTCTTGCCCAACCTACGACTTGGAAGGACCCGTCCTACCAAAGAAGCATCTTTGGCTTTGAGAAGCCCCACCTGTCTATACAGATATGTTTTGCCCTATCATCCACTTGCAGTTTTCCACGGTCTAACCCTCCAAAGTGTTAGGCCACTAAAACGGAGATCTTATCAAATCTCTGGTTGCTGTGTATCTGTGTGGACATGTCAAATGGAGCATATGGGAAACCATGACATAATCTCCGTAATGCATGCATGCCTATTCTTTATTTGTGTAATGTACGCTAGACACAACAAAGGCGACAACCAGTTTGGTAGGTCTAATCGCTACTTTTCACCCAATGTCACTGCTCCACCTTAGCGTCCACAGTTTAAAGTCAGCCAGAAAAGACTGTTTTGGATCAGACCCGACGAACCAGCAGGTGGTGGGACACTTTCCAGACTGGGATTGTTGTCGATGAGGATTGGAAGGAAAATTTGTAGCATGTCCGGAGCATCACACATATGTTTGGGGAGGCCCTTCATTCTTACATCGAACAGAAATCAATGGTGATGAGATCTCAATTTGTTGTTTTAAAAAAGGTAATGTTAGCCTGTACACTTTACTACCTTTGTGACGAGGGGAGATCACTGAAGACAGTGACAGTCACCTGGGAGCGTTCAGAGTCGTTTTTGCACTCTTGTGTGGACGGTGATATTTTGTAAAATGCAGGTTGTGTGGACAAAATTATCTTTTTAAATAGAGGGGAAAGATATTTGTTTTCAAAAATATCTGTATACATGTAGACATGGCCTAATTTATTCAGCTGATGTTAGATTTGTTTTGTTTTTGTTTTTCTGTTTGGCACTGCTTTTTTATTTTGCTTTCTCAATGCTTCATTTGTATGTGCATGATTCTGATGTTTTCCTCTGATACTATGAACATAGACAGTTTGAAATAAATTTAAATTCTTTTTTTTTAAAGGAAGGGCAGAGACCATAGCAATGGCGCAGCAGCTAGGACTATGGTGGAAGCTATGGTGGAAACTCCGAAGAAGCATCCAAGAAGGCTAGTAGATCCTTATATGCCATTGGCACTATCCCTTTCCACCTAGCTTACAACAACCTACAACAACACACTCTCACTCTGACCTCATCACATATTAACATTCGGTCATAGACCTTCCACATCAAGACATGACGTACAAGGTACCCCGGGTACGTTGGTTGTTGATGTTCTGGGACGCTGAGTCAACTTCAGCCTGTTACATGCATTGTCTGTTTTCAAAATACACCTCTGTTATCACAGAACATGTTCAGTTTGCATAAAGCGTCTTTTAAAATAAACACACTACGTTGGCACAACACCAAAAATTGACATTTTTCTTTCAACAATAGACGCATGTGGTTACATTTTGCCGACACATGCACGTGGTTGGGATTAGGCAACAAAAGCAAGTGGTTGGGTAGAGGAAAAAAGAACAGGGTTTGGCTTTACAGTGAAGTGAACACCGGCCTCTCAGGTGAAGGCCGGTGGTTGCTGGACTCATCCACCACCCCTCCCTCCCACCCTACTTGGACTTCAGCCACCTTAACTTCTGTTGTTGCCCCGCCACGTTTCCTTTTGACACTGCCAGGAACCTTTAAACATGAACATCAACCGGCCAAGTTATCATGCCGATGTTAAAGGACAGTTTTTTTTTTTCAGTGTCTGATGCTAGTAGTATATAATATATATATATATATATATATAAGTATATAATAGTCACTGACTATTATGACGCCATTTGAAGACTTCGGTGTGAGATCAGGTTGCTTCCACAATAGCTCCAAAAAAAAAAAAAAACAAGATGGTGAAGGCCAAAATGCCAAACTTGGCATAGGCGAGTCCAAAAATCAGTGGGTGACGTCAGAGTAGCTATGGTCTCTTCTTTTATACAGTCTATGACAGTCTGAGACAATCGAACTGACCAAATCAGGCTGTATAGTGAAAGCAACCTGGCTTACAGCTTACAGCATATTATTTCACTTATGTAAAATGAAAATCACTATAAGGTTATTTTGAACATGTTTGGGAACCACACCTTCAGCAGCAACTTTCAAAGCTACAATAAGCTGAAAAACTTTTCAGATAGACCGAGATACTAATCAAATACTCTGACGGATATGTAAAAAATGTACAACAATCAGTGCAGCCAGTGCAGCCAGTGCAAGGTTGTGTTAAAGGACAACTTCGGTATTTTTCAACCTGGGCCCTATTTCCACATGTGTATGTGTGCGTATGATTCATAGGTACAACTCGTTCTAAAATTGGTTCAGTATTGAGGGAGGCGAATGCAGCCAGAGCCACGAAACGAGCTAAAATGGTAACGGGGGCAAATGTGTCCCGTATAAGTCTGCGCATTAAAAGTGCTTTTTTTTGCCACTGACCGGTTCACATCGCCAGTGCTATGAGTGCTATGAGTGGAGTCAGCTGTCAGTCAGTGTTGGAGCAGAGAGGGGGAGGGCTGCCCTGCTGGGTACTGTAAGTGAGTATGTGTGAAAAAAAGCACTTTTAACGCGCAAACTTATACGGGACGCATTTGCCCCCGTTACCGTTTTAGCTCGTTTCGCGGCTCCCGGTTGCATCCGCCTCCCTCAATACTGAACCAATTTTAGAACGAGTTGTACCCATGAATCATACGCATACATGCACATGGGGAAATAGGGCCCAGGTTGAAAAATACCAAAGTTGTCCTTTAAACATGGATAAATAAAATAATAGAAGAAGAAGAAGAAGAAGAAGAAATGGAAGGTAATATTCCTCAAATCCTAATACAATCCAGTCTTGAGAATGAAGATTAGATATATGAAGAATATTTAATGTCCAATCCAACTTGAAAGTCTATATAAATAATCAAAGTCACTTACAAGTGTTGCAACCAGAGTCTCTACAATGTGAAACAGCCTGCCTGATGGGCTACAAACAGTGTCATTTTTCTCAGCACAATATATATGTTTATTATTTATTTATTCTTGTTTTGTTTTCTATTGTGTGGCTGTCTAGTTTTGTGCCTTTATGGTCCTGGAAATGTTTTTTTCAGATGTATTTTCAGTGAGATTTGTATCCTTTTCCAATGCTGCCTCTCAATACAAACAAAAGATGCTGCAGCCTTGAGTGCTAAGAAAACGGTGATAAGCAGAGCAATCTTTCCGTGAAACAGGACGGGCTGGGTGCACTAACACTGTGTGTATACCATGACAACTTGCAGCTATTGTGGATAATAGAAAAAGGATTCTGAAAATTATGAATGCTTTACGTGGGTTCAATTTGAGGAGGAAGATTTGTTTGTATCTGTCAATGAAAAAAAAAAAGTTTATTTCCAGCTTCTCTCACAGAGCTGCACTTGTACAAAGTAATACTTTTTTTTCCCCTAATTGCTGCTGCTTTGCTACTGGTTTGTCATTGTGATTTCACCCTATTGCAGCACTTGAACGTATTAGAATAAACCTCCCAGGGGTGTTGGGGGTTCATCAGCACCCGAGGACACCAGCAGTTATTGGGCATACAGTAAATCGACAGCAGAATGGGAGAAGATGCTCAGCCATCCCCTCTCTGATGCACTTACCAACACCCAGACAAGAACAACTACCCAGTCCCCCAAACCCAAGAATGCTTTCCCCCTAGAACACAACTATTTTTAGCTGTTTCCCCCCACAGTGAAAGCAAAATGCTAATCTTCAGCCAGCATCTCTTTGAAGTATAAGAGGATACTTGAGGTGGATTATTTATGGCCACATAGCTGTAGTCTTAAATCCTGTTAAGTCTACCAAGAAGCCCTGACTGATATGTTGGAGGTCTGGTAAATAAATAAGAGTGTGTTGCAGCGGTGTGTCACCCTGGTGAACACATGACAGTTTACTGAGGATGATAATCAGGTATGAGCACTTCTGAAAGCTCAGATCACATTGCCTCCCACATATCCCTTTCCCTCTCTCTGCCTCTCTGTGTCTCTGCTAATGACAAGAGAGGGAAAAATGAGGTGTCATTATTTGATGTCCACAACTTGTTAATGATATGCTTGGCCTTTGCTGCAGTGACACAGCATTCAGCACCGCCGATTGATATGGTAATGCATTATATGTTTATGCTCACATACATATTTTCATTTCAAAGGGGCAACAACAAATGCACGAGACGAGCACAACATTTGGAAAATAGGTCATTGCTGCTAAATGTTGATAGTGCTACTTTGCCCCCCAGTGGCACACAGACTCAGTGCAGACAAGAAGCATTTCATTATCATAACCTTCAGGCTGTTGACTTTCCTTCACAGAGTAGCAGGGATATAGATAGGCTGCATATATGCACTTTTAAAATATGTGGGTTTAATTTTCTATAAGCATTTCTGTGACATTCTAAAAAAAATACATGCCCTGCATTTGTATTTGACTACAGCTTTGTGGTATTAATTGTAGACTGAAGCAGAATTCTCCATTTTTTTCTCTCCCTCCATCTCACATCTTGGATGTTTTTGCTCTAGTGAGTCATTTCCAAACTGCTGTGATGAATGACTCATATGTTAAATTCACTTGGCATCACCTCTCAGAAGCTGCAGTTAAACCAACACTTTTTTCATTTAATGTATGTAAATGGGGAATATACATTTGAAATCATATACCCACAGGTTACCAGGCTTTGTTTAAAGCCAAGCCAAACAGATTTTCATATCATATGATGATATGACTGATTATTTACCTCACAGATTTAAAGGAATAGTGTGTAAGATTTAGGGGGATTTAGTGGTTTCACAATGGTTCTAATAGGTTACATTTAATGTTGCGGTTAAAGACATTTTGCACCATGATTCAAGTCGTATACATAGTTAGTGACCCTACCGCCTGTGTGGATATTGGAGTGTCTAACATAGAGTTGCACTGAGGTGAAATAAAGTGCACTCCCTGATTCAGAATTCATGTCTTTGCCTTATTGGAGCAATCAAGAAACCTAGGCTTGCCACAACATATTTTTATAGTTCAATAAAATAACAAAGATGTTATAAAGTGTGTATTCAATGTCTTTATATTCATATTATATAGAATTAAATGCACAAACAATAATAAAAAAAAGTTATGTGAAACTGATATAATTCATAAGTGCTGATTGGTCAGGAGGTTTTTACCAGGAGCCAAATTATTAGCAGAGGTCTCCTCCGCCCCAAAACAAACAGACCCAAGGATGAACCGGTAGAAACACTGAGTAAAGCAGTTTCACATTACAAATGTGTGTTTTTCTGATACCCTTTCTGCAGAATGGCTGCTGATTACAGAGAGGGACGCGAAAACATGAATGACCCCACCTAAAGCCAGTGTTTGGTTTGCCCATTCTGGGCTACTGTAGAAACATGGTGGTGCAACATGGTGATCTCCATAGACGAGGACCTGCTCCCTGTGTAGATCACTCCTTTTTGAGAATTGGGACTAAACCTTATTTTTGGGGGGTGTGGATTTTTACTCTTCAATTAGGCTGGAAAATATATTTTAAAAGCTCAAAGTCTTTTGTTTTATCTGAACTGTCTGTTTATTTTATTGCTTTCTTATTGTCATTTATTGTCTTGATTTTAGTTTTGGCTTTCTTTTATGATTGTACTTTTGTCACATTTTACTTTGTTTCATTCTCCTTGTGTTGAAAATATGTTTAGTTTTTTGTAAAGCACCTTGTAACTGTGCTTTGAAAGGGGCTATATGAATAACTTTGTTAATATTATTATCATCAATAATAATAATAATAATAATAATAATAATAAAAATACCCATATAAGTCTTGTTATAGACCCACCTCCTAGTTATTCAATTTTGTCTTGAATAGCATACATAATGGATGTCAGAGGTAAGATCTGACAGAGTTGACAAGAGTTTTACAGCAGTTGTAGTGAGTAGCCATTTTATTTTTCAAAGGTGCTTAGAGTTCTCTTAACCTTTTAAAAATGGATCTCCCACTGGCAGCAGCAAGAGATTATTGTTTGCATGATTCTGTTTAAATGGATCTATAATAAGAACCATAATAAATAGAGCATTCATTCTTTAAGCAACTGAAAGCTAAGTCTTCTGTTTTCCCTGTCATCATGTCATTACCTTATGTTACCTTACCTTATGTGCGATGCAAACATGGTATTTTACCGTAATTATGTCAGAATTTCCCTGTAATGACTGCAAGAAATAGTTGTTTGCATAATACTGTATATATTGATCTGAAATAAAAACTAGCTACAACAGTCATTTTATTTGCAGCAGAAAGATAAGGCTTCTGTTTTCCATGTCATCCCACTGTATGTTCATAATGATGTTACTGTGCTACACTATGTGAGCTGCAAACATGTGGCTGCGCCAGAGGAATGAATGATGAATACATCACAATTCCTTTGCACTCTGCTCATAAAAATGATCTTATCTCAAAAACTAAATGATGCACATACTTCAAATAACTTGTGTGTCATGAAATATTTTATATTTCTACATGTTAAAATCTTTTGGCTCAGTGTGTTTTGTGTTTTTATTTTGTAAAATATGATGAAAAAACATGTCCATGTTTTTGATTGTTTTTATTTCAATGATGCTATTTCAATACTCCTATCATTTGCTATTGTTTATTGATTTAAATAACTTATTGACTTAGGTTGTACAATTTTTAGTAGGGGTGAAACGGTACACAAAAATCTTGGTTCGGTACGTACCTCGGTACACAAGTCACGGTTCGGTTTTTTTCGGTACAGTAATGAAAAAAATAGACAACTATTAAATATCTTTTACTTATTGGTAACCTTATTAAAACACACCACCACAGCAGTTAACTCTTTTTACACATTTTTTGAATGAAACAAATATATATATAAAATCCTGCTTTTTCACATTGTTTGAATGAAAATAGAAATATAAAAATGAAAAATAAAATCCTGCTGTTTTTTTAACACATTTTTTGAATGAAAAATATAAATATACATTTCTGCTTTAACAGTTTTACTCAATTAAAATAAAAAGTATAGTGCAGCTGGTCAGCTTTAAAGCTAGCCTTGGACCAAGACGTTCACTGCATCAACATCTTGAAAACGAACCCCGTTTTTCGTGTGGGGGTTCCCGGTCTTGACCGATTCACGTCTCCATAAACTTTCAAATCAAACATGTAATGCACTCACCTCATAGGCACAGATGTTAGGGATGTCTTGAAATTTTCTTCACCCCTTCTTCGTCCTGCAATGAATGAGTGCACCGGCTTTCTACTGCGCCACAGCGCCACTATAGCAGTTGGGAGGTGTACTACCAATGTGCAATACACCTCCCAACCACTATAGTGGCACTGCGGCGCAGTAGAAAGCCATCCCGAGATAAAATGCATGTTTATTGAACAATAACGCATATACAAACACGCGGCAACCCCCGTACACCTTCCTAACATCTGTGCCTATGAGGTGAGTGCATTACATGTTTGATTTGAAAGTTTATGGAGACGTGAATCGGTCTAGACCGGGAACCCCCACACGAAAAACAGGGTTCGTTTTCAAGAAGTTCATGCAGTGAACATCTTGGTCCAAGGCTACTTTAAAGCCCACTCAGATTCAGTTTTACTAGGAACTTACTTAGCTTTCCCACTTTGTTAAAGTGCAGTAAACAAAACATGCTTATATCTAAAGTGCAGCTTAAACAATTTTACTCAACTCCAGTGGCGTTGATTATTTCTTTAGCGCGATGGTCAGGGAAACGCTCTTTCTTTTTAAACGACGACGATATCGTAGTTTGCACCAGATTGCTTTTTCTAGTCGTGCCGGTTAACGTTCAAACTCAGGTGGTGTCGCTTTAGATGCGTTAGCATGCTAGACGTGTTTCCAAGTACATACCCGACCGCTGTTCTGCAGTGTCGGCACACTGCTTTTGTCTTGTCAACTTGTTTATTTCCATCTTTGTATTTTACCCTGAAACCAAAGTGTTCCCAAACAGAGGACTTAAGGTTTGCGGGTGGGCCTCAGGTTCATCAGGCTCACTTGCCATGTTGTCAAAATGCGAGAATGCACTGCACAAAGTGAAAGCGGAGATTTACGGTCGGACTCGGTCTGTCACTCAATTATGTCCGTCGGGGAACTAGATATTTTAAATGGTTCGGCTCGCAAAAACAGAATTAAAATAAAACAAAATAAAACAAAATAATATCCTGCGCCCAATAATTCGGTACAGGGTCGTGCCGAACCGAAAGTCGCATACTGAACGGTTCGACACAAATACATGTACTGTTACGGCCCTAATTTTAAGAGATATGAAGCATTTGAAGATACTTCAAGAAAATACATCACAATGAGCAAAAATACCAATGTAGCCATTGGTGGACCATTTCTATTGCAGAGTTCAAAGGGTTAATAAAAAAAAGAAATAATCAAAATACTTTTACTAATTTTAAAACCAAAATGTCTTATTTATATTTGATTTAGGAGTGCTATGGAGTTGACCTGTTATAGTTGAGATACATCCGATAGCAATATTAGTTCATAAATTTATCAAAACCAAAAAAGCTTACCAGCACTTGAGCAGCATTCCCACCTTTTTGGAAAGGACAGGAGTCCCTATGATGTAGCTACCCATTTTTATGCCTGATTAAATAATATTTTGTAGAAATCTGACAGAGTTGACAAGAATCTGGGACACATATTCAAAGGGCCAACATTTTCATAGAAATTAAAGATGATCACAGCTGTACATTTTTACGCCAATGTTATCAGTTTAAAAAAATTAAAGCAGATCAAAATATTTTATGAATCACATTTATTTCTTACTTATAAATCCTTCCAAAAATATTGTTCCATATTCCAATATTGTTAGGACATAATTTGTCCCAATTCTCAAGAATGGGTGAGATAGAAATGGCTCATTCAAAGGTAACGAAAAAACAGTTCTTATTTTCAGATAATTATACACTAAAGAAAACTTAGGTATTGTATTATATTCCTTTTATCCCCCTAAATCCTACACACTGGATTAAAGTCAGATGGGGATGTATAAACATCAATCATATCCTGGAATGCAGAACATAGTAAATTATCCACTCACTCTGCCCAAAATTCAACAGACTTTTTCAGCGACAGTGGGAACTGATTAGTTTTTCTGTGTGTAAATTGTATGGAAATTGGATATTGGAAATCATGCAGGAGGGCACATGACTTTCCCGTCTATCCGAAACCTGCAGGAGCAACAGCACACACACACACTTTAGAATTCGTAGTAGGTATTTGGAACTATAATTCCCATGATGAACTATGCTTGGCTTTGTTTGTATTGTCACCCTATACCATCATCTATATTCCTGCCCCACTCTCCAAATAATGTCTTCATTATGAGGTGCATGAAAAGAACTGACCTTAGAGATCTGCAGAGCACTGTATTCATTTGATGAATATATGAATGCAGAATCATTGGAAGGATCTTGCTGTGTTCAAACACGCAGTAATGTGTTATGGAAATTAGCAGCCGTGCTCATTGATATATTGTGACAAGCAACTTTGCCTCAGTGCTGGTATAAAGGCTCAGCTGATTCGGCTGTATCTGGTCCCCTATTGTACCAACTGTCACACTGATCCTCTTTGTGGTCTAAAAGAGGCTGAAGAAGAGGAAGGAGACAAGTCTTGCAAGCCAGCACATGCTCACATACACACACATGCATGCAATCTGTGTGTCTCAGTACTTCCTCACACTGCCTTTCTCACTTGTGCATTTATCCGTCTGCACGTGTTCACAAACCACATAAACATGTCAAAACTGCACGGGGCCCACTGTCACATCAGGGGATATGCACGCACACAGCCTAGAGCTGCAACACAAAGCTTTACAGTGTTGCAGCAGTGACGTGTGTACTGTAAGGGCAGCTCTACTGCGGCCACTGATGTCATATGGGGATTGGCAGCAGCTTTCTACACACTCACGGGCTCATACGTACATGTGTACATACATAGTATCCATATGGAAAAGATATGAAGCACTTATAGCTGCTGGGGGCCTTATCATTTGTAATTTATAGTTTAACTTGATATTATCAGTGTTCTCACACAGTGGATGCACATATCTGTATCTGGATGGAAAATCTTAAGGCTCATATCAACATCTTCCAACCAACATATGCAGTCAGCACATAGTATGTTACTGTTGTTCACATGATATCATCTCTATAAATGTTTTTGCACTGGGCAGTGATTTAAAGAATATAAAGAAACCACAACCAATACTATTTAAACTCAATATTTGGATAGTAGCTGTTTTTAAAACAGTTGTGTTAATGTATTTGCTAGTTTTACTTTTAATAATCATGTTCCTCACAAATGCATTTTTTTCCTTTCCTAAATAGAATAATATTATTGTAATTGATTATAATGTATTAAAGTATATTACTATTTAAAGAATAAAAACAACATCAATATTAGGGCTGCCCCCTAATATTCGACTAAATGTTAGTCGACCACAAAGGTCAATACTCTGCAAGATTTCATTGTTTGCTTAGTCACAGGAAAAATAAAAAAGTAAGGTGAAATTCTATTAGGAGCTGCGCCTTGTCAAAATAAATCAAAACCTATGTGACTGCACCATGTAGGAATCTAATTTGAAAGGACAGACACAGGAAGTGGCTACGCTCAGCAGTCACACAGGAGTCACGTTAATTTATAGGGCTGGTACCTGTGGTTATTACACAGGCTAGTTAATAACATGTCGGGCAGGAAATCCAAAGTGTGGGATCATTTTGAGGAAGTGAAGGATGAACCCAAGGTGATATGTAAACTTTGCAGGCAAACATTTGCCTATCATTCATCGACTACAAACATGGCGTTTCATCTGAAGCATGTAAGTAGCTACATGCCCATTAGCCACTTAGCACAATCATTACTGCTTTGCCGACAGCGTCATGAAACAGGCGGCTTGCACGGTGTGTGACGTGCACTTGTAGATAAAATATAGGCCTATGGTCCCGAACGACGCATGGTGCGTCCACATTCACACCTGTTCCTCTCTATGGATTTTCTCCGCAAGCCATGAAACAGCGGAACCATAGCTTTCCGACAAGATCACGCACTTGATCCAGTGTTTTCACAGCAAAAAAAAAATCATAAAATTACACTAAAATGATGTATAACAAAGCTTTCATACAGCTTTGCACACACATTACTCTTGGATGGATTACTCACGAATGCACAGGTCGCACAGAAATGCCATGCATATCAGATGAAAGCGCAGGACCACACACATCATTGTGCTGTCATCCCATCACGCTATAAATACAGATCAACTGTCTACAAAATAAAAACCTGACGAATCTCTTTACAATCCATTATACATTACATATACTTGTTATCAGTCACTTCATATTGTGAGGAATATCATATCTTACAACATCTTAGGCTTGCATGTAGGGTTGGGTCGGTTCTCGGTAATACCAATTCGGTTCAGTACTCCGTCTTAGACCGTTTTTTTTTTTGTTTTTTTTTTTGAGACCGACCGGCCTGCGTCTGCCTCTTCGCCAAGTGCACAGCGAGCAGGAGAGAGAGGGGGGTGGGGGTGGGGAAGGGACTGAGCTAGGGGGTGCGAGTACACATGTGCCGAGGCCCTTACTGTAGCCTAGAGTTTGTTTAACAGTGACAGGGAGTCAATAATGGTGGACAATTTAGTCTCAAAGAAATCAAAGAATGCACCAATATGGCAACACTTTGGCTTTGAGCCAGACTAAGGAGGCAACCCTTGTTTGCACTGATTGAGTAAGCTAAACCTGCAAATTTATTTGTAAGGAATGAAAGAAACAACGTGTTACAGTCACTCTGTTGTCCTATGGTCGTTTTTTATTTTAATTGAGTCAATTGCGCCCCCAAGTGGCGAAAATCTGGTATTACCGACTTGATGCGTTTTTTCACAAAAACCTTACCGTTTTTTTTTTGTTTGTTTTTTTTTCATACCAACCCAACCCTTCTTGCGTGTGTTTCTCCTTGTCTATCCACATTTGTAGTCCAGCTTTCAAGATGCAAATATCTCCATATTGTCCAGTTGACACATCAAAATTTGTATGACGAGACCAGCGCACTTCACCTTTGCGCACCCAGACAACCGTAGCCTAATTGTGCATGCATGACAGGGCAGTAGTCACCATATACATTGAGGGGGGACACGTCCCACCCAATGCCCAAAATGTCCCTACAATATATAACTGAAACTGAAAAACAACAACAAAAAAACGTTCAAGTCAGGTCAAAGAGCAGCACGGAGCACAGACAAGTAAGTCAAGAACATGTCGACAAGAAAACGTCCAGAATTTTTTTTTTACTGCAAACAAAGTGGCAAATATTATCTTGGAGGACATCATTGCACTTGGTTGACTATTTTTCTATGATCTTAGATGTAAAAATTGCATGTTTCTTTCAGATAAAACACATTTTTGACTTGTGAATGAGTCAATGGAATTTCTTGCAATAATGAAAAAATATCATGTCCGCCTGGCACAAACCACATGTTTTGGACAGCTGGGAAGTGACAGAATGTCCCAGCATTGTGGTTCTTATATTGCCAGATTCCAGAGAGTCTCCCCTCTTCATATATGGCAGAATATGTCAACTTCCAACTTGCTATGGTGAGATACATGTAAAAATGTAAGAATTTAGTAACACAGATTTGTTTTTTTCATTGATATAAAAATTAATATAAAATATAGCCGCGAGCGGCAATCTGCGGGTTCTAACCTGTTCCGCCCCAAACCAGCCACCGTGACCCTCACCACCCACCGTGACCCTCATCTGCCATAGTGCAAGACGTTCCCCACTCTGTCCCTGAAAGCTCCAAGCAATACATACTCTTTTCAAGTCACACATTTCTTGAAATCGGGTTTTCAGCTAGCCTACATGCTAATAACATTTGTGGTATACTTTCACATAGAGACTCCATTTGAACATCAAAACATAAATTGAAATTTTACCTATTGATGCGTATTTCAAAGTTTCAATAGGTATTTTAATGTTTACCTTAAGTATACCTCAAAACCACTTCTCTGTTTTCCCACTATCCTCTTGCTCCACCCTTCTTCACATATTTCAACAAGTCACAGTCTGCCAGCCTCTCCCTGTTCTCTACCAATCCGTCATTAGCTGTCAAATTTCTCTCTCTGCTGTCATCCAGCTGTCATTTCAGCAAAACTCCCAGCCCACCTCCACCCCTGCACCACCTCCATCACGATACAGACTGTCTTAATCTGGATCTTCAAATGAGAAGTTCCCTCATCCGGTGACCTCAAGATTCCCTACCTTCCCCAGTGTCTAGGCCGGGGGGTGGGGGTAACTTCTTCAGTTGCAAGTTTCTCATCCACAGATCAGTTTACTCAGCTGGTCTCCTCCCCATGGTCTAAGTGGCAAATTATCAAACCATTCTAAATATATTCACGTGACCTCAAAAGTCACATAACTATAGCAACATGTGCACATGCAGGCTTTTTTATTCAAACATGACATAATAGCTTCATTTGCATGAAGTGGTATTATGTGGTAGTGAGGGTCCGTGTACCTTTTGATAGTTTGATATTTTGTTTTCAAAATAAAACGGATTTACGGAAATACAGCCGTTTTCCCGTTATTCCGTTTTGAGACACAAAACGAAATAACGGAAGTGCTTCTGTTTTCCCGTTTTCTCTTTCAAAACCAAATTACGGAAAAACCAAATTGAAACGAGACCCAGATGCATTAGCTAGGTACAAATAGGATAGGCCCAGTACTCTATGTCATTGTTTTCTCTCTGCTCAATTCCTACAACATTGCTTTTTGTGTTTATCTTCCTTAACCCCACCTGAACAACCACTAGTCTATAAAAATGTTATGTAATGTTTTATGTTTCCAAATCAAATGAAATCAAAATGATAGTAGGCCTATTTACCATATTGTTCAACCAGGTGAAGTTCCAAAAACATAGGCTAATCTGTGGCATTTTACTAAATCTAAAATAGGCCTACATGTGTCGCCCTCTTCAAGGGTAAAAAATGTCCTGACATCATGTTTGTTTCACTTATGTTGTAGGATGGGAAATCATCAAATATTAGCAAAACTCACAGAGTGAGAGAGACCTGCAATGTCTGTTTGTCAGTCTGTCAGACTGTCCTGGCCATAATAGTATTAAACTTAAAATCTGCACCATATCATTAATGATTAACAAGAATGAGTAACTACATTGGAGTTGGAACCCAGGATCAACTGTGTGAACATACAAGGAGTTATACATGTAAGCAGAAAGGAGAGTGGAGAGAAACATGATGTAAAGAGAAAGCTTGGGTAAATGACATGCAGTAATCATTTCGTCCATCGCTGCTTACTTGGGTGACATGCATAAGATTTGTCTACTTCTCATGAGAATTGTGTCATATAACACACGCGGCCTGCGTCTAGGACACAATGCAGCGGATAAGGCACGGCGACTTGTTGTTGACAAACTCCTTGAGGAAACTGACATTCTTTGTCTACAAGAAACTTTTCTTGCTAAACAGGACCTGGACAAGCTTAACTCTGTTCATAGTAACTTCCATGGGGTGGGGGAGTCAACCACAGATTTGAGCTTGGGGTTGGTTCAAGGCAGAATACCTGGAGGTGTGGCCATTATGTGGCATAAAAAATATGACCCTCTGATCAGTGTGATTAGATTGAGAGTAGACTGGTGTGTTGCAATAAAAGTTTCTTATAATGGTAATGTTCTTATCATTTTCAATGTTTACACACCTTATGAATGTTCCAGTAACGAGGACCAATATCTTCAAAAGCTTGCTTTTATTGGCTCTTTTATTGAGGAAAATGAATGTACCCGTATTTATGTAATGGGTGATTTGAATGCAGATATCTCTGATAGGAAGTCCGTGTTTGGCCGATACCTAGTTGAATTTTGTCATGATAATAAGCTCTTGTTAACAAGTAAGATCCATTTGCCAACAGATAGCTATACATATGTCAGTGAGGCTTGGAATACAACATCCTGGCTAGATCATTGTGTAAGCACAGCTGATGCCCATGAATGTGTGGATAAAGTTGAGATTTTGTATGGGTTTGCAACAATGGACCACATGCCTGTCTCCATTATGCTCAATGTAGAAAACCTACCTACAATGACCACGGATGATAATCAGGTTAATCATGGTGGGAAAATTGAGTGGGCTAAACTCTCAGAGAACGACCTGCTAACATTATCATGACTTGACTGAGAAGACCATAGGTAACACTGAAATTCCATATGATGCTATAATGTGTGATAATTTCAACTGTGGTATGCCAAATCACAAAGAAGAGCTATGTGTACTATATGACAGAATTATGCAGGGTCTGAATGAGGCTAGTAAACCACTCATTCAGAGAAAAGCAAAGAAGTACAGCTTCAGGCCAGGCTGGAATGAGTATGTGGATGAACTCCACCAGCAAGCCAGAGAAGCTTTTAAAAATTGGGTTATCGCTGGTAAATCAAGGCATGGACCTGAGAGTGAAATTAAAAAGAAAGCTGTTGCTAGGTTCAAATATGCAATTGGGAAATTGGCTTTAAACAAATCCTGTGGCCTTCATCTGATCTCTGCAGAGCATTTGAAATTTTCATGAATGACATTTTCATTTTCAAGAATGAATGAATGAGTGAATGAATGAACTAGAAATTTTCACATGAAATTTTGAGTGTGCCTGATGCTCGCTGCCAACTAGTATCCCCATAGCAATATGCTAATTATTAATAGCAGTAAATGTATCACTGTGTGTCTGTGTGTGTGTGCATGCCTGAATGTGTGTATGTTCACGTGCTGTCGCGCGTTTGTGTATGTGTGAGTCTGTTTGTCTGTCTGTGTGTATGTCCACTTACAGATAGAAAAAACAGCTTAACAGCTAAAAAAGACTGCAGTCTAAAATGTCCAAGATGGACACAGAAAGACAGAGACAGACAGACCCAGACAGGCAGACTGACACATATGTAATTACCTCTGTATGATGAGGCTTTAACTGCAAAGAAGTCAGGTTGCTGAAATATTCAAATTTGACTGTGCTGTGACACACAGACGATTGGCCGAACGGCTGGAGTTGATTCAGCCAATCACCAGTTGGCAATGGCACAGTCAAATTTAAATACACCAAGAAAAGGCAGAAACTGAGCCAAAAGTTCCTCTCAAACTCCAACTGTTTAATGAAAAACCATAAGTGCTACAGCTACAAAAAGCACACCGTGAGCGAGAGGACAGGATGCGGATCACAAAGGTGTAAATTTCATTTCTGTGGTGTGAAAAATGAGGCCAGAGCCATGATGGACATAAGTGGAATGGTCTGCTTTCTTCCAGAAATTTGGACTCTCACTTAACATGGGAGTGAATGGGGCAGTTGGTTGGACTTGTTGTCCTTTTAGACCACCTGCAGCCAAAACCCTAAATCCATTTTCTTCAGCGGTCACACCTCTGCGACCGGAACGGCTTTTCCTACAATTTGGTGTACAATTTGTGTATGTAGAGTGAACGATGTGGCCACACCAGCGAGTTTAAGAGAAAATTTCTTGATGATTTCAGAGGTGCTGTGCATTCTAGCGATGACATCACCCACTCTAAATCTCAACATTCCACGCAATACACACCCATTATAAATTCTGAGACGGGCTGAAAATTTCATGATTTTTAAACAGCTGGTGTAGAAAAACTAAAAGAGATATGGAAAATATGAATCAGTCACTGAAAGTCGATGGCAATGTCAACATTTCAGAGTTGGAATGGAGTTTCTACGTGAATGTATGAGTTTGTGAAGTGTGGGTGAAGATGAGTGAGTTTGAAGGATTTTCTCATTGACTTCCATTATAACCAAGTTTCAGAAAACGCTGAATATTTTGGAAAGTTTGAATGGGATTGAAAAGTTGAATCATATGTAAAAAGTCAAGGAATTGCTGAATATTTTCCAGTTTGAATGGAGTTTCTAGCTGAAAGTATGAATCCGTAGTTACCGTTTGAAATTTTGTGATTTTTGAAGATTCCGTAATTCATTTTCAATGGAGAAAACGGTTTGGCGGTGGCGCCCCCTATGTGCCAATCTCAAAATCTTTTTTTGGGTGTGTTCTTGGTCCCCTTCTGATGATATTTACCCAGTTTTGTGACGATCGGAAAAACGGTTAACATTTTACAGCCGATATTCGCTAAGCCCCGCCCTTTCCAAGGACACTTTGCTTGACGGCAGCCGTGTTTTTCGTCCGATCTCGCTCATTTATAATAGAAATGAGTGTCTCGGTCCCCCGATGCCTCATACCAAGTTTGGTGTTGATAGCACAAATATTTCAAAAGCTTATTCATTTTACTGTTTTTAACATTATTAAAATTAGCAAAAATTCTGTAAGGACGGCATTCATGGTGCAGGAGGCTTTTTTGTAGAGGACTATCAGGAGGATGTGTGTGTAAAATTTCAAGTCAATAGCACTTGTGGTGCGGCGGGCAGAGCCTTTCAAGCTTTACACTCTATGTTATAGCGCCCCCATAAGGCCGATTGGGACCAAATTTTTTGAGCAGTATTTGGATGTCATTTATAGTCCATGTACCACGTTTCATGTCCCTAGGTCCTTCCAGCTGGTCATAAATTAATAAAACGCAAATTATGACGGTTAATGATGAATAGGCCACGCCCACTTTCACCTATCAACATGGCACTCAGGATATGAGTTAATAGCCACCCCTAGAGCATGCATACCAAATTTGGTGAAATTCCATCCAATGGTCTTTGAGATACAGATGTGTGGCATTTATAGCGCCCCCTATAGGCTGAGCTCAAAATTCTTTGGTAGGCAGCTTCCAAGTCTCATTGTGGACCTACCCACCAAGTTTGGTGATGATAGGTCAAAGGGTGTGGGAGTTATGGCCAATCAATTCTAAGCTCCGCCCACAGCAAAGATTCATTGGTCCGTGGCGGCCATGTTTTTTCACCAATCTGGCTCATTTATAATAGAAATGTGTCTTGTCATCCCCCAAAGCCGTGTACCAAATTTGGTGTTGATGGAGTCAAAATTGTAAAAGTTTATGTCACTTTACTGTTTTTCAAATTATGCAAATTAGCAAAAAATCTAGTCAGGCGGAGCTTAATGGTCCCTGAGGCTTTTTTGTAGAGCACATTGAGCTGGACCTGTGTGTCAAATTTCAAGTCAATCAGACTTATGGTGTGAGGGGCGTGGCCTCCCAAAAAAGTCATTTTTAAGCCTTAATTACAGCGCCACCATGTGGCCGAATGGGCTCATATTTTAATAAAAGTTGATGCACATCATTTCCAATCATTGGGCCAAGTTTCAGGTTTCTGGCTCATTCCAGCTCACGGGAATTTGAGCTCAAGCGGCAGACAACAAAAAATAATAATAATAATAATAATAATAATAATAAACCGGTACAATCTTAGAAGGGTTCTACCCCTTCGGGGTCAGAACCCTAATAATAATAATAATAATAATAATAAACAGGTACAATCTTAGAAGGGTTCTACCCCTTCGGGGTTAGAACCCTAAATACAGGCACATAGAAGGACATGGATTGATGGCAAATCTGGTTAGCCCAGACTGAAAAAACAAAACAAGATATAGTATGTGTATGTAGCCTTTATAATGACTGTGATATGAGCTTAAAAGTAAAAATACCCCTAGGGCCCACAGGGTAAATGAAGGTTCATTAGAGTGGTTTTGTATTTCTCTGTAATGTAGCACAGTGTTAACAATGTTACTGATACTATTCTTTTTCAGACCTGGTGACTAGTCAACTAATGGCCCTAAATGGTGACTTTTGGTCAACTACGACAATTCTTAGTCAGGGCCAGCCCTAATGAATACAAACATATAACACACAACATATATCACTTGAATGTAACTGCAGTATGTTTTATACACACTACTTACATGTTGTTGTTGTTGTTGCGTTTTGTTGTTGGTGGGGTTGGTTTTGTTGTTGTTTTTGTTGCTGCTGTAATTGTTTTTGTTGTTGTAAAGGCGGGGTTTACCTTTGTATTATAATGGATGAGGGTGACCACAAGCAACAGATCTACCAACCAATCACAAGTGTGGGTCACTTGTCTTTTTCAAACAGGTGGTTTCATGCAATGCTGGAGTGAGGGAGGTTCCAGCCAGGTTGTTTTACTGCTTTTGAGATGCATCCACACCTCGGGCACTAATTTGTCAACATGAATTAACGTGATAAGACGGTTGGTTATTCTCTACAACATGTTCATCAGTTGGGTTGTGTGTAACAGCTTAAACCTTAGTCTAAAAGCAAAGCCCTGACGAATGACTCGATGAAGAAAGTATTTATTTATTTTCGAGTCCCCTTATGGGATTGTTTAGACACATTTAAAGAAAAACATTTTTCTAGTGCTATCACACTGACACAAAACAAAATAAATGACGTATATAAAGTTTAATATACACAAATTAAACAGGTTAATGTTTAGTATAGAGAGTGTGAGATGACAAATGGGAGAGAGAACAAGAGTGAGAGAGAAAGAAACTGAGAGAGACTGTGTTTTAGGCCCCATACTACCATACTATACAGTGAGCCAGAAAAAAGATTTAGTATGTCCCAATACATAGCATGTCAAATGCAGTATGCCAAAACCAGGATGTTCTACTACATCCCATCGTATTTTGCAGTATGCAAGCCAGCACGCTCTTCTGGCTATTTTGACTCACAACCCTCTCAGCAGCAGAGGGTTCGTCACTCGTTATTTGACATTTTTCTGTTAGAATCTAACCTGTATGCAGTTATAACTTCAAAGTTAAAACTACATACATTGCAAAGTAAGAACAACAGCAGAGCTCTGCGGTGAATGGCATTTTGATTTATCTCCAAGGTAACAAATATAGAAGCAAGAGGGTCAAAGTTCAGGGCGTAATGTTGGTTATATGACAGTAGTATGTCCCAAATGTGTGCATACTGTATGCAACAGTATGTACTTGTTAAGGGCAGCTGCAGAGCATACAAAACATAAAAAGAAAAAGTATGCAAATCGGAACGCACTGTTTTTACCTGCAAGTGTGCTACTTTCATCCTCTTGGCCAAGCAACGCTTTGTAAGACCCACCCTAAGAACCTGCTACTGTGCATAAGTGTTCCCCTCTGTTACAGGTGTTCATGTATATAGTTAGATATGGCAAATATGTGGTTATCAAAAAGCTATTTAACAAGATCAGTATCCTGGGACACGCCTACCTGTTGTGGTACTTTGTCAAAAAGCATTTTCCCTAGGTCAGGGGTGCCGAACCAATAAAACCACTGCATAATAACCTATAAATAGCAACAGCTCCACTTTTTTCCTTTTCTTTTTGTGTCAAGAAGCACAAGTACATTCTATAAACATTTACCTATTTATAAGACAGATGAACAACCTGAGATGTTTTAAGAAAAATAAGTGTAATTTCAATAATATGTCTCAGTTTTTCCACATCCAGTCTACTTCTCAGTCATTACATGTGCATTTATCCATACATTTCCATTTTTTAGCAACAGGGTTCCATCAATTTTGTTTTAAGATAGACTGATACAGATTCGATTTGGTGTTGAAGCTGCTGGCTGACAATATTTTGTACAAAGTTTAATATCTATAAGTATTTAGTGTTTTTTCAGAGAAGTATATTCTTGACGGGTGGAAAAGCCCATGAAGCAGCATTTTACATGAAGCAGCTATTCACTGTTTACCTTGCTCCTAAAACCTTGCACCTCTTAGCCTTGTCATCTAGTGGGCCAGATTGGGCCCTTTGGTGGGCCGGTTCTGGCCCACGGGCTATATCTTTGACACCCCTGCCTTAGGTCATCATAAAACGGGCAGTGAAGTAAGAAGTGAGTTTCACTCTCTACTCCACCAGACTCACAGTAATGACATAATCTTTGATCTACTTCAGTTCCAGTATATCGACCAGTTTCAATATGTAGTGGTAGTATCCAAGAACCGTGCACAGAAAGACAGCAGGCTCTTAGACTGACTGTGCTCCCTGTTTATTTTGCCTTGTCAGCTCTACACCAATACAGGATTTTTAAGGCCAATATTGATATTTACATTTCAGAATATGTAAGCCATGTTTATTTACCTACATAAGCACAGAACACAAATACTTTTGAAATGGATCCCATACATTATTTTATTTATTTATTTTTTTGGCATTTGAGAATTGTGACCGAGATATGAGCTGACCAGGTCATTTAACAATCAAAAAACTACTGAATGGTGACAATGTTTCATAATGACCATATCCAACATGAATGTGCTGAAAGAGTATGTTCATTGAATATGCTCATGTTTTTGGTGAACACTAAACTGAATGTATCCATTTGTTGCAACTAGTGAATGTAAATCTGAGCATCATTAATTTTGACAAGAGCTAATGACGCTCAGGCACTTTGTTTTATGTTGCCTGAGAATTTAAAGCACCCAGCATGCTAGTGTTGTGTCACAGACTGCTTTCTTGTCCATATGCGTCACCCCCTACTGAAGCCATCTGAACCAAACCTTTTCCTTTCCCTAAATACTGCAGGGGTCGTTACGCATTTTAAATGGAAGGAAACACTATTCAGTGGGGGAACAGACCTCAACACAACACCAGCATAGCTAGTGCAACTGGCAATTCAGACAATGCAGTTACTGGTATCTGGTATTGATGAAGTCAGTTCATACAAATACTTCAAGAAGATTCATGAACAAATCAGTACAGATTCTAACAGAAATAATCTCACATTTTTTTATGCAAATTGAGCATTCTGGGTCTGAAAAAACAAGTGTGAACATCAGCCACATTAGCAACAACCTGCACAGCTGCCAAAGGATGCCAAACACTTCCAATAACTCAAGAGTACTGCAAAGTCTGCAAGTCAAAATTAATTTAAAAAAGATAGATGTAGTTATTTCCAAAATTCACAACATGTTTTTATCTAAGGAAATATTCAGCTTAAATCCATATTCAATGGCATTTAGCCTTCAAAAACAACTTTTTCACGCTCCGGCTTGCTGCACTCCAAGGAGGCATGAACCTACAAGTCTAAATTAGCCTATCAGCATAACTGATAGGGCCAAATGAGCATTTATTACTATGTTTTATCAAAAGGAGGCTCCTCTGCAGTGAGCTATTTCTAATTATTTGGTATTTGAATTTTGCAGTGTTGGTGGTCAAAGCAAACGAATCTGACCAGGCATTATTAAAGGTAGGAGCGGCAAGTGCTGGAATTTGTAATTTACGTGACAAAGCCTGAACACAACACAGGCTCCACTCCAGCTGACTGTGTGTTCAGTGCTATGCTGTGCTGTTGTGTGAGCTGCGTGTTACACACTGTCCATAACAATAACTATGTCAGGTAACAAAGTGCGTCAGACTCGGAGAGTGATTCCCTTCAAAGTAAAACTGTTTTTCTTGTTAGAGGTATTGGAATTACCATGTCCAGCAAAGCCTCAGCACAACAGCCGTAGTCTCTGCAAGAGAACCTTTGCCTTATGATGGTTAGGAGTACACTGTCTTCAGACCAGGTTGCTACTTGCTGGCACATCATTTGCCATTGCCTTAAAAGTACAAACTTGGGATCAATACCAGCAGCTGGAAATGCCACCTGGGAATGAGTGTCCCTCCTTCTAATTGCAGCAACAGCCGTCCAAAACATTGACCGTCTGTCAGCATGAGCTATTCAGCAGCCATTTTTGCACTCAATGCGCTATGGCAGGGCGAGCTAGCTTGCAGGTGAGATGATACTGAGTAGTGAGGCATGCTGGTAGTTTTCTCCTTCCAGCTTGGAAAGTATTGCTTTATTTCTTGTAGTCAGTCCTATGAGACTTGTACATGGCCCCATGTGCAATTTTCACAGACTGTCATGCATATAAAGTGGAACGTATTTTCATTAAGTGAATTCCAATTGTGTTATTCTTAAATAGCTTTTGCTGAAGGCTTAGAAAACTTAATCCTGCATCTCAATAAGGATGGTTATACCTATCTTATAAAATTCCATTCAAAGAATTAATCGCTCAAAACACATTTGTTCAATCATTTAATTTGGCTATTCACTAATACACAAACTGAACTAAGCTGTAAGCCTTGTATATACTCGCCTGTTTTTATAAGAGTATTACAGTCTTTACAGGCAGACATAAATACAAAAAAATGTAAAAATTCTTACACAACATGACTGAGCACCTCATTAGAGGCAGGAGGAAGGAATCTGGGTCATCCTGATCATAATATCTCACAGCTGGCAACTCGTACTCCCATTCAAGTATTGACAGTCTGGGAGGTTTGCACAGAGAAAAGCCATGCAATTACTAAAACAAGTGGAGTCTATTGGAATGGATTAGAGAGTTTATTCAACAAAATAAATATTTCTTGGCAATTATCATTTCATCTAGGGGCCCAAATTGTAAGCAGCGACTGGGATAATCTTGTTTTGCTGTATCGCAGCAGCCCTACAAACAAGCAGGGGATTAGTAATCCCTGTTGGAGATTTTTTTTTCTTTCCCCAGAGAAGACAGATAGTGGCTGGCACCTGGGGCAAGGGCTTGATTTCTGAACAGTAAACATTGATGTTTTCCTCGCTGGAAGAGCTGTAGTCTGTCTGGACAATATTTCATATTGATAATAGCATTTCAGGGCGCTTGAGTAAATGGAGTTGGATACTGCAGGTGACAGCGTGAGGTGACCTTATCAAACTGTGATAAACTGGAAATGGGAAACTGAAATCAAAATACCATCACGGAGAGGGAGGCGGGATTCATCTGCTGTTCTTTTCAGGGGCCAGAAAGATGAAAAAAAAATGAAATGCCTTGTTCCAAAGGAGATTGTATGACATGGTCTTTGCCAACTTGACAGTGCAGGCGGCATGATTCAGTCTGTAGCTCGCGCTTGCTGAACACTATTCATTCTCCATGGCCAAACATCTCAGATGATTTTCAGTGAAGTTGATCTTCAGCTGTGATAAGTCAGGCTCGGCTAATCGAGCAGCAGTCACGCCTTTCTGAGCAGTGAAGTTGTTTTGGGGGGGGGGGGGGGCATTACTATTCAGAGAAGTAACAAACGGCAATTTAGACCTAATTAGGTCTTAATGGCACCTGATCACTCATAAACACAAACCTTCAAAAGCACATGTGCATGCACGCACGCACACGCGCACACACACACACACACACACAAATTGGCACAAAATGGTATGTCTCTTTCTGAGACCCAAAGCATGAATATAAACTCATTCTGTCCAAGTCTCTGGGCAACAACTAAGGTCAGGACAAATTGAGTCTTTGCAGGAGTGAGTGAATTGTAAATTAGCAAGATGAATATCATCAGAGACGGACTGACTCAGAATAAGATGAAGGGGCCGCACACACACACACCCCTTCCCCAAATACACACACGAGATATGTATTAATTGACATTAGTGGTTTACCAGAGCGTTTATGTTATGAACCTTTTTCACCTCAAGTAAACCTGATAAAAACAGGCTTAGACTTCATACCTATTGCCAGTAGACCAGAGCTGTATACACAACTCTTCAGCAGACAAGTGTTCGTTTCAGTGTGCATGTTTTTTTTCTTTTTCTTTGGTGTGTCATGTTCAATGTCACAGATAGGCCGGAAAACAGGTTAGTAAACAGTAGAAGGCAGTACAGAGGCCTGTGAAAACTTTACAGTGATTACTTCTTACTTACTTATTCTCTCTTTCAAATGTGGTGCAAATAATTTGGATCGATGCTTGAGCACTACTTGGGCGGAAACAGATAGTATTGGCACGTCAGTGGCATTGGTGTTGGCACGTCATTGCATCTTGCTGGTAAAATGGCTAAAAATAGTGTGTTTATCCAGGTACTGTGTTCCCAGCAATGCTGATTGGAGCCAGAGAGCTGCCTGTGACTACTGCAGAGGAGGGTTACAGCTATAAAAGTTGGCAGTTATCATACCTTGTGCATTTGACTTATGTAGGATTTAGAAAAAAAATGCAGCTTGACAGAAAATGTCCCCTTTATTTTAGTTACTTTCAAATGGGGGGACTTTTTACACATAGGCTACTTCCAATAACAAAATGGTTTCAAAATTCAATTATAGCAATAAAACATATGTTCAATCAAAAATGACCCACTATTTTCATTCCTTTAAGGGTCATGCTTACTGATATTACTCTTGATTCTGTAATACCATGATACCATGACACTGTGAAACCGCAATATTTTCTGAGATAGTTATCAAACCATAAAAATCTCATACTGTTGCAATCCTACTGCAGAGTCATTTGACCCAGATGTGAATGCCAAATGTAACCTTTCCCATTACAAAAGCCAGATGTTAGCGAGTGTGTTTTTGTGCAGAGGAAAAGGGGCTTTACATACCCTTCAGTGAAGAAGACACAGAAAAACGTCTTACCTAAAGAAAAAGACAGAAAAAAATGCCATTAGTCAGGAAAAAACGGCAAACAGAATGAAAGTTGTCATCATAAACATACGGTGCGGTTGCTTTCTAAAACATCAAGGATATTATTGTCATAAGGCAGTTTCAGCTACTTCAGGTGTAGTGATGTAAATCCCTGTCTGAGACAGCACTATGCTGATTGATGGAGCGTTATGCCATACAGAGTCACATCACACACAACTGGCTTGGGCATGTTTTAAATCAACACCATATTTTCTTCATTTCTGAGCAGCCACTTAGGTGTGAATTTCAAAGCCTGCTTTTTTGTTCATTTTGATCAAGTCTCAATGGTCATTTCAACTCACATACGACTACTGTCAGCTCAGTATTCTTCAGTAGGTTGTAGGTTTAAAACTGTGGTCCCTCTCTGGCCAGTTACAACATACTGTCCCAGCAGATGTCAGTGTTACTCAAGCTATTTAAAAGGCCTTACTGACTGTAAGTACAGCTGAACAAAGACAGCAACGCTTCCTTGACTCAGCTGCCGCAATCATTTCCGTTGCAAGTATACCTCCAAACTGCAGACACATTTGTGAAAAAAAAATCAAAATGCTATATGTGTACAAGTACTTGATGAGCAAATGTTGTAAAGATGCAAGATAGAGATGAGAAAGGAGGCAGAACAAGCAGCACAACACCGTGAGAGGCAGTCGCCTGTAGCACGCTCGGGATTCTGATCCATTTCAAAGCAGGATAAGCCAATTATATGAGGTTTGATTTTTTATAAGTCTAGCAAGTTATTTTAGTGAGTGTGTTTGTTTGCTTCTTTGTGTGTGGTTTTATTGTGTTTTATTCAATTTTCTTCAAGAACAGAATTAAATGCTATCCATAATCCACACTGTCATATGTTACGAAGGGACTGTAATTAGATGAAAGATTAAAACAAATATCAGCATGGAAATCAAAAGCCACAATGTTTCCTTGTTAGGTGTCAACATGTTGTTTTTGTCAGCATGACATGTAGAATATCAGGCTTTGACAAGAAGAAAGGCATCATGGACTGACAAGATAAAGAGCATAGGAGAGGAGGTTTTGTGGCCATTCTCAACGCAAAACAAAAACAATCCTGCCATTTTATCAATACTAACTGCACAGTTTTAAATGTATGTTGTCTCATCACCCTGCACAACAAATGATGCCTGGAGTTTGAATACATCTTTAAAGGATCATAGCACAAAAGACAGCCAGTACAGAGAGGACACGAGGATGTACAGAGCACAAAGCATGCAGTAGAAATGACACAGACAGTGATAAATGGCCCTGCAAACACTGACTACTGAACAACTACAAATTGAATTAGAGGAAGGTGACATATGAGGTATATCTGTGCAGGAATCATTTGTCATAGTCATTAAAATTTGAATTGAGCTAAAAGGAGGATTTTAATTGTATGTACTCATGTCTGTAATGAGATCCACAAAGGCAGACAAGTGTTGCAACTCATTCCACTTGCCTGCAGCAGCAAACCAGGCGACTGTTTCCCCTCTGAACTACATGACATTTGTCTTTGATGTATTTAGCACAAGGATCAATGCAGAGAAAAGGCATCTGAAAACTGTGGCAACTGTCCTGAAGAGACTCCAGGGAGACTTTAAATGAGTTCCAAACTGTGTCATCTGGAAATAAATGGATGGATGATTTTGCAACAGCACAGACAAGGATACTGATGTAAAGGTTTACGTTTTATAGAGCAGAGCTGTAGGTATTAGCAGCAGATGTTGGGAACTCCAATATAACTTTCTAAAACAACAGAAAGTTTGAAAGCTGATAAAATAGCTTTAGGGAGTCTTTAAAAAAACTTTGGTATTTTTCAACCTGGACCCTATTTTCCCAAGTTTTTTTTGTCTAAGTGACGAATGGAGACAACAATTTTTGAAATTGGTCCACAACTGAGAGAGACAGCTGGAGCTGCTGCAGCAAAACAGGCTGCAATGGGATCCCTCTGGGCAATTGTGCACCGTCAATTTACGTCCATTAAAAGTGCTGGTTTTAGTGCGACAGACTCAGATTGTTATTAGAAGTGTATGACAACATTACTGAAAGGACCCTATGGAGAAATGTTATGTTTTTCCTTACCTTTCAGCAGTCTGTTTGTTACTGTGATCAATTCTCACTCAAGCATAAGTCTTGTTCTGTAACTTTTATCAGAGGTGACTTGTTGTAGGAAAAACAATAGCAAAAACATTAGTAAGAGCTGCAGAGAGGATTGGCAAGAAGAGTGTGTTGTCTTTACTGAGGTCCAGAAAACATAGCTTGATGTTATCAAAAAGATTTTTAGTGTCATGGCTTAATATTTTTAATAAGTCATAATGTGGAAATATTAGCCAGATTTCAGAGTGAGACTTCTCCTTGAACGAGACTTGGTTACACACAATAACAAATACGCTGTTCAGCAAAATTTAAGGAAAAATGTTTTAATTCCTCCGTAGGGTCTTTTCTATAATGTTGTCAGACATTACATAACTGTGCAGTACCGTGCAATTATTGGTGTAATAATTCAACTGCCGCAATACTCTTCAGTGTACTAATTTATTCTCACCAACACCTCTCGAATGTGTATATTTATTCAACATCTAATGCACATAACTGTACATATTTCTTATGTTTACTTTTATTCTAGTTTTTACTCTATTAAAGTATATATTGCAGTGAACTAGGCCTTCCCCTCTAATAGTTAGTCGACCAGAAAGGTCATCAGTCGGCAAGATCTCACTTAGTCACAGAAAAAAATAAAAAAATAAAATGTGAAACACTGTTAGGAGCTTCCCCCTTGTCAAAATAAATCAAAACCTTTATGACTGGACCATGTGGGAATTCAATTTGAAAGGACAGACACAGGAAATGGCCATGCTCAACAATCAGACAAGAGTAACATTAATTCACAGGACTGGTACCTGGAGTTAATGACCTGGTACAGGCCAGAGTCCTGCACTGGGTCGGGTACCCATGGGTACCCGTTGGGTACCCACAAAAACAGCTGATTTGTGGGTGGTTTTTAAAAAACATTTTTTTCCCGGGTTCGGATCTGGGTGGAAAAAATAACATGCGGGTCAGATTGCGGGTTTTAGATAAACACATCAGTCATTAGTTCGGTAAATTACAGATAACTATCTTGGTCATTATTTACTCTCTGAGGATCGCCTCCGCTATTTCGCAACGGTCACTCATCATTTGTGATTGGACGACAGAATCAACATGGCTGCCACCGTCTAACAAGCGCCGCTTCCAAAACAGTAAATAATGATTTAGGGGTTTTTTTTGTTTTGTTTTTTTTATATATATATATATATATATTTTATTGATTTTAAATTTCAAAACGCAAAAGGAAACAGAAAAACAAAACAGGAGAAAAGAAAGAAAAACAAACATACAAACAAACAAACAAACAAGTCTGACAGCACCTGAATCACAAATCATAGCAAAAAGGCAGCATCGACAATATACATCACAGGACAAGCATAGCACAAAAGAAAAATTTACTCCATTCCTGTGTTAGGTCACAAGTTTTCAAGTAAAAGGGGGTTGATGAGAAGATACATTCTTAAAATAAAATTACAAAATCAATTGGAATTCATTCTGAAAGTTAATTCACCCCTCTGTAGTAAGTCTGAAATTTCATATTGCAGATGCTCCAAAATTGGTTGCCAGATTTTTTTTTAAAAAAAAGTATTGTTCCCCCCTAAGGTAGCAGAGAGGCTTTCCATCGGTAAGACCTTATAAATTTGTCTGTACCACTGCGTTACTGTTGGGGGTTTGTCTTTAATCCATTGGAACAAAATACATCGTCTAGCTAGTAACAGGAGTTTTGTTATAAGAGTGTACTGAGAGGGGTTAAGATCGAGACCTTCTAGAGAGAATCCCAACAGAAAAAATGCGGGTTCCCTTTTAATGTCCATGCCCAAGATTGTACAAAGCTCTTTTTTAATATTTTTCTAAAAATGTGCAATAAAAGGGCATTTCCATATTAAGTGAAAATAAGTTCCCAACTCTTTCTTACATTTTTTACACATGGGGGATATATTGGAGTTGCATTTATTGAGAAACTGGGGTGTACGTTGTAGCCTGTGAAATATTCGGTATTGGTTCTCATTTAACAGATTACATAAGAATATTTTACTTGACAATGAAAACATCTTAGACCACTCTTCCTGGCTAGATTGGATTCCTAGGTCCTTCTCCCATGTACTAATAATTTTGTCAATGTTATATTTGTCCAAGGACTGTAGCTTCTTATAAAAAATGGAAATAAACTTTTTTGTAATATTTGGAATGAGAAGAAGGTCATCAAGAGTGCTCCTAACTTACTTATCATCAGGAAACTTGCAGGCAGAGAATATAAAATGCCTGATCTGTAAATATGCAAAAAAGAATGTGAAGGATATTCCATATTTAATCTGAAGTTGCTGAAAAGACATAATTGTTTCTGCTTCAAACAGGCCTCTAATTGTTTTAATACCCTTTGTAAACCACTCTTCAAAAACCCCTTTCCCTTGTTTTTAATGTATTGCTTACAATTACATTTTTTTTAATATTTGATGGGAGCTGGACATTACCTGACAGATAACTTAATAAGGAGTGGGGGTGGCAACACCAGGAGTCAATATGGGATTTTTTGGTTTCTAAAAAGTTGTGTATCCAATTATAAATTGTTTGGGCATGGCAAGCCCAGTTATAATAAAGAAGACTTGGTAGAGCTATCCCCCCTCTGTTAATAGGAAGTTGCAGTGTTTTAATTTTCACTCTGGCTTTCCTCCCATGCCATAAATATCTGGAAATTGACTTGTCTATGTCCTGAATTGCGGTTTTTGTAATATAGAGAGGGAGTATTTGCATTGGATAAAGAAGCGTCAGTAGTATATTTGCAGTTATTCTAATTCCAAGGTAGCTAAATCCAGATGGTGACCACTTAAAAGGGAAATCAGAAGGCTGGTTAAGATTCCCTAAGGGGAGAGCTTTGGCTTTCTCAAAATTAATTTTGTAGCCTGAGATTTTAGAAAATTCATTTATAATAGAGAGGATTATAGGGATTGAGGATTCAGGATTTCTAACAAAAAGCAGAACGTCGTCTGCGTAAAGCGCAATTCTGTGATCCACTCCCGCCAATTCAACTCCATTAACTTCTTTATGCCTCCTAATCATTTCTGCTAATGGCTCAAGAGCTAGAGCAAAAAGGAGGGGTGACAAAGGGCACCCTTGGCGCGTCCCTCTCTGGAGATAGAATGGGTCTGAGCTACGTCCATTTACAAGTACCTTGGCCATTGGTGTTTTATATAGAATTTTCACCCAATTGATAAAAGCATCCCCCAACTTAAACCTTTTCATTACATCAAATAAATACTCCCATTCAACCCTGTCGAATGCCTTTTCTGCATCTAACGATATGGCAAGAATATTGGTTCTAGTGGTTTGTGAGTACTGGATAACATTTAATAATCGCTGCATATTTGTATGGGAGTGCCTATTAGTAATAAATCCTGTTTGGTCATGGTTAATCAAGTTTGGAAGGAATCTCTCCAGCCTGGTGGCAAGTATCTTGGCCAATATTTTACTGTCTACTCCCAGTAGACTGATAGGTCTATAGAAGGAACAGCTCTCAGGAGGTTTGTTCTTTTTCAATATTAGAAATATGTGAGCCATATTGAGGGTGGGAGGAAGACATCCATCAGTGAATGACTCAGAAAACATATTGGTTAAGGGTCCCACTATGTAATCTGTAAACTGTTTATAAAATTCTGAACTGAACCCATCTGGTCCTGGTGCTTTCCCCCCTTGTAGGTTTCCAATAGCCTCCCGTACTTCCTGTTCAGAGATTGGTGAGCATAAAGTTGTCCTTGCATCTTCAGGCAGAGTTGGCAATGCTATTTTGTCAAAAAAAACTGTTACTCAAGGTAGAGCTATATTTGCATTCAGATGTGTATAACTTTCCATAAAAATCCTTCATGATTTGGATAATATGTTTTGTTTCCGAGTGTCTCACACCATTTTTGTCTACAAGTGAAGGTATAATATTTTGTTCCTTTCGGCCCTTGACTAAGCGAGCCAATAGCTTTCCTGGTTTGTTGCCATGCTCAAAGAACTTATGTTTTGCCTGGAAAATTGCCTGTTCTGCTTTTTCAGTAAGAAGCTGGTCAAGGGAGGAGCGAGCAGTTTCAAGTTTCTGTCGATTTTTCTTAGTAGGTGAGGATTTAAATTCAGTTTCTAGCTTGTTTATTATATCTTCTAATTCAAGTTGTGCCTTAATTTTTTTTTCCTCTTAGCAGAAGTATATGAAATAATAGTCCCCCTCATAAAAGCCTTGGCAGTTTCCAATAATATTGATGCAAATACATCTGGAGTACTGTTTGCAGATAGAAAAATGTCCCACTGTTCTTTAAAATATTTAATAAAGGAAGAGTCACTGAGCATTTAGACGCCAATGTCTAGACAAGGGGTCATGATATGGAGGGTCTAATTCTATGCTAACTGAGGACTGATCAGAAAAGACACATGGATTAATTCTGCATAAATTAGTACGATCTAAAATAGGTCTTGATACAAATAAGTAATCGATTCTTGAGTAGCAGTTGCGTGGACATGAATAGAATGTAAAATCTCTTTCTTTGGGACTTGTTATTCTCCATGCATCTAGTAATCCTAATTCAGAACACAGTTCTCTTGTTGCCTTTAACATTTTTGTTGGTGCTAATTGTTTGGGAGGATTATAATCCATTGCCATATCAAGGCCACAATTGAAATCTCCCCCCAAGATTGTATAATTGGTGGTTATGGATGAAACATCAGCCAAAAGTCTAGAGTAGAATGCTCTGTCATACACATTCGGCGCATAAACAGACCCTATTAAGTCCCCAAAAAGGAAACCTGCTACTAGAATATATCTTCCATTTGTATCTGATAATATTTTATCAATGGTAAAGTTGAGCTTTTTATTAATTAATATTGCTACTCCCCTGCTCTTAGAATTATACGAAGAATAAAATACCTGTCCAACCCATTCCCTCTTAAGTTTTAAATGTTCAGTGTCAGTGAGATGTGTCTCTTGTAACATAGCTATTCCAGTATTGTTTTTCTTTAACTCTGATAATATCTTGTGTCTTTTAACTACACTGTTGATTCCCTTAATGTTGAGCGTAGTGATCTTAGTAACACTCATCCTATTCCATTTTCAACGCATTTGGCTTTGCCATCTGAATTTGCAGTAAAGTTATGTCTAAATTTACCAATGAGAAAGGTGCTGTTAGACAAACAAAAAGAAAATGATGATGATGATTTAGGTATTTGAGAAATAAGTGGATAAAACATACAACTATCACTTTATAATGTTTCTGAAGTGTTTCCCTGATGGATTACTTTCCTCCTCGATGGATTCTAAAAACACGTGACGGCTCGTAACTGCTGAACATCGCTCTGGACAGAAAGTAAGTCTGTTATTACACATGTAAAGTTCCTTTACATAGATTAAAAGTTTAAAAGCATTAAACGTAACAAACGAGTGCTTTTACACTCATATGGGAGAAGAGCACAGAGGGTTGATGATGGAGCTGAAGTCAGGTTTTTATTGTGAGAGCTGCTTCATTCATGTCGTTGTTTACTCACTGGCACCTTAACTGTGGCGATATGCTGTTCAATATTCAGCAACACCATATTTTCAATATTCATGACCCAAAATGATTACTTTAAATCCGGGTTACGGGTCGGGCTGCGGGTCGTGTTTCAACGGGTCGGACCAGGTTGCGGTACAAATTGGCCTGATGCGCGGGTTTGCGATTCGGGTGCGGGTTTGTACGTCCCCGGGTTGGGTCGGGGCGGATCTTGAAAACTGGACCCGTGCAGGACTCTGGTACAGGCTAGTGCCCTTCTGCGTGGCATGTATATATGTTTCAGTACATTTCATTAAGTAGTGGGGCAGCATAGCTCAATATTTTTCTAGAATCGTTCAATTTTGTGATAAAAGCATCAAATTTGGCCGATGCGTTGACAAATATATTTAGAACAAATCTTAATATTGGGGCATCAGAAATTCGCCCCTGGTGGCCAGAGCAGGCAATTGAATCCTACCTGCCCATGGACCCGCCCCGTTAATTGGATCCACTCCAAAATGTAATGGCTTCTAAGTTGGACCATGCTACATGCCTTCACCAAGTTTTGTGAAAATTGGTTGGACAGTTTTCACGTAATCCTCATCCAAAAAATGAATGGAAGTGAATGGGCAGCCATGTGTGGGCGGCCTGTGGACACGCCCCCTGAGTTGGATCAACACCAATATTTAATGTATTCTAAGTTGGCATGTGTTACATACCTCCACCGAATTTTGTGAATATCGGTCAGGCAGTTTTTGTATAATTCTGCTAACAAACTAATAAATTGGGCGGCATAGCTAAAAAAAATTGTTCATTTTTGCGATAAAAGCGCCAAATTTGGTACATTTATAGTTTAATATACTGGAATAGAACATGTTAGTCACCCCCCCCCCAAGCTGCTGTTACCATGTTTTCAGCACCACAAATATAATTTAGAGACCAGTTAAAGTGAAAAATATGTTTCATTCGGAACAGACAAGAGCTTTCTCTATCTTGCAGCCCACCAAATGGCTGCATGTCTCAGACCAGAGATGTCATGTGCCCTTCCAATGTTCCATGCTTTGACAGGCTGTGATACCGTATCCAGCTTTGCTGGACATGGAAAGAAGGCAGCATGGTCAACATGGAAGTTGCTGCCAAAACTGACAGATGCACTACTGATGCTGGCAAGTGGACCAAAGGAGATCTCAGATGATGCAATGAGCATTAATGGGTGCCGTTACATGATGGCTTCTCATTCGGAATGAAATAAATCTGAATGAAATCATTTGGAATTAAAGTCTTTCCAAGTAGTTTACATGGGAAATATACATTCCGATTGAGGGTTTACACGGGGGATCAGTTTAAACGCTTTTATTCAGGGCTGCCAGTATTCAATTGCCTGCTCTGACCACCAGGGGGTGAGTTTCTGATGTCCCAATATCCAGATTTGTTCTAAATATATTTGTCAACACATTTGCCAAATTTGGTGCTTCACAAAAATGAACGATTTTATAGCTATGCCGCCCCACTAAAAATAATAAAGTGTTATGTTGAATACAAATCTAAAGTAGAGGCTGGAGCAAAATTTGAAACAAAATTATTTTAATATATCATACGTTCCAAACCTTTTTCCTTTCCCCCCTTTTCTATTATTAAGAAACTGACGACCCCTTAATAAGTGATGTAGTTAATGGATATTTGATACTATATCCAATACATAACATTTACAGCACAGAACAGCTGACCACAATAAATGAAGGAAGTTTGTGTAAAATGGGTAGATTTGGGTGAAATTTGAGCACATTTTTTCCTGTGAATATTACAGCAGAGAAGAGTTTTCCTGACATTTTTAGTAACTTCTAATAAAAGTCAGTATGTCTTATGTATTTTTAACAACCATACAAACTTCATAGGCTTCTTTTTTGAAAAAACTCTTGGCCATTGTCATATTAGTTGTGTAGTTTCTTTGCCTGGATACATTTCTAAAGTTTAAAGTAAAATGTTTTTTTACACCTCTAAAAATAAGGTTTAATATACAGGTTGGAACCTGTATATTAAACAACTAATCACCAAAATCACCAGAATGTGAATAAGTTCCCTCTGGTAATCAGTGAAGCAGTGTCTATGGGCTCCTTCTTCCCCCCAATACCTTTTTTTGTTTAAATTTTAATAACAAAACATGCAACAACAAAAAACACATGACAGTAGAGCTAGACAAGAACACATCACAGACCTTATAGGATTCGAAAAAAACAAACAATCAGACAGCAGCAGCACTGCATAAAGGCATATTACTCGGGAAATCATTGTATAAAGATCAGAGAGCCTGGATAAGAAGCACAGGTCAGGGGGACACAACTAGTTGAGAGCACCGAAGTACACATGGGAGAGCTTTAGACATTCACAGGGCTACTCAGATGTTGCCAATCTATAGTGCCATGTTCCCTATGTACTAGATCTGCTGTGCTATTTGGAAGGTAGTTTAGGAAAGGTTCCCACAGCTTATCAAAAGCTCTATCATTCCCCTTTAAAACTGAGCTCAAGGGCTCCATCAGCAAACCTGAAAGATTTCTCCATGCCATTGGTTGACAGTAGGCGGTATGAGCTAAATCCACTGAAATACATATGGGCTTTTATTGTGAAAGGTAAGAACAGAAGGATTGAAGCTGTGTTGCGCTGCCAGTCACTTGGAGACAATAAAGTGTTTGGAACCTCTGTGTTATTATTTTATTACCTTCATAAGCATGAGCACAATTCATAACCATCTGCTCTACATTAGCATAGTGGTAGGTAGCAGCAGGTCGGTAGCAAGTGATATTAAAGCAGATCAGCTGATGTACTGTACTGCAAACAGTGAAGCAAAACCAGGAGTGCTCAAGACGATGAAATTGCGGCACAGTTTAGACAAGAGTAAAAGCACATGTAGTGTTCATGTGCCTGAGTGTATTTGTGTGTCAACCTCTGACACAGACAGGAGAGAAGCAGCAGAGCAGCGTAACCATAAATCAAACCAAACACAGTAGAGACTCAGCATAGTAATCAATTACATGATTATAGTGATAAAAAACATTTACCCTCCAGTGTGGGCGATAGCTATCCAGGATTTACTCGCCAAACTAAAAATCTACCCACATTTGGTGCCTTGCAGCTGTGATAAATAAACCCTTGTATTGTGATACGTATTGTATCACAAGATTCTTGCCAATACACAGCCCAATGGCAAAAAAGTGTAAAGCTGACAGCGAGGGCCATCACTTTCACCAGTGGTAGAAAGTTAAATTAATTTTTCACTGAGAAATAAAACAGTTGTTTGTCTCATTTGAATGGAGTTTCTTTTTAATAACCCATATGAGAGAGAAGCAGCTGGCCCCAGGTATTTTCATATTATCTAATCTGGCGCTCATTTTTAAAACTTTCGACACCCCTGATGTAAATCGGCGGTGCAAAATTTTGTAATAGTGCAGCACATGGTGGTTGTTTTGGGTGAAAGTGCACTAATGCTTTATAACTTGCCCATTCTATGTGGAGTGTTGCGTGACCATCCATAGTTTTGCCCTATATTAGGTGATGTGTTGAATTCTGCTTACAACAATGTCTCCATCTGTACTGACACAACTGCTAACATGAGTAGCAAGCATGCTACAGAGCAGCTGGCAAAAGTGTGGATGCAATAACCGTGCGCTGGGCAATAACGAAATCGGAACGGTATGGTTAGCTGAAGACTAAGGTGTGAAGGGGTATGTGTCTTGGCTGTTCACTTGTGTTTGGATCACCAAAACCCATGTTAATACCAGGTCTAAACAGGCTCTTAGACATAACAGCATGGGAAATAGGGTCCACATTAAAATACCTAAATTTTGAGGCACCTGGTGGCTTAGTGGATAGAGCAGACATCCCATATACATTGATTCCAGCCTGCTCTTTGCTGCATGTCATCACCTCCCTTTCTCCCCCTTCACCCTTCGGCTGTCCTATTCAGTAGAGTCAAAAAGCTAAAGAAAAACCAACAACCTAAATTTCCCTTTAACTTTGAAACTGCAGCAGCCCTGACCTTTTTTCCCTTAGAATGGCAAAGACATGACCCACTCTAACCTCCCCTCTGATTGGCTAGTACTTGACATCCGGAGTGGCTTACCACAACAAACCACAGATCCACTTTTCCCACTAACATACATGGGCGGATCTACCGGGGTGGCATAGGGTGGCAAATGCCACCCTAAAAGAAAGCCATGCCACCCCTGCTGCCACCCCAGTTGGCAGCAACGAATTCAAAGAAAAGTTATGGCCAATTTGACATTTACAAGCGCGAGTCTCCAATGTCCGACTGCAGTGAATGCAGCACGAGATAACGCCAGAGCGGCAAGAGACTGCTTTGTTTGGAAAACTGAGTGGAGCCAGAGGGGTAGCCTATTCCAGAAAGCGGGTTTAGTGAAAACTCTGAGTATATTAACCCTGAAACAAGGGAAACTCTGGGTTTTCAGTTCCAGAAAGAGAGGTAAATCAAACTCTGAGTGAATCGCCATGGCAACTGAGTCTGTGAACCTAACCTGCTCGCTGGTTAGGTTTTTCTCTGTCTCCTCCCTCTTGCACGCTGTTTCATTGCCTCATTCATTCAGTCCGTGTCAAAGCTTGTATCGAAGCGCAGTAATTACCGTCTGTCACAGTCTAAAGGCCCGAACATACTCGGGCGTACTATAAGTGGAACGGACTCCGCGAGGAATGTCCGCAGTCATTCGGGCTTTCACAGTCGAGTGCGAGTGTTGTAGTTTCCTGTAAAAATGTCCGTGAAAAATCCCCGCGATGTGAAAAATACATGCCGAGCAGTCACTGGTGCGCAGAGTGGAGTCCGCGCGGTCGTAAAATCTGAGCTTTGCGCGCACAGGGCTTGCGGACGTCCGCTTTGAGTCCGCGCGGACCTCCGCGGAGTCCGTTCCGCATACGTTCCACCCGAGTATGTTCGGGCCTTAAATCCTGCTGGATATTAGTTTGTTACTCAGGACTGTCTTAAGTTACTGAATTTATGCACATCAATCATTTCATTGGACATCAGTTTTTGTCTTTACATTCAAATATTACACAGTGAGAATTCACCCTCAGCTCAGAATCAAACCTCTGTCTTTTTTATATTTATTATTTTTTATAACACTGTGCACAAGGATCAGACTGTCAGTCTGTTAGAGCAGCTCCGAAATGTTTATTGCACATAATATGTAGGTCTAATTATTTATATTTTAAAAATCGGTATGAAGCTTTAGACACGTTGTGTCAATGATCCGCCATCCTAACCCTAATCCCTTTACTTCCACTGTTCATTATGCAAATCTCTCTGCTAACGATGCATCTTGGATTATAATGGTTATGCTTAAAACTGGTGATGTGGACTTTTTTTTTTGCTAGATAGCACCAAGGTTCCAAGAATCTTAAGCAGAACCAGCTCCAGAATCAGAGCTAATTTGCTTGAAAAATGGGAAAGAGAAGCTCAGATTACAACACTCAAAGAGGCAACATAACTTCACTCTCTGCTAAGGACACAATTACTTTTCTATATCTTTACATAGCAAATAGTGGTTTGCTGCTATGTACGTAAAAGCACTGAATGTCACACACAAGACCTTTAAATCCTTGTGGGTAACAACTGCATAAACTGAGGGATTAAGATTCAAAAAGTGAAATTAATCAAAAAACACATGTGCCCTTATAAATAAATATTGTAAATATTAGTAGCAATCATAAATCATAGAGAGAACACTTTGGTAAAGGGCTTATTTCTGCAGACAAAGAGATGCCTGACATCTTATTTTTGGATGGCTTGTTGTCTGGCATTCCCCATGTGAAATTATCTAGCATTTACTTTTGACAGAATCTGTAAACTGATGTCTCTCAGCCAAATGGATGCTGGCATCAGAACTCTACGATAAGATCATGAAGGAAGTTGAAGTGCGCTGTGGGAAGAAACTCAGGCAACTCCAATCACTTACTGTATATAACTCAATCTTCCATTTTACAGAGGTTGTGATAACACAGTGTTGCTCATGGGCATGACCAAATATAGGCATCAAAACACAAAGAGCATGGGCCCCTTATATTTGCAGAGTCATAAAGTGCTCACTGCTGACTCCTAAAATTAGACATCTTTAAAATTGCAATGTATTGCTTTGCTTACAGTTTTGCAATATATCGCAATACATTAAATCGTAACCCCTGTATCATAATACTTATCATATCGCCAAATTCTTGCCAATACACAGCCCTAACCCTCATTGTAAAAACATTCTGCATAACTTTGCAAAGTTTTCCTAGTTAAAGAATTGACCCTTCGCTAAGTCAAACCACCATAGCATCGGGCCAGCTCAGACCAGGGTCCGACAACAACACACCTGTGCTCCATTGACTCTAATGCAATCTTTTCAGATTTCCTTCATTTTCAGGCTGGTTTTGGGGATTTCGAGCTAAAAGTGAAGGATTAGCTAGCCAGCTACTGAGGACATAGCCTACTGAATGTATACACATGCAACTTTTGCTTTTTAATGATTATAACATTGAAAAAAAGACCACCCCTGCTGTACAGGAACCAGTGAAGGGTGGCAGGGAAACTTTGCTGATATTCAAATCCTTGCCCATCCTGCGGCAGAGGTCCAGGCACTAGAAGCTGCACGGGGGCAGGGCCAAGCACCGTTCATCTGCACACACTGCAATGCCACACAGCTGGTTCAATATCGGCGAAGTTTCCCTTTATATTCATCGTCTTCTGTGGCGATCACCAGTGATGTGGTGGTTCACTTTTATACTGTGATCTTTAGCCTACAGTTAAGCTTTAGGTTCTAACTATCTATGCTGCATAGTAAGTTTACCATCCTGGATATATCCTTAAAGCGATTTTGTAGACCCCTCTGTCTGCTTCTCTCTGGAATCACTATTTCATTTTTCCAAAATTACGATAATATTTCTTCAGGGAGTGCAGTAACTTACAGTGTGGGCTCTATGCTCACTCTGACAGCTTGTCGGACCATCACAAAGGGGCAGGGCTTAGCAAAAAGTCAATTGTATACTTTCTCATGAGGTGCAACGTTTTTCTACAACCTTTGAGATCTGCTTGGTTCCATGTGGTGAATGGTGCAATTCAATACAGTACATTGAGAGCAGTGATGTACAGCAACACAAAAGGGTTGCAAGTAGCTATTATAAACAACATGGAACACATTTGACTGGAGTCTGTAGAACTAAACCATTACTCACAGTTTTTTTATGAGAATCTGTCCTTCCTTTTGCTACAGTGTATGTGTACATAGTCTATGGAATCTACACAGAGAGGTGCTGCCATTTTTCTGGATAGCTGGCTGCTGATTTAGATGACAAGCTTTTTATACATGTGGAACTGGCAGCCAGAGTATATCCTGCTCCAGGGCAGATTAGCTGCAACCATGCACGTAATTGCCATGGGGGACCGGGGTACATGCCACTTTTTTTTTTTTTTTTTTTTGCCACACTTTTAGGCAAAAGAGACAACAGAGCAGAAGCAGACAGAGGGCTAACAGTAGAGATTCAGGTTTGAGATGAGCACCAAAAACATAATACCAGGGATGAATGTAGTGCTGGGCGGTATGACCAAAAATTTGTATCATGGTATTTTTCAAAATTTTATCGGTTTCACGGTATATGATGGTATTTCTTTTTCATGCACGACTGGGTGTTAACCACATTTTCTAATGATTTAGAGAGGAATTGCTGCAGTAAACTGGCTTAGAATGGCCTATTTTACTGTCACGAGGAGTGAATATTGTAGAAAAACATTAATGTCCACACTAGTATTAATACAGGTTTGCATGGCCTCACAAAATGATGCTGTTTACAAAGAGGTGGCACTCATGATTCTAATGAAGTGAAGGAATCAGAATGCATGACAGCGGTACCATGTCTTTGGCTAAGTGGATAGTGATAGTGTTGGTAATCTCAATCCACCGTTTGCTTTTCTTGTCGTAGGCAGTCCCCCTAGCAAACGCATCTTTAAGTGACATCTGACTCGACTTTTCTCTTGCAGTGCTAACGTTACCTGCAGACATGGAGGACACAGATCTTAGTTTCATGCATTCTTGATATTCCAAGACATGTTTGCGGCTGAGGTGGTGAAGCAAATTGCTCATGTTGCCTCCTGCGGCTACCACTTTAACTCTACAACATTTGCAGAGAATTGTTGTTTGATCAATGTCGTTTTTTTTTTTAAAGCCAAAGAACTTCCAAACAACAGACACGGCTCCTCTTTTCGGTACAAGTTCTTTTGTGTCATGTTCTCATTCTGTAATTTCAGTTTCGGAACTTTCACTGTTTTTATCCATCTTCACCGCTCAACACGCCGTTGTGCCCTCACATACTTGTTTAGTGCAACTGCCCTCACATACTTGTTTAGTGCAACTGCAAAACATTGTTTGACAGTCCCCTGTCAAACAATTTCTTGTGGCGCTACGTTCCGCTGCACGTCGTTCCCAACGCTGTGTACGCTACATACTCACCAGTATTGGGGTATATGAAAAATTCATATCATAAGAAAAATAAACACCGGTATTCGGTATGAACCGGTATACCGCCCAGCACTGGATGAATGTGACAAATTACATTTACACTTGTTACTGTAATTAAGTGTTTTTTTGTTTGTTTTTTGTTTTGTTTTAGCATTTTTTTTAAATTTGTAATTTTGCCTGTACTTTGCAGTACTTTTCTTTTTTTTTACTTTGCAATACTTTTTTTATCAAAAGTATTATGCTACGTTTCAAGTCCTATCCATTAAAGAGTAAAAAGAAATTCACATGAATCAGTCCTGATAAACTGTGTGACATTGGAGCAAAGAAGAGGTGGTTAAATCAGCAGCTGCAGCAGAGAAGAAGCTGCAGGTGAGTGTGTTGGCCGTAGGAGGGCAGAGCACCTGAGTGGTGACGCTACATTCAGCTGATACTCTGGAAGAGATACATGCTGTAAATGTTCACTTTCAGGGCGATGGGTGCAATACATCAGACCTAGTAGTCTGTCAACAGCACAAAGCCACAACAATGCAATCAAATTAAGGATCATGTCCTAAAAGGTTATGGTTAGCATCATTGTGCCAGATAATCTCATTCATGACAACTACAGCATCATTTTATATTAAAAAAAAAATAAGCATGGCTGGGGGTACTGTGTACAAGAAAACAATCTCTTCGGATTTTTCCAAAAGAGAAAGAACAAAGGATAAGATGTTAGCCTAAGTAATAACTTCTGTTGAATTTACTTATTCATCGTGTCCTTCAAATGAATAATCAAACATATTTTAGTATTTTGTTTTGTATTTTGTCATATCATCAAGAAAATAATATTATTTTAGAGCCATATCATCCACCCCTAGCATCAGCCTAAATGAATCACTCATTCAGTGCTTCACCTAGCGAGCAAGCTGCTGGGGTCAGGCAATGCTACAGTGTTTGTGCAGGTTGTTCTCACAAATTTTTCCTATGTATTCCCATGAAAAGCAATGCATCCAAATCCTACAAATCCAACGAATTTTGAAAGGCTGCGATTACATGACCAATGCACTGACAGCAGTAAACAAGGAGGCAGTCCCAAGCGCTTGTAAGGAGGCAAGTTGGGGTTGTGGGTGGGTCACAAAAAGCTTTCGCCTAGGACTTTCCCCGAGGTCGTGTGTTCGAATCTGTGTGGACTAATTCATTTTAAAGTACATCTTCACGTTTCTTTTCTTAAACTTAACCTCAATAACTTTACTGGCCTAAAGTTAACCTCCGTAACTTCTACATTAATTTCGTAACATTCGGTTACATTGTAATCTTAGTTCTCTGAGTGAGGAGATTACCTCCCCACCTGGTAGTTATATCATAACTATGGGGAATTATTCCCATCTGGGGTAATCAACGTGGAAAATTAATAATCTTTTAGACACACCACTTAAAGGGATAGTGCACCCAAAAATGAAAATTCAGCCATTATCTACTCACCCTCATGCCGAGGAAGGCTCTGGTGAAGTTTTAGAGTCCTCACATCCCTTGCAGAGATCAGCGGGGGGAGCGGCTAGCACACCTAATGGCTGACGGCGCCCCAGACTAACGTCCAAGAACACAAAATTGAAACCACAAAATATCTCCAACATGTTCATCCGTAGTGATCCAAGTATCCTGAAGCCCCGACATAAAAAGTTGTTTCAGGGGGCGCCGGTGGCTTAGTGGTAGAGCAAGCGGCCCATGTTCAAGGCTGTTCGACTCCAGCCTGTGGCCCTTTGCTGCATGTCACTCCCTCTCTCTCTCCCCCTTTCACGCTTGTCTGTCCTGTCCATTACAGGCTAAAAAGCCCCAAAAAATATCTTTAAAAAAAAAAAAAAGTTGTTTCAAAAAGCCTCATTGTAGCCTGTAGCTCTGACTGCTTCTCTGTGCTCCGCACTCACGTGTGTGCGCTCAGGGTGATTGGTGATGCACGGTCTCTGAAGAGCAGCAGTCTCGTCAGTACTGATGTCCAGATTCTCAAGTGCAGGCATTGCCAATTCCCAGTCTGAGCAGCAAAGACTACTGGCTTCGTCCAGTAGCCTGAGTTCCACGTCCGTATACTTAGGCTCAAACAAATACGGCACAACAAAGAAATACTGTTCCTCCTCAATTTCAGTCTTCAGACATGTTGGGCTGTCCTTTGCTAAAAGACCGTAGTGCAAATTGTCTTTTAGCTACTGTGGTTACCGTTGTCTCCCCCTGCAGTGCACGTGTCACGTGATGTAAACACGGGTAAGCAAAGCTCATGCTTTCGCTGGTCTCACGCAAGCGTACACATGTGAACGCGGAGCACAGAGAAGCACTCAGAGCTACAGGCTACAGTGAGGCTAAAAACAGAGTTCATATGACGTTTTTCTAAACAACTTTTTATGTCGGGGCTTCAGGACACTTGGATCACTATGGATGAACATGTTGGAGATATTTTGTGGTTTCAATTTTGTGTTCTTAGTTAGTGTGGGGCGCCGTCTGCCATTAGGTGTGCTAGCCGCTCCCCCCGCCAATCTCCACAAGGGATGTGAGGACTCTAAAACTTCGGAGTGGGTAGATAATGGCTGAATTTTCATTTTTGGGTGCACTATCCCTTTAAAGTGGCCGGCATGTGCCAGGCTATAATAGCCCCACCTTGCGCATGCACCCACTGATTAACACTGATTGGAACGTGTACCGAGCAGCCTTGAGCCTGGGGAGATCATCTCCTCACTCAGAGAACCAAGGTTTAAATGTAACTGAGCATTCTCTATTGTACTGAGATAATCTCCCCACCCAGTAGTTGTATCATTACTATGGGAACCCTTTAAGACACACCACAAGGGACCCCGGGAGACAGAGCAGATGCAGGTCCACAAATGCCCCTCCAGTATTCAAATAAGACGTCCCTGCCACCAGGTGCATTAACAACAGAAAATACCCAATAGGTGTGTATATACGAAATAACACCAATTAACTACAGTAGGAGCCACTCAAAAGTTCCCGTTTCCATGACTGAACCTTGGCAGGTCCACAGCGGGTCCGTGGCAGATCCGTGACGGCTCTGTGCAAGCCTGCCACCTGCTCCGTGGAGTTAATTTAATCCCCCGCGATGACGTAGGAAATGCAGTCCTGACTTGTAACGCCCCTAGAAACCTGTATGAAAACCAGTTGCAATGCTTCATTTGTCCACGGGGAGGAGCAGTGATTATCACCAAAATACTGTAATATCTGCAGATTTGGGAAAGATGGCTTATCAGCTGGTCCATGGCTCCACGGACCCACTATTTAGCCTAGTAGCATTTTATGACTAGGTCTAATTACAACTACTGTATGCAACCCATATTTTTTAAAATAATATTACTATGTGAAAAGCCAAGAGGACGCTCTCTTTTTATCTTTCAAAACCTATACTTGTCCCTGTGTTTCCCGTTAATTAGGCTACCCCAGTGTAATTAAACTCCATCTCATTTACCGTGCTTTGTGTGACTTTTTTGCCGTGTTATCATGATTCAAACTGAGGTATCTGGAGAAGATCCAAGAAATAAATAACATCGATCCGTACGAGCTACTTGCAGCTGGAGCAGGGAGACGCATTGCCACCCTGCACCTACATGCAGTTGGTTCACTACTTAGTTTTCGGCATTAGTTACTATACAGGAATTTAAAAGCCTGAAATCACTGAACAGTCCCACTAAGACATGGCATAATGGTTATGTGTGTTCTGTGCGTCAAAGGCAGCCGTGGACCACACTTTGCCACGATGACACACACACACACACACACACTCACTCACTCACAAGGTGAAAACAATGCAACCTGATCTCGCAGAAATACGTGAAATGACCACGACCTCTTAACACTTCATTCCGTGGTGGCAGCATGTAATGAGTTAAAATTACGTGCCGGTACCACGGAAACAATACCAATGTAAAGTCAATTAGGATCCTTTTTCGTGGTGGACACATGGATTCCCTGATTCAATAACGTCACGTCAACCTCGTTTTCCTCAATGATATCTTTGACATTCCTGTATACACACAAAAACACGGAAGTGTCCTTGATAACTCAACAATATGACAGGTTAATGTCAAGGCCATAAAATAAAATAAATGTACTTTGCCAGCAGATAGCGTAGGGCTTTAAGAGAATTTTGCTGTGGGCGGATGGGGCGCGTTCCACTACTGTTTTGTAGCTGCTGTCTGCCGTCTGTGGGCTTAATTCCATTTCAGATTGCCGTCCGTCTGCCGTAACTGAATCCAAACGCCACTAATAAATAAATAAGAAGAAAAAAATAAGGCTGAGCATGGAAGAACCAGAGAGGAAACACCATCACATGGAGCCGTCCGCCCCCGGCAACCCGGCCAACCTCCACTCAACCAGGGGGAAGCGGACCCCAGGCCAGCGCCACAGAACCAGCGGCCGGCGCACAGGCTCCCACTGAGGAAACACTGGAGTTAAGAACTAAACTATGATAAATGACATAAAATATTAAGATGTAGGCCTAACATAAAATAAATCCGTTATTAAATAAATTAAAACATAAAGCCTACAGTAGATATAAAAGTAGAACATGCTAAAAGTAAATACAATAATAGGCTAAATAGTATCTAAGCAATAATAAAGTGTCTAAACAATAATAAATTGTTAGGGATGCACCGAATATTCGGTAACCGAATATATTCGGCCGAATATTGCAAAAAACACATATTCGGTATTCGGTGGAATAAGTTAAAAGCAAGGCCGAATATTAGCGGCATGTTTTGATAACGCAATCCAACAGCGTGCCTTGACGGGCGGAGTAAAATGTCGGCAGTGTGGCGATCCGCCCGTCACAGCACTTGGCATTTGCGACTAAAAATAGTTTTGAGCGAGCAAAATAGGCTTAAATCATTCAGCATGCTGTTCGAGCAGCCTACAGATTTCAACCAGTAGCAGAAACGAAAGGCAAATCCCATCGGTTGTGGGTTGAACGGGGGTCACAGACACAGACAGTAATCCATTCCTGTCAATTATGGCGGCCATCAGCTTACCGGGCGACAGAGAAGTCGGCTCCAATAATATCCTCTTCTTGGCGTCATGACTGCCCAGAAGTACCTGAACAGCTGAGCCAGCCGAACACAGACCGTACGTGATGTGTCAGAAGAGAAACGAGCCGTTCACGGTCCACAAACCTCACCGCACTTTAGGGACTGTTCTTTACTTATGAAGGGACTTGTCAGGGGAGGAGGGTGGCTGGTTGATTCTTATTTTATTTATTTATTTTATTTTGATCCCCCCTATGTTAATAACTTATTGATGCTGTTTATAATAAGTCAATAAGTAATTTATTCCATTGAAATATCATTGATGTATTATAGAAAAGTGATTTATCTTTTTATAAATGACAAAAGGCACATCTGCCTCATTTTCGCTGTGGTAAGGTGATACTACTCAGAACCATGATATTTTCACTGGTATCGTACCGTGGGTCCCAATTTTGGTACCGTGACAACACTATCAACAATCAACAATCTGGAGGGGGTTCATCTGCAAAAACTAATGAAAAACTAAACAACAATATTCGGTATTCGGTACTCGGTATTCAGCCAAGCGCTTACTATTATTCGGCTTCGGCTTCGGCCACAATTTTTCATTTCGGTGCATCCCTATAAATTTTATCTAAGTTATCTATTAGGTTACCATTCCAGTCTGTAAATAGCAAACTGGGCGCTCCTCTGTGGAAGCCTCTCGCCCAGACTTTCCAGTGATCGTGGCAGCAGTGATCGTCTGTTAAATCAGTCTGTGAATAATATTTTGACATTATTATTATAATCATTATTACTTTAATGGCATCCGAAGATACTGATGCGTTGAACAGGTGACAGTCTGCGGTCATTCTCAAAACGCACTTCTGTCACACACTTCAAAAGCAACTTTGAATAATTTATTTTACGAAACGGCGGAAACAAATGTGAACAAAAACGGTTCCATAATTCATATTAAATTCAAAAGATAATGAAAAAATAGCTACAAGTGAGATGGAATACTGATAAAGTGGTCAAACTTGGTCAAATCCACAGCCTCAACCCATCCGACACCGTTTTTTTTGGGGGAGTTTTTCCTTATCCGCTGTGAGGGTCTTAAGGACAGAGGGATGTCGTATGCTGTAAAGCCCTGTGAGGCAAATTGTGATTTGTGATATTGGGCTTTATAAATAAAATTGATTGATTGATTGATTGATTGACACTGTTAGACTGACTCACCAGCAGACATCACTACATGAGAGTATACAGTATTCAGTACTTTGCCAAACAAAGTTGGCCATTGTTCTGCCACAGTGTTCTTGGCGCAAAGCCAGCATTTATACTTTGCCATGTGTGGCTTATTGCAACCAGGGTCAAATCAGGGGCAAACTGCACTCAGCTGCCAAACTTTGTGGGCATGTTTGTGCTGGTATTGGAAGGGGGAGGGCAGCTCACAGCGTGCACATTCCGGCAGCCGACATGAGCCAACAACATTCAATACGTGCAAACCAGAGGGGACCCTGCCTGTTAGCGTAGTGTGTGGCTGAGTGTGCATTATCCCTTTTAATTACACAACGGATCTTACTGCTCAGCATCCCCTTTAATAATTGTTTTTATTCTCTTGCCCAAAATAGCAAAAACAGCTGCGCTGGGCCGCTTTATTTTTTTTTTATTTTGACTAGACTGTCCGCCGTCAAAACAGAGGGGTCTTTTTACTGTATGTGAAAACTTCGGCTACTTGTCAAATCCTGTAAAGTTGTGATTATAATCTCTTATTATTCAGTCTACAAGTAAAATGTAGGGCGTACTGTGTATTGACCAGATCTATACAGTTAGGCTACTGTACAAGATTCTATTCAAGACATTGAAGAGACTTATTGACAGATGCCTTTCATGCAGTCGCCAGTGGCTAGTTTTAGATCATAAGGCAAGTCGCCTGTTTCAACTGCCAATCAGCTCGTAGCAAAGTCAGCTGGTCACGTGGGGCGCAATGACAGTTTTGGACAGAGAGAAGAGAGAAAAGAAAGGAAAAAAGAGGATCACCTCACCAATTTGTTTGAGGAATAGCTCCACGGTTCTGCGAGTGTGCAAAAGCATGCAGTAGGCTACCATCAATTTATTATTTTTGCACCCTCAGTTGAAATTAAAAAATTTATAAGTTAAAAAAAAAAAAAAAAAAAAAAAAAAACGCACCACTCTGCCGACTGACGTGTAGCACCGGTACCCGGTGTATTTCGGCTGTCAGAGCTGTGCCAATTAAACGTGATGACGGCTCAACAAACGTTAAACATTAGACATCAGCGCACAGGACACAAGGACAGGACTGCTGCTTCATTCATGGGTTTTTTTACGCGCATCCGAGTGCCTGTGCCATGCGTAATTGAACTGGGAAGGCGCAGCAGAGCCAGCGGGGTTGACAAATAAACACAACACAAATAATATGAGATATTACACACAGTTTTACACACAGAATATCCTCTAAAACTCTCAATGTCCTCATTAATTGCCTTTTGCTGACAACAATCCCATGCAAAGCAGCAAGTGAAGAGTGAATGACTGAATGAATGAATGAATGAGGATTCAAAACATGCGCACAATGTATATTTTTACCTCTCACAGCCACTGCCGGGCTCCATAATTTATTACAAAAAGGTCAACAAAACAATTCAAAATGGCAAAATTCAAAATAACTTGTAAACAAACGAAATCTTCAGTATTTCACCTTTTCGGTTATTTTTCTTTCAGACATTTTTTGAAGATGTGATCTCACTGATTAACTGAAAACAATTATACAATAACGAAAAAAATAATATCCTAACGAAAATAGAAGTCTAATCAAGTAAATAGCCTTCAGAAAGTGCATCAGTAAAAGCCCAGTTCTATACTGCTGCCCGCTGCTGACGCGCAGTGTGCGACTGAAATGTCTGCACTGCAGCACTGTAGCTGTGCCATATTCCACAATATCCAAACTTTAGAATGGCAGATCCTTTAGAAAAAAGAGGAAGGGCTGACATTTCGAATAATAAAGGTAGTAATTTTCGTAATGGTGGGACTTATGAAAAAAAGGTGAAGGACCGCCAGTCCGAATAATGGAAGTTAACGTTCGAAGAGGCAAGGTTTCGGAAAGGCAGACAGTTACCCCTGAAAAGAGTCGTTGCAATAGAAACGATACGCTTCCACGTTTGATAAAGTGAATGACTGCAGGCTGTTTTTTGTGAGAGAGGGGCCATCTCATGGCGATACCCTGCAATTGAACGAGTGGGTGTGTCTAGGATTAAAATAGGAGAGGGAGGGGGGGTAGAGCCAGCATGGCAGCTGGCTGGCAGCTGGCTGGAACTTGGCTGGGATTTGGCTGGGATTCAACAGGCAGCCGGCTGACAGCTGGCTGGGAAGGGGAACTTTTGAGTGGCTCCTACTGTATAAACAAATGTACATTTTGCGCATTCAACAGTCTGTGACACCGCCAGATGCTGTATGCCACTGTACCAATTTCCAGGCGCTAGATGCAACCATAAGCACAACCAACCCTGCCAGATGCCGGGATTGGTTGCAGGAACATCGCTTAGTTGGCCAGCCTGCTGCCAACCGACAATAATATACGACATTACCCTGGCTGGGTAAGGCAGACCCCCAGCTCAGGGGCATGGAATTACATGGCCAACTGTGTGGTGGCACTCAGCACACGCTCCCCAAAGGAGGTGCCAGCAGCCACCTTCAGGCAGTAAAATCTGGCAAACGTGGATGGACTTGACCATGTAGCAGGTGCACAGACCTCAGAGAGGGTGGCACCCTGCACCTGCCACAAGGCCCACGAGGTAGCTACAATTCATGTGCCTGCGCACCTACTGGTACTGGCATGCCTGTCCCTCTGTAAGCCTGCTGAATTGTCTCCACAACCCACTGAAACAGCCAAGCCTTCAACACCGGCTGGCCTTAAAGCAGACAAAGAGTTGGTCTGTCTTTCTAACTGCAGTGCACCAGACATAGACCTTCAGGGCTCTAACAGGACAGAGATCTGAGTCCTTTTCGACCCTTACTATCCTCCTTGGAGGGGTTGTATGGTTGCAACTCCACCGACTGATTCAAATGAAAGTCTGTACTTTTGGCAGGAATGCAGGGTTTGGACGCAGCATGACACCAGTGTGATCCGGCAGGAAACAATAGCTCTCATCCACTGACAGAGCATGCAGTTCCCCCACTCTTTTGGCTGAAGTTACTGCCGAGAGAAAAAACACTTTAAGAGACAGCCACTTAATGCTGACTGACTCCAGAGTCTCAAAAGGTTCCTGCTGCAGGGCAGCCAACACCTGAGCCTGAGAGATGAGGCTGCAGTCACCATCTGCAAGCCTATAATTCCCTGTATGAGCAGTCTTGATAGCTGCCACCATGCCCCTTAGGGTTTAAAGTAATTTTCCTGCCTCAAGCAGCCCCTGCAGGTACCGGAGCACCTCTGGGGCTGCACGTCAGTGCATCAATCCAGTTAGTTGTGCGCCATGATACAAAGGGCTCCCAGTGGTAAGAGTATGCAGCCCTCGTAGCTATACGGTGCCCGAGCACTCTGCATGGTCTGAACCACTGACTGTGCAAGTCCGAAGTCTAGCAGACGGCCCCTCTCAGGGGCCAGGCCCAAAGTTTGAGCCCCTGTGGAAAGGGATGGAGCAGGGCCCCCTGCGCCTGACTCAGAAGGTCCTGCCAGACAGGGAGCTCCAAGAACCATATCATGTGGGGCCAGTTTGCGGCCACAAGGATCAGCTGCACTTCCTCCTTCCGAACTCTCTGCAGCAGATACGGGAGAAGAGTGAACTGGGGAAATGCATACAGCAGGCCTTGAGGCCACTGATATGCCATGGCATCGATGCCCGGGGGGAGAGTCCCACCCCATGGAAGAGAACAGTGGACTATAGGCATTGTCCCTGATAGCGAACAGGTCGACCACTGCTCTGCCAAAGCATTGCCAGATCTCCCAGACCACCTCTTCAAGGTGCCTGACACAGCAATGGGATTCCTGGCCCTGCCGAATCATCATGGATGCATCAGGCCCAAAAGAAGGCAGATGGGTCAACAGGCAGTTTGAGCAGACACGCCCTCTCCTCTGGCTGCAGCATGGACTGTGACAGGAAGAGATGGTACCTGACCACCCAAAAACTTGCCACAGCACTGCCAGCCGCTTCACCCTGCTCTCTCATGACCTTTGGAAGAAGTGAGGAGACATGTTGTAGTTTGGCTATTAGATCAGTACTACACCCCTCCTCTAGCTGGCCAACTAGATGGCGCAGTATGGCACCTGTGTTCACCAGCTGTGTCTGAATTGTCATGGCTCCATGCATTTTTTCCTACAAGCCATCCATTACCTTGCAATTTCTACATGGGCAATTCGCCTTGTCCGGGAGGAACTTTGACGGAGCCACCAAGGCAGCCAAAGCCTGATCCATGTGGGGGCAAGGGTCCACAGCCTATCCTCCCCCATCAACCGAAGCCATACAATGACAGAGCCCCGACCAGCGTGCCCCTGCTGTTGGTGTTGTAAACTCCTGACCACCTCCTCTAAATCAGAAAGGAGAGGCACAAGGAGCCTTGTGGGTTGCCCCCGTTTCATCATTGGGCGGGACCCTGACCAGCTGGCAGGTCAAGCCCCAGAGCCAAAGAAGCCCAGCCAATAATTTCCTAAAGGAGAGGTCGCTGCTGGTCATTCTCCTTCATAGGCAACTGCTGCCCCTCTGAGGGGTCATCATTCTCTAAGGGCCCAAGGCCAAGAATGTCTGACCCAGGGGAGGAGGGGCATCTATCCAACCCAGCAGAGGGCCCAGGAGCAGGGAAGTTCCTATGTGACACAGTCTGCTCATCCCCTACTGAAACTGTATCCCTACCTCCTGGAGGGACACAGCACGCTGCCCCCTGACTGGGTCAGGCTTGAGCGAGCTGCTATGCCTCCACTATGCGTAAACAGACAGCTGCAATACACGGATATGGCACCCCTCTCAACTGTTTCACTCCTTATTGTCAAGAAGATGAAACAGCGTTTAGCTATCCTCGCGAGGGAACTGCAAGGGCCAGCTCTCCAACCTAAACAAACGTAAGGGGACAAAACTCTTAACTCCTCTCTCTTTTCTTTCTGCTCTCACGTCAGCTCTGACAGGTGGAAATCAATGAATCAGTGGGTGCATGCGTAATGTGGGGCTTTTATACGCCGGGGCGTGCCGGCCATGTAAAGTGGTGTGTCTTGAAGATTATTAATTTTCCAAGTCGATAACCCCAGATGGGGATAATTCCCAGTAGTTATGATATAACTACCGAGTGGGGAGATATTCTCGATACGATAGAGAACTGTATGCTAACGTCATTTGTGGGCCGCAGAAGGATATCATACAATCTTTGTACATGCATTTTCCTAGGAGGCCAGTGTTCTCTTCCCATAAGATTGTTAAGCCAAACCCAGTTCTTTTTTCCTAAAAATGTATGTATGTATGTACAAATGTGTATGTGTTTGTTGTTGAGGGAAAAAAATGTCAATTTGTGGTGTTGTACTGACGTAGTGTGTTTATTTTGAAGGAGACTATATGCAAACTGTACATTTCCTGTGGAAACAAAAGTGTATGTGAAATCAGACAATGCACAGGCTGGAGTTGACACAGTGTCCCAGGACATCAACAACAAGCACACCCTGGCTACCTTGCATGTCATATCTTGAAGTGGAATGTCCATGACCACATGTTGATATGTGACAAGGTCAGAGTGAGAATGTGTTGACAGAACAGACATGTTATCAATTAAAATTACTTACCAAAGATCTAATTTTTGCTACAGAAGCCCAACATTACACAGCAACAAACAAAGTGTTAGCATGAGACATCAAGGCCAATAATTAACCAGGGACATTTTGGTATTTCTCTCATCACAAAACAGCTACGTATCCCAGTGGGCATACAAATGGCATTTTAGAGTACTACTGAAGCAACTGACAGTAACATTATTCAACAAAAAGAAATTCATTTAGGGTTTATACTCAAGGAGAGTCAAACATTGAATCTAATTAGGAAGTCAAAATATAGCTTTATTGTTGAAAACTCTGAGCCTCAAAACTGCACAAGAAACAGTGTTTTCATAAGATACATAACATCTACACAATATTCTAGGGAGGAGGGAGTGAATGATAATGTTGTGTCTGGACTCATCAGCTAATAAATATGCAGACCATAATAAGTGAATACATGACTACACACTATATTGTGAATTATTTACTATGCAAATCAGTTACTGTCATTGTAATTTCATTATTCTTTGTGTATTCTTTGTAATTTCATTATTCTTTGTGTATTCTTTGTGTTTTCAAATACAAAGAATGTCTAGATCTCTTAAACTCCCACCTAGATACAAAATCCTGCAGGATACGCCAGGTGTGAAACACACCCTAGGGGGTCGGAGCCAATACCTGTGGCAGACGAAAGAGTTCGAAAACAATGGGTAGGGGCTCTGCTCCCTGCCGCAGACAGAAGGGTGTGAAACACACTGTAAGAGGCGTTCCTCAGGTATAAATGTTTAGGCTTTCCTATGCTCTGGGTCTTTCTTCATTCTGACCGCTCGTGTGATGACTGACCTTTTCTTTGCAAAGAAAATAAAAAAAACCTTGTCGGCCAGCAGAAGTCTCTATTTCTTTATTCACCAGCAGCAGAGAATTTCCACAATAATTTGGTGTCAGAAGTGGGATCCCTCGAGCGATCATCTGGGACGGAGCGCGGACAGTGACAGGCCATCCTGGAAAGAAAAAGATTTCCAGCCTCCAACCTCAAATCCTCTTCTGAGCAGGGAGGACTGACCGCAGACGTCCCAGATCGTTGCCGCTGGGATTCCACGAACGCAATTCAGCAAAATTCATCTGGTGAGCACTGAAATATTGACATTTAAATTATTTCCTTTTTTTTAATTTAGATTTTTAATTTGGCATAACATTTCCATTTCTCATATTATCCATAATTGACCGGCTTTTTATCGCTTGTAGCCTTAAACGAAGTGACCGGCTTTTTATCGCTTGTAGCCTAAACGAAGTGATCGACTTTTTATCGCTTGTAGCCTAAACGAAGCAACCGGCTTTTTATCGCTTGTAGCCTTAAACGAAGTGACCGGCTTTTTATCTCTTGTTGCCTAAACGAAGCGACCGGCTTTTTATCGCTTGTAGCCTAAACGAAGCGACCGGCTTTTTATTGCTTGTAGCCTTAAACAAAGTGACCGGCTTTTTATCGCTTGTAGCCTAAATGAAGCAACCGGCTTTTTATCGCTTGTAGCCTTAAACGAAGTGACCAGCTTTTTATCGCTTGTAGCCTAAACGAAGCGACCGGCTTTTTATCGCTTGTAGCCTTAAACGAAGTGATCAGCTTTTTATCGTTTGTAGCCTAAACGAAGCGACCGGCTTTTTATCGCTTGTAGCCTGAACAAAATGACCGGCTTTTTATTGCTTGTAGCCTGAACTAAGTGATCCTTACAGAGACGTCTGTATTGTAATAGTCGTGCACGACCTCCACATTTGGAATGGGGAGATTTCCGTCGAGGTTGGACCTCCGGAGGGGCCTATTGTGGATGTTATGAGAAGGAAATATGGGGATAAAAGTCTAAAATATTTAAATGTCTGGACAACTGAGTTTGGATTCCCAATAGGGGGATCCCTCAGTTTTAAAAAACACATCAATATTAGAAGAAAAACTGAAGGGAAAAGAACAAGAAATGAGAAGGAAAAAGAGAGTTTCTGTTAAAAAAAAAAAAATGAAATTATAGAAGGTCAAAAAGAATGTTTACAGATGTGGGAAGGAGAAGCTTTTCTTGTGAAAAAGTTGAAACCAATGAAAAGCAAAATTCACACACGCAAAGAACACCAGACTCGCAGATCTCCTCTTCTTTGTTTCCACAGTTGGCGGCTTTGAAGATCTCAGATCTCAACGGCAACCCACAATTTTGTCCTTCATTCAACACCTGCAGTGACCTTCAACTATCTGATGAGTCAAGCGATTCTCCAGATGTGTGGGAAATTCATCTCTGCAATTGTTTCTTAAACGGACTAAAACCGGACATTGCCTCAGCTGTTAAAAGTTCCTGCATCAGTTGGAATGATGCACGCCTGTCCAAACTTCACAGACATGCCATACATGCCCATGACCAAATACTCTTTCAGATAAAGAAAAAAGAAGAGACACCACAGAAGGAGCTTCACATGGCAGCAATGACCACATATAACACAGTCCGAGAACATGGACAACCAGGTCATGGACATAGAGGGAAAGAACGCGGCCGACACAGGAACTGGGAAAGAAAAACTCCAAATGATGTCTGTTTCCTCTGTGGCCAACGTGGACATTGGAGACGTGATTGCCACAGAAATACCTCATCAACCTCAGCAGACAAGTCAGACTGAAAATGCCTGGGGGTTGTCAGAGAGAGATGGACTCCTGCTGACAAGCCAAGCCAACTTGTGGGGCCGGAAGAAGGTACTGCCCCACACTCACACACCCACACACACACACACACACACACACTGAGCAGATTAATACACAAGCTATTGAGAGTTCAGACAACACATATGCAATTGCTCTAACATATGTTCACTACACATCTGATCATTTCAACAAGTTTCCACAACATACATTGACCATCACAGAACAAAATGTTGTATTCTTAGTTTTTCTGTGATAAAAGTTTTAGAATTCACTAAAAAAAAAAAATAAAAAAAAATAAGTGGAAATTATGTGTACTCTGTTGGTTCATCAGGTCAAACAATTAGAGAAAATATTACTGTCCCACTCAAATGTGCGGATGAGTCAAATACAAGCTCCAAACATGCATTCTTGCTCTCTGAAGTCTGTCCCATTAACCTCATGGGCAGGGACTTGATGTGCAAATTAGGCATTTGTCTGATCTCAACCCCAGAAGATGTCGAAGTTCACAGACTATCTGATCTGGTACCAAATTTTTCACGCTCCTTTGTCCACCACACCCAAAACCTGAGATATGCATATCAGTGAAAATTGCAATCATCAACAACCTCTGAGCTTGTTACAGAAGCTAGGAAAACAGTTTTAACAACTTCAACAGATTTTATGACACCAGAGGACCTGCATTGCACCTCTCATGTGTCACCAGGACCTGATGAGCCATATGAGGAAGATTGAGGAAGATTTGGGCCCATTTATAAAATCATGTCAGCGCGCAGCCGATTGGCAAGAAACATCTGATCGATCTATTTTATTTTCACCAACACTACAGTGCTACTCTAAACTTTAACATCTGTTGTGCACACTCAAAGAAAAATCTGGTACCTAAAAGCACTTCTAAATCTTTTTGTTTTTTGTCCAAAGAACAACCTACACAGCCCTACAGGAGGTCTCTAAGACACTGTGGGCTGTCCGTAAGTATGATGTTGGCCTCATCAAAGACTGTGAACCTGTTCTGATCACTCCAAAATCAGACTTTAGACCTTGCAAGGCTCAATATCCACTTAAACAAGAAGCCATCGACAGCATACCATCAGTCTTTGAGTCTCTTAAAGTAGCAGGAGTAATTGTTACCTGTGATGACTCTCCAGTGCGTATACCTTTGTTCCATTTAGCTCCCAAAATTCAATTGCTGTTTGTAAATGCCTTGCTCACTAACAACTCAGATTCTGTCTCTCTAGGAAACGCAAGAGCTGATGCCGCTGCAAAAAGAGCTGCACTCCAACCCACTATCCTTGATACTTTGTTTGTTTCAACTCCAGTCTCTATTCCCAGCTCCCCTACAGCAATACAGTCCTTTGCCACACCACAAGAAAAGACGTTGTGGAGACGCTGCGGTGCCACACAGAAAGAAGCAGTGTGGCGGGGACCCGATGACAAACGTCGCCTGCCTAAACATTTCTTTCCTCACTTTGCAAAATTGACACATGGATTGGACCATGTGTCAAAAGGGGGGATGTTGGATGCCATAACTCAACACTGGTTCACCAAAGGGTTTTCAGTTCATGCGCAGAAGTTTTGTCAATCATGTATGGTTTGTGCAACACTTAACGCAGGTAAAACCAAAACAATCACACACGCCGCTCACCCACCACCAGACAGACCATTCGAACATACCAACTAAACTGAGCAGTGATAATGGCTCACACTTTGTCAATTCTGCAATAACCAAATCAGTGATTTTCTTGCCATTGACCTCAAACAACATTGTGCATACCACCCAGCCAGTGGAGGTGCTGTCGAACGAGAAAATGGCACTCTGAAATCAAAATTGGCTAAGTGTTGTGAGGAAACGGGACTGCCATGGACAAAAGCTCTGCCTATTGTTCTAATGCATATGAGAATGAGAAAAAGGTCCAGAGTGAACATGAGTCCATTTGAAATTCTTTTTGGCAGACCTCCATCCCTAGGAGTGGAGCCTGTAGCCAAGCCACTCCCCTCCACTGGCCTATGTGAAGATGACATGTTACAATATTGCAAAAACTTATCTTCCACTCTCTCTCAAATCTCTCAGCAGGTGAAATCAGCCCTTCCACCACCAACAGTTACCATGATGCTTAACATCCAATGTACACTTGTTGCATTAATGTAAATCATAAAAAAACAAAATATAATGTAGAAATAAAATAAAATAAAACTCACAAGGACATGCAAATGAAAGGGACAAGCATGACTCCACACCCCTTACCAGAGGTAACATATTAACAACCCAGACACACTTGACATAGGGGCAGCTGTCACCCAGTTGTCTGTTACCTCTGTAAAAAATGTCAGAGGAAGAAGGATGGCATGAATGTAATTGTTTCCATGCATTGCTTGTTCCAATGTTTGTTTCCCTGTGTCATCCAACCAAGTGAGAACAGATTGTAGGTCCTGGGAAAACACCTGAGACCAACAGGCAATGACCAAGAGATTCTGCATTGGGCTACGCTGGCAGCCAGTAGGCAGCCTGACCTTCAGGGAAAACAGAGGAATGAACGTAGTTTGGCAGATGCTTGAGGTACCATCCATCTTTCGACTGTGAATCATATTATAATGAGCGTAAGCTTTGCTTCAGTGGGTAAATTGCCAATTTATGGGTTACTAATTAATTTTTGGGTTGAGAAGAAGGTAATTACCATCCAGGCATGAAAAGTGATACGTATGTAGGAGGTGTTCATTAAAAGAGCTTGCTTCAAAGGGACAGAGCGGCACCTGCTTTGGGTGCAGGATCAAGAGTGGTCTTACATGTAAGAGCTTAACTTGACACTATGTGCTTCCTCAAAGTGAAGCTGAACATTTACAGTAAACTACAAATTCATGAAGAGGGAATTTGCTGACAGTGGCTTTTTTATTATTTTAAGGAAGTTACTGAATGGGAAACAATATGTTTATGTATCTTATTTTAATACATGATTTGTTAGTTGGGGGGTAAAAAAAAGGATTCAGGAAAGTCACAACCAACAGATGCCTAAGGGACCGTACACATCATATCTTTAACCACCTGGAAATGCGAGGTCAGACGCTGGGTGCTAGTCTTGTACCTTTTCTTTGCTAGCTTTCAAGAGCATCAGAGTATCACATTGCATCTGAGGTTGCTAAGCAACCTCAACAGGCACCGTATTATAGCTCATTTACCTGAAATCCTAAGTGCAGAGCTGATCTTCCAGATTCTATTTGTGTGTAGGCCTATTGTCCATGGGACAGATGTCAAGCTCTGCTACCCCTGCACTAAAATCAAGCCCGGTTCTAGGCAGGCATATATGAGGGGACAGTCATGAATGTGAAGGGGGCATCATGCTCCAGCACATTTTTGCCATAGGTAGAGCTGACAAATAAAGGTCACTCATTCACTCACTCACTCACTCACAGGATGTGGGGACGCTGTGTGAATGCCCTATAGAGGGTGTCAAAGCACCGTGGTCTCAAATGTGCTCACCGCTTGTTTTGTTGTTGATAACAGTGTTTTCTACATGGAATTGGGTTGTTGTTAGCTGTGTGTCCAACCCCCAACCTAAAGAAATGGATTGCACTTTGTCAGGCCTCTACCCTAAGACCTGTCCAACTTGGGTGTCCCACCTGAAGACTAAGCTCCTGCTTGTATAGCTCTTAGGGTCACTGACGCACGCAAACCCCCTGACCACAATAAGGTGGCAACCCCTCAGGGAGGAAAACTGAAAAAATAAAATAAAAATATCCTTCATCCAGGCACAACCAACATCTTAACATTTATCTTATTGGATGGCCATTAGGCATCTAGGCATATGGAATAAATTTGAACCTAATAATTACAATAACCTCACTATAGCCAATATTTACCAAAGCTAGTCTTATTAAAAAAACTTCTCAAACTAACAGAACTAACAAACACAACAGATATAGGCTAAAGCAGAACATTTTATTTTTTTTTTTCTTTTGGGTTTTGTTTTCTTTTTTTTTTTTTTTTTGGCAATTTAACAGATTTCTCTTCACTCCACTCTCCTTTGAGCTGCTGAAAGCTGCAGGAGTGAAAAGTTAATAAAAGCTTTGTAAAAATTACAACACACATACAGAGGGAGCGTAACTTCACTCTCTGCTCAGGACACCATTAATCCACTATATCTTTACAAAGCAAATAGTTGTTTGCTGCCATATTAATGTTCTGAATGTCACAGAACTTTTAAGACCTAAATGTTATCTCAGGCCTATGGCTGGCTAGTTCCTCCATCTCTCTGTCTATCTATTTCTGTGTCCCTCCTTCTTTCCCTGTCCCTAAATCTCTCTCTCCTTCCATGGGCATGTTTATCTTGGTGGGTGGGCAGCAGAGTCCTGCACTGGGTCGGGTACCCGTTTTAAAAAAACATTTTTTCCTGGGTTCAGATCTGGGTGGAAAAAATAACATGCGGGTCGGATTGCGGGTTTTAGATAAACACATCAGTCATTAGTTTGGTAAACTACAGATAACTATCTTGGTCATTATTTACTCTCTGAGGATCGCCTCCGCTATTTCGCAACGGTCATTGGTTCAGCTGTTTACACGCGTTTCACCATCTAATAACACAATTTGTGATTGGATGACAGAATCAACATGGCTGCCATCGTCTAACAAGCGCCGCTTCCAAAACAGTAAATAATTATTTAGGTATTTGAGAAATAAGTGGATAAAACATACAACTATCACTTCATAATGTTTCTGAAGTGTTTCCCTGATGGATTACTTCTCTCCTTGATGGATTCTAAAAACATGTGACGGCTCGTAACTGCTGAACGTCGCTCTGGACAGAAAGTAAGTCTATTATTACACATGTAAAGTTCCTTTACACAGATTAAAAGTTTAAAAGCATTAAACGAAACAAACGAGTGCTTCTACACTCGTATGGGAGAAGAACACAGAGGGTTGATGATGGAGCTGAAGTCAGGTTTTTATTATGAGAGCTGCTTCATTCAGGTCGTTGTTTACTTACTGGCACCTTATGCTGTTCAATATTCAGCCAATATGACCCAAAATGATTACTTTAATTCCGGGTTACGGGTCGGGCTGCGGGTCGTGTTTCAGCGGGTCCGACCGGGTTGCGGTACTAATTGGCCTGATGCGCGGGTTTGCGGTTTGGGTGCAGGTTTGTAAGTCGCTGGGTCGGGTCGGGGCGGATCTTGAAAACTAGACCCATGCAGGACTCTGGTGGGCAGGGGATGAATTATCTTTATGTTTTGCTTTTCTTTTTTACATGTTTTTAAATATCTATTCATTTCTTGTTTTATTTTGTTCATATTTGTTGTGTACGAAGCACACTGACCTTACATTGGTCTGACTGTGCTCTATAAATAAATATAACTTGACTTGACACCACATGACTCTGTGCCCTTCATCTGATGGCCACTCAGCCCCACTCTGTTTCAACAAGAAAACACAAGGGATCACAAACTGGCTCCAATTTAACCCAAAGGAAGTGTTAGATATGTTTTAGGAAATGACTGTCACGGTGACAGAGATAACAGAAAAGCGGTGGTGATAATGGGATAATGGAAAGTAATGGTTGTGCAGGTTTGTGGACAAAAAGAAGGTTGGGCAGGAGTCACTTCTTTCACTTCATTGCATTTTTAGCCACTCCTTAACTCAGTATTCAGTATGAAGAAAACACTACATTATTTTGAATGTTCTTACTTTATTTTTCAAACATATTTTCAATCCACATTTTCAGAGCATCTTAGGCTATTTATTAGTTTTTTAAATACGTTTTTAAGTTAACAAAAATTCTAAAGAAATATATTGTCAAAAAATAATTGCCATGATGAAGATGAGACGATAGCAGCAATCTTGTCAGTACTGATGTCCAGATTCTCAAGTGCAGGCATCGCCAATTCTCAGTCTGAGCAGCAAAGACTTTCCTCATCCGTTGGAACTGTTTTTAGCCTCACTGTAGCCTGTAGCTCTGACTGCTTCTCTGTGCTCCGCGCTCACGTGTGTGCAAGACCAGCGAAAGCATGAGCTTTGCTTACCCGTGTTTACATCACGTGACACGTGCACCGCAGGGGGAGACAACAGTAACCACAGTAGCTAAAAGATCATTTGCACTACGTCTTTTAGCAAAGGACAGCCCAACATGTCTGAAGACTTTGAAATTGAGGAGGAACAGCATTTCTTTGTTGAGCCATATTTGTTTGAGCCCGAGTATACGGACGCAGAACTCAGGCTACTGGACGAAGCAGCCGCCGCAGCTCATGAGCCTAACCCTCAGCCAGCCGCAGAATACCAGAGTCGAGCACTGGAAACCTGGTGGTGTAGTTGTTTCAAATGCAAAGCAATGCCAACGGATGAGGAAAGTCTTTGCTGCTCAGACTGGGAATTGGCGATGCCTGCACTTGAGAATCTGGACATCAGTACTGACGAGACTGCTGCTCTTCAGAGACCGTGCATCACCGATCACCCTGAGTGTGCACACGTGAGCGCGGACCACAGAGAAGCAGTCAGAGCTACAGGCTACAATGAGGCTAAAAAGAGAGTTCATATGACATTTTTCGAAACAACTTTTTAGGTCGGGGCTTCAGGACACTTGGATCACTACGGATGAGCATGTTGGAGATATTTTGTGATTTAAATTTTGTGTTCTTGGACGTCAGTCTGGGGCGCCATCAGCCATTAGGTGTGCTAGCCGCTCCCCCCGCCGATCTCCGCAAGGGATGTGAGGACTCTAAAACTTCACCTGAGCCTCCGTCGGCATATGGGTGAGTAGATAATGGCTGAATTTTCATTTTTGGGTGCACTATCCCTTTAAACAATAACTGTGACTAAATCACCACAAAATATTGTTGATGAAAAAACTAGAATTTAAAATTCATGACATGACATACTGTTTGTTTAAACAATATCGATTCAAAAACTATTCTAAAATCAGGGTTCTTACACTTTTTCACCAATGATTTTCCATGACTTCTCCATGATTTCTCAAAAACCTTTTACTGAATTTCCATGACCAAAAGAAATTGTTTTATCTCAATGGGACCACCAAAAACTAATTATCATAACACTAAGTAAAATTAGGTTTACATCTGAAATGTATGGTGCCTCTCTAAAACAAAAAAACCCAGACAGGCACACTTAGATACATTTTCTCATATTTTAATTCCAACAGCTTAATATTTTTGTCAATGTCTCAAAAGATAAAAATGCCATCACATTTTCTGTCAGAGATAAACAGAGAGAAATACTGCATTGGGGTAGGAATGCCATTGCTAACTACTGATTACGCAGTAATCAGTAGTTAGCAATGTAATCAGTACTGATTACTGATTACGCAGTAATCAGTACATGAGTTGTCAAAATAAAAAAAAGAAATAACATAAGTAAAATAAATAAATAAATAAAATGTTTAGACTGCAAATGGTGGTTTAGACTTTTGTCAAACAGCACTACATATGCCATTTGTTGGGACACTTCTGACAGTAAGAATCTTTTAAAGTGCGGAGCAAGCCTAAAAGTACAGACATAGGCACACTTGTTCTCACCACACGTAAATTTCGCTGCAATCTGGCTGTCTGGGAACATGGCGGCGAAAAGACGTCTCGTGTCCTCGGATGACTTGAATGAGTAGTGTGAATTCATGATTTTTAGTGCCCACAGTATCTCCGCTTTGAGGACTTCATTTTTTGCAGAAACGTCCAAAGTTGTCTGCATTGTTGCTGTGGAAACTGTAGTAGTGTTGCTGGATATCCTCACAGCATCAGCGTTCATAAACTCACCTATGGGTATTGCGCTGCTAGCAACTGTGGCTACAGTCTTGTGCTTTTTCCACTTCAAGTGGCTAACGAGCGCTGCCTCACTAGGGCTGTCAACGAATATTCTAAATTCGAATTTAAATTTGAATTTGAAAAAAAAATGGACCTTCAAATGTGAAAATTGATATTCGAATGTGGAGAGAGAACAAAAAACACCACCGCAGCTGTCCTCTTTGCAAGTGGGTGTTGGCATCAGACGCGCATTTCTCCACGCTGGTCGACAAGCGGTTCTGCTCCCAGCTGTTGTCTCCGTCACCCGGCTTGACACATTCACTCGCGGCTCGCGCAGAAAATAGACCAGACGTCGAAACGATCGCTGCAGGGCGCGAGCTGGTCACGGTCCGGTGCTTCGAGGCTATTCGCAGCGCTTCCGCGGGCGGTGTGGTCACGGGTCAGAGAGGGGGGGGAGCGAGCGAGAGGTCCGCGGTCGTTTATAACGTAATGTTATAGATAATTGTTTTATGTGTTTTACTGTGTAGGTATGTAAATGTTTTCAAAGACGTTTATGTTGAAATAAAAATACCTACAGATAGTTATGTTTCATATACAAGTATGTTTCCTTGTATTAGTTTGCCCTCTTGTGGATATAATGCGGAAAAAAAAATATTCGAATGGTTCGAACCTATGAGTTATTTTTAGAAGGAATATTCGAACGTCATTTTTGAGCAATTTTGACAGCCCTATGCCTCACCCATATTCAAAATGTCAAATGTTTTACAGCACAGTTTGCATTTAGTATGTCTTGGGTCAGTGTCTTTTGCCAGCCATAATTGGTATTTATCCTTAAAAAGCCATGTACTATTGAAGCTGCACTTCCCTGGCATTTTGTCGGCATCGTCTGTTTGCGAGCAGAAGCAACTCCAGGCTAGTGGGCATGCCTGCAGTTCCTAGGCGCGTGCACGCCGCATGCCCAGTAACATAGACTGAGCCAGACCGAATAAACTTTTCACACCACCAAAATATCATGACGGTCTGTGGCAATTTACATTTTATTACGACACATCGATTTTGTTTGGATTAACTGATGAAACTTTAAATATATTTCCATGACTTTTCCAAAACTTCTGAAAAAATATTATTTTCCATAACTTTTCTAGGGCCTGGAAATTGCATTTTAAAATTCCATGACTTTTCCAGGTTTTTCATGACCGTACGAACCCTGTAAAATGATCGACTTAAAATTGACTAAAAATACAAAAAGATGAGGCTAACTAAATATGATTATGACAAAATCTAACATTAACTGACAAAATAAACACTAACTCCAAGTGATGTTCAGTGACTTGGACATTTTCTTGCATACATCCTAAGACTTGGGGCTCTAGTTTTGCAGACCGGGCGAGGCGGGGGCGCAGCGCACCTGCGCGTCGCCAACTGGGTGTGGCCAGGCGGATTTTGCAAGTTTGGCACACTGTGTGCCTGGCGCAGCTACTCCTCTTTCCCACCTCCGTCCCTCCTACCTGCACAAGTCGGAAAGAGGGAGGAGAGAAGGCGTGGAGTGGGTTTTACACATATCACACCAATCAAATGAGCCCCTCTCCTCGCCCTTAAATGCGCCGCATGACGGTGTAATGAGAGTTTACTCAATTCGCCATGGCAGAAGAGAGCAGCAGTGTCAGACAGCCAAACTCCCAGGAGGAAACTGATGTTTTGTTCCGGGAGGTCCAAGCTGGCAGTGTCCGAATATACGGAACTGCGAGCAGACCACCACGGGCTGATGATGCAAAGGTAGCCTGGGAGGAGGTCACCACAATTGTAAATCAATGTTGCGTTTCTCTCATGCGCGCGCGCTCTCTCTTTCTCTCTCGAAGTTTCACTCTGTTTCTTTTCTTTTGACTTTTCTAAGATGACAGATGCTGAATATATACTCCCTATCTGATGCTGTGGCTGTTTGTGGTTGGTTGAGAGGGATGTGTCAGTCAGCCAAACTTCGGCTTACACCGGCTGCGCTCCGCCTGCGCTGACAGTAGACCTGGTTTCAGCTGGCAAGCTTTTAGCACACCTTCAGCGAAGCCTTTTGGCACGAAACTGTCACTGCGTCAAGCTGCATCTGTCGACACCTCCCCCTGCTGCACCGCCACACCCATCTCAGCGCACCTCGGTCTGCCAAACTACCAAACTGAGCGCGCCTCGGGTTGTGCTGCTCGAAACTAGCTCTGCGCAGGGTTCGCCACCCTGCACCACCCTGCGCTGTGCCTGGAAACTAGAGCCCTTGGTCTTTAAAGTCACCATTGTGCATGATTGTTTGGAGTGTTCCTTCTTCATGGTGAAAGTTTTGTTATACTGGATCACCAAAAGTTGGACCTTTTACATACAGATGTATTTATACTACACTGAAACCCCTTGATACACACAGGTGATCTGCATTTAACTGCTTATGTGACTTCAAACGCCAATTAGCTGCAGCAGTGATAATTTAGTTTTGTCTTTGTATTTGATATTTGTTATTAACTTAAATAATTATGTAGAGATCTGTTTTCACTTTGACATTAAATGATATTTTGTTGTTAAACAGTGTCAAAAAAGTTGCATAAAATCTACTCTCATTCAGTGTTCTAAAACATGAAAACCTGGCACCGCACATGAAGATGTAAACCATATTTTTCCCAACTTTGGTTTGCCTGATCTCCTTTTGTAATTATGTGTGAAAAACCTCAGCACATTAAGGCATAATCATATTATACTTATCTCTTTTCCGTTAGGACAAACTGGGCTATGAGAATATGTATGCTACAATGACATGACATTAATGTGTAAAGAGTAATATGACCACAAATACAAAAGGAAAACCAAAACAGAAATTCAGTCAAATATGTAAATATGGCTTTTCTGCTCTGTCTCCAGATGCTCTTTGTGTCCTGTCTTTGGCTCTCTGAGGGCTGTCTCTCTTTATCTGTCTCCTCCTTCTTTATTATCGCTACTCTCATTTACTGGTAATAAAAAAAGGATATAAAACAGCACTGGTCAACTTGACTAAAAGCCTTATTCTGATATTGAATAGAAATAGAAAATGAAGGTAATATAGGTTGTCTTCACACACACATACATACACACACACACACACAGACACGCATGCACACCCACACTCACACACACCAACACCTGTAGGCTACAGGTGATGTGTGGTGATAAGGGATGCACCGAATATTCGGTAACCAAATATATTCGGCCGAATATTGCAAAAAAACGCACATTCGGTATTTGGTGGAATAAGTGAAAAGCAAGGCCGAATAATAGCGGCGTGTTTTGATAATGCAATCAAACAGCGTGCGGTGATGGACGGATTAAAATGTCGGCAGTGTGGCGATATTTTAGTCCGTCAACGCACTTGCATTTGCGACTAAAAATAGTTTTGTGTGGGCAAAATAAATCATTCAGCACGCTGTGTGAATACAGATTTCAACCAGCAGCAGAAACGAAACGGCAAATCCCGCCGGTTGTGGGTTGAACGGGGGTCACAGACACAGACAGGAATACATATTCCTGTCAAATACAGCAGCGCATTATAACGGCTTACCGGCGACGGAGAAGTCCAGCTCCAGGTGAATAACTTGTTATCATGACTGCCCAAAAGTACCTGAACAGCTGAGCCGTGGTGGCACACAGTATGTGGCGTATCAGAGGAGCCGTTCACATTTCTCTCTTTGTGTACACAAACCTAACCGCACTTTAGGGACTGTTCTTTACGTATGAAGGGACTTGTCAGGGGAGGAGGGTGGCTGGTTGATTATTTCATTTATTTATTTTATTTCAATCCCCCCTATGTTAATCACTGATTGATGCTGTTTTTGAAGTATGAATAAGTCATTAAGTAATTTATTCCATTGAAATATCATTGATGTATTATAGAAAAGTGATTTATCTTTTTATAAATGATAAAAGGCACATCTGCCTAATTTTTACTGTGGTATCCTGATACTACTCAGAACCGTGATACTTTCACTGCTATCATACCGTGGGTCCCAATTTTGGTACCGTGACAACACTAATCTGGAGGGGGTTCATCTGCAAAAACTAATGAAAAACTAAAAAACGGCATTCGGTATTCGGTACTGGGTATTCGGCCAAGCGTTTAATATTATTCAGCTTTGGCTTCGGCAACAAATTTTCATTTCGGTGCATCCCTAGTGGTGATCCAAGAACTTCATCATCGCCACGGAAAGGCAACCCTCTTTCACTTAGGAATTAAATGACGGCCACGACACGCTTCAACACCTTCCGCCTGTACCGCTTCTCTTCCTCCAGCTGTTGCACTAGTTGCGAGTTCACAGTCCCGGGCCCCGTGACAGATGAGCGCCGAAGCAACACCAGCATGCAGCTACAGTGCTCTGTGCTTTTCTCGTGATCCCGCAGACGTTCGGGGTGTTTCCAGTCAGAGTAGCCACTAACAAGCTGGGTTTTCTTCGTTGGAAAGAGCATGCAAGCAAAGCAAAAAAATATTACCTGTGGATGGTGAATAGGTGATCCGGTCACGGGAAACTTTTTCTCCTGGTTGTAGACGGCCGTACAGCAGATCGTTAGTGAAGGAGCGCACTTATCCGCCTAAGCCGCCATCACGAGTTGATGCTGGGTATCTGCTCGTGCGGTTATGGAAGGCTGCAGGTCCACGATCAATAAGAACAGCTCGCGCGTTTTCACACACTTCGCCCCACATCGCCGGGTCCGACACTTCATACGTCGACTGAGAGCTGCCGGTGCTGTGACTGCAGCTAACCACAGGTTGTGGCGGGCTTCCTGTGGCATCTTACTCTGGCTACGGCTCCTGCTCCTGCTCCCCGTTAGCTAGCTTAGCTTGCACGGTGTTCCCAGCTCCAAAGCATCTTCACCCTTATTCTCCTGGCTCCGTTTGAGGAAGAAAGTTTGGATGGAAGGCACACTTTCTGAAAAAGTTGCCTCACTCTTCTCCTTTTCTTTTCTCCGCTTACGTTTGGTACAACCACTTGTGTCGCTATCTTTCACACTCTATCACTTCACTGCTGGCTGAGGACAGTCGGGTAGGGGCGGAGGCGGAGCGGCCTGTTACCATGGTTTCCACACTTGCACTTGACCAATTAAATCATTCTATTTAGGTTAAAAAAAATACCAGCGTGATTTTTATTGGTTATGGATCGTTTCATTGCTATTCTGTTGCTAGGGCAACAACTTTGGTCCCTGTTTACTCCCTGTCATCTACTGCATTAACATACATTCAAACAGGAAATACAAAGGGACCCATTTAGAATGTTTATGTTGTCCAGTTTGAAACGGTCTATACATGGTGTCATTTATTTGAAATTTGAACAGGAGGGATTTAGGGGGGGAAAACGTTATACAGTATGCTGTGTGTACAACCAACGCCCACACTTCTTTTCATACATGGTTTATTTAATTTGAGATACTAAGACACTACATATTAGGACTGCAACGATCTGGTTATATACTGTCACATATCATACAGTTTTGCAAGAACACAGTTACAACATTCAACTTTATTGTGATTATAGTATAATCAGTGTTAGGGTTCAACTATGACTACAATATAGAAGATTCTACCAGTACAGGCAGTGGTGTAAGTGTGGTATAAATAATGAATGAATATGACTAAATATGAATACACTATGGGCCAGGTATGAGCAGTATAGACTAGTAAATATATAAATAGTAAAAGTCAAATACATATTAAGTAATGTAGTAAGAATGTGCACGTATGTTACACTACAAATAAAAGTAATGTGAATGTAAGGCTGCCTCACGTGCAGACAGAATATAGTGCCAGCAGCTGCATAGCTGTAAATATATTTAACAATAAACATCTGCCAGCAACAGAGAACTATGTGTGAAGGGGGTTAATATGCCTACTGGTGACTAGTTCAATAGACAGGTCACTAATAATAGGCTTGGGACTGTTTACAGGAACAACATATATTACGACATAACAGCAACAGAGCTCTCTGGCACCTCCGACGGTATGCACGACTCTAGCGAGATTGACGAGAGGAGATTTGCTGTATCTCCGAAGTAGAACAAAACAAAATATTCAAATGTGGCGCTACGGACCACGGCGGAAGTGAGCAAGAGGGTCGGAGTTCAGGGAGCGATGTGATGGCGGATGTAGTGTAGGAAGTTAAAATGTAGATTTTAACTTTTACCCTTCACCGGCCACGGAATACTCAACCGGATGTGACGTAGTTCCAAAACAGAAAAGAAAACATGGCTGAACTCGACAACGAAAAGCTAGTGCTTTTGGTGCAGCAGCACCCAGAATTATATGACCAAACTTTAAAAGCCTACCATGATGCTTCCAAGAAGGTGTACATATGGGACGCAATTAGCGCAGAGCTGGGTGGAATACCAGGTACGTAATATGAAACGTAACGTTATGAATTGTTTTATTAACTTAGCAATTTATCTGGCTAACGTTAGCTCTCTGTAGCCCAAAAACATCACCATAGCAACAATCACGTGTCACGTGTCACGTGTCACGAGTCACGTGTGTCTCATTTAGCCGTTGTGCTGTTCCGTCGAACCGCTTGTTTATTTCTCCCGTTCCGTCCAGCAGATGTCTCCCGTCTGCCGCCTGCCGTCTGCCTGATTCCATGTGAATGCGGCATTTCCCTTGCTGCGCAAACAGCAGCGCCTGCTGATCCTCCTTAAGGCCTCTACACATGATCAGCTGTAAAACCGCTTGTCCCATTGTTTGTCTATGGAGAGAGTGGCAACGCCTGAAAAAGCGGCAACGCTACCCTTGGCGTCGCGCACCGCTCGGATTTTCCGCCCGAGCGGTGCGCTCAGAGTTGAAATTATTTGAACTTTGACTGCACCGCTGCGCCGCACCTGGCAGTGAGCGAAGCGCGTTGTTCTTATCATGTGAAGGCCGCTTTAGTGTCATGTCATTTCATTGCTCATGGTGTCTGCATCAGCACTGTTACGCAAACAGCAACATAGCCTCTGATTCATCGACAGACTTCACCCTATGCCTCTTGGTAAACTGCAGCTAATAGCTGACAATAACAATAACTTTCAACACGGATAAATGGATAAATAATCACAGAGGAAATTCATTATTGGATTTATGACTTTTAGAAAGTCTCCAAAAAGACACTGCTGTTCCATTATTTTCATGTGCAAAGGAGATGAGGTGAAAGCTGTTTTTACAGCGTAGACTAATGGAGATATTCCAATAATAGCAAAGTGTGTAATTTGATGCCATTTACAACATAGGTAGCCGGAGGGGATTAATTAACAACACTTATTTCCTAGAATTGCGAAGGCATGACCTGCCCTGCTCTCCCTGTGATTGGCTAGTACTTATTGCTTTTGTTGCATTAATTTGGTAGGGTTTAGACAAGAGGAGTCCAATGGGTTGGGTTTAGGGTAAAAATGTCAGGGTAAACCAATCAGAGGCAGAGTAAAGTTTGGTATACACTGTGCAATTTTGGGCTGTTTCACATGAAAGATGACCAACATGAAAGAAACACGGCTATATCTCTAGTCGTGGCTTTAATACGGTGGTCCTATGTCGCACAGTGAGTGGTTGAAAGATGACCATTGTCGCAGACAGCCTGGGATAAAACTCTGACAGTGTCAGGAACATGGGATAACCATCTCACAGTGTGACTGCTATTACGACCTACATCTACTAACCAACCCACTGAAATGCAGCATGAAATGATGCACTGACAGCTGCACAATTCATGAAAGAAATGTGTGGGAAAACCTTGTTAAGTTGTGGCAGTAGAAGTTCTGCCTATATGATGTGTCCTCCAGCTCTTACCATGATTGCGTAAAGACGGGCAAAGCATGGAATATGTTGTACCTAAGTTTATTAGATCCATGTCACACAGTGTAGTTTGTACTAAACTTATAAGATTGCTAAAATCTCACAGTCTGTCGGAGGCTTAACGCAGAGTAGGGCGTGTGTTTCACAGGGCTGAACGGTTCTTTAATATGGCACATGTTTATTTAGGCAGGCACCAGAGACGAAACTGTGTAGGCCTATTTAGAAAATTTATTCGAGATAGGAGTTAGATTTACAGGAAAAGCAACTTGGCTTCCGTCATAACAAGTGTGATTCAAACCGCGACTGAGTGTCGGTCCGTGACTGGGTTCCTCCAACAAGAGTCCAAAGACGGATCAGGTCGGCTATATTTTGATATTGTCATGAAAAACTGAATAAAGAGGCCTTCGCGAGGACAGCTACGTGTTCTCTTCCTGGTTGAAAACAGCTGTTGTCACTACGACAACCACAGACGCATTCGGCTGAAGGTCACCAGTTAACAGGGTCGCGAGTAAATCCGAAACACCGGCATCAGATTCTCACGTGTGATTCACACGGGGATGCGGCTAAATTAGATTTGCACCCACTGTAGCTACATGCAACTCTGACACAAGGTATCCTGAGAGGCTGGGCGATGGGGTGTATTTTTTACCCTTTCCTAATCCACATCTCAACCGAGAAAAGTGTCTCCTTTGGATAAAGTTGTGTGGTAACGTTAGACCACAACATCAACTCAACGTGAATAAGATTAACAATGATGTCTACATCTGTTTTAAGGTAAGTCAACATTGTGTTTGAGGCAACATAGTGTCACTTTGCTGGAAAGAAATATAAAGTTATCTTTAACATCTCTAGCTAACATTAGCTAAAGTTAGCTTAATGTTAGCTTCTAGCTGCGTTGTTCATCATGTCACCTTGTGTGCTGGGAGTTCATTAGCCTATTTTGTTCTAGTTTTGTACTTCGGTGATCGTACATCATTGTTAGCTGTTGTCCAAAGGGCTCTAGTTAAACTGGGTGCATGAATGCTCATCCTCTATCTTGTTGTCTTTGATGGACACTTTATGGACACCACAGCAGTCTGCTGTTTTTGCACATACAATCACTTGCACCTTATCCACTGGTCATTTTCATTCACTGCTGCTCATTATTATCCACTTCCTATTATTTTTATTCTTCTTATTATTATTGTTATTGTTATTTATTGCTGTCTCTTGTATTTTTTGTACTTATTTGCATGCCTAGTTATTTAAGTTTTTTAAGTTTAAATTTGAAATCTTTAATCTGACTTTCACCTTGACTGCTGTAACACTGGAATTTCTCAATTATGGGATCAATAAAGGTGTATCTTATCTTATCTTATCTTATCTTATCTCTTGTGGTGATGGCAACGAGATGCGGTTTATCACGCTTACACTGGGACCTTTGGCTTTTTGGCTTGTAATTTAAGCTTTTCATCGACCTTCTCAACAATAAAATGATTAATATATCCCTCCAATGCATAGATTAGGCCCTTTTGGTTACTTCTCAATGACATCTGATCGTCATGTCCCCAAAAAACATCAGTTGCCTCCTGCAAAATGCCGTGTACTGTAACACCTGCCATAGCGTCGGTCACTGAATGTTTATATTTTGTCTGAGTGAGTGGAGGGGGGCGTGGCTTAGCCATAGGTCAGTTATGTAGCTAAAATACTATATTGTGTTTAGCAACAGTCTAATTAGTGAGAAATATAAAGAGAAATCAGGAATCATTTTAGTAATATAATGTCTGTCAGGGTATATTGTACTGCATCAGCTCATCACAGATACCAGAGCAGAATAGATTGTTTTCACAGTAGACAATTTGACTTGTCAAAGCAGAGAAAAAAAGCACAGGTGAAACAAATTTTGTTAGGGCTCTGTTCCATCAAATGTTCAAGTTAGCCACCATGCACAATACCAGGACCCTGAACCTAGCTCACCTTCCCGAATGCAGTAATCACAGAGTTCTCACTCCATAACATTCAGTGACAAGAGAAAAGTAATTAGAAACACAAAGAATGGTAAACAATATAAAATGGGTAAACCCTGATAGATTGCAAATATGTTGTCACAGGCAAAACTGAATCTTCCCACCTGTACTACCGCAGCTGTTTGTGTGAGAAACTGATTAAAGGCAAGATTTCAACCAGAGTAAAATTAGGCAATCCAGAAATCTGTGTACTCTACAATATAAATTTCCAGAGATGTCTCTTTGCTGTACAGCAGCAATCAGAAACATGTACAAGTCTATACAACAATTATTGCTGATTACTAATGGACTCTTGATTTGCCTTGTAATTAGAACACACAGAGAGCACCACTTGTCTGTGTGAAAATTCACTGAAAGCTGATACTCAAATTAAGTCTCAGTGCTTCAGTATCTTCAGTTCATTTGACAGCTAAATGTAAAGTGGTGATAAAAGTATGCAGCATTTAAAGAGTAACTAAACCCTAAAACCATTTTTTTCAGCTGTTGTTTCTGGTTGTATAGTAGTGTTACTGACTGATCCTGCTCAAAATCTTGACAGTTTAGTGCAAACTGTTGAAAATCTACATTTTATTTTAAAAATGTGCTATGGAGTGCCCTCTACAGCTTGAAACCTGGTTACTACATTTGAATTTACATTACATTACATTGGAGGCGAATGATTCTTTTTCGGGGCGAATGATGTCGCTAACCGTCCACGCTAAACCTGCCCTCCTCCCTTTACTCCTCCCCTTACTATAAAACCATTCTGTCCGCAGTTATCAAACTGATAGCGAGTAGGTTGGATCAGAGCAGAGAGAGTAGTAGAGCAGAGAGAATAGCTAGTAATTTGTTGAATTGTATTGTTAGCATAGTGTATTTTAGTGTAGGTTTACAGTTAGTAGTGTGTTTATAGTATTTAGGTTAGTTAGTCAAGGAAAGGCGCCGAGACTCAGGATTATATGTGCGGGGCGGCGAGGAAGGGATGTGGAGGGCCGCTGCGCCGTGAGAGAGAGCCGAGCCTCGGGGGTATATGTGCGGGGCCGCGAGGGAGGGAGGGGTGGATGGATGCGGTGGGCTGCTGCGCGGTGAGCCCAGGCTCCCAGAGAGGGAGAAATAGAAGTAGGATAAAATAAGTCAAAGTGTGGAGAAGGGGACCGGCTGAGCTCCGGCCGCCTTCCCCTCTGGCCGTGTGACACAGTTTTGGGGGGTTTTCCAAGTCACCATCGGCACAACTGATATAAGCTCCACTGTCGGCAGGGTGAAAAAAAGTCTAAGTGTGGAGATGGGGAGAAGGGTGATCAGGGGGAAAGAGGCCGAGCTCCAGCCGCCTTCCCTTCTGCCCATGTGACACAGTTAGGGGTGGTTTTCCAAGCCGCCATCGGTACAATGAAAATAAGTCGAAGTGTGGAGGAGAGGGACCGGAGACCGACCTCCGGGGAAGCCCTCTCCTCTCTCCCCCGCAGCAAATCTCCGCCCTCAGCCCTTCCTCAGCCGCTCACCTGTCCTTGCCTGTCCCCCACCCCCCCCCCCCCCCCGCTCCGCCTATCTTTTTTGAATTTTTTTAAATCAAGCTGTGAGTTTTTAGACAACAAAAATTCAAAAATGTTTAGTTGTCGAAAATTCATTACATTTTAGTCGTTACTTTTAGTCAATATGTTTTCTATATGTTTTTTTTTTCTCTTTGAACTAATCCAGTTAGGCTAATTCATGTATCAGAAATTATAATCAAGGTGAAAGGTTGTATAAATTATATAAATTATGAGCATACACTTACTGATCACCATTTGAAAAGCTCAGCATCTCTTTATTTATGGTCTCAAAAACTTTGACACCACATATAACTAATCTGAGACAACTAGGATCTGTACCCAGGTACACTGTAAACTCTGACTTATTCATACCACTGTTAAGAGAAATGACTTAATTACAGACTGAATTCTTTCTTAATCTGCAACATGTTAGTCTGCAGGTTTAAACTTGTGTCCTCTCACAGAGTTGCTGATTTAAACTAAACTTTAATCTCTGTCAGAGAAAACCTGATCTGAGTTCAGACTGTTTCCTTACAGCACAGCTATACTCTCAGATAACTGAGCCTCCTACCTCCCTGTCAAACAGCATCAGCCCATAAACCTTCTCCAGACAGCCCAGACTGAGTGGAGTCTTGCAGGGATCAGCTGTGAAGTCTGGGGGCCAGTGGCTGCTTGTCTGCTGCTAACAGCCACCACTGCAACTAACAAACTCCACATTATCAAGATCTATTTTTAGCTTGTCATTGGCTCATTTTCATCAAAAAGGCTGCTGACAAAAAATATTGTCATAATATTTGTCAACGAAATTAATACTGGTTTACTTGTGTTGTCAAATTGGTGGGGCTGTTTCTTCATTTGCCTGTGTTGTGTCTATTTGCATGTGTTCTTAATCTGCAGTGCATTGAGCTCTAAGCCCACCATACAAGTGAACTTCAGTGCTCAAAAGCTGAATGATCATGACATTACCTACTGCTATTGGCAGCTATGCTTTTGTGTATATTTGCTTCTGCATTTATAAATTTATCAAATTATGATTCAGGTTATGCTTTAAAGGTGTAGAAATCATTTAAGGGCCTAAATATCTTAGGTAATACAGAAATCATGTAAGAAATAGCTCACACAAGAATAATTTCTACTTGACACACAGAGACTGATTCCTCTCATGTGACTTAATGGAAATCAGACCGGTAGATAATGTAATGTTTTTAGTGATGGAAGGAAAAACATGCAAGTGGTGGAATCTCCTTCTCCCTCTGATATGAGCCAAGATGCAGATTATGAGGATTCATGACAAAATCTTCATGAATGATGACACAAGCAGTGCATGAAAGGTAGTTCCAGTTTCTTTTCATTGAACACATATCCAATAATTTTAACTATTATGTAGGGCTGTAGTCTCCTAGTCGACTGGTCAATTATTTGGTCGCTATGCTCTTGTCCGACCAAATTCTCATTGGTCGTATAATCGCCATGTTACTTTCATAAGGAGAAAAGTGCTACATCAGTAGCTCTCCAGGATTAATCCATTATTTCCTACGGCGGGAGGGACAGACTAAGTTACCAGTGAAAATGGGGGTGTTTTTAAAACACCCCTTTGTTTACACAACGTTGAACTCGCCCGCCCTAATGCTCAGTGTCGCGGTGGCGCAGACCTCCTGTCTTTTCTGGCAACAATTAAATCATAGGCAACTGGACTTTGATTTTGTCTAGAAGACGTTTCGCCTCTTATCCAAGCGGCTTCATCAGTTCTCAACGCATCAGTCTGACTAGTCCTCACTAGTCTGACAAACAGCTTTTCTTTCTTGAATAGTAAGGTTCGAAGGTGGGGCTTTAGCACAAAGCCCCACCTTCGAACCTTACTATTCAAGAAAGAAAAGCTGTGGTGTCTCTGAGCAAAGACAATGACATCACTATCCTTCCAGCTGATAAAGGGCGATGCACGGTTATCCTAAATACAACTGACTACCAAGCAAAAGTCTCCACACTACTCAATGATGCCAACACCTACGAAATCCTGAAGCGAGACCCATCCAGCGGGTACAAAAAGAGGGTGATACAATGTCTACAGGCATTACAAAAAGATGGAACGTTTGACCGGCCTCAGTACCTCAGACTCTACCCACAAGACACCATCCCATGTCTATATGGACTCCCCAAGATCCATAAAGAAGGGGTCCCACTCAGACCCATTGTCAGTAGCATAAACTCAGTGACATACAATATTGCAAAGCATGTAGCTAACATTTTAGCTCCTCTGGTGGGTAACACACCACACCACATACAAAACTCGCACGAATTTGCAGGCAAAATCCAGGGTCTAAGGCTAGAACCGGATGAAACCATGGTATCATATGATGTAACATCCCTATTCACTTGCATCCCAACCGGGGAAGCAGTGGAAATGGTGAGGCATCATCTTACACAGGACAGAACATTACCGGACAGAACAAATCTCAATACAGAACAAATTTGCCAGTTACTGGAATTGTGCCTTAACACCACATACTTCCAGTTTAACAGTACTTTTTACAGACAGAAGCATGGCTGTGCTATGGGGTCACCAGTATCCCCCATTGTGGCAAACCTGTATATGGAAAGGGTAGAGCAAAAGGCACTGAACTCTTACAAGGGTACATCACCAAGCCACTGGTTCAGATACAGTGGTGGAAAAAAGTTTTTGGACACCCCATGCATTTGTGAAATATTGCATTAAGAATCACTCTTAGGTCTTCAAGTGCAATTTCTTTTAGTACAGTCACAGCCAAAATACTAAATAAATCCTAAAAAAGCCATTAAAAACTTAAAAGTGATTGGTTCCATAAAAATACATAAGAAATTTTGAGTATTGGGTCATTTTGGTACCAGTGATGAAGGTCGTTCTTTTTATTAAAAGACACAATTTTTGTTGCCAAGCTTCGTGTCTACATAAAGCCAGCACATTTGAAAGTTCTTCAGACACAAAAATGGATAAAACAAGGAACCTAACGCAGGAAACACGCCTGAAGATAAAGATTCTCAGCCAGGAAGGGTACAGCTGCCGCCAGATAGCCAGAAAGTGCAGATGCAGTCCTTCAGCAGTTGGATACACTCTGCAGAAATACAGACGAACCAACAGCTTGGAAGACAAACCAAGATCTGGGCGTCCAAGGGTTTCTTCAGCAAGAAATGACCGCATCCTGATCCGCATGTGCAGGCAAAACCGCCAAATGACATCACAGGAGCTTCAGCAGCAGTGGTCAAACCAAACTGGTGTCCAGTGTTCCACCCGCACTGTACGTGGCCGACTTTTAGATCATAGCGTAAGGTCCTACAAGGCTATCAAGAAGCCCCTGATCAATGAGAGACAGAGGTTAGCCCGGCGTCGTTGGGCCCAGGCACACAAGAACTGGACAGCCAGGAATTGGAAGAAGATTTTGTGGTCAGATGAGTCCAGTTTCCAGCTTTATCTTCCTCCTACTAATGTGAGGGTACGCAGAAGGCCGGGCGAAGCATTATCTCCAGCATGTACAGTACCTACTGTCAAGCATGGTGGAGGTAGTATCATGGTTTGGGGATGCATGAGTGCTGCTGGTGTTGGTCATCTCACTGTCTGTGATGGCACATTGAACTCTACCAAGTATTGTACCATTCTCGAAACCCACATGCTCCCTTCTGCGCGTGCACTGTTCCGTCGAGGTAAAAACTGGATGTTTCAACAAGATAATGCCCCTTGCCATACATCCAAGGCCAGTAGAACTTGGCTGCAGGAGCACAGTATCCAGGTCTTAGAGTGGCCAGCTCAATCCCCAGACATGAGCCCCATTGAAAATGTGTGGTGGATTATCAAAAGGTCTGTTTCAAAGCATAAACCAAAGAATTTAGAAGAATTAAAAGCAGTAATTCAAGAAGAATGGGACAAGATTACCCCTCAACAGTGTGAAAGACTCGTGGGGAACATGCCAGCCAGGATTAGAGCTCTACTACGTGCCAATGGCAGGACTACTAAATATTAATTTGATGATGTGATGGTTTATTTATTTTTTGTTCAGTTTTGAACATATTCTCTGTTATTTGTTGACTTTGATACCGACAATGTTGAGAACTGACATATTGAAACTGTCAAGAATTTAGTTTTGTTAGTTTTTCTTGTAAACAATAAACAAAAAAATATAATTTGTATGTGTTTGTATCTGTCTAATGCAGCCACACCTTTTGAAACACAAAAAAGATTTTTCCACAAATATTTCATGATAATATTTGAGATTGTGTAAAATTTTAAGGGTGTCCGAAAACTTTTTTCCACCACTGTATGTGGATGACACATGGGTTAAGATCAAATCCCAAGAACTGGAGGCTTTTACTGAGCACATCAACTCAGTGGACAAGAACATCAAGTTCACTAGAGAAGATGTTAATGATAACCACCTACCTTTCTTAGACTGTGAGAACAGGAGCCTCCACATTGGGGTATATAGGAAACCCACACACACAGACCAATATCTTCTTTTCGACTCACACCACCCTCTGAAGCACAAACTGGGAGTTATCAGAACCTTACAGCACAGGGCTGATAATGTACCAACCACCACTCAGGCAAAGGTACGGGAGCACAAACATTTGAGGAGAGCGTTGGAAACTTGTGGCTACCCTAGTTGGACGTTTAACAGAACAAAACAATCCAACAAGAACAATAACTCAGAGAGGGCTGAGGAAGGAAACAAGCGCAGGAACATTGTCATACCCTATGTGTCCGGGGTGTCTGAGAAACTCAGGAGAGTTTTCAACCAACACCAAATTCCTGTGTGTTTCAAACCTAGTAACACACTCAGGCAAAAACTGGTACACCCCAAAGACAGGGTACTGCACACTCAAAAAAGCAACTTGGTATATGCTGTCCAATGCAGTGAGGAATGCAAGGACTCCTACATTGGTGAAACCATTAAACCATTAAACAAGCGCATGGCTCAACACAGAAGGGCAAACTCCTCAGGTCCAGTTTCTGCTGTTTATTTACATCTAAAGAAGAAGGCTCACTCCTTTGAGGACAGCAATGTGAAAATCTTGGACAGAGAGGACAGATGGTTCAAAAGAGGAGTGAAAGAATCCATCTACGTTAAAATAGAGAAACCGTCTCTAAACAGGGGAGGTGGCCTGAGACACCACCTATCCCCCATTTACAATGCGGCCCTTGCTGCTGTACCTAAGAGACTGAACAACAAAGACTGCCCGAAACTAACCTCAAGTGGCTCAAAGAAACACAGCGACAGTCGTTCACTGGTAACCACACGTCATGCCTAACGACTGTTGCTCACCAGTGGCCCCACTCACTCCTAACGACCGTCGTTCACTAGTGTGACTCACCTGACCCAAACAATGGTCCAGTGAAACTCCACTAACGAAGTATTGTCTTATGAGGGTGGTGGGTGTACACCTCCACCGAGGTTAAAAACCTGAGTCTTACTCCACTGTTTGTCAGACTAGTGAGGACTAGTCAGACTGATGCGTTGAGAACTGATGAAGCCGCTTGGATAAGAGGCGAAACGTCTTCTAGACAAAATCAAAGTCCAGTTGCCTACGATTTAATTGTTGCCAGAATGGAATTGACCTGGATAAATGAGAATATCCAGTCAGACCTCCTGTCTGTTTCTGTATTTCCCTCAGTTGACCAAGATTTTCTTTGGTTGACTACAGCCCTACTATTATGATGTGTCAGAAGACAAACAAAATCTAAAAATCTATTTTATTGTTAATAATCATATAATTATATATCGTAAATTATTGTAACAATTATTGCAATTCCTGTTTCTTGCCTACCTCATATTTTTGTGTGTGATTTATGTGAAGTGGCTACTATAACTTCAAGTACTCTATCTATCTATCTATCTATCTATCTGTCGGTCTGTCTGTCTGTCTGTCGATCTTTTTTCAGTCAGTCAATCTTTTGGTCAACCACCTAATTGAAATATCTCAACAAGCATTCAATGGAATGCCATGCAACTTTAAGATGAATCCTACAGACTTGGTGAAACTTTATCTAGTGGCCACGGTTTTTGCACGTTCATATTTTTGGTAACGGTGAACCTAATGTATCCGTTGGCAACTAAAAGTGAAGAACGCCAACACCCAAACTCTAACCCTAACTACACTCACACAGTGTTTTAAGACACCTGTATGCCAACACCACACCGTCAGTGCTAGTACTAATTGCATTTCAGATGACACAGGTACTGCTGAAGCCAGTTCAGTTCGAATGACATTTATGAACAAATTATGGAAAAAATCTCACCGGGCTGCCAGCCAGTCCTGAAAAAGTCCAGCAGACAGCCGCAAAGTCCTGGTTGTGTTTTTCACCATTACTGCCTTCTCTAAACTGTGTATTCTACTGAAATGAAATCATGACACATCTTTCGGCTATAGCAACTGTAATGAAGCCAATGGTGGATTTCTGCAGTGTATTTTTTTAATTTTCATCAGGAGGAATGTAGCCAGCAGCAACAAAAACACCAGTCAGCACTTTGGGCTGATAATATGACATCTTAACTTTATTAACTGGGCATTAGGGGAACATTGTCCATCAACTTTGACCCTTTATCACCAAGCATCACTGATGCAAACACAGAGTTGGCTTCCCCTCAATCCAACCAGAGTCCTGCACTCTGTCAGTGCAGAACACAGGCCACCCATCAAATGCAACAGCCACCATGCGGCCAGGTCTCTGCGAGATGTGGACACAACAGGCACCATTTCCTGTTGCTACCTGGGTAAGCCTGAGTCCTATTTCACCCATTCTACTTTCCTGCGACTGAAAATCAGCCAAGAGTAGTCTGGGTAGCAGAAGAGCCCTAGGTCCAAGCAGGGCTAGCCTTGCACCTATACTGGCTTTTCCCTCTCTTCCCAGGGCTGTCACCTGCCCTGGGAAGAGTAGCACTTGATCTGTCTGGTCTGGCTGTGTGGTCGGAAAATCCCGTGGGCAGTGATCGTCTCAAGGTCCACTGCACTTAAGCTGGTCCCCAAGCCTTCTCTGCTGTTGGAGAGTGTATCATAGGCCATACATGCTTCAGTAACAAATTGCTGTGGAATCTTGGGCTTGTTCTTAAAGCAATGTATAGGTCTGATAAGACTATCTTGGCTAAAAACTTGTCAGAGAACCCTCCTCAACCCCTGCTTTGCTCCTCTGAACAGAAATAATTTTTTTCACCAATGGTGGAATAATCCGTGGCTCATGGAGGTTTGCAGGGTCACTAAACTTGAACCAAACTACATGAAAATTAAGCAATTTCAATGCATACACGCTCCACCAATCTCAAACCAATATTTACCAAGGACAGGGTATAACATGCATACATTATTGCTGTAGTTGCTGATATCTTGAAAGTGTTGTCAAGATACTAGACTTCACACACACTTGATAAATATAACCTAAAATATAGACACATAATTCTTACATGCTGTCTGCGTGTGTTATGCAGTGAGGAATTGCTGCTATCGTGCATGCAGCATCTGTCTGCCAGTTGTTTTTGATGCTGTTGGGAGAGAGATTGCAATCTGATACACAGAGGAGGCATCTTGTATAAATGCAAACATCACTGCTGCCTCTCGGTTTCTGTAAACCAGTGTGTATCACACTGTGTATCATATTCTGTAGGAGCTGTATGCCTGACAGTGACATCTTGTTTGACCAAACAGACCTATCTTTAAAATATAGGACATGACAACACTGCTCTTTTCTGTATCATCAGGAGGCCGACACAATGCCTGGGTATCAAATTGGGTCAGACAAAATCGGTTGATACCTCCTATCAAAACTACTAACACATTTGCTAGAAGCCATTTTCCCAGGGCTGAATGTTTGGAACTCCAGCAGGGATGCATCCGGCATCAGAGCACTGAAAAATAGAAGAAATGAGCCGCTGAAATGGAGCATTTATACTTCTGCCGACATGCTTGAAGAAGTGTAAGAGAGGATGTTTGTTAGCTTTAGGAAGATCTCTGTGACTCCTCTGACAGAGGCCGACAAGAGAACAGTTCATGTAAGGATTTTCTTTGAAAAAGTTGATGCCCAAGAGGTGCACAACCTTCCATCAATATGATCAAAGCACCGGATTAAAAGATACAGACAGAGCCAGACAGGGAAAGGTAATGCCATGTCTTCATGTAAAGACAGAGGGTCCATCTTTTGCACTGGTGCCCTACTGACAGCTGCATGGAATTGAGAGGTGTTTCTATTGTTTTGTCCACCCTGTTTACATCAGGGAGGGTAGGCTTTATAAGAAAAACACATATTTGTATATTATAAATGTGGCTCTGAAGAACTAATACTCCACTTCTCAAGCGTTTCATGTGTACAAGTGAGCCGAAGCGTAGCCGGACGCTGTGTATCTGTCATAACAGTTTCCCCAGGCTAATAATATATATAATATATATATAATCCTGACTATCAGTATGAGGACCAAACCAGGCATGTTTTCATGGATCTGTGACTGCTAAAATAAACCTGGTCAAATGAGATCATCATTTAAAATGATATTGTTTGAGTGCAATAATGATCTGCACTTGTCCATGATAACAGAAGGATGTTCATTATGCAACACCTGTTGTGAATTTTGCACTATATTAACACTTTTCCCTGCCAGAGTATTATTTTAAAGTTGCTGTTATATACAATATATGGAAGGAGATATGGCTGTACAGCTGCATGTCAACTGCTCCTCTAAACCTAATAAATGAATGACGTAGAATAAAAAAAATAAAATAAAATAAAAGGGGGGGGGGGGGGGGGGGAATTAAAGGGGCAACAGCTTATTCTTCCTCTGCATCTAGAATAAGGTCAGGGGAATTAACAAATTCCAGGAAGGGGTGCCATGTGTCTTGGAATCTTTTGATAGAGCCACTGAGTGAAATCCTAAGTTTTTCAAGTCTCAGATTATAAAGAACTTCTTTGACCCAACGGTTATATGATGGAGGACGGGGGAGCTTCCAATCAAGCAGAATCAACCAGCGAGCCAGCAATGTCGAGAAAATCAGAGCCCGCTTCACCGCAGCAGAGAGGTCAATGTCAGGTGGGGAGCCAAAAATAGCTGATACTGGGTTAGGGGGAATAGTTTGACCATAAGCTCCACCTATGATATTAAAAACACTTTGCCAAAAGGTCATCAATTTAGGACAGGACCAAAACATATGGAAATGATTGGCAGGGGACTGGTTACATCTATTACAGGTATCACTAACGGTGGGGTAGATCCTGGCTAGTTTCGCATTCGTGTAGTGGATTCTGTGGAGAACTTTACATTGAATTAGGCCGTGACGGGCGCAAATGGAGGAGGTGTGAACCAAGTTTAAAGCAGCAGTCCATTGTTGATCTGTCAGCTCCATGGACAACTCATTCTCCCACGCAGTCTTGATCAAATTGAGAGGTTCTGAGGTGGTCGAACACAGGGAGTTATACAACACTGAAATGCATTTTTTTCGTTTGGGGTCCACGGCTACCAGGGTGTCTATCAGAGTTTCAGGGGGGCGATTAGGAAAATGGGGGAAATTCTTTTTAACAAAATCTCTGATTTGGAAAAAACGGAAAAGGTGGGAGCTTGGTAAATGAAATTTGGAGGAGAGTTCTGCATAAGATGAGAAAATACCGTCTGTGTATAGATCCTTGATGCTGATGATACCCTTATCGTGCCAAGTTTTGAATGCTGGGTCTGTGTTTGAGGGTTTGAAGGCGTAGTTTTTAAGAACTGGAGAGTGGACAGAAGGGCCCTGCAGGCCAAGGTGCTTCCTGAGTTGGCTCCATATTTTCAGAGAGGCCGATATAACTGGGTTCGCCCCCATGGGAGTTACAGGGAAGGGAAGCTGGGAACATAGGACAGAGCGCAGGGAAAGGTGCGAGGCTGACCTTTCTAACTGAGTCCAGGCGGGAGGGCAATCCTGGTCATCATTCATCCAATATAAGATTTTCTGCATATTAGCCGCCCAATAATATCGCCTAAGGTTAGGGAGTGCAAGACCTCCGTCCTTTTTGGGAGACTGCAAGATTGTCTTTCGAATTCGGGCCGGCTTGATCCCCCATAGAAATTTGGATATAATCCTGTCTACTTTGTCAAAAAATGATTTGGTAATGTATATAGGGATGTGCTGAAAGAGGTAAAGGAATTTGGGCATGACAACCATCTTGATTAAATTTATCCTACCCGCGAGGGATAAGGGTAAGGCAGACCAGCGGTCAAAGTCTCTCTCGGTCTTCTCGACCAGAGGTAGAAAGTTAGCACGGAACGTATCTGACATGGACTCTGTGACAATAATGCCCAAATAGCGAAAACCGTTGTCAGCCCATCTGAATGGGGTTATAGAGCGCGAGATCTGCTTAGCCAGTAAGTTGATAGGAAAGAGCTCGCTTTTTTGGTAATTTAGTTTGTAACCAGAATGTGCCCCGAACCATTCTAAGATGTTAAAAATCACGGGTAAGGAGCTAGCTGGATTTGAAATGTACAGGAGCAAATCGTCTGCGTACAACAAGACTTTATGCGTTGTGCCTAATCGGGTAATACCCTCAAAACCTTTCTCCGAGCGCAGCCAAAGTGCCAGGGGCTCTATTGCAACAGTGAATAAGAGAGGCGACAAGGGACAGCCTTGTCTCGTGCCTCTCTTAAGAGGAAAGGGCGGTGACAGCATGTCATTTGTTTGTACTGAGGCCATGGGAGAAGAATATAAAAGCTTGACCCAGAGAATGAAATTGTTGTTGAAACCAAATTTATTCATCACCTCATAGAGGTACCCCCACTCCACCCTGTCGAACGCTTTTTCAGCGTCGAGGGATACCACTATCTCAGGGGTCTCAGAGCTCTGTGAGTGAATGATGTTAAGCAGTCGTCTGGTGTTGTGGGAGGACTGTCGGTCCGGCATAAAACCCGTTTGGTCTAATGAGATGATTGCGGGCAACACTCGTTGGAGACAGAGAGCGAGAACTTTTGAGAGGATTTTAAGGTCAACATTTAGAAGAGATATCAGTCTATAACTACTGCATAGTAAAGGGTCCTTCTCTTTTTTTAAAATTAAGGAGATGGTGGCCCTTGACAGGGTGTCTGGCAGCCGACCGTAAAGAAATGCCTCATTATACATGTCTCTGAGTACTGGAGCTAAGATATTTGAAAAAGTTTTATAATATTCCGCAGTGAAGCCGTCAGGACCGGGTGATTTACTGCTTTGTAATGATTTAATGGCATCTTGAACCTCAACAACAGTTATGAGTCCTCCCAGGCCTCTAGCGGTTTCGGCGTCTATCTGGTGAAATGTAACGCTATTAAATGCTTCATGTGCAATTGGGTGGTGATCAGAGGTGTATAGGTGAGTATAAAATTTTGCAAACGTTTCATTAATTTTAACCGGGTCAGTATAAGTCTCTCCCAAATCGGAGCTGATGGCCGAGATTAATTTTGAGGACGCCTCAGCCCTGGCCTGATGAGCCAGAAGCTTCCCGGCCTTATCCCCAGACTCGAAAAAGCGCTGTCTAGATTTGAGTATTTGTAGTTTTGCTTTGTTAGTGGAAGCCAAATCAAAATCTGTTTGTAGTTTGAGGCGCTCTTTGTAAAGGTTGGGATCTGGGTTGGATGCATATTTGATGTCAACATCTTTTATCTGTCGCATCAATTCTGTAATATGGGATGTTTCAGTTTTGTTCAGGTTTGAAACAAAAGAAATTAGTTGACCTCTGATATAGGCTTTCGAAGCCTCCCATAGCACTGCTCTTCTGGTTTCTGGCAGATTGTTCAAGTCAAAGAACAGTGTAATCAGCTAACAGCGCAGAGTTAAACCTCCATTGTCTAAGGGTCCTAATCCGTACACGAAAATTGAGGTCGAGGGAAATCGGGGCGTGGTCCGAAATGACAATACTGTGATAGTCACAGGAGTTAACGTTGGGGAGGAGTCTGTTGTCCAGGAGAAAGAAATCTATGCGAGAATAAGTGTGGTGCACATGTGAGAAAAAAGAAAAAAGTTTGGTAGTCAGAAATTTACATCGCCATGGGTCTGAGAGCCCAAGTTGTTCAGCAAAAGTGTCTAAAGTCTTAGCTGATTTAGTTAGAGGGAGCACTTTGTTAGAGGATCTATTGAGTGACGGATCTTGGACCAAATTGAAATCACCTCCCACAATGATATGGTAATTGTCAATGTTTGGGAAGGACGTGAAAAGTTTGGTTACAAATGAACTGTCATCCCAGTTAGGGCCGTAGACATTAGCTAGAATAACCCGGACGTCGTGTAGTATGCCAGAAACAATAACAAAGCGGCCTGTGGGATCTGTCACTGTTTTGTGAGGTTCGAATTGTATGTTTTTATGAGTCAGGATGGCTGTTCCCCTGGCCTTCTGATTAAATTCTGAATGAAATAGGTGGCCGACCCAGGGTTTTTTAAGCCGTGACACCTCTCTGCTGCGGAGATGGGTCTCCTGAATAAAAAATATGTCCCCCTTGAGCTGTTGCATGCGTGCCATGATCCTACTAGTCTTGGTGGCACCCCCTACTCCCCTCACATTCCATGAAACAAATCTGAGTATGTCATTTGTGTCAGTCATATCTTACCATTTCCAAGGAGGGGGACAGGGCTGCGGTATGAAAGGGAAGGGAGGGGGGAGGCAGGTAGCTGCAGGGGACAAAGAAGTGGTAGGTGCTGGAGGTGGGGAGAGGAGAGAAAGGGGAGAAGGAGAGAGGAAAAAGAAGAAGGAAAAAAAAGGGGGGGGGGTACAAAATAAAATAGAATACATTCATACACACTAAATAAGTACATAGACGCCACGTATACAGAACCACGTGGCCAGTGACTTAACATGAGTCCCTGGACCTGAGCTTCCCATTGCTTTAACAGAGCCTTTGGTGTCCATTGCACAAAGATGCGTTGTCCTTGCATCTGTATGATTCTTCCAGTCCTTGCTCCAGCCCGAACACATTTCAATATAGTCAGTGAGTTCAATAATAAAGAAGAAAAAACAACAACAACAACAACAACCCAGCAACAAGTAAACAAAACAAAAAAAAACAGTTTCAAGTGCAAACGAAACAGCAATCCAGTAGCTACAAATACAGCATAGCACCCCCAGTATTTATGAATTACAATGCTGACCATGATTCATACATTATACAAAGGAAACAGAAAAAAAACAGGTGCAATCCCTGTAGGTAGATTACCTCAAATTAGAAAAGATAATTAGGTCAACAATAATAAGATGGGGGTTAGCAAATCCAGTGAGGGAAAATTGCAGAAAAGTAGAAAGAACAAAAATACTCTTAAGTTTAACAGAGGGACGCTCTACCTTAATGAAACACAATCTCCTTAATAGGAAGTGTAACATATGACCCGTAACCTTAGTGACTTCATTAGACAGTAGCAATGATAAGTTAGCCTGGCACTAGGTGTAGCAACTTGCTAAAAAAAAAACGGATCGGAGTCTGGCCCCAACATGTAGTATGGCAGATTGGAAAAACAGCCTAAACACAGGCAAACATAACCATTATAAAAATAGCTCCGCACGACACAGTACCGAACTCTTTACGGAGCTTTATCTGTCGGTCAGGGGGCTAGTCATTTCAATTTAGCCGGGCACCGGTCACGACTAGTTGCTAACAACAACACAGCTGAAGTTAGCCCCCTTTTAGCATAGATTATCGGGTTTCCATAATAATGCTACACTTTACACAAACATATCCTATACTAAAATCAGCCCTCTGTAGATCCGGCACCGTGTCGGCGGTGAGCCGCGATGAAATCCCGGGCGTCCTTGGGGGAAGCGAGCCGTCTCCTCTTTCCCTCCGCAGTCGTAATGAGCAGCTTAGCCGGGTAGTGGAGAGCAGGTTTGAAGCCAAGGTTGTAGAGCTCTTTCATGATGTCGCGGTACGCCGAACATTGTTCCAATATTTCAGGACAATAGTCTTCAAATATGTGGATTGGAGTACCTTTGTATTTCAGCTTGCCTCGCAGCTTTCGGGCCTCGCGCACCACCAGCTCCCGGGTCTGAAATCTGTGGAAGCATATCACGACGGCCCGGGGCTTCCCACCAGGGCCCGGCTTAGCTGCTAGCGTACGGTGGGCCCGATCTAATTCCGGGGCTGAAGCCAGAGTGTGTTCCCCAAAGACCTCGAGTAGGAGCTGGGAGAAGAACGCCGTAGGCTGGGGACCCTTGATGTCTTCGGGAAGCCCAACAATCCTGATATTATGCCGGCGGCTTCTGCTTTCGAGATCGATAAGCTTGGCTTTTAGCGTGGTGTTTTCCTCAGTTACCGTAGTTAGCTTCATCTCCATGACTCGCATATCCTGGCTGGTCGTGGTAGCAGCTGCTTCCAGCGAAGAGAGACGTTGTTGGTGATCCAGTAAAGTGGCCTGGATATTGTCCAGCTTCGTTTCGAGTTTGGAAAACGCAGCGTTGAATACTGCCTGGAGTGCTGTCTTGTGGTCTGCTAGCATAGCCGTTAGCGTAGCCATGACGGTGCTGGACGCCGAGTCTTCACTCTTTTGCTTGTCTTTCCTAGATCTGGTAGACATATTGCTGCTGTGGGAGACTTTTGGAGATTATATTTGAGTGTTTATGACTGGTTATGCTGTCGCGGCAGAACTCTTAGGAAGGTTTAAAAGTTAGCAAGTCAGGAGCATGGAAAAGTGCGACTACTCCATCTTGCCGCCACGTATGGAAGCCAGACCTTCTGGTTTTTATACACAAAAAAATTTCATTCTTATTCCATTCCTTTTTTATCAAGGCATGAAATTGTGCATTTTCATTAAAAAAGGAACATTTCAGACCCCCCCAAAAAATGCAATTTTTTTGTCGACGATAGTCATTTTCAAGGACAATTTTTGTTTTGTTTTTTGTCTTATTTCCTTGTGTCAATTTGCATTATATTAATGATAGTAACAATAATAATAATATTCTGTTTGAGGTATAGTGGAACATAGTGGGTCAGTGTCAATACTGTTGTCTCCTTCTCCTCTGTGGTCGTCTTGTCCGTGTGTCACTGTCACCACCATGGAGCTCGTGTTTCGTCCCACAAAACTTGTTTGCTTCTTCGTCCAAATCAGATTCAGAATATTGATCCAAACAGAAACTGTCAGACTCTGAGTCCATCAACTTCTCCACAGCTTGCACAACTGTAAACTTTTTCGTCACTGCCGCCATTTTCGTGCAGTTTACAAGCTGCTACATCTCCTCTGTAAACATCATCTTCCGGTTTCCAGCAGATCTGCCTCTTTGTTTTTGGACATGGCAGTGCTGTTCCATGTCACAAGATGTGTAATAGTGCCCCCTATCTTATAACAGTGAAAACACAGATTGCTGGAATATCTCATCAATTTCCCATACGATATGAATATTTCATATACTGCCATACCGATGCAAAGCTGGGACAAAGGCTGCAACATGTCAGCATGTAGTAAAACACATTACAGTGCTCACTGCTCCTATTAACTGTGTACCCTTTTCACTAATGCCGGGTTCATTATTGAAACAGTCATTTTTGTCTGTTTTGACAGTCACTATGAGAGATTAGGCAATTGTGGAGTCATAAAATCGTGCAGTGACATGACAGACAACACGTCGGTCCACGACCAATCACCGCTGGACGTTTTTCACAACATGCTTGATGTCATTGTATTATTCTTGTCCTATTTTTACTATTACTACTTTTATTTCAGTCACTATGGCTATTCATGTGCCAGCCAAAATGTTATTGTAGTAATGTAAAAAGTGCCACCAGATGGCAGGAGCTGGATTTGAAGCACAGCATGCAAACTATGCAAGTTACTGAATCCTCCACAACAGGTCCCTGCAAATGTTTCACAATAAAAGCCTGTTTAGAAAATGAAGGGATTCTCTAAGCCAAAGTTATAGGGGACTTTTGATTTTAAACAGCTACAGGAAGTGTTTGCCATGCCAGTGTGCATCTCTCCTCTCAAACTCTCTGCACAGCTCTGCCCCACTCACTCACCAGTTCTCCAGCAACAGTAAGAGAGACACAGAGCTGCTACTCTGTTTAATCTGTCTGTCAATTAGCCTACAGTACAACATGGGTGTATATGTTGCACGTGCTATGCTTAATCAGTCGGTGAGATGAATGAAATGACCACAGACCCTGTCTTTGCATTCTATTTTGATCACAGTCTGTTTTTATATTTATGTGCTCGTGACATCTCAAATGTGGTCTGACTTGCAACTGAACATGTAGCCCATTTCTTAGAAAATGCCCAGATATATATCATGTGTCGCCATTCAGCCTGAAAATACCAGCCCTACACAAAACAATGTGTGACATGTAAATAATTTGAAACACCAAGAATTGTACATTTACAAAAATACACAGCTGAATGCATGCTGGGCACATCTCAATAGCTAGCAATTTAGTCTGTTTGCAGCTGGTAGAGGCTCTGTCGCTACAGAAAATTCAAGATCAGAAGAAAACCAAAAAGATTGAAGAGGCACCACAAGAACTTGTGACCAAGAGAGGGGGTGTGTCTGCTGTTTGGGAACTTTTTTGATTTAAAAAATCATCCAGAATCTTAAAAAATACTGTGATACAAATTTTTGGTCATAATGCCCAGCACTACAACATGTTAGCATATGTCTGATGCTGAATGTAATTACCTGTTTAGCCCTAACTCCAACTTTTTTAGCAAAAAAAAAAACCCAAAACAAAACAAATGCACCTATTTGGTGTTTTTTGTTTGTTTGTTTGTTTTTAAAAACCAAATTAAAAAGGAGAGCCAGAGAAAGTGAACAAAGTGATTTGAAATCTGCGTGAGAAACAACTTGGGACTAAAGATGGAAATACCACAAATCTCCAAACCCATCTTAAAACTCATCTTAAAACTCATCATCCAACAAAATATGCATGACGCGTCTCCACTTCCCCCTACTGTACAGAAATGAAGCTAAAATATCCTGGATATGGCCGCTGCCATCTTGTTCTGGTGATGTTGTTTGGAACCAGAGTCTGCACTGTAGCAATTTACACGTTATCGAGTTTCCCACCAAAACACTGGTCTGACCAATTGCAAGCACTGATCCTGTTGTAATATAATGTCATGTTGTTGTTGATAGGATTAAATAACTAAAAAGCCAAACTCAAGAGAAAAACAAAGACTTGAACAAACAGTAGCATGATAAAAACTACCTTAAATGACACAAACTATCTTTGGGAAAAATTTATTTGAGGTGTACTTTACTTAGTTTGGCCCATGTCCCATCCATTAACTTGGAGAGGGCGGGCTTTATGGCCTATAATGTAGATAGCCAGCAGGGGGCGATCGAAATGTTTTGGCTTTACTTTTGGGGAACTGTTACGTCGTCCATCTTTATATACAGTCTATGCTCCATCCACAAACAGCAGTTGGAACCAAAACTCCTACCACAGTACGCAATCAACCCTCAATCGACAGGGTTTTCAAAACACAACATTAATATGAAACTGAATAGGGGCAGTTTAATGTGTTGTTGAATAAAAATAATCTCAACATTGGATTGATCTGAGTTATTCATCTCAACATATCCTTAAGTCAAATACAGCTTACTGCCTATACACTACCTGCATTGCAACACGTGTCGCCCACTCCATAGATATTTATATTATGTATGATATTTATGTCTTGCTCTCTCTTTAGCTTTTTTTTGGGTGATAATTTTGCATATTAGTGTTTCCCTTGAAGCAATATCATCAGTGGGAGAATTTCAATATCACCCAACCCTGGATCCTTTCCTTACTATTCTCAAATGTATTTTTTCCACCTCAGTCTGCTATTGTACAGCTGCTCTACTGTATGACAGCCAGGGTCCACACTGCAAGTAATAATTCATAAAAGGACTCAGATCAGACCAAATAAACTTAATCAGGGCATCCCTAATCACAGTGCATGAGGTCTGCTAACACCTCGTAGCCACAACATCTACTGTTGTTGCATATTTTAAAGTGCATGACAGCTACAATGGTAACTGTGGAGCCTCTATAGACAGAGAAGGAAAAACCAGACCTCATGCAGCGTTCAGATCATTTTCATTAAAAATAATAAACCGGGGTTGCACTTGTTGTTGTTTATAACAGTGATTAACAAACTAAGCAATGCACAGATTCATGGACAGATCCCATATGCCTTACTAATATCCCAGGAGATGATGCCTCAGGACAGCTTTATGCTACATGCATAACTTTGTTAATGATTAAGACATATTTGCACTTCTGCAACAAGAATCCTCTAAAGACGCAGGGAAATGTAATGAGGAAAAGAAGGAAGATTCTCTCCTACATCAGAGGGGTACTAGCTGAATAAGTTATAACTAGGTAGCGAACTATCCAATTATGCAGAGTAGCAGCATATTTAGCCTAATTAGCTGTTGTATATCACTGTATATTTCTGAATTTATTCAGTCAAATTGTGGATTCAACATCAAAGAAATTAAAAGTTAAAATCCAATTAGATAAAAAAAACATCTTTTTTAAGATTATTTCTGGGCAGTTTCCTTTTTATTGATAGTATAGTTTAAGACAGACAGGAAATGTGGGTGAGAGAGAGGGGTGATGACATGCAGCGAAGGGCCACAGGTCTGAATCAATACCTGGCCGTTGCATGGGGTGCACGCTTTACCTAGTGAGATACGCACCATGCACCGGCCTCCCCACTACACTGACTGTAAATCCAAAATAGCAGTGAAAGCCGCTTTACGTTGCGTGATATTGGGCAGTCCAAGATGAATGTTGACCACTGTGAGAGAAGTGTTGTCATGGCAGTGACAAGCAGTGGTCTTAGATCAATCTGTGAGACATGTCCACTGATGATTGAGCTGGGGCAAGCAAGAAAGACAGGTAGCGCCATAAAGTTAGGAAAAAAAACCTGCACTGTGACTGCTGCTATGACCCATGTCTAGAAACAAGCCAATCAAAATACAGTATGAAATTAAAGCTGAAATCAGTGTTGGGCAGGACCTTGGACTCCAGCTCACGTAGACAGTTAAAGACAAAAGTTTTAGACGATTTTAGACCCCTCTCCACTCTAGCTCACAGCTGACAATTTCTCCGCATTTGCTCATGTTACTTCCAGAGGCACTAGCTCACTAGGTCAGGGGTGTCAGTGCGTGATTTGTAGGTCTTGATGAAACGAACAAGCCAGTTTTGGTTTAACGTTTCTACGACATTCCTACGGACCGCAGTAGCCATTTTAGTGAGTCTAGGTGGGGCTAGAGAGCCCATTTTGGCACTTTTGGGGTTAATTTTTTCAAATTTTTTGCCAGTCCTGACATGTGTGCCAATTGTGGTGAGTTTTTGAGCATGTTTAGGGGGTCAAATTTTGTTTTGTTGTGCACCAATGGGGCCCCATGTCATGCAGTAGGTGACCTTTTATCCTTTTCCCCCATGCCCTTCAAACATCCTGGGTCTGTCACTAAGAGAGAGAGAGAGAAGCTGTGAGAGCAGGCAGATTGAGATGGCTTTAAAATGTGTCAAACTCCTCCCTTTAATTCCCAAACCGTGGGTCCAATCGTCAAGAGAGATACACTCGTCCCGAATGCAGAAATATAGTTTTTATGTCTGTGGAGTCAAAAATGCGATCTTGGTCACAAGTTTAAGATGTCTAGCTCACAGCTGACAATTTCTCCACATTTGCTCATGTTACTTTCAGAGGCACTAGCTCACTTCCTGTTGGATTTAGGTCAGGGGTGTCAGTGCGTGATTTGTAGCTCTTGATGAGACGAACAAGCCTGTTTTAGTTTGATCTTTCTACGATATTCCTATGGGCTGCAGTGCCCATTTTAGTGTGTCTAGGTGGCACGAAGCTTGTCAGGAGGTTTTGTGGCACGTCACCTTTAAGAGCTCATAAAATCCAAACCGTTCGAGTAATGACAAAGTTATTCAGAAGATCTGTTCAGCAGGGGTTGGCCTGTGATGTGTGCGAGTTTGAAGCGGATACAATAAACGGTGGGCCATTTTAGTGTGTCTAGGTGGCGCGAAGATGGTCAGGAGGTTTTGTGGCATGTCACCTTTAAGAGCCCATAAAATCCAAACTGTTCGAGTAATGACAAAGTTATTCAGACAATCCGTTCAGCAGGAGTTAGCCTGTCATGTGTGCGTGTTTGAAGCCGATACGATAAATGGTGTAGGAGGAAATATTTTTGAAAAAGAATTTTTGAAAAACGACATTTTACTTTGAAAGGGCAAATAGCTCACTTCCTGTTAGATTTAGGTCAGGGGTGTCGGCACGTGATTTGTAGGTCTTGATGAGACGAACAAGCCAGTTTTGGTTTGATCTTTCTACGACATTCCTACGGGCCGCAATGGCCATTTTAGTGTGTCTAGGTGGCGCTAGAGAGCCCATTTTGGCACTTTTGGGGTTCTGACATGCGTGCCAATTTTGGTGAGTTTTTGAGCATGTTCAGGAGGTCAAATTTGGGTTTTTGGAGACGACAGGAGAAAGAATAAAGAATAAATGCACCAAAACCTGCCTTCGGTCGAGGTCCCTAATTATGCAGATGACATTGGCTAGTAGGCCTAAAATATATTGCCTCCAACTCATTTTGCAGAATTGTTTTTTTATGTTGCTCGCTTTTCCCTCAACCCGCTTCACAATCTCTTCTTTGTCCTCTTTCTAGGTTTGTTGTTTTCGTACATTTTCCAACAAAACGAAATAAATAAGAACAGTTTTTTTTTTTATCTTTACATCATAACAGAAACATCCTCACATAGTTGGACATGCCTCATAACTTAAATTTTAGAGGCTGACACAGATTGTTCCTCATTTATGAAAGAAACGTATGACAGAAAACTGTTGAAGTGGCTTGCCTACCATTGCTATTTAAATAACTGAGAATAAAAAGAAAACATCATGCGCACGACTTTCCAATCATTAGGCAACAAATAATTGCTTTTGAGCCACCTATGTGGCTGGCTTTCTTCAATATCAATCAGTAGGGTTTTCTAAATAGCTTATTTCAAAGGCAACAGAGTGTAAATATTGTGACATTTTAATTTGAATTTTTAAATGGGGTGTTAAATATGTGCTCTGATGAGCGCTGCAAGCATTTAGAGACTAAAATTTGTACAGTTTAGCCTTTTGTGATTCCTAAGAGCAGATCTAGGTAGTTTCAGTGTAAAACTAGAATCACTGCCTCACAGTTGTATGCCTCCGCAAACTAGTCAAGTTGCAATTACAGTTTACAAATGTGTCTGTCCGGACTCATATGTAATCACGACAGTTGATAATGCTTCAAATGTTGTTGGACATGGTGGACACCCAAGTTTAGTGTCACCAGTTCAGTATCTGGCCAAGAGCAAGATGCATAGAACTCTGTGTAGATTCATGACTAAGACTGTATGCATGCACAAAGACAGAAATGTGCATATGCATTCTTTTCATCAGATTTATAAAGGCGTGCGTACACCTGATTCTGTTTTATAAATCTTGATCATTGTGGCACTGGGCACACATGCACAAGCCTCGTTAACACCTTGACCTTTGACCACCTATTTCTCCAGGTTTTTTCAAAATTTGGGGAAATTCCCCTAATTCTATCACATTTGGTGCCCTGGGTGAGCCTTCTCCATTATTCCCTCCTAATTTTCTTTTGTTTAAATTCGTCCTCTTCAGTCTGTCTGGTGACATTTAAAAAAATGGAAAATTATGTTTGTTTTTTAAAGAGGCAAAGGTAAGAAGAAAATCATGATGTGAATTACAGCACTGTAACAATAAATCTCTGCTTTGGCATTTGCCAAATGCAATAACAAAAACCAAAAGATGACCTAAAAGTCATGAAACCAATTACAGATGAAATAAACATTATCTATCATGTATACAGATTATTAGGCAGGCCTTCAATCATATTAGAACATACACAAATTTTGAAGTATTTCATTTTCATTCAAGATGTGTATACAAATATTTAAAGACTTTGCATACTGATTATGCTCATCGCACATTTCCCTGAGCCTCCCGTGCTCTATTATTCCTCACTTGCTTCAAGCTGTTATTTCCAGTCGCCCTCTTGCCAGAATTCTAATGATAAAATAGCAGAGCTGCAGAAACTGCTGCTTCACAATCACTTTGAGGTATTAGTACCACCAGTGGTTGAACTGGTGGTCAAGGGCTGTCACCTGCAAATTCCTCTCACAATTGACACCCCATTCCTTCTTGGGGCGTTAAAAAGCACTTTAACCAAAGCTGCTGAACTGTAAAGGAATATAAATGAAAGTACAACCCTCAACTCAAGCCTCCTGTTCTCTCCATCTCCTATTTGAAGGGGTTTTGCTGTGTGTGAATTAATATTCTGATGAAGAAGCCATTTTCAATTACTGAGCGGGGTTTCTTCTGTAACTGAACCCAGCTAAATTTAATAAATGTAATGCCTCAAGTCCACAACGATGCAGATTGAATATTTTGGTCACAGAGCTGCTGCTGACTCCACAAGGGAAGGCTTCCATTCCTTACAAATTTATGGTATCTAGTTTGAAGAGCTGATAATTTCTGATCAAACATTTATGCACTGAAAATAAATTGCTGTGGCTCATGTTGCTGACTCCCTTGTGTCAAAGGAAACATAACGCTTATCAGATGCCAGTGATTACAGGACAACAACAACAACTTAGTTACTCTTCTCTTGGGAGTATTCCCACTGGTGTCTGTATATAGTCACTGTGTATAGAATTATTTCATATGAACTTTCTTCTCTCCTTTCAGGACAGCAATTTGAGCTGCTGTTCTTGGAGATCCAACTGTAAAATTCGGATGTTACAAGAAAGTACTATAGATATAAAGGTGTGGACTCGAGTCACAAAATTTGATGACTTTAGACTTGGCTTGATGAAATAAAAAAAGACTTGCCACTCATCTTGGATTTAAATACAAGTGAACTGATTCATTTCCCGTCGTTTCCTGAATCAGCTAACATTAATGCTAATCATTACCAGCAAATTGACACCTGACTCCCCAGATGGTCCACCTTGTTTGAACCAATCCAGCACCAGCCAATTCAGTTACAGGAAAGAACTTATTTATTCTTACCACTCTGTGTATGTTAGTGAATCAGAATCATTCTAAATTGAAAGGCAGCTGCCCGCTATCTGCAATCAGCATACTGCCATGCCCCCATTTCTCTATAGTAGGAAATGTGTTTGCCCAAAGGTGCATTATGGAGAAAGCAGTGAAATTGTTTCTATGCACATATTAAGGCCAGAGAGCATCTGTAAATGTCTTGCCAGTCACAAACAGCTGATAAGCCATTCGTCACTCTCTTCAAACATGTTGGTCTCTGATGCGCGCTGTCCTGAAGACACGGACTGCAATATCATCCAGCAAGGTTGGATATGCCATCTTAACACCTGCTTGGAGGTAAATCAGACTATTTTATACAGTGGCATGCAAAGTTTGGGCAACCCTGGTCAAAATTTCGTTTACTGTGAATAGGTAAGTAAGTAGAAGATGAGCGGATCTCCAAAAGGCATGAAGTTAAGGATGAAACATGCTTTTCAACTTTTTAAGCAAGATTGGTGAATAATTTTTCTTTTACACAATTTTAAATTGAAAAAAGGACAGGAGCAACATGCAACAGTTTGGACATCCCCAGACATTTTAGCTCTCAGACAACTTTACCACAGCCTCAGCCAAGTCCTAATTAGTTTGTTAAGACTATGGCTTGTTCACAGTCATCGTTAGTAAAGGCCATTGTAAGGAAAATAAAGTGCTTTCAGGTAGCTGTCTCCTCAGTTCGTAATGTAATTAAGAAATGACAGTTAAGAGGGACTAAGGAGATCAAGTTGGGTGCTGGAAGTCCATGAAAGCTGTCACAGAGAGCTGCTTGTAGGATTTCTAGAAGGGCAAATCAAGACCCCCATTTGATTGCAAAAGACCTACAGAAAGATCAGACTCTGGATTGGTGGTGCACTGTTCTACTGTGCAGTGACACCTTTATTAAAGAGTCATCAGAAGAAAACCTCTGTTCTCACCAAAAAATTCAGCATCAGAAGTTCCAAAGGAACATCTGAACAAGCCTGATGTGTTTTGGAAACAAGTCCTGTGGAGTGATGAAGTTAAAATAGGACTTTTTGGATGCAATGAGCAAAGGTATGTTTGGACAAGAAGGGTGCAGAATTCAATAAAAAGAACACCTGTGGGGGCAACCAGCAGCAAACCTGGTAGAGCAGGGGCCCCATGTACAAAGGCTTTGTCCTTGCCACAGCGGCCGGGAGTTCAATTCCAACCCATAGGCCTTTGCTGCATGTCACCCTCTCTCTCTGTCCCTTCATGTTAATACTGTCCTATTGATTAGAGGCAAAAAGCCCTAAAAATATCTAAAAAAAAAAAAAAAAAAGAACTCCCGTCCAACTGTTAATCACAGGGGTGGATTGATCATGCTTTGGGCTTGTGTTGCAGCCAGTGGCACGGAGAACATTTCACAGAGGGAGGGAAGAATGGATTCAGTTAAAGGGCCAGTGTGTAAAATGGGTTGAAAACCGCTCAAAACAGTGACATCAGTGGTCAAATTCTAGATTGCAGGGCTCACTCGCTCACCCCTCCCGTCGGGTAAATGACGGTGGCCTCGTAGGGACAAAAAGCCTTGCACAGACATGAGTTTTTCAGGAGTAGGTCTATCTAGCAACGAGGTGAATATTTATTTAGAAATCTAAACCATGTTACGATATTGTAATGAATCCCTCACGAGCAGGAGACCAGAGTAGCGTTTGGGAAAAAGGCCAGTTTATTTGAGCACTCCAAAAACTCCAGTAACACTCCAGGGGGTAGCATGTAAAAGACTCCGTCCCAAACTCTGACTCTTCTGGCGTAACACACACACTCCATACACACATTCTCGTTTACGATACCTAGCGGGCACCCCCTCCCTTCTCTGCTCCACCAATCTCCAGCCGGCACACTGACTAACAGCGTAGCCTGTAAACAGAGCTCAGCTGTTTATTTAGCCTAGCAATATCTCCGGACTATAGTAGCTACAATGGACGACTTTGAACGCGATTTTGAAGAGTTTCTTGTAGCGGACACAGACCCAGAGCCATGCCTGTTTGAGCCGAAGCATACAGATGAGGCACTTGGATGCTAAGCGGGCGAGAAGAGAGGCTGAATCCTCTGCTCCCATTTTGCTGCACAGAATGGGATTCGGTGCTACCATCGCTGGGGAGATATATCATCAGGAGGAAAAGCGCTGCAGAGAGTGCATCACAAGGAGTGAAGTTGCGTCTTCTTTTCCTCGCAGATGACAGTTCGGGTTCATTCTCTCCTGTTGCATGGTAAGTGTGGTCCATTCGCAAACTTTATAACTAAAAAAACTTTTCACTACTCTCTATCGACGAACTACTAACACTCTCTGCTGTTTCTTCCTCCTTCTTCCTTCCTTCCACTGTCTTCGTTGGTTTATTTATACACGCGAAACACGTTCTCTGGCTGGCTGGATTGTCCGCTCAGGCTGCCTTACATACATGGCGGCGCAAGATGGCAACCTCTCTAAAGCAAGGCCCTTGCTATAGATATATATATATAAAAGCATAATTATAAGGCTACGAAAACCAAACAAATATTATTTTATAGCGATTATACACTTATATAAACATATTAATGGGTAGAATATTCAGGTTCAGATTCAGATTTGACAATAAACCATGCCAAATATTACACACTGGCCCTTTAAGTTCCAGCAAATTCTGGAAGCAAACATCACAGCATCTGTAAAAAGAGAGAGGATGGCTTCTACAACAGGACAATGATCCTAAACACACCTCGAAATCCACAATGGACTACCTCAAGGGGTTTTGCGATGGCCCTCATAGACCTCAAAAGAGCAGTGCATGCAAGATGGCCCAAGAATCTCACAGAAGTTGAAGCCTTTTGCTGGAAGAATGGGTGAAAATCCCCCAATCAAGGACTGAAAGACTCTTAACTGGTTACAAAACGTAATTTAAAGCTGTGACTACTTGTCAAAGGGGGTGCTACTAAGTACTTACCTTGCAGGGTGCCCAAACATTTGCTTGATTTATTTTGACACTGGAAAACATTGAAATTATAAAGTATTCTAGCTTAAAATATTGAAGAAATGTTTCATCTTTAACTTTATGCCTTTTGGAAATCAGTTCATCTTCTACTTAACTATTCACAATAAAGAAAATTTTTAACCATGGGTACCCAAACTTTTCCATGCCACTGTGTAATCCTGCATACCTATTAATAGGCTACCAATTAACAAGTAGGATACAAATCTACATGTGCAATTTCTATAAAATAAAAACTGACACTTATTTTTTTTTCATTAAGAATTGATGATGATGAAAGGGTGCCAGTTTTATAATCATTTAATACATTTGACCAATGTATTAGCAAAATAATGGTTTAAAATACTGTCTATTAATTCCTTTTTAAGAAATTAAGGTTTTAATATGAACTGCATTAAGTTAAAAGGCATGTGTTTCCACATGTTGTATTTGTGCATAGGTGGTTCTAAATTTGTTTGCAGAATACTAACAAATAATGTGAAGAAAACATTGATGAATTCCAGATTTCTACTAAAATGCTTGTATGCATGGTTTGTGAATGAGGCCCAATGACTTGGTCCCACCTCTAGCCAGAGCAATATAACCCATCAATGATTTAGTAACATGGAAGTCATAGTACAGCTGTTATTTCACATAGTCCGTGCTGAGTGGATTTCTTATTGCACTCTGCTGACAATCAGTGACCTGACACGCATATGAACAAGCAGGAAATGCACCAGAAAAATAAACCGTCAAAACATGTTAGCACACTGAACCGAGACTGGACTCCTCACTGTTTCAGATGCTCTCTGCTCTGCTCGGACTGCTTTGCTATCCTGTGCCCTCATCCTGTTTGACCTGTCTGCTGCATTTGACACAGTATGCCACTACCTCCTCCTGCCTGGCACTCATGCAGAACTTGGACACTTGGAAAGTGAGGCTGGAAAAGCACAGTTAATCTCCTACTTTTTCAAACGCTCAAATCTCTCATACCTGGCTGCCACCTCCTGGTGAGTTTGTCCTACCATCTACCACCAAGCTGCTGAGCTTTTGTCCATGGAAACTTTGTTTTTCTGTTGACTTCACTTTCTGCAACATTTTGATGCAATATTTCATATCAGTGGTTTTAATTCTCTTAAATGTAGCATTCTTTACTAAAAAGTCTTAGAACTAAGCCTGACTATAGTTGCCTCTGAAATTAACATTCACTGGAAATTCAAATCCTCTCCATCATTGTGTCTCTCTCCGTGGTGCTGACACATTCAAACCCAGCCTCAATCCCATTCCAGACAGTAAACCATCACACTATCAACTCTGCCTCAATTTGCATTGCACTCACAATGTGTGTGGTTCAGGTGACAAAGCCCTTGAGTCGTGTCCATCAGAAGCAAAGGAGGAAGTAGTTTGACGTTGTTTTAAAGCCACAAAGTCTGCCAAGAGAGGCAGTGTTGGTGGTTGAATGGCTGAACAAAATGTTGAACATGAGTGACAACTGTTTACTACCAGCAGTCTTTGGTTTCTTTTAAAATCACCATTATTTTCTTTAAAGTTGTTTTTGAGGACAAAACTTTTTTTCGAACAATGATTTAAGTTAGACAGAAAAGCAAAACTGTTTAACCACTAAAGACATCGAATCCTGTGTTTAATCAAATGCTTATTCAAATGTAGTATGCTTGAATTACAGCAAGGTAAAGCAGTGAAAATTTTCAAAGTATAGCTGATATAGGTTACTGATACAGCCTCGACACCAGAATTGATAGATGCAGGGGGCGACCGAGTTGCAAGGAGGGGGCAGTGTCATAAAAAAAAAGAAATCTGGTAAGAGGTGTGTGTGGTTGGCGCTCGCCACCTGGTTGCGAAATTGTGTCATTTTCGTGTTTGCTGCCACAATTGATATTGCGCGTAAAAGTAGAAGGATCCCTGGGGAGCACCTAGAGCACTCACGTATTTTCTATACATTCAACCACTACTCAGCGCATACACCCGACAATAAGTGATCTCATGCATTATACCACAGAACCAGATCAACAAAACCCCAAAAGCCACGACCAAGACGTCATGTCATACTGATACCAGTGGTGTACCTTCATCACTCTCAATCACTCACTCACTCACTCACTCACTCACAGCCAAAAATGGTTGTGCTATTTATTGAATCACACAACAAAAAATATATTTTCCTGTAACACATTTCAGAATAGAGACTACACAGTCAGATCATATGTAATAAAGTGAAAATAAAATTATGAAACCTGAACCAATAACTATATCACTATTTATCTTGTATTTTGTCACCCTCAGGGAAAAAAAAACAAAAACAAAAACAAAAAAACCCACCAAACCTATTTACCTGCAAACTGCTTGAGGCTGTTCCTTTAATCAGAAACTAATTAAATACAAATTTCTAAAATCTGTGAAACACATTATTTAAGCCTCTGATAAGCTGATAAAGTCATAATAAATATGCATGAGTAAGACAGATAAACAAAATGAGCAATTAGGTGTGTGACCTCAGCATAATCCAGGTCTTTTAGACATTATACTGTATAGTCATCTGGCAGGCATGATTATGTGAAATTTTCAGTCAGGCCCCTGAGGTGTAGTATCATTCATGTGTTGTAACATATGCATACACTTCATCTCGTCTAATTGTTTGTGTGTGTGTGTGTGTGTGTGTGTGTATTTGTGTGCGTACATGCACAGGATCCTGGCACAGGAGTTTACTTGCACTCTGACCCGCTGACTAATTAGTGTCTGTAATCTGCAGGCTCTCTCTGGGATCTTGGCTCCAGGGCACCTGGGTCCCTGAGTATTGGTGCCCACCTGGCCGCTCGTCTGCTTCCCCACCGACACACAGATGGTTTGGAGCAGAGCGTGCTCTTTATTACCTGCTTGTTCAGAGTGTGTCTAAACATCATTCCATCAAGGAGATTAAGACCTTTATAACACATGACATTAAACTCTTACTTAACAGTGAATTTCCAGTCTGGTATCCCGCTCACTTTGGACAGGAAAATCTTATCTTCAAAGACAGACGTGTGTACTAAAACAGGAAATCTGATCAGTCTCCAATCTTCAATGTAATTAGGTACCACTTGGTGGAGTCCATTGGTCCTGTTAAACTCTCTGATTCTGGCTCATGGGGCTTTTGTCAGAGTTATGGAAAGCTTTGAGCTGTGATTCAGAAAATGTGAGTATTATGTAAAGTTGCCATAGGGGCTGTACATATGTTGCATTTTTTTGTGCCCACAAATTCATTGTTTTCAAAGTAGATGCCCCACAGGTGTGCTCAAACTCCAGAGTGAGAGTGTCGTGGCGGGCACGCGTTAGATATGTCACTAATACAAAAGCCAATCACAGTCTAGTATGCAATGCTGACAAAGAAACCTGAAACCTCAAGTGCAGAGTGGGCTCATTAGATGACGTGATTTAAAAATCTCAGCCTGACAAATATTATATTTCACAACTACTAACCTGCCACTGATGATAAAAAAATATTTCCATAATAGATTTACTGGGAGGCGCAATGGTCGAACATTGATGACTATATCAAATTTGACAAAGTTTCACTGCACATTACTGTACGGAAAAAGTCAGCTCAAATGATACTGTAACACAGGGCTATTTAATTGGTGGCCCACGAGCTACATATGGCCCAGAGGCAACCTCCGAGTGGCCCAGCTAGAGATGAGTACCAAGGCCTGGTGCCAAACAGCTGTGAGGTAGAACTATTAGGACATAGTATTAGACTGTAGTATTGAAAATTTCTGACGGTTTTGTTCTTTTATCTGTACTTTTAAAGTTTTGGTTTATCATGGTGCAGCCTCTCTGTTGCTGCCTGTATGTCAAGGCTGACCTCATCCACACACACACACACACACACACACACGGCAGAGTCAAGTCAGTGAACAGATGAGCAGAGGCTGTGGTGCAGACGAAGTCAGTAGAACTCAAAGATTACTCTAGTTGATGAAAACTATGCTTGTTTAGGTAAGTGAAATAAAATTCTTGCCAGCAAAAAGCCAATACTTTATCAATACACATGTTCAGCATGTAGAAAGCTATACTTCAAGTCACTCTGTCCCAATCTTTCATCCACCACTGATATGTTTACACAAATGCAGTGAGCTAGGCTCGCTAATAGTGAATTGTTAAAGACAAGATAAATGAAAGCTGTCTGTATGTAGTCTAACTGTTCAGCTTAGTTTGCCATGCATCATAAAATTTACCAGAGTTACCTGCAGGCAGTTAATCACATCAGCAGAAGGGGGTACAGAGGACAGGAGGAATGACTGATACTGACTGTTTTCCACTCTTTAATAACATTACTCATTTACTTCACTCAGTACTGTGATGTATAATGACTTATTTTATTGACATCTTAGATTTGTTTCCAGTGAGATATTATGAAGTTTGTAGTAACTCTGCTGTTATAATCAATACTGTTGCTGCCATAGACTGTATGAAAGTTTTTGAGAATGGTTAGTCGAGCCTTTTCCAAGCCTTTTCTGCAAATTATTAAAACAACTTTTTAAAAAAAAATTTTTTTATCTCTAGTAGGCTTAGCCATGATCAACTTTGTTAGCCAATCATTAATACATATTGTGTAACTGACAGACAGCCAAGTCCAGCCTGCTCCAGACATTGTCATTCAAAAATGGTAGTCACAATAGTACTTCACTTTATAAGATACGCCAGCAATAGGATACATACAGTTGTATAATGGATAAATGCCACCACTAGTTGACAAAGTGAAAACAAATGTGTGGGTGGGTGCTTTTCAAAGAAGCCTATTCACACGTCTTTGTCTTCTCTGCTGAAATGTGAGTAAATCTAGGGGAGGGTTAACATGTCTCAGGTGCTACTTGTCTTCTGTGGCAGCTCATTGTCTCCTTCTGCCTCTCGAGCATCACTCAATCCCACCCTTACAAGCCATAGTGACACTCTCTCATAACAGAATGATTGCTGAGGGGAAGATTTAACTGATTATACATTTTTAGTTATTCATAGTACAGTGTCCTTTATTTGAAAAGTAACAACACTGAGGAAGACATCTGTCTAACCCATCAAGCATGTGGAGGACATAACTATCAAAGCAGCTTTGGAAACTATTTGAATTAATATTAGAAGAAATATTTTGAGGTTCAATTTTATAAAATGACGAAAGCGGCAGTGATAGATGACTAAAGCTAACCCCTGAACTTGCCTAAATTCAATGTTTAGGCTACTGTATCCACATATATTAAAACCTAGAATACCTGCTGGAATTGTCTTCGGATGTCTGTCAATATAATATACCCTGTGTTGGACCAATACAGTAGTAACAGTGTCGCTCTGTCTTCTGCAGGGAATGGTAGCTGCTTTCACCAGTGATAAGGTGATAAAGAGAGGCTGTAAAGTCATCATTTTCACCATTAAAAGCATGAAGGAAAACACCACTGCATTCACGAGAAAATAAAAATGGTCCTGCTCCTGAGAAATAACCTTAAGTAATGGCCAGAAAAGTGATTTTGCAGAACAAAATGATGTCACAGTCAAATCAGCCTTTGACCTTTTGGGTATAAAATGTCATCATCTCATTATTTTGTCCTATCAGACATTGTTGTAAAATTCTGTAATAAAAAGTGTTTGAATTCTTAAATTATGGCCCAAAACATGTTTCAGAAAGTACAAGTGGATGTGTGTTCCAAATTTGAAGAAATTCCCTCAAGGCCTTCTGGGTAGATGGCACTCACGAAAATAAGATGAATGCAAGGTCACAGTGACCTTGACCTTTGAACACCAAAATCAAATCACTTCATTCTTAGGTCCAAGTGAACGTCTGTGCCAAATTAAAAAAAAAAAAAAAAAAAAATCCCTCAAGGTGTTCTTGAGGTATCACAAGAATCAATCAATCAATCAATCAATCAATTTTATTTATAAAGCCCAATATCACAAATCACAATTTGCCTCACAGGGCTTTACAGCATACGACATCCCTCTGTCCTTTGGACCCTCACAGCGGATAAGGAAAAACTCCCCAAAAAAAACCCCTTTAACAAGGTAGAAACCTCAGGAAGAGCAACTGAGGAGGGATCCCTCTTCCAGGACGGACAGACGTGCAATAGATGTCGTACAGAACAGATCAGCATAATAAATTAACAGTAATCCATATGACACAATGAGACAGAGAGAGAGAGAGAGAGAGAGAGAGAGAGAGATGCAGGTAATGACAGTAGCTTACAACAACATTATTGAAAGTAATAATATTATAGTTATAGTTCTAGAATGACACAGACAAGGTAACAGTGACCTCAACTTTTGACCTTTGATCACCGAACTCTAGTAAGTTCATCATTGAGTCCAAGTGGATGTTTGTGCAAAATTTGAGTAAATTCCCTCATGGCGTTCTTGAGATATCACGTTCACGAGCTACAGCTATTGCTTGCATGCAGGCATAAAAGAATGTCACTCTCTAAAAAAGGTAAAAGGCAACATTCATTATGCTGCTATTATGTGGAAAGTCTGGCATGTCAGTTTCCAGCTGTGTAGAATGCATTTAGCAAAGGCTTAGAATACTGATACAGTTACTGTCTAATTTGTAGCTGCAAAAGCATTTCCTATTGAGACTAGAGGAACCTAAAAATAATGTTGGCAGAATGAGAGGTTGAGCTGAAAATTTCTGCCTGACTTGATAATCTCTATACTGACGTGAAAGCACAGACGGTTTCGGTCAAATTTATAGACTGACAGCGCCACTCCCTGTCTTGTTTAAGGTCAATCTAGCTCACCCATTACATCTCTCTCTCTCTCTCTCTCTCTCTCTCTCTGTCTCTGTCTCTGTCTCTGTCTCTGTCTCTGTCTCTCTCTCTCTCTCTCAATGTGATCAAGGTCAAGGTGTCCGAATATACAGCTTTAATTAAACGGAGTACACTGATTCTAGGAAATAAAACATTTACTGGGGATAAGCCGACTCAAGTTTACAGAAGACTCGTGGGCATCCATAGAACCCATTTTCATTCAGATATCTTGAGGTGAGAGTTCATGCTACACCAACATGGTTGGTACCAATGGATGCCTCTGGTTGTCTAGTTTCACAAGAAACCACTACTTTAGATGCCAACTGCATGAGGGGACTCTACCAGTTGCTAACCGTTAAAGGAGGGCAAACATTATTGACCTCTGTGATTAAATGGCCCACCCACAATCGAAATTCTGGTGCAGTGTACAGCTACTTTCTCCGTACTGAATGCTCTCTCAAGTAAACTTAAAATCTTATCATCTTAAAATCTGCTTTAAATATTGCAGAGAACACACCTATTGTTTGATTCCTTATGCCATTCTTTAAGAATATATGAATATATAAGCATGTTAACCTTTTTAAAATAATGCTGTGACTGAAAAGGTTCAAGAAGATCAAAGTCCATACAACTGGTGACCCTGAATAGACTGAACTGGTGGACAACAAAGTCAATTAATAAGTAAACTGTGCATGCAAACCATATATAACGATATTAGTATATTCATTTTGTGTACTCAGTTTGAGAAGAGACATCACTGCCTTGACAGTTATATTTGAGGTTGCTTATATTCACAGCCCATGTTGACTCAGCTGTCTGGGAGGCCAGACTGGACTCCATTACCAAGCTGTCAGTACATCATGATGAGGAGGGCACTGCTTTCTAAGTGATAATGGAGCTGATGTGATTGGCCCTGACTGACTAAAACAAACCACTGACAATGAAAAATAATGGATTCCTGTTAATCTCACACCATTTCCAAGTGTCCACCAGTTGTACTACAACAATGTGATTACATTACAATTCTTAATTTGTTTAGCTGTTGTTGCCGTGCTTCACTGTGACTGGCACAGCTATTTCAGAGCTCTGACATCGATGGGGTGATTGGCTGAGAGTGAACTTATTAATCATCACACCCCCCACTTTCTATTCCATTTAAACCAGCCTGTTTGCATTTTGCATTGCTGCTCCTATCAATACAGCAGGCATCTGGAGACACCCACACAGTGTGTGCGCCCAAGGTTTGCAACCACTTTGCATTTGTCTTTGTGCATGTGTGATTAAAATAGGGCTATGAATGATTAGATTTAAAAGAGCACAGAAAATACAGTAAAGTTAAATTAACTTTGAAACAACATTATGCAACTTTTTTTACCCTAAAATTAACAGCTTCATCATCACTTACACTGACTTGTATTAGGGAGAATGACGCTTCTGTCATTTCCACTCAAGGCTCCAATCGTCTGCTCACAATGTAATGTTGGTGAGCTGGAGATATTTCCTGGGAGAAGAGCATTACACTTTCTAGCATTAAAGAACAAACCAACAGATAGCTTTTTTATTACAACCTTGTTTCCCCATGGCTTGTTTGCAATTGTAGACTTCAGTCATATACACAAAGTGTTATTCTTGTCTCAAAAAAGTTGGTGAAAGAAGCTAACATTAGCTTGGTTAGCTCTGTATTGTCTGTAATGTTGTGGACATCCTGGCAAGTGACCAAAGAGGACACTGGTGAAAAAAATCCAAACTTCATACATTATTAGCAATGCAGAAACTATACTATGTAACTGAGCAAATCAATGCAGAATTGCAAATAAGCCTATAGGCAATATGACAAGATCATGTTTCAAAACCATATCATTTGGCCACAATATTATTTTGTGTTATATATAGTCACTGTCTTCCTTTTTCTTGCTTTCTTGATCAGCCATACAAATAGAATGAATAGAAATGTCACTGAACTGCATGCAGTGTTCATTTGACTAGCAAAAACAAAATGGTTTGTGTAATCCTCATTACACCGAGAACTGTTTTGGCCTATTCCTCTTCCTTATTAAACAGAAAAATCCAACCATACACCAGTCCAAGTTTCTCTCTTTCACCAAGCTAACGCTAGCTAACTGCCTTACTCATCATAACACACAGTTTATTCAAACTTAAAAGAAATAAACTAAAACTTGTAAAAATTGTCTTAGTCTTGTTATTTATCCAGTTAGTCCACAGTTTCAACAACCACCAACTCTAATTTGTTAAAAAAATAAACACTGAATTCACAGAGTTGTGTGAAAATGTGCAGGGCTGCTTTTTCCCCCCATGGTCTGCCTCTCAGCCGCTCATTAAGCAGCAACTCCCCCTTGTTTGCGGAGGCAGCTACACTAGTGATAAATCATGTTTCAACAAACATGCAATTAATGGCATCAAAAGAAACAGGGAAATAAATAATATTTTAAAATGAATTGATTGCTTAAACCTACTACTTCACTGCTCATAAGGTTGTTAATGCAAAACCTCACCTCAGTGAGTTTGCAAATTGCTGCTAGTTGGTTTGTTTATACAATAAAACGTAGGCCTATATCTGCATTACCCCCATATTATACATCAATGCCAATAAAACATTCCAGTTGAGTGATTTGACTTATTGATCTCAGTATGCCGCTGTGCAAAATAATGCTCACTGCCTATACATTATGGCCACTGTGCAGCCACTTAAGGGCATTACAACATGCTTCTCCAGTCCATATCTGTTAGTATGTACTTGCGCTGTGTTTTTCTTTTCTTTTTATCATATTGCACATTAATGTTTTTCTTAAATATTTATCATCAGGGGGAATTTCAATATTGCCCAGCCGTAGTTGCAAACTGTTTATTCGCTTACTGACTTAAGATGTAGTTATTGGTCTCACACCTTACGGGAGAAGAACGATAATCCAACAGCAGAGTGTACATCCGTGCCAGTGTTATTTATGAAACATTTGTATGCAGGCTGTGACTTTATCCTCCTGTCTCACAGAGGTTTGTAGTTTTACAGTACAATACAGCAATTCAGAGGATATTCAGGTTATAAGATAAATCAACAAATTTAATGCTTTTTCTTAAATCTCTGAACAAACATATTTCAACATTTATCTGGTCTAATGAAATTAACAAAGATTGACTTAATGACCCTCATGACGCCAGATCCTGTTAGGTGTCTCAGCCTCCCCAACCTCCAGTTTAGATGGAAGCCAATCTTTTCAATCCCTTGCCTTTGGCCTCCCTAATAATTATTAAACACTTCAGTATGATTAATAACATGGATCAATGTTTTACTGCTTACAACACACTTTTAACCTGCAAAGACTGAACTAAAACGCTTGGCATTACCAGTCGCACTTCATTCTACTCTTCTATCCGTCAGAATCCAAACAAGCACTTAACATCAGTCAATACTGAACTGACATCGACAGAATTTTACACAAAGCCTGAAGTCATACATTCTTATGGCACTACTAACATTTGCTACATTGCTCGGCAACTGACACAACTTAACAAATTTAATTTTCGTCAATGAGTGAATGAAACTAATAAATGTACGACAGTCTTTAACAAAGTAAAGCCATATTTTGCATTTAAACAGTTAAAGTGTTACGATGGACATATAAAGTGTATTCCTGACATTTGCCTGCAAATGTTTTCTCTGCAAGGTGAAGACCAAAATGGTTGTCCCCTTGGTCCAGCTGAATTTTCTTCACTTACATGCAGCCATAACTGGCTGCTCTGACAATATGCTACACCATATTTATTGGATTGGGAAGCAGACATTCCATTTACGGCTCCATGTTCACCTTTTTTTTTTAAATTTTATATTCAGCATGACTCCCTTGACACCTTTGCTGATGCCAATCACTGGCATGTATGCTGCCTCTGCATTATTTTTCTCCTCACTTTTGCAAATGTATCCGCTATTGATATCTTTTCCATAAACACTGTGTGACAGCGCTGATTTCCCCAGAGTCATATTACATAAGGTGAAATTGGTTCAAAGTCCCTTGAGTAATACACCACTAGTCTCCCTGTATTTTGAGCCCAACCTCACCCAATAACTCCTTGTGTGTGCGCACAAACACACAAACACATGCACACATTAACACATACGCACGTACACAGATACACACCATAAACTTCTCCCTAAGGCAGACCAAGTAAGTAAGCTGCATGCCGGTCTCATTTTCCCCAAAGTTCACTTTAAGTCTGCTTACCTACTCTCAAATAGAATGGTGGGTCTAAATCACAGAAAATAAAACTGCAAAACAACCACATCAATCAAAACTTGGCATTTTCTAAACATTCCCACTTTCATAATTTTCTAAAACAGACTGAGAATAAGGCATGTTTAGTTTATTACTGCTAAAAAATAGTTTTTCCATATTTCATACATACACCCTATCAACACAGTATCCAGTTATACCCTCAGCTGTTGTATCAAGAATTCTGTTACTTTAATAGCTTACATTAAAGGGACATTGTGTAACATTTTCAGTTGTTTATTGGCAAAAATTGATGTCTGCATTCATAAATATGTCATCACTGGTGTACTATTACCTCCACCAATAATCTGACTTATTCTCGTAAAAGGAGAATTTCGGATTTGTTTGTACATTGTGCGGGTAAGTCGTCTGTGGGCTTCCATTACGTTTCGCCATCTTGAGAATACACCCGCCAGCAAGGGACATACAGCACCGCCTTCAGCGTTTTCGTTGAGAGCCAGGCCAACACTGCGTGACTGAGGAGCCGAAGGAGAGGAGCAAGAGGCGCTTCGCTACTACCCTGGCAAATGTGAAACAAAGTCCCACTCTTTGAGCATAATGCAGTATCATGCATATGCAGCATCATGGGAGACGGAATCCTTGTCGCCAAGAAAGCGCAAAAGGGAACAGAAAAGGCAGCGTGACCGGCGAATTAAAAAAACAAGGGTCAGCATTGGGGTAGTCTTTCCCAGGTAGAGAGAGCTGCTGAGGGAGAATGGTAATGCAATCACAGGCCAACACTAACAGCGGCTAACAGCGGCGCAGTGATGCGAGGAGAGGGATGAGGCTGTTACGTGTTTGAAACAGTGAGGCGCTAGAGTGCGCCATCTGTTTGAATACAATATATGATTTCAACGTTAGATGGGAGAAATTCCTACACACTGTGGCTTTAAAACATGAATACATATTTCTGCACAATATCTTGGCATTTTATATGATAACAGTAGCCCTAATGACCTGGGGCCTTTTTCCCACCCACACATAAACTGGTATTCATAATGGCGTACACACAGTTCTAGCTGAGATAGCTGCAGTTGAAATGATAAGGATAAGATTACATCTAGGCTTAATTGAGAGAGGGATATTTTACAGGCTGCATGTGTAAAATATCACTGAAAGGCACATTCATAGGGTAAATTTTAAATTATTTATGAGAGATTAATTTAATCATTACTTAAATTTATATTTATCTCCCTGTTAGTGATCATTTAATTTTATTGTTGCGAAGTACTTTGTAAAGTCAGTTTCCACATGAGCAATGATAATGAATCATTGATCATCCTTGTGACATTTAATAATAATGATGATTGAGATTTTAACTAATGATGGTTTATGGAAATGTGATGAATTGGTGGTACAGATGCTACAAATATCCACAGCTGTGCGTAATGGTGGTTGCCCCTCCACCACTGGAAAACCTAACTGATGCAACACAGTCATTGAAATTGCACTTTATTTACTATATTTCTCATTGTCAAGAAACTGGTCAACAGATAAACACATACCGTACATAAACAATGCAGTTACAAGATAAAACACTACATAGCATAACCTGCCTGGTCGGCATCTCATTCTGTTACCTTCCCACTATAGCAACATTCGCAACACTGTTTTAACAATGTGCAGCTGTAAAAAACCTGCATGCACGCTGAAATTCAGCCATGTTGTTCTGTTGGGAGATGCAGCGACTTAAAGCAACGGTGAGGAAAAGGCCATATAAATGATACATGTAATTTGTTAACTTATGAATGGAGGAAAAAAGTCTGCTAGCTGCTAGGCTAATTTATGCAAGATAAATATGCTTGAGCTAATAATGGGTCACTAGCAAAAAAACAATTGACAAGTCTACAAACCATGACAGTTTTTACAGAGCTGAATTTGATACTTTTATTAAAGGATCTTGTGAATCCATGTTTTATGGCTGCTGGGAGAAGTTTGCCTTCAGGGCCTAAAGCCAGATAACCTTGACATTTTAGGAAACAGATCCTGGTTTGAGTTAAAATGAAAAGATCTTTTCCAGAAGGTTAACTTATCCCATGTGTTGCTTTATGTGTGTTAGTGGAGTCAATTAAAGGTAAACTGTAACCGCTCAAGTGCAGTAAAGTTATTCACATTATTTATGTGTTGTGTTTTACTATCTATTGTCAAATGTAAAAAAGAAAGGGGTGGCAGCTTCTTCTGAAACTGATTGTGTTAAAAGGGCATAAAATATTGTTTCATAACGATCTCAGGCCCCTGAATTGCATCGAATCGAAATTGTGTCAACGCCACAATGATTGAGAGTTACAAAACAGAGTAAGCTGTATCTTTAAAGCCATAAACACAGCTTTATAAATCTGATGAAATGAATGCCTATGTACAGGACTGCTTTTGTGCAAGCACTCTGTTTTAGTTGTGAAGTTGTATGCATCTGGTCGCACATATTATAAGCATTACAAAATGTGCTATATTTTGCAATACCACAGTGTAAAACTATACCTGACACACACTGTATGTATTCATACAGACATCCCTTCATCTACATAATGCACACTGAATTTTGCGGAGGATTGACCAACGATAACTGTTATGTCTACTTTTACATTTCAGGAGCTACAGAAATTAAAAACACCGCAAACTTTGGAATTATTAACCTCTGTGATATATTCAACAACAACAAAAAGTATAATCTCGTCCACAGTCATTTCTCTACAACTACAAATACCATAAAGGCTTTGTAAGACATAGTGGGCCTCCTTGTTGTGCAGAAACATAGTACACTTTGCATTATGAAAGTGTCATTTTCTTGAGGTAAATTGAGAGTTTTTCTTTGCCTCAGACCATTTTGGCAACTCACAGTGCACTGCGATGGAAGAAGAAGTGTCATGAGTGTTATTGACCATCATCGTTTTTCTCTTGACCTTGATTTGCACTGTCTGCAAGCTTACGCCCACATGCTATGACCAGGTGAACAACACACTGTGCTAGGCCCTTTCACATCCAGTCTTTTTCAAAGATGCATTAATGGATTTTCGGCCACTATATTATAAAATAAGACTAATGTCTTGCTCACACATATGCGCTCAAAAGCTGGGACAGCAATAGACTGCTATTCATTGTGAATGTGACCTAAACTTATAGAGATTTAAAGGGCGCCCAGCAGCACTACAGTGGAGAGTTGGGAAAAGCTTAACTTTATGTAATTGCCCCCTGACATAATATGAACAACAACAGGACGAGAGCTAGTCACATTTGTTTTGATTTGCACAGACATAGAGAAGTTTGTTCAGTGCTCTGCTTCACTTGTGGAGTGGGCATACACATTAAAAAATGATTTGAGCCGGAGGTACTGTCACCGAATATAAAAGTAATGTTACGTCACTTTATTCAATAACCATATCTGCTGCTCTCCAGTGTTAATGTATTCATACGGCACAATCTTGCGACTTACACTTTGCAACCTATAACTTTACAACAACTAAACTGTAATTTTAACACACAACTAGAATTACAGCCTCATGCCTCAGATTGCAATTACAGTTTACATCCATGTCTGTGAAAACATGGATGCTTCAAACACATTTTCCTCAGCAGCACAGAAGATCTATACAATCAGTACACTTTCAAAGTAGGCACCCAAGTTTGGAGCCACCAGTTCAGTGTCTGACTGTATCTCCCCTTCAGTTCCTAAGATATGACACTGAATAATGGCCAGAAATGTTTTTACACAACACTTTGATGTCACGGTGAATTTGACTTTTGACCTTTTGGATTTAAAATGTCATCATTTCTCTTTTTATCCTAGTAGACATTTGTGTGAAATGTTGTCATGATTAGCATGTGAATTCTAGAGTTATGGCCAAAAACATGTTTTGTGAGGTCAGGGTGACCTTGAGTCCAAGTGGATATTTTTGCCAAATTTGAGGGAACTTCCTCAAGGCCTTCTTGAGATATTGCGTTCAAAAGAATAAGACGAATGCAGTGTCATTGTGACCTTGACTTTGACCACCCAAATCTAACCAGTTCCTTGTTAAGTCCAAGCAAACATCTGTGCCAAATTTCCAAAAATTCCCTTGATCTTTGACTATCAAAATCTTATCAGTTCATTGCTGAGTCCAAGTGGACGTTTATGCCAAATTCAAAGAAATTCTCTCAAGGTGTTCTTGAAATATCAGGTTCACGAGAATGACACAGACAAGGTAACAATAACCTTGACCTTTGACTTATGACTACCAAAATCTGACCAGTTCATTTCTGAGTCTGAATAGGCGTTTGTGCCAAATTTGAAGAAGTTCCCTCAAGGTGTTCTTGAGATTTTACATTCAAAATAATGGGATGGATAGACATATGTACAAATAGACGACTACAAAAAACAATGCTTCTGGCCATGGCTATCGCCGGCGCAGAGGCATGAAATAAGCCCTTCTCTCTTGTAGTAGCATGGATTGTGCAAGCTTGTTTCTCTTTGGATTTCAGAATATGCGGTTACAATGTATCAACTAGCCCAGATTGCAACAATTTAAACCTGAACCGTGCTGGATTACTTAAATTGTTTCCAAAAAAATGCTCCAATGCTCATACCATGTGTAAACCAGCAGGGTGGACTGCAGCAACCTCATCAACCCACTTCCAATGCCTATTGGAGGGGGGATCACTTCCAGTGTAGACTGAGGACTGCATAAGAAAAATATTAGGCTATGGCGTGGCAGGATAGCATTGAGTTCAGAGCTTTTTATCCATGCTAATGGCATGGCTGTAGGGATGACAATGTTACTTTGACAGTTTGTCAGTCATCCCCTGGTCCCCTAACATCTAACACCCTGGTCAAATTTTTTATCTGTCCAGTACAATGGTTTATGATGAAATACCTACAAAACTAAAAATATACCCATCAGCCTCAGCTGAACTTTGTGTTTTGTGCTAATAAGCAAATGTTAGCATGCTAACAGGGTAAACTAAGATGCTGCACAAGGAAAACCTTTTACCCCATTTCACCAAAATTAACATGTGTACATGAGATTTTTAAACATAGGAAAACCTGCTTAAATGGCTGATGGACCCCTTTACCATTGCCAGTAGACCAGAGCTGTGTACATGGCTCTGCAACAGATGAGTATGCTTTTCTGTATGTGGGGTTTTTTTGGGTTTTTTTGGTGTGTGACATTCGACATCACAGACAGGCTCGAAAACAGTAGAAAGCAGCAGGGAGGCCAGTGAAAACTAACACAGGTTACTTTTTATATATCTCTTGCTTATTCAGGCCCTCTTTCAAACTCGGTACAGACTAATTTGGAATGATGTGCAAGTGCTGCTTGGGCGGAAAGGGATGGTATCGCTAAAATTAGAGCACTCAACCGTATTGTATTTCCATCACTGCCAATCGGATCCGGAGGTGATACATACCTGTGACTACTGCAGAGTCATCTGACCCAGCTGAGCATGACGATTGTAACCTTTTCCCATTATATTAAAAAAAACATGTTAGCGAGTGTTAGTTACTTTGCATCAGCATGTTAGCATTGTCATTGTGAGCTTGTGGGGCATGCTAAGGTTAGCTCAGCCTCCTGGAGCTGCTTGGATGGCTGTAGACTCTAGTCATGTTTTTGTCTGGAATTGGCTGCCTGTGGGTGTTGATGAGAGCAGCTGTGACTCAAATCTGCAGAATGTATGACCATAACAAGGAACTAAATGAGGCTGAACAGCTTTGGGTATCTCCTACAGAAATTTCTCATTTACTACTACTTGCGCAATATATGAAGGCACACCATAAGAAGGCATTTCTTTACAATCGACTAGTTACTGACTCTCATGTCGATCACTACCAAATAAGACTTAACATAAAAACAGATTATTGTTTATGCATTAAAAGTGTTAATGTGAAGGTTGTTGCACTCGGAATAAATAGTTCCATTCCTGTGGTATGCTCACTGTGGCTTTTGTCGACTATTGAATCATTTAATACTAAAACCTCTCACTGATAAACATAAGATATTTCACCTTTGCCAGCACAGCACAGGACACATCCAAACTCTGTATCATATTTTTTGACCCTGACTTTTCCTCAGGCATATACTGTACAGTAAACCTACTCTTACACTGAGCACTAGCACTCTCTTGGGAGCCAGACTGTCAGGAACACTGGTGTTTTGTGACAAGGTCACTTGGACTGTGTTATAGAGACACAACTTGCCCGTCCCACATATCACAAATCAAATTTTTCTGTTCTGATTCATGAGGCATTATCATATTTGACAAGTGAAAACTGCCAATAAAAGCCTTGAAAACAAAGAACTAAAGTCAATTGGCACCAAGACTATTTCTGCTGAACCCTTTGGCTAAATGTGGACATATTCTGATTTAGTGGAGTATCATGTCAACTTTATTCTTAAGTTTATTTTTTGTCTTTCTAAAAACAGCATTTGTGAGTGCTGAAACAGAAAGCTTGCATGATCTTTCTTTCAAATTTGATATATTTTTCTTTTTTTTTTTTTCATTAATTGATTATTAGATATCTATTGTTTTTGTTTCCATGTATTCCTTTTGCCTTTAAGTGTTTATAAATGTTGGAATGATTGTTTAGAGCAATCCAACCCTATCATTGTGCACACTACTTTGTTACCTGCGTGTTGGATCCTTTGGTCAAACTAAACTAATAGAAGATAAGAAAGAGAAGATATACTTTATTAATCCCTGAGAGAAAATTCAATTTTTTTTCACTCCGTTATATACACACAGGCCTGAAATACAGACACATGCACAAACAGGACCTATACATGCATTAAATGGAGAAATGTCAGAGCGAGGGGGCTACCTTGGACAGGCACCTCAAGCAGTTGGAGGTTCAGTGTGTTGCTCAAGGGCACCTCAGCAGTGCCCAGAAGGCAAACTGGCACCTCTCCACCTACCAGTCCATGCTCGGTCCATACTGGGACTTGAGGCGACCCTCCCAAGCCAAATCCCCATGGACTGAGCCACTGCCACCCTGCTGCCAATGTCATTGCTTTAGTAGTACAATACACATGCACCAGGGTTGTGGTTTATCATGACAGTAACAGGCCAAGTTCCTCTACCCTTCTCCAATGCACACACAATTGTTACCACCTTTTCCATTATGTGTCGTCAAAGAGATTATGAAAATTGTCCCTTTTGAGCAGTTCAGCCCTCCCCTCTCAGACGGATGCCTTAGAACAGTCAGGACACTCAATCATTTTAACTCTTAATAATGACCATCAACAAACCATCATCAACCAAAGGTTATTGGTTGACAATAAAAAAAAATTGTTTGCAGCCACAGAGGAGGTAAGAAAAGCAGAAGGTTATGTGAGGAGTCTGATTTTAAACATTAAACTGACCCTATTTAAGCCCAGCAAAAAGGCAAATGTCATCAGCATTGCCAGAGTGGAACTTTGGACATAGTGGATCAGTGGAGGGCACAGGCAGTAGTTGGTCCAGTTGCTGAAGACTCTTGCCATCTAACTGTAAAATTTAGGGTTTGTAAAGCAGTGAGGAAGCATGTCTGGTCTGTACTGTCCTCGTTCTTTCAGTTTGGTTTTCCTGTGAAATGTCTTCAAGGTAGAAGCAAACAGCAATGCTTACATTCACTGTTTTTCACCATTATTTGTAGCCTTGAGGCCTTACATGTAAAATTTCCTTCTTTATGCAATATTTGCAAAGCAAGTTCTGGAAGAATTTGAAACCTGCTGTATTGTTTACCTCCATGTTTGCCTACTACTGCAGAACTCTTCTTCTTCCATAGCTTTGTTAGTGCATCACTATATTTCGGGGCATATTACCACCACCAACTGTTGGTCAGATGAATAGCAAGACCACCATAGTAGGACTGTGCATTATGTCACTGGCATGCAAGTGCCCACATGTGCATTATGTGCATGCATGTGAAACAGACAAAAACTTCAGTTCCTCGAATGACCACTACAAGCTGGTTCCAAAAGCAAGATCACACATCATGCACGGTGCTAACCAGGCTAGCAGCTAGCATTATTTTTTTATCTCCACCCTGTCGTCCAAATATTGACACTTCTGGCTCCAAAAACCCAAGATGGAGCAGGTCCTCATCTGTCGAAATTTCTACAAAAGCCCAGAATAGACACACCAAACACTGGTTCCAGACAGGGCCATTCAGGTTTTCGTGTTGGCCACCAAGTAAGAAATTTTTCAATTTTTCAAGTAAAAAAAAGTAAAAACTGCTTTATTCAGTGTTTCTACTGGCTTAAATCACAGAGTCCATTTGCTTTGGAGAGGACGAGCCCTTTGTGCATGTTTTGCCTCCTCCTAAAACCTCCTGAACAACTAAATCAGAAATAAGGTGAGCACACATTAAGTTATCCATCTACAATGTGCCAAACAGCACAGGAGAAACACTATTTTGTAATGTAAAACTGCTTTATTCAGTGTTTTACTAATTTCAGCTGATTGCTATCTGCAGTCCTTACCACTAAATCCTACTAAATCTTACACACTGGGCCTTTAAATAATTGCAGAACTGGCCTGAGAAGGATCACATTGTTAAGTTTTCTATAGTGTCAAGTAATCCGGTGATAGGTGTCTGTACATCCATGGGTGTATTGCAAAGGGGAAATATCATGGCAACATTATACTTCCTGTTTATATGGAGTTCCAAGAATTCTAAAATAATTAGCTCCCAAACATAAGTAAAAGTTAGAAAAGTAATAGGAGTGTCAAAATCCTTTGATATTAACTTTAAAAAACTTGAAATTGCTGTTGCCTTGATTCTGTCTGAATGTTTGAAGGACAGTGTCAGATTTTGAAAACCCCTCTTTTAGATGATATAAAATATGAAATTATCATCAATTATTAATTAATTAATTAACAACAATTTTCTTTTTTTTGTATTCATATTATTGCCATGGAGCTAAACAAACAACACCACTGTTCAAAACAATAGCAGACTTATTTTCCTCATAGTTAAAGCAGTTTGGGCCAGTATTGGATAGTGCTTTCCTTTGTAGAGACTGATTGTTAGCTGTGAAACTAGTGCTGCTGAAAGCTGGTGTCAGTCAGGGTCCATTACTTTGACACATCCAGAGATTTTCACAGATACTCAGTTACTTTGTCAAGATGTCCTCAACATCCCTTCACAACCTCTCTAGCCTCAGCAATATTTTTTTCCAAACAGATAAAAGCCTTTTTCATCCCCTGCATAAACGACTCCCGTGAAAGTTTCATCTCATCAAACTTTAAAGAAAGATGATGGACATCAATCCTCTCTAATGTGCTCCTTTCAAAGCATGCTCTTGACATATAGCACTTCCAGATGTGATTCCAGCTCACAGCAGAGAGCTTGGCCCGGTGCCATAGGTGTTTTAGACCTCAGCCAAATGGAGGCTGCTCTCCCATGTGGAGTCAAACATGATTAATGAATCGACTTCCTGACAAGTATGACAGGCCAGGTTGACAGCTGATGTCTCCCTTACGATACATCTGTCACTTAATACACTTCTGCACACAAGACAAGGGCATTAGGCGTCAGGCTCCCAGGAGAAAACTGTTGTATGTATGTATTCTAAATATAGGCCCACTAATCTGGCTTCATTCATTAATTGGGATTTTGTCTGTTACTCAGAGGTAGTTTTGAACTTGATTATGCAGACACGTTATGATTACTGTGGTTGTATAACGTCAAGTCCATCCTCATAAAATATGAAAAATTAAGCTCTACATTTGTATATGTGAATGTGATAAAAGTCACATAAATTTCAGCACATTATGGAGCTTGTTTGCGGTGGACACAAAAGACTTAATTGCTCAAATATTTTTGATAATTGATTAATTGTGATTTAGAGTCATTTATGAAGCCAAAAGCCCAGTAATGAGATAATTCTACTTTTTAAAATGTAAAGATGTGTTGCTTTTGTATTTTAAAATACTGGGCCTGTTGGTTGAAGAGGTATAAAAACTCCAGTAACATTGACAGTTTCTAAAAGTCCAGTGTGTAGGATTTAGGGGGATATATTGGCAGAAATGGTTATTAGACAAAAAAAGGGTGAGCACACATTAACATGTGGTGGGCGATATGCCAAACAGCATAGGAGAAACATCAATTTGTGATGTGAAACTGCATTATTGAGTGTTTTTATCAGTTTTAGTCACCTAGTCCATTTGTTTTAGAGAGGAAGAGACCTCTGGTTGCAATCTGCTATCTTAATCTTAATCTCCCAAAATCTTACACTGTATCTGAGATGTGACACAAACGTGTTCTATTTCATATCAGGTCGACACGCCACCATATAGATCACTCTCTCTGAGGGTGAGCTGTTTCAGGAGACAATTAGCAAATTAACACCTCCGCCCTTTAGGCGCAATCAGCGCTTACTAATACAGCTGTGCGATTACCTGCCCAGTCTCTTTTTCTCCTCCTGGAGAGCGTAAGTATTGGTTTCAGATTGAGACATATTGTGTCTTTCAAGCTGAGAGGAGCCGCTGCGTCAGGGAGGTTGTACGCTACCTGAGGCTTCGTTCCACACGTTTGTTTTTGCTTTAAGTCCGAGAGATGGTCTTGGCTTGTCAGACCATGTCACCAGACGGCGAGGTTTTTCGCTCTCCAGCACCTACCCTGAGCCAGGCTGATCAGCACGTGGAGGACGAGCTGTTGCTGCTTTATTTGGAGGGCCTGCTGCAGGATTTGGTTTCAGCAGCCCCGAGTGATGAGATGGCCGAGATGCTCCGTGTGACGGACATGTTGCTGCGGGGTACCAGTGCACAAGTGCCCTTGTTCAGTCGATGGCCTCCATGGTCCAGGCATGCCGCCAAGTCTGGCTGTCACAGTCTAATCTGTCCGATAAGGCCTGCATTGCTGTGCTGGCGGCTCCAGTGGTGCCTGGAAAGGTCTTTGGTCCACCCTGTGAGGCAGCCTTAGAACAGTCTCGTAGGGTGAGGGAGTTGACATGCTCTGTGAGGGGTGTGTCAGCCTCACGCTTGCGCTGGAGTAGTGGGTCCTTCCCGGCCAGAACTACAGCCTCCAGGGCGCCGCACCTTGCCACCTGGGGGATCCCGGCCAGGGACGGCCAGGCTCGCCAAACTTCCTTTCTCAATGACCGCGGTGGAACCTCTCATCTCGGGGGCACCAGACCTCAGTCGACTGGTGGTCGGCCCCATCGCTGACGGTTGTCAGCCTCCGGCCTCACGCTTCATTCCTCAGCACCTTGTTCACTGGCGCCAGTGTACCCGGTGCCCTTGGGTACTAAATACATTGGAGTCAGGGTACAGACTCCAGTTCAGAACCAGACCACCGCAGTTTTCAGGAATCATTCCTACTCTCCTACACAACAGGGCAGGTTGTCAGTCCCTTGTGGCAGAGGTCGTGGCCCTTCTGCAGAAGGGGGCAATAACACCCGTCCCCAGCAGCAAGGCACACTAAGGGTTTTATTCAACCTACTTCTTGGTTCCAAAGAAGGACGGCGGCCTCCGTCCTATCTTGACCCTTACCTCAAGAACCTGGGGCTGGCTTTGAACAGGGAGAAGAGCTGCCTTGTTCCATCACGGCGGGTGGAATATTTAGGTTTGGTTCTGGACTCGACTTTAATGAGAGCTGTCCAGACCTTGAAAAGGACAGCAGTGTTGACGGACAGTTTGTCACAGTTAACTGTGGGCAAGCACATCACAAGTGTAGTCGGAGGCTCATGGCAGCAGCATCCCAGGTGGTGCCCCTAGGGTTGCTTCACATGCGGCCTCTGCTGCGTTGACTTGCCAGGCACAAGGTGAGCCCCCACGAGGATGGCCTGAGGGCTATCCCGGTGTCATCGATTTGTCTTCCAGCAGTTGTGTGGTGGACCACTGCCCTGGGCCTCAGGGAAGGAGTTCCACTGGGCCTAGTGTGCTCAAGGGTGACCATAACTACAGATGCCTCAGAGGCAGGCTGCGGGGCCCTATGGGAGAACCGCCCGGGGCCAGTGGGGTCCCTTTTGGAGAGGGACTGACATCAACCTGCTCGAACTGGAGGCAGTGTATCGGGCCTTGGTGTATTTCCTTTCGGTAATGCGGTCGTGGTCCCTACACAATTTGGCCCAAAAAATCTTCCTCTGGGCTCATGCTGAGGGTGTGTCCCTGAAAGCCATCTACTTGCCGGGAGTAGTGAATGTAGCAGCAGATCTCCTCTCCAGGGGTGGCCCCCGGCCAGGGGAGTGGCGGCTTCACTCGCAGATTGTGGACGCCATTTAGGCTCGGTTCGGAGAGGCCCAGGTAGACCTCTTTACCTCACAGGACACCACCCATTGCCCGCTGTGGTACTCCATAGCAGGTCCGGCGGGGACGTTGGGGGTAGATGGTCTTGCGGGCCAGTGGCCCGAGGCCTATTGTGTGTGTTTCCCCCCTGTCCACCCTGCCGTACTGGCCAAGATGGAGATGACGAAGGCCAGGGTTCTGCTTGTGGCCCCGGACTGGCCACATCAGCCTTGGATGGTGACCTTGCAGAGGCTGTTGGCAGGAGCCCCATGGTGCCTCCCAATCAGACTGGACATGCTGTCGCAGGCTCAAGGACAGCTCTGGCTTTACAGGCTGCATGTCTGGCCCTTGGACGGGAGCAGCCCTGCGGCTTAAGTCCTGCTGTTATGGCTATCCTGCAGGCAGCTAGGGCTCCCTCTACCAGGGTTCTTTATGCTGGCAGATGGAAAAGGTTTTGCCAGTAGTGTGCAGAGAAAGGCTGGAACCCGGTCTCTTGTGGGACACAAGGGGTCCTCTTGTTTTTGCAGTCGCTGTTGGAGAGAGGGCTGACTGAATCCACCTTGAGGGGCTGTGTGGTGGCCATATCTGACCATCACATCCCTATTGAGGGTGGGACGATGGCCCCTTCTTGGCCAGTTTTTGAAGGGGGCTAGGCGTATCCGGCCATCACTGTCCCCCATAGTCCTGTCATGGGATTTGCAGTTGGTGTTGCAGGCTTTGTCGGAGTCTCCTTTTGAGCCTTTGTCCAGTTTGGGGCTGGAGCTTCTTTCCCTCAAAACAGTTTTCCTTCTTGCCATGTCTTCAGCGAAGCGTGTCTCTGAACTGCATGCCCTGTCTGTGCATCCATCCTGTTTGAGGTTGGGGGAGGAAGGCTCTGTCATCTCTCTCCTGCCAAATCCAGCCTTCTTACCCAAGGTGCTCCCTCGATCTTTCGTGGTGCGGCCCTTGGTTCTGGAGCCCTTTCATCCTCCACCATATGAGTCAGTGGAGGCAGCTTGGTTACACTTGCTCTGTCCAGTTCGGTGCCTGAGGATGTACATCGCCCGTACGGCCCCAGTTAGACAGACTGACCAGCTCTTTGTCTGCTATGGGGGAGCCAGGCTGGGCCACGCTCTGTCCAAGCAGCGGTTGGCCCGCTGGGTTGTCCAGGCCATAGCTCTGGCCTATGATAGTGCTGGAGTCCCTCCCCCTGGGGGGGTTGTGGTCCACTCCACCAGAGGGATGGCCACCTCTTGGGCGCTCTTCAAGGGGGCTCCCTTGGAGGATGTTTGTGCAGCAGCCGGTTGGGCCTCTTCTGGGACCTTTGCAAGGTTCTACAGGCTAAATGTTGGCTCATCAATAGCCTCTGCTGTCCTGCAAGCAGGACAGTGAGGTGTGTGGTCCCTGCCATGCTGGGTCATGGCTTCAGGGTTGGTGTTCACCCGGTGGTTGTGGTTTTATTATGGGCCTTATTCTGTTCATAAAAAGGGGAACAGAAAAGGTGAACGGTGATTTTTTTTTTGCAGCAGGTGACCTTCGTCGGTCTTGGCTGTTGTGCCCCGAGACTTTATTTTTCTTCAATAAAAAAAATGTGTTCTGTTTAGTGAACTGTTGTCCTGAGTGTTTTTAGCCTCACTACACCTCCTGCCTGACCTTATTTGCTATTCAGTTGACCCATACGGTGGCGTGTTGACCTGATATGAAATAGAACGGATGGTTACAGAAGGTAATCGTGGCTCTATGAGAGGTTATAGGTGATCACACAGTGTTAGTAAACTCTGATTGCGCCCAAAGGGCGGAGGTGTTAATTTGCTAACTGCCTCCTGAAACAGCTCACCCTAGGAGAGAGTGACCCATACGGTGGCGTGTTGACCTTCATTCATAGAACCATGGTTACCTTCTGTAACCATCCATTTTGACTTGTAGCCTTTATGACATGTTGGTGTCACAAAGTTGGTCTTTATTTCTCTTTCCTATGCATATTGGAGGTAGGTGTAGGTGTAGGTGCCAGAAATCCTACACGGCTGAACAAAAGAATATCACCTAGGACTCTGAGAAATTGTGATGAACATTTCCCACTATTTAATGACATTTTCAATTCTAAATCATGTAATAATTAGAAAAATAACTAAAAGATTAATTTAAAATGAAAATAATCAGTAGGTGCAGTCCCAAAAAGTTGCAGTTGTATTCCCAATGAAAGTGTTTCACCAAAAGAATTCTGCATCCCTACTGTTAGTATGTATTCTTACATCTTCACTGACCAGTGGATACTAGGTCAAAGAACCTCTGAGGATCATGTTCCGCCAGGACAACTATCATGGCGTCAGAAGTGCTAGATGGACAAGTTAGACTAATTTTAGTTGGCCTAAGGACAAGTTAAATTTGGCAAAGCACCATTTAGGTAACAGTGTGTACATGACACCAGCCTATAAATACTGTCTCTCTCTCTCTGTTCACATCATCACACATAGCTTCTGCATGTAGCTCGTAATAAACCTGCATTAAGAAAGAACTCCGTGATCGGCCTCATCCTTGCATTCTTTGTGGTAGTTTACCAACTACCTTTGAGACAAACAGCAGTGTATAAACGTGGATAATGTTAAATCAGAATTTCTTTCAGTGATTTAGGGCATTCCTCAGGGCTCCATCTCAAAGGTCAAAGGTTCATTTATTGTCACTCAGTACATGTCTGCACACTACAGAGCGAAATATGTACTCTGGTCCCGATACAATAAAAAAGGCAATGCTGGTATTATTCACCATTTATGTTATTAACTGAGCTGCATTTAAACAGTATTTTTACAGTCTTAGCAACAACACAAAGCGCTTTACAGCACAGGCACCATTCACCCATTCTCACACATTCCTACACTATTGGTCGAGGCTGCCATACAAGGTGCTTCCTGCTTATGAGATAAGAATTCACCTGCAGGGGTCACAGTGTCTTGCCTAAGGACATTTTGACATGAAACTGCCAGGGATCATACCACCAACCTTCCGATTGATAGACTGCTCTACTTCCTTAGCCACAGTTGCCCAAATAAAACAAAATTTACATTTTTCTGCAGATGATACCATTACATACAGTTACGGTTACAGTTACAGTTAAGCATATGATATCTAGTCAGCCATTTATAATCTGCCACTCTCATTTAATACCCTACAGTATGCACTGCTTCACTTTACCAATCTGACAGCTTGTCCACAGGTCTTTGAATTTTTTAGTAAACAATTATGATATGTATACAACTCATCCTACATATTGTTAGAAAGGCCTGATTCTTCATTTCAAGATAGAAGCACAACAGCAGTCAACACCTCTGTAAGACCACCAACAAACAAACAAACAAGTCACCTATAAAGCCTCATTATAATCCATTCATTAATAATTTTCTGGCAAAAACGGTTCTGATACATTGAAAAAAGTCTAGATGATCTTTGTAAGAATACTGATGAATATTTGTAATGCCCCTGTCTCTTCTTCCTGCATAGATCCAGCCAATAGCAAGAGGTTGCATTGCATTTTGACTAGGTATCCCTCTACAAAGACCATTGTGTAAAATGGTTCCTTCACTGTCTTAAGGGGTAAATCCAGTGTTCTTATTTAATTAGATTTTTAAGCAGCAGAAGCACTTGTTTGTATACATTGTGTTTTCCAGCTAATAAATCCCAACTATAGTCATCTGCAGGCATCTTTTCTTAAGATAATATTCAGGCAGAAATAAAAACTTTTTAGTTTTCTGTGTTCAAACTTCCATTCCTCAATGCTAGTAGCACTCATTGCTATTCTCACTGTTAGGGGAAAAACGTCAGAGTGCTCTGTTTAAAAAAATCCACATATGTTCAAGTACTCCAAGTGGTTCAAAAAAGACTTTCAATTTACTTTATGTAGGCCTTTAAAAGTGGTCTTAACATCTGCATTTAGAATGGAACACTGATTGAGAAATTTTGTCATTACAAATAATTAGGTATCTAAATTGATAACAATTTATTTTCAAACTCATAAAGACAACATAAGCTGCACGTTGAGGATGCAACTTTGATTTCTGTAGCAACAGGCCCTGTTTCCCATTTTATTGTAGGAAAATGACTGCTGAAGCAACTTTACTGTGATATTTTATTTATAGACATGTTCCAGTCTCCAACCTTCAAACATCTATAGGAGATGCTGTCTATCACTCTGCTCTTAGAACTGACTCATTTGGCACAAATCGTTTCTTGTATGAGGGAGCCCACCTCAGCCTGTCGCCAGGATGAAGTGACTGAAGGGGCCATTATAAATTGCCATGAGGAATTTTTTTTTTCATAAAAAAAAAAAATTGATTTAACTATGCCATAACTTCTGAGGCAACACCATAAGACTACTGTTTCAAAATGAAGGAATATATTTTGTGCACAGACATTTTGTGGGGCAGTTGCTACCACAATAGTTTTTGCATGCACCCTCTGGAAAAAAAAAAAAAAAAAAAAAAGTGTTCTCGCAAAGCGTGCCCTGCCGGAAGGTTTCTATGTGTCTGCCAGCACCAGAAGGGCTCTTGAGGCCTAAGTACATACAGTACATTTGTGCACAGTAATGAGCAGGGAAGAAATCTGTCTAGCTTACATATGAGGTGTCTCAAGATCTATATGCACCTAGCAGCTGCTACACATACATACTCACTTTCTACATGTATCATTTATTTATAACAGGCAACATCAAAGAAAAAACTGCAACATTGTGCACTTAAGTTGTCTAAAAAGCATTCAAAATCCACAAATCTTAACACAAAATTGTAAAACACTGTTCTCTGAATGAATGAAATAATAAACTAACCAATCTGCCCTCTAAACTACAAAGCATGCCTATGTTCAGTTGCAACATGTGTGTTGTGCTCTCCTCTGCTCTATTCTCTATTCCTTTCCTTTGTTTTCTTTCTTTACATTTGCTCTCCCACTATTTTTTTAATAGTCACACACTATTGAATTTAATAAACTTTTAAATATTCCTAAGGAGTCCAAGAAAACAGATGACATGCAGCAGCTGCAGCTCTTATCTCCGCCTCTGCGCACCATACCACATGTCAGATTTGTTATCAGAGCAGCGGTATGGGCGAAGTAAACATGACGTCATGTTGAGTTTTGGTTTATAAAGACATGAGGAAGTGGGAAAGCCATTCTACATCTGAATCCACTCGCACCGAGCAGTTGGTGAAACCAAATCTGCCGGAGAGGTGGAGGGAGACGATGTGATTTTACGCTGGACTAGCTCACTTGTTCTTAGGATGCATTCACACTGGCACTATTTGGTCCGCTTTCAAGGAATCCTGGTCCGCTTCCACGGATAGTTCGGTTCGTATGAAGTGGTGTGAACGCTCATTCCAACTCTGGTGTGGACCTAACGTGCGAACCTTGGTCCGCTTGAAAACTGCGGTCTCGGTTCACTTGCAAGTGTACCCTGGTGTGGTTTGCTTACAGTGGGAAATGCAAATGGACTATCCAGTGAACCAAAGAGAGGGAGTGAACCAAAGAGAGGAAGTGACGTAGAGCACAGTGCATTTTGGGTAGAAAAAAACAAAGCCAACAGCGCAAACCGGGACAAGCAGAGGTAAAAAAAAAAGAAAAAGCTGGAAAATGTCAATTAGTTTTGAACACCAAAGTAAAAACAAAAACCCCAAGACTGCATAAATTTGGTATTGCTCCATTGTTTTTGTGGTGACCAAGCCGGCTGAAGTGGGTTGGATTTCCGTTTTCAGTCCTGACCAAATGATAAGTCTTCTTTTTTTCTTCCTCATGCTTTTTTTCTTCCAGGTCAGTGGTCGTTTCGGGCAATTCTGCCCCCACATGAGCAGCTGTTGTAACTGTGTGACGTTTTCATGGCAGTTTGGTTCACAAGTGCAGTGTGAAAGTGAACCAAACCAAATGAAGTTGTGAAATTTTCGGCATTCCTCGCCCAGTTGAACCGAGTCCCTGGGACTGTCCTGTGAATGTGCCCTTAAACTTAATGTTGAGTTGTTGCCTAAGTTAGGCAAGAAGTTAGTGAGAAACAATGCCGTGGCTTAGGGCAACATTATTAGTACCTGGCTGTCCATGAAGACAGGTCAGGGAGACATGGATGTTGATCTGTAGGGCGCTAAATTTGTGTGCGTTAACTGTGGTGGCTGTGACAAGGGAAGTTAAATAGGGAGGGGCAGGGGTTCAACTCAATAAATACATTGTTAAAACAACAACAAAAAAACAAAACACAACAAAAATGTTCAGATGAAAAGGAGGTTGCGCATCAACAGTGATGATACTCAGAGTGCTAAACCCGAAAATCCAATATGATCAAAAATGTAAAAATGGTAGCACATCTCAAATTGCCAAGTTAAGGAGGCGGACAAAGTACTCACATTTGACTTCTTTTAATGGCTCACATAAAAAAAACCAAACGCTAACACGTTTCGGCACATGTCCTTTATCAAAACATTTGAAGACACATACAATCACTCCAGCTATTTATACACAAGAAGGGTGTTACTGTACAGCTGAAGGTGAACCTTAATTACTTGCAAACCAATCAACTACCCTCCCATGGCTCCAAACATAGGGACCAATCACACAGTACACCAAATCTGACTAAATAGTATTATATAAATCAGATAAACAACAAAAATGTTGTGTAAAAAGTGCACTTATCCAGTCAGAGGCTAAAAGGGCAAGTGCTTGAGCACCACCTGGGGTCAAGCTGTTCATGTGCCTGAATCACAGTACTCACATAACATAGCACTAGCAAATCGCAAAATATGTTTTGAACTTATGAACTATTTGAATGATTGTGAAAAACAGGAGGGGAAGGTGTGCAGAAACAGCTGTTTGTGGTTTGTAGCTCTCTGAGAGAGAGAGAGAGAGAGAGAGAGAGAGAGAGAGTGTGAGAGAGAGAGAGAGAGAGAGAGAGAGAGAGAGAGAGAGAGAGAGAGAGCTGGCAGTTCATTTTGTGAATGTTACAACTGAAGAAAATGACCCACTGAGTAATCACTAGTTAGTGCATTTGAGGAATGTCCCCATAAAACCATGATCTGATTGTGCTCATCGGTATGCCACCATTGTGTGTGTGTGTGTGTGTGTGTGTGTGCATGCATGGGTGTGTGTGTGTGTGTGTGTGTGTGTGTGTGTGTGTGTGTGCATGCATGTGTGTGTGTGTGTGTGTGTGTGTGTTTCCATTCCTTTCTTTTTGTGACTGCTTCACAATGGATCATTACAGTTTCAAAAACCCTGATAGCCTTAAAGGTCTACTACATCTTCTCCACTGACAAGTGTGAAATTGAGGATTTTGCACAAAAAAGAGAAAAGGACAAGTATCAAAAGACAGTACGGAAAAGATTTGTCATAATAACCAAAACCTGAGCTGAGAGTTTCTCCATTTATTTAATATTTGGTGGGCGTTTATAAATCATTCCATCCTTCTATTTTAATAATAATCAATCATAATCAATAAGTGCACCAAAATACCACAAGTCATTGTCTTTACAAGTTTTAGTTATATGTGGTGATGCACTAATACTGGTTGCAATAATACTTTAGCTACTGTACTAATTAAAAATAAATATTTTCCTATTACTTGGAGTGCTATTTATCAGTCTAGATTATTTTGGTGTGAGCTGCTGAGCGTTGGAGATATCTGTCATAGAGATGTCAGCCTTCTCTCAAATATAATGGAACTTCTACCGAACAACCGCCAACCATATCATGGTGCAGAAAAAAAAGCATGCATCTACTGCTAGCTCACCTAGCACCACTGAGATAGCTAATATTACAGCTCATCTAAGCAAGATGCATTAATGTTTACATCTCACACAGTCATAACCACGAGCCTCTTGTCCAGGAGTAGATCCACGTTTTCATCTCCATGGTGATAGGGTTGGCAGGTGCAGTTTGGTAAAATGAAAATGGTTCCCACATGAAACTGCTCACAGCGAGGTCTGTGGATTATCTTGAGTAAGTGGGTCATGATTTCTGGAAAGAGACACTGCTGTTGAGCTTTTCAAATGTTTTTTTTTTTTTTCCAAATGTATTTTTTTGGCGCTTTGAGGACCACAAGCTGAGTGCCATCTAGTACCATTATATGAGAGAAAAGATGGACATCTCTACAGCTGATATATCCAACACCGGACAACTCGCACCTAAACAATCTACACTGATAAATTGATTTTTGGGTGAACTGTACCTTTAAACAAATGGTTGGGCATTTTCCATGGTAAAAATTAACAATAAAAACTCAGACAGGTTGCATCAGACATTACATGAACCATCACAGCAGTAGTTGTAACAATTATAATACACTAATACATATTCCTAGAGAACATTGGTGTAGCTCAGGCGCCCGCCTACTCACTCAATTTAAACACAATATATCTAATACAGTAGGCTTAGGCGGTATCACGTTATAATGGTATACCAGGGTATCCCAATGGAATGATTTTCAATTCTGTCAAAAATACAGAGGCTCATCTTTCTATTAAATTTAGATGAAGAGGCTGAATTGAGGATGTATTGTTTGTAGTTTACAGCACTTGCCAGCAGAGGTCATTCTGGTGCAAAATGTAGCTTAGCTGTGCAACGACTGTAGTGGAGTTACAGGATTGTAAAACAGCCAGCCAGGGGTGGCAGAGAGAGAAAGAGGGGAGAAAAACAGCATATCTTCACATCTAACTTAAGTGAATTAAGGGTTTATTGCGACTGAACCAGAGTTGGTAATTGCTGGAACAGAGGACTAACTATATGACTAACAGGACTAACCAAGATGGTTTCAGTGAATTTTTTTTTTTTTTTTCTGTTGAGTTTGAGTGTAGTGTGTTCCAGGATAACACAAGGGAATTATGCTAGCTGTAGTTTGGTCCAGTGTCCCGCCTGGCCTGGTTTTGTATTGGTAGGTGTTCTCTCTCTCTTTGTCATGCTGCATGATTTTAAGTGGCTAAACGCTAGTGTGGTCACAGGTGAATGCCGGTAGCTGAGTGGGTTCCTCTCTCCCTCCCTCTCCCTGTGTGTATTAGACATTACAAACGGGAATGGTGTTCTTTTTTATTGTAGTTCTCAAAAGCCTATTTTTACAGTTTAGCTTAGCAATGCAAATTTTATGTTTACCGTAGGAAACGCTGGCCAAGTCCACCGGTGGTGTGGACGTGACGTCAAGACCAGCTGATTGGAGCTGCTGCTGCTTTGTCTCCTGCTTTCTCTTGTCTTGTCTCCGGCTGTGTCCCGGCTCTATATTACTGTGTGCTGCTTGGTGACGCTGCTTTGCGGCTCGGGCTGTGGTTTGTCTGCCTTGCTGCTTTGGCTACAGCCAGCTGGCTGCGCAGTGGACTGCAGACACCACCTGTTGCCTGGGTTTAATTCCCTTATTTTAAATGTGTGATTGTGTGGAGTTACTCCCTTATTTTTGTTTATGCTGTTGACTAATTTGGATCAGCCCCCTTAACTTTCCATTTAATTTCAATAGTTGGTTTTGATTAATTTGATATCGTTGCCTCAAATCTCTTAGGGGCCAGTGTTTTTGTTTCTTTACTTTGTTTATTCATCTTTTTGTTTTTGGGCAGTTGTTTTGTTTAGCTTGTTGTTGTCACCCGCCCACTTTTCCTCTGTTTGTATATGTTGTCTTATATTTTGGTTAAATAATTATCTGTTGTAACTCTGTTTTGTTTTATTCCCTTTTCAGTTGCTGCAGGCTGGTGGTGGTGATACTGGTGACTTGGGTGGCGGTATCCACCCTTCTGTGTGCTGTGTCTCCCCTGGGATCGTAGGTGATTTCACAAAGTGTGTGAGCGACTGTCATGTGTGCCTGGGTGATTTTTTTTTTTTCAAATATTTTGGTTTGTTGGTGCCTGATCCCTTCACTAGCTCCTGTCCCACCAGTAGGCCTCAGCTCCTGACTAGGTTTCCTTCCCCCTTCCAGTATGAATGGTGTTTTGTAGTTTCAAAAGAACATATGTATGTATTTTTTTGTAATAAAGTGTATCCTTTTTTTTTTTTTTTTTTAAGATTTTGAACCATGTCTCTTGCCTATGAGTAAAATGAACCTGTGTGTCTTAACAATAAATTGTAAATAATTCTTTGGGTGAAATTTCCAAAGTGGTGTTGTCCGGCAACCACATAAACGTATCATAGATCATTGTATTTGTAGACCTCCTACACTCGCCACACTTTATTGACATTTTGTGGGCTGGTATGTATTTATTTCACTGAAAAATGTATTACAGTTTGCTGAGAATAGCGAACTCACTGCACTGGTCTGCCTACATTTCATCGGGGTATACAACCCCACACACACAAGGCAGTGTGTGGCGTCACACAGACACAGTCTCTGAGCTGCAGCAGGTAACTGGCAAGCAGGTGGGAACACTCACGCTGAAACAGCATCGCAGGAAAACACCACACAGCCACAGGCAGCCAGAAACCAGAGACGCCGAGGCAGAACGCGTTGACAGGGACAGAGGGCTGGTGAGTTGACCACAAAACAGAGGATGTAGGCAGGTCAGAGACAGGCAGGGTCAGCAATGGGAGATCAGGCAGGTAAGGAATGCTGGAAGGTCTTGCATGTGGGTAAGGAACAATCTGGCAAAGAGCGCATGTGCTGGAGAGGCTTAAATACCAGGCTGATTGGCTGATGAGCTGCAGCTGTGGAGGCAGGTGAGTGGAATGGGGTGATCAGGTGGGAGTGGCTGGCAGTTAGAGTAGAAAAACTCTGGGAGAGCAGGGGAGCAGAACTGTGAAAGTCAATTTGAAACGCTGCCGGTAACAACGTTATAAATGGAGCTGGAAAGTCCCTTTAGGGTGGGCGGAAGGGGTGGTGGATGGGGATGGCTTTCACCTGGGACCCTGGTGTTCACTTCCTGTATGACTGTAGAGCATAATCTTGATTCTTTTTCTAAACCTAACCACATCCACCCATCCATCCATTTTCATCTGCTTATCCGTGGCTGGGTTGCGGGGGCAGCAGGGCAAGTAAAGCACCCCAGACATCCCTCTCCCCAGCAACGTTTTCCAGCTCATACTGGGGATCTAAAGGTGTTCCCAGGCCAGATGATATATGTAATCCCTTCAGAGTGTTCTGGGTCTGCCCCAGGGCCTCCTACCAGTGGGATGTGTCTGGAATACCTCCAGTGGGAGGTGCCCAGGAGGCATCCTGATCAGATGCCCAAACCACCTAAACTGAACCCTTCTGACGCAAAGTAGCAGTGGCTCTACACCGAGCTTCCTCCAGAAGTCCGAGCTCCTTACCCTATCTCTATCCTTACCCTATACTCTAAGGAGTCCAGCCATCCCACGGAGGAAACTCATTATGGGCGCTTGTATCTACAATCTTATTTTTTCAGTCACTACCCAGAGCTCATGACCATAGGTGAGGGTTGGGATGTAGATGGATCAGTAAATCGAAAGCTGCACCTTCCGGCTCAGCTCCCTCTTCACCACCACGGTCCTTCAAAGCGCCTGCATCACTGCAGAAGCCACACCAAACCACCGAGCCATCTCAAGCTCCATTCTACCCTCACTCTTGAACAAGACCTTGAGATACTTTGTCCCCAACACCGGAGGGGGCAATCCACCTGTTTCCATGGCCTCAGATTTGGAGGTGCTGACTCTTATCCCGACTGCTTCATACTCGACTACCAACCACCCCAGTGCATGCTGGAGGTCACGGTGTGATGAAGCCAACAGAACCACATCATCTGCAATTCTGGGGTCCCCAAACCTGACCGTTCCTCCCCCTAGCTACGCCTCAAGATCCTATCCATGAATATGTCAAACAGGATTGATGACAAGGGACAACCCTGGCAGAGGTCAGCACTGAGAATGACTTTACGCAGAGTATTTGGACACAGCTCTCACTTTGGTCATACAGGGACTGGATGGCTCGTAACAGCGAGCCCGTTACCCCGGACTCCCGCTGTACCAGGTCAGTTCTCCCTCTCTGCTGAGCACAGCCTGAGAAAGGCCCTGCTTCCTTCCTAACCACATGCTTTTGTTGAAGTCCAAGCATTGGTTGCAGCATCCTGAAACATCAACAAAAAAAACACACAAAAACTGGTTCATGTAACATAAGAGTGTATCGCTGCAGCTGCTTGTTGCAGATGGGCTTCCAACTACAGTGGCCAACACGAAAATGTGAAAACATGAATGGCCCTATTTAGAGCCAGTCGATGGTTTGTCCATTCTGACCTACTGTAGAAACCTGGCGGTGAACATCGTGATCTATGTAGATATAAATGGCTTGTTCTTAGGTAACAAAAACACGATTCTTATTATCAGGTGATTATACACTAAAGAAAATATACTTATTACATTCTATTCCATTTTTTACAATACATACACCTACATCCAACACATGACCTTCAACATTTTGAGGGCCCATTGTGTTGTTAGTAATTTTTATTTCTTTTCTTTAGTGCAACATCTGTTACAAACATCTTAGACCTACTTTGAATCAAAATCAATGTAATAGTTTTTCATTTGTACTTGTTTTTTTTTATGTTTTTTTTTTTAAATATTTACGGGAAGACCAAGTTTATACACTTGTCAAAAAAACATATCAAAACCTTAAGTTAATACATGCAGAATCTGTAAGTTTGTATCCGTAGGGCAAAAAGCAAGAAATCTTTTTGAAAGCATCTCCTCTCATATTTCTGCTTTGAAGCTGCACCTCAAGATGAACGACACTTTCAAGGCTAAGAAAAATTCATTCAGATGTCCACAGACATATTTCACCACTGTTCCGACATAATGGTATTTAAAGCTCCTCAAAATGCTCAGGGACATCCCAAATCATGCGTGTCAGTGTTTGGGTGTCTCAGCATTATGAGAACAGACAGCAAAGGAGAAGTTGAGCAAACTGTGTCCTGCAATGCACTCTGTCATATCGTTTTCTGTACTTAAAAACGTTTCCCATGCAGAGTTGAAAAGGTCATTATATACAGTTGCAGCTGCTCCTATATAATTCGGCCTACACACAACGTCATGAGGAACATGGTAACAATCATCACCAGAGGTCTGAGCTGAGTTTACTACCACTTTATCAACATGGTGACAATTAATATAGTTTTTATTAGTTAGTGTCTTTAAGCATCTAATATGTAAAATCAAACACCTCACACACAATAATACCAAAGGACAGAGAGATGTCGTATGCTGTAAAGCCCTGTGAGGCAAATTGTGATTTGTGATATTGATTTTTACAAAATGAGAAACATGGAATGAGAATTCCTCATTAAAGTCAACATAAAACTCTGCAACTCTTCAATATTCTGGGACTGTTAGTGTGTATTACTGAGCTAGAAATTAACATTTCTATGTTACTATCATCAAACAGTCTGCGGCACACAGAAATGAGAACTATATGAAAGAAGACTACAAGATTTTGGAACACCTAATGGCACATCATCCAAATGACTGGTCTGTGAGATTAAGACCATTCACTGCCAAGATTTGCTTGCCAAACATATAATATGCAATACGCAGTGAAAAATAATTAATCCACATGCATTTTATTTTACAAGTAAGATTGCCACTATTGGCTGTTAGGAAACTTAAAAGGATTAAAGAGTTATTTTTATAGTAATGGGAAATATACAAATATTTTAGTATTGTATCACCAATACATTTTACTCATTTATCATCTGGGTATGCCAGGGTTGCATTTTCTGTAGGCCTATAGGTTACACAGGTTGCCAGAGCTGCAAATGAAAAGGAGAATCTTGTGTTCCATTATTAATAACGGCATCAATCCACTATCTGTGACTTATTTGATTATTTATAACGACTGTGTAGCCTATTACCATTCACAAAACAAACAAAACATTAAAATAATCACAAACAAGCTGCATCTGGAAAGCTTTTAAAGTCAAGACATGACAATTACACATGTCCTTTTGCTGCTTCACAGCTGGCTGATGTCATTAAATTGTAACTTGAGCAAGGTTACTAGTCATTTGTAAAGTAGCATCTCTCGTTTTTATATTTAAGTTAAAACTAATACCTTTTTCCCACACTTGTGCTGGCTTGGCTTGGTTTGACTCAGTACGTAAACCCAGCACAGCAGAGATTTGCCTCTCCATTACAACAGTCTGCCTGCTTGAAGGTGTTTCTTTAACTGATGACGGCTTGTCTTGAGTGATGACATTTGAAAGCATTGGGCTGATCCACAGCTAAAGTTTCACCGTTATTCTGCTGCGAGTGCTTCTATCACACAGCACTGCAGGTAAAAGAAGTTTACCTGTTGGAGGTTAGTTGTTTGCAGAGGTGCCTGTAAGAGCCTGTTGTCTGCAGCTCTTCATTTAACATTTTACTGTGGCTTTTTATGCTTGTACCTTTCATCCCTGCGGTATTCAGTAGACCTGTTTTTATTGAAGAACATTCGCTATCTATGTTGTGCTAATTTGGTGATAAATTCACGTCATTTCCTATAGATTCTTTACAAAAAAAGAAGTCCCCCATTATTTTCTAATGTAAAAATTTTCATTGTGAAGCAGCAAAATAAGGAAATGCTGGGTTTTCATCAGCAGTAACACCACTCCTGTGCAGCTAAAAGCAAGCATGAAACAGTCAAATCAAGGAAATAATTAAAGTACAAACAGGACACAGGAGAGATACTAAACTTCAAACCACAGACATTCAGTGAGAGGTTAAAAAGTACTGAAAGCTGAACACACAGAGACTTTCTCATTGGTCTCCTGCACAGACAAGGTGAGCTGTGTCTCTCAACACACGCCAGAGAAGGGGGGTCATCAGGGGTTCTGCGAGACCTCACTGCTACCCACTTGAAAGTAGTCAGGCGTCCTTTTGGCCCTACTCTGTAGATGGTCCATTTTTGGCATGGCTTGACATGGCTAGTGGTAATGGAAAGACAAATTGATTTGTCATGGTTTGACTTGGCATGGCCAAATGTGCTAATGGAAAAAGAGTAGAAGCAACCATTTTATTCTAAAAGCTTAAGTCTTGATGGTAGTCATGTGATAAAATGCCATATTCATTCTCATTTAGTATGGCTACTCATTTAGTATGGCTACAACCATATATTTCTCTTTAATAATGTTAGTTTCCATTAGCTTGTTTTGGCATACATAATTTGTTTATATTTTTACTGTGTTGTCCAAATTCAGAATATGCCATTCCTTGCTCCAGCTTAGTCTTTGAAACAGAAACTCCTTGCTCCTTGGGAAACAAGTGAAATTCATTTCATTTTTGATTTCAAATTCATTTTTTGTAGTGGACTGATGTTTTTTTTTCTTGTAGCCTTGATTCAGATAGTTGGAAGTGAGGATTCTAGAAATACCTCTAAAACAATAGTACTGCTTCATTTCCACACAGTTTTGTTTTGAGTTTGTATTTCCGTATAGTATACATAGTATCCCTCAAGTGTTACCAAGTGCATCCCTGGCGCATTAAGTGGCGCATAAAGCCGTAAAAGCTCTATTTCCATTGTATAAAATTACCCAGCGATGCAATGCTTCCGTATCATTGGGCACACAGAGCAGGCATACTAGAGAATTGCATGACCGAGTGCACCTGAGCAGCTAACTTCCCGTGGCTGAATGGCTGACTTCAATCCACTAACTTGAATAGGGATAAAATAATTTAATCTTGTGGCTCTTAGACTTTTTGAATGTTATCGGACCAAATGGATTACATCTTAATGGTGGAACAAGTCATTCAGCAGGGGTTGTGATAATGAAATTTATCCATAAATTTATAGACTTCTTCCCAATGTAAGTCTATGGGAAAAAGTATTTTTGGGCCCAATGGGACTGACCCCAGAATTTGCAGTACCACTGTCTGGCCACTACAAAAAATGGCTAAAAAGCCCAGGGCACCTCCTGTAGGCCTAATTATAATGTGAGCTTTTCTGTACTTTGTTGTCATAAACTAGTCTGATTGCGGGTGCATGTTAGTGCACATGTGTATCCCACTAGCTAGCTCATCGCCGCTGCTCAGTACTGCCCACATGCAACAGTTACAGCTAATATCAGGATTGCGTCATTGTGGAATCGTCGACCACCTTTTGGTTCCTCCTGGTTTACACAGTAAGCTCTGTTAGCACTGTTGCCAGTGATTAGCGTTGTCAATTGAGCTAGCACCTTTAGCTTCTAGCTGCCAGCTCAGCCACCTCCATGTTGAGAAGCATGTTAAAGGGCCAGTGTGTAATATTTGGCATGGTTTATTGTCAATCTGAATCTGAATCTGAATATTCTACCCATTAATATGTTTATACAAGTGTATAATCGCTATGAAATAGGTTTGAAATGGTTTTCGTAGCCTTATAATTATGCTTTTATACATATATATATATAGCAAGCATCTTGCGCCGCCATGTATGTACGGCAGACCGAGCGGACAATCCAGCCAGCCAGAGAACGCGTTTCGCTTATCAATGTTATCTCTGTTAGTCATTGATGCTTATTCAGTTCTCTTCTCAGGGGTCTTTGCTGCTGCTTTTCCTGCCTTAGGCTTTCCATGTAGGTGCATGGAAGGGCAGAAAGGTGTGCACTCTGTGCCTTGGGCTTTCTGCATAGGCCTGAGGAAAGGCAGAGAGGCCCCAGAACAGAGCCATACTCCCAAATATAATACCGCAATGGAAATTAAGTTTTCTTTGACAAATGTGATCCTGACTTCATTATTATTAACTAGTGTTACATTTATCAGCGTGTTAGCCAATTCGTTTTTATGATAACTTTCTGTGGCACACTGCATACAGTCTGTCTGAAATTTGCCGCAAAAGTTAAATGTTTTCAACACACTCAAGTTAAAATCCATATCGACAAAAAGGAAAAAAAAAAACAGATCTTGGAGGTTCTCATAGGAATAAATTGATCTCTGGTTGACTTGCATATGTCTTCAGAGCTATGTGGAACTGAGGTGTACAGTAAGTACATGGAAAGAATTTCTGTTAAAGCTTCTTAAAGAGGGGCAAATGAATGAACGGTACACTTCAATGTTGCCCTGCTACAAGCCAATATGACCTCTTCTTTACCTTATAAACACAGTCTCACTGTATCTAAAATAAGCTTGAGTGAGTACGTGCACCAAGACCAGTAGCACTTGTCCCAAAGCCTTCTAATCCACTGGGTCATCCTTTCTGACTTTGCCCAGTGGAAGATGTTCCTCTTTAACGAATATGACCTCACCATGGCCCAGAGGAAGTCCAAGCAGCACCAATAGCAGTGACACACTGTTGAGGGGCCGGTGCCTCCATTGCTGAAGGCAAGATAACACCAAATGAGATGTGACAGCTGAAAGAGAAAACAGGCTCAGCTGATGGGGCTCCAAAGAGAACAGAAGGTCCTTTGTATCATATGCCTTAGTATTTCCACAGTGGTGGTACAGTATGATAAATGTGGGTAAATATTTGTGAATTATAGAGCGTTTCAGTGTATAATGATTAGGTTTATTTTGTTAAATTCATAGTATTAAAGTTTTAATTTAAATTGGAGCTAATGGCTCTCCTGCCTGTGACTTCTGAGGGAAAACTGTATGTGTCCAGTGTTCAGCTGTTTTTTGCCCTCCATTGACCTTGTTATTGTGAAGTATGAGAAATAAGCAATCTTCACATTCAGCTCAGGGCTCGTCTGTTAGTAAAAGATCTGAGCTGTCCTGGTGATGTGAAGGGGGAGGTGTGTGTATGTGTGTGTGTGTGTGTGTGTGCGCGCACGCGCTTCTTGCTGAAATTGTTGTTTCATCAATAAATAATGGCAGACAGAACTCTGATGGCCACACAGCGTCTCTGATCTATGATCAAACAGAAAGCACTGTCCTGCTCTCAGACTACAAATACAGCCACACGCCATGCATCAAACACACAAACACACACACACACGCATGCATCAACACACACAAGTAAGTGTGTTTGTCTTCTGGCAATCTGAACACTTAACAAAGCTTTTAAAATCTGAAGTGGGGTCACTTCTCCAACACACTTCCCATAGTTCCCATGAGTCGCAGCTTTAGCTTCCATAGTTGCTCTGCAGCTTTCTTTGCATCTGCCGCTCCAAGCTTTCCACCGATTCAAGGTACTCACAAAGCCTCTTGTTTTCCAGTGGGTAGAACAGAGGGCTCTAGCCAGTTTTGCTGCACTCAGAAGCCAAGTAGGTGCTTGAACCTTTTCTTGTTGGGAGTGATATCCTGGCTTTACTCTGCACACTCAGCTCAGTCAGGAAAACCTCTCCAGCTCTCTCACCTTCCTTTCTGATGTGAGGAGTGTTGCTGCTGATCTATTTGCTGCCTCTTCTCATCATCTCCTTTCCCCCTCAGGGATTGGATTTTTTAAGGCAGGTGGCCTTCCAGGTTTTTACCTCCAGACTTTTGGTTTACTGCATTTCTGCCAATACTGTTGGTACCAGCTTGTGTAACCATCTGTATTAGTCCCATACTTGAAAAGAATACTGCATGATGTGATACAAAGCAGTTATACTAAATGTTGGTGGTTCTGCACAGCCCGAAGGTCTGCTTTATGAATTCTACAGGGATACATTTGATAGATGACTGATTCTCAGAGGCCAATACTAATGTTTAGGTTTTGACATGCAGGTATTGCCAATACAAAGTATGATGTTTTGGTATTCTTCTTCCCCTTCAGGCAAGAACCTCTATCATTATATAAACATAAAAAGGCAATCTTTTTTTGAGTGCTGCATTTATGTACTTATGTACCTCAGTCATGGATGGTGGAAATACAAAGCACAGGACTGTGACACCAGAAACTGGGGTTCATATCCTTGATTCATTTTACATAACCGCTTATCCTGTTAGAGGTCGCGGTGGGGCTGGAGCCTATCCCAGCTGACATTGGGGGAGAGGCGGGGTACACCCTGGACAGGTCGCCCGACTATCACAGGGCTACCATATAGAGACAAACCACTGGCACTCACATTCACAACTACGGGCAATTTAGAGTCACCAGTTAACCTAACCTGCATGTCTCTGGATTGTGGGAGACATTCAGATAATTTAAATGATAGCTAATAGATAGTGCCGATAATACAAAACCAGACTGCTTTATTGACTTAAAAAGGGCAGCAACTACACACCCTGACACAGTGGATGTTGGTACACCATTTAACTGTGAGCCACCAATAAATAAAGACAAGAAGAACAACAACAAATGCTGCAGGCTGAATGGAGTGCAAAACATAGTCACCAGTGTGGATTGTCTTTCACAATTTCAGAGGAAGACAACACGATTGCGCAGACGGTCTGATCCCTGACCGCCAGACTCCCCACCAGATCAGCAAACTTCCTACAGCTGTTAAACGGGTAAGACACAGTGCGGAAGGATCATCTCCAGAGCGTTAGCACGTGCTAACACATCATTGGCAGCTCACATCCAACACTGAGCCTTAAAACGGGCCAAACAAACTCACATCAAAAAGGCTTAACTTTGTTGTTAAACCGAAAAATAATCACTAGCCGTGTGATGCTACAGTTTCCCTTAATTTGTGTCATTACCTGGTGACTCATTCTGGTACACGTGGACCCGCCACTTGGACACTGACAATCTCTCTCGCTGTGTGTGTATGTGAGACAGAGGTGCTGGTTTGTTTGAGGTGAGGGTTCATGTGTGAGGTGAATCATTAGTGCACTGTTATCCTGTGTGGTGGGCCGGTCTCAGTTAAAATACAAGGGCCAACATTTTGTCCCGGTCCACACCTGTCTACTTGGTAGTTGGTAGGACGGTGGGATGGTGCCTGGATGTGTTTAAAGAAATGCAGCATGATGATACAGACAATTTACACACCAAATGTAACGCTGACCTTTCAATGTGCATTCAACCCGCATTACACCTGTTCATAGAGTCAGCTGTCATTCTCTTTACTTCTGTTATAGAGCCTGTTTCTGCTGTGTAGTGTACACACTTTACTGATAAAACACAGGATTACACTGGGCTTCATAATCTTTCACCGGCTGTTTTCCCACAGAAAGTAATGCAACCAAATTGTTACAAATTCTACTTATTTTGAAAGGCACTTTCTCACCATGTTTCTTTTCCTAAACCTAACCACAGTAACCTTTATTACATAAACCCAACCTCCGTCACTGTATGTTAATGGGGATTATCATCAATTCATTCATTAACATTATTCACGGGGAGCTAATTTCACTTTCCCATCCTGTATTTATTATGTTTATCTGTAGTGTAGGGTTATATGGGCAGGGGTGTTGAGGGTAGGCTGTTTATACCATAGAAAACCTCCCTCTTTTTCACAGCCTAATGTTGACAGGTATGGGTCAGAACTGTCCTTTGTTTTTGTTGTCTTAGCAATAGTAGTGTCACATTTGGTTAGGTCAGAGCTATGGAATATTAAATCATCCATATTTTCTTAATACATCTTCGCTCTTCTTAACCGTAGTGTGTGCATAAACTACAGGTAATACACTTATGGTTGAAATTTTAAAAATGTGAAACTATCGTTTATTGGCCATAAGTCCATAAGAAAAAATCCTTGTCATGCATCTCTAGCTTTTAAGTCTCATCACTCTAGTTTGAAGATTGCTCTACAACATGAACAGGTATCATTTCTGTTGACAACACCTTCCCATCCAGTCTAACCCCCTCTTCAAACAACGTCTGCTCTTTCCTTTAACTGCCTTTGAAACAGGGTTTGTTTCTCAAGTCATGCTCTGGCTGCCGTCTCTGCACTTAGCGCACTGCTTCCTGCTGATGGCACTGACTTTTTCAGCCTGTTTACATCTCTCTTCCTCTGCCTCTTCTTCGTGCTTCTGTGCACCTGAATATCAACGTTGCTCTTGCTGGGCACCTGTATGGTAGCTCTGTAAAAGGCTTTGTTTGCTGCCTCATGGTGAATTAACATGCTGTTTATGAGAGGAGACAAAGTCTCCCCATCTTTGCAAGGCTCATACCTGCAAAAGTGATTGTGAAAATACAGTAATGAGTACAGCTCATTGTATAAGGCTCAGATTATTTGAATGATATCAGGCCAAAGCACTGCCCCCAGTTTTTCATCTGCAACTGTAAAGGTTTGTGTGACACAAACAGTGTGTAACTAAATTCCAGCTGACATCTGTTCCTCTGCACTTAACTTCTTTTTTTATTCTCATATCTCTTTCATGTGGTAACATCCTGAAGCAATGATGTTTTCTTTCACATTTCTGTTCAGCTCAGAAAAAGGTTGATGTTCTTGACCTTTTGGATTCTCACACTCTGCTGTGTGCATGGAGAATATTCATGCATCGCTTCTGCTGTATTGCTTCACTGTATCATCACAGCATGTCGGCTTCGAATTTTGTTACTCATTTTACAGGAAAAAATGCAAATGTACAGGCAAGACTGTGGGTTGGATCTTCCTTTTTTTTGTTGTTGTTCTTTTTCATTTTGACGTTAAGCCCATCATTATTAAAAGAAGTTATGTGCTCATATATAATTGTATTTTGTACATGTTATCTTGTAAATAAGCTATATTGTTATTTGTAACATATTCCTGTGTGGAGTTTGGGATATCTAAAAATGCAGACACCAACACATGCGTGAAACTAAACTCCAAACCACAGAAAGAGCCAAGTACTGAGAGACGAGGGAATCACCAATTGTGAAATTCTGGGCCGATACCGATGTTAAAAATTAGGGATGCACAATATTGTATTTTTTGTCGATATCTGATATGCCGATATGTAACAACTCATTTGACCGACCTTTCCCTACCTAAGTTAAGTGATCATCAAGTCTCTTCTCTAGTGCAATTAATGTCATATTATGCATGCATATTATCTTGATGGCCCACCAGCAGATGGAGACTTGAAATATAATACTTTTCAATGTATGTAATATTCATTCATTGTACAAAATAAGAAAGAGCATGTTGTCTGATTCAGATATTTCATTTTAGAGCCAATATCGGCTGTTGCATATGACGTGCCGATATTATCATGCATCCCTATTGAAAATAACAATTTGGCCAACAGTTGATACTGATGTTTTGTTGTTGTCTATTTTGTCTTTGTTGTTGTTCATTACACTACCTTTGAATGGGCACAAATCCAGTCATTAAAATGTATCAAACAACCTGTAAAATGACCTTCTTTCACATTAACAACAAAGCTTCAGAAGCCTTTTTACTACAATATTTCATAACTCCCTTTCTAATATCTGTTTTATATTGCTATGAAGACATCAACCATTTTTTTCCCTTTAACAATTATTTATTTAAGTTTCTAGCCAAAAACTTCATTTTACAAATTCAAATTTGAACTCATCATGAGAATGTTGTGATTAACCTTTGCCCAATATTATGTATTACTATATTGAGATTGAGCGCATCATAATGTAACTCAACCATGAATGTATTAAGAGACCAGGATACAGCATTGTCAGCAGTGCTCTATTTATTCCTATTAAAGTTGCTCAGTGGCGCACAAAGCCAAAATCCAGCTATTTCCACTGTGTAAAATTATCCAGATGATGAACACAGCTTCCGCATTATTAGCCCCATAGAGCAGGCACACTAGAGCCTTATGGCTGCCAAGCGCAGCAGAGCGTGGCCAAGCAGCTTACTTCCGCTGGCCAAGCAGTTGACTTCCAGGTTAGCGTTCTGCTAACTTGAATGGGGATAAAATAATGTAATGTTGTGGCTCTTTTAGACTTTCCAAGTGTTATCGGACCAAATGGATTAAATCTTGGTAGTGGAACAAGTCATTTCGCCAGTATTGTGATGCTCAAAAAATGTATGCACTGATTTACAGGCATCTCTTTTCCAATGTAAGTCTGTGAAAAAGTCTTTTTGGCATCACGTGACGGACTCCAAAATTTCAGCTAATGTTAACTAGCTCGCCTCCTTCAGATGTCAACATGGATTTGTTGTTCATAATGTATTGCTATCAGGGAACAATAGAGTGTGTCCCCTGATGCATCAGTAGTAAGTTTACTAATCCTTTCGTCCTGACGGCTTCCCGTGAAAGATCTCTCCCAAACATGTTTTCAATTTTTCCTGGACAATATGACGGTGTTAGTCTAAAGCCCTGCATTTTTCAGCTTGCACAAAATTGTTGTGACACAATGAAGTAAACATCTGCCACTGCTATTAGTATATGTCATCTTTTTTGCCAATAGGCCAAAGGCAGTCAACAAGGCAAATATCGGCTGATACCAATATCCAACCGTTAAATCGGTGCATCCCTATTAGAGACTTTCAAAAACAGAGCTTTCTGTCTAGTCTCCAGCACAGATGCAGAGGTTTAGCTGCTGAGGACACAGCTAAGTGGAGGCCATCACCAAGCAGAGCCAAAGCAGCTTGCCTCAGCTCGTTTATCCCCTGCTGCAAGGCTGTAGTGGAAACTCATGTTGTCATGGTGTGACTAGAGCGGACCCTATAGAAAATAAAATAAAAATCCCTGTAGTCCCCCTCTGGATCTAACCCTCTGGCCACCAGCAGCCCTGATGATATCCAGGATTTTTAGATAAAATGTGATTATGTTGTCTGATTATTTGGTGTTATAAACAAGCTAAGATCAAATTTAGAAAAAAATCCATTTTTCAAATTGAATGTCTCCTGAGTCATTAATGCTCAAAACCACTCATCACAAAACAGGGTTATATACCCCAAGGGAAGCACTTAGAAAGGTCACTGCCATTTCCAAACACAGACAGCACTGGTACAGAGCTGGGGTGTACGACTGAATACAATCATTGCAGGCAACAAATGAAATAGAATTATAAAATATTAAGTTATTCATTACAAATAATGATTGCCTTTTCTTATCGGTATAGGTTGAAACCACCATGCAGGAAACCTGGTAGTGACAGTCTTTTTGTTTTGGGGGACGAGCCTCCAGTTTTTGTGTAAACAGTGAATCAGTACCACGACCTCACTGTGACTCCATTGAGAAATACACTGATGGCAGTTAACAAATGTGAGTTCCTCTTGAAGGGTGCACAGAGTTCCTTTTGTAAAATGCAGCATATGAGTGTGGAGGACTGTGTTGGTAGGCATGTCCAGTACTCACTGGCCTAGATACAATACTAAGTGTTGGACCTGGCTGATTAGTGTGAGGCAGAGCATGTGGCAGGAGGCTGACTTTTTGTTCTACAACTGAGAGATGTAGCTCTTTACAAGCAAGTATAACCATAGAGTATACTGACACATTTATGATTTGCTGCAGAGACAAACTTAAAAGACTCTTTTTTTTTGGTAAAAAAAAGTTTGTCCATAATGATTATGAGATAAGTTTCTTAAAGTTTTTTTTTTTTTTTCCTTATCTAAAGCAAGGGTCTAAAACTTCAGACCAAAGCCATGCTAACAGTCCTCTGAGGTGGTACATAGGCACAGCAGTGCTTTGGGATAAATGTTAGCATCAGTGCACCAGCATCATACTGATGTTAAAATTAATGACAATACTGACATGTTTAGTAATCAAACCAAAGTAGACAAAATCTGCAAACTGCAAATCCTATAATAACTATGTGCTATTCAAATTATTTGGTTAGGCAGCACATTGAAAGTTATCATTTTGGGACATTTCTTACATGTGAAGCTATGGTAATATATTTTAAAATGAAGGTAATTCAATAAATACAATTTGAATTAATAGTTTTTACTTATTCTCATAATACTGAGCAGCACATCCCCGCAGTTAACGTGTGTAAATAACCAGTGTTGGGGGTAAAGTGTCACAAAAGTAACGGGGTACAGTAACATATTAGGTTTCACAGTAATGTAAGTAAGTAAGTAATGTAACATGTTCCCAACAGGATTTTGGGTAATATTATTACATTAACAACGTAACGTAATGCGTTACCATCTGAAATACATTATATATTGTTTTAATTTTTCATTCATCCACACTGATCCACATCGCTCTGCTTCTGCCAGCATGCAAAAAAAGAAAAAATATCCCTTGAAAGTTGTTGTGTGTTGTCATGTCATTACAGACTACATTATAGGCCTAGAGGGGCACAAGTGAGCAGCACATCTGGGACTGTGCGTTATGTTCACTGTGTTTTCATGAATATACCTACGTCTACAACGTATCCCGTTCTGCTTTTGCTTTGTAAGGCTGCTATAAAGCAGCGGAAATAAGGAGCTAGCCTCTGGTTTGTTTTTTTTCTTCGTCCTGGTGATCGGCACATCTGGGTGATGTTATTATATGTTGGATGTGTTTCTATTCACATTTCCTACAAATGCAGAGCAACACTGGCACACAGTCCCATTCTTACGCATAACTCTCTCTCCGGTTCATGTTGTAGCTGACCAGCACACCAGGAACTAGCAGGTGGGTCTTCCAGCTCTGGTGTATTAATTTGCGCTCATCATAGTGATTGAATGGCAAGCCATTCTGTTTGTTGTGCCAACCTCAATATTTGTTTATTGTGTTTCATATCACAGGCCCACAAATATTTATTCATATCTTGTAATAACTTGATCCTCTGCCTGAGCCTCCCTGTGTCCAAGGCTATTCATTTATTTTAAAAGGTCTAGATTATATAATTGTTCTATATCATCACACTATTAAATTAATTAAATTAAAGGCGCTGTACGTAAGAATGTGGCCAAAACGGTTACTGCACTCAAATTCAAAATACTGCCGTGAGTCGTGTCCGCCCCCCCTCCCCTACAGATTCGAGGTTGCTGGACAGCGGCACGCTGGAGACTGATTTGTTTGCCCACGGGCGGCTGCCAGGGCAGGGCTGCGTCGCCGCATCCTTGATCTTCCGTATTCCAGCGGACCGTTCGAGCAAGTCTGGCTTCTCTGCTGCTAACGCTGCTGCCGGGATACAGCTGAGGAGACTGCTAATGCTATGTACCGGGACACTGCTGACGCTGCTGCCGGGATACAGCTGAGGAGACTGCTAATGCTATGTACCGGGACACTGCTGACGCTGCTGCCGGGATACAGCTGAGGAGGAACCGGCTGCTAATGCTATGTACCGGGACACTGCTGACGCTGCTGCCGGGATACAGCTGAGGAGGAGCCGGCTGCTAATGCTATGTACCGGGACACTGCTAACGCTGCTGCCGGGATACAGCTGAGGAGACTGCTAATGCTATGTACCGGGACACTGCTAACGCTGCTGCCGGGATACAGCTGAGGAGACTGCTAATGCTATGTACCGGGACACTGCTAACGCTGCTGCCGGGATACAGCTGAGGAGACTGCTAATGCTATGTACCGGGACACTGCTGACGCTGCTGCCGGGATACAGCTGAGGAGACTGCTAATGCTATGTACCGGGACACTGCTAATGCTGCTTGCTGTGCTGCTGTAGCTCAGTCGTAACTGTAACTGATGCTGAGACTCTACTGACTGCGTGACTGGTAGACGGCGGTGGGTGGTGCAACAGGTCAAAACACAAATTCAAAACATAAACATGATTTGCGGACCGTAATTTTTTTTTTAAATGCAAATATTCTGGCTGTACTATTGTTGTCGGTGAGATCAGTATGTTATATGAACATTATTCCTTAGTCTCTGTGACATATTAGGATGATTTTACGACTATTTGCTTTAGATTTCTTACATATAGCTCCTTTAATATAAACAGGGGATTTCAATACAAAGTAGTAACCACTGTATGTGAGTGCATGAATGGGTCAGACCTGCGCAGGTCCGGATTTGAAAGGAACTGTAATAAACTGGAGCTTCTGTGCTTTGATTACCTGCTGTGAAACAACATGACCCTCATCCATTTAAAATCAACATTAGTTCCTCTGAGCTCATTTTGGTCAAAGGAATGAAAAAGTAGTTTAATTAGTAACTTATTACTCTTCACAGAGAGTAATATTGTAAAGTAACTAATTACTTTCAAATGAAGGTAAGTAGTAACATGTAACATATGAAATTTTGAGAGTAACTTGCCTAACACTGTTAGAGACAGACAAGATTGAAGTGGATCTCATATTCCAGGTGGCACAGAAGACAGAGCCAAAACACAAATTCAGCGGTCCGAGAATGTCAAAACATGTCATTTAATTATTAATTTTCTCATTATATTTTAATATCTTTGTCACAAACACCCACAATCAAACCTGCATTTTCTTTTTTTTCTTTCTTGTTTTCAAACAGAGCCAGTTTGGGGTGAAAAAAAAAAATAAGACAAAATATCACCCACAAGTCACCTTTGTTATGAACACCCGCCAGGTTCCCAACCTGATGCAGGACTGTGTAATGGTAATCCATAATGTAGTTATTGAGATATTTCACTTTAAACCGGAAATGCCAACCTGATGGTGGCATTAGAGGAACAGACAGGGGATCACCAAAGTCACTAAAATTCAGCCTATGGGGAATGTCTGTACAAACCTTTGTAGTAGTCCATCCAATAATTGGTGCGATATTTCAATCTGAACCAAAATGGTGGACATACTGACACTGGCATCCATACAGTGCATCTTTTATTTTGCTGTCTATTCAGGAAAACACACTAAAATGTAATTGGATCCAACCAAGGTTGAGCTAAGGGGAAAGAAAAGCCAGTGTAAAATGCCTGATTCTAATGTCAGAATACATTAAATGCAGAAAATACTGAAAAATAGAAGTGCTAAAGTCACTTAATCATATTTATTTTTCAAATTATATATTCTTGATATATATATATATATATATATATATATATATATATATATACATTTGCAAATTCATAATCAACCTCATGTCGCAGTGCAAATTCTACATTTTATCTATTGATGCTGTTTATCTATCCTGGATATTGAAAAAGCTTTTGGATATTATGGCTCCAACACGGCGCATACTTTTCTACCAATGATGTGTAACCACCCTTTGGTCTATTAATTTATGTATAAAACTAGATACATTAATAAGTATAAATGTAAATATATTTAAATTTGGTGTCAAGGCTGTGTTTTGTATCTCTCCCTGTGAAGCATATTTTAAAACCAGAGCAGGGAGAGATCAATGAATCTTCTCCATTGGGATACAGGACGAAGCAGAGCTCACAGGTGGATTCTGAGGTGGAGGTGGGGCGTGACATGCATAGGCAGCAGCAGCAGCTGTAGAAGCAGCAGAAATTAGCAGCTAGTTTGTCAGCTTTACCAGAGCACTCAATGGAAACTAGTAAGTAATTTGTGTATGTAGCTCACAGGTTTAAGCCTCATTACTGCTCCTTCATGTACAGTATGCTGAACACATCTTACACCCTAGCCCACTTGAATGCATAAACCTGCCCATATGGTCGCTGCTCTTGTTGCACTTAGTCTCAAAGACATATACAGTGTGTTCAAAGGTTTGAGGACAAGAAGACAGCACATTACAAAACTTACATGGACATGCAACACAGAAGTGAGATCCATGCCTCATAGTGGGTGGTCTTTTTTCAGTTTTACAAGAGAAAAAAAGACAACAACCAGCAGCAAATCCACAACAAATCCACACCTGACCTGCAAATGAAAGTCCAACATTTAGTCTCCTTCTAGCTCTGATTCTCAACACAACCCCTAAAGTCCTGAAAGGTAATAGTTTTTATTTTGTGTGCACAACTTGCTATTTTGTATGCACAAGAAAAAAAATTGTTTTCACAAGATATTAACTTGTTCCCATAAGATAATTAATTTGTGCACACAAGATATTAACTAGTTCCCACAACTGCAATTACATAACATCATAAATAAGATACTATAATCATACAAAGTTACAAGTGAAACAATATTTTTCCTTCCATTTTTCTTTTCTGCTTCATCTGTAACAATGGGGGGGGGGAGGTCAAATTTGCTTTAAAAAGTGAGTCTAGAGAGTGGGTTATGTTGACTCCTAGGTACTTGAATTCCAATTTAGCCAGAGTAAAGGGTATATGAGATTGTTGAATCTGTAGTGCAGAGGTGTTCACCTGGAGGCACTCAATTTTCTGAATGTTAACTTTGTAACCTGAAATTGAGCCAACATTTTCCAGAATAAAGAGGATCTCTGGGATGCTTACTACTGGGTTTCTTACATAAAGCAAAAGGTCATCCATGTATAGGGACACCCTATATTATGTTCCTTCATACTTAATGCCTTGAGGAACGGGGGAGGTCCTTAGTGCAACTGACAAAGGTTCAATAGCCAAAGCGAAAAGAAGAGGAGACAGGGGACAACTCTGGTGTGTTCCAAATGACAATGGAAAATATGTGCAGATGCAAATATTGGTGCAGATGTATGCTTTTGGGGAAGAGTATAGAAGATGGATCCATGCACAGAACCTATTACCAAAACCAAATTGTTGTAATACTGTGAATAAAAATCTCTGTTCAGCTCAGAGTGAATAATATTCAAAAGTGAGCGGATGTTGGAGAAAGAGTGTCTTCCCTTAATGAAGCCTGTCTGATCTTTTGAGGCAATATTGGGAAGAACAGTCTCCAAACGGTTCTAGAATTTTCACATCGACATTAAGCACAGATATTGGGCGATAGGAGCTGCTGTAAGTGGGATCTTTATCTTTTTTAAGTAATAAAGAGATTGAAGCCTGTTGTAGAGTGGTCGGCAAGGAACCCCACTCTGTGGAGTCATTGAAAACATTTAAAAATAATGGTGCCAATTTTCCACAAAATGTCTTAAAAATTGAATTTGCTTTTCGTTTCAACTGATGAGCTAGCAACCTACTAGCTTTGTCACCATATTCGTAAAATGACCCCCGTGTGCGCAGTAGCAATTTTTTAGCCTTTCTTGTAGATAACAAATTAAATTCAGACTGTAGATTTAGTTGCTTTTTGTATAGTTCTGGAGTGGGATTTGTAGAGTGTACACGATCTAAATTGAGAATAGAATTTGTTGGAAATAATTATTGCAGTTTTCTCTGTTTTGTTTTTATGTGTGGAGAATGAGATGACTTCTCCTCTGATAAATGCTTTTAATGTTTCCCATAGTATGGAGTGTGAGACTGAGCCATATTTGTTGAGATCGATAAATGTGTCAATGGAGGCAGTTATATGGTTGCAAAACACTTGGTCAGAGAAAAGGAGGGAGTTAAGTCTCCATTGAGGAGGGTCTCCTTTGGGAAAAGCAAAGGAGGGATCAAGTTTTCATGGAGCGTGAGCGGAAATAACAATCTCTGGATAATCCAAGGAGACTACAGACGGGACAGGTGTTTTGTCTATAAAAAAATAATCTCTGTGAGAGAAGGAGTGATAGACAGACAAAACTCCTTAGCATTAGGGTTATTAAATCTCCAGGGGTCCACATATCCATTCTGGTCCAAAAACAGGTTAAAAACTTTAGTCCTAGAGCTCGACCTATCCAAAGTTGGACTGATGATAGTGCTTAGATCTCCCCCAAAGGTTAAGGTGTGTATCTACACCAGGGAGAGAGGACAGAAGTCTGTTGGCAAACCCCACATCATCAAAATGTGGGGCATAGAAATTTATTAGTAGTACGGGCGTGTGGAGGAGGGTGCCTACAACTATAATATATCTACCCTGTGGATTTGGGATAATATTGGAAGCAGAAAATTGTATTTTCTTATGTAGAAGTACTGCAACACCTCTGGATTTAGAATTAAAGGAGTGAAACACTTGTCCAATCCAAGACTTGCAGAGCCTGACATGGTCTGCTCTACGCAAATGTGTTTCCTGCAAAAAAATTATCTCCGCCCTCAGATGTCTCAGGTGAGAGAAAACCCTTGATCACTTATTGGGATTATTCATACCTTTGACATTGCGGGTTATAAATCTCACTGGAGAAGTTATATTAGCCCTCCCAACATGTGGAGAATTAGCCATTGTCTACTATGAGAATCAAAGGGAAAGGAAGAAGGTAAATATATAAATGGAGCCCAAAGGTATCAAGCACTGGTGTAGCAGACCTACTCAGTAAGAGCAATAAAGTAGAAGTGGAAATGTTGCAATCTAAAAACACGGAATTGTGTTTAAAGTAAGAAAAGTTGGATTTCAAGGTTAACCGTCCCCCATCTCCCCAAGCCCATCCCTCCAACTCTCCAACCCCAAGTCTCCTTCCCCAAACGAAGAAGACAGACATTTCTTCCAATGCATCTAACTATCTTAACTAACTTATCTCTCTCTCTCTCTCTCTCTCTCTCTCTCTCTCTCTCTCTCTAGGGTGGCTCCCTAGCATCATCAGCCTAATTATAGAGGCAAGGAAGGGGAAAAGACAAAGAAGAAAGGAAAAATGATGCCATACACTGTGGTTATCTAACTGGTAAAGTAGACAAAGAAATGAATAATTTAAACTAAAATTAAAAAGTAAAGGTCAGGGCCTAGGCCTACACACTTACACAGTATATTGCTTAAATCTATTTGAATTCAGTGAAAAACATATTTGCTGAACACAGCACCATTGTCATTGCACCAGTCAGGGCAAACAAAAAGAAATAGCGGCCACACATACAGCTTAACAGATAATGTAAATAACGCTGAGTGACTGAGCGTGAGGAAAGAACTTCACAATATAGCAATGGTAGAAACATATGTAACAGCAGGCTATAGACCCACTTTAAAAAGAAAACAAAACAAAGCATAAAATGAGAGTATGTGTGGTTTGAGAAACAGTTGTCTTGATGGTTAAACTGTCTGAAAACAGTGACAACAACAACAACTTATGTCGGAGTCCAGGCACAACAAATAAGGCTGACTAGAATAGTACAGAAAGTTATTCAATATTAATTTTACACTACAGGTAATTCCCACAGTCATATAAGCATGGGTACCTTCTCTCCTCCTCTCCTGTACTTCATACACATGCCAGCGCCTGTAGATGAACCAGTGAGCTGCCGTTGAATTTTAAGAAGCGTCACATTAACGAGCGAAGTCCCTCCAGATCTGCGGCCAGTTTAGAGCTGGGGTTTGGTGCATCCCTCTGACATGGCGGCGCCCTTTTCCGCAGTGGCATGGTCAGCAGTAGTAGTCAGTAGTAGTAGTAGTAGTCAGTTTCTTCCATAGTTCGTAAGCAATTTGTTTCAAAAAGTTAAAGTTAAACAGTCTCTGGATGTTAAACACCGGGTATTAGATGAAACACGGCTCTTGTGTGAATAACTGATGATAAGTATTGAAAAAGCACGGGAGCCACCTCTTGAGCTTGTGTTCCCTCACATGGTAAACCAGAAGTCCCAATACAGTATCTTGTTCCCAGGACATAACTTGTTCCAACAAGACTGCATATATATACATATATAGATATATGTGTATATGTATATATATATATATATATATACATATGTATATCTGTATATGTTTATATGTAACCCCCATATGATTTTAGGGGGCTCAGAAATTCTCCATAAACTCCTGAGAAACATATCTGCCTCTCTAAGCTGCACTATATTCTGCAGCTAGTTGCTAACTGTGTCTGCAGTCTGGTGCTGGACAGGTGGTGTAAAGTGGATTTTCAGAGCTTTCCAAGTGTTGTGGGCTGTAAAATGAAAAACAATGAGCTGAAAGAGGCTAATGAGCACTGTAGGGCCGAGGAGAACTGCAAAGATGCTTATAATTCTTTGGGGATTCATCACTATAAATCACCATCATCTGACTCATTCTTCATATGAAAATATTGACGAGTGCAGCTACAGAGAGTTCATCAGCTGTAACTCTGCGTTAATACACTGACTCACTGATGTCCCTGTGGCTATCTTTACACTGCTGCCCAATACACTGGATCAGTGAACACAAGTTCTCCTTCGGGCAAACTATTGAAACTAGCCAATGGCCAAACACTTTCAACAGGTCATTACAGTAATGAATCTCTTTTACAAACATTGACCACATAACAGAACGAATATTAGGAAGAGACTTTAAAGGGAAATTTCAGTTTATTTCAACATGTCTCCTATCGTCCTAAATTTGTTTCAAGTGACTAGTGACATAAAAATAATAGTTAGCATGTTAGCCGTTAGCCTAGATACAGCCGGGGCGCATAGTAACGTCAGACCTGTTAAAACGTAAGTGAACCGGCATACTTCAAGTGCAAAGTTAGTCCACTAAACAAGCTTTTTTCCCACAAAGACCGCCTCATATCATTAGGATAAATGTCAGAGAACATATAGAAAACGACATGTAAACGTGTTGTCTTACCTTACCGGTGTGCTGCCATGTTTGTTGTTTACCATTTAGCTCTGCTTTCCAGAGCGCGGCCGAAATATTGCGAGAACAAGCTGCGATCTCATGCAGTGCCTGAAATCTCGCAAGATCTAGATAAAGCCCAGCTGGATACTACTCCAGGTGGAGGTGTCTTGTCCTCGGTCACATCCAGACCTTGAAAATAAGGCTGCAACCGCTCCCATTCCTTGCAACAGAGGCATTCCTCTTCTGTGGGCATTGGGGCACAGCATTCACAGGTACACCACCAATCTCCACAGCTACGCAGCCTTGCAGCAGCCATTCCCCCTCTCTCGTCCTCTACTTGTTGCGCCTCTCTCTCTCTCCTCCTACGTTCTTCAGTTTCACAAAGCTCTTTGTCAGTGTATTCTGGCTCAAATAAATAAGGGCGGCCATCAAACTCTGCAAAATCAAATTCCTCCTCCACAAAGTCGAAGTCTGGCAAAAAGTCAGCCATTATTCTATAAATCTTTCATAAAATAAATGAATGAACTTTTCAGGCTACTGTCCGGTTCTGCCTTCCAGCTGTTGCTGCTTGTTCTCGTGAGATTTCAGGCACAGTATGAGATCGCTGCTTGTTCTCGCGATATTTCGGCCGCGCTCTGGAAAGCAGAGCTAAATGATAAACAAACATGGCAGCACACCAGTAAGGTAAGACAACACGTTTACATGTCGTTTTCTATATGTTCTCTGACATTTATCCTAACGATATGAGGCGGTCTTTGTGGAAAAAAAGCTTGTTTAGTGGACTAACTTTGCACTTGAAGTATGCCAGTTCACTTACGTTTTAACAGGTCTGACGCTACTATGCGCCCCGGCTGTATCTAGGCTAACGGCTAACATGCTAACTATTATTTTTATGTCATTAGTCACTTGAAACAAATTTAGGACGATAGGAGACAGGTTGAAATAAACCGAAATTTCCCTTTAAGCTCGTTCTGATGGCCTGCTACGACACCACTGATTTTTACTGATTCCAACAGAAACCCACTACCTCTGTGTCTATACCGTTCAGAAACATAATAACAAACATTACATAGGCCTAAGAATACTGAAAAAATAGCAACAAAACATGTACAACATTAACAACTTTTATTAATAAATATTAAAAAAAAAAAAAAGTGCAAATGCAGCAGTCAACCAAACAGAATGAAATAACAATACTGTCTGTGGGCTACAGTCCACTTCCAAAAAAGTATCAATAAATAACAACGGCGGTAACAATAATGTGTGCTATACAGCGTATCCGACCACAGCGGCTACTGTCCGATCGTTTATTTTTAGAACCTATCAACATAAATCAAATACATTAAAAGCACAGCTCTACAGCATCCAGTACTAGGGCTTATCAAATAAGAAAAACAGAACAATAAATAACAAGGCATGACTGAAAATGGGCATATATAATCCTATCCTAAGAAGCAACGGGAAATACTGTTCGTCGGTTTATTTTTAGAGCCCACCTTTAGTTTGAAAAGTTCACACTCTCCAAGTCCCAACTGTTTTGACCGCCAGAACAGGCTACTCCTCATTGAAAATGACATAAAAACAAAGTATAATGATAACTATAGCAGCATCATATGCTTCAAAACTATTCAAGGTTTTTAACCAGACAAACCAGCATGTTTACTTTTTCCAGCTGGAGCAGGGCACGTAGTGGATTGACAACTTTGGCCGCTGTGCTGAATATGCGCTCTGATGGAGAGCTCGTGGCACAAATGCACAGGTACTTTCAGGCAGCCCTCAACATCAGAGGAAAATGCCTGGCTCCATCACATTTCCACCTGAGAAAGAGGTCTTCATCTCCCTGAATAAAAGGCTCACGACAACAGGCAGTTATCTCTGCTCCTGCTCGCTCCTGTATGGTGCCGACTGGACCTGCCACCGCATCGGCTTTTCTTTGAAGGAGACTGCCCACAGTCATCTGTTTTTTGGTGGTTCAGGTTGCGCTTCTCCCTCCTCCACTCTGATGGAAACTGGACGTGCTGCTGCTGCTGCTGCTTGCAGAAGTTGTGAAGTTGTGGGGTTTTTGGGGACCAACTCGCTTGATGCACGGCTTGCCATGTTTTCTTCACTTTCTCACGTCTGAGCGGTCACGTGATGACATCACATCCAAAAACTTCATCAAATGTCATCTCCAGTTATGAGAAACATTATAGCCTATTAGTTTTAAATTGTAATAGTATTAAATTGAAAACTCAACCACACATACATAAATTCTGGACAAACAGTCATTATTTAGACATTAAATAAATTATATTTAATATTATATCAGGCCACTGCAGGCCTATATGGGCGGCAGATTTTTTTAATGACAGTAATGAAACTGATACCGTTGCTATTTTTAGATACCGCGGGATACCTAATTACCGTATTATCGCCCAACCCTATCAAGTACCATTCTGAAGTCATCAAGTACCATTCTGAGGTCATCAAGTACCATTCTGAGGTCATCAAGTACCATTATGAAGTCATCAAGTACCATTCTGAGGTCATCAAGTACCATTCTGAAGTCATCAAGTACCATTCTGAGGTCATCAAGTACCATTCTGAGGTCATCATGTACCATTCTGAAGTCATCAAGTACCATTCTGAAGTCATCAAGTACCATTCTGAGGTCATCAAGTACCATTCTCAGGTCATCAAGTACCATTCTGAAGTCATCAAGTACCATTCTGAGGTCATCAAGTACCATTCTGAAGTACCATTCTGAGGTCATCAAGTACCATTCTGAAGTCATCAAGTACCATTCTGAGGTCATCACGTACCATTCTGAGGTCATCAAGTACCATTCTGAAGTCATCAAGTACCATTCTGAGGTCATCAAGTACCATTCTGAAGTCATCATGTACCATTCCAAGGTCATCAAGTACCATTTTGAAGTCATCAAGTACCATTCTGAGGTCATCAACTAAAATTCTGAGGTCATCAAGTACCATTCTGAGGTCATGAAGTAGCATTCTGAAGTCATCAAGCACCATTCTGAGGTCATCAAGTACCGTTCTGAGGTCATCAAGGTCCATTCTGAAGTCATCAAGTACCATTCTGAGGTCATTAAGTACCATTCTAAAGTCATCAAGTACTATTCTGAGGTCATCACGTACCATTCTGAAGTCATCAAGTACCATTCTGAGGTCATCAAGTACCATTCTGAAGTCATCAAGTACCATTCTGAGGTCATCAAGTACCGTTCTGAAGTCATCATGTACCATTCTGAGGTCATCATGTACCATTCTGAGGTCATCAAGTACCATTCTCAGGTCATCATGTACCATTCTGAGGTCATCAACTAAAATTCTGAGGTCATCAAGTACCATTCTGAGGTCATCAAGTACCATTCTGAAGTCATCAAGCACCATTCTGAGGTCATCAAGTACCGTTCTGAAGTCATCAAGTACCATTCTGAAGTCATCATGTACCATTCTGAAGTCATCAAGTACTGTTCTGAGGTCATCAAGTACCATTCTGAAGTCATCAAGTACCATTCTGAAGTCATCAAGTACCATTCTGAAGTCATCATGTAACATTCTGAGGTCATCATGTGCCATTCTGAAGTCATTAAGTACCATTCTGAGGTCAAGTACCATTCTGAAGTCATGAAGTACCATTCTGAGGTCATCAAGTACCATTCTGAGGTCATCAAGTATCATTCTGAAGTCATCAAGTACCATTCTGAGGTCATCAAGTACCATTCTGAAGTTGGTCATCACGTACCATTCTGAGGTCATCAAGTACCATTCTGAGGTCATCAAGTACCATTCTGAAGTCATCAAGTACCATTCCGAAGTTGGTCATAAAGTACCATTGTGAGGTCAAGTACCATTCTGAAGTTGGGCGGTATCCAAATTTTGTTACCATTAAACCTTCCCCACATTTTCCCGGGGTATACGGTATTACTGTGACTAATCACTTTAAATCACTTTGAAGGGCTCAGAGGGAGTTGCCAAAATGTCGCCTTGTGCCTATACCGTTCAGAAACATAATAACAAACATTACATAGGCCTAAGAATACTGAAAAAATAGCAACAAAACATGTACAACTTCAACAATTTTTATCAATAAATATTAAAAAAAAAAAAAAAAAAAGCGCAAATGCAGCAGTCAACCAAACAGAATGAAATAACACTGTCTGTGGGCTACAGTCCACTTCCAAAAAAGTATCAATAAATAACAACGGCGGTTACGACGGTAACATGTGTGCTATACAGCGTATCCGACCGCAGTGGCTACTGTCCGATGGTTTATTTTTAGAACCTATCAACATAAATCAAATACATTAAAAGCACAGCTCTACAGCATCCAGTACTAGGGCTTATCAAATAAGAAAAACAGAACAATAAATAACAAGGCATGACTGAAAATGGACATATATAATCCTATCCTAAGAAGCAAAAGGAAATACTGTTCGTTGGTTTATTTTTAGAGCCCACCTTTAGTTTGAAAAGTTCACACTCTCCAAGTCCCAACTGTTTTGACCGTCAGAACAGGCTACTCCTCATTGAAAATGACATAATAACAGTATAATGATAACTATAGCAGCATCATATGCTTCAAAACTATTCAAGGTTTTTTTTGCCAGAAAAACCAGCATGTTTACTTTTTCCAGCTGGAGCAGGGCACGTAGTGGATTGACAACTTTGGCCACGGTGCTGAATATGCGCTCTGATGGAGAGCTCGTGGCACAAACGCACAAGTACTTTCAGGCAGCCCTCAACATCAGAGGAAAACACCTGGCTCCATCACATTTCCACCTGAGAAGGAGGTTGTCGTCTCCTTGAATAACAGGCTCACGGACCTGCCGCCGCATCGGCTTTTCTTTGAAGGAGACTGCCCACAGTCATCTGTTTTTCGGTGGTTCGGGTTACGCGTCTCCCTCCTCCACTCTGATGGAAACTGGACCTGCTTGCCATCTTTTCTTCTCTTTCTCACATCTGAGCTGTCATGTGACTACGTCACATCCAAAAATTTTATCAAATGTCATCTCCCGACAACAGTTATGAGAAACATTATAGCCTATTATTAGTTTTAAATTGTAATAGTATTAAATTGAAAACTCAACCACACATACATAAGTTCTGGACAAACAGTCATTATTTAGATATTAAATAAATTATATTTAATATTATATCAGGCCACTGTAGGCCTATATGGGCAGCAGATTTTTTTAATGACAGTAATGAAACTGATACCGTTGCTATTTTTAGATATCGCGGGATACCTTATTACCATATTATCGCCCAACCCTACAACAGACAAAACATGATGAAAATCACCACCAAAAATCTACATTACCATTAGAAAACATGACAAATTTACCACTGCACTGAAATACGTATTAATGTTACGTGTAAAAGTACATAAAATGGCCATCTTTAAAGTCAAATTAATAAATCACTACTTCCATTCAGCAAGTACATGGAGGTTGTTGCAGGAGCACAAAAAGCCATATGCACTAGAGCTTTGATTGGGCCCAAATAACAGGCCCAACCTTTAGCTTAACTAAACTTTAAACATGTCTTTGAAACCTGGATGTGGTCAATTTCTTTATGTTAAATTCAGACAAAACTGAAGTTATTGTTCTTGGTCCCAATCTCATCAGAAACTCCCTATCCTAAGATATAGTTTCTCTGGATGGTACTGCTCTGGCTTCTAGCACTACTCTAGGGAACCTCAGAGTAATATTTGATCAAAATTTGTCTTCCCCTCAATCCCATATAAAACAAACTTAAGGACTGCATTCTTTCACCTGTGTAATATCACCATAAATTGGAAAAATTGGTCCATGCATTTGTTACCCCTAGGCTGGATTACTGCAATTTCTTATTATCAGGTTGCTCTAAAAAAGTTTTTAAAAACTCAAAACTGATCCAGAATTTGTGGGCATGCGCACTGAATGAGAATGAGAACTAAGAAGAGATCTTGTTTTGCTTGTTTTAGCTTCTCTGCACTGGCTCCATGTAAAATCAAGAATTGAATTAAAAATCAAAGTCAAAGTCAAATACCTCATCTATAAAGCTCTAAATGATCAGACTCTATCCTATTAGTCCATAGTCCTTAGTTAGCTCATAGTACCCTATTATCCCATCAGATCACTGCGCCCTGAGAATGCAGGGTTACTTGTGGTTCATAGAGTCTCCAAAAGTAGAACAGGAGCCAGAGCCTTCAGCTGTCAGGCTCCTCTTCTGTGGAATCATCTTCCTGTTACGGTCCGGGAGGCACCATTTCCACATTCAAGACTAGAATTAAGACATTCCTTTTTAATAAAGCTTATAGTTAGGGCTGGCTCAGGCTTGCCTTGTACCAGCCCCTAGTTAGGCTGATATAGGCCTGGTCTGCCAGGGGACCTCCTATGATTCACTGAGGCCCTTCTCTCCTTCTCTCTCTCTCTCGCTCTCAGATTCTGAAAAGCTGGCTCGTTTTTATTTGCTAACATTCATGCCCCGTTACTGCATGTCACTAACTCGGCTTCTTCTCTGGAGCCTTTTTGCTCCGCTGTCTTGCAGGTTCCCTCAAACTGCAGCTACACCTGAATTGTGGGTTGTGGTTGTGCTGCTGCCGTGGTCCTGCCTGATGCCTCCTTCTACTGTTATTATTATTAGTCATTAGCCACTAATATTATACACATATGATTATTATTGGTGCATACTGTACATACACTATCATATATTAATAAATACTAATAACATATATACTACCAAGATACTTTTATTATTACAATATTATTACTAAAATGAATGCTATTGTAACTATTGTCATTACTGTTTGCTGTGCATCTCTCTCTGTCTCTCTCTCCCTCTGTGTATAATTTTGTTGTATGGATCACTGTACATTTATGATGTTGATCTGCTTTGTACATGCCACATCTATTGCACGTCTGTCCATCCTGGAAGAGGGATCCCTCCTCAGTTGCTCTTCTTGAAGTTTCTAACTTTTTTTTCCCTGTTAAAGGGTTTTTTTGGGGGGAGTTTGCCCTTATCTGCTGTGACAGTCAGAGGACAGAGGGATGTCGTATGCTCTAAAGCCCTCCTAGGCAAATTGTGATTTGTGATATTGGGCTTTATCTGAATGAATGAACTTGCATTGCTTCTGTCTAAGCCCAACCTGAGCCCATACCACATAGACGTTTTGGGCCAGAGCCTGGTCAAAAAACAGAATTTCCAGTGTTTTTTTGTTTTGTTTTGTTTGTTTTGTTTATATATATTTATATATAAACATTTATGACAAGCTAAAGCCAGCTTTAAGTATTTTCAGTGCAGTAACAGACATTTGTGACATGATCTCACAAACCCGTCCCAATTCTGTCTCAGGGGGTCAGGTTGGGTCCAATCAAGTTAGGGCAGAAAATCAAAGCTCTAACTGGCATCCTGATTTCACAGTACTATGAGCCATTTTGTCTCAGTAAATAATGGATAAATGAGTCAATGAAGGTTTGTTCTGAATGAAAAATGAAGCTGACCACATTTGTATGCAAGAGGAGCCCTGCCATACTGTGACACCAATACCTTTTAAATCAACTGGATTCTGGCATCCCAGCCCTACGGCCCCATGACACTTGAATACTTGTACTTGCTTGTGCCATCCGTCGCCTATTCATCTATTACTTACACCCATTCAAAGACTGTGATGCTCTCATTCAGCCACCAACGCTCAGTGAATGCTCTCTCGGGATTGTTCACTGATGCCAAGAGACAGTGTTCTCACAAATATATCCCCTCCAATAAATGCTAGCCTGTGTTCACTACTGTTACAATGTCATGGCTGTCTGTAAGTAGTGACTCACTGTCAATGATTGTTCCATTGTAAAGCTTTGTAGACAATACCCCAATGTCCTAAACCTGAGTAGATTATGTGTTATCTGACTTGGTTACTGGTTTTTGAGTAACGTTTTAAGAAACTCTCCTTCCATTTGTATTTCAGGGACTCATTCCCTGAAGGCTGGGAGAATAAACTTCAAATAGATTAGGATTTATGTTCAAAATTCAACATCTCAGGTGAGTTCATATATATATATATATATATATATATATATATATATATATATATATATATATAGGTGCATACTTTCTTTAAATGGAATTATCTACACATTTGCGAGCATGACAGGTGCAGGTATGCTTCACTGCATCTCAAGAACAACACTGACATAAAAAATACTGCAGGCAGCTTTGCCTTTCATTGGGGTTAACCGCTAAAACTGTTTAGCACGTTTGATGTATTTCCGGAGTTTGAAGAGCCTTGCTTCACATATACTGACAAAATATGTGCTACAGAGCTGCATGAGTGATGTGATTCCCAGGAAGGGTGTCAAGGTGATAAATTGTCACATTTTCCATCTCCTTTACAGACATAAGTTGTGTCAACTGTGAGTAATATGAGGCCATAAAATTTGACGTATCATACATTTTGGTGAAAACAACAGCAGCAAAAATAACATTAACTCTGCTGTGATTCCAACTGTTTTCAAACAGGACTTCTGGGGTCTTTCTGTGGGATGAAGGGCACTATGGTTAGCATGATTTACAATCCCAATTTAAGCTAAGTGACATTTGATGGTATAAATATTAAATAGAAGCGGATGCATACACTGATCATCAACAGCTAATAAACTGAAGCTTCATTTTCACAACCAATTTGACTCACTGATAATTGCAATCCATCATTTTGAGTCTTTGGGATCAATGGGCAGAACCGAGCAGTGATGTTGTCTAGTCGACTGTAGGCGTGTCATTATGATAAATGGCTCAATCAGCTGAAGCTGAAGAGGCTATACCTTATGAGTCACACACAGATCAGAAAAGTTGAGGGAGTTTTGGCCACAACTATATCTTGTGCCACTATCAGTTTGATAAATACGCAGCCTCAAGGGAAGCATCATGTATTGAGGAGGAATTAGAGTGTGGAGCGGAGAAAAGTCTGCCCCGAGCAGCAGGTTGTTTGAAGGATAACGCTGGTGTAAGTCTACTTCTGTTGTTATAAATTCCAACATAAAGTCTAAACACACTTGTGTATTACAACTGTTTTAATATAGATATGCCTCACCTCTGGGAAATCAAAAGCAACTATGTTTTCAGAGACAAAGTGCTGCTCCACTGACATAATACATCAAGAACAATATAGGCACTTTTCTGTATATGACCACAAAAAAGTGTTTCACTCTGCTGGCTTTGAATGCAAAGAATTACCTAAGAAGAAATGAAAATGGGTAACATAGCTACTGTTGTTTCTGTTTCATCCATTTGAATCCATCCATATCATGGTTACCCTTGGCAGGAGTAATAAATGTGGAAATCTTCAGAAGACTTGAAATTACTTGAGAGGACAATGACATTCACAAATGCAGCAATTTGTCTCTGAGTTGTTTGTAATGGATTTTCCAAAACAGTGGGAGCCGATGACTTCTGAGACAGACCTGCAGTACAAATGACATTAATAGCTTCTGACTGCGCATGTAATCCGAGGTCAGGCTCAAGCAGATCATTTGACCTTCTGAGACAACGAAAGGTCCTTAAAGACAAATTAAAAACTAACTCACAATGCAGGCGCAACTTAAAAACAGAGTAATAGTAACATCACTTCCATATGTTTTATGTAAGGCTCTAATATTCCTTTCTTCATTTAGATAGGGTGGTTTTGTTGAGCATGGTGGATACTCAGAAATAATAACAGAGTTTCTATGGTGATGTTACACAGCAGGTGGCATAGTGAGATCAATGATCTCTAATTTGGAGCCTGGAACAAAAAAGAAGAAAGCTCAAATAAATTGCTATTGCGAGAAAAAAATATACACAACACAACATAGTTAGTTACATCTTACATCATTATTATATGTTATCTTGTTATCTGTAATTATTTTGATGTGTTTCAGATTCATTATGGAAATTCTAGGTATTGTATAATGTTTGAGCACTTCAGTGCTCATTAGAACTCTTGTTTTAGATGAACTGAGATCAGAATAAAAAAGGGGGTAATAATGAGAAATCTTTATATAGGTGGGCCACAAATCTTCATTAACCAATAAAAATTACACTGATGTAATTTTTTTAAAGAGGCAACAGATAGCATCTTTTCCTAAATATATCATTATGAAAATAATGTGGGTTGCACAGGATAGTGGCCACAGTATAATCAGACTATCAGCGTTTACATAGGTTACTTAGTGGCTTTGCAATCTTTGTAATAAGCTTCTGCCACCAGTGCCAAAAATTCGCTGAAAAAATCTGCTTTACGGCAGGAAACGCGTCATGTATTGGTCAGCGAAATTGGTCAGTCAGCCAATCAGGGACTGGAGCGAGTCCTTATGAGGAGTTGGGCATGAGATAGTTGAGATAGTTGAGTCACGAGCACAATGACAGACGGACAAAGTTTGGAGACAAGTGAAAAAGGCCTAGCAAAAGAAAACGAGCTCCTCTGTCTGAGGAGGCAAAGAAGAGCAAAAAGGAGAGTGATAAAAGAAGAGGAAAAACAAGAGTAATCCTCAGTCAGGCGTTCAAGAGATGGAGGGAGCTCCAAGAGCACATCGGTGGACAGGACATCGGTGTTGAAGAGGCTTCAACACCGATGGCCAGCTAGCTTTCTTTCTAATGGATCAGTAAGTAACACGGCTAAATGTTAGCTACACGAGAGAGGACTGTACTGTACTGGCTGCTATTTAACAAAGATAAGGGACTCGAGTTACATGACTTGACTCAAGTCAGACTCGAGTCGCAAATATGATGACTTGAGACTTGCTTGACTAACGCTGATAAAAGACTCGACTTGACTTTGACTTTGTATTCATGACTTGACTTTGACTTGAGACAGATGACTTGAAAGGACTTGGCTTTAATTCAATATTGAAGGCACGCTAAGCACCGTTGGGCGCCACTTCTGTTTACGTTCAACAATGTTATCAAACACAATGGAGCTAGCTGGCTGATTTTTATTTTATTTGTTTATTTAATTTTGATCCCCCCCTGTAGCCACAAATATTTTTCCTTGAGCTTTTTGAAGTGACTGGTGGAAAATGCGTGACCCTTCATCCGATGAACTCAGCTAAGCGTGCCAGGTGACCCAACTACAAAAGCCAGTGGACTAAACACATCCTTTGTGTCTAATAGTAGAGCAGTAGGCCCAATGTAGCCCTGTGTGTGTGTGTGCTGGGCCCTTACCACACACATGATGGAGGAGAGGGTGGCTCCAGAGGAGCCTTTGTATTTTGTTGTTTTCCTATTAAATGTGTTATTTAAAATTTTCACTGCGCTCCTAAATTTCTTTCTGTGCTGCTAATCTTTTTCACTAGGAGCACATGCTCCTAGTGAAAAAGGTTAGCGTAGAGCCCTGTTTGAACTCTGTTTTTAGCCTCAATGTAGCCTGCAGTTCTAACTGCCTCTCTGGGCACTGCGTTCACGTGTACGCGTTTGCGAGAGACTGTGAGACATAGGCACCGTGTTCATGTGTGTGTGCTTGCTTTCGCTGGTCTCGCGCTGGCTGGTTGGAGCAGCCTGGACCCAAATGTTTTTGTTGCCATTTGCGGAGCCTGGGCTGCCTACAGACACCGGACTTTTTCACAGCATATTCAGAGGACATGTAGCTAGTGGATCGTGAGGAGATGTTTGCTGTATGTGACATATGACTTGACTTGTGACTTGCTTGACCTGAGCAATGACTCGACTTGACTTGCTTGACTTATAGCAGGGACTTGACTTGACTTGCTTGATTCTCACCACAGCTAACTTGGGACTTGCTTGAGACTTGCACGTGTGACTTTCCCCCATGTCTGCTAGTTAATTCCTAGCTGGCCAGCATCGCAAATCGCCGCAACCAAGGACCGGGTAGCGAGTGTTGGTCGGCTGACATCCTCGTTGCCATTCTACGGCAGCCCTCGGACAGTGATACTCCCCTCCCTTCCTTCTGTTCTCTTCTCACGGAGGCAGCTATTGACGGACATCGCCCAGCTAAGTTACGCCCAGCTAAGTCAACACTGAACTTTGTTTCCCATTCAATTTGAGCTCCAACCGGCCGTATCGTTTCCATACGGTACCATTTAAGTAGAATAGGGACTGTTTACATGTGCATATTGGTATAATTCCACTGTGTCTACTATTGTTTGTACTGATACTGTACATATTGGTATAATTTACTGTGAGTTGTTTGTACTGGTCCTGTGCATTCTGGTATAATTATTTGCATTACTATTTGTTTTTTTCTTCAGATAAATCTGATAATTGTTGCTCGGTCTCTTTACTCATTTATTTAGTAGAGTGTCCACACACCTTCTCATTCTACATATACATAGAGGTATACCGGTGGCTTTACAGCCTACATTTTATTTAATTTAGAGAGTCTAATAGAGTCATATTATTGATTATCTCTGATCCCCACGGTCAATTTGGTTATTGCGACAGTGTGATGCAACACCACTGACGCTAGGTGGCACCAAGCTAAAAAAAAACGAATCTTATCTGTTGCCTCTTTAAATGTGACAACATTATTGTGGTAGGTTTTTAATAAAGCAGTCAGTGACAGTTGTTTTAGAAAATATGAGTTAGTAGTTAGAATAAGGTCATGCAATCAACACTAAGCAATGCTGCTTTATTAATATACTGTAAAAGACAATGCAGGAATTTAGCGAAATCAACTAACCCTCATTAACTTAAATGTCTATATGTTTTACTAAATTAGATCTCATGCAATATTTTTTGGGAAAATTTCAGAACATGTGTTTTTCTGATGTAAAGTCTTCTGACTTGAAATGACAATTTGAATGAATGTGCTGCAGAATGTTAACTCATTAAATGAATTTCCCAGCACGCATTGTTTAACAGTTAAAACTACGACGAAAGCACCTGTGGTTTGTAGCTTTAAGTGTCAGTTTAACTAAACAGTTGTTGATTCAACTTAATATTTTCAGTTTATTGAATTTTTATTTACTCAGCTGGTTTTACATTTTTAAAACTCATAAGATTACTTTCAAACTATTTACTCACAGTACTGTAAGTGCAGTTAACTGATATATTTAAATTAACAGCTTAAAATGACTGACAGTATAGTGCTTACTGATTTGATTATGTAACTGAAAACCTTCATAAGCAACTCAGGCTCACTCCGAAGTCAATGAAAACTGGCACTTGGTCAGTGACTTCTGGCATCAGACACCTAGTAAAAAAGCCATACTTTCATGACGGCATGGTATGCAGCCATTCGTTATTGTTTATTGCCGCCCTGCAGCGTCAGTTGGTAACGCAGTGGGACAACAATGAATGCTAAGGTGGCGGAGGTCTGAGTAGGGTGGGCGGGAGGGGTGGTGGATTAGTCCAACAACCAACAACTTTTGACCGGGAGGCTGGTGTTTGCTTCCCGTAAGCATTTGTTGCTGAAGGAAAAACAATGTCAATTTGCGGTGTTGTACCAACATAATGCGCTTATTTTGTATGACTGTATGCACACTGTACATTTCTTGTGAAAACAGAAGTGTTTTTTTCAAACAGACAATGCATGTAACGGGCTGAAGTTGACACGGCGTCCCAGAACTTCAACAACCAACTCACCCAGGGAACCTTGCATGTCGATGGAATCGATATGTGACGAGGTATGAGTGAGAATGTGTTTTCTTAAGAGTAACCTAAAGCCACAAATGTACCAAGACATTAATGCGCCATCACTGTGTTGTAAAGAACTAAAAAATGATGTTTCTTCTGTAAAACACTTAAGGTTCTAATGCTCTCATGTGATATAAAACTACCTGATACTGTAAAAGTGCACAAACATGATCAGAGTGTGTGGGTGTGTATGTACATATAGGGCTCTAGTTTCCCGGCGCAGCGCAGGGTGGCGAACCCCGCGCAGAGCTAGTTTCGAGCAGCGCAAACCGAGGCACGCTCAGTTTGGTAGTTTGACAGACCGAGGTGCGCTGAGATGGGTGTGGCGGCGCAGCAGGGGGAGGTGTCGACAGATCCAGCTTGGCGCAGTGACAGTTTCGTGCCAAAAGGCTTCGCCGAAGGTGCGCTAAAAGCTCGCCAGCTGAAACCAGGGCTACTGTCAGCGCAGGCGGAGTGCAGCCGGTGTAAGCCGAAGTTTGGCTGACTGGCGGACAGTGCACACACGTCACCAAAACCTCACAGGCAGGTTTCCAGAATATCAGGCACATTAACAATGCAATAAATAGCCACAAACCACTGTTCAATGCAACTATCTGCAATCAGCACATAAATGTATTTCTATATCGACTGTCCTGTCACATCTGATGTCAGATCAAAGGGGATTGGCACCGTTTGGCATGTCTGGCATGCGTAATGGAAACACAACCTGATTTGATTAACACAGCTGACTAGAATATAGCCCTTTGTGTGCATACACTATATGGCCTTTAAGTGGACCGTGTACTTCTCAAAACAATTTTGTTAGTTGTGCATACTTAATATTTTCATTTTTCAATCTAAAGTGATTTAGGCTTCACTGTTCAGGCTGCTTTCCTGCAAAAAAAGCAACTGTGCTCCTTAATGGGGCTAAATTAAATTAAAATGAGACGATAAAGCTGTTTCATATGACATTGTAAGAAATGTAGTGTTCTTTCAAGATACTTTGTATTAAAGGGTGTCAAAACACACACAATACTCAGCAATTCTTATGAATTGAACAGATATCATAAGCTACTGCTCAGGGATCATCAAGCACCCTCATAATTACACTTTGCCCAGACTAATGGAAAACAGAGGGTCTTAGTGCTTCTATTTGGACAGGCTCACTTAAGAATGCTGAACCTGAGATAGATCGATTCCTTCTTGTACAAGCCAGAATATGGAATTCATTTGAACTGGGCATTAATTTGCACCTGGGTGATTTTTTTCACATATATTCTTGGACAGCTTAATTTGCTGATGCAAATGAGTGTTGTGGAACTTCCTCAACCCGCCTGAACTCAGAATGCACGGGGTCATTTTCCTTGTCTCTTTGCAAACATTGAAAACAAAGGCAAAGCTTTTACAGACTCAAAACACAGTCAGAGTGGCAGTCCAATTAATCCCAATAAATAAGAGATAAACAAAACTAACAGCAGGGTGTATGTTTCAGTGAAGCATGTCATTCAGAAAATACACACCCTGGCCTGCGTTCCTCAACTCAATGTCGTAGGAAAACATTTGCACTGTTTTATGTCAAAGTCAGCTCTTTCTTTGTACCTCCCCGACACACACACACACACACAGTAAACAAGAAGAATACTCTTTCAAAACTTCAAAGTGGCTGTATCTCCTAACACTTTCCTTTCTATCAAACGCTACAGGCAAGGTGCCCTTGAGCAAGGCAGGTAAGAAGCAGCTGCTCAGTCAGTAGATGTGAGATAAAGTGTAGCGGTACTGGGCAGCTCCCAGGTGTGAAGGTATGTACAGAATGTATATGACTGTGAAACAGGGCACCGTGGAAAAGAACATGCACACTCAGCAAAATTTCCTACTTGGATGAATAAAGGGGGGAGAGAACATGGAAGATAAGGCTTGATATTTGTGTTGCCCTATATGGTACCAACACTTTTCTATAGTAAAAGTTCAGGCTGTTCATGCACTGTTCATATGTTTTCCTACGAAAAGTAATGCGCCAAAATTTTTACATATTGCAGGGACTAGTGAGCCAGTAAGTCATGGATACCCCATGTATTTCAGAAGGCTGAAGTCATGTGACCAATGCCCTGATGAGAGTAAAGAAGGATGAGGTCTTGTTAGATGGCAGGTTAAGGGGGTGGATGGGTCCCTAAACACAGGACTTTTCCAAGAGATCAGTGTTCAGAACAGTTTAACTTTGAGTCACTTTAAGGTACATCATCACCATGTTTATTCTGTTAAAAACCCAGCCACAGTAACTTTGAGTGCTGTACCCGACTCAGAATTATGTCAGTTAATCAGATTTGGCTGTTCAATATGAACATTCAACAATTTGTTTTTTTTCCCATATAAACTTTTAAATTTTGAATGGGCTCAGCAAAACGTTGAGTGTGACAGCAGTATTCACGCAATATAATAAACAAGCAAACTGTGCTAACAACAGATCGGAAATGTGAAACAATTTCTTTGCCCACACTAGATACTAAACAAAAGCCAGACACTGTGTCTTATTAAGGTGATGTGAGCTGTACATTTGCCACTTCTAAGCAGACAAGAGAAGATAATCTTGGAGTCTTACCGTGCAGTCTCTCTCCTCCTCCAGGCAGCTGCATTGTGTTTGCAGTTGTCTGTTCTAAAAAGTATTATGAAAGTCAAGAGTGCTCACTCCGCAGCAAAATCTGGGGACCAAATCGCCTCCAGAAGTACTGCTCGACTTGAAGCAATCACAATCGACTGAGGGGTCCCCGAATGATGACACAAATCTCCGACTTTCAAGGGCTAGCCCTAGCAACTTTACTTGCTTTTACGTTAAAGGGAAATTTTGGTTTATTTCAACCCGTCTCCTATCATCCTAAATTTGGTTCAAGTGACTAGTGACATACAGATAATAGTTAGCATGTTAGCCATTAGCCTAGATACAGCCGTAGCATCAGACCTGTTAAAATGTAAGTGAACGGGCATACTTCAAGTGCAAAGTTAATCCACTAAACAAGCTTTTTTTCCACAAAGACCACCTCATATCGTTAGGATAAATGTCAGAGAACATATAGAAAACGACATGTAAACGTGTTGTCTTACCTTACCAGTGTGCTGTCATGTTTGTTTACAATTTAGCTCAGCTTCCCAAAGCACGGCCGAAATATCGCGAGAACAAGCAACAATCTCATAGTGTGCCTGAACAAGCAGCAACAGCGGGAAGGCAGGACCGGACGGTCGCCTGAACGGAGGAGGAGGAGGAGAGAGAGAGGCACAACAGGTAACGTTAGAATGACGAGAGAGGAGGAATGGCTGCCACAAGGCTGCGTAGCTCTGGAGATTGGTGGTGTACCTGTGAATGCTGTGCCCCAGTGCCCACAGAAGAGGAATGCCTCTGTTGCAAGGAATGGGAGTGGTTGCAGCCTTATTTTCAAGGTCTGGATGTGACCGAGGACGAGACACCTTCACCTGGAGTAGTATCCAGCTGGGCTTTATCTAGAGCTCACGAGATATATTTCGGCTGAGCCTCTAGCAGAGCTAGAGGGATAAACAAACATGGCAGCACACCGGTAAGGTAAGACAACACGTTTACATGTCGTTTTCTATGTGTTCTCTGACATTTATCCTAACGATATGAGGTGGTCTTTGTGGAGAAAAAGCTTGTTTAATGGACTAACTTTGCACTTGAAGGTATGCCCGTTCACTTATGTTTTAACAGGTCTGACGCTACGGCTGTATCTAGGCTAACGGCTAACATGCTAACTATTATCTGTATGTCACTAGTCACTTGAACCAAATTTAGGATGACAGGAGATGGGTTGAAATAAACCGAAATTTCCCTTTAAGTACTTAACTTTATGTATGTATGCAAGTATGTAACATCATTTGTGGGGCGCTAATTTGTAATATATCATTAGAATTGTTGTGTGTGCATTTTCATAGAATATCATACAAATTGTTGTATAAAGATATGTTGCAAAAATCACAACATGTAGAGAGAAGATGCAAAATAGCTGTGATAACAATCTGACAGAAGTGCACATGATAACATAATCAAAAACGAAAGGGCTACTCATTTCTACAACACTTAAATGTATAGTTAGCCAGTCGTAGCCATGCTTCTCTTACTTGCCATGACTTTTAGGTATAATGCTCATGTCTGTGTGTTAAGCATGTAGCTAGAGCCAGAAGCTGATTAGCTTAGCTTAGCATAAAGACTGTGAACAAAGGGAAACAGATGGCCAGACTCAGCCCTAAGGTAAAGAAATCCATCTACCATCGCATCTAAAGGCAGGTGCAATAACTTCCTGATGTCTTACTGCCATTGTGAGGTTGCCAGATGATGTGCTTTATAAACCTGGCTGTAGTTTTATATGTAACAGACAGATACAATAGGACAGTTGTATCGATCTTCTCATCTAACTCTCAGCAAGAAAGCCAATAAGCCAGACTGAGTGCATAAGTCATTTCAGGAAGTGACAGTGCCCTATAGTGGCCATAGGGATTATAATGGAAACAAAGGAGGAAGTCAGGTGACATTTTTACAGTCCTCAGAGGGAGGAGGTCTGGGTGGATGGATTGGTCACCAAAACTCAGACTTGCTCTGATCCCCACGGTCAATTTGGTCGTTGCGACGGTGCGATGCAACACTACTGAAACTAGGTGGTGCCAAGCTAAAAAAAAAAAACGAATCCTATCTGTTGCCTCTTTAAAGGATTGTTGGACCAAGCTAATTTCCCAAAATGTCAAACTATTCCTTTAACACTCATAGAACTCTGGGAAATATGTGATGATCACACTACCTGGCTGTTCCCGTGCATCATTCGTACGTTTTCCTACGTAAAAGTAATGCACCAAAATTCGTATATATCCCACATAATCATGAACGAGTAATTTGTATATAACCAATGTATTTGGGAGCTGACAAGAATAAACAAGGAACCTATCTAAAAATGAGGGAGGTTGGGGTGGTGTTTGGGTCACAGGTACTTTCTCACCATTTTTCTATTCCAAAACCTAACCTCAGTAACTTGCCCAAACCTTGACTTTGTATTTAAGTACATAACGTCATGCACGGGGTGCTAATTCGTAGGATATTACATGTGCCTGAGAATAGGATGCACACCAGACTCTTTCTGGTTTAGTGATTATTTCTTGTCAAGTGACAACATGGGCACATAATGTCTTTTTTTTTTCCAGTAGGGAACTAATGATTCATTTTGGACTCCTGTGTCTGATAAAAACTCAATCAGGCATCTTCTTTTGATGATTTACTTACAATAGCACTGCCACTATAATTACTCAGGGCACAGAACTGACAGTTCCACACATACAAAAAGCATTGGTGTGTTCATTAAACACTAAATAACGGTTATTTACAGTACAGTTGGTAAACTGCACGTACATTGGTTACATGCCGAGTGCACATGCAGTTTGAGGTACACATACTGCAGGGGGTCCACATTGGGCAACACATGAGACAACAGCGAGAGCTGATGTCAGAACATGCAATATCAAGATATTTCACACCCAGCTGAGTGGCTCAAGATTGTAATTATTCTATTTTTGAATATTTGTGTTTGTCGTCATGTCAGTTTCACACTATTTCTCTTTGAGTTACAGCCAGCCTACTGCACGTTTGCCATTGGTCTTATGTTCAATTAAGCTAAACTGTGGTTTGCTTTACAGGGCCTATGGTTTTCCAAATGACTTTTGATTATGCCATCTGTCGGGATTTGGTGAAGGTTTCATATTAATTGATATGAGCATGTGTGATGTGCGTTTGTTGTCAGACATTAATAATGTAAACAACAAGGCAACAAGATAGCCAAAGACAGCAAGCTCCATGCAATTATTATTGGTTACAAAGCAAAAACAAGACAAGTAGTGTCACTAATTACTTTTCTAAAGGAGTGATAAGGAAAGTAATTAATAACTTTTTTTTTTTTAATGAAAGAAAGAACTTTATTTCCCACTAACAACCCTAACACTGTACATGTCTATGTGCAAGACCTCTAATTTCACCTGAGTGAGTACACCTCCTACATACACCAACCTCACAGGGTGATAAGTGCACTCCTACCGCTCAGTAATGCCACCACTGTCTGATGGAGACATGGCACTTGTGTTAGATTGATAGCGAAGGTGAAGAAAGCCATTGATCTTTGCACGATTTAACTATAATGCCACCCGCCAAATTCATCAGTGCTGCAACAACCATCAGGCACCAGAGCCAATCTGTCATACCCTGTCCAGCCTGGTAATGTGTGATACAACGACTGCCATGGACGTAATGAGGGCCAATGTGGAACACATCCAACCCTGTGCAACACAGTTGTTTTGTGGTATGAGTACAAACTCTGAAAGTGAGATCAAATGTGAGGCCAATTTTCCTATCTTTCTCCCAACATTCACTAAATGATATGATTGTAACTAATTGGCCATACAGTCTATAAACACACTGCCACTACCCTACCTGTTCACAACACATGTATCTACGCTCCCTCATAGAACTTGTTTGCAAGACTTGGAACCTGGGTTGGTAGAATAAAAGGTAAATGCATACACCCATGCATCACATTCTTCCCCTGTCAGATGCCTTCACATAATCTCCTTCATATAATCCCTTTGAGGGAGGAAATCTTATTTTTCTCACTTCAGGTGCTTTGGGCACATATTTGCATTTTCAGACGTCAGGCTCATTTAACATAATTCCAGGACACCAGGATCCCCTGTGACGCAACCGCGAAGCTGCTCAAGTCCAGTTTTCCCTGTCAGGAATGTCTTCTCCTCTGTGTGAGGGAGCCTAAAGGTTAAAGGCTAATGCTGCCATTACATGCATGTTCATCTGGGTTGATTACACATGCTGTTTCATCACTGACATAATCCTTGATCATTATTAATATCTGCCTACACTGTTAAGACGAATTGATCAATATTTCTTTTAAATGGCAGCTAGTAAAAATAGATTTTCCATTAATGTCTGACAAGTAGTGATTTATTGATGTTCCTGAGCTTTAGAAAAACAGAAGACGCTGTAGCTGTCATTGAATTATTGATTCACTCAAGCTAAAGATTGATTTAATATTTCCAGCAAAAAAATCTTTGACTTTACAGCTTTATGTTATCTTCCTTTAGACTGACAAGTTGACAAGTGTGTGTGAGGTGGAGGGAACTTTTTCCTCATTCCTTGTGGGAGAATCCTTGGCAGGACTGAACCAACACAGAAAGCTTCTCTATGAACTTAAGATAAAACTTCTCATCTTTGGATGTCCCAACAAGCCTCACAGAGTCACACTGACAGATGATTTGGAGAAAGACAGCATGAGGAGGAAAAAAAAGAGAGTATAAGGCTATATGTCTCAACAGTGCACCACTCTGTACTAACGGGAGCTGGGGAGCCACAGACAAGACAGAAAGATGTAAACACAGACTTACAAATAACAGAAACAGGGGGAATAGAAGAAGTCTTACCTGGGAAGACAAGCACAGCAAACACCCATGACAGGATGATGAAACATACCGAATTATACATGCTTCCTAAACAGAGCTGATTCTGATCTGCTGGTTTTGTTTTATAGACGCTCTTTTTGTATCTCTCCACAACAGGGCTTCAGAGAGCTGCCCACTTTGCTTTCTTTCCTCTTTGTCTGCCTTTTTCCTGAATGTCAGTTAGCTTTTCATCCCCACTTGCGGGTTGTAGTGAAGATGCTTTAAATCCAGTGCAAGTAGTAGTTGGTGGCGCACACACACACACAGAGGATGGCTCCTCACGCAGTATTCGATCTCCCTCTCCTCCACGTACTACAGCACACAGAGGGACCAGCACTCTGCAAGATTGGGGGGAGAGGAGGGGGAGGGCGGTCTCTGCTCAGCTGGCATTGGCTGAAGCTTCTGTCAATCACACAAACAGTCCTAGCTCTGTTTTTTTCCCTTTTTCTTTTTTTTTTCTTTTTTTGGCTGATCTGAATCCCCAACCCTGCTTTCCTTCCTCTGCCCTCTGACAGAACTGGAGCAGGATTAAAAAAAGATGATGCAGGATTGATATTCAATAAAGGCTAAATGAACAGCAGCCTCCTAATTAATGCATAAAGTGATCTGGGATTGGGGCAATTCTCTGATAATAATCCCTGGATTTGAATTTTTTTTTTTGGGGTGTTGTCTGACATGTCTGGAATGTGCTTTAATGAGGAATTTTGATGCCATGTTATGACAGTTGGGACGGCTCTATCCAGTTGAAGCACATAGATGTGTTCGTTTGTGAAGAATAGAAACAGTGCTGGACAGAGAGAAACATAATGAGGTGACACTCAATGTGTGATGAGATTCACCCTCAAATTCTCACCACTGCTATTTTGAGTAAAAGTCAATGGAGTTGAGGTGTGATTCATTTTAAAACCTGGCTGAATTCCCTGCCACAGAAGTGTTATATATTCTTGTGCTAAAATCGACCCATGCCCAGCAAGGTGTAGTTATATTATGTCTCAAGAACAAATATGAAACAAGTTTTAAAAAGTGTTCAGCCTTTTACTTTACCTTCTATTGAAGACTAGTTTGGCAAATATATGTTTTGTTAACTTCTCCACCTCTGATCAAGAGCAGCCCAGAGTTTTTCTCTGGGAAGCATCTGGGACTGTCTCCCATGCAGTAGATGGGATGGGGCTGCCAACTTCTTGACACTGAGTAAAGAGCTGAAAATGTTTTAAAAGCTTGTTTCATATCAGTTGTTGAAGTGTAATATATATATTATCATAAATTCTAACTACACCTTGCTGGGGATGAATTAATAAATATTAGCATGAATATCAATACTTATAAGGCATAAATAAATGGAACTACACTTGTATAATGCCTCTTAAGTCACCTGACCACTCAAAGTGCTTTTTACACCATGAGTCACATTGGCCCATTCACGACCACACAAGTTGCCACCTGCTACTCAGTTTTTAACACACTCCCTCACATGGAACAGCCACTGGGAGAAATTTGGGGTTCAGCATCTCGCTCAAGCATGCTTCGACCTGCTGTCTGGAGGAGCCGGGGATTGATCTTCCGATTGGTGGACAGCCCGCGCTACCTCTGAGCCACAGCTGTCCCTTCATCATTATGTCATCTTTGTGTTGGTTGTCAAAGGCAGATTAAGAAAAAAAAAAACATGAGCCACAACTGAGTTTCCCACCAAAAGTAATTGCAGTAGGTGTTTTTTGCCCTTCAGCCAAAAGGGGCAGTAATGAGCACACATTGGCGTGGCACAACAGAATGAGGCAAAGAAGAGGCCACTGATAAAGCAATCAAAAAGACAAAGGTGGGACTGTTTAATGAGACGTGTTTTCATACAGTATGTTTGGTTTTACAGGGAAAAGGCTTTAAGAATGAGAACTTATTGGTTTGTAAATGTAGCAGACATCTTTACTTCCTCACTGCAGTGTACAACTGTCCCTTCAATCAATCAGTCATTTATTTGTTACATGGAATTATACAAAGTATGACTCCAATTAAATGTGATACCATTAGCTTCTTTGTGCACTTTCATTTAGTCCTTTCGTGGGTCTTCTTCCATAGTTGGCTGCTGCTTTATAATTGTACATGTTTCGAGATGGTTTGGGTAACCCATGGTTTCTGTTGCGGAATGATTTAACTGTCCACACACATCCAGACCTCAACAAGACAGCTGTATGGTTGCTTGTCCCTGACACGGCACCACTCTGCAGCTGCCTCTGAACGGCGTATAGCAGTCATTAACGGCAGGAGCAAGACAGCACCTCATTTTCCCACTGTCACACTAGTCCTTATGCACTAAAGCACAGACTTCCTCTCCTTCTCTCACCAGAGTCCTCTGCTTTGTCAGATCAGCATGTAGAAAAAGAGTCCCCCGGTTGAATGGCACTGTCCAACATTTAGACAAGTTTCAGTGAAACAAAGGATATTGCAGTTCCTTATATCCTGTTGGAAACTGATGCAGCACGGACGTTGTCCAGTTTATTTCCAATACCTGTACAATGGCTAGAAGGATGTTAGTTTAGCTGTTGCCATATTTTCCATCTTTCCGTGATGTTTACTGATGTTTACATTTGAAAACCTGAACCTGGCTAACTAGTAGCTAGCTAAGTGAAGTCAGCAGAAGGAAAATTTATAGACTGGTGAGTTGGTTTTCTCATCCTGATGAGTGACTCGTAGCCACATGCCACCGCCGTCCAACTTCAACCACAAAAAGCACCACCAAGACATGCAAAATGGACACAACAGCATAAATTTAACACAAATTTGACAGAGAGGCGACTGGTAGCATAGGGTGACCATATTTTGATTCCCAAAAAAGAGGACACTCGGCCCGGCCACGAGATAGCCTACTTAAATGATACTCGCAGTTTACTCAAAGATACCTTATAATTTTTATATATATAAAATTTATATGTATGGATAGAAAATTCAGTTATATTACAAAATAATATCTCTCAAAGACAGAAATTCAGATAGGCCCCAATAGGGGACACATACACACACTAGAGTGTGGCGATCCGAGCCCGACGGGTCGGGCCGGGTTTGGTCAAAAATGTATAAATTATATTCGGGCTCGGGTCGGATTCGGTCAGCTTTCAGTGAAAATGGAGTGTAAAAATAAATAAAATCCTATTGTCTGTCCTGTTTATTGCTTGGGCACTATTATTTACGTGACAACACCTGAACATAACACACACAGACACACATTGGCAGTTTGTTTCTACCTCTCCCCTCTCTGGAAGTCTCGGACCTCCAGCCGCCCGCCTCCGCCTTGATTAAACACTGAAAATAAAATAAAAGAGGGAGACAGGTTTTTCCTATTTTATCTTATTTTGTTTTATTTCTCCCTCTCCTCTCGCTAGAAGCGTCGGACCTCCTGCCGCCCGCTCCCATCTCAAACATGGAGGTCTCCCTCTCCGCTGAGCACCCACAGCGCACGCCCGGCCTGTTAAATAGCCTGTAACCACTGTGTGACACAAACTCAGTGCTTTGGTCATTAAATAATGTCGGGCTCGGTTCGGGTTTGGACAGAAATATGCGGCCCGTGCCGCACTCTAACACACACACAAACACACGGAAAACCGGACATTATCATCAGTTTATAAAAACCCCCCGGACGCCCCAGACGGGACGTGGGATGTTACATCCTTCTCTGCAACGTTTTTTCACTACCCTAACAACAACACATACGCTACTGATAAACTTTAAACTGATGGAAAGTCTGAGCAAAACAAACTGACCTCCCCAAAGACCTGTAGTGTCACGGAATCATCTTAGACTATGAGAAGTAAAGGGAGATGCACAGACACAGGACGATGATAGAGACAGCATTGAATCAGACAGTAAATATGTATTTAAGTGTAGATGGAAGCTGCAACTCTTTCTACAACCCCCACAGCTGTTACTGTGTCAAGACTTGGAGATGCTTCATCATCTCTCTCCTTGCCAACAACAATTTATACAATCTTTTACTTCTTTGTGTCTCCCTGACTTACAGTATATCCATTAACTTAACATGTGTGTCTAAAATGGATAAATACATTTACCATACATGAATAATTGTATGTTTATGTTGCCTGATCTTCTAGCAAAAATCAAATAAAAAATGTAAAGACAGTCCCAGTATTATCCATTAAAATGCACTTCCTCCAATTAAAGTCAAGTTCAGCTTGCTTTCAAATGTTCTGCTACATTTTTATTTATTCTTTGTGAACGCTGCCAGCACCCTTAAACCATGACCCCCCAGCAGGCATACGCCCCCAGAAAACACATTTTTGGCACACTAACCAAAGATATCTGTGAATTGGAACAAGTGTTTAATTTTGAGTGAGACATGAAAAATATTGCATAAAACTGTATAGATAAGTTGCTGTTAAAGATTATGTTCCTTCTTACGGTATGTGATCTTTCTTTTTTATCTGACAGCAGTGAGTGGCATGAAACATGAGGAGCAAGGCGACATGATGGAATAACTAGGGTGAGCCATCTGTTATTAAAATGGTGTAGTCCTGTCAGGATGATCTTTGATAAAGGAGAGTCATGCTTTGGTGTTGGACTGGGAAATGTTTTGTTCCCTTCAGCTGCATTCAGCTGCACAATTGCAGCAGTGTACTTAGACAGTTGCCTAATTCTCTTTTCTAAATTGGCACTGATAGCCTCATTACTAATGCAAAGGAAAATTGCTCTTGTTGGCTAAAAGATAAATCAGACAGACACAAAGATACATGACATTGAGGTAAAACACTGGACCACTCAAGCATGCCACAGGGTAAAAAAGCTGCATATCATTACAGAGGCTCTATTACCCCTTTTTCACTAACATGGAACGGGTTCCGTTCTGGTTCCTGCACCTAATTTCTATCTGTTCAGAGAATTTTGACTTGAAATACATTGTGTCAGCACCCAAAAAGTTGTCTCTTAGCTGGAACCAAAAAAAAAAGTAGGTTTCCCTGGACGATGCCATCCTGATATCAGCAGTTACCACTATAGGAGCACTGTATGAGCGCCATGCAGAGCAGCGGCAATGAGCTAGCCAGTGGGATACAGAGTTCGAAATTGACACCCACAAACTGCCAAATGCAGGTAGATTTTTGATTTGGCTAGTAAATCTCGGAAAGCTATCTGCCACAACAACTGATAAGTGTTTGTACAAAAATAGTCATGTAATATGCTAAATCTCTTCCATGTTTTGGTGCCATTTACAGATGCACTGCTTTGCTGTTCCTCTGCTGCCAGTGTTGGAGGTTGACACAAAGACACACTCAGACACATACATTAACACACAACAGACGTGTTTTACATACATCTAAACAGTGCTGTGACATTGACAGTCCCCAGCGCTCTGACTCCTGCTGCACTGTCTACCATATGAGACATCGACTGATCACTTGCCGTTAGCCTGCTGCTAACTACCATTGCAGCTGACAGTTATGAGTTGCACCCATATTTATGAAGGTAATCGAATATTAACAGTGAGGTTCCTTAGTCCATACCAAGACAGCAAACTCTTTATTATTGCCTCCCACATTGTCAAAGGTAGCAATTTACAACTTCACTCTTTCACAATAAAAGCCCCAGACATAAAAGCTACACCATTGCTTACCAAAGGGAACTTACTCACATACTGAGGCTGTGGTGTTAACTTGTTCAGTAATTTTTCTTTGGCCTCTATGTTATGTTTGTATTAAACATAGTATCTTATTTCAATGAAATGCACTTGAACACATGGATATGTGACACAGAAATAGAAATGTATTATTTTGGCTGGTAAAGAATATGCTTGGCTGATAGATTCTTTCATCCACAAGTCCAACTGGCTGGCGAATCAAAAAGTTAATTTTTGGTTACTGAATACATGCATGCACAGCCAGCCCGATTTCCCACAACAAACCACAGAGAAGCTTGTATTACAACACACTCAGAGGTAGTGTGACTTCAATCCCTGCTCAGGACGCCATTACTCAATTATATCCTCAAATAGTAAATGGTGGTTTGCAACATATTAAAGGAATACTTTTCTGGCAAAATGACTAATTTTATATTAGTTACTCACAGTGTGTTATCCTCAATTTGTAATGAAAAGTTTGTTTTTCTTGTATGACCCCATGGTGAATGGAGAAGCCAAAAAAGGCAAACATTAATGAATTTAAGTAAACAAGGAAATTGTTTAACAACAGCAAAACTATATCAAAACATCTGTTCACAAACTCTCAAAGAACTCGTGCAGTATAATCTTAAAGTCTTATTTATCCAGTTTTATGCTCAGTATTTCCCAAACATGCATTTTAGCTAAAATCTTATGATTGAAAACATCAGTACAAACAGTCTCATGTATGGCATATGCATGCTCATGTGTTTGAACTCTGCTCAAGCAGTGCTCATATGCACACACGTGCACAGGCAGGCTCAGGGTGTGCTACTTGTGCACGCAGTGTTTTATATTGTAATGTTTTAGTGAAAATGATAAAGGTTTGTTAAATGAGGTCCCCAGTGATTTCAATTCATAAAGAATGTTTGCCTTTTTTTGATTCTCCGTTCACCGTGGAAGCGTGCGAGAAAAACAAAATTTTCTTCAAGAATTCAGTGTAAAACACGAGTATCTGCTACACACATGATCATTTTGCAGTTGAAGTATACTTTTAATGCTCTGAATGTTGAGTAAAGAACTATTAATTCATTGAATCTAAATGGACTGATGAAAAAGCAAGTCAAGTCTTTGCATGTGTGAGACTCTGTACACCAGCTGAATAATTAAATTTTGAGTAAGCTGTACTGAATCAGGGGAAAAATACACCTAGGAGAATGAGTATAATGACATGCAAAATTGTTTGAAAAATAAAATAAAATAACTGCTGCGCCTTTGTTTTCAGGGCAAAGTCATTTGTTCTTGTTCTTGCACGCTGGGACATGCCAGGTCACCAGTCTTAATTGGATTCTGATCCAAAAATGGTTTTTGCAACATACCCAAGAGGCAGTTCATTTAGGAATTAAAAATAAAAACAACACAAGTAAATGAATAATTTGATAAATAATAACACTAATGGACCTCTGTGTAAGTTCAATCAGAAAGACTGTCGTTATGCTTCTCATTCATTCACATTTCTCTTTCTCTCTTTTCCTGCTTTGTTCGCAACTGACTGTCAGTTAAACCAAACGGATTTTGCCACAGTCACTGTCAAACTTAAAGTCTGTCCTCTGTGCTGCTGTCAGCTGTCATTTCAGTGTGGATTGACGCCATCCTTCTCCACCCTTTTCAAGTTTGTCACTTAGAGGTCTGAGGTTACTGAAAGGCCGATCCTCTTCTATCCAAGATCTCAGCTGTTCTCTTCATCCCATCACCTCCACCACCAGTGTCTAGAGTCCATCAGGAGGACATCGAATTCCATGCTTGGCTTCACTACAGCTTTAAAATATGGTGATGTCATGCTGGGGTCTAATGACCAAAGACTATAAACAAGTCTCTTATTGTGCACGCTAATTAAATATTTGTTCACTTTTCATGACGCCTCTCCTGGCTGAAATGCAGTCTAACATGTTTGAAGCAGATAGACTGGATGACAGCTTCTTACAGCTTTCAGATTTTAAAAAACAGCACATAAAATAAACCCAAGTAAACCACATTATGACCTAGCTAAATACCAAAGTTCTCTCCGGCCAGCTCAGATTAGGAAGTGTCACATTTGTTCAGTAAATTAATCTGATCCTCAGTGTCACTTCATCCTTATGTAATGGGCTTGTGATGAGTAATCGTCCTTCTTGATGAAAATGTGTTCGTTGCAGGCTCTCTTGTCTCTGGTCTTATTTTTGTTTTATCCATCAACAATGAAAGCAAGAGTGCTTCCAACTGAGAATACACCTGCATTTCCCAAGGTGCTTTGCTTCCTGTTCTTGCCCTTGGCATAAACCATCTGTGATCTCAAAAACAATGTTTGTTTCTTTACAGGATCATTACAACCAATGCTTTGAATTCTAGTGCTTGTATCCCAGTCAAGGTTTAACTGTGGCACATTTCGAGAGGACTTCTTACTGGCTCAGTCCAGTTCACCTGCTGGATTTTTGTTGGCCATTCAGCCATTCCCTGAGAAAGACGTCCTCCAAACTCTGTATGTTCCTTTTAGCACCCATGATGCTTTGGGCATTAACACATCCCCATACCATCACTAATGCTGGCTTTAAACTTTGCGCTGGTCACAATCTGGATGGTCTATTTCCTCTTTAGCCCGGAGGACACAACATCCATGATTTCCATGCCAAACAGGTGTTTTTAGTGTATTCTTCTGATGCCCCTGTCCCAACTTTTTTTGAAACCTGTTACAAATTCAGAATGAGTATGTATTTACAAAAAACAATAAAGTTTATCAGTTTGGAAATGAAATATCTTGTCTTTGTACTGTATTCAATTGAATATAGCATCCATAGAAATGTAGAATATAAATATTTTGGATGTGAGAGACTCCATCAAGATGGAGCTTTACAGCAGGACAATGAGTGGACGTAACGACATGATTTGCCTTCAGCGAAGACTGTTAACTGACTGTCTAACACCATTCAGAAGGAAATAATAGAACTTTTGGAACAAACAGTCTAGACAGAAAATGTGACTGAAGGGAGTGTACATTCTTTGGACAAACAGCTGTTAAAAAAACACCCATGGAAGTACCTCTGAGCAGTTTTCCTGTAGCCTCTGTGAGCATACGCACATACATAGACATGGAAACACATTAATAATGCGCAGCACCCCTCAGCAAAAAAGTGCTGCACATTTTCAAGCTTTACAAATTCAGATTTAATGAAAAAAAAAAAAAAAAAAGGACTTGAACAACTGGCTACCACGCTACTATTGCTTATCCGTGGTAGCTACCACGGATAAGCAATGAAGCTTCATTTATATACTTTATTAATCCCCAAGGGGAAATTAAATTTTTCACTCTGTTGTCAATTACACACAGGTCCGAACACACACGCACAAACCGGACCTATACATGCACTAAGTGGAGAGATGTCAGAGTGGGCTGCCCATGACAAGCGCTCCGAGCGGTTGGGGGTTCGGTGCCTTGCTCAGGGGCACCTCGGCAGTGCTCAGGAGGTGAGCTGGCACCTCTCCAGCTACCAGTCCACGCTCCATATTTTTGGTAAATTAAGTAATTAATTAATTAATATTTCAGTTTCTGAAATGGTACCATTAAATCTGCCCACTGCGAATTTCAATGTGGGGAATTCAAACCACATGAATCCTGACAGGTGGTTTTCAAAGTAAAATATTCCAGTGCAATGAATTCTGTGACATATAAACATTAACATTATGCATTTTGTATTGATTTTCTCTCACAATGAGGTATTCAGTTTCAAATAATTACAGCTTCTGTTTGCCTCCATAAACTGTCAAGTTGGATGAGTAGTAGTAACACATGTCAAAGCTGTAGAGATAAAAACGAGAGCACCACCTACAGAAACTGAAACCTCACCAACAAAATATCACAGGAGAAGACATCACAATGCTTGACAGGAGGTGCAGCAAAAATACTACAGCACTTACTGACTGGCATTGAAATTGCAGACAGTATTAAATGTTTTTGAAACGGATGATTCTGCAGATGACCAAAACTCATTTTTTTCTAGTCACAGTTGTAAAGGGACAGCAAAGGTTCTTTTTTCTAACATGTTTCACTTTAAAGAAAGATAAATAAAATGCCCATTGTCTCCAACTCTTAGTGTTATTGTTTGATTTTGATTTATTTTCAAGCCCGCTTATAATTCACTCAGTAATAAAGCTGGTTCATTAAGTCCCAATATCATCTTACCTCAGCATGTCAGATTACACCACACCACTTATGTCTAATGAACATTTAGGATGAGCAGTACAAGTAACTCCTGAAATAACTGACTATGATATATGTTTATGTTAAGTTTGAGTAAATACATTATTCTGATTTTCAAGTAAAAGTTACAGAATGTTTGCATGTTCATCATTGTCCTGTGAGGAAACTGTGGACTACAGTGGCTGCTTGTACTGTAATAGTATTATGTGTGTCTGATAAACTCTGTCATTTGTATCAGTATTATTTGTCGGATTAATTGCATATGACAACGTAATCACAGTTTAGATAGTGTCATAAACCACAGAGTCAAAGGAAGCTTGATTGAACTTACCTGAAGCCAAATCATTACTGACACCTTTGTGCTGTTACACTTTGAAAACTCTCCACATACATTCAGAAAGATCTTATCACTTTGCTCTGCAAAAAAGGTTTAAAGGCAGTTCTCAAAACACAAAATAACAAACTGGTATCATCTGAGCCAGCCTCCCTGTGAAAAACATGATGTAAAACTTAAATGTATTTCCAAGTGACATCATGGTGAGATGCACACATACCTACGAGCGTAACAACACAGTTGATTATTTGACAAAAACTGCATGAATCACAAAACGAATGTGTGGAGGATGTTCCAGATCCCAAAAAGGAAACCTTTCTTATAGCTTAAAGTGCAAAGATGGCTATTTTCATGTAGTGATCTGGTCAGAGCCACACATTCTAATAAGGTGAATAGTTCAACACAGATACTCCTGTTTTGTTTTGTTTGTTTTTTTATACCATTTTTTAGGCTCTGTAACCAATGCTCCCAGATCCCTGAAGAGAAGGCTAGTTAGGCTAGTTAGCCACAACTAGTTAACACTCATTATTGTACATACACAACTACATCATGTGTAGAGGTCTGAGACGTCATTATCTGTATCTGGTTAATTATCTGTCACTGTATCTGTATTAAATTCATTTCATTGGCAATGAAACTGTTGTGACAGAAAGCTTTAATTCCATTGAAGCTGCGTTTGCATGTTTTCATGTATATTTTGACTGGGTTTTAAATGAAGGAAATTAAAAAAGACTATGGCTAAAAACTATAGGTTGTAAGGTTTGATGTAGGCCTACAGTATAGATTGTGGGGGTTGAAAGAAGTTAGTTATAGCCAGGAAATATGATGTGTGCCACAGGTCGACCCATCTGTGGGTCCTGGATGTGTTCAGGAAAGCTCACAGTACTTGAAATATCAAAGTTTGGGCAGGAGTCAAAAACTGACAATGCAGGCGAAGCCGTATACATTCTTTGGACTAACAGCTGAAAAAAAAAACCCACTGTGTTAGCACCTCTGAGCAGTGTTGCTGTAGCCAGGGCTTAAAGTGAAAAATTTTCCTGAGCCTGAAACCTGAAATCTGAAACCTGGGGGGGGGGGGGTACGTACATATTTTGCACAGTGGCAATCTTTGTCAATCGTCCTCGGAAGAGGTCCGTCTATAATTTTGCGCCCTACTTGAGCCATGCCCACCTCTGTTTATTTTTCACCCCTCTCTCCAGTTCTGCTGTATTAACACCGGGTTTAATATATTTTGCTTCCATCTCTCTGCCCTGCTCTAGTCTACTTCAACGCTACTTAGCTCTCTCTCTACTCTACCAGTAGACTACCACATCCACCTGTTGCACAAAACGCACACAGCAGTGTTTCCCCTAGGATGGAGTTGTAGCAGCGGAGGTGAAGCACACGCATGAAAAATAATTTTCACATGCGTGAAACTTTTTTGTATGCTTGCAAAGCACAGCCTGCTGGGATGTTTCTATGTATCTACTGACACCAGAAGGGCTCTTTAGGACTAAGTACATACAGTACATTTGTGCACAGTGATGAGCAGGTGAAATGTCTGTCTAGCTGCTTAGGCTGACCAAACGTCCTCTTTTGCCCGGACATGTCCACTTTTCACGTCCCGTCCGGGGCGTCCGGGGGTCTTTTATAAGGGTCCATTTCATTGGTTCGACAGCCCATTAGTCTGACTGTCCTGCTGAACGGCTCGCGGCGGGCGTATGGTGCGCCGCGACCGGCTTGAGGCGGCAAACAAGTGTTTGCCACTTTCTTTTTCATTTTAACCCACACCATGATCTTTTCCTGACCCTAACCAAGTGGTTTTTGTGCCTAAACCTAACCAGACCTTAACCACAGGGCATCATGATGATTTCGGAACGGACTTCGGAACAATGAGTTTAATATGGTCGGAACAATGGGATGTCGAACCAATGGGCAGTTCCCCTTTTATAAACTGGTGATAATGTCCGGTTTTCCGTGGGTTTGTGTGTGTGTGTGTGTGTGTGTGGCCGCACTCTAACCCGAACCGAGCCCGACATTATTTAATGACCAAAGCACTGACCTTGTGTCACACAGTGGTTACAGGCTATTTAACAGGCCGGGCGTGCGCCGTGGGTGCTCAGCTGCAGAGAGGGAGACCTCCGTGTGTGAGACGGGAGCGGGAGGCGGGAGGTCCGACGCTTCTAGCGAGAGGAGAGGGAGAAATAAAACAAAATAAGATAAAAAAGGAGACACCTGTCTCCCTCTTTTATTTTATTTTCAGCGTTTAATCAAGGCGGAGGCGGGCGGCTGGAGGTCCGAGACTTCCAGAGAGGGGTGAGATAGAAACAAACAGCCAGTGTGTCTGTGTGTGTTATGTTCAGGTGTTGTCACGTAAATAACAGTCCCCAAGCAATAAACAGGACAGACAATAGGATTTTATTTTTTTTTTTCACTACATTTTCACTGAAAGCTGACCGAATCCGACCCGAGCCCGAATACAATTTATACATTTTTGACCAAACCCGGCCCGACCCCTCGGGTACTGTCGGGCTCGGATCGCCACACTCTAGTGTGTGTATGTGTTCAGAGGCGGCCTTTGGCATCAGGGGGCCCGTTTCAATACTTAATATGGGGCCCTACCACGTAAAACATAAACATAATTATGTTTGCCAGCTACGCGTCCTGCGTCCGTGACGCATTATAAGCTGAAAGAACGCAGTAAAGTCATCCATGTGTCCCAAGGACGCAGATATTTTCCCATGTAAAACGATACATTGTGACCAAGTGTTAAAATCATAACCAGGGCAAGAAACCGGGACTCATCAGAAAAGGCGAGGATTCAGGTTGGTTTGCAACAAATAATGATATGGATACTTTATTGTCCCTTACAATCCCCTCAAATTAAATTAACAACAAAAATAATGAGTGTTCCACGTTATTTTTGTCCTGTTGTGGTCAGAGCACTCTCTCGGTCAGAGAAACGGAAATAAAAGAGAAACAACTTTCTACAGATTTGCTTTCAAAATTCAGCCAAAAAATCAAAAATTCAAAATTCTCAACAAAAATAATGAGTGCTCCGCGTCATTTCAGCACCATGGACAGCTCACTACCTGCATGAAAAGACAGAGACAGACGGAGGAAAAAAAGAAAGGTTTCGTTCTGCAAGGTGACAGACTATTGCAATTATCCTTTTAATGACATCGTTCCAGTGTTTTTTCTCCAGCATTTGTGTTTCTTGGTATGTTTTGTCAATGGCACTGTGCGTTCTTATGCGCGTCTCCAGCTCGCGCCAGCTGTCCATGTTGGAACGGTGTGCATTTGATTTCTCATGATCCTGGAGTGTGAGTGAGTCGTTCCCACATTCTGAAACCCTCGTCAATGAGACTGTGATTTCGCTTGCCAAATAGGGTACAGCAGAAACAGAAAACTGAATCTGATGATTCTGAATACACTAACCATGACCTGCGTATTTTTTCTCCATTTTTCATCCTTATGAAATATCTGTCATTAGTAAAACAGCGGTGTGTTTGGCTCTGAAGTTAAAGTCCTCTATCTGAACGGGACCTCTCCGAACAATATTGATCCGTTGGTCACTGGTAATATGCTCTGGCCAACATGCCGGGTCTGTCTCTGTGAACGGCAGTGAGACTTTCTCCCTGGCTGCAGTGCTGGTGGTGGCATCTCCCTCACCTGTCTCAGCTGTGGGACTATCATCATGTGGTGCTTCAAACGATAATGTTTGGTCATCATTATCACCAGCTGTTTCAGTAGAAAGTTTTTTATTTTCACCTTCTCCCATATTTGTTGTTTGGCTGGCGTTATGTGAGTGGGCGGCAGCCGCTGCTGTAGTCGGTGCAGCTGTTATAGATGCAGGACCAAAGAAAGAGGTCACTTTTGGAAGACTACTCACAGCTTTCCTTTTGATGTCTGCTAGTTTTCGCTTTTCAGCACCACTCTGGTATGTGCGTTTCATTTTGTAACGTTAGGGATGTTAGCCAGCTAGTTAGGTGATGGCGGGCAGTGATTTATTATTGTGTCTTCCTTGCGGCATTTATTTTTTTGTTTTTTCAGTTGGGTGCCCCCTGGTGGCCGGGGCCCGTTTCAACTGAAACAGTTGAAACATAGGCAAGGACGCCTATGTATGTGTTCCCTATTGGGGCCTATCTGAATTTCTGTCTTTGAGAGATATTATTTTGTAATATAACTGAATTTTCTATCCATACATATAAATTTTAAATATATTAAAATTATAAGGCATCTTTGAGTAAACTGCGAGTATCATTTAAGTAGGCTATGTCGTGGCCGGCCGAGTATCCTCTTTTTTGGAAATCAAAATATGGTCACCCTAACCGCTGCTAGTTGCACAGCATGCTGTTTTTTCTCAGTGTCCGATAGCTGGCGGTCAAGCTAATACAAGCTAATCATTCAAACGCAGTTCAATTGTCCATTTCTGTTGCACATTCACCCACACTCATTTGGATATCAGGCTGTGACAGACACCTAAACAACATGTGCTTGGAAGTAGTCGTGTGTGTTGAAACCCTGTGTGTGTGTGTGTGTGTGTGTGTGTGTATGTGCTGTTTTAGACCCTCCCCACTCAGCTTGGCCAGCTGAGTTTGATAACACTATACTATTGGTGGAACTGCCCATGTGCTTCACTGAAAATCAGATGATTCGTTAAATGCTAATTTATGCCAAGTTGTTGCCACAAAAAAAAAAATATAAAAAAAAAATACTAGAAATGTCCGTCAAGCCGGAAATCCGACGCTGGAGTACTTTAAGCCCTGTGTAGCTCCTGTAAGCACAAATAGGGTCATGCAAACACATTGATAATGTGCAGCACCCCTCAGCAAACGTATGTTCCTGCACACATTAAAGTGGTGCATATTTTTTCAAGGTTTACAAATTCAGATAATAAAAAAATTCCTACTTGGACAACTGGGCTACTGCGGATAAGCAATGAAGCAACATTCCCAGTTAGTTATTAATATCTTACAGAGGTAAGTGGTGCAATAGTCCACCTTCCATAAAGGCTGACCTAAAGACATATCAATCATGATTTATTTAACCCAAATAATAACAAGCATTTTTGGATAGAATGTGTTTCCATTGTATTGTTTGAGAGTTCCCAAATAATGGATTTATATATATTCATACAAAGTAACACGTTAGAGTACTTTGATTACTTTATCCAGTAACGAGTAACCTAACGCCTTAGTTTGCTGTTTGAGTAATCAAATACTTGAGTACATTTTCAAACATCATCAGTTACTTCCGTTACTTTTAGAACGCTGGTCCTTCAGCTCCGAAACAGCAGCAACTGTCGTTTGGTTCTAATAACGGAGATAACGTTAAACTTATCAGTGTGAAAGAAGCCACGGAGCTTGTGGCTCGCTACGTGGTCGGAGAAATGCTGCCATTGTCGGTGTACGGTGGAGTCTAAAACATTCCGCAGGATCGTCAGTAAAATTCCCATAACTCAATAGATGTAGGAGGACTCGCTGACAGACAGGTCAGACTCAGGAGGACTTGCATTATGCCTGGTACACACCACAGGACTTTTTTGCCCATTCTGAAAGTCACTATGTCACATTACACGATTGTGGAGTCATAAAATTGTGCTGTGACTTGGCTGACAGACATGACACACTACACGCTGGTACTCAACAATTATCCCCAGTCATCTTTCACAGCGTGTGTGATGTCATCGGGTTATTCTTCTCCTATTTTTATTACTTGTACTATTATTTCAGTCACTGTGTCTGTTCATGTGCCAGCTGACATGTTGTTGTAGTCACCTAAAAGTGCCAGCAGGTGGCAGGAGCTACATATGAAGTACCGTATGCAAACATTCAAGCTACTGTATCCTCCACAACCAAGTTCTTACAAATGTTTCACAATAAAAGCCTATTTAGAAAATGGAAGGATTCTCTCAGCCGAGGTTATAAGGGGCTTTTATTTTGAAACATATTCAGGAAGTGTTGAGTTTGAATGACGACGCAATGCGTTAACTTTATAAAGACAACGGGAGCGGATAAAAAGTAAAAATATAAAAACTCAGAGGGATTACTAAATAATGGACCGTCTATAATGTAGTCTGTTTCACATGAAGCTGGGAGCCTCTGCAGTTGTGGTGAGTAAAAGCCCCGCCGCTATTTGTTAATGTTATTACTTTATGTCTGTCTCTATTATGAGGACGTAACATTGTTTGCTAGGTTGATGCTAATGACAGTACTCACTGGGTTGATAAAGTGCCTCTGCTGTTTCACACCATCATTTCCCCCTTTTACTCTGTGTGGTAACATCCCTAGAGGAAATATTAAAAATGCTGGGGTGTTGTTGTCATACAGTTGTCTACGGCAGCAGATCGTTCTGTGTTTCTACTGGTCAAAGTGACGGCTGTGATGGGAGAATTGGATCTCAGTGAAGGGCAAGTGGTCCATAACTTTAATTTTGGAGACAAAATAATGTAGGCTTAGCGCCCTGTGGTCCATTGCCCAATAGGAAATGTAGAATACTCAAAAGTACTTTAAAAGTGCTTGAGTTACTTTTCTCAGTAAGTAACGTTGGAAGTACTTTAAAAGTACTTGAGTTACTTTACTCAGGGAGTAACGCAGTAAAGTAACTGGTTACTTTTCAAAAAAGTAACGCAGTAAAATAATTTGATTACTTTTAAAGTAACCCTTACCCAACTCTGTTCCTAGTCAAGTGGCATGAAAGACAGACACTGATACACTGTGAAACTAGAATTACCGTCTCATGGTTGTATGCCTCTGCGAACCTCTCAAGCAGCATTTACAATTTACATCCATGTCTGCGAAAACAAGTATGCTTCTCACACATCCTGGCAACACAGAAGATCTATACGATCAGCACAGTTTCAAGGTGGACACCCATGACATGACACGTGAGACAGAGGAGGTCACAGCGACCTTGACGTTTGACCTACGACCACCAAAATCTAATCAATTAATTGGTAAGCCCAAGTGGACATTTGTACCATTCACAAGGATGGGACAGACCTACCAACAGACAACCCAAATGCCTCTGGCTAAGGCTATCGCTGATGCAGAGTCATAAAAAGTAGAATGTGCAGAACTCTATGAAACTCTGTGGATGGGGTGTGCCATATTTAGATAGCCCATCCCCTGGTTAATATATTTATGGAAATACTTAATGAAATGCTAATAAAGTTCTTACTTTCATCACAAATGAGTAACAATTTAAACAAACATGGGGGAGGGGTGATAAAATAAAATAATAAAGATGAGAGCATTTATGATGAAAAATACTGTCTTACTTCTATTGTCACACTTTCTCCAGTTTTCCTTGTTCTGTTGCTTTGTAGTTACACAGAGAGCACTCCAAACACCACTGTAGTCATAAAGAATTAAAAGAAAGTAGTTTCCATACTCTTGATATCTCTGTATAACTGACTGGCTTTTATAAGTTGTTTGAAGACCAATAATATAACAGCCAAAAGAAGACAACAAAAGGTCCCATATCTGCACAGTAACTGATGGAACGCTGCAACGTTAACAGTGACCTACTTTTGCAACTGAAACATATCATATCAAAACCTTTCTGTGACTTCTTCATCTTTGCACATAAACAGATATTGCCAACTCCTAGCTAACTCACCAACAGAGAATATGATGGAGTTCATCAAGCAAATAGATGCACTATTCTCCTTGGTATTGGCATTATTACAGCTGATTAGGCAAACTCAGCATTGACAAATTAATTTGTCTATGTGAGACACAATGACCGACACACCTTAAGATGCCTTCATGCAATAAACACCGTCCTCCATGACTGAAAATGATGATTTAATGCAAATCGATACTAAACCAATTAATATTTTGTAAAGTCACTTTAGATAGATCCTGTACTTTTCTTTAACAGCCTGACTTGACTTTTCACCAGGAAACAAGCTGAGAAAATGACATACACCCTGATGTTATACTTTATAACTACCTAGGCTGCTCAACCTGGCTTTTGAGTCTTTGGAGCTGGATAATATTGTGCACAGTAGATCAGATTGATATATTATTGATGATATTATTCAGGTTTCAGCAACCCTTTCATGGCAGGGTGTGCCATGTAGAATTTTAAAATGTTCATTTTGTATTCATCATTTTCATATCTTAAAGCAATGAGCAGCTCAGATACTGTAGCGTCTATCTCGTGTATTCAGTACAACCTCTTTTTTGAAGGCACCTGCGCCTGTGATGCTTTAAGTAGAAACACAAACCATGTTTGTACTCACAATATTACCCAAGTCCAAAAACAAACAACTCACACACATGGGCCTGCTACTCACAACCACTTTAATTACTGATTAAAGTGATAATATTTTTCATTGTTTCTCTATAAAATATCAAAACTAGGGCTGTCTGTGTTAACGAGTTAATCACGATGTGATTAGGTCTGAACATAATGTTTTGTTTTATTTTTCTTGTGTGTGTTAATTTGATACTATTTTGTTCCTTCAATATACCCTTACTTGTAGTCAAGCTGCTGCACTGATGTAAAATAACGACACCACTGTGCGTTTGAATGGCTTCTTTGACTTAAAGAGATAGTGCACCCAAAAATGAAAATTCAGCCATTATCTATTCACCCATATGCAGACGGAGGCTCAGGTGAAGTTTTAGAGTCCTCACATCCCTTGCGGAGATCGGCGGGGGGAGCGGCTAGCACACCTAATGGCTGACGGCGTCCCAGACTAACGTCCAAGAACACAAAATTGAAACCACAAAATATATCCAACATGCTCATCCGTAGTGATCCAAGTGTCCTGAAGCCCCAACATAAAAAGTTGTTTCGAAAAACGTCATATGTTTTTAGCCTCACTGTAGCCTGTGCGAGACCAGCGAAAGCATATAAATCAGAGAAAGCAAGTAAACTTGAACTCCTGAAGAGTTCAAATTCACTTTATTTTACCATCTGCCAACAAACTGTTGTTCATCATGTTGTCTCCTGTAGCGCTCTGATATCAGCAGCATGGATGTGCTCTTCCACCACTCTGGGTGTGACAGAGTCATCGTGTTTTATGTTCAAAGACACTCTAAAATCTGATTTGAGGAGCCAGAGCATTCAACTGAAACGCATCTGTGGAAATCCAATTGGAATCGAATCTCAGACCTCCTATAAATGTGGTTTGGATCAAATTTGCAAAAATGGCATTTCATGTGATGTTTGTACCATCCAGACCTTCTAAAATTGATATGCCAAAAAACTTTGGGCGTGGAGTCTGATTGTTACTGTGAGACAACCCAAGTGAAAATATAGCTTTTCAATGTACTGGTCAATTGTAAGATGTTGGGTTATTTTTAGGGATGTCCTGATTCGATATTCGGATCGGTATCTGCTGCCGATATTAGCAAAAAATGCATAAGGCGCATTAATTATGTTGTGACATTCAGGGCTGATTCTGATTGTCTTCACTTCAGTAGTATGTTCAGTCTGTTGACGTTTCAAGCTGTTAAATTCAGTTAGGTTGAAAAACTAACCCATACAAGCACTGTTCATAAGGTTAATATCTCAGCAACCAGCTATTTACAACAGCGTTATCACATCATGGTTGTTTCTGTGGCTTTCTTCGATAAACATCTTGTGAAGTGCTTTTAAAGTGAAAGTAACGTACTGTGTATCGCAGCTGAGCTGACAGTGGTGCTCTAAATCACCAGAAAAGAGCTCCACTGCTATCAGCTTCTGATTCACTCAGTGACAATGGTTATTCATAATTATCTGTTTGAAGATTCAGTGAACGCCTCGAGTGCTATGTTGCCTTATCTGTGATTGATGTTGAGTTTCTGTGTCTTTTTAGAAGAATGTTAACTAAGTGATTCGGTGCTGCTGCATCCAACCCCAACTAACTCTACCAATTAGACACTCTGACAATAGTTTGAATGCCTCTCAATATTTGTGTGCACAAACAGCAACAGTCTGTACTCAGCAACACCAGGGTTGGTGTGTGTTGTTGTGGCTCAAATAATAATGCAGCCAGAAGCTTTTGGGGAACAGCCTGACATTAAATATGAAGTTGACAAAAACAAGAGGAGGTGTTGGAGGTCAGGAAAGAACTTTTCATGGAGTAGGGTGACTTACTTCATCTGTGATGAAACTTTACTGGAGCTATTATTGTGTTTTGTGGTTATCAATTTAAATTTTATTTGTGGTGTTTAGTTTGTTCTGATTGAGTTGTAATTTTAACCTCATTAACTCCGTGAGGACACCAACGTCCTCGCTTCCCTCCTCCTCTGTTAAATGGTATCTCCCAGACGCACTACGTCATCAAACCATGCCATATTTGGTATTGCTGGATTCAGGAAGCTCTCGACTTTTCAAAAATAACATCGTTTTTCTTTTATTTCTTATGTGTTTCGCACAAGACCAGCCTAAACACACATAATCCAAAACTCATGTCATGCCGTTTTTTGACGGGATTACATGCGACCTTATGAGTGGCTGTTAGCATGGACTTAGCTGTTTTATAAAAGATAAGAATCTCACTCCTAAAACTATTTTTGGCTGAGATACGTTGTCTAGAAACTGGGATCATTACTTTAACGTTTCATGCATGGCTTTATTCTGGTGATGTTTTATGGTGTTTCTGTGTCAAAAACAACATCAGCTATCACAATCATGCCTGATTTCAATACAGTACAATGTTAGAAGCTGGCTGAGTGTTGTTTAATCACTGACAGTACTGTTTTGAAGCCGAGAGACTGACTCGAATTTGTTCTGCTTTTGTTCATCTGCATTTCGTTGCTAGACTGTAATGTGTAACTTACATTTTTCATCTCCATCTTCTAGAGGAGGTTTCAACCTTTTGAATTAAATATGACCCCCCCCCTCGAGCAGTTCATACCTGTACGTAACAGTGCACCTCTCATTCTCGCCTATGCGCACTGTGACTGTCATTCATCATACTATATAATGACAAAAACTCTGTCTGTCTGTAGGTGTGTGGATGTGGCTGTTCCACGTATTTCTACTCACTGATGTGGTCAATCTATGTGAAACTGCACATAGGCATTGAGGATTGTGACCGATCGCTGTGGCTCCCCCTGTGGCCGAATGTTGTTTTTTTTTCAAATTTTTGGTATGACTAAGTCATGGTATAGTGCGCTGTACTCAATGGGTATGGACTAGTTAATTACTTAATCTTACAATATAATGACGAAAACTCTGTGTGTGTGTGTGTGTGTGTGTGTGTGTGTGTGTGTTTGTTCCACGTTTTTCTCCTCACTGACTTGGCCAATCCATGTGAAATTTGGCACAGTGGTAGAGGGTCATGGGAGGATGCGAATGAAGCAATATTACGTCAATTGGCCAAAGGGGGGCGCTATAGAAACCGACTGAAATTACAAACGAGTGGGCATATCTCATGCCCCGTATGTCGTAGAGACATGAAACTTTGCACAGAGATGCCTCTCCTCATGAGGAACAAATTTGCCCCAAGAACCCATAACTTCCGGTTATATAGATTTTCTGCCATTTTGAATTTTTTGAAAAACACTTAAAATCGATCTCTTTCTAGGAAGTTTGACCGATCTGCATGAAACTCGGTGAACATAATCTAGGGACCAATATCTAAAGTTCCCTCTTGGCAAAAGGTGGAAAACTTACTAAAACTGAGCTCCTATAAGGCAATGACTTTAACTATCTGCCTTTCAACGTGCTACCTCAACTACTAATGTACAGTTTTAGCCCACTAACTATCACACTATTTGCAATGGTACTACTGTACTTTCAATAAAGCAATCGTACTATCAAATTCACAAAAACTCTGTCTCAATACATTGCTCTTCTTAATGGGTATCCCAAACACACACCGTGTGAAACTTTGCGTGGGCAACTGTGCAGAGATACGTTTTCCTTTATAAACAACTAACTTTATGGCTAAAAATGCCTAAAAGTAAGTTGAAGACCAGGTACAGTGATCAGGAGGCACTGACGAAGATTTCTGAAGACTCTTCAGATAGCGACCAGGAGTATGCCTCAGATGAAGAGGACCCTTTTATACGAGGCATTGATCCGGTTGTAGACAAATAAGTTTATTCATGTTATTTCTAACCTGGTTTATTCTTTTTCTCAGTCTTGAGGAGGAAGATGATAATGATGATCACTGGGAGCCTCCTAAGTCCTCTCCAGCTCCATCTCAGCCCAGGAAAAAAAGGAAGTCATGGTGTGTATTTTGCATGATGTCATTGTACTATTATTGTGATCTTTGTCTATGTCCCATGGATAATTCATATTTGCATAGATCTACAAATAAGTGAATAGAATTATTATTACTGTACTGACAACAACAAATATTTTCTCACAGTCCAGAGGTGGAAGACACAGATGAACTGGCAGAATCCAGTTTGCCAGGGCCATCATTGTCAGCCCCTCCCCCACCACAGCCATCCAGGACAAGGAGGAAATCTGCACCTCCAGCACCCACCTCAAGGCCCACACATTCCAGAAAAGGATCAAAGCCATCACTAACACCTAAAAGGAGCACAGGATGTGGCTCAACAACCCCACCCTCTTCAACACTGACACCTCCTGCACAGACCCCCGCTACACAGAAGACAGCTGAAGAGGAATTGGGGGAGAGTGTGAAATGGCTTGAGATGAGCGACCAGGTCACCCAGCTGCCCCAACACAAATTTGTCCCTTGCCAACCAAGTGGCCCCACTATTGGCAGAGGATCAAGATGGACAACATTTCAACTATTCAAGTTGTTTCTTCAACATGACAGTCGTACACACTCATCACTAATACTAACAAGATGGAACAGAAAATGAAAGCAGCAGGGAAGAAGTTCAGGTGGAAACCTGTTACGAAGGAGGAATTTACACCTTTTTGGCATTGATCATTTTCTGTGGATTGGTGAAGTGCCTGGCTAAAGACGATTATTGGAGGAAACGGCGCCCCTACAATTTTTGCTTTCCATCTTCTGTCATGAGCCGGAATTGGTTCAGTTCAATCTTCTGGTGTCTTCCCTTGAGCGATCCTGATGAAGATGAGGAAAATAACCAGAAGAAAGGCACTTGACAACATGACCGGCTGTTCACGGTGAAACCACTGTATGATGACATCCTGTTGTCCTGCAAAGCTTCATATTATCCTGGCCAGCAGCTTTCCATAGATGAAAGAATGTTGGCCACTAAAGCGAGAATAGGGTTCAAACTGTATAAAACCAAAAATCTCCTGTAGAGAGCGTTAGTGTTCTTAACCCAGTCCAGTTTACTGTCAATGTGTACCCCCAGGTACTTATAGTCCTCTACAATGTCCACACTGACCCCTTGGATGGAAACAGGGGTCACCGATGTCTTGGTCCTCCTCAGATCCACAGCCAGTTCCTTTGTCTTTGCCACGTTGAGCTGCAGATGGTTCTGCTCACACCATGTGACAAAGTTATCCACAACAGCCCTGTGCCCCATCCACACTCATCCTCATCACCCTTGGTGATACATCCAACTATAGCAGAGTCATCAGAAAACTTCTGAAGATGGCAGGTCTCAGTGCAATAGCTGAAGTCCGTGGTGTAGAGGGTGAAGAGGAAGGGAGAGAGGACAGTCCCCTGCGGGGCCCCGGTATTGCTGACCACTCTGTCTGACACACAGCGTTGCAAGCGCACATACTGTGGTCTGCCAGTCAAGTAGTCTACAATCCAGGACACCAGGGGGGCATCCACCTGCATTGCTGTCAGCTTGTCACCCAGTAGAGCTGGACGGATGGTGTTGAATGCACTAGAGAAGTCAAAAAACATGACCCTCACAGTGCTCGCCGGCTTATCCAAATGGGCGTAGACGCGGTTGAGCAGGTAGATGATGGCGTCCTCAACTCCAAGTCGGGGCTGATAGGTGAACTGGAGGGGGTCCAAAAGTGGCTTGACCATGGGCCGGAGCTGCTCCAAGACGAGTCTCTCCAGGGTCTTCATGATGTGGGAGGTCAATGCCACAGGTCTGTAGTCCTTGGAGCCACTGGGACGTGACGTCTTTGGCACAGGAACAAGGCAGGATGTCTTCCACAGCAAGGGGACCCTCTGGAGACTCAGGCTCATGTTGAAGACATGCTGAAGTACTCCACATAGCTGGGGGGCACAGGCTTTGAGCACCCTGGGGCTGACACCATCAGGGCCTGCAGCCTTATTTGAGTGGAGTCTCATCAGCTGTCTTCTCACATGGTCAGCAGTGAAGCACATTGTGGAGGTGACGACACGTGGGGGAGGGTTGTAGTCCTTATGATGGAGAGAGCAGTCAGTCTGACCACGGGGGGATGAGGTGTGAGGAGGAGGAGGAGGGGGGGGGGGTCAAGCAGGAGGGTGTTGAGGTGTGAGAGGGAGGAGTGGGGGAGGAGGGCAGAGTGGGAGATGGTTGACCAAGACAGACAGCTGAAGAGTCAGGGGGGGATGGGCAGGGCCAGCAGTGTCAAATCTGTTAAAAAACAGATTCAGTTCATTGGCCCTGTCCATGCTGCCTTCAACTCCTCTGTGGTTGTTGGTCCTGAAGCCAGTGATGGTCCTCATTCCACTCCAGACCTCTCTCACGTTGTTCTGCTGGAGTTTCCTCTCCAGCTTCCTCCTGTACCTCTCCTTAGCCTCCCTGATCTTCATCTTCAGCTCCCCCTGTATTGTTCTCACCTCCTCCCTGTTACCAGCTCTGAAGGCCCTCTTCTTTGCATTGAGGATGACTTTGATGTCCTTTGTTACTCACGGTTTGTTATTTGGATAACAATGGACAGTCCTGGCTGGGACAGTGGAGTCCACACAGAAACTGATGTAGTCTGTGATGCATTCTGTGATGTTTTCCTGTCATCAAACCAAAGAAACTTTTGAAGAAGGCCAAGTGGGGAGAATTTGGATGGCTGAGAGTGGACAGGCTGCTGTTTGTCCAATGGATGGACACAAAACAGGTGACTGTAGCGTCCAACTTCCACCGAGCCTTCACTGGCTTCACTGCCAGAAGAAGGGTGAGGGATGAAGCTGGAGTTGTTTGCAGAACTAATGTCCCCATACTCGATGCAGTGAAGAACTACAATGCCTTCATGGGCGGATTGGACCTCTCCGATGCCCTTATCAGTTACTACAGTGTGCTACACAAAACCATGAAGTGGTACATCATATACAGTACAGGCCAAAAGTTTGGACACACCTTCTCATTCAATGCGTTTTCTTTATTTTCATGACTATTTACATTGTAGATTCTCACTGAAGGCATCAAAACTATGAATGAACACATGTGGAGTTATGTACTTAACAAAAAAAGGTGAAATAACTGAAAACATGTTTTATATTCTAGTTTCTTCAAAATAGCCACCCTTTGCTCTGATTACTGCTTTGTACACTCTTGGCATTCTCTCCATGAGCTTCAAGAGGTAGTCTTCTTCTGGCAGTGAAGCCACTGAAGGCTCGGTGGAAGTTGGACGCTACAGTCACCTGTTTTGTGTCCATCCATTGGACAAACAGCAGCCTGTCCACTCTCAGCCATCCAAATTCTCCCCACTTGGCCTTCTTCAAAAGTTTCTTTGGTTTGATGACAGGAAAACATCACAGAATGCATCACAGACTACATCAGTTTCTGTGTGGACTCCACTGTCCCTTCCAGGACTGTCAAAACTAGCACACTGAAGCCTGTAGAGATAGATATATATCTCAGCTCAAAAAGTGCCTAACTTCCAGACTGAAGCCATTTTACAAACTTCATCTTAGCCTCAACTAACTGAAGCTTTGAGTTTGAAGCTTTATTTTTATTTTATTTTATTTATCGTGTGCCACTTTTTATTGATTTATTTTTCTTATTTATCAATTTTATTTGTACATACTTTGTCTTATTTTTATTTGTTTATTTATAGTGTGACATTTTGCTACTGTGATATATATTTTTAGAAATAAATATGCTTCACATGGAGTCAAAAGCATATTTTGAACACAGTTATGGACATTGGTATGGTTTGTGGTAATACCAAAAACTAGTTGAAAATTTGGAAATGGAAAATTTGTGAGTATTTTAGCTCCAACTGATGAAATATATCAGAATGTAAAAGGAAAACATCTTTAGAGTCTCAGAATATCATTTGCTTTTATGTGTCCATTTGGAGTCTCCAAATTCCTTTCCGCCTGGATCTTTTCATGGAAAAAACACTGTAGAATGGTCATACTTTGTGCTTTCTTCTTTACATTTGAAACAAGTGTTCACTGATAACGTGCCTACAGACCCATACTGTCATTTAGCTCCACAGATGAAGCCACAGACAGTTATTCATCCTGAAAAACATTTTTTATTTTAGGCGGACCAAAATCTTCAATCTTTTTACTGACTCCAAAGGCCCTTTACTCTGTCTCTGTATCACCTAGACTGTTTCTGACACTTTCACAATAAACTTCAGGAGGTTCTCTCCTCATGCATGCATCTAGCCAGAGCAGTTCAGAAGCTACAATTATTTTAATTTGGGTATGTTATTTTAGGCGTTTTTGCTACAAAATGAGGGTGGAGTGCAAAAGGTTTTAAAGCTACTATAATTGACATTTTTATGGTAATAAAAAAAAGAAAAAAGGTACATCAGCTAAGCACTTGCTGCTGCTTTTAAGTTCAGTACAGCATGTATGTTCAGCAATAACTGCAGACAACTCGGCTGAGCAACTGGACAGTAAAAGGACACTGTCAGAGATTTCAGTGAGTACATTCAACTTAAAGTGTGAAGGTGGGCGAAATAAAAGGAATTTGAAAGTGAGAGATAATTCACACCTTGGAATCACAGAAGAGCTCCATGATTATGGCAAAAACAATAATAATTTTTTATTTTGATCAATATGGAGATCATGATTATTTATCACTAATATTTATTGTTTTTAGGGACAAGATATTTTTATTGTACTTTCACAATTAAAAAAACAGAGCACTGCTTCCTCTCCCATGTCGTGCTATATTCCTGCTAATGTATTTATCTTTGCATCAAAATAAGGCTTAAAATATGGCTCTTTTTCACCTGGATTCAGTACATCTCCTATTCATTCATTTTCCGTAAACACCTATCTTGTTTGAGGTTGCAGGGGACTGGAACCTATCCCATTTGACATGGCCTTGGACAGGCTGCCAGACTATCACAGGACTGACACACAGAGACAGACAACCATTCATGCTCAGATTGACACCTACAGCCAACTTAGAGTCACCAATTAACCCGGCCTAGATGTCTTTGGACTGTGGGAGGATGTCTGAGCACCTGGAGGAAAAACCACACTGAGAGTACATGCAAACTCTGCACACCCCAGGTTCGAACCAGGAACCCTCTTGGTGTGAGGCAACAATGCTAACAACTGCAGTGTGGCTCTGAACCACCACTGTATTTTTATTCATTTATTTATTTATTTTAACAGTGGTCACAGTAGCGTGACATGCCGCAGTGCTGCTGTCATGGATGTCTGAGTTGAAGCTGACCAAGCACAAGTATTAAGTAAGGTACCATTAGCAACGTCATTCTTCTTTATCTTCATGCATTTGGCTTACTGCAGATTGTTGCATTTTCTTTTTTCTTTTTTTCTTTTTTTCTGTTAAGATGGTTGATGGTTAGTTGTGTTGCTTTGCAGCACAGACACACACCTTCGGAGTTTCTTTATGCCTGTCTGCAGTCGCATCATTTAGAAATTTTAAACCACAATATGACAGGATGCCAAAATCTTGATGTTGTTTAAAATTGGATTAATTGTGCGGGCCCAAGTCTTGCAATATCTCAACTCTTTTCAATGACACTTATCTAATTCGATAACTTATCCCACTATTCTACATCTACTATTAATCTGAACATAGTATTAAACCAAAACTTAACATTTGAATATGTTGTGTGTGTTTTGATCCTTCTGTTTTAGACAAATCTTGTTATGTTACCTTGTGTTACACTGTTCATGCATTAGCACCCCCAGTATATAGTGTTTCATGTAGAAGTCTTTTGAATACACCTCTGAGTTCCAGACTAAATAATTATGGTTCATGGTTCAGTTATGTGAGGAATATAAAAAAATAGACCCATTAACTTTCACTTTTTGTAAGGACCTTTAGGTTCAAGAAGAAAAAGACCTCTGTCTTCCATTACCAATTTGTAAATATCTTCTCACTGAGCACTTTTGACTGCAGCTCAGAAAGCTTTTCACAGAGTGATGGCAATACGCAGGGAGTCTACTGCCATGTCTACAGGACTCAAACACAATTTGTCTGCCCTAAAGAAGTGCACAAGATTTACTGAAGCAGTAATTCTGGAGGGGGGAGATTTAATTTTGCCTTGATCAATTACAAGTGACTGACACAGGCACCCACTGGCATCACTTTTAGTCTGCACTCAGGATGTGCTAGCAGATGTACAGTTAGCACCAGATACTGAGAATACAGTTTATAAAAAAGACAAGTAAATGTTTGTTTTTGTTATTACATCTCCTTTAAAAGTTGCTACTATTTAAAGCAAAGCAGCAAGGATCCTTACAAATGGATCTTAAAGGGGAAGTTCCGTTTTTTACAACCTGGACCTTATTTCTGGCATTAAATACGGTTGTTTACTCACCCAGATAAGTTTGGTGTCATTTGGAGTCCTTCGGAAAATATTTAGATCTGCGAGAGCCGTGTACATCCATATAGTGGGAATGATTGGGGCACCGACAATGAGGCTCTAAATAACACATTATCTGCCACGAAACTCGTTCATTTCACCAATATGTTTTTATGAATCGCTAGAGTTGCTTGTCATCATCATCCGGGTCATTTATACTAACCTACTAATCTCTGCAAAAAAAAAAAATCAGAGGCAATTCGTAAAGACAATCCTCTTTACCACCAAAACATTCACCTTTCTGTTTCTCACTTAGTGTCACTGAGCACTATGTAATAATAAATTCACGTTTTGCATAAGCAGTGCCTCTGCTTTTTATGCAGTGTGTGGGCCGTTCTACACAAGCGATGAGAAGAAACTAAAGAAATGTAAATTCTCATAGTTATTTACTTATCAAGCAAACAATTTCAAGGAAAATAAACAATTTATACATGTGTGTAGGCTACTTACTCAATCGAAAGTTGCCCGTTTGGTCCTGCAGGCTTTGGCTGGGTCTTCCAGTTTACTTTCGGGACACGAAAAAACAGCCTGGTTGATCATAGAAGTGAAATCCTCTGTAGTTGTGAGACAGTAATTTCTGGAGACATCCGGACGTGTATCTCCTGGCCTCAAATCCCACTCGAAGCAACAAAGGCATTTCTCCTCTGTCGGCATAGTGGAACATTGTCCACAAGAACACCACCAGTTAGCATCTATTCTTGGACGTGCAGCGGTTTGTTGTTCTCTGGCCAGCTGTTCCTCTCTCTGCCTCCGCATCCTCCTTTCAAAGAGCTCCTCATCCATATACTCTGGCTCAAAATGGTAAGGACGTCCATCATATTCAAAGTCGTCGTCCACAACCTCAAAATCTGACAAATATTCAGCCATGTTTCAAAAAACTAACAGTAGCAAATTCCAGTTGTAAACAAAACCGTGCTGCGGGTGTGCGGTGGCGCACGCACCTGGATGACATCATCCAGGTCAGAGGTTAGTAGGTCAGTATAAATGACCCGGATGATGATGACAAGCAACTCGATTCATAAAAACATATTGGTGAAATGAATGAGTTTCGCAGCAGATAATGTGTTATTTAGAGCCTCATTGTTGGTGCTCCGATCATTCCCACTATATGGATGTACGCAGCTCTCGCGGATCTAAATATCTAAAGGACTCCAAATGACACCAAACTTACCTGGGTGAGTAAACAACCATATTTAATGCCAGAAATAAGGTCCAGGTTGTAAAAAATGTAACTTTCCCTTTAAGCTAGCCGGTATGTCATCCTTGGTTTAAAAAGGTGCACTTTTACATTATTTGAGGTCAATGCTAGGAGCACAATTTGGTACGCATTTAACAGCTGATGATAAGGGGTGTCTGTGCTGAGGCTGTCATACCTGTGCTACTGATTTTTTGGCCACTTGGGGGGAGCACAAACAGTATTCACAATTCATCATTACCATCATTAGTCAATGCTGGGAACCAACACATTCTCATCCTATGATGCACTGGTCACGCATCTTCCTGCATCAGTTTCAGACGATCGGGAATGGCGTGTCTACTTACGCTTGTTACATCCATTGTGTCCTTTCAAAATAAACTTACAACGTAACTAAACAAAGATTTCATTCATGAAATTTTAGTAAATCTATCAGTAAATTTGCACATAAAAAAATCTTGGCACTAAAAACCTACACCAGATTCATGAATGCTGTGCGAAATATGGGTTTGATTGTAGGCATGTGTGTATGCTCATGAATGCCAATCAATCATTAAATGACAGCGAGCTCTCATTAGTCAGCAATTAGCATACATCCCCACCCATGAATAGTCAGTGACCACCATATAAGGAGGTGAACATGGTGAAAACACAGAAAGAGAGAGAGAGATAGAAAAACTTTTCCAATGCCGACACTGAAGTTATTTTAGGTGAAGTGGGGTTGAGAAAACCATTTAATTTTCCTCTGTTAGTAGTAGTGTGACAGGGACAGGTAAATCAGAGACCTGTAAAGAGGTAACAGATGCCACTAACTTTGTGTCCTCTGTTCTAAGAACCACCCACAAAGTTGCAAAAATGATTGGATTTGAAAGTTGATGCAAAAAGCACATAAGTACACACAAAAACACTACAAGAGCTACAGTGGGAGGGTCTAAAAGTTAAAGCAACAAAATCACATGGTAAGGATTAAAAACAAAAAAGAACACCATGATTTGGGATTTAGGAGCATCAGAGTGGAGGCTGCTGCAAGGCCATAAATTACATAACCATAATCGAGCACTGACAGAATGATTGCTTTCACAATCTTATTTCTACAAGAAAGAGGAAAACAAGACTTGTTTTTGTAAAAAAAAAAAAAACCAAGCTTAATTCATCATTTTTTGTTAGTGCATCAGTATGTGGCTTGAAGGTGAATTTGTCATCAATCCAGATACCTAAGTATTTATAATGTGGACCTTGTTCAATGATCGTACCATTTAGAATGCGGATTTGGAGTACTATGGTTAATGTTTTTGCTCTGGAGAAGAGTATATATTTTGTTTTGTTGGCATTTAATACACATTTGAGATTTATAAGTGCATTTTGCAAAGCACTGAAACAATGCTACAGGTTTTCAATAGCCGAATTTACAGAGTCAGCCCAACAATATGAAATAGTGTCATCAGCATAAAAGTGGACATTACAGTTTTCCAGTGACAAAGTTGTATTATTTATATTTAAAGTGAATAGCAATGGTCCAAAGACTGAACCTTATGGGAAACCTATTGTTATTGGTAAAAACTTGGATCTAACGTTTCTCACTTTTACACACTGTTGTCTGCCAGAGAGGTAATTGGTGAACCATTTAATGGCTTGTAGATCAAATCCAATATTTGCTAGTCTTTATAGGAGGAGGGAATGATCAGCTATATCAAAGGCTTTTGATGCATTGAGAAAAAATGAGCAACACAGTACTTCCTGTTATCTACAGCTGACACAATGTCATTTAAAATTAAGGAAGCAGCAGAGACCATGCTATGATCTGATCAAAAGCCAGACTTGAGCTGATTGTTTACCAATGTTTCTAGGGTTTTAGACAGACAAGACAGTGTTGAAATTGGATGATAGTTGTTTAGGTTACATTTTTCTCCTCCTTTGTACAACAGTAAAACATGAGCAGCTTTCCATACTTTATGAATTTAACCAGTTGAAATACTTAAGTTAAAAATATGTTATATGCTCTGAAATTATGGGAGCTGCAAGTTTGAGAAGAAAAGGGGCCAAATTGTCCTCTCCAGTTGCCTTTTTTTTGAGCCAGTGGCTTGAAGAGCCTTAGTTACTACAGTAGGAGAAAAGGGCTGATGTACAGAATAACCATTATCAATAAATATATTTGCAAAATTAGGTGATCCCATACACTCATCTTCAAAAAAATGACTGGCTGCAACAAAATGTCTCTTGAGCGCTGTACATATGTCTTCTTCTGTCAGTGTGATATTTCTGGAATTGACATGAGTGGGCAGACAGGAAATGTTATTGTTATTGGTCTACTACTTTCCAGAGTTTTGATTAATTTGACCAAGAACTGGAGACAGGGGCTAAGTAATAATTAGATTTAGCTTTTCTTGTTAAGAAGGTGTATTTATTTCGTAGCTGTCTAAAGGCAAGCCACTGGGAGGGGTCAGAATGTCAGTCCAGGAACCATGCTTTCTTCCTTAACTGGAATAGATTTGATCATTCAGAAGTGAAACAAGGGCTGTATCTACGTATCTATTAATCTTAACTTTTTAAATGAAACATGTTTGTTAACAACTGAATTGACACTGACATTGACATTTGAAAAATAATTTAATGCTGGTTCAACATCCAGGATTTCTGATGTATGTGGAATGTTGGTTATGTTGGAGATCATATAAAAAGGCTTATTAAATTTCTTAAGTTTCTCTTGACAGCAATTTGAGTTTTTGATTTGGGCAATCGAGTATCTCTGATACATACTATTGATCAATGATCAATTATATCCAATGGCCGTACACCACTGAAAGTACCAATACCAATAAAGGTACTGTCATTGCTCAGTGATCATGTCTGTGATGTTACCAGCAGTCCAAGAGACCATGACACAGAAACAGAGGCAGCTACACCAGCACACTGTTTGAGAGGGAAGAATATAAATCTACTGTAACAGAGAAAACAAAGGCAGAAGCAGTAGCAAAGAACGAGAGATGAAAGTTAATAGAAAGCAGTATCATCTCCAGCAAAGACATGAGAGCAAAAGATAGAAGCAGAGAAAAAGCAGAGACACCACGCTATTTCCCACTTGTCAGTGAGTTATGAACTATTTGAACACACTTTAAAGAACATGGTATATGAAAGTTGTGTCCTGTAAAATGATAACTTTTCGACATTTGGGGAACTGTTGTGTGAACTGTGTGTTCTGTTTCTTGAGGCGAATGCAGACAAGCATCAGTAGAACCACACTGGAGCAAAGACCAGCAAAACTCTCCTGAAGCCATCAACACAGAAAATAATGAGGCACGAGGAACTGGGTCAAGAACAGAAAAGACTCTTTTCAGCCTATCCCAACCAGAACAATCCCAGCTTAAATCACAGACAGGGATGAAGTGAAGGGCAAATCCTTACCAACTCAACTCAATATACCCACCTTTACAACTGCACACTAATTACTCACTTCTTTTGGTGCAAATTAGGACTTATGGCTGTGTAATAGCAAAGTAGGCATAGTTTGGATTAGTCAGGGAATTTTAAGATTTTCATTTTGATTTTTTTAAATTGTGTTGCTTGTGATGATCAGAAACAATGTTGTATTTATTTACAGCTCTCATTGTTTGGCTCTCTGATCTAGCCAAATACATTTTTTCACCAACCCTTAAATTACAATCCAAAAAACTAACTGAAAGAAAACACTTCTTATCTGAAATATTACACAGTGTCATATTACACACTCCAATTTTGCCATATACATGCCCCAATAATGCTATTAAAACCCTAATAATACCGGCATATCCCATGTCTTAACCGGAAATCTCTGAAAGCTCTCTCCGCATGAAAACATACCCAATGTAGATGCAACATGTAGAAGGAAACAATAGCAATATTAATGAGAGTTAGTGTTTACCTATGCACCTTTTAAATTTACGCCTGTTCTTCAACATACAGACCCTTCAATAACTGCACCACCTTATACAAATGTCTGCACATTCGGAAAGCAAAAGATTTTCAGGTAATAGAAACATTTCTTATCTTCAGTTCAAAACTAAAATTGGCAGTGAGCTGCCAACAGATCCATGTGGTTAACCTGTAAATAAATCTTAATTAAAATTGAACAGATGAGCTTATTGAACACCAAAAACCACTTTGGCCCAGCACAGGAAAACTAAATCCAACCTAATTACTCTCCAAAGTCAAACTCATCAGAAACTAATTACATTTCATAGATGTACAATCTGTATTTATTTATTTATTTATTTATTTATTTTTATTTCGAACATGTAAACCTGTATGGTTTGAAATCAGACAAAAAAGTAAGTGAACAAGAAAATAATACTATCAATAATAGAAAATAATAATAAAAATAACAAAACAAACGACAAAAAATTAAAAAGCAGCACAGTTAGCAGCAGTTACATCCAACATAAGTCAACATGCTCGAAAAGGAGTAGAATGAAGTAAAAACTTTTATAATTCTACCCTCTAATCTCTATTCTTAGATAATGCAATCATATTTTTAATACACAAAGTAAAAAAATAAAATAAATTATCTGTACAAAATAACTATAAATTTCACACACTCAAATTCTATATTTTTGGAATAGTATATATATATATATATATATATATATATATATATATATATATATAATGGTATATACTCAAATAATAGTAAAGTAATAGTATATATAATATAATTGTGTTATAAATTAGAAGATTTAATACAATTACATATAAATATAATAAGAAAGAAAATTGAGAAAATATTATATAATATTTACTAATATATATGTATTATACAATTATGTAATATAATACGGATAACTTATCTACAAATATATTAACATAAATCAAACTTACTAACTATTCCCTAGTCACTGGGAATAACTGATAGTACGACTATTACAATGACAGTACATATAACTGAGAGGGGATTTTTGTTTTTAGACTAATAATAGTATATTTGTATTTTCTCCACCAATGAGAGAATATTTTAAATAGCAAAACCCGTTCCTTGGCTTGAAGTCAATCTTCAGCTGCATCTGTATCTCATGCTATCTTGCACTGGGTGAGGTTTCTCGCTGTGTGAGTGAGTGTGTGTTAACATAATCGTATTGTAGTAATTGTAGGTTTTAATAAAATGGCTGGCTGCCAGATAATTAAGTGAGCAGGATTGTTACCGTAAATATGTGAGGGTATTATGACGGTGGGATATGCAGAAAGAGAAAGAGTCAGCCCCCTAAGATAGTCTGTCAAGCCTACAAGATAATTTACAAGCTCAATTTCAAGTTGAACCCTTTGAACTGTCAATTGCAGCCGAACAGAGCTTCCCCACTGCCGCCTCTTTCCCTTTAACATGGACACACACCAACTTTCAATTTTAGACTTAGATTCTTGGCTGGCACTCTGAAAATGGCAGACTCTCTTTTTGATGCTGGTGGGGTAAGAATTTGTCTGCACAGTGTGCAAATATACGCACACATACAGGCCCTGACACAAACATTAACCATCACAAACAAACACCAGAAGACTTTATTGCAATTTTCAGTTTGGAAAATTTTGAGGTTTAAAGAGCATTTCAGAGGGAGGCCATATTGACATACAGTTATTCTGAGAATGAGGATCTGTTGTTTTTTTTTTATTCTGTTTTGCTGTTTTGTGTTGGAATTGATTATTAATGAGTTAGACTGACACAGGGTGGTTGAGGCAAGCTTGATTCAGGAATTTACTGAATGAATGAAAAATAAAATTAATGTTGGATTGTCACTGATGTATTTTTCACTGTCTTTGATTAAGAACCTGAAGAAGAATAAGTATTTTATTAATCCCCTGAGGGGCATTCAATTTTTTTTCACTCCGTTGTCATATACACACAGGGCCCAAATACACACACATGCACAAACAGGACCTATACATGCATGAAATGGAGAAATGTCAGAGCAAGGGGACTGCCCTGGGACAGGCACCCCGAGCAGTTGTGGGTTCAGTGCCTTGCTCAAGGACACCTTAGCAGTGCCCAGGAGGCAAACCTCTCTAGGTACCAGTCCACGCTTCATACTTGGTCCGTACGGGGACTTGAACCAGCAACCTTCCAGTGCCCAGCCCAAGTCCCTATGGACTGAGTGGCCTGAGCTACTGCTGCCCCAACCATAAAAGAACCCTTCTCAGCAGATGGTTAAATCTACTTGGCTCATCTTATAAGCAGAAGAAACCTACTCAGCAGTGAGATGACAACCTCAGAGAATAATCCCAACTAGAAAAAATATAATAGACGTAATCAAGGGACAATTCCCTGAGAGGGAAAAAACCCAAACCTTTCAGTTGTATGCCTCTGCACATCAGTCAAATTTCTCTTACAGTCTACATCCATGTCTGTGAAAACATGGATGCTTCATACACATCTCCCCCCAGCAGCACAGAAGATCTATACAATCAGCACAGTTTGAAGATTAGTGTCACCAATTCAGTATCTGACCCAAATGTCTCCCTGTCTGTTCCTGAGTTATGATGCTGAATAGTGGACAGAAAAGTGTTTTTGCAGAATATTATATTTTGTCACAGTGGAACTGACCTTTTGGATATAGAATGACATCACTTTGTCATTAGATCAGATAAGACGTTTGACCTTTGACCACCAAAGACGAATCAAATCATCAATGATTCCAATTGAATGCTTATGCCAAATTTGAAGAAATTCCCTCATGGCATTATTGAGATGTCATGTTCATGAGCATGGGGAGGACATATAGACGGATGGACGGACAACCCGAAAACATAAAGCCTCTAGCTATGGTTATCCTCAGTGTGGAGGCGTAGCAACAAAAAGAAGTGCAGTTGTGTTTTTTCCACATGGATTGTGCTACCTCACAGCATTTGTCACATAGGGGTGTTGTGATATCCCAATATATTGATGAAATATTGATGTCATGTTAATAATACACATATAATAATATCGTGAGTATTCAGCCCTCTCTTAAATCATATTTGTTTTTTCTGTTCCCATTTTGTCTTTTTTACCCAACACCTTCTGCTGCCTTTTCACTATCTATTAGGTGTAATTGTGCTTTTCAAAACCTTTGTACAATTATGGTTACAGACCTTCTCTAATCCTATTCTGAGTGTAATTCATTTGCCAAAATAAGTGACAGAATGCACAATAAACAAAGTTGAGGATGCATTTGACTAATAGCATATTCTTAATTTATTTAGTTATTTTTTTAATTTCAAATTTTCTGTAGTAATTGCAATAATAACGTAATCATTATTTTTTTTGCCCAGGATTATCCTGTAGTGAAAACCTGTTATTGTGCCAATGAACATTTGATAATGTGGCTGTTGGTCATAAATTTTCCATTTCCACAAGGACGAGGAATTCCTCTTTGGGCTTGGGGAATGGAGAATAAGGTGAAAGGAAAAGTGACTCCACCCTAAGATGGGCTGTAAACCACTCTGTGATTGGAAGAGAATAGTGTTAAACCACATCAGTCCATATAATTACAGAATTGGCCTATTGTAAAACACTGGAATTGTATAAATAAAATATATGTAATAGGATTTAAGAATATTTCTGATACCATGTATAACTACCTGGTCATGGCACTAAAGCTGGGCATACTGTATGATTCCAGTCTGTTCCTGAACAGATTTTTGAGTCACAAACTAGTTTTAGTTGGACAAAATTTCAGCTTGCCTGTCAGAAATTTCGATTGGCTGTCATCAGCTGTTAAACAGTGAAAGCAGAGCCACAAGTCCCACAAGTGCCTTTTTCTCCCCACTTAATCATTTAAACAGTGTAGCCTATATGCAAATAGTTTATTGGTGCTGCCAACTTGCATGCAGTGTTTCCCTGACCATTATATTAGGGGGGCACCCCGCCCCCCTTGGAGGTCAAGTTAATTTTATTCAATTCTATTTTCTATATAGTGCTAGATCACAGCAGAAGTCATTTAAGATGACCTTCCCTATAGAACAGGTCTATACCTTGTCCTTTTATTATACAAACTAAATATCCTTATGTTATTTATCTTATTTACACAACGGCATGTTATTTCTGTCTCTTCATGGTCACGCGTTTACAATTCTCCTCTGCTCTCTGTATCACGCTCGGCAGAGTTCCACCAAGATGCGTGCACACACACACACAGACATGTGCGCACACACACAGGTGAGCACACTCCCACCAGCGGACAGAGAGCGTGCGTCGAAAAATATGTGGCGTCAACCACCTGAAAAGCAGACAAAAATATTGGCTTTTTTAAAACACTCCCAGGTTGGTCATTAAAAGAAACACGTGAAAACCATGATTCCTTTAAGTGTTTGTGTCTGTCTGTCGGTCCGTCCGTCGTTCCGCCCCCCTGGCACTTTTTTTTTTAAATTTCCGCTTTTAAAGGGCCTTCTGTGTTTACCTCGGCAAACAAACTTCAACCTGCCTGCAGCCCTGAAGCTTTCAAACAAATCTTTCTTGATACTTATCAGTAGCCAGAATGGTCAGCAGGAGTCAACGGGTCGTGTTATTACTAAGCACAAAAAGTAAGTAAATTTGTGTTTGGTAGATTATTTCTTTGCTGTAACAATGCTTCTTGGCAATACATTTTATACTGTTGGAAAGCCCGTTTATTTTCCTTTAAAATGGTGCACATTTGTAAGGAACATGCATTTGTGGGATGAGCAGCAGAGCTGAGTATGTGGGTTTGGCCCATGAAAAATTTGCCAAATCTTCTCTGCCAATGCCAAACAGCTTTTTTTTTTGCTATTGACTCTTGTTTGGTTTTGTTTGGTGGTTTGGATGATTGACGTCTGAAGAAACAAGACATAATGACAATTTCACAATTTATTCATTTAACAAACAGGAGCCTCAGTAGCGTGTGGAAGAACCATACACAGCCACAACAGCCTGGCACCTCCTCCTCATGCTGGTCACCAGCCTGGCCACGCACATTCTTCAACCAGCATTTGTCCCAAGTCAGCCAACGTGGTTGTGTTGGTCACTCTGGCACGAACAGCATGCCCAGGCTGATCCCACCAGTGTTCAATGGGGTTGAGGTCAGGACTGCTGGCAGGCCAGTCCATCCTCTCCACTCCCAAATTATGTCTCTGATAAGTCTAGGTTCCTAAGTGCTGACAGGATGAGGAAACGGCAACTTGGTTTTGCGGAACACCAGCTTGAAGTTGTCCTATCGCACAGGCCCTATCCAGATCAGTCAAACGTGGCATGCCAATTCTTGGAGCAGACACCAACTGACCATTGTAGCAGGGCCATACTCACAGGTGCTGACAATCAGGTGCTAATCAGGCAAGTGTGTGTCAAGTGTATGGATGGGAACTTGTCCTTGTACCTGTCATTGCTGATCTACTAAAAGCTCTCTGTCTGGGAAAATTGCTCATAAGGTCGGGATGATGACAATACCATGACATCCCATAACCTTCGATCATCCGACAAAAACCTCCTCTCATCCCCACACAGAACCAAGCACAGAACCTGGGGCGACAGAGCCTTCTCCATAGCCGCCCCCTCCCTCTGGAACACCCTCCCTATACACATCTGTGACTGTCCAAATCCATCCACCTTCAAAATCACTCCTCAAAACCCACCTTTTCAAATCCGCCTTTAACCTTTAACATTAGCTTTTCGTTCTCGGTTCCTCATGCGCCCTCCTTTTTTTTGTTTTGCACTATGCTTTTGCACCTTGTTGTTTTATATTGTCCTTCTCTTCTGTTTATGTCTTTGCACTTACATGTATGTACTTCTTTTCTTTGGTTTTAAATGTAAAGCGTCTTTGCGAGCTGTAAAAGCGCTGTATAAATAAAAAGTATTATTATTATTATTATTATTATTATTGTTATGACACATCTAACACACTCATTAGGTTTTATGCATACTTCAGTGATGAAAAAAATACATTATTTCATTCCATAAGAGAAAAATAAAATTACATCTTGCAGAGAAATAAACCCACTGAAATAAAGAAAATTCAGTCATTACAAATGCCAGAAAAACAAGAGGGGGTAAAACAAATATTGACACTGATTTGCCACTTTGTTTTTTTTCTGGAGAGGGAAAACAGTGGGGATTCTGAGGGAAGTACAGCATGAGCAGAGAAGCCAGGAAGAAAGCAGTGTTTCATGTCTTTTCAGTCACATCATGCAGCTCCTGCTTCCGTGTGGGAGGTGTTGTTTAGGATCTCATTGATTTAAGTTGTGAAAAGACAAACTATCCCACAGAGAAACACTCTGTGCCTTTAGTCTTTTAGTATCCCATCATTAACAGAGCATCCAATGGCTCATTAATGGAAAACCAAAAACAAATACAGATTACCTGCATGAACAATGTGCATTTTTTCAACTGTTTAACTTCTTCTTCCTACTAGTTAGTCTCTTATGACTATGACTTATGACTGGTTTTGGTGCTAACTTACAAAAAACAGAATAAAGTGTGTTTGCACAACTATATGGTGCCTTGTATTTTTTATCTACACAGGCTGCAAACCTGTCTGCTACACAAAATATGTTATTCTTCTATTTAATTTTGTCAAATACAATTGATTGCTGGCTGAAATATGTTCACTGGCAATGTTTTTTCTTTCTTTCAGTAAGGCACTTTTTGTAGTGTGCAGGAGTAATAGGAAGATGGCTGGGGTGAATAGTGCACAAAGCTTTGACACCAGAGACCAGGGTGTGCATCCCAGGTCCTGGATGGGTGGATCAATACTGCAGGATTGATACTTCAACACTCACAAGCTACTCATTTGGTATAAATTAATTTAAAAAACAAAAAAAAAAACAACTGATAATAAAATTATGTAAATGCCAAACACTGATGCCTCCATCACTTCCAAACTTTTTCAGTACATTTTTATAATGTTATATTGCCAAAACAGTTGTTAGTTTTTTCTGCTTCGGCTTCCAGATAGTTGTTGGAAAGCACAGGGGAGGCACTTTGTTTTCTCCAGGGCCTGAGGTGGTACTCACTCTAAAGCTAACCCTGTTCATAACACTCAGCAGCTGAAACAAAACATGGGAAACTTCTGCTGGTCTTGAGGAGCTGCAGCATTTATTAGCCCACAAAAAGTAAATTCTACTGTATATTCCTCACCTCTGCACTTCTCTGCTCAAATCGCTCTCTTGTCCACTTACTACTTGCACTCCCTATCTCTTTTTCCCTATCTTCTAATGTTGATTCTACCACCCACTTTTTACACACACACATTATCACACAACAAGTATCAAACAAGTGAGAGACTGTCAAAAAGGAAACACAGAGGCATGTGGTGCTACTTTTCACCTGTATATATAAAATACAGCAAGATGCACTATGTGACATAAAGGTGCAACAAAGTAGCAACACACATTAACACTTAAAATATTTATTATTAATGTGTCAGTTTTTCTGTAAATATTGGACTAATTTTTTTTACAATTATTAGCGCAAACATTTCTATGTACTTGTACTCATATTTGCTTTGGTAATAAATTTGTGTTGTTATGTTATTTGCCATGCTGTATTTCTATTTCTACTTTGCTCATGCTGTATTTCTATTTCTACTTTGCACGGAGCATTGGAACAAAAACAATTTCCCCCCGGGGATTAATAAAGTATTCTGAATCTGAATCTGAATCTGAATTTAAGTTATTTATTTTTTAATTTGCTGTCATTTTTGGAAAATCACATACCCATTTAAGACATGATGAGTATTGGTATCATTAAAATTCTAACCAAAAAAAAATATTGGTATATATCAATTTTTAAAAGTTTGTATCGCCCATCCCGGCTGCATGTGGTTAACATGAGACCTTAAAGCCATCCTGAATGGACTGTAACTACCACAGAAGAGTCCTGCCATCTTCAGAAGCTTCCTGATGACTGCGATAGTTGAATGCATCAGTGGGGGTGATGAGAGTAATTACAAAGCTGTGGTGGATAACTTTGTCACATGGTGTGAGCAGAACCATCTGTAGCTCAACGTGACAAAGACAGGAGCTGGTTGTAGACCTGAGGAGGGCAAAGGTGCCGGTGACCCCTGTTTTCATCTAGGGTGTCAGTGTGGACATTGTGGAGGACTACAAGTACCTGGCCCGGGAATTTATACTAACAATAAACTGACAGGGCTAAGATCAATGAAGCCCTCTACAAGAAGGGCCAAAGCTGTCTTTATTTCCTGAGGAGGCTGAGGTCCTTCAACATCTGCCAGACAATGCTGGGGATGTTTAATGAGTCTGTGGTGGCCAGTACTATCCTGTTTGCTGTCGTGTACTGGGGTAGCAGGTTGAGGGTAGCAAATGCCAAAGGACTCAATAAACTGATTCCCAAGGCCAGTAATGTCATGGGGGTGGAGCTGGACTCAGTGGTGACAGTGTTAGAAAGGAGGATGCCTCCCACCCACTCCACGATGTGCTGGTCAAACAGGGGCACATTCAGTGACAAACTCATTCCCCCAAGATGCACCACAGAGCGCCACAGGAAGTTATTCTTGCCCATGGCTGTCAACCTGTACAGCTCCTCCCTCAAGAGTGTCAGACACTCTGAGTCAGCAGACCGACACTTGGACTTAATTCACCCATCTACATTTATAATTCATAATTATCTATTATGTTTCTACTGTGCAGTATTGACTTATGAGAATAATTATTCCTTGCAACACTGCCTTAACTGAGCAATACTATGCCATTATTGGTACAATAATTCAACTGCCGTAATACTCTGTGCAGTTATTCAACTGTGCAATATTCATCAGTATACTAATTTATTCTCACCAACACCTCTTGAATGTATAAATTTATTCAACATCTAGTGTACATGACTGCAGATATTTCTTATGTTTATTCTTATTCTTGTTTTTATTCTATTCATGTATATGTTGTAGTGAACATTATAACATAATAAATATTTTATATTTGTGAATGTAATATGCTAGTTTGTAAAGTGTAATGTAGCACAATGCACATATTTGTATATTTTTCACCCTTACAGACTCAGCTAAGTGAGCATATTTTTGTGTGGAATATCTTAAGTACTGGTGTTAAACATTGTAGCATAATGCACATTTGTATTTCTGTTTTATTCGTTTATATTTTTCTTGAAATTCTATATTCTTTACATCAGAGCAACTGTAATAATTCACAGTTTCCCCTTCTGATGGTTGATAAGATTCAGACAATGAAAGCATTTTACCTATTTGCTTACTGGCAGAGAGTTGGATAAGGAGATCAAAGTATGAAGCTGCAGCCAGCAGTCAATTAGCTTAGCTTAGCTTAGCTTAGCTTAACTTATCTTAAATACTGCAAGTGTGGAGAAACAGCTAGCCTAGCTCTGTCCAATAGTAACAAAATCCAACTACCAGCACCTCTAAAGCTCATCAGAGCCCCTTTCCAACCAAAAAGTTTAAGTAGCAATGGAAACAGAGGAACTTAACTAAGAGCTAAAAGCCCCTTTTGAGCAAAGCCTGTTTCCACCACATCAGAAGAGGGCAAAAGCAAATTAGACCCATGGCTTTAAAAGCGTCAGCAACATCTAAAATGAAATTTTCCCACGTGAAAACAAGCACAGAATTGTTCTTTGTATTTGTGGTAGCGTGACTCAGATATCTGAGTCAGATAATGAATGGATGAAAAGAAGACATGCAGAGGTGGAGAGGGAGGCTTAAACTCCTGAGTAGCAGAACTGCTGAGTGTTCGATGTTTATTTATTCCTACTTTAGAATTTAACCACAATGAAACTGTGTCCTTTACACGCGTTGTCCCCTCTACTCCATCTCTTACATTCACTCTCTAACCTGCTCGCACTCTCAGCTTCTTTCACTCTTTGTTTCCTTCTCTCCCTCAGTCTTATTTTTTACAGAGTCAGGAAGCAAAGCCCAACTTTGTTTTTTAAGTCAATAAAAAAAAAAAAAACAGCCGACCCAAGTAATATTAGCAATGGAGTACTTCCATGTTTTTTCAGTTGATTGATACACATGTTGAACAAGCTGCTCTGTCTGTGTTTGACTGATGAGTGATGGCCAACCATACAAATCCCAGGCTAAAAGATTCTGAACCTTTGAAAGCACTTCCCCCTGCTGAAACTACGCTACAGGAACTCAAATTAGACCCTGGTTCCTCTGGTCAAAGACAAGTTTTGCTCCTCAGAAGGTTCTTGGTCCAGTGCTAAAGCCCTATACTGAACTCTTTATAGCTTGTTTGTTTACTCCATTTGAAAAACTGTAAATACAGTAGAATACTACCCTAAAAATCCAGAGTTCTCGCGAGAGCACAATTTGAATTTGCTCAGCGAGTCACTCTGACAATCAGTAATGATGCTCATTACCCATGCCCTTGGAGCCGAGCTGCACCAATCACATTGGTGTATCTGATATAGGCGGGCCAGAGGCGAGCTAAACAGATGACGACAGCACTGCGACGACAAAGTCCTGAATCAGTCAGTAAACATTGCAAGATGGCTATGGATGAACACCAGTTGTTTGAAACAGCTTTGGCCGCTACAATGAACGAGTTAGACTTGGCTTTTCTCTAAAAGAGGAACAGAAGACGGCACTCGAATCTTTCCTTTGCATGAAGGACGTTTTTGTTGTTTTGCAGACCGGATACGGCAAGAGTCTAATCTACCAGTTAGCTCCGCTGGTAGCTAAGTGCTAAGTATTGTTCTGATTGGTCGCAGTGTTATCCAGTTGCGTGCAGTGATATTTTCAAATGCATGCTTGGTGCTGCCCCTCGAATTGGGCCATTTTCATTACTCATAGCCAGACCCTAAATCTTTATAGATTTGGGTCTGGATTTCCAGGCTAGTAGAATACTGCCCTGAGCCAAGAAACAGTAGGAGACATATGTGTGACATATGTGATTTAGCAAGTTGATTGTATTGTTTGGTTGTATAAATGTTATTTTTGCATGACACAGCTTGCATATTGTATGGCTCTTATCTACCAAATTAAATTCAATATGTGTGATTTTGAATTTTACTATTCATCATATCACTGCTGTATTGTTTCTGCTGCTTTTTTAGTTAAGCGGGCTCATTCATGTATAGCATTGCAATCAATTTGGTAAACCTTAAGCTTACCAGGATGTGTATCAAGAGGAGAAACTATCAGTTCCTTTATTAAAAAACATATAAAACAGAATCATGCAGGTGCCTTTGGACAGTTCCAGTAAGATTTACAGTGGACATTTGTAGTTAGTTAGCTAAAAAGGTAAAACCTTTTGTTTATGCTGAATTTATCTGACCTTTCAATTCCCTTTGTATCACGCATTTTAGTCGGCATGACTTTCTCCCTGTTTTACACAGACTTTTTCTTTCTTTTCTTTTTTTTTTTTTTTGCTTTTTGGGGCTTCCATAAATTAGTGAGAATATTTTTAATGACGCTCTTACGTCCCTGAAAATTTTGGGGGGGATAATTTTTTGATTTGATTTGTTTTGTTTTTTGTTTTGTTTTGCATGCATTAGCACATGAAATATAGGTTATTGTTAAAATTTAGAGAATGACTTTAAAGACCCCTCTGGTGGCCCTGTCTCAAAAAAGCATCCAGTTACAAATGTAGCAGCTGTTCTAGCAGACCTTCACTCTTCTTCTTTGAAGAGAGTTGCCAAACTTTCTCAGCGAATAAGCATTCATGTGGACACAGCTCTTTGGACTGTGTCCAGTGAGTGGGAAAGGTCAGCAGCATGTTCAGTTGACCAATCATCAGTTAGACAGAAACATGAACGAGCTGTGTATACACGTACCTGACAACCAGTCAATGATCCCCACTGTAAATTATCATGTGATTAAATAATTACCAGTGCAATTGGTATTGCACTGGTACATGCCTGGTAATTTTGAAGAGTCAAATTCATATTCATTTTGCATATATAGCACCTAACGAGGACGTGGTAAGAGCCAAGTGTGAGCCCTCCTACATGATTAATGTTTTTCCACAAGACATCTATTCCATTAAATCTCAATAGATTTATGATGTGATTAAGCTTGTGATGAATTTTCCTTGAATCATACAGTAACAGTTGCCTGTATATAATGCCTGTAAAAACTCATACTCCATGTCAATTTCGCACAATTTCATCTGAGCAACAAAATATCATCTTAAAACTTTCTCTATATTTATGCAAATGTAAATGAATTTCATCCCAAAAAGTTATTGGCTGAGGGCCAGATGTTGCATTTTCAAGGGTGCATTTGGAAATCATCTTTAGGGGGCTGGTATGGTCTTTTTTGCAATTAATTGTCAATTTTTATCAAAACAATTTGTTTTTTAAAACTTTCTGATTCTAAAACAAGTTCAATAAATGAGATAAAAAGGAATCATTTTGGAGCCTTTTAATATTGACAATACACTCTAGTTTTCTGTCTTTCCACAACACAGCTGGTTTAACAGCAGATCACCTGAGGCTCTGTGTATGAAATGGAGAGGGACACCACAACCTCACCATATGAGTCTTTTTTGATGTTTGCTTCTGGAGGGAAGACACTGTCCTGATTTCCCATCAGCTATCACAACATGACCACAGACCACAGGTGGTCAGACTTCACCGGAATCATAATACCTCCATGAAAAGACATGCTCCCTATGTGGCTGCACCACTAAAAAAAAAGTCAAAAACACTGCCAACAAACACCTTTACAAGCACTAGTAAATACAAGAGCTGTGAAGGGAGAGCATTCACTGACAACTCAAGACTGATGACAGCTTTTGGAAAACCTGTCATTCAATTTTTCTGCCTCAGGCACAAGGCTACTTCAGTAAGAGCATGGATATGACTGGAGTTTTTTCAGAATGATTTTGGCCTCTGTAGGGATTTACTGTACGAGGGCAGGGCTTCATCCATCCCTTCTCTTCATTCCTCTTAACTTGCCAGCAACACATTAGAAGTAAATGGTTTGTCCAAGTGAGAAGGCCGTTTACGACTTGGCTTTCCTCACAGGGTTAAGAGTGATGAGTTTTTGATCCCTTGTGTGGAACTATTAGCTTCCCTCTAACCCCATTGCACAGATGGTAGTGCGCACTTCACTCTCCATTTGGCCACAAAATGGGAGGCTGGAGGACAACCAGATGAAGAGGGAAAATTGCAAACGTGAGAGGAGGAGGCATAGAGAGACTACTTGTCTTTCTCCGTCACCTTTGACATGGCAGATTCATCCACACTGATGGGAACTCCTCCAAGGGAGGACGTTGATTAGCAGGAGCAGAAGCAAATATAGGCTGTTGTGGAGAGTGGATCTATCATGTCATGGTGCTCTGAGCTTCCCTGCTAGCAACCCCATCTGTGCGTGGGATATTGTACTCAAAACAGTCAAGCTACTGCCAGGACTTTAATCAAAACCAAAACCCTAGCTAATTTCTGGGTTTAAAATATGTTAATTAAGACATTTTTGAAACTAACACAAGCTGCTTGATAGCTGCAGGAAAATGAATACCACAAGAAAAGATGGCAAAAATGCAAACACCATTTGAAATTATCTTTGTGATGCAGGCCTGCAAACTCAAGTGGAATGACAAAAGTGACTGTTTGGAAACCAGCCGCCCACCCCAGCTCACTGACTGTAACTGTGTAATGTTTAAGTGCATCATTTCAGCACTTAAATGCTAAGCCCTTATTTATTAGTAAAAGCGCCAAATATCTGCTACATTTTTGGACTAATTGAAATTATGGACTGGACATTGTATATATAATAAACAAAAAATAAAACTACATATATACATATACATGTATATATACAACTATACAAAGAAAGAAAGGAGAAAGAAGAAAGAGAGAGAAAAAGAAAAACTTTTCCGATGCAAACACTGAAGTCATTTCAAGTGAAGTGGAGTTGAGAAATACATTTCATTTTCTTCTGTTAGCAGTGGTGTGACTTTTAGTCTGGTGTAAAACCACAATGTATCCTTCCAACTCTCTGGCAGATTTTGGTTCACCACCTGCCTGGTGTGAGTGAAGACAGATGTTAAATTGCTTAAACCAAATCTCTATTTGAAATAATGTTTACGTACCCACGTCGCGTCTCTGATAATTAAATTAAACAAAAATTATGTGCAGTTCAGGGCTGCGGTGCATAAAGAGGGCAGAGGAGGAGCGCACTGGTACATTTTATACAGAGAACAGTGTTTTCTAGTTTTGTATTAAGGCGATTTAGATCACTCATTCATTTTTTAAAGAAATTGAAGCTTAAATCTGCTGAATACCAACTAATTTAGCTAAATGTTATGTTTTTCTCATCTTTTGTCACGTTTAACTTAGGTGTTTCAAAGGCATCTGCATATCGTGAACATAACAGAACACAATTAAATTTGTAATTTCTAATAATGACAAGCAATATTTATGTGCAATATCGTATTTACACTAGCACTAAGAGTAGTCAAAAGCAGGTGTAGATTCAATTAGTATCTACGAAAAGAATGGAGCTATTAATATATTGATGACTGCCGACAGAATTAGTAGTCAGTGGAGCAGTAGCTGTGCTGTGTCCATCCTGGAAGTAAATGTAACAAAATTTGCTGCTTTTCTGAGAATGAACATGTGTCTAGACACCACTGGTGTGTACTTAACATGGAAAACAATAGGCACTGATGCTTTGATGCACATCATGCACTGTTGACCACAGTGCCTTGAGAAGTCAATTCATGACACATCACATTCAGTGGCTTGGCGCTTTTACTGGGCCAAACAAAGCTAGAGTTAGCTCACTTTGAACAAGGGTTACATTACTGTCAGGGCTGTTTCAAGACACTCTGGGGGCCCTAGGCAAGAGGCATCTTGGAGCCCCCCCCAGATACCAGTGAAAGTACGATACCAGTGAAAGTATCATGGTTCTGAGTAGTATCATGATACCACAGCAAAAATGAGGCACATGTGCCTTTGTCATTTATAAAAAGATAAATCACTTTTCTATAATACATCAATGATATTTCAATGGAATAAAATACTTATTGACTTATTCATACTTCAAAAACAGCATCAATAAGTGATTAACATAGTGGGGATCAAAATAAAATAAATAAATAAAATAAAAATCAACCAGCCACCCTCCTCCCCTGACAAGTCCCTTGATAAGTAATGAACAGTCCCTAAAGTGCGGTGAGGTTTGTGGACCGTTACCTGACACAAAGACAGAAATGTGAAGGCTCGTTTCTCCTCTGACACGACTCAGCTGTTCAGGTATTTCTGGGCAGTCATGAAATCAACAAAGAGGAAATTATTGTGCCTGGAGCCGGACTTCCCTGTCAGCGGTAAGCCTTATCTTGTGGCGTATTTGACAGGAATACAGTGTCTGTGACCCCCGTTCAACCCACAACTGGCAGGATTCACCTTTCGTTTCTGCTGCTGGTTGAAATCTGTACTCGCACAGCATGCTGAATGATTTGTTTTGCATGCGCAAGAACCCAGTTGTGGGTTGAACTCTTGCAATTGGACTTTGAACTTATCCCACAGTAGTGGTACCGCCAGGTACCATACTACTACGGTACTCCAACAATGCTAGCGTGGGTGGCAACCAATCATGCGGGACATGGTCTCAATTTGCGTGACGCTTGAAAAGAGACAGAAATGCCCCCCATTAGGGGGGATTCCAACGTGTTGTTGTTGTTGCAATGTCTATAGGGGTTCCATCAATTGTCATTGATATGGACTAATGTCATCCGTCTCTGGGGGCCCCCTTCCAGCTCGGGGCCCTAGGCAATTGCCTAGTTTGCCTGTCCGGTTGCGACGGCCCTGATTACTGCAGCTCAGTTAAACAGCAGCTTTTCAGGTAACAGCAACCCAAGCCAAAGGTTGCAAGGAGAAAACTAAAGAATGTGATGATATCATGGTTTCTATTATCTTCCGTAGAAGAGAATAATGTAATAAAAAAGTATAGTCTATTGATTTGTATTCAGTCAAGCTCTTTATCCTTTGTGAAATAAAAAGTAAAGGCCTGTACTTGAACACTGCCAAAGTGTAAAAATAATGCAGCTGTATGCGCCTGGTTCACTCCCAATAAAACTCGCCCTGCCTATGAGACTCCAATTCAACAATCCAGTAGAGCTGTTTGTGTACGCCTGCATGCAGATCTTAATTGCAGTCATTACGGTCATTTATTCATAGGATAATTCATTAAGGTGTGTTATGTTTGTGAGTAATGATGCTCAAGAACTGCTCAAGCGCCGATGGGAGACCATGGCAGACTTGACAAAGAAAGTGCATTTGGAGGTTATGCCAATTTGCTAACCACTGCTGTTATTTTCACCAGAGAATTTACTTTTCTTTCAACCATAGTCATTTCGAAGCATTGTCTTTTTTTCAGCTCTGCTGTCACTAATCCCTGAAAACAATATCCTCTTTTTCTTGGTACTCAAGAGGTAAGCCCCCCTCCCCGTGATCTTCCTCATAGTCAGTGATGTGTTATGCTTGTCTATCCTTAATGCTATTTACTTTTGCAATTTTCATATCAAAAATGGACATGCTAAATGACAAATATAGTAATAAATAGGTATTTTAGGGAATTGTGGGAACTGAAAGGGTATTGGCATTAAGCTCATTTACTTGAACATAATTTCATGATGTGTTTTTCAGAAGGACATGCTGATTGTGTATATGCAATTATGCAGTATTTCATTGTATTAATGCTGTGTATTCATACCTAGCTTTTAAATGGTAAATCAGCATATCTTTTCAGCTATTAGCCACATGGGTTAGAAAGATAAGACTGTGTTGACAGGTGATACCATGACAAATAAGTGTTCCCTTAATTTATTTTTGAGCAGTGTATAGATAGATGGACACACACAGACAGACAACTTGACAACATAATGCCTCTGGCCACAGCTATTGCAGGCGCAGAGGCATGAAAACTGGAATATTACAACACTAAGGCAAGACAGAGAAAGCAATCAGTGAGTCTTGGTTAACATTCTAACTCTGAGACACTTGTTAACTCAAGTTAACAATTAGTGAGTGACACACACTTCTGCCTATCAGTGCACTTCTGTGTTTGAATGAGACAACAGTTAGCTTGACTCAGACACATTCCAGCACATAGTGAAGAGAAAATTGTAAACAATATTTTAAGTTATAGATCAGCTTGATATCACCCCCCCCACACACCTTTCAAACAGAGCTCAAGACAAAATTCTAATTTCATAATTTGAAAAAAAAGAAAAAACGAGGTTGCTAGTTGTACATTAAAAAGTAACACTGCTGTGACTACAACATCAGAATCATCACACCATGTAATTGACCTTGCCTGCTCAATAAAGTTTGGGACAAGTCTCTTGTGTGCTGAAAGAAATGCCTGTGTGGTGGAGTGCATTTGAGGGGATCCTTACATAATTACATATGGTTCTGTAAGTGGTGAAAAGCAATACAAAATCCCAAACCAGTGGTTATTAATTTGGATACAGAACACAAGGCAGATGGAGCGGGTAATTGTAAAGAGTCGCTGAGCAGACGCCAGAGTGTTTAATGGAATTAAAATTTGATTTAAGCCTGTAGGCAATAAATCTTATCTGGTTTCTTGCAGTGGCCGCATGATCATGTGTGTACATCTCTGTATGTTTGTGTTTCCTTTGCAGAGGCTACATGTCATGAAGAGCAGCAGCCTTGTAAACTGTCCGACATACGCTCTTCAGGGCTGAGTGGTGTTCATTGCAGCAGTATTCAGATCCTTTTCTCAAGTAAGAGTATCAGTACCACAATTTGCTCCATTACAGAATATGTGAACAGATACAACTGAATGAAGTGTACCTTATTAACATACTGGACTCTAGTTTCCCGACGCGGCGCAGAGCTAGTTTCGAGCAGCGCAACCCTAGGCACGCTCAGTTTGGTAGTTTGGCAGACCGAGGTGCGCTGAGATGGGTGTGGCAGCGCAGCAGGGGGAGGTGTCGACAGATTCAGCTTGGCGCAGTGACAGTTTTGTGCCAAAAGGCTTCACCGAAGGTGCGCTAAAAGCTTGCCAGCTGAAACCAGGGCCTCTAGTTTCGCAGACCGGACGAGGCGGAGGCGCAGCGCACCTGCGCTTCGCCAACTGGGTGTGGCCAGGCAGATTTTGCAAGTTTGGCACACCATGCGCCTGGCGCAGCTACTCCTCTTTCCCACCTCCGTCCCTCCTACCTGCGCAAGTCGGAAAGAGGGAGGAGAGAAGGTGTAGAGTGGGTTTTACACACATCACACCAATCAAGCCCCTCTCCTCGCAATTAAATGCGCCGCGTGAAGGTGTAATGAGAGTTTACTCAATTCGCCATGGCAGAAGAGAGCAGCAGCATCAGATGGCCAAACTTCTCCCAGGAGGAAACTGATGTTTTGGTCCGGGAGGTCCAAGCTCGCAGTGTCCGAATATACGGAACTGCGAGCAGACCTCCATGGGCTGATGATGCAAAGGTAGCCTGGGAGGAGGTCACCACAATTGTAAATCAATGTCGCGTTTCTCTCGTGTGCGTGTGCGCTCTCTCTTTCTCTCTCGCAGTCTCACTCTGTTTCTTTTCTTTTGACTTTTCTAAGATGACAGATGCTGAATATATACTCCCTATCTGATGCTGTGGCTGTTTGTGGTTGGCTGAGAGGGATGTGAACTCCTTAGTTTGCAACTGTGTTAATCAAATCAGTTTGGGTTTCCATTACGTGTGCCAAACGTGCCAAACGGTGCCAATCCCCTTTGATCTGACATCACGTGACAGGACAGTTGATACAGAGATACATTTATGTGCTGATTGCTGATAGTTGCATTGAATAGTGTTTTTTTTGGGTATTTACTGCATTATTAATGTGTCTGACATTCTGGAAACCTGCCTGTGAGGTTTTGGTGACGTGTGCGCACTGTCCGCCAGTCAGCCAAACTTCCACTTACACCGGCTGCGCTCCCCCGCGCGTGGTGTGATGTGTGTAAAACCTACTCCACGCCTTCTTTTCTCCCTCTTTCCGACTTGTGCAGGTAGGAGGGACGGAGGTGGGAAAGAGGAGTAGCTGCGCCAGGCGCATGGTGTGCCAAACTTGCAAAATCCACCTGGCCACACCCAGTTGGCAAAGCGCAGGTGCGCTGCACTTCCGCCTCGCCCGGTCTGCAAAACTAGAGCCCACTGTGTGAAGCAGGTGGCAGAGACATAGAAAAGTCCAGTCTCACCCAAAACAAAATTCATAGATAACAACAATAGAACATATTCTTGAAATGGAGAAATCAACTTTTGCAGTTAGAGACCAATTTGGAAAATGGACCAACCCCCCTTACCTGCCCCTCTCACCCCCACCCAGCTGCACACACACATACACTTCCCCTCTTCTTTTCTCCTTCTTCATGTCTTTTTTTAAATTTCAACTTTTATTGTTAATTTTATTAGTCATAATAAAGATATCAGATTTTGTAATTTTGCACTTTATTCTCTCTTTATTCATGTATTTGTGCATGGTTGCTTGTCTCTACAAATGAAACTTTGATTTACACAAAAAAATAATGAAATATTGATTTGTACAAAATATTTGTAAGATGTTGAAAAACATTGCAATGAAGTATTTTTTTAAGTAAAAAATGCCCTATTACAAGTAAAAGTTAACCTTTTTTCCAAGATCTTACCTCTGGGGCAGAAAAATGAAGCCAACATGCAAGTACCAAACAGTGCAGTTCCTCTCATGGCCACTTGAGGCTGGCTGTTGTCTAATGCCAAGTCTGTTTTTGTATCAAGACAATACATGCACAATAGCATGTACTAGGATCCATCATAATAGTGTGCACTGGGGCCCATTACGATTTCATTATGCCACTGGTGCTGATCAGATATAAACCAAGATTATACTACTGTGTTGTCTATTCCTTGCCTAAATTTTTTTCATAAACATATTTTAGTGCACTAAAAGTGAGTGCAGTTTGTGAACAGGAAGTGCGCACCATACTGTGGTCTTTATTGTGAGAAACAGAGGCTGAAAAACCTGAGATTAAAGGGTAAAACTAAGCAGCGCTGATCAAATATAAACCAAGATTCTCTTACTGTTACTCTTGTCATGCAGTACCAATTTCAAAAATATCTGCATATTTCTGCTGGCTGTATAGACAGTCTAGCTTTGTGAAAAGGATATATTTCCAGCAGTAAAATACTCATAGCGTGACTTTATCCAGAATCTACACTTTGAGCGCCTAAACCAAACCATAAAAACGTTTTGTATTAAGTTGCTATGATATTACTATGCTAAATTCAGTATTAACATTTTGCGACTTGGTAGATATGTTAATCAGGAATGCATGTTCATGGTAAGTTCATACAAAGAAATCAAAGAACTATTCTGCAACTTTAACCTCGCTGGTCTGTTTACGATAATCACACAATTTGCATTCTGTTTGTGAAATAGTCTTAATGCCCTAAAACAAAACCACTGTGTTCTAACATCTAGTACCATAGTTGCAAACAGAAAGACTGGCTGCTGATGTTATGTTTCTTTTTTCTTAAGATCCAACCAGAGTGACCAACAGCAGTGGTAGACATCTTCTGGTTCATTCCCATGACACCCAAAAATAATTTATTAAATATATAAATTTCACATTTGTTACTTTGTTTGCCTAGCAATGTAATCTACTGTATTTTATTGCCATTGTAGCAAATCCTTGTAACACGGATTTCACAAATTAAAGTATGGGCGTCTCCTACATTTCTAGCAAATTACAGGATGTTGTTATGAAATATTCATCCCCTTATGATAGTGAATATATTCAAAAATACATTTGGACCTTACTATGGTAGATGTATCTATGTTGTGTGAACATCTGAGGCACATTAGATACACACACACCTAAGATACTGTAAGCAATCATGCTGCCTGCCTACAAGATGCAACCCAGAACAACACTAGAAATTCACTGTGTATTGGCTTGGCTTGCTCAAATCTCTTAAACCAATAATATGTGATATTGGTTCTTTCAGTGTCCACGCGGTAATCCAGTAACATATAACACATCAACACAATCCAGAGCACTGGACAAATAGACAACCATCAAAAAGCTGTTTCAGCAGAGGGTGAAGGTCTGTAAAAAAAAGATTGTCTGCTTTAATATGAGACATCTGGACAGTGACTGCCATACTGTGTACTTCTTTTAATATTTCCCAGTAGACATCCTGTCTTCACTGTCATCAACAGGACAACATCCCTTCTTGGAAATATGAAATGGGCGAGCAGCTCAGAACAGCAGAGATTTCTGAATTAATATTCAGGGCCTGGTCACCTTAAAGTTTTGTATGCTAAACGTTTTCCCACATAGCTCCAAGGAGCCTTCAGTAGTCAGTATCTGAGGAAGGAGCTCATTGCAGAATTTTTATAAAGTAAGACTTTAAAAATTATGAAGCATTGTAAGTTGCTGGGCTGTTTCATATTCTTTTTTTTTTTTTTTTTAATTTAAGTCAGTTTTTCTCCACTGACATTAAAACTATATTATGAAGGTTTATCCTATAAAAAAAAGTGAAAAAAAGTAAAAAGTGATCCCTGTCAACTATCACTTATGTCCTACTGGATGTGTGTAGCATTGTATATCTGCAAAACATCTGCCCTCTGCCTGATTAATTTTTTTCTTATTTTGATATGTTTGGGACATTCCTGGGTGCAATATGCAGGGTAGGTTGGGATTTAATACAAAGATCAGTTGCCAGACTGTTAGCAGCATGAATCCAAGTCAAAGTCACGAAAATTGCAAAAACAGTGCTGAAAAAAAAAATGCAAATATGATGAATTGGCTTTCACTTTTACTGGCAAAACTGTTTATCAACAGTAGCATACAATTGCCAGAGAAAAATGTTGAAATATGTTGGAATACATATCTGCTAACCATAGACACATCACCTTTGCAGGGTTTGCTCATTGGACCAAAAGCCCATTTGTCTAAATGCCTGTTATCCTGACAAAAAAATCCCATTGCTCCAAAATTACACACTCACCCACACAGAGCATTACACCTGTGCCTTTTTTTTTTTTTTTTTTTTTTTTAACTATGGCAAAAGCATGAGCCGCCCTTCCTTGTTTTGGATTTGCCAGTACTTGTTACCTTCATTGACTTTAGACACTGGGAGTGACACTGGTTAGGTCTAGAACATAATGGTAAGCCAATAAGAGGCAGAGTAGGGCGAATCATGTCTTTTCTATAGTAGGAAAAAAAATATTTCGACAGTGCCAACTGATTACCGGTCATGAATCTTTCTTCCTAAAGGGAAAGTGTGTATTTTTCAGAGTAATTGGCATTTGTTTTGAGGATAGTGGGGTGTACGACAAATGGGCTTTCAGTCCAAGGAGAGAATTTTCGGACTACTGGGGTTTTGGAATGATGGACCGTCTGAAAAACAGCACTGCACCAAATTTGCATATTATTATGTAGAAGATATGATGAAACTTCACATTTCAGCAGCAGTCAATGCAATGAACCCTTCCTTTTACTTTTCAGTAAAACTCTAATATAACTGTAGTAACTTTTTAATTATAAAGTAAATGCCACTAAACTGTCAGGGAAATGTCTTTATTCTTTGATTTTTGGTTTGCATGGAAAACAAAATTAAATAGATCATTCCTGACACAGATACATTTTAGCTGAGGACATCTCTGACTAAACAAAAAAATCCAGCATTTTTACTGTATAAATTCTGAAATATTACAAAGACCCAGATTTCTACCTTGAAATGACCTCAAATCTGAAACTCGTGGTGCTATAAAAAAACAATAATTATTGCTCCATGTTTCCCAACAGTACATCTCAGTACATCTCACACTACACTCATACTGAAAATCAAGCATTTTTACCGTCTCAAAGTTTGTCTAAATGTATGTTATCTGATACAGTAACTGTATCTTACCATATCAGTATCTTAGCTGTTCCTAGGACTGCACTTTTCTTGACAGAGATCTCAGATGTTGTACCTGGAATCTGCTGGAGCCACTCTCCAAGTTTGGGGGTCACAGCCCCCATATTTCTCCTAGCTCCTGTTTCAAATCAAATCAAATCACGTTTATTTATAAAGCACATTTAAAAACAACCAGAGCTGACCAAAGTGCTGTACAGAACATGTGAGTCAACATCAAATATCAATTAATCAAAGAAATCAGCACAATGTAGTACAACAAGGACCAGTTAAGGACAATCAAATGCCAGGGAATACATATGAGTTTTTAGTTTTGCCTTGAACATTCATTCAAATAAACACAAGAAGTTTGTGCTCTAATAAAAAAAAAAAAAAAAGGGATCAGCACTCAGTGAATAATCCTCCTAAGCCCTACGATAAGCTATTATGGCAAGGCTTAACTATACAGACCCGTGAGCAGTGATAACTAACATGTCTTTGGGGTCATCGGGTGGGAACCTCCTTTCACCGGTGTTTCGTCTAGTTAGTCCCACGACACCTCCAGGAGGCTAGACAGTGATCTCTGGCGTCCCAGAGACACTCCCCTAATGCCAGGTCTCACTGCTCCCCACACTAACCGAACAACCTCCTTTACCTTACCTATACTACCACAGAGGAGGTAGACCCAGGGAAGGAAGCCTTGTTAGGCTATCACACTCCCCCGCCGGGTTAGGCTGTACAGTCTACCTCCCCAGGACGAGCCCTCACAACAATGACACCTCCAGGAGGCTGGACAGTGATCTCAGCCCAAACAGCACTGCCAACTTTAACCAAGCCCAGGCTCCGTTTATGCGAGCTCCAGGCAGAAGCAATGCTGATACTACCTTTACTAGCACATTCACCATACTCTATTTCACACGCTACATAGCATAACTACAATGTAAGCTAAAGTTAAAGGAGATAAATGAACTCACAGGATCAGCAAACACACTCACTTTGCAGCATGGTCTCAAACAAAATGGATTCAAATAGGCCACTCCCACACTTAAATAACCTTCCTCTTCCTGGATTTCCTTCTTACTTACACATGGCTTTCTCAGCCCAAACAGCACTGCCATCTTCAACCAAACCCAGGCTCCATACATGCGAGCTCCAGGCAGAAGCAATGCTGATACTAGCTTTCCTGTCACATTCACCATACTCTATTTCACACATTACATAGCATAACTACAATATAAGCTAAAGTTAAAGGAGCTAACTGGACTTACAGGATCAGCAAGCACACTCACCTTGCCGCATGGCCTCAAACAAAATGGATTCCAATAGGCCACTCCCACACTTAAATACTTCCTCTTCCTGGATTTCTCCTGACAGGAAGTGGATCTCTCCACCTGATCTCAAGGAGTTATGTGCCCTGCTTAGTAGTTCCCCCTGCTGGCCCCCAGCTGACATTATTTCTTCTGTAATAGATAAACTGGCTGCATTTAATTGCTTCATCTGACATTTCCCTCACTGTCTTCCTCAAATTCTGTCCCCGCACTCCGAGTTCCCCCAGGAGTGAGACAGTTGATCTTGCTATGAATCCCCTACACCCCACTTCCACTGGACAAATCCTAGTCTTCCATCCTCGCTGCTCAGCTTCTGCTCCTAAGTCTGCATATCTAAGCTTTTTTCTTTCATAGGCTTCTTCCACTGAGTCTTCCCAAGGAACTGTCAGCTCAATGAAATAAACTATCTGTTGACTCACTGACCACAACACTAAGTCAGGCCTCTGCCTGGTACAGACTATTTCCTGAGGAACAACAAGCTTTCCCCCTAAATCTACTTGCATTTCCCAATCACAAGCACCTTCTAGGCGGCCACACCCTTGCCTCCTCACTAACTTATCCCTTCTGTATTTCTCTCCCTCACGGACAAACTGAATTACTAAGCCCCTATCCTTAACACCCTCTGAATTCACCTGTCTTCGTTTCCCTTCGATGCCTGCAGCTAAACATTTCAACACCTGATTATGTCGCCATGTATATCGGCCTTGTGACAAGCTAACTTTACAGCCTGACAAAATATGCTTTAAAGTTGCGGTACGTGAACACAATGGGCATGATGGGTCCTCATTTACCCACAGTTTTAGGTTCTGGGGGGTTGGTAACACATCGTATGTAGCCCCTACCAGGAATCTAATACGATTCTCCTCCATACTCCACAGGTCCCTCCAACTAAGCTTCCTCTTCTCTACACTTTCCCAATTCAACCACTGTCCCTGTTTAGCCTGGGCCACTACCTTTGCACCCCTTACTATCTCTTCCTGTCTGCGTATCTGTTCTACAACCAGCTTTCTTTTATCTTTGAGGCCTGCTGTATTCCATACCGGTTTACCTGAGCCAAGCCCCAGGCCTCCCCGGCCAAACTGAACATTACCTACAATCTCTGCATGCCTAAGAGCTGCCTCTGCCTCCTGAACTGCCGATCTTGGGTTCCACTTCCTCCCCTTGGTTGGATTTGGAACCACACTCCTAACTACCACGTCCTTACTCCCAGATAACAAGGGCTCTGTCCTGACCTTGGTACATTTAAATTCCTCTGTTAAACTAGATACTGGCAGCTGAAGTATCCCTTTTCCATACAATGCAACACTACTTAGGCACCTAGGAGCGCCCAACCACTTCCTAATGTAAGAGCTAACCGACCTTTCCATTCTCTCCACAGCAGATATTGGAATTTCATAAACTGACAATGGCCACATTAACCTAGGATATAGCCCAAATTGCAAACACCACAACTTCAACTTTCCTGGAAGTTCTGATTTATCTATTCTATCCAATCCTTCAGCCACATCTTTTCTAAATTTCACCACCTGTTCCTTATCATTCAACTCTACATTGTACCACCTACCTAAACTCTTTACTGACTTTTCCCTAATTGTTGGGATGTCCTCATCATCTATGACAAACTTCCTATCACTTAACTTCCCTCTACATATCGAGATGCTTCTAGATTTACTAGGCTTGATTTTCATGCTGGCCCACTTGAGGTTCTTATTTACCTTCTCTAGTAGCCTCTTTGTACATGGCATTGTTGTGGTCACCAGTGTCATGTCATCCATGTAAGCCCTAACTGGTGGAAGATGCAACCCATTCTGCCGTCTCTCCCCACCTACCACCCACTTAGAAGCCCTGATGATTACTTCCATTGCCATAGTAAATGCTAATGGAGAAATTGTACACCCTGCCATGATGCCTATTTCTAGCCTCTGCCAACCTGTTGTGAAACCTGCTGTACTTAGACACTACCTAATATCCTGAAAATATGCTTTCACTAAGTTAACAACTAGCTGTGGCACTCTGAAGTAGTCAAACGCACTCCAAATGAGGCTGTGCGGTACTGAACCAAACGCATTTGCAAGATCTAAAAATATTACATGTGGGTCCCTTTTGTTAATCTTCGCTGCCTGAATCTGGTGCCAGATCATGCTAGTATGCTCTAAACACCCTGAAAAACCTGGTATTCCTGCCTTCTGCACCATGGTATCTATTAAGCTATTCCTTTCTAAGTAGCTAGCTAGTCTCTGCGCTACTACACTAAAGAAAATCTTCCCCTCCACATTCAAGAGAGAAATCATCCGGATCTGGCTAAGGTCCACAGACTCCTTCTCCTTAGGAATGAGGACACCCCCTGCCCTACGCCATGCTCTTGGTATAATTTGTTTTTCCCAAACTATTCTTAGCTGTTTCCACAAAAATTTAAGGATATCAGGCGCACTTTTATAAACCCGGTAGGGGACTCCATTAGGCCCTGGGGCCGAAGAAGCCTTTGCACGCCTGACCGTCTAGTTAGTCCCACGACACCTCCAGGAGGCTAGACAGTGATCTCTGGCGTCCCAGAGACACTCCCCTAATGCCAGGTCTCACTGCTCCCCACACTAACCGAACAACCTCCTTTACCTTACCTATACTACCACAGAGGAGGTAGACCCAGGGAAGGAAGCCTTGTTAGGCTATCACACTCCCCCGCCGGGTTAGGCTGTACAGTCTACCTCCCCAGGACGAGCCCTCACAACAATGACACCTCCAGGAGGCTGGACAGTGATCTCAGCCCAAACAGCACTGCCAACTTTAACCAAGCCCAGGCTCCGTTTATGCGAGCTCCAGGCAGAAGCAATGCTGATACTACCTTTACTAGCACATTCACCATACTCTATTTCACACGCTACATAGCATAACTACAATGTAAGCTAAAGTTAAAGGAGATAAATGAACTCACAGGATCAGCAAACACACTCACTTTGCAGCATGGTCTCAAACAAAATGGATTCAAATAGGCCACTCCCACACTTAAATAACCTTCCTCTTCCTGGATTTCCTTCTTACTTACACATGGCTTTCTCAGCCCAAACAGCACTGCCATCTTCAACCAAACCCAGGCTCCATACATGCGAGCTCCAGGCAGAAGCAATGCTGATACTAGCTTTCCTGTCACATTCACCATACTCTATTTCACACACTACATAGCATAACTACAATATAAGCTAAAGTTAAAGGAGCTAACTGGACTTACAGGATCAGCAAGCACACTCACCTTGCCGCATGGCCTCAAACAAAATGGATTCCAATAGGCCACTCCCACACTTAAATACTTCCTCTTCCTGGATTTCTCCTGACAGGAAGTGGATCTCTCCACTTGATCTCAAGGAGTTATGTGCCCTGCTTAGTAGTTCCCCCTGCTGGCCCCCAGCTGACATTATTTCTTCTGTAATAGATAAACTGGCTGCATTTAATTGCTTCATCTGACATTTCCCTCACTGTCTTCCTCAAACATAACTACAGTGGAGGCACATTTGATAGAAAAAGGTAAAGCGTTCTACAGCTTGGGAGCAGCCACCGCAAAGGCCCGATCTCCCCTGCCCCTTGACTTTGAATGAGGGACAGCCAGGAGCAGCTGGTCTGAGAATCTGAGAGGTCTGGGGTTGGTGAGGGGGCACAGGAGCTCAGAGATGTACTGGGGTGCCAGGCCATGTAGGGATTCGAAGACAAAAAGTAGGATTTTGAATTCTGTTCTGAACTTGACCGAAGCCAGTGCACAGATGCCAGGACGGGTGTAATGCTCTCTCTCTTTTTTGTGCCAGTTATTAGTCTGGCAGCGGCATTCTGCACCAGCTGCAGATAGGACAGAGAGGACTGGTTGATGCCGAAATAAAGTGAGTTGCAATAATCAAAGCGAGAGGAAATTAGGGCATTAGTGTTTTCAGATCGGTAAGTGAGAGGAATGGTTTGACTTTGGTGATATTTCTGAGATGAAAAAAACAACCTTTGACCACAGCGTTGATTCGTTTTTCAAATTAGAGTGATGAATCAAATATGACACCAAGATTTCTGGCATGGGAATGAAGGTTGGGCGCCAGGGACCCTAGATGGTGAGCAATGTCCCCGGTGGTGTTTGAGGGACCAAAAAGGACCACTTCGGTTTTACTGTTGTTTAACTGGAGACAGTTTTTCGACATCCAAAGTTTCACCTCTTGGAGACAGTCAAGGAGGGACTGAACTGAGCTGTTGTTGTTGTCACCAGATTCTTTTTTTTTTTTTTTTTTTTAATATTTTTTGGGCCATTTTAAGCCTTTAATGGATAGGACAGACAAGCGTGAAAGGGGGTGAGAGAGGGAGTGACATGCAGCAAAGGGCCACGGGCTGGAGTCGAACCCGGGCTGCTGCAGCAACAGCCTTGTACATGGGGCACTAAGCCACTGACGCCCTGTTGTCACCAGATTCAAGCGGGATATATAACTGGGTGTCATCAGCGTAGCAGTGGTATGAAATGTTGTGTTTTTGAAAGATTGGGCCTAAAGCAAAGAGTATTGGACCTAGAATGGAGCCTTGGGGCACTCCACATGTAATGGGCGCAGAGGAGGAAAACCAGTTCCCAGTGCTGACAGAGAAAGATCTATCTGTTAGATACGAGTCAAACCACTGGAGGGCGCTACCGCGGATGCTGACTTGATGCTTGAGACGGTGTAGGAGAATGGAGTGATCAACTGTGTCGAACGTGGAGCTGAGATCAAGTAGGATTAGTATTGCTGATTTACCAGAGTCGAGAGCCAGGAGGAGATCATTAGTGACTTTGAGTAATGCTGATTCAGTACTGTGACGTGCTCTTTGGCTTTTTAATAACGGGGTGTACTACGGCATGTTTGAGGCAGGAGGGAACAGAGCCGTTAGCCAGGCTACTGTTCAGGATGAGTGACACTGTAGGATCTACAGTGTCGAACACTTCCTTCAGCAGGCGTGTAGGAACAGTGTCCAGGGGGCAAGAACTGGGCTTTGTGTGCGAGACTGTCTTTGATGTGAGCAAGAGACACAGGCTTGAACTTATTTAGGACAGCAGAGCATTGAGAGGGAGTGAATGGGCCAAGGACAGGAGGTGAAATGGTAGATCTGATGTTGTCAATTTTGCTTGTGAAAAAGTGCAGAAAGTCTTCACAAGTGGCTGTGGTTTGTACATGGCAGGCAGTGGCAAGTGGGTTAAGGGCTGAGTTTATTGTGTCAAATAGTATTTTTGGAGAGTGAGAATTTCTGGAAATAATATTGGTAAAGTATTTTGCTCTTACTGCTTTGACAGACAGCTGATATTTGGCAAGAGAGTCTTTCATGAGATCAAAGGACACTTGGAGCCTGTCTTTTCTCTACCTCCGCTCTGCTCTCCTACATAATTGCCTGAGTGCACGGGTGTCATCATTGAGCCATGGTTGAGTTTTAGTTTTCTGTTTTCTTATTTTGAGTGGAGCAACTGAGTCCAAGATGTCTGTACAGGTTGAGTTGAACAGGGTGATCAGCTCATCCATGCTCAGGTGGGAGGAACGGGCCTCAAGCTCGCAGGATATAGAAGAGGCGATGTAGGCATCAGAGAATTTGGCGGCTGTGGAGGGGTTTATGGAGCGAGAGTGGGAAACAGGTAGCTGAGGTTTGGGTACAGTCTGTAACAAGGAGAACCAGACACATAGGTGATCGGATATTCCCACCTCTTCCAGGGCCAGAGAAGGGACGTTCAGACCGAGCGTGAAGACCAAGTCTTGTGTGTGGCCACGGTTGTGGGTTGGGCCAGAAACATGCTGCGTAAAGTTAAGAGTCCATGATGCCAAGAAATTCTGTGGCTTTGGTGTTAGCTGACAGGTCCACATTAAAGTTGAAATCACCAGAAATAAGGATTTTGTCATGATTCACATGATTCAGCCCTTTGTATTTTTCCAGCTTCTCATGTTCCTTCTCCCTGATGTGGTTGTCATCAGGGAGACACATCTATCACCACTGCCTTCTCCTGTTGTTTGTCGATCACAATGTCCAGTTGGTTTAGCCGTCACCAGTTTGTCAGTTTGGATCTGGAGTCCCTGAGGATTTTAGCTCTGTCATTCTCAACCACCTTAGGAGGCATCTCCCATTGTGACCTTGGGACTTTCAGCCCATACTCAGTGCAGATGTGTACAGAGACTGTTATTTTATTGTACACTGGCACAGTGTACAGGGTTATGGCGAACCATGTGTGCTGTTCCTGCCTGCTATTATGTGCTGAACTGTCTCAGGAGCATCTCTGCACAGCCTTCACTTGGGGTACTGTCTGCTGTGGTAGACCCCTGCTTCTATTGATCTTGTACTAAGTGCCTGTTCCTGTGCTGCCATGTCTCGCACACTCCTGGTATGCACCTTGATGTCATCCACGTAGAGGAGGTGACTGATGGTTGCTCCACTTCGGAACTAGTATCCGTAGCCACTCTTTGTGATGAGTTGGCTGAGGGGGTTTAGGTCTTTGCAGAACAGTAGTGGGGACAGTGCATCACCTTGGTATATGCCACACTTGATGGTAACTTGTGCAATTGGCTTTGAGTTAGCCTCCACAGTTGTTTTCCACAGCCCCACTGAGTTCTTGATGAAGGCTCTTAGTGTCCTGTTGATGTTGTACATTTCCAAACATTCCTGTATCCATGTGTGTGGCATTGAGTCATAGGCTTTCTTGTGTTGTTTTTTTTTTTGTCTCCCCTTTTTACCATGCCAGTAAATCTGAATGAATTAAGGTCTTCTTTGGTGTTCATGGTTATATTTGTGTGCACCATTGAAGCAGCAAAACAACATTAACTTAAGTGGGCCAACAACCCCATTTTATACATCCCAGAACGAATATAAAAATGAACTGCTTGGCAACCAGACCAGGCGTCTATATTTGAGACAAGCATTGTATTTGTTAAAATGTGTCGCCACACAAGGCTAGTAAAAGGGACTTGGCATTTAATTGGGACTAGGCTTTAAATGAAGTTATATGGTAACAATATTGGCCACTATATTGGTATTGGAGACCTTATACGCCCTCAAAAATATTGATATTGGTCGGGTTCTAGTTTTGTTATCTGATGGTCTCTAACAGTGCAGCTTGACAGGTGTCTTGCCAGTGTGGCATGCCATCCACAATGCCCCATTGACAAAGTCAGCTCATATTCTACATCACTTCAGAAACATTGATACGATATGTAGGAAAGGTACATATGTAACATATCCGTGGTGCAGAGAAATACACAATGCAAGCATTTTCTTCTGTTGACCGGGCTGCAATTCCTGCACAGTATACCTTTAACAGCCGACTGAACTCACTGAACCGTGACAAGGTTTTCATACAAGGAATACCATTCAATGAAATATACCCACAAGTATTACGGCTGTAGACTATGGACTAAAATAACCAAATCTAAACAACTCTCCAAAGTTTAAAATTTGCAAATTAAGATCTAACCTTGTAATCAAGGTATAATGTTGGAGCTGTTCATTAATGCCTTCCAGATGGGGGACCGTTAAACAAATTATACACATAATTTGTTTGCGAGAGATCCCATTATATTCTATAACTGCACCAGATAACTCAACGCTGCATGCATGCATACTGTATTACTGAATTTGAATTTACATTTCAGTTGAGGATGGAACTCATCAGTTAAAAAGGCCATACTCCTTTTATTGGTAGTCTCTTAGGGTATTTAAGCTGACAGGTACAGGCTCAGCATAATACACTGGTAACGTGTCCTGCATGAGTAGTGTTGGAACAGCAGTCAACACAGAGAAGCAGAAGCAGGTTGAAGGTGCAGGATGAATGAACTCCACACAGCCCTCTACAGTGCCTTGATACGAGAAAAAAAAAAACCACTGAAAAATGTGTCAACTCACAGGTGCATAATATGAAAGGTTTTCTAAACTGAGATATCAAAGTCCCAAGCCTCGCTATCAGCAAGCACACTGGGTTACAGTTCCAAATTAACACAGCAGCACATTGACAAAACATGCTAATAAGATCTATTTGCTTTGAAGAGGAAAAATAATGACCATCCTGGCCCATCAGATAAATAAAAGCCTACAAACCCAATTAAAGCTAGCTTTTATGATGGATAAAAGGCACTCACTGTAATGGTTTGTTAATAATAAGCGCAACTGCCCGTTTGTACAACAATGGTCTAATTAGGGGAGACTGTTGGGATGTGACCCATTTGTATGAAACATCTGCAGCCGCTCAGCATCGCTGTGATTCACTAGTGTTTGAAGCGCCCAAATTGTGACAGATGAGTGGAAATAACGGTAGGTAGCAGAGCAGCCCCGTGAACGAATGCTGGGCATTGTGGGTAGGCAGTCATGCGTGTGCTGTGGGCAGACAAAGTGCCAACATGCCAGAGATACAATCGAAGTATTGCGAGAGCTTTGTGAAATGTAACTGGCATCTTTCAGCTGCTGTTTAAAACTAAAGACTAATCAGTGGGCATATGGAGTAACTGGCAATTATGAGTCATTCAGTCCTATTGTGATGCATTTACCTACAGAAAAATATGGAAAGATGATAACAGGGCAATGCATCTCTGAAACTTTTGTGCAATTTGTGTAAAGAAAAGAACAACATTGATTTATTCAGTCACACCGGTCTTCTAAATACGAATTGATTTCCAAATGATTTTGCTAAACATGCAATCAGTCATGTCCTTTTCTCTTGTTGTGCTGTAGACATGCAAGAGCGTTTTGGGATGCGGAGCTGAGTTATTTTGAAAATACTGTAAAATAAACTGTCATTTCTGGGACCTGCAGACTCATTCCCTTGGAGCAACCTTAGATGCTGGTGCTAAATACTAAACATCCCCCTAGTGATGTTATTGAAGCCACTAGCATTGACAGTCATTATTTTATTTAACTTTTTGTGTATGAAGCTGTTTGATGTACTATAGGCACAATTTGCCATTGACTAAATTCTGATTCAGTGCTAATAAAAAGCTTGAATTGAAGCGGTCTTGAACAAAAGTCCCTTCTACACTGCCAGATTTTCAGCGAATGTTGGGCCGTTTTGCCGGCAAGCTGTGAGTGTTTAGACACACAGAGCCGGATTGGCGAGCTGATCCAAGGTGCCCAGTTTTCGGCCTCGAAGGGTAGACATATTGGTGGAACCTTTTTGATTTAAAAAAGAACGAGGCAGCCTTCAGCCACAGGAGGGGCTGTTGATGACTTGTGGGAGGAGCAGTTGATGACGCCGCACGTGCGACCCACTGGCGGTGGATAAACAGGAAACAGCTGAGAGCAGGAATTAGCGAGCAGCAAACGCAAACCTGACAGACGCTACAGTAAAGATGAGCAACGGGGGAGACAAGGAATTGCGCGCCCTCCTTGTCCTCGCAAACGAAGAGGCCATTAACCATCAGATGATGGGGACGGTGAAGGACGGGCCAACTTACAAGAGAATCGCCCAAGGACTGACTAGCCACGGCTTCCCTCCCACGTCACTATTTACGTCACACGCTGAGCTACACGTTTTGTTACTTGCTCACACCCCCCATTGCCCCAAAAAAGGCACATTCTGTATCAACAAAAGTAGGCAGGCGGCATTTTGCTGCACTCCCCGATTTTGCTTTTATACTGCCAATGCTGAAAGAAGACTGATTGGGCTTCCCTGCAAATTTGCGCAATTCCTGTTTAAAAAGGTCTAAAGACAAAGTCAGAATTTTATGCATCATGTTTACCATCTTTGTTCAAAATGTTAACATGCTAACAAGTAAAGCTCAGGCTAACAGGAGTTTCACTAATTTGTGAGGAATTTCAGTCATAAACATTCAGGTCAATATTTTTGACCTGAACATGGCACTAAATTAAAAGTTTGACAATCATCAATAAACACTTAACTGAATACCAAAAATCTGTACCTCATGCTGGCAGGGAGGATCACCGAAGTAAGAGGATTTATCATCTGGGGACCATGAATGTCCATCCATCCATCCTTATCCATTTGTTCAGGGCCAGGTTTGTGGTGGCAGCAGGCTAAGCAAGGTATTTTAGATATCCCTCCACCCAGCAATGTCTTCCAGCTACTCCTAGGGGATACTAAGGCGTTCCCAGGCCAGATGAGAAACATTATCCCTCCAGCTTGTTCTGGGTTTACTGCTGGGTCTTCTACCAGTTGGACGTGCCTTGAAAACCTCTGACAAGAGGCGCTTCTGAGGCATCTTGATCAGATGTCAGAACCACCTCAACTGGCCCCTTATGATGCAAAGGAGCAGCAGCTCTACTCTGAGCAGTAACTCAAATTCCAAATAAGTGCCTATTCATGTTGTTACAACATATCAGTCTGTGCCAAAGTGGTGGACCAACTGACCTAAGAGCTGTGGTGCTAGCATGGCCAAAAAAGATAAATCCTACTGGAGTGAAATTACTGACTTGAAAGTTTTACAAGAGAAACAGAAAAAGCTATATTACAGTAAAAGTAGGGATGCGCGATAATATCGGTACATCATCAGTATTAGCCAATATCGACTTAAAAATTAACTAATAGAACCGCCCAACATGATTTTCTTACTTTGCAAAATGAATGAATGTAACATACATTTAAAATCATTCTATTTCATGTCTCCATCTGCTGGTGGGCCATCATGATTAGAGCATGCATATATAATATGATAATATCATTACTTTTTGGGGAAAAAAGTGGATATATCGCTTTAAGTATCAGTTATCGGCGAAGTGAGTCGTTAGATATCAGCGTATCAGATATCAGTAAAAAATCCCCCCCCCCCCCCACACACACACACACACAGAAATATAAAAGTTGGCTCCAGCAAAGTTATTTCATTCCCCTGTGCATATGCTGCTGTCATGTTCACTGATCCTGGTCTTGAAACATCTGCTGGTATTAACTACACAGGCAGATCACAAGGACATCTGAGTTTGTATATCACACTGGATGACGTATAGGTAATGAGGCCTATACTTTGAAAAACTGTCCTGCACAAGGGTACGTTAGTTATATTTGTTGCTCAAACTACTCTGAAATGTTTGGTCATTTTCTGGTGGGTAGATCTCAACACAGTGTCCTTTTCATTAAATAAGTTACCCGAATAGATATTATGGGCTGGGGTTTGAGCAAGTATTTATCACTAATTAGGGAATCTGAATGTGCCAATTAGCTATTTATACTCTACTCCTGTTAGCTTAACACACAAGGGTGCATCTGTAGTATCTCAAATAACCATAGGAGCCAGGACATATCATTAAAATACATGTGTAGAAACATAAATTCCATGTCCAGTCCATGTCATTGGTTCGACAGTCCATTGGTCCGATGGTCCGTGGTGCTGAACGGCTCCTGGCTCAGGGCTTATGTGTTTGGCACTTTCTTTTTCATTTTAACCCACACCATGATCTTTTCCTGACCCTAACCAAGTGTTTTTTGTGCCTAAACCTAACCAGACCTTAACCACAGGGCATCATGATGATTTCGGAACAACGGGACTTTGGAACAATGGGTTTAATATGGTCAGAACAATGGGATGTCGGACCAATGGGCTGTCGGACCAATGGGCAGACCCCTAACTTTTGTACCGTGGTTTTTATTTTTTGAAGTAAACAGTTGAACTGAATCAAAAGGATCCTGTTGAGTTTTTTGTATCATTTTTGTGGATTACGAGAGGGATATGAGAGCGTCAAGCTTAGGCTTCATTAACTGGGAAACTACAACATGTATCTGCAAAGCAATGTCAAGGTCTAACATTCAAGTTTATTAATAACTCTACATTATATAACAAAGCCGCTGCTCAGTTGTATTATGTGTCACATATCATCATAGTGTAACCACAGCAGTATTAAAGCAAGCAGAGGTTTGAATGACATGAAAGGACACTGGAGGACAAGCATATCTCCAAGATAAAGCAGTTTTTGCCATTTGGGTGACATCATCATCAGGTCTGTGTGCGCTCCCACTGTTCATCTGATCTAACTCCTGCCCATATTTCCATCAGAACTGAGTGCTGATGTCCGTCTCTTGGATGCTCCATTTACAGTATCATAATCCAGCAATGAGATTCCTATGACCATGTTATCAGCTCAACAATCAAACAGCTATAGCAAACAGCAAGGGTGGATCACACTCATATACTGTGCTCATTATATGGCCTTCGCCCTGCCCTGAATGGATTTGAAGGGGAATAAAAAAAAAACACAAATCCCAATGTGCCGACAATACTGTAAGATTAATACTGCATTTAAAGCAAGGCCCCCCAAACATAAAGAAAAAACCTCAATATTTGATAATAAGTAAAAGTAGATAGCTCTCAGCGCATCAGTTTTTGGACTGTCCTCACTTCATGTTCAACAATATTGTCGAGACATTCATGGTCCCCAGAGGATCAATCCCACTGACTCTAATGATTCCCTGCCTGTTCTCGAGTGCCATGCCAATTTTGACATTTTGTGATTCAGACTGATATCTTTACAAGTATTGGGTGGATTGCCATGAAATTTAGTACAGGTATTCAGTATCCCCACAGGATGACTCCTAATGGCTTTGGTGATTCTTTGACCTTCCCTGTTCCACCAGCAGCAGGTCAAATTTTCCACTTACATGGATTGGCTCATGTTTTACAGACACTCAAGATTTACCAACAATGCATTTTAATGACTTTAGTGATCCCCTTACTTTCCCTCTAGTGCCACCCACAGGTGAACATTTTTGTTTCCAAGTGAAATGTCAGCTACTGGATGGATTGCTGTGAAACTCGGTGCTGACATTCATGGTCTCCAGTGATGAACTGTTGTAACATTGATCTTGTGACTTTTCATCTCATGCCATATTTGTCCAGCTCTTTGGTTTATGACCAAATACCTGCAGAACTATTGACAGCTGTACTTTCTGTTTAGTGCTAACTAACAAAGGTTGTTGTCTTTAGAGTCTCATGGGGCTATTCACACATACAGACTCAAAAGTGCACCAGTGATAGGCTGGTATTCATTCTGAATGGGAACTGGCTTTAGAGAGATTTACAGAGCAGCATTGCAGGGGAAGCTAAAAGAGCTAAAACGTATGTGAATGTTCTCTTAGGCAATACAAGTGACAACCCCTGGGGCTGGCGTTATGGCCCTAGAATAATAGCACAATCTTTCAGGGTATTATTGCGATAACGATATTCTTGACAATATGACAAATTAGTTAAAAAATAAATAAATGTATTTTGAATTTAACAACATAGAATTGCAACAAAATAAGTGATATAGTTTTACATGTCAATCCAACAGTTTGCCTCCAAATATTCAGTAAAAACTAAACACATGATCTTTCATTTCTCTAGTTTGTAAACAACAGTACCTCAGAGTGAGATTCAAATTCTGTATATAATATTAATAGTAACATAATCCTAAATGATTGAGTTGGGGGTTTTTTTCACCTGGACCTACATGCGCTGCCATTTCTCATCTAATCATCAACCTATAACCTGTGACAGGCTGTTATGCTACCATAACTATTGCACATCCACATACCATTTTTTGTTGAGCTCAAAGATTTATGACAATTCACTTGATGACACCAACTCCCTTGTGCACCCGCAGAGAGAGGAGAGGGAGAGATGCTGTGCTGCTGCCAGAGGAACCACTGAATGAGTTCCTTCTGAACTGTAAGTCACTATAAGTGTCTGAGAAGTCCGGGCTGTTGATAAAACATTCAAGATGCCCAGGGGGGTATTCCATCAACATAGCTAAGAATATCCAGACTAAGGTGTAATCTTGAAGTTTGACTAAACGCCACCTCCCAATCTAGCTCCAACCCATTCCATCAAGTGAAATCAGCTCGCTCCAACTGACGCTAATTCAAGCCTCACCTGTTAAGCCTCAACTCATGCATGCGCCCAGAGAAAATAAAAAGCCCAAACTAGTTCAGTGCCGAAAATGTGACAAAATGTCAAAAAGCAAGGGAAAGGAGCGAGCGGAGGCTTTTTCAGCAGCAGAGCAGACACTCCTTATGGAGGTGTACAAGGACTACAAGGATATAATTACAAGAAAAGGCAACACTGCAGCGATTAATAAAGCAAGGCAGGTGGCGTGGCAGAATGTTGCCAACAGGCTTAATGCCTAAGTGACAAAGAAAATTCAGCTTTCAGCATAATATCATGTTAAATAAATCCTGCATCAAAGGGACAAAACATATGTGGATAAGAACACCTATTAAATCTAACAATTCAAGTATGCCTAATGAAATTCACCAAATGTGTAAATTAATATTAGTGACAGACTATTTATCACATTTATCTACTGATTCCTATGTACATTTCAGATGATGCATTTAATCAAACTATTTTATGTCAATCATCGCATTTATCACATAATTGATTGTAGATTATGACATTTCTGAAATGATCAGTTTATAGGAAATAATCACGACATTTAACTATTGATTGTAGAAAATGACATTTAGCAAATCCATCAGTTCAGTGGAGATGAGGAAACTTATTAAGTGAATGCAGGTGATAGTGAATCAATTATCTATTTCTCATCATTTGGGAGTCAGTTGTAAGCTCTATCCCTGATTATATCAAAATAAGGAAAATCCCCTTAAATGTATGGCATGTGCTATAGGATGAGGAACAGACAGACCACAGTGGTGTGTGTCCCATTTTCATCCCTCACTGTTATGTCTCAACAGAAGCAATCTCAGTAGCCAGAGGAGGACTTGGCAGCAAGTCAAGATAAAATATAAGAATATCCTGTCGAATGGTAAGTGCTCCAAAATGAAATGTGAAACGTATCAGTCAATATAGGTGTAAAGCTGTGACTCTGTACCTTGCAGCTACCAGGAAAAAAACTGCTATAATGGCTACTGTTGGACCCCCTCCTGAGGACTTTACTCCAGCAGAGACCCTGGCCCTTAGCCTCAATAAGGGGCCCAAGATCGATGGGATCCGGGGGGGAGCTCCTCCAACCCTGTGGCCCCAGAGATCCGGGCCCCATATGTTGAAGGTATTGTCCATCAACGCCCCTCAGCTGGTGACAGCCCCTCAGTTGGGATAACTAACTCTACACCTGTCTTTCTGTCAGTGGTAGGGGATCAAATAAATCTTCTGGATCCTCCAGTACTACCAGGGCCTGAGGAGGCAGTCGGGCCGGAAGACGATTCAGTAGGTCCCAACCTGTTGAAACACTGCACTACATGCAGTCAAACCCCTACCTCTGCTCCGATAACTGCTGTTCCTCTATTTGCAGGGAGAAGGCCCCAGCCATCCAAATGATAATGATGATGAAGAGGGGACTGTTTCTGCCAGAGACAGCGAACTCCAAGATGTAAGCCTGATGATTAAATGTACATGTACTAGTTGTTTGCAATGACAAAATCACCTTAATAAGGAACCACACACCCTGCTGCAGGAGACTACCCCAGCTGGAAAGACTGCCACCACATCCGGCAGGAGTGAAGTGAGTAGCCGTTCCCTTTTACCCAACTTAACAACTGCATATTTGGCTGCACTGACACATTTCCTCATCATAGGACATCCTCACCATTTATGAGAGGTACTTGAATTATGCCACAGAATATAAAAAACTACAAATAAAGAAGATTAAACTTGAAATCAAGAAGATGGAAAAAGATGTAAGTGTGAATTCAAATGCACAGCAAAAGGTAATTGTCTTTACTATATGTAATTGTCCATTCTGTCTCCACAGGCTGACCAGCATGACCCATCATAGATTAAATGTTTTTTAAGTCAACTTTGTCTACTGTGTCCAGTCTCTACAGTCTGGAAAAAAAGATTAATTAATTTAGAAACATAATAATTGCATGGTTCTATATAGAACCCAAAGCACCTCAGTTAATGCCTGAAATTAATGGAAATTGGCACCAGCCAAATGCTGGTGGAAAATGGAAGAGACCGGTTGCTTTCAGACACAAACTATCAGACATTTACAATTGTTGAAGGTGAAACATTTATCTGTCAGTGACTTGTGATATATCCTTTTTTTTTTAACAATATCTACCCTAAAATTCTCTACATTCATAGGTTTCAGGTGTCGTTCAAACAACATAGGCACACATGTTCTAAATGGCATATTTATTTATTCACAATTTAGAAATACACAAAATTATATTTCAACAGAAAGTAATTGGGAATTAGTTGAAATGTGTGTCCCTATACAGGTCCCTCACGGTCCTCCCATCTAGGGGTCCCAGGACCGGGTCGGGGTCCTCCCATCTCTCCTCCAGGACAACCTCAGGTGGCCTCTCCTTCCGGATTGTTGCAATATTGTGGAGGATGGCACAGGCAACTATAATGTTGCATGCCCAGTCAGGAGCAACCCTGAGGTATTTCAGGCACTGGAACCTGCAGGGATTGAAGTAAGAAGACATGCAAAACTGTAGGGTTGTCTGGGCAATATTGTTTTGAAGGCTATAATCTGAATTTGAGGCTGTGCAATGCGGCCTGAGAACTGTTGAGTTCTGAACCTGGATTTTAGCTGGCCAAAAACCATTTCAATCCGTGCCCTGGTGGTGTTGAGGGCAAGGTTGAAGGCCTCCTCTCGATCAGTCCCCGGCTCAGTGTAGGGGGTCAGCAGGTATGGGAGACATGGGTAGCCTCTGTCCCCAAGTAGAACTCCCTCAAATTCTGGCATCATGGGCACCTCCAGGCCATTTTACCTCAATGCTGGTGATGAGGTAGTTTGCATCACAGGTCATCTGTCAGCATGTGGGGTGACAATCAGTGACACTTGACACTACCAGTGTTGGGACATCTGGCTCCAGTAGTAGGCTACATACCTGCACATTCAGGCTGTGGAGATTCCACATAGTCCCTCTCCACAGGTCCGGGTGGGGCCTGGATGCGGACATGGGTGCAATCAATGCACTCAAGGACATTGGGGAAGCCTATGTGAGATGATGATGGTATGACATACTGTGTCAACCTGTGGGCCACTTTCTATTTTCCATCACATGCATTTGAATGTCACATACCTGCAATTGCACAGAATGCCTCCTTGATCCTCTGGGTATCATGATGTCCAGGGAAGGTGATAAAAATGTTCAGAAACTGTTTCAAGGCGAGGTAGACTGCTCTTACCTGTAATTTGGTTGCTTTGTGTCATGGTTAATTCATAAATATAAAAGATAACCATATGTTAATGTGATCATCTCAAGCTCTATGCATGATGTATGGTGATGCTAGAAATAATCAAAATGAATAGAAAATACATCCTTTTTACCTCTCTGCAAACAGTTGCCTTGCTTAGCCTCTCAGCATCACCAACACTATACAGGAATGTACCGCTAGCAAAGAACCTCAGTGCAATACAGACTGACTGCCCAGTGGTCAGAGACTGGCTGCGGCATGTGAACTTTATAATGTGTAGTTCCAGCAAACTGCATAGATACACTATGCTTTGCCTGCTGAACTGGTACCTCTCCCACAGATAGGAGTCTGTCTGTATCAATGTGTTGGTCCTGTCCTGGAAGACCCTTGGGGCTGGTGGTGGTTGGAAGGCCCTCTGGACAGTTTGAGCCTCCTCATCCACAGGATCCTCGATGAAGGGGCATGCCATTATTTCCTAATTTCTGAGATTTGCTCTCTGTCTGTCTCTGTGTCTCTCTGGGTGTGTCCCTCTCCTTCTCTTGGATGCACTCCTTATATGGCCGTTGTCAGCTGACCTTAATTGGCTTTGAATTTGCTAGCCAATTGGAAACAGAGTGGGGTGGGGATGGGAGGGTAATCACATTCATGTGGTTTGGTGTACATATAAAATCTTTTTTTAATGCCTCAGTTTCATTCTATTACAGTTTTTTTAATCAGTTTGATTTTGGCTTTATTGTTGTAAAAAAAATCTTATTTTTATTATACTTTAATTTGTTTTTTAATAGTTAATGGGTTTTTTTTTGATAATTATATGATCTACATATTATTTTATCATTACATGACAGTTGTGAGTGTGTAAAAGCACTGGCAGAACTGTCTTTTAGGTGTCTGTTCCTGTCTATTGAACCTTTTTTGATCATAGATGGAGCTAATCCTCAACTTAATCCTGCTACAGACCAGGATTGCCCGGCAGCATAAGTTACCATGGTTACTAGGCTGGGATTCAGGTTAACCACCTTGATGGAATAGAGTTGGGGCTCAGGTTGATGGAACGGAAACCGGAGTTTAGCTCGATGTATCAGGCTTAGCCAGAACCATGGTTTCCATGGTTACCAATGTGAGGCTAATCTTAGCCACTTTGATGGAACAGAACTCTGGCTCACATTAGCCAGACTTGGCCATTTAAGCCTGGATTTGCCTTTAGCCTGCTTGATGGAATACCCCCCAGGCCTAATGATGCCACCGTTTGTTCCACACTACTGAAGCTGCTCCTCTATTTGAACCACCGTGAAGTCCATAATAATTTCACTTTCAGCCATGCTTGTTGTTGCTATGAGTAACAGTTAGATTTCAATATGTAAACAAGTCGAAATATTGCGAGTATCACAATACAAATTTTTCAAATCATATTAAAAAATTACGGCATTACCGTGAACAAGATGATATGGCACACCCCTACCAACCACACTGATTTTGATTCCCATAGAAATGAAAGATCTAAATTGCTCTCTGCTCCACTTCTGCAGGGCAGAAGAACCCACTGGAAATCGTATGACAACGTGGGTGAGGGCCAGTACTTTTCCTCTTCTGTGCGCTGTTCACTTCAGCTAATCTCTATAAATATTTATTCATTTATTTTCCGTAACCGCTTATTCCATTGGGGTAGCAGGAGGGCTGGAGTGTATCCCAGCTGACATTGGACGAGAGGTGGGGTAGACCCTGGACAGGTTGCCAGACTATCACAGGGCTGACACATAGAGACAAGTAGCCCTTCACACACAATTTAGAGTCACCAGTTAACCTAACCTGCATGTCTTTGGATTGTGGAAGGAAGCCGGAGTACCCTGACAAAACCCACACTGACACGGGGAGAACATGAAAACTCAGAAGGGCTCCCCCACCCTGGGGACCCTGACCCTTGTTTGGATAGCCAAACGACAAAGGAGCAAAGAAGAAGTGGTTGGAATTTAATTTTAGCCCCCTTTTCACCAACATTTCCAAGAACTTTTATTTCCAGGAATTTATTTACCTGGGTAAAAGAATTCCTGGTCATCTGTGTGGTTTGCGTTTCCACTGCACCTCAAAGTTCCTGAACATTTATTCAAATCAGGCTGATGACATAGATGATTCAGCGTGTGCCCTATATTTTTGCCCTGGTAACATGGTAACATTAGTGCTGATATAGAGAGTTGGGGCTGTTTGTCTCAGCCAGCAGCTAAGTTTAAAAGTATTTTAAGATGAAGAAGTGTCAAACTAAGTTAGTCAACATTGAGAAAGCTATCATTTGAGCTTATACAATTCACTATCAGCCGAACTAGCGTGCTTGCTGAACACATGTTGATAAATTATTGGCTTCTTACCTGCTAAGGGTTAATAGCACTTACAGTAACGAGTGTAGTTGCCATCAACTCAAGTAATTTGTCAAGTGTGTGCGTGTGAGTGTGTGTGCATATGGAGGAGTTCAGCGCCGGCACAGAGAGCAGAAGAGAGGCAGCAGGATGATAATGAATTAAACCAAAATGTGTAAAAGAACTGATACCGTTAACACTTATCAATACTATGGTCTTTGAAATTCAGCCCTGGGGCTACAGCCACACTGGTGCAGAAGTGCGGAACGCTGCAAGTGTGTGTTCCACCAATCAGCGTTCTTCAGCAAACAGCCCCGCCCCTCAAGAATTCCAGGGAATCTGAAAAGTCCTACCTCCCTACTAGGTACTTTTTTCAGGGAAAGTTTGGGGTTGAGGGAAAGTTCTTCCCCCGGGTAAGTTTGGTGGAAACGCGCCAAGGTTTTCAAAATCCCAGGTAAATGTTAAAAGTTCCTGTGGCAGAAAAGGGGCTATCGATACAATAGACCATTTACACACTTCCACATTTTTTGACCAGAAATACGAAGACGGCGTGTAAAGTGATTTCCTCTCTATATTGTGGCAGCTAATATCCTATGGAAAATGGCAGAAGCATGGAACAAGTTTAAAGCTAGCAGTTGTTGTAAGGATCCCTTTTCTCCTTTTATCTTTATACCTGTTAGCTAGCTCTCACACAAACACCTGTCTGTCTAGTACATTTGATATTATAGTGACACACACACAAACACAATGTTATGAGAGAAAATGTTAGCTGATGTTAGCATTCGGCTAATATTATTGAAGACCTTCAACAACCATAAACACAACAATTTGATGCCATATTGCTTCATTCAAAACAGACTATGGTGCTTTAGTAAGGTCGTCTATATCCTCTAATACTTACACATAAACTAGGTCTTATAGTAGGCTCACTAATGATTTGTCATTCTAGCTAACAGTTCAGTAACAGTTAATCTGATATATCTTTACTTACCTGGATAATTGTGGACGAATTCTTCGTGGAAGAATTTATATCCTTTATCCAGTTTGTTCCCTTTCGTGCTACAGTTATGCTTGACAGTTCTTACCACATCTGAAAATGTGATTTTTGGTAAAACCATTAAGCTTGTTGAGAAAACTCTTTCCATCTCCATTTCTTTCAATATGTGTTTACGTCTGACATGAAGTGGGAACTGCCCATTGGTTCGACAGCCCATTGGTTCAACATCCCATTGATCCGACCATATTAAACTCATTGTTCCGAAGTCTGTTCCGAAATCATCATGACGCCCTGTGGTTAAGGTCTGGTTAGGTTTAGGCACAAAAACCACTTGGTTAGGGTCAGGAAAAGATCATGGTGTGGGTTAAAATGAAAAAGAAAGTGGCAAACACATAAGCCGTGAGCCTGCTCCGCCTCAAGCCGGTCGCGGCGCACCATACGCCCGCCGTGAGCCGTTCAGCACCGCGGACAGTTGGACTAATGGGATGTCGAACCAGTGGGCTGTCGAACCAATGACATGGACCCCAGGAAGTCACGTTACTTGTCGTCTACGTATTTCTGGTTAGTGTGTAAATGGTCTATTCCTCCACAATACAACCTGGACATTTTATTGTGTTCCCACCATTTTCCTGAGGGCTGTTTCACAAACTGGCAACAGTTCACTGCTGGATTTTCACTGCAGTTACAGCTCAAAGACGAGGCAGTTCCCTTTGTTGGACAAATCTGGAGATTCAGGATCACAATCTGTAAGTATGCTTCATGAGCTGTGAATTTGTTGTGTAAAAACAAACTAGGAAGCTGTTACCGAGAGTTGAAGTGTGGAGTAGATGGCTGTATGAGCTAACGTTAGGCTGTAACCTTACACCCAGTGCTTAGCTGTAGGCCTCCAAATGGCTAACCAAAGCTAATTGATGTTTTTTAAATTGATGTAATTTTAAAATGCTTTTGCTACTTGGCATACAATTAAGTGACTGTATTGTGGAGAATATAACACAGCTAAGATGTGCAGCATGTCCATATTGACAAAAGTTGACACATGATGCCCAAGCTAAGCAGCTACTGCCACTAGCTCGAGCAATTAGCCGACAGGCGGCAATCACACTTGCACTGATTTGTCAGAATGTGTGGCTGCACTCAGAGTTTGATTGTAAATCGTCTTTCATCATACATTTTATGTGTTTTAACTTGTTTTTTTATTTGGAGGCTGTTCACAATATCGTTACTAAACATTGTAGTTAGTCTGAGTAATAAAGCTGAGGAGGTATTTGTGTGATGAAAGGACGCTGTGTGTGCGTGTGTGTGTGTGTGTCTGTCTCTACATGTGTTTGAATACGTATGTTTGGTCTGCTGATTTCACAGGGAGGGGACAACACTGAGCGCGTTTACATGCACACTAATAAACCGATCATTATCTGATTTCTGGAAGTTACCTGACTATTCAAGTGGTCATGTAAACAGCATAATCCGATAGGCTTTATCGGATAAAAGCCATTATCTGATTATGAGAAATCAGATAAACACACCTAGCTTTTTCCCCAATAGTCAGATTATTCGGTGCATGTATACCCTTTAATCTGGTTTCTTTTGGGTTTTGCTATTTTATACTCCCACTCCACTACATTTTAGAGGGAAATATTGTACTTTCTACTCCACTACGTTAATCTGACAGCTTTTACACAAAATAATATATTTTTATATTCTCAGTGTTTAAATTGTCACTTTTATTTTATCTTACTTATATGTTATGCACTTTGTGTGACAAGTTTATATACAATACACTTGTATATTGCATTTTGCAGTACTTTTACTCCGAATCTACCCAAAGTATGTAAAATTGGCTCCACACTGATAAACTACACATTAGAATGCTCTCACATGTATTTGTTAATGATAAAACAAACAGTACTGTAAGAATATAAGCTGTCAGCACGACAAGTGCTTTATTCTGCAAATATATGACTTGGTATTATTTTCAAGGATATGAGTACCTACTGTAACAGGAAGTTTGAGTTTTATGTCATGTACTTGGGGAGAAATCCAACTGAAGGACTGAATCTTGTAAACCAGGTTTTTCTGATTATCAGATTATTGAAGTACACGTAAACGCGTCAAATCAGATTATTACCATTACCTGATTATTCCCAGTTATCTGATTATTGTGCGCATGTAACCGTGCTCATTGTTTAGCGTTTTAGATGTTGACTATGAATGGGTACCGAAATCCGGTACTAAGTTAGCCCCGGGGCTAAATTATGAAAGAGCATAGTATTGATAAGCTCTGACGGTATGTTCTTTTATCGGTACTTTAACACATTTTGGTTTAATTCATTATCATCCTGCAGCCTCTCATCTGCCCTCTGTGCCGGGGCTGAACTCCTCCACATACACACACATCCACAAATACACGCACACGCCTACATGACACACTAATCTGTAAACAGCTAAGCAGCTGTGGTAGAAACAAAGTGAAGATAACTAGGCTACTCAAGTTGGCGGCAGCTACACTCGTTACTGTAAGTGAAATTAAACCTTAGTGAGTAAGAAGTCAATAATTTATCAATACATTAGTTCAGCAAGCATGAACATGTAAACATATACACACACACACACACATATATATATATATGTATATATATATATATATATGTATGTATATATATATATATACATAGGGTAAATGTCCCTATTAAACCCACCAAATCTGCTTTTCAGACATTTTTAATACCGCCCCAATTTAAGTGAGAACATTTTAGTTAAAATGACAGTCTAATCTCTCATTTGAAGTGTTAATAATTCATTTATACCAATTTTTAATGTTTTTATTGTTTAATTTGTCAAAATAAGTCTGGCATGGGCTTAATGGGTACTTAATGTACCCATTAAGCCCATGGGTATTCCATATAAGCCCACTTCATGATTTGTTGATAAATAAATATATATGTATTTAAAAATCTTAACAATCCAAACTTGTTCTATTAAAATCCGTAATCTCTTAGCTCTCAATAGCTATTTTCTTTTTCTGTCCACTCCTATCCTCTGCCCTGTAAATGGCATTTGAAATAGGCGTGATCAGCCTTTTTGCTGTGTTGTCAACACAGAAAAAGTTAAACTTACAACATGTATTCTTTGGAATGTAGCCAAAAAACTATTCATGAACAAAATCAAAATTATGCTGGCTGCAGCTGGTTGAAAGTGCAGATGTTTTTATCAAGATTTCTTAAGACCTAATGACTAAAAGAAAAACAGTTTCCAGGTTCAATACTAATATTTTAAGGATAATAAATGAGTCAATTTCAGTATATCCAATTAAACAAATAACTTTAACTGATTTAACTGACATTATAAAAACACAGCTTAAAAACAAACAATTAAAACCATTGTGGAGTAGACACACTCCAGGTAAAATCCTCAGTGTGGGAGAAAGAGTAGTGGGGAAACCTATGTTAAACCAAATATTAATCAGCAGAGTATTTTTTATATAAGCTTACTTTAAAACATTTTACAACAACAGTTATTGCTAGGATAGAATGTAGGCCTATCCAGAATGAACTGACCTATGCAATATCACTCATATTTAAATTTGGATATTTAAGTATCTGAATTATGGAGCTGATTGATTAAGTGAGGTCAAAGTTTGGCAGGAAAATGGTTCAAAAGTCAAAAGGGAGTAAATCTCCATTGAAACACAGTCAAGTGGGCTTAATGGGAGCAGGTGAGCTTAAAGGGAACATAAGTGAATTTCTGGTTAATAGTCAGAATATTTTATTCACACACGACTGTAAAAAAAAACAACTACATGAAATAAATCTATATATGCTGCACTAACATAACATGAAAAGTATCAATTGATCATGTACTGAAGTAATTAGCTATACTCATTTACATTCACCCTTAACAGTGTGATTTTTTTGCTAGTGTACCCTTTAAGCCCACTTGGTAAAAATGTTAATTAAAAAATAAATACAAATATACACATTTATTTAGGGGTGACCCCAAATAGTCGATGATTCTGTGATTCGATTCGGAGAAGTCTGATTCGACTGCCAGTCTCGCCGTCGAATTGTCGCAAAATGTGGTTATGAAACAAGACCGTACCATTCTGACTATATGGGGGTGCTCACTGCTGCTGAACATCTTGATTTGACATAGAATGTATTTAATTCATGATATATAGCCTATTTTGATACAAACATCAGCCTAATTTCTGTTAATCAAAAAGTGTGTGAAATTTGTTCCCCGCATTTGACCCATCCCCTGAAGGAGTGGTGAGCAGCAGCGGTGCCGCGCTCGGGAATCATGTGGTGATGATTTATGGTGGTGGAGCGCATAAACAAACACTTAGAAGGAGGTAGCTTACGTGCTCTCAAATCAAACTTTTTTTTTTTTTTTTTTTTTTTTTACAGGCATTTTTTGCCTTTAATTGATAGGATAGTGAAGTGTGAAGGGGGGAGAGAGAGAGGGAGAGACATGCAGCAAAGGGCCACAGGCTGGAGTTGAACCCGGGCCGCTGCGGCAACAGCCTTGTACATGGGGCGCCTGCTCTACCAATAAGCCACCGATGCCCCTCAAATCAAACTTTTTTGAAGGATTATTCGTTTACCCGAAGTGTCTTTAAACAAATTTCACCACTGATTGTTTTCTTGATAGACTCTTATTTATTTACTATCACTAGTCTGTCTGACCGGCTCGGAGTGCGGCCGGGAGTGGGATTTCAGCCCCACGGACAGCGCGCGCAAAAAGACTTGACAAGCGTCTCCTTTTAAATGTGTTTGCTGCTAGAGAAATTATATATAATAAATTAAGACAGTGACATATTTTCAATAAAAAACAATGAGTTGAACGTTCATTTCAAGCTTTTGTAGTACAACAAATTTCAGAATTGTGTGAGTACGGCCGGAGAGCGGACAGCAGTGTTTGATGCAGGAAACTCAATATGGACTTGGATGGATTTATTTAACAGTATAATAATATTTTGCATACATAAATGTAAACTATACATGCTTATCAGTACTCCCAAGTTTCTGGAAGTGGGTTTTACATTAGCAGACAGTGGACCAAGGCTATTTTCAATGAGAGTGGTGTTTGTGTGGTGGACTGAACAATGTTTTCTGATTTTGTGTTATTGAGTTGAAGAAAATTTTGTGCCATCCAACAGTTGATATCACTAAGACAATATAAAACAGCAGTTAGGCTTCTAGGATCATCAGGTGTCAGAGGAAGGTATATCTGTGTGTCGTCGGCTTAGCAATGAAAATTGTGTTGCTGAATGATTTGACTGAGTGGAGTAAGTGACTATATTGTTAGAAACCTTTTGCACTCTGCAGCAGACGTTTTAAACTTCATTCAGTCAGAGGACAAACAATCTGAAATATAAGACAGCTACAAAATAAAAACTTACCACTGTGAAACGTCCGGCTCCAGTCTTAGGTGCGAAAGTGCTTCGGAGTCTATCGGCTCGTGTTTATTCACTCACATTGATAATGGCAGACGGCCGCCGTCTTTAGCTTAGCCTCAGCTATTGTTGTTTGCGGCAGCCTCCAGAGGTGAAGTCAGATAAGGTTAGGGGCGTGACGTTTCCAGTACACACCCTAAGAATTGCACTCAGACTGAGCAAGCAGACCAATCAGAGCAGACTGTGCTGCTGGGGAGACGAGACATAAGCCCAAACACAGTGTTTCAGACAGAGGTGCTGCATTAATGAGCAGTACAAAACAAATAATGTGTTTTGAACATTGACGCACATAAATCGATTCCACTAGAACCCAGTATTACATATCTTTATCAATATGACCTTGAAAATAAGCATAATTGGTCTCCTTTATTTTGAAACTTTAGTTTGCTAAAACACAAATGCTGCGGTTGGATAAGACTCCTCAGTTTAATTCAAAGCTGGTGAGTGAGGTTTGCCTGAAAATGATGTTTTTCTTTGCTGGATATATATTGGGCATTTATTTACCCTCGTTTCAAGCTGTGAGCGAGGAGATGATTCAAGGTGAACATCAATAAAGGAGTTCCATTCACTACCAAAATGAAGAAGCTTTGAGATGATCGAGTTTTTCACCAAGGACGCAGCTTCAACAACAAGGAGAATGCTTGCATTTCTGGCACACACCCTATTTTACCTGTACTATATCTGTATTGTTCTCCTTTCCAGTCATTTTGAATTTAAGATGCAATTCTGCTCTATGAAAATAATCTACTCTGGTCCACTCTGCTATCTTTTATGCCATGCTAATGAGAAATTGTGCTCAAAAAGACTGATTTACCTGGATAAGCTGAGGGTTGGATGCATGAATAAATGAAAATTGTGATCCCAAATGGAAACAATGAATATGTTTTTTTATTCTGACCTTTGACTGTGTGAGATGAAATCCTGCTGGGTGATACTGTGCTTGAACTTTAATTTAAAATACAAGTAACAACTGAACATAAGCATCATAACAGCTACAAGGCACATCTCAAAATATGTTTTGTACACTCTCAGTCAGTGTGCAGAAACAAAGGAGTAATGGCATGTGTTCTACTATCTCCCCACTTAAATGAGGGGGTCAAAGAGTAAACCTGCCTAAAGGCAATGCCCCTGTACACTATCGCAATTAACTAATGATTGCAGTGTTTGTGGTTTCTACTGTACCGCATATGTCACGTATGTTGGTTGAGAAGAAGGTATTTAAACAGCATAATGTTAAGAATGATTTCTATTTTAACAGAGTGCTCACGGAGAAAATAAGACCAAACTTGAGTGGAAAGGCAAATGTTAATTACACACACAGAGAGCAGGGGCAACAAATCATTTAAATCTAATCAAGAAGTTGAATGAGACTAATTAGATATGCTGATATGAATATACTGTTTTGCAGATTCAATGAACTTGATCAGGACTTTGGAGCAACAAATCATATTTCCGATCTCTAGGCAAATAAGGCATACAAATTAACAGCACATGGTATTTAAAGTTACCATTCTAGGCCAGTTAAATAAATACATGTGGGATCATTTACTCTGCTATGGGTCTTCCACACAAAATAATCCAGACATAAAAAGTTATCCAGAGCTCAGCCACACAAGTTCTATAACCAGGACAAAAAGATCAGACCATTGAATTCAAGTCATCTGAAACCTTCACTGATTACCTGTTATATATATGTGTATATATATATATATATATATATATATATATATATATATATACATGTTCTTTACAATTCAGACTTCTTTGAAAGAAGAAAATTCTATTAACTTCATCATTGAATCTGCACAATCAATTTTACCACTTTACCACTGTTAGCTGGTTCTGAATCGGTTTGTTCTTCATTCACCATCTCCTTCGCCATGTTCCATGCAAAAAAAAAAAAATAACATTACTGTTTGGTTTTCCAACAAAGCAAGCAAGCATTTCCACAAGTATGCTAATGTTTGCAGACGAGACTGCCTGCACCTCCTTTCATCAGTTTCTCTCAATATTAAGTAAATTTTATTTATATAGTCCAATATCTCAAATTTGCCTCAAAAAGGTTTTAAAAATCTATAGGTTTCAGCATACACACCCTTTGTCCTGAGACTGGGGGAAAAATGTGAGAAAACCTCAGCGAGAGCAACTGAAGAAGGAACCCTCTCCTTGGATGGACAGAAAATCAACAGATGTCAAATGTACAGACAATTTAAAAAAAATCTAAGGGATCAATATTACAATTATCTGATTATATTAGGTGTTTATTAGGGTTGGGTCAGTGTAACAGTGTTCAGACCAGCTGGATATTAAGCAAAACACTGGACCAGTGCACGGAATTTTAAAAAAGTGTCCCAAATGACTCAGTAGCCGTTCCTGAGTGGAACATATGACAACTATGTTCTAACAGAAAGTGAGCATCTGACTATAGTGTCATGTAACATCAGAGCTTTGTCCACACTGAATCCATTAAATATGCACTTCTGTTAGGCCTATTTCATTTAAACAAACCATGTAAATATAAGATGTTTGCTCAAGATCAGACTGGAGACAGGACCACTCAAAATCAGGTGAGTAGCCTACTTGCTGTCTTCTAGGGGTGAGTTCGTGTACAGAAATCTCTAAACATTTAGAGTGGGTCATTTTTTCGTGTACACGTGTACACGGGTTTCACCGCTGGGTGGTGCTATTGCATTATACCAGTAAAGCCCCAGTTATCCGAATACCAACTGAACGGGCCATTTAACGGTTACAGGCCACCACTCCGAAATATTGCCATTCTGACGGTCCATCATCCCAGATTCAGGTCCCTGAGTCCGGACAGTAAGCTATGGCGAGCCTGTAGAAGCCGTATTTCCCATGCATGTCAGCGATTTTCACCGGGGACGCACATGAGTAATTCAGGCTGACTTTACCTGCTTTTCAGCGAACTCCTCTGGTAATTTTATTAAAAGGCATTTCCCCCATTAAAGGTTTTTTTTGGGGGAGTTTTTCCTTATCCGCTGTGAGGGTCCTAAGGACAGAGGGATGTCGTATGCTGTAAAGCCCTGTGAGACAAACTGTGAAATAAAATTGATTGATTGATTGATTGACTGATAGATACAGTACAGACCAAAAGTTTGGACACACCTTCTAATTCAATGCGTTTTCTTTATTTTCATGACTATTTACATTGTAGATTCTCACTGAATGCATCAAAACTATGAATGAACACATGTGGAGTTATGTACTTAACAAAAAAAGGTGAAATAACTGAAAACATGTTTTATATTCTAGTTTCTTCAAAATAGCCACCCTTTGCTCTGATTACTGCTTTGCACACTCTTGGCATTCTCTCCATGAGCTTCAAGAGGTAGTCACCTGAAATGGTTTTCCAACAGTCTTGAAGGAGTTCCCAGAGGTGTTTAGCACTTGTTGGCCCCTTTGCCTTCACTCTGCGGTCCAGCTCACCCCAAACCATCTCGATTGGGTTCAGCTCCGGTGACTGTGGAGGCCAGGTCATCTGCCGCAGCACTCCATCACTCTCCTTCTTGGTCAAATAGCCCTTACACAGCCTGGAGGTGTGTTTGGGGTCATTGTCCTGTTGAAAAATAAATGATCGTCCAACTAAACGCAAACCGGATGGGATGGCATGTCGCTGCAGGATGCTGTGGTAGCCATGCTGGTTCAGTGTGCCTTCAGTTTTGAATAAATCCCCAACAGTGTCACCAGCAAAACACCCCCACACCATCACACCTCCTCCTCCATGCTTCACAGTGGGAACCAGGCATGTGGAATCCATCCGTTCACCTTTTCTGCGTCTCACAAAGACACGGCGCTTGGAACCAAAGATCTCAAATTTGGACTCATCAGACCAAAGCACAGATTTCCACTGGTCTAATGTCCATTCCTTGTGTTTCTTGGCCCAAACAAATCTCTTCTGCTTGTTGCCTCTCCTTAGCAGTGGTTTCCTAGCAGCTATTTGACCATGAAGGCCTGATTGGCGCAGTCTCCTCTTAACAGTTGTTCTAGAGATGGGTCTGCTGCTAGAACTCTGTGTGGCATTCATCTGGTCTCTGATCTGAGCTGCTGTTAACTTGCCATTTCTGAGGCTGGTGACTCGGATGAACTTATCCTCAGAAGCAGAGGTGACTCTTGGTCTTCCTTTCCTGGGTCGGTCCTCATGTGTGCCAGCTTCGTTGTAGCGCTTGATGGTTTTTGCGACTCCACTTGGGGACACATTTAAAGTTTTTGCAATTTTCCGGACTGACTGACCTTCATTTCTTAAAGTAATGATGGCCACTTGTTTTTCTTTAGTTATCTGATTGGTTCTTGCCATAATATGAATTTTAACAGTTGTCCAATAGGGCTGTCGGCTGTGTATTAACCTGACTTCTGCACAACACAACTGATGGTCCCAACCCCATTGATAAAGCAAGAAATTCCACTAATTAACCCTGATAAGGCACACCTGTGAAGTGGAAACCATTTCAGGTGACTACCTCTTGAAGCTCATCGAGAGAATGCCAAGAGTGTGCAAAGCAGTAATCAGAGCAAAGGGTGGCTATTTTGAAGAAACTAGAATATAAAACATGTTTTCAGTTATTTCACCTTTTTTTGTTAAGTACATAACTCCACATGTGTTCATTCATAGTTTTGATGCCTTCACTGAGAATCTACAATGTAAATAGTCATGAAAATAAAGAAGACGCATTGAATGAGAAGGTGTGTCCAAACTTTTGGTCTGTACTGTATATGTCCACAGTAAGTTATTATTATTATTATTATAATTGGGTCTTATAAGAGTGGGCTACAATGAGTACCGGGCCATAAAATCACAGCATCCATGGTAAGAGGACACGGAATTGTGTGCGCTTTAATGCACGCGGGTCTAGGCGATCACGGATATTTGATGTAGGAGAGATGTAGCCAGATGTATTACGTGTTTTAGATTCGTGGCTCGTCTGTCTGTCCATCCGTAGCACGAGTCATGTGCGCCACTTCACCATCGACCTGTGTGTAAAAGCGCAAACAATTCCGTGTCCTCTCACCACAGATGCTGTGATTTGACGGCCTGGTACTCATTGTAGCCCACTGGCGAACAACCCCCTTAACGATCGCGGCATTTTAAAAGAACAGAGCACATAGGCTACTGACCTGTTGCCGAACCCGGTCTCACACCATTTCTTGTCATATTCACAGTCTATTACAGTTAGTTAAAAATTAGTATCACCAAAAAAGAATGTTTTTCGTGTACTAATTTTTCATAACCATTTATAATCTCAAACACATGTAAACGTGTACACGGACTCACCCCTACTGTTTTCCTATTTTGTAACATAATTTCTTTAAAACAGAAAACACGTTTTAGATTGTGATATTTAATGGAAATGATGAACAATAGCCAACAGCAAGTAATGTTAGCCTATTAGCAAGGGTCATTTAGCTCATCAGAAACTTTCCCTGGTTATCTTGCTTCAGCCAGCCTCCATCCTATTTAGGTTTTTGTAGTTAAATACAGAGGTTTCATGTAGAAAATTCTTCATCTTAACTTCATGTATCTGGTCAAGCTTTCAAAGCAAGAGTAAGATATAAACAGGAAATGGGGTCTGATAAACGTTCAGCATTAGTGCTGCTCAATCTCACTTATTGAGGACACCTCTTTTGTTGGCTTCAAATACAAAATGTTGCCATATTGGTGGTTTTCTCACCACGTCTCCTCTCATCACCCCAAACCTTGTTACAAACAAACAGCATGTGCACTCCCAGACCATGTCATAATGACAAATGCCAGTTTAGCTGGCTTGCATAAAATCAAACTGGTTTAAGCTCATACACCGGACTGCACTGGCAAAATGAAAAAAAATAAAAAAATAAAAAATATAATACTGTTGCCAGGTTGTTGTTTAAAACAGTTATCAATATCAGCCTCAAAGGTCCAGTATAAGTTGGGCTACAGCAAAAACTGATACAAAACTAACACACATTGCACACACACACACACACACACACACACACACACACACACACGCACAAACACATCAAAAGCTTTGATCACTACAATGTGAACTATTATCAACATCAACCACAAATCAAATATTATTTTATTCTAAATATTAAAAATAGGTTTTATCAATGGAGAAACTTTTTAGACTTTGAGTCCCTAAAAGAAGATTGAAAAACACACATACACTATTTTAAAAAAAAGCTTTCAGAGAAGCTGAGAAGCCTCCAATTAAAAAGACAAAAGATGTGAGTGCTATGTGCTCAGCGTCATCACGCTTTCTGTGTACAATAGCAGAAAGCCTGACAGAGAAAAGCTGTTATTTGTTGCTTTCGAAGTTCCCAAATGACAAATCAGCATTGCAAATAGATTTTTCACCTAGCGATTCAAGGCACCCTCCTGCTGGGCCTGATGTACCATGGTCAACAGTCGCCGCAGACTGTCCACCACACTCCCTCCCGAGATTGGCAAATTGCCTTACACTACATTACACAGGAGTTTTCAGAGAGAAAGAGTCTCCTATTTCCTATTCGTTGTAAATCAGTTTGATACAAACGTAAGTACACAGTAATTCCTCAAAACAGGCAAACAAGGTTGAACTAAGTGCTTCATTGGCGTCTGGGGAGACTAAATAATTAAACTGTGAGGGTAACTACACCAAACAAGTAGAGGCTACATTTTATTGATAATGCAAGTACGTCCATGCTGACTAAGTTAATAATCCATACATTAATAGTTTACAGAGATGCTACTACCACTAATTATTACAGTTATAAGCACTGACTAACAGCTAGTACAATAATAAGCATTAAGTTACTGTTAACAAATGCCTCTTCTTTGCATTTAATATTTACATGTTAATTAAGGTAATCACATATTAGTAAATGCTTAAAAAATATGTTAATTATCATGTATGTCATGAAGCTCACAACTACTGCAGCCATTTCATTTAAGGGTAATTGTTGTCCACCTACTTGTCCATCTTCCAACTCATGACATACGTTTATTATAAGCTGAAACAAGTGGGCCTGTGGCAGAGCTGCCCGGCCCCTAAAAACAAATTCCTGAACAAGGCAGGTGGGGGGTTGGAGAGTGATCAAGTCGGTGGGGGTTCTTACAAGCAGTTGTAGCCCATGCCAAAAAGGCAATGAGGAGTAATGCTTAAAATTGTAACATTATAAGTGGCATACTTTGATTCACACTTGGGGAAACTTATTGGGTCACCACAACTTAGCCAGTCAATGGAGACTCCCAGCACACCTTGCTAAATGTCACTTATCTGTGCCATCTTGTTGCTCACACTTTGGTGATATCACCTACTTTGCTCAGATTCTGTGTAGGCTGAAATCACACACTGAGGTTTAAATACAACTCTGCTGTCCTGTCTCTATAGCTTGTAGAGACCACCAGTTATTAAGCCCTTTTCACACAAAGCGTGCCAAGCGCAGACCTCCGCCGATGGACCCATTCATTGTGTATGTGCTACTGCGGCACAAGAGCGCACTGCTCTGCCACTGGGCTGAGCGGCGCGCGAGAGGGCGCATGCCGCGGCGTCTGCGCGCCGCCAGCCTGCGCTTGAATTGAAAATTGAAAACTGAAAATTGAAAATTTCACCGCAACGTGCTGTGACAACACCTCGGCGCGTCCAATAGCAGAGAAGAGCCTGAAGTAGACCCGGAAGCGGTCACCATGGAGCTGTAGCTCCTGAACGAGCCTGTACTCCCCCAAATCCTGTCTTGCGCACCTTGCTCTCCGCTTGCTCTGCGCCCTACCCCGCGGTGGGTGCCACGAAAATCGCGCTCTGTCTGAAAGAGGCTTTACAGTTATAAGCACTGACTAACAGCTAGTACAATAATAAGCATTAAGTTATTAAATGTATACGCACAACTGTTGTCACTTAGGCTAACAGAACAAAGACTTGAACACCACTCAGAAACTTCACACAAATGACAGCAATAAAGACCATATCTGTGTCAAGACGAAACACCTTTATTGCTCTCCAAGATGAGAAGATATGGTTCCTTTGTTCTAGATATCACTATCATTTGTAAGCTACAGTCCATTTTAAAAGTCTTTATTATTGGTGTACATTGGCCTCAAAGTTTCTCAATCATGAAATTGTACTTTCAAATAAATTCAAAAAAATCTATTTTCAGTAGTATGTATCCACATACTTCAGGTCAATGTATTCTCATAGAATGGTTTGTATGAAATTCTACAAAAAATGCATGCACCATAGATTCCAAAACACATGGGACAAGATGTTAAAATCCTTTGTGCAAGCACATAAAAGAGTTCATTGGTGAACAGTAGATAAGAGCTAAGATTAAGTTGTAAATTTGGGATGCATTTTCAGTAGTGTTCCTTTGGTTCCTGGGGTGTTTCGGCCATTCACACTATATACCCTCACCAAAGGCGGCCAGCTACAGGGTGATCTGTCCTGAGCTTGCATCCCATGCCCAATTATTCATGATTATTTATTGTTATTTATGATTAATTATTGCTATTTGGAGACCAGCAGGGATCCTTCCTTTTCAGCCAGAGCCACCAGCTGCTTCTCTCTGCTGCCTCCGATGCAGCTTTGATGGCCGAGTGCTGGCTCTGGCCCCTGATTCCTAGGTCCCTCAGTAGTTTGGCGGTAGATGTTGCCACAAACCCTCTGCACCCAACCTCCACTGGGCGGACTTCAGTTTTCCAGTCACGATGTTGAGCTTCAGCAGCTAGTTCGGCATAGCGCAGGTGTTTTTGCTCATATGCCTCATCCACTTGATCTTCCCAGGGTATGGAGAGTTCAATGATGTAAACCTTCTTTAGAGGAGGGGACCAGAACAGCAAGTCAGGTCTTAAGCCTCTTTCCCACAGAGCGCGATTTTCGCGGCACCCACCGCGGGGTAGGGTGCAGAGCAAGCGGCGAGCAAGGCGCGCAAGACAGGATTTGGGGGAGTACAGACTCGTTCAGGAGCTACAGCTCCATGGTTACCGCTTCCGGGTATACTTTAGGCTCTTCTCTGCTATTGGACACGCCGAGGTGTCGTCACAGCGCGTTGCAGTGAAATTAAAAAATTTTCAATTCGAGCGCAGGCTGGCGGTGCGCAGACACCGCGGCTTGCGCCCTCTCACGCGCAGCTCAGCTCGGCGGCAGAGCAGTGCGCTCTTGCGCCGTGGTAGCACATACACAATGAATGGGTTCGTCGGCGGAGGTCTGCGCTTTGCGCGCTCTGTGTGAAAAGGGCTTAAAGGTGGTGGCGTGGGTGATCTCTGGAGGGAACACAAGCTGCCGTCCTGGTGGTGGTTGGGTTGGGAATTGATGGTAGCACACTTGTCCTCCAGGGTGGATGCTAGGGTCTTTAAAACTTGGTTGTGACGCCAAGTGTACCGCCCTTGGGTGAGGTTGGTTTTGCACCCTGTCAGTATGTGCCAGAGGGAGGCTGGCATGGAACAAAGGGCACACCCTGGATCTTTACCAAACCACTGATGAAGATTGGTTGGCGTGGGAGGGACGTTGTACGTAGCTCTGATTGCAAAGCTCAGGATCCTTGCTTCCATTTTTCACACATCCTTCCAGCTGAACTTCCTCCTCTCCATGCCATCCAGTCGAGTCCACTGTCTCTGTCTCTGTTTGGCAAAGGAAACTGCCTTGGCCCACCTTGCAGCCTACATATATATATATATATATATATATATATACACATACATACACACATACATGTATATATATATATATATATATACATATGTATAGTTTCTACACCACCTAACCTCTTGTAACTTTATTGGGTCATGAAACAGCCACCTGCATAACATTAAATAACGTTACCTTCGGGAGCATGGCACTGACTTGATGAGCTCACATCATGCATGATTAGCCAGTAGCTTTCAACCCATTGTGTCACAGCTAAAGCTTCTAACATTAACGTTACTTAGCAAGAACTTAACTTTTTCTTAAACTTTAACTTACAGTGGGCTGCTTGGTCGTCGTTAAAATAATACTAAAAAAAACTGTCATTCACTCACCTCGTCCGTCAGCTAGCAGTATCATCGTCTTCCTGTCAACTGAATTCAAGTTTTCCGCATTCTGCTGATACATCAGATAACTTTCTGCGTGTCGTTTCAAAATAAAAGCTGTCCAGTGTGTTAATATGTTTACCATGCTGTTTGGGGCTTCTTCTATTTTTTTTCTCTTTGAAATTTTTACCGAGGTCCCTCCTAGCTGGCTCCAGCTATGGCTATTTACTTATTTATTAATTTACTAATTTGTCAAATTGTCAAGAATTGTTATCGCAAAATACCCTAAAATATTGTGATATTTTTGGACCATATCGCCCACTACTAATTTCATGTTGTATTTCCAGGCTGGACTCAGACCAGTAGACCAGAGGGACATCAGTTAGGCTGTGACCAGATTCGCTGGGAAGGGGAAGGCTGCTGGGGAAAAAAAATAAAAAATTCTACACCCTGTGGAAACTGTTAGGCAAAATTTGTTCAAATGATAGAAATAATTTTTAAGGGCTTATCTTACAATGACAGAGGAACACATTTATATGCACAAGACATCCCAATCAATGACATCAACTTCATGAAAGCCTCTGCCATTTTCCTGTCAGCTGTTGTGGATTTACAAAGATCACACAAAGGCAAACACAGTCATTTAGCTTTCCAGCGAATTAATATGTGCAATCATCCTGGCTTACATTGTGTTTACCTAACGTGATATGCCACTTTGCACAATATTTACAAGAAAAAACTGATTGTACAGCCCCTCACTGTCTCACATGTGGACAAGGGTTTTCAGTGAGAGGGATGAAGACAGCAGTCTCTTTGTCTCTCTAACATTTGAGTAGGCAGTCATCTTGGAAGCAAATTAAAATATTTGACAAGAAGAACAGCCTGGAAATGACAACACCAAATGATTCTGCATTCTATAATATTCACATTAGGAATGGGGCTGCCTTTGCCCTGCTGGAGATACTGGCAAAGAAAAATTAGCATATTCTCTTGTAAGAAGAAAAAAGCACATAAATTGTGTAGGTCATGCTTATAGACTATTGATTGAGATTAATGCCCAGGCTTATGAGAATGAGCCCTAAAACAATAAGCCATTACATTGGGTAATTGATCATTTGAAAAATCTATAGCAATCCTTTCCCCAGGCAAGAATTAATGTCTCTGTGGACCATAATTCATTAACTGCTTGGCACACTAGTTGGCATTTTTTCAAGACTAAGAAGCTGAAATGCAAAAAGAGGAAAATCTCCTGCTGACCTGTTACATAAAGTCACTGGACTTCATGTAGTGGACAATGATCTCAGCAAAAAAGGTTGACAAATTATGCTCTATATGTCTAGTGTGTTCCACAATGTGATAAAAGTGTAGTTGTGAAATGCATGATTTAAATTAGAAGAAGGCTATAATTTAAGTGATAACTATATTAGTATTCTTCTTGTGTAAACCCTGGGGTCCCTTGAAGGTCCCTATAATTGAAGTACCATAATGGCATGCACAGTTTGAATCAGTCTCACAGTGGAGGAAATCTATAATCATGGCTGAACAATGGTCAGGTTCAAACCTTTTGTGGTGGACTTGGATGACCTGTCTAGTAGTTCAGGCAAATTTAACTCGCCCAGATTTTCTGTTCTCGAGGCAGCAATCAAATTTCAAATGTGGGGCACATCCTTCGAGGGTGCTTGAAAACATGCTGATGACCCAGTGACTGATATTACAGTGTAATGAAAAAACTCGAGTCAGATCTTGTGTGATGATGGTGAGCCAAGTTCAAAAGTTTAAAGATTGCACTGTTCTGTGGCTCCTGATTGGTATTTTAACTTCTTTTAATCTACAAAGGGAACAGCAGAGTCAAGAGTCCCTTTTACATGGGCTGTTTAAGGCTGGAATGTTACAGTGTTATTTTACCTCACTGTTCTGTATAAACAAGCACGATCATGGAATCGGAGGACAAAACTGTCTCGCCTTTAAGACGGCTGCAGCATCGGATCAAAACCTGTACAAAAAGGGTAAGCCTGCAGGACAGGGCGAGTGTGACGTTTTGATGACATGTTATATATGTGACCCACCACTGAGAAACTGAAAAAGCAGCTAGCAGCAGTTAGAAGCTTGTCTGATTAACCGGATGTAGACTGTAGCTATTAGGCTGCTATTGGCTGGCAGTGGCAGTGAGACACTGATGAAAAAAGCTGTCATTTCACAGCGGTATGATACGTGGCCAGTCGTCATTATTGTGTAACAGTGCCCAGTGGGGTCTAGGGGAAATGTGGTGGGACAACAATGCAAGGTTAAGTCCAACTAGAGTGGGCAGGAGGGGTGGTGGATGGGTCCAACAACCACAGACTTTCACCTGGGAGGTCGTGTTCGCTTCCTGTAAGCCAAACCCTGTTCTTTTTTCCTAAACCCAACCACATGCTTTGTTGCCTAAACCCAACCACGAGCTTGTGTTGGCTAAACGTCACCACGTGTGTTTGTTGTTGAAGGAAAAAAAATGTCAATTTGTGATGTTGTACCGTCGTAGTGCATTTATTTTGAAAGAGACTGTATGTACATTTCCTGTGAAAACAGAAGTGTATTTTGAAAACAGGCAATGCATGTGACAGGCTGAAGTTAACACGGCGTCTCAGAACGTCAACAACCAACGCACCCAGGGTACCTATTTTGCATGGGCAAGATAGTTGTGATTGTTGTAAAGAAATACAAATCTATCCCCTATAACAGAATGATAATGTGTGCTTCTAGACTGTTCTCTAGCACTGACACAGCAGTCTGAAGATAAGTCTGGCTACTCTGCACTTGTCTGCAGCTAACTCAAAGAAGATGAACAGCAGCCAAACATGTCCACGAATTGGGGAGGCAATGAGGTCTGCGAGCTCATTCCCCTCTACACAGAGGGCGACGTCAATTGCAATATATTAGGGACAATAAATTATGCTTATTGCCATGCTACAACAATTTTAATTGATGAGAAAGCACCGCCTGCCATGTATGTTAACACCGCATGCTATCTAACTTCTCACACTGGTGCAGCATGATGTCACTGATGTTTGGTTCTGTATAAAAGAGTAAAGGCAGCATAATGAGGGGACTTAGTTGAAGCAGTAATGCGGGATGTCTGTGTATAAGGGGCTAAGGATAGCCAGGTCATGAGAGAAAGAGAGCTGATCTATGTGGCCTCATTTGGAAGGTGGGAGGCTGGGATTTCACAGACTTCTGCAGGCAACAACATTGGTACATCCAGGATGTCAACACACCCTGCAGGCACAAAGGTCTTTTGAAATCTGCAAGCATGCCAGACACTTTAATCATCACAGGGGAGAGATAAACAAATGCAGGCGCCATATCAAAAGTGGACACATAACCAGCTGTCAAAGTTAATATTATTAAAAAATATGAAATCTGATTATAATTCACCTAAATTCATCCTTTGCATCTTGCTGTTTTGAGGGATAACTGATATACGTTTATAGGTTTCTGATGGAACGCAGTTGTTGGATCTAGATGAAACTGTTATCTTATCCTTGTTGCTGTCATGTTGTGACGTGTGTGTGTGTGTGTGTGAGCAAGCAAGGCAGCTCTGTCAGTCTCCTTCTGAGGCACTGAGAGAGCTGAGACTGACATGAAGGACAGAGCAGACTGAGCAGCAGAGAAAAACTAATCTTGCCAATAGTTCTTGACAACAACAGCACCAGACTGCAGCACACTGCGAGGACCATGTGTTGGTACTTTATGTAGTGCACAAGCAACTGACATCCAGATTGATTTGCTGGCCAAGTTTGAGGTGCTGAATAGCAAATCGACTGAACTCGAGCAATCCCTTTACGAGAGGAGAACATTTAGGCCAAGTTAACCAGACTGGTTGAGAGAGCAGATTAGGAATCTAACTTTGAAAATGAGACAATTGTTTTGTCATGTTTGCGCAAACTGTCACTACATCTACACAGAAAGATATGAGACAGATACTCTGACAAAAAAATCAGGTTCTCCCATTCCTTGTGCTTCCAACAACATTTGCTAGAATCTACCACAGCTCTTACTCAGCTGTCATGTCAGTCACTGCTCGTGAACTGCGGTCAAACTGTCAAACTAGACAATGCTGATCAAATATGAATTAAGACTGTTATTGCATTGCCTATTTCTCTCCTAAAATGTTTACAGAAACATATTTTAGTGTACTGTTTGGCTGTGAAATGGGAAAGTTTGCACCAACTGTTTCTAACATGGTGGCTGGGCAGAGGCATAAATACAAGCAGTGCAGGGTTGCACTGGGGCCCATAGAGTGAGGGGGTCCATAGAGAGAGTGGGCCCTCCAACAATATGTTGGACAGAAAACAGGCACTTGCGAGTAATTCAGATTCCCACCTTAGAAATATATGTCTGTTTTCAAAGAGGAACTCACATTAACTTAAAGCTGCAAGCAGCAATAACAAGCTCTTCCACATTTGCGTCCGTCAGAGGTACTGACAGGACCCAGACTAATGCCACTGGTCATCTCTGTGAAAGTCAGACAATGCACACAGGAGTGAGATGGTATATTGTTCACAGAGTGTGGGCACTGGAATGACCTATTTCACATCTGGTTCCACTTCCTGTGTCCACTATGTGGCGCCCTGCAGAACATACTAATTTTAGGTCATGTCTTTGTACATCAATTGTAGACCACCCCGTGTAGATTTCATGTAAAAGAAAAGATAATTGACAAGTCTTACTTCCTGTTGTCAGGAGATGGTGCCTGGAGCCTTATAAAACAAGTGAAATTTGGGGCAGAGTGGACACACAGAGATGTTACAACAGCTTTCTGTTTCATGGCAAATATGGGGTCACCATGATAACGCCCTTCAATTTAAACTCACAATCTTTAGTAGGAAGCATCATCAAGGTCTTTTTTGAGGAGGATCTGGTCACCCGTGTGGGACAAGTACGTTCAAGTATAAAATGTTATTTCCTTTTGCCAGTAGGAGGCACTATGACCATAACTTAATTTTGGAATGTAGTTGCCATGAGGCCAGGACTCTTATCATGCATGAGCAATTTAAGGCAGATTACACAATGTATGGTCAATTTACAACAACTTCCCGTTTTATGGTGAAGGCAGTTTTTGATTAAAACTCACATGATCAATCACATGATCGCATGATCAAGGTTGTAAGACTTTTTCTGAGCCAATTCGAGGTGGATCTGCTCAATCTGCTAGGAAAAAAAAATGAAAGCATAAAGGCAGCACGGTGATACAGTGGTAAGCACTCACAGCAAGAGGGTTCCTGGTTCAAACCCAGAGTGGGTGAGCCCTTCTGTGTGGAGTGTGCATGTTCTCCCCATGTCGCGTGGGTATTCTCCGGGTACTCCGGCTTCCCACAGTCCAAAGACATGCAGGTTAATTGGTGAGTCTAAATTGCCTGAAGGTGTGAATGTGAGTGTGAATGGTTGTCTGTCTCTATGGGCTCTAGTTTCCCGGCGTGGTGCAGGGTGGCACAGGGTGGCGCACCCCGCACAGAGCTAGTTTCGAGTGGCGCAACCCGAGGCGCGCTCAGTTTGGTAGTTTGGCAGGTCGAGGTGCGCTGAGATGGGTGTGGCGGCGCAGCAGGGGGAGGTGTCGACAGATCCAGCTTGGCGCAGTGACAGTTTCGTGCCAAAAGGCTTCGCCGAAGGTGCGCTAAAAGCTCGCCAGCTGAAACCAGGTCTACTGTCAACGCAGGGGGAGCGCAGCCGGTGTAAGCCGAAGTTTGGCTGACCGGCGGACAGTGCGCACACGTCACCAAAACCTCACAGGCAAGTTTCCAGAATGTCAGGCACATTAATAATGCAATAAATACCCAAAAAACACTATTCAATGCAACTAATCAGCACATAAATGTATCTCTATATCGACTGTCCCGTCACATCTGATGTCAGATCAAAGGGGATTGGCACCGTTTGGCACGCGTAATGGAAACACAACCTGATTTGATTAACACAGCTGCAAACTAATGAGTTCACATCCCTCTCAGCCAACCACAAACAGCCACAGCATCAGATAGGGAGTATATATTCAGCATCTGTCATCTTAGAAAAGTCAAAAGAAAAGAAACAGAGTGAAACTGCGAGAGAGAAAGAGAGAGCACGCGCGCACGAGAGAAACGCGACATTGATTTACAATTGTGGTGACCTCCTCCCAGGCTACCTTTGCATCATCAGCCCGTGGAGGTCTGCTTGCAGTTCCGTATATTCGGACACTGCGAGCTTGGACCTCCCGGAACAAAACATCAGTTTCCTCCTGGGAGAAGTTTGGCTGTCTGACGCTACTGCTCTCTTCTGCCATGGCGAATTGAGTAAACTCTCATTACACCTTTGCGCGGTGCATTTAAGGGCGAGGACAGGGGCTCATTTGATTGTGTGATGTGTGTAAAACCCACTCCACGCTTTCTCTCCTCCCTCTTTCCGACTTGCGCATGTCACCCCTTTTCTGTGTAGTCAGAAAAAAAAATAAAAAAAATCTAAATCTGAATCAATTTGGTCTTTCAGAAACACAACCTGTCTAAGTCTACACAACCCAGGGCTCAAATAACTAGGATTCGTAAGGAGATTGGAAATGGTAACTCTGCTTAGAGTGAAAAGAAACCTCCAACCACAATAAGAGACTGACAGTTACTTTAGTAAAGAGGTAGAACGTGTATTGTCAAGATTTTAACCATTCTCACTAAAAGACTTGACCCCAAAAAGAAATTGTTTCACAACATGGACACGATCCGAACAAATGGAACAAAGAGAAAAAAAAAGAAATCAGTTCAATCAGTTGAATGACCTCTGTTACCAATCAGTTATCAGTTCCAATACTGTTCATTTAGGTTGTTTTCTTGTTGTGCAGTTCTTCACACTGTCCATTTCAGTTTGTTGCACTCAGTTTTTCCTCGTTAGGATTTAAATTGTCCAATTACCCAGTGTTTTTTCTGATGCATCAGTTTTTTGTGTGTGTGTGTGTCAGGCCTGACTCGAATAAAAATATATATATATACATATATACAGTACAGGCCAAAACTTTGGACACACCTTCTCATTCAATGTGTTTTCTTTATTTTTATGACTATTTACATTGTAGATTCTCAGTGAAGGCATCAAAACTATGAATGAACACGTGGAGTTATGTACTTAACAAAAAAAGGTGAAATAACTGAAAACATGTTTTATATTCTAGTTTCTTCAAAATAGCCACCCTTTGCTCTGATTACTGCTTTGCACACTCTTGGCATTCTCTCGATGAGCTTCAAGAGGTAGTCACCTGAAATGGTTTTCCAACAGTCTTGAAGGAGTTCCCAGAGGTGTTTAGCACTTGTTGGCCCCTTTGCCTTCACTCTGCGGTCCAGCTCACCCCAAACCATCTCGATTGGGTTCAGGTCCGGTGACTGTGGAGGCCAGGTCATCTGCCGCAGCACTCCATCACTCTCCTTCTTGGTCAAATAGCCCTTACACAGCCTGGAGGTGTGTTTGGGGTCATTGTCCTGTTGAAAAATAAATGATGGTCCAACTAAACGCAAACCGGATGGGATGGCATGTCGCTGCAGGATGCTGTGGTAGCCATGCTGGTTCAGTGTGCCTTCAATTTTGAATAAATCCCCAACAGTGTCACCAGCAAAACACCCCCACACCATCACACCTCCTCCTCCATGCTTCACAGTGGGAACCAGGCATGTGGAATCCATCCGTTCACCTTTTCTGCGTCTCACAAAGACACGGCGGTTGGAACCAAAGATCTCAAATTTGGACTCATCAGACCAAAGCACAGATTTCCACTGGTCTAATGTCCATTCCTTGTGTTTCTTGGCCCAAACAAATCTCTTCTGCTTGTTGCCTCTCCTTAGCAGTGGTTTCCTAGCAGCTATTTGACCATGAAGGCCTGATTGGCGCAGTCTCCTCTTAACAGTTGTTCTAGAGATGGGTCTGCTGCTAGAACTCTGTGTGGCATTCATCTGGTCTCTGATCTGAGCTGCTGTTAACTTGCGATTTCTGAGGCTGGTGACTCGGATGAACTTATCCTCAGAAGCAGAGGTGACTCTTGGTCTTCCTTTCCTGGGTCGGTCCTCATGTGTGCCAGTTTTGTTGTAGCGCTTGATGGTTTTTGCGACTCCACTTGGGGACACATTTAAAGTTTTTGCAATTTTCCGGACTGACTGACCTTCATTTCTTAAAGTAATGATGGCCACTCGTTTTTCTTTAGTTAGCTGATTGGTTCTTGCCATAATATGAATTTTAACAGTTGTCCAATAGGGCTGTCGGCTGTGTATTAACCTGACTTCTGCACAACACAACTGATGGTCCCAACCCCATTGATAAAGCAAGAAATTCCATTAATTAACCCTGATAAGGCACACCTGTGAAGTGGAAACCATTTCAGGTGACTACCTCTTGAAGCTCATGGAGAGAATGCCAAGAGTGTGCAAAGCAGTAATCAGAGCAAAGGGTGGCTATTTTGAAGAAACTAGAATATAAAACATGTTTTCAGTTATTTCACCTTTTTTTGTTAAGTACATAACTCCACATGTGTTCATTCATAGTTTTGATGCTTTCAGTGAGAATCTACAATGTAAATAGTCATGAAAATAAAGAAAACTCATTGAATGAGAAGGTGTGTCCAAACTTTTGGCCTGTACTGTATATATATATATATATATATATATAAGGTCTGAGATCTCAGATGAAATAAAAATACGCAAATCTTCCAAAGGAAATGCGAAATCCGTTTTTTTGTCCTACCACCCTCCTGGAAAACAGATGGCCATCAGATCCAGAACGTCCTTTGCAGACTCTTCAGGCGGAATCCAGTCCATGGATAGCACTGCTCATTCTTTAAAATATCAACGGAAAACCAGCCAGGATATTCTTCAACAATATCCAACTCTCCTCGGCTTAACCCATCACAGGACCCGACCATATCACTTTACAGCTTACAAAAAGGACATCTTCAGTGATGAAACTGTTTTTTTTCCGAGTCGTCTCCTCATCCGACTCTCAGAGAGGGTGAAAGAAAGTTTTTTTTCCTCTCTCTAACCGGAGCTGCCCTGTGCAGTGCTGCGGTGCATTCACAGTAAATTGGAAAAAACAATACTTAGCGAAAAACTGCCATTTGCGGCACTGTGATGCATTCATTGTACATAGGAAAAAACAATATTTGGCAGAAAGACTCACATTAACTGGAAAATGAAAATAAAATAAAGGTTTTAACAATAAAATAACCCTGGTTACACGCAGGTAGGAGGGACGGAGGTGGGAAAGAGGAGTAGCTGCGCCAGGCGCACGGTGTGCCAAACTTGCAAAATCTGCCTGGCCACACCCAGTTGGCAAAGCGCAGGTGCACTGCTCCCCCGCCTCACCCGGTCTGTGAAACTAGAGCCCTATGTGTCAGTCCTGCAATAGTCTGGCGACCTGTCCAGGGTGTACCCTGCCTCTAGCCCAATGTCAGCTGGGATAGGCTCTAGCCCCCCCACGACCCCCAGCAGGACAAGCAGTTATGGAAAATGAATGGATAAAACATGTCATTTCCTGTTGCCAGTAGGGGGCACTGTAACTATGAGTACTTATTGGCATGGAGATGTGTTCATGAAGGGACTGTCATCAAAAATGCCATGTTTGGGGCATATCGGACCATGTATGCTGAAGTTACAAACCACTTCCTGTTTGATGGTGAAACTTAGAAATTTGATGCCTTGCCACAGTGACACCCATTGACAAAAACTCAAACTTTGAGTTACCTTTGATGTCAAAGTCTTTAGATCAGTGGCGTGCAGCACTTTGGCTGCCAAGAGGGCACTTTAGCGTGTGTTTTGGCTCCCAGGAGGGCACTTTAGCGTACATTTTGGCTCCCAGGAGGGCACTTCGGCTGCCAAGAGGGCACTTCAGTGTGCGTTTTGGCTCCCAGGAGGGCACTTTAGCGTGCGTTTTGGCTCCCAGGAGGGCACTTCGGCTGCCAAGAGGGCACTTTAGTGTGCGTTTTGGCTCCCAGGAGGGCACTTCGGCTGCCAAGAGGGCACTTTAGTGTGCGTTGTGGCTCCCAAGAGGGCACTTTAGCGTGCGTTTTGGCACCCAGGAGGGCATTTTGGCTGCCAAAAGGGCACTTTAGCATGTGTTTTGGCTCCCAGGAGGCCACTTTAGCGGGCATTTTGGCTCCCAAGAGGGCACTTTAACGTGTGTTTTGGCTCCCAGGAGGGCATTTTGGCTACCAAGAGGGCACTTTAGCGTGTGTTTTGGCTCCCAGGAGGGCACTTTAGTGCGCATTTTGGCTCCCAAGAGGGCACTTTAGCGTGTATTTTGGCTCCCAGGAGGGCATTTTAGTGTGCGTTTTGGCTCCCAAGAGGGCGCTTTAGCGTGCGTTTTGGCTCCCAGGAGGGCACTTTAGCGCGCGTTTTGGCTCCCAAGAGGGCACTTTAGCGCGCACTTTTCAACAATTGCCCCCCCGTGCACACCACTGCTTTAGATGGTACAGACAAAATTTGAAGTCAATTGGAATGTATCTCTAAGAGAAATAGTGCAACCCCTGATAATGACTAAAAATGCACAAAAATGACAGATTTAATTAAAAATGGCTGACTTCCTGTTGGGTTTAGGGTATGGCTCCAAGAGACTGTATTTGTTTGTTTGTTTTTTGGTGGTTACATATGCCTACCAATTTTTGTATAGTAAGATAAACGTACCGCGGAGGCTGCTTTGTTATGGAATTGCAGGGGGAGTTACTGAGCCATTTTGTTTTTTTTAAATCAGAGTGCATCAAATTTTCCATCACTTCTGATGTGTGCAAGTTTCATGAGTTTTCAAGCATCTCAAGCCCCTTAAAAGAGCAATTTATTTTTGGGAAGGAGACAGAATAATAATTCCTTCAATTTAAAAAGGGTCCCTGCACCTCGTGGTGCTTGGGCCACAATTAATTTTGCTTTATTTGCCATTGAAAAGGCAAAACCATGTTCATCCCTGTTCTTACCCTTAAGTCTGAAAAATAGTAGAAATGGAATCTTGCAATGCACATAATATTCATGTTTTTTAATCAATTTGATCAATCTACCTGATTTGCTCTTCAACATGGCTTTAATCTAATATCAGTTAGCATAAAGGTACATCATGCACCACACAGAGCAGAGGCCCTGTAACAAATCTTTCCATTATTCTTCAGCATGTCTTTACTTTGTAAGATCTTTACATCGGGGTGGCTATGGCTCAGGAGGTAAAGCACATCATCCACTAATCAGTAGATCAGCGATTCAATACCCAGCTCCTCTTGGCATTTTAAAGTATCCTTAGGCAAGGTCATGAATCCCAAACTTCTCCCAGTGGCTGTGCTATGCTTATAGCTTGGGATAATACCACAGTTACTGGTCCAGTGTGTAGGATTAAGGAGCATCTATTGACAGAAATGGAACATAACATACATAACTAAGTTTTGGGTTTCAAGATATATCTCTAGATGCACTGGGATGCATCATCAGTGATGTTCCTGGGGTCATAGGGGGTTTCAGGTCTTTCAAGATCGAACCCCTCACCCAGGTGATCCATTCGGTGCTCATCAGTTCCTGGATTGCATCCCAGCAGCAGCCATCCACAGGCTCGACCTGTTTATCCAAAGCCCCCGGGTGGCTTTCTCTATGGCTTCAGTGATGGTTCATATGGACCCAGTCATTGCAGTTCAAGCTACTCCAAGTCCTGTCAGAGCTTTACAGATAGAGAGCCCAGCAAACCCCCTGACAGCCTCTTTCAAATGACTTGCAGAGAGCCTGCCAGACTCGGCTTTTGCACCACAACACCAGCTCTTGGTATTTGGTGAGCTTCCTCCCGTGAGCCTCCTCTATGTGCTCCTCCCAGACAGCTTCCACATGATCACCTGCTTGGTGGAGTCTGAGAAGATGATCAAGTCTAGGCGGAGACTCATGTGCCCAGTCTGATCAGGGAGCTTGTTTTTTTGTTTTTTTTTCTTCCAAGATCCATTTTCAGTTTCCAGTCTGGGGCTGTGAACAGTCGGTACGGTCTTGTCTGTGGTCAGGAATAGGGCTTCTCTCCAGCCTTTAGGAAAGAAATGCTTTTCTTATCGGGGTGGCGTTTACTGGACTGAATGGCTGTGGAGACTGTTTCTGCAACTGCCTTGAACACCTGGTCATGGCGCCAGTTGTAGCGATTATTGGCCAAGGCTTTGGGGCAGCTGCTGAGGAGATGTTGAAAGGATCCTCTTCAAACACACAAGGGACTGTCTCATTCTTGCCTCAATTGTGAGGGTTTTTGGACTTGGTAAGGTGTCATAGACAACTTGGACCAGAAATCTAATGCAGATGATGTCAGCCCACCAGAAATCTGACCAAGTGATCTTCCACTGCAGTGTGTTTTTCACCTCGTCCAGGCTTCTTGCTGCCTGAGCCCATCATCTTGCAGACTCGTACCTCCTCCACTCCTGCATGCACTTCTTCCTGGAGGAGTTGTTGTCGCTCCTTTCCATTTGCTTTGCTGATTTGGCTGCTGAGAAAATAGCCTAGGCCTGACTGCCCTGTCGCCCCTGTCCCAACAAGGGCGATCTGCCTTAGCCGGCCTCCGCCGCCTGTAACCCTCTGGCAGCACTCCACTTTCTGCCCATGCAACCCTCAGTGCCAGCTGCTGCCGCCTTTGGATCCCTGGAGCGTCTGTACTGCATGGCTTCTCTTGTCTGTGCCACTAGGAACTCTTCTGAGAAGCTGTTGGAGGGGAGCTGTAGGGTGATGGTGGGCCCATACAGAGCAAGCCAAGCCACCTTAAATACATATGGAGTGGGTCCACAGAGTCCGCCATGTTGTTTCCACAGTAGCCCAGAAGGGACAAACCAAACTCTGGCTCTAGGTAGGGCCATTTAAGTTTTTGCATTGACCTACATGCTTGACACACAGGTCATGTTTCAGTTGGTTGCAATCTACAACCTCACCACTAGATGCCACTAAATCTAGATGTTAAACCTAACTTCACATTATTAATGACAGTATCATTGCACATTAGTTATTTTTCTAAAGCTGCACCTAACAATAAATGTTCACCAGAATTTCACACACACACACACACACACACACACACACACACAATTATGTCCAGACCATTTTCTATTGGTTTTCAGTGACATTCCTGTTAGGTTGATTGGTTTTCCACAGGTCCAAACTAGATGATACAAATGGTTTATTATCTATTAACTCTAAAACTAGGATTTTCTAGAATCAGCTGTCAGCCAGCTGTCTGTGATGTCTGACGAGAAAGAACCCAGCACATGCAGTGCACACCAACCTCGGCATGTGTCTTTGCCTGCCATGTTTTTTTCCCTACCCCTGCAGGCACCAAAGTTTTTCAAATCGTATATATTTGGGCCTTAAGAAACTATTTTTGAACAACCACTGTTTTTTATGTGTCATAACTGTCTACACAGCTAAACCTAAATCAAATCTCCACAACACAACCTTGGGCCTGTAGCTGCAGCACACTGGATCCAAATAAAGAATAAATCATGAATAAAGAATAGTGCCACTACTGCATAGCATAGCACTTCCTGTCATGCATTAAAGAAATAGTTTGACATTTTCAGCAATAAGCTCATTTGCTTTCTTCCCAATACCTGGATGAGAAGACATATCTGTGCATCAACTAGAGTTGGGTCCATTTCAGGTTTTGCCTGTCCGGTCAGGTGTACAAGTTTAAACTGGATTGATTTAATGTAGGGCTGTGCAGTATACCGGTTCGTACCGAAAACCGGTTTTATTTTCGTTATGGTATGACTTTTTCATATACCAAAATACCGGTGAATAGCCCAAACCACATCTGGAACGTGCGTGGCGGGAACGTGTTTCAGTGGGTACCCATTTCACCGCTGCACACCACAGGCATACTAGAGCCAGCTAGAGTGAGAGCATAGAGAAAAGTTTAGAGGTGAGAATGGCTGCTGGAGAGAGTCCTGAAAGCAAAGCAACTGTACACGATGACCCAGAAGAACTCATACCAAAAAGAGCAGCGGCGCACGACCATTTACAATTCTCCTCTGCTCTCTGTATCACGCATGGCGGAGTTTCAACCCAAAAGGGTTATATTAAGAACTGTGTGTCTACAGAGAGAGCTGCACAAAATCTGACAAATGTTCTCAAGTTATGTCACTTCAGTCAGCAAGACAAATTTCAAAATTTGAGAGAGAAAAAAGGTGTGGAGTTATGCTGGGTTCACAGTGGACGAAGAAGCATCGTGAAGTGCAATGACTGTGGAGTTGTGCCCATGTCATTTGGGTGCCAAACTTAAGTAATTTGCTGTTCACAGTGGTGCCAAGCTCTGTGGCCAGCACGCGATTTGCAGCGATACTTTTGTCGTCTGGAGCAAATCTAGCAAGAAAACACACCGATAATCTGTAATGAACAATCTAAAGGAAATATTATGTATCATATAAATGAGCTGATTATGATAGGGTGACCATATTTTGATTTCCAAAAAAGAGGACAATCACCCCGGCCACGACATAGCCTACTTAAATGATACTTGCAGTTTACTCAAAGATGCCTTATAATTTTAATATATTTAAAGTTTATATGTATGGATAGAACATTCAGTTATTTTTAGGGATGGGAATCAAGAACCGGTTCCTGTTAAGAACCGGTTCCAACTGGTTCAATTCATCGACATCATTAGCCTTTATGCTTAAAGATTCCCTTATCGATTCTTTTCATTACGCTGAATCTATGCTGGTCAGTCAGCAGCACATTCAACAACAAAGAAGACGTAATGGCGGAGAGACAGAAGCGGTCAAAGCCGTGGCTTCACTTCACGCTGTTGTTAGCCTCCCTGGAGCTGCTAGCCCACTGTGGAGCCTCGCGCACCCCCGCTCCAGGTACATCGCGGCAGGACGCTGTTGTTGTTAGCCTCCCTGGGGCTACTAGCCCGCTGTGGAGCCTCACGCATCCCGCTCCAGGTACACCGCGGCAGGACGCTGTTGTTGTTAGCCTCCCTGGCCTCCCTAGCCTCGTCTTTTTAAACTAGACGATGGCTTTAAGGTTCATAATAAAATGTTATGAAAGCAGATGTCTTGGGTTACAAACAACAGGAGGTGATATCATTAATTCACAGGAGGAATCGATAAGGGAAACGATAAAGAATCGGATCGATAAGCAGAATCGATAATGGCATTGATATCAATAAAATCCTATCAATTCCCATCCCTAGTTACATTACAAAATAATATCTGTCAAAGACAGAAATTTAGATAGGCTTCTCAGAGGTTACTCAACTTGCTTTTATTATGCCTAAAATAATAATCTTTTTACAAGTTTCAATTGTACAAAAATAAATATAAATGTAAAATAAATGTAAAATCTCTGGAATGAAATAATGATAGAAATAATGTCTCTTCTGTGTTAGAAAAATCAACTTGTAAAATAATAGCTATCTTTTCAAGTCTTACTGGACAAATAAATAAATAAATAATATGAAATAATGTTCTAAATAATACCTCTTCTGTATTAGAAAATCCAACTTTGAGCTCCCCGGCACCTTTATTAGACACAGAATCATATGTGCCAGCTTTGCACATGGTGCACTCAGCCTCCCATATATCCCAACCGGGTCGGGGCGGTAAATTGGGAATTTTTTCTGCAGTTCATCTGTGAAGCTGCACTTGCGCTTTGGCATCTTTGGCATCTTTGGCTTCCTCGTTGTGAGTGTTGGAGATCTGCCGATAAGGCACCCTCTCGGGGATTACGCACACACACACACACACACACACACACACACAAGGAAAACCGGACATTATCATCAATTTATAAACACCCCCCGGACGCCCCGGACAGGACATGAAAAGTGGATATGTCCGGGCAAAAGAGGATGTTTGGTCAGCCTAGATTATGATATATGATAAAATATTTATCCTGTGCTTCCACATATTTTTCAGTTGCGTCTGAACAAGAGGGCAAGAGAGAGCAAAAGATGAACTGACATTTGTCAGTATAACATGTCCTGGCAAATTAAAAAAAGTAGCCTACATCAGCAACCTGTGTTGACAGCATCACAGTGCTAAATCCAACATTTACTGCAGTAGTAATCAGCAATATAACAAAGTGATGGACATAATATTATGTGCATTTATGAATGGACTAACAGAGACAACACTGTCCAACAGGCTGTTAGCTGAGCACCAGCAACATAAAGGAGATGAAGGAGAGAAGTAGTGACAGGAGGGGCAGAGCTGTGCATGCCATTTGTTTACTAGAAAGTGCATGTGTTTTAGGGTGAGGAGAGAAGACATGACAATCTCTCGAGAAAACAAACTGCACCAGTATGGCAACATTTTGGATTTTAAGCTTACGAAAGAAGGATGTTACTGGTTGCAGATAACGCACAATGTCTGGTCATGGACCACATTGACACATGATATGCCAGGTACCCTGGGTGTGTTGGTTGCTGACATTCTGGGAAATCATGTCAATTCCAGCATGTTACATGCATTGTCTATTTTCAAAATAGACTTCATTTTCACAGGAAATGTACAGTTTGGATAAAGTCTTTAAAAACAAATGCATTACATCAGTACAACACCAAAAATTCACGTTTTCAACAAACAAACGTGGTTACGTTTAGCCAACAAAAGAACGTGGTTGGTTTAGGAAAAAGATATATAAGATATATATAATAATATATAATAATACGGGATGTGAACACCAGCCTCCCAGGTGAAAGTTGGTGGTTGTTGGACCTGCTTGTCCTACTTGGACTTCCAGCCCCTTAACTAACATTGCCATCCCACCGCCTTTCCACCTGATGCCGCTGGGAGCCATTAAACAATAACGGTGACTAGCTGTATGCTGACGTGAAAGGATGCCTTTTTTCACTGGTGTCTGATGCCAGAAGTCACTGACCAAGCACCACTTTTCAGCGACTTCGGAAGAGACAGGGTTTGATTCATTAAGCTGAATTGGGGAATTATCTACAGTGTCTCTCCCTGTTTAACAACAAAAAACCAACATGGGTGTAAGCTTGCTGGATTTCCCCAGGGTGCTAAAGGTTCTGGTAAGGTAAATGACCATGCTAATAACAGCATGTGATGGCTATATTGTGTGTAATTTCTAGTAAATATCACAATACAAATGTTGTCATGTTTTCTGATTAAAAAGAAATATTATAAACTTACCCACCCAGCTTTAAAAAAGGTTACATCTCTGATCTGATCTCAAGTGCACAGCTGATATTTATCTGGTTTGTTTACGTGATTTGACTGAAGTGCATATTTAATGGATTCAATGTGGACAGAGAGCTCTGATGTTACGCAAGGCAACATTAGGCTACAATAGTCGGATGCTCATTTGCTGTTGGGACACAATGTCATTCTGTTCCACTCAGGACTGTCGAGTCAAGTGCATAAAATTCAGTACACTGGTCCAGTCCAAGGCTTACTAACAAACCAGTTTGAAAATTTTACACCAGCCCAACCCTAGCATCAACTATGATATTAATCTCTTACGCAGTCCCCACATTTGTTGTATTATTTAGATAGTAGTACTTGCATTACAATCTCTGATTGTTAGTGCAGTATGTTGACATAAACCCCAGCAGGTGGAGGAAGGTGAGAGCTTTGTCAGTGCTGTGAGGCTGTGGTTATTTTTTTTTCGGGAAACAGTTTGAACCAGTGCAGTTCCGGAACATACACAACTTGCAAAAAAGTCTCTGTAGAGAAGATTTGTTTTGCCAGCCCTACATAACATAGTAAAATTCTGAGCACAAAAGCAAAATGAAAGCCCATTTCCCAAAATAGCAACTATTTTATTTGATGCTCAATTTGATATTTGTGCATCCTCTATCACAAGTGGAACCTTGTGGAAAGTGTTGCAAACACTAGGTAAAAAATCCTGCACATTTATAATCCAACACTGAAATACCACATTACCCCAGGTAGTCAGACATCCATGTTTTCAAAAAAGAGCAAGAACACACAGGTTGCTGGTAGGGGAGACAGAATGGTGTTATGGTGCTTGAAGAAAATAGTGAAAGTCAAAAGCAACAAAGGATGATCCAGATGTGGACGTTTATCGACACAAACAGAAGCTGCATTTGAGAAAGTGCCACATGGTGCCACTTTGAGGTTTCAGTCAAGAGAAACACCAAGCCTTTTTTTCCAACTGAGCCAGCCTTTTGCTCTTCAGAGTACCTTGATAAATACCTGAATTGACAAGAGGCCAAGGGCATGTTATCAGCAGAAGAGAATGTGCTGAGGAACACATAGTGACAGGGGGAGGCAATAAGCATCACCCAACACCAACGCATACAAGTATGCTTAATTCCTCAAACCTATCTGGTGCCTGATATGCCACACAATGAATATATAGAGCGCAGACACCAAGGATTCAACACTTGCAGGTGTTCTGTTTTTCTGCTTGGCAGGAACAGACAAAATCCCTCAGGCCTTGAATAATGTCACATAATCAGTAAAAGTCTGAGAACAGATGCACAAACTGGATGAGGCTCTCAGTTATTTTGGAAAGGTAATGTTAAGAAGGCAAAATGCAGGTTCACCTTGAGCACCTAGATATAGTGAAGCTTTTATGTAGCTGATATATTCTCCTTAATGTACAAAGGCAGCTGTTTGAAGTCAGTCATGGTAAAAAAGAAAAAAAAAGAAGAAAGACTGACTCATGACTCTTTAAAATAAAAACCAACTATACCATTACAATGCTCTTTAAAAAAAAAAAATCTTTCACAGCAACGTTTCCCACACATGCATTTAATTGTGGCAGGTAGCCTGCCGGAATTAAGACATCTGCTGCTGAGCGTTCATTAGGTGCGCTGTCCATGGATACTTTTTTCTTCAGTGATCTGATTGGTCAGAAGTCACGGTGTTGACAGGCTGTGATCCGATACTCTGAAGTTAACCTGCTCTGGAGCAGGTTAGTTAGAGTGACTGTTCCTGCTTCACAGTACAGGCCTCAGCTCTGATCGAAAACGACTGATCTTTTATCCTCCTTGCAACTTAAACTCAACAAACTGCTGCTGAGGAAAAAAGAAGATTTGTGCCTGCGCTGCATTCATGGACTGGCAAAATCTCCAAATTTAGCAAGGGGACTCAGACTGATACACAAGGACAAGAAAGGGAAAAAAGCATGGGTATTTATCCAGTGCTGTACTTAGATAATATACCTGGAATACAAGGACATCAATCAGAGCACATGAATACATCTGGGCAGCTGTCTTTCTATCACCTATCAGTGTACACATAGACACAGCTACATGAACACATACACACAAACACACACATACCTCTCTGGCATGTGATGCATCAGGACTGTTGACAGATAAAATAGATGCAGATGGGCCAACACTTGGCACATTTATATCAGTCTTCCCTTCCCTCCATCCTTCCCTTTCTCTCTCTCTGAAGCAAGCCATCAGTCAACATGGAGCTAACACTCAGCCACATCAGGTGGACTGCCACGATATTTATTGTATGGAGGTGACATGCAACTAGCACCACATGTGCCCTCCCCCTCCAGTCAGTAAAGGAACCAAGCTAATTTCTGCAGCCCACTTCATTTAAACAACCACAGCGGACCCTGGTGTGCCAGGAAATTCCACACCATATCACCCTCTCCCGCAAGAGAAAATGAACAGGCCTGAGAGCTTTTTATGTGAGCCTCTCTCTTGAGTAGTAGGTGAGAAAAAAATGCACAAAAGGACATGAAAATCACAACTGGCAAATACCTTATCTTTCAGTGCAAAGGACAAAAAAACAGAGCAGCAATTTCCCATGGCTTTCCTATTCTTGTAGTCATTTTCAGACACTAAGAATACAACTTGAACCTCCAGCACAGTAAAACCCGTGAAGTGAAATCTACCGGGCACCATTTGGTACAGAGTATACCAGTGAGGTTTGCCATTGTGTGGTAGAAACACTGAAACAAGATATGTAGGCAATGCCAGGAGATTTCTCTTAATTGAGAATCGGGAAACAACAATAGCAGTAATGACAATAAATATTTATTAGCAACACCAACCGTTTTCAAGGCGTGGCCTTTATCAGGATTTCTCAAAAGCAAATATTAATTCATGAGGCTCATGAGCCTGAATTCAACATTAGGGGCCGCTGAAATTAAAGCCATACAAAAACTGAGGATCATGTCACAATAAGACAAACATGGCTCGCACACTCTTCCTAGCATGAAAAAACATTATTATGTATTTGTCCACAAGGCTGAAGTGTGTAGGATCCAAGAATCAGAACCTCATTATGCTTTAAAAATAAAACTCAATAATGAGGCAAGCCGGTGAAAACACAGGAGACTTGTGTCAAAAATAAACAAAACTGACTAAAACTGACAAATACTTCAAAAGCAAAGATACTGTGGGCTCTCCCTTCAATACATCAGTGTCATCTCTGTGCAAATATTGAGAGGGAGATCATAGACTGTAAACAGTGTATGAGAATGATGCTGTAGTCTGGTGGAATATTGTACAAAGCAAGCTGACAACACACTGCTAAAACAATGACAGCATCTCCATTTCCAAGCACAAGAGCTATTAAGACAACTCTGTTTCTACTGGCAGACTGTGTTGATGCACAGGTCATAGAAGAATAAAAGCTGAACTATGATCTACAAGTCTGCTGAAATGGGCTGGCTTCACTTAGTGGATGGGAGATGGGGCCAGTATTTAGAGACTGGTTTGGACTGAATTAGTTGTGGTTATACCTGTGGTGCGTTTAAATACTGGTTCCAATACTGTGAAAAGTCAAGTGGACTTCTGTATCACTGATACTCCATGGGCCACTGGAGCAAGTGAATAATAGTGTAGGCTCAAACTGAGTATGCTACCCAACATGTATTGTGTCCAGAGGGCAGATTCAATACTGTTTAAAGGTCCAAAATGTAAAATTTTGGGGGATCTATTAGCAGAAATGACATCCAATATTTAAAACTATGTCTTCTTTAGTGTATAATCACCTAAAACTAAGCATTGTGGTGTTTTTGTTACCTTAGAATGAGCTGTTATATCTAAACCTGCAGCTCTACACCTTGCAATGATGACATAAAATGATGATTATTAAGAGCCTGAAATTAATCTCGATCTAATCTTGATTGAAAAGATGTAGCCAGATGTATTACCTGTTTTAGATATGTGGCTGTCTGTCCGTCCGTCCTTCCGTCCGTCCGTAGCACGAGTCTCTCCCTGCCTGCAGGGCTGTCCCTCCTTGAGGCAATGAATGAGGAAATAATCACCCCAGCATTTAATCGTACCGGCGTTTAATAAGCAAAATGGGGTCAAACCCCCGGTGGCTATTAGGTGCCCGGCGGCTATATGCCACCGGGCGATTATTTGGAAATATACGGTATGTGACAATAATCATATGTGTATAATAACAGTAGAAGTGTGACTAATGATAACAGCAGCAGCAGCAGGAGGCATCTAGCAGGACCACGGCAGCTCTTGTAGGCTGAAATCAAGACGATCACTTTAACCAGTGCGCAATCATCAGACTTGACAATTATCACAGGAAAACAATCTTTGTTATATCGAGATAATGAGATAATTAATTCGTTATCACAAGAAAACAATCTTTGTTATATTGAGATAGCGAAATAATAAGTCGTTATCACGAGATAACAGTGCACAAGAAAAAATAAATAAATAAATACATGGCCGTTCTTGTATTCCGTACTGGACAGTTGTCTATGTAGGCTAATAATACGTCGGTTATGCCCAGGTATTGAATCAAATGTGTTTTAATTAATTTTTGCTTAGTTCACCTTATTGTTGATTTTAGGGTGACCATATTTTGATTTCCAAAAAAGAGGACAATCGCCACGGCCACGACATAGCCTACTTAAATGATACACTGAAAAAATGGAAGATGGAGGGTTGTTCAATTTACAAATATGCAACTCGTATACATTAAATAATTGATTTATATTTCTCTTTGAAACATGATTAAATTTTATAAAAATATTACAATCTTGAGGGATTTAAAATTTGCATGTCTCAGTCATGTTAAGAAGAAAGAAAGTAGTTATGTTTCATCAGGCAGAAATGGGAAATCCCGCCCCCTGTAGGCAGGGTCTGGGGTGGAAAAACTGTCACTGCAGACTTTCCGTCTCCGCCATCTTTTCCCTCGCTTTGGATACACAAGTGTGAATTTGGACAGCCCTCTAAACGGTTAAGGTAAGTAAAAACTATCAAATATCAGTCAGAATTAGAGGTAGAGTGTTTACATGCCATGTTTTAAAAAGCTGAGGTTTTTATTTGCTGGTAACATCGAGCAAAACCGAATCAATCTCAATGCTAACATTTTCTATCATTCGCTGGCTATACTAATGTTAGTCCTAGAATTTCCCTGTATGTGTTTTTTTGATGTCTATGGATGTGTGTGCACGGTAACGTTTCGTGGTTTGGATCTGGAAATTCATAGAACATTGGTCTGCTCATATTTTCAAATCTGCATTAAAGGATAGTGGCTTAAAGCGAGGTATTAAACAAGCTAACGTTAGCTAACGTTAGCTAACGTTTGCAACGTTAGTGGGGGGGGTGGGGGGGGTCGGTGGGTGGTAAGTTAATGTTACTTTCGGACTTCACTCTGACATTGGCTTTGGCTTTGTTGAAACATGTCTGCGGCAACAAAATGGGGGGAACTCATCTAACGTTAAAAGTTTGGGTAAGCATTTCAAATTTAAATGTAATGTTACGATAAATTTCGACCAACCCACAGCTACAATTAGCCGCTGCTATCATGTTAAGATTATGTTTAGCTGCTTTCATTGAGCGAAATTTACCGCGATATAACATCAACCTCAGGGAGAAAGGGGTAGATGATGTATTTTAGACACAACAAATGCCATATATTTACAGAGTGAGGCAACATGTTAACGCCCGTTAACTGCCTGCATGTGCGCTGCAGAACGGCAGCGGCAGAGGCAGCGTACGTGTGTCTTTCACACCGGGTGCCTGTCTACTGTGGAGCTGCTGCTGAGTCCTTTCTTTCTGCATTGAATGTAAAAGCGTGGTTCTTGTTTACCGTCATTCAAAGAGAGAGAGCGACACACAGGCACGCAAAGTAAAAGAAAAAAAAACTGCCCTTCAACTGATGTTTTTCATGTCTGTGTGGCATATTCTACACACATAGACATTGAAACTGTAGTGACAGTAGTATGATGTCGATATGACTGTACAGGATCATTCTCCATGTCTAATTTGGCTGCAAATCGCATGCGGCTTGCAGAGAAAATTAAGGTAACATTAGTGTGTCCCAGAAATTCAGCTCAGTTGCTGACAGTGGTCACATACGTTTGCTTCCTGCTAATTATTAATTAAGTTACAGCAGCACATTGCAATGCAAGGCAAAATATCAGTAAAGAAAATGAAAATTGGGAGAGTAAAGTATTTCTGATTCTAATGACTGACTGCTTAAACTGTCAGGATTAGGTGTGTACCTGAATTAAAAACAGAATTAGTTATACGAACATTGGTCTATTAGTGTAACGTTATCTGGCAAAGAAGAACGAGTTGGCCAACCTGTCTGTATCATAGACAGAATGTAAGGCTGGCAGCTGAACCACAGACTTGTAATAAATGTAAATTAAATAAATTTTTAGTGAAACTATCTTATTTCTTTAGTGTGATAATTAGTTTTCTCAAATGACAAAATGACCTTTTCTATGTTTTTGTTTTTATTTTGAAAACAACATTTTGTTATTGCATAGGTATCTGGTGTGCATCTGGTGTGATCGACCTCTGCTTTGCTTTGCGGTGCTGTTCTAAAGGCTCTGCAATTGTGAGTATTATTAGTCAAATGCTTTAAATAATTGCATTTCATTTTGAACAAAATCTTAGGTGGTTGAACTAACACTTAAAGTATGCATGCTGTCAGAGATTTACATAAGCAGAATATACATTACTTTCTCTGGAGCTTTTCCAACCAGTTTGAATACTAAAATTTAATTTAAAAGTGATTGTGAATACTACTCAAATGTTGGTGTTTTTTTATTCTTAACGAAATTGTAGGTTGAATTGACACTTGGATTAGATGTTAGATTTACATAATGAAATACTTAATTTCAATAAAGCTTTATTTTGGGAAAAAGAAAACAAATCACATTTAATTTTTTACTCTGTAGGTATCTTCCAGCCTAGGCCAAGGCCAACATTTGACCCCTGCTCTGCTGTGTTTGCTTGAGTGCTGTTTCAAAGGCTCTGTAGTAGTGGTGATTATTTTTATTCAAATGCTTTTCTTGGTGTACTTGATGAGACAAGAATGAATTAATTCCTAAGCATGATGATGATATTAATTTAAAAAATATTGTGAGCTAAAATAATTGCAGTAAGTCCTACTTTCTTTAAGGTTCTAATGTTCATTTTTTGTTAAAACTATTTTAGAGAGGTGGTTCTAATATTTAGTCTAACCTTACTGTTCTAAATATTAACATCCCTCAGTATAACACAATAATTAAACAACACCATAAACTAAATATTCTAAAAGGGCTGTGCATTTTAATCAGCTTTTCTCAAGTTTTTCAACAACTGAACAGTACAACTTTCATGATGGGTTTAGATTAGACTGCATTAGTTTAATAAACTGGCAACTGAGTTTATGCATTTAAATTATATTAGAGAATAGCCCTATTTCTGTTGAATAAGTGTGGATGAGCTGACCTTCCATTTATTTGTCTCTCTTTCTCCAGTGAATGTGGCAGTGTAAAGGGTGTTCAGTAGCTGTTCCAAGAAGGTCTGAAGTAAGTATATTTCTGGGGAGCAACACTGCTTTGTTGATATAACATTTGATTGAAGGAAAAGGGGCTCTAACAAAACAACTTGCTCTGCTCTTCCACCTTGACCAGAATGATGATGATTTGGGATGAGACTGCATCATCAGGACACTCTGCGTGTACCTCAATGAGGACCCAGAAAATCTTGTGAGAGAGTATGTGGTGAGTATGACTGCTGATGTTCAGTATGTCCATATGAACCATATGAACATGTCCAGTGAACATATGTCCATATGAACATATAAAATATGATTTTATTTTTCATATTTTGTATAAACTCTAAAACCTTTATTTATTGAAATTACATTACAGTCAGCCAACTCATCAGACATCAATATGGTAGTGATCTTAATATCAAAATGGTGATTTCGAAATGGGTTGGTGTGTGAATAACCAATTGTAGATTTGAAAGGCAAGTAGATTAAAACGATTTACAGTGCCTATAAAAAGTATTCAGCCCCCCTTGGATTTTTTTCATGTTTTAAAACACGGGCTCTAGTGCTGCACGATTTGATAAAAATGTGCGATTGCGATTATGGTGGACAATATCGCGATTTGCGATTGCAATTACAATATAACACATAAATGGTATCATTAGTCTTCTTGCTTGATTCAGTGTTTTCCCTACATTATATTAGGGGGACACTGACCTGACCTGACCTAGTTATTGTTATGGACAGACAGTGTGTAAATGACCATGAACAGACTGACCAGTCAAACACGCTGCTCACACAGCAGCGCACTGTACACATAGTGTAGCGAGCCTGTGTTGCATTCAGTCGTTGTCACGTAAATGACAAATTCCAGCACGCCATAGCACAACTCTGCAGCATGTCAAATGGGCTGAAACCGAGCAAAATTGCTCAATTTTTCATTTGTTATTATATAGCTTGTTATGGAATCCATGATTTCCCCGTGACACTTACAGATGTTTGAGTAACTGTGCTTGGATGTTGTTTTATGAGGCTCTGGTGTTTTTCTCTCGCATGCATGCTTTGTACTTTTCTCTGTGCTGTCTCAAGTGCTGATATAGGATTGGTCGTGTTGCTGCGGGACGTGGCGACTTTAACTTTTAATGTTTTACACAGAACGTCTTTCTGTTCAACATCGTCGTACCTGAATCCAAAGTATCGCCATGTAATAGACGTGTTTTTTTCGCCACCAACTCAGCCTGTTCATGGTCGTGCTCACGCTCTTCTTCAGCATCTGTGTTGGTCACTGCTGCACACCGGCTGCACACACCAGGATAGCTTGTGGGCGTGGTGTCAACAAACTCGTCAACAAACTCCACACACTACAGGAGAGGCAGTCACGTTCACAGGCACACACGTTAACATTTATTTACATTAAATCGCAAATCGCAGCCTTTTATGCCGTTATGTAATCGCACAGCCTGACATCGCGATTGCGATTAGATTAATCGTGCAGCATTAATGTGCTCACTGTTGATTTTATTAAACCTTTTGTCACTGATCAACATAAAAAATACTCCATAATGTCAAAATGAAAACAAAGTTCTACAAATTGATCCAGATTAATTATATATAATTACAATTACAAAGTAATCGCTCCCTTTACTATGACATGCCTAAATAAGCTCTTGTGCAACCAAATTTTTTTGCTTAGTTGTTTGGAGATTATAGGGTATGTGTAATCTCACTTTGTTTCATTTTGTGAATTTGCATTCTTCAGGCAGCAGATGAAGAGTTCTTCAAAGATTCCATTGAGGAGACCACAGTGGGAATATACATATTCAAACGAAGAGATGCCAGTGATAAACCAGACGACATTGGGATCATCCTCGAGGGCCAGATCGTGTTGCAGGAGTTGGATAATGTTGCATTAGCTGCTGCCATGTTGTTTGGCTTAATGTACACTTTGAACCTAAACTACCCTCCTGAACTCAAGTACACCTTCGAAGTGCTTCAGAAGGTGGTCATGGAGCTGGAAGGCAACACACTCTCCAAGAAAGCCCAAGTCCTTAAAAACAGACTGTATCAGTGAACTGACGTGTTTTGGAGTGAATCACTGAATAGAGGTTGGCTTGATGATTCTGACTCTGGTGAAATTCCTCTTCCTTCTGTTTAATCAGTGATATTCAGTATTTGTTAAAAAGGCTATCCGATTTGATTGCTTGTCAGACTGTTGGCCTTTGTTCACCTCTACCTCTTCCAGTTGTTTGATGGGGATTCTTGATATTGTGTACATGTGTAACCCTTGCATCTAAGTGCAAGTGCAGTCTTTATGCCACTTCGCAGTATAGCAGAGGCGTTATGTTACTGCATTTTGCTGTAGTGATAATGGGCCCAGTTTTATTGCTTTGCTTGGTAAGATTTGACCAATTATACCTCCTACTTATTCTTTTATTATAAAAGAGACATATTCTCTCCAGTGACATGATGGGAAGTACATAAGAACTATTTGTACTAAATGACTCTTGATTTAACCTGTTGATTTCAGGTTTTTGTTTGTTTTGTGTTGTTTTTTTGTCACAAAAGCAGATGTTTTAAGGACCGGGAGTGTTGCATTAGGTTCCAGCAGTTAGGAAGGTTTATTATGCACTGTCTTGATAATGTATCATATCTTAAAATTTGTCTTGATGTGATAATCTCAGAGTTTTAGTTTAAAAAAATGTGTGTATTAAGGCTGCAGTAGGCAAATTTGAACATATAAAGCCTCTCAATCTACTGCCTTCTTTAGTTGCTGTGATTGATTGAGAAAAATAACTTTTAAGTTGCTGTGTAACTGCTGTAGGTGTCACCAAATCAACCAGCACTGAAATCTTTGAGATTGACACTTATTGCTTACTAGATAGTGCTTTATTGTCCTCACAATAATGCTATTTAATGGTTGTACAATATTGTTACACCGAATACAGGTTTTGTGAATAAGTGAAGATGTGTTTGTTTGTTCAGCCTACAAAAGTAACTCAATAGTGTCTGATTTACATGTGGAAGTTAGGTCGACTTCACAAAAAAGTTATGTTGGTGGAACTGATGATAATGTAATATCATTAACATTAAAGAAAAGCGCTACCTTAACCTAAAAAAATCATGTTACTTAGGCATATGACAATTGAACATACTTAACATTTAAGTAAAGTGTTAAATTACTATAAAAAAAGTCATGTTAGTTTAACATACAATAATTTAATGTGTAGAACATGAATATATAATTTTGAGTAAACATAACTTTAATATGTGCAACTGATGTCCATAATATTTTCATGTAAATCCAACAGACTTTTTTTTTCAGTGTACTCGCAGTTTACTCAAAGATGCCTTATAATTTTAATATATTTAAAGTTTATATGTATGGATAGAACATTCAGTTATATTACAAAATAATATCTGGCAAAGACAGAAATTTAGATAGGCTTCTCAGAGGTTACTCAACTTGCTTTTATTATGCCTAAAATAATAATCTTTTTACAAGTTTCAATTGTACAAAAATAAACAGAAATGTAAAATAAATGTAAAATCTCTGGAATGAAATAATGATAGAAATAATGTCTCTTCTGTGTTAGAAAAATCAACTTGTAAAATAATAGCTATCTTTTCAAGTCTTACTGGACAAATAAATAAATAAATAATATGAAATAATGTTCTAAATAATACCTCTTCTGTATTAGAAAATCCAACTTTGAGCTCCCCGGCACCTTTATTAGACACAGAATCATATGTGCCAGCTTTGCACATGGTGCACTCAGCCTCCCATATATCCCAACCGGGTCGGGGCGGTAAATTGGGAATTTTTTCTGCAGTTCATCTGTGAAGCTGCACTTGCGCTTTGGCATCTTGGAAGCTTAGAATAATGCTGCGCCGCCAGTGTCTGCTGCTTCCTCGTGAGTGTTGGAGATCTGCCGATAAGGCAGCCTCTCGGGGATGACGCGCACACACACACACACACACACACACACACACACACACACACACACACACAAGGAAAACCGAACATTATCATCAATTTATAAACACCCCGGACAGGACGTGAAAAGTGGACATGTCCGGGCAAAAGAGGATGTTTGATCAGCCTAGCTATTTGTCTCATTGTGTTTCATGGACACGGCGATGTGAATAGCGCTGTTTCAGCTCATTTCTGCTCACTTTTGAGGACTTCCGGGTCTGTTTTCCTCTGCTGAATGAAACCATGGCGACACGAAATGCGGGTACCTTATTGGTGTAGCGCGATCACGTGACAGCTGTACCACCACTCGCGTACCAAATGTCATTATGCTCAGGCGGAACAGATCATTACACTCAGACGGAACAAGTGCCGAATTACGACCCCAATCACTGGACTCTTGCAGGGTTATGAGCTACGAACTCCCGCTGATTAGCTGAACATGTATCAATCTTTTTTATGAAGTAAAGATCGTGTAGTCCCCAGATGTCGGGGCGGAAATCAGTTTCTGTGAGACTTTTTCTGATTCACCTTACAGTCTATCACAGCCGTCACTTTGACCAGTAGAAACACAGAACAATCTGCTGCCACAGACAACTGTATGACAACAACACCCCAGCGTTTTTAATATTTCCTCTAGGGATGTTACCACACAGAGTAAAAGGGGGAAATGATGGTGTGAAACAGCAGAGGCACTTTGTCAACCCGCTGAGTTAACGTTACTGTCATTAGCATCAAGCTAGCAAACAATGTTACATCCTCACGGTCAGACATAAAGTAATAACATTAACAAATAGCGGCGGGGCTTTTACTCACCACAACTGCAGAGGCTCCCAGCTTCATTTGAAACAGACTACATTATAGACGCTCTGTTATTTATTAATTCCTCTGTGTGTTTATATATTTACTTTTTATCCATTCTTTGTAAAGTTAACATATCGCACCGTCATTTCAAACTCAACACTTGTTTCAAATTGAAAGCCCCTTATAACCTCAGCTGAGAGAATCCCTTCATTTTCTAAATAGGCTTTTATTCTGAAACATTTGTCAGAACTTGGTTGTGGAGGATACAGTAGCTTGAATGTTTGCATACGCTGCTTCAAATGTAGCTCCTGCTATCTGCTGACCTTTTTGGTGACTACAACAACATGTCGGCTGGCACATGAACAGACACAGTGACTCAGATGATAGTAAAAGTAATAAAAATAGGACAAGAATATCCCAATGACATCACACACGCCATGAAAGACGACCGGGGATAATTGGTGAGTACCAGCGTGTAGCGTGTACCAGGCATAATGCAAGCCCTGAGTCTGAAATATGTCTGTCAGCGAGTCCTACTCCACCTATTTAGACTCCACCATAGACAAGGGCAGCATTTCTCCGACCACGTAGCGAGCCACAAGCTCCGTGGCTTCTTTCAGACTGATATTTTTAACGTTATCTCCGTTATTAGAACCAAACGATAGCCGTTGCTGTTTCAGAGCTGAAGGACCAGCGTTCTAAAAGTAACGGAAGTAACTGATATCTTGTTTGAAAATATACTCAAGTATTTGATTACTCAAACAGCAAACTAACACGTTACTCGTTACTGCAAAAAGTATTCAAAGTACTCTAACGTGTTACTTTGTAACACGTTACTTTGTAACGCGTTATACCCAACTCTGTTGAGGGGACAGGTCAAACTGATATGATGCTGATTTACAGGAGAATTCATGTCAAATGGAGGATAAACCATGAACATAAACTACAGATCACCTGTAAAGCATTTTAATAAATTAATCTATCAAAACAAAAACAACTGGAGACTGAAAACAAATTGATATATGGGTCTGATCACTTTTTTAATGAATTGACATCATTCCAGACAGGATGTTAGTGTGTCTGTGACTTCCTGTACGGACTGAAGGCTGCTGGAAACTGTCGGGAAACTGTCCGACTTCACCATAGCTTTTTGTCACCGCCCCCTGCTGCGGCCGCCTGCTCTCGTCTACTTTGCAGGCGAGGCGCAGTTCATCTCGAACGAGCCACAGTTCATCTCGAACGAACCGCATACAGCAGCCGACATCTCCCCCACAACGGCGTTCTGCTGACTCTGATTGGCTTACAGTGCTGTCAATCTCGTGTTGGTGGGTATAGCATTATTCTATTGGCTCTAATGAATTGAATGAGATGTCAATCACTCAAATCAACCAATCCGTTGCGGAGATAGAGCCTCCAAAGCACAGAAGAGTAAATCTGCTCCACATTTAGTTAGTGTGTTTTGGTCAGTTTGGAGTGGGAAAATGAAAATGAAAAAAACGAAACGGACAGTTGTATATGTACATACTAAACACCATTAGGGATTGACAAAAAACAAAAAATTAAACATATAGTTTTGTACATAACAAAAATCACATGCAAACATGGTGCAATTTTGGAGAGCTCGTCTGAATTTTCTGTACTGAAACCTCTCCAGTATTGTTCTGCTTCACTTTATCAGAATCAACCTTTGCAGAGATAATGTTCACAAATCCATCTTCATTTACTCTTCACATATAACACATATACTGATATTTACACATCTTAACAAATCTCACAAGTGTTCCCTTTACCATGACACCAAAAGCATTCCAATAGACCTTGTGGTTGCAGAGATATTTCATTTCATTATGGGTATGCGATTTTCGAGCAGAGGCCCATAAAATAGGCTCGGATGGACATTGTATACAAAACCAGAGCTGATATACCTGCACTTTTCCTGCACTGCACGTTTCTTTTTTTTGGTTTATGACCTGTGAACAAGGGGGCCCCTTTAGCAATAAACTCAACCGAGTGGCATTTTTTTTGCTGGCATGTGACTTTTTTCTATAATATTTTGTTAAAATTCCATATCACATGTAGCTACATTTTTTTTACAAAGTAAAACTAACTGAACTAACTAACTAACTAACAGTATTTCCCTGTAGGGTAGGCTCGCTGTTGTTCAACTTTTCCCAGTGTGAAGTCATTGGCAGCCTGCAAAGCTATGCTTTCAAAGTAGCTTCCCCAACACTGCAAATTAATATAACTATCAAGTTAATAAAGTTATTACTTTGGCTATGTTAAAAACTGATGTTGTTGTTTAATTGATAAACTAAGGCACAGCCCAGTTCACCTGTGAGACACAAGGTCTTGGCCCTAGGGCCTGCTTTCTTAATTATGTTGTTATAGGCAAGGCAAGTTTATTTGTATAGCACAATTCAACACAATTCAAAGTGCTTTACAGAGACATTAAAAGCAACAAGACACAATTTAAAACAATAAAAACAGTCAATTATTAAAAAGGGAAATAGAAATTGAGAATGATAGTGATAATAAAATACAGTAACATAAAATAAAAACAGGCTCAATACATTGCATCTAAGAGCACTGCATACACAGTCATTATCGTTAACAAACTATAGAACATTTGTATAGCTGCCTAAGCTATACGGCCAAGGGTCCAGGCTGTGATGGCCTATATCACTCCTGCTACTCCTTGCCACCAGAAAGTGCTCTTAGACAACATTTAAGTCATGGCTACATAATCAATGCCTGGATTATGGTCAGAGAAATCCTATTTTTCAGGTAACAAAACACATTCATTCATGTACCATACAGGCTTTACAAAGATATGGTTGGGGAGTATGGCTGCCATACAAAGTGCAGGACCTTGAGCCCCAGGTTCGCGTCCAGGTTCGCGTCCAGCCTCCTATCTTAGGTCAACACAACAAAGCACTTTGGTTAAAGTTAGGTAAAGACTGATTTCTGCTAAATGTTAATAAGAAAGGTAATGATAAACAATGCTGCTTTGTGATTTGACATGTTTGTTAATTACCACCACCTCCTCAAACTGTTACTGGGAAATGCAATTCTCTTTGCATTACATCCTTGAAAATGTTTTTTGCTATTTTACATTTGTACAAGAAAAAATAGAATTACCACCTTGCTGTTGTACGCCTCCGCATATCAGTCAAGATGCACTCATAGTTTGCATCCATGTCTGTGAAACAGAGATGCCTTACACACACACACACACCCTCAGCAGCACAGAAGATTCATACAATCAGCACAGTTTCAAGGTGGGCACCTAAGATTAGTGTCACCAATTTAGTATCTGACTAAATGTCGTAATTAATGTGTGAATTCTTGAGTTTGGGTCAAAACATGTTCTGTGAAGTAACAGACCTTGACCTTTGACCACCAAATTCTAATCAGTTCATCTGTGAGTCTAAGTGGATATTTGTGGCCAATCTGAGGAATGTCTCTCATGGTGTTCTTGAGATATTGCGTTCACAAGAATGGGATGGACAGGCGGGCGGATGGACAGACAACTCAAAAATATAATGCCTCTGTCCACGTCCACCTCTGTCCACTATCGCTAGCACTGAGACATTTAAAAAAAACACATGGGAGATTGCTTTAAAGTTTGTAAATGGCACACATGTAACACACATCCCTGTGTTTTCAGTGGGTTTACTGTGCAGTATGAGTTTTCTGATAAATTGATTATGCTCTTTCCTACTGATACTAAAGGACAACGCAACTAATTGAATTTGCAGCTACAAGGCAGAGGTCAAACTGTTTCTCACTGTTCCACTTATGCTAATAAGTCTGGGTCTTTGAAAATCATCTAACATCAAACTGAACAGATCTGACACACTCCAGCTTGTGAAGAGCTGCATAACGATGTATCTGATTCAGCATGAGCAGTTACAACACCGACATACACTCATTTGAAAAAGTACTGTGATGTCTTCTGTTGCATTCGAAGCCTTGTACAGTCTCATTCTGCATATGTGTTATATTAGACTCTGACACTGTCAACATTTATACAAATGTTGATATAAGTTCAGATTCAGATTCAGTTCATTTATTGGTCTCCTTAGAGAAATTTGACTTGAGCTAGGGATCAGCATACACATACATACAGTCAACATATAGTCACCAACATAAAATACACACATTACAACACATAGTCACCCAATTACCTCAGTGCATCAAATTAAATACATAATACATACATCAGACACACTCCTCATTAATCAATTTAATCGACAATGGAATAAACGAGTTACATGAAATTTGGCACACATGCTCATATCCTGTCCTTGTGTTATAAGTAATCTGTCTCAAGTTATATCAACCTACACCAAACTATTTTTTTGAACACCAAACTTTGTACTTATCCTTAGTAGACTATACGTATCATTCACGGATACCCACTAGAAAATGCAGTTAAGGAGGTGGTGGTGAAAAGGAATGCTTATTGGTGGATTGCAATCACTACAGACTGACAGGGACTAAGCAGTGTGTATGTGGTGTCAAAAAAATGTATATTACTAACGAGTCTAAGTGTGAGGATCAAATAAATTGCATTACTGCTGCCAAGAAAGCAATGTTTTTACCCATCAGCTAGATTGTTGGTCTATCTGATGGCAGGAAATGCCAAGAGCCTAAGAACAGATTTCCAGTAAAATCTGGTGGACAGATTGGACCGATTGATTGGATTTTGGTAGTCATCTGGACCTGGGATTGCTGCCATTTAGAGAATTACCATTTTCTAGCCATAATTATGAAACTAACAGAAGTAGACTTGATTACAAATCCCCAAAATATGTTTGCAGAGTCCAAAAAGATCAGCTCAAGTTAAAAGATAAGTGTTTGGAATGAAGAGTTTGAGTGCAACAGCAAGTTGGAAGAATTGCTCAGTGCTGGCAGAGCTTTGAGATTTTCAAGTGCTTTTTAACTTAAACTGCATTTTGTACAGATGTCTCAATAAAACATAACAAAGTCGCCAAAAAAAGAAGAAAGACTGGTGTTGCATAATCACAAAACCACCAAAACTGTGCATTTAAAAAAAGAATGCAGCAGCAACACGTAATCAGTATTACACAGTTGCTTTTGAATGTGTGCATCTTGTTCTAGCACTTGTTTCACTAATGTGATGTGAATTCTTTTCTCCAACAACCTGCGTATCATTTTGGAGCATGTGGTGCAAATAACTAAATGACTAAATGATACTGTAGCACTTGCTCTGTGATCTGCAGAAGTGGAGTAGAGAGGAGATATATCCACCTGTCAGGACTTTATCAGTGTCAGCAGTTGACACCACTGACTGAAATACAATGTCAGACCCCCTTTTTTCTGTGTCATCCCACATCCTTACCTGCTGACAGCTGTACTTGACTTTGACACCTGAGGTAAGCAGCTTACTCACTTGAGTCAAGAGTGAAGGGTGGACTAGAGTCACACTGGAGGTCAGACTTAGCCTGGTATTCTCTAAATGCAGTTTCAATAGCATAAACATTGTATTTATTCTGTTACATTAATTAGTAGATAACAAATAGTATTTGAGAATTTTGTGGTACTAAAATTGCACCATCATTACAATCAGTTTAAAATAATGATTCTACAGAGGGGGAAGAGCTGTCATGTGGTTCCATCTGTGTAGAAATTGGATCAAATAGAATATTCTACTTAAGTAAAAGCATTGTTACTTTTAACAAAATGTATCCAAGTCAAAGTAAAAGTGTTTCTTTAAAAATGTACTTCAGTAAAAGTAAAATGGAGGTCAGTCAAAATGCCCATCCATCTTCCTATTTTCTTCTGCTAATTCTGGGCTCTCTCCAGCAAGGTTTTCCAAATACTCCTCAGGGATCCCAAGGTGCTCCTTGGCCAGGTGAGATATAAATTCCCTCCAGTGTGTTCTGGTTCTACCTTGGGGTCTCCTACCAGGTGGATGTGCCTGGAAAAGCGGGAGGCACCCAGGAGGCATCCTGATCAGATGCCTGGATCACCTCAAATGGCCCCTTTTGACATAGAGGTGCAGGTCTCTACTCCAAGCTCCCTCCAATGTCTGAAATCCTCACTCTAAGGCTAAGCCCAGCCACTCGGTCTCTACCCAAAGCTCATGACCATAGATAAGGGTTATAACCAAGATGGACTGGTATTGTATTCCATTTACCAGTTCATCCCTGTTAAGTGTGATTAAATGAATTGCATTAAATGTCAGCATACACACTTGTGGAACACCATCAACAACAAGGGCCTTGAAGTCCAAATCAATAACAAATTCCTTTTATATAGTTGCCATTTTGCAGCCTGTGAGTAAAGCTTTTTATCAGCTCTAAACACACAACCACTTTCCTAAGTGTAGCCGCACAAGAATTAAGGACAGGAGACACAACTCGGACAATTAAACAAATATACTATAAATGAAAAGAATTGTAGACACTGTGGCTGCAACAAGCAATAGTAGGCTACATACATTACATTGTTAAAATAAACATCACCAAGGCATATAGCATGGACATGTAGGCTATAAACAATGTAACTCCACAGCTACTACAGCCAATAAACACATATTAAAGCAAAGGAGAGACTGCACAGTCTTTATACACACACACACACACACACACACACACACACACTGTTATGTTGCTAGGCAACTCAGTGGTTGTTGACCTTTTTATCTGCTTGACTATGTTCATTAGCAACTCAATTATCAAGGCATTTTATCTATTTTTCCTGGGCTGTGGGTCAAAAAATTCAAAAGTTTTGCAACAAGTTGTTTTTTTGTTTGTTTTGTTTTTTAAATTGTATCTTCAGTACAGATTTTTATGTTTAAGGTCTATGGTTGTTTAGATTTAAGACCAAAGATGTCTTTCAAAAGTCCAGAGGTACATGAAAGTGACCATGTATCCTTTGAGACTAACCTGCTGTAGGTCCATCTGTCCTCTGTGTATGATTCCCTGTTCAACAGGCCTGACCTTTTTAGTCTGAGAAAAGGTGTATACTCCTGAGCAATTACTTTCATTTGTTCAGCCTAACTTGTTTTGAAGTGCAACAGTTCTTGTTTCATATGAGGGGAAAAAAAAAGAATTACAGCCATGCAGTTGTATGCCTCTGTATGTCAGTCAAGTTGCACTTAGTTTACATGCATGTCCGTGAAAACATGGACACTTCACATGCCATCTTCTCCCCAGTAGCACAGACGGTCTATACAATTAGCACAGTTTCAAAGTGGGCACCCAAGATTAGTTTCACCACTTCCCTAGCAAATTTCAGCCTCATTGAGAGAGAGTGGGAGTACTTGTAGATAGATATTTTACAAGAATGTTAGAAATTTTAAGGAATAATTCCCCACTTATTAATGCAATAGAACATTCACAGGTGGTAGTTTAAGCTATAACTAGTACATGACAGCCACACAGCAGGTGTCAGGTAGGTCTTTTCATAATATAACTCATGCACTGTGCAGCATCAACAGTGCTTTATGTGAAAAGGGAGGACCATAAATTGTTTAAAAATAATGGACCTTGCCAACATGATGGGACCCAGTGGTTTGCGAACTCCGGTTTTTAATCCTCGAGCTTGGCAAATTGGCCTTCACCATATTTGATATTTGGAGCCAGAAGTGACCCGAGGTGACTTTATCTGGACAAGAGGGTAGAGCTATGGAGGAGTGAGGGGTTGGTTTAGACAAAGAGCCCGAGGTGACACTGAGCAGGCACCCTGTCATGCCTTGAAATTTAAATTGGTGAGTTAAATTTAAAAAAAATTAGGGGTGCCCTGCCAATATAATGTGAAAGGCGAAACACTGCACATCATTCAAATGAAGATCAATGTGAATCTGTTAAATCAACTTTTAATCCCAGGCCTCGTGAAGAGCCTGTTAGCAACGGCACAACCACTTGCAACAAGCGCTCCGCTTGGTTCTTTTAAGTTCATGTCACTGACCCACCACTAGAAAATTGACTCATTAAACAAGACTTTTGGTTCACCAAGCCCTCTCCACCAAATGTGTAAGTAAGGGTGGAGTACAAGCACTTAGTTTTTTCCGCTTTGAGTAATGAGTGGCAGTGAACAAGCTAAATAAAATGAAGCTCACAAAAACATATAAAGCGGTGTCAACGATAATAGTGAAAGCAGTGAACGCTGAAACAAACATGAGTCTTGGAAACCAAGGGTAAGCTTTCGTAAAATGAAGAGAAGGGTTATTGAAAATGAATGAGCAGAAAATGGAATGTTGTATGAGAACTCCCAAGTCAAAGAACTGTGGAAAGAAAAAAACTCAATTTGAAAGAGAAGCTTCCATAGAAACAAAACATTAAAAATTGACTTAAAGGGCCAGTGTGTAATATTTGGCATGGTTTATTGTCAATCTGAATCTGAATCTGAATATTCTACCTATTAATATATTTATACAAGTGTATAATCGCTATAAAATAAAATTCGTTTGGTTTTCGTAGCCTTATAATTATGCTTTTATATATATATATATATAGCAAGGGCCTTGCTTTAGAGAGGTCGCCATCTTGCGCCGCCATCTATGTACGGCAGACCGAGCGGACAATCCAGCCAGCCAGAGAACGCGTTTCGCGTGTATAAATAAACCAACGAAGACAGCGGAAGGAAGGAAGAAGGAGGAGGAAACAGCAGAGAGTGTTAGTAGTTCGTCGATAGAGAGTAGTGAAAAGTTTTTTTAGTTATAAAGTTTGCGAATGGACCACACTTACCACACAACAGGAGAGAATGAACCCGAACCGTCATCTGCGAGGAAAAGAAGACGCAACTTCACTCCTTGTGATGCACTCTCTGCAGCGCTTTTCCTCCTGATGATATATCTCCCCAACGATGGTAGCACCGAATCCCATTCTGTGCATTCAGCCTCTCTTCTCGCCCGCTCAGCATCAAACACATGGAGTTCCTCATCTGTATGCTCCGGCTCAAACAGGCATGGCTCTGGGTCTGTGTCCGCTACAAGAAACTCTTCAAAATCGCGTTCAAAATCGTCCATTGCAGCTACTATAGTCCGGAGATATTGCTAGGCTAAATAAACAGCTGAGCTCTGTTAGTTAGTCAGTGTGCGGGCTGGAGATTGGTGGAGCAGAGAGGGGAGGGGGTCCCCACTTAGTATGGTAAACAAGTATGTGTGTATGAAGTGTGTCTGTTACGCTAGAAGAGTCAGAGTTTGGGACGGAGTCTTTTACCCCCTGGAGTGATACTGGAGTTTTTGGAGTGCTCAAATAAACGGGCCTTTTTCCCGAACGCTCCTCTGGATGAGGGATTCATTACAATATCGTAACATGGTTTTGATTTCTAAATAAATATTCACCTCGTCACTAGATAGACCTACTCCTGAAAAACTCGTGCGCAAGGCTTTTTGTCCCTACGAGGCCACTGTCATTTACCCGATGGGAGGGGTGAGTGAGTGAGCCCTGCAATCTAGAATTTGACCACTGATGTCACTATGTCACTGTTTTCAACCCATTTTACACACTGGCCCTTTAAATTTTCAAAGTGAATGGCTAAAAGCTCACATTCAGGTTAGATACCCGAGCAGATTGCAACATGATACTTTTTACAAACTTCAGAAAAGTAGCTTAAAAGGATGCTCCATTACTGGAGTCAAGCCCCAGGGTGGTGATGTAATCCTGCCACAAGGTTGTGCCTTTTGGCATGGAAAAGCCCACTGTGAGTACAAAACTGAAGTGCATGAGTTAGAATTTCACAATTAATAGAAGCCAATTTCCAAGTTATCTTAGGAAGAGACTCTTGCACACAAATGGGACTAATAAAAAGACTCTACAAGGTGGACAGAAAGATGTGTTCATAGGGTTGGGGTATGTACCTGCCTGGACAGCATCACATTCACATTGATCATGCAGTAGCTCCAGTTATTCGTCCAACCAGAAAGCTGGCTTTAACACTGACAGACAAAATCAAAAGTGAACTGGAAAGGATGGAGAATCTTGATGTAGTTGAATAATAGACATAACCCACTGACTGGGTTAACAGCATGGTAACTATCCAAAAGCCATACAAAAAATAAGAATCTGCCCCCTCCCCCAGAACCTCAACAAAGCCATATAGAGGGAACACCATTCCCTACATACAGTAGAGAAGGTTGTAACAGAGATGCCAAATGCAAATACAACTAGATGAGGGTAATTTTAAGTTGTGTCCCATAAAATACCATTTGGTAGGTACCAAATCAAACTGCTACCCTTTGGTGTCTCATCACCTTCAGAGGTTTTCCAGAAATGCATTGCTCAAAAACTGAAGGAGTTGGAAGGAGTTGTGAATGGCATGGACAACATTCTGGTGTTGGGGTGCAGACACTGAACAACACAACAAAAGGCTGAGAAAGCTGCTTGAAAAAATAAGGAGCATCAATCCCAAGCTAAACAAATACGGGTGCATGATTAACAGAATAACAGTCTCTGAATAACAGAGACACACAACACTGGACAGTGCAGAGGGCGGGAAGCCAGACCAATGAAAGGTCAGAGCAATAATGAACATGCCACAACCACATGACAAAGATGCACCGATGTAGGTCTCAGGCATGGTGCAGTATCTGTCCAGCAGTTGAACACGAACCTGTCTGATGTGAGTACACTACTACACTTTTAGAAGGGGATGCTGTGGGGCACTGGGAAGCCCAACAGCAACACAGAGTTGAACATTTGAAGAAACTGGTGAGCAATGCCTCAGTGCTCAAGTTTTTATGATGAACAAGGAAGTCACATTGTCAGTGGATGCAAGCTTGAAAGGATAGGGAGCAAGGACAACCTGAGGCATATTGCTCAAGATCCCTTAATGACACAAAAAAAGGCCTAAAAACATATGCAAAAATAGAAAAGAGCTCCTTACTATTGTGTATGAAAAATTCACCCAGTATTTGTATGGAAAACAGGTACAGATGGAGATACTGATGAGATTCTAGGCTTTTGACTTACGTGCAGCTTACAAACCAGGAAGACTTGCACATTGGGGATACACACACTAGAGCTTATCTGCAAGAACAGACTGCCACAGACTACTACTAGAGGACAAATTAGAAGTTATCAGCACACCTTCTAATCTCAGTAGAAAAAAATGAGTCAGTTCAAAACTGCAACAGCAGAGGATGATGAACTGCAATTAGTGATGAAAGTGGTTTAGTCAGGGTGGCCAGTGCAAGTTAGCCAAGGCCTTACTGAACTAAAGAAATATTGGAAATTGAGAGAAGAACTTGGTTGCTCAGAAGGACTTGTTTTTAAGAACTGCAGACTTGTCCCTCAAAGACTGGGAGCAGAAATGCTTATGTTAATACATGAAGCCCATCTTGGGATTGTCAAATGCAAAGATAAGGCAAGAGATGTATTGTTTTGGCTGGTCATGCCCAAACAAACTGAGGACATTGTGTAGGGGTGCCATCTGTAACCGTTTTAAAAACAGCAGTGTTAAAGAACCACCTCTGTACAATAACATTCCAGACAGATCATGGAGCTCTGGGGGAGCCCTTCTATGCGGAATTTGCATGTTCTCCCCATGTCAGCGTGGGTTTTCTCTGGGTAGTCAGGCTTTCTCCCACAGTCAAGACATGAAGGTTAGGTTAAATGTTGACTCTTAATTGGCCATAGGTGTGAATGTGAGCATGAATGGCTGCCTGTCTCTGTCTCAGCCCTGTGATATTCTGGTGACCTGTCCAGGGTGTACCCAGCCTGTGGCCCCAAAATCAGCTGGAATACACTCCAAGTACAGGCCCAGGATTCCCATAATCCAATGGTCAATGCGAACAATAGGATTAAGGGAAACAATTGAGTTTTAGATGCATTGCAATGCATACGTAGACTATTTTTGGCATCGATTGACAAATGTCAATAATCTATGTAAATATTAATTAGCAACATGATTTTGACAGTATGATAAAGGTAGAACTCAACCATGAGGGCAGTGCAGCACCCACACAGAATACAGCATGGACACACCAGAATTAACTTGTAATTCATCTTCCCAAAAGTCAGCCGTTGCAAGTTTGTAATTTGATGCCTTAATAGTTAGAATTTGCAAGATACACATCAAGTAGATTGTGAATACTTTCTACACCATTACTCAGAGACTAGCAATAAAAAAGCAGAGCAGCAAACAGCAGTAACATAAACAAATGAGACCTGCTGACCAACATACACTGAAGCATTAGACAACTTAAACCAACTCTTTAGTGAAGAAAATAACTCTCTGCTCAGTCTGTTTTACCTCAGAAACACTGCAAAAAGCCTGCCCAGCGTCCTGGCTTTACCCAGAACTAATGGATAGTTGCAATCTGACTGGTTTAAAAGCTCAAGAATTGAATCATTTTGGCTATCAAGTTGAAGGGGAAAGGGACATGTACAAGAGCACAAGAGCCACACTGTATGCAGAAAAGGTATGTTTAAATGTGGATCACTACAGATACAGTGTGCTATGTTTAAAAGCAGCAAGTACTCACACTGAGGAAAATAAATTGTGTATAGAAAGCAAAATTTTAGATGCATCCAGATGCATCTGTATGCATCAATGCTTGTGATGGAATGGAACTGTCTCTGCCTAACTGTTGATGAGTTAATGACTGAAAAAACTGCAACTGCTCAGCTGTTAAAGCCCCAGATGCAAAGGAAAGTGCATAAACAAATGAAGAGACAGATTAAATAAAATCTCTACTTTGATCGCAAAGTGAGAGACCTTCCAAAACTACAGGAGGGAGAGACAGTTACATGGCAGCCACCTGTTGTGAAACATAGCCATGTTCAGAGTTGGTCCTTTGTTATCCAAACATCTGAAGGCAGTATAATTCAGAGAAACAGACCTGCTGAAGGGCATAGAAGACAGTTTTCCAGAACTTAACAGAACAGATCAGGAAATCTTCCCAGCACCTACAAGTGAGCCAGCAGACACCACTTTGGTGATGCCAGCACCTGTTCCTTTCCCTGTGAAAGGAATTGTAACTGAAGTGACTACAGCAATTCTAGTAAAGACATCATGCTTTCGTAGACAGATGAAACTTCCAAAACATCATTCACTGTCAATTAAAGAAAGTGGAGAAATGTAAAGTTGAGTTAAGATTAGTACATTCTAGGTAGAATAGTTGGTTACAGTTAATACTGAGTTATAAGCAACATCAATCAATCAATCAATCAATCAATCAATCACTTATTTGTCACATGGAAGTATACAAAGAACAACTCGTGCACTGCAATTTAGTCCTTTTTTGCATCTTCTTAAATTGTTGGCTACTGCTTCATAATAGTCCATGTTTCCAGATGGTTCTGCTAATTTATGGTTTCTGGTTGCTGCAAGATTTAACTGTCCACTGTCCTCAACAAGACAGCAACATGGTGTGTTTTACAGAACAGGGGAGCACCACGCTGCAGCTGCCTCTGAACAGCATATAGCAGTGATCCACAGCAGCATCAGGACAACACCTCATTCCCACCATCACACCAGCCCTCATTCACAATAAAGCACACGCCTCCTCTCCTTCTCTTGCCAGAATCCTCTGCTCTGTCAGATCAGCAGATATAGAGAAAGAGCCTCCTGGTTGAATAGCACTGTCCAGCAGCAAATGCTAACACTGGCCAAAGCCAACAACATAAAAAAAAACTTGCTAAATGGACAAATGAGCAGAATTTTAGCATAAATTTAGCCAAAATGTGATGGAGCTGACAGGGGTGACTGAAAATGTCTGCACCTGCGTGACAAGATGATAATGTTGAGTGAGCCAATTACAGCTAATTATTTAAGTTAAGAAGAAGCATCACTAAGCTAAAGCAGAGACATGCTTTAACAATTTTTAGGTTATCATTTGTTCAAACTAGGGTATATCTGCAATGGTTATAAGTATATTCTGATGTTCTGCTTGGAAGATGGGAGATGTGATGTAAAGTAACAATTGCCTATCCTAAAGGGGCACTGTTAAGTTAGTTACCTGCTGAATGACCTGGAATAATGAGGTAAAATAAGCATTCAGGAAAGAGTCAAGTTAAAACCCTCAGTGCTCCCTGCCTGAGTTTATATGCACTTATTGTTTCACAACAGTATATGACAGAGTGAACATTTATTCCCTCTAAAGATGAAGAGCTCTCCATGCTGAGAGAGGTCAGTAAGGACTGCTGCAGATTCAGCCCTTTTTTTTTGGTCAGGTGTCTCTGATTAGCCACCATCTACAGTGAGTCACTATGCTATTTACGCCCCCCTGGCTCAGTGATTGGATAGTAAAAATATGTGAATCCGAGTATCCCCATTGGCTATTCAGGAGACAGCGTCAAATGTGGGACAAAAGAACAAGCCTCGGTTTGATTTGTACTCTGAGATTTGATTCGTAGCTGTAAACTTGGGATTCACACTTACAATTAAGTTCCGTGTGAACTTTTTCCACGCACAAACAGATAGATGTGTAACTGCAAACCTTCTTTTGTAACTCAATCCTTTGTGCAAATCTTCTTAATGCATTAACATATTGATAATTATGTGTGAAAATCTTTTTCATTTGCTCACAAAATGTCACGCACAGCTAAAGCTATTTGTTCAGATATTTGACACATTCAAACATTTGAATTCATTTGATCAAAACGATTTTACATATTCACACATTTCAATGTATTCATACAAAATGTTTTCACACATTCAGATATGGTGATACACAGCTATACTTTTGACTCTACTTCGTTTCTGTAATTATTGAGGATACTGTGTAAAAGCACCGAAGCAAAACAGAATTTTGAAGTTAGCTTCTGGTAAATGAAATATTTTCATTTTAAGAAACAAGTCCACTAGCTCTGTTGATTTTGATCATATGTCCAACAATAATCACATTCTTCCCTGACAGGCAGCTAAGGCTTTTCAAGGCTCTTCTTTTCACTGCAACAACAACACAAAACTGCCTGTGTGGGGGTTTTCTGCTCAGTGTGGCCATCACTTTTAATTTAAGGCTCTGTCTTCATCAAATTGCCATCTGAACAAGGAGGTGAGAAACAGTAGATCAATTGTGTCATGAACTGGAGGTCACCTCAATTGTGCTTAACGGTTTACTATCAGCTCCTGTTTTGCATGCTGTCAACACTTTAAACCCACTTTAAATTCCAAGAGAATCTCATCTGTAGGCTTCTGACCTTGAGTCTTCTACAGCCAGCAATCTAAATGGCATAGCAGGGTATTTGTAGAACCACAACATGGAAGAAGCCAGCTGTGTTTCAGGTAGCTATTACTTGACATGTAGACAGCATCCATCATCACTAAGAATAATCCATTTTCAAACACATCAGTCCTAAATAGATACCGGTCCAATCCCCTACACACACAGCCCTCTTCTCTCACAGCCTGTTCTCATTCCCAGGGTGACAAATATGGCAGCTTGGTAAGTGGCCGTCCACATTTGATTCCAACAGACAAGGCACTCTGCATTGCTTGTTTAGAACTGGTATTAACACACGTTTCGGGGATCCAAACAAATGTGGACTATTCACACCTGTGCCTACATTTGTCTCCAGCTGACCACTTGTGTTCAGATTTCATTACTGCTCCACCAGCAATGTCCACATTTTTGCTAGCTGCTCTGCAGCATGCTTGCTACTCATGTTAGCAGTTGTGTCAGTACAGTTGGAGATATCGCTGTCAACAGAATTCAACATGTCTCCTTCCATATGGCAAAACAATGGATGGTCACGTAACACTTCGTCCAACTGGACATACACTGTGCCCTAACTGTATGCAAAGCCAGCAAACCTCAGCAACTAAATCAGATTGATTGCATTGTTTTCTGTTGGACTGTCCTAACTGCCCTCGAGTGACACAGCGCAAAGTAGCGCGCCATTTTGAGCTGAACTTTTGTTGGACGCCCCATTTCTATTTCTATTCCGTCACTCACATTGAAAGTGCTCTAGTGGATGAGGAACAGCTGATTTACCAGATTGAAATGAGGAATTACCCACATGATACCTGCTTGTTTCACTACAATAACCTAAAGAAATTGGCATCTGGCTGGAGGGAGCTCGCCAGGGAGATGAACATTTCTGGTAAGAACTGTGTAGGATGTTCAGCCGAGCTAGCTTGTTTTACGAAGTGGTGATGGTGGTACAATATAGTATGGAAGCTACAACAATCATATCTATAAGTTACCTGCAAATAGTATTGTTGTGAGTATGAACAAAAAGAAAGAACATATTCACCTATCTTTTCATTGGTTACTCTGAGACAACAGCTTCTAGGTATGTGGTTTGTTTACGCGACGTTCCATATTTAAGTTATATTCCATTGTGGACAGAGAGCATCCGTAATGCAATAGTCTGACACTGTCATCCAGTTAGGACACGGTGATAGAATGGGTAAGTTATAGAGCATTAATGCACTGTCACCAAAAAACCACCATGTTTTTTTTATTTTTTTTTATCATGACTGTTGCAACTTATAATGAAACAGAGCTGATTGGGAAATCATGGTTACGGGCACTAATATCATAAGTAGTGGTAGCATTATCCTTATTATTATTACTATTGTTTATAACCTGGAATGTACTAGGTCTTGATTCACCACCTAAAAGGATTAAAGTAATATTCCATCTTATAACACTTAAAGGAGACAGCTGTTTACTTTAGAAAACACATAATTCAAAACTTGAGCTATCATCCTATTGCATTAGCGAGTGTGTCATCCAAAGTACTGGAGAAAATTTTAATAGACAGATTAGATTCTTTTCTTTTTACCACAGACAACCAGTTCGGCTTTAAGCCCAAGCACAGCACAGATTTATGCATTTATGCTTTAAAGGAGATGGTTGAAACATATAGAAGAGCTAATTCCTCTGTTTTAGTAGGTTTTATTGATGCTTCTAAAGCCTTCGACAGGGTAAATCACCATAAGTTATTTTATTTTTTATTGTAAAGATATTTTTCTGGGCATTTTTAAGCCTTTAATTGATAGGATAGATGAGTGTGAAGGGGGAGAGAGAGGGGGAGTGACACACAGCAAAGGGCCACAGGCTGGAGTCGAACCCGGGTCGCTGCGTCAACAGCCTTGTACATGGGGCGCCTGCTCTACCACTAAGCCACCGACGCCCCAAAATCACCATAAGTTATTTGTTAAAATGAGCCAAAGGGAGGTGCCTGCTACCATAATTAGGATTCTGGTATTCTGGTATGCAAATCAGAGTATGAGAATAAAATGGGGGGGTGCGGTCTCTGCTCCTTTTGATGTGGGGAACGGAGTTCGCCAGGGAGGGATTCTTTCTCCTGTCCTCTTCAACATTTATATGGACGATCTTTCTGCCCATCTTAAGGGATGTATGATTGGTAGCGCTGTGGTCAACCATCTTATGTATGCTGACGACCTGGTTATTATTTCTCCCAGTAGTGCAGGGTTTCAGCAACTGCTGAATATTTGTTCTGATTATGGTGTTAAATTTGATGTAAAATATAATGCAAAAAAGAGTGTGGTGTTAATCTGTAGGGCTAAGGGGGACATGGACCTCAGATTTCCTCTTTTCTATCTCTCAGAGCTAATTTTATCTGTCTGCTGTAAAGCAAAGTATCTGGGACACATAATAACTGATCATCTGCTGGATGATGATGACATGTATAGACAGCGCCGTGTGCTGTATGCACAGGCTAACATGCTTGCTAGGAGATTTCACTGGTGCTCTGACTCTGTCAAATTCACACTTTTAGATCATTTTGTACATCATTGTATACTGCCCCCTTGTGGGTGAAGTTTAGGAAAGCGAGCCATCACAAATTACGGGTTGCGTACAATGACTGTTTTAGGATTCTCATGAACAAGCCCAGGTGGAGTAGTGCCAGTGAACTATTCTGCACGGCCAGAACTCACACATTTGAAGCTCTCCTGAGGAACTTGATGTACAAATTTATATGTTGTTTAAATGGGTCAATGAATTGTGTAATCCAGGTGCTGACTAATCCCAAGCTGAGCTCTGTTAGATACGGTTCCCAGTTTTGGATTTATCGGTATCAGTGCCTTGTGTAATGAGGTTTTTTTATGTCCCTGTGTGTTTTTAAATGTAGTACAGTATGTGCTTTTTATGGACCCTGATTCTGCTCAATAAACTTGAATTGAATTGAACTGAATTGAAATGAATTAAAATCAAATTGGGCCAACCAGGTATTTGCCACTTCATATTACTCCAAGAGAAGAGGTGTTACAGTGTTGATCAATAAAAAAACACCATATAGCAATAACTCAACCATTGTAGATCCTTGAAGGAAGGTACATAATTAAGTTTGCATTGTTTCTATCATTGTTAGCAGCCACCATTTGCCACAACACACAAATCACTGGAATCACTATAGACCCATAAGGTCAGTTTATATGCTGATGATTTATCATTATATATACAAACCCATCAACATCACTTCCTGCACTGTTTAAACTCATGGAAAGATTCTCTTCCATTTCAGACTATTCTGTTATGTGGTCCAAATCCCCCATCCTCCCAATAAATCATTTCCATGCAAAGACAGCACCTCCCAAACTACCATTCAATATCCAAACTGGTAACAATCGATATCTGGGCACTGATACGGTCCGACAATGTTAACGTCAGTACTCCATTGATGGTTCTTTTGTGGACATTAAAGACATGCACAATAACTTTAAACAGAAACGCCATAAGGAATGAGGGGAAACTCCACCGTCCTTCTTGCTCTTAACACACAGAAACATCTCTTATCAACTCCAGTCCAGTAACTGGTCCCAATAGGCTCTCAATTACTTGGACATGCCCCTTTTCAATCCAACATCGGTTTAGGTAAGCCCCACCCACCCCACCAAGCCTGACGGCCACACTGGGCAGCCAACAGGGAGACAGAATGTATATTCAATTCCATTCTATAGAAATTTATTTTCCCGAAGAAAATTCTCGTGCCAGAGAATACTTCGATAACAGTAACACAAATTACAGGAACAACAATTAACCAACTAGTACAATCAGTGGGTTCCCTGCCTCAGGGTCACACACTGTTTAAAACAATGGAGTATTAAGTATCAGTCAGTATTAAAAACAGTAATAAGACAAGTGCAAGAGTAAATAAAAATGAACTAAAATGGTAGAAAAATGCAGATTGCCAGAGTAATATTGCACACGATGTTGTGAAAATATTGCATAAGAAATTGAAAAGTAGTGATGTACATCATGTTAAAGTTGTAGTGCACCTAATGCAGGCAAATATCTATATACATACATACATACATACACACACATATATATATATACGTGTGTGTGTGTGTGTGTGTGTGTATAAACATATACATATATTAACCGATGCAGTGCAATGTATAGAATCTAGACCATGTATATGTAGACCTAAGGTTTATGAGAGTCATTTATTTACAGGGGTGTACAGGGTGAGTTGAGGAGTCTGAAAGCCTGAGGAAAGAAGCTGCTCTGTAGTCTGGTGGTACAGCAGTGGATACCTCTGTATCTCATGCCAGATAGTAGCAGGGTGGCGTGTTTCGTTTTTCCAACCAACTTGAGATGAAACCACATGACTAAAGCCTCGATGGCTGCATTCCCATGAAAAATACTACTACTATTACTGCTACTGTGATTACTACTGCTGCTACTATTACTACTACTACTACTACTACTAATAATAATAACAATAAAAATAATAACTTTATTTGTATAACACTTTTCAAAACACAAAAGTGCTTTATGGGACAGATAAAACAGTACATGCCATCAAGATAAAAACAGCAATGTCATACATTAAAAAAATGAACATAGGCTAAAACCAGATAAAACAGAGTTTGTAATAAAAATAAACATATAAAATTGATAAAAGAGGGATAGAAACTAGGAAAACAACTTTACTGTAAATTTAAAAAAAGCCTTATTGTAAAAGTATGGTTTGAGGAGTGTTTTAAATAAAGACACTGAGATTGCTAACCTAAGTTCCACAGGTAAGGTGTTTCACAGCTGCGGGGCTCTAACAGAAAATGCCCGGCTTTCCTTTAACCTGTAAAACTCCACCAGCTGGCATCCATAACATTTCTCATTTGGCCATAATGGACAAAAGACATATTTCATACAGTACAGGCCAAAAGTTTGGACACACCTTCTCATTCAATGCGTTTTCTTTATTTTCATGACTATTTACATTGTAGATTCTCACTGAAGGCATCAAAACTATGAATGAACACGTGGAATTATGTACTTAACAAAAAAAGGTGAAATAACTGAAAACATGTTTTATATTCTAGTTTCTTCAAAATAGCCACCCTTTGCTCTGATTACTGCGTTGCACACTCTTGGCATTCTCTCGATGAGCTTCAAGAGGTAGTCACCTGAAATGGTTTTCCAACAGTCTTGAAGGAGTTCCCAGAGGTGTTTAGCACTTGTTGGCCCCTTTGCCTTCACTCTGCGGTCCAGCTCACCCCAAACCATCTCGATTGGGTTCAGGTCCGGTGACTGTGGAGGCCAGGTCATCTGCCGCAGCACTCCATCACTCTCCTTCTTGGTCAAATAGCCCTTACACAGCCTGGAGGTGTGTTTGGGGTCATTGTCCTGTTGAAAAATAAATGATCGTCCAACTAAACGCAAACCGGATGGGATGGCATGTCGCTGCAGGATGCTGTGGTAGCCGTGCTGGTTCAGTGTGCCTTCAATTTTGAATAAATCCCCAACAGTGTCACCAGCAAAACACCCCCACACCATCACACCTCCTCCTCCATGCTTCACAGTGGGAACCAGGCATGTGGAATCCATCCGTTCACCTTTTCTGCGTCTCACAAAGACACGGCGCTTGGAACCAAAGATCTCAAATTTGGACTCATCAGACCAAAGCACAGATTTCCACTGGTCTAATGTCCATTCCTTGTGTTTCTTGGCCCAAACAAATCTCTTCTGCTTGTTGCCTCTCCTTAGCAGTGGTTTCCTAGCAGCTATTTGACCATGAAGGCCTGATTGGCGCAGTCTCCTCTTAACAGTTGTTCTAGAGATGGGTCTGCTGCTAGAACTCTGTGTGGCATTCATCTGGTCTCTGATCTGAGCTGCTGTTAACTTGCGATTTCTGAGGCTGGTGACTCGGATGAACTTATCCTCAGAAGCAGAGGTGACTCTTGGTCTTCCTTTCCTGGGTCGGTCCTCATGTGTGCCAGTTTCGTTGTAGCGCTTGATGGTTTTTGCGACTCCACTTGGGGACACATTTAAAGTTTTTGCAATTTTCCGGACTCACTGACCTTCATTTCTTAAAGTAATGATGGCCACTCGTTTTTCTTTAGTTAGCTGATTGGTTCTTGCCATAATATGAATTTTAACAGTTGTCCAGTAGGGCTGTCGGCTGTGTATTAACCTGACTTCTGCACAACACAACCGATGGTCCCAACCCCATTGATAAAGCAAGAAATTCCACTAATTAACCCTGATAAGGCACACCTGTGAAGTGGAAACCATTTCAGGTGACTACCTCTTGAAGCTCATGGAGAGAATGCCAAGAGTGTGCAAAGCAGTAATCAGAGCAAAGAGTGGCTATTTTGAAGAAACTAGAATATAAAACGTTTTCAGTTATTTCACCTTTTTTTGTTAAGTACATAACTCCACATGTGTTCATTCATAGTTTTGATGCCTTCAGTGAGAATCTACAATGTAAATAGTCATGAAAATAAAGAAAACGCATTGAATGAGAAGGTGTGTCCAAACTTTTGGCCTGTACTGTATGTGCACTGGGGTGTGTTTTGACATTGTAATAGAAGGCAGCTTGCTTTGGACAAGTTGACATTGCTGGCATCAGTTGCAGGCTCAGATATAATCTCCAGCTAGCTACATGTAGGCTACAAGACAGCCTTGACCCTGACAGTAATTCTTTTCTCATTTGTGGTTTGATGAACAGTAAATTCATCAAATTATGTACTTCATACTGCTATAGCTATTGTAACTGTGATATTTCGCAGGACCTGTATAAATACGGTTTCAGTAGGAACACAACTGTTAAGGCTTTTGTTCTGTGTAAGTGGCCGTGGTTTCATCTAAAGTAGGATAGACAAAGCTGGGTGAACAGGCTGTTGCTAGTATCGGTATTTTCTTTTAGCATCCTTTGGGCTCTGTGCATGCACCTCACCTTACCTCACCTCACTGATATCACTGATGCTTGGTAGATGGGTACCAATGATGTTTTGGGAGGTTTTAATTACCTGCTGCAGAGCTTTCTGTGTGTGTGAGAAAGACAAATGATTAGTGCAAAGTAATTTGATGTTTCTATCCATTCCCATCAATAGATTCCTCATGCAGAACTAAGGGAAAAGGTTAGAACAAAGGGAGATGTCAAACTGTACATATAACAGTACAAACTCAAACTTACATCCTGCACAGAGCTTTCTGCTCCGCTGTGAGCTGCATGAGTTATGTAAACCCTGTGATGATATCGCCTCAGCACTGTTTGGATGTAACAGAGTCATCTTATCCAGACAGGCTGGAATGACAGTGTAGAGCAAGCTGAGGATGCCTTTGATCTCTCATTTCACCCAATCAAATCCCGCTTTAAAGCGTGAGCATTATGCCCAACATTTTGGGAAACACTAAGTGCGAACAGTGGAAGAGGGTGTCCAGCCTGCTGACATAGCTGAACTCAATGAAGATTGCCAGCAATTTCTTGATTCCAAAAGGCAGTGCTCCAATCACAGCAACACCAGCCTCCTCACACTTACTGACTCTGGGAAATTGGCTGCGGCACAGAAGCTTTTACAGACTCTGGCAGAGGAGTCTGGACCTGGTGAACGCCTGATAAGGCTGATTTGAATGAGACTGCATTCTCTTTTGTTTTGATTACAGGAATTATAAATATCAACACTGACCCCACTTGTGATGCAGCCCCAAATTAATATATTGCAGCTATCAAAACAATGCGGGCAGTCTGGTCTGAGCATGACTCAATGATGCCCTCAAGTGGCCTGAGCCAGCCAGCTGCACCCAATACAACAATTCCATCACAATCAGCAGATACTTATATTTTTGTCTTTGTGTTAAGTTCTGAATTAAGTTTGCACAGTTATACACAGATGAGAACATTCATTGTCACCATCTGTCTGCCTTTTTCTAGCTCTGTGCCTGATGGATGGGCGAGAATGGGATCTGACATGCATGACTGTCGATGACAAGAAGAATCACTGGTTGTTCTTTTAAGTTTTAGAATGGAGCAGCATGACAATTATTTTAGCATAGAGGATATCTAGGGGCTGAAAATGCCCTCATTATAAAGTGCCCTGTGACTTCCTGTTTCAATAATAAGACACTGCACATACATTTATTTTGCATTGACCTGATAGCTATTCTGCAAATCTCCACACACACCCTTTGTAATTGGACTAGACAAAGGTGGTAGACAATGTGCCTCCATTGTCTAATAAGTGTCAGATCTACATTGCGTTCCTGCTGTACACCAGTGGCCCCTATTACCCACCAGGCAACTTGCCTGCCGTTGTGTCTTTGACTACATCAAAATAATTGTATGCTTTACTCTGTGGATAATTCACTGTTGCTGCAAAGATGTCATTCTGGGCTCACTCATTGGAACAGTCACACATGGTGACACAAGCGACATCTTGTGTAATACACACATGTGCGCATGCACACATGCACGCACACATGCGCGCACACACACACACACACACACACATATATATATATATATATATATATATATCAAAGGCAAAAGTAAAGCTCTGTACATACTCCGCAAGAACAGACAAATTTGTTCTTCTTCTCGAGGTGGCAAGAACAAGAACAAAGTTCATTCTGGCCAGGACATTTCATACTTTACGAGAACTCCTGAGAAATCCTCACAGGCCCCTCCCACTGCCGCATATGTCACACACGTTAAACAGTGTGGGAATCTGACAGAACAACAACAATAATGGTGGAGATGGCAGTTTTTTAGTTGATGAAGGAGAAGGAGGAGGAGGAAAACAACATGTTTGAAGTGGTCGTTTCATGGTGTGTGATGTGAGCGTCAAACCAATGCAACGAGGTGTACAGTGCTGGAATTGATTTCCCCACGCCGGGGTCACCACTCTTCTTCATCTGTACACGCTGTTTGACCTTTGCGAATTTGTCGCAAAGGTATCCCCATCTTTTGCGACAGACGCTCTTCTCTGTACACAATGTTCGGGCTGCCTCTTTCCATGAATTATTAGCCATTTGTGTGTCTTTATATGCCTTTAAAGATGTGTTGTATAGATGTTCATTCTTCCTCACCACCTGGGCCAGCTGATCCTCAAAACTATCCATTGCTGTTCAACCTTCTGCACCAGATCCTCCTGCGCATTAACCATGCCCACTTCAAATTTCTGACCAATCATACAATAGTTCTGGGACACCCCATGAGAAAAAAAATCTGCCCAGATGATGTGTCGAGAACAAGCTGCAAGTAATCCCAAACCAGGGCTACGATGCAAAAGAGAACAACAAATTTCTCTGTTCTTATGGAGTATGTAAAGGCCTTAACTTGAATAACCACTTGTTACAACCAAGGTATGCAGAAGACCACCAACACATCAAACCTTGAAGCAGATGGACTCCAGCAGCAGAAGACCACACCGGGTGCCACTCCTGTCAGCTAAGAACAAGAAACTGAGGCTACAATTGGCACCATAAAAGATTAGAAAAACATTGCCTGGTCTGATGAGTCTCGATATCTGCTGCGACCAGATCTTAATCCAATAGAGTACCTTTGGGATGTAGTGGAATGGGAGATCTGCATCATCAGCTGACAAATCTGAAGCAACTGTGTGATGCTATCATGTCAATAGGCCCGTTTCCACTGAAGAAGTTCCTGGTACTATTTGGGGGGCAGGAACTACTACAGGAACGTCCTCTCACTCGGTCCTCTCAACCGCCGTGTCTCCACTGAGAGAGCGGAGTCGGAGGAAGGTTCCTGTAAAGTTACGGGCTCTGGATGTGACGTAATCGTTGCGCGACCATTTTGACCGGGGCGACGTAGGGACGTTGTTAGCTGTTAGCCGATAGCGGTGTCTGTAATAACTCAGTAAATGGCCCGTGAAAAAAATATTTTTTCCAGCGGATGTCTTAGTTACAACATGATTGAGCTAACTGGAGTAGTTTCATGTCGTATCCGACAACGGGAGGCTTTTAACAGATGCTGTTGTGAGCTGTCCCTGTCAGCTGCAGCCACTACTGATGCTTTCGAGACATCGTAATTTCCCATAACTGAATAAATACCACACATAGCAACATAAAACTGCTTTGCTAGCTCAATCATGTTGTAACTAAGATATCCGCTGGAAAAAATATTTTTTTCACGGGCCATTTAGTGAGGTTTTTTTACATGGCGGAGGAAGCTATATGAACGAGCTAACCCTCTTCTGCTGAGTTTTAAAAATTCCGGCTATTTTGTAGCTTTCTGTTCACGTCACATCCCTCCTTGAGTACATCCAATCAGCACCAAGTAATCCCCAAGCCCCAGCCAGGAGTCTTTCGGGGCCGTTCTGAGTACCTACCCTGAGGCAGGGACTTGTTTAGCCCCTGTAAAAGTTCCGGAACTCTGTCCTTCGGGGGTGGTTCCTGCGGTGGAGACACGCACCAACGGCCCCGGCCCGTAAAATTACCCCTAAGTTCCTGTGGTGGAAACGGGCCTAATGTGGACCAGAATCTTTGAGTATTGTTTCTAACACCTTGTTGAATCTATGCCACAAAGAATTAAGGCAGTGTAGGAGGCAAAAGGGGGTCCAACCTGTACTAGCAAGGTGTTACTCTGTGACAGAGACTCCTGCACCTGTGACACAGCTTGAACTGTTCCGCTCAGTGATCAGGAGGGTCACCCCGATCACAGAGGACCCTTCTCACTCTTTCCTGTTACTGCCATCAGGCTGACAGTAGTCCTGTCCTGGCCCGGAAAAACATCTGTAACCCCCTGGGTTATTTTGTTCAATAACGCCTAGGCTATTTTCTTGTTTTATTTGTGTAGCCATTGTTGGGAATAGAATGATTTTATGTGTTTTACTATAAGTTGTGTTTCACTATATAAGTTTTAGATGTGTGAACAATGAGAATACTGAGATGATTTCAGCTGATCTGAATGTGTTTGCTTTGCAGAAGTGGAGAAGTACAGGAGAGGAAGAGACATGAAGTCTGAGGAGCACATACCGCAATGCTTAGATAATTAGTTTCATATATGGTAAAAAGAATAGAAAGTGATGAACAGATAGTAAGGTACAGCACGTGTAGGGAGTTGTGTTGTTCTCTTGTCTTTCAAAACAGGAACCACGCCCCCACCGCCAGCGGGAAGGAGTCAGATTAACAGGAGGCAGGGGCGTGGTGTGGTGAAGGAGGAAGTGGAACTGCCAATGAGAAGAGGACAACGCCTTGCATGCACAATGACACTCTGTTACGCTCAAATATACTGGGTCAGGGAAAGGACAGGAGGTCAGACTTTGTGAACTGACACACCTTTGTTGTTCGTCAGGGACGTGAAGTTGAGACCCAGAGCTCTGTAATTTTATTCCTTTACTGCTTAATAAACTACATTAACTGAGACCGAATATCTTCTCCTATTGCTTCATTAAAGAACACGCCGGACTGAGCTCACACGTAGCACATTGGAGAGTAGGATGAGACTCTTAGTCCAACAATTTGGTGACCCGGACGTGATGAAGACGGAGAAGTGACGGAATAAAGACAACTATTCAGCGGAGGACGACAGTATCGTGACAACACTTGGCCGGCCTGAGAAAAAGGTAAGCAGACGCCTGTTTTATCAAAGTTCTGCAATTGGAAATGCTAAAAGATTGTGTTGTCATTTTACTACAGTCTCCTAGTCTAAAACGTAAAGGAATAAAATTAAAACAAAACACAAAAGTGAAATGCCCCGGGGCAGGGTGAAAGGCCCTGGAGCAAATCATAAATTTGACTCCTAAATACGAAACATAGTCAACACCTCGACAGGACAGGGTGAAAGGCCCTGGAGCAAATCATAAATTTGACTCCTAAATATGAAACATAGTCGGGTGTAAGGCCCTGGAGCAAATCATAAATTTGACTCCGAAATATGAAACATAGTCGGGTGAAAAGCCCTGAGATTAGGTTTTCCATCTAGTCTCTAAAAAAGAAAAAGACGAGTGTCCTGAGGTTGATAAGCTCGGGGGGGAACCCATAAGGTTGCTCCTTGGACAGCTGAGAATATAGTCTGAAGACACGGGTTGTCTGAGGTTGAAAGACCTTTGTGTAGATTGTTACAACACAAAAAAGAGGTTACAGAGTTCTGCGGGCAGGGGAGCGTTTTCCATGTGATCCCTAACACTGAATACTATCGCTCATGTTGAGACATCTATTCAGTGGTCCGCAGAACCACCCTGATATTGGGAGTGTAAATAAATAAGTCTTTTAAGGGGTTATTGTTTTGTGGGTGGCTTACCGACAACCAGCTATTTTTATGGGGCGTGAGAGTTGTGTAGAGTCTATTAGAGGTGACTCGAATTCCAACTCTTTTCGTGCCTGTGCGGTGGTCGCGTTCTGTGGGAAAAAAAAAAAAGGAAGTTGTGTAATTTCGCCTTATGATAGAAGCCATTTGCCGCCGAGCCATAGGCACCCCGCACCCTCCTAGGAGAGCGGTGTAGAAGCTTGGGTGTGTCGGCCTGCATTTGGTGGAACTTAAGCAGCGAAATCACAACGGTAGAAAGGGGAAAATAAGTCCGCGCGGACTGCGCTGCAGAGCGGTCACGTGGCGCTGAGTATTGTGTGTATTGTTGTAATTGTGTGAAGCTTTGTAACATTGTGACGAGTAGTACCCTCTGAGTAAAATAAGTAAGGACAGAGGAGGGACAGAGAGACATCATGGACGGTGAATTTGACAGGGACTATCGTGAGCAGGGTGGGTGTCCTCCCATCCTAGTAAAAACACAGTGCGGGGAGATTAGGAAACAGTTATTGTCAGGAGTAATAGATAAGCAGAGACAGGCTGTAGGAAAGGAGTTTGATGATTTATGGAAGGCATTACAGGGCCAAAATGAGCTTCCTGGCGATGAGGAGGCAGTAAATGTTAAAAAAGAAATTGCTGGCTGCAGAGGTAAAGGCGAGAGATGATTTGGTAGAACATACAAAAAAGGAGAATAAACCAAAACTCATAAAAAGACAATGGAAAAAACCAGAAGGAGGAGAAGGAACGTAAACGCGCCTTGCTCCATCAGATGGCAGTTACTGCCATGGCTTATTGGAAACACACTGATAAGACTCACAAAAAAACAAAACAGAGACAAACAAACTCCGCCAACTCCTGCGCCAGTTCCTGCGCTGGCACCACCAGAGCCCACCCATAATAGATTGTATCCCAAGCTACCTCAGACACCCCCAGCCCCATCTCCACCACCATACTTGGGGAGCAACAGGCAAATGCCTTTGCTGGTGATTAAGGAGGGAGTGATCAATGCAGATGTGGTGGATGAGGAGGAGTATGAGAAAGCTAAACAGGAAGTAACTAGGGAAATAAGACAGGGGTTAGCACATGTAGAGAGACTGACACAGGAAGTAGCAAACGTTTTGTCTAATGCACAGAGTGTGCATCAGGACCCCCTGAGGTCTTTCAATGGGGGCAAGGAACAGGAAGAGGAGGTGTGCAGCATAGATAGCAGAGGCAGCGGCAGGAGCATAAAACAGGGCCCTCTCTCCACCAGTACACCTAAAGTGGAGGCTGGAGGGGAAGAGTCAAGAGCACTAGCAGAAACAGTGTTCCAAATAAGGGGGAATAGAGAAGATTCAGGGAGGAACAGCAGCAGAAGGGAGAGAGAGAATAAGACGCAAGAACCAGGTCAGTATGATGCAGAAGAGGAAGCAGACAACGAGGGAGATCAGATATGGTCAGACACAGACTCAGGGGAAGAATATGAGGAGAGAGCAGTGAAGCTTACAGGATTAATAAAGTCATATACAATGCCATCAGAGAAAGACAGAGAAGGACAGTACAGAGTCAGCACAGGTTCAGCTGTTGAAACTCCAATTGGAAGATACATGTCGTAAAACCAACGATGCAAAAAAGCAGAGAAAAAATCAACCAATCAGATGGTTCAGCAGCCTCCGCCCTCCCCCATACATGCTCCAGATCTATTTCCGACCCCAGAGTGGGTTGATCCTCGCCCTCCCCATTGGAGTGGCTCGAGAGGAGGTACAGGAGGATTCAGAGGCAGGGGTGGGGGTTGTGGTGGCCCAAGAGGGGGTCAGGGCGGTAGAGGGTGTTTTATTTGTGGAGCCACCTTGAATCTCCCTGTGTCTAAACACCAAATATCATCCTCAGCAGTTGAACTAACTGGGTTCTCGGGACAACCACAAAATCTGCCGCTCACCAAACCACTCACTACCACCATACTCCAGGCTGAACAGACATTTTCACACAGATATGTTTCTTCTTTGTCATGCCCTGTGAATCTATTGGGGAGAGATGTGCTGCTGAAGTGTGGAGCTTCCATACTCTGCACCCAGATGGGCTGATAGTGACCTTCCCAAATGGCTACACTGTGAACTGCTCATTAACAACTGTGCATTCCTCCTCGCAAATGTTGTTATCAGCGGATACCTCCCCCATGGCTGAAGGACATTGGGCTGATATCTACTGGGGCCTTCTCGAGCCAGAAACCATGGAGACGCCTGGCATTAGCACTCTCTATCAGTCTTGGCGTCCCTGGGTTCAGTCATTAAATCCCTACACGCCTCCTCCCGATCCCCTCCATGTAACTCTTTATTATGACAGGAATGGCAACGAGCTGTATCAACAGGCATTTTATAATGAGATAAAAGGGAAAATGTAGGAGATAACATCCACCTGCATACTGGTGGGAAATGAGGGAGTGGCTGCAGCTGTTGAACTGACCTCAGAGCAATTGCAGTGGTATGAGGCGGCGGAGGAAGCCTCCCCTCACATATCCTTGGCAGTACATGCAAAACATCAAGCCAAAGACTTGGGCCCTATGTGTAAAAAACACTGTTCACAGATGGATGTTGTTTTAGACATCCAACGGAGGGACTCAAAGCAGCATATGCAGTGGTAAGACAGACAGAGACAGGGTTTGAGGAAGTGATTACAGAAAGTGTGACAGGAAAAGAATCATCTCAATTGGCTGAACTCCAAGCAATGATTGCAGCATTAGAATGGTCAGAAGGGAAAAGAGTGAACATCTACACAGACTATGTGTAGACTATGTATGTGTACCTATGTCGTAGGAGCGATCCATGTGGAAATGGCACAGTGGATCAGATCTGGCTTTTTAACAGCAGCAAAGACCCCCATTAAGCATGAGAAGGACATGAGGAGACTACGGGAGGCTCTGATGAAGCCGGCACAGGTAGCAGTGATTAAGTGCAAGGGTCATGACAAAACAGGGACAGTTGTCTCCAGAGGGAATGACGCAGCAGATGTGGCAGCCAAAAGAAAGGCAGGATACAGTCAGCAGTATGTAATGCTACAAACAGAGAGAACAGTGCATGACCTCCTGCCGCCCTGTGATGTAAATATGTTAATAGCAGAACAGCAGAAAGCCTCTCCAGAGGAGCTTACAGTCTGGAGAGAAAGAGGAGCAGTAAAGACAGAGGGTATGTGGGGGTCTACAGATGGGAGACCTGCACTGCCCCCAGGGCTGAGGAGATCAGTCCTTCAAGAAGCTCATGGTGTGACTCACTGTGGGAAAACGCAAATGGCGCGATATCTCACTCATTTGTGGCACCCGTTTTTGCCAGCAATGATTGAGAATCACGTCCAAGAATGTAAGATATGTACAGAATACAATGTTAGACCCACGGTGAAACCACATCAGGGGGAGATTTCCCCTCCCTAAACTCCCAGGTCAAGAGGTCATTATTGACTATACAGACATGATAGAAAGAGTGGGAGGATACAGGTGTCTTCTGGTGGCAGTGGATGCATACACTGGTTGGCCAGAAGCCATACCTGCCAAATCAGAGGATACAAAGACAGTAATCAAATTTCTGATAAATCAATATATCCCCAGGCACGGGTTCCCCAAACGAATCAGATCTGATAACGGGACTCACTTTAAAAACAAAGACCTACAGCAGGTAGAGAAGGCATTGGGGCCAAAACATACATTTGGCACAGTCTATCATCCACAGTCACAGGGCAGAGTGGAAAGAATGAATCAGTCTATTAAGGGAAAAATAGGCAAGATTTGTGCCCAGACTAAAATGACTTGGGTGGATGCACTACCCCTAGCTCTATTATTCGTCAGGAGCTCTGTTAATTCACTGACAGGTTTTACTCCATATGAGCTGAAAACAGGGCAACAGTTCCCGGGACCGGGAGCTGGGATTCAAACTACAGAAGAGGAAGAAAGTCCTCTAAAATATAAACCGTATTATGACCAACTAACAGCATTGGTGTCAGCTTTCTCCAAACAGGTGACAGCAGCTCAGGAGGGAGCAGAAGGAAAGGGGCACCCAACATCAGAGTGGGTCCTGCTCAAGGTGATTAAAAGAAAGTGGTCGGAGCATAGGTGGACTGGCCCCTACAAAGTCGTGGAACGGATGTCCCACGCCGTCAAACTCTAGGGAAAAGGTGACACATGGTATCACTGGAGTCAGTGTGCAGTGGCAGAGACACCTGCCCGAACACTGGAAGACATAAGAGACAATAAAAAAAAACAACAACAACTCACTCACACCTACATTTACTCTTAGTTCAGCATAAGTGCGGTAAAGATATCCTGTGATCAATGTGAAGGTTAGAAGCTCCTCTGAAGCAACACTTTGCCCAGAGTACGATTGAATATAGCAGGCCAGGATATACTGAAAGTTTGCTTGCCACATTTTTATATTTACACTCCATATTTACCTTTACTTTTTACATTTACATTCATTTATGCATTATAGAGGAAATGATGAGATTGTTGGGAGTAGAGCAACGCCACCATAAGTGGTGTTGGCTGGGAGGCTTTGTACTGACCTGTGTTATTGTTTTACCTTTTTTTATATTTTGAGTCTTCCCCCAGAGACAAAGCCACAGAGCAACCACGAAACCGAACCAAAAGAAGCACGGGAACAGGCAGACCTTCCGACAGCTGCATAGATAAGTATGGTGGCATCACATTGAACTATACGAGGGGAACAGCCATGGGATTTAAATTTGACCTGTGTTCTGTGATAAACTGTGGAGATAAAACCCTCCATTTATCCCTGCCATCTACCTGGACCGGCACGTGCGCACTGGTCCTACTGGCAGTGCCTCTGGTCCTCTTAGGGCTGAGGGACTCCCAGGCCGGTTCTAGCAGAAAGAAAAGAGACACGTTTGACATTGGCTCTGACTCCACCAAGTATATAGACGCCATAGGCGTTCCTCGTGGGGTTCCAGATCAATATAAACTGCGGGTTTTGAAAACATACCCATACTAGCTGCACTGTTTCCCATCACCCCTAACAAGAATGCTGACAGAATTAATTATGTTCATTACAATGTTCTCAGATTGGCTAACAGCACCAGAGATGCAGTTGGGGGACTCTCGGAGCAGTTGGCAGCCACCTCCCTAATGACAATCCAGAACCGAATTACCTTAGATATGCTTTTGGCGGAGAAAGGGGGTGTCTGCTCTATGTTCCAGGGTCTCTGCTGCACTGTCATCCCAAATAACACAGCTCCAGATGGGTCAGTCACTAAAGCACTGGAAGGGCTACGTACACTGTCTGAAGAGATGCATGAGCATTCAGGTATCGATAACCCTATAGGCGGAGTGTTCAAACAATGGTTTGGTAAGTGGAAGAATCTAGTGGTATCGGTATTTTTGTCTCTGGTGGGAATGCTCGGGGTGTTAGCATTGTGTGGCTGTTGTTGCATCCCATGCATCAGGTCTCTCTGTGAAAGGATCATAGTGTCAGCAGTGGAGAGAAAACATCCACAACCCCCACCGTATCAGATGACTCAAATGGAGACGGCCACCCTATTGGGGGGAACCGCCGACAGATTCAGATTCAGATTCAGAAGAAGACAAAGTATGAGTGGTCTCATGTGTATGAGACCAAAAGGGGGAGTTATAACATTTTGTTTCAAAAGAAACAAAAAGTGCAGTAATCACAAGACCTAAAAAGGGGGACCTGGATACATTGGGACTGAAAAAAAAAGTGGCCTCAGTCCTATGAGGCCAAAAGGGGGACTGTTGGGAATAGAATGATTTTATGTGTTTTACTATAAGTTGTGTTTCACTATATAAGTTTTAGATGTGTGAACAATGAGAATACTGAGATGATTTCAGCTGATCTGAATGTGTTTGCTTTGCAGAAGTGGAGAAGTACAGGAGAGGAAGAGACATGAAGTCTAAGGAGCACATACCGCAATGCTTAGATAATTAGTTTCATATATGGTAAAAAGAATAGAAAGTGATGAACAGATAGTAAGGTACAGCACGTGTAGGGAGTTGTGTTGTTCTCTTGTCTTTCAAAACAGGAACCACGCCCCCACCGCCAGCGGGAAGGAGTCAGATTAACAGGAGGCAGGGGCGTGGTGTGGTGAAGGAGGAAGTGGAACTGCCAATGAGAAGAGGACAACGCCTTGCGTGCACAATGACACTCTGTTACGCTCAAATATACTGGGTCAGGGAAAGGACAGGAGGTCAGACTTTGTGAACTGACACACCTTTGTTGTTCGTCAGGGACGTGAAGTTGAGACCCAGAGCTCTGTAATTTTATTCCTTTACTGCTTAATAAACTACATTAACTGAGACCGAATATCTTCTCCTATTGCTTCATTAAAGAACACGCCGGACTGAACTCACACATAGCACATTGGAGAGTAGGATGAGACTCTTAGTCCAACACCATATAATGGGTAATGTGTTTAAATGTCTATTTCCGTTTGAGTAATGCCATTTACTATTGACAGTGAATGCACCGCAAGAAGTTTGTTTGCAAGGTGGAGAGGCATACAAGTGTTAAAACCTAACGTGATAATTTGCATCTTATAGCCTACTGCGATTTTTTCTTTTTTTTGAGTCAGGGCTCTGGTTCAATAGGCAACATCAAGTTCCTTGGTTTCTGATTGGTTAGGGTCGGGATAATACCGTCAGAGGTTGGAAAGGCTGTGTGAGAGCGGTTTACTTTGCCTTTGGCTGCTTTGCCGTCCTTCGGGTATAGGACAGAAAACAGCTACCGATTTTCAGCTCATCTGCACGATGGTATTGTTTCCACAAACGTTAATAAGAGTCATATTGATATTACAAGTCACAGTGAGTTACTGCCGCTGTCATTGTGAGTTAAATGCAGTGCGTTAAGACTGTCAGAGTTAAGTGTGAGCCTGCAGCTAATGTTAACATAATAGCCACACTAACCTCGAAATAGCACGTGTCGGCTTTGGTCCGCTTTGGACTTCATTAGCTTTGACTCTAACCGCTACGCTCTCATCAAGCCCACGTGTGTCAGTGTTGGAATTAATTAGCTTTGAGGCTAACAGCCATGCTTTCATTATGTAAGTGCTTGTGGACTTTTGACTTTATTAGCTTTGGTGCTAGCCGTCCGCTAGCGCTCCAGTGGATATCAGCCCGACATTGCCGGAGAGGAAACCAGACAGCGCGCAGGGTGACCAGGTAAACCCCAGCTGCACCTCTAGCACCGAGGTAGGAGAAACCTTTTTTTCATAAACTGAGGACTGCTGTGCGGAGCCGCTTCTTCACTGGATTAAGGACCGCCGTTAATTGAGTGAGGAGCCGCTCTACAGAGGATTAAGCACAGAGGTAAACTGGACCTCGGGAGGGTGAGTAGCCGCTTAATTCACGGGTCACATTTGTCGGCCGTTGTGCCGGATTAACTGGTAGCTGGATTAAGAGTAAGGTAAAGCTGCAGTGGTGGAGGCTGCAGTTTCAGGACCGCAGTTTTAGGACCGTTTAATTTTCATCACAGCGCCACCTACCAAGCGGAGGCTACAATTACCTGAAGTTTATATTTATTATTTTGTTGTACCCAAAAACTACTTCTACTACTTTATATTAAAAGATTATAATCAATGTTGGGCAGTAGCGTGTAATTTGCTTACTTTTTTTTAGTAACGGAGTAATGTAAAGCGTTATAATTTCAAAAATAGGAGAAATTAATTGGTAATAGTAATTAGAGTATAGTTACAAGCCCAGGTTGCTGGTCCTCTCTGCTCCTCTCACCCACACTTAAACACCCGTCCTAGGCTACACAGTGTCGGGACGCTCCGCTGTCCTGCTGGAGTTTGTTCTGTGTTTGTCATCATTATTATTATTATTATTATTATTATTATTATTATTATTATTATTATTATTATTAATTTTATTAATTTTATTTATGTATTTATTTTTTTGAGGAAATGGAGTAACTAGTAATGTAACTAATTACTTTTGTAATAAAGTAAACAGAATTGCTTTTAAAAGGAGTAAAAAGTGATTTAATTAATTTTAACTAGTAACTTGCCCAACACTGGTTAATAATTTAGTTTAATATGTTATAATAATATATAATAATAATTAAAGCCTCAGTATGTAAAAATGGTGCGTAACAGTGACATCAGTGGTCAAATTCTAGATTGCAGCACTCACTCGCTCACCCCTCCCCTCGGGTAAGTGACGGTGGCCTCGTAGGACAAAAGGCCTTGTGCAGACAACAGAGTATCTAGCAACGAGGTGAATATTTATTTAGGAATCTAAACCGTGTTACGATATGTTATAGCTTACCAGTGAGATATAGGTTATCTGTGAGATATATGTTAAGATTGTTTTATTTCTAATTGTTTTGGTAACATGAGCAAACATTAGCACAGTAATGCTAAAATAACACGTTTTATGTGGCAGTCACGGCACAGTGCGGCAAATATAGGTTGGTATGACTATAATATATGTATTTCCAGAGTGTTCTTCCACAGGACACAGGGAGAGGAGGAAAAGGAAGAGGGAGAGGGAGAGGAGGAAGACCAGGGAGAGGAAGGGGGCGAGGGGGTAGAGGCGGTGCAGGAACGGCCAGGCAAGGAGGTAACGTTAGTGTCTCGGCTACCCAGAGGGAAGAGGAGGAGGAGAGGGTGGCAGCCTTCGCAGCAGCGTGAGAGGAATCAATAGATAAGGGTTGTAGGCTAGACTAAATATTTAGCTGTAGCTCTGGGATAACGTTAGCCAAGGCTAGGATAATGTTAGCATGTAAACGTAGCCGTCACTCGAACTTAGACGAAAGGGAAAAGTAGTTGCAAACATGAAGCCAAAATGATTTTAAAATATCAGATTGAATTACCTGTCTAGCAGAAAGACGGAAACCTCCGCATCCCTTGTGAAATCCTTCTCCTTAAGGAGTTCTTTCCACCTGGAATAAGCAACGCCGATATTCACTCGCGTTTTGTCCCATCCTTGTTTATCTGATCTTTTTCTTTTATTTGGTGGCGTGTTTTCCCTCTTACGGGGCAAAATATATGTGTGCTCCTCCATTTAAAGTGCGACAGAATCAAAAGCACCAAGCAGGTTCACGCAGAAGCACCCCGGATGGAGCTTCACCGTAACCGTCTCCAGTGACAGCAAGTTCTAGGTAAACGTGAAAGGCGAAGCGCGTATATCCGTTTTGGCCACTGTATTCAAATATGGCGACGCAAGAGGGCAGCCTCCAGCATACCGCGCCCTGCCTGTGTGTGTGTGTGTGTGTGTGTGTGTGTGTGTGTGTGTATATATACAGTACAGGCCAAAAGTTTGGACACACCTTCTCATTCAATGCGTTTTCTTTATTTTCATGACTATTTACATTGTAGATTCTCACTGAAGGCATCAAAACTATGAATGAACACATGTGGAGTTATGTACTTAACAAAAAAAGGTGAAATAACTGAAAACATGTTTTATATTCTAGTTTCTTCAAAATAGCCACCCTTTGCTCTGATTACTGCTTTGCACACTCTTGGCATTCTCTCGATGAGCTTCAAGAGGTAGTCACCTGAAATGGTTTTCCAACAGTCTTGAAGGAGTTCCCAGAGGTGTTTAGCACTTGTTGGCCCCTTTGCTTTCACTCTGCGGTCCAGCTCACCCCAAACCATCTCGATTGGGTTCAGGTCCGGTGACTGTGGAGGCCAGGTCATCTGCCGCAGCACTCCATCACTCTCCTTCTTGGTCAAATAGCCCTTACACAGCCTGGAGGTGTGTTTGGGGTCATTGTCCAGTTGAAAAATAAATGATCGTCCAACTAAACGCAAACCGGATGGGATGGCATGTCGCTGCAGGATGCTGTGGTAGCCTTGCTGGTTCAGTGTGCCTTCAATTTTGAATAAATCCCCAACAGTGTCACCAGCAAAACACCCCCACACCATCACACCTCCTCCTCCATGCTTCACAGTGGGAACCAGGCATGTGGAATCCATCCGTTCACCTTTTCTGCGTCTCACAAAGACACGGCGCTTGGAACCCAAGATCTCAAATTTGGACTCATCAGACCAAAGCACAGATTTCCACTGGTCTAATGTCCATTCCTTGTGTTTCTTGGCCCAAACAAATCCCTTCTGCTTGTTGCCTCTCCTTAGCAGTGGTTTCCTAGCAGCTATTTGACCATGAAGGCCTGATTCGTGCAGTCTCCTCTTAACAGTTGTTCTAGAGATGGGTCTGCTGCTAGAACTCTGTGTGGCATTCATCTGGTCTCTGATCTGAGCTGCTGTTAACTTGCGATTTCTGAGGCTGGTGACTCGGATGAACTTATCCTCAGAAGCAGAGGTGACTCTTGGTCTTCCTTTCCTGGGTCGGTCCTCATGTGTGCCAGTTTCGTTGTAGCGCTTGATGGTTTTTGCGACTCCACTTGGGGACACATTTAAAGTTTTTGCAATTTTCAGGACTGACTGACCTTCATTTCTTAAAGTAATGATGGCCACTCGTTTTTCTTTAGTTAGCTGATTGGTTCTTGCCATAATATGAATTTTAACAGTTGTCCAATAGGGCTGTCGGCTGTGTATTAACCTGACTTCTGCACAACACAACTGATGGTCCCAACCCCATTGATAAAGCAAGAAATTCCACTAATTAACCCTGATAAGGCATACCTGTGAAGTGGAAACCATTTCAGGTGACTACCTCTTGAAGCTCATGGAGAGAATGCCAAGAGTGTGCAAAGCAGTAATCAGAGCCAAGGGTGGCTATTTTGAAGAAACTAGAATATAAAACATGTTTTCAGTTATTTCACCTTTTTTTGTTAAGTACATAACTCCACATGTGTTCATTCATAGTTTTGATGCCTTCAGTGAGAATCTACAATGTAAATAGTCATGAAAATAAAGAAAACGCATTGAATGAGAAGGTGTGTCCAAACTTTTGGCCTGTACTGTGTATATATATATATGTATATGTATATATATATATGTATATATATGTATATATATATGTATATATATATATATATATATATATATATATATATATATATATATATATATATATATATATATATATGTATATGTGTATATATATATATATATATATATGTATATGTATATATATATATATATATATATATGTATATGTATATATATATATATATATATATATATATATATATATATATATATATGTATATATATATATGTATATGTATATATATGTATATATATGTATATATATATATGTATATGTATATATATGTATATATATATATATATATATATATGTATGTATATATATATATATATATATATATATATGTATGTATATATATATATATATATATATATGTATGTATATATATATATATATATATATATATATATATATATATATATATGTATATATATGTATATATGTATATATATATATATATATATATATATATATATATATATATATATATATGTATATATATATATATGTATATATATATATATATATATATATATATATATATATATACATATGTGTGTGTATATATATATATATATATATGTGTGTGTATATATATATATATATATATATAAATTTATTGCTTAAATTAATTCTATTATCACATTCTGACTGCTTGTAATGAGGGCTGCTCCTGCAACTATTATCGTCTACTATCAACTAACAGCTAACCTACAGCATACTATGGGTTATATGAACCTCTTTTTTAAAATACATAGTTAAGTTTTTGGTCCCCGGTGTGGCTATCTGAGGCAGGTAATTAGCTCTTATCTGTACTGGCAGAACAATATCAATATTGTGCATATCTGGTATTAATGAACAGACAGACACATGGTAACTTTATTAGCATTTCCTGAGAGACGTTTCCAAATCTTACCATTGACAACTGCACGAGTGAAGTGGCTGTCCAGATGTGCCTCTACTTTGCTCAGCTTTGTGGGTTGAAAAACTGTTGAGCTGCAGAATGGACAATGACATTTTGATACTTTTTCTTTATTGCATTTTGTTCCTGTTGTTGGTGTGTAGATAGTCCATTTTTCTCTGCATTGATCTTCTTGAGTCCTTACCTTATGAGTCAGCTGTTCCATAACACATATTTCATTCTTATTTTTCAACCAGTCATCTTGTGTGGGTGGATCTGACTTATACCACTTTCTTGTGATTGCTTGTTTACAAGCTGCTTACAAGATTTTCAGTCAATACTTATCCTCTTTTAACACAACATTCCCTGTCATATTGCCAAAATACAGTAACATACATGACTTAGATATATCATAGCCCAGAATTCTGGACAATAACAAGGTGAACATCTTCCCAAAATTTTGTAATATTAGGGCAAAGCCAGAAAACATGAGAAGAGAGATCTACATTTATAGCCCCACATTTTCTCCAACATGGCTGTAATACAGATGAGTACTTGTTTCTAATTTTGGGTGTGATAAAGAATCTTATTAAATTCTTCCAACAATATAATCTCCAAAAATGTGATGATGTAGTTGACTGTTGTGTTCTCCAAATCTGCGACCATTCATCATCAGAAATATTTACACCCAGTTCCCTTTCCCATTTCAGTTTTACATATGATTTACATAATAATTATTATTATAGTATATTTTTATTTCATTTTCAATGAGGAGTAGCCTGTTTTAACGGACAAAACAGTTCGGACTTGGAGAGAGTGAACTCTTCAAGCTAAAGGAAGGCTTGAAATTAAACCAACGAACAGTATTTCCCGTTGATAGGATTATATATGCCCATTTTTGGTTATGCCTTAATATTTATTGTTCTGTTTTTCTTATTTGATAAGCCCTAGTACTGGATGTTGTAGAGCTGTGCTTTTAATTTATTTGATTTATGTTGATAGGTTCTAAAAATAAACCAGCGGTCTCAGGATACACTGTATAGCACACATTTTTGTTACTGCCTTGTTGTTTATTGTTACTTTTTTATTATTTGATAAGCTTATAAGTATTGGATGCTATAGGGCTATGTTTTAATTTAATTGATTTGTGTTGATTACTGTACTGAAAGTGCACTGTAGCCCAAACAATTTGTTTTGTTGTTATTTTTTCAGTATTCTTAGGCCTACGTAATGTTTGCTATTCTGTTTCTGAACGGTATAGGGGCAAGCCGACATTTTGGCGACTCCCTCTGAGCCCTACAAAGTGATTTTTCATTAGTCACAGTAATACAGTATACCCCAGGAAAATGTAGGGGAGGTTTAATGGTATCAAAATTTGTATACCTCCCGACTCTACTGGCTATACTGTCATGCTTTGAAAAAGCTGGACCAAAATGCAAAAGACAACTTTAAGGAAAACAAACAGGGAACACAAGTAAAAACGGTTTACAAATAGCCTATAAAAATACAGGGAATGTGACATAATCGTCACCATACTGAAGAGTTGGCTGAAATTCTATTACTATAATTGCCAGAGTGTGTCTATCTGTATTTTCAGGCAGGGCTGCACACCGTGGCTCTGATCAAACATTGATGGGGGTTCTAGCTAGAGTTGAACCAGTACGGAACCAATATTCCATACCAAGACGATGCCAAGACGCAAAAAATTCGGCGGTACCTGTTTTTTTTTTTTGGGGGTACCGCAAGTTAAGGATGTCCCGGCTGCCGATATTAGCAAAAAATAGTACACTTGAAATAACATTAGTAGTGCAAATTGAAGCTTATGGACTGGATAAAGTGTATGTGTGCATGTATAGTTCAGAGTTCAGTGTTGATAGGGGGAGGGGGTTCTTCGTCCAGCGATTGAGTAGGCAGGGGGCAGAGAGGGGAGGGGGAGCAGAGCAGGGAGAGAGTTAAGCATCCTGACAGCCTGGTGAAAAGCTGTCTTTCAGTCTGCTGGTCCTTGCTCGGAGACTCTGCAGTCTCCTCCCTGATGGCAGCAGGCTGAAGAGGCTGTGTGACGGGTGGGTGGGGTCACCAGCGATGCAGAGGGCTTTGCGGGTGAGGCGGGTACACAGTATGTGTCCTGAAGGGAAGGGAGAGGGACACTGACGATCTTCTCAGCTGCTCTCACGATGCGCTGGAGGGTCTTACAGCAGGATGCGGGGCAGGTGCCGTACCACACCGTGATGGAGCTGGTCAGGATGCTCTCGACGGCGCCTCTGTAGATGGTCTGCATGATGGGGGCCGGGGCTCTGGCTCTTCTCAGCTTGCGGCGAAAGTAGAGGCGTTGGTGGGCTTTCTTGGCCAGTGATGTGATGTTGTTGGTCCAGGAGAGGTCCTCTGTGATGTGCACACCCAGGAACTTGGTCCTGCTCACCCTCTCCACACCAGCCCCGTTGATGGTCAGAGGGCCATGCTGGTTGTGCACTCTCCTGAAGTCCACAACAATCTCCTTCGTTTTCTAGACATTCAGAGAGAGATTATTGTGTCCACACCACAAGGCCAAACGGTTCACCTCACTTTTGTAATTTGTCTCATCATTGTTACTGATGAGACCCACCACGGTCGTGTCATCTGCAAACTTGATGACGAGGTTTGAGCTGTGCGACGGTGTGCAGTCGTGGGTCAGCAGAGTGAAGAGGAGGGGGCTCAGCACACATCCTTGGGGGGCCCCCGTGTTCAGTATGATGGTGCTGGATGTGTTGCTGCCGACCCGTACCTCCTGTGGTCTCCCGGTCAGGAAGTCCAGCAGCCAGTTGCACAGCGAGGTGTTCAGCCCCAGCCGGTCCAGTTTGGGAATGAGCTGTTGGGGGATGATGATGTTGAACGCTGAATTGAAATCAATGAACAGCATTCTGACGTATGTGTTTTTTGAGTCCACATGTGTGAGGGCTGTGTGGAGGGTAGTGGAGATGGCATCATCAGTCGAGTGGTTGGACCGATATGCAAACTGGAAGGGGTCCAGGGAGGGGGGGGAGGACAGACTTGATGTGTTCCATGACCAGTCGTTCAATGCACTTCATGAGGATGGTTGTAAGTGCGACTGGGCGGTAGTCATTGAAACAGGAGGGTGATGACTTCTTCAGGACAGGGATGATGGTGGTGGTTTTGAGGCACGTGGGGACAACAGCCTGGCTCAGGGAGATGTTAAAGATGTCTGTGAAGACATCTGTGAATTCCCCTGCACAGTCCCTCAGCACACGGCCAGGTATGTTGTCTGGACCCGAGGCTTTGTGAGCGTTGATCTTACTAAGTGCTCTTCTCACCCTGTCCGGGGTCAGTGTCATCACCTGGTCGCCAGGAGGGGGTGGGGTCTTCTGTGCAGGCGTTCTGTTGTGTGCCTCGAAGCGAGCAAAGTTATTCAGCTCATTCAGCAGTGAGGTGGTACCGTCACAGGACAGCGATGGGGGATTGTAGTCCGTGATGGTCTGTATCCCCCTCCACAGGCTCCGTACGTCTTTGCTGTCACTGAAACGATGGGCTATCTTCTTGGAGTACTGACTTTTAGCCTCTCTGATGCCACGGGACAGGTTGGCCCTAGCTGTCCTCAGGCCCACTTCGTCTCCAGCTTTGAAGGCGGCGTTTCGAGCCTTCAGGAGCCTGTGGACCTCCCCTGTCAGCCACGGCTTCTGATTGGCCCGAATAGTGATGGTCTTGAGATCTGTTACATCATCAATGCACTTGGTGATGTAGACAGTGTCAGTGTACTCCTGGATGTCTGTGTTGTTGTTGTAGGTGGCAGCTTGTTTAAACACATTCCAGTCCGTGGTGTTAAAACAGTCCTTGAGTGCCTCTGAGGACCCTTCTGGCCACACTTGTCCTGCTTGCGAACTGGTTTGGTGACTTTAACCAGTGGTCTGTCTGCTGGCACTAGCATAACAGTGATGTGATCAGAGGCACCGATGTGGGGGAGGGGGAGGGCCTTGTAAGCTCCTCTCTGGGTGGTGTAGACTTGGTCAAGTGAGTTGTTACCACGTGTTGGAAAGTCTATGTGTTGGTATATTTTGGGAAACACACTCTTTGGGTCTGCATGGTTGAAATCCCCAACCAAGATGAGAAAAGCATCAGGGTGGGCTGTCAGCTGCTCACTGATGTGTTGATACAGTTCATTCAGTGCCTCTCCCATGTTGCTGTTGTTGGAGCTTGGAGGGATATAAACAGCAGTGAGTAGTATGGCTGTGAGTTCCCTCGGGAGGTAGTAAGGACGGCACTTAATAACCATAAACTCCACTAACAGCGAGCAGTGTTTGCAGACCACAACAGCGTCTCGACACCAGGCATCATTGATGTAAACACAGAGTCCCCCGCCGCGGGTCTTACCTCCTTCAACGAGAGCTCTGTCCGCTCAGTAGCATGTTAGCCCCTCGAGCTGAATGGCGTTGTCTGGGATGTTGTTATTGAGCCATGTTCCATAACACAAAAACACAGCAGTCTCTCATAGTCCTCTGAGTTGTCTGTAGCAGTCATATACAGTCCAGTTTATTGTCCAAAGAGTGTACGTTAGCCAGAGCGATGGTGGGGATGGCCGGCTTGTGTGGGTTAGCTGCTAGCCTAGCTCTCATACCACCGCGCTTACCCCTCTTCTGCTTCCTCTCACGCCGCTTGTGGCACCTCCACTGTGGGCGAGATGTAGGAGTGGGGGTCAGTGGTGGTGCTGGCCTCCTGAGCAGACCGCAGTCACATAGCTCTTCTTAACACGCTGAGTTTAACTCCAGAAATGTGGTTCTGCCGACTTCGAGCAGAAAATCAAGACAGTATGTGCGCTTCGGAACAAGTAGACATGACGAAGACATACAAAAACACGACGACTTACAAGACAAAAAAGACGAAAGCACTGTTTTGTCGGGTGAGAGAGAAGCCGCTGCATCTGCATGTGCCGCCATGTTGGATTAAAATTAACATTCAAGCAGTCTATTCCAGTGATCCGCTCCAGCACTTACTATCAATCCACCAGGCCAGCATGCAGACGGCAGACACACACGGAGGGTAGGAAGAGTAGCAGTCAATTTAGTTTACTGACTATTTGTTTTCTGCTCTGGTTTTTTGAGAGTGATATTTGGTTTACACTCTTACTGTTTAAGTAAAGAGCACCGATGGCATTGTTTTGGGCACAATTAGTGAAATTGGAGCCATGGATGGACTATTGCTTGTTGAAACAGTTGTACAATATTGTGTGTGGTTTTTTTGTCCCCTCTGTTGGTCCCAGGAAACAGCAGCACCAGGCTGGCACTGACACTACTAAAATAACTGAAAAGGAAAGGCTGCATTGTTTGTTAAATGTCAACAATGTCTTGTGGTGTTAATCTTTTTTTATTTATTAGGGGGCCAAAGCACAAGTGTGTGGAGTCTTGCTGCTATTTTAATTTCAATGTTAGACATTTTAAAGATTTCTTGTGTTGATTTATTTTCTATTTATTAAGGGGCCAAAGCAAACCAGCTATATTTTTTATTTAATGTTAATGTTCAAGTTTAAAGTTTGTTTATTTAACCCTGTTAACAATAAACGGGTCAGTTTCTCATACCAACTATTGTGTATCATTCTAACTAACCTGATTAAGTAGTTGTTCTTGTTAGAGTAATATCGCTTGATCAAACCTTTTCTAACATGACTGAGTATGTATAATACCCGCTTGGATCGGATCAGTATCGGTATCGGCCAAAACTCAAGGCTGTAATATCGGATCGGAAGTGAAAAAGCTGGATTGGGACATCCCTACCGTAAGTACCAGATACAATTTTGCCCTCAGCAGGCCGTGTTGATTCCTGTCTGAACTGATGGGGGCAGTATACATGCGTCAGTTTGTGCCAAGAACAAGCGCCAAAGAAGAATGCCTGTTCTCCATCGCCTTTGCTAGAAACAATGGCTTCTACAAGTGCTGCTGGAGCCACAACACCTCAGCTTGTCGAAAAGTCAGGTAGTAGGAGTCGTGTGTAGAGACATTTTGCATTTGAGGCAGATGAAAGCGGAGTAATTATAAACTCGCAAAAACCAGTGTGCAAACGGTGCCTCCGAAGTTTCCAGACCAAAGAAGGAAACACTTCAAACCTGGCTAAACACTTAAAAGACAGACACCCTGACTTGTTTAAAGAATTCAAGGTGAGTGAGTTTCAATTTACCATCACTTGTGTTATGTTATACTTATTCTGAAATATGTGTTACATTATTTGGGTTTGAGAGCCAGCTTACTACATTTATAGGGGCAGCTACTTGTACTCGCTAGTACAGTATTGTTTGCTTTAAACTGGAAAGCTACATGCCACTGCGGTTGTTGTTTTTTGTAATGCTTAACAGTTGTTTGCTGTTTTTTTTTTTTGTTTTTTTTTTTTAACCTTTCTTTTCACATTACATCTTGGCAGTTGGTACTGCAATTTAAATTCTTTAAAATTTGAGAAATTGTTGAAGCACAGTGGGCTTAAATACTTCAAAGTTTTAAACAGTTTTAATAAAGTAGTGAATTTAGAAATAACGTTACATGAGTTCTGCTTTTTGATTTTTAACGGTATCGAATGAGTATCGAGAATCGTGGTATTGGTATCAACTACTGAAATTCTGGTATCGTGACAAGCCTAGTTCTGGCATGAAACTGCTCAAATCAAAAAGGGAAATTGCACCATAGGGGGTATTTTCTTGAGATCCTAGGGGTATTTGTTCCTCGATGTTGTTGCTTTTGACCCTGATGACACACTGAACACTTGTATGTTGATGATGTCTGTGTTTTCCTTGATGTCAGTGAATGTGTTGTACACTTAGAGACTGAGAAGCCTGTCATTCATTTTTGTTGCCATGACAATGGGTTGTTTGGCAGTGGGTGGGAGGGACATTTCTTTAACCTTGTAAAGCACTTTGTGCTACATTTATGTATGAAAAGTGCTTTATAAATAAAGATTGATTGATTGATTGATTGAAAAACACGTTAACATGTAATGTTGTAGCATCTGTGTGAGCTATCATGCTAACAAGCTAACGCAGTTGCAGCAAACTATCATAAAAGTATCATGCTCAGTAGGGCAGCACGATTCTGGAAAAAATGAGAATCATGATTTTTTGGCTTATAATTGAGATGATTCTCTCACGATTTTTTTCAACATAAAGATATATTGTGCTTATTTCCTGATACAAAAGGAAAAGTAACAAAAATTATAAATAAATAATAAAAAAAATATCATTAAATAGCAAAGCCTACTATTGTGCCTGATACAAGAGACACAAGGCACATAAACTCTGGTCAGCAGAGAGGGAATCCTCCTGTTTTAGCTTTAGTCTCTTGTCTTCTCTTACAGCTTTTGAACAATTTTAACAATAATATCAATGTTGAACAACATTTTTCTGAGGTAGGTATTCCAGGCCTGGAATTAAGTCAAAATTAAATGTTTCAACACCATGCATTTGACAGGAGTATTCACCTAACATAGCCTACATATCTTTAATTATACAATTATTTATATGTCTCTATGTATATTTTTACACAATCTGGAAGTCCATCAGTAACAAAAAAAAAAAACAACTTTTTTTTTCTTCCTTTACCTCTGGAGACACAGCCCGGAGTTTTTCGACTAACGGAAGTGCAGGGGCCTCACACCCTTCACTTCTGGCGGTGCCCCCAGGGAATCGCCGTGTTGTTTACAAATACTTCGGGTAGAAAACCAGCAGAGTTTAGCTATATATCACATTTTTCACGTCACTATATCACCGTGTAGACTAATCTGATGTTTAAGTCTATAAACACAATGACTGAACAAACGTTACTATTTCTGTGTGCACGTTTTGTAAATAATAACAATAATAACATCGTAGATTAGCTGGGCTAACCGTTAGCTGTTAACGTTAGCCATTAGAGGTGTCTGTAATAACCATAGACTGTATAAAAATAAGGTAATATCTCAAACGGTCCATGAATAAAATATTTTTTCCAGCGGATATCTTAGTTACAACATGATTGAGCTAGCAAAGCAGTTTTGTGTTGCTATGTGTGGTATTTATTCAGTTATGGGAAATCACGATGTCTAGAAAGCATCAGACTGCAGCTGACAGGGACAGCTAACAGCAGCAGCAAAGCTAACAGGACGTCATCTGTTAAAAGCCTCCCGTTGTTGGATACGACATGAAACTACTCCAGTTAGCTCAATCATGTTGTAACTAAGACATCCGCTGGAAAAAAATTTTTTTTTTCACGTTGACGAGACGGCGTTTTGGGTGGAGTGGTCGCTATGGATGCGGAGCTTGCTGTTTCTGTAGGTACACATTTCCTGGGGACACCTGCACGTCTCGGCCACGCCCCCTCCATTGTGATTGGCTAAAGCGCAGCATCGTTCAAACTCAAAGCCACGCCCTCCCCCCCCTAGTCGTCTTTCACACAGGGCTGCCGACAGATTCTACAGTGTAAATTGCAGAATCTGTCTTGAGAGATTAATTTTTACATAAATCCCCAATATTTTATTTGCCTTTAAAAAATCCTCTTCCTTCATTTAATTTGACAGTGTTTATCGTATTGTATTATATGTATTAATTCTCTACAGGATCTTGTATGTTTTTTAATGTGTGTTCAATTTATTAAAAGAAAAAAAACAAAACGTTTTGGTGAACCCTGCAGCAAAGTGAACCCTCTTCCTCAGAGAGGATCTTTGCTTCCCAGTTTGTTCCTGGCGGCAGAGCAGAGTGATCCGTCTTTCTTCTAAGAGGATCTTTGTCCCATGAGAGCAGGCAGCTGTTCTCCATGTCCGCAGTGTAAACATCTTTTGCTGGCGATTTGACAGTCACTAGAAACACATTATGACCCTTTGTTAAAGTTTTTGTGTGGTACCTGTGTTGTACATGAGCTAACGTTAGCGGCTAAGGACTGAAAGGCTGTCCGGTATGTGTGTGTGTGTGTTTCTGTCTGAGGAGTGTCAGTACGTTAACTTGCCGTCGCCTTGTTGTTTGTCATGTTAATGTTATCGTTGGCAGCCCTGAATAGCTCGTAAAGCTTTAGCATAGTTAACACATTTTTTATCGGCCCATGTATTTACTGCTACAGAATATTAATAAATCCTTGGTTTATTTACACAACGTCGCCTCTCTGCCGTCTTTTATCACACTTGCTAAGTTAACTTTACCAGCAGATCTGTATGAGGCACAAACTGAGGCTACAGTGAGCAGTGTGTTTCCCCCCTGTCTTGCTGCTTTCCAAACTGCCGGCTGGCTGTCACTCTGCATCACATGGTATAACGCTGCATCGTTGGGAGTGCTTGTTTTCATGCAGATGATGTCCCGACTCCCGGCACGGGCGGGGCCGGCAGAATCGCCATCATTGAAAAATTAGATAGCATATGCATATGAATCGAGATCACGATTTTATTACGATTAATCGTGCAGCCCTAATACTCAGCAGACTTTACGAAGGGTAAACCTATCTATTTAATGCATAATGTGGCAAACCCATGTTAACTCGCAGATCTATTTAAAGACAAAGTAGCCAACTTTTAACCTTAAACAATTAAAACTGTACTCACTTTCTGTCATCTCATCCTATTTAGTCCTTCTAACCGTAGGGGGCACTGTGACAAAAATTGAACGGTCCTAGAACTGCGGTCCTGAAACTGCAGCCTCTGGTACTTTAGCTTTCCACTATTGGAATTAACACGTGATAGAGACAGGTGTGTTGTGGGCGCGGCCTTTGAGAAACCCACTGAAAATGTAATAACGCCTGAAAATGTAATAAAATGTGCACGTAACTCGATCGAAAATGTAATAAAACCCAATAATGTAATAACTTCACCATTAATGTAATAAAATATCCTGACTGATATTGTAATAACATTTTTCCCAATAATGTAATACCTTATTACATTATTGGGAATTTATTACATTTTCAGGAGGGTCTTTTTTTTTCAAAACTGATAATGTTGACAAATAATGTAATATATATGTTCATTTTCAGTCCAGAGTTCTACATTTTGTGTTTTAAGAATCTAACCCTAACCCTTAGTACCATACAGCCATATGCACATGTGCAGATACACAGGGACATGCAACTACATCCTGGTCCTACAGAGTGGGTGATGGACTCACCTCCTTGGGAGACCAGAATTCCAGCTCAGATAAGCTTCTGAGCAGTACTGGAGACCCCAGGTAACTCTTCCCTAAACGTACCTCTTCACTTCACAGATTTCCAACAAGTCACTACCTCATGAAAACAACCACAAACCAACAAAACAACTTTCACTAGCACTTCATTTGAAGATAGTATAAATAAGCATTCATAACACCTACATACACATTACATGACACCCGACATAAATATAGGCCTACATATCCACTCATAAATGGTTATTATATCACTTTTAATGTCAAATTGACATCTTACTCTATATCTATATATCTATATATAAGTGCCATAATGGTCAGCTGACATACTGTCATAGTATATTTTGAGATTTACCTGTATAAGTAAAGGTTAAATAAAAATGTCAGGATCAAAATGACAAAACTTGATGAAAACTGACATGGTTATTTTTCAAACTCCTTTTTGGGGTTTATACAGGGTTTCTGAAGTTGTATGTTGTTTCTATGATAGTAAAAAAAAATTTAGTGTTGAAAGTAATTGGCTAAAGGTCTTATGTCCATTTAAATCCTGTTTTATTGACGTGACGTCATTTCTGCAACACTCTCTGCTGGTAATGTCAGTAACATGTTTATATCAGATTTTCCATTATACAGTCACTAGTGTCGTTATAAAAATTATGCTTTTGATATGTTAATTCATCTCGGATGCTGGCATCCTGGCCACTAGAGGGCCTGCAAGGAAGAATGCGATCAGGGTCTCTTTCAGCTGTGGCTAGCTGAAAATATGTCCAGCAGCATTGAAGCTTCCTTCCTTTATACGATCACTTGGTAAGTGAGTATGCAATGTCTCAGCATCAGTACCTTCAGATTTCTGTAGGATACCAGAAAAAGTTTGATAATGGTAGGATAGTGGTAGGCTTTAGACTAGTTTTTATTGACCATGTGGCTACATGCTAGTTCTTACTGATGCTAAATTTTTGACACTTTAGCCAAGGCTTGGCTGCTTCTTTAAGTAGCTTAAGATGTCTATCAGAAAATAGTTTAAATGAATATGATGATAAAGTGGTAGGCTACAGGCTAGACTTTTGTTATTGACGACATGTTACATGCTAATTAGAAGTTAATTAAAGGTTGAATATGGAGAATGTTTATTAAAAGCTATATTTTGTCCAAAATAATACACCCACGGGGCGTTTAGAATAGAATAAAAGTATTGCTTTTCCATAACAAATTATATTTAGTCTGAATTAATTATTTTAAAATTTTTGACGGGTTAGATAATGACTTCCTGTTTACATCATACCAGCCTGTAGCCGCCATTGTGGCTCACTTCTCCGCTGTTTTCCTAAGCGTCCTCCCGTGGTCGTGTGCGTTTGTTTTTAACTAAGCCTTTTTATAATCAGTCAGTGGATCGATGGGTTATCTTGATCAATAGATGGTGGTTTCTGGTAATTCTCCATATTCAACCTTTAAGTTCAGCATTAGTTTTACCATTAATTGTATACAAGTGTTTATGTCTGTATACAAAGCCAGCTTCTAAAATGTTTTTGAAAAGTTTGCATTAAGACACAAGGAAGAGATGAAACATATTGGCATTAAACATTCATTTGACAGAATTATTGCAATGAGGCTTGGGCTGATTTTGCTCCTGGCCCTCTTGCCCATGTGCATGGGCTATGGTCAACAACCAATGGATGAGGAGACCTACGATGTCATTCTAAATCTGTTGAAAGGAGAGTTCAGTGTCCCAGTTACAAGTTGAACAAGAGTACAACGCAATGCTATAATCAGGTTTTGGAGGAACAGAGACAAGTTTTCCTTGGATGATGATGGCCTGACTGTACTTTTCAATGGGAAAACTGTCGTTCAGAAAGGCTCTATCCCAACACTGGTGATAAAAGGCTTAGAGGAAACAAAAGGCTCTGGGGCAAGAAAACTCAAGGTGCGGCTTAATGAACACTACACAGGCATTAGTGAGGACAGGATTCGGGGTGTTCTAGATACATCCAAACGTTACCAACACCTTCAGGCCAGATTTTTGAACAAGCCCATCCTGAAACCAATCAAGGCCAAAGAAGTACAGACCAGACACCAGATTGATCTTGTGGATATGAATAAATGGAAAGTATGGTATGGCAAAGCCACATACAGATACATTCTAACAGTGCAAGACGTCTTCAGTAGATATGTCTGGCTTAAGCCACTGAAAGGGAAAAGTAGCAGTGAAATAGCCAACCACTTGAATTCGATCTACAGTGAATATGGGCCTCCGAAAATAATACAACATCACCGAGGTAAAGAGTTCCATGGTACTGTGAGAAAACTCAAGCAGTCCCTTAAAGTGAAGATCATTCAAAGCGCCCCTTATCATCCAGAGTCAAGGAAAAGTAGAGCGCATGCATCGATCATTGCGTAAAAAGATGTTGTACGACCTGCTAAACCTAGAGTGTGAAGGAGTGAATTGGGTAAGCCATTTACCAGTCTATGCCAGAGTACTGAATGAAGACCCAAAGAAGACACTGCACTGGGCTTCACCTTTTCAGGTCTACTGTGGCAGAAAAAGCAATAATGGCATGCAACCTCTGGACTGTGATCTTTCAGAGGTGGAAAGAGAGACCCATCCAGGTGATTTCAGTAGCACTTTACCTACCAGGAGACAACGACAATCATTTGACCAGAGATGATCAATGTTTAGGCAAAGAGCACGTCAAGCAAACAAGAAATGCATGGATAGACTAATCCTCAAAGCCTCGGGATCCACACCAGTCTCAATATACCATGTCAATGAAGAGATTTTGGTAAAAATAAAGGACACTAAACATCGTGTCACCAAGAAGCATGCTGTTATGCCTGGCACCATTGTCAAAAGAAATTTGAGGTTGTCCAAGTACAAGGTTCAATATCAAACACCAGATGGCTCCCAAGAAAGATGGTTTTCAGTGGCTGACATCACCAGTATCACACGCCGTGAGGAAAAACGTAGAAAAAATCTTTTCAGTTTAACGGCCACAAGAAGAAGACAAGAAAAAAACCTTCTCATTTCCTATACCCACAAAGACCATGTCGAATCCTTCATTTCTTCTGGAATGGCAGTGAAGCTTGATCCTCTCCCAGATGGAAACTGCCAGTTTGCAGCTATGGCTGATCAGTTAGCAAACCTGGGAATCTTCCGGTCACCTGCAACTTTAAGAGAAGAGATTGTATCAGATTTGGCTGCAAATCCGTTTGCTGTTGATGGTACATCATTGTCTTGTTTTGTAGAGGGTAATTGGGAAGACTACATAAACCATATGGGTGAGGCTGGGACTTTTGGAGATCACATCACTCTCCAACGAGCTGCTCAAATGTTCCACACTGAGTTTCTAATTGTTTCAACATGGATGCTACCTCAATTGTTTCACCCACTGAAGGATACCATGAGGAAATGCCCACATTGGTTCTTGGTCACATTGCAGAAGGGCATGGGGATCACTATGTCAGCCTTAGTGGTCCTGTCAGCTCCTATATAGAGAGTATTCAGGAAGAGGAAATGCTAAGGATCCCAGCAAGTAGACACACCACACCAAGGCTGGCATGTGAAGTGGAAGTTAATGGTGGTTCTATTCTTGACATTCCTTTGGTTAGTTCCCCTGAATCTCCTGTATCAAATTCTGTCATAGTATCCCCTGTCACCCTGCCCGTGGAAATGCTGGAACTAATCATCAAGTTCACTCTTGAGATGGATATGAGCATGTTAGGAACACTCAATAGGGTTTCTCATCTGTTCAGAGATTGGTGCAAATCTTTCCTACCTGAGATCTTTGTGTGAGATGCATTGGCTGCCAGTCTGAAAACCGACCATCACTGTGATGAAACTGCATAAATCATCTGGTTGCTTTAGCGGCTTGTCACTTCGAATCAAACAGCTCTTCTCTACACACGCAGATTGGATGAAAGCATGGCTTGTGCTTAAAAATCTGAGTTTTGGTAGATATCAAGTGAAAGATATATACTGGAAATAGATTGTTGATGAACGTGGATACTGTTAAAGTGTGAGCGATGTGTTGTGAACTCTAACTAGTCTCCCAAAAGCTCACACTACAAAGCTGGGTTTCTAAAGGTTGAGTTATATTGTTTGAATGAATCACCACCTTGCATATGTGACTTTTGAAACTGTTGGACTAACTGGTTATGTTATTAATTGTTATTGGTGGGATGTCCAACTTCTAGAATTTCTATTTGGTTTACAGGAAGTTAAATGAACCATTGTTAACTAGTGTGATGCTACCAAAGACATTACAACGTTGTTTTATATAAGTCATTAACGTGTATCATGTTTTTGTTAATAAATGGAGATTGCCTCCAAAAAGATCCTGGTTTGGGCTTCCAATTTTATACTATGGGACTGTGAATACAGCACTTAAGAAATCTGGTCACCTTACTATGTGACTGGACTATTTCTAGAATTGTTTCTCCTGTGCAATCACCTGCTGAATTTCAACTTCATACAGCAGTGCCCGGTTCTCAAGATAATTGAGCCACATACAGACAGAAGTCAGAAATTCCTGCCTTTACATATATATAGATGAGGATCATGCAAAATGACCATGCCAATTGTCATGTTCTGTCATTTTGATTTTTATTTAATCTTTATTTATACAGGTAAATCTCATAATATACTATGACAGTATGTCAGCTGACCACTATGTCACTTGACATAGAGTAAGATGTCAATTTGACATTGAAAGTGATATAATAACCATTTATGAGTGGATATGTAGGCCTATATTTATGTCAGGTGTCATCTAATGTGTATGTAGGTGTTATGAATGCTTATGTATACTCTCTTCAAATGAAGTTGTTTTGTTGGTTTGTGGTTGTTTTCATGAGGTAGTGATTTGTTGGAAATCTGTGAAGTGAAGAGGTACGTTTAGGGAAGAGTTACCTGGGGTCTCCAGTACTGCTCAGAAGCTTATCTGAGCTGGAATTCTGGTCTCCCAAGGAGGTGAGTCCATCACCCACTCAGTAGGACCAGGATGTAGTTGCATGTCCCTGAGTATCTGCACGTGTGCATATGGCTGTATGGTACTCAAGGTCTGCAATTTAACCCAATAGTCATTCTGTTGTTTCAAATCAGTGTATATAACATTCTTAGATTCTTAAAACACAAAATGTAGAACTCTGGACTGAAATTGAACATATATATTACATTATCTGTCAAGTATTACATTATCAGTTTTGAAAAAAAAAAGACCCTCCTGAAAATGTAATAAATTCCCAATAATGTAATAAGGTATTACATTATCAGTAAAAATGTTATTACAATATCAGTCAGGATATTTTATTACATTAATGGTGAAGTTATTACATTATTGGGTTTTATTACATTTTCGATCGAGTTACGTGCACATCTTATTACATTTTCAGGCGTTATTACATTTTCAGGAAATTATTACATTATAGGGTGCTACATGGACTAACCAGGATATAAACATTTTGAACGCTTTATCGATCGCATTCATTCGTGTATTCAGTCAGTCATTCTTTTATTCATTCTGCCATGTGACGGTGCTTTTTGAAACACCACGACAGGATTGGTTTGCTGGACATCCAATCAAGTAAATAACAATCATTCCCCAGATGCCTTCAAAGGTTACATCCACGGAGAATTTGAAGCCAAGACGAGCATGATTCACAGCAGTCTTGTGACATACACATCCATGAATGCTTCACAATAATATAACCTAAATGCATCCAAAATACCATCTAAGTGAGGCATCACACATCGTAGCCACATGATATACTGCCATACAATACCAACGTTATTCCATGTCCCTAATCATGTCTGTCCCCCACCTGTGTGTACTATCCAAATCGCTATAAGAATTAGATTGGCAGTCATGTCCAAGTTGTATGAATGAGTAGTAATGAACAACGGAGAATATCGTTGTGATGAGAAAGATTCATGTCTGTAGCCTGCAATGAAAAGCACAATCGATGGTCGAGAGTATCACAAGTTAATCTGAGTGCGCCACACGTTACCACACTTTGCTCCACATATACAGTACAGGCCAAAAGTTTGGACACACCTTCTCATTCAATGCGTTTTCTTTATTTTCATGACTATTTACATTGTAGATTCTCACTGAAGGCATCAAAACTATGAATGAACACATGTGGAGTTATGTACTTAACAAAAAAAGGTGAAATAACTGAAAACATGTTTTATATTCTAGTTTCTTCAAAATAGCCACCCTTTGCTCTGATTACTGCGTTGCACACTCTTGGCATTCTCTCGATGAGCTTCAAGAGGTAGTCACCTGAAATGGTTTTCCAACAGTCTTGAAGGAGTTCCCAGAGGTGTTTAGCACTTGTTGGCCCCTTTGCCTTCACTCTGCGGTCCAGCTCACCCCAAACCATCTCGATTGGGTTCAGGTCCGGTGACTGTGGAGGCCAGGTCATCTGCCGCAGCACTCCATCACTCTCCTTCTTGGTCAAATAGCCCTTACACAGCCTGGAGGTGTGTTTGGGGTCATTGTCCTGTTGAAAAATAAATGATCGTCCAACTAAACGCAAACCGGATGGGATGGCATGTCGCTGCAGGATGCTGTGGTAGCCATGCTGGTTCAGTGTGCCTTCAATTTTGAATAAATCCCCAACAGTGTCACCAGCAAAACACCCCCACACCATCACACCTCCTCCTCCATGCTTCACAGTGGGAACCAGGCATGTGGAATCCATCCGTTCACCTTTTCTGCGACACGGCGGTTGGAACCAAAGATCTCAAATTTGGACTCATCAGACCAAAGCACAGATTTCCACTGGTCTAATGTCCATTCCTTGTGTTTCTTGGCCCAAACAAATCTCTTCTGCTTGTTGCCTCTCCTTAGCAGTGGTTTCCTAGCAGCTATTTGACCATGAAGGCCTGATTCGCGCAGTCTCCTCTTAACAGTTGTTCTAGAGATGGGTCTGCTGCTAGAACTCTGTGTGGCATTTATCTGGTCTCTGATCTGAGCTGCTGTTAACTTGCGATTTCTGAGGCTGGTGACTCGGATGAACTTATCCTCAGAAGCAGAGGTGACTCTTGGTCTTCCTTTCCTGGGTCGGTCCTCATGTGTGCCAGTTTCGTTGTAGCGCTTGATGGTTTTTGCGACTCCACTTGGGGACACATTTAAAGTTTTTGCAATTTTCCGGACTGACTGACCTTCATTTCTTAAAGTAATGATGGCCGCTCGTTTTTCTTTAGTTAGCTGATTGGTTCTTGCCATAATATGAATTTTAACAGTTGTCCAATAGGGCTGTCGGCTGTGTATTAACCTGACTTCTGCACAACACAACTGATGGTCCCAACCCCATTGATAAAGCAAGAAATTCCACTAATTAACCCTGATAAGGCACACCTGTGAAGTGGAAACCATTTCAGGTGACTACCTCTTGAAGCTCATCGAGAGAATGCCAAGAGTGTGCAAAGCAGTAATCAGAGCAAAGGGTGGCTATTTTGAAGAAACTAGAATATAAAACATGTTTTCAGTTATTTCACCTTTTTTTGTTAAGTACATAACTCCACATGTGTTCATTCATAGTTTTGATGCCTTCAGTGAGAATCTACAATGTAAATAGTCATGAAAATAAAGAAAACGCATTGAATGAGAAGGTGTGTCCAAACTTTTGGCCTGTACTGTATGTGCAAACACTCCAGTATGGCATTTAATACTCCAGACTCTGTGTCACTCACAGGCTGTCTAAAAGCATCAACAGTCCTCAGAAACGCTTGACATCAGATAAATAATGACATGGTACACGTATAGTTCCATCAACAGGAAAACTCTGCAAACGACTAACTGCCGTTTGCAGTATTATGAGCAGGCATCAACATAGTCACCTACGTTGTTAGTCCCAGTCCATGTTCACTGCAATACTAAGATACAGGTCACTGCAAATGTCAATGAATCCTGTAAAAAATGTTCAGTTTTCAGTCCTTCAGTTTGTATCATCTGATGTCATGTGGATGTGCAGTCTGTAAGTGAAACCTATAGTCTGAGTTATTTACATCCAACTCGAGCACAGCGCGGCGATTGTTATGAGCTGTGGCAAATTGTGATCCACTCAGATTAACTGGTGATACAACACCTGTAGGCTACATACCAATAACCATGCTGTATAATAAAGGCCGCAGACAATTCACTCATTCATCACAACGGTAGTCTACACTTAGCCTGGTGAAACCATCCTAATCTCGTAAGCTCATATTCTATTCAGTCTGGCCATGCAATCATAAAGGCACATTCTGGCATCGGTTAAAGCTTACCGGGCCAATCACAACCGTTTATTAATTTGGGGCAGGCATGTCATCAGAATAGGAGGGACAAGGAGCGGAGTGAATGCATTTCATAAACAACCAACATGGCTAACGATTTTGAAACTGTGATGGTAAATGTGTTGAACTCACTGGAATGTATATTTTCTTTAAAAGCAGAGCAAAACGGTTACACTGAAAGCTTTTATTGAAAAAAAGGATGCATTTGCCGTCCTTCCTATGGGGTTTGGTAAAAGTTTAATTTACCAACTGGCTTTGTTGATCGGGAAAAAGATGGGACTCAGTGAAAACCCAGTGGCTATTGTTGTTTCTCCGCTAGTTGCTCTCATGGAGGAGCAGGTAAGGGAAGCGACCAAGCTGGGAATCACAGCCATGCAACTCGGAGTCCACAGTGAGCATGAAATCCGCAAAGACGGCTACACTCTTTCCCAGACATCATCACAGCTCATCTCCGCTGCACTTGCTTGCTGGTCTGTTTACAGTGGCGTTGTGCTAGCCTATGTCACACATTTCGTTTACTCTGATTGGTTTTCCATCTTTCCAATTGCTTGAAGGGGCACTTTGAGTGACAGCCGTTGATACCACCCTTTGGGAATAGAGGAAATGTACGCTCCATGTCCAGACCCATTAGCGTTTTGCAAATTGGGTCTGGCAACGCCAGGCTAGTCTACACTATTCAATGCACAGTCATCCAGATCAGACATAAATGATAACCCATTATGCAACCATAATGAAAAAAAAAAAATCAATGGGATAACTACACACAGGTGTAGTTATCCCACTGACTTTTTTTTAGGTTGTATTTTTATGGTGTAGATAACCACACTCTGATGTAGATAACTAAACTCAGGTGTAGGTAACTACAATTATCAGGCATGGCTTTATAAGGGTCAGAACTTTGTGGGTTTGTTTGTGAGGTGTTTTTAACAGTGATCGGTGAAAGAGTTATATACAGAGTGTAAGTAAGAGTGTTTGAGCTTTGATTGTGAGTGGTGATTGTGGCAGAGTGATTTTCCTGTTGAGTGTGAGTGGTAGAGCAAGTGAAGTGTGCTTGTGTGTTCTAGAGGCTGTTATTGTAGGTTGGTGTGTATTCGTTACTGTGCTTGTGTGTTGTTGTTGTTGTTGTGTTTGTGAAGGTAAGTAGGAGTAGTGAGGAGTAGGGGACGTAGGGACAGAGAGTGAACCAAAAATGGATCCCAGCATTGTTAAAGAAGCGCTGGAGTTGAAACTCCACGATCGCTATCCTGAGGGGTCAACCAGCCAAGACAAATGTGTCATCGAGAGGAGAGCTGACACCTTCAGGGTAAAGGGTAAGGATACATGTCACATGGATTTCAGAACACAATAATTACCTGCTATGGTAAAACTCCAAGTAACCTAATATGATGACATCTAAACACCAGACAGAGACCTCTACAACATCTGCAGGGGAAAAAACAAAACGAACAAAGCTGAACTCCTTGACTGGTCTCCACTGCAGAAGAAGCTAGTCAAATCTTTGAGGAGTTTCACTCCAGTGATTTAGATGGACACTGGTGTGTGGGAAAAAACCAGAGTGCCATCATTGCCCGCTATGATTGGCCTGGCATGGTGGATGACATTCGCAAGTGGGTGAGTTGGTATTGTCATAATATTGAGGTAAAAAACACATTCAGGTTCAAAAGTAGAGCACAGAGGAGTATAAGGTGTAGTTATGTGTGCACTCCTTAAATTGTGATACTGTATGTGTATGTGCAATGGCCAACAATGTCAATTAAAAACATATTAACATAGTTATATTAACAAACATTTGTCCCAATTTCACAATGTGTGTCTGTTTAGATTGCTCAGTGTCCCCAGTGCCAGGCCAGGAGAGCTAACATTAAGGAAAAGCGGGAGTACACTCCCAATAGAGGTAAATGAAATATGGCATGAAGCCAAAGCTTTCGAACACATCAGTGGTGAAGCAGGCTATTGCAATGCTTATGATTGTTTCTTCCTCCCCAGGTAAAAGAGCCTCTTGAGCTGGTTGGGATGGACTTGGTGGGTAAACACAGTGTAACAGATGGTGGCAATCAGTACATATGTGTCATGGTTGATTATTTCACCAAATGGGCAGAGGTATACCCACTAAAGAGCAAAACAGCAGATGAGGTGACTAATTGTATCCTTAATTTCTTTTACAAATTTGGTAACTTGTAACAAGTTAACATCATGTAACAATCATGTAACAAGGTGAATCAGCTGTAATTTGTGCATTAGACGTATGTATGTATTCATGCAGTTTGGATAACCTTGAGGGAGCAACAGGCGAATTACATCATTTCCCTTATGGCTACTGTTTCACTAGACTGGCATAAGCTTGTCCTTTTGAGGGCCTTTAACATGATTCAAGTGGTTTAAAATCCTCTTACCTGGGCTTATGTTACAATAACCTGACTGTGGTCAATCTGGGTTCTCTGTGTAGGGCACTGGTGCGCCAAAAGTGTCCTGCTATTGGGAGATGGGCATGCTCTACAGTGGCCCATCCAAGACAGCAGGACACAACGTCATGTGGCATGTTCGTGTGCAAGGTAATGACTCAATTATGTCTGTGCTTGTCATTAAAGAAAGGCATTCAAATTATACTCAACAGACTTTTAGCTTGCAGAGCAGATTCTGCTGGCACTACAGGTGCAATACCCAGTGGACCAGGAGGGTGTGGCCATGTTACGAGTGGACATGGCTAAATCTCTGCTGGCAAATAAAGGTACAGAGGACTCTTCCAGGTTTACTTGTTGGTTGTGTCTGTTATGGCAATTTGACTATATGTATGCCTGTGTTGTTGTAGATGACCTATCCCAGCTGTGTCGGGCTTGTGGGGAGGACAGCTCCGGGGCTGAGATAAACGTGTGGGTAAGAGGATTCATTTATGTCCTGGCCAGCGTTCGGCTGGATGCCTTGGATGCACCTTGGATGGGTTACCTCACGGTCAGTGGGTGAACACTCACAGTCACACAGCTACTTTTAAAGTATAGTTTAATTCACTTTACCTGCATGTCTTGCACTTCAGCGGACACTGGAGCAGCTGAGGGAACATGAGAACACAGACGACCACAGCTAAGATTTAAATCCAGTATCTGACAGACATTGCCATACAATTCTAAGCAATATCATGATTTCTCATTGAGTCTTAACTGTTTGATTGTACATCCTCCTCTGGTTGAATGTTTACCTGACAAAATGTTTGGATAGTTTCTGAGGTCTCTTTTCTCCTTTTCCTTTTAGATGGAGTGCACCACCTGCTCTCTGTGGTTTTATTCGCAATGTGTTCGACAGCCCTCCACCGAACAGGACTGGTTTTGCACTGCTTGCTCCACATAAATCAACACTGCAACAATCTGGTCTGTTTGCTGCATGTCCATCACTATTTAAGACTAGACTAAAGACTTTCCTTTTTGATGGGGCTTGTAGTTAGGGCAGTCTCAGGTTTGACTTGGAACAGCCCTTACTTGGGCTGACATAGGCCTGGTCTGGCAGGGGACCAGTATTACTACCACAATTACTGTTTTTCTAATATTCCTGAAATTAATGTTATTGTAGCTTTTGTCATTACTGCTGGCCCTGCATCTGTCCCTCTTATGTATTATTTTGTCATTTGGATTACTGTACAGATTTATTATATTGCTCTATTCTGTACACAGCATTTGTCAAATGCCTTGAATGTGTATACATACTTGGCCAATAAAGATGATTCCTAATGATCATTGTTGTCTTCGTTTCTTTTATGGTGATGGGTGAGTTTGGCTACTATGTGACACAGTGCTTACATTGCATAGTTTGACTTGAATTTGGCCACTGTGTTGGTAACATGAAAATTGTCCAATTTGTTTACACCACAGGTGGCGTTTTTAATAGTTTATTTCAGTGGGTCTCAGTTAGTGCTGCACGATTAATCTAATCGCAGTTGCAATCACAATGTCAGGCTGTGCGATTACATAACCTCATAAAAGGCTGCGATTTGCGATTTAATGTAAATAAATGTTAACATGTGTGCCTGTGAACGTGACTACCTCTCCTGTAGTGTGTGGAGTTGGTTGACATTACGCCCACGAGCTATCCTGTTGTGTGCAGCGCGTATGGTCAGGTGATCACCCGGCGTGCAGCAGTGACCAACATAGACGCTGAAGAAGAGCATGAGCACGACCATGAACAGGCTAAATTGGTGGCGAAAAATAACCCAAACCCTATTATATGCCGCTACTTTGGATTCAGGTACGGTGACGTTGACCAGAAAGACGTGCTGTGTAAAACGTGCAAAGTTAAAGTTGCCACGTCCCGCGGCAACATGACCAATCTATATCAGCACTTGAGACAGCACAGAGAAAAGTCAGAAGAATGCATGCGAGAGAAAGCCAAGCCGAGTAACATTGCAGACAAAAAGACAACTGAAAGCTGCCAGAGCGTCATAAAACAACAACAAAGCACAGTTACGCATACATTTGTAAGTGTCACGCCATACGACAAGACCTCAAAGAGACACAAGGAAATCATGGACTCCATAACAAACTATGTAATAAACGAAAAATTGAGCAATTTTGCTTGGTTTTGGCCCACATGACATGCTGTGTTGTGCAACAACCTATTCACATGCTGGACATTGTCATTTATGTGACAACGCCTGAACGCAACACAGGCTCCGCTCCACTGTGTGTACACTGCTGTGCGAGAGCCGCGTTTGACTGTGCGTAACAGCAGTCTGTTGATAGTTATTGTTATGGACAGTGTGTAAATGACCATGTCAGGTCAGGCCAGTGCCCCCCTAATGTAATGTAGGGGAAACACTGAATCAAGCAAGAAGTGTTACCATTTATTTATTATATATAATTGCAATCGCAAATCGTGATATTGTCCACCAAAATTGCAATCGCACATTTTTATTAAATCGTGCAGCACTAGTCTCAATGGAAATGATGCAAGATTGAAGAGTATCCGAGTATGTTGTGACACTCTTGCGTTGTATAGCATTTTTGCTACAGTGTGCCTCAATTTGCAATCATGTTTTAGTGTTTTATTATTATTCAGGGTTTACTAGTGTGACTGGCTGGTGACTGTGCTCTTAGTGTGACTGTAGATGGCATCAGTGGAAAAGATAGCAGGGACATGACTTTTAGCAGTTCCACTCAGGTGTTGGTAGTTTTGTTCATTTTTCGTAATGGTGATGGTTTGTATTTCCACATGGTTTTGTTGGGAACATAACTGATGTCCAGCAAACAGCGATTGTGACGTATTTCCTGGTTGGTTGCAAGGGAAAGCACAACAGGTCAACACAGGCCATGCCCACACCACATCTGTCTCTATCACCAGTTAATTCAGCCACCAGTTAATCTTGCACACCATCCTCTTACTGGTGGCTCAGCACACACCGTCATCGATCAGGCCTGCAATGGGGGTTAAATAAAGTACTTTTGCTGGCATTTTATTTTCTTTAAGTGTGATCCCACAAATATTTTATGTGTAATGTTAAATGCTGTATTTTGGAGTAACTTAAGTTGAAGGTGGTTCACAGTGCCTTTAATGCACATTTGCTATGTTATGGAGTAATTTTAGGTTAACTGTGGTTTGATTTAGGTATAATAAATCTTTTCCTTTTGATATTTTAAAACTGTAACATTGGTTCCTGGTCATTAATTTGCATTATTCCGAGATTTAAAAGGTACAGGGTTTATTTCTAATTAATTTAAGGGTACTCCAGAGTGAATTTAAAGGTACTTAAAGTGAGTTTAACCCTCCGGTCCCCCTTAAAAAAAATCACACCTGTCCCCTTCGGGACGTTTTTCGTCCTTGTTGAAAAACAACCATAAAAAAATAAATATTAATATTTTTTTCTACTTTTTTTACCCTTTATATGCCATTTTCTTTACATAAAGTCACTGGTACTTTAATTTAATCACAGTCTGGGATATGTGAATGAATAGTGACAACGCCAATTTTGATGCATTATTATTTTTTGTGCAGTTTCAATTTGAAATAAAAGCCGACAACTGTCTCCTTCGGGATGTTTTTCATCCTTGCTGAAAAATAACCATAAAGATATTATAAATTAATATTTTTTTCTACTTTTTTTTAGCTTAAATCATTTAACCAACTCCTGCCCAGGTTATACATGCCAAATATTCATTCATTTTGAGGATTTTTAACCCTTTACATGCCATTTTCTTTACATAGGCTCACTGTTACTTTTATGAAAAAAAAAAAAAAAAAAGAATTATTAATTAATTTCCATAAACTAAATGCTGGATGGATTTTTTTTTTCAAATTATCACAGTCTGGGATATGTGAATGAATAGTAACAACATTTATTTTGATGCATTATTATGTTTGCGCAGCTTCAAATAAAATCAATCACTTTTTGCCCAGGAATAAAGCAATAATCAGTGCATGTTGAACAAAAATATTGTAACGCTGGGTATATAGTGACTGTTATTATGTGTGTTGATTACATTATTTCTGTTGAGGGAGGTGTCCACCGTAGGGGTATTTGCTGATAAGTTGTTCTGGGGAGGGGTAGGGAATGTTGGGGTATTTACGACAGTTCACGACAGAGGGGGTTGGAGAGAGCAGCAGGCTGCCGGACCAGTTGGTGGGACAGTTTTTAAGGAGCAGGAGTTCAGAGAGTTAGAGAGCCTGTTTGTTGTTTTTCCGGGGATACCTCAACCTCGGGTTAGCTGTTGCTATGGCAAGGGAATAAATCGGGGCTCTGTTGAGCTAGCAAACTGCAACATCGCCTCCTCCTTGTCCTTCCTCTACCCTCCTAGCTACCCCGCAACGCTACAATATTTTTATCAAAGTGCAGAACAGATAATAACAACAGCAATAATAATAGTAATAATAATGATAATATTAATTATTAAATTACATTGAACAAAAATATAAACGCAACACTTTTGTTTTTGCTCACATTCGGCGTCTGGCACGTTGGAGAGGTGTTCTCTTCACGGATGAATCCCGGTTTTCACTGTTCAGGGCAGATGGCAGACAGCTTGTGTGACGTCGTGTGGGTGAGCGGTTTGCTGATGTCAACGTTGTGGATCAAGTGGCCCATGGTGGCGGTGGGGTTATGGTATGGGCAGGCGTATGTTATGGACAACGAACACAGGTGCATTTTATTGATGGCATTTTGAATGCACAGAGATACTGTGACGAGATCCTGAGGCCCATTGTTGTGCCATTCATCCACGACCATCACCTCATGTTGCAGCATGATAATGCACGGCCCCATGTTGCAAGGATCTGTACACAATTCCTGGAAGCTGAAAACATCCCAGTTCTTGCATGGCCAGCATACTCACCGGACATGTCACCCATTGAGTATGTTTGGGATGCTCTGGATCGGCGTATACGACAGCGTGTTCCAGTTCCTGCCAATATCCAGCAACTTCGCACAGCCATTGAAGAGGAGTGGACCAACATTCCACAGGCCACAATCAACAACCTGATCAGCTCTATGCGAAGGAGATGTGTTGATACTGACTGGTTTTCTGACCCCCCCAGACCCCCCCGATAAAGCAAAACTGAACATTTCAGAGTGGCCTTTTATTGTGGCCAGCCTAAGGCACACCTGTGCAATAATCATGCTGTCTAATCAGCATCTTGATATGCCACACCTGTGAGGTGGGATGGATTATCTCGGCAAAGGAGAAGTGCTCACTAACACAGATATAGGCAGATTTGTGAACAATATTTGAAGGAAATGGTCTTTTGTGTATATAGAAAATGTTTTAGATCTTTGAGTTCAGCTCATGAAAAATGGGAGCAAAAACAAAAATGTTGCGTTTATATTTTTGTTCAGTGTATATAGGGCCTTTCAAGGCCATGGAACAGCAATGGATATCAACAAGAGTATCCAGACAGTACAGTAAAAGTTGTAAAAAACAGTTGTAAACGTTCAGTCCATCAAACAACAACAGACTAACAGGAGCAACAGCTCAAATCTGTTTCTTTTTTTCAAATATTTGCACAGGATGTGCAAATGAGAGCCATTTGTGACTTGCACATGTAGCTCTGGCACTTCATGCAGGTATTTTGCACTTTCTTCCTTGTTGGGCAGAGCTGGCATATCCTGCGGAGCTGTTTAGCTGCAGGCTGGACTGCTGACTGAGCCGTGGAGGTGCTTGGGGTTGCTGCTGCAGGCTGAGCCGCGGAGGTGCTGTCTGTCTGCCTCTTCTGCACCAATGCAGCTGCAGCTGTGGTGGGGGGTGCATGGGACCTTCGATTTATTTGTGGAGCCACCAGGCTTTTTCCCAGCTACTCCAGGAAAAGCCTCCACCTGTAGCTCTTTTAGTTTTCCCAGGAAGGATCCACACAGCTCCACAGCACGAATCCATTGCAGCAGGAGATATCTAGCATGGTGTAGAACGTCAGTGGCCAGTGTTTGCTCGTTCTCCTCACACTGTAGGTGCCGACAGCCTGCAAGATGGAAAACAAAGATTATTATTATTATTATTACCATCATCATCATATTAAATTATTATTATTATTATTATTATTTTATATTAGCCTATAATACAATATTTGTATTCCCCAGCACAAACAAATACAATTTGCTCTTTAGCTCTTAGGGGGCGATCACACAGAAATGTGTCAAAGATGCTTGAAGCGCTGATTCAATGCGTGCGAGACAAAAAAAACCCAGCAAGAAGCGCCTGTGGAGCAGGGGTGTGTGCGCAACACACACACACACACCTCCTGTCATCTCCCTACGTCTCCCCTTGAATCTAGTGTTTCCCTCAAAGACAGTATAGACAGAAGCTTACATGAAACTCACGAGCTATCAAATCAAATCCAACTTTGTTTATATAGCACTTTTCATACATAAAAATGCAGCACAAAAACTGTGAACTACGAAATAAGGTCACCAGCCCTCTCACAAATCCCACTGTCTGAAAGTTAACTAGCTGCTATGATGCTAGCATATTATCGTCGTCATCAATTACATTGTACTCACCAGACAAATTTGCTGAGCTGCTCACACAGCTCCACGCGTGTCTCCTCCTGTGTTTGTTCAAGTACTGAGGTGTGCGTGTGTTGTATAATTTCAGGATAAATTTCTCGTCTTCGGATTGCATTGTGTTGTCTGTCGCTGGTAACTGCCGTAACTGCCATAACTGACCAAACTGCCGTTACTGCCACAACAATACAGGAAGGAGGATTTGATTAGCTGCCTGGGCCAATGACGACAGTGACGAATGGTGCTACTGGCGCCTGACGCTCAAAAAGTTGAAAATATTTTAGCTTTTCAGCGTCTACGTGTATCTAAAAACACACGTCTAAAAAGAAGCGAAAACGCGCGTCTAAAAAGAGGCCGGAAAAATGCCCATATAAAAAGACGCTTGAACGCCGGTCAGACGTGCCGTATCATAGGAAAACAACGGTTTTACTGGCGTCGCGTTTCTAGCGCCTCATTTCTGTGTGGTGCCCCCTTACAAGTAGGCTACAAGAAATAGCCACTGAATAATAATAATAAAAAAATAATAAAGCACATAAATTCTGTTATAATAACTAAAGTGTGAGTAATTGAAGCATAATCTCACATACCTTGTCCAAATTGTCCACACCTCCTCGGCAGCAGTTGTAATCCATGATTACAACTGGCTTCCTCTTCGGCCCGTCGTTGACCGCTGGCTCCCGGTGTCTGGTACTCACCAGGAGGACATTTTTTCCCCGCTTGGGGATGTAGCTCACCGCCGTGGTGTTTGACGTGAAAGCGCTGGCGAAGAAGAACTGGAGGCAGCTCCTGCTTGTTCCGCCTAATTGTCCCAACAAGGGCCAACTTCCTCCTTGGCAGCTCCTCCACCAGGGCATAGGAGGTGAAAAAACTGTCCGTTGTAACGCTGTGGCCCCGGAGCCCCTCGGTCATCTCCAGGACCACCCTTTTGCCCTGCTGAAGCTCCCGAGCCCCGCCAGCTGGTTTCCCGGTGTAAACTTGACACCGCCATGCATAGGAGGTGCCTACGTCGGCGGTGATCCAGATTTTGATGCCGTATTTTACAGGTTTTGAGGGGATATATTGTCTGAACGGGTCCATGTCATTGGTCCGACAGCCCATGGGTCCGACATCCCATTAGTCCGACGGTCCGCGGTGCTCAACGGCTCCCGGCAGGCGTATTTCTGCCTTGATGGTGCGCCGCGACCAGCTCTGGGTCAGCTGGGAAAGGCTTGAGGCGAAGCAGGATCAGGGCTTATGTTTTTGCCACTTTCTTTTTCATTTTAACCCACACCGTGATCTTTTCCCTAACCCTAACCAAGTGGTTTTTGTGCCTAAACCTAACCAGACCTTAACCAAAGGGCATCATGATGATTTCGGAACAACGGGACTTCGGAACAATGGGTTTAATATGGTCGGAACAATGGGCTGTCGGACCAATGGGCTGTCGGACCAATGGGCAGTTCCCGTCTGAATGAGCAGCGGCCTCGGAACCCCACCAACTGCTCGTCCACGCAGACGTCCACTCGCCAGTTGAACAGCATGGGGAGGCGCTCGACCCATTTCCCCCAGATCCGCCGGATCGGAGCTAGCTTGTCTCCGGGGCGCCGTCCCTGGACATTGGTCATCCTCATGATGATGTCCATTATTTCCTCTGTAAAAAACAGATCCAAAGTGGAGGCGATGTCAGTTATTCTCGCCGCGGCGTAGCAGGTAATCCCCTCCGTCACTCCCCTGGCTGCTGGGACATATGGAGCTGTCTCCCCGTGAGTGGGAGACTACTGCAGCCCACTCTTAGCTGTCCACCCGCCGGCAGATGCAGGGCGACTTGACGGCACTGCCTCCTCCCCGCTCTCCTCTCCGGTCTCCTCCGCACTCTCATCTGGGAATAATTTAACGAACAAAAACAACATATGTGATTATATTTGATTTCTGGTGTAAATTGTGTAGCCTCCGATTAAAGGTGCAGTAAGTAGGTGCATTTAGCAAAAAAAGAAATATATCACTTACTTCTGTAAGTACTGTACACTGACGTTTTTGGTGTCTGACATAAAAATAAAAATGCATTCATTCATGAACCACACCTCACACAGCCACGTTAGCTTTCCAGAGAGCTAAATTTGGAAGCTAATTTAATATTCTTTACCCATATACACCTCACACAGCCACGTTAGCTTTCCAGAAAGCTAAATTTGGAAGCTAATTCAATATTCTTTACCCACATACACCTCACACAGCCATGTTAACTTTCCAGAAAGCTAAATTTGGAAGCTAATTTAATATTCTTTACCCATATACACCTCACACAGCCACGTTAGCTTTCCAGAAAGCTAAATTTGGAAGCTAATTCAATATTCTTTACCCACATACACCTCACACAGCCATGTTAGCTTTCCAGAAAGCTAAATTTGGAAGCTAATTTAATATTCTTTACCCATATACACCTCACACAGCCACGTTAGCGTTCCCTTTACCAGATAGCTTTCCAAGAAGCTACCTCACTTACCTTTCATCAGATAGTGCTTCGACTCCCTCCCAATCACCCTTTTTCTGCTCTCTGCTTTCTCGGAGTTGATGGTAAGTTGGTGGTACATGTTATTTTCAATATAGTGTCTCAATTCAACATAGAAATCAAAATTTTCCCGATCCTTCTCCATCCTTTTTGACTCGTTCGCCATCCTGCCACTAATGCTGTTTCCCCTCTCGCATAACGCTGTTTCTCTCTCATTCAAATGCAGCCATTCAGCCAATGCCATTCGTCTACGCACCACTCAGCCAATGATAGTATGTCGCGTCATCAAAAGTAGTGGGACCCCGGACAAATCTGGCAGCCCGGACACATTCGGTACCTTCAACAAAGAGCATGGATACCAAGAGGCGAAGCTCAATAGAACGCCCCATAGCAACAGACTCGCCCATGGTTTTGTCCTACCGCCGCCATTTTGGACTGTCAGCAGACCGCAGCAGACCCGCTTGCATACAAAAACACACAGACAAACTTAAGTATATCGCTATTAATTATGCTTACAATGCTACTCACCTCGTGATAGCTTGGTCACAGCTGCTTTTTCACGTTTTTGTAAAGCAAAATATAGACTTTAAAAAAAAACAAAACGAAGGAAAATGGCCTAGATGGCATCTCTACATATTACATCCACTTAGGAGAACATTAACTTAATTACTCCTTCAAAATCAACCCATAAGCCAATCTACCAAAAAATTAAAAAAAACAAAACAAAAAAAAAAACAATAATATTTTAACTAGAAACACATTAATGGCGACGTCACATAGTCAGGAATAAAGATTTATTTACAGTTTGTACAGTAAGGAGACAGTAATAATAATGATAATAATAATAATATATAGGCTATTTTAATATGATATATTTTAATGCTAAAGCAGTAATCAGTTCTGATATAAATGGTCCAAGAGGCCATATATATATGTATATATATAGATATGTATGTGTGTGTGTGTGTGTATGTATACATATATATATATATATATATATATATATATATATATACATACATATATAATGTGTGTTACCTTCCCTCCAAAACTGGCATATTAAATTGATATTAAAACACTCCAAAACTTACACCTCAGGAGTTCTTACCTGTCAGGATCCTTCGGGAAACGGTAGAAGGCCAGGTGCGGGGCGTTCCACTGTTTTACTTTTTTTCTTCTCTCTCCTTGACATCTTGTATGTTGTCTGGGCACAACAGTCCAAGCTCAACAGTCCAAAATGGCAGCAGCGCTAACGCAGCACCCCTAGTGGCTGTTGGCAAAAATTCAACGGAGCTTCACCTCTTGGTATCCATGCTCTTTGCCTTCGGTTGGAGGTCTCCATATTCTCCGCACCACTCTCCAGGACAAAATCCAAAGCTTCTCGCGGTGTGTATTTTTTCTCCATGAATGCAATGATGAGTCAGCCGAGCTACATGTATTTATAACTTTTGCTCTGACGCCAGGTGCATAAACACTAGTGTTGTGTCGGTCACGAACGTGTCGTTCAAAAGAACGGATCTTTTAAGTGAATGTACTGAACTGAATCACTTCCTGAACCGATTCGTTCCTTTCTCAGTTCAGTTGAGCTCTCAGCAGCAAGCATACAGGTCGGGACTGGAACTGCCGATTCAGTCCATGTGAATGATGAATCACTCGCGAGGCGGAGACAACCAGGCTGCAGGGAGGGAGGGACCGCCTACCCGCCTGACGAATCACTGGGTGAATGACACTCTCCCTGAGTGATTCAAATCATTTCCTCTCAGGGATATACTTTCATGGGGACTGTTTTCTCCAAGCTAACTGCTAATGTAGCCAGCAGTCAAGCCACATAAACATATACACACACCTCTCCGTTGTTTTAAGAGGTTTAGTTTCCAGATAAACAAACTTAAAACATTAGGCTGGCAGCAGTGAGAAGAGTGAGACTCACCAGTCAGTGCAGAGCAGCAGCTACTGAGAGTGGGGGTGTGGTGTGTTCAAGTGTAATAGGCACTTTATTGATCCCAGAGAGAAATAACTTTTTTTTAACTTTGCTAATTTGCCACAGCAAGCAGCAGCTCACGTACAGTTTAACACAGCATGTAACAAGTAGTGTAAAACCCGCAGTTTGAGAAAACACGTGGCTGAGACTGTCAGATCCTCTCATTACGAGGTAACTGTGCAAAAGTGTGCATGTTAAGTGACTCAGTGATCCGCAGTAGGTTCACTGAACGGACTACACAGTAAGTAAACGGGAGTTCGTTAATTTCTATTAGGCACTTTAGTTTAGTTACCTCGGAGTGAAATAACTTTTACTTTCCCACAGCAACAACACATGTACAGTACAACACATCATGTAACAAGTACTGTATAAAACAAGTATCAATAGAACGAAATATAGGTGAGTGATTAATGGCTGAAAAAATTGTGGTAGAGCAAATATACAAATGTCAACAAAATTATGAATAGAATTAAAAGATGAGAATTGCAGCAATAAATGAAATGAAATGAATGACAGCTTATACATGTCAGATTATGGCAACACATATATGAATGGAAGAACACAATATCACTCCCGGAACTGAAACATGGATCGTTCAGCCGTGTATTAGTTCAGTGAGTCGGAGTCACAGGCTCCTCGCGCCAAGCACTGAACGCTTCGGTGAACGAATCTTTTGAACAAATCTTTTTAGTGAACTGATTCTAGTGATTGAGTAACATCTAAAGAATGGTCGTGCCCAACACTAATAAACACACTGATGCTCTCAACCAAATAAAGTCAGTTTTATTTTTGTTTAGTCCGTAGCGGCACCTTTGAAGCACAGTAAACGGATCGCATGATTGTAGGTGTGTATTGCACTGTGTAAGTGTGTAAATTTACTTTTCTATCAGGACTTCAGTAAGTTATCTGTCTCTGAAGTACAGCGCAAATGTAAAAAAGACACTCCTTAAAAGATGCATGCACAGACAGCCACACACACACACACACACACACGCACACACACACACACCTCTAAAATATCACAAAACCTCACATACCTACTGAAATCTTTACAAAAATGCACTGCACATATGAGTGTGTAATAAATTATTTTTTGTTGAGTTTGAAAGGATGCGTGTGCACGTGTCTGCGTGTGTGTGTGAGTGTGTGGATGAGTAAAAGTGGATGCATATGTGTGTGTGTGTGTGTGTGAGAGAGAGAGAGAGAGTGAGAGAACAGTAATGTAACCTTGCAGCAACCTGCAGCTCATAATTTGCAATTTTTAGCTCCAGAATTACACACATGCACATGCACACACATACACAGAAACACAATATTTTTTTTAGTAGCTACACAGCCACAACCCCCAGACATCCATATGAACACTAACATAGCATTTATTTAAAAAAAAATTCTGCAGCAATGGCTTGTAAACCTCAATAATGGAAAAAATAGGATAAAATACATGCAATTTTCCTGCTTATTATTTGGTGTGTGTTTGCTCTGCTGGGGAAGCAGGAGAAAATTAATGATTCAGCTGGATTTTAGTAAAAACTTCTATTTTGATCCCCTAACTCTGGGATGCATGACTAATATCATCAAATTCATCTTTCTAAGTTGCCATGAGGATGTGATGAAAAAATATGGTATTTATGGTTTTACGTTTAGCTATAGTTTCACATAGGGATTTGATATTGTGTATTTTGAGTCCATGTACACACACACACACACACGCACACACACACACACACACACACAAACTAATATTGCAATATTTTGATACAGACCACACTGTCACATCCTTATGAGCACAGCAAGACCACTTTTTGATCTACTCTGCATTTGCCCTCCCTGTTAGGGGCCTATAGTGTCTCAAGTGGCAAAACCAGGAATTGCATTGAAAAGACAACAGGGCCCCAAAATGGAAAATGGCTTCATCTGGTATTTCTTTTTTTTTTTTTTCTTTCTTTTTTTTTTTTTACAATTCTTTGGTCTCTCTAACTAACCTGACTGCCAGAGATATAAAAAAACATGTTTTTGTTTTTTTATGTAAATTGCAGGGGAATCAAAAAAATGGGTTTCAATGGGGAAGTTTTTAGTCCAAGAGGGCAAGGTGTCGTAAAAGGTTATCATTTGTGTATTTTAGGCCTGATTTAGGAGCGGCTTAAAAAATATCAAATATCATGCTATATGCACAAACACAGCCAACATTATCAAAAAATGAAAACTGAAAAATGGCTGAAAAGGAAGTTTTTCGTCCGAGGGGGACCGGAGGGTTAAAGGTATTCCTTGTAAGTAAGTATTCATAAAGAGATTAAAAGTATTCACGACATATTAAAAGGTACACCATAAGTGAGAAACACACAGTTTGAGTCTTCATTCTTTAATAAAGTAGACAGCACTCAATACACATAGGAAGCATACAAAACAGCAGTTTTACTCTATTGAGTATAGGTAAACGAATCTGGAGCACTGTTCATAAGGCCGGTAGACCAGAACAGTGTTACACATCCACAAGAAATCCTTTCCATTCCCTCTGCAATAACCACCCTGAACAATCTAAAACAGACACTGTACTTTAACCTGCTATTTTCAGTTGCTGTTTGAACAGTCCTCTTAACAGTCCCTTTTTTTTATGTGTTTTGAATGTGAATCCTGTGTACTCTTTAGCCTTGTCAAAGGAGAATTTCTGTCACTGCTGAGACAGACAGTAAAGTTAATCTATTTATCTTTACATTGCCAAGGCTGGCTGGTTCATGCAGGAAAGTCAGTAGGTCTCTAATTTGTGTCCAGCTGCACCTCTCCTCAGATGGTGTTTGGTCACTCTGGAGACCACAGCTAACAGTGGATGCCACATGTTTACCATGTATTGGTTGCTTGCTGTATCATCTGTTTGATTAAGAGTTAAACAAAATTTAGAAGCACTTTGACCAGAACCAACTCTAAGTCAATTAATAGCTGTGTTGAAATGTAGAAATGTGAACATCCTTTTCCCCTCAAAACTCATACCTCATTCTAATGAATGTAATGATAAACAATTAGTAATTTTGAATAAAACATAATTTAATGCTTGTAAATACTGTGATGCTAGTGACAACTAAATGTAGTGTTTAATCCATCTAGTAAATAAACATCAACTGGCTGACATCATTAACTATGACCCTAATGAGAGTACAGTATTTTGTTTATTCTATGTCTACCTTTTGTTAAAGAAACTTTAGTCCCCCCAGCTCTGGAAGTGCATGTACTAAAAACAGAAGCACTAAAAGACGAGTGGCTCTCTGCTGTCCTTAAGTGGAAAGTTCAGCTTGATTTTCTGATGTATTATTATACTGGAGGATTGTCTGTCAGAAACATACAACTTTAGAAATGTGGACAAGTGTAATCATGGGTTATTTGGGATAATGATATAGGGAACACCAGTGATTATACAAGCTTCATTTATTTAGAATTACATAGAATACACTTCGTTAATTCACAGAAAGATACATCTCATTTCATTTGCTCATGAAGTAAATAACAATAGAAGGAAGCAAAAGAAAAAGTGAGTACAACAATGTTTTATATCTTACCTCTTAATAAATTCATGAACAAAATATTTCTCACAATGAAATCCGTAGTTGCCACTGAAAATGTCTTTCTGCCGCTCAATGGACATACATACGTTTACTCTCACTACTCCTATTTCTCACAAATGTGCGATATAACCAAATCATGTTGACAAGTACTTTATAGTCATACTTGCTCATGCTTAGTGTTCTCGCACCATAAATACAACAGCCACTTTCACTTGCATGCTCACCTTTGACTTCTAGCCATTACTGACTCCTAAAAAAAACGTGACCAAAGTGAGGGAAAGAAAGAACATCTGTGGCAGCTATAGATGTACACACTGACAAATCCAAATCATTGACATTTCTAGCCAGAACAATTTGCCCTGTAATTCTAAAAGAGGTTTTTTTTGTCCTCAGACTGCAGAAACCCTTGATTGATGTCCACAGTCTTTGTGGGTACAGTACTCTTGAAAATCTACTGTAGAGCGTGTCCCGACCCCCCCATTGTTATCACATTGATTCAGTCCATAGGAGGCCTAGTAATGACTAAATGGTGCAGTCTCCTTCAACTCATGGTACCCCTGGTGGTTAGGCTCTGTGAAGAGACAGAGAGGGCAGTTAGGGCTAGGAAGTACCACAAATCTATCTCTTCTACATTAGCCAGTACTTTTAAAAGACTCTTTTAGAAATATAGGCAGTTGAGTCTGGCTGAAAGAGCAAAAGCGATTACAGACAGTAAAAGTGAAAAAATACTAAACAATGTTTTCTTGAATTTATTTGAATTTGCCTACAGTTGAAAATGTTTCTCAAACTGCTTGCTCAGGTTCACAGGGATATGACCTTATTCTGAATTCTGTCTGTTCAGTGGGAACTGTTTATGCTACCTTATATTACAAGCACTTGATATTTATTTTTGGAGCCTGTATGTGTAGTCTGGAGGTCACTTAATAATTTTCTGTACATCCCAAATAATGTAGACGAAAATAGCAACTAGCAGAATGCGTTTGAGTGTATAGATAAGTGTTACGGTACCGAGACTCATATTCTCCTCCACCAGAGGCCTCTTCTCGCTGCAGTTTACCACTCTTCCCTGTGCCGCTCCCAGAATAGTCATGATATCCACTAAGTTGAGTTTCCCCTCCTCCTTGGCCTCCTCCACCTCCTCTGCCAGCTCCATCGCAGCCTCTTCTCGCTCTTCTATCTCCTCTTGGGTCAGCATTGTGCTCAGGCCCTGTCCTGCGGTGCTGTTGCCCACCTGTGGTGGCGCAAGTGAGCACAGTGCTCTCACTTTCCCATAAGACATCAGGTGAGCTACGTTGGCACGCAAAAAGAGCAGGAGGACGTTTAGGTCATTCAATGGGCAGCCTAGTCTACGGCGGTTGATGAGGTCGAGGGCTGGGAGGACCTCGTAGACGGAGATGAATGTGGTGTCCCAAACAAAGAGCCGAATCAGACTGAAGAGGACAATAGGAGCCAACAGGACGTAGATGGCACCATTGGCCACACTTATCACCTGAAAAACCAACTGGCCAATCATTTTACACTGAACCAATTCAGGGACCCAGTTCTGATCACGCAGCATACCCGTGCGGACAAAGCAGCTGAACTCATCCTGCAGGAAGGCAGAGAGGTGGAAGTAGGCCAGGTAGAGACAAGCAGCTGCCATGAAGGTCAGGAGGAGGAAGCCCCGCAAGAAAAGCATGCTGACTAGGAAATAGGAGTTTTGTTTGCACTGCATGTATCTCTCCAGTAGAGGGTACTCAAAGTACCGCTTCTTCTTGGCCCTGCAATTGGTCAAGGAGAAGAAAATTAGCGCCATGCTCTCCTTCATGTTCATACAGCTACACACATTTCCAGCTGGGAGGGTCCCAACCAAAACACAGTCTTATACTTTTGGTGTCTAGGAGCTGCCCACAACACCACCCACAACAGTCCTCCACTAAAACAGTTTAGTCCCTTGCACAAGGTATGTCTAAGGTAGTTGCTGAGGGTGAGGAAAACATTACCAGTAGATCATCTTTATTAGCTGCTGCAATGACCCACGTTTTCTACAGGAATCATTAAAATTTCATTAATGAAGGCAGATTCTAGTTTCAACACTCATAAGGTTACTGAAAACATGGACATAAAGAATTATGATAATTTATGCTACAAGCCAACAGCTGGTATCTTACCTTTGCAGTTCTGCCTGAAATGTGAGGGGATTCTTAGTGTTCTGGCGCATATCCAGAATGCTCTGGGCCAGTCGGATCGAGCGGTTGTACGACTTGTCCAGTTCATCAATTATGAAGAGCAGGTCCGATCCCAGAGAGGGCATGACGAGCTGGCGCCAGATCAGAGCCGGCAGGTACATCAACACTGCCATGGCCAGAAGAGAGTAAGGGAACATCTGCATAGACAACAAGAGAAAAGGATGACAGAGAGGATAGACAGATGGAGTGGAAGGAAATAGTTGAAACAAGTAGATGAGTCACATAAACAATGGCTTCACCATCTAGTATTACAAATAGTCCTGAATTAGAACTAATTTCCTGGGCCTTAAATGTCAACTGTACTGCAAATGGTACTTTGGATATGGTTTTAGCAACAAAACAGATACTGCTTTGTTATAAAATGGTACACTGACATTTTCAACTGAAGTTTTGGAAGTTACAGTGAGGGGGAAAAAAGGGTTTCAGCAGTTTAACTTTGCCAGCCAAAATAACAAGTCAAGTAAGGTTGCTCAGAATCTCTCAACTTACTTTGTGTACCCAGAGCGAGCGCTCCTCAAAGTTCCCATCGCTGTCAAACTCATGATGCATGAGAGAGTCCCAGCAGTATGTGTCTACATAGCTGGCCTGCTTGATGGTGAAATTGCTGGGAGGGAAACAGCTGATCTGAGGCCCTGCAGAATAAACCAATGTTGATTTGTAACATTATCTGTTAAAATGGGGAATAATCTTCTGCTTTATCAATTTGCCTGTAAGCAGTCTTTAATTACATAATAACCCCCCACCCAACACACACACACACACACACACACACACACAGTACTGGAGGTCCATTACCAGACACGTACGCGTGCACTTCTGTGTGCCCTTTTCTTTTCAGTGGTACAGCATTTCACTGGAGAAATCATATGTTTCCAAATGGCAACCTGGCATTTAAAACCCTGGCTGACTCTATTCCAAACTTGGCCGCCTCCACCTTATATTTAGTCCACCTTGATATAACCACATGTAGTCCAACCACTTGAATCCATGCTCTGCACCCATCTGTCATTTCCCATGGGTGCTCCACCCTTAAACAGAGAGCACACCAAGGGTGTGCCCCCCTAATTCAGAGCCTTAGAAGAGAAACATGGAGCTTCTATTTTTTACAACACTGCATCTGCCCAGCGCTCTGTAAGTAGAAACATACTGCCACTAATTTACTGTCAGGATGTGATTTCTCCTGCCAGTCCACCTTGTTATAGGCAACCATTACATGATCCAATTATACTACAGGCATATGTGAGTGTGTAATTAATCAGCCACATTTTAACATATTGATAGTGACACCTAAAATATAAAAATTTGATGGGGCGGCACGGTGGTATGGTGGTTAGCACTGTCGCCTCACAGCAAGAGGGTTGCCGGTTCGATCCCGGGTGTGGGAGCCCTTCTGTGTGGAGTTTGCATGTTCTCCCCGTGTCAGCGTGGGTTCTCTCCGGGCACTCCGGCTTCCTCCCACAGTCCAAAGACAGGTTAATTGATAACTCTAAATTGTAGGTGTGAATGGTTGTTTGTCTCTATGTGTCAGCCCTGCGATAGTCTGGCGACCTGTCCAGGGTGTACCCCGCCTCTCGCCCGATGTAGATAGGCTCCAGCCCCCCCGCGACCCTCAAGAGGATGAAGCGGTTAGAAGATGAATGAATGAATGAAGGTTATGATGGAATAAATTCATTTTAGAAGTGGCCTGGGTATTTACACAAAGTAAAGGTTATAACTCGTATTTTGAGAACAATGCTGAACTAAATGTATATCGTCTCTGTTGGTTAGTGCTCCATGTTGATTTTTAACATATTTTAACATATTTAGCATACTGACGGTGAAAGCAGTATGGTACAGCTACATTTGCCATAACCTTCTTCAGATGTCACTTGTTCATATTGAACAATATATGGAAATTAGCCAAAATGTTTCGAAGAAATGAACATGTTGCATTTGATTTGAGATGAAAATAATATTTATTGGTCACTATAAACATTTTTTCGAAACAATGCAATCTAAATTTATGTGAGGTTTTGGGACAGTTTGTAAGGACATGTATTGAAACCCTATTCTGAATTAAAAGTGGACTTTATCAGAGGCCAACATGGTGAGGCTAATGGTGAGGAAATATGGTAGAAGTTGTGAGCCAACACATTCTCACTCCTACCTGGTCATATTTTAAAGTTTGGTTGTGGACTTTCCACTTCAACATATGACATGCAAGGTACCCTGGGTGCATTGGTTACTGACATCCTGGGAGGCCGTGCCAGCTTCAGTCTGTTACATGCATTGTCTGTTTTCAAAATACACTTCCATTTTTACAGGAAGTGTACAGGTTGCATACACTAATTCAAAAATAAACGCACTACAATACCATAACACCAAGAATTAACGGTTTTTCCTTAGACATCATGGTCTAAGGTTGTAAGGGGAAGGGAACACCAGGCTCCCAGGTGACAGTTGGTGGTTGTTGGACCCATCCACCACCACTCCCACCCACCCTGCTCAGGCTTTTTGCCTCTTTAACTTACGTTGTTGTCTGACCGCATTTACCCCTGATGCCCCTGGGCGGCATTACACAATAATGGCAACCGGCCGTGCATCATGCCGATGTGAAAGGACAGCTTTTTTGTCAGTGTCTGACGCCTGAAGTCACTGCCTAAGCGCCGGTATTCTATGACTTTGGAGTGAGACCCAGATGATTGAGCAGTATCACCATCCATTAGTTGCAGCCACATAGTTACAAGCTTTTTTTTTTAGGCCTCTGCCCTCAAAGCTGCCACTTCACAAACCCCTGAAGGCATCATGATGGAGCAATTAGTATTATTTATTTCCAATTGACCCTTGGCTAAGCCCTGCCCCTTTGTGATAGTTGTAGTTAACATGGATCCCACACTGTCGCTAACTGCACTCCCTGAGGACATATTATCAGATCAGGTCAGAAAAAAAGTGATTTCAGAGAGAAGCAGATCGAGAATCTACAATATGTTTCATAATGATATATCCAAGCAAGAACAGGTTAAAAAGACAACGATAGAAGCTAAAGCCTAAAAGTGAGCCCCTACATTATTCTGATCAAGACAGAAGATATATAAAGCTGTGTGACAACGCATTGTGTGTAGATGAACGTATTTGGCTTCACCCCTGCTGGAGCTGTAGTGCGAACCTTTGCCGGCAGACCTCCGCCAGCAGACGGGTGGGGCAGTTAAGAGGAAGCCATACAGCGTTCATCGGCACATACTGCAATGCCAAGCAGCTGGTTGAATATCGGCAGAGTTTCCCTGTTTCCCTTCACTGGTTCCTGTAAAGAAGGGTAGGCTTTTATTCACTTCACTTTTAAAAGCAAACGTGTGTATACATTCAGTTGGGTATACCTTCAGTAGCTAACTAGCCAGCTAACCCTACACTTTTCAGGGTTTGCTTTTGGTTTTGGAAAGGGGAAGAAACATATATCTCCTCTCAACATTTCCCAGTAATGAGTATTATTACTGAAGGTGCCACAGACACGTTTAGCTCGAAATCCACAAAACCAGCCTGAAAATGAAGGAAATCTGAAACGAGTGCATGAGTGTCTGTGGAGCACAGCTGTGCTGTTGTTGGACCCTTGTCGGAGCTGGCCGATGCTACACGAAAATTGGCCAGTCTGCATTTGAGGGGCGGGACTTAGCAAAGGGTCAATTGTGCAGACATGTCAATACTAAACAGATCAGCGAAAACTAATTTTTAATGTAATTAATACCAGTTTGTAGACCACCAACTAAGCCAAAAGAACATAGTGTTACTAAATGTTTTTATGCTTTGGGGGGCTTCTGAAGAGTTTAATCATATACTTTTCTAAGCACTTTACTGATGGGAGCTACATCAGTACTTCAGGTTTAAGTTATGGTGAGTGCTGCAGTTATAATACTAAGTGACACCACTTTATGTTCTCATGCAGTTTACTGTGGGAATTTCTTCTTCACTTTGTGAGTTCATGTGTGGGCGCATGCGTTCAAAAGTCCCCCTAAATAAAAAACGACAGCACATGCCTGCTCATGAAATTTGTAAAATATTCTTCCCCTCAGCTCCCCACCCCTGTGAGTCATTTGGCAAAGCAAAGGAACTTAAATTTCTGCCACTGCTCCTATCTCCCGCTCCCACTCCCCAATTAACATTGGCAGATCATCCCCACATTTGTGCTTTGTACAAGAATTCTTGGCTGAGAGTCCAGGTGCAAGTAAACCAGACTCCAGACAGCAGCGCAATCAAGCACTGTTGTGAAACTGACAACCCAGCAGATAGGCAGCCAAGATCCATCAGTTGAGCCGCGTACCCCGCCACCACAACATGTTCTACCCCCCAACCCCCACCCCCTTCTAGTTAATCAACATATCCTCTCATTTGACTCAAATAGGGGGGAGCTGCCATAGAAGAACTTCGCCTTGTAATTACAGCGTGCCAGCGTTAGTGAACGCTGCTCTCAATCATCCCCCATGGCAATTAGCATCAGGAGCATCACACTGATTGCAGACCAGCTCTGGAGAGACAACGTTTAGTTCAAAGTCAAGGGAGTCAGCCTCCTCTGCAAGAGACTTGTGCTACAGACTTGCCACGTATAGTTTGGATTGTCAGCTGTGCCTTTTTTGTGTTCTTTGAATGATCGTGGACAGACAGGTTGTTTCATGTGAAAAAACACCCCTATTTTTCAAAATGTTTTTTTTTTCTCTGGTCTAAAACACTCCAGGCAGTAAAAGAAACAGCAGAACAGTCAATAAACTGATGAGAGTTGGAGGCAGTTTTTATTTTGTGTTGCTGAGGAGGTCTTAATTGAGTGAGCAGTAAATGGCTACCTTTTATGGTAGATGTTGTTTAAGTGTTTTCTCCTCCTTTCTTTCCAGCACCCTAATTTTGTTAAAGAAAGTGCCGTGTGATTACAGCTCTCATTGTTACAGCTCTTAATATTTAGTTTCCTCAAGTAGGCATTGTAAGAGATGAGATTTCTGCGTGCAAAAATAAAAGCCTGCTGGGAGAGAGCACAGATGTGCTCACTTGTCATAGTTCAGGACTTTTGATGCAGAAATAATAACAAATTTGGGTCACTTCCTCAAGCCATGAAAAAATACATTTCTGTCTCAACCTTTATGTTAATTTTGCAATAAATAAAATGGGCTACAGGAATGATAACTTTACATTAGTATGTATGACATTCCTCCTTATTGCAAGTTCAACCAAATGCAGCCAAGTGAGTAAATAATAAGTAGTTCAAGGACACAATTATTTAATGGAGGACACTACATGACAGTAATTAAAACACAGGAAATGTCCTATCATAGTTTTAAAAAAAGGACAGAGAGTTGCTCACCCAGGGAGATCTCGCGGGCGAAGGCCATACACACCAGCATTAGCGGAAGGCCGACAGACACAAACTTAATGACCTTGTCCAGAGGAAGCTCCAGCTCTAGGTGGCTGATCCGGTTTATCCCGGAGCTTCCCTGCAGCAGGGCATCAGATAGCATGGCCTTAGCCGCCGCCTGGGCGATGGACATTTTGAACTCCTACCCGGTGATAAGAAAAAGGTTTATTTTTTTGACACTGTCAAGTAGCAAACTAAGATATCATGTGCTCTCAGTTCTGTAGGTACATCAGACTCATGACCTTTGTCACATGCCATTGCTTGACTTTCTCTACCTTGTCCTCTCTGTCATTCCACACTAAAGAAATACCTTTAAATCTACAGTAATGAAAGACAACTCCTAAAGGAGTGGATTGCTTTACCGATTTGGGGGAAATTTAATTAGTAAAGCAATTAACAGTATTTCAAGGAAATGTCCTTAACATATGATGAAAGGTAAAGTTAACTTACCTTAAGTCTTCCAGCTTTCTTTGGTGATACTATTAGAAAATATGTGTAGCGCCAAAGAGTTCCTCTAAAGGCCTGCACTTGTTGGAAGGCTTCTTAAGTATTCAGGGAGGGCCTCAGTAAATGAGAGGTTGGATCTGGGCTGGACCAGGCCGAGCCGGGTCTGGCTCTAATTACAGAGAGGACATCTGGGAGCATGTAGGCGCCCAGATGGCACCGACTGCAGCAGACCTCCAGTACTCAGTGCTGGGCAATGCAGTTGTGTGTGTGTATGTTTCTCCAGTCTGTCCACACTGTGAAGCACGGTGGCTGTGTCCCACTTCAAACAAGTGAACCATCGCCAGTGGCTTTTTCAGCCTCTGTCATTCTGAGACTATTTTTACTGCACTTCACCCTCTGAGTGACTGCTGGATCAGAAACTGTACTGTACAACAGGGATGCTTATGTTTCTGTTTGGTGCAGTAGCTTACATGTGTGAGAGAGAAAAACTGTGTGAAAAATGTATTTGAACAGATCTGACAGGACATCTATGGGTAGATAGAACTCCATTGTGGTGTTTTTGAACTGGAAAACATGCAAAACACAAATGAAACAACATTTGGATGCTGCAGTGGATTTGTACTATATTTATCTGTTTTATATTTTAAGATCAGATTTGTAGAGTGCGGTTGAGTGTTACAAATAGTGTGTTGGATTACATTTACAATTAGAATCGTTTTCATCAGAAAAAGAGCAACAATGGTTATTTGTTGAAATGCCAACACATTCTCACTCTGACCGTTGACATGTCGAGTTACAATGTGCAAGGTAACCTGGGTATGTTGGTTGTTGATGTTCTGGGACGCCGTGTCAACTTCAGGCTGTTACATGCATTATCTGTTTTCAAAATTCACTTCTGTTTTCACAGGAAGTGTACAGTTTGCATAAAGTCTCCAAAATAAAAAAAACACACTATGCCAGTACAACGCCGAAAATTACCGTTTTTTTCCTTCAACAGCAAACATGTAGTTACATTTAGCCAACACACACATGACTTTGGGTTCAGGCAACAAAAGCACAAGGTTGGGTTTCGGAACAAGATCAGGGTTTGGCTTTATAATCTTCCGGTAGGCGAACACTGGCCTCCCAGGTGAAAGCTGGTGGTTGTTTGACCCATCCCCCACCCCTCTCACCTGCCCTACTCAGCCTTCTGTCTCTTTAACTTACATTGTTGTCCCACTGTGTTTCCCCCTGACACCACAGGGCGCTGTTAAACAATAATGGCGATTGGCCACATATCATGCCGACATGAGAGGACGGCTTTTTTTCTTCATCAGTGTCTGACGCTAGAAGTTTAGTTTAGTTTAGTTTAGTTTATTTACTTTATTAATCCCCCTGAGAGGAAATTCAATCACTGCCCAAGCAGCTGTATTAAACGACTTCAGAGTGAGACCAGGTTGGAAATGCTTGCAGGTCATTGAAAGTTCTTGAATTTATCTATTTCTGAATGAAATTGCATGAAAATAGGATTTCGCCGCATGAATTTTCAAAATTTTCTTGAGGGAGAACAGGACACACATCAGGACATATTACTGGATTTTTTTAAGCAGATGATCAATACTACCATCAGATTGATGAAATTGACCTTGATCTGCGCCGTAAAACAAATATTGAGCGTCTATGGACATATGTGGGGCTTAGGCCTATAGATATGAATATGTGTGCATATACATATTAACTCTTAAGGTAAAAAAAAAAAGTGCCGCCATGTCCATGTTATGTATGGTCATGACCACGCACGCACAAGCAGATATTACGTCACTAGGTAAAATCTCAGTCCGGCCCTCTCAAAGTTGGCAACCCTGTGAGAGTGCTAGTAATCTCCTAATCCAACTCTTGGAAACAAACTGAAAAAGGAGCATCATTAATTGAACAATTAATTAAGGTTGTTGCAACCTATGGAGATGTGCAATTGTGCTAACCATAACCCATAAAAACATGATCCTTAATTTCGTTCTGTTGTAGCGCATTTGTACTGTTCACTAAATACTATATAATGGCTGTGACCACTGTTCTGCACCCTTCCCATCCTATGCTTGGCCAGTGAACTTAAACATTTACAGCATGTATCTCTTCCATAGTGTCAGCTGAGTGCATGTTTTGAGCTCTGCCCTCCTGTGGCTACACACACACCTGCAGCCTCTTCGCTGCTGCAGCTTATTTGTCTCCTTTCTTTTGTTCCATTCTTACACAGTTTATCAGGCCTGATTCGTGTGACTTGGTTTTTACTCTGTAACAGATGTGAGCTGAAATGTAGCAAAGTACAATACATTTGATAAGTAAGTAACATTAAAATTACTTGGAAATTAAAAAATTTTCATCCCTGGAAATATGATTTTTCAGTTAGTCCAGTTTAAAGTGATCTGTCAGAGTTTGAAGGCTTGTCTGACACCCAAGGGATGCACAGCAGTTTATAATACTATGAAAAAAGATTCTGAAGTTTGAAAGTTACAGTATTACCAGATAAACAATCAAGCCACATATCAATTAATCTACCAGGAATACATTTGATTGGCCACCACAGGTTTTGCCTCTAGGCTGTAAAAATAATGGACACAACTACTGTGACTTCACCCATTTGTTTGTGGATTCCTGCTTTGAAGCCTTAAGTTCAGAATTTTAGCTGTTGCCAGCTTAGTATTTTGGAGCAAGAAGTGGTCATATTTGGGTGAGAGGCTGACACTGTGGAGGAGATGGGTTAATCTGACTGAAGAGTTAAGGACACTATCAGCAGACAGCCTGTCAATCAAAGCAGCCCATCCTTGATTATGTGTAACTTTAAGCCTTAATAAAATGTAAATGGGTGAGTTATATAAAAATTCATCCCTGTACAGTTCTCATGAATGGCAAAATTAGCAAAATCGTTGTTTGTACCAGGCAGTAAACATGTTTATTTCTGCTGTTAAGTTGGGGATTTTAACATGAGAGTCTATTGATTGGCCTCTGGAGCCAGCCTCAAGTGGACATTTGAGGAACTGCAGTTTTTGGCTTTATTTTTCAGCCCCAAAGGTTGCCTCTTGGTTTTGCCATATGTTGTTTTGCATTGTGGCATGTTGAGCGAGGTTCAACTTCTTAGTCTAAATATACAGTATCCTACTTTTTTCTTAGCTGGAGCCAACATAGTGGTCCTATTCAAATGACTGAAGGTTCAACCCAGTCTTATTTTGAAGTCATCGAATACCTGCACTTGGTCACTGACTTCCACTGTCAGACACTGACGAAAAAAGATGGCATTTCATGTATGCATGATTTGTGGCTGGTTGCTATGATTGTATAATTGCGCTCGGCGGGGTCAGGGGTAAATATGGCGGGTCAACAACAAAAGTTAAGGGGGCAAAAGTGTGAGTAGGGCTGGTGGGAGGGGGCCCGTCTTCACTGCCCGTAAAACTGTAAAGCAAAACCCCGTTATTTTTTTCCTAAACAAACGCATGTGCTTTTGTTGGCCAAACATAACCACATGCGTTTGTTGTTGAAGGAAAAAATGTCAATGGCCGGTGTTGTACCTATGTAGTGCGTTTATTTTGAAAGAGACTGTAAGAAAACTGCACATTTCCTCTTAAAACAGAAGTGTATTTTGAAAAAGACAATGCATGTAGCAGGCTGAAGCTGACATGGCATCCGAGGACATCAACAACAAACGCACCCAGGGTACCATGCATGTCATATATCACCGTGGAAAATCCATAATCAAATGCTGATGTGTGATGAGGTCGGAGTGAGAATGTTCAATTTCAATCAATTCAATCAATTTTATTTATAAAGCCCAATATCACAAATCACAATTTGCCTCACAGGGCTTTACAGCATACAACATCCCTCTGTCCTTTGGACCCTCACAGCAGATAAGGAAAAACTCCCCCAAAAAAACCCCTTTAACGGGAAAAAAACAGTAGACGTGCAATAGATGTCGTACAGAACAGATCAACATGATAAATTAACAGTAATCCGTATGTCACAATGAGACAGAAAGAGAGACAGAGAGAAAGACAGAGAGAGAGAGAGAGAGAGAGAGAGAGAGAGAGATGCAGGACAGACGGTAATGACAGTAGCTTACAACAACATTAATGAAAGTAATAATATTATCATTATAGTTCTGGCTACTGTGGTACAATATGTTGAAAGTATATATTAGTATCTGGCAGTATACATGTGTGATAATAATCATATGTGTATAATAACAGTAGAAGTATGACTAATGACTAATGATGGCAGCAGCAGCAGGAGGCATCTGGCAGGACCACGGCAGCAGCACAACCACACACGTCACGCTGTCCAGGCACCGCTGCGATATGAGTTAATCTGAGAGACAGTGGAGCACAAAGGCTCCGGAGAAGAAGCCGAGTTAGTGACATCCAGAATGGCCAAGTTAGCAAGATGCAGTAATAGGATACGAGAGAGAGAGAGAGAGAGAAGGAGAGAAGGTGACCGGTGTATTATAGGGGGGTCCTCCGGCAGACTAGGTCTAAGTCAGCCTAACTAGGGGCTGGTACAGGGCAAGCCTAAGCCAGCCCTAACTATAAGCTTTATCAATGAGGAAAGTCTTAAGTCTAGTCTTAAATGTGGAGACGGTGTCTGCCTCCCGGACCGTAACAGGAAGATGATTCCACAGGAGAGGAGCCTGATAGCTGAAGGCACTGGCTCCTGATCTAGTTTTGGAGACTTTAGGGACCACGAGTAACCCTGCGTTCTCAGAGCGCAGTGTTCTGGTGGGATAATATGGCACTATGAGCTCTCTAAGATATGACGGAGCTTGACCATTTAGAGCTTTATAAGTTAACAGTAGGATTTTAAATTCAATTCTGGATTTTACAGGGAGCCAGTGCAGAGAAGCTAAAACAGGAGAAATATGATCTCGTTTCTTAGTTCCTGTTAGTACACGTGCTGCTGCATTCTGAATTAGCTGGAGAGTTTTTAAGGACTTACTAGAGCTACCTGATAATAGAGAGTTACAGTAATCCAGCCTAGAGGTAACAAAAGCGTGGACCAATTTTTCTGCATCTTTTTGGGTCAGGATAGGCCTAATTTTACGCAGTTGAAAATATTACGCAGATGAAAAAATGCAGTCCGTGAGGTTTGTTTTAAATGAGAATTAAAAGACAAATCTTGATCAAATGTTATTCCGAGGTTTCTTACGGTAGTGGTAGAGGCCAGAGCAATGCCATCTAGAGAAACTATGTCATCAGATAAAGAGTCTCTGAGTTGTTTGGGGCCAAGAACAATAATTTCAGTTTTGTCTGAATTTAACATCAGGAAATTGGTGCTCATCCAAGTTTTTATGTCTTTAAGGCAGTTATGGAGTTTAGTTAATTGATTACTTTCTTCTGGCTTCATCGATAAATACAACTGTGTATCATCCGCATAACAATGGAAATTTATAGAGTGATTTCTAATGATGTTGCCTAAAGGAAGCATATATAGAATAAATAGGATTGGTCCGAGCACAGAACCTTGCAGAACTCCAAAACAAACTTTAGTACGTACGGATGATTCATTATGAACGTCAACAAACTGAAAACAATCAGATAAATAAGATTTAAACCAGCTTAGTGTAGAACCTTTTAGGCCAATTAAGTGTTCCAGTCTCTGTAGCAGAATTTGATGGTCAATAGTGTCAAACCCCGCACTAAGATCTAATAAAACAAGTACAGAGACGAGTCCTTTGTCTGAAGCAATCAGAAGGTCATTTGTAATTTTAACTAGTGCTGTCTCAGTGCTATGATGCACTCTAAATCCTGACTGAAATTCCTCAAATAAATTATTATCATGGAGAAAATCACACAGCTGGTCTGCGACTACTTTCTCAAGGATCTTTGACATAAAGGGAAGATTAGATATTGGTCTATAGTTGGCTAACACCTCTGGATCCAGGGTGGGCTTTTTTTAGTAGAGGTTTAACTACAGCTACCTTAAAAGACTGTGGTACATAGCCTGTTAATAAGGATATATTGATCATATCTAATATATGAGTGTTAACTAAAGGAAAGACCTCCTTAAGTAGCCTAGTTGGGATGGGGTCTAAGAGACACGTTGATGATTTAGATGAAGAAATCACTGCGGTCAATTCTTGAAGAGAAACTGGGGAGAAGCAATCTAAATATATATTAGGTCTTACAGCTGTGTTTGAGGTTAGATAGGTACTATCTGAGGACAGGAGATCATGAATTTTGCCTCTAATAGTTAGAATTTTGTCATTAAAAAAGCTCATAAAATCATTACTGCTAAGGGCTAAAGGAATACAAGGCTCAATAGAGCTGTGACTCTCAGTCAGCCTGGCTACAGTGCTGAAAAGAAACCTGGGGTTATTTTTGTTTTCTTCTATTAAAGCTGAGTAATAGTTTGCTCTGGCATTGCGGAGGCCCCTCTTATAAGTTTTGAGACTGTCTGTCCAGATTAAACGAGATTCTTCCAGTTTGGTCAATCGCCAATTCCTTTCAAACTTTCACGATATTTGTTTTAACTTACGGGTTTGAGAGTTATACCAAGGAGCGAACTTTCTTGGCTTTGTTAACTTCTTTTTAAGAGGAGCTACAGAGTCGAGTGTTGTTCGCAGCGAGCCTACGGTGCTATCAACAAAATGATCAATTCGGGAGAGGTTAAAGTCGGTACGGGAAACCTCTGTTACTGAGGGACTTGGTATTGAATTTAACGACGGAGTAATCATTTCCTTAAATTTTGCAACAGCACTATCTGATAAACATCTAGTATAGTAACTGTTGCTGAGTGGCATGTAATCGAGTAAAAAGAAATCAAAAGTAATCAAATAATGATCCAATAGCGAGGGATTCTGTGGAAAGACTGTTAGGTTATCAATTTCAATTCCATACGTCAGAACTAGATCGAGGGTATGGTTAAAACAGTGAGTGGGTTCATGTACACCCTGACTGAAGCCAGTGGAGTCTAATAATGAGATTAACACAGCAGCCAGGGAGTCATTATCAACGTCAACATGAATGTTAAAATCGCCTACAATAATAACTTTATCTGATTTAAGAACTAGACTGGATAAAAACTCTGAGAATTCAGATACAAATTCAGAATACGGGCCAGGAGCATGGTACACTGTAACAAATAAAAGTGGCTGCAAGGTTTTCCAGGTCGGATGTAAAAGACTAAGAACGAGGCTTTCAAATGAATTATAATCTAGTTTAGGTTTAGGGCTGATTAACAGACTAGAGTTAAAAATGGCTGCAACTCCCCCTCCTCAGCCGCTGCCTCAAGGAATGTGGGTATTATTATGACTGGGATAGGTTGTGTTTTTGTTGCCTGTCTGAACATGATGTGATAAACTGTTAACATACACATATAACCCATCTTTTACATGATATTTTCACATGTTCATATGAAAATATATTTTAGCTGACCATTCTTGCATTATTTAGTATTGTATTCTTTGAAACTTGAACCCTGCTGGCAGTGAAAAGAACCTTACTGTACAGCAACAACCTGAACAAGAATGTGTTGACCCGACTCTGTATTAATAAAAACAAATTCTCCAGTAAATGATTTATGACTAGTTCTGCTGCTGTAACTCATTCCACCTCATGATAAATTAAAACCCCTACCTTAGCTGTTGTATGGGATAGATTCATATATTTACATTTTATCCCGTTTGTGTTCTTCAGCTCAGATGGGGTCCCCGGCTACTCTGCTCCTCTGACCTGCTGTACAGAAAGTCCTGTGAGGAATAATTATAGAAATGTTGTGATGCCCATACTCTCAGTTTTTTATTAGATCACTTTTAGAAATATAATGGTTTCCTCCCACATATGAGAACTTCTGAGCATTTCTTCCTCATGGTAATGTCAGTTACTGATGACCTCATCACATGTTGCCCACCCCCTGATATATTACATTGTAGCCCAAGATGGCCACTGCAATTTAAATTCCTCCTACTGGAAAATGTGGCTGATGGAGGAGAAACGTAGCAGAGGTAGACCATGACAGATATTTAATAAGCGTTGCTGCAATTAAAGCATGACCTTTTGTAGCGGTGGGGGCAGAAAACAATGCAAGGATGCAATTATACACACATGTACAAGCTGTGTGAAAAGAATACAATGTGGTTTGTGCAGGAAGCATCCACAGGAGTGATTACCATTTGCTCGAGGGGAGCAGAATCCACATCTCAGAAATTAAAACCCTGTGGTGGAGTGCTCTGTTGGGTTCTTTTATGGTAGGTGGGAGAGCGTTGAAGTGGGCGTCTTCCAGCAAGTTAAATCACAGGCTAGAGTAATAACCAATGGGTGGGACAACACATGACAGGAAAATGGGAGAAGTTAAACCAATATTTAGACTACTAACTCTGCAATCTGGAAATAGGTTACATTGAAGCAGAGCTGGAGAGGGTTGGGAAGTGTCACGCACACTTATGCCTTGCTCTATTGTGATCCTGGCTCAGATGAGTGCAGCAGGGAATATGCTCATGTTAATTATGTAGTGTTTTGTTCTTTTTGTTTAGTGCTTTTCATCTCTATATATCCCCATATATCACACTGCTTACCTCTCGTTCAGGAATTTATGGCCCATGGCAGCATGTTATCATCCCGAAGTTGTTAAATACTGTCGCTTTGTCAGTGATTTCATTGTCACCTAACGTCAAAAGCCACCTTTCGCGGCGGTATGATATGTAGGGGTGTAGTACCACCCCCTGCCCTTCCTTTTTCCATTTTGAATTTTTTTTTTTTTTTTTTTTTCCTTACAAAGTCACTTTGCTTATGCTGCTTTCTCTGTCTTTTCTTTTTGGAACCCATTTTCTTTGGGAAAGACATAACAGTGTATGTTAGTACACCAGCAGCGTAAACAGTCACTCCCTTAGCTTTAGCTGTGTTTAGAGATTATTACTACTGCAGGGGCGGACTAAACCATTTTGTGCCTTTAAGGGATGCAAGGGGGGTTAGACAGCTTCATCTATTCTTACAAAGTTCAGGTTCTCAATCAATTATTCAGCCAATTTTAGTTAAGTTATGGCACTAAATACTTAGAAATGTAAAGAAAGTGCCAAAAAACAAACAAACAAAACAACTTTTCATTCCTTTTTGACGGCCCACCTCCCATTGGGGCCCCAGACAATAAGTCCCACTTCCTGTGTACAATGCCCCCCTGATACGCCCCATCAGTTTGTAATGTGGTTGTATGGGACCTTTTGCGGTGTTATGATATGCTGCTGGCTGGCTGGACAGCACCTGCTGCAGCAGTATGATACACAGACGGGTGCCGTTAGTTCACAACGTGGTTGTATGGCACCTGTTGCGGCGGTATTAGGGTTGAAACGGTATGAGATTTTTATGGTACGTCTCAGAAAATATTGTGGCTTTACGGTATCACAGTATTACAGAAATATTATTATTATTATTATTATTATTATTATTACCAGTTAGAATGATCCTTAAAGGAAGGAAAAGGAAGGTTTTTTCATGGTGGAACAAATGTTTTATTACTATAACTGAAACTTGAAATCATTTTGTTAATGGAAGTACTTGTAAAGAGTCTCCCTTTTGAAAATAACAAAAATAAAAATGAGATTTTCCTAGTTTTTTTTTAATTTTTATATCGTAGATAAGCAAACGTACATGGTGACAACTGTCAGTTTTCATATCACGGTATACCTTAAACCGGTATATCCCTGAAACTCTAGGCAGTATGATGTACTGCTGGACGGTGTCAGGTTGAAATGCTGCCAGTAACAATGTAATATACGGAACTGGAAATTCCTTATGGGGCAGGTGGGAAGGGTGATGGAAAGGTCCAACAAACCCTGGGCTTTATTCAGGAGCCCACTGTTAGCTTCTCATATGAATGTTGAGCCAAACCATGACGATGTCTTCTAAACCTAACCATGTGCTTTTGTTGACGTCCTGGTGTTGGTTGTGGCGTCCAACAGCAGTCGCAGGAGGACACCTGACGTGTAATACATAGACAAGAAAGGCCACTGACAAAGCTGCAATATGTGACGACTTGAGATGAGAACATGTTGGCTCTGGATGGGTTTGTGCAGCCTAAACATTCATATCACAAAGTCAAAACCAGTACCTTTACATGTTTAATTATTAAAATTGGTCTATTGAAACACAATAGATTATGACAACCAAGTGTACAAATGAAATAGAAATATTCCCTATTGTCTGTCACTTGCTCTGGAAGATCCATTTAAAAAAAGCAATCGAGAAAAGAATATTAATGAGCAACATACTTCACAATGAACAATCAGAACATTCAATATAACATGGTTTTTCTTTTTCTAGACATCTTCACATTAGAAACGAGTGACTCCGCTTCTGTGTTTTAGTACAAAACAGAGAGCTGAAATTGTTTCACAGTTTCTTCAAAATCCTTCACATAAAATTGAAAGAGCTGTTACTACTGAGTTTTTTTCTTCTCTTTCTAATGTTCCTCAAAATTGTCTTCGTCCTTGAAAAGTTTGTCAGTAAAAGACACTGGCTCTGTTGGTTGAGGATTCCAAAGTCATTGTGTGATTTCCCTCCATGCTGCGATGTGGGTGACAGTTTGTAGTGACTGGCAGTGCTTGCCATGCTCTTTTGTGACAGATTCACCCAAGGTCACAAAAACACACAAGCAATTTTCTAAGACTTGATGGTTGAAGTCAAACGTGCATGGCCACCAGCAAAAACAACAGCCTCATTCAGAACATTTGCAAAACCTACGAACAGTATATGCAGAAGCAACTGTCATTGTCATGTTGTTCCTTGAGCTACCCTTCGAGGCCACGCCAAAGGAAAAAAAAAAAAAAAGAATAAATATGCAAACCTTCAACACCAGAAAGCAAACATAGGAAAAATCTGATATACATACTATATGTGCAGTCAGTATACACTGGTTTACTACTTTTTTTTCTTTTTTTTTTTTGCTCATGGGAGAAGAAATAAAAAAGAACTAAGGTTGTTTAAAACATCATGCTCTAAAAGGTTTGCTGCAGCAATGAGTCAAGTGTTTCTCTCATGAGGAAGAAACACGCCGGATGAGAGTGTTGTTCAACCTGAGAACCTATGAGTCATTTAAAAGGCGTGAATGATGTCCCAGCAGTGGAAGCCAACACATACAGTCACTTCTGCAGATATTTGGATGGCATTACACCTGTTTTACTTCGCCTTTCCTTTGGCTCCTCACTTCTATTTTAGGAAGCAAAAGGAAAAATGAACTGCAAAGTTAATGTGTAGACTGTCAGTTGTAAATTGAGAGTACTTTCAGTCACATGAAATGAACGCTTAAAAAAAGCTGCAGACTAGGGCTGCACCTGACTTAGAATTATGTCAGCTGAATCAAATTTGGTTATTTAACACAAATATTTGACTTCTCGTTCCTCTTATTCCATATAGATTCTGAGAGTTTGAACGTGGTTTGGTGGGATGTAAAAGGTTACAGTGATGTTCATGTAATATCCACCTTATTCCTAGCTCCCATGATACCTTATGTGAATTATGGGTGCGACTTCTAGCGCTGAACCAGAACTGGCATTTCCTAATAGTAACAGTAGGCTAATCCTCTTACCTAGAGCAATAAGGTAATTGGGAAATATGTGTAACGTACATCTGTTACACCTCAGATGGTACAACATGATCATATCTGTGCCATCTCTGATGCCATTTCAAAGCATTGGTTGTTTAACCACCACCTTTTTAACCAACTGCGTTAGCAATTAGCTTATCTTTCTATGTTAACTTGTTAAATCTAACGTATCCCGAGCTAGCTTAAGATAAACGTCTACTCCTTCTGAAAGATGATTTATGATTTCTTCTGACTAATAAACAGACACTTACACATTCCAACATTAAACATAATTCAGTACTAATTTTAGGTCCATGTAAAGTGAATAAATGTAATGCCTTAGGCCCTGATCACACAGAAAACATTTTACGGGTTGCAAAACGCGAAGTGTAACACCCTGCATTTTTTTTTTTTTTTTTTTTTTTTTACTGAATGCCACTAGCAAAAAAAAATGCTTGCTGCACCTTTTCATTGTTGCCAGGCAACCACTCCACCACTTTCTTACCCTAACCTCCCTGTGTAATCAATCTGCTGTTTTGGCTAGCTAAAACTACCTACTTATTTTCACAGTTATTTGTAGCTGGTTACTAAAATGGACAGGCAGAAGGTACTTGCTCTAGCTCTGGTTGAGGGTGAGAGGCTGTCAGCAAATAGTTTGTTGGGCACAGGGAAACCTGTGATCTGTGTGGGTACATAAGACCCTAAAAAAGAGGGTGGATCACAGGTACCACCAGTTTCTTCTCCATTGTTCACCAACTGTAAACTTGTTGTTGTGACCACCACAGAAGGCCAGCCTCTTAAATCATCCGATTGGACAATGGGAAAAAAAGCAGAGATGACATGGGGTACTTTTCTGCTCAGTTTTTTTTTTTTCTCAACTGGAGGAGTTTAGAGAGCTTAGGCAAAAATAAGCGCCTAGAGCATGGAAACGTGAGATGCCTAGCAACACAAAAACAGTACGGAATAAGCTTCATTCTTATTAAAAACAATGACAAAAAGCTGCCTCAAATTGCTAAAATGCTTTCTGTGTGATCTGGGCCTTAACAACGCAGTTGAAGAATCTCAGTTGACTGAGGGGTCTCCACCTTTTAGGGAGCAGCCCTACTGCAGACCTTTTTGTAAAGCATTTTTTGGTTTAAAAAACATCTACATGAAGACCTGACGTCTAGGCTAAATCACGGCTGAATTTGGGCTGTCAGTGAAATTTTGGTAGACGTCTAACCATAGCCAAAGTGTAAACGTCATCAATTATACGGCTATGTAGAGACCATGTCCAAAAAATGGAGATAAACATATTTTAATTACTGTTGACTCTCCATACGTGATTGAAAATCATACCGCACGTCATCTGCAATGACGAAAATTACATTTAATCAATTTCAAAATTAAATCGGCTAGATTTGGGTTACATGTAGCTAGACTAAATCAGAGTTAAATATAGCCAGTACGTTTAAATCGCGACTATTGCTTGCTGGGTCATTTCATTGTGCCGAAACATTTAGATTACATTCAATCAAGTAGCTGTTTTTCACATAGTCAAAAAATCTCACTGTGCAAAGATTTTTTTTATGCAAGTGCAACTAATCAACACTTCTTGTTCTCCAGTTTTCTTTTTCAGTTTGCTCTAAGCTGCATTCAACACTGCCTTAAAATGTCCTTGCTCTCTGAGAGCATCAAACTGAAAGTGTTACTGTTAAGTGGTGAAAATGTCTCAATTTAAAACTGCCAGTAATCTTTATAACCTTTTAGTTCCTGTGCCATTTCGGTCCATAAATAACAGGAGCTATAGAGTCAAAATGTGCTACTATCCAAATATTTCAAGAGCTCACTGCATGAGAACATACAATAGTAAAATGAAACAACACAGATTCATCATTAAACTCATATTTGTCCTGTATAATCATGATCATGATGGTCATTGTGTCTGATTAGACACCATGGTGGCTCTGCACAAGAGTCTCTGGTGAATTTGGAGAAAACCTAATATGCCCTCACATGCTCTCAAGAGTCACTTAGCAATAGAGTCGTCCTAGTTGAGTTTGAATGAGGCTGTATGGAGGGGACAACCGAGGTTAAAGTTCATAGTCTTTCCCTCTGGTCGACTACTCCAGTTCCTCTCTGTGCTCCATGCGCAGATCTCTCCTTCCTCCTCCTCCGCTAGACATTTGCCTCCCTCTGTCATTTTCCTCCTCTCCGTCCTCCTCCTCTTCTTCCTCCTCCATCCCTTCCTCCTCTTCCTCCTCCTCTTCCTCTTCATCCTCTTCTTCAGTGCCGTCCATGGAGTCGTCGGCTCCCAGCATGGCTTGCTGCATGGCCAGGGTGGCTGAGTCTGAGGACAGCGACTGGAGGCTGTCCATACTCAGCGGGTCTGAGGGGAGGCAGGGAAACAGAGAGGGGGGGTGAAGAGTTATTATGCCAGAGACAGACCAAATCCATTCATCTGTGCACCCTTCTCTAGTATTTATCTAAATTTGCTTTTAAGCAGCTAAAGTATGATGGCTAAAGGTAGCAGGCCCATTATTATTTAAATATTCCAACACCAGAATCAGACAGTCATTACTTTAAAGGTCTAGTGTGTAGGATTTAGGGGGATATATTGACAGAAATGGAATATAATAAGTAAAATTTATAATAATAATCATTGTGTTCCAGTTACCTTAGAATGAACTGTTTATATGTACATGGGGAGCAGGTCCTTGAATGAGGAGATCTCCATGTTGCACTAGCATGTTTCTACAGTAGCCCAGAAGGGACAAACCAAACACTGGCTCTAAATAGTGCCATTTGCTTTCTCACATTGGCCACCATAGTTAGAAGCTCCTCTGTGACATGCAACATCTGAAAAACCAGGGTCCCTTTTCGTTTGGAGAGGCCTTGGTGGATAATTCAGCTCCCAATCAAAACATCCTGAATGAATAGATCTTAAGTTATCAGAGAATAAAAGTGACTACACATTAGCAGGTGCTCAGGTAACAGTCTGTCTCTAAAACACCAAACAGGGTTGGAGAAACACTAATCTGTAATGTGAAACTGCTTTAGTCTGTGTTTTTACCAGCACACATTAGCAGGTTCTGGATGAGCGGCCTGTCTGTGGTGTGCCAAACAGTGTAGAAGAAACACCGATTTGCCACATGAAACTGCTTTGTTAAGTGCTTTTACCAGCTTTAAGGCCCGTATTCACAAAGATTCTCAGAGTCCTGTCAGAGAGCTCCTAACTTAGCCTAAAAATTCCTAGCAAGGAATCTTAGCTTAAGAGTGATTCAGGAAGTTTCTGAGAGCAACTCTGAGCAAGGAGGAGACAGAAACTTTTATCTTAGTGAGGAGGTGTGGTTGACCCCGTTGCTAGGTATGACGCAGTCTTCTAAAAGCTGTGATTGGTTGTTACAAAAAGGAAAAAAAAAAAGAACAACAAATGCGCTCCTAGTAATGAATGGACAGTGAAATCAACCGATCATAGAACTTAGACTGTATTAAGAAATGTGTAATCGTGAAAATAATTTTATGTCATGGTGATGAAATTCAGCAAAATTGAATTAATTGTTACACAGCTTCAAAATGTTTGAACGTACCTCATTCACATGCCGATTATTATACTGAGCTGCTTATAGTTATGTTTACTCGCCATGCTGGTAATTTTACTACTTAATCTATTTGATATTAATGGTGAACACAGACTCAGCTGTCAGCAATTGGTGATTGCTGGCCTCCTTGTAAAAAGCGGTTTGATTTGGCACAATGACCAAAACAACGGATGAAATGGAGGAAAAAAAGAATGAGAAAGCCGAACTGGACAGAAGAGCAGCGCCTGCTGTTGGCACAGCTCGTGGAGGAGAACACCGGAGTTTAAGAGGGAAATTCGGTCCCGGAATCACGGCACAGGGAAAGAGGCAGACTTGGGAGCGCATTGCCTCACAAATCAATGCGTCGTTCCCTCTCCTTTTACGCACAAGCGATGAGTGTGGGAAGCGCTGGTACGTGCTGCAATCCAAAGCGGGCGTTATTGCGTTATTATGCTGGGTGGGGAAAGTAAGCTCATCCCCGATGAGGTCAACCACAAACATTATCCCTGCACTATCAAGCCGGTAGCGTCTTATTAAATCACTGTCGTTCAATATAAGGAGAATATCTCTCCTTCCTCTCTGTCTTTCCGCCATCTTCTCTGTTTAAGACACTCTTAGGCTTCTTAAAAGTCCTCCTCCCTCCTCTTAACAGTTTTTCACCTTAGGAGCTCTCTTAAGGCCTAAGATGCTTTGTGAATAACTTTTATCTTACCAAGGGAATGACGTCACTAAGAGCTACTTTAGTCTTAGGATTCTTTGTGAATACGGGCCCAGAAGTTTCAGCTGGTTGCAATCTGCAGTCCTCACCACTAGACGCCACCAAATCCCCCTAAATCTTACACACTTCCGTGAGGATAACAGACCCAGACTCACAGTTTACAGCTACTCTTAAATCCTTTGGAATTCAGGATCTGTCCTCAGGGATCATGTGGTCCATGGAAGCTATCAGATTTGTGTGTGTGTGTGTGTGTGTGTGAAGCAAACTTCAAACACAGTTTCCTCTGGGTAATTAAATACTTTTCAGATTGCATGCAACCATATACTTACCCATTTAGTCATATACCCAGATATGACTGAATGGGACAATTTTGATGACTTCAATGCCAGTGACAGTAATGATGGAGATGCATTTGATTTAAAATGGTAGTTATATACTAATAATATTTTATATCAGAATGTGTAAAGTTATGTATTTGGCAGAACCCACACTCAATAAACAATTTAAGTATAAATTTTTACAGAGTATTATTGCCTAGAAACAGAGCTTCATTTTCAAAAGTTCCGCCCTCTGCCTGAATGAAAACTACACTGAAGAATATCCTCATATTAGTACTACTACTCCTACTACTGTTCAGTTTAAAGGATGACAGTGAAGTTCTCCACACTGGTCTGTTGTTACTTACCACAGCTGCAGTACAGAGATAGCAGATAACAAATTACACACAATGACAAATCTATAACCCAAAATGGGACTCGACATGAAAAACTAGACAGTTCTCCTGTGTTCAAACACATTCAGATCTAATTTAAGATTCCTGTAGGAAAAAAGCAGACACCCCCCCCCCCCCATTAATTCAATACTCTTTGTTCTTGACTCTGGCCTTCACATCCTCCCACATAAATACAAGGAAAGAATCAATAGTGACATCTAGTGGGGACATTTTAAATACACAAGTTTTAAAACATGGGCTGTGTTTGTCTATTTTATTTCTTGGGAAATGTTAGTGTTGGCATACTGTCTGAGTTGTTTCCTGATCTGTGTGTCTGCAGAACTCCTGCCACAATGGAGTCAGGCCAGAAGCGCTGTGTCGGGCGGTGCTGGGACTTCATCTTCTTTGCTTTAGGAGCAGGGTCTGGGTTACTGGCGTCCAACATGGGCTGGAGGATACGCCGACGAGCGTTGATAAACCTGTGAGGATGAGAAAAGGACAGGGATTGAGGGGTTGGGAGTGATGGAACGGATATATTTTTCTTTTTTTCAAATCAAGAGACGTTTCATTTTAGAAGTGAAATCAACACAGTTGACAGGTTATCAAAAATCATTATATAACTTTGTGTATAAACTTTTCTGGAATAGGACACCAGGGGAAATTAGGGAAGAATGAATGCATAACAATTTCTAACTTTAAGACTGAACACACAGTGAGGTCCAGATGAGTGTGAGTTTCGAACAAACTCAATCCAAAATTATTCACCAAACCTTTTCAGCTACACTGCTTATATCAGGGTGGTGTGTGAGGTTGTTTCTGGTTTCCCTATAGTTTACTGATCAGTCATGTGACTCATATATCACAAAAAATGCCAATTATATAAACATTGTTGTCATATATTTTTAAAATATGTTTTCTAAAACATTACTACAACCCTGATTCCAAAAAAGTTAAGATGCTGTGTAAAACACAAAAAAAACAGTAGGCAATGATCTTTGATATTCTTTGTAACCTTTATTCAATGGAATTTGGTACAAAGACAAGATATTTCATGTTTAAATGGATACACTTTATTGTTTTTTTGTAAATTTATGCTCATTCTGAATTTGATGCCTGCAACACGCTCCAAAAAAGACAGAGAAAATTGTGGAATGTTTTAAAAAACACCTGTTTGGAACATTTCCCAGGTAAATAGGGTAATTGGTAACAGGTACTAGTATCATGAGTGGGTCTGAAAGGGGCGTCCTCGAAAACCTCAGCTGAGGTTAACCACTTTGTGAAAAACTGTGGTCAAACAGTCCAGTTTAAGAAAAACATTTCTCAATGCTAAATTGCAAATAATTTGTAGATTTGACCATTTACATACATAATGTCATCAAAAAAATAGACAGAATCCTCGGAGGAAAGGAAAATTCAAAATAAGAGGTCTTCTTTGTCTAACCCATTTCTCCTAGACTTAACTGAGCACAGTATAACATTCGACCATTTTCTCATACTTCTTAAATTTAGCTCCTGAGAAATAGTCTTCCTCTTGTCTCAGCCTGATCATAATTTAAGATCTGAAAATGCTGTTTTTCCTCTCTCATGGCAGTGATCTTTATTTGTCTGAAAAAATGCAGCTCTTGAGAAAAAAGTAAGATCCAAGAGAAAACTTGATTGGCTTATAAATGAGTCTGAACATTGTTGAACATTTTCACAAATTTGTCTCAGTGATCAAACTCAAGTCCCAACACGATGTATTTGATCCATTCTCAGAGATGAGAAACCCTCTGAGAAGCCTCTGACCACAGCAAAAGAACTTCTGCTGATTTATTCTTTTGTTCCCTTATTTCTCCTAAGAAGGAGGTTAGGAGAAACAGATCAGAAATTAATAATCTCCAAATGATAAGACAAAGAAAAGACTATTGTGAGCTGCAAAAAAAGTCCAGGCTAAAGAGGAAAAGGACCATCCAGATTGTGAGCAGCTCAACGTTCAAAGCCAGCATCTGTGATAATATGGGGGTGTGTTAGTGCCCATGGCGTCATGGGTAAGTGGCAAGCGCAAAATAAAACAATGGAGACCCCGGACTGTTGAGCAACTTAAGTCTTACGTCAAGTTTCAACGATTACTGTCCTCGGTTCCCAAACGCTTACTGAGTGTTGTTAAAAGAAGAGGTGATTTCACACAGTCAATATGTTTACATGACATTAGAAAAAAACAATTTATCATCTAGTCTGACTAAAACCAGACTTTTGAAATACATGTAAACATGTTAGTCCAACTGAAATTGTACTAAATCAGTTTCTCAAAGTCGGACGAACACACCCAGATAATGCAATTGGGAGTCGAATTACTCCTGCATGTATACAGTCAATTGCACCCAAACTGGCCTAGGCACTCAGCACATGCTCCACAGTTTCCGCCCCAGGCTTTGACCCAGAAGTCAAATAGCATTTAATGCATAACAGAAGAAGAAACCAGTAACACCATGGCGAAATCTACATCCAGAACTGTTCAATTTTGGATGGACAAACTGTACAGAGCTATAAAGTTGTCCACCATGTTACCAGTTTGCCACTAGCTAACCGTAGCTAACTTGTCTCTTGATTGTTTGACGTAATTGCTTAACCACAAAACAAGCTGAAAGGGGGCATATAACCACCTATTGTCATAGAATCAGAGATACTTAATAAATCGATTCCCCTCCTGTGATTGTAGACTAGGACAAGGAGAGTAGTCCAATCAAATGGCCTAGTTGAGCTACAACCATAGCTCCACTTAACTGTGCATGATAATGTACCGAGCGGTAAATATGCCCCCGTCCCAACTATTTTGGAATGTTTTGCAGGCATCAAATTCAGAATGAGTGCATATTTATAAAAAAATAATAAAGTTTATCCATTTAAACATTAAATATCTTGTCTATGTGCTGTATTTCATTGAATATATGTTGAAAAATGCAAATAATTGTGTTCTGTTTTTATTAACAGCAACTTCTTTGGATTGGGGTTCTACATTTATTCCTAGTGAATAAGAAATTTTGCACTTTCAATCTTATTTTTAAAAGTATACTCTAATCTCTTCCATTTCCAAAAGAAAAAGAAAAGAAAAGCAAAAGAGGAGGGAAAGTGTGTGAAAGAAGGAAGTCAGTTTTGTCTTCAGTGTACTTGATATATAAAACCAGGAGATGGCGCCACCTTGCCAGTAATGTGCTGAGGAGTGATGGTATATTCAAATTCAAGTAAAACATCTTCTTCACACATTGTTCATATACCATCATAGAAAGCAGTGTATTTCTGTCTGCATGTGCACATGAGAGCTCTAGAGCAGCAGGAAGACTGTCGTTCTTCTTATAGGAGAAGCATCTTACCAGTTGTTCACTTGCAAAAGGGTTAGATTTGTTTGTGCTGCAATCTGCCTTTTCTCATCTTCTGTCGGGTACGGGTGCTGTAACCAAGAAGAAACAACATCTCAGTTTTCAAGCAGTTTTTAATTAATAGCATTTGTGTGTCACTCTCTAACTGATCCTGACTTCTCATGTGAAAGCACACATTTTTTACTCTCTGACCGTTCAGTAAATATCCTTCTTCAACTTGTTTACGCTTTACATATAATCATTTCCTTTTCTGTGTCTACGTAGAGTTGCCACTTAAACACTTGCCATGAAAAGGCCAACATGTATGAACATTTCAGATGAATACACACACACACACACACACACAGACACACACACACACACACTCTGCCTCACCATGAGATGCTGAAAGAGCCAGGAGCGCATGATGTTAGTGGCATGTTTGGGCAGGACCCCCCTCTTATTCTTGGACTTCTTGTCTTCGCTGTCCAACAGGGATGACAGGTCCACATTTACCTTTGGGATTAACACCAGGAAGAGAAGAGAAAGGAAGAAAGGAAAAGAGACGGAAAGAAAGAGCGGATGGTAGGGCTTAGTTATTGTTGCCACGGAAACAAAGGGAGACTACCAATTACCTATCTTTTTGCAGTGGCAAGGGCAGAAACACCTCCTCAAGTGTCACCATGGAAACTGAATTTGAGTAATGATACTTAAAATATAAAAAAGCGGCACTCTCGACTGTGCGGAAACACAAGAGGGTCAGTGGTCTATTTGGTGTTTTGACGTGACGTTTAAGGAGCAGAGGGTCAGGCAAGCCTTCGGTCAAAAGTTTGGATTTGACAGTTTGGTGCTGAATTAGGGGAGGGCTGCTACAAAGTGTGACTGTGTTTGGCTTGGTGTTTCATTATGTTGACCTAAGCCTGTCTATGTTCAGTGAGAAATCATTATTCAGATGTTATTGTTTGGAGTGTGAGTGGTGAAGGACGAGATGCTCTCAGAGTATTGACAGTGTTTGACAGACTGCCGTGTACATATGGATGTGTGTGAGTCCATGTGTTTGGTCTGGCTGAGCCGTTTCTGTGAGGACTGACTTTGTAGTCCAATATTCTTGATAGGACATTTAGTTTTGTGATAGTCATCGAGGGTTTGTGATTAAAGTTGACGTTAAGTTAAGGTTAGTAATTGCTTTAGATGTTTGAGTCAAGAGTATGTACTAGGTATGAGTTGGGCTGCAGGGCATAACTGCAACAGAGAAATCCATAGAAATGTAGAAAGTCACCCTAACCCTAAAACCCAAATCAACAATGAATGCATCTACTAACAAATACTGTGTGTATCAAAGCCTAATATATCTTCTTCCTCTGTGCCACAGAGCCCCACTGTTGACCAAAAACTATTTAAAATGTATCAGTAGGCCACACTGTTGCACTTCATGTTCCTTCATTACCATGAACACACACACTTAGATATACTGTGACTCAACCCCACCCACACCAACTTCATTCATCTTCATTCATCTTCTAACCGCTTCATCCTCTTGAGGGTTGCGGGGGGGCTGGAGCCTATCCCAGCTGACATTGGGCGAGAGGCAGGGTACACCCTGGACACATAGAGACAGACAACCATTCATGCTCACATTCACACCTACGGACAATTTAGAGTTATCAATTAACCTAGTCCCCAATCTGCATGTCTTTGGACTGTGGGAGGAAGCCGGAGTGCCCGGAGAGAACCCACGCTGACACGGGGAGAACATGCAAACTCCGCACAGAAGGGCTCCCACACCCGGGATCGAACCGGCAACCCTCTTGCTGTGAGGCGACAGTGCTAACCACCACACCACCGTGCCGCCCCCCCACCCCAACTTGATGCCATAAATTCTTAAGAAACCCTGGGTCTTCGACAGGGGCTCAGTGACCCCCTTGGGCTCCTCAGAGTTACTGCAGGGGGGCTGCCAAATTATTGTTTAATAATTTAAGTTTTAATTTTTTTCCCCAAATTAAAATATGTTTAAAAATAATACACATCAATTAATACAACATATTTTTTGAGAAAGGACAAACTGGTCTATTTATAGAAAAAATTAAATAAATTAATTAATTAATAAATTAAATGTAATTTACAGTATACAACATTGATCATCAACATTGAACTGTTAAACATAAATCCTTGTGCAATCATGGTAGCTAGCTTACTCTAAATCACTGTGCGGCTCCTACTTATGTCGGCAAGGTGAACTAGTTAATATGTCTGAAAATTAATGACATGAATACAACACATTTGCAGATATATTGGCCCATTTATAAAAATAAAAAAATATATATATTTTAAATAAATACATTTTAAATAAACATATCAGTAAAGATAAATTGGCCTTTTCAAACTGATTTATTTTACAGTACACAACATGAATGAGGCTGACTGTGAACCCATGAATCCCTGTGCAATCATGTGAGCTAGCTAACGCTAAATCACGGTGTGGCATCTTGTTTTTTCGTTTGTTTGTTTTTTCCACATATGGGCCAATTAGCTGTATAATTGCCACAATGGATTGTTTGTAATTTTTTCAAGCAAGAGACTCTGACAACACTGTCCACGAAAGTGCAGAGGCTGAGGCTAACACACCTAGCCATGCTACAACTGCTGCTGACCTAAGCCTAGTTCACATTACACGATTTTCACCATGATTTTGATGTCACAGAGGATCTTGAGAGCCACCTTGGGTCGGGGGTGAGTCGGCAGATAGTCTGCCACGACGAGTCCTCGTGTGAACAAGCCTATGAGCAAGTCACCCCCTCGTCTGTGACTTGGACTGGATATCTGGCATGCTAGAAAACTGGAGAAGTGTGACACGACTGACGAAGAGCATCAGCCAATGAGAGGTGGGATACGTCCCACGTCAGCACGCGGGAGGACGGAAGAAATGTGAGGAGGACAAGCAAGCCGGCAAGCAACAACAACAATGGCGGTGTCCACAGGATTACGGGGAAAGCGTTGTGTTTGGACCCAGCCCTGGAGGCAGATCTGTACCAACACTGGGAAGAATATCTATGCCTTTACGATGTGTCATCTCCAAGTTTGGTGACGTCACCGCGTTATCTGGGGCTCTGTTGGCGAGGGCTCGGTGGAGAAATCTTGTGGTGTGCACACACAGGTCGTAACGCAGTTGGCGAGACTCCCACTGACAGAAACACATGTCGCCAGGTATGAACACTCAAAAGATTACAGTAGTCTCCGTGATGCAAAATCAGGGTGAAAATCGTGTAATGTGAACTAGGCTTCATCCTCTTTCAGCTAAGGGGTCCTTGGCCTGAAAAACATTGAAGAACTCTGCACTAGAGCAGCCAATGTGTATTTATCCACCAAATACAGTTCCCAAAACATTGACTAGTTTCTTCTGTTTGAATGATGTTTGACAAAAACTATAGTGGCCAGTTGTTTCAGGAAATTACTGAGCCTTTTTTAAAATTAAACTATACATTTGTGAGCCATTAAAGATGTATGTCTTCAGTAGGAACCAATGGGAGCGGGGCTCAGTGCTAGAAACAGAGTTAAGTATTGAGAGATGGGGTAATTCATTGTTGTTTTTTTGGTCTCTTTGTGGGATTTGTTGACAATAACAAAAATATATAATGTCCCTAGACTGATCTTTGAATGCCTGTTAATGTGATGCCTTTGTAATTTCAGCAAAATAGCCCACATTTCTTATGTGTGTAGTAAAATCTATCCACACATGTATGTGGGGACTCACCACCCATCTGGAAACAAAATGCTGGTAACATGGTAAACCCTTAAAGTTTTAGATTCATTTTAGGATGTTGGTGTATGGGTCTTAGTTAGACATGCATTGGTTATGGTTAAAGGTAGCTCCAGAGTCCTCCTGAGTGGAAAAAAAGTGTATGTGTTCATGTCACTGTAGAGATAAATGTGTGCTCTGAGGCAGATAATATGAAACACAATGAGTCCTCAATAGCGACTGTTACCAAACCCTCTTTGACACTATCTGCAAAAAAGCTATCATTCATACTCTAAATAAAGATGTACACACATTGAATCACATCACACACTATCTTCTACTGCCCGCATATTCATAAACGTGATGTATAATATGAAACAAATCTTTTTAATCCGTCACTGTAATTGTGCCAAGCAGCACCAGTGACTTTGAGTTTTTTTATGATTTCCTTGAATGAGGTGCCCATTTGTGAAGGCTGCAACACTTCAGAGAGGAGCATACTGTATGAAAATTTCATATGCATAAGCATGTAGAACAAAATGCATGAATAAATAAAAAACACAGGTCTGCGAAAGAAAGAAATTGATTAATTTTATGCAGAGTGTAGTAGAGAAAAGAATAGCGGCTGTCTTGAAGATAAATAACAGACAAACCTATATGCACTCACAGCCATGGAGAACCCACCCTTAACCCACACAAGGCCCATAAATACACATTCACACACACTAACATCCCCCCTCATACTCCCCGCACGAAACAAGAGTCATTACAGTTGCAGCTGGGTGTCACGTGGATAACCCTCCTCTTATACCCCCTCAGCCCTGGGAGTGCGTGGGTTGCGGGGGAAAGCAAGGTTGAATTAATTGGCGGCACCGAGCTCGAGAGTGTGATTACTCGGGGCTTGTCTGTAAAGTAGCAACGGGGCTGTGTTCAATTCCCAGCCCACATGTAGCACTCTGCCTCAGCTGGGTCGCGGCTATTCACCGAGGCCTCCTCTGACTGTCAAGCACAGAATTACCTGCCTGAAACTGAGCCGCTCTTCAGGCCACTGCAGCTGCACATGGATCACATTGTGAAGTCCCCTGCTCCCAGTTTTTATTTATATCTATAGGCAAGTGTTGAGACTATCGAGGCCAGACAAAGACTGGCCTCACCAGTGAGACATTAAATCTGTCTGGCCTGGTGCTTTACTGAGTCATGCATATGTTTGGAATGTCTATAAAAAAGGGCAGTGAATATAAAATCAAATCCTAAAATTCTGACTACATTTCTATCTGTTATTCTGAATTCTAATTACCCACCCACTCAGATTGTGGTTTTGTGGTTCAAAAACTAGTAGGTTCATTTTTTGCCTGGTATCACACATAGACTCCACCTCTGAAGAGCAGCATTAAATGTAAAAGGAATATGGGTTTCAACTGTTTTTCTTTCTTCTGTTGTATATTTTAAAAGTGCATTGTCAGTCGGTTGTGCTCTTGTGTATAAAAATGTAATCTTTACACCACAGACCCTGCTAAAGAGCATGTACACATGCAAACATGTTAATAGGGTCATTTCATATGCACAACTGACACTTGCTATGAATGAGTTGTACTTTATGTTTGTAGTAAACATAAGTGAATGAATGCTTATGCTAATGATACTAACTACCACAGGCGTTTCTAGAATGTGAGGACAGTGGTGCTTTTTTTTCTTTTCTTTTGTTTCTTTTTATGAACAAGCTCTATTTTGATGCTTTTTATGCACTCTGGCATCTTATTTACCGATAAAAACTTTTTTAAATTTTTTTTATTTTCCAGATTCATTATGAATTGCTATGTTAATAATATTAGTAGGTAGTAATTAATATTGAGTAGAAACAGAATACTTTACAACTACTTTCTTTAAAATTGTATTGACTGCATTTGAAAAAAAAAAAAAGTTAAATGTTATGTATTTATGTTTGAAGATAACTTGAGTTTATCATTTGTAAGTATGAATGGAATGACAGATAATTAGACCTGGGGCACCTTTGTTAGTATTAGGCCTGTTCTTGGGTTAAAAAACACTTACAAAGCCTATATATTTAGATTTGAGGCTATTTATAAAACACACAGGGCTGAAGCCTCGGATGCCCAGGCTTAACGACGCCACTGCGCCAACTACATTAAAGGTATACCATGCCCAAAAACAATGTATAGACTCAAAAGTCATCTCTAAATCGGTAAGTGTGTGGTGGTGTATTTATCTGCAGCGACTCCTCCCCCTGCCTGGATTTTCTTATTTTAGTGCACAGGTGAAATTGAGACTTAATAAAAAAGGTAGCAATCAGGGGCCAGACTGTAAGCATTGTGCATCCAAGAGGAAGCTAATAAAATTGCAGACAATGACAAAAAAAAAAAAATAGCGAGACAAATAGCGAGACAAAATGCCAATCTGGGGTTGGCTTTCATTTTCACTTTTGCTGGTGATATGGTTTAAAAACAGTAACTGACAATTCCTGTGTAGTACACCTTAAATGCAGTGCTACAGTGCTACTGCCACTGACAGACCCTTTACGTGGAAATTGACTTCTTGTGGGTTTTTTTTGTTCATATAGATAGTTTTGTCTGCTTTACATTTGTTGGCCTATTTATTTTATTTTTTTCTGAGTCTGGCATCTCAGTCCTGCATTGTGTCTGTCTAAAGAGTCAGCACCAATTATCCAGGTCAGATTCCTTGTGCACCCGTTGTACAAAGCAAAACAAAGACATTTGTCTTGTGAGCACACCTAACAAGGGCTCTGATGGTGTCTACTTTGAGAGGAGGGCTTCTACTCTCAGTACTCCTAGACCTTCTCCTTCTGAACAGATAAGCGTCTGTGACGGTAGATGACACAAAAAGAAAGTCAAGTCATTGATGCCAACGGTTCTCTTCTAGATTAACTTTTAACTTAACAATTACACTTTTGAAAAGCACTAGAATTATCTTTCTGATGGTTTATTGCTTTCCAGAGACACACAAAGGCAACAAACACTGTATCATACCTACAGAATGTTCAATGAAGTTGCCTTTGTTGTTTTGTTTTATGATATTTATAGAAGAGAACGCCCTATTCCAAAGCTTTTTAAGATGTTATGGTTCAACTCCATATTCAGCAGTGATGACATGCTATGAGTGGAACTCAGCTAAATTAGTACGAGTAAACAAGTGTCAAATCAACTCTGATTCATCATTCAGAGATTAAACATGATGAGTGAATACTTTTTTAAAGAAAGTGTGCTGTATTAACACATGAGGCTAAACAGTGTTTTTCTTACAGAAGAAAAGTAAAAGCACAACTTAAGGGAAACCAGTGCAGCTCTTAGTTGTCAGTGCTTTTGGCCTTCAACCATGCTGCTCAGCTAACTGAGGTGAATCATTAACTGTGAACAGCTTTACTTAACTGCTGACAACAGCCTTTATCCCGAATATTCTAGATGATGTTTTGTCCCTTGCCATTACTAATGTTTAAATCAATACTCTTAAAGTAAAATTGTTACGGCCTCTTTTTTTGAATCATGTAGCTTTCACCTAAATGTGTAATTGATTACTAAGACTGGGCATGAGGCTCATTCATCTCTGCAACAACCAAACATTCAAAGACAAAGGATACAGTGTATCCTGAAATAACTGCAGAAGCCTTTGAGGTGGAAAAAAGGAAATATTAAAACCACAAATGTGTCCTTGTGTCATAAAAAATCCAATTCCAGGCATCCACGTGGGTTAGACTGTTCTAAAGCCTTTCATGGAAAGGAGATAAAACATTTGTGGACATCATATTTCCTGTCCATAATAATTTCACAATACTTTACTCTCTCTTCTCAATGTGTGCAGCACCTTACAAAGACCAATTTTGTCAAAAGGTTGAGTGAAAATGTTGTGTACTGACTCTGAGTGTTATTTCCTGCACCTGAGTAAATCACATCATGACAAGTATTTAATCTACAGTATACAGTATAAATGAAGTTGAGTGCATGTCCTTATGTGACTTTCCTTCACAGCAGAACCTGACAGGATCATCTAAGTGCCCTAAACATCATGGGAATAAACTATTTCCATTTTGTCTGTCAGCGGGGGGGCTGTGTTCAGACAGAGACAATGAAAAGGCACCCAGGGGGGATTCTGCGAGGTGTAAAGAGGCCCCTTTTAATAATAACAAATTGAGAGCTGGTGGTGAGGGCACAGGGAGGGAAGCGAAGGTGTCAGCCAAAGCGTCGTCGGTCAGACGGCTTTACCTGTGAGTTTTGGATCTGGATGGTTCCCGGCGGCAGCGCCTGCGTTAACACTTGCCCTTGCGATGTCACCATGGCAACTGGCTGGTACAGGGTCCCACCTGAGGGGATAATTTGCCGTTATGAGTATCAAGTGGCTTCAGCAGCTACTGGCAGCCACATCTCCCACTACCACCAGAGCCTTATTAACTTCTTGTCAGCCCCGCAAACAAAAACACGGCAAACAAGAGACAAAATGATTAAATTCAAGGTGCGTTAATGTCCTTTAACCCAGGAAAAAAATAGAAGAAGGGAGTGTGTTTTGCTTCTGGCGTAATTAGTCTTGATCAAGACACTCTTATCACAGTCTGTTTGAGCTCTTCTGTGTGTAGTGATCAAAGGCAGATATTGATTTATTTTGGGTTAAAAGGGATTTCCAGAGGGCAGGATTAACATTTCACTGTACAGGCTTGACATTATAAGAAACTATCCGCAAAGCGCCCTGTGAACGATACTATCATGGCTCTCTGATACACAGACACAAAACTCACTTACCACAGATAAATACTGAAAGACAACATTAAAATTGTAGCACTGAAAAATTACACTTGCACAATGGTGTATACTCTTTATGCTTGTGACATGGTTGAAATCAAAAACAAGCTAACCATACAGATTATTCTGAATAATACCCTCACATGTATTTGCCAGTATGGATTATTAAATACTCAGGTGGCGTAGTGGTAAACTACTTCTAATGCTCCATGCCTTGAATGTCAGCTTGTCATTTCAAATTTAATTTCATCACAAGTCTTCTGAAGAATATTTATTCTGATAATAATAATAATAATAATAGTAATAGTAATGATAATAATAACATTTATTTATTTTGTAAATCACTTTCCTAAATGTGGTTACAAAGAGCCTTATATTAAGAAAAATAAAAAGAAAGAAAAAAATCGTACAATTCGACAAAATAACAAGGCGGAAAAAAGAATATGAATAAAAACAAATAACCCAAATGATAGAAAATATTGTATTGAATAAATTAGAATCAAAAAGAAGGTATTTGAGCCAGGCAGTAGCACTTTGGATAAGCTGGAGCAAGCAATTATTGTCTTCTGGCTAAGACCTGAATAAAGGGATATGCAGTAGTCTGAACTAAAATGAAGGAAAGCATAGAACACTGTCTCAAAATCTCTGAAGCCCAGTTCAGACCAAAGATTAGAGACAAGACGAAACCATTTTAGAACGTTGCACAGAAAAGTTGCAGCAGTCTGAACTAGCTAGTGTTACTTCAGCTGTGTCACCAAGTCTAACATACAGCTGTGTGTCTTCAGCGTAGAGTCTCAGCAAAATGTGCCCAAGTGGCAGCATAATAGAAGAGGCCCCTCCACTGAAAACTATTACTAGTACAGTAAGAAACCAGTTAAGACCCAGAAGAGCAACTCAGTATTGTATATCAGTGAATTAAAACTTCAGCAAAGTAAGCTATATGCACACAACTAACTGGTAGTTACCATTTACCATCTAGTACCAAATGTAACTGCATATCACTGTATAATGTCTGTCAGGAAGTGCAACAGGCTTTGAAGACAATTTCCATAGTGGCCAAACAGAGGAATAACAACATCTGAGTCTGTAACATGATGCCATTGGGCCCAAAAAGACTTCTTTCCACATCTGTAGATCAGTGGATTCATTTTTCTGTGCATCACTACCCCCACAAAATGACTTGTTTCACTATCAAGATTTGATCCACTTGGTCTGATAACATTTGGGAAAACTAGAAGAGCTGCATGATTAAATCACTTCATCCCCATTCAAGTTAGCGGAGGGCTAAACCAGAAGTTAGCCACTCTTCTGGCCAAAGTCTCTTGTGCGCTTGCTCTAAGGCCCAGTGAATGTGGAGGCAACGCCAATTATTGGGGTTATTTTGGCTTCATGCACTGCTGAGCAACTTTCATAGGAATGAACAAAGTCCTGCCCCTAATGCTGTATTCAGTTCTCTTTATACATCCATGGTCTTCACTCTGAAACTTAAAGTATCAAACATAATTTCATAAAAGATAAACATAATCTTCCTATTCTGTCTTTTTCCCCTGAAAATGACAGCATGAATCTCTATTATTTCCAATACGTTTTGGATATCATAATATCACTGTATTTCCAACATGCATTCAGACAGTACTACAGTTCAGTGCTGAAAAATGCAACTATAAAATGAAAAAAATTAATGAAAATGGGATTTTAGACATAATGTATTTCCATTTACTGATAATAATGGAGCTATGCAAAAACAGGTGTAAAGTGTGACCTTGGAAACCTGAAAATTTATAATATGGCTGTGGAAAGTATTTGGAAGCTCCACCGTCTGCTTGTCTGACCAGAACGACCTGATCCAATCCAAGTCCCATAGATATTATTAGGGGATTTTACTATAAGGAGTAAGTCAAAGAAATTCAATAGTTTGAAAAATCCCTACCTACTTTTAAATGTGGTATTGCACTACTAAAACGAAAATAAGAAATGAATATTGCATGTGTATGTGTCATGGTCCCACTGTTTAATGTTAATGTGTGATCACTTGCTTACCCGATACCACTTGAGAGTTGATGGTAGTCATGGCGACATTGCCCTGTTGCAGACCCCCGGCGGGCACCACAATCCCTGAAGGGTTAACAGAGCTGGAGACAGAGGTCATGGATGGAGAGGAGGTCTGAATTAGTTCCTGGGGGATCACAGAGAGACACTAGTGAGCAAATGTGAAGAGATAGCTCTACTATTTGTGACTGAAAGATTCTCAATAGCAAAATGTGCCTGGCGATAAATGACAAAGTGTATCTTGGGAAGTGCTACTCAGAGAAAGATACCATGAAGGAACTGTGAGATCCACAGAGTCCGAGACTGACCTGCTGCATGTTGAGACTGGTATGTGATGGAGAATAGGGTCCTCCGAGGTCGTTACGGAGGAGGTTGTCACTGTGCATCTTGGTTTTGAGGCAGGTGATATAGCGGTTGCAGAAATCTTTACAGAGCTCATTGACTTTCTCTAGTTCTAATAGGTGGATTCGCAACACCTGAATGGCCTTTACCATCTGAAGGAAACAGAGACAAACCATAAACAGATCACCTTCACATCGTACTACAAAATTAAATCACTTTAATCCTCTTTTTTTTTTTTTTTTAAACACTTGTGATTTATTTTTCTGCACAGTTTAGGGGATTTCTAGGAGGAAACATTTGGTAAAATTTACCAAACAGCCTTAAGTGAGCCTTGTTTTTTCCCCAAACATTCAAGAATAGCTTTAATGTAAGTTTTAAGGTGTTAAAAAGGGAACAAGTCCACCAGTTTACAGCTTACAGCTGCTAACGGCTCTGTGGGGCTCTGTGAAGTATAGTGCTGCGTTAAGCTAAATGCTACCTAAATGCTCACAATCACAATCTTAATATGTTGATATTCAAGTAGCAAATGATGTTTACAATGTTAACCATCTCAGTTAGTGCTATTACACATAGAAACATGTGATTATTAAAACGTGTGATTATTAGCACTAAACACAAAGAACAGCTTAGGCTGATGGGAATTAGTTTTTTTTGCAGGTATTTGGCAAGTGGTAATCCCTGCTGCTGAAAACTGAAGCCAACATGGTAGAGCCAAAAACTGCAGTTCTTTGAATGGCCACTTGAGTTTGGCTCCAGGATCCCCATGTTTAAATGCCCAACTTCACACCAGAAATAAACATGCTTGGGGTAACTTTTATACAACTCAGCCCTTCACATTTTATTAAGACTTAAAGGTACGCGTAATTAAGGGAAGGCCGCTTAGAGTAACAGGCTATCTGACAATAATGTCCTTGGCCCCTCAATCGGACCTACTCCTTGCTCTAGCCCAAATATGGTGGCTTCTGGCTCCAAACAAAACAAGATGGTGCAGGCCTAATTGCTAAACTCCAGGCTTCAAAACAAGAGTCCACAAACTAATGGGTGTCGTCACAATAGTTACGTCCATTATTTTTACAGTCTATGGTATTCCATCATAAACCAAAGTATTGGGCCAAGTGAATATTTGACCTCCTGGCCTTATTGGATAAAAAGTCAGGGGGCGTCAGACTGATTGGGATTCAGCTTCTGGGAACCATGAATATCTGTACCAAATTTTATGTCAATCCACCTAATAGCTGTCAAGGCATTTCACCCAAGTTAGTGGTGCTAGAGAAAAAAGTAAGTGGGAATCATCTTTTGGACACCGCAAATGTCTGTACCAAATTGAATGGAATAGAAATTGAGATATTTCAGTCTGGACCAAAGTGATGGATGGACTGCCCAACTGATATTACTATCCTTGTCCATCTCTATCCAAAAGAACAAACAAACATTAAAACCATTCTAAAACCATTCTCTTCTGCGTCCCAAATGGTCACTTCTTTCAAACCCGACACCTCCAAATTTGTATTGAAGGTTGTTTGATTTAAAATAGTAAGATTCAAGATTTAAAAACGAGAAAGCTCCATTCAGAGCCACAGAAGACATTATACAACTGTGGATGTCATGTGCACAATTGGTGGATTGGTCCTTTAGGATACAAATTCAGGGGATCCTTTTACGGTATTTGGTTAAGCCTTAACTCAATGCTCAATGTGGGAAACCCAAATGCAACCACATGGGCCCAGATGACTGGATAAAAGGTTGTTCGAAATATACAGATGCATAGATAATCACCTACAACCGCCCTCACTGTACTTAAACACACATTTGGTCACACCATTTGTGCCCGCAACTGAAATTTAGAATTTCCTTTGGTGGAAGTGTTCTCTTGGCTTGCCTTAGCACAAACCTAAGCAAACATTGAAAATCGATCAAATGTTTTCTTAAAATATATGCATTTTCTGATCATTCTAAAATTTGTTTTTGACAACATGATACTATTACAAATATATTTTAGAAAAACAGTAGTCCAATGTTCCCAAAGACTAAAAATAGTATGTATGTAGTATCTCCAACACTTCAACGAGCACAGTCAAGTATTTGGTATCTATGAACTCAAAACAAGTTGAATATCAAAGATATGTACACAGTATAAAAAAAATATTTAAAATGGAAAACACTGAAAATACAAAATGTTAACAATTTACATTTTTCAAAAAACCTGAATTTGACTATGGATAGCAGTGTGATTTTTCATATGGTCTAAAAATTATTAGATACTTACCCAAAGTATGTCAAGACAGTACATGTAAAACAAGTGAGGTAAGATGTTTACAGTCAGTTTTTTAAGGGTGAGATGAGACAGGAGGAAGTAACATGCAGTGATTTATTTTATTGATGAGCAGGGAGTGAGTGACATCCACTTTTAATATTTATTCCAGAGATGCATATAGATAACAAGTATACAGGCAGACTGTAATCCGTTCATCCTTCACTCTGGTGTGCTCTCTCTGCCTTATGGCTTTCCAAGCAGGCCCATGGAAGGGCGGAGAGGTGTGCTCTCTCCACATTAGGCTTTCTACATAGGCACGCAGAGGGGCGGAGAGGTGTGCTCTTTGCGCCATATGCTTTCCACGTAGGTGCGTGGAAGAGGCTTTTTGCGTAGGCCTGAGGAAAGGCAGAGTGGCCCCAGAACAAAGCCATACCCCAATTATAACACTGCAAATGGAGATTAAGGGCTCTAGTTTCGCAGACCGGGCAAGGCGGGGGCACAGCGCACCTGCGCTTCGCCAACTGGGTGTGGCCAGGTGGATTTTGCAAGTTTGGCACACCGTGCGCCTGGCGCAGCTACTCCTCTTTCCCACCTCCGTCCCTCCTACCGGCGCAAGTTGGAAAGAGGGAGGAGAGAAGGTGTGGAGTGGGTTTTACACACATCACACCAATCAAATGAGCCCCTCTCCTCGCCCTTAAATGCACCGCGCAAAGGTGTAATGAGAGTTTACTCAATTCGCCATGGTAGAAGAGAGCAGCAGCGTCAGACGGCCAAACTTCTCCCAGGAGGAAACTTATGTTTTGGTCCGGGAGGTCCAAGCTCGCAGTGTCCGAATACACGGAACTGCGAGCAGACCTCCACGGGCTGATGATGCAAAGGTAGCCTGGGAGGAGGTCACCACAATTGGAAATTTATGTTGCGTTTCTCTCGTGCGCGCACGCGCTCTCTCTCTCTTTCTCTCTCGAAGCCTCACTCTGTTTCTTTTCTTTTGACTTTTCTAAGATGACAGATGCTGAATATATACTCCCTATCTGATGCTGTGGCTGTTTGTGGTTGGCTGAGAGGGATGTGAACTCATTAGTTTGCAACTGTGTTAGTCAAATCAGGTTGGGTTTCCATTACGTGTGCCAAATGTGCCAAACGGTGCCAATCCCCTTTGATCTGACATCAAATGTGACGGGATAGTCGATATAGAGATACATTTATGTGCTGATTGCAGATAGTTGCATTGAATAGTGTTTTTGGGTATTTATTGCATCGTTAATGTGCCTGATATTCTGGAAACCTGCCTGTGAGGTTTTGGTGACGTGTGCGCACTGTCCGCCGGTCAGCCAAACTTCGGCTTACACCAGCTGCGCTCCCCCTGCGCTGACAGTAGACCTGGTTTCAGCTGGCGAGCTTTTAGCGCAGCCTTTTGGCACGAAACTGTCACTGCGCCAAGCTGGATCTGTCGACATCTCTCCCTGCTGCTCCGCCACACCCATCTCAGCGCACCTCGGTCTGCCAAACTACAAAACTGAGCGCCCCTCGGGTTGCGCTGCTCGAAACTAGCTCTGCACGGGGTTCGCCACCCTGCGCCACCCTGCGCTGCAGGGTGCCCTAAGTTTTCTTTGACTTAAGTGTTTTTGACTGAACTACCGTTTTTACTTTTTCTGCCTTGATGTCCCATGATATTTGCTGCAGTGACATTATTGCCCTTACTACATTACTCTCAGCAGAAAAACGCTCGCTGCTCCAATATGCCAAATCCACCATGGAAATAGCAATGTGGTAAGTACAGGCCTACCTGGCTTTAAATACAAATCCTTTGCCCCTTGTGCCTTACTTTGGGCCCAGACTATGCTCCATTTAACTAGCAAAAGTGGACTTGAATACGCCCTAATTGCACTTGCACCCTGCACTTTAGAACATTTACTATTGACCAATTAAATAGGACCCTGTAGCTATTTACTAAGCCATATTGTATGTCACTTCATTATTGTAAGGTTATAAATCAGTGTCAGTGTCATATAAATCACATTTGAATGCGAGATAACACAGGAAAGTAAAACAAGACTAAAAGAAAATCAAAACAAACAAAAAACCTGGTAAGCAATTATTAGACACCCTGGTTGTTGTTGTTTTTAGGTTATAAACCTGTACAAGACTTAAAAACAAGAGGGATTAAAATACTAATGTATGGTATTTTCCTCATAGCAATGCTCCTGGCAAGCAAACAAAGATTTTACGACAGCATTCAGGTCATAATGGCATATTAAGAATCTCCACTAAACATGGCCTACAGGAACTCTTCAGGCTGATGAGGAAGATTTCAGTGCAGGTTTACAACCTGACGTCCCTGAAGCTGTTGACAAAAATCTCCCCAAACCAAAATGGAACTATTGCTCTGACCAGACAATTTGAAATATTTTAAATGAATGCAATAGTGAGGGTCAGAGAGAAACTTCTATCATATTAGATACTGATGGACAAATGTCTCATATTCAACAGACCATTTCATTGGAGTTGTGTTGCTAGGAAACAGCAATAGATTTATTTCCTCAAAGCTATTCATAATGGCTAAGAACTTATTTAGAAAGTAGTGTGAAACTATGAAAAGATTAGAATCTAAGGGTTTTGTTTGTAGTGATGGCATGATTTTAAGCAGGAATCCTTCATTCAATGTACAGAATCCATATAATTCTGTACTTTCTTTTATTCAATAGTTATCTGACCATCAATAGCCTGGCTTTTCACCACTCTGTGCAGCACACTGTAGTGCACTCCCTCAAAGTCACCACTCAAGGTCAACAGAATGGACAGAAAAGTGCTTGGCCAAGGAAGAGATAAATCAGCTAATTAAACTGCGCTCACTTAATCAAGGGACCAGTAACTCTTTGCCCATCGCAGCCAGTCAGGCCCAGTGTAACATTACTGTCCTGTGGAAGAGTTAGTGCCCTCTGGGAGGGATGCCCGTACCCAGTGCCTCATAAAACACACAGATGCAGAGTTAATTGACTGTTCAGCACTTGTCGGCCTGCCGTCCCAAGTACTGTAATGGCAAGAGTGCACTTTTTTTTTTCCCCTTGTCTCTGTCTTTGTCTCTGTCTGGCTTCAACTCCTCCTCCCCTTTTTCTCAGTGAACATGATCAGCACCCTCCCTCCCTTAATTTGTAATTACTGCTAGCTGTTGTGTGAGGGGAAGTGCAGGGGGAGGATGGGAAATATTACATGAAAAAGGAGGGAATGATTAGGAGTAGTAATGATGGGATGCACCGCAAACAGAAAAGCATGCCTTTCTACACTTTTATTACTATTTTTTCCCTCTTATTCTTCATTTAGGTTGAGCAGGTTTCCAAATTTCAGTTGGGACAAGAGTCAATACATTCAAGTCTGAGCATGGTCCTCTGCCAGAAAACAGTGGACTGCACCCTCTGGGTTTGGAGAGAGTTACGGCTCCAAGCGAGGGAGCTCAAGTATCTTAGGGTCTTGTTTACGAATGAGGGTAATATGGAGCATGAGATGAGTAGATGGTTTGGTGCAGTAACTGCATTTATGAAGAAGTTGCACTGGACCATCATAGTGAGGCAAAGCTTTCGATTTTTCATTTGCATCTACGTCCCAACCCACACCTATGGTCATGAGCTTTGAGTAGTGACCAAAAGAACAAAATATTGGATACAAGCATCTGAAATAGGTTTCCTCTATAGGGTGGCTGGGCTCAGCCTTAGAGATAAGATGAGGAGCTTAGACGTCCATAGGGAGCTTGTAGAGCCGCTGTCATTTGCGTCAAAAGGGGCCAATTGAGGTGGTTTGAGCATCTGATCAGGATGCCTCCTGGGTGTCGCGAGGTTTTCCAAGCATGTCCAACTGGTAGGAGACCCTGGGCAGACCCAGAACATGCTGGAGGGATTATATATCTCATCTGACCTGGGAATGCCAGGGGATCCCTCAAGAGGGGCTGGAAAGTGTCGCTGGGGAGAGGGATGTCTGGAGTACTTTGCACAGTCTGCTGCCCCTGCAACCCCCGGATAAGCGCAAGAAAAAGGATGGATGGATGGATGGTTCCCAAAACTAACTAAATATTTAATTTTTAAAAAAGCAGCATAACGCAGTGACTTCCTGAAATCAAAGTGGCTGACGCCCATGTTGTGTTCATGATTGTCATGTATGTCACAGCAGCTGGCTTACCAAGTTGTCCAGTTCTGGGTCTTCGCTGAAGAAGGGTTTATGTTCTCTCTCCTGCTGGTGCACAAAGTTTTCAATGTCCACATCAAAGCTGGCTGACGTGATGCATTCAGATCCCTGTGTGGCCTGCTCACATTTTTCAAACAACAACGCCAGCAGGGGAAACAACGGATGTCTGAGGATAAAGACAGAGAGGCACAGTGTGTGTCAGTTTGTATAGATGTTGTGTTTGATCTTAATTAATGTCTATACAATTGACTGTACTGTATATTTTAAGTAAATAGTGCATCAAGCCATAACTGGAGCTTGGAAAATCTTCATTTCACTACATTTCTTAAGTTCCACGACAAGGTGATTAACACATTTGTAGGAGTTCTGGGCATTTTGTGTGTTGCAATAAATTCAACTGGTGCAGCCACTACCTTGTTGCCTCTACCTTTATACAGAAACTCTCATAGGAAGGTTGTATTCACCCAAAGAGTGAGAGAGAGGCGATGACTATTCATTCTGCACCCTGTGTCGGCACTACAAGTTTATGTTGCTTTTGCTGTCTAATATGTAGGGCTAATATAATAGATAATATTTGGTCACTATTTGATATGAAAATTACAGTGCCGTTTTTTGAGGTCATTGTGGGTAAAAACTAGATTTACCGCCTTGTGGTTGTATGTCTTCACACAGCAGTCAAGTTGCACTTATAGTTTACATCCATGTCTGTGAAAACATGGATGCTTCACACAAATCTTCCACCTGGCAGCACAGAAGATCTATACAATCAGCACAGTTTCAAGGTGGACACACAAGATGAGTGTCACCTTTCAGTATCTGGCTAAATGTCTCCCCTTCTGCTTCTGAGAAATGATGTTGAATGATGGACAGAAAAGTGTTTTCGATGAACGATATGATGTCACAGTGAAGAATGACCTTTGACCTTTTGGATATAAAATGACATCATGTTATCACTTCAGTTTCAGTTTTGGCTCGAAACATGTTTTGTGAGGTCACACTGACCTTGACCTTTGACCTTCGACCACAAAATTCTGATAAGTTCATTGTTGAGTCTACGTGGACATATGTGCCAAATCTGAAGACATTCCCTCAAGGCACTCTTGAGATATCAGAACAACAACAATAATAATAATAATTAAGCAATATCACACGAGAGGGAGTGATGTTATACTCGTATATCGTCACGGCTGTGATTCGGTCATAGGCACGAGGCCGATGATGATGGTGACTGCATGGTGGACTGTCGCTTCACTGGCACAGCCGACTCTGCCTTCTGATCTGACAGTATGTTGCTTTTCTCCAAGTCATTGAGCTCCGCTGATGAAACACTGACGAACCTGGATGTGTGCTCAGATGGATTCAGCTTCTCCTCTCCCTCATCTTCCTCTGATGACCATTCATAGTTCAATTCAAAACTTATTTTAGGAAATAAATCCATATTTTTGGCTGTTTGACAGTGGATGAATTAATTAGCCCACAACGCAACTGCTGACCTAACTGACACTAACCGTCAGTTTTGATTTGATTGTTGATTGCAATCAGCTGTGAGGCGGAGTAATACATACACAGTGAAATAACCGTGATGTTGTACTCCAATATCATCACGGTTTTACTGTCTCTCGACCAATAAGATTGCAGGGCCGGAACTAACTGTTGTATAATAATACATTAGATTTATAAAGCGCTTTTGTGGATACTCAAAGACGCTTTACAACAACAAAAAAGAAAGAAAAAGCAATAATCCACAGGAAGGGAAACAAGTGAGAAGTGAAGAAAAAAGTTTGAAGAACACAGTTTTGAATGGGACGTACAGATGGAAAAACATAATACCTGTGGCCACGGCTATTGCCGGCACGGAGGCAAAAGAAAATAACACAGAGCAAGGGGAGGAGGGTAAAATGCCAAGGAAAAAAAACAAACAAACAAAAAAAAAAACACAGAATTTTCTAGATTATAGTTATAAATTTCTGAGAAAAATCTTGGATGTAATATTTTGACAAGGACATCCAGCGTACGGCGATGTGTGCCAACAGCCAAGTGACTGAGGGGGCTGTTAAAAATTGAGAGTGGGCAATTATTTTTCACAATATAAAAATCATTGATTTAACCATGCAATAGCCTCAGATAGGCTAAATAACAACAGCATAACTGTTTCAAAATCAAATAATTAATTAATCAGAACACTCATATAACAACAAAACACCAGTAGAGCACTAAATACTTTTTGAACTTATGACCAATTACCTGTCAAAATCATCAAAGAGTGTTATGTAGAAACAGCTGTTTGTGGCTTGCATCACTCTTGGCCTTTCTCTCATTCTCTCCATACACACAACAAACAGCTCTGTCCATGGTCCTGAAACAATACTGGCTAAAAATCATTGTACTTAAACAGGCCAAACACACACAAAATATTCACAATTATGTCCTACTTTAGCATGGTCTGATTTCACTTAAGAAATGAAATTTGATAGCAACATGTAGATTTTTAAATGTAGCGATTAAATTGTTGTTTTGTCAACCATGAACCAATGCAACACTCATGGCTCAGCTATCAAAATAAAAGCTTTTATTCTTCTGTATGTGCTATTGAATCTTGTATTATTCATAGTACTGAATGGAGAATGTCTACAGGTAAACAGCTAGGTCACATGCAAAGCAGGATCACAGTTACAATCACCCTGCTAAACACAGCCTGAAACAGCAGTGACAGATGTTCCACCCAGATCACTGGCCATCTGTGAAGAGGCGTCATGGATCAAGTCGTCGGTGTCCACAACATCAAGTTTATATTGTGTGACCATGAGTGACAGCATGTTGATGCATCTCTGTCATTTCTTTTCAATCCTTGACATTTGACTCTAAGTACCCCTTACAGTCTTATTGGCCATGTTAGGAAATGCTTGTTTTCAGTTGCTCTGTCCATTAGATCTGAGAGATCTGTGTCAGTTCTGTCAGTTACAACACTGTCTGATGCTCCAGTGTCTGGTATCATCATTATCTAGTGTCATCTCGAGATTTTTTGTTTTTAAGCTAACACTTGCCAGCATGTTACGAGCGTGATTTTCCCTTTTGACGCTTGACATTAGCATTTCTTTATTTCAACTTACAAAGTAATTTAATTGGCTTTGTTAAAAAGTATTATGATTATTTAACATTCTTATTTAAATGTAAGCCTGCTGTCATACAAACAGATTCCTTTTACACCTGGATCTTCAACAAGGGCTCTCTGACCATTAGGGGGTCCTCAAAGTTACTGCAATTTTCAAAAAATTAAAATATGTCTTAAAATAAACATTAATATGAATCCAACATATTTTTAACACAAATAAACCAGCTTATTTGTTAAAAAAAAACAAAAAAACATTTGGTTTACACACCATTGATAACTGACTGTTACCTATAAATCCTTGTGCAATGATAGAAGCTAGCTTACGCTAAATCACCTATTCACAATGGCGAAGTGAAATAGTTAGCTTGATTTTTTGAAAATACACAATAATATGAATAAAAGATATTGGCGAAGATAAACGGGCCTTTTCATAAAACCTATTTAGTTTGCAAACACAAAATGAATGAGGCTGTTACCCATGAATCCTAAAGCTAGCTAATGCTAAATCACTACATGATGTGCCAGTTAACTGTATTATTACCAATGTGTCAAGTGCGCAGGCATTCTTGTGAGCCATAATGAATTGTTTTGTAACTTTTTCAAGCAAGAGACTCTGACACACTGACGCACTTAGCCATGTTACAACTGCTGCAGGCTTAGCAGCTACAGGCAAGGACAAACAGGAGAGGGCCCAAAAATATTTAGAGACTTATGTCCAGTGCAACTCAATTTTGTACAATATATGTAGTTGAAGGTCCCTGCTCCGTCTCTCTCTCTGGCCTGAAAAATGTCCTGTAGGTACAAGGTTCATTTTTTACTCTACAACACAGGGCTGTATAACAAAAGGTCATAGTCATGCCTAACCTACATCCATAAATCTCTTTCTCCTGTGCATAGAGACAATTTGCCAAGCGCCAACCTCCGGGTCTCAAAAATGAAGCCAACATGGAAGTGCCGAAAACTGCAGTTCCTTTAATGGCCACATGAGGCTGCTTCCTGAGCCAGTCAATCCCAAAAGACAGCCATGTGAAAATGCCCAACTTAACAGCAGAAATAAACATGTTTACAGCCTGGTATGAAAAACGGTTTTGGTCTCTATAGCTAATTTCCCTGTTCATGACAACTGTATGGGGGTAAATTTTTATGTAACTCACCTGTTTACATTATATTAAGCATATTTAAAGGCTGCTTTGAGTGATAGGCCATCTGCTGATAGTGTTCTCGGGTTCTCAATCAGATCCAGCCCTTGCTCTTTTGCAGCTCCAAAATGGCAGACTTGAGGCTTCGAAACAGAACTCCACAAACCAATGGGTGATGTCACAGTAGCTACATCTATCAATGTACAGTCTATGGGGTTTGCCCATGACTTATGGTGCCGCACTATTACACACAATAATAGACAAAAGGCATTGCCATAGCACAAAGAATGTTTATCTTAACGTATGACATTAACAGTGCAGAAATGAATGTATTCTCTATAGGGGTCAATTTTACCCACTGGTGCTTAAGGGTTAAAATGGCCTTAAAAAAATCTGGCTTTCTCTTCACAATTTTTAACAATTAGGGATGCTACCTAACAAACTTTTTTTATGAAATCAAAGTTACATACAATCAAATAAACTGCTGCAGGTAAATTTTACCTGTTGGGTGTTCTAGTGTTAAAAACTGTCCTTATGACTAAGGACCCCCTTGACTACAGGGCTTTGAGTGTATGTCCATGTTGCCCATGCAGTACTTTGTCTATGGCCTTTTAATCTACATATGCAAAGACACATTAATGGACTTTCAATAGAGTGACTAAACAGGAGAATCCACAAGAAGAATTCAAGACATTATACGACTCCACTCCAAAACCCCTCTCCCTCCCTCGCTGTACTGTTAATAGCGTGGCAGCTCCATGACATTCCCTAAAGGACATGTGGAACATACGGCAAGGTTCAGCTAGAGATCAAAAAAGGATCTTTAAGTGGATAGGATATGGTCCAGTGACAGCGCTAGGCTTCACAGTGTCACCTACATTGTTACCATCTGCCTTTTATAGGGAATGTCACTCACACAAGATCCCCTAGATACACTGTGCAATGGTCCATACTGCGCTGCTGTACAGTCATAGTACATGTCAAATTATTTAGTATTTTCACTTGGAAGAAAGCTGCTGCCCTAATGACCAGAGTGACAAAACACAACTTCGACAGGAGACTGACTCAGAATAGATGAATATTTTTGCCCCAAAGACTTAAATGGTGACTTCTCTGCCCCCCATGTTCTTATTTCATCCTGACTCTTTTCCTGCACTCTGCCTCTCCATCCTCCCATACACTGTCCTTTGTGTTACCTTTGACTTAGAGGAAACCCAGGAGAACTTTTCAAAATATGTCCCTGTCAAATTAATTATGATAAGGACTCTTGGCAGTATGTTATATAACCCCTGTAAGCTACTTACTAGTGGCATATTTTATTATTTCCATCTATTACATCCAGTGGCTGTATAGGGTATACAGACAGGCTAAAGGAATGAAGCCAAGTTTACTAGTGATGTTTCTACCATTTTAATGCAAAAAACAGTGACGAAAGAACTAATTATTCCTGTAGATAAGGAAAATTATGATTTGAAATTCAAGACACTGTCATTCAACACTATTCCAAGCTTCATGGTGTATCCAGGACTGCTTCTTCGTTTTATGTAAAGCATCACACATTTTCTGCTCAGATTCTGGACTGCATGAAAGCTCCTGTGTGTAGAATTTAAATGTAATTGTAGCATCTTTAAAATGTATCTGATTGCCACAATCTTCTGTGAGTACAAAAAAATCTAAATTATGGTGAACATTTGGTGAGGTTTAAATGTTGCTTTCGGCCCATTACAGTACTGGTCAGATCTATGAGGAGGGGCCAAACTGACCCAGTGTACAGGTCAGTTTGATACTGGTAAACGTTATCCAGTACCATGGGTTGTGTTGATTAACTTTACATAACTGTTACTGGGTCAAAACAATCCCTTGTTCTGGGTGATTGTATAGCCAGGCAAGACTTGGTTAACCAAGTATTGTGTCTCTGCTATACTAATCATTATAATAATAATAACACATTTATTTTGTAAGCACCTTTCACAAAAATAAAATTTAAAATGTGCTTCACAGAAGACAGTAAAACCATGCTATCAATGAAAACAAAGGCAATGCATCAATAAAAACAAAAGCCACAAAATAAAAGGAAAATACCATAAAACATAGCCTAAATACAGGCTAATGAGGATCCCAAAAGGATAACACTAAAGACATGTTATTGTGGGACAAAGGTCATTTTGAATAAGTTGTTTTTAAAGGTTTCTATGGAGACTGCAGACTGTATACCTAATGAAAGAGAGTTCCATAGTGTTGGAGCCACAACTTCAAAGGCACAATCACCTTTTGTTTTCTGTCTTGAAAACTCCACGCTGGTTCAATATACCCAGCATGGGTACACTGTGGGTACAGTGACTTTTAATGTGCACTGTGGGTGTTTTTTTTAAATCTCCATAGAGTAAAATTCAGGTTACTGGAGTTTAAATTATTACAGACTAACTGTTCTTTTTTTTTCTTTCTTTTTTAAGAGGAATTATAATAATAAGAGTGCTTTCATGCTTTGCATCATATCAAATGAACTCTGCCTGTTTATTTTAGTTTAGGCTAGTGTGAAAGCTGTCAATCAAACTCTGGTCCAGACTAAACGACCAGACTGAGGCCCCGATCAAACAGAAAGCATTTTAGCAGGTTGCAAAACGCAAGGCACACTGTACTTTTTTTTAGCAACACAAAAACAGCGAGCCAAAAAAAAAAAAAAAAAACCATTTACAAAAACCTGCCTCCAGCAGCTTAAACTCTCTCTGTTTAATCAGGCCCTGAGACCACAAAAAAAAAGCTGACTCTAGTCCACCCTGTCTCCTAGAAATTAGGTTCACATTGGCTACAACTAATTTATAACACCAAATATTGTATATAAAAATGTTGATACGGAACATATCAGCAAAATGTGTGCTGACGACAAATTTCATTTGTTTTCTGCCAAAACAAGCAATCTTGCTATAGAGTGTCTACTCATAGTGACTGCAGCATTCTTAATTTTATTATTGTGCTATTTATTGACATTTAACTGAAATCACAATCTTTCCTTAACCTTAATCAAAGTCCTTTTGTTGCCTTATCCTGACCACAGACAGAATGCAACCCTTTACTTTGTATGTCCACCATCCACCCCAAACCCTCCTGTGAATCCAGCATGGCAAATAAATGTAATGTTTCATTGACTCAAAGACACATCTCTGAACATAATCTAGGCAGTGATTACACTGTCACCAAAACACAATTATAAATGCACTTTAGTAAAATACAAACTCTATTTCTAGGAGACAGGGTGGCTCTAGTGCAGTTTGTTTGAAAGTAAAGCAGACTAACTACAGGAGTCTGTGTTGGTGGGTCTTGACTTTAGAATGGTTAATGCTGAACTATTAAGTCTATTTACTGAATGTCAGCTATCAAAGAAGTGATCTAAGTCAGTGGCTCTAAATTTTTATTCAAACGATTATTCATAAGCACATACAGCAAGGAGCAGCAGTGACCCACTGCTCGACAACACCACACCGTAAGGACGAAAACAGAGGGCTCGGCAGGGACGGAGCATCTGCCGCAGCCAGTGAACACCTTGTCTGTGGTACTTTTGACTTGACCAGCAGACTTCACTACAAGCCGACTGGCTGTAGAAATAGGTGACCAGCCTTATGTTCTAAAACCAGCCACCAGCGAGGTGACCAGCTCAGTTGCAGGTGACACCATCAGCCGGCTTGAGTTGAGCTCAGACCGGCCAGTTCACACCTCTGCAACGTTCTAAAACAGTTTTTATCTTGTCCCAAATCATCAGTCTGAACTAGGCTTAAGACTTGTTTTATGCACTCAACAGATATATTTCTCTCACATTTTGGTTGCAGATTTGTTAAAATGAGCACTTCTCATTTTCCAAGATAGTCCATCCACTTGACAGGTGTGTCATATCAAGATGCCTCATAACCAACTTATGCACTTCTGAGGATGGCTGGATGTACTGCCAAATTTACAGAAAAGACATTGGAGACGTTTTATGGTCATGAAATGAACATTCAGTTAACAAGCAACAGCTCTGGTGGACATTCCTGCAGTCAGCATGCCAATGGAACGCTCCCTCTAAACTTGTGTGTCTGTGGAATTGTGTTGTGTGATCAAACAGTGAATTTTTAGTCTTTTATTGTGACCGTCCCAAGGCACACTACTGTAGTAACGATGGAGAGTTTAACACATTTGCAACTAAAACTTGTAGGAAATATATCTATTGAGTGCATCAAAAAAATCTTCAATCTTTCACTTAAACCTGTGAAAAATAGGAGCAAAAACGAAAGTGTCGTGTTTAAATTTTTGTTCGGTATATTTGTGTGTATGTGTGTGGTGAGTGTATATTGCAGGGGACTGCACTGACATGGAGGCAGACTGGGCCCCTGCTCAGGCTCTAACCCATGGCTCTCATTTGCAGCCTTTAATAGTCGTCTATATTATACTCTAATCTGCCTGATCCCAATTTAATGCCGCTCCCTCAGCCAGACGTGGCAGGAATACTAAACAGGAGGGTCACGTGCAGAGTGGAGAGCCTCTGCCTCGTCTGTTTAATGTCTGCTTGTGGGGTGGAGAAGAATCCAGGTGGGGGTGAAGGAGAGGGGGGACTATAACTGAGAGCAAACAGGGTGAGTCTCAGCACTGCAGATGGTGTCTTAACAAGTTATTTACTCTCACATTCAGTCGCTGTGTTATTTTTATTACAGAAAGTGGTTAATTCTGCCATTGTGGTGAGATCATTTAACCTTCTCTTTGTGTTAATATCTATGAACAAAGCAGAATAAGACATGTCAGCCCACTGGTGCAAAGAAAATGACACTTTGTCTGAGTCGTGAGATGCTTTATAAACATCACAGACATAGAACCACATAGACTAATGCATCTATTCACAGATATCTGCTGTCAAGAAGATTTGGCACTGCAGGGCCTGAGGACCCAGGGGCATTGTGGGTAGAGCTACAGAGTACACAACACATTTATTGGCTAGTATATACAAAGACTGTCTGTGCATGACATTAAATAAAATAGTCTAGTTTAAACAAAGCAAGTACAGCAATTAAAGGTGACAATCCACTTGACAGCAGAATGTCTTGCATGTCAAAGAAAGTCTTCTCAAGAAGAAGGGTACCATGAATATGTTAAATATCTGTCACAGATTAATTAACACACAAGTAATGTTTATTTGATTGCGTAACATGCTATAAAGATATGCTATCTATTGCTGCTTTAGAACACATTTTTTTTGTTTTTGTTATTATAGAAAGGATTTCTTATTTAAACAATATCATGTTCATTTTATAACAAAATATTTTTCATGTTATTATGACAGTGTTCTTGCAGTTAGTTCTCACTCCCAACTCATCAAATACCTTTGCTTTGTCAGCGATTTTAGCGCCAGAGAGCAATGCACAGAGGCACCTTTCGCAGTGGTAGGACACGCACGTCAATTTTAGAGGCAGCCAGCAACAGCCCACGTCGCCAAATACCACTGCTTTGTCAGTTGACGTTGGTGTCAGACACTCACACAGAGAGGCTCCAGTTGCAGTGGCATGATACACACCAGTTGGCGGCAGTTTGTATTGCAGCTACCGTAATATGAAAAGTGAGAAGTCCTTATTGAGTGTGAGCTGGCTGATGATGTCACCTGCAACTCAGCTGGTCAAATCACTGGTGGCTGGTTTTTGAACGTAAAGCACATTACCTGTTTTATGCAGCCAATCAGCTTGTAGTAAAGTCCGCTGGTCGAGTCAAAATGACCAAAGACAGCATGTTTGCTTGCTGCAGCAGGTGCTCCCTCCCTGCATAGCACTCTGTTTGCAGCTGTAGCCAGTACCTAACTATCACTATCCTCATTCATATTTTAAGAAGCTGCAAATTATATTCAGCCACAAAATAAGCCTAAAAAGCTGCAAATCACACTGGAAGGACAGAGAGTTGTTGCATTGAGATGATACACTGTCTCATCTAAATTAGTTGCACTGGTGTGAGCCGGCAGGTTTTCAGAACATTGCACAACGGCGCATTGCAAGTAGTTGCCTGTCTCATTGTGAATCTTTGGCCTGGGCTTAACGAGTTGGAATAAGAATTGTTGGCTCTTTTTAATACTATGAACCAAATTATTCTATTTGTTATAACGTGCTTAAGGAAAAGACCTTGTAGCCCACATCTGCTAGAAAATTTGACACTGAAATTTTGTTAAACGCATGAAATGAGACAAGGTGTCTTTTCTTAAGTCATCTGGCCTGGCAGGAGGGTGTACATCTATTCTTGAGTATGGACCTCTACTGCGTTGTAGCCATGCATGGACAAATTAAAACAGTAGAAAAGCTGCTCACAGACGTACTACATAAAAACACAACCCACCACATGTTTAGGTCATTATATCAATGCTTGATGAAAGGCTGCAGCGTCTCTTTCGGCACTGACAGGTTTACTACCAGCTGAGACAGTGGGGCTTGTATTGTTTTTACCTTGTGAGTCTTTGTCTTAAGTAGAGGATCACTGCATCGCTTGAGTGATCCCATCCTGTCTGTTGCTGCCATGTTTTTGGCCTCTGAGGTTACTTAAGTCAGCTATCCGTCAGTGGTGTTGAAAAAAGAGCTAAAAATGTAGTTATGTTGTCATCAACTGCAACAACATCACAACAGCTGGTATTGTTTTCAACTTGTGAGTCATCATGGTGAAATGTGGTCCTGCAGACATCTATTGTAGCAGGAACTACCTTAGAAGAGCTTTTGAGTACTTTGCCAGGTAATAATATGTCTGTCCATGTATCTTTTTATTTTTATTTTTTTGAAGCCTCAAGTTCAGCATCTCAGCCATTGCCACCTTATGTTTTTTTAGAGCAAAAAGTGACCATATTTGGGCAAGACACTGGCACTGTGGAGGAGCCAGGGGCGGATCAGAGGTTGCCGCTACCGTGTCCGGTATGAGTGTTGAGCCAAACCATGATGTTTTTTGGAAACCTAACCACGTGTTTTTGTTGCTACGTTGTTTTGTTAACCTAACGATGTGCTTTTGTGGAATTGGTTGCGGCACCCTGGAACATCAACAGCAGAAACAGGAGGATACCTAGCAAGTAATACGTACATGTGAAGAAGTGAATAGGTCCAACAACCCCCAGATTTCCCTTGGGAGCCCAGTATTCGTGTCCGCTATAAATGTTGAGCCAAACCATGTTTTTTGTAAACCTAACCTCATGTTTTTGTTGCCTAAACCTAACCATCTGCTTTTGTTGATGTCCAGGCTTTGGTTGCAGTATCACAGAGCATCAATAGTAGAAACAGGATGATACCATGCACGTAATACATAGATGTGAAAGTCCACTGACAAAGTGGCGATATGTTATGACTTGGGATGAGAACATGTTGTCTAACAAGATGCATCAGTATGTTTCTATAACAATATCAGATTCTTGTTTTAATGAATACTTAAATAATGTATCTAAATATGCACAAAAAAATGTAATAACATGAAAAAAAATCTTGTTATAATATGAAAAGCAATTTTGTTTTTTTGTGGTGGAAGCTGCCATTGCAAGCCTAGGATCATTCTGTAAAATATTTTAGATGACAAAATGGTACCTCTCTCTTGTTTTGCCACTGCCATTGAATCTGAATAGCCTTTTTAAGATAGGAATTGTACAAATTTGCAGGAAAGCCCAATCAGTCTTTTTTCAGCATTGGCAGTATAAAAACAAAATCGGGGAGTGCAGCAAAATGCCGGCTACCTACTTTTGTTAACACAGAATGCGCCTTTTTCGGGGCAATGGGGGGGCGTGAGCAAGTAACAAAATGTGTAGCTCAGCGTGTGACGTAATCAGTGACGTGGGAGGGAAGCCGCGGCTAGTCAGTCCTTCAGCGATTCTCTCATAAGTCGGCCCGTTCTTCACTGTCCCCGTCATCTGACGGTTAATGGCCTCTTCGTTTGCGAGGACAAGGAGGGCGCGCAATTCCTTGTCTCCCCAGTTGCTCATCTTTACAGTGTCTGTCAGGTTTATGTTTCCCTCTTGTTATTAGCTGCTCATTCCTGCTATCAGCTGTTTCCTGTTTATCCACCGCCAGTGGGGCGCATGTGCGGCGTCATCAACAGCTCCTCCCACAAGTCATCAACAGCCCCTCCCATTGCGGAAGGCTGCCTCAGTCTGTTTAAACTAAAAGGGTTCCGCCAATATGACAACCCTACGAGGTGGAAAATTGGGCAACTCGGATCAACTCGCCACTCTGGCTCTGTGTGTCTAAACGCTCACAGTTTGCCGGCCCAACATTCGCGGAAAATCTGGCAGTGTAGAAGGGGCTAATGATTCTACTTTTTTTTAAAGTTGAGTATCAGTAAGGCTTGTAGACCCACACTACAGTAAAAGTCATTTGTTTGTAATGCAAAAAATATTCTGCTCTGGTGTTCATTGTTTTTTACTGTAATTTAATGTGACCGTATATATGATCTGAGAGGAAACCCTGGGAAAACCTGAATCTGTATCTTATGATCGCAGATTGATATGTCAATGTGTGCACAGCCCTTTCCACTAAATCCAGACTGATAAATCTGAAGTCATGTTTCACATAATGCGTCCTTAACTCTGTCCAAATAGCTTTACAGCTTTTACTTCTCAGTTATCAGCCATGTTCTTCCTGTTGCTCCTATTCTTTAAGAGAAAGAATAACGCATGTCTTGTTTAATGATACTGACTCTAATTAACATTCAGAAACAGCAAAGTACATTAAACTGAAACTGCATTTGTTCGACAGACTTTGTTGATGATGCTTCTGAAATCTGTAAACAATGTGTGAACGTACATGGTGAGAATCTTATCAAGACAACAGCTTTGTAAAAGCTTGATGTGGTTCCATTTGCATATAATATATTATATTCACTTTTTCTTTTTTCACTGCTGCAGTTCAGTTCCTTCCTTTGCTCATTAACAGATGTGTCAACAAACATTTCTTAAGCATGTTATGGGGAGTCATTAAAACAGAAGTGTTATAATTAAACATATAAATGTTTTCAACTTGCTATTTTCCTGTTTAACCATGCAAAGACAATATTTCTTTAGATATTCAGCCTATATTGAGGTACTGTACACCATGAAAGCAAGGTGTTCTCTTCTTTCTCTGAAGCTCTTAGCTGAGGAAATTTGACATGATATGTTTAAGATCATTATGAGTTTTTGGAATCAGCTTCAGTGTTGGTGCTCTATGGGAATGATAAGCCCCACCTTGTCATTGGTGCTCTGCGGCTAGCAGTCAGATTTGGAATAAATGATGCAAAAGGCTAAAGCTATCAAGGCAATCAGGGTTTGCATGAGGAAACGTCTTTCCTTGACGATGCACCATGGTGCACAGTTGGACCTCGCCAACTTGGAGCGGGGTAAAAACACTACCTTTCGGCGTTTTCCATGACCTTTACACAGGAAGTCAGGATTAAGGTAGATGGGGTGTGAAAAGGCATGCATTTTTATGAACGTTAACATAGCCGCATGTGTCTGTTGGTGTGTGTGTGTGCATGTGCATGTGTGAGTGCATGGTCACACTATGTGTGCTTTCCAGTCTCCCACTACCTCCTGCAACTATCCTGAGCCCCCCCATGTCGGCTGCCAGAAGCGGCAGGTTCTCTCTGCAGTGTGACGGAGTGGAGATTGCCGGCTGGGGGATCATTACAAGGGCCATAAAAGAGCGATTTACAGGACGGCCAGTGAGTGGAGTCAGCACGGTCCCCACCCTCCAGCACTGCATCGTGCTGGGTCACCAACAAAAAGCCCAAAACAGAGAATCAGAGGCCAGCAGGGGAACGTGATGACTTAAACATGAAGGTGAGGGACGTGGCAGCTCTAGTGGCATCTGCTTTATGGTTGGTGAGTCAGGCTGAAGAAGGAAATAAGCTGTCACTTGATTTTGATGGTTGATGAGAAGATAGTACACTCAAAAAACATGACACGCCTGGTAGAAAACCACTGTAACACTTAAAAACATGCTGTTGTTAAGTGGCAGCATTTGGCAGCTGTTTTGGAGCTGTATAAAGCTTTTGGTGAGATTTCATTGTCATCACCGTGTTTCTTCTCCTACACGTCACCACCATAATTTTACTTAATGTATTTAACTTTACATGAAGTACACAACGCCATTCACGGGGTGCTAATTCGTTAGATATGATATTAACTGTTGTGTGTGCATTTTCGTAAAATATCATACAAACCCTTGTGTGAGGTCATATTGTGATGCTTGACACCTATGAAGTCAGAAAGGTTTAGAACATGGTTTGACTTGACACTTCATAAATGTACTGTAAGTCCACTATTTACTCTCTTTTGGCTCTAGTGAATTGTGTCTGTCAGCTGTTTGGTGCTGGGCAGGTAGTGTACAGTGAGTTTTTCCAGCTAGAGCTGAAAATGCTGTTATGACAGTGGTGAGAGTGAACCAAGACAGTAAAGTTACAGACATGCTGCTTGTCTCACCCAGGGAGTATCTTAAGACTGGAGCCATCAGCGCCAAACATAACTGTATTTCCATTTGTTGCAACGATTGGTTAAATCTATGATGAGAGTGTTTCTGACTGAAAAGCATTTACTTGTACTTTTGCTTTCAATAATTAAGTACTTTTAATATCATAAGATTACATGTGATACTTAAATAGGTAAATATCCGATACTTTAAAACTTTTACTCAAGTAGCATTAAATAGATGACTAACTTCTACAAAGGTCATTTTCTGGTAAGATATCTGTACTTTTACTCAAGTATGGCTTTCAGGCACTTCATCCACCACTGTTTTCAATGCATTATGGGGTGATGGGTACAAAATGTGTTAAAAACACGAAAACAATGCAAGACAAAGTCTATTATGCACAGTCACAGAATGAAAAACACTTGGTTGGGCTGTGCAACAAAAATACTTGGGTAGCATCAGGAAAAGATTGAGGACTTCTTTAAAAGAACTACGAACAAGATGTAAGTGAAGTAAACCTATCTACTTTACCTTCTTTACGTTAAGTCCACAAAGTCCCATATTTACGTTGATTTTGTCTTTTTTTTATTTTTTAAATTGCACATTATTACAGAAAATTATTACAGAATACAAAACAGTGAAAGACAGGTACAGGGACACAGCCAAAAGATATAAAAAATTAGAACAAGACAAATGATCGAATCAAATGGGACAAAAAAATAATAGCTAAAAACAACAAAAATAATACAGCACAAGCTCAAACTAATGGGTACACAGTTGACAAGAAGTAAAATAAACAATAATCCATGTTTGTTTGTTTGTCCCATCTATCACCCCTCCTGCCCTTAGCAGATTTTCTCGCTCTTTATACTTAATTTATGTGTCCACCACAACTTTGCATTACCAGCATGTAATTTTAACACATTCCATTCCCACCACCATGCTATGGTGTTGATAAGAGGTCCTATCCATTTCGGATATTTCTATGTGAACGAGCTGGCATCCAATTTTCTAACATCTAATACTTCTTAATTTTTTAAATAGTTATGGTTACTCTGAAAAAGAAAATGTACAATACTTCAATATTTGCAACCCGGTCTAAGTTCAAAGACGTCGATTACCAGCGCTTGGTCAGTGACTTCTGGTGTCAGAAACCGATAGCTGTTATTGTTTAATGGCGCCTGCCGCTGTCAAGGGGAAACACAGTGGGACAACAACGTAAATTAAGGGGACAAAGTCCAAGTAGGGCGGGCTGGAGAGGTGGTGGATGGGTCCAACAACCACTGACTTCCACCTAGGACGCCAGTTTTCACTTCCCCTATGATTGTAAAGCCAAAATCTGTTCTTTTTTCCTAAACCCAACCACATCTGTTTGTGCTAAACGTGAACATGTGCATTTGATGTTGACAGAAAAAAAATACAATTTGCAGTGTTGTATCAATGTAGTGTGTTTACTTTGAAAGAGACTTTATACAAACTGTACATTTCCTGTGAAAATTAAAGTGTATTGTGAAACCAGACAATGCATGTAACAGGCTGAAGTTGACACGGTGTCCCAGAACGTCAACAACCAACGCACCAAGGGTCATGTTATATGTCTACGTGTAAAGTCCACGACCAAACATTGATATGTGATGAGGTTGGAGTGAGAATGTGTTGCAACTTGAAGCTAAATGCAAGACTTTAAGCGGCTGATAAATGGAAGCAGGACAACAACGCAATGCTCAGACTCAGACAGACAAGAGAGCTGAGACAAATAGTGAGCATCTACCATTCCATTACACGTGCAACTCTGCTAAGGCACATTGCGTTATAGAGTCACATGCTGCAGAACAGCTGTGAATGAACCTTGGGGTCAGATTTTTTGTCAACTGTTTCCAGGTCAAGTATGAACTTCCAGTCTCAACAGGAATTATTCTTTGGTAACCAAAATTGGAGTTATCAGGTTTTCTCCCAACAATGAAAAAATGTGAAACCAGCAGATGCAGAGCTGTGCATAAAAACATGCTCCAATCAAAGCAGCATAGACATTGATGGAATAAGTCATGTTTGCCTTCTTTCGTAATAATCTGGCAGGCCACCGAGGGGGTACAGAAAGAGGTGGGGGTGGGGTTCGAAGGTATGTGTTTATGTGGATGTGTGTATGAGTTGGAGAGAGAGAGAGATGGAGGTCTCTCGCTCTCTCTGCTCCCCACTGTTTGCCAGCCTAATCAGGCCTGCTGTACCCCCGTATATTAGAAGCCAGTTTGCGGTGGAGTCCTGCTGCGTTTGCTCCCGACAAGGCCCCCGTTTCCCCAGGCTACATGTCTGAAGCACACCCTGCGCGAGGGTGTGTGTGTGAGGCTGGGGTTCACACCCACACACATACTGTACACACACACACACACACACACACAAACACAAAGAACTCTCAGCACTATCTGAATAAATCCTGTCTCCTTTTCTCCACTTTTCAAACTCCCCTTTTCACTCCCATGTCTGGTCCTACACTTCACTTGGGGTTTTGTTCATCTGAGGCCTCCTGTACCAAAAAGCTCTATCCACTCTTTGGTTTGTACAACAGCTCTCCCACCAACAGCCATAACCACCAGTGCAGGCTGAGTTTGCAGTTGCCTGTGTGAAATTCTGGCTGAAGCCCACAGCAGATGTATACAGACGGGACAGAAGTGTAGTTTTTCTCCTAACCCAGTGTAAACTATCCTTGCTTTACAGTAAATTACAGTCAGACTTTTTCATTTTCACCACCTCTTCTTTGTGTCCTTTCACATTCCTACCTGTCACACCAGTTACAGTGGGAACATGAGGTGCTGTCCTGTTCCTGCTAGCCCTGTGCTACAAGGGGAATAAACACTCCGGATCACTGCTAGATGCCATCCAAAAATGGCTGCAGAGCAGAGTCACTGTCCATGTTTGGGAGGGGCGACCATAGGGATAGGGATGTACCACTTGTAAATTTCTGGGCCAATACGGATACTGATATCAATACCGATGTTTTTTGTTGTTGTTTATTTGGTTTTTGTTGTTATTAATTCCTCCTTTTGTGCCAGGGAAACAAAGAATCCTTCATTATAAAAACATAACTTAAGTGTTTTGAAGTCATTCAGGCTGTCACTACACTATGTTTCAATGAGCACAAATTCAATCATACGAATTTATGGAACAACCTTTAAAATAACCTTTTTTTTTACATGTACTGTAAAAAATTTCTTTTAAAAGAACTGCTTCCAAAGTCTTTTCACTACATCTAATACATCATTATTACCTCTATAATATCTATTGTAAATTGCTGTGAAGACATCAAAAAAGTCTCCTTCAAACAGCTGTATTTATTCAAGTTTCAGGCCAAAAGAAATTTGTTTTACAAGATTAGATTTGAACTCATCATGAGAATGGTATTATTTACCTTCGCCCAATCCTCATTTTTACTGCATAGTGCTTGAACGCATCATAATGTAACTCAGTGTAACGTTCCTTAGCTGCTCCTACCACCAGCTGCTAGCAGCTACTGTAACAGCTAACGTTAACTAGCTCTCCTCCTGCAGATGTCAACACAGATTTGTTTTTCACAATGTAGCATTATCAGCTACATCAAAACTTAGAATGTTGTCACTGTCTCCTCCACCACCTTGTGCATGTGTGTGACAATCATGTGTGTATTCAGTTAGCATTAAAACCAAAGTTAGTGGTGTCGTCAGAAGAAATGTCAAAAATAAGATTTACTGTTAATAGGTTGTTAACAGATCATCAAATTCATTTTCATTCTCTCTGCTCCATATTGAACCTTCCATTTTAATGGCCATGTGTCCTACATTTTGTTGATTGACTTTTCCAACAGATGTTTACATTTTTCTTCTAAAATTGACTAAGTTTCTTCTACAATCGACTAAGTAGCTCTTTAGGCCTGCCTGAGGTAATTTAATGTTTTAATGTTTTGTGTGAGGTTATTTTTATTCAAAAACAATTGTTATCATAAATGAATACTGTCTATCACATTATGACCAAAAAAAGAAACAAATTCACCAGATTTTCATTTTAGATTTTCACAGCTAACAATTAAAAAACCTGCAGATTCCATTAGGGCCTGATTATCAGGGGAAAAAATAGGGTGTGTACTTTGATGACCAATAGTGTGTTTTAATGCATCCTTTCCTCGCAGTGGCATCGCTGGGAAGATCTGTGTTTGTCCACATTTGCTATTGTCCCCAGGATGACAGGACGCCATTAGTCTCGAGCCCTGTTGTTTAATCTGCGCAAAATTGATGCGACACAACCAGAAAAACATTAGCAACTGTCATCAGTAAATGTCGTCTTATTTGCTGATAGGCCAATGGCAGTCAACAAGGCCAAGTAAACAAACTACAATGCAGGCCCCCAGTGACACGAGCGATGGAGCCAATCAGAGTCTGGAGCATTTTCCAGGACACCACCATTGATGAGCCTGTCGTGGATTTAATTTGTAAAACAACAGAAGCAACTGTACTCAAAACTACAGTTAGATCATTCCACAACCAGAAACCATGGATTAACAGAATTATTTGGGATGCTATAAATACACACAGTGCAGCCAGTCAGTTTCATTTCTTCAGGGGCTGGGTCCCTTTAAATTGACACAGTCACTAAGGAAAAAAGAAAGAAAACACATACAGTGGACCACCTCCCTCCTACAGGTCTGAGGTTCTGCTCCTCTTGACGCATACCTGCACATTCTTCTGGTCACACAACACACTTTCATACATGCACAAAAAACATCTTCACGTATGTCTGTCTAATCTGCCACCTTATGTCCGTTATACATACACCCAGGAATGAAGGCATGTTGTTTTAGACTGCATTAGTTTTAAATTGGTGTACCTAATAAAATGGAATCTGTGCGTGTCTGTGTATGTCAGTGTATGTGTATGCATACAATGTATGTAAATGTACACACACACACACACACACACACACACACAGCCCTACATAAACTAATCAGTGAAGGAGAAAAGTCAATCAAATATAGGTTCTGTGTCTAGCAAAAGTTCCTTTCATTGAAACAAAAACGTGAAGATAAAATTTCCGTCTGAATGACTGTTTCCAGAGGGCATTACTTGACAGCTGTGAAGTGCAAATGGTGTTCTTTTCTCCTCTGTGTTTGCTGTAGGCCACTCTTGTGCCAAGAAAAGATAACACGGATTACTAAATTGCCCAAGTAAAAAACAAAAAAAGAAAATTGTGGACTTCCTTTCTCATCCAAAGTCAAGCGGAGAGGAAACTCATAAAAAATGGGTATCTGAAAGAAACAGCCAATAAAACCACTTGAGCTTTGACACAGTTTCCTGCATTCAGCAGCGGCTGAGCACCAGCACATGCTGACCTGCTAAATGGGGGAGGCACAGCCTGCTTTAAGCCCGTCAGACAGTGAGAGTCTTTGCACTGCTGGAAAAGCAGCGCAGTGGTCGAGGATGCATTGATGCATTGTGGCAGTGAGGATAAACAGACTTTATGGTGCATTACAGAGGCAGGCAAACACATAGGCGAGCGCAAATGTGGCCAACGGCATCCTTGGACGTGTCAAATTAAATGTGCTCCCTCCTGTTGTGTACAACATGAGAGGTCTTCAAATCTTCACTTCTTTTTTATGCCATTAACAACGAGTGCATATGCGAGCATAAACGCACCCGAGGCTGGATAAATTCCTGTATGTCTTGGAGTTTGGCGGCTGTCAGCATGACGGCATGTTAACCTCCCCACAAATACACACACACAAACCCTTAAATCCAGTCTCAATGCAAAATACCCCGGCTGACCAGCATGGGAGAGGCTTTCAGCAAAGACCCACTATGGAGGGGAGTGAATTATAATATGCACCATACAGGGCTCTGCACTGCAACACTGGCAGCTTTGGAAAAGGATCCCACTGCTGTCAAAACACAGAATAAATCAGATTTTAATCCTGTTTTCTTTCACTTTCTGATGCTAATAAAATATGTTACATATTATGTTTGTTAAGTCAAGTAGACTTCAGTATGTTTGATGAACAGGTTCTTATACATCTAAAGAACAGATTGTGTCTTTTATTTTAGACAAATCAGGTAATAGCCTCCTGTCTGGAATAGTGTGTAGACCATAGAAATGTAGTGGCTCTTACTGTATACAGCAAGTGTAATAATGGTCTTAGTGCTTATTATTGATTCTCTAAGTTCTCTACATGTAAAGCAAGTGAAGCAGTTAACTCAAACAAACGGCAAACATAAAAGTGTGACCTTAAAACAGCGTGTTCTGGTAAACACAGCTCTTCTACCCGAGTTGTTTCTGAGCATCACAAGGACATTTCTGTTTTAAAAAAGGGACTATTATGAAGTCTCTTTCAATTAAGTGCATGTTTCCATCTCCAGCCGATTCTGCTTCCATCAGCCGCAAACGCTACATTCGCAACCCAAAAAACAAAAGCCTCACCGGCTTTTTAATAAGATGCAGGGAATCCAGAAGGATCTTTATAGTAAATGCCACAACTCATTAGGCTAATTACCCTATCACACATTTACTCCGCTGCTAATAACAAAGTAGGCAGAGAGACAGAGAGAGGGAGAGAGGAAACCACACATCTCCTCATAAAGTTGGCATTCTAGCAATTAGTGAAAAGAAACATTAAAGCCCACACAGACTTCCTGAGCAAAATAATTAAAGAAAAATGGCAGAGATGCTGATTCTCCATGCTTTTCTCTTTTCAAAGTCTACAGCCCCCATATGAGCACTGCGTAGAGGCAGGAACACTGGCGGATTCGACTTCTATTAAAATAAGAGTGCTATTTGTGTTTTCCTTTTTTTTTTTTTTTTTTTTTGCATAATTTGACTCACTGTGGGAGACGGTGACTTGTGAAGTCAAATTTAATTGCGTTTATAACAAGGTAACAAGGTGCGTTTAGTCATTAGCTCCTTGCATGGGCAAAAATAATTTCAAAAATTCTAATCTGCTCTGCCTCCTCTGGGTACGGAACAGCAAGGCTTTCACTTAAGAGCTACAAATAATCATATTTTAACAGCACATGCTGGTGAATCCTGAGCTTGTGAGGCTCCCTGAGCTCAGTGCTGCCTCTGACACTGTTGATCACAACATTTTAATTGGCCATCATACACATTTACAGACTCTGCTGGCTCTATATTCTACATAGCACCATTAACCAGTAAGTAACTTGAGTTCCCATCTTAATTCTCATTTTGTCGTGTCACATAAAGACACTGATAATATACAGCTATATGTGCCTGTAAAATGAAATAATATGGACCTATTTCAGGGAATTGCTAAACTGCTAAAGGAGTAGGAGTTATTCATCTAACTGATGGTGTTTTAGAGAAGATGAGCCCAACAATAATCCAAACTTTGTAAACTACTACAGCTTATTTGAATTTCTCTGTCCATGCAATATGTCATATAAAGAACTCGCAGTGTGCATCTACTGCTAGCTCACCTAGCACCACTGAATTAGCAAACGTTACAACTCAGTTGAGGAGGACGCCACTAATGTTTACATCTCTTCTACGCTTCCTTCCGCATTGTGATATGGTTGATGGGTGTAGTTCAGTTGAAAGACAGTAGTTCCTATATGAAACTTGTCACAGCAAGGTCTGTGGATTATCTTGAGTAACCGGGTCATGATTTGTAGAAGAGACATTGCTGTTGAGTTTTTCAACTGTATTTTTATGTCACTTTGCACCACAAGCCGCTTTGCATTTAAAGAGAGAGGGCAGACATCTGTACAGCTGATATCTCTAACACAAGTGATGCATGTTTTACATTAAGTTCTAATTGTAAATATACCATGTCAAGTGTATTTTTCCATTGTGTAGTTTCACTGCTTGACTTTAAAGAGCTGTGTTAGCACAGTGGGTTATATTTACCTTAAGAATCAGTGAAAAAAAGTGTAGCCTATAAGAAATAGGTCAGCATTTTGGGAAATATGCTTATTTGCGAGTCAGTGGAGAAGATGAATACCAATCTTCTGACTGTTGATGCTTCTCAAAGTCAAGGATGCTTCCTTGGTAGGACGGGTCCTTCTAACAGAGGCGAGGCAAGACTCCTTCCTTGCGTTTAGGTCCTGTTTATATGACAATGATTTCAACTGAAAACAGTAAACTTTAGTTGCGTTTTGGCCGATCGTTTACACGACAGCAGCGTTTTGGGTGCCTGAAAACGCAATGATTTGAAAACGGGTTCCAGAGTGCAACGTTTTGGAAACAGAAGCGTCTCTATTGTCATGTAAACTTCCAATATGCAGTTCCTCTGAAAACGGAGACTTTTCGCACATGCGCATTACGGTTCCAGTCACTAGGCATCTGTAAGGTATGGTAATCTGTGCATGCTTTCGCCATTGTGTCTTCTTTGTTTTGGTTTGTAATCACCGCGTTGTAGAGGAAGGCGCTTCAGCGCAGGCGCATGACGTCATGCTGTGGTGTTGCTTTGCAAATTTACACTGCCACCCATTGGCCTGGCGTGCATTCTACAGCGTCTCCAGTAGATTTTGCGGCTTCGTTTGAACGGGGATCGTTTCAATAACGTCATCATATAAACGCAGAAGTTTTTTAAAACGCCAAGGACAGACTTTTCTGTTTTTAGAGAAACGGTTGTCATCTAAACAGGGCCTTAGTGGAATAGGCTAGTGAATGCCCAGGTGTGCACCATCCTGGCAAATCATGCGCAAAGAACAGTGGGTACTTCACGCCCGCTGAGGATACACACACACATTCATGAAGATTCTCTGAAGGAAGGACACCATCTTCAGTAGAATTTAAAGGATCCTTCACATTGGAACAGTCCAGCGAGATCTGATGACGTAGACTCCTTGAAATTCAACCATCTAAGGATCCTTCCCTGACTTTCAGAGACACTGTGTGTTATGTACAGTACACGTGGTTAGCCTAGCACAAAGATTGGAAGCAGTGGGGAATAGCTAGCCTGGCTCAGTCCAAAGTTATTCCGACGAATTTAAATGTCGGATTCTGTCTGTTTGGGTTAGGGTTAGGGTTAGCTGTTGTTCCAGCTCGTACTCTTAACCATAAATCAGGATGTGGCAGTTAAGTTCAACCATGAGCCTCCTTTTTTGTAACATGGTTCAATAAGGGCTCATCGCCTGTAGTTTTACAGTTGACCTGACTATTATTTGACCATTATTTTTATTCATTGAGGAATAACATTTAATTATTACGATGTTTTAAGATTACATCTGAGTGAAGGAGTTATTGCACTCATAAACACATTAGTGCTAGCAGAGTTACAGCAACTCTTGGTACTTTGAATACAGTTGGGAAGAATGACTGGAACATATGTTCTGTGTAGCACTACAAGACTGGAGATTTACTTAATAGAGTGTCCAGCCATGATAAAGAGAAGCTTGCTTCACTTATGGTTGAGTTACACCACTGCTGTTGTTATGCTGCTTTATGAAAAACAATGTAAATGCCACTCATTTCTTTTAGACTAGCACCTATTAAAGTTTCTGAGGCACAAATCAGTGTCAGTGAAATAGGCAAATCCATGAAACAAAATTCAATGGGTACATGTTAACTTTAAGTTAATTATGCAATGTAAACCCCAATCCATCCATAACACATTTTTTTTTTTTTTTTTTTTTTTAAGTCTACACAAATGCCCCGGGTTGTCAAAATGATATAAAAGCTGGATGTTTACTTGACATAAAAATCATCCCTTGTGAGCTTGACATCATTTTTTGAGTTTTGAGTTAATTTGACGGAAATTTATAAAGCCTATTTCACCTAATTAGTTTAGGCCAATAAACAACACTTTGTGCATGTAACATATTGTGGTGTGTTGGGGCTGAATGGGTGGAGTTTTCCAGCATGCCATGAGACAATGTGTTTAAGGCCATAAGCTGACGAAAACTGTGTTTAAATGTGCTCTAAATCACTCACATTACCCATTATGCAGTGATTAATGTTTATGTATTTCACAATGGTTCTAATAGGTTACATTTAATGTTGTGGTAAAAGACATTTTGCACCATGAGTTAAGCCGTATACACAGTTAGTGACCTATGACCAGTTAGTGAAAATGAGTATATTCCCAATATGTTGATCTATTTCTATAATCCATATTGTTTGTGTGTATGCATGTACATTGTCATCCTGTTTGCTGCAGCACAGTGTCATCAGTACACTTTTACAACCACACGCCACACAAACAATACACACTGCTGCAAGTCCTCCTCTACTGTGCATGTTTAAATATGTTTTACATTAATTAACACACCCAAGAATGGATACACAGATCCCGGCTCTTATAGAGGCACTCCAATCAAGCAGCCAATAAAGTACATTAGCATTATTAGCATTAATATATTCTCTCCAGAAGACAACAAGAGAGCTGAGGCTAGATTTAAATAAACTTATAAATAATAAGGCCTATATCAATGCTACAAACAATCTTGTTTTGTTTAGCTGTCACTGTGAGATTCCTCTGTTTTTGCTTTCCTGTTAATGTGGTTTAGAAAAGGAAGAGGAGGAAAGTGAAGATCCATAAAGCCTGTGTAGAAGCAGAAGAGGGGCTGGCTTGGACTGAGACACCCCCATTGCCACACAGCACCACCACCACCCGGAGCTGCTCCAAACATGGCTGCTAACATCAAAGGCTGCCTTGTATCTCAGAGGAGCTGCTAAGGACTTTACAGCAGCTCGCCTCAGGCCTGAGCACGGGGGCTCGCACCTCCTCAGACAGCAGTGATGGATACCCGCGGGTGGGACCTGAGGAGCTGGGACAGACGGCTCAACGTAGTCTGCAGTGTCATCGTTACAGGACAGGCTGCACCAGACAGTGCAGGGCAGCTCGTGTCTCACTCGACTCAACAAATCTAGTAAGTTGTTGGTTTGGTGCCTACACCAGCTCGATTAAAAATGTCTGTATTTTGAATAATTTACTTCATAAATAGATAATACAAGCTCATTATAAGGGTGCATCAATATTCTAGTGATAAGCTGAGAGAGGAGTGAGGTGTTTTTTTTTTCCTTCTTTTTTTTTTTTTACTAGAGTTTTGGGTTTCACCCAGCAGTGATTTTCTTGCTTATTTTTCCACACCTAACAAGGTGGTGCCTTTGAGGGCTTCTACATGGTAAATAAAAAAAACAATTTGGAACAAATGTCTGTAGGGTGATCTGTAAACATCCTAAAATAAGGGTGACAAAAGAGGAAAAAAGGCAAAAAGCTTATCTCCACTTCAGTGTCAACAACATTTTCTCACAATGATTTTACTCAGAGCTTACTGGAAAATATTCTTAAAGGGGAACTATGCCGATTTCAAAAATTCATAAATGTTATTCCTATCGTCTAAGACAGTCCAAGAATATTAGTAAACATGAACAACTCTCCCAAATCCAAAAGCTACAGTAATAAAACTCACATTTGTGATGTCATATGCTATAAAGCCAAGAAGTGCTCCTCAGACATTGACATGGGGAAGACATTTTAGATGACATTGATACTCTTTTTCCTAAACCCAACCATGTATGTGTTGACTAAACGTAACCACCTGCGTTTGTTGTTGAAGGAAAAAACAATGCATGTAACAGGCTGAAGTTGACAAGGCATCTAGGACGTCATTGACCAATGCATCCACAGTACCTTGCACGTCATATCTCAATGTGGAAAGTCTATGACCAAACGTCAATAGGTGACAAGGTTGGAGTGAGAATGTGTTAGCATTTTCACCAATGTCGCACAGAACCTCTGTAATCAAGGATGTGTCATCAAAGGGTAGTGGCAAAGTCATGGATTACATTAATTAACTTCTAACTTTTTGCTTTGTCTGTATAGATATTTGTTTTCACGCACAAATCAAGCATGGACCAATTACAGACCACTACACAAGTTTTCTTCAGAAAGTACCTCAACTGACTTCTCCATCCTCTTTTTCCAACCATTAGAATATGGCACACTCACTGATGTTGTCCCTTTTGGCACTTCAGGTCAAGGACAACGTGCTATTTTTTGGTTCCAGCCCAACTTTTTGGGTTCTGAAACAACTTATGTTTGGTCAAAATATTCTGAACAGTTCAAAATTAGGTGTAGGAACCGGTTCCATATTGGTGGAAAGGGGATACAAGAGCAACAGAGGGGATGTTCTGAGAATATGGGTACATTTTATATTTCAGAACTGTGAACACTACAATAGAATAAAGCTCATTTGGGAAAAAAAGCAAAGAAACATTCTGTGTGTCCACAAAATCAGTATCCCATTCTTTGTCTATGGAGAAGCTCCAGATTTTGAACCCTGTGACATCACAAGTTTGAGACTTACTTCTCTGGTTTCTGGCTGTGAGAGAGTAGCTTGTGTTCATAAATATTGATTGAATTTTCCAAGGCCATGGAAATATTGTATTGGAATTCTTAATTTTGGCAGTGTTCCCCTTTAAAGTTTGCCTAAAAAAGTATTTTTAAAAAAATCACACTGCCTTTGATAAACAGCAATGGTTTAGGTGTACTTATTTTGACACAAAATGAAATCTCTTTTACAAAAGTGCAGTGTCCCCCTCAGTGCGATTCATTTGTATATTTGGACTTCACCAATAAGTATTAGCAAACTAGTAGTTTAATATCAAAATGAGGTCTCTACCACTTGGAGAGTGATGCTTACCTTTGAAAATGACTGTTGGCGTGAAAGAGAAATACATTATGTTTTACAATTTAAGTCCGGAACCTTACACAAAACATTTGCTGGTTTAAATGCGTTTTTTTTTGTTTGTTTGTTTGTTTCCTTTAGCCCTCTTGAGTGGTTATAACACAACACAATGACGGGAAAGCATTAGAAAGCATTCATTCATTTATGCATTCATTCATTGTCTCACCCTAATAATCAGAGTCATAAGAGGCTTGAGCTTCTGTGCACAAGTTAGAGAAACAGCCTGACTATTGGCAGTATATCAAATGCTTATTTTAAAGTCAATTTATTAAATCCAAGGAAAAAGAAATTGAGGGTGCTTCTGCTCGCCTTTGATGAGTGAAAGCATTTATTGAAGGTGCTCTTTGGTTTATGAACGACACTAAGTGAAAATTGAAGGAGGCACCCTTCAAGTGCAATTTTCAAAAGCTTTAAAGTCATGGCTAGTTTAGGAGAACATATTAAAAACAACACTAGTGCTTGTGGCCTTCATCAGCAAGAAGCACATCAAGTCAATTAGGTACAATTTCTTAAAGCTAGTGTGGGGTTAGAGAGAATATGCAAAAATTATTTCAAAGGAAAAAAGAAGTGGAAGAAAATTCAAGGGCAGGATGGTGCGCATAGCCAAAACTAGTTTGACAAGTACTCATATTTAATTTAGCAAAAGCCAAAGTGATTACCAGTTGCAAAAGAAAGTGGTGTTTCATAGTAGTGCATCATTCACCCAAGATAGACGTATACACCCTCTAATGGCAAATAAACCTCTTATGGGAGATTGAACCAACCTGTAAACAGCCCTCTTGTCAGACTCAAGCTGGGCCTGGGGGTCAAGGGTCACACTGACAGAGGTATTTCCTGCTGCAGAGGCTGCTGGGATATGGACCTGTGGGGTCTTGGTGTTCTGCTGAGTGGTGCCCGTCATCTGGGGACACAAAAAAAACAAAACAAAAACAGAACAAAATTATGTCACATTCAAGCTAACAATAAAACAGCCTACAGCTAACATGCTAGTCGCTCTGTGAGGCTGCACTTAGGCACATCAGTGCTTTGAGCTAAATGCTAATACCAGCATGCTAACATGTTTAACTCAGTACCTTTACATAACATGAGAGAAAAATTGATTTATTGTGTTATCCAGCTAAAACCGTACTAAATCCAATTTCTCAAAGTTGGACTAACACACCCAGATTTGGGAATCATATTACTAATCAGACCCAACTGGCCTAGGTGCACTGCTCATGCTCCACAGTTTCTGCCCACGACTTTAACCCAAAAGTCAAATACCATTAAATGCATAGTAGAAGAAGAGAAGAAAAAGAAAAAGTAAAGTGTACACCAAAATGTTCAGAGCTTTAAAGTTGTCTACCATGGTACCAGTTTGCAGCTAGCGAATCGTAGCTAACTTGTATGTTGATTGCTTGGTCTGTGACATAATGGGTCACAACAAAAAGGTCCAATACTAACAAGCTGAAAGGGGGTATATCACTACCTATCATGGCAGAGTGTAACATACTTTGGTCAGTAAATCAAATCCCCTCCCATGCTTATATACTTGGACAAGGACAGAAGTCCAATTAAATGGCCTAGTCAAGCTGCAGTAGCTTGACTTAACTGTGCATGTAAACGTATTGACTCTTACTGTATACCCACCTATCTGCCAAAAAGTTAGTGAAATATAGGCCTATAGGAAAGTGTGCCCACTTCCCCTTGATTACATACCCATCTACCTGGTGGTACAACTACCACTGTGTAAACCAAAATTGTAAGAGATTGGTAAGGGCTATCTTCGCAGATCAAATTGCAGAAAACACAAAGGGAGATGGAGATTTCAAATGCAGCTAGAATGACAAAAATCCATTCAGCTACTGTAGAGATATCAATATCTAAAATCAAGTAAACTTTCTTTGCCGAAAATCTGAGATTGTAGGTTTCAAGGAGTATAACAATAGTCGGTTATAAGCTGTAGGTAGGTGATTTCTACAAACTGACCCAGGGAAACATATTGAACATTTGACCTGAGGGAAAAACATTGCATAAAACCCTTTGAAAGGTCTCCTAATGTGTCATAGTCAGATGATATTGAGTTAAGTTGCATGGTACCCTGGGAGACACACTCCTGCACAGTTTAGGCTGATGGGGATGTCATCAGTTTTGCAGGTATTTTTTTCATAATTAGCCCGAAGTACTGGACAGTGGGTCACCATGTACTGTATGTCTCTATGAGTTTCATGGCAATCCATCTAATACAGTGGTTCCCAACCGTTCCAGCCACAAGGTCCAGATTTCTCTTTAGTCATTAGTTCAAAGTCCACATAGTTTTGTTTATCGAGCTTCATACTTGCATTTGGCCAAGAGGTCAAGCTAGTTTGCTTTCTCTGTCAAATAGCTGTCTGTTAGTCACTCACTCTACAGCAGAAAATGGCCTTTGCCAGTAATTCACTTCACTTAAAAAATAAAATTTGTTTTTTTACAAACTTTACAAATTTGCAAGTCATTTGCAGTCCATTCAGAATGGACCCGTGACAGAACTTTTTGACTGTGACCCACTCGTTCGGAACCACTGATCTGTTGATATTTTAGTTGTGGACCAAAGCTGTGGACCGACAGACCAACATTGCTACTAGCATGGAAATATAAATTTATAGCAGAAAATTAAAAAGAACAAAAATGAATGTCTTTTTTACAATGTATCCCTGTTTGTAAAAATGATCTAAACTGAATGGAAAAAAACTGCAAACAAACCAACCTATAATTTGCTTTTAGTTAGCTTTAGCATGGGCTTGTTTTTTCTGATGTGTGTGTGGCTGCTAACCTAAAATCAAACCATTGAGTCACTTCAAGGAATAATGTGTAAGACTTAAAAAGATTTACTGGTACGTAACAGTGAGGATTGCAGACTGCAAGTGACTAAAATTTCTGACCCTTAGAATCCCTTCAACTGTTCATTGTTCAGGAGGTTTTTACCACGAGAGGTCTTTTCTTCTCCAAAACAAACAGACCGATGATTTAAACCAGCAGAAACACCAAAAGCAGTTTCATGTAAAAAAAGAAAAAAAAAGAATCTGTGTTTTTCCATCTCTCTTATCACGGAGGTGCTTCTAATTACAGTGGCCAACTCAATAACAAACCAAATGGCCATATTTAGAGCCAGTGTTTGGTTTGTAGGCTACTGTAGAAACATGCCGATCTCCATAGACAAGGACCCGCTCCCTATTTGGATATAAACAGCTCATTCTTTCATATCACGAAAACGTGATAATTCTTAATTTTAAGTGATTATACACTAAAGAAAACATTCTAATTTTTTTCCATTTACACCAACATATAGCCCCAAAATACGACACACTGGACCTTTAAACTTGCTCACTGAACTGCTGAACGTCAGGCTAAATATGAAAATTACACGACCAAAATAACCAGTTTTTCAATTATTTAAAAATCCTAACATAAACTTCTTCTACTTCTCGTAATGAGCACACAGCTGCTTGAGAGGTGTAAGTAATTTTTTAATCACTTTTCAAAAGCAATAAGGTGCAACATGCATCTGATGCCAACAGACTACAAATGAGGATGTAGCTGGAATGAATCATTGTTGCTTGACAGGTCAGTAGCCTTGTAATGAAGCTGTTAAACACAATGACTGAGATAGGATAGATTCCGTAATTGAACAAGGCATGCTCAGGTCATATATAGATTCCTGTTAAATGATAAATATTCAATTAGGATTTAGCAACTTAACAATGTGTTCACAACCAGCCATACTGCTGAAGCATACTGTATTCCTTTGCTCTGAGGATCCACAGTACTGTTGGCTCAACATGGAATCATTATATAATCTGGTCTTTGGTATTATTTGTGCTGTAGGGTGGCCAGGGGAGTGACATGCTTTACGAACACAATCCGTTGTCTTCTTCATCCCTTCCCACCCCACTTTGGTCTTTCATTCGTTCTCTCTGAGGAAATGAGTCGAACAACCCCCCATCCCCCGCCTTTTTTTTTTTTTTTTGAGTCGTGGTGGGGTGGGAGGAAGCTTCAAGTCTTAATCCGAGCACCAAATGGGAAATAAATTAGCTTCTTCACACTTAACTAGCTCTCATTTGCATTTGCCGAGCGCGCAGACTGCAGCTCGGAAGCTCTCCCATGGCACTAATCCTCTGGGCGAAAGTAGACAGAGGTGGTGTGGACGTGGAGGAGGGTTAGGCAGTCGGATGAACCTGCTCTACCTCCCCTCCATGGGATGGTCTGCAGTGTTAGACTGAGCCTTGGTCCAGCCCTGTTAGGCTACATTAATTACACTGACCTGTTGGTGGCATCACGTGTTATGTTAAACACCGCAGGCTGGGGCTTGACCTCTTATTCTTACACTTTGACATACAGTACATATCACTCATGTCTTAATTATAAAATGCAATTCAACCTCATGAAAAATCGTTTTAATATTCCTGCAAAGACTTTTGTTTGGGACCTCAGAGACCCCAGCTGTAGAACATGGTTACATACAGTGGATGCTCTATATGTGTGATTTGAGTTAACAATAGTTTCTGCGCAGCACTACCCCTTCCAAATCCAAAATCATGTGAGTAGTCTGGATTTTTGTGATTGGACTTTTCTAACAGTTTGTTCATTAGAGCACTAAAAGGGTGTTAAACCTCTCTAAGGTCTATTCAACCCAAAACATTAGTTACACCACTATGTAAGATGACATATTGTATATTGTTTTATCAGCAAATAACTTTTTGCGTAAGGCAGTGCTCATTCTGTCCCATATATGAATTTATTTTCTCAGGATGGTGAAGGCAGGACCTGCCTTACTCTCCCTTACTTTGCCTCTGATTAGCATATCCTGATATTCTTAAGGCTTATTTCTACTCCCTTTACATAGAAAAATAGATACATCCATTTCTAACATTGTAAACAGCACTGGCCTCATACTTCTTTGCGTTCTTTATGTTGGCATAGATACAGCAATAGATGGCACTAGAGGGCGATTTTAAAAGTTTCACACAACAAACGAGGCGACGGTGAAGGAGGTTGTAATATTGTACCTTTTAACAGAGGCAGAGTTGCAGACGGTGGTGGCCTGTAAGGCCAATAAATACATTGTGGCATGTGGATGGAGAATTACTTTCGCTACATTACTGACTTGTTCCATTACGGCATTTTTTAAATGTCTTTGTGGTCTCCTTCAGTCCTATCTTGCAGGCGCAGTCGCTTCCAGCTGCCTCTCTGTCAGCTCCACTAAATGTGTACTATATTCAGAGTCTTCTGTCTATTTTGCAAGTCTTAGTGGTGCTTTTTGGAGTTGGTGTTAGACGGTGGCGTGTGGCTGCAGGCCACTCACTGGGATGAGAAAATCCATTTATCAGTCTGTAAACTCTCCTTCTTACTTCTAGCTAGCTAGCTGCTAGCGAGCCAGGTGATTTTTCAAATGTAAACATCAGTAAACATCAAGGAAGATGGAGAGACAATGGACATCAGCTGAACTAGCATTCTCCTAGCCATACAAACTTTGGAAAATAAACTCGACGACCTCCATATCAGGAACTGTAATATCCTCTGATTCCTTGAAGCTTGGCTAAATCCTGGACAGTGCCATTCAGCCAGGTGATTCTTTTTCTATATGCCGATCTGACAGAGCAGAGCACTCTGGTGAGAGAAGGAGAGTTGACCTGTACTATATGGTGAATTAGGACTGGTGTGATGGCGGGAATGTGAGGTGTTGTCCCGGTCCTGCTGTGGATCATAGCTACCTATGGCTGCAGTGCAGTGCTGCCATTTTTCTTAAGCTTTCAGAAAATGTGCACACATATGAACTAAATGAACACAGACCAACAGATGGCTTCGTCCATCTCTGTATATGTATTCAATGTTGAGTATAAATGAGCCCTTACCCTAACCCTATCCAAACTCACTCCTCTTGCCTAATCTTAACCAACACAGGTCATGCCTTTGCCATCCTAGGAAAAGAAAATTTGCACCACTTTATGTTGATGCCTAGCCAGGGAAGTGTGCAGTGCAGAGCAGTGGTGATTAGATACCCAGATAATAGTGTTTTGCTGCTAAATTATTGATCTGAGTGTCTTGTATTGCACCATCAACATCGCCAGATACGGTGTTTGGCCTTGGCGGAGGTCTGTACTCTCTGTGTGTCCTTCAAGATATTATTGTCTACTATTATCATTATTATTATTATTATTATTATTATTATTATTATAACACACAAAAGCATTGGTATCTGTGAGGAAGTAAAGCCAGTGTCATCAAAACCAAAGAGTTAACTGCAACTTTTATCTGTTTTGGCATCACTGTAATATTACTTTAGGACTACCACAGAGTCTTTCTGTTTACTACAATTTATTATCTCCCACAAAAACATTCCTAGACTTTACAGTGATTACTAGTTGGTGGGGGTAGAAGTCATTAACTTAATCGTTTTTTGCACACAAAAAAATGTTTGCCTGCTCTAAAAATCTCTTTAAATCACCCACAAAACTTAAGTTTTAAAATATGAAGTACTGCCTATACTAGCATGAAATAATCATGGCTAAATAAGCAACACTTTACATTTTAGTTAGTCCTTACTTATTAAGGCTTGAGCACAGAATGCTAACCTACTTAAACTAATTAATTGTCACAGGATAATGATCCAAACTGTTAGGTTGCTAAATTCTGATTGGTGCACAGGATTATATGAAATCACTTGTTTTCATGTGAGCCTCTTCCACAGTGCAAAGATCTACCTAAACATTTAACACTGTTCTAGCTCTGACAGAAAACCCCATCACTCACAGTAAGAACTTAAGAAAAATAAGTTTTCAGGGTCTTTAACTTTAACAGGGTCATTCTTGAGGTGTTACTATGTGTTGAGTATCGAGTGTTGGAGTTCAAACACTGAGGTAAATTCTGATGAAACCTCTGACCTGTTGGCTCTCCTGGTACGATGGTGGAGGAACGCTCTGGGTGGCCATCATTGTCACTGCAGGTGCTGGGGACACATGTTGCATCATGGGATAGCTTCACATCTAGACTGGGAAAGACACAGATAAAAAAGAGAAACATGAATCCAGTGCAAGCAGTGATTGTAAATTCTATTACAGCAGCAGCCACCAGGTGCTGCTATGATTAAATAATAGGAGATGGGATTCTAACACAACATCTCACTCTTCCCTCTCACACTTCTTCTTCCCCTTCTCCATTTACTAATTTATTTCTTTGCTCTGTCTCCCCTCAGCCTCCCTCTGCATGTGTTGCATAGAGCTGACAGAAGAGCCTGGATGATGTATTAATACTGACTGATCTAACAATGCTGCCAAGCAGAAAGAAAACAAAGCAACACAGACTCAATCATGGAGCCCTTTACAGAAATACTTTACATAGCAGCAGGTTCATAATGACACCGCAAACAAACCCGACTACTTGTTTACCAATTACAGACAGCTATGCTTGTTTACTAATTACAGTACAGCTGGCTTTAAAGCATTGCGTCTTGGTGGAGTCACCTTGGTCGTCTCTATGTGTTGGCTGCTGGTGTTGTTGTTGCGCTGTTACCAAGCCAATCAAGAGGGCTAATTAGAGCTCTTGTTGGTGGGCTAATTGCTATTGGCCGGGACCCCACAGGGCTGAGGGCTGTACCCTGTGGAACACCGCTGTAACCATCACTCCCACCCCCACTGAAGGAGCTAATTGGTTCAGGGCTATGTTATACACACATACAAACACACACACACACGCAGACCCCCCACCATTGCCCCAACTTACTATAGGCAAGCACAGCAGGTGCTCCATCCTGAAGCTACATATAACCTATGTGTATACGCTGCATGAAAATGTCCTGTAAATTAACTATTTGACCTGAGGGGGGGAGGGTGTTTGATAAATGCGAGGATAAATTTTATTAAACCTTTTATGTATCAAACTGTCCTGTTTGTAACCATTATAAAAACATAAATTTGTGTGAAAAAACACATTAGTTAAATAAAATAAAAATAAAAACTAGCCTTTAGAAAAAAAAAACTAACTGAAAAGATATTGTGTACTTACAAACTAACTCAACTAAAATTAAATAAAATGTATTTAGTTTTACTCTTTGACAATCTGATTAAATTTGTAAAGCCAAGTGCACGGGAAGGTGGGTGACAAGGGATGAAACAACACAGTGTGCTAATTGTTGGCTAATTCACCATAAGTCATGGGCTATCTGAACATTTGTTTAAAATTTTAAATAGCATAAAATGATGTGCCTGTCGGAAAATATATGAAAAAAAAAAAAAAAACACTTAAAATGTTCAAATTTAATCAGTTCCTCTGATCTGACATGACAATGTCATCACATCAGGTCAAAGTGCAAGGGTCGGGGTCAGCTTATGGATCAGCTAAACTTGGGGAGAGATTTGCGGTAGCAAGAGCTAATCAATAGTGCAGAAAGGCTGAACAGGTTGGGACAAATGGAAATTTGGAGCTGCTTTAGATCCATAAAATAATTTGGATATGAGGCACTGCGGGGGTAGATGATGGAGCAGAAACACGCGGATGCAACATTATGAGTTGCCCAGGGAACATGAACAGACGAGAAGCAAACAGACAACTGGATGTCTGCCACCATTTAAAAGGAAATATTAGAAATTTTGGCACATGCAGTCCAGAGAGAAAATCTGTCAGAAGCGAGAGAGCGCAGAAACTTTGAATTAACTGAGCCACCGACATCAGTACGTCTGCGCAGTTTTCCTGTAGCTCTTCAACCCAATCGCCAGAATAAACATAAATAAATAAATGGATGTTTTTGCAAACCACGAATATGTAATATTTTTACCTTATTATGTAGCGGATATTTTGAAACATTACGTTTCAACAATGCTGTGGTTAACATGTGGTTATGTTCAGGCACAAAAACCGCTTAATTGTGGTTAGAAAAAGACTGATTTTTGGCTTAAAACACCCACTTTTGGTGATACAATTGCCACTGGAAATTCTGCTGATGTCTTGCTAAAAAAAAACGTCTCACTCCAAGGTCGTCAAAAACTGGTACTTGGTCAGTGACTTCCAGCATTAGACACTGATGAAAAAAGCAATCCTCTCACATTGTTTAATGGTGGCTTGAAGCGTCAGGGGTACATGTGGCAGGAAAACAATAAAAGTTAAGGCATTAAAAGTGCAAGCAGGGTGGGTGGGAGAGGTGGGGGATGGGTCCAACAAACACCCACTTAAAAAATAAATAAATACATTTAAAAAAACACAGTGAAAATGAGTTCCCACATGCACGCAACAAGCATGGGGAGGCACTGGTGCATGTGTTTATTGAGACAGGGATGTCTGCATCACTGTGAGTCATTTGCATACACACAGTCTTGTGTTTGTATCATAATACCTAATCTGAACTTCCTAAATCTGCCTCTGACAAATACCTCGCATATTAGAAAAAATAATAACAATATCACTAACACTAATAAAAACAAAAATAACCATTTTAAAACAATTAAAGTTAAACTGAAGTGAGCAAACCCACCCTAAAAATGGAATTGAAAATGAAAAACAAAATAAAAATAAAAACTAATGAATAACTCTGATACGAATACTACAAAGTTCACTTGGTGTTTCAATCGTGTGGGCAGTCAAATCAGGTTACCCTCAAATCCAAATGTTCAACTCCAAAAATATGGGAGGCTTATCCCTGTCCAATATACTACTCTGCTACTGTTCAGCTCAACTTAAAATTATGACTAACTGATTAATGAATAGTAATGACTCTTTATGGTGGGGTCTCGAGTCTCTAGCATGTTACCCTAGAAGGTATAAATCCCTTTCCTTTATCAGCAATATAGACCAGTTGAATTCTCTTAACAGTAATATATTTATAACACACTCCTGGTCTGGAGGGATGTGAGATGTGTACACATCCCCTTTGTTATTTCTGCTTGGTCTCCCCTGGCACTGAATCCTGATCTCCCAGGTAAGATTAGGACTATCGGTCTATTGGAGTGGTCTGTCAGATCCTGCAGGTTTGTTGAACACAGATGCTGTAAAATCTACTGAGCAAATTAGAACTGATTTAACATACACATAAGGACTTTTTTAAATTTCTCCAATTTCATCACTTTGTTAAATCTCTTTTAGGGGAGAACCAGATCTGTCTAAAACTGAGAGTTGGAAAATGCCACGTTCTCAGCCAAATCTCAAAGGAACCCCAAGGGAATAATTTCAAAGATTTATACTCTACTGCTGGATTCTGATTCCTCAGCTTATGACTCCCTGAAGCTGCTGTGGCAACGCGATCTAAGGGTTACATTTAGTCCTGTACATTGGACCAAGATTTGCAGTGGAATCTTTCCAAAATGTACTTCAATTTCTATACATGAACAAAAATGAAATTTTTTCCATCAAACTTATTTTACCCTCACTGAATGTTCCCCAACAGATCAAGCCCCTGTTACAAATGTAAAACACACAAAGGTACAATTATCCACTTGTTACGGTCATGTGATTGCATTAAGACATTTTGGAAAGAGGTTGATTCTGGAGGTTATTGGTAAACAGTTTACACTGTCTTCTTCATTTTATTTGTTAAGCTATGGTGGTCCATATCACAGTTATCAGTTCTTATCCCTCTGGAGAAACTGACTTAAAATCTCCATCATAAATCGGACACACTTTGGAGACTTTGGGATCCTTTACATGCCCAGTTCAGACTAATGATTCACAATGAGATGAAACCATTTCAAATGTGAACAGTTGCAGCAGTGTGAACTGACTTATCTGAGCTCAACTCAAGCTGGCTGATGGTGTCACCTGCAACTCTGCTGGTCAAATCGGCGGTGGCTGGTTTTAGAAAGCAAAGCACTTCACATGTTTCTACAGCCAATCAGCTTATGGTTATTTATATTATTGTGGTGAACTGATTATGAATACAGTCCATCTGATACTTGTTTTATGATTTTTGCTGTTTCATCACTACAAATACAACTGTAGCCAGTATCTCACTATCACTATCCTCGGTCATATTTTAGGAAGCTATAAATTATATTCAGCCACAAAATAAGCCTGAAAAGCTGGATATCAGAACAGAAGTACAGAGAGTTGTTATATAGAGATGATACACCATCTCATCTAGTTGCATTGGTGTGACCCTGCAGGGTTTTAAAAAAGGGTTTAAAAAGGGTTTTTTTTTGCAGAATGGCACATTGCAAGTAGCTGGGCTTTACAGAGCCCCTGACTCACTTGTCCCTGATAGGCAATGACTGAGTGTTTAATCTGTATGTGGTATTCTACATATTTATTTTCTGTCATATTCCTGTCTTTTTCTCTTTCTTTTAATTTATTTTTTATTATATTGCAGTGATTAATGTTGAGTTGAGGTGGGATTTTTCTGTTGTGCATGTATGTTTTTTTTTTCTTTTTGCTGTTTATGTTAAATGGTTCATTTGTGTTTGTAAAAGTCAATATTAAAAAAAAAGTCCAAATGTTTGCTGAATACCTTGAGCCACCGGACTTTGGAAAAATGTTTCATATTGCAGCCTATGAGACAGCCTTGTGCGGTCACGAAAGGCAGGCAGCAGCAATTACAAAGGACTGGTTCACTTGGACTGAATATTGACCCGGAGGGAAACGCTTGATTATATGCTCATGAAATGCAACTGGAACATCTGAGCAAAATCTCTGCACCGGTTGCAACATCCGTTCAGATCTACTGCCTCAGGAAGTAAAAATGTGCAGTAACCCATCTGACCACTAAAGCCGAGGATTTGGAGTATGTGACTGAGTTGCGAGGTTATGGATGATGAAAAAAAAACTTTGATGATTCAATATTTTTTACAAGAATACCATGCAAGGATCATCATACACTGATATACAAAATCAAAATGTACCACATTACAGGGGTGTGTGTTTCATTCTGTCAAAACTGAACACTGCAGTATCACGTAGCACTCAGCAGCACTATAAAACCCCTGTTGTATGCTCCTCCTATAGTTTCACACATCTGTGTGTTGAGCCTTGTGCTCCCCCGATAAAAAGACTCTCTTTTGGGTAGTTTTCAGGTTCCTGCTGCCAAACAGGAAGACATGCAAACATCTCATCCCTCCTTTCAGAATCAGGACAATACACGACAGACGTTCATTGCCACTGAGCTCATCCCCCAATGAGACTGAGACCCTGGCAATGTCTCTGACTTCTCCGTCGCAAACAAGACAACTGGCTGAGACCCTTCTCCATTTGAGTGGCATCTGAATCCACCACTGCTGCCAACATTTTGATGTTAAATGCTGGTTTAGTTTCATTGACAAGTTGTAATTTGGGGTTTTAGCTGCAAATCTGCATGTTTTATCATGTCATACTGTGCTAGTGTGTGCGGGTTATGCATATGTGTGTGAGTGTGTATTCAGAGCAGCATTATATGAGCATGACTGTTTGCACTGTGTGTGTTCACACTTGTTTGTGTGCCATGTGCATGTCTCTGCGAGTCATTTTGTGTACTGATTGCGTCTCCTGGTTTCTGTTCTCATTCCAACTGGTATCAGCTGAAAGGCATCTTCTCTGTTATCAGTCCTCATTTTAATTGCAAATGCAGTGAGCGTGTTAGTGATTAAATGGAAAATTGCACATTAATTGATGAGACTGAAGATAAAGCAATTCCAATTACTGCACAGTATTTTAGGCAGCCTCTCAAGTTTCGCCATCCCTCGAAGGAACGGGCCACCAAACGCCAAATTTGAGCAGGCAATCGTGCATCCATAAATATACACACACCGAGACATAATATGCGCACAAACACATGCCATACAACGGCTGCTGAAGCGTGAATGTACATACAAGAGCAGACAAGAACACTGCAGAAACACAGACAAACAAGACATTTAATTTCAACAGTGAAATTAAACACACACACAATAAACTTGCTTCATGAAACTAAAAGTACAAATCTCTTTGAAAAAGGGAGACAATAAATGTCTGGGAAGCGCTCTCTCTGAACTCACCAAAGGTGTGTGGTTACACAATAAGTCGTAAAATTCATTTTGAGGACAAATGACATGTTTGTTCCTCAACAAAGGCCTTTGAATTATTACAGAGTTCATAATGCATATCAATTGAAAAGTGCCTGTAGTCGCAATCAAAATTCAAAAGCAAGCATAAAATGGAAAATGAGAAGTAGGCATAAAATTATTCCAACAAACATCAAAGGGTTTTGTGAATTTGGATTGGAGGCAGTCGTACTCTTTCATCGGATTCTGTGCAGTAAGAAAAGCTTCTATTCAGCATTCAATTTTCCAACAATTCTCAGGCATAGAATGGGCCTGTGCTGTATTGATGTAAGGTTAGTCAGTGGCATAGCTGCAGTTTCACCCCGTTTACCACCGGCATTGAAATGAAAATCCATATCTGGTCACATATGATGTGATCACTGCCTCTGGCCTTCACACTTCAACCATGTCCAAAGCTTTTTTTTCTTGTCTGCTTTGGTTTAAAGGTGAATTTATTGAACAGTGTTGAACTTCTATCAAATGTGGAATGGCAATGCTTCCTGCTACAAACCGGGGTGATAAAAATAAAATGATCCTCCTTGTGATTTAAACACAGAAAGCGTCATGGAGAACATTTCTTGCACTCCAGATTGTGACCTGGTGGGGGTTTTGCACCACTTCATTAAAAGCAGACTTGTGGTAGACAAAGATGTGACCTTCTCTCATGTTGAATTATCAACACTTCACTCTCTGCAAAAAAAACGAAGAGAGGTGCCAGGGCTGACAGAGATGCACAAGTTGTGGGGATCAGGTAGATGCAGTCCTCACATGCAAAACTGAAAATAACCACGTTGGTGAGTTGGCTGTTTGATGTAACTGTGACTGTGATGTTCTGATTTTTATAGCACTCTTGAACACAGACTCAACTCACTCTTCTACCAAACCAAGGACGGGTGATGATTGAAGTGGAGGGATGTAACCCTGCATGCAAGAACCAACATAAAGAAACAAGCTAATAGCTCTGTGAGGATGCACTTGGACACTGTGGTACTCTGAGCTAGATGCTAACTTATGCATGCTAATGTTTAGGAGGTGTAATGTTTACTATTGTCCGAGGATGGAGGAAATGAATTACATTTGTTCTTGTTACTGTGACAAAGTCGGCTTTTCGTGTACATGTACTTTTTGAGGATTTTTTAAAATCAGTAGTTTTACTTTAACTTACATTAACGTAACTTTTATTACAAGTATCACATTTCGCAATATTTCAAGTCCAGTCTAGCATATAGTTGGGGGAAAAAAATCACATTAATCAGTCCTGATAAGCTGTGTGGGAATAGAACAAATGAAAGGAGATAAATCAGCTGCAGCAGAAAAGAAGCTGCAGGTGTGTCAGTGGCTGCAGGAGGGCGAAACTCCAGAAAGGTGACAGTCTCCCTCAGCTAGCATTCTGGAAGAGATACCTGTTGTAAATGTTTATGTTCATTGGCCAAGTGTCAGGGGGTGGAAGGATGTGGATTAAGGATAGAACGATACATCGGCCGGCCGATATTTCGCGGATTTATTTTTCCCTGGCATGATTTACAGACAGGCATCCACAGGCAGCTCTGTGTTGCCGGAAGACCCTGCAGCGCACACGCAGCGAATCCTACTGTGTACAGTAGTTGTTGTTTTATTTATGCTTCAGCTTAAATATTTGTTTATTTTATAAAGACATTACTGGAAGATTTAAGAGCGCTGAACTCTTTTTTTTATTTGAATGTATAACAATAATAATAATAATATTCTACCTGTTCTACCTCAACTTTCCATCTTGTTCTAGTATTTTTTACTGTTCAATAAATGTTTCTTATTTTAAACTTGAGACCTGTAATATTTGTTATCATTGTGTCATTTTTTTGATATAAATAGAGGGAGCAAAAGCAGTATCGGCCCCAAATATCAGCTCAAGAAAATCGGCAGTCCATAATCGGTCATCGGCTAAGGGTGATGGAAAAAAATCGGTATCGGCATCGGCCCTAAAAAAATCCATATCGGTCTATCCCTAATGTGGATGGAATGACCGTAGCACCTAGGCTGTGGCTAGCAGTGGTTATGGTTAGCTTTACTATACCTCGGCATAGCTGAACAAAGAAGTTGCATCTACCACAATTAATTATCATTTAATGCTCCACCCGGCAGGCACACTAAGTGACCAAATCAAACACACCTTCAGTGTTACGTGACGCAGGTGCAGACTAGCCTGACTCCAGCTAATATGCTAAAATGCTCATGGGATCCTCTAGCAGTGACTTCTGTTTTCACTGGGGACTTTTTTTTGTAGTCAATTTATTGAGCATGTTAAAACAATACAAACACATAATAAAACTTATAAGGCATTAAAACAAAAACAAATGGGATCCTCAGTGACATATAAGAAACAAATGAGCAACGCAGATAATATTGTTCACGTTCAAAAGGGGTAAAAGAAGTTAAAAACCTTTCTGGTCCTACCCCCTCATATCTTTTATATATTAATCACTGAAAATGAAAGTTCAGTTTACAGCCATCAGTGTCCATGATATTGATCTTAACTCCTAAACAAGGAGTAACCAAAGTGAAAATCACTGTTCCGTAACCGTTAATTGTTTTGATTCTGAAACGTTTTTTTAGTTTGGATAAAATCTAACATTTTTTCAGCTCATTGTAACCATTATTTCGTAGACTAACACCCAGTGACAGTAAAGTTTTCCATCTGTTCTTATTGGTGATTTTTTTAAGATACAGGTTTCATTCAACTTGTGTTTGTTTTCTCTCAGCTGGAACAACCCCTGGATACTACTGGGCAATTCTTGATTAGCTACTCTGAACATAGTTTGATTAGTTTTACAATCAATCAAAAATGGAAATTTTCATGTTTTTAGTTTGATAAATAACAGATTTGTTGGTTCTCTGTAATTATTCCTGTAGCTCATTTTTGGAGAATGAAGATTGGATGTGTATTTGTTTTGGATGTGTTCGTCGATACTTCCACACAGTAAGTCATGTATGGGAGTATCAAGGAGCAGTACAACATATACAGGGAAGCTTAATTTAGTAGGTCTTTGGCTTTATTCAGTATTCCTGTTGATTTGGATATTTTTCGCTTTAATATAATTTATGTGTGGTGTCCAAATTAATTTGTTGTCTATTAATACTCCAAGAAATTTTATTCAGATACTTTTTCTAATTCTGTGCCATTTATCATGAGTTTCTTTTCTGAGTTGGTTGATTGATTCCCAAATATTATAACATTTTGTTTTGCTTAAATTCAGTGTTAGTTTATTTTTGTCAAATCAGATTTTGACCCTCAATTCCTTTTCCATAGTATCCAGGAGCTGTTACAAGTTGTCTCCACAGTAGAAAAGAATGGTTTTAACAGTTTTAACATTTCACATATCTGTACAGAAAAAAATAATAATAATTCAACTGTCAGTGAGGTGTGTGACAACTTTCTACTAGTTTTGACAATAATTTCTGATGTGACTGCATTCAGCTCAATATGATGGAAAACACTGTGATCCCAGAGAGGCTGGACTGGGTATATTAACGTTATGCTTTGAGAATAACGAGCAGAGAAGCTGAATGTAGAGCAGATTGAAGAGAACTTCACAGAGCACAAGGCTCATGGAGGGATGGTGAGTACAACAACAAACTCTTTAACTCAATTTCCAGAAGAGACTGTCAAAAAGCACTGCGTTGCTGAGCAGCAGTGGTGTGAGCGCTATGTGGTATATAAAAATCGTGCAGTCTCTCCTTTGCTGTGATATGTGTTTGTGGCTGCAGCCACTGTGGAGATTATATTGCTTTATTCTGCTGTTGATTCTATAAGAAGTGTCAGGTTATTTAATGCATAACGTAATATTGCATTTTCCACCTATTGCCAGTTTCCATACATTTTTTTTTTAAATCTATATTCATTGTTTGTCATTTTTGTCTGAGTTTTGTCTGGTTAATTAGGGTAGCCCCCCCCCCAGAAAAAAAAAAAAAAGTGTAACGCATAGGGATGGCCGCCGATATTAGCAAAAAAACGTGCATCGGCATTGGATTGGACTGCATGGAAAAATGCCGATCCAAGAACTGATGATCCAGTTTTTTATGAGTCCAATCCAGGTTTTCTGGCCAGCCCAGCGCTCCGCAGTTCAAGCATTCTATTCCAGTGGTCCGCTCCAGCACTTACTATCAATCCACCAGGCCAGCATGTAGACACACAGGAAACAGCAGCACCAGGCTGGCACTGACACTACCAGAGATATTGGATAAAGGAGATATCCAACCGTAGGCTTATCCAATGTTAAGAAAACGGTTACTCTTCCTGTCTCCTAAGTGGGCGTGGTTAGCTCTCCCTCCAACAATCAGAGCCTGTTCTCCCTCAACCCCCCTCCCCACCACCGTGTTGAACAGAGGCTCTGTGGATGTCTGTGTATGCGGATCGAGAAGCAGGTGGAATGAAAATACATTCTTCCTATTATTGCAGCCTATTGTTGCACAAAGCTTGGGCATTTTTTATTTATTACTAGCGGTAAATAACTGTTTGTAAGCTAACTATGATTTTACCACCTGTTTATCAAGATCACAAGATCTCGTGAGAACTTGTTTTCTGAGACGGACAGGGCTCAAACAAAGTTAATTTTCTCTTGATCGGATGAAAAATGCAGCTTTAGTGTCAGAATGTTGGTAAGATCTGTGGCTTGTGGAAAACGAACCCAATATTTACTTTAGGGACTATAAGGCGAAAGAATTGACCATAAATTGTGATCATGTTCATTTTCCTCATTGACGACAATACATTCAGAGCTGCCGCAAGTCTCCTACGGGGGCGTGGCGCTGACGTCACTGAATCAGGAAGTGAGCTAAGTTGGGTATCTCGTTTCATCCAATATCTCTGACACTACTAAAATAACTGAAAAGGAAAGGCTGCATTGTTTGTTAAATGTCAACAATGTCTTGTGGTGTTAATCTATTTTTTATTTATTAGGGGGCCAAAGTACAAGTGTGTGGAGTCTTGCTGCTATTTTAATTTCAATGTTAGACATTTTAAAGATTTCTTGTGTTGATTTATTTTCTTTTTTTTTCCCTTTTTTTTATTTAATGTTAATGTTCAAGTTTAAAGTTTGTTTATTTAACCCTGTTAACAATAAACAGGTCAGTTTCTCATACCAACTGTTGTGGATCATTCTAACTAACCTGATTAAGTAGTTGTTCTTGTTAGAGTAATATCGCTTGATCAAACCTTTTCTAACATGACTAACAACAAAATAAGTGAATATGTATAATACGCGCTTGGATCAGATTGGTATCGGTATCGGCCAAAACTCAAGGCTGTAATATCGGTATCGGATCGGAAGTGAAAAAGCTGGATCTGGACATCCCTAGTAATGCATAATATGTACTCAAAGTGCATTTTGAGCATCTTGAGGTCGTTGGGTCCTGAAGTGTTTAGTCATAAACCAAATATTGAAACAGTCACCTGATGATGGTGCTCGATCAAAGTGTTGAAATCACCAAAGTTGTTGAAATTTTTCCTAAAGAGGATATGAATATGAAAATTTCATGGCATTGCTGTCAAAGTATGTCTCTCAAAACTGAATGGTTGGACTAAAAAGAAGAAAAGAAAAAGGCAGGAGGTCACCAAAGTCAAAAGGGGTTCCTTGTCTGGAGACCATCAATGTTAATGTCAAAATTTGTGTCAATGCATTAAATAGTTGTTGAGTTATTTCAATCTGGATCAAAGTGGCAGACAAAACAACAGACCAAGCACTGTCATCCCTCAAGTCATGCCACAAAATTGTGTCCGATGTTGACTTGGAACATATTTTTTTGTGTGTTTTAGGTGTGTATCACACATCAGAATTAGTAGCACTCAAGACCTGTCATGGTCTCGAGACCACTTTTTGAAGGTCTTCGTCTTGTCTCTGACCCGACTGCATTTTTACTTGATCTTGTCTCAGTTTGGGACAAAGAAGACTCAGGATTTTAATTTCAAGAGAGTTCAAGACCACAGCTAGGGGGATATCACTTAATTGCTTGTGTCTCGTTATGGGGACCACTTCCTTCTTTCATAATGTCAGCACATTGGTCACATGGTTAGAGCTTTCCCAATATATAATATATGAATTACTGACTCGTGATTACATATGACAAACAAAGGGTGCATTACTTTTTGTAGGAAAACATACAAAAATTGCATGATATACGTCTGTTATGGGGACACACTGACAGAGAATGAAGCATCGCTCATCTGAAACCTGGATCATCATTTCATCTGACTCTCAATAAAATATTAATCCAACAACTAAGCCTTAAAATAAATCATGGTGATATTTATGCATACATTTATTGACTTCACCTAGTATTTATTACCACCCAAACTCTTCTTAGGGCACTCTAAATTCTCCACGCTGTTTTCAACAAACTAGTAAAAGCCTATCAAAACCACACGAGAGACGGCCCATGTGCTTTTATTACCCAAAGATATGCTTGGAAAAAAGAATGAAATAATTTCACAAGGGCAGTCTGCAATTCTGAAAGAAATTAGCCCAATCCCCATGATGCCAATTTCTTAAAAACCAAAACAACAACAGTGCAAAGGCTTGTCTGACTTAACTAGTGATCAATTGGATCCGCTTCTCAGAATCCTCAAGCTTTCCATAAATAATATCTCTCGCATATTCATGAAAACAGAGACAGTGTATCACAGTTTTACACTCAAGGCTAGATTCGCTCTCCAAATGTTGAAAACCGTGACAGATTGCAGCACCCATCCTGATACCTGATCTGATATCACATGTACATGCATGAGAGGGAGAACCAGCTGAACAGCCTTTCTGTGGATATAAGGAACAGGGGAACTGTCATTTGCACATCCTCCCATCAAAATCTCATTTAATCTGCCCTGTCTGAGTTTGTTGGTTAAGAGGTTGACCTGCAAATGCAATGAATAACATTTGGAAGTGGGTATGTCACCTTGGTCAGATATTATGCATCTTGATGCCCTGCAAGAGAGGAAGATGAATAAATAAATCAGGTGTTTTTGAATATGAGTAGGATCTAATCATCGCCTTATTGTCAGGCCTGATTTACAATGCAAACACCAAGAGGCGAGGCCTTGATGGCGTTGCGTAAAATGGTGGAGGGAAGGGCGGAATGGTAATGAGATTGGGGCAGGGGAGGAGGGGCCCTGTGTACACATTTGTGATCGGACTCGACGCAGATATCAGAAAACACACAGATCACAGCACAAACACCCCACAAACACACGTGGGAATGGGCATGCATGCAAACATAGCCATGTATATTAATGCAGAAATGCCAACATTAAACACAGAGATTGCAAAGCTTCAACCAGTGTCATCCTGAGGGCAATATCACACACACACTGTCTCTCACCCCAACGCACAAGCACACATACATCCCTACACACACACACATACACATACTCAAAGGCGCAAGTGCATACACAGCCGGAGGCAAAGATAGTCTCACCAGTGGTCTTAGGGCTACAAATCCCCCCCAGGCTACAGAGAGCTCCACACATACTGCAGTCAGGACCCAGTCCACACTCCCAGACCACCTCATTAACCTGAGCCAGCAGCCCTCCCTCCACCCAGCCTCGCTACACCCTGCTCCTCACCAGCCCACACTTACAATTCATACTAGTATCATTTATTCAACTGCTCTTGTTGATTGGATTCATCCCACAAGATATATAAGACATGGATTTAAAGCTCGGTGAAGGACGTTTCAACATTGTTGTGGAGATTGTTAACTCCGGGTTCAGCGAGATCGTGGTAGAAGTGGTGAGGCGTGGTGAACTGATGTAGGCGGATGTTTGAAATGTTTTGTGTCAAGGGTTGAAGGAGAGAAGTTTGTATGTGATTTCATATCTCTGCAGTGTTTTCTTATTGCAAATATAGAGCAAGGATCTGTTGTTGAAATTAAACACACAAAGAAGTGAGTGCATCTGTGGTCATCACTTGTCCGAGCATGTAATCCAGTCACACAAAGCAGAAAGCAACTCACCCATAAACACTCAACATAATATTGTGTCACTTGCTGCTTATGAATCTCGACTAACTCGTGGCTGAGTTGGCGGCAGAGCGAGGGGAAATGAATTAAATGATCACAAGCTAGAGTCAGCTATAAACAAATTGGAATGCTCAGAATTTGTTATGGTCTCACAGGGTTAAATCTACACAAGGTAACTTCACCCTTCAGCAGCTCAGTGGGAGAAAATTCAATGAAAAATGTCAGAAATTTGTACTATTTTTAATAAAACCAATACGCTGCATCATCGCTGTCAACATGACGCTAAACATGTCCTTTGGCGTTTTTCTCATCTCACTCACTGGGCTAAGCTTCACTTAAAGGCTTCCTCTGACTCGTCCTTATCAATTTCCAATGACATTTTATGCTTGAATTTAAATCTATAACCTTTCTAGATTATTCATTCACACTGAACTTCTTAATGAACGTCCTTCACATATTCAAATATGCCCCACAGCCATAATGAAGACACAAGGAATTCCCTCGGGTGTGACAGTTTGCAAGATTCATGGCTTTCTTTCTAACTGCTGACAATGGCGTCAGTGCTCCAATGTGACTGCAATTCTTGTTTTCTTTGTATTTATGCAAATGTTTGTTTGGATATTACAGATTCCGGTTTGATTGTGTTCCTTCCTGCTTTTAAAAATTAGATTGAAGTCTCAAGTAAAATGGATGGTGGGAAAACTACAGTACAGTGGAATTTTTTTGTAATTCCCCAAGGACAAGTGGTTTGCATGCAAATAACCTTATTAGCATAGCTAAAAGCCCTTCTTATAATGAGGTGAGTTTTTTTTCTGAGGAGGCTAAACATATAAGACAAAGATGAAAAGAATATTCAGGCTGCAGGTAAATGATTGTACCATCTTTAATCATCTGTATCAAGAGGTACCTGATTTTTAACCTTTTTTTAAAGTCATTACTAATAATAAGTACAAAAAAGAAAAAAGCAAAGCAATAGAGTTCAAATTCATGTCTCTATTCCTGCTTCTTCAATTAAAATGCAAATGATATGTCAAAATCCAAAAATGTAGGATTTAACTTTGTTTTTAACAGGTTGCTGCAATACAATAATGTTTCAGTTTGTTTTTGTTTTTTTAAATAAATGTAAATACTGACTTGCATACACTGAGTTAAAATTAAGACTAAAAGTAATTTTCTTTTCATGGTGCCACTGGAAATAAGAATTTTTAACAAAAATGTTTAACAATGTATCCAACATAAAATACCATGACGGTCTTTTTTTAAATTGCATTTTAATAATGGTTTTATAACAATAAAGATCATATACGGGTAAAGTGTTTCCAGTAGAGCTGCAACAATTAGCCAAGTAATTGATTAGTTGATTGACAAAAAATTAATTTTTTGATTTTCTATTTTTGAATTTCTATTTTTATCACCAAATAATAATTTAGTAATGTTTTTGAAGGAGCTATATACAAAGTTCAGAGTGTATGAGTTGTCTGAGAAGGTGGGTGCTTTGCTTCCCTTCCAATGAGCACAGTGCAAGGCAGTGCCAATAAGACGTGATCACGCGGCTGAAGCAGCTTACTATAACAAACCACAGAGAAGCTCAGATCACAAAACTGTTAGTTCACTCTCTGCTCAGGACGCCATTACTCCACTTTACATAGCAAGTAGTGCTTTGCTGCTATATCAATGCTCTACATGTCATATACAGAACCTTTTGGCAAAAACATTTGCTGGTTTGAGAGCCAAGTGTGGAGAATTTAGTGACATCTAGCAGTGAAGTGCATAACTGAAACTTCTCCCATGTGCCATGCATGTAGCAGAACTACGGTAGAGAATGCTAAAACGCAAATGGCCTTATTTAGAACCACTGTTTGATTCTATGGTAACATAAACACAATGATTATTATTTTAAGGTTATTATACCCTAAAGAAAACATAGTTATGAAAATTGTATTTCATTTCTGCCTACAGATAACCCTAAATCATACACACTGGATCTTTAATGCTTCTTAAATGTGATAATTTGATGCTTTTCTTTGACATAGATGATAACAACCTGAATAGCTTTGGAGTTTTGGACTGTTGACTGGATAAAACATAGTCTGAGGATATCACTTTTGGCTCTGGTAAATTACACAGGGCATGTTTCACTATTTTCTGACATTTCATTGACAGAGCAGTTAATCGATTAATTGAAAAAATAACTGGCTGATGAATAGATAATAAAAATACTTGTTAGTTGCAGCAAGTTGACAGCAACGGTATAATTCTCCAAGCTGCATCCTAATAGAAACAGCACAGGCATTGGTTTGGATAATTAGAAGGTGGGTATATAAGAGCGACCACAGACAGTAGAGCGACCAAAAACATGCGTATTAAATACAGTTCTGTATATCAGACAGATATTGGAAAATTGATATCTAAGTTTCAGACCAAAACTTGAATCAGTGCATACAAGATTACTGTCACATAGTTATCACAACAATCAATAATCTCCTTAATTAGAAGAGAGATCCTCTTTAGTGTGGCGTAAAATGCTGAAACATCTGAGTGAGCACTCATTAATGTGAAGCCGGCTTCCCATTGGCTACAGCTCAAATATGCCAGCATGGAGGTTTGTTTCCTCCCAGTAGGCTGCAGCACGCTCCTCAATCCCCCGACATAGAAAATGATAACAAGAACATGGACACGCTCCGCTACATATAGGCTACGACACATGACAAACATAGTGCATGGCGACCAAATGGTTGTCGGACCTGCTTCAGTGAACTTATTTTTGTTTCAGCTCTGTCGTGGATAAATTTACACAAACTGGCGCTGCATCATTTCCTAAAACAAACACACACACACTCATACAGGCTCATGAACACACACTCTCCTGGGAAGCGGGTGGGTGGGGTGGGTGGAGAGTGCCAACATTGCACTCCCCTCCACCAACAAAAATAGCACTGCATCAGCGTCTGTATGGTGCAAAAGGCTCAGAGAACCACAGATGAGATGATGTTTAGAAGAATGTGGATCTCAAGCTATATTTTTCTTGTTGTCAACAAATCCAATGAAGAGACCAAAACCAATATTGAATGTATCTACTAATACCTTCTGTGTGTGTATCCTGATACCTCTTCTTCCTCTGTGCCATAGAGCTCCATTGTTGTCCAAAAACTATTAAAAACACACCAGTGAGCCACACTGTTGCACTGGGTGACATGTTCCCTCATTTTGATGAACATGGGCACTGTTGTTTATTTTGACTCAATCCCACACACACACCGTTCTGCTGCTGTAAATACTCAGGCGCACATCAGATCAGCAGCTAAAAATAGTCCCCAGCAAAAGTACTATTTACTCCTGTTTGAGTAGTGTTTGCTAGAAACTACAGTGCCCAGCTGTTATAGGAAATTACTGGGCTGTTTATGACAAGACTAAGAGTCTACAGCCATGCTAGCTGCTCTGTGAGGCTGCACTTAGGCACAGTGGTGCTTTGACTGTGACAGCCCTTTCTCCACTCAGCACCATGTTACCAACACTCTGTCCAACCTTGCCCTTTTCAGTGTAGTAAATTACAAGAGGTGGTGCAGCAGTTAAGTTCTGCAACATGTGCTCTTGACCCAGTGCCTACTTAGTTGTTAAAAAATGTCTTCAGCTGTTTGATGGATGATGTACTTGAGACTATTAATGCCTCCTTACTCTGTGGAATCTAGCCACAAATCTCAAACATACTATTGTAACACCATTGCTGAGGAAGAGTAAGCCTGATCAACTTGTTTTTGAGAACCATCAAAACCTTTCATTCCTGGAGAATATTCTTTAAAAAGTTGTACATACAGAATGCATCCGTCATACAGCAATTTGTTTGATGTTTACCAGTCTGGTGTTTGAGTTCACCACAGTACAGAAACTGCTCTGGTCAGAGTTGTTAATGATCTTAAAAATAGGACAGACAACCATAAAGTTTCTATTTTGGTACATCTTGGCCGCGGTGCGGCCTTCAGTATTGTAGACCATATCATTTTTCTCAAGTGACTTGAACGCTGTGTAGGCCTTAACCCTTTCGTTCATTAATTTGTAAATCACAAAGTAAGATTTTTTTTTTAATGTTTGTTTGTACTTCTAAACAAAGGGTAAGTCATGCCTAGGTTTTTTTCACCATGTAATTTTGAAGGAGTTGCACACCTGCCCACTGCAGTAGATACCAGGGGCTCTAGTTTCCCGGCGCAGCGCAGGGTGGCGCAGGGTGGCAAACCCCGCGCAGAGCTAGTTTTGAGCAGTGCAACCCGAGGCACGCTCAGTTTGGTAGTTTGGCAGACCGAGGCGCGCTGAGATGGGTGTGGCGGCGCAGCAGGGGGAGGTGTCGACTGATCCAGCTTGGCGCAGTGACAGTTCTGTGCCAAAAGGCTTCGCTGAAGGTGTGCTAAAAGCTCGCCAGCTGAAACCAGGTCTACTGTCAGTGCAGGGTGAGCGCAGCCGGTGTAAGCCGAAGTTTGGCTGATCGGCAGACAGTGCGCACACGTCACCAAAACCTCACAGGCAGGTTTCCAGAATATCAGGCACATTAACAATGCAATAAATAGCCACAAAACCACTATTCAATGCAACTATCTGCAATCAGCACATAAATGTATCTCTATATTGATTGTCCCATCACATCTGATGTCAGATCAAAGGGGATTGGCACCGTTTGGCACGTTTGGCACGCGTAATGGAAACCCAACCTGATCTGATTAACACAGCTGCAAACTAATGAGTTCACATCCCTCTCAGCCAACCACAAACAGCCACAGCATCAGATAGGGAGTATATATTCAGCATCTGTCATCTTAGAAAAGTCAAAAGAAAAGAAACAGAGTAAGACTGCGAGAGAGAAAGAGAGTGCGCGCGCACAAGAGAAACGCAACATTGATTTACAATTGTGGTGACCTCCTCCCAGGCTACCTTTGCATCATCAGCCCGTGGAGGTCTGCTCGTAGTTCCGTATATTCGGACACTGCGAGCTTGGACCTCCCGGACCAAAACATCAGTTTCCTCCTGGGAGAAGTTTGGCTGTCTGACGCTGCTGCTCTCTTCTGCCATGGCGAATTGAGTAAACTCTCATTACGCCTTCGCGCGGCGCATTTAAGGGCGAGGAGAGGGGCTCATTTGATTGGTGTGATGTGTGTAAAACCCACTCCACGCCTTCTCTCCTCCCTCTTTCCGACTTGCGCAGGTAGGAGGGACGGAGGTGAGAAAGAGGAGCAGCTGCGCCAGGCTCACGGTGTGCCAAACTTGCAAAATCCGCCTGGCCACACCCAGTTGGCGAAACGCAGGTGCGCTGCGCCCCTGCCTCGCCCGGTCTGCGAAACTAGAGCCCCATGTATCGATGGTTTAAAAAGTCATTCAATGGAACTCAAAATAGGTCCGAAGAACAAAAAGGAAAAAAACATGTGTTTTCAAATATTTTCTAAAAGCCAATGGTATGCATGCATATAAAAATTTCAAATAAAAACAAAGATATTTTTTGGACCTATATCGAGTTACACTGAATCACTTTTTATTGCATTCATGCATGCTGTCCACTGGAGTGGAGAGGTGTGCTTTCAGTCCCAGAAATAAGAAATAAGACAATAAGAAAAATATAAAATATTGCCAGCCTTTAAGGTTGGAGTGAATAGTCTCCTTCACATCCTCCAGATGATAAGAGACATTTTCATCAGCACATTTGGCACAGCACAGCTTCATTAATTATATCTTGATTATTAGTGTCACCGGACCCTTTTACTGAACATAAAGATTAGGAACAAAGAAAAGAAGTGAACTGATGTTTTATTTAAGGCATCCTGTTTTCTCTGCCAAAGAGATTCATGGATGTTTAAGTATGAAATATATAGCCTATGTATACACATGTACTCCCGCATGTACCTTGTAATCCATTCAGCTGTGTTCAGCCAACTCCAAGAATAGTAGCTAAAGCATTTTGATGTTGAAAGGTGGTGCGGGGCCGAGTGTCTGCGTCTTCCAGTTGACACACACACACACACACAGGAGGAGCATTTCCTCTGCTAAGCTGATAACCATCAGAACACTGAAGGTAGAAAAATTCAAGCTGAAATTGGAACAGCCAAGCTCATGGAGAGGAAATGTAATCTACAAGAGTTTCCCGCTGAATCCTTTCCAGACACTTTGCTCTGCTTCACTCCCCTGCCCCTCCCCACACCGTCACTTCAGCCCTCCTCTTCCTCCACTGTCATGTTTGCTGGCACATACATTGTGCAGCTTATCTGCTGTTGCATCTGCGAGGTTCCTTTTTTTAAAAAAGATACCTCCTTATCACAGTGAGTGAGTGCCATCTGTGTCACTCTGGAACAACTTTAGCTACTGGTGGGGTGACGTGACTGACAAGTGAATGACACTGGGTGCAGGGTGGCTTATTTGCTTTAACATAAACCTCATAACAGAATTAAAATGCAGCCTTGTCTGCACCAAGCGTATTATGCAAAGACTTGACAACTAAAAATATTTGAACTGAAAGTGATGTGAGTAACAGTTAGCCACTTTTCCCTAATTAATTGAATCAAATTTTCCCTTTTATTATGTTTACTGTCTGTTTATTTCATGCACCAAACATCAAGTAAGTGAAAACCAACCTGGTTATATATCTTATTCTGATTCTGACTGATGAAGTCTTTTGTTTGGAAAAGTATTTCTTTTCATCTAAAGTCAGCAGTATTCTGACTTTAAATATATTTAAAAATGAGCACAGAGCAGTACACAAAGGGGGCACAGCGCACTGGAAGGACACCATCAGCTGATGCTTCCCAAGCTAGTTACTTTAGCCAGATGCATAGATTTGACATGAGCTGATGGAATCAATAGGCTTTGGAAACTAAACCATAAAGACCTATAGAATAGAATGAAATCCAATTCAATAATCCAGCAAAGAATAAACCTGAACTATACTTGGTCTTGAAGGCTTAATACATCTCGGGCTAAGATTGTAAAGTTTGTCCTGAAGGTGGCGCCATATAATCAACTCATTGGGCGAGGCTCTTTCTAGGCTATTTTCTCATTTGTTTTGGCATGTACATTTTGATGGAAACACAATTGCTGGCTGGATTATGTTCAGTGGTTATGTTTTTGTGCGTGAAAAAAAGTGCTATGTATTTGTAGTGGAGCGGGGAAGTGGCTGAGGTGAATGGGGACCATTTAAAACACTTTGCCAAAAGAGACTGAGATTCACATCCTAAGTCCACTGTGTGGTTAGGTTTTGGCAACATAAGCATTTTGTTTAAGGTCAGGGAAAGATAATGATTTTGGTTAAATGTTAAAAAGCAAACATTTTGGTTATTGTGCTATATGGAATTTTCAAACTTAAGCATAACCCTTATACTTCCCCAACCTTAACCAAAGTGATGTGAGTGTCTAAACATAACCATAAAAAAAAGCTAATCATGCTTTTGTTATTATGAAAAGATACTATATTGCAAAAGCAGGTATTGTAGGTCAAAAATAAACACCAGTGAACATTTTGCTGATGCTGATGATGTGCTGACTTGAGAGATATGCTCATTAAAAACATCACCCTCAATATGTTGCTATATAAAAAAGTGTCATTCACATGTGTCTCTTAAGGTATTTGCTTTTGCAAATTAGTATCATAAATAGTGGCTATCCTAGTACATTTGGTGCCCTAAGTTTGACATGATAACAATACAGCGTGTTTCGGGGTTCACATGATGACAGATAACTCCCCCATCTCCCCTAGGGAGTAGGTAAAGTGTAACCAGCTGGGGAGGGGGGCCGGGGCCAGGGGGCGGCAGGAACCCAGAAAAAGAGCCCTCTCTGTTATTGTTGTGTTGTTGTGGTCTCATGTAATATTTCAAAAAAACAGCAGTAATAAGATAAACATGTAGATTTTTTTCCTCCCCCATTTGTGGCGCCCCCCCCATGGATGACGCCGCCCTTAGCATTCGCCTGTACTGCCTATGCCACAGGCTGGCACTGAGTATAAACATAATTTCTAGGAGACAAGGTTGCTGTCAGACTGCTGCTTACTTTAAAAAAATGTACTTAAACTAAGCTATGCTTTGAGCTACATAAGGTTTGTGTGTCTGCTAGAACCTCATAAAGAGTTGAAGTTTACCATCTTCACTTATTAGCATGCTAGCAGTAGCATGTACTGTAAGCAATCCAATCCAGTCTCCCAGAAAACCACTTTGAGTTGAGATGGTCTTTATATCAAAATCATAGGGTTACATAAATAGGATGAATGTTACCATGGGAACACAGCTAATGCACACCATGAAAAAACAGTCAATGGGTTCAGGTGTACACATGTCTCAGGGAAAGAAAGATAATATTAGCGGATGCCGCATTTAGGTTTTTATAGTCTAAACTTTACATGAGATTACTGCAAACATTGTGAATTCAGCTTCAATTCAACTCCTCAAGATGAATTGGATATTTACATTAATACCTAAAGTGTAAGAGGTAACTTCAGCAGGGCGTTGACGTTTCATCTGCCAAGACTGGCTGCATTTTGGTCCCATGTACTGCACTCACGGATTCATTTGATTTAGGAAATGTGAACCTTTTTGTAACACAGTTACAAACACAGGAAAATGACCCCTTAATAATGTTTTCTATTTGTCTTGGATCTGCCTTTTAGGTAGTTGGTAGGTAGTTGAACATGTTTGCAATTATCTAAATTATCTAAGTCCATTGAGAGCAGGGGAGAAAATCCTGAACAGTGTTGTAGGCAGCATCCCCAGACCCAACCCACTCCCCTCTGAGTTGCACATCTAATATTTGAGGTGGAATTCTCCTGGACTCCTGGATAGGTGTGAATATACTGAAAATTGGAAATGTTCTACCAAACTGAAAGTGAAATATCACTTTAAATGGACTGAAGCATCTGATGAAGGCCCTGTTGCACTACCCTCCCACCACCCCAATACCACCACCAATACACACACATATACACTCCCTCACAATGAGATCAGCAGAAGGGAATATTTGAGGAGAGTGGTGGGGGATTAATGAGAAGGGGATTAGCAGGTGGGTGGCTCTCTCTCTTTCTGTACGTGTATGTGTGCTTGTGCATATCTGTGTGTGTGTGTGTGTCTGCAGTGTTAGCCGCTTGAGTGTCAGCAGAGATCTGGTTGGGGGGGGGTGAGTTTGTCTTGGAGGTACAACACAGGCAGGCCGGCAAAGAGCTGCTGCAGGCCAGACAGAACCAGAGGATGACTGAGCAGACTGGCATGTATGACAAGTCTGCATCACGGAGCCCAGCCAGGGTAATGACAGGTCAGACTGTTTGAGCATGCAAAGCAGGAAGAAAAGAGGAGACATCTGGCAGCTTGGTTTGGTAGAGTTGGCTATCTTACTTGCAGTAAAACTGTCCAATATCTTGTGCATTTCATTACAAGCTTCAGTCTATTCATACGTAATACAAAAGTATAAAATACATGTAAGTTCATGTTTAAGTCCATGTGAAAACATGGACACTTCACACACACCTTTAACCAGGCAGCACAGAGGATCTATACAATCAGCCCAGTTTCAAGGTGGGCACCCAAGATTAGTGTCACCAATTCATTATCTGACCAAATGTCTCCCCTTCTGTTCCTCAGTTACGGGGCTGAATAATGTTGAGAAAAGTATTTTTGCTGAACATTATGATGTCACTGAGAAGTTGACTTTTGACTTTTTGGATATAAAATGTCATTTCATTTGTTTAAACACCTGTGTGAAATTTTGTCATTATTAGCATATCAATGCTTGAGTTGTGGCCAACAACATGTTTTGTGTCCTTGACCTTTGACCCGTAATCACTAAATTCCAATCAGTTCATTTATAAATCCAAGCGGAAGTTGCCACATTTGATGAAATTCCCTCAAATCCTTTTTGAGATATGGAATGCCACAGACACAAGATCATAGTAACCTTGACTTTTGACCAACAAAATCTAATGAATTTATTCTTAGGTCCAAATGGACATTTGTGCCAAATTGAAAGAAAATTCCTTCAAGGTGTTAAGATATCACGTTTAAAAGAATGAAACAGATGTGGTCACAGTGACCTTGACCTTTGACTACCAAAATCTAATCAGTTTATTACTGAGTCCAAGTGGACATTTGTGCCAAATTCAAAGAAATTCCATCGAGGTGTTTAGAGATATTTAGCTCACAAGAATGGGATAGACGGACAACCTGAAAACCTGGTCAGAGCCAGAGGGATTGTGAGCCAGTACAGAGGCATAAAAACCTGCTGTTGGGCCCCAGTCACACAGAAAGCCTTTTGCGGGTTGCAAAGCATGAAGTACAGCACACAACTTTTTAAAAAATTGAATGCCACCACCTTTTTATTGTTGCTAGGAAACAACCCCATAACCTCCTTACCCTAACCTTCATTTGTGATCAATTTACCATTTATTTTGGCCAGCTAAAACTACCTACTTATTTTCACAACAGTTAGCAGCTAGTTCCTAAAATGGACGAGCAGAGGGTACTTGCTACACTGGTTGAGGATGTGAGGCTGTCAGCAAACAGTTTGTGGGGCACAGGAAAACGGAGATCCAACTGTGAACTTGTTGTCGTGACCAGCACAGAAGGCCTGCCTCTCCAATCATACGATTGGACATTGGGGTAAAAAGTGGTGATGACGTGAGGCGTTCTTGTGATCTGAGTTAAAGTTTCTTCAACTCTAGGAGTTCAGAGTGCTCCGGCAAAAATGCCAGGCGCCTGGAGCACAGAAACATGACAGCAATGCAAAACCAGCGAGCAAAAAGCTTCATTCTCATTAAAAACAATTACAAAAAGACGCCTCCAGCTGCTAAAACGCTTTCTGTATCATACTTCTACAAGTTGTACAAGATGTTTAAATACCATAAAAACTGAGATTTACTGTGTAGGCAATAGCAGTTTCATTCCAAGCTTCTATCTTTATCTGTTTATGTCATAAAAATATCTGCATTCAGCTCCATACCTGACATGGACAGGTCTACACCAAACACTAGATATCATCTAGATTGCCTCATTTTCTATGTTGAATAGTATTCTTCTACCATCCACACTTCTTTTATGTATATGTATAACTTTAGCTACCAAGACTGCACAAGGTGTCAGCCTTCAATATCACATCATGAAGAACAGATAACATGTGCAACATTAGTCAAGCTTTATCCTGTACTGACCATCAATGAAATGTTACTGAGAGTGAACCTGCTGAATTTCTGACCATCTACAGCTCCATGTTTTTAGCCCGCAGTCTATTTTCTTAATATTTAGATGGTGCAAATCTGCATCACTGAAAGTCCTACAGACAACGATCACCTGATCACTACGAAACTGAAGGAAAATTCTGGAGTCTGATGATTGTGAGACAAGACCAGAAGTTAGATTGAGCATTTTCTCACTTTTTTGGGGACCCTGCCACCAGTACAAAGAGTGAGTTCTACCGACTGTAGCAGTGTGTGCATAATGTCTGTATTTGATTTATCTGAGCTCTGAGAGGGGATACAATGTTTCTGGCTAATTGTGTCAATCTAGTAGAAGAGTCAGGGAAAATATATAGCACATATTGCAAAAAATGTGATTGTTATCTGTTTAGAGCGCATTATTTGTTCATGTCTGAATAGATAAATTCAGATTTGTTAACAATGAAGCTGTTAAATGTTCCTTATAGGTAGCCAAATGCTCTTTAGCTACAATCTATGAACTGTACGATACTGCAAGGATGCCATCAGATTTTTCTTTAACAGACAAGTTCACAGATGTAAAAATGCAGTAGATCCAAAACTGAAGCTAAACAGAAAAGAAGGCAGAGGGGAACAAACCAAAAATAAAGTGGAGCTGGAGTCCTCTGAAATGCAGATAAAGGCAACAGGTCAGCGAATGGCAAGAGAGGAAAGTGTGGTTTTAGTGGACACTGAATAACTTGGAAATTAATATAATTCTGGATTAAAGCATGACATTAAAAATGGTTGCTGCTGTTATTTATCATTATTCTACAATAGAAGGTCAGTGGCTGATAGAATAGTTTTAAAATTATGTTTTACTATAAATGCGCTCGACTGGAGAGGCCGCTCTGTGGGGATAACCTCACACTTGCAATGTCAAGTGTGGAAAAACAACAATATGCAAACCCAAAGCCTTTGGCAATGACACTGGAAGGCACAGATCTGATATTAAGTGGGGCTGAATGCCTGTTGCCCCGTGGAAATATGATTGGTTATTTGCCAAGAACTGTTGTCATCATCTGCTCAAAGTTGGCAAAAGCTTTTTTTGTTTTATTTTGTTTTGTTTTTTAAAGAAGATAGGAACTGCAGTCACCATAAATAATGTAGATTACCTTCCACAGCACTAATGTGAAAGTCTGTCTTTTGAAGAAAGACTAAATTAATAAAATAAAACACCTCTGTGCCCACCAGGCACAGAATTTTAATATAAAATCAAGCAGCTAACTGCTGGCTTGCTAGAAAAGAACATTTTTGCTTCCCATGTGTGTTATCTGGAGTGGATGGTACCTGGTAGGGCTGGGCGATATGACAAAATTTTCATATCATGTTTTTTTTTTTTTTTTTTTTTTAAATATATCGGTTTCACGGTATTCAACGGTATTTTGCTAGGGTTCAGCCCACTTGACATGCTGCTGTATTGTGCTATGGCCTATTCAAGTGCTGGAATTTGTTATTTGCACAACAACGCCTGAACGCACCACATGCTCCACTCCATTAGTGCTGTGCTCGGTTATAAATGTCTCGGACTTGGGTCGGCTTTGGTCAGGAAAATACGGCCCGAGACGCGCTCTAGTGTGCCCACCTGTGTGTGTGTGTGCGCACACGTGTGTGTGTGTGGGTGTGTGCACACATTGGGGCGAAACTACACCGTGCGCGATACAGAGAGCAGAGGAGAAGTGTAAATGCGCGACCATGTAGAGACAGAACTGTAATGTAAATAAGATAAATAACATAAGGCTATTTAGTTTGTTTAATAAAAGGACAAGGTATAGACCTGTTCTATAGGCCTGGATATGAAGCGTCCGTAGCACCAAATAATATAACGGTGGTTTCTAAACAGCTAAGACGGGGAAAACAAAATCAGCAGCAGCTATGCACCAGGAAACACTGCTCGTTTTGGTATGAGTTCTTCTGCGACATCGTGTTCTTCTTCAGCAACGTGTACAGTTGCTTCACTTTCAGAACTCTCTCCAGCAGCCATTCTCGCCTCTAAACTTTTCTCTATGCTCTCACTCTAGCCGGCTCTAGCACGCCTGTGGTGCGCAGCGGTGAAATGGGTCCCCGCTAAAACACTTTCCCGTCGCACATGTTCTGGACGTTGTTTGGGCTATTCACCAGTATTGCGGTATATGAAAAATTCATATCATAACAAAAAAAGACTGGTTTTTGGTACAAACCGGTATACTGCGCAGCCCTAGTGTCTGGTCACGAACAGGCTTTCAGGATCTCAAGCATCATTTTGAGAGGCTTACCAAACATGAAATCAACAAGAAACACGGTAACATTGGGCTTGCACAGCAGAGCAAAGCTTCCCAAACTGACAGTGCATAGTGACAGTGGAACTGAACAGTACACCAGCATGTTGAAGAGAACAGGTATGTGCCCAGTCGGATTATCACCTGGGTCGAACTGTGTTGAAAAGGTGAGATTTTGTGAAATTGCAAAATTGTGTAAAGTAAATCTGTGCAAAGTAGTTTTTCCAAGTATTTTTTCTGCCTTAAAATGGCACTAAACTCGAAGACAAAATAATGAGGCCAACACCAGTGGTGTTTGCTGGTCTTGGCTGGATGGCTTCTGTTTGTCTTAGTGTTGGGGGGCAAAGAGAGCCGGCAGACGAATGGAATTCTTGGAAACACCAAACAAACCCGTATTAAATTTCCCTTTGAAATGCCATGGGGAGAGGCATGGAGTATGCATGGCAGGGGAGGACGGATAGAGAGGTGGACAACAGAAGTATAGAGACACAAGCAGGAGAGGGAGGGAGAGGAGAAGGCACACTGTTAAGAGATGGGTGGGTCGGTAGAGAGCTCAAAATAAAAGAGAAAGTTGGAGAGAGAGGGGCAGGGAGATGAGGAGAGGCAGCGAGATGATGTTTGCAGGCTGTGTGGTGAAAATGGGGAACGTCGAGTGGGGACTGGAGCGTTCCAGGTCATGCTGGCAGTAAAGGAAAAGTTGTTAGAGGACAAAAGAAAGTAAGAGTAGCAAAAAAGAAAATTTGTTTTACCCTTCCTTCCTAGAAAATCAAAAACTAGAATTACAGTTTACATCCATGGCTGTGAAAATGGATGCTTCACACACATCTTCTCTCGGCAGCACAGAAGATCTATTACAATCAGCACAGTTTCAAGGTGGACACCCAAGATTAGTGTCACCAATTTAGTATCTGACCAAATGTCCCCCCTTCTGTTTCTGGGTTATGACATTGAATAATGGCCAAAAAACTGATTTTGCACAACATTATGACACAGGGAAGCTGACCTTTGACTTTCTGGATATATAATATCACTTTATATCATCATCATTTTATCCTATTCGACAATTTTGCTATAACTAGCGTATGAATTCCTGAGTTATAGCCAAAAACATGTTTTGTGAAGTCACAGTGACCTTGACCTTCAACAAACTCACTGCATCAAATTCTAATCAGTTTATTCTTGAGTTTAAATGGATGTTTATGTCAAATTTGACGAAATTCACAAAGGCCTTCTTGAGATAACGAGTTCACAAGAATTAGGTGGTTGCAAAGTCACAGTGACCTTGACCTTTGATCATCAAATTCTAATCAATCCACCTTTAAGTCCAAATGGACCTTTGTGTCAATTTGAAGAAATTCCCTCAGGCCTTCCTGAGATGTTGTGTTCATAAGAATGAGACTGTTGCAAGGTCACAGTGACCTTGACCTTTGACCATCACATTCTGATCAATTCACCCTTAACTCCAAGTGGACCTTTGTGCCAAATTTGAAGAAATTCCCTCAAGTGTTCTTGAGATTCTCTGTTCACGAGAAGGAGACGGATGCAAATACAAAGTGACCTTTGACCATCAGAATGTTATCAGTTCTTTCTTAAGTCAAAGTGGACATTTTTGCCAAATTTGAAGAAATTCCCTCAAGGCGTACGTAAGATATCGTATTCACAAGAACCTTTAATCGCAATATTCTAATGAGTTTATTGCTGAACCCAAGTGGATGTTTGGGCCAAATTTAAAGAAATTCCCTAAAAGCACACAACATAACGCTGCCAGCCACGGCTATCGCTGGCACGGAGGCATAAAAATGCAACAGAGGAATAGAGGGTAACATCTGTGTGAGGCATGGCCTTGTGGCTACGTAGTGGTGACGCACAGGGGATACAGAATAACCATCACTCGGTGTATGGATAGAGACGTGAATGGCCATGTTTCCAGTCATCAGAGCTAACCAGCCATGAGCAAGTTCTGTCAGTGGCTGACTTAAAGGCAGATGGTTTATATGTAATTAACCATTGGATAAAATATTTACAAATATTGGCGTGTAGTGTTAAGGTATAGTTAAGAGAAAAAAAACACTGGGTCTCACATAGGCCTATATAAGTAACTGTAACAAATAATACTTACCCCAAAAATATTTAACAGATTCAATTTGTCTTAAAATGAAAGTGGAAAATATCAAAATGGGGTGGAGGAGATAAAGTTGATTTGCATTTGTCATGTAATACAGGGAAGATGTATTGCTCCAGTATACTTAAGTGTGAACAGTCTGGTAATGGAATGCTTATTGTTAATTCAGTATGCAGTATGTACTGTAGCACGCAGTACATAACTCTACATACAGACAGAGTATGTAGTACGCAGTATGTTAGTATGCAATTTTGAACATAGCCACTGGAAAGGTGGCTAAAGGTCTGGTAGAGCTTTGAGAGCCACTAGAAGCATGTTTATGCCCCTCTGAGAGAGTTTCTGTGTGGGCACCTATGATGAAGCTCAGCTAGAGTCTCCTACGAGAGGCTCTCCTGGTGTTTGTGGGGGTGTGTCAGTGCATGTTGTTGCCCAGTTGCTATAGTGCTGTCATTGTGGTTAAGCTAACATTACTGTTTGTAAAGTCTGAATATCTAGTGAAGCTAAATATAGCGCATTTATCAGTAAGCCCATGTGTTGTGTTTACTATTGTTATTCATGTGCAAAGTTGTCCCTGAAAGCTACATTACCTAGCCAGGCTAAATTAGCTTAGAGACAGAAGTCAAAAGGTGCAAAAGTCATTCAAAACTATGGCTGAGTGACATGGAGAAAGTCAAATATCATAATATTCTTTACCAAGTACCTCAATATCAATATTGTGATGATATTGTAGACTTGAATATTAATGCTATAATCTTCACTGGTATGGATATGATGACTATGTGGGTAAAGGCAAAGAACAGCTAGAACTGTCTGGTAAGTTCAGAAAATTACATCACTTTACTGTAATGCAGCCTTTAAAAACAGGAAAGAACAACACTTATATCTAAAATCTAAATTTATATCTAGTCTCATATCACATATAATTGATGTATTGCCCAACCCTATTCCAAACAGAAAAATTATAAACAGAAAATATGACTTACTGCTATAAAATTATAAACATGTAACTCAGAGATTAATTCTCCTGCTCAGAATCTGATCCTTCTCAGTGTGACATATGAAAATAAGAGCAGATCATGATCTTGAAAAATGGTTGGCCTTCATCAGTCTGCTTTTATTAACCTTATGCATTTCAGCAAGGATGAGCTCTGACTCTGTAATTTTGTCTTTTAACTTGCTGTCTACATCAGGAGTGGGGATGTGTTGTGTTTGCGTTGATTATACTTTAGTAGATATTTGATCATATTTATAATATGGTGTATAGCATGAAGGAAGAAAACAGACTTTCCTCACCAGCAGTCTGACAAACATCCAAAGCTGTTTACTGAGCAGTGCTAATAGATGCTGATAGAGAATCTAAGTTATTAACAATAACCTCATCATCATACTGATAAGTTAAGCAGCTCTTGCAGCTTTTCACTGTAGAGACATCACACTGAAGCCTCGTTTCCACCAAACACCCCAATTCAGTTCACTTCACTTCAGTACACATTAGCACAGGTAAGTTTCTGTTTCCAACCCCCCTACGCATTTGAAAGTACGGTTTGTAAGGCCCTGAGCGATTCAGCTACACGAGTTTCGATATGGAAAATAAAGAGAGTGACAGCAGCAAGCGGCCTCTGCTTGCCCCACCGGCAAAGGCCGAAGGGAAGCGTAAGTTTGCCTCTGAAAAGGCAGAAACGAAGAGGAAATGCGACAAATTGAGGGCTCAAAGCAGAGTAAACACCAGGTCATCCTTTGACCAATGGAGAAAACCCCGGCAAGATCTGGGCCTGAAAAGTGATGCTGATACAGTGGAGTTTTTGTTGAACAGGTAATATTTCGTTTTTATTGTGGATGTTGTGACATAGATAACTGTATGCCAATGCTGGCTTATGACTGTGGGAGGGGGTGTGTCGTTAGGAAGCTCCAAGGGGAGGGGGACATGAGCTCGGAGGGGAGGGATCATGGAGCACAGAGGGAGGGGTGTGTGTGTGGGGGGGAATGCTTTTTTCAAATCTTTCTCATCGTCTTTCTAAACGTAGACAATAGCTTTAATTGACAACGTGAATCAATACACCTTAAATGTCAATATGACAACTCTGAACATTCTATTTGTTTTTTATAGTCTCTAGGGTGACATATGCTTTAGTGATGTTTGGATCTTGAAGCGTTAAAAAAAGCTGTCTGAATTTCAATCGGATTTTGTGAACTGCGAAATCTATTTCCTCACTTGGAGAGAAAGGAATATCGTTCTGGTGCGCTCTGGCAGCGCTAAACCCCTGCTTTTGCCTGACAAGGACTCAATGCATGAATCCACTATTTTTAAATATATCAAAACAGACTCTCATTCAAGCCCGTTCTCTTTTGTTCTGAAACTGGTGACGTGTCAACCTAGTTTAGTGAATGACATATAAGATGCAGACTTCCCTCTGCTTCACTGGTGAAGAACAAAAACAGTGAGAGCTCAACAGAGTAAGTAATGTGCTGCTGTAACACACCAAGCTAGCTGAGCTAATTAATGTGGTAACTTGGAGCCAAATATCCTTTTTTGACTCAGTATCTGCGGTGAATGTGGTGATGCTGCATAATATGAACTCTTCATGAATGTGGATGTGTGTTCCCAAATTGGAAAAATTCATATTAGATGTGTGTGAACTATCAACACCAAGACATGTGACGTGAATTTACTACACTGCTGAAAAATATTGAGGGAACACTTAATGGTCACAGTATAACACCAAGTCAGTTAAACTTTAGGGATATCAATCTGTCCATTTAGGAAGCACAAGTGATTGTGAATCAGTTTCAACCTGATTTGGTGCAAACTAAAGTGACAACAGGTGCAATGGGAAGGCAAAAGCCAGACGACCGCCAACAAGGGAATGGTTTTGCATGTGGTGGCCATAGACAGTTGCTCTCTCCTTATCCTTCCTAGTGCCATATCATATCGTTCACGATAATATTGGCATCATTTTTAATATCATATGAAAAATTCATATTGTGATACTCATGATATTTAGACTTGTTGTCAAATTGATGTCATACTGTTACCCACGGCAACAACAAGCAAGGCTGAAAGTTAAATTATTACAGACCCTGTGGTGGTACCAAAGAAAGAGGAGCAGCTTCAGTAGTGTGGAACAAAAAGTGGCATCCTGAATGTTATATAAACAGCCCAGACTTCTCAAACTTTTGAAGCAAGTTACTGCAAGTTACCCCTTGCAGAGGGAACTCATTCAGTGACTCGCGGCTCGCGGCTTTCACATATATCTGAATGTGCGATAGTTATTGTAGCATAACAACCTGTCACAGGTTACAGTGTGATGATTAGAGGAGAAATGGCAGAGCATTAAGGTCCAGGTGGAAAAAAACAACTCAATCATTTAGGATTTTGCTAAAAGAGAAGGAAATCAACTGTTGATTTATGTATATAGATCCCAGGGTACATTTTTTTGTTTTTGGGAGCTGTTTAAATGTGTTATTTGTGGTTGATTTTATGTTGTTGAACTATTAATATTGTATACAGAATCTGAATCTCACTGTGAGTTACTGTTGTTTACAAACTAAAGAAATGAGAGATCATTTTACGTTTTACTGAGTATTTGAAGGGCCATAGAAGGGCATCAACCCAGCAGCAGGATCGTTATCTGCTCCTTTGTGTGAGGAGGAACAGGAGGAGCACTGCCAGAATCCTACAAATTGACCTCCAGCAGGCTACTGGTGTGCATGTTTCTGACCAAACTGTCAGAAACAGACTCAATGAGGGTGGCGAGAGCACCCAACTTCCTCTAGTGACACCTGTGCTCACAGCCCAGCACCGTGCAGCTTGAATGGCATTCACCAGAGAACACTAGAACTGGCAGGTCTGTCACTGGTGCCCCGTTCTCTTAACAGATGAGAATGGGTTCACACTGAGCACATGTGACAAGTGTGAAAGAGTCTGGAGATATTGTAGTGAATATTATGCTGTCTGTTACATCATCCATCATGACCGGTTTGGTGGTGGGTCAGTGATGGTCTGGGGAGGCATATCCTTGGAGGGTTGCACAGACCTCCATGTCATAGCCAATGGTACCCTCACTGTTGTTAGGTACCAGCATGAAATCCTCAGAGCAATGGTCAGACCTTATGTTGGTGCAGCGGGCCCTGGGTTCTTCCTGATGCAGGACAATGCCCGGCATCATGTGGCCAGAGTGTGTAGGCAGTTCCTGGATGACGAAGGCATTGATGGCAGTGACTGGCCCTCTTGCTCCAATTAAGCACTTATGGGACGTTATTTATCAGTGCATCTGATGCGACAGACTGTCCAGGAGCTCACTGATGCCCTGATCCAGGTCTGGGAGGAGATCCCCCACGACACCATCTGCCAACTCATCAGGACCATTCTCAGACATTGTCAGGGGTGCAGACAGGCATGCAGGGGGCAATACACACTACTGAGTCACATTAGTTGCCGTGATAAAATTCACGCAAGTTGGATTTCAATTTTTTAACTTTGATTTTTGGTATGATTTTGAATCTAGCCCTCAGTGGGTTGATGATTTTGGTTTCAGTTGACAGTTGTTACATCATTATGTTCTTAACAAACTATACAATGTACATCAGTAAAGATTTTAAACTTGAATATTCCGTCCATAAAGATCTGATATGTGACTTAAGTGTTTCCTTTTTTTTTTTTGAGCAGTATAACTGGCAATAACGACAGGAAGTCAAAAAGACTAAAGCTGGAAATGGAGAAAACAAAAAAATGGCCAGTCCACATAAGGTCAATACTGAGTGATTGTTAGGACAGTCATTTTAGACAACATTTTAGAATAAATCATTTCTACTTGTTTCATCCTTTAGGTGGTGCATGAGCCATAGTTTCTTAATCTACCAGCATGTCTGTTTGTTATTACAAAATGACTGGTACTGTTTGATTCTATGTGAGACAAGAAGTTCACTGCTCAAAAAGGTTTTTTGTTAATCTTTTAAGGAGCGGAAGGATAGCAGCAAAGACGATAAAGCCCCACCGGTCTGCAGGGGAAACACAAAGATGTATACACACGTGGTGCATCAGTATCAAACCCCTGAGGAGAATGTTTGACAAACCAGAGCTACAGTCCATGAGCCAGCTCGACGTCTACTTTGAGGAACTACAGCCTCACATTCTCCCTCTCCATTGCCCCCTCTCTCTCGGCTGAAGGGACATCTGGAGCGCATTAAGGCACTAAGGACATTGGATCTCCCCAGAGCGCCTGACTGGATGGGTGGCCCACTGTAGCCCCCTTTCAGCAGCAAGGCCTGGCCCTACCTGATTGATAGAGGAGCCCCACACGCACACTTAACACTCACACACACAGACAAATCCCACACAGTTGACATACAGCATGGACCATTGAAACATTGGTGGTGGTGCTGACATGGATTAGTATGGACACATGTACTTCCACCTTTCACTGTGTTTAGTTTGGCCTATCAATCATGCATTGGGTGCATGACAGACTTTCTGTGCTGTACATTCCAACAGTGTTACCCCACATATTACAAGTGAATTTAGAGATAGTGTGATGAAGTGCATTGCAATACAAGTTGGTAATCAACAAACACACACTGGCTTGCTTTTGATGTAAGTAACAACTCCTGACATATGGAAGTAATATGAACATGAATACAACTCTTCACTGATGATGTGCATTTTTACAATGCCTGAAGATTTTCAAAGCATTCCCTGACACCTCATTCACACAAATAAAGATTCAAATCAAAGCCCATCTTGTTTTCAGAATTGTACTTTTTCATTAAAGCACAGGATAGACATTTCTATAGGATTTTCTTCAGTGGATGCTCCCCATGCAATGAGAAAACACAAACTTTTTCAGAGGAGAAAAGTTCAAAGAACCTCCTCATTTCCAGTAAATTGCTTTGCCTGATTTGCCATTTCAAATAAATTGCAGTGTTGGCCAAAATTTGCAATTCACAGGAAGTCGTCCCCTCAGCCACACAGAAGAAGTTAATCCATATTTCACGTTTGAATATAAGATGGAAGCGGAGAAAAAGGGAAGGAAAGGGAAGATAGGTAACTCCTTGCCAGGAGATGAGGAGCGGGAGGGGAGGGGTGGCGGGAAAAGCTGTGGGAGTGGAGAAAAGGCGAGAGAATGGGAAGAAACAGGCGCCATTTAGAGTAAATGGCATCCAAAAACCCTCTCCAATTATCTTTGCCTACCATGCCAGTGAGACTGACTTAATTAAAACGACTTGAGAGGGAGGGGAGAGAGGAAGGAACTGCCAGTGATTGAGGGGGCAGGCAGGCGACGTATCTGCACCGAAACACAAAGCTCAGGCATCGCACAGGCTGTCGACCACTCTCCCTTTTCAATTCCCGACTTCAAAAGAGAATAAAGAAATAATAATAAAAAAGAGAGGGGGCTCTCACCATTCGCAGCCATGTAATTGCGCTATTTAAATCCTACATTTTTATCATTGTTAGAATATTCGTTGGGGGGAAGAAGAATGTATAAAAATGAATAATAAAACTGCTTTTTTTTTTTTTTGTTCTTGTCTGACTACCCCCCCCCCCAATAATCCTTCTGCCTTTTTCTGAGAAAAACCTCTGACAGTGACCTTTTCGCATGAGGTCTGTTTCTATGGAAACCACGTCCAGCCCCTCTATGTTTGGTGTTTTCTTGTCATCGGGCGGCCAAAACTGGCCCACTTGTGACTAAGAGGAAGAATGCATCACATTTAAAGATTTGTCTGTGTGTCTTTTATTTAATGTTTCTACTCATGTGCATCCACAGTGCAGACCTGGGAAGAAGTAGAGAGCATCTACTGCTGTACAGACCTGATATTATGCAGACCACCGGACTTTTTCACAACATGACATTTTGTTTTTTGACTTGAGCATCATGTTATAGAAAAAAACGTCACCTGTGATAATCAGTTTGATTATGCAGCTTTGGAACCAGACATTAAGTATCACTAATACAAGATTTGTTTTATTAAATGTTAAATAATAAACCAATGGCTTCTAGGTCACCCAATATTATTTCAGCAGTAGCCACAACGTTTGTGATTTAGTTTTTTTATTCATTCATTCATTTTGGCATCCAGGTCTGTATCTCAGCTTTGAATCCTAATTTGCATCTGATAGACTTTCACAAAGTTCAGTTACATTGTTAACAAATAAATACATAAATAAAAGTACTGCATAAAGTGTTTTTCATGATGTATGCCTTTCCTCAACATTTATCATTTACCTAACACTACCAGTTCATTTTAAGTTTCACATTGCATGTAACTCTTACATTAGGCTGTTACGTATTAGTGCTCTTTGTATCAGCCAGTCCAGTTTAGAGTGAAAAACTTTGATGATTTGTATTCTTAGTGTGATTTTTAATTTTTGGAAACCTGTCACAAGGCTTTTATTTTGAAAGTTGCAGCAAATCTAAATCATTCCTCTGCCGGCCAGTCATCAAATGTGGCCTCTGCAGCCACACTGCAGGATTTACCTGGTCTCACTCCCAGCTCGTCAAAGCTAGGTTTCCACCAAAAACTTTCGGTATAGTAACTTTGATCTCTCCAGCTCTCGCTGTATTTACTCATCATCGGTCATACTGGTGATACCTATGCAGCTGGCAGTAGCCTTTAAACAGCACGGGAAACTAAATTATTTTTTCTCAGTCTATAGCTGCTGCTAGTGGCAGCATAACATTCTTTCATATTTTTTAAGTTATAGTTTACTACTGCATAACTTTAATAACCTGCATAACCTGTATAACCTTAAAAACGAGCCACAACTTCAGCCCTGGGCAAGAAGAGTGATGTAGAGTGCTAGTATGTGTAGCATGCTATGCTAGTAATGTATTTCACGGGATGTTAGATTACGATAGTAACAAGTGTACTTATTTTAAGCCATACCATGATGTTTATTTCTACAACTAAGCACGTGCTTAAAATCAGGTTTTTACCTTCATTCTAAGTTTACCGTAAAACTTCAATTAAAGGTCCAAGCTATTATTTGTTTAAATCACTGAAATCAACAGGCCTAAATTTGGGACAGGCCTTTACTTTCTTTCACACGAAACTGTTGCTCAACAAATTGTTTATTCAAACCAATATGAATATTACTTGTTTAAAAATTAGGCTTCAGATAATATATAAATTATGAATCATTCATTTGATCTAGCTCTGACAGACAGTGCATCAGAGAGAGACAGTTACGGCACTTGAGAATTACAACATCCGACACTCCTCTTTCTCCTGTTGAAACAATACTCACAACATGGATCAATTTTTGTGAAAAACCCTTTTAATGCTTTTAATCTGAGGAACCTTATGGACTAAAGGAATATGACAATTTACAGGGTAATTGAGGAATGCATATGTAATTTAAGGTAGCCAACAACCTGCTTTTTTTTTTTTACATCCAAAGAACTGTTTGGAAACCAGACCAGGTGTCTAATTGACACAGGCTTTTATTTGTCAAAATGTGTAGCCACACTAGTAAAAGGGACTGGGCGTTTAACTGGGACTAGGCTTTTAATTTAAGTTTTACGGTATTATGAAAAAGACTGTTTGCATTTAACAAAGGGAAGTTTATTTTCAAAGGAGAAGATGCATGTAACGTGTGTAAGTTTACAAATCATCCGCAAACATCCAAAACTAATGGAGGGGTTGGGTTGGGGTCCAGAATGTATTGGATTTACATTTATTTGCCATTCATCTAAGAATATATATATTTTTAAATAATGTTGCAGTTTAGTAAAAGCTCATGTTGGGTTTGAATCTGTATGTTATGAATAATGACAATAATCTTATAATAAAGTTTATCAGAAATATCACAGCATTACAAGCATTATCCCACAATACTATAGCACCAACAGGAGGTTAGAAAGTGTCATTAGTGCAATAATGTTCAGGTGGTATTAATGAATGTTTGAAATATGTGCATGCATTTATATCTGAATATGAGCACAGAGCCAATTAAGATCTAAATGTGCTGCTTTCCCAATAGTTTGATTACTCGCTGTACTTTGAGAAAAAACAGTGAAGGAAGTGAATTGAAATTCCGTTTGCACCAAACTATGTGCTGCTGATGTAAAGTCAAGCTCTTCTCCATCAACACACACATTCACACTCACACACACACTCCTCTCACACCTTGATCAGCCAATACACAGTAGCTGTTCATGTGTCACAGCTAACACCTGTTACTGTGCTTTTGTCTTGTGAGCTTATTGTAATAGACTGTACAGTATTTCTCACTAAACACAACACAAACTCAGGCTGTTTCATCAAATGTGTTTGCACAGAAGGTTGGTGGGCGCTATAATTTGAAGTTTAAGTGTGAGAATACACTGTAGATGATAATTGCCAGGACTGGGCAACCACTGTATCAATATACATTGGCTAGAAAAGTAGGCAAAGGCAGCTTGGATGTAAATCAAAGTTTAAAAAAAATGCAGTGATTAAAACTTTGAAATGACCCGTTGGTGCATTTGTGTAAAAGTTAATGTATTTTTAAGTCATTGCAAAGTCTGACATTTTAGTGAGCAGAGGAAGAAATAGTTTTTACTTCTTAAAAACAAACTGTATAACTCCTTTGAGACAACATTGGTTTTTAATATTAGTAAAACCAGTTTTATTGCATTTGATTAGACACTAACTGAGAGGTTTGGAGTCTGAAGGTGAAAGAGAGAGTCTCAGTTTGTGTGTGTGAGACAGCGAAAGGGGAGGGAGGGCTGAGTTAGCATGACAACCGCTATTTTGATGGGGCCAAAGCCAAGTATCTCCACATATCCACTTTCCCTCTCCCATTCATCCCCTGTCCTCCCTGCTTTTCCATCTTCAGAGCCCACCCTCTCCTCTTCTCTCCATCCCCCCATCTTCTTTCTCATTCCCGCCACTGCTCTCTCTTCTTTCTTCCTAAACTCACGTTCTCCTCTTTTCACTGATCCCCCCACCCCTTTTCCTCTTCCCTTTTTCCCCCTTTCTCAACGTCTTGCCCTGCTCAGGGAGCTTCACATTCCCTTGTGTTGAGCTTTGAGAGCTGTTAAAGGAAAAAAAGGAGAGACAGAATATTAATATCATCTCATTATGGTTTGAGTGTGGTTGTTTGTTGGATTTTAGGGAAAAAAGTGACCGTGTGCACCGCTTTGGCCATGTCCCACATTGTCTCAGGGAAACAGTCAATGCCAGTTGTCTCTGAACTGAAAGAGATACAGAAAAAATGAGGATCGACTCCATACCCTTAACCCCGTACTCTGCCTCTCACTGGCCAGATTGTTCTCCCATGCACGCACACACACACGCACGCACGCACGCACGCACACACGCACACTCTGTACACATATTACACACATACACAAACACACACACCACCACAGTCTCAGCTCCAGTTGCCAGGGAGACCGCCATACCAGGGCTCTGACCCAGGAGGTTTGGGACTGTTTTTCAACCACCCCCCCTCCCCCCAAAAGCAGGAGAGATGGCAGCTGTAGGACAGCTGTTCCTACCAGGCCCGAGTCTTAAACCACAACCATCGTCCCACCATCAGTGCAGCCTGGACGGCATTTTAGGGGACAAAAACACCCTGCAGCCCAAATGATTAGACACATCTGCCTTACTTAGTAGATTCTTCAGGAAACTCAGTGGAAAAGAACAGGAGATTATGTACAGTGCAATAAAGACACGACTGAGTTTAAAGTAAATTTCACTATGCTCTCAGCTCCCTACCAGCCAATGGGCTAGATTTATTTCTTCTATGTACACAGTCACGTTAGGTTTGTTTCCTTTTGCTTTTGTGACTTAACATTATCATACTTAATGTAACATAATAGCTCACTTGAATATGGATCTTTAAGCAATCTGTGTTAAAGGAGAAAAATAAATATTTGATCAATCTTGTATTTCTTAACATAGAGTTGAAGCTCTCAGTTATGATTGAAATGTGTTGGGACATAGTTTAAGCTTGGCTGTTCAAGTCTGGCTTGAGATCAGTATAGTATTGTATTGTATTGTATTGTATAGTATATAGTGTTAGGCAGCTGACAATGTCACCTATAAGAACCTCTGCCAGTGCCAACTATAACTTCAGTAAATGCACTTGCATTTGCATTACATGGTAATATGATGGCATTTTGAGGGCACACAAGTGAGACAATTTCACTAAAGCCACAGTGGATTTTTTTTCTGTTTGTTTTTTAAGCTAATCGTAACATCAGACTGCATTATCTTTCCGTCAAATGACAATAGTTTTACCTCTGCTCACTGCCATCAACAGATATAGCCTGTGGATAATTGGCCTAATTTCCTGTGTGTGTCCAGACAGGCCGTACGATGCTTCCTTGTTGTTTAGATTGCTGAATTTCCCTCGATGCCCACTCTGTGATTCCTATTTGCATGTTGTCCCCAAAAGAGATAATTACTTCCCATTTAGCCTCACTGTGAAGAAGTAGCCATGCAGAGCCCTCAACTTTTCTACTGACTAAGGGCTGGTTAAAGTAAAGGACAATTCTGCCATGTTTATGTGATACCCAGGCTTTTGGTTTGCAGTGGCTTATATACTGTTGAACTTACAATAGTACATGTAGGATCCATGAAATACGCAACAATCAGCTATGGCGTTTTTTCCAATGGTGCAAATAGTCAATATGTATTTCCTGGTAATCTTATAGCTTGATAACCAATAGTTGACACACATGAAACATGGATTCTCTCTCATTCTCCCATAAACAAACTATCAGATGCATAACAGCCAGGGAATGAACCTGATTCAGGGTTATGGTAGTAGTACACCCACTTTACAGTATCCATTACCCCACTGACTCTATAATGCTTGCTTCTCATAGGTGAACACGTTGGTTTATTCAGCGTGTAATAGAATTTGGCAGGCCCCTCATCTGCAGGAGCCAAAAAGGCCATTGGGCTGAAACCAACGGCAGACAAACCGTGTCAGCTTTAGGATGTCGCGGCAAATTAAAGTATAGGGCAACTGATCTTGCAACTGCAGAGCACAGAATGTAACTGTATTCCAATGGGGAACAGAGCAATTTTACTAAGATGGATGGCCGCCTTTCAGTGCATTTCAAGGGCAGACAGATCAGTACGGGATCATTACTTCCGTAGAGGGTTAGTGGTCTGAATGGAGAACTTTGTTAATGTGATTGCACTGAGCATTTTGCGAAGGAGGAAAAATTAAAAACGCAAAGTTTTTGCATACACTGTACATATTGTATATTAAGCACACATTGACAATGAACTGCTTGTATGAATGGGTTAGGGTTGATCTGTTACACAACAAAACTAAAGAGAAATTCTAATAAATACTGATTACTGAAAAAGATTTTTCTTGCAGCACATTTATAGGCACTCTTGTAGAATTCTTTCTGTTGATCTTTGATCAAAAACAGCAGATATTTTCATAGTAATTAGAGCAGCATTTATCATCAGGCAACAACAATAACAGATTTAACGGCTCTGAATTATTTTATGACCTGGTGCACTTCTGATGGCATTGAACCCATATGCAGATTTACAGTATGTATTATTGCCTTGGTCTCACAACATCCTGTTGTGTTTAAGCCATGTATTCACATCCATGTTTGCAGCCATCTAAGTCTCTTTCTGTGTCTAAATGAAGTGTGAAATATGTGGGAGGATTTGGACTGGACTGTCCACTCACTTCTAAAATATATAATTTATACATATCTGTTGCTGTTACTTTGCCAAAAAATGAAATAGTCGCCTTGAGACAGTTTCCAAGAGCATGGCACACACAAAAATAGCTGCTTTTCATGTTCAACTGGACAGCCAGAGGAATTATGCACGCTTATCAGTTTATCAGTTTGTCTATTTTTCCACTGTAGTATTGTCTTTCTCTATATTAGGGTGGTGGTCCTCTAGAGGAAAAGTAACCTGTTCTTTTTTTTATCAGAGTGCCAGGAAAAGGAGCAGGCTAAGTTAGAGTAGTGGTGATTTGGCTCTCCCCCTCCATCTGTTTTGTTTTCCTTCCATCTCCCTCTTTTTGATGAGCTGGGTCTTCAGTCCCCCTTATAAAATCCCATTAGCTCTTAATGAAGTCGGGCTCCTAGCCTCTCGGCCTCACCTCATTTAGCACGATTGTCTGGCGGCCATTAGCATGGAGGCAATTACAGCCGCACGACAAGAGTAATTGGAAATGCCGACAGGGACCCTGAGAAATGGGAATAAATAAATATTAAAAAAATATTCAAACTAATAAGCTTCCATTCAGATGACGGGGAGGGAGCCGCATGTGTCTAAGTTAAATCAACATAATTACAATTAGGGTTGGTAGGGTAAAGAGCCCGGGTGAGGGAGAAATGGATATGGATGGATTGGACGGTGATGGTTAAGCATAGAGGTAGCAAGCGTGATGGAGGGGAATGTGGGATCACACAGTGAAGCTAATAGTGTAGAGCATAAGTGTGACCCCAAATTCATGTAAGGGAGAGGTCAGAGAGAGTATGTCGTTGCGTGCCAGTTTGCCTTCCTATCTTCGATTAAAGTCAGATTTTCCATTCTGTGGCCAAAATAGAGCCGAGAATCATTTCATTACCTCAGAAAATCCCCCCAACCCAAGGCCAGATTACAGGCCTAAGAATCTGACAAATTCTTTGCTAAAGATGGTGTAATATTAACCTAAAAGAGGCTAAAAGAGTTGTACAGTGGGTTCAGCTGCTGCTCTGTATGTAATTTAAAATTAGCAACCACAATTTTCTATCTGCTAAGAAGCTAAAATGCTATATGTTTAGTAGACACAGCATTTTTCAGCATTATATTTTTTCAGCAACAACTACATTCCGCTCAATTCCCAAAGTTATAAAGCAGTTATGATTACAATGCACTCCCAGACTTCTAGATTTAACTAAAATCTCACAGAATGAGCACATAAACCTGGCAGGGCTAAAATCACAACTGAGGAATCCTGCTCCTCTAAGTCAGGAGGAAAGGCAAATGAATTTCTCTCCATGAGCAGGGCTAAATGAGGCCCTAAACACTTTACTGCCAGCATTCCACGAGCATCCAATTTGTAATAACATGCTGTGTTTGTGAGATGAATTCCTGTGATGAATTACAGCAGGTTATATTATTTTGTTACCCCCACCAGGGAAGTTATGTTTTTGGTCCAGTTTGTTTGTCGGTTTGTATGTTAGTTAAAGGTATATCAGGATAAAATTTAATAGGCAGGATATTAGTTCCTAAAAAATAACAGATTAGATAGATTATTTAAAGGAGAAAGTTAGGCCGTGTCTAGGAAGCATCGGTTGTTTTTGGTGTGGATAGCATGCACCTAAATGTATATTCCTGGGGTTTTTGCTCTTAACTCCTGAACTACAGGCATATAAGCAACATATATGTATTTTGTTTGCTTGTTTTCCAACATGCATCTATCTAAATTGACCACACTCACTCCAGCTCAACTTGATTCCCCATCATTTTGAATGTTTTTGTACAAAAAAACTTTTTTCTACTCTCCAATGTGCAACAGCATTTTCTTTTAAGTGGTTACTTCACTCTTGTGGGCATGTACTATTTTACATAAACTACTGGTAATCCATCCATCCATCCATTTTCATCCGCTTATCCAGGGCCGGGTCGCAGGGGCAGCAACACTTTCCAGTTCCTCCTGGGGTCCCCAAGGTGTTCCCAGGCCAGACGAGATATGTAATCCCTCCAGCGTGTTCTGGGTCTGCCCCGGGGCCTCCTACATGCCTGGGACACCTCCAAAGGGAGGCGCCCAGGAGGCATCCTAGTCAGATGCCTGAACCACCTCAACTGACCCCTTTCAACGCGAAGGAGCAGCGGCTCTACTCCGAGCTCTCTCCAGATGTCCGAGCTCCTCAACCTATCTCTAAGGCTAAGCCCAGCCACCCCATGGAGGAAACTCATTTTCACCGCTTGTGTCCGCAATCTCATTCTTTCGGTCACTACCCAGAGTTCATGACCATAGGTGAGGAACATTACTACTAGTAATGCAACATTTAATGTTCAGTGGTGCTACAGCAACATTAAAACTAAACAATATTCTCATACCTAAACAACATAATTGGTCAATTTTCACTGACTTCCAAAACAACATACATGACTGTCCCCAAAACCTAATTCATTACCTTCCTACACAGACTTTATTGCTTTTTATATGACATCACCTCACTTTAAACGCAAATATGGGTCATAATAAGCCGCTTGCACAGTTGACCTATATGGCCACTTTTTTTGGTGAGAGTGAGCTTGACTGAATGGTCAAAGCCGGTGCACATTTGTTGAATTGCTTGAAATTCTCACTAGTTACTGTAAAAACATCACATGATATAGGCACTGCCCTAAAATGTTTATGATTGTCCATCACTATGTTTATGTGTATCGACCAGGGTATGATTAAAGTTTAAATTACAACCGTGCAGCTTTCTCAAGTGGTTATTTGACAGGTAAATAAAGTAGTAACACAATCTACACAGATTAAATGTGTCTCAGAGAGATATGATCAGATGTAGGCAATGTCCTTCAGTAGGGGTTTAAGCTGAGACGCCATGAAGTGCACTGAACCATACACTTTATGTTTTGTCTTCTCTGTGTCATTCAGTAAATAGCATGCCACGTGAAATATATTCTATAATGTTAAGTAAAATTAGGAAAAAACAATATGATACTATGATAATTATGAGATCAAACAGGGAAGTCACCACTGCCTGAACTAAAAGGACTACTTGAGAAATATGGGAGGCTATACTGAACAACAGCAGGCTACAGGCTTGGTGCCAGATTGCCATGGCTTCTCTCCTATCAACCCCCCAACTCCACCCCGCCCCCTCACTCCCACCGCCCACAACCACTGTTGCCCCCTTTCCTGCCTCCTAAGCTGAATGACAGGTGGCAGAAACCCGATCAGCACGGGCCTTCATCAAGGAAGCACTCCCATCTGAAACAGGCATGCTGCCCACTCGCCCACCCGAGGGCCACAGCACAGGGGCTTCTAAGGCTGGTAATGGTGTGTGTATGTGTGTGTGTGCATAAATGAGGCAATGGACGGGGGAGCTGGGCTACAATAGCCACAGAGGCATGGGAGGGAGAGAGGGGTGAGGGGGTATAATGGACTTTTTGGCTGAAGAACCGAGCAGCGGAGCTGGCACCGGGTGTCCAGGGCTCAAACGGGAAACGGGAGGCTGGTTCCCACAATAGTCAGTGCGAGAGTCCCAGAGGGTCGTCCACAATAGCAGGGCAAACGGCTGCTGTCAACAATGACCTCCAAGGCCTCACTGCTTGAACTGAGATTCTCCCACCCTTCAGCACTTCCCTTTGAGCACTGTCATACAGCTAATGCAGGGATTATTATTAGGGACATGTATCTGGAACATGTGTGCATTTTGTCAGTGAAGTCCTGTCACTTGGATTTGCTTTTGAGCTATGGCTACTGTGCTACAATATATGACTAGTTAACAGCAAGAGTCAAGAAGGAAACCCTGCATTACCAACAGTTTGTTGAGTTTAAGCTGAAACAAAATATAATAACACATGTAAAGGGCCAAGAATTATTTCACAAATATCAACAAAAACTGATGTTATAAAGATTTTTACCACCACTCTATACTAGTGGCTACTGACAAACTCATCAGCACTTCATATTTATGATGCAAAGACATCTCTATGTACTAGACAACTATTTCCTGCCCTTATACACTAAATCAGATTTGAGAACCTATTGGCTATCACAAGTGCAGCGGAGCATCTTGGCGCGAAATTGGAAATCCACAGAGTAACACAGGCCTGTCCTTGTGCAACCCACTGTCCCTGTTCTTCATGAAAAAGTTTATTTGTCTAAAATAGCTCTACAAGCAATCACCCCATGGGCTGGAGTGATTGTAAGTGGAGGAGGGGTGGGGTGGGGGCAATGGGAGGGGGGGTCTCCAACCAGGAGGAGATTTAATTAGTGAAATCTCATTAAGTCTAACAAAATTAAGCGTAAAACAATCCTTGGTGGGGAATCGTGCTGGAGGTTTTGGGTGGGAAGAGGGAGGGCAGGAGTGGGGAACACTTAGGGGCTGAGAGGACATGGAGACTGGCTGTGCGATTAGTCTAGCCTATGTGTAGGAAGAGACAAATGGCTCTGTATAACCAGACCTCCTCTGGCAATCAGCTAGAGACAGCCATGTGTGTACAGATTCCCCATTGTCCTAGCTCTAACTTTGTCTGTAACACCTTCCCAATATAAGGGCATGTACAGTATTTGACTACAAAGACTAAATTGGATTAAGAAGAATTTGACAAAAACAACAATTTCCATGAAGGGGTTGGTGTTACAAGAGTAGGGTAATGACAGAGTATGACGAGTTTGAATCCTAAAGCCAGCTGGGAAATTGTTGTGGAACAGCCCTGACACCAGGCAAGAGCATCAGAATCAACACACAACACCAAAATTTTTTAACATCCATTTTGTTTCTTTTTCTCTTCCTTTTAACAAGATGGCAGCTATGGCTTAGATTAGGAAAAGATTGTGGTTAAGCCAAGACTACAGGAGTTTTGGGCCAATTTAGCACTGATTCAACCCTCCTGAGAATCAGAGGAGAAATTTGGTCTGGCACCTTGGCTGATACCAATGTTCAGGCTGTTCTCATGCACTGTTTATACATTTTCCTATGAAAAGCAATGCATCCAAAATTTGTACATATCTCACAAAATTGCAAGCCAGTAATTTGTGCATAACTCACATATTTTGAAAGGCTGCAATCACATGACAGGAGCAAAAAAGATTGTGGTCCTGAGTAGGGATCCACGATATTGAATTTTTCGCCGATATCCGATATACTGATATGTAACAACTCATTTAGCCGATAACCAATATCGATATATATCCACTTTTTTCCCCACCTAATTTTAGTAATCGTCAAGTCTCTTCTGTGGTGGATTTAACATCATATTACAGTATGTATGCATACCCTTATAATGATGGCCCACCAGCAGATGGAGACCTAGAAATGCAATACTTAATCAATCAATCAATCAATCAATCAATCAATCAAATTTATCTATAAAGCCCAATATCACAAATCACAATTTGCCTCAGAGGGCTTTACAGCATACAACATCATTCTGCCCTTTGGTTCCTCACAGCAGATCAGGAAAAACTCCCCAAAACTTAACTTACTTAACAATGTATGTAATATTAATTCACTGTGCAAATTAAGGAAGAGCATGTTGGCTTATTCTGATAATTCATTCTAAAGCCAATATTGGCTGATATCAATGACATACTGATATAATCGGCATGTTGGCCGATTCTTATATTTCATTTTAAAACCAATGATGTGCCAATATTATAATGCATACCTCATCCTGAGCAGTCCAGTAAAGAGGCAGGTTGGGGTGATGGATAGGTCACAAAATGAGACTTTCCCCACAAGACCGGTGTTCAGAACCGTGTGAACTGTGAGTGAACTTGGAGTTATTTTAAGGTACGTCCTCACCTTCTTTCTTTTCACTTAACCTAACTACATTATTTTTACTTACCTAAACCTAACAATTAACTTTACATTAATTACGCAATTTTAAGTTAAGGACATAACAATATATGTGGGGCACTAATTCGTAGTAGGGATGCACCGAATATTCGGTAACCGAATATATTCGGCCGAATATTGCAAAAAAATACATATTCGGTATTCGGTGGAATAAGTGAAAAGCAAGGCCGAATAATAGCAGCTTGTTTTTATGACGCAATCAAACAGCGTGTGGTGACGGACAGAGTAAAATGTCGGCAGTATGGCAATATTTCAAAATGTTGGAGAGTGATAGAAGAAAAGCGGTTTGCAAAGAATGTGTTCTTAACTGTTCTTAACTTGTCAGAGGAGGAGGGTGGTTGATTTTTGGTTGATTTTTCATTCATTCATTCATCTTCTAACCGCTTCATCCTCTTGAGGGTTGCAGGGGGGCTGGAGCCTATCCCAGCTGACACTGGGCGAGAGGCAGGGTACACCCTGGACAGGTCGCCAGACTATCGCAGGGCTGACACATAGAGACAAACAACCATTCACGCTCACATTCACACCTATGGACAATTTAGAGTTACCAATTAACCTAGTCCCCAATCTGCATGTCTTTGGACTGTGGGAGGAAGCCGGAGTGCCCGGAGAGAACCCACGCACGGGGAGAACATGCAAACTCCACACAGAAGGGTTCCCACGCCCGGGATCGAACCGGCAACCCTGGTTGATTTTTATTTTATCTATTTATTTTATTTTGATCCCCCCTATGTTAATCACTTACTGATGCCATTTTTGAAGTATGAATAAGTCAGTAAGTAATTTATTCCATTGAAATATCATTGATGTATTATAGAAAAGTGATTCATCCTTTAATAAATGACAAAAGGCACATCTGCCTCATTTTCGCTGTGGTATTGTGATTCTAATCAGAACCGTGATACTTTCACTGGTATCATACCGTGGGTCCCAATTTTGGTACCGTGACAACACTAATCTGGAGGGGGTTCATCTGCAAAAACGAATGAAAAACTAAACAACGGCATTCGGCATTCGTTATTCGGTCAAGCGTTTAATTTTATTCGGCTTCAGCTATGGCCACAAATTTTCTTTTCAGTGCATCCCTAATTCATAGGATATCATATGAACAGTTGTGTGTACATTTTCGTAAGATATCATATGAACAGTTGTATGAGAATATGTTGCAATGTTCAGCCCAGATTATCTGGTAGTTCTCTGGTAATAATTTCAGACATGTTTGATATTTAGGATTTTATATTTGGATTACAATCATGATTACATAAGTAGTTGATGGTGTTGCCAAGCAATGGTAAACACTGGAGCCCTTGAGGCTATTGCTAGTTAGCATACTACTGTTGACAGATATTAAAACTGACTGTTAAAATCTCACTCTCAGTTTTGTCATCCACACTCATTTAGCCTTCTGCTTTTTTTCTTACTAAAAAGCATTGTTAACATTGCAGCAAGTTGTTGCACCACATCAGCCTCTGTTTCATTTACATCTGGTTCCCTATGAAATCACATGAGAGAGTTCACTTCAGTGGCTTCTTTTGGCACAATAATCTTAATACTATCCTGTTAGTGTGTCATTATTTTCAAATCTTGTTTTGTGTACATTTTTGATTTTAGAGAGAAAAACATCTGTGTAGTTTCTCCTTATGTGCTTGATGCAACCCGATTTTAAAATCTGAGGATTTTAAAACTCCTGTAGTCTGAGTCTAGTTTTGGGCAACTAAAACACTTGGTGATGCTCAGGGAAAGATCGTAGTTCTTCTTAATAAGCACTAATGTTAATTGCAGGTTTGCTACAAGATGCAAACTCGAGTCTGTGTGAAAGTCAGATGCACCACACATCCACCTACCACCCCAACCTCCAAATTGGTACTTTCCGCCTTGCTGCATAAGGGACACAGTACTTCAAATGTTGCTACAGAGTGTTGCTCTGGATGAAAACTATGAGGTGCAGAATCATCCATCATGGATCCTATGTTCCAATTCCTAAATCTTAAGAATACAGAGCTGTGTCAAAAGTGTAACATCCATTCCTCTACACTGTGTATGTCAAGATTCCCTTGAGAAATAAGCATTTAATCTACAGTTGATCCTGTGAAGCTAACCAGCACTATGAGACTGTTTTTACTGGGTAGCTGCAGATACTGATGAATATAGAAGCACCATTTGGTAGAGGTTTTTACATATCCAAAGTTTTAGACACGATCCAACGCTGAACTGTGAAAAATCCTACCCACACCTGAAGAGCATCAATTATGTTATTTTTAAGACAAAGAGACCCGAGATCAGTCAGTTCCGACCCAGTGATGGTTAGACCAAATTCAAAATGCAGCTGACTCAAAAAGACCAAAACAGCGAAAGACCGAGAAACACTGATGACAGCTTAATGCTACAAGAGAAAACACATTTTTCTCCTGCAATGATTATGATTCACATGTGGATAATCCAAATCATCCAGTTATCTGACAAAATGACACAGACACTCAAGACACACCTGATGAAATTGGACATAATATGGGCCGAGGCCAACTTGGGTTCCAGGTTGAATTACTAGTAACCCAGTGGGCTCCTTAAGACCTCTGTGCTGCAAAAATGGTGGTGTCTCGCTGAGTAAATGAAAACCAGGACAACTAGGTGTAGTTGCAAAGTGGTCACTACATGAAGGCACAAACCAGACTTGCACCAATTTATCGGCAGTGCTCGGAATCGGGCCGGTTTTCACGTGACTGGCCCTGACCTGCGACCGGCCGGTGAGTCTAAAATATGCCGATTTAAAACGCCGGTCAAATTCCCAGCGCACCACATGATTGACATCCTGTAACATCAGCAGCACACACACACGCACATGTGCAACTCATGGCTTGGGCAATGTGAGGAAGTGAAACATGGGTGGCTTCTTACCCTTAATCATTCACGCACGCACACACATCAAAAGAGAGAAGGAGAAAGTTAATTGTCCGTGTTAAACGTAACTGTGGAGCTCTCACTGCTGCACTGTGCCGCTTGAAACTGACAAGATGCGTGTCCGCGTGGTTACTGGTGGGCGCGTCCTAAAGACCTGTGTGAATTTTCCACAGGAGATATTTTTACATTTTGTCTATTCAAGAAATTACCCACAAATGCTATACACCAAGAATTATTATTGTATTTATCTATGCCTTTATTTATGTATGCCTTTTTTACTTATTTATTTTAATACTGTATCTGAAGTTATATTTGAGCAAAAAAGAAAATGTTTCTTAACCTGTGTCACTGTTTTTGTTTGTTTGTTTGTTTGAGATGATTATTGAAAGCTGGCTGTATCTTGGTTAAAATGTTCTAATAAAGGAAAGATAGAAAATATTGCAATATCTTGTGTGCTGTAAAGTGATTTGAAAAAAATTAAATCGGAATCGGCCAAAATTGGAATCGGCCATCCAAACACTCTGCAAATCGGAAATCGGTATCGGCCCAAAAAATTGTAATCGGTGAAAGTCTAGCACAAACACCAGTAGTTTCAATAGTAGCTCTGCATCTTACGAAAAGAACCATGACTCAAGCTCATAGATTAATTAAAAGAAGAAAAAACAGAGAAAGGCTTTAAGGTAATCCTAAATCTTCATCAGGCTTTAAGATTAAAACAAAAATCTGAATAATTTTTCATTCAGCAGGAATGTCCACAACATTTTCAGCTCTTCAAATCAATTTGCAATTAGTTGCAAACATGGGAGAGCAGAGGACATTAAAGTCCTTTGGCTTATTTCAGTCTGAACCATAGGGACACTCAGTAATATCAAAATGCTCCAAGACAGCAATTTCCACCTAATTTCTAATATCATTGTCTCTGGAAGGACTCAGGTGGAGGCTGATACGGGCAGCAACAACAAACAACAAGACAATTCTAGCAAACAATTCCTCATGCATGATGTAACCCTTAATCACCATATTGGGTGTGTACCCCAGTAAGAACTGGTTGTGATCTCTAAAATAGCTCTCTGTCTCATGATCTGTTTTGGGGCATTTCTAAATAGGGCAAGTATTCTGACAGCATTGCTAGCTGATGCATTAACTAAACTCATCACAGCACACTACACACTAGTAGTTATCACTGCTATAGAAATACGAACACCTATTTATCTTGATTGAGGAATACTGTAAAACTTCAATTAGTAGCCCTTATTATTAGCTATTGGCCATTAGCTATTATTTGCTTACATCACTCAACTCAACAGGCTTACATTAGGGACACACATCTGAACTAAACACAAGAAGTAAGGAAATTTGTGTTTGGTAGATTATTTCTTTGTTGTAACAATGCTTTTGGCATTAAATCTTATACCGCTGGAAAGCCTGTTCATTTCCATTTTAAATGGTGCACATTTGTAAGGAACATGCATTTGTGGGATGAGCAGCAGAGCTGAGTATGTGGGTTATGCACATGAAAAAAATGCCAAATCCTCTCTGCCAACAGCTTTTTTTTTTTTTTGTTTGTTTGTTTGCTGTTGACTCTTGTTTGGTTTTGTTTGGTGGATTGGATGATTGAAGTCTGAAAAAACAAGACATATTGGCAATTTCACAATTTATTCATTTACCAAACAGGAGCCTCAGTAGCGTGTGGAAGAACCATACACAGCCACAACAGCCTGGCACCTCCTCTTCATGCTGGTCACCAGCCTGGTCACACACTGCTGTGGGATGGCATCCCATTCTTCAACCAGCATATGTCACAAGTCAGCCAACATGGTTGTGTTGGTCACTCTGGCACGAACAGCACGCCAAAGCTGATCACACAAGTGCTCAGTGGGGTTGAGGTCAGGACTGCTGGCAGGCCAGTCCATCCTCTCCACTCCCAAATTCTGGAGGTAGTCTCTGATAAACCCTGCTCTGTGGGGGTGAGCATTGTCATCTTGGAGGATAGAGAAACCTACATACTCAGCTCTGCTGCTCATCCCACAAATGCATGTTCCATACAAATGTGGCACCATTTAAAAGGGAAATAAACAGGCTTTTCAGTGGTATAAGATTTATTGCCAAGAAGCATTGTTACAACAAAGAAATAATCTACCAAACACAAATTTCCTTATTTTTTGTCCTTAGCTTATATGGGACAGGCCTTAAATTCCTATTACACAAAACTGTTGTACAGCAAAGATGGGAAATACAATCAAATAGTTTAACTGAACCAGTATGAATATTACTTGTATAAAAATTAGGCTTTGAATAACATAATGTGTTATGTTATGACATTTGTTTAGGTTAACGATAAAACCACTTTTTCCTGTTAAAACAATATCATAGTATGTCATAATTAGTTTTTATGAAAAACACTTGTGATTCTTTTGATCAGTGGACCCTTACGGACTAAAGGAATATAAATAACTTACCGGGTAATCGAGAAATGGACACATATTCTGACATGATGACAGCTTCAGAGGTAAGGAGTCACCACTTGTTTTTTTGTCATGCTGGTAAATCTGAATGACTTAGGGTCCTCTCTGGTGCTCATGGTTTCAGTAAAATGAAATCAACCAAGCAAACGATATGTAACATCTCCATATTCATATTTGTATGTGCAATCTAAACAGCTTACTCACATTAGCTCAAGTGGGGACTCAACAATCTGGTACAGGCCTTTATTTGTCAAAATGTATAGCCATACCAGGATAGTGAAAGAGACTGGGCGTTAAATTGGGACTGGGCTTTAAGTGAAGTTTTACTGTAATGTTAGTGCCGAGACAACTTTTCTATAGCAGCAATTAGTTCCCTAAAGTGGTAACATTTCATGGAGTAATCAACTTGTCTGACACATCAAGCTCATTTGTTTGTAATTTGCTTATTTACCTGTCTTCATATGTTCTTCCAATGTGAACACAACATTACCATGAAACATCCACTTGTCAAGCCAGATAAACCAAACCTGCACTGATATCACTGCATCAGTGCCTATAATTTACTTCAAAGCAAAACACTACACGGTTACCTCACTGTCTCAGTGACTCAACAGCAAACTCCACCTCACTGAGTGGTTTTGTGGGAACAACTCAAGTTCCAGTCATGGGCATCTGCAAACCATTTGGGCATTTGAACATTAAGGGCTCATTCTGTCATGGCAGTACAATACAGATCCATTCCAAAGCAACACTGAAAACAGACAATTGCTTGTTAGAAACCAGTTTACTGCTTTACTCATCTCTGGAAGCACCAGGTATTGGAAATTAAAGGTTGCCAGCATTCATTTGGGCATATTTACATTTGCTTTTTGGTGCCATTGCCTCACCATTTCTTGTCAAGACCACAGACAAGCAGACATATTCAGTGTTTGAGGTCCCTTTTTCTGGTCTTATGGGCTTGTTCAGAAATTTGTGGAAAACACAATCAAGGTTGATCATTTAAAGCATTAACTCTACAGTATAAGTCATGGGTCATCCTTATAGAACACAGCACTAACATCCCAAATTCCCATCAGCTCACATTCATTTTCATCCTGGCCCAAGATGCAAATAGTGTGTTTGTTTGAAAAGTGAATCATCAGTCATTAAAAAAAAACAAAGGTATAGACAAAAGTTGCAGCAAGAACTAAGCAACAGAAATCGAAATTCTCCTTTAGCGGTTGAAGAAATGTTGAGAGAATATGCTCAAGTGATTGAAATGATTGTTTGGTTTCAACTAGCTTAAGTGAACTGCAGCAGGGTAATCGTTAGCCGTGTGCTCTGGCATGGCAACGTGTTTATAGCATGAATTACATTTGATTGCGTGCTCTTAAATTAAATCTGACTGGTGCTGGCCTCTGAAAAAACAGATTAGCTCTGCCAGATATGTTGTTACTGAAAGTCAGAATGAACATTCTGTTCATGAAACACATACTTGACAATTACCCACAGTTTTTGTTAACGACATTAAACAAGCACAAGTTATTACAACCTGGCTATATTATAAAGTTTATAGGAAGGCGACTGACAACTTACAGTTGGCTTGCCCACAGCAACGCAGCAGCTTTCAGTGTTGTTCTCTGCTCTGTGGCCCGATATCCAACTCTCCACACAAAGCCTGTTGACAGACGACATTTAGGCTATGCAACTTAATGAGGTCATCATTAGTACTGAAAAGGACATTAAAATGGTGACATGCAGAAAATCAGTGAAAAAAATATAAACGATATCCATGAAAGCAGAGATGCAGCATATCGTCTAGTTTTTACTGCTAGGATAGAAAGTCACTATATTCACCTGATATAACATCTTACAATCACAAGTTCTCTGAGGCATCAGTATCAGTGGTGAAGCAGAGGCTGTGTTCAATGAATCAGTCTGCTTCACATGCCACAAATGATATGTTTAAAGGAGCTATTCTATATTTTTCCTAAAGACAACAAATCACAAGAAAAGACCAAAAACGTGTTAGTGCACCTGTCAATTCTCCTAATCTGTCTGTAGCTCTCAGCCCCAAGACAACTGGTTATTACTGAAGACACAAATGTTTCAGACTTCACACAAATATTTAGTAGAATATTCCCTTTTTTAAAATGCTTGCCAATTTCCTAAAACAGCTTGGCACAGTAGTTTTTTATCAAATGTTACTCAAACAGTAGGAAAGAGTGCTTTCCTGGGGACTATTTTCAGCAGCGCATTAATCCACATTTGGTTCTCTAGTGACTATTTGGGGCAGCAGGTCGGTGTATGTGGGATTGAGTCAAAATAAACCACAGTGTGTGTGTTCAGGGTAATAAAGGAGCATGAAAGCCAGTGCAACAGTGTGGCTCACTGATGTGTTCTAATAGTTAGAATAGTTTTTTGGACAACAATTGAGCTCTGTGGCACAGAGGAATAAAATCAGACTTTGACACACACACACACACACACACACACACACACACACACACACACAATAGGCTACTTGTGAGTATTTGATAAAATTAGAATTTAGAGAATAACACCAGCCTTATTCTTTAATAAAATGTACTTGTGGGGCAGTAAACATCCTGTGTAGCGGAGACTGAATGCCAATCATGAAGCAGAAACTGATATAACTTGAATTCAATGCCATTTAAAGATTTTCTTAGATTTTAGGAATATAGATGCTGTTTGCAATACTTACAATGTTGTCACTGTCTCCTCCACCTCCGTGTGCATGTGTGTGACAACCATGTGTTGTATTCAGCTAGCATTAAAATGAAAGTTAGTGGTGTAGTGAGAAGAAAGATCAAAAATAAGATTTAGTGTTGACAGATTGTTAATAGATTGGTAAATTAATTTTTGTTCTCTCTGCTCCATACTGAACCTTCCATTGTAATGGCCATGTGTCCCACATTTTGTTGATTGGCTAACAGATGTTTACATCTTTTCTTGAAATATTAATGATTAAATAAAATTTCTGATTCAGAGTTTCTACTAAAATCTACCAAGTAGTTCTTTTTGGCCTGCTTGAGGTAATGTTAGGTTTTAATGTATTGGGTGAGGTTATTTTAATTCAAAAACACTTGTTATCATAAGTAATAAGTATAATAGTAAGTAATGAGTATCATCAATGACATTACGAGCTAGATAAAAAAATAAAAATAAAAATTAAAAAAAAAACATTCGGTAGAATTCTGCAGATTTTCATTTTGGAGATAGCAGATTCTGTTTGAGCCATTTACACACTATTCCAGTTGTGGTGTGTTATTTAATGGTGTTATATTACAGTTTGCCTACTACATGTTACTGACACACAAATTCCTGTTAGTGGTTGACTGTATCCTCATCACAATGTTATATAGTATTGGCGTCTTGTTTTGCACTACATCATTCCCACCCACTATGATAACATGTTACTTCCCAGTTTGATTGCCGATATCTAGGGACATACCAAAAGCAAAAGGCTAGGCAAAACAAGAGGTCAGATAACCGCACAGGTTTTGAACATTTAAACCAATAAACTCTATTCCCCAGAAGACTGTAAAGAAGAAGCTCTGGAAAAAAAGCTAGTGAGCAGATTGTAACATTTTAAAGACATTTAAGAAACTGCTGTTTTCAAGGTCAAGAATTAACTTTCATACCACCACCCATCCATCCATTATTCAAAATGATGTGTCCATTGCATTGTCAAACTTTGGCTGAAGGCTGAATTTAAAAAAAAACAGCTCTGAAAAATCGTCAGTAAATTAATCTCAACTCGGATTGGTTGAGTACTTAAAGGTTTGTGGTACATTTTAATATCAGAGTTTGTATATAAATGGCCAGAAATTAAATTTAACTTCAACTAATGTCATTAACGTCTATCACTTTCATGCCATGCCACTCCCCATCACTGCAAACAAAGTGCTCCTGATTATATTTTTCAATGACATAGGTGAAAACAAGGAGGTCAAAGAGCCACTGTGACTCAAATTCCTTCGAGCAATTGACTGGCTGGCCCTGTCTGAGCCACACGGGGCATAGCGCAGAAGAGAGTTATGGCGCACATGCAAAAGATTTAAGTTCAATCAAGCATTCAGGGCTGGACACCTGATCTTTCGCTTAAAGCTCCTCCAGAACAGTGGGAGTGTGGTCGGGCCTCACAGCAGGCCGCTACCTCCAGCAATCTGCTAACACAGAGCCTCTGAAGGGTTGGTATTTATCCAGTCCTGCACAGCTCAGTGGGGACTACTGTGTGTGTGGTAGGTACCACCAGAGGCCCCAAGTGGATGGGAGGGGGGTTGGAATGAAAGCTGTGGAGATTTAGGAAGGAGAGACGAAACATTTCTTCTTTTTCAGAGTTTTATCAGTCTCCCTTGAGGTGGAGCAAGTGAGAAAACAATAAAAAGTTAATACACTATCCCACTGACATGCACATTTTGAGGAAACTCAATTAGGAGTGTTTACATCATCTGAGATGTCGCAAATAAAGTGGTTCATTGAGCATGGAATAGATAAATATCCGAAGACTGTGAGAAAATTGCAGAACTATTGTTTGAAGATTTCTGAAGAATTAGTGTTATACAAGTCGCTGTTGCTCGTTGGTTTCGGCCATTTTTCACACTCTCAACTCAAAACTAGAAGAAGGAATGTGCCTGATGATTTTAATACACTTATTAACAGGAGCTATGGTACATGTGGAATGTATTTGATGTCGAGATTTTAGAAAACAAACTTTGGTTGAAATTGTCATTTATTAAACAAATTATCCAATCTAATATACCTCACACTTTCTTTTCATTACCATATTCTCAATTCAACTCCTCCTATCATACTATAAATGAACATTCTTTATTTAGAGAGAAATCCAGCTATAGTATTGGTTGAACCTGGCTTTATTTCCACTAGGCTCTTTCATTACAATAAAAGATTTGGAGCTCAACCTCTGAAACAAAATAGGGAATGTTAATGATAGTAAAGACAAGCCCAAAGCCCAAGAAAAGGAGAAAGTGTTTAGGATGTAGCTTGAGTTTCCCTGCCAAACAGCCCCCTCAGACCATGGGAGATTTGGGTGAGAGCATTTCTTAGGTTTCTTTCAGCCACAAAGAAAACATTTTAGCCTCTCAGTAATCCTTCCCGAAGCCCTCCCTAAGCTCAGAGGGCCCTTCCTCCCTCGGTCATCCCTCCAGCCCCGTCTGGGATCCTAGAGGAGCGTCTCCGTATACTGAAGCACCACCATCTCGCCATGACCCCTCTGGGACCCGGCTGACCTTCCTGTTGACGTCAAAGTAAACCAGAGTGGGAGCCGGTGCAGCGAGGGGCTCCACCCAGGGGGCTGGAGGTCTAATCACTGTTTTCCTCACAAAAGCCACAGAGGAAACATTAGCATTCCTGAATCTGCCCAACATTACTCACACTACAGCCTCCACATGTGCATACAGGTACACATATACAGCCAGTGGTAAGTAACGCAGTCAGTTTACTTACTATTTCCATCCTCTGCTACCATAATACTTCTACTCCACTAAGAAGCAAATAATGTACTTTTTACTCCCTTACATTAATCTGACAGCTATAGTTACTATGCAGCTTAAGATTTTACATGCAACATTTAACCATCCTCTAAACATCAAGTATTGTTACAGAACAGTTCAGTTCCATGTCGGCTTTATTGTCCCAACAGAGGACATTCTTTTTGCTGCAAGACGGCAAAAAGCAAACAAACAAAAAAAACATACATACACAATATCACAACAGACATAATTAAAAGTGCTGGTATCATAAATCCAATAAAGTGTGCAATAAGAAGTTCATGTGGGCCCCTGCTTTTGGCCACAGACAGAGCTCCCAACTGATAGACGTACCCAACAGTATATTATCATTTATAGACCTTAAATCAGGGGCATCAAACTTACGACCCACAGGCCAGAACTGGCCCGCCAAAGGGTCCAATCAGGCCCTCTGAATGATTTTGCACACCTAATAACAATGCACTTATGAAGGCTGAGACATGCCAGATTTCAGGAAGTTAAACAGTGAATAGCCTACTTCATGTAAAATGCTACTTCACAGGCTTTTCATCCTGACCACAGGACAGTAAATACTTATCTTTTGCAAAATACTGTTAGTCAGCAACTTCAGTACTAAAGAATCTGTATCAGACCTCTATCTTAAAACAATATTGGTGGAGCCTGGTTGCTGAGGCACTGCAAAAACATTAAATTTGTAAATCGTTTGTAAAGGAGGGTTTATAGTTGTGCCTACACCATGGCCTACGCTGTAGCCTACGCACACAGTGTTGCCACCTCCTCAGTAAGGAAAGTAGCTATTGGCTGTCCTAAAAGTCGCTAGAAGTCACTAAATGACATCATCACCAAATTTGCATAATTGGCCATGTGCATGTAATTGTAATGGATGCTGTAGGAGAGAGGCATAATGTCATGGTAGAGACAACAAGTGACTAAAACACCCTGAATATGTTTAGAACTACAAATGAACTTTCTTTCAGTGATTTATTTTAGACAAAGAAAGTTTTACATTTACATCCCGCCCTGACTGTAAATGTGATTCATCTGCATTTGTCTGTACATGGTGGGGTGAACATCTCCTGCTCTGACTGCAGCTGGGAGGGAATGCTGTGCGAGGACTGGGCCGCCTGTGAGTGCTTTGGGACGGGGGAGGGGCCCACAGCAGCACCCTCTGCTCGTTGAGAATACTAAGAACGATAAGTGCTTTCACGTTAGAGTCTCCAAAAGTCTCCAATAACACTAGGCTGTAATAACTTGTGTCGCTAGTCACTTTTTGCAAAAGAATTGCTTAAAGGGGTCTGGAAACTCGCTAAATATAGCGACAAAGTCGCTAAATTGGCAACACTGTACGCATATGGGCTACACCGTTGTGAGCAGTTACACTTGTGCATGTAGTGCCTGTGTCGCTAAGCAATTACACCTCCAAAACTCCAGCTGGTGGTGGAGTTTCTACAGGGTATATGCAGGAATCCTGAGATTAATTTCAATATCTTTTTAAGACTTTTTTAAGACCTTCCAAAATAACCTTAAGACCTCATCACCACTTCAAGCTGTTGTTAGTAGCAATGCATCTTTAACTTACTTAACAGTTGTAGTTTGCAATTAAATCTATGGAGCACAAACATACAACAGAACTCAGACAAGACGAGAAGGATTTTTTATTGTCTTTTGCTCCTCTGTTTGGCACCAGGATGGGCTCTGTCATGTGATGTCGCACAGGTACATGCACGGCCCTGAGTGGCAGTCCGAGTGCCTACCTACACATCGTTTGTTTGTAATAGTCGCGAGGAGGAAAATAAATTATACATTCATGGATAGCCTACTTTTTGTCAAAGCTTGAATGCCAAGAAAATTTAATACTTCATAAATCACGATTAAGACTTTTTAATACTTTTTAAGGGCCTTAATTTTCCGACATTTGATTTATCAACTTTTAATACTTTTAAGACTGCGCGGACACCCTGTTCTGTTACATGATTTAAATTTGGATAGATTCAAAACACAACTAAAACACACATTAAACATGGCTTAATAGCTACAATTTCAAACACAAGTACACAAATCAGCTTCATCATAACTCGGAAAATTCACAGACAAATCACTTGTCTTTTGCTGAACACATTTTCTTCACAAATATAACATGCTAACGTTATTAGCACACGCCTATGGCAGCTTACATTGTATAAATTAGCCTAGCCGCTAGCGGATTTTTCCTCTACTCATGGCCAGGAAGAGCAGTAGCATTTAACAAAGGTACTAAGGTACTAAACACATTTTCCCCACAAATACAACATGCTAACGTTATTAGCACAAGCCTATGACATTTCACATTGTATACAGTTTTCCTCTACTCATATCAAGCCAGGATTAATCACACAGGACTTAAAATGCCATTTGCCAGGGCATTATTGTCTTTGCAATTTAATATATTTGTGACATAAATGTAAGTAAAAGCTTCGTTTCCACTGAGGGAAATGGTTTTCAGCTTACAAAAGAGACAGGAGGTCTGCAGTTACATTTCTGGGGTGGTGCACATCAGGCTATGGTGGCTACGTGTCTACACAAAGCCTACGCTAAGGTACAGTGTTGATTCGACGCAGAAGTATAAATTCGGCTTAAGGCAGGGGATAACTTCCTGCTTCCTCAACAGCTTCCACTTTAGTTTGATGTGGTGATGCCAGCATTACTACAAAGGAGTGAAAATGTATGCACATGTGAGTAGTAGACTGACTGAATGTGGAAAAATGTATTTATCTTAAGGCATCTCGGGCTGTTCATTATCTGTTTCACAAAAGCATACACATTTTCAGAATGTATTTCTTTACACTAAAAGAAAGGGGGAAATTTGAAGGTTTTGTTGTTTATAGGTTATTCTGCAATGGTTTTACTGGTCTAGCCCACTTGAGATCAAATTGGGCTGAACTAAAATGAGTTTAACACCCCTGGCTCAAATAATTAGCCATTTAGTCAATTAGCTCGTCAACACAATATTTATCAGCAGCTATTTAGATAACTGATGAATAGTTCTGAGAAATAGTGATGGGCATTTTTAACAAATCTTTTTCTCTCTATTTTGTTTTTGGCATTTTACCTTTAGCCTATTTGTTAGCAGACAGGATTAGGCTGAGCTGTATGCACTGAAACCACTGAACCTATTAGAATGCCCATTTTCAACTATTTTCTGAGTCTGTGTGTATGTCATCATCAAATGTGGTGCTGGTGGCACCTATTGTAGCAGGAACTACTACAGTATTACAGTACAGTACAGTAATATTCAAAAGTAGTTTTGAATATTTTGCCAGGTGTTGAAACTTAATAGTTGAGGCAGAGTGTGAAGATGGGTGAGGTCCAAGAAAGAGGGTAAGAAGTAGGGGGTAGGAAGTAGGGAAAGGGCCGTTGCCCCTCCACTTTTTGCCTCTGGCCCACATTTGCATTGTGTTGTGGATGTATTGCAGCTGGAGTGATCCAATCACAAGATGGTCTTCAGCTGCTACAAAAAAATCATTATTTGCAGCCCTAAAAATGATTTCCATACCAACTATCTGAAACATGTAAATGCTCCTTACATATACCAGCATATATCAATATGAAAGGGTCATCTTGCTTTATGAGAACCTTTGGTTCTGATACTTGTACTAAGTACACTGAGCTGATACTGTGCTTTCACTTAAATTTTGAATGTAAGGCCTTTAATACAGTATATTTTATATGACAGTATTTCTGCTTTTACTTAAGTCATGTATCTAAGGACTTCTATCACAGCTTCTGAGTCCCAAAAAGGCAATGTCCACAATACTGATAATCCTGATACACACATCCACGGTCAGTGAAATCGGGGAAAAACTGAATACCCGTCATCCACCCAAATTAGCATGTATATGCAGGTTTATTAAATGTAGGGAAACCCATTAAAAATAGTCAATAGAGTGCTTTTCCATTGCCAGTGGACTAGAGCTGTGCAAAGCGCTCTGCAGCAGACAAGTATGCCTTTCTGTGTGTGATTTAGATTTTCTAGTGTTTCACGTTCAATGTCACGGATGGGCTGGAAAAAAGGTTGGTAAACAGTACAAAGCAGCATGGAGGCCAGTGAAAACTGTATGGTAGTTATTGTTCTTACTTATTCAGTCTCTCTCTTGGTGGAGACGAAATATGGATCAATGTTTGAGCACTGCTTGGATGAAGACAGATATATTTTGTGACAGTCTGTCATTGCATCGCGCTGACAAAGGGCCTAAAATAAGTACATCCACCCCAGTGTTGTATTTTCATAACTGCCGATCGAGCCGATCAATACCTTTCACTATTGCAGAGTCATCTGACCCAAGAGTGAATGCCAGTTGTAAAGACAAAAGCCAGATGTTAGCGGTGTTGTTTTGTTTTTTCTGTCCAGTGGGAAAGGGCTTAACAGTGGGAGGATGAGACCTTGCTCCTGGGTTACATTTCACCATTATTATGGCTGAAGGAATTGGACAGAGAGTACTACTCCCCGGACGAGTTGTGCTTCTTGTGAAATGATTGTTTTATTGTTGCACTGTGTACAACATTTGCTCATATCAATAATGGGATACGCTCCGATGCATCAGGGAAACCCTGCGAGAGAATCTAGCCTCATTTGACTCATTTGATTTCACTGCTCGCATTTGTGGCAAAGCAGATTTGGAGAAGACACAGGCATGATTAAATATTCACAACTTCCTGCCTAAACTTTCTCTCTGATCATATGGAGGCTGTGTACAGCGGAGGGAAAACTCCAGATGGACATCTTTAAGATTCCCAAATCCTCTTCTTTTCGCTAGCACGAGTTTTGGGGTCAAGGTGTGAAGGGAGGACCAAAAGACCCGTTTCCCACAATCCCTCCGCAGCTATAGCCCCCCAGCTGTTCAAGGGCTTCCATAACAACAGCTGCGCAGAGGTTTAGTGGTTCATGTTGCTATGACAACAGCAGGATCAATTGGCATGCACAGACTCTGGGCTAATAGCAAAAGTGACATTATACCATAATTTCGTTTCAATAAAACACAGGCAGGTTTTTTACTGCACTGAGATTCAGGGGGACATAAAAAAGAGGCAAATAATTAATTTTGCATGATAATGCCCGTGGCTCATGCGCCCAGAACTCGCAGGAATCTCCCACGCATAGTGACAACCAACCCAGCAACCTCACACTTCAAAATCATTCTCTGGCATTGAAGATTAAGTCAGTACAGAGTGTGATTGTTTCCGAGCTCATACAATAGAAGCTAAATAAGTCCTCATGCCCAGCAGCTGTATGTGCCACAGATCACTGACCGGCAGGATGTGCAACAATCAGAAATATTTCTGTTCTCCTGACAAACAGGATATCGGGTCACTTGGCCACCTTAACAGTGAGGAGTCAGACACTATGGGGGCTGGGGTTTACACTATTGTACAGGGCCACGATGAACCAGTCTCAGCTGAGATTTACATGTAGGACAATAGAATCTCAAGCTCAGGTAACGCATCACAAGCAGGAAATGATTTACAATCCTCTTATTATCAAAAACTTGCATTTAACAGTTAGTCAGAGCTAAGTTGTCTTAGGTCTCATCTGACCAGCCAAACTTCAACCATTTGAGGCTAATTCCAGGGAATTATAAGGGGCTCACAATGACAATGGCAGGTATTCCCACAGGAGTAACCAGAGCCGGGCGGCGTCAGCATGGGTTTAAGCCCAACATTTAACGAGCATGCAGCTAATACAGGCAGCTGTGCCAGACAAAACACAGCACAAACATACACATTTAGTCTACACACACACACACACACACACACACACACACACACACAGCAATATGAGCACTTTATCCAGCTGCAAGACACACTATATTAAACATCCAGCATGACACAATGGCACAATGTTCTCTAACTTTGTGTCTCTGCCACTAATCAACTCTTGGCTGATATCTGACATTGATTATTCCTCCCTGTCTCACAGAATATGATAGCCCCTTGTGAACAGTGGGGGGAAAGCCAAACAGGAATCCACTGCTAAAAATACCCACATCGTGATGAGTCAGGATGGATTGAGCAAACAAAAAGAGACCAGTCTAATTTCCTCCAGTCTGGGCTTTCGATAAAGACTTTAAGAAAAGAAGTTCCAATCCTCAGTGCCACCAGTGGATTCCTCTATTTAATGAATCCAGCTGCATCAAGAAGGAAGAAAAAATGTGCAGACTAGTGGGATAAAAAGAGATTATCTAAATGGAGGCTAATGATGTGAAAAATGATCACAGACTTAAAGAGAATAAAGGTACGGGAACATAAAAGTGTTTTGTACTGATGTTTGGGGGTATTCAATGACAGTGAATTACTACAAGCCAAGTGACCAAATCTACCTCCTCTACGTCTAATGGCCAATATTATGGATGTGGGCTATACATAGGCTATACACGCACAACATACTTCACACAATCATGTGTATGGAGGCCCAAAACCAACATAAGTTAGTAAAACGTTAACAGATAAGTCAAAAATATTCATTATATTATATGTCTACTATTGTTAGGTAAATCATTTAAATGGTGAATAAAAATAAATATAAAGGTACTTTTTATCTCCAAACACTAAATAAAATATCAATTAAAGCTTTTTTATTTACTTGCCTTACCTCCAATCAGTTGATAAAATCAATTAAAATGTATTCTAAATAGGCCACTAACGATTATTTTCATTGTCTACTAATCTGTCGATTATTTCTTCGATTAGTCGACTAATCATTTCATCGAAAAATGTGTTAAAATGTTGAAAAATGTCGGTCTGTCTCACCCAAACCCCAAAATTATGTCATCTAATGTCTTGTTTCATACTCACGCCAAAGGGTTTTAGTTCACTGTCACGGGAGAGTGTGTAAAGCTGCCAATATCTGAACGTAAGAAGCTCCAGTAAGAGTATTTTGGGGCACTTTTATAGTGCTTTTCTATGAAAAATGACTCAAACCGATTAGTCGACTACTAAAATAGTCACCGATTATTTTAATAGTCGATTAGTCATCGATTAGTCGACTAATCGTGGCAGCCCTAATTCTAAATAATTTACTAAATTTTTGTTAGCTTGCCCGCTAAAATGCTTAAAGGCTCTCTAAGTCTTCCTAAGCTTGAAAAGTTTTTGTCACATACAGCAAACATCTCATGATCCGCTAGCTACATGTCCTCTGAATATGCTGTGAAAAAGTCTGGTGTCTGTAGGCAGCCCAGACTCCGCAAATGGCAACAAAAACATTTGGGTCCAGGCTGCTCCAACCAGCCAAAGCGAGACCAGCGAAAGCAAGCACACACACATGAACACGGTGCCTATGTCTCACGGTCTCTCGCAAATGCGTACACATGAACGCGGTGCCCAGAGAGGCAGTTAGAGCTACAGGCTACAATGAGGCTAAAAGGCGAGCTAGCTCCATTGTGTTTGATAACTTTGTTGAACGTAAACAGAAGTGAAGTGTTTTTGTTGCCATTTGCGGAGCCTGGGCTGCCTACAGAGACCAGACTTTTTCACAGCATATTCAGAGGACATGTAGCTAGCGGATCGTGAGGAGATGTTTGTTGTTGTTGTTTGTTGCTGTATGTGACAAAAACTTTCCAAGCTTAGGGAGACTTAGAGAGCCTTTAAACTAAGCTACTGATATGAGAATTTACTGCAGTGTGTGCAGTATAATTATGATTAACACTATCTATTGGCTTTTGTTGTTATATGAAGGAAGTTATATGTAGAAAGGCAACACACTGAAAAAGCTTTTGTTTGTCTTGTGTGTGTGTGTGTGTGTGTGTGTGTGTGTCTGTGTGTTCAGATAAGCTAGCTAGGAAAAAAAAAAAAAGAAGCTCCACACAGTCTTTTCATTGCTTATAGGTGGATGTTAAAAATCAAGTGAGCAAGTGAAAGATAAAGAGAAGAACAAAAAATCTCCAACATGATGGTTATGGGGCTCAACACATGTAGTTCATCATTGATACGTCAAGTTAAGCCATTATTTATTTCTCGTAAGTGGAAATCAAGGCCCCAGCGACAGCACTGGGCTTTGAGGCCAATTTTACATAGCGGCCAGAAGTGCAATTACACCGTCAGGGTCCAACACGTGATGCCATGGGGCCCAAAAAAACTTTTTCCCATAGCCTGACAACTTGAAAGAGATAAACTGGAAGTTAGCCATTCAGCTGGTGGAAGTTAGCCACTCAGCCACACTTGGCTGCACCTGGCTGCACTAGGCCACTGTACGTCTCTAGCGCGCCTTCTCTCTGGGCCCCATACTGCAGAAAATCCGGGCAATTTCAAACAGCGGAAATAGATCCTATTTGGCTTCATGCTCCACTGAGCAACTTCCATAGGAATGAACAGGAAACCGTCTTAAAAGCTGTATCCAAGTCTCTTAATACATCCATAGCAGAAACCTCTGGGAATGAAAAAGTAGGCCAATGCAGAAGTGCCAAAAACTGCAGTTCCTTTGATGGCCACTTGAAGCTGGCTCCAGATGCCAGTCGATCCCCATAGACCTCCATTTTAAAATGCCCGACTTTACAGCAGAAATACACATCTACTATAGGACATCTGTATAACATAATAATTGTCTATGAGTCAGATCCATCCCTCGCCCCTCCACAGCTCCACCCTCTCATCCAAATATGGTCACCTTGGGTCACCTCTGGCTACAAGAATTTAAAATAGACATGGCCAAAATGCCAAACTTGAGGCTTACAAACGGGAGTCATATATGTATAATAATAACTAGATAGCGAACCCCAAGATGGTGCTTGTTCATTACAATGGAATTGCTCACCTGGCACATACACCACATACTTCTGGGTTTACTTTCTCGGTGTGCGACCCACTGAATATGCACAGTAGTGTTTCTCTTACTAGCCCCTGCCCCTACTTTCCACTCAGCTCATAGACTTCACATTATGATGACATCATGGATGGATTTAAATCACTTTTCTTGGCTTAAGTGAAGTTTTACAAATAAAACACTTCCATGGATAAAAATACACAATAGAAAGAGTCATAATTGAGCTCGTTTGCAGTTCGAGGTGTCCTGTCAACAGTTTTACAGATGTTTCTTTTATGACAGTGGCATATAAAGAAAATGCTTTTTGGGCCACAGGTTTTTCGTTTTGCCTCAATATTGCAAATGACCACTGGAAAACATTGGAGGTAAGGCTGAGCTGCGTTCCTGGGGGCCTGACGGGAGACCACAAACCAATGGGTGACGTCACGATGGCTACGTCCGTTATGTTTAAACAGTCTTTTATTTCTTTATCTATATACCATTCAACTGTGCTAAAATTCTGCATTATCTTAAATAGTGTATACCATATTTCTCACTGTGCAATGTGCTTATTATATATCAGCCCAACTTCCCAAATGCAATAAAAGTAAGGTAGTATAAGTAGTAAGCTACTGCACATAATGTCTATCATCTGAAGTATGCTTCTTTAACCCCTTTACGCTGTGGTGAGATTCATATGCTCTTTTACTTATACAAAGGCATATACAAGGATCTGGTTTTCAAGTGGACATCAGCAAGCTCTCTGTCCAAAGGCTGTAAGTAAGTGTGTTCAGTTTTGAACCATGCAACACTTTTTTGTGTAACACTATGTTACATGCTCAGTCGTAGGCTACTGCAGTCATTCTTGTGCCCTCTTATGTGATAACGTACTTTTGTTATTGAAAAGTTTTCTGTTATCAGCTGTTTTTCTTCCATGTTTGAAACACAGCAGTACTGATCATGACAATGTCAGAAACAGATCAGATTTGATTTGAAACTAATAGAAATGTTTTGACCTGAAACTATGCAGACCACCTTTCGCATGCAAGTCATTTAACAGACAGCTGTATCTTGTTTTGTCTCAAAATACGAGACTTAACAACAGTAAAAAAAAAATACCTTAAATTACGTGGGATCAATTAATAGATAGATCATTGTACAATTTGGAATATTGCCACAGGAAACGGGATAAATTCTATCACTCCAGTGGCAGATATTTTTACTTGTTCTATGAAAACAATAGCCTCCTCAATAACAGACTAAATGACTTGTTTAGACAGGATATTTTTGCAGTGCAGAAATCCATTAACTGCACAGCAAGTGGATCTGGACGGAAGCTGATTAAACTGAATTTGTTAGAGACAGAATCTTTTCTTCAGCTCCAGAGTAAACACACTGTGTTGGTCCAGGAGGGCGGCTGGCTGTCATGCTAGTGGACACAAGACCTGCTGGATTTTAGACTTAAGAGCAGAAGCTCTTGTTCTTACTGCAGTGACTGACATAACAGGCAGGATCCAGCTGAGGCTGCTGTTGTGATATGTGGAGTGCATTTGGAGAGAGAGAGAGAGAGAGAGAGAGAGAGAGAGAGAGAGAGAGAGAGAGAGAGAGAGGGGGGGGGGAGTAACAGCTATGCAGAAGTCAGTCTTTTTCGATTCAAGAGTGTTATAAATAGCCCCCCCCACCCACACACACACACACGAATAGGTGTGTCAATACAGCAATACACATACTGGCACTGAACCGTTCGGTACGAGGCATTACAAACCGAATGATACATTGAACTATCCTATTACATTTGGAAAATAAAATGTACAGCTAAAACTGTGCTTATTATAATTAACGTTAAGTGACACGATGCTCAACAAGTCCCAGTGAGACACACTGGCGAGCTGAGCTAGCTTGGTTGGTTAGTAAGATGGCAGTGGCCGATGTTTTTTTTTGTTGTGTCAAATTGGTTTTGGCTAAAAGCAGGGCTCGAGACCAGCTGTCACAAATTTATACTAATGAGCAGTTAGGAGAGGTATTCAGTGACTGCAAACGGGCGGTGTGTTCTCACTGTTGTGTGGCTAGCAGTCCCGGTAAAACGTGCTTGGGATGAACAAATATCGAAACTGCAAACTCACCTGTTGTTTCCCTGATAATGAAACACTGTGAACAACAAATCCGTGTTAGGCAAGAGGAGATCTTGGTAACGTTAGCAATTAGCTGTTAGCAGCCGGTGGCCGCTGCTGACGGTGGTTGAATTGAGTTACATTATGATGCTTTCAAGCTCAATTGAGTAAAAATGAGAATTACGCGAATGTAAATTATAAGGTTCTCATGATGTGTTCAAGGTAATCTTGTGAAATGTAGATTTTTAGTGAGAAAATTAAAATACAGTTATTTAAAGGAGAATTTGTTGATGTTTAATATAAAATATATGTTAGAAAGAGATTTACTACTACAGTTTACTACTCTGCCTCAACCAGTGGCGATTGCTCTAAGACTGCAAGGGAAGCTCAGCTTCCCCTAAAATGTCAAAAAATAAGTGGTCAAATATGTACTGTTGTGTTTACATTTCATTGACTAAATATGCGCTAGAACACGTTCAACTTTTGTTCAGAATCTGTTACTTATCACAGGTCACTGATGCAACTTTCTTCTCATTCATTCCCGTAGCGTCACAGTGCATTAAACAGTGGAGGATCAGCGTCCAAAGACTTCAATGGGGAAGCATAGAGTGGGTTGTTCCACTGCAGCGAAACTAGACAGTCATTGGATAAATGCTCGGTTTTGTCCCGCCCATGGGATGCTCAGCGTCCCTGGGGGTCTATGGGGCAGTGGGCTGACCTCGGCTGGCCTGGACGCTGGGCTTCTGCATGATGATTGGATGATCTGTCTGAGGCTGAATCCCTTTTTGATTGACAGCGAAATGAGCGAATCAGCGATCTTGAAATATAAACCACCACCGGAGCATTTTTCAAGTTTCATTCTGTTGTTCTGAGTTGATCTGGAGACTTTTCCAATCCTCTTAGTGACTTTTTCTTTGTTAAAAACGACTAGCGACAAATCTAGCTTCTTTTTCTGGTGTTATTGGAGACTGTACTCGTGTTTGGAGACTCTGACTTCTGTCGCTCTGCAGTTACTGTCCCCAACGAGCAGCGGGTGCTGCTGTGATCCGCTCCACCGTCCCAAAGCACTCACAGGCGGTCACACTAGCTTCGTGCAGCAGCCCCAGAGGGTAGAATTTACATATAAATAAACGGACACATTTTATGATGTGCCGAAAATGAGCTTCCCCTCCTTGAAAGACCAGCAGCCGCCACTGGCCTCAACACACCACTGGTCAGCTTCAGCAACCTTAAAGGGGCAAAATTCAAACTTAAAATTCTCAATAGAGTTCTCCAGGGAAGACGTTTTGTCCTATGCCAACCAGGCCCAACGGAAAGCTGCTCAGCTTTGGAGAAAATTTTCCCAGTGGTCACTCACGGTATTGCAGTGAAAAATCCCCTGCGTACCAGAAAGCATTTTCCCCATAGACTACAATTATAAAAGAGATGTCTGTAAAACTGTTGACAGGACACCTTGAACTGCAAACAAGGAAAAGTATGATATTTCTATTCAAAATTTTTGAGCCATGGAGGTTTTTATTTGTAAAACTTCCCTCAAGCTGAGAAAAGCAATTTAAAAATCTGTGACATCAATGTATAGTCTATGAGCTGTGCGGGAATTTGCTGGTGGGGCCTGAGGGAAATACTCTAGAAAACAAGCTAGAAAACTTTTTTGGCAAGTAACTCCATTGGATTGAATAGGTGCCATCTTGGCATCCAGGATCATTATGAAAATCTATGAGGCCAAAGCAGAAGCTAGCGTCCCCCTGGGGGGAAAACATTAGGCTTGGTAGCTTGTCGGTGAAGGCTTGGGACCACAACAAGGCAGTAATGCTGTGCTCAGCGTGCCTACGTTCTGTAGTCTCATTTAGCCACTTGTTAGTGACTTGCCTTTTTTAAGACACATAAAAGCCTCAGAATTCACAGGTGGGGTATTTACTGATGTATGTTATGTCATAGAACTACTATGACTTGTGGCTTGTGTTAACCACAGACCTTATTTCAGGCATCTAACCAAAAACCCATTGATTTCAAGATGAGGAATCTGGAACTGCTATAATGCTTACTCATGTCTGGATTTCAGGACTCATTCCAGGGGCACTCCATGGGTTTAAAAATACAGCCACTGCTAGATGGAGAAATTGTGTGCCAAGAGAGGGCAGCATATAGGCTTATGAATGTATTTTTGATTTTGGCCTCATATTTTATTTTATTTATTATTTTCTTATGATGCTAAAAGCAAACAAAATCACAATGAATCACAATATCTAATCACAATAAATGTAGAATGGCAATACATATCAAATTGGCACCCAAAAATCATGATAGTATCAAATCAGCAGATAAGCATATTTTCTCATGTTCGACCGCACGTGACTTGCTGTGATGGATATTTTCAAAGTGTAAACTCTGGGATTTAGTTATGCCAAATCCAACACACAACCCTACTGTACATTAAAACAAGCTCATACATGCGCAGAAATGCATACTTGTCATGTGCATGAATACTTTATGTAAAATGGGTATGTTCACAATGCTGTACAGTATGAGGTAAACAGCAGGTAAAAAGACACAATAGTCACATCATATGGACAAAAAACTGAAGCATGTCTTTGCACCAGCTGTTTTGGCTGTCCGATCTAACAAACTGAGGAGACACTGCAGAAACGTTTTTGGTTGAATCTTCACTTGTTTCTCTAAAAAACAGTAGGGAAGTTATATGAAGTCAACCTAAGGTAGTAGTTCAGCAGCATGACATTCAAATCTTCCTTTAATCAAATTAACAACCTGTCAGTGAGGACATTTTTACAGTGCAAATGCACCTCTAGTGACCTTAGATATGTTGGAAAATACCCCTCTATTATCAAGAAAATGACACATGAATCTTCCTAATATAAACTGATGTGCATTGAAAGTGAGTGACACTAATTATCCCCTTTTGGCATAGTTATGGCCTCCATAATGTAACAGTGAAATTATAGAGCATGGTGAGAGGGACAATAAAACATGTGTTTATTTTGTACTTTTATCTATTCAGCACTGATTGGATTCAGTATTGCACTGATCATCCTACAGTGGATGACTATAATTAAGAGGTCAATGAGACATTTTAACAACTATAAATCATTGCTGCATTAATTGTGGAAGAGTGTATGATCCTCAATCCATCAGCAAACTCTAGATTCATTTTCACATCGTGCAACCAGATCAGATATAGCATGAAAACGTGCCAGGTTACTTCACCTTTTTTTTTTTTTTTAAAAGGTAGATTGCTTTATGGCACCAAACAGGAAGCTGTTCTTCAAATGTTGACAAAGGTTTTGCTGAAGTCTCTCCCTATTTATTGCACTATATAACCCTCCACCATTTCTTTTTTTTTGTTTTTCATTTTAAGTGTAAGCATGACACGTACTTACTAGAACAAAAAATAAAAATGTGTCCATGGTACGCACACTACTTTCCGCGAACAATTCCATCATGCAATACATTGCATTTTAGAGATGCAGAAAAAACAACTCAACACCTCAATAATGACGCAAAATAACCATGATTCATATCAGGGGTGTCATAGCGGGGGAAAAGTGGGACTAATTACTCAGGGCTCTGAAGGGAGGAGGGCCCTTGAAAAAAAAACTGAATTGACAAGATTTGTTTTGTTTGCAATTTTTTGTTTCTAAGGAATAAGTGCCTAACTAAGGTAAATTGGCTGAAAGACTGAGCTTTGTATAAAAAAATAGTGGAGGCTCTCCGAGGCCCATCACATCCCTTAAAGGTTCAAAATGGTGTAGTCCACCCCTGCACTGGGATTTGTCTTGAAAGTCAGTCAGAGCTGAGCGAGTGACTGCTTATGCTGCTGGAGCACCAGCGTACACTCTCATGGCTTTATAGGGTTCCAAAAAAGAAAAAAATAAAGAAAACTGACTTTATATAAGTGTCCAAAATCTTGATTTGCTGCCTTTTAAAGTTAATGACTTATATATTTGTGTGTATATTTTGGTTTTGACTTGATTTGATATACTTTATTAATTCCCAAAGAGAATTTCTATTTTTTTTCCACTCTGTCATATACACACAGGCCCAAAATACAAACGAATGCGCAAACAGGACCTATACATGCATTAAATGGTGAGATGTCAGAGTGAGGGGGCTGCCTTGGATGGGCGCCCCAAGCAGCTGGGATTCAGTACCTTGCTCAAGGGCACCTCAGCAGTGCCCAGGAGGCAAACTGGCACCTCTCCAGCAACCAGTCCACGCTCCATACTTGGTCTGTATGGGGACTTGAACTACTGACCCTCTAGTTCCCAAGTCAAGTCCTTATGGACTGAGCTAAGCCCCATAAAGATTTCTTTAAAAATCAGGGAACAGCTGCGTTGACGCAGTCCCCCACTACCAGAAATTATGCAATCAAGATTCCCACAGCAGAGAATACAGGTGACCAAAAATGGTAGCCACCCAAAGTTGAAATATGAAATATGTTGAATATGTAGGAGAATCAGTTGGCGATCTGGACAATTACTGGACATTACTAGATAAGTACATAAAATAATGGACATAAATTGTCTTATTTAATGTATCTTATTGCATTTCTTTTGTAAAAAAGAAATAGGACAACACCATTGCAACACATCATCATCATGCTAGTTTTGTTTTACTCTCCTGCTATTCCATCAGACTGTTTATTTATTTTTCCCATGCTGTCCAAAAGCTGTTTTCCGTCTGCTGTTGACCGTCTGCCTGATTCCATGTGAATGCAGCATTATATACAGGTAACACTTATGGGATATAAAAATCAAATTATATTTTTGCGATGAATTTAAACACTCTTTCATTGTCTGGCCGTGAAACAGACAGGACAGGCAGGGAAGACAGAAACACAATGGACTTGGCAGAGACAGCTGAGGCAGAACTCGGAATTCCCCATCAGTGTCTGAAGTGAGCTAACCTTGCTTTTCTTTTTTCCTTCTGACTCTTCCCTCCTGGTGAGAATCCAAGGGAACAAAGTTAACCATTTCACTGACATGCTGGATGTCTGCTTCAGTTGTTTGTTCAGTGTGCACAGTTCCTCATAATAGAGCATTACATCCCTATAGATCGAGCCTACAGAATTTACTGACAGTCAGGTATTCTCTGTAGTCTCTGTGCATTTCCACACATTAGAAATGCACCACTTGTTTCACAGCCCCCCTCAGCTCCATATCCAGGTAGTTAAATACAAAGTGCTCTCTGTCCATTTCCCAGCACAGAAAATAGTGTCTTTAAATTTAAGGTGCTCTGCCATCTGTATTAAATGTCTATGGTGGTTTATAAATACCACTGACCACGGGGGGAAAGAGGGACAGCAGTGTGTCGCTTCACTGAGACGGAGAAAGATTCTCACAAACACACGGCGACAAAAACTCAGACACCACATCTCAATCAATTTCTCCCTCCTCTTTCTCTGTCCCTCCTCGTACACATACACTCACTCTCTCCCTCTCTCTCACACACACATACACACATATAAATAGGCCTGTTTTGAAGTGGGCGTCAAGTCATCCCTCATCTCTTGCCATGGCACGTCTCACCTTCATAGTCCGACTGACAGCGCTCTCCGAGCCACTACTCTCACAGAAGCATCTCCCCGCCTCCGTGTTGACCTTTAGCTGTTAAAGAAGTACACCAAGTTTTTGGGAGATTCTGCTTTCTGTTAAGTTAAGCCCAAAGAGATGAAAATGTAAAAAGGATGATTTTGATTTGATCTTTCTTTCAATGTTCAACCCTCAGCATGAGCTATATGTTACGTGATAGAAACCGACTGGTTTAATTCTATTTCACTAAAGGAAAATTCACATAGAAAGTAAGTCACCTGTCTAAGAGAATAGATACGCTTCCATTTTATCACACTGTAACAGTTCACACGGTCTCAAACAGGAGTCACCTCAGACCCTGCATGTCTATTTTTTATGTTCTCAGTCAATTTTTTCCTTAGTGCGCAAATGAAGCGTAATCTCCACAGGCAGCTCTTCAAATCAAACATATCTCCCACTTTTCAGTGTCAGCATGGAGTGTTTGAGCAGTCTACTGAGGACACACGGATGACTTCACACAGACGATCAGTTGACCAACTAGCCTACCCCCCAAAAAAACTTTCCCTTTGAAGCTAAACAAACAAATCTGACCCACAATCAGCACTATCGCATTACAAACTCCCATTTACACCACACTGACACTGTAGCAATGCCAAAGCGGTGCCAGCAGGGAGACGGGCACAGACATACCACAGGGGTAGTGAGACCTTGACCGGAGTGAAGCGGCTGCAGGGAGGGACAGTTGGAAAGCTTTTTCTCTCCTCACCCGGTGAGAGCCCTGTCATATAGCAGCAGACATGACACTGTACTGCCTCCAAGCTGCCTTATTTACCAGCACACTGCCTTGGCAGCTGTTTCCAACTCACTTTTAGCACACAACCCTCATCACTCTTTGGAGATGAACCTTTATGAAGTTACACAGGGAGTGGGAGGTGTGTGTCGGTGCGTGACTGTGTGTCATTTTTTAATCTCTTATTCAATTTTTTTTTAGTCTGTGATAATTAAAGTTCTCTGTTAGTATTCCTTGGAGATGTTTTGTCACCTCAAACTTTTGTATTTGGAGGAACCTCAATGGGGTTTTGATCATTTTCAGATCCTATTGTTATTTTTATTTAGAGATTGTGTGGGTTATGCGAATAACGGGGGTATCTGTGGAGACTCAGTGGGAAGAATAATGTGGCCTTGCACTGTCATGCTGTGTCTGCTAGGCACAGAGATGTTTCCTAAAGGAAATCTTTGCAGTCAAAGCTGTTTACCTTACAATCAACGCAAAAAAAACAAACAAACAAAAAGAAACTTTGTACCAAAAATTCTGTGAATCATCTTTGTCGTACCCTGGTAATTATGTGTTACCGCCATTTATTGATAATAGCAGGAATCATGTTGAATTTAATTAAATAAACTCTGACAGCCATCTTTTCTTAAAATAATGGCTGTCATCACATTCTGAACACGAATTTCTTTCTCTTTTTTTCCCTGAACTCTTGCTGAATGAAAAAAAGCCATCTCTGCTGAAAATAGCTCATTATGTTTGTGTTTTACAGGCTTTTGGCACAGGTTAGTGAAAGGTGTCACTGCCAAAAATGCTGCAGGGCCAAAAAACTGCAACTGAAACATTTGGCGTCAAAGAAGTTGTTCTTGTTATTTAGCGGTGGAAAAAAAAGCAAGAATCTGAGATGCTGCTTTGCAGTGTGACCAAACTTTTTTTTGTACAACTATAATTTGAGAGGCTGATTTGTGGAGAAATGTTTACGGCATTAAAATTAGTTTGGTTTACAGATCATTTTGAATCTGGGTGGCTGCAAGTTTCCTCAAGTTAAATGTACAATTTTTTAAAGGCCTTTTAAATGAAACTGTGTACATGGAGATCATAAATTCTACATCACTGCTGGTTCACATTTCCCTCATATTTCTCTTATATACACGACTTTTCACTGGTATTTAATACACTGTGAAAATTGGACTTTAATTGGGTGGTAAAGTTTGAAGTTATTGCATTTTCAGAAATCCCCATGTCTTTATAGGCAGTTCAGATTAACTCCAGGCAAAGCATCACAACTGGACTTGGTCCTGATTGGCTCCCCTCATTAAATAACTACTGAAATGTCTCCAAGCAGGGCAGCATGAAACTGGAAAAGCATCCAGCAGCAGGTTTACCTCATTTGAATTGGAGGAGCTGCTGTTGTCGGTCAATAAGAGCCATATTGGGACTGATCTGCCTTCACCACAGTTTGAGTAGTTCAAATCAACCTTTGACTGAACTTTATATATTTGAAAAACACAGTAAAAGAAATGTTATTGTATATTTACATAATAGTATGGAACATTTAATTATATTTGAGGAGAACCTGTAAATACCATTATCTGTCCTACTATCTGAATCTCTGTCCATTCCAATGGACGTAACTTTTCTAGGATGTCTAGATCTTTGGCTGAATCCAAATGTCCAGACTTGAAAGTCCGCTTGGGGTGCAGACTTCAACAGACTTTACTGATTTATTGCCTATTTCCAGCAGCTGACTAAACAAAAACAAAACTTATGTGTAGTAAAACAGTTACTGTTAACTATTAAAGAAATACCTGATTTGTGGCCAGGCCAGAAATAATACCATGATACAGACATATGTAAAAAATATAAGCTATAAAGGGGACTCAAAATGCACAGTATTATTGCAGCCTACCCTCTAGGTTGTGCAGTGTAATGGCAAATATATAGGCTAGAAAAGTGGCTGAAAAACGACAAAAGAAGATCTTTTGATGTAACTAATAGGCCTATCCAATTTATTTAGTCATAGTACAGTCCTTATTTATGAACATTTCTGTATTTGAATGTGTGCAGTTTATATGTTATACAAAAAATTGTTTTGGTAACTCACAGAACAACTCTATACGTGGGATTTTTATCTTATCTGAGCGGACAGAATATGACAGCAGCTACAACAATTGTAATCATTGCTCGAACATTTCCATGGCAACGTGTAAAACAGTCTTGAGGGTTGTCTATCAGCGGCTTGCAGTCTCTGCCCTTGTAGACTTTGCATGATGACGTTGAACTTGTCACAGTACAAGTCAGCGAGGGCTCAGTCTGCAAGTCCAGAGGGTGGACATTTGGAGCCAATCACAGTGTTCCACATCATCTGAAGTGGACTGCAGTAGAGCCACGCCCCCTTTTTTCAACAAGAGTAGCCAAGGAGGAAGCACAAGGCACATTTCACTCCATTAATCATAATGTTAAAGTACATAATTTGTGTTTAAACTTTGTTTAAACTAAACTCGACATGTTGTAGTTGTTATACATGTCAAAAAAATCTCTAGATTCACAGCTTTTTCTCAGGGTTAAAAAATATCTGTCCATTGGAATAGTTGGGATGGACGGTTAACTTGAGTGTCATCAGAAAATGAACAGAGAAATGATTATTACGATTTTATTTTCTACTGAAACAATCAATGTATATAGAATATTAATCTCTGGACATTTTCAACACACTGTTTTCTGGAGATACTTCAGAAATTGAGGATATTTTGAGTTGTGATGACAAATACAATGCAAAATATATATGCAATATGTTTTAAAGCATCCGGCTATTCATTGATGTGAGGTTGCTATTCGTGAAAAAAAAAAAAAAAACTCATGGATTTTGTTGAAAAAAGGTCTGTTAAGATAATTTATTGTCATTTTCTTATTAGATGATTTCTGCATTAAGACTATATAATAAAGTATCCTGATCAAAAAGTTTATATTTTCTGATTATTTATGAGCACATTTAGAGTAGAAATCCATCATCACATTTTTTTATCATTATTTATTTTTGTGTGTTTGGAAAATAATTGGGTTCTTCAGGGGTGTAAAAAAATCCTGGAACACTTAACCTATTGCATCAACACCATCGAAAGCTGCTTACTTATGACTGAAATCTCCACTGAAGTGATGCACATCTGTCATATGGATTGTACAAGATCTATGCAGCAGACAGCTGCCAAAGTCAAATAGCATATTGGTCTGTCTTTCACAATCGTCTCTGTCTTGTTATGTCTTCTGCATATAAACGACTGTCTGCTCAAGACCTCGACTCCAAAGTAAAATTCCTCACAATTTACATCACTTAACATGAGAAGTAAATATACGTGCAAATCCACACGTTACAAATCGCATGTAAGAATAATGTTTTCTAACACACTAGTCACTATATTTCTTAAGATGTTCCATTTCTTTCCGCATTTCTCACTTTTCAGGAATGACTTGAACAATACAATCTTTGAGAGAGCAAACCTCTTATCGTGGCACATATCCTAACATGCTAATTACCCCACACACAGTTTGAGTTCATTTATTATGCATGAAATAATCTAATATGATGACTGTGATAATTATGCGCACATAGATAAGATAAAAGAGTAGTAACCAATTATGGCGCGGGAGTTGGGAAAAGTAATTATTCTTTGTAGTGGAAAGAAGTCTCGGTTCGAAAAAAAAAAAAGGGGTTCAGTCTGCTTTTTTCATTCAGTTCACAGTGCTGCAATTAACATGTGGAATCATGTCTGCACTCCGTGATAATGTTTAAGGAATATTTTCTTGATTAAGCATACAGAAACACAGATATGTCTTATTGTTGTGAGCATTTGAGGATGTATATGCTTTTCACTACAGGACAATATTGTAAAAATAAATAAATGAATTAAGGCTGCTAAGGTAAACTGCTTCCTGCAAAGTTTCATTTACAGCGATGTGTCTGTTATGATAATTGTGCACGCTCGCTCCCTGAGACTCTTCACACACAGAAATCTGACATGTTTACATTATGACTTGAAAGGCAACATGACTCGATGCCTTGGGTCTCGTCAACAGCAGCAAATCAGAAAGGACACTAAAACGAACGAGTGGTACTCAGAATCTAGCGCTCACAAATCAGACGCGTGTTGTAGAGTCATTAAATATTACCACTTCTAAAATCAGAGCTGGCGTGCGGTTAGCCCGCACCACTGTACAAACATACTTAACACAGCACAGCTTTCTTTGACAAATTGTGTGCCTGCCACTGCAAATCACAGGAAACAGAGACTCCACAGTAATTTAATTTTTCTGGGACTGTTTTGGCTTGACTGATGTTATAAATCAAACGTTTACGTGATGGAATGTGGCAGCATGGAAACAGAGTTTAACAGGGCTTAATATGTCGACATGCACTTTGCTCGTAGTGGAGGAAAGAAATGTTTCACGGCTGCTCTTGGATACTTTGGATATGATGCAAACTTGAGTCATTGCTGCAGTACACGCAAGAAAGAACACATAAAACATAATTAATAAATAGAGCAAATGGGGGTTACATAACCCCGTTTAAAAAACATGTACTAATGCATAATTTGTATAATATAAACAGACATTATCAGCAGGAGGATTGTCTTACTGACCTCTAACTAAAAGCACATTTATGTGACTCAGGAGTACACACGTCATCTTCACACTCCTCCGGAAACCTCTGTCACCCATTATCCAGTCCAAGTCTCTCTTGGACCGCTGTAGTTGACTCATGATTGCTTGCAGAGTCTAAGCTTCAGGCCAAACATGATACTCTGACACCAGACAACAAAGCTCAGAGTTGTCCAGAGGACGGCTCTCACAAACAATACCAGCTTACTTTTAACAGGATTGCCAGATTTTCAAATTCACACCAAACATCAGCAGAATCGGGAACATGTTCTTGGAAGAGACGTCTTCATGTAGGTGTTGATCCTGCACTCATTTCAGAGCAGAGAATAAAAGATAATGAATGTGTGAATTTGAACAAAGAGACTAAACTAACCATCAGCCCTTAGTGTGCTCTGCAGCTTTAAACTGGAGGTTAATGTCAGTGGCACTCATGTTTCCTTACACTCTCAGCAAAGTCATAATGTTCTGAATGTAATGAAGTGAGGAGAGGAGAAGGCAAGGACGATGAATAAGGCCAGGACGACAATTGCTGTTTCATGCGGACAGCTGATGTTCAGAATAACCAGTCTACTGTATGATTCTGCAGAGATGACTTTTCCACAGACATGATAATCACATTGGAATTCTATAGATAACACTTACTGACATGAGTTAGAGTGTAGTGTGTGTGTCTCCTATGCGTTTATAAAATACTTATTTGTTTGGCCAGTTATGTTTTAGGAAAACATTATGTCTGCCAGAATTATGTTCGGATGTTTTTGTGTTTTTTTCTAGGGAACAAAGTGCTACATTTTTTTACCACATGGCAGATGTAAGTGGTAAGGGTAGATGGTGGGTGTACAAAGTGCAGGACTTTGACGTCCCAGACCAGAGCTCATGTCCTGCATGTAGTTAATTTTAGGCAACAGAGACACTTTGGTTAAAGTTAGTGAAAGATTGTGGTTTTGGTTAAATGTTAATAAAAAAGCGTCTTGGCTTCAAGCTGCTTTTTACCAGCTGCGACAACCACGTGACGGCTGGTAGTGTGAGTTTACGCGTGTCGAAGATTATGGCAAAGTGTGGTCCTGCATGGGGTGGCGGTGGGTTAGTGGAAGAGCAGGTGCCCCATGTACAAGGCTGTTGCCGCAGGGGCCCGGGTTCGACTCCAGCCTGTGGCCATTTCCTGCATGTCACTCGCCCTCTCTCTCTCCCCCCTTCACACTTGTCTGTCCTGTCAATTAAAGGCTAAAATGCCTAAAAAAATATCTTAAAAAAAAAAAAAAAAAAAAAAGTGTGGTCCTGCAGACATCAGTTGTAACAGCAACTAAAACAGACAGGGTTTTGAGTACTTTGCCAGGAGGTTTATTTGTCTGTCTGTCTGTGGACAGAGCTTGTCACCCTGATAGCATTATAACTGTGCAAAATGCGGCCGCAAAACCTTTACAGGTTTATAAACGATATCACAATAAAGGCCACAATGAAGTTCAAAGATGGGTGTTGTCCAAGCAAGGCGGGCAGGGAGTAGGGAAAGGGCCACTCCCCCCCCCAACACCCCCACTTAGTGCCCCTGGCTCACATTATTTTTAAGTCACGGATCACTGTATCACAGCTGGCACAATCCCAAGATTGTCTCTAGTTCAATATGCAACAAACACCATGGTCTTTACCTAATATAATAAATGCTCATCAGTAATCATGCTTTTATTGCTATGATTGGACAGTGAACTGTAAGGGTATGTTGTAGATAAAACTAATTGAAGTCGTTGTCAACATTTTGCAGATGCATGCAGTTATATGTTCCTTCCCTCTGAATACGATCCACAGGAGCATTTCCTAAATTGGCCCACCTGCTAGCGGACGACAAAATAGCTTGTGTATGACCGTGGCAGTTGTAAAGACGTGGTTAATGTTGTGAAACAGTCACAGTGGCACCTAAACTATGTAGTTAGCAGTGTTGTGGGTAACGCGTTACTTTTGTAACACGTTACAGTAATATATTATGTTACAAAGTAATATAACACGTTACCAACAGGATTTCGGGTAATATTATTACATTTCCAGTGTCACATTACGTGTTACCACTTGAAACAAATTGTTTATTGTTTTCATATTACATTCATCCACACTGATCCACACCACTCCGCTACTGGCAGTGCGGCACCAGAAAATATCCCCATGAGGTTGTTGCGTGTTGTCATGTCATTGTCAGCCGTTTAATATGAATATTCAAAAAAAAATTCTCTATATAAAATTTGAAAGTTTGAACAGGGCTCATCAGGGTGTTCAGTGTGATAATGGCATTCACATGATAAAGTAAACAAGCTTACAGCACTAACAGCACATCAGAAATGTGCAACATTTTTTGGTCGACACTAGATATCAAACAAAAGCTAGAGATTACGTTGTATGAAGTTGCAGTGAGCTGTAAATTCACCACTTCTAAGCAGAGGGTAGAGGATAATATTATCTTGGGGCGGCGGAAAGTTTCTCCTCGACTGTGCTGCTGCATCAAGTCTGCAGCTGTCTGTACAAAAGAGTAGTATGAAAGTCCAGAGCGCTCACTCCGTAGTAAAATCCAGGGACCAAGACATCTCCAGAAGTACACTGCACAGCATACTGACAAGCAAAATAAAAAAAAAATGCTTGACTTGAAGTGGTCTCAGTTAACTGAGGGGTTTCCAACTGATGATTCAAATCCCCAACTTTTAAGGGGCAGCCCATCTCAGCAAACAGGGTTGCTGTGTCTGGTTACCACACAAAGTATCCCAAAGTGTGCATTTTGTTATTTTGGACTATGCCATATTTATAAAATGTGACTTACTATGTCGCATTAGCAGCACTCAAAGTTAAAAGCTGCTGGCTAAACTCCAGTGTAACATGGGACTCTGTATTACAGTGTAAGAAGCATTTAGATCCTTTAGATTTGATTAGATATGAAGTGATATAAAGCCAGCAGCACCGAGGCATCCAGGATGCCAAAAGCCTTAATGAAAGATAATACAGGAATAAAACAGTGTAGTCCTCCTTTAATTATTTTAAGAGCGAAAATTCTTCTGAAACACCATAAAAGATGTAGCCTTCCCATGGAAAATGAAATGCACTTTGGTTGAAGCCTGTGCTCTCATAAAATCATGGCGCTTTTATAGCAGAGGACAGAACTACATAAAGCAAGTCATTTGCAGCTAATAAGAGTGATCACTAAAATGCATTAGTGCAAATTATTCTGTCCTTGCCACTGTACAGTGCTTTTACTAAAGTCTGTTGTTAAGCTGCTGTTTCACCCAAGAGCCTGTGCACTAACAAGTGTTTCATCAGGCATCTGCAAAGAACACTTGGAGATTAACAGCAAGGTATAAAAATGGATTTTAAGAGAAAGCCATTTTTGTTAAAGCCTAATGTCAAAATAAAGGAGCAGCTATAGACTGAGTGAAAATATCGTCCTTAAGATCAATTGTGTCCTGGAGTGCGATAGGCTGAAACATTCAGATGAGATGTGAGTGGCAGAAAGAGCAATACACTTGAATAATATCTTTGGAGAGGATTCTGAAAAATGGAACCGTGCTCCAGTAAATAGCCTTCTGGAGGTCACAACTTTAGCGTTGCTGCATTTCTATTCAAAGTACAGCAGACTTCAATGGGCTCCTCTGCCAATAATCAAAGTAGGGTGATTTCAAAAGGCCACCACCATTTCAAAGAGGCAAAATTTTCATCTCTACTGCACACTTTTCACGTGTTGCCTTATGTCTTAGTCACCCAAACTGTCTCTCGCAGCAGTCCATTTGTGTATTAATAAAGCTGAAAATGTACCGAAGAGTGGAAAAAAAAACAACTTCAGGAGGTGGTCAGAAATGCAGTAGCACTTCACAGCAGTAATATGAGTTAGCTCAGTGTTCACAGAAGTAACTTCTGTTGATGTGTACTTCACAGTGTTGTCACAGTACTGGAATTTCTAACTTTGATACAATACCCTGAAACATATCGATAGTCAACACCACTTCATTATGGGGAAAACTGATACTGTGATATGAGACTAGATATCATCTTAGATTTTGGATATTGTAATATCATAAGTTTTGTCTTTTCCTACAGTACAGTGATGTCATTTTCTGAACTTACCCGACTGATATAGCTGTTGTAGTGTTTGTCTTTACCCACTTGGTCAATATATGCACATTATTAAAGATTATTTTTATCAAACATCTCATTGTGTAAATATTTTGTGAAAGCACCAGTAGTTAACTTTACAGTATCATAGTAATATTGATATTGAGGTATTTGGTCAAAAATATTGTGATGTTTGGTTTTCCTTTTATTGCCCAGCACTAGAGCATACAATTAATATTTTCTAATAAAAGATCAAAATAACAGGGCTATAAAATTACAACTGCGACATTTCTTTTCTTGGTTGGTAGCACTGAAAATAAGAGAGAACAGTAAAGCGCCAGTGGTACTATGGGTGGGGGAAACAATTTGATATGGAGTATGGAAACATTGTATCAATACATGGACATCAAGTTTGTTTTTTTATTATCACTATTTCAAATTCCAATTAAAATTTTGGTAGCCTGGAATCATACAATCAATTGCTTTTTCAGTCCTAGAGCCTGCTGCAGACTAGCATGCCTGTCTGTTTTTTTTTTTTTTTTGTTTTGTTTTGTTCACTGATGTGTCTCATTCAATATTACGGGCAGGCCAGAAAACAGGTTAGTAAACAGTAGAAAGCAGCATGGAGATCAGTGAAAATGTCAGTGGTTATGTCTTTTATATACTGTATCTCTCAGTTATTCAGCCTCTCTCTCTCAAACTCAGTTGATGTCTGAGTGCTGCTTGGGCAGAGACGGACGGTATTTTGTGGCAGCACATCACTGCATCTCGCTGATTAAGGGGCTAAAATAAGCACATTCACCCAGGTGTTATGTTTCTATCAATGCTGATCAGACCCAGAGCCGATAAATACTTGTGACTACTGCAGAGTCATTTGACCTGAGTGTGAATGGCGATTGTATCCTTTCCTATAACTTAAATAAGCCAGATGTTACCAGGTTTTTTTGTGCAGTTGTGCTGTAATAAAAATGACTGAAGTAAGTTGAACAGACTAAAAACTTTATCTTGTCTTATCTGATAAAGTTTCCCTTTGGGGACATAATTTGCAGTTGAGAAAAAAAATGCAATATATGATATCGCAATACTTGAGTTTTGAAACTGATTAAAATATGCATCACTAAATCAATATTTTTGTCTGTCTTCAACTTCACACAGAGGAGGGACAACAGCTTAATATTTCACTACAGTGCTGGAAAACAGCTGGAACTGAACCTGCAGTATGAAAAGACTGAAGTTTAAGTTTAATAAAAAAAGTCATACTATTAGAACAATAGCAATTTTGCTAAAGACGTCAAGCTGCAATCTGCAAAATTATATTTGCATTTGGCAAGGGAAAGTGAATGCCACTATAGCCATCTTTATTGTATGAATACATTATTGCGTGCTGTTAAGTCGATGCTATTAGCATGGAAAACCAGCATTCATGACATTTCACTCAGAACTAAGTTTTAAAGAGTATTACGCTGGGGGAGATTTTCAACAGTAGTGACACCATTTTGGCCCATGCATTTATTCATTTTCAAGGGAAGCACAAATATGCAGCCACACAGTGCTTGGTGGGATTTTCTCTGCTATGATCTGCTGTTGAATTCAAATCAAATATTTTGAACCTCACCCAGCTCAGCTGTTACCAGGACACTCAAATATAATAAATTCAGGATTTACTGGCAGGCTTCATATTTCTCCGTGTGAAGCTCTACTCATTTATTAGGATTATCTACATTCCACCAGAGATAAGAACCAAAGGCACAATGAGGTTCAGAGTCTTGTTAAAGGTCTTTAAATGCAGAATATATAATAAGCTGTTGCTAATTTGATTTTGTGCTTGATCCTTGAATAATAACCACTGATGTCTAAAAATAATATGTTTTAATTGTTTTTACTGCAAAAATAATGACATCAAAAGCTATTCATACTAACATTATGAATACTGGAGACATTACAGAGTGGAAATAGCCTACTTCTTACAAATCTTTGAAATTTCACTCACAGTAAACACTCTGTCTACAGTATGTGTGCATCCTGCTGGTGACAGACCTAAGCCGTATTGGAGTCCTCCATTCTATGCCATGACTTTGACTTAGTTTATGGAATGTGTCCCCGCTGGGTTTTCATTTCCTCTGTCTGAAAAAAGGAATGCAATCAGAGTACTGATGCTAAAATCATTACCTAATGACTAAAGCCTTTGTGTGACTTCTTCCATGCTGTGGCGTTCACTGTTCAAGCACACATCACATATTATTGTGTGGAGGAGAGCATTTCTAAAAGTTTATTTGGCTGTCTGCAGGCCCAATTGATTCAAATGTGCTCAGCCCAATCAATCACTGAACCACATACTGAAGGCTAATATGGACTTTTCTTATATGTAGCTAAGTAACGCCTACGTTTTAGCAGAATGTGCTGATGACATGTAGAGAGAAAAGCCATATCAAGACAATGTGTTGTTGTGTACTAAAGATACACAACACGTGATTTGTCCCAACTTTTAAAATAGTATAACCCCATTAAGAAAGCACTGAACCTATCCTAATTCTGATTCTAATCATTTATTTCCTGTACAAAATGTGTTTTGTTAGGGTAGAGCTTTGGAAAAAAAGAATGGAACTACAATAGATAATAACAAATAATCTGAAATTAGTCACTGAAAACCAATTTGTTTTGATCATTTTTGGCTCTTTTAAGGTGTGAGGTGTAAGATCTGTCTGAAACTGGGGAAATGTATTTTACAATGTTCTACTGGTGTTCAGCATTAATGCCAAAGTATAACACAATAACATGACTGCAGTTTTCAAACTCAATAACAATTTCACAGTCCTGCACTGCATGTATTTTCATGACATCTCTATGTCCTTCCCGAAACAACGCTTCGTGATGTTGACAGTATGGAGGATCATTAAATTTGCCTGCTGCTCCTCTTGGAGCATAAATCAAGCCAATCCATCTCTCTCCGACCCTGCTCCCTGGTGGCTTACTTAGAGCCATGCCAACGCAGCACTGGCTGCGGAATGAGCAAGGGTAAGCATGCAAGGGCTGTCCTTAAGCTGAGCGTCTGACGGTATAAACAGGCCTCTGTCTCCTCTTGAGAGCAATAGGGATCAAGCGGGCTTAGTGGGCATGACCTGTGAGGGCCCAGACATGGCCAAAACATGCAGCACAACACAATTGTCTTAAGGATTGCCGCTCTATTGAACATGAGAAAACTAGCCTACATCACATTGCCCACAGGCCCGGAACAGGACCTAGATGCACTCCGCTGAGGATACCCAGTAGACTGAAGCCTTATGAATAATTCTGAACATCCTCTCTCTTTTTCCTGCCTGATTTAAGAAAGCGGGGCCCTCAAAAACAAATTAGACAACTCACAATCTGATTGCTAAGAAAAGGAATCTTGCAACGTAAGGCCTATTAGCCTTTCAAGACATTAAAAAAAAAAATCTGTTCTTCTCAGAAGTGATGTATTGGTTTCTTTGGCATCATGCAGGGTGGAATTAGAGGCAAAGGCGAAGGAAATGACAAGACATTTGCTCGTGGTTTAATTTCCTCAATTGCTTTATGGCCATACATAAATGCTTAAATTGGTTTGTAACATATGCTCTCCTCGCTCTGTTTACTTCCTTCATTTAGTGTGACTGAATCACTTTATTAGTGATTATCCCCCCAAAAGCTGCAGGAATGCACAGCATCACACCTCATCATGTAATTTACCCATATAGTAGGAATGGGAATATGCAAATACTGTCAGAGTATTTTGCAGCACCAAATATGCCCCCGGGCTGCTTGTCCAATGACACAAATCATCAATTAAGATCTCAGCAGGGTTTAGGGATAAACTAAATTGGCATTATCCCTATCTGACAATATGTAGAGCCGTGTGGGGTACATCATAACAAAGAACAAACATCACTGAGGGTGATTAGTAGTGATGCGTTTCGACTCATGTGTTTGAGTGTGTGTGTGCACTGTCAAAATTCACTCCCAGCTGAATCATCCACTTTGAGACACAGACAAAGGTACACATTCATTTGAATAATGTAAAAGGTAACAGACCTTCTTTTGGTCTTTCAACAGCGATTCACAGCAACAACAACAGTGTCTTTCAAAGCATTTACTTTCACAGGGGGTGCGAGTTTAGCTCCTCATGGGATTTTATGCTCAGCACTCTGCACCTGCCGAATGTGTTTGACGGAGGAAGCTAAAGTGGTCTAAATCGCCATTGTGATTTCTCAGGGAAGCAGATGATTAGTAAACAAATGGTTCAGGCATATTTAATTAAGCTAATGTACTCCCAGGGCTCAGACTATAGTCTTTGCTGTGAGGGGCCTTTACTTTGCAATATACAGTTGTAACGTTTTTACCATTGACAGATGACAACAAAGAAACTGTCAAGTAACCCAGTTATATTTCCTGAACTTAACATTTAGAAACATGTATTTTTTTTAAATTTTATTTAGATGTGTTTGCCAAATCTGTGTACATTATTTGATATCTGAGGGACAGAGATCGAAGCTGAAAGCGACTTGAACAGATGACTTGGTTTGACTCACACAACTACCAAAACACAGCCATCGACCTGCGAATCTGTGCCTTTTTAATTGCGTCTTCATTCAAATCAAATCCAACAGGGCCCCAGGATTCAAGACAAGCTGTCTGAGCGACACCGTCTCCATCAAATCGCACTGACTGCATTTCATGCCAGTCAAACGTCTCCTGTGAGTGAAACAGTCATTCCAGCAATTGTGGAATAAACTAGTCATCTGAAGTAGAAAGTGGTGAGTGGCACACAAAGAAGGCCAGTGTTCAGTCTGGAGAGGTTTTTGCAGGGCAGGGAAGGCTGGGAGTAAACATTAGACCTGACTGAGATGCAGATAGTTTGAGCTTTAAAAACACTTCAATCAAAGATGGATTCAGCGAGAAGTGCAAAGAGGGTTCGACCTTTTAAAATACAGATAAGTTATAAAATGGCTGTTTGGTGCTTCACATTTTCCTGGAATAAATGGAAGACATTAGCTTTGTATTTATATATATATATATATATATATATATATATATATATATATATCTTACTTTGAAAAACTGCTGTGCATGAACTGCAATCAGACATAAAGACAGACGCCTCTAAAAAGTTATGCTTATAAATAAGCATAAATTCACAAAACCTAAGCTATTTAAATCATCCATTAAAAAAGCTACATTTCTAACTAAAGGTGATGAGCAATATATGTTCTTCAGTTTGACATATCCTGTGGTTATTTGTTTGTTTTTGTCATAAACAAACACAGCCACACACACAGTGCACACATACACACACACACACACACACACACACACACACACACAACTGTCTATAATAAAATTTATTATTAAAAAAAAAACTGCTATATTAACTTCAAATCTGAGAGTAAGTTATTGTACACTGGAAAATCTTTACCGTTTTCTCTACAAACACACCAGTCAAAATAAAACCATTTTTACTCCAATTAAAAAAACACCGCGTAACTTTAACATTACGAAAATTGCAGTGGCAGTCAAAATACAAAACAACACGGTTTCTGCACGGGAGATTCACACCATCACACATTCAGTGTAAATGTACAAATGATCAGAACGCGATGTAGCGCTCCGGTGCTAATTGACAAAGCCGTGGAAATCAAACGGCAGCTGCCTGCAGCCCTGCACTCATTCTGTCCTCCGCTCACTATTATCATTATTCTCTAAATCACGAGCTTTTGCACAAACGCACCCTCCGCTAAATACAACAGTACATCCTACATACTTGCATCACAAACATTACCGACACATTTAAAAAAAAATCCAAACGCCGCATCAAGCAAAAGAAAAAAAATCCACTGGTCTTTCAGTCCAGCACAAAAATGCATCTCCTCTCCTTTCCCTCTCTCTTTTTTCTCCCCCTCCTCTCCCCCTCCTCCTCCCTCTCTCCCTCCCTCCCTCTCTCTCTCTCTCTCTCTCTCTCTCTTTCTCTCTCTCTCTCTTTCTTTCCCTCCCTCTCTCTCTCTCCCCCTCTGTCTCTCTCTCCCTCTCTCTGTGGCCTGGCTGCCTGTCTGACTGTATGAATAATGTCCTGCCTTTTGTAATGAAGGGGGGGGAAAGGGGAAAAAAGGACGCTGAAGTGGTAAAGCCCTGCTCCCATGCACTGACATTGAAAATGAATGACAGCTTACCTGCATGCCAATCTTCATCAGACTGACACTGGGCTGACAGCACAGCCTATACTCCTCCACACAGCCGGTGACGTCAGCCATGCCAGGCCCCTCCCACCTCCATCTCCGCTCCCCGTTTTTCCCAACACCGGGCTGCTGATGCCTTCCAGTGTCCATGGGAAATACGGCAATCACGTGTGGGGGCTTCGCGAGAACGGTAACCCCTGCAACCACATTGAGAATGAGTGCTGAGGTTGTTTGGAAATACTGCTTCAAAGCAATGAGTTGGAGGTGATGAAGCACCAAAAACACGTTTTATTCTTCCTGTAGCCTTTATTCTTTTCCTGCTCAGCTTGGATGACACAAAAGATCTTCACTCAATAACCAGGATTTTCAGTATCACTCACATATGTATGAGAAATGTTTTCTGTGTTCTGTTTTGGCATAAACTAAAAGTCAGTCAAATTGAAAAGTGTACAGCCTAATCTTATTTGATCATTACATTTGTTTTCAAATGTATTGTGCATCATGGCAAAAAGTAGATTGTGACACAGGCTGTGAGAGTGAGGGACATTGGTCTACAACCATCAACTACATTATCCTGCAAGAAAGGATATACATGTCACATTTTTTGCCTTAATTGTTGCAAGAAACTCAATTAATCTGTTATTAATTTCTGCATTTTTCTAATAATAGCCTGTGCTAATGCACTCATTCTGGCTTGTGTGTAGTATCTGAATTATAGTAACCAGACCAGAACTGAAATTCAAAAATGGGCATCACTCCATTTGGACATTTGTGAATTGTATTTAGTCATTGAATATATATGCAGCTCTCTTAATTCAGTTATTTTCTTACCTATTCTGGTTTACTGGTGACTAAGCCTGAACAGCTCAAACAGAAACAAAACCCTGGCTGGATATGAGGTTACAAGTCAGGGTCTTAAATTATCAGCATAGTGTTTGCTTGCTCTCTCCACTCTGGAAGAGTCTTTAATCTGTCTGTTATTGTCGAGATTGCAGAGGAAATCAAATCATCTGAAGGAATTCCAGGCAAAAACTGTGAGAGCACCAAACTCCACACACAGTTTGGTAGTTGGGTGTGAACTTGTGGTTTACTTTTTATTTTCCGTGTTGATTGCTCTAAATGATATTGTGACTGGGATCCAGTCCTCTGCCATGTGACTTCTGAAGTATCCAACTCATTAATAAACGCTGGGGGCTTGGATCTTACGAGGGTCACTTAAAGGCAACATGTCTTCTTCTAGTAAGCACGCACAGCACCACTTCAAGTGGGACTGGAGCGCACACACGCACGCACGCACGCGCTGACACACATGCCTTTGAATCGCCGGTCTGGCCAGCCCCCTGTCGGTCCGCATTAATAATTACATGCTTCAAAACAGACAGGTGGACTCATGGGAACCTGAACCACTGCTGCACATAAGAGATACAATAGATAGAGATTTCAGTTGAGACTAGAAATGTCCGTCTGGATACAGGGGCGCAGCACCAAATTATGGGCCCTATGCGTCTCTGTGGGCCCCTCTCGTTTTTCTCTTGATCCAAGTCTTTGTGCTCTCACACACCTTTTGAAGTCTTACAAAGTCAGCGAGAAGGGCCTTAGGGAGCTCCCGCTATTATTTTATACAAAGTTAAGTCTTCAACTTATTTATTCACCAAATTTAAATTTATGGTGGCACTAATTACTTAGAAATAAAAAACAAAACTAAACTATTCATTCCAGGCTTTTCAAGGCCCCTCTCCCATTGGGGCCCTGGGTACTGGTACTGGTAACTTGTTCCACTCCTATGACACCTCTGTCTCGATACTCCCGGCTGAAAACACACAGCAGCATTGACTCTATATCAAAAGAACAGAACTTTGCAGAAACCCCCTTGTTTATAGCCTATCATTTCATAATGTTGTCCAATTAAGAAAATTGAAGATGGACATGGTTTTCAGGCAGTGGGTTTTAACTGTGATCTAAACCTGTGTCCAGTTCTATTTCTAACTTCTTGGGTCCACCAGGGCGGTTTCATACACTGAGAAGTGCATAACTTAACATTGCATGCTGTACAGAAGCCATCTGACCTAAGTGGCTTCAGGGAATGCATGCTGAACAAATGCACTGTAACTTGCAGTGAATTAACCACTATAACACTACGACACACTCTGTCCATTAACGACCAGAAAATTGTTTTGAATGAAATGTCAAAAGAACCCAAGCAGAAGCTGTACAGGCAATTTGCAGTGACCAGCCACCGGCAAAGCCAGTTACTGTGCGAACACCTGTGGTGATAACTGTAGTTGTAGCTATAGTAAGTGTGCCTGAATCAAATATGCTTTATGCTCAAAGTCATTATTGTAGCTTGTTTAAAATAGAATCTGAAGTAGCCTCCAGATTCTGAGCGTGTGTGTAGGTTAGGGTGAAGTCAGATAATTTGGGACACTTTTTGGTAGATCAACAAGAAAACCACCCAAAACTCTGAAGACTGCACAAAGGATAACTTTTAGAACTTGTTTTGGATCTCTGCTTTATTTCTATGAAGAAAAACTGTTGCCAAGTAAAATACTTTAGAAAATACAGATCTTCAAACACATCGAGAACTACTACCTCACTGTGATGACAAAAATGGGACTTTCATGTTTGTTTTTTTGTTTAAATGGTTAAATCCATTTATCAATTCTGCCATTAATTCATGAAACCATAAATATAACCCAAATATTTAATAAAAAAAGATCATCCTACTTTTCTGCCATACCTTACCTGTTCTTTTGCTGGCTGTTTCCTTGGTGCCATATTGTCTATAGACATGCCTGTGTGTGCTTGCATGTGTGCAGCAATGAGTGCATTTACATGGACATGAATAACCCATTTATGATTGTGTTTTTGGAGTATCCTGTTTATGTGTTTGAGCATGTAAATACCACATTCTGTTTATGAGAAACCTGAATATGCTCACTGGAGCCCTCTGAAAGAAACTGGGATATATGAATAACCTGACTTCTCTGTGCTCATGTAAAAACCATAACTCCAATATGATCATAACTGGGATAACCCTCATAAATGGGTTATTCATATCCATGTAATTACACTCATTGATGGCTAATTCTGGACTACTGTGGCTGACATGGACTCACTGAATCATCTTTAATATTTTTAAGTGACATAAAATAGCAAAAAAATGTCTGTGATAGTACAGAGTGGCACACAACAGCATAACTCATGAATTTATCAGACCTGGTAGCCTAAAAACATGCTGGTTTCACTTCAGAAAAACGTCTCATTTTAGCTTCATTTTTTTGGTTTCATTTTAGTCTCACACTCAAAACCCCAAATTTAAAAAAAAGTAAAGTGCATTGTGAAAATATTTTGGTGAGTCAAAGTCAAACAGTTCATAAAATGCTAGATCCTACAGACATTTTTGTTGCATACCTTTATTGTTTTAGCCGCTGGACTCTAATAACCAAAAAGAGAAAATCAACATGCCACATGGCTTACACTGCGATCTCTGGGACCAGTGATTTTTTTAAATCCTTGCTTTGCAATCATTGTTGTCTCAGACAAATCCAAAATGATTGTTTCGTGTAAAGCACATTTGCACTCATAATGCAATAACATGTTTGGTGGTGACTGGCTGCTAATATTCAAAAGCCTGAGATGTGAAACCTTATTTGTCCCATTTTACCTGATGCAGCAAATTACCTGAGTTCACCCTGTAGCCCTCTGTGTGTGTGTGTGTGTGTAGGCTGTGGTAATTGAGGCCCACTCAATCGTAGATTGTTTGCTATTGATTTTATCTGGTTGCAGGTAGGCTAGATATCCATTTGGTGGTGAGGTTGATGAGGTGGCTTTTGAATGATGAAGTGATCAACCTAGTAGGCTATTAAATGGTGATAAAAAAGAGAATATAAAAAAGCTTGATAAGAATGCTCTTTTAAGTATACTGAATAAAGGTAAGAGAACACATGGGTATTGTATGAATGGGCAGTGGCGTAAGGTAGTTACAATGATAGGCCCCAGTGCAAACTATTATGACGGGATTTTGTGTCTAAATTATACCGTATATTGTATCATCTGGTCACATGATCAAATGTCAATATCAACATCTTACCCAGCAATCATTTTTGCATATCTGTATAAGGCAAAAACACCAATATGAATAACAAATGATTCATTTAACATGTAACTGTTTGTGTAAATTCTTCACATTTTTTTTTTAGTTTATGTAGAATAAGTATGTAATTTTGTTATAGACTGCTACTGACTAGTTGACCAAAAATAAATAAATAAATAGGCTAAATAAATGAAAACTCTTAGTCTCTACGGGCCCCCCACCCCAGGGGCCTGTCTATGCACCGCACTGTCTGTATGTAGGCCTAACGTTATGCCACTGTGAATGGGGGGAAAGCACAATAGCCCATGAGCTACATATCTTCACCCAGCTCGCTGTTGGCAGAACTGCCTTAAGGAGTTTCTGCTAGAGAGCCTTTTCCTGTTTGGTGTGGGATATGATCATGGTTTAACTTAAAATAGAAAAAAAAATCTACCAGAAAGTGCTTTCTTGCAAAAACTTTTCCCATGTGCACCATGGATATATTATTAAAGTCTATTTCAAGTAACGACGCATATGATTGGCCCGTCTTGAATTCGTATATCCAATCAAGTTCCAGTTTGCTGTTACCAGGAAGCAGAAGACGCGATGGGGAACGACTAATCCAGCACTTCAACTGATCACTACTACATGAGAAATTACGGGTTATTGGACAGCAACGATTTTTTTTTTCACGGAAAAAATGCATGTGGAACATCATAAGTTACATTTTTCTCTAAGCATGCAACTGTCGGTGTCAGCATAGCAGATGTAACGTTAGCCGTGGCAGCTAGCGTTAACATGCCCACACAACTGTGAAAGTTACAGTTAGCTAATGTTGCTAGCTACACTATGTAACTTAGTGTGTAGTTAACTTGTCTAGATACAGCATTGCGTCGTTATCAGTGTGCCGAACGTCGGTCGTAAAATCATATTTTACCCACCTCACCGATTAACTGTCCTGTCTGTTGGGTAAACTACCTTCAAACTTTGCTTTTCAAAAATGGCAAGCACTGTGTTGGAAGTCGGAACGGGCGTTTTCATCATTGCGGTCGTTTGGATTGCAGCTCTTGTGATTGGGATGATGCTGCTGAGAGCTTCTGGATCAGCAAAGTGAGTGAGATGAGCACCTCCACATACTCCTTCTCCTATCCCGGTTTGAATGCATTTGCATAATGTTAAACTAATGGACAATAGCGATCGGGGACAATTTATGTGCAACTGAATCAATCAGTGCCTTATTCCATTGACATTTCCACCCCTTAAATGTTGGTTTGCTTCTTGGCCGAAGCAAACATTATCTGGAACATAAATAATGTAATATATAGCATTAGTAAGGTTTTCTCGAAAATTCGGCATATGTTTAACTTACCGGGTAGCCGTTGATACAAAGAAAATCTAAACATATCTAACTACTTAACACAGAGGTGTGTTCAAGGGAGGAAAAATGACTATAGTCGAATTAGCTGTCACATTGAAGATAAGACCCAGATTAATGAGACACCTTTAGCTGTGAGGAAAAAACAATAAAATAAATTAAACTAACATATTTTTTATAACAATTTGGCATGGATTTTACACAAAAGAACCACAATCAGAATAGCATTTATTACAACGGATTTTTTTACTTAGAAAAAAAATTAGCCTGGTGTTTGGAGCATACAATTAACTTATCGGGAAAGAAAACTAGAGACTACGTCATTCAATACTCATGGGTATATAACATTTACAAAAACAAGAGACAAATGCTGTAAAAAATAAGATAACATAAAAAATATGAAACTATTTTTTGCCATTAAAAGTTTTTGTTTTTTACCCAGATAGACCAGCAAAAATAACGTTTCCTGACCTCTCACCAAAATTCTGTCAAACAATCAATTAATACAACATGCAGCTTTACTGGTTGATTGCTGGGACCATGCACCTTCCAGTCCCTGCTGATTACAACTGGTGCAGTGACCACAAAATACCCTAATACTATTCAAGTCAGTAAATGTTTATGTCTATGTAAAATACACTGTGACATTGAACACCGCAGTTGTGTAAGGGGCAATTACAGTAAAGTTTAAATGGGGTGAAACATGGTGCTATTTACTTGATTGAAAAGTTAACAACTTTTTAAAAACACAATAAAGAACGCCATTGTTTTGATTGGTACTTTATAAAGACATTATCCTCAGATAACCCTGTGTTTACTGCAAGTCTTACCACAAATCAGCAGTGGGTATCCTCATATTATCCTCTTTGTTTTAACAGTGTGTGTGTGTGTGTTTTGTGTCTCTCCAGGTTGGGCGTTATCCCCATTTTCTTACTGGCTCTCACCATCACTTTAGTGCTGGTGTTTTTCCCTCGCAGCCCAGAGACAACTCCCCCATTCAAAGAGATAGAGGTGAGCTCTACACTGATCTCATTCACCTTTACACACACTTAAAGACTCACACCCATGTACACGGGTTTCTTAAGCATGGGGAAACTTGCTAAAAATTGGCTATAGACTCCTCTCCCCTTGCCAGTAGACTAGAACTGTGTACACGGTGCTGCAGCAGATGTGATGCATTTTTGTTTTTTTATTGGTGTGTCATGTTTGACATCACGGTCAGGTCGTAAAACAGATAAGTAAACAGTCGAACGTAATGCAGTGAAAATGTTCCGTTGGTTACTTCTTTTTTGATATATCTCTTACTTATTTAGTCCCTCTTTTTAAATTCGGTGCAGACTAATTTGGATCGATGTTTGAGCGCTGCTTGGGCGGAGGTGGACGGTATTTTGTGGCAGCTCGTCATTGTATCTCGCTGGTAAAGGGGTTAAATTAGCGCGTTCACATGGGTGTTGTATTTCCATAACTGCAGATCAGAGATGGAGCTGATAAATACCCATGACTACTGCAGAGTCAATTGACCTGGGTGTGAATATCAGTTGTAACCTTTCCCATTACATACAAAAGTCAGGTCTTGGTTGGTGTTAGTCATTATTTTGTGCAGTGGGAAAGGGCCTTCAGATAGCTGATTTCCACTAAAATTATCATGTATATGGAGGGTTTTTTAGCACAGGTGTCCCACTGGTGTTTCACGTTCAACATCACAGACAGGCCGGAAAAAAGGTTAGTAAACAGTAGAAAGTACTTACTGTGGTTACTTCTTTTTATATATGTCTCTTAAGGCTCAGACATACTTTTCACATTGAATATCTGCAGACAGCTGTGGTCACGCTGACACGCACACCGTTACATTCATCATACAATTGCAGGTCCGTGTCAGCCCCTGGCAGTGAAGTGAGCTTTCTGTCCTCCTACTGCCGTCGTCGGGCGAAACTGAAACTAAGAAGCTGCTGCTGGGTCTGGACTGAATGTCTATCAAATATCCAACTTATAACTAACTTAACCACAGTGCAGCAGCTGACTTGTCCTCTGTGTTTTGGACTAGACTGGAATGTGGAACAAGAGATTTGAGCATGCGCAGTTGGCTTGCTCTGCATACAGTCTGCGCAGTCACAAAAAAAGGGCTGTGCACAGAGGTTAGCAGACCCTTGCTGATGTGGATGGATGATGAGATTTGCATCACATGGACCAAAGCAATCACGCAAACTTGGAATTTATGAAATGGCCTTTATTTATTCAGTCTCTCTTTCAAACTTGATGCAGACTAATTTGGATCGATGTTTGAGTGCAGCTTGGGTGAAGACGGACAATATTTTTTCATGGCGTAGCATTGCACTGTGTAGGTGAAGGGGCTAAAATTAGCATGTTCACCCTGGTGTTGTGTTTGGATCACTGCAAATCAGAGCCAGAGCCGATAAATACCCGTAACTACTGCAGAGTCAGTTGAGCCGGGTGGAAATGCTGACTATAACCTTTCACATTATATTAAAAAGCCAGATGTTGGCAGGTGTTAGTGGGTTTTTTTGTGCAGTAGAAAATGGGCTAGATACTCACACCCCTATGTTTGTTTAATCACATCTATTAGCTGCTGGTTTGAATTGTCATAAGTAAACTCATATTCACACCTGATATCCTGGCTACAGTATGAACAAGTATGTTGTACTATATTAAAATGCAAATACCACAGAGAAATATTTTCACTCGAGAGTTTTAGAGATGCATTTATGTGATATTTGGACTGAAAGGTGTTAACTTGCTGAGTAGGCATTTCACTTCATGAAGAGGCAGTTTAAACTTATCGTGCTGCCAAATCCATGACAAGGAAATATTCCAAATCAGTGTTCTATCAAACCCTTTATTGCATTAAAAACACAAAGTCTTGTGTTATTATCGTCTGTTATTGTGGCTAATGCATAATGACAGCATAACGTACTTCAGTTGGAAATAACAGCAGGGCTGGGATGTTTTCAGTTTTGTTCTGAGGCCATTTGGCTTTCATTACTACCAAATGTTTTGAGACAACTGAGTGAAAATGAGGATTCAGAGCCCACAAACAAACAGCTTACTCTAGCTCAATGGTCATCTCATACTCACTTTGGTGCTCCCAAAAATGATATTTAATCACAAATGGGGTCTGTTTTCCTTTATGCGTTATGAAATTGAAAAACATTTAAGATCAGTAAATGAAATGAAAGTCCTCTTATACTTGCTTATTAAAGTTTACAGTACGTGTATCTGTATCCTGGTTGTATGGTTTTAAGATCTCAAAGGGTAATTCATGTTTTTTTGTGTGTGTCTGTTTGTCTGTGTGTGTGTGGGGAAAAATGCCAAAAGGCAAAGCTCAGATCATGTGTGGCTGTAACTAAGAGCAGAATTCCTTTATTTGTACTGATTGAGGATTCAGGCTCTATTTAGGTTTGAGGTAGGTGAATATAAACAGCCTATCCTAGATAAAACCTTAACTGTAATATAAGCCAGTATCCTCTGTATGCCTGTAAATGGCATGTGTCACTGTGTGTGCACGTCTGTGTATGTGCTTGTCATAAAGGCCTGTTCTGCTTTATCTTAGTCCAACAGCAACACAGAACAAACACTCCCCCATGTTGCCTCCGGGTCGTGCCAATAAGCCGGCCAGATTTGCCAAGCAAGCTGCCACCCCATAGAAATAGCGGAGCAGAGCCCCGTCCCGGCTAGCTCACATTTTATAGCCTTTGTGCAAAGGCAGATACCAGACCAGCAACAGAGAGACACAGCACAATGTGACTTCCTGGATTTCTGTACAAGGCTTACGGGTAAAATCAACCCACGGCTACTACAGTAATCGACTCCAGTGTTTAAAAGAGGTCCCTTATAAAATCACTCGTAATAATGACACCCTATTCTACCAAAAAGTCATAATTGGTTTGCTTTGTATAGCAACCTTTATTAATTACCAAGTGGCCCTTTTGTTTCTATGAACTGGGAGCATCTGTAATAAAATATTTAATTTGAAGAGGAGCTCACATGATTGAAGAATGTAACAATTACAAGGAGTCTTCTTTCAGTAGTTAACTGTTTTTTCAAGAAGATGAATATGTTCATCTTTTGCTTATCGTAAAGAGTCGTTTTAAGAATAGAATAGAATTGAATTTTTATTGTCCATAATTGTGGAACATTGCCCATCTGCCATATCATTCAAGCATCAAAATGTACTTACACTACATAACAACACTGACACGATGAATACTCTCAGTAATGAAATACAATCTTACTGTATAATGACGAAAACTCTGTCTGTGTGTGTGTCTGTGTGTCTGTTCCACGTTTATCTCCTCACTGACTTGGTCAATCCATGTGAAATTTGACACAGTGGTAGAGGGTCATGGGAGGATGTGAATGAAGCAATATTACGTCAGTTGGCCAAAGGGGGGCGCTATAGCAACCGATTGAAATTTTGAATGGGCATATCTCAGAGACATGAAACTTTGCACAGAGATGCCTCTCCTCATGAGGAACAAATTTGCCCCAAGAACCCATAACTTCCGGTTATATAGATTTTCCGCCATTTTGAATTTTTTGAAAAACACAATCGATCTCTTTCTAGGAAGTTTGACCGATCTGCATGAAACTCTGTGAACATAATCTAGGGACCAATATCTAAAGTTCCCTCTTGGCAAAAGTTGAAAACTTACTAAAACTGAGCTTCTATAAGGCAATGAATATTGCGGAGGGCGTGGTTCATCACATAAAAGGTGTATAACATCTCAAGGGTTTCACCGATCACCACGCAACTTTGTAGGCATATGACCACACATAATCTGAGGGGACCCCTCCATTATTAACCCCATCAAACAAAATGGGGGCGCTAGAGAGCTAATTTCTTATCTAGGCCGAACCGCCATATCGATTTTTACTAAACTTGGTAGATATGTAGAACAGGATGCCTCAAGGTGACTGGAGAAATTTAACTCTAATTGGCAACTGGGTGGCGCTATAACAACAGAAAAATGCTTAAAAAGGGCTAAAATGCGACCGATTGCTGTGGCTCCCCCTGTGGCCGAATGTTGTTGTTTTTTTCCTAATTTTTGGTATGACTAACTCATGGTATGGTATGCTGCTGCAGCAAGGGCTAGCTGCACCTTTTCCATGTGAAGTACCAGTGCGCCCCACTTTTAAGTCAATACAAGATATAAACACTTTAACTATCTGCCTTTCAACGTGCTACCTCAACTACTAATGTACACTTTTAGCCCACTAACTATCCCACTATTGGCAATGGTACTACTGTACTTTCAATAAAGCAATCGTACTATCAAATTCACAAAAACTCTGTCTGAATACATTGCTCTTCTTAGTGGGTTCAGTTGACTGTTTAATCTGCAATTTCCTATGACCTGTATCCCAAACACACACCATATGAAACTGTATGTGGGCAACTGTGCACTCAGTGGGTATGGACTAGTACACAAAATGTAAAAACACCTAAAACTAAAAAAGAAAAACACGTAAAATGATATTAAAATTGATTTTTTAAGAATTGAGCAACTGTTTGATAACTGATGAGCCAGGACAAGAGACAACCTCCAGTACGGAAAAATGGAGCCAATGCAGACTTGCCAAAAACTGCAGTTCATCAAATGGCCACTTGAGGCTGTCTCCAAAACAGTCAAACCCCATAGGGCGTTTATACAACTCATCTGTTTACATTTTATTAAAGCCCAAAATCATGCATATTTAAGGGCAGGGCTGCTTGAGTGACAGGCTGCTGCGAGCATTGCTACAATCTATGAGTCAGATCCACTTCTTGCTTCTTCACAGCTCCACCCTCTCATCCAAATTTAGTCACTTCGGGCTCCAAAAAATCAAAATGGCGACGGCTTAATTGGTGGGTGACGTCAAGGTAGCTATGTCCATTATTTATACAGTCTACAGCCCTTTTACACAGAGAATACGCTATAGGGCTGCTATGAAGTCCCTTCTTTATGCCTCCTTTCCATTTTTACATGAACCAAACTCCAGTATCATGCCACTCCAGTGTGTGATTTTGAACAGCATGCCAACATAGCAGACATGTAACACAACAGTGTCGGCCTCTAGTGTGACATATAACATATGCATTGACAGTGCCCTCTAAACAATAACATGGCAACAACAATCATTTACCGTCTCTGGTGGCTGATCTTGTCCTCTGCTCGGAGGATAAGAAGCTTGTGGACCTAATCGTTTTCCCACTCTGCACATTTTCGGCTATTCTTCTTCTTTGAGTTAGCTACAAACTGCTAATAGCCGCTTTTTAAATTTCACACGGTAGATAGCACGCATGTCGTCAAAACATCACACCGTTGGTGTCCATGATCCCATCCTGCTGGCTGTCCCTTTTACACAGAGTCCATATCGGCACTGTTTCTACATCCGATAACGCTTTAAAGGTGAGGAACTCTGTCCCCCCTTTTGAACGCAACGGCAAGGTAGCATTAAATTCCTGCCTTGAAGAGGCACGGTAAAAGGGTGTAAAAGGGCTTATGAGCCAGAGGCATCCTGTAGTTCCTATTAAAGTTTAGCTTCTCCAATCTGGAATACAGAGAATGTTCCTCTGTGACTCATCTTTGATATTTTAAACTGAAAACAATCAACGTCAGTAGACAGTTTAATTAAAGACTAGAAAAACTGAATTGTAAGTATTATTGACATATGTCACATAAACAGTAAACCAAGGGAAAATGCATGTGAAGGTGAAAAATTGCGTTACTAGGGACAGTCCATGACTTATTGTGTTCATATCATGTCTAATTTTTTGTGAACACACACAAAGCCTGAAATCTTACTTGCCAGCAGAGACAGTGTGTATGGCTGGGTGTGTTTTCCACTGTGTGTAAAAGTGTGCAGACTGTGTAAGAAATGTCTAACCTCTTGCTGTTAAACAAAAGTAAAATATCATAGTGCCAATTAGGCCAGTCCCAGACTAGGGGTGGGGGTGGTTTATACTACACCCCCCTCTCCCACCTGCCCCCCGCCCGCCTGCCAGCTACCACCCGTGCGCTCAATGGCACATTAATAAAACATGGCCCACACTTTGGGTTCCTGCTTGCTGTGTAATTGGCAAATTAAAAAGTGAGATGTGTTAAATGCATCCATAAGAGACGGCATACATCATCCCCACCTCTCTTAGACACTAGTGGATTTACACACACACACACACACACACACACACACACACACACCTTCTCTCATTCCACAACAGTCCCTGTGAAATCTCTCTTTAGTCAGCAGTAGGGCTGATACTCTTCTGGTATTATCTGGCTTAAGGGCGTTTTCTCAGTTTGTATTCGCGTATTCATGGGTGGCTCATGATCTAAATATTAACATAGACCCAGAGCTATCAGTAAAGTGTTGATTAAATCTATTGATGGCAACTTTATGAACTCCAAACTTCCCCTAACTTAAGCAACACTAATGCCAACCTAGAAGATCTACTGTTCTCTAAGTCCTGCCCCCCGTTTGCTTTAGATCTGCTAATTGACGCATTACAGGCATTGTTGTGTTGCTTGCGTCTCCACTGATCATCCATGTAGATAAAAGCACAGCAGGATCAGAAAATAACCAGCACCCCAGAATCAGCATTGAAACAACAAACATGCTGTGTCTTCAAATATCCTGCTGCACAAGTTATTCCCTGAACGTACAGGTCTCATTCCTATATGAATCAATAACCACCACTTGGCTACACATCAGAGCCTTTGGCCAGGTTTGAAAGAGTACTGCTGACGCTGACTTTGATACTGTCAGTCATGGCGTGGTTACAATCAGGAGATACAGTAATACATAAGGTTTGACCAGCAGATCTGTTTATTAAGTGGTCACCAATCAAAGATGCTGCATATCAAATGCTGGAAGCGCCTCGATCAATGCTCCCTTTCTCCTATCCTCATTATGCTTAACTCAGGTTATTGGCTGATTAGTGATCCAATATCAGTGCCTGTGTTTCTCTCCCTGAGAGTTGACTGGGTTCATTTTTCTATGTTTAATGCATTGTAGAGCTATTGAATCGTCAAGCATAGGCTATACATTGGATTGATTTTAAATACTTTAAAGTGTGTTAAAGTTACAATGTGTAATTTACGTGGCTGTTTATTAGCAAATATCAACTATTGCTTTCATAAATATATTTTTATTAAAGTGTAATGCAATTCACATACAAATTGAAGCTTTCTCATAGGCTTAGAATGATTTCTCTATATATACAGTCAGGTCCATAATTATTTGGACAATGATACAGTTGTTGTCATTTTGGCTCTGTACACCACCACAATGGGTTTTAAATGAAACAATGAATACCTGCTTAAAGTGCAGACTCTCAGCTTTCATTTAAGGCTATTTTCAAAAATGTAGTATGAACCATGTAGGAATGACAACCATTTCTTCACACAGTCCCCCGACTTTAAGGGCTCATAAGTATTTGGACAAACTAACATAATCATCAATTAAACAGTTTTAATACTTGGTTGCAAATCCTTTACAGTCAATGACTACCTGAAGTGTTGGACACATAGGCATCATCAGATGCTGGGTTTCTTCCCTGGTGATGCTCTGCCAGCCCTTTACTGTAGCCGTCTGCACTTCCTGCTTGTGTTTTGGGTGTTTTGCCCTCAGTTTTGGTTTCAGCAAGAGAAACGCATGCTCAGTTGGATTCAGGTCAGATGATATGACTTGGCCATTGCAGAACATTCCACTTCTTTGCCTTAAAAATGTCTTTGGTTGCTTTTGCAATATGCTTCAGGTCAATGTCCAACTGCACTGTGAAGCATCGTCCAATGAGTTTTGAAGCATTTAATTGAATCTGAGCAGATAATGTAGCCCCAAACACTTCAGCTTTCATCCTGCTGCTCTTGTAAGCAAGACAAGACTTCACTAGAATAAATACAGAGGGTTTATCACAAGATGCAAACCATTGGTTAGCCTTAAAAATGGAAGGCCAGATTAGAGTTTGTCAAAAACCATCTAAAAAGCCTGTACAGTTGTGGAACAGCATACTATGGACAGATAAAACAAAGATCAACTACCAGAATGATGGGAAGACAAGAGAAGGAAGAAGGGAAGGAACTGCTCATGATCCAAAGCACACCACCTCATCAGTGAAGCATGGTGGAGGTACTGTTATGTCATGGCCATGTATGGCTGCCAGTGGAACTGGTTCCCTTGTATTTATTGATGATGTGACTGCTGAGAAGAGCATCAGGATGAATTCTGAAGTGTTTGGGGCTACATTATCTGCTCAGATTCAACCAAATGCTTCAAAACTCATTAGACGATGCTTCACAGTGCAGTTGGACAATGACCTGAAGCATACTGCAAAAGCAACCAAAGACATTTTTAAGGCAAAGAAGTGGAATGTTCTGCAATGGCCAAGTCATATCATCTGACCTGAATCCAACTGAGCATGCGTTTCTCTTGCTGAAGCCAAAACTGAGGGCAAAACACCCAAAACGCAAGCAGGAAGTGCAGACGGCTACAGTAAAGGGCTGGCAGAGCATCACCAGGGAAGAAACCCAGCATCTGATGATGCCTATGTGTCCAACACTTCAGGCAGTCATTGACTGTAAAGGATTTGCAACCAAGTATTAAAACTGACTGTTTAATTGATGATTATGTTAGTTTGTCCAAATACTTATGAGCCTTTAAAGTCGGGGGACTGTGTGAAGAAATGGTTGTCATTCCTACACGGTTCATACTACATTTTTGAAAAAAGCCTTAAATGAAAGCTGAGAGTCTGCACTTTAAGCAGGTATTCATTGTTTCATTAAAAACCCATTGTGGTGGTGTACAGAGCCAAAATGATGACAACTGTATCATTGTCCAAATAATTATGGACCTGACTGTATACACAGGCAGGGCACGATATGCTGGAGGCGGCCCTCTTGCGTCGCCATATTTGAATACAGTGGCCGAAAGGGATATATGCGCTTCGCCTTTCACGTTTACCTAGAACTTGCCGTCACTGGAGACAGAGAAGGTGAAGCTCAGTCCGGGGCGCTTCTGCGTGAACCTGCTTTGTACTTTTATGACTCTGTCACACTTTAAATGGAGGAGCACACATATGTTTTGCCCCGTAAGAGGGAAACCACGCCACCAAATAAAGGAAAAAGATCAGATAAGCGAGGACGGGACAAAACGCGAGTGAATATCGGTGTTGCTTATTCCAGGTGGAAAAAACTCCTGTGGAAGAACACTCTGGAGACGCATATATTATAATCGTACCAACCTATATTTGCCGCACTGTGCCGTGACTGTCACATAAAACGTGTTATTTTAGCATTACTGTGCTAATGTTTGCTCGTGTTACCAAACCAATTAGAAATAAAACACTCCCAACATAACGTTATATCTCACAGATAACCTATATCTCACTGGTAAGCTATAACATATTGTAGCGTCCGCCAGGACGTGTGGAAAGGATGACGCAGTCATTCGGCAAACCACCGTTTATTACTGAACAGTACAGGTTACTGTTGGACGTAACCACGCCAAAACAACCAACAAACAAGAACTTAGCTGTAACTCCAACTGTGCACTCCTGCTCTCTCCTCCAGCTCACTCCTACACACACCAGCACGTGCACTCACACAGCCCTCATCCCCGTCACACTCGCACCCTGCCCCCCTACCTATACTCATTCAATCCCAAACATACCATTAACTGACAGAACATTGACATTATAACAGAGCATTTACTGCAAGGTCGCTACAATATCGTAACATGGTTTAGATTCCTAAATAAATATTCACCTCATTGCCATATAGGCCTACTCCTGAAAAACTTGAAAAACTCGTGGATGATGCCATCTCTGTCTGCGCAAGGCTTTTTGTCCTACGAGCCCACCGTCACTTACCCGACGGGAGGGGTGAGCGAGTGAGCGCTGCAATCTAGAATTTGACCACTGATGTCACTGTTACTCACCATTTTTACACACTGAAGCTTTAAAGGACAACTTCGGTATTTTTCAACATGGGCTCTATTTCCCCATGTGTATGTGTGCGTATGATTCATGGGTACCACTTGTTCTAAAATTGGTTCAGTATTGAGCCGCGAAACGAGCTAAAACGGTAATGGGGGCAAATGCGTCCCGTATAAAAGTGCTTTTTTTCGCCACTGACCGGTTCAGATCGCCAGTGTTATCTCTGTAGATAGCATATTGTAGCGGCCCTGGGGCAGTGGTGACTGTGAATGAGTGGAGTCAGCTGTCAGTCAGTGTTGGAGCAGAGAGGGGGAGGGCGGCCCCGCTTGGTAATGTAAATGAGTATGTGTGTGTGAAGTGTGTGTTACACTAGAAGAGTCAGAGGACCGAGTCTTTTATGTGCTACCCTCTGGAGTGTTACCGGAGTTTTTGGAGTGCTCAAATAAACGGGCCTTTTTCCCGAACGCAAGAACAGGATGTCGCACAACACCCTGTACAGCTTTCATAGGCTGCCTTTGTCGGACAGCGAGATGCTGAAGTTGTGGCTAGTTGTGCTACAAATGGATGCTAACACTCCTCTCCAGACACTGCGCCTTACAGACCATCGGGTCTGCAGTGCTCACTTCTCCCAAGATGACTACTGCCAGCCGAAGAAGAGAAGACATCCAATCCCGAAACACCTCTTCCTCAAGAAAACAGCTGTCCCATGAGTAGAGAGAGCTACAGACACAGTGGAGCAAAGCTCGTGACATCACACAGCCCAGAGGTAAGGGAAAGGCTAAGTTAGTATGCTATTTACAGACATAACACTGGTGATCTGAACCAGTCAGTGGCGAAAAAACACACACTTCATACACACATACTCACTTACAGTACCAAGCGGGGCCGCCCTCCCCCTCTTTGCTCCAACACTGACTGACAGCTGACTCCACTCATTCACAGTCACCACTGCCCCAGGGCCGCTACAATATGCTATCTACAGAGATAACACTGGCGATCTGAACCGGTCAGTGGTGAAAAAAAGCACTTTTATACGGGACGCATTTGCCCCCGTTACCATTTTAGCTCGTTTCGCGGCTCAATACTGAACCAATTTTAGAACGAGTGGTACCCATGAATCATACGCACACATACACATGGGGAAATAGAGCCCAGGTTGAAAAATACCGAAGTTGTCCTTTAAGTGTACTGGGCACTGTGCAGCTGTATTATCTAGGAAAATAGAGGTATCAGATCGGGACTTGATATGGGCAGATACTCAGTAATAAATTACTCTGATCAGGCTTGGGGGCAAAAAAAAAATGGCACAGTCACAATGGGGACTAAGGCTACAACCAAACTTACACATTTTCGTTTTTTTGTTTTAAAGATATTTTTTGGGCATTTTTGCCTTTAGTCGATAGGGAAGCTGAGTGTGAAAGGGGAGAGAGAGAGGGAATGACATGCAGCAAAGGGCCACAGGCTGGAGTCGAACCCGGGCCGCTGCGGCAACAGCCTTATACATGAGGCACCTGCTCTATCCACTAAGCCACCGACACCCCACGTTATTGTTTTAAAACTCATAACTATTACAACGTTATGTCTAGCGTCCACACTACTCAGCCATTTAGGACTCCTAAAACAGAGAACTTTGGAAAACACTGCTGACCCCATTTTAGTTTGAAAATTCCAAGGTTGCGTTTTAGTCTGTAAGGGCACAAGACTTTAAAAAATGATGACGCAGACACCCACATTCTCTTCCTGATTGGGTCTTATCAGTCACTACGCGTCAAGCTAAAACATTGTAACAAGGTTTATGTACCCTTTGCGATTTAATTCTTTTTGTGTGGGGGCTCCTTTCCGGTTGCCATGGCTTTCTCCAGTGATGTATAATGCTCCTGGTACCGCTGATATGTTGCCGTATTTGCCTTGCATAGACTCCCAATCTGCTTTCCGCTAGTGTTCATTTTGACAGCTATTTTTAATTTAGTCTTAGTTTTGAGACAAAAATGTTTATTACTTGTAGTCACATTTTAGACATTTTTATCCTTAACAGTTTTAGTCTAGTTTTTTAGCCAAAAAAAATTCAAAACATTTCAGTCAACTCTTAGTCATTATGTTTTTCTGTTTTTGTTTGTTGTTTTTTTTTTATCTTTAAACCAATCCAGTTGGGCTAATTTGATCTATTAGAATTTAGAATCAAGGTGATAGGACTTTTTTTTTTTTTTTTTAACAACTACAAATAATTTCTGCACACGTACAAGCTGTCATTTCTCCAGCAGTTTTTGCCAGGTTTAAGGGGTGATTTACAAGCACACACTTAGTGATCATCATTTGAAAAGCTCAACATCTCTCTATTTATTGTCTCAAAAACTAAAACCACAAATAACTAATCTGGGGCAACTAGGATTTGTACCCAGGTTCATTGTAAACTGTGACTTATCCATACCACTGTTAAGAAGCAGAAAAAATATTTAATTAAAGTCTGAAGTATTTCTTAATCTGAAACGTTAGTCTGGAGGTTTAAACTCATGTCTCACAGACTTATTTGTTAAAACTAAACTTTCAGCTGTCAGAGAAAACTGATCTGAGTTCAGACTTTGTTCACTTACAGTACAGCTACACTCTCAGGTAACTGAGCCTCCTACCTCCCTGTCAAACTGCATCAAACCATAAATCTTCTCGAGTCCGCATCTGAGTGGAGTCCTGCGGAGATCAGATGTGAAATCCAATGGCTGGTGGCTGCTTGCTCCACTGCCGTTCAGGAGCTAACAAGTGGAGCTTACTGCTAACAGCCACCACTGCAACTAACAAACTCCACAAATCCATTCAACAGCTTCACCATCCATAGTCAGACACATGGCTGATTATTTACTGCTGAATTACAGCTCAAGACTTGCACCAACAGACTTCTGCCGGCCGTGCTTGAGGAATTGCGGCATTTGTTAGCCAACAAACTGTAAACTCTGCTGTACATTCACTTGATATCTTCACTGCTGAACTTATGCCGGGTTCAGACTACACAGTATCAGCCCGATTACAGCCCACAGTCACCCCCAAATTCCACCAGATGTGTGTTGGTTGCGTCTGCACTCCGGAACGACAGCGGAGCCGATACGTTTCAATTCTGGTCAATGTGTGTGTTTCCACCGGCTGCGACTGTGCTGCGTTCCGGCTCCGTCACAGCTGCGGAGCCCTCCGCAACAGATACGCAGGACTTCTATTTTTGCTGGACACCGGAGCACAACGCAGCAGTTCAGCACAGAGCAGATCATGCGGGGCAGGAAGTCATGCACAGAAACAAAATAAAACATCCGGTTAATTTTTAAAATAAAATACACAGTGTTCACGGCAGATCATATTTCCCTGCACTACACCTTGAAAACGTCATAATAGGCGAAAGCCGGCCTGAAGTCAACAGGTCAGAGGTTTTCAGACGTCATTTCACCCCATTGACACCATGGAAGAGGAGATATTAATCATGGCAGTGCAGCGAGATGTCTTCCTACTCCTCCCCTGGTTTTGTGGTTCTGTTTATAGAAACTACATCTTGTTATATCGCGTGAATTCGCAAGATCTCGTGGGTCCTCCTGACTCCCGCTGTCTGGCGCTGCTGCACCGCTCCGCACAGCAAACGCAGCCGGTGGGGGTTGACGGATGGCGGAGCACACAGCGGATAACCAGCGGGAATGACAGTGAGTGCCATGCGTGATAATCCATCATTTTATCTTGTGTAGTGTGTCATAGTAGATAACTACCGATGCTGCGTTTGGGATGCATTACATTCCATTATTCACAACCATCACTTTGAACAGTAGAAACACAGAGTGATCTGCCTGTAGACTTTCTGTAGACTGTATGGTAACAACACCCCAGCCGTCTTGATATTTCCTCTTGGGACTATCACAGAGTTAAAAAGGAAAAAATGATGACGTGAAACAGCAGAGGCACTTTAGCAACCTGGTGAGTACTTCCATTAGCATCAAGCTAGCAAAGAATGAGGATTCTTCATAATGGAGGAGGATATGAAGGAAAACAATTCTTTGTCTGTACTCACCACAACTGTAGAGGGTATCAGCTTTATTTGAAACGGACTACATTAGAAACGGACGCAGACACAGGCCTTTATTTCTTGTTCCCTCTGTATTTTTCTATTTTTACCTTTTAATCCGCTCCTGTTTGCCCTGTTAACTCAACACTTCCTGTATCCATTTAAAATTAAAAGCCCCTTTTTGTTTTGGTTGAGAGAAACCCTTCATTTTGTAACAAGGCTTTTATTGTGAAACATTTACAGGAACTTGTAGAGGAATAAGTGACTAAATTGCATGCGGGTGGCTACTTCAAATGGAGCTGGGGACACGAACAGCCGCGGTGACTGTAAATAATAATAATAATTATAATTATAATAAAGATTGAACAAGAATAATCCAATGACATCACACACGTCATGAAAGATGACCAGCGATGATTGGTCATGGACCAATGTGTAGTCTGTCATGCCTGTCAGCCAAGTCACAGTAAGATTTATGACTCCACAATCGCCTAATCTGACATAGTGACTGTCGTAACAGACAAAAATATTGTGTAGTGTGAACCAGCCATTACCCTCTCCTCTAGTTGTGTTCCTGTCCCGCTTGTCTGCTTTCCCATCACTCTCTCTTTTTGCTCTACAACACACTGACTGTGCACACTCACACAAACACTATATACTGGCTCTTTGTAAGAACAATCATTTTCTACGTTACACCATGTTAAATTAACAGAATTTCAGGTAGAGAGGGAAAGACTCTGCGATCCCTGCAAGAAAGCAGTCGCGCTGTTACCCCCAGGTTTGTTCGGCCTGTATTAGTTAACCCTTTACTTGCTGTTATTTGAGATGTCTTTGTCAAGAATTGATCAGTGCTATTAGGTGAAGAAAATATGATATACCTTTAGCAATTAATTGACAAGTTGATTACTACTTGCAGTCGTCGTGAATATGCTAGGGTATGGTGATCATTTTCATTTTAAAACACAGATATAAAATGAGAATGCATAGTGCACATGAGGCCAAGAGAAGGTGTTGTGGATCAGTCATGTGTGGCTGATCTGTTAAACAATGTCAGTATCGGCACAGATGCAGATCTCGTACATTGAATCAATTTATCACTGCTCATTAAGTGTTGTAAATATTAATTTCAGCCCAGTAGCATGCAATGTGCTTATTTTTCTGCAACCATTCAGGACCCAAATTGTCCCATTCATAGTTTGTGCTGGCTTTGAGGTCTCCGTCACTTTCACAACAGATGAAACAGTCAGTGCCGGTCTGCTGAATGCAGCACAGAGTTAGGCAATTTATCATTCAGGATTATCTCAAATTAAATCTAACTGTGCATTCATGTAGCCAAATATGCCCTCTTCTCTCAAAGCACACAGTTGGCAACAGTCACCAGTTTCCCACAAAAAGAAGCCAGCTAAAATGTAACCTGGAGCAAAGTTGTCTATCAGTGGCCAGATATGTCTCAGCACTGGTGCTGCAGGTAGGCATCAGTCAGTGTACACTCTGCAGCAGCATGAGTGGACCTGGTGACTGCTTACTCTCTAAGACACTATGAGAAATATTTAACAAGTGTCCCTTGTGCACTCTGCTTGGTCAGCTGTTTTTTTAAACAAATAGTAATATTAGTTATAATTTTGATTCAAACTTTCAAGGCATCAAGTTATTGTAGATTTTCCTCTGTGTGCGTGTGTGTGTGTGTGTGTGTGTGTCTGTCTGTCTGTCTGTCTGTCTGTCTGTCTGCCTGCCTGCATAGAGTGCCCATTCATGGCCTCACATGATGCTACATTTCCAGTTTGCCTCTACTCAAAGCTTTTGTGAAGGCCCTCTCCTGACATCTAGTGGCTAACTGAGGACATACTGCATTTATATACAGCCTCCCATGCTTTGGATACTGTTTACTAAGTAAAACAAGCTCTAGTATGTGATTACTAAAAACTCCTTAAAGTGAACGGGTTCACTCTTTCTCTCTACAGATTGTGGACACTTTGTTCATCGGCCGCTACGTACTGCTGGCAGTGGTGAGTGCAGTCTTTCTGGTGGTGTTCTTCATGCTGCTCCCTTTTCATTTCCTGGAGCCAGTGTATGCCAAGGCCTTAAGAACACACTAGAGCTGCCAGGGTCAGAGCTGGCACTGGGATCACATCGCTGATGTACACAACTTAAGACAAGCAGGGCCGACAAGAGGCCCCCCCTTCATATGGAAGCAGGCCACAGAGTGCATCCCAAACAGAAACAGCAGGAGAGCCAGTGTTTTCTTCATGGCCAACTGTTTGCAGGTTGTTGACTGTTTATGTACAACTGATAGATATGTGTTGTCCAACAGCACCCAGGGTGTTTTATGTACATTTTGTATCAGTGAATACATGAGATGATTAAATATTTTTTTTATTTATACCACAGAACTGAAACACTCCCTTCACCTTTTATAAATAAATGAAATATTCACAATGCCACAGTGCTTTTGTTAAGTTACTGTACAGTGTTAATGACACTAAATGACACACATTTAGGATGAGCCGGTGCACTCAGCTAAAATTCATTTCAATTCATCATGCACCTTAAATGATGTCCCATTTACAGTACAGGTGGCTGAAGCCTGGATATTGCATTTGTGGCTCTTAAACTTAAAAAAAAGCCAGTGTTAATATAGTAAAGACTTTTGTGGGGATTGGAGGGATTTTTTTTTTCAAATTTGGCACAAACATCCACTTGGGCTCAACAATTAACTGATTTGTTTTTGGGGCTCAAAGGTAAAGGTCACTGTGACCTTGTCCATCTTATTCTTGTGAAGGTGATATTTTAAGGATGCCTTGAGGGAGTGTCTTTGAATTTGGCAAAAACATCCACTCAGACTTGAGGAAGAACTGATCAGATTTTGGTGGTAAAGGGTCAAAGGTCAGGTCTATGTGACCTTATTTGTGTCATTCTTGTGAACGTGATATCTCAAAACCACCTTGAGGGAATTTCTTCAAATTTGCCGCAAATGTCCACTTGGGCTCAACAATGAAGTGATTGGACTTCAGTGGTCAAATGTCATGGTCAGTGCGACCTTGCATCTGTCTTATTCTCGTGAAAACGATATCTCAAGAACACCTCAAGGGAATTTCTTAATATTTGACACAAACTTCCAGTCAAACTGAAGAATAAACTGATTCGAATTTTGTGGTCAAAGGTGAAGAGTGATTGTCAGTGTGACCTCACAAAATATGTTTTTGGCCATAACTCAAGAATTCATATGCAAATTATGACAAAACTAAATACAAATATCTAATAGGATAAAATAATTAAGTGATAACATTTTATTTCCAAAAGGTCAAAGGTCAACTTCAATGTGACATCATAATGGTCTGCAAAAACACTGGCCATTATTCAGTGTCATTTCTCAGGAACAGAGGGGGAGACATTTGGTCAGATACTGAATTGATGACACTAATCTTGGGTGCCCACCTTTAAACTGTGCTGATTGTACAGGTCATCTGTGTTGTTGGGGGGAAGATGTGTGTGAAGCATCCATCTTTTCACAGACATGCATGTAAACTGTAAGAGAAACGTAACTGGTGCGTGGAGGCATACAACTGCAAGGTGGTAATTCTTGTTTTTAAATTTATTATAGATAATTTGTATCATGCCAATAAAATGTACAACTTTATTTTTTGATAACTTCATCACAGTCATTGATTATTTTAACTTTTTCCTGAAGTAGCATGACAGCAGAAATGTTAGTAACCTCACACAAACAAAAACATGACACAGAAAGCAATGACATTTATTGTTTCATTAATGCATATGACTGAACAAATGCAAGATGTGCTACTCATTTTAGATGACAAGTAGTTTTTTGTTCTGTACAGACATGGTCAAAATTCAAATTGCAACAAATTTTGCATTTGTTGCTGAGCAACAGATATTTTAGAAACACTTATACTGAATTTGATGGTTAAACAACCAGCTGAAACTAGACTGACTAGTTTTGACATTGTCACGCCAACATGGAGAGACAACTGTGCCCCCCACATTACGTAGGAGTGAGCACATCCTCGTCTTTTAATAAACTGAATGGATAAAAAGGTAGGTAAGACGAAAAATATGTTTTATGTGTTTTGTGATAGCCTGTTCATTTAAATATAAAGGCTCGTTTGCTTTGCTGTTGGTTCACATGATTGAAATGTAAATGATGAAATATGAAATGAAATATAAATGAATATCAGTCTTTTTAGCCTTACTGTTCTGAGGCCAATTGTTAAACCTGTGTGGTCCACCAACAACATTAGTGTGGCTCATCACCATCTCCTTGGTGTAGTTTTCCCACTCATCATCTTGTTGCCTGTGTTCGGATGTTTTTGCTCAACTCTTGGAGACAAATCAGTTTGTACTACATGGATTAGCCTTCAGTCCTTCACACACACACACACACACACACACACACACACACACGAAAAAAGGTGAAAGTGGTGTTTGACAGTCATGTTCCATATCCGACAACAAACAAAAAATGCAGGGAAGTTACTCTTGACATCAAAGATCAGTGGCAACAAAGGCTGACTGTTGCATCACCTCATGTCGCCTGTTTCTGTCAGAAAGTTGCACTTGAACACACCGCAAAGATTACAGCCAACAGCCAACTAGCAAGTATGTTCTGCATCTGCATGAGAGAAAGTAAGTCTTCATACCAGCAGGCAATGCTAGTCTGTTTTCATCATTCAAAAGGGAAACCAGAAGACCGACAGGACAGATTCACAACGCTAGTTAGCCAGTTAGCACATTCACAACAATACCCGATATTGAAAAATAAAATAATATTTATCATGCGCTAGCAAACAATAACAAAAACAAATACGAACCATTTCTGCTAAAGAGCTCAATGGCTAACAACACAATCTAACCCAATATAACAAGTTTGTTTCATGCTCACGCCCTCTTGACTTAGCCGTTTGTTTGCTTTCCTCACTTCGGTTTCTCTTCTTGTGCTCTGAGCTGAACTGCCAGTCAGGCTCTGCTGTCTCAAACACAGATTCAACATGCTGAATCAGCTGAAAAATAGCTGACGGGGCTGACCATTGCCAACCGTGTGTGACACACCACCAAAAATGGCAGACTGTGGGGTTGGTGTTATACGAGCCTTAGAGCTGCTGGTGGGTGGATTTGATGACTTCTGGACAGAACCAGGTTATCTGTTTCAGTCACCAAGAGAAAATGCATTGGCACTGTGCTTTTCTACAAATCACAGCTGTTTCCAGCTTTTTGGTCACCAAATTTGGGTGTTTTTATAGCAACCTGTCGTGTTTCTAGTGGCTTTTTAGGGCTCCAGAAGTGATTGTTATTTACTGAAAGATTGCTGCTTTTCCTGCCAGGACTTGTGCCAACAAACCAGGTATTTTGAGCCAAAACATTATCTTTTCCCAGCTGAAGCCAAGTGGTTTTTGTACCTAAACATAACCACACATTTTCAATATATCCTCTACATAATAATGTGCAAACGTAACGTAAATTTGGTTTGAAACATACAATACCAATCTGGCAATCTTTTCAGCAAACGATCAGCAAGAAAGCAAATAAGCATTAGGGGTGGCCAATATTGCCCTAAAATAATATCACAATATTTCAGGGTATTTTTGCGTTAACAATATGACAAATTAAGAGTATTATCAATTGAAGAACATAGAATTGCAACAAACTAAGTCATATAGTTTTACATGTCAACCTCACAGTTTGCCTTCAAATATTCAGTACAACAGGCGATTTCCTTCTCTTTTGGCAAAATCCTAAATGAGCAAGTTGGGTTTTTTTCACTTGGACCTTTATGCTCTACCATTTCTCCTTGTATCATCATGCTATCATCGTCCCTGTTGTCTCTTTGTTTGCTTTTACCGAGTGACCTAGCGTACCTGTTCCAGAGCCAGCTGCAGCTGTTGCTCACCGGTGTATCCATCCACGCAGGGCGTAAACACACTATAGTTCCGTGTATCAAACTTCCTCTAAAATGACTTAAAAGGACTCTCGTTTTTCAAATTAATGTTTAAACATGTTTATTTTAAATGCACGTGCAGAAATACCAGCTTCAGGGTTTCTGTAACATTTATTTGTTCACTTTTACCGAGTAGGCTACTGACCCCCTATAGACTTCAATTGTATTCGCTAAGCTAAGCCGCAATGCTAACCGCTGAGACCCAGCCACTGGACGTACAGACACAAAAAAGCTATCAATCATGTTGACTCACTATGAAAATGATAGAGAAAGGGCATAACTCCCAAATCGTCGGAGTATTCTTTTAAGCTCATAAAGTAATAAACTGAAAGCTTGTTCAGTTGGTATGAAGAAACCCTGTTAGTTTTAGTGTGTGTAGTGATAAATTTAAGTGAGGATTGGGCAGGTGATGTATGAAGAAGGAAATGTCTGCCTATTACTTGCTTTGGGCTGCAACACTGTCAGTCATCTCCATTTCCTTCTCAGGATATGTAACATTACATATGTAACCAACGGTTGTAGATTTCTCTGTGAGAATATATTTAGAATCTAAACATCTTTGTGTTTTGCTTTTGTGTGTTGCTATTCTACATTTTGGTTACGCATTTTGCCAACCACTGACTCATATCCTGTACTGTGTTGTTGCTACTTTGACAAACACAGTGCTGCATTCACATGGTTATGATGCTGATTCCATGGGGTATAAATAAGCAGATGATTCCATAGAGAGTAATGAGCTTTTGCAGTCTCGAGGCTCAATTATAAACACTTGCCCCCCTCCCACCTCCATTTTAAAAGTGTGAAGCCCGAGGAGACGTGGAGTGGAATTCCAACCAGGATGATGAAAGAGAATCTAATGAATCAAAACCAATCCTATTAGTTCCAGCCCACATCTCCATACTGTGGTCCTTTTTCTGCACAACAATCCACCGCATGATTTCACACAAGCTAGGGAACTGGGGGATTTCAGCAGGGTGGGACAAGGGATCTAAAACCTTTCAACCTGGAGGGACTTGTTGCCTGTAATTGACCGCATGATTACCGCAAAACATGATCCTAGCCCCCGCAGAAAGTGGTGCTGGGAAACAAGCAGATTAAAGTGCACTGAAACTAAAGAAGAGGTTCAGCTGGCTGAGATATTCCCTTTAACTTCTACAGAAACTTTTTGGTTTATTACGTTGACTTGTCAGCAGAATTGCCCATTTGAGAACATCCAGCTGCAATTTATGTGTCAAGGTCATGATGCAAAAGATGTTTACATCAATTCCTTGATGACTTGAAGCCTGCAAACTCAAGGTCTCTGAATCCCTTAAGCCTGCATCTACAAGATCTGACAGTATTTCTTGGTTTAGTCTCTCGTTCTCACACACTTTCTCACTCTACCTCACCTTTTTAATCTCTCTCCCCCATCTTACTCTCTCCCTCTATCCTTTCCTCATTTTAATTTTTGCTTCTAAACTCTGTCTCTGGGGAGTGGGAAAATGAGAAGAACAAAGCATGTGGGGGTTTGAGGATCATTTGGAACTGGGAGACAGAGTCTTTGTGGCGCAGCCAGCTGGACATATAAAGAGATGGGGGCGGGCGAGATAGAGAAAGGGGGAGCAATGCAAGGGCAAAGAAGTGTGAGCAAAAAGCTCAGGGTGCTTGGTTTTGAAACTGTGGAGGGGATGGGGTGGTGCTCCTCTCCTCCTCCTCTCCTGCATTCAGATGCATTCAAGCAGAACTTCTGGCTTGCCGTTCACATCCTCAGCCATCTCGCCCTCTTGTTTGTGATATGGATACCGTCACTGCCCCACCCACCTCCCACAATACTGAATATCCATTAAAGATTTTGGGCAAAGTTGGTGCACTTATCCCAAAAGAATGTGATTCAGTTCATGTTAAATCAAGCAGATGGCAATGTTTGCAATCCTTTCAAAAAGTTTGGTAAATAAAACTTGATGAGTACTCCATGAGGAAAAACTAAAAGTGAACCAGTTCATTTTAAATCCTTACATAGGCACGGATTAAATAAGGCTTTATTAGCCAACAAGTGGATGTTTGGCAAACCTGAAGACATTAGGGTTCACTGGTTGGGTATTTCACTAAGCTGTGAAAGAGTTGGTGATAGAAGGTGGAAATGAACAGGGGCCCTGTCACCCGAGCAACAAACTATGCAGTCTTGGGGCCAAGAAGAGTTTTTCTCAGCGCTGCCTGGTTGTGCTCTATTATGCACTTTGTGTATAGCCAGGGATGCTATCATTGCATTACACACTAGGGGGGCAAAATCCTCAATCTGAGATCCTGGTGTTGCCTTGGCCTTTTACCTCTCTCTCAGGAAGGAATTACCCTAAAGCTCTGCCTCTCGGCTGGACCATGATTAGAGATTAGAGGTCAGGTCGCTCACCCAATAGTCCTCTGCTGCTTGGACATGATGCCCCATTGCGGGCCGAAGCTCGACCCCATGGGGGGTTTCATTTTGACAGTGTCCAAGACATGATTGAATATTGGCCAGGCTTAGAAAGGCAATGGCTACACTGATCAAAGAAAATGTTCTCAATAGTTGCATGGGTGGCCACAGGGATCCACAGAGCATGCTCAGTTGTTGCACAGGCTTTTACATTGACCTGCCTTTATGTACAAAAGAGCAACACTAACAATGGTGATGTAATTTTGAAATATGATGATACTCATACAAATTAGATGGACATGGTAATAGACTGAGTGTCATTATAGAAATATGCCAGAACTTCACTTCATTACCATCTGCAACATTAAAGAATAGGTTTTTTTTTTTTAAATCTGTAACAGTGCAACAGTCAAGTGCCCAGAACACTGAAATGGATTTTGCTTGCTGTAATCATTCCTCCTGTTCATAGTGGCCAGTAACAGATTCTCTTCTCATGTGCTTCCAGTGTAAGTGATGGGAGACAAAGTTCACCATCTGCTTTTCTTACAAAAATATATTCCAGATTTTAGTTGAAGCAAATATGAGCCTCCAGCAGTGTGTGTTAGGTAATGATGTGGCTGTCTTCTAAAATTAAAGGTCCAGTGTGTAGGATTTAGGGGGATATATTGGCAGAAATGGAATATAATGTGATCAGTATGAAACGTGAAACTTCTTTATTCAGTGTTTTTAGTGGTTTAAGTCACTTGGTCTGTTTGTTTTGGTGAGGAAGAGACCTCTGTGGATAATTCAGCTCCTAGTGAAAACCTCCTGAATGTCTCTATCTTATGTTATCAGAGAAAAAAAGGTGAGTACACCTAGCAAGCAAGCTGCCTGTCTTCGACCTCCAAGGCTGAAAAATGAAATCAACGCAGAAGTGCCAAAAAACTGCAGTTCATTGAATGGCCACTTGACTACAAAACAGAGTCAGTCCCCATTAATGCCCATGTTAAAATGTCCAACTTAACAGCAGAAAAAAAACAAGTTCACAGCTTGGTAGAAAACATTTTTGGTCTCTACAGCTAATGTCAACATTAATGACAACTGATGGGAGGGGGCAAATGTATTAATCAATCAATCAATCAATCAATCAATTTTATTTATAAAGCCCAATATCACAAATCACAATTTGCCTCACAGGGCTTTACAGCATACGACATCCCTCTGTCCTTAGGACCCTCACAGTGGATAAGGAAAAAATCCTACGCCTATTGCCATAATCCCTATAGTCATATGAGTAGGTACATTACCTTTAATTGTCAGTGCGTGCTGATCTGAGATTGGTGGGACAGAGCTGCCAGCTGAAATGGAGGTGAATGGTACAGGTCCCTCTCTCCCTCAAAATGAATCAAATACACCATCAAATGACTCCAAAAAACTCTAGTGGACAACACATGGCTTGTGCATTCCCCATGCTATGAAATAATAATGTATAATTAATAGGGCCGTAACGGTACATGTATTTGTGTCGAACCGTTCGGTACGCGACTTTCGGTTTGGCGCGACCCTGTACCGAATTATTGGGCGCAGGATATTATTTTATTTTATTTTGTTTTATTTCAATTTCGTTTTTGGGAGCCGAACCATTTAAAATATCTATTTCCCTGACAGACATAATTGAGTGACGGACCGAGTCCTGTAAATCTCCGCTTTCACTTTGTGCAGCACATTCTCGCATTTTGACAACATGGCAAGTGAGCCTGATGAAGAAGCCTGAAGACCCACCCGCAAACCTTAAGTCCTCCATTTGGGAACACTTTGGTTTCAGGGTAAAATACGAAGATGGAAATAAACAAGTTGACAAGACAAAAGCAGTGTGCCGACACTGCAGAACAGCAGTCGGGTATGTACTTGGAAACACGTCTAACATGCTAACGCATCTAAAGCGACGCCACCCAAGTTTGAACATTAACCGGCACGACTAGAAAAAGCAATCTGGTACAAACTATGATATCGTCGTCGTTTAAAAAGAAAGAGCATTTCCCTGACCATCGCGCTAAAGAAATAATCAACGCCATTGGAGTTGAGTAAAATTGTTTAAGCTGCACTTTAGATATAAGCATGTTTTGTTTACTGCACTTTAACAAAGTGGGAAAGCTAAGTAAGTTCCTAGTAAAACTGAATCTGAGCAGGCTTTAAAACTGACCAGCTGCACTATACTTTTTATTTTAATTGAGTAAAACTGTTAAAGCAGAAATGTACAGTACAGGCCAAAAGTTTGGACACACCTTCTCATTCAATGCGTTTTCTTTATTTTCATGACTATTTACATTGTAGATTCTCACTGAAGGCATCACAACTATGAATGAACACATGTGGAGTTATGTACTTAACAAAAAAAGGTGAAATAACTGAAAACATGTTTTATATTCTAGTTTCTTCAAAATAGCCACCCTTTGCTCTGATTACTGCTTTGCACACTCTTGGCATTCTCTCCATGAGCTTCAAGAGGTAGTCACCTGAAATGGTTTCCACTTCACAGGTGTGCCTTATCAGGGTTAATTAGTGGAATTTCTTGCTTTATCAATGGGGTTGGGACCATCAGTTGTGTTGTGCAGAAGTCAGGTTAATACACAGCCGACAGCCCTATTGGACAACTGTTAAAATTCATATTATGGCAAGAACCAATCAGCTAACTAAAGAAAAACGAGTGGCCATCACTACTTTAAGAAATGAAGGTCAGTCAGTCCGGAAAATTGCAAAAACTTTAAATGTGTCCCCAAGTGGAGTCGCAAAAACCATCAAGCGCTACAACGAAACTGGCACACATGAGGACCGACCCAGGAAAGGAAGACCAAGAGTCACCTCTGCTTCTGAGGATAAGTTCATCCGAGTCACCAGCCTCAGAAATGGCAAGTCAACAGCAGCTCAGATCAGAGACCAGATGAATGCCACACAGAGTTCTAGCAGCAGACCCATCTCTAGAACAACTGTTAAGAGCAGACTGCGCCAATCAGGCCTTCATGGTCAAATAGCTGCTAGGAAACCACTGCTAAGGAGAGGCAACAAGCAGAAGAGATTTGTTTGGGCCAAGAAACACAAGGAATGGACATTAGACCAGTGGAAATCTGTGCTTTGGTCTGATGAGTCCAAATTTGAGATCTTTGGTTCCAAGCGCCGTGTCTTTGTGAGACGCAGAAAAGGTGAACGGATGGATTCCACATGCCTGGTTCCCACTGTGAAGCATGGAGGAGGAGGTGTGATGGTGTGGGGGTGTTTTGCTGGTGACACTGTTGGGGATTTATTCAAAATTGAAGGCACACTGAACCAGCATGGCTACCACAGCATCCTGCAGCGACATGCCATCCCATCCGGTTTGCGTTTAGTTGGACCATCATTTATTTTTCAACAGGACAATGACCCCAAACACACCTCCAGGCTGTGTAAGGGCTATTTGACCAAGAAGGAGAGTGATGGAGTGCTGCGGCAGATGACCTGGCCTCCACAGTCACCGGACCTGAACCCAATCGAGATGGTTTGGGGTGAGCTGGACCGCAGAGTGAAGGCAAAGGGGCCAACAAGTGCTAAACACCTCTGGGAACTCCTTCAAGACTGTTGGAAACCATTTCAGGTGACTACCTCTTGAAGCTCATGGAGAGAATGCCAAGAGTGTGCAAAGCAGTAATCAGAGCAAAGGGTGGCTATTTTGAAGAAACTAGAATATAAAACATGTTTTCAGTTATTTCACCTTTTTTTGTTAAGTACATAACTCCACATGTGTTCATTCATAGTTTTGATGCCTTCAGTGAGAATCTACAATGTAAATAGTCATGAAAATAAAGAAAACGCATTGAATGAAAAGGTGTGTCCAAACTTTTGGCCTGTACTGTATATTTATATTTTTCATTCAAAAAATGTGTTAAAAAAAAACAGCAGTTTTCACTTTTATATTTCTATTTTCATTCAAACAATGTGAAAAAGCAGGATTTTATATATATTTGTTTCATCCAAAAATTGTGTAAAAAGAGTTAACTGCTGTGGTGGTATGTTTTAATAAGGTTACCAATAAGTAAAAGATATTTAATAATTGTCTATTTTTTTCATTACTGTACCGAAAAAAAAACGAACCGTGACTTGTGTACCGAGGTACGTACCGAACCGAGATTTTTGTGTACCGTTACACCCCTAATAATTAAGTAACATTATGACACATGAAGCAAATACTCTGAACTACTTTCTTGAGTAAACCACTGGGCGGAGTGACACAGTGCGCAGCTGAGACAGTGCCGTTGTTATTGCTTGTAGCCATTTGCGGTATCTCAGCTGGATGCACCAGAAGGTTTGAGGAAAGTTTACAAGTATTTTTGTAAATCATGGTTTACACATGTATTGTAAAAGGTTGCGGTAACAAGCCGAAGACATGGAGCAAGGTTTCACGTAGTTCCAACCAGTAATACGGACAGGATGAAACAATGGCTATTTGTGCTGGACATCGACCCCAACACGCCTGTGGAAACGGTCCGGAAAATGTTTGTGTGCTCCTGCCATTTTTTACCGGAGGACTACACTGAAGGGATGGAGCGCAGAAGCTCAGGAACTGTTCAAACGCTTTTCTTGAAAGATACTCTCACACCATCTGTTGGCATCACTAAACGAGCAGACATGTTAAGTGATCGTTGTGTATTTTGATCAGCAATCTCTCTGCTGTAACATTACCTCCATGTTGAGTAACATTAGCCTACAACCCAAACATGGTAAATAAGGCTAAAATGCAAATGTTGTTGTGGTTATGTTATGGATAAGTGCTTGCCCAGAGCGTATAGTGAAGTGACTGGCATTACTTCTCATTGTTGGGAATAAACAGACTGCTAGGGAACATTTTATCTTGTTGTTCCTTCAGGAGTTGTGGTGATTTATGAGTGTGGAGTTAGCATGTTCTCCCCGTGTTCCGGTGATTATTTTGAGGTGTACTCTATATTTATGTTGCACAGGTGTACCTAATAAAGTGGCCAGTAAGCCCCACATTTACACCACCGGCTCTGGATCTCCCCTCAGCCCCTGGTTGCTCGGCAGCCTCAGCCTCTCTTCTTGCTCTCTCTTCTTCCAAAACCAGTAACTCTTCCTCTGTATATTCTGGCTTCTTTTGATGACGGGAGTAACTGCACTAAACATACGCTTTTTGTATGTCTGGAATATAGTTCCAGCTCTGCATTTGTAATGTGTAAGCTACAAGTTGTCCACAAGAGCATTTTGGAGTCATTTCATGGTGTATTTGATTAGTTTTGAGGGAGAGAGGGACCTGTACCGTTCACCTCCATTTCAGCGGGCAGCTCTGTCCCACCGATCTCAGAACAGCACGCACTGACAATTAAAGGTAATGTACCTACTCATATGATCATAGGGATTACGGTGTTGTGTCAAAGTATGTTTCCCCATCGATATGCGTTTCCCTCGCAAACCCTTAGCGCTAACCCTAACCACCGGTTACATTAACTGAAGGGAAACATTATTCGACAAGGGAACACATCTTGATACAACACTGGCAATAGGCGAATTTGCCAAAATGTCGAACTATCCCTTTAACAGGGGAAAAAAATGGTAGAAACCTCAGGAAGAGCAACTGAGGAGGGATCCCTTTTCCAGGACGGACAGACGTGCATTAGATGTCGTAACTCACTAGTTTGCATTTTATTAAGGTCCAAAGTTATGCATATTTAAGAGTGGGCTGCTTGAGTGACAGGTTGTCTGTGGAGATAGATGTAGCCTGTGAAGCGTCACTACAGTCTATAAGTCAGACCCACACACTCTTGTCCAAATGGCTGGCTGTTGAATTTGAGGCCTCAAAACAGTGGTCCAAAAACCAATGGGTGACATCATGGTAGCTACATCCATTATTATTCACAGTCTGTTTCCAACATAGACTGTGAATAATAACAGTAACAACATTGAAAAAATACTGATTTGTAGAATGACTCTGCTTTTTTTGTTTTAACTCTCAGTTATCAGAGAAAAATAGTGAGCACACAATAGCATGTGGTGGGCGAGCCGTCCTTCTCTGACATGCCAAACATTGTCTGAGAAACCCTTATTTATAATGTGAAACTGCTTTATTCAGTGTTTTTACTGGTTTAAATCACCTTATCTGTTTGCTTTGAAGAGGTAAAGACCTCTGTGGATAATCTGACCCGCAGTAAAAACCTCCTGGACAATGGAATTCTAACCAGGAGAAGTTTCAGCTGGTGGCAATCTGCAGTCCTCACTGCTACATGTCAGTAAATCCCCCTAAATTGTACACACGTAACCTTTAAGGTCTCTTCTGTACAAAATCCCCTCATTATGGTTCTCTGATTCCTTGCTGAGATGCAGAGGAGAGATAGTAACACAAAAAGAAAACTTTGTACTAAAATCATTGTAACTTGGAAGAACAGGTTGCAGGCATTTCTGGACCAAAGTGAGGGTGCCATTTCTTCAGCATGTTGATGCGGAAGCTTTAGGGTGGTTCTTAAGTCATCTCCTCAGTCTTCCTCCTTACTTGATAAGGGCCTTGTTACGATGTCAAAAGTTTGAGGTACGACGTTGGCAAAAGTCCTGTAACAAGACTTGCTCACCAGGCTCCAACCTGCACTTCCTGGCTGATTGGTCATACCAATTCCTTTGCTTGGCCTGGGACTCAGCAGGTTCTCACACATCATCACAAAGGAGATGATGTTCATACTTTTGACTGAGTCAGCCTCCTCCTTCATCCCCCCTGAGCACATCCAGAGGGCCTCTGACATGATGGGCGTAAATCAGCTCAAATGGTGAAAACCCAGTTGAGCTCTGGGGAACCTCACAATCAGTGAACAGTGACAACGGCAGCCACTTCCGGTCCCTTTCTGATTTTGAGACAAATATTTTCAATGTGACATCTTCTTTAGAAATGCCTACCTGGCTGAAAAACCTTAGCGTGGCTGTAGCTACTTAGCTGTTGCCTGAGTGACTCCCTTTACCTTTGCAAGATATGACAAGGCTAATATGTTCAAATGGTATAAAAATAACAGTGAGTGGGAAAAATGTCATTATTTCATCATTTGTGTGAATTTTTCTCATAATGAGCGAATTCTTGAGTTATGGCCAAAAATGTGTTTTATGATTGTTTTTGACCTAGACATTTGATCTTTGGCCACCACTTTCTAATCAGTTCATCCTTGAGTCACAGCGGATGTTTGTGTCAAGTTTCAAGAAATTCCCTCAAGGCGTTCCTGAGATATCTTACTGATGATACAGACTGATGGACAGACAACCTGAAAACAAACAGCCAGGGCTGTCACTGGTGGGGAGGCTTAAAAATGAAAAACAAAATAAAACAGGGGTGACCTCCAGCTCACCTGGCAGAGCATGTGCCCCATATAGGCTGAGCCTTTGCAGGGGCCTGAGCTCAATTCCAACCTATGGCCCTTTGCTGCCTGCCACCCCCACTCTTTCTCCCACATTTCCTGTCTCTCTTCAGCTTTACTGTCACTGTTACTGTGTTAAAATATTTCTTCCACGTACTCCTTCATTTCACCAGGCTCTCTTGAAGCTCAAGTAGTTCATAAAATAAAACTTGTTAACAGCAGACATTTTGGTTTGTTGTAGTAGGAAAGGCACAGGTGTAACTGATAACATTAAAATTGACTGTATTCCAGTTAGATGATCTAGTACCAGGGTCCGGGTAATATTCATGCTGGCTCACTGTCATGGTTAACTGGGACATTTGATAGAACTGAGCCACCGTCAAAAACATTTGTGTCACCTTTGTTTCATGAAAAAAGGTCTATTGTTAATCCTTAACATACTGGTACTATAGTGTTACGAGCTTCAAACTTCAAGTAGTATAGCTTCAAGTTACAGATTCTACAAGAGCATTCACCTTTTTATAGGAAATATTTTGACCTGTCAAGCACAAAGGTAATAAAAACATTAATAATGCTTGCATTCAGTTGAGGTCTGCCAAGTCCAAAGACCTTTTAAACAGTGGACATTTTGATGTGTCACAAGGGGAAAAGAGCAGGTGTAAATCTAGGGCTGCAACGATTAGTCGACTAATCGATGACGAATCGACTATTAAAATAATCGTTTTTTCATAGAAAAGTACTATAAAAGCAGTGGTGTAGTGGAGGGTATACACAGGTATACGGGGTGTACCCACATCTTTTTCTGGCCATTTACAGTATACCCACCTATCAGCCAAAAAGCCATCAGAATATATAGGAGAGTATGCCCACTTCTTCCTCTGTAACTTACCCATCTACCAAGTAGTACATTCACCTCATCAGCTACCACTACACCACTGTATAAAAGTACCCCAAAATACTCTTATTACAGCTTCTTATGTTCAAATATTGGCAGCTTTACACACTCTCCCATGACAGTGAACTAAAACCCTTTGGCGTGAGTACGAAACAAGACATTAGATTACATAATTTTGGGGTCCGACATTTTTCAACATTTTAACACATTTTTCAATAAAAAAATTAGTCGACTAATTGAAGAAATAATCGACAGATTAATCGACAATGAAAATAATCGTTAGTTGCAGCCCTATGTAAATCATAAAACAAATGATGGCTATATTCCATTTAGGTGTTTCAAAGTAAAGCAAAACTTGATTTATACAGTACATTTCACTGCAGCTGGAAGCTGCTGCACAACATGTGAGCTACCACAAAAGTGCCACAAACCCTATGTGAGCAGTGTAAAGATAAAATATTAGACATAAGTTAACACAGTTAAAACAGACGCATAAATAATACATGTGAGTTAAAGTTAAAGAGTTAAGGTTTCATGGTCGACGTGGTAGTTTTCATGCTGACTCACTGTCACACTGTCCTGGCTAACTGGGACTCTGAGCTATTGTTAATGCCATTAGTAACAGCTGTACTTTTCTTACAAGGTAAAATGTGTGAAGGAAGTGAAAAAGGCCCATTGTGTATGCTGACTCACTGACATGGATCACAAATACACCTACACAGAACAGAGTAATCATTATTGTTATTAGTATACCTCTGCTTTTCCTGCTTTTATAAGTTAAATGGCCTGCTGTGTTAAGGTCTGTTGCTGCATACTGCAGTGAACAATGAGTAAACTGCACTTCACAGCATCAGCACCATTAGAGCCATTTCCTTTATATGGTGAACCTGAATAAATATTGCTACCTCCCTTTAAACAATGCATTTTTATTAGGCTACACATAATCTGAATGGATGCTGTAGTCCATACAAAATAACTTGTCAGGGAACTACAGTATTTGGAGCTGTTAGTGCAAAACATTGTAAATATGCAATTTCAGTTAACAGCTACTAGCCTAGGCCAGGGGTCAGCAATCACGTTAAACCCTGGTTTTAATTTTTGACAGGTAAGGTAGAAATACATTTTTCAGTATTTTTAGTTTATTTATTTTATTTCATGTAAGAATAAATTTAAGGTATAAAACAGTTTGACCTCAAGTTACAGCAGCTTACTGTATGGTAATACTTACTTGGGAAATAAATGACACATATGCAGATGTATGTTCTTTGTTGCACTGTGAGACAAGATTTAATTTATTGATTGATCTTCAACACATGGGTGGCCTCCTACATTTAAGGTTGCATGAAAACACTGTACAAATCTGTCTTGTTCAATCAGACTAAAGTCATCAAATTTAAAGTTTGTTTGAATGATGGCGATGTTTAATTTAAGTCAACAATATTATTTATCTGTGTTATTCGTCTGTTTTATTAACGTTTTGAAAATATATTAGACTTTATTTCAGCACTATCTGCTGTTCAAACAGCCTGATGAGAATGAGACACAGTGGATTGTGTAGTATATTCAACCCAATCATCAAAATAAAAGTTTGCATTGTATGTGTCTGCAAAACATGCATACATTTACTTTATTATGCAGCAGATACATTTCAACAACGCTGTGGCTACTGGTCAGGTTTAGGCACAAGTCCGCTTAGTTATGATTGGGAAAAGATCATGTTTTTGCTTAAAATACCCATTTTTTGCAGCAATTTCACGTCTTGGAGCAGTGAGTGTCTGTGCCACTATCCACACAGGCAATGCAGTGATGTCACTTAAAATCATCCACATTTGGTGCCTAAAAAGCTGATGGAAACACAGCAATGACTCTAAAAAAACAGCCAGTTTTGCTGTTTGTTGGTCTCCAACAGTGGTCTGTAGTGGTTTGCAGTTTGTCAGGCATCTTGCCTAAGTGACACACCATCCATCATCCCCTCCACCCAATGACAGAGTCAGCTCACATGCTATGTCACTGTAGAAAGCTAATATGATATGTATGAAACGTGCAAACATAATGTATTTGTGGTTTGCAAAAAAATTGGGCTGCAGTTTGAGATGTTATGAGGTAATTCATATTGGGCTTTAAATGAACCATATATTAACATTGTTATCTTGTCTTTGGTGGTCAAATATTTTTTTGGAGGGCCTGATTTGGCCCACAGGCCATTATTTGCCAACTACTGACCAAGGCTATAGAATGGTCAGCTGGATCTGTTTTGCACATGTCTGCCTCAACAAGGCAAGGTATTGACCTCATTAGTACTTTCACAATCTGACGTACCATCTGTGGGTCCTCGTAAGGTGAGTTTTTTGATGATAACAATATGTAAACAACTGTTGTATTTGCCGTTGTTTAAGTACTTTACTTATTCGACTTATTGTTTCGAAAGCTACACTCCTCGCGGTTCAATTAATGCTGACCATTTCAAGATACAGTAACCACAGAAGGCTCTATAAACACTTCTGTCAGATAAAAAGGAAACAAAGAAACAGTTATAAACTCACCTATTATATGTTATGATGATCCACAGATCTATTATATACCAAAAAACGCTGCTTATGCAGTCTTTATACACTTTCAAAGGTCCAGATGATCTAAATCCAGTGAAATATTTGGTCCAAACACATCATTATTACATCCATAAATATCCATAAACTGTTGTTGCATCATTTCAAATGTTTATATTTCTCTTCTTACTGTATGCCATAACTCCCGATTGCAGTGAATATGCTGACTAATCACTATCACAATGGCAGCTGGACTCTGACCTTTTGATTGACACCTCACTTGAGCCAACAGTAGCTTTCGTGCTCTGCTTATGGGCATCGATAGCCAAGGAGGGGACTCAATGACAGAAGCACTTACAGTGGTTCTGAGTGTCAGGGGAAAATAACTTTCATCAAATGAGACCATGCATGTACATGTACTAGGAAATGGAGCGGGAACAGCTTTCAGTTTACTTTTGGTTTGCCTTGAATAGGCATTTTAGGTGAATTTTACAGGACTGGTCATTATGGTAAAGAGTGTAAAGATGTTCTAAAAATCAGTCCCCAGTCAAGTCAGAAATTGATCATGTCTTTGTTTCTAATCGGTTCTGTAGTGGAATTCTTCATTTCCAGATTGTTGTTGATTGTTGTTTTCGCATAGTGATGTGCACAGCAGTTGTGCATGAAGTGCAATGAGAGTGTTATAAATTTATTTTTTAAATATAATAAAAGACTGAATACATGAACACAACCAAAAGACCCTGAGTATACAAGAAGGTGTGACAGAAAAATGGCCAGAGCCTCAAACTCCACAGTATTTTGTATGGAACCTCATTTGTGTTTGTTAACAGGCAGATAAACCGTAGACCAAATCAGAAGTGTAATTTCTGTACACTCTGGGAGTCCACTCAAACCAGACAAACTGACTGTGTTTGAAATTAAAGCAGAACATTCTGACAAGGTTGACTTGGTTTTCTCCTTATGAGCAAGCCAAGATGATGTATGAGACTCATACTGTGCAGACAGGCAGCTACAAATTTGCTTGGCTAGTTGACTGGTGGGAGGTTGGGTAGTGAGTGGGGGGGCTTGAGTTGTCACATTGCAGTGAAAGAAAGAGAAGCCTTTGTATCCATTTTGTCTTTTTGGAAGTGGCTGTATGTCAAAAGAAACATTATTCTGCTCTGATCATTTGCATCTGATCATGTGAACACAAAAATAAAAAACTTACAATTGCAATATGCGCAGAGGAAGGAAAAGTTTATAGTTACGACAAATTAAGGTACCATCATCATATCTTTTCTTTTTTCAGATAAGATTTGTTAAGTTTAGGTTAAATATTGTCAGAATGATCAAAGCAGGCATTTCATTATTCAACTTATGCAATGCTCTAAATATTCAAAAACTGTTGTGCTGCATTTGATCAGTCACATGGTAGACATTTGATTAATGGAACTTAACTGACTTGAGAAAACAGGCCTCTCTGTGTTACCTCCCCCTTATTTCAACCTCCTCCTCCCCTAGACTGAGCCTTGTTTTCTGCCCCCACCATATCCCATGAATGAATGGCACAGATGTTGTTGGACAAGACAGTACCCCTTGGTCCCCTCTCCCTCACTACTCGCTCAGCATGAGGTCTGAAACTTGTTTTTTGATCATTGTTCCCCCCCAAGTTCTCCCTTCACGGGAGAAAAAAAGGACCCAAAGAGGAGGGAGATGGGGAGACCAGGAGCAGCCAAATTAAAGAGGGAGGGAAGAGGAGCACACAGCCATGCTTTAGGATTATGAAGGAAACATACTGTTTAACTATCTCTGTGTAGGACAGGTCACATGTTGAATGTTTGTGGAGCGCCACAGTAGGGAGATCACAATTATCTCAGGGTATGGACGGCACAGTGGAGCTGCAGTAGAGGTTTGGGTCTTGCATCCAGGAAGTGTTGACTGAAGATGCGGGTCAGTGTGTGGCTGCTCTGGGTGTCCTGGTTCTACACCTGGGCAGAGTACACACAGAGGTGCAAGTGCCAAGACATCTGTCCAACGGAGTCAGGATTGGACAAGAGGTCAAAGAGCCGGTTCAAGGAGCATGTGCGTCATGGTGCCGGACACCAGCACACGCCTCACAGGAGCAGGCCACACCGAAAAAAAGGTAACTCACACAACTTTTCAGATTGGAGGCACACAACTCTGACATCCTGCATCCTGCTGCAGATGAACTGAGGTGCTGTCATGCAAGGTCTGTGCATTTAGGTATAAAAACTACTAACTTAATTATAGGTAGATTTTGAATGTATCTCTCTAGTTAGGATCAGCTAAGGATTCTGACCATGTAGGAAATCATTTTAAAATATAAATAACTTCCATATTATTTGGTGCCCCACAGATGCCACTGCTAACAGTTACTGTCACAAACCGAGCTAGCACATTGGATGAAAGTGACAGAATACAATAATGATCCTAAATATTACATCAAAAATGTGTTATATGGGCTATGCATGAACACATAAATATTAACCTAATTCATACTGTGTGAACATCTAATGTATTCAACTATGTATGTGACTGCAGATTTCTAAAAAAAATGCCATCACTTTAAAATCATGTTTACAAGCAGTTATTATAAACTTAGAGTTACAAGATAAAGATATCTAACTGTGAACTGACATTTTAAGACAACTTAAAAAAAAGAACACTTTTTTATTTGTAAGCTCCTTTCAAGTCACCCAAAGACACTTTACAACACCAGATAAGACAGTCAGTACATCATTGAACAACAAAGATAATAAACAATAATGATCATAACAAAGAACAACAACAATAATGCATGCAGATAAAAAGAGTAATGTACTGTATGTGTCATGTAATGTAAAATGCTTAAATCTCCCTTTAGTTTTGGTGCCAAATTAAAATCATGCTTTGTGTGTAAAATGGAAAATAATCTGCTCACTTCTAGAGGATTAATTGCAAAGACAATGCAGCGTGCAAATCTTTTAGACACTAGACGTAGGTTGCCGAGATGGTTTATTCATCAAATTGATTCGATTTTGGAAACTGTAATTGTGATGGAATGCAATCAAAGTGTGTCTGAAAGGAAAACTTACTGCTTACATAAAGATAAAGAGTTTGCTGTCATCCCCAGTCTTTCATTCTTTCTGTTAGGTTGAGTCACTAAGGAAAAGAGGCATGGCGTGTAACAACACAGAATACATTTTTGTTAAAACTAGCCCGAAGCGGTCATTCATGTTGACAGCAATTGTTGATTCCTTTACAAAACACACTTGAATTACACTCAGAATTTACTCTGAAGTCACTTTTTATCACATTCCTCACTATAGTTGACACTTTCTTTCTTTTTCTTATTCCATCCCGCCCTCTACGCCCGCTCCAATACCTCTCCTGACCTTTGGTCTACAGCCTGAAAGAGGTTCCTTCCCTCGGCACATCTCAGCCCAGCACCATTCCCATGGGTTGTGTTTAGCCAGAACTCATCCTTCATCCTCTCTAAACCTTTTGTTGCAGACTGAAAGCTGGCCGATGCCGGGGCCATCAAGCCCGAGTTGTTGGATCAATATAAACATCCATCACTTAGCCCCGGGCCTTTCTGAGCCTCACAATGAACAGCTCACTAAACAATACTTCATTTATGTGAGCCATTGGAAGGAATGAACTAGTGGTAGTTCACTTATTTCTGGGTCGCACTCGCTTTGCCGTGATGGAACTTGGAAGTAATTCAGCACCTGGAGTGTCACTAATTCTTCTGAAATTTACATTTGAGCTTAATTGCATTACTTTTTATACTTTATACCACCTCAGCACCTCCATTTACTTTGTGTATTTTTTTTAATCCTGCTTTAAATATTGTGGAATAAGTGTGGAGTTGGGACACAAATCCAGTGCTTTTATGTACAAAGTTCAAGTAAAATTCTTTCCAATTCAGTGACTTTGGCTACCAAAACAAACTGCTTACTTACAGTTGAAACAGTTTGTGGACTCATTGCATTAGTGAGAGATACATAATTTCCTTCTATTGTTTGGGAGACTCTAAACTTCCTGCTTCCTAGCAGTGTTGACGGAGTTGCTGCCACAAACTGTCAAAAACAAACACCCTACATGGGACGGTGGCTTGTGTTTAGAGAGTAAAAATGAATATACAGTATTCACTACAGCAAATTGAATTTAGTTGTAAGCCACGAAAAAAACTGAGGCACACTCAGAGTCTCCTGTGGGATTTCAGGGTAGGAAGTTTGTGTTTGGCGGAACATCTGTTAAGGAAGCGAATGAGTTTTCCATTGTTTCCAGAAAATATATCACAATATTTTCAATATTTTTTTCCAATTTCATTGTCTCATGTTATGCTTCAAGCAACACAATAGATTAAGTTTGCAAGTGAGGAATGATGACCTGGGTCCTCAGAGGTTAACAGCACGTTTATCGGAGTGGTTAAAGCAGTAGTTCCCAACTGGTGGGTCATGGCCCATAAGTGGGTCCTGGGTCCATTTTGAATGGACCAAGTGACTCATGAGTCATGTTTGTAAAATGCAATCTTTATTTTGACATCGTGAATTTCTAACACAGAGCTTTTATTTTGAAGTGCTGTTTCCTGCTGTAGAGTGAGTGACTAATAGACTGCTACTTGACAAGAGACAGCAAACTGGCTTGAAGACATGACCACATGAAAATATGATGCTAAAGATTAAACTGTGTGGACCTGGAGCTAACGACTAAGGAAAAATCTGGACCCCATGGCTGGACCAGTTGGGAACCACTGGGATCTATACAGTGAATTAAAAGTGAATTGAAATAATTTACAATGTTGAAGTCATTCAAGTCATACAAACTAACCAGAATATCAAAAGCTTAAAAAAAAAAAACAGCCTTATGCAAGTGTTATTTTGATCCATTGTCTTACTCCGATTCAATTCTTCATTTCATTTTAATTCAGTTCAATTCAATTCAATTCAATTCAATTCAATTCAATTCAGTTTCATTTATAAAGCTCAACATCACAATTTACAAGTTACAATTTACCTGAGAGGGTTTTACAGCATACTATGCCCTCTGTCAGATATTGCTATTGCTGTTTATTAGGGCTGTAGTCAACCAATGAAAATCTTGGTCGACTGAAGTCGTACATAATCTTCAACTCATTGATTAGTCGTGGGAAAAAAAATCTGCACGTTATTTTTACTTCTGCCATGGTGTGTTTGTGTCACTCTGCAGTTACACCTCCAACACAATAGTCGGCAGTGGAGGACTCTGTTAAGTGCTGAAAAGTTTAGTTGCTTCTAAACATACATTAAATATGGCTTAATAGAGACAGTTTCAAACACAAGTACGCAAATTGGCTTCACTATAAATCGCAGCATCGACAGACAAACACTTGTCGTTATCTGGACACATTTCCCCCACCAATACAACATGCTAATGTTATTAGCACAAGTCTATGGCATTTTACATTGCGTAAATTAGCCTAGCTACTAGCGATCCTTTCCTCTTCTCATATAAAACCAGGGACAACAGCAACATGTAACAAAGGTAACGGCACATAATTTGGCTCCATTACAATTCACAAGATTCGCCGACAAAACAACTGTCTTATACTATACATGTTTTCCAAGCAAATACAACTTAACGTTATTAGCACCAGCCTATGGCATTTTACATTGTATAAATTAGCCTAGCAGCTAGAGATCTTTCCCTTGTCTCATATTAGGTTAAAGCCAGGGACAACAGCAACATTTAACAAAGGTAACGGCACTCAATTTGGCTTCATTACAACTCACAGCATTCACCAACAAAACAACTGTCACATGCTAATGTTATTAGCGCCAGCCTATGGCATTTTACATTGCATAAATTAGCCTCGCGACAAGCAGAGATTTCCTCTGTTCATATGAAGCCAGGATCGCACACAAGACTTAAAATGCTATTTTAGTGGAGGCCTTACTGTCTTCACAATTTATTGTTTCTTATCTGTGAAATACAAATAAATACAAGCTTCGTTTCCACTGAGGGAAAAGGTGTCAGGATACAGAAACAGACAGGAGGTCTGCGTCACCGAGATGCTGAAAGTTAGGGCCGTTTCATAGTCGATGCAAAGGCACACAGACACGAACGCATTGGGATGCATTGGCCGCCATGATGCGTGCTTGCGTCTCAAAATGTGTTGTCCATTTTTTTGATACGCGACGCAACGACACGTGTAATACCATGCCTTGCCGGGGGGTGATAATGCAAACGACGTACTTGAAATTAACCACTTTTTGTTATTCACAGAAGAAGCAGGTATGACAGATGGCGGGTGAGGAGGAAAAACTTTGCAAACTCATACGGGCACACCCCCATTTATATGATAGTTCTAGTGCCCTGCACTCTAATAAAATAGCAGTAGAAAATGTGTGGAAAGATATAGCCATGGCAATGGGAAAGAGCATCGAAACAGTAAAAAAAAAATTGGAAGAACGTGAGGGACAAATTCGGACGTGCACACAAGAAGTGGAAGAAGGCCTGCAAAAGTGGTGCGGGGCAGATGGGTTTTGGGTACCCTCTGATTTTGAAGCGGCTAAGCTGGATAAATAAACACATCAAACATAGGACTACTGAGTGCGTGTGTGTGTGTGTGTCTGTGTGTGTGGACTGTGGAGAGAGAGCGAGAGAGAGAATGTGTGATTGACGGAGGCCGAGGCTAGCCTCTATGCACTTTATCAGATTTCACCCAGAATGTACCGGTGACTCTGCTACCCCCTATTGCGTGAGCGATGTATTGCATTTCAGGTGTCGCCCGCGTCGCTTGCGTTCAATGTGTATGAAAAGAAATGCGATACTCACTTACCTGACTAAATAAAGGTTTATATATGCAGTTGACGTTGTGTGTACAGAACAGACTACCATTTTAAAATTACAGTATAGGCAATCCATACAGGACAGAATGATACATAGGGAGAGACAGAGAGAACAAGACCAAGAAAGACAGGGAGAGAGGTTGAGAGAGACAGAGGTGCACAGGAACCATAATAACAATAGAAATATGACTAATTATAACAGTAGTATATGATAGTATTATACTGATATATGATTTCATATATTTGTAATGATAATCATATGTGTATAATAATAGTAGAAATGTGGCTTATAGACTAGTAATAGCAGTAGCAGTGGGCATCAAGCAGGCCATCCTGTTATACTGTTCTTGCTTCTGTCACCTCACAGGTTGTCATGGACCCTCTCCAGCAACAATCATATATATATGTGAATAATCTAAAAATGCCTTGGTGAATGCTTTGAAATCTTTGTGGCCCCATGAAGTGTATGTATGTGTCAACATCGATTTTATTTTGAAAACCCATCTGACAGGAAGCGGAACGTCACCGCGCTACCTTGATGTCGGTGCGATGTCAGAGTGCATGGGATGAAGTTGGCGCTGATGTTCACTGTGGGATTTAACAAGGAAAGTCGGAGGTTAAATTTAAAATGTTGAAGTAACTAACAAAAGAGCGGATACGTTGGCTGATGAAAGCAGGTTAGTTAGTTAGTAACAAAACAATCAAACCTTATTTATCAGCTGGTGCGGGAACCTTCTCTGTGACAGCTCACGGCGCTTTTAACGATGAACAGGACTGTTTACATGCACATAGTGGCATCAGTGTTTGGCGTCCTGCTGTCAGGTAAGTACATTTGAATTTCGGAATCATTCATGTGATAGATACAGTATAATAATATTTCACTGACATGCTTAGAATGTGTTAGTTTAAAATCCTGAATCAAAGACATTTAGGCCTACTAAAAAGACAATACCTGCTGATTCTGTGAAGTTCTGTGTCTTCCAGTGGTGGTAAAAGTAGGCTATATTAACCATATATTAGGGTTGTAATATTTACGTAAGTATTACATGTTGTTATTGCTGCTGTCAGGTAGTAAATAAAAACTATACACTAGTAGGCCTATAGATTATCAAGAAGAACTAAAACAGTTGGTTTCACTCTGGTTGCAAGCTGCCAATAAAGCTAAATTAGATTTTTAAAGTTTCCTTTGCCCAGAAACTGAAAAATAACCTGCAAATGAGCCAACATTAGAACTCCAACATTAATACACTATTTTTGAACACTCAAAAAAATCACCCTTACAGTCTCTCCTTTATATCCTTCCTAATTGAGCCCTATTTGGGTAAAATCTGTTTTATCTTTCCCCTCACAACTAACAATTATTTATTCTTATTGATTAATCTGAGATTCTTTTCTCCATTTACTGATAAATCATATGGTGTATAAAATGACAGAAAATGTCCATTACAATTTCTCAAAGCTCAAGTTGACATATTCGATCTGAGTTATGCACTAAGCCCTATTACACTTAATGTTTTGACCATGACACACTGATGTTTTGGCTTCATCTTCCTTTGACTCTTTCAGTGACAGTGGGGTGTAACAGGCTCTTGGTATTTCCAGCTATAGTGAATGAATGAAAAGATGAAGGGCCTTTTTGTTGATTGCCCATTTAAGACAGCCAAATATATTTGGCCAGACTAGGATTTCAGATAATTCCTAACGTTTGCAGCTCATGACCATCCTCAGAATTTTGATTTTATTTTTATGTATTTTTTATTTTACTCTTATTTTGTAAGAATAGCCAGCATGCAATGTGCAGTTTTAAGGCTTTATAAACATTTCTTTGTGTGTGTCTGAGACAGGATGTGGCATCTGTGAGGGTTCAACTAGTTCTTCCAAGTCTTTCTAACCTCAGTGGCATGTTTGACATGGAGTGATTGCAACACAAGTTTTAGAATTTTCTTTTTGTTTGCAAAAAAAAAAGTAAAAAAAAAAATCGTAAAATTCCTGCAGTGTCTTTTGTTCTGTTGCGGATATGCCGTTGATGGGGGAGTTCCAGTATGCTTTTGTTAGGGTTGATGTTCCTGAGACCCTTGAGCTTCCTCTCCTGTCAGGAAGCTGATCACAGTCTCCCCATTTCCTTCAGTGTGGTCATCCAACTCCATGGGAAGTTCAAACAATGGCATTCCACCACTGCTGGCTGCAAATAGCCATTGTTTGTTGGTAGCAAGGCTTAACACTGTTTGTTGTGGGTGTGCTGTTGCTAGTTAAATGAACTCAGAGGTGCATACTGCTGGGCGCTACTGTCAAGGTGTAGCTCTTCTATAGAGATATATTTTAATATGTTGCGATGAGTATTGTGCTAAAATTTATTGTAATATGTTACCTTTTTTCTTTAAAGATATTTTGTGGGGCATTTTTGCCTTTATAGATAGGATGGTTGAGTGTGTGTGTGTGTGTGGGGGGGGGGGGGGGGGGGGGGGTCAAAGGGCCACAGGTTGAAGTCGAACCCGGGCCGCTGCGGCAACAGCCTTGTACATGGGGCGCCTGCTTTATCCGCTAAGCCACCGATGCCCCATGTTACCTTTTTTCAACTGTAAATTATGTCCCCAAGGGAAAACTTTGTCAGCGATACTGAGCTGTATTAATTTTTTCCACCACCCCAATGACCAATCCACATTACTTTCTTCTGTCATCATCAAACTCTTCTGTAAGTTGCAGTCATCCTGTCACAGCCTGTTTTTAGACTCTTTGTTCACTAAAGGCACGTGAAAAAAACTTTTCTTCACAAATTCAAATTAATGTGGAGTGAGTAATTAATATACAGATGGTCATTTGGGGGGTAAAATAGTTCTTTAACATACTTACAATAAAAATTATCACAATAAATTCCAAGCAGTGAAGTTTATAGATTTAAAATTTGGGGAAAGAGGAGCACTGTTTTCAAAATGGCATTTTCTTGTCATCAAATCCTATTTGAGATACTAAGTATCAGGAGAGTTGGATAGGTGCATCCGCATTACACTTACGGGCTTAGTGCGCTCACAATATTTCTGTCATCATAAAATGATCATATTGTCTTTTCTTAAAGGCAACTTTATATATTTCAGTTGCTTTTTCAGCTTTACTGAATGTGATTAAACACAAATACAACATGCAGTTTGTTGTTCTGTTACACTTGGATGCTTTTTACAGTCTCAACAAAATCTCTGTGTCATACTCAGGATTCAGAATTCATGCACAGGAGATGCTGCCCCGTATCACCCACCACCCCTCTGATGTAGTGGTGAAAGCTGGGAATCCTGCCTCACTCTCCTGCCGGGCAGATGGCAACCCAAAGCCGACCATCGAGTGGCTGCGAAACGGGCAGCCTCTGGAAATGGCAAAGGGAGACGCACATTTGCAGCCCTTGGCTTTGATAGAGGGGAGCCTCTTCTTCCTGAGTGTGGGAGAGGGCAGGCGAGGTCAGTCACACGAGGGCATCTACACCTGTGTGGCTAGGAACAGTGCAGGCAAGGCCGCCAGTCGTAATGCATCGCTGTACATCGCAGGTAAGACTAGAGTGTATTTTACCATTGAAGACTTGAAATGACCATTCAGCAAAGTCATCTCTAATTAATGTCGTCATTTAATTCTTCGACAACTTGTTCATAAGTTATAAACAGCAACACCAGCTTGCTCTGAGCATCATGAATATTACATCATATCAATCATACAAAATAAAGCTTTCAACACACTAACCTAGAAATGTCCATCCAGAATGTTCCAGTTGAAGATCTTTCCAGTGAGCTGCTGTTCAGGTTTATTTATCAGTCTCTTCCACAGTTAATCATCTCACATTTATGTCTGATATTTAGAAGTTCTCATCCCATATCACCACTGATGGCACAAACTGGTGTCAGCTTATCAACTCCCAGATACAGCTGACTTGCTTTCTAATGAACAGTGTTAAGATTCACATGTTCACTGAACCAACAAATGCCAGATGTGTTATCTGAAACAGGACACAAGTGTGGAATTCCACATCCTGACACAGGTGGACTTAACATTCCAGTTGCCTGAAGTAAATGTTGTCATTTTACGTTTTTGCAAACTGCAAATACATTACATTTGCAAGTTTCAAGCTCCAGCTGGGATTGTGTCCCCAAACCCGGGTATTTTATGCCAGAACATGATATTTTCTTAACAGTTACCATTGCTAATGAAGCAAATATTACGTCAGTTGGCCAAAGGGGGGCGCTATAGCAACCGACTGAAATTGCAAACTTTGAATGGGCATATCTCATGCCTTGTATGTCATAGAGACATGAAACTTTGCACAGAGATGCCTTTCATCATGAGGAACAAATTTGCCTCAAGCACCTATAACTTCCGGTTATATAGATTTTCTGCCATTTTGAATTTTTTGAAAAACACTTAAAATCGATCTCTTCCTAGGAGGTTTGACCGATCTGCATGACACTTGGTGAACATAATCTAGGGACCAATATCTGAAGTTCCCTCTTGGCAAAAGTTGGAAAACTTACTTTGGTTTGGTTGGGAACTGGAGGGTCGCCTGTTCAAGTCCCCATCCGTACCAAAAATAAGGAGTGTGGACTGGTAGCTGGAGAGGTGCCAGTTCACCTCCTGGGCACTGCAGAGGTACCCTTGAGCAAGGCACCGAACCCCCCAACCGCTCGGAGCGCCTGTCATGGGCAGCCCCACTCTGACATCTCTCCACTTAGTGCATGTATAGCATGTATAGGTCCTGTTTGTGTGTGTTCAGACCTGTGTGTAATTGACAACAGAGTGAAAGAATTGAATTTCCCCTCTGGGATTAATAAAGTATATACATATATATATATATATATATATATAATAATAAAACTGAGGTTCTATAAGGCAATGAATATTGCGGAGGGCGTGGCTCATCACATAAAGGTGTATAACATCTCAAGGGTTTCACCGATCACCATGCAACTTTGCAGGCATATGACCACACATAATCTGAGGGGACCCCTCCATTATTGACCCGATCAAACAAAATGGGGGCGCTAGAGAGCTAATTTCTTATCTAGGCCTAACTGCCGTATCGATTTTTACTAAACTTCGTAGATATGTAGAACAGGATGCCTCAAGGTGACTGGAGAAATTGAATGTTGTTTTTTTTCTAATTTTTGGTATGACTAAGTCATGGTATGTCATGTATGCTGTACATAATCACGGAAACTGTCAGTGTGTCATTCTGTCAGTCAGTCATTCTGTCTGTCCCACGTTTTTCTACTCACTGACGTGGTCAATCTATGTGAAACTGCACATAGGCATTGAGGACTGGCATAGGTAGAAGGTGACAAAGCTAACAAATGGGTATGGACTAGTATTAAATAAACCACAAATACCCTCCTTAAAAGTCGATGCTAAATTGCATACATATGCAGTTGTGTATTGATCTGCGCATGACAGAACTGTTGAAGCAAGAGCAAGGTTCTGTTAGTCTTTTATCCTGGTGTACCACTAGTCTCCACTATCAGCCACAACATTGAGACAATATTCTTAAGAGCTATACCTAGGGATTCCCAAACATTCATTTATTTGTTGCGGTTCGCTAAGATCAAAACATCTACTGTCATGAATATATTTTCTATTATTGCAGCTGGACCGTTATTTAGACGTGCTGTTAAAATATAAATTCTGTTTGAATTATTTATAGCACTACTCTGTTGGAGGATAGAGTGCACTCTGGGCACAAATGGAGCAGCAGAATAGAAAGGGACACAAAGAAAAGAAAAATAAAGTCTTTTAGTATCGAATGTCATGGACATACTAATACCCCCTGCCCCCGCCACCTCCATTCACGTAATATAGTAAACAAGCTAACTGTGCTAATGACAGATTAGAAATGTATGACAACATTTTTGGTGACATAAGATATCCAGAGGCTGTGATGTATTAAGCTGCTGTGAGTTTCAAGCGGCAGACCTTATTTTTCATGCTCACGCTTGCACGCATGCTACTAAAAATATATCATCTGCATAGAGTAGTATACTGACATCAATGATCAAATTATTACAAAAATTGAACATTAGAAGTTGAATTTGAAGCGATACATCTTTAATATAAATAGCAAACTGTATTGCTAAAGATGCACTTTCTTTCTGCACAATAAATGGTTGAGGAAACCACTGCATTCTAAACTCACCAGCAGGAGGTGCTCAATAAAGAGATTTAATAGCAGTATAAAATGTATTTTACTATTTTACCTGAACCAAACCTGAAGTTAATAATCTGTATTAAAGAAGGCCAAAAAACATAGTCTAAAAATTCATTTTTCCCCCTTAATTCTTGCTTTTATAATTGAGGTAACTGTATAAACTCTATATGATCAATACGGTTTCTGTCTTTTCTAAAGCCATCAAGCTCATTGTTACCAGAATATGTGAGCAAGTAGCAAGGAAACAAATAAAGTCCGTGTTTTTTATGCAGGTCAGTACAACTGCATTTATTTTCCCCAAGTCTTACACACACAGGAAAGTTGAATCTCTAATCTGTTTCACAGGGATGGGAAGATGAAGGCATAGCCAACACACACAAGTACACACGCAGAAGGCAGATGAAGATGTATGTTGTGACAGAAGGGGGACAGAGGTCCAATGTCAATGTTTGCCCGACAGGGGGGTCAAATAGTGATGCTAATTGACTTAAGACCCTCACTGTTTACTTCTTTCTATCCCAGAGAGGTGGCTGACACGCAGCAGCTGCTTGTCTTGGAGTCTTTACAGGACACTGAAAACTGCAGTGGACAAAAGGCAGCAAGTCAAAGGACCTAACCAAATGAGGTTTGGTTGAGTCCTTTTACTATGGCACAGACAGAGACTGTAACATTGTCAAAGAGTCTCTGTCACTGTCATTCATTTTTTGAGTCTTTCCATGATATCTAATATCTAATTATTGGTAAGAAGCATTTCCCCCTGATCATTTGTATGGTCACATTTTTAAAATCCACCTCAGAGTGAGTTTACTGTAAGTGGGTGTAGTGTTTGCTGTTATTACCTGTTAATACCTTTTGTAGACAAAAAAATATTCAGTCTGGTTTTGTCACTTAAATGATTGCTGAAAGGCTGCTTTATTGCCTGCCTTTGTAGCTGCTAATGAGTTAAGCCACTAAATCACAGTGATGTTTGGTTAGGCATGGGACAAGTGACCCTGCTGCTGGCGTGTCTACTGGCATATTGTCAGTAATGTGTACATTACAAACTTCAAAAGTACAAATTGGCAGTTTTACTTTAGTCTACTCATTGATTAGACATTGAAGGACATTGACAGTCAGTGTTTTTGGATGATTTTTATGGGGTTTGAGTGATGGAAACATGGTATGTTGGATAAAAAGACACAGCAGCAACTGTCCACTATGACCTCACACACAATGCTCAAACTGTTCTCAAATTTAACACTAATGTAACTCCTGTGTTTTGCAGACATTTTGCAAACACTTTGTTTATACTTCTTGCAACAGCACAACAGTAAGACAAATACATAAGTGTACCTAAAATATAGTGGTCCAAAAGTTATGTAATGAGTTACATGACCAGAACATATGGCTCATTGTTGCAGGAGATAGTTTGCATCTTGGACAACTGTCGTCAGAGATGGAGAACAATTTTGACAGTTAAGTGAAATAGAGATGGTGAAAGAGCTTGAGCTGTAGCATGCAGTGGCAGATGCAAATGGATGAGCAATAAATGCGAATAATACTGAGATCCCAGATGTTGTCGAGGATAGTCACCATAAGGTCTTGTTCCCAGGCATATTTTGTCCTGGTCAGTGACGGAGGATTTATGCGCTGGATTAGATGGTATACTCTCGAAATCTGTCCTTTAAGGTTTGACTCAGACCATAGATATTCCTCCAGGGGGCAGTTTGGTGGGAGGAGGCGTAATGTTGTATACTGTTTCATGGGAAAACTACAAGCCTATAAATATCTGAAAAAATGAGATCTAGGAATTTCAAAGTTTTTAATTAAAAATTCTGTGCCATAATTTGAATGCTAGGTCTATCGGGGCCGGAGTAAATAAAGGGTGTGAAGTGATGGGAGCGAGACTGAGTGCTTGTTGAAAACCAAAATGGTGCAGACATTGGAACCAAATTTTGAATGTGTCCTGAACCACAGGATTTTTGAGATAGGTTTTTCCTTTCACAGGTAAGAGGGAGCACATAATTGATATGGGTGAGGCAGGCAAACTTGAATTTATTTACTATGGTGGACCAGACAGGGCCTGTACCATATATTAAATGTAGAAAGCCAGACAGACAGCTTAGTGATGTTTGCCAGCCAATAGTAGTGTAAAAAAATTCAGTAGGGCTGCGCCCCCAGCCAATTTAGAGCTTTGCAGATATGTCTACTTTGTAGATATGTCTAGAAAGACAAAGATCACTCAAAAAAGGTACAGAAGTCTGGGTAAAATTATCACTTTAATTGTGTTTACATGGCCTGCAACGGAAATGGTTTAAGTTGACCAACGTGTAAGATCTAATTTGGTCCTGTCAGTTAAGGGACAGACATATTACAACAGCACCTTAAAGCCGCTACAAGGAACTTTTAACTGATATGCAAAAGTCTCTCGTTTCTGCTGATGTCTGTGTGTGACCTACAACAGCAAATGAGACCATCGGTGTGAAGATAAGCTATTTCTATATAGTGTATATCCATACCTTTAGGAAACTGTCTCTGGGTCCGCCCCAGGTCGCTTCCAGGACGAAGCGATTTACGGCACTCAGACAGCACACGTCATCTTACCTAGCTGCTTACATTTAGTGACTCTTATAAATAGTTGCCATTCCTCCTCCTCGACCCGACGTCTGCAGGGAGCAATCATCGGGTAAATGTTCTGTGAAAGCACTGGACTCACCAACAGTCAGCCACGTCTCAGTTGCACAGAGAAAATCCAATCCTCAGGAAGTCAGGAAATCCTTCAGGATAAACGTTTTGTTGGCTAGCGATCTAGCATTTACCAGCCCAATCCTGGCAGGAGCCGGCGGGTCCACGGCGTTAGCTGTCCGGGGAGCCACACACAGAGGCCGCAGGTTGTGCAGATTCACCCCGCGCCAGCGGGGACGAGGAGAGCAGGGGCCGCGGGGCTGGAACGCCTCATCCCGGCCGATGACAGGTACCAGCCAGGCGTCGACAGGGTCCAACGAGTGCTGAGAAATAAAGAGGCGAGGCACCGCTCCATACTCAGTCCAAGAAGCCGTGGAAGTGCTTGCCAAACAGGGTTTCATCCTTACCAGCCGACTGCTGCGTTTACCCCGGCGGCAGTGGCGCTTACGCCGGAGAGGTGGAGCTGGGGCATGGCAGAGGTGAGTTGGGATCCCCGATAGGAGCGGGAGCAAAGTTTTCCCGTCTTGTTGTTTCATTCATCCCCAAAACAAACACATGCGCAAGCCATGTAAGCGTCTTTATGACAATACGTGCTAGAGCTCATGGGAAATGTAGGCTTCATTCCGGCAAAACACTACCACTTTTGTCCACAGGGTCGCCAAAATCAACTCAAAATCAAAGTTCCTTGTAGGGGCTTTAAAAGTGTGTGTAATTTGCACCCCTAGATATATGTGAAAGATATTAGTTCTACTTTAAATGGGAAATGTGAATAGTTGACATTCATGGCTAACTGATTGAGAAGATGTAGCTTTTTGTTAAATTTAGTTTATATCTGAAAAAAAAAAAGCCAAATGACTAAAAATTATCGTTTTGCAGACATCTGCTTGACTTCCTCACTGAAGTCTCACCGGCTGCACTGCTGTATGTGTAAAAATAAAAATAATAATAATTGCAAAATCATTATGAGCTTACCAAAACCCAAAACATAGGAAAATAGTGAAGTGACACTACTAGTTTGAATAAGTAATTTGAAAATTCCCCTGACAGCTCAAAGTACAGAATCATCTGTTGTAAATGGATTGTGGATGGGAATGTAATCCTTCTTGCAGTGAGTTCTTACATGTTTGTGTGCACTAACGCTGACTCTGTTGTTGCAGTGTTGAAGGAGGAGTTCAGTGTGCAGCCCAGTGATGTGGAGGTGGCAGAGGGGGAGGTGGCTGTCTTAAACTGTGAACCCCCAGTAGGACACCCTGAGCCTAATGTCATGTGGAAGAAGGATGGCCTGCCTATCAACAGCACGGATCACCGCTACACTGTAAGCCCTCTACCTTAATCATGAATGGAATGACAGTTTAACATGTTGATCTCTTGTCTGACTAAGCGCCTGAGCCACTTTTAAGTAAGACATCAATGTTACCAGATCCAGGAGACCCAGGAGAAAAAAAAACTGGGTTTTCCATGAGTGCTAGCCACTTGGCAGATAGCCGAACATTAAAACACTTCCAGCCAACTACTTTCTTATTGTTTCAAGTCTCGTCACCATCACTTTTTAGATCCTGGTCTTAAACTGTTTATTGTTTTCATTTTTCATTCATCCACACTGATCCACACCGCTCCACTTCCACCAGGGCGCCAACAGAAAAAAAATCCCCCAAAGGTTGCTGTGTGTTGTCATGTCATTATACACTACATTATAGAAGGGTGCTGATCGGCACATCTGGGATGGGTGTTATCATGTTCAGTGTGTTTCCATTAATATACCCTCAACATCTACAATGTCCTGAGGCTGCTTGAAAGTAGTGGGGATAAGGAGCTGTCCTCCAGTTTGTTTAACCTCACCCTGATGATATCACATCTGGGTGATGTTATTATGTTGGATGTGTTTCCATTCACATCTCCTACAACTGCAGAGCAACGCTTGCACACAGTCCTGTTCTTATGCATAAGTCTCTCTCCGGTTCATGTTGTAGCTGACCAGCACACCAGGAACTGGCAGGTGGGTCTTCCAGCTCCATAGTATTAATTTGGGCTTGTCATATTAACTGACTCGCACGCCATTCCATTTTTTGTGCTAATCACAATTTGTTTATTGTGTTTCATATCATAGGCCCACAAATATTTATCCATACCTCATAATTATCAGACTTTGATCCTCTGCCTGAGCCTCCCTGTGTCCAAGGATATTAATTTATTTTAAAAGGTCTAGGTTATATAATTGTTCTATATCATCACACTATTATTAATATAAGCAGGGAACTGTAATACAAAGTGGTAACCACTGTATGTGAGTGCATGAATGGGTCAGACCTGTGCAGCACTGGATTTGAAATGAACTGTAATAAACTGGAGCTTCTGTGCTTTGATTACCTGCTGTGAAACAACTTGACCCTCATCCATTTAAAATGAACATTAGTTCCTCTGAGCTCATTTTGGTCAAAGTAATGCAAAAATAGTGTAATAGGTGATTTATTACTCTACACAGAGAGTAATATTGTTAAGTAACTTATTACTTCAAATGATGGTAGCTAGTAATATGTAATATATTACATTTTGAGAGTGAAGTGCAACACACACCGCCGCCGTACGCCGCACGTCAAAACGCCCGCCTCCATTATATTCTATGAACCAACCCACACTGGCGCTGGCCGCCGCCGCCGGCGCTCATGGCGGCGCTGTGAGAAAAGCCTTTTATGTACATCTCATCTCGTAGGATCAACTCCAGTTGTTTCAAATTTTTAATAAGACGACTTTGATAAGAAACTCACCTGTGAAATTCAAGTTGTTGTTGCCTCAAAGTTTTTCCTCTTCTTCTTCTGTTACTAGCAGTTGGCAACCATTGGCAACTTGTGTAGGTACAGCCACCTAGAGGGCTGGGGTGGGAAATACATGTTGACGGTGCCTCTGCACGCCGCTGCCAGTGTGTGTTGGGGGGTGGCCCTTGACAGCCACAGTGCCGCGCCGGCGGCGGTGTGTGTTGTACTTAACCTGCGCAGCATTGCAAGTTACAACACTCCAAGGTTTGATACAATTAATTGACAAAACAGGCCCTCTAACCATGAATGCATGGGATTCAGCAGTGCAAACTATGCCGGAAAATCATCTTGCAGGATTTGGAAATGCATTCGGAATGATCCATGCATTGCGTCTTTAATTTACCTAATTTCTGAAAATCTCAAGCAAAGAAAACACCCCTCATTATATTGCCAATTACAGTATGTAAGGAGGGATTTGTTGGCTTCCACAGTTTTAACACCCATGTTCATATTATCGTCTCCACGTACTGTGTTTACTGCACTGCAATCAAGTTGTCACTGACATATTACCTCTTATTCACACAGGGATTTGTCTTTTTGTTTGTCACGCTTGCTGTACAGGACTCCCTTTATTTTTGTTTCCATACAAACTGTATGGATGAAGGAATATTTAGCAAGATGCCTTGGACACAGTATGTGAGCAACTTAAACCACCCAACTTATGCACTGTTGGATTTTATAAATCAGGCAGAAGAATTCTCTGTAAATTATGAAATAGTTAAGCAATTTTATTATTCTCTGTGAGGGCGGCTCACCACTGCTTTGGTGGCGAGCATCCCTTACGCTCACAAGGGTCTTTTCTAAAGGCTTCAATGGCAGATTGCATTTTTAAAGTCCATCAGTATTGCTGGAAAAAAACAAACAGGAACAATTCTTCTTTCTTCATATTAGTACATTCCAACACAGTGCTCCCCCCATGTATGAGGTGCAAATATTGTACACGCACTGTGTCTCTTTTTGTCAGTGCCATGTCATGTCTGAATGAAGCTGTAAGGAACATTTATATGAAGCCAACTATGTTACATATTCTGTGTCTGGAAAGGGCTAAAGTGATGACCTATACTATCAAAAGAGCCCAAAAAAACTTTCTGAAGCCACAGAACATATTTGAGCCTTAAAATGAAAGTCACACCGCTTATAAGGCAATAGCCAAAAGCTAAATTAGCAACACTGACAATCGGTCTAAACAAGCATTCATTTATATGCTTTACCACAAGGAGGTTCCTCTGCAGTGAGCTATTCATGATTATTGGTACTTAAACTTTTCAGCATTGGTGGTCAAAGCAAACGAATGTGTCCACACATCTCTATTTTTCTCCAAGACTTTTCCTTTTATTGGAGTTGGAATTCATTGCAGCCTAGCTAGAGAAACTCAAGACTAGTCACGGCTATTGTGGTTCAGCAAAATTTAAAGGAAAAGGTTGTAGATGTATGACGCACATTTTAGTGGACAAAATGTAAAACATTTATTATTTGGTGTATGGGCTACACATATTTTTAAAATGAGAAAGACCTACAAAAATGATTAAAAATAACTGTTATTCATTTCCATTTATTTTTTGTCAAAGCTGCAGGGAGCCACTGAAGAGGGGCTGAAGCAATAATACTCAATCTGTGGTCCATGGGCCTAATCTGGACCGCAAAAGAGTGCAGCGTGGCCCGCCAACCATTTTCTAATTCACAGTTAAAATATATTGATTCATACTTGGATTCTTGTTCTTTGACCTTTGAAAGTAGATAAGATGCCACAGTGCAGAAAAAAACATCAAAATAGACCTTTTTTACTAAAATAAAAAACATTTGCCGGGGAGGCAAAGCCCCTGACGTCCTCAGATCCTAGAAACACCCCTGCGTATACCTGACCTGCGTGGGGCTGCGTGACTGGATTTGTTTTTTGGCAAAGATAAGTGAGAACACTAAATGTCGTAAGGTTGAAAACAGGCAATTCATTTATTACATACTGATAAATATTATTAATGTTTGTTCATGGCCTTCTGTCATATTGCAAAAGTGGCCCCCAGGCAAAGCAAGTTGAGTATTCCTGGGCTAAAGAGTTGCATGCAGCTCCAGGGCTGCAGGTTGCCTACCCCTGTGTTAGAGTGTGGTGATGGTATGATGAATTCAGTCAGAAAATTAATTTCTGTTGTAGTTTGAAACTACTTCTGTTTTTATTAAAATTAATATACTGTATATGACATTATAAATATGACATTATAAATTATTTTCTCTTCTGACAAAGTGTCCCCAATTTAGTGGCTTCTAAAACTAATGAAGACAAAAAAAATTAGCAGCATATCATGGCATAGGGGATAACTAATTTGACCTGTGGTTGTGATTCTTCAAAATCTGTCACAGTACCTCCTCAGAAGTCTTATCTTATGCTGAGTGCTTAAAGCTACACACATCCCATTTAAAGTGTGTGTTTTTGATATGCTGTGCATCCTGTGTGTCCTCTCCCTTATGTCTGCATTGTGCTTGTACTGTAGGAACTGAGTGGGAAGCTTATCATCGCTCCTGCAGAGAAGAACTACTCTGGTGCTTATGTGTGTGTGGCCAGCAACACTGTGGGAGTGAGAGAGAGCAGGGCGGCTCGGCTCACTGTGCTGGGTGAGACAACATTCCCATCATTACTTTTTACTGCTTTAACACTATCAGCTTTAAATTTAGCCCCATGTTTTGAATGCAAACAAAACAACACCCAGGTACTGTACACAGTGTGATACAGTACAGCTCTGAGTTCTTCTTCTCTTCTACTGCAGCTAAGCCTGTGTTGGTGCTGAAGCCAGAAAACGTGTCTGTGAGACTGGGAGAGTCTGCTCAGTTCTTCTGCCGTGCTAAAGGTGACCCCCCGCCTGTTGTGGTCTGGAGCAGAGAGCAGGGGCCACTGCCCAACGGCAGGTACTTTATTATGACAAGACACAGAAATACACACTGCATCCATAGAGTGAACACCCGAACACTATTCATTAATGAAATATATATTTATTTGTGTTCAGATTACTGTTACATGCAGGAAACAGGACATATTTGTTAGACAGTGCTATCAAACTTTGTCTCCTTTTGCTGTAAAACAGTTTGGTTTTTCACACATCTAAGGTATTTTACTTTAGCTTGTCACTAAGCTGCCTATGTGTTTCCTCGAGCCTGTTCAGACCTGGCGTTAACATGTATCTTGAGTGATTGGATCACAAGGGGACAGCTCTATGTCTATCTATTCACACTTGGCATTAGATTGAATCTCCCCAAGCATCTGGAGTGACCATTTGTGATCAGATCTCTCTACCCCACTCTGTATGCTAATAAACAAGTACGTCACTTCCACTTGCATAGACCAAATGTGTTGTTGTTTTTAACCAGTGGGACATTTGTCGTGAAATATGCACATTTAAAATGGCTAAAATCTTATTTAACTATAGAGCTGAGGGCAGTGCATCAATTCGCTTAGCCCCTCCTTGCCCCACTTTCTCTCTCTGTTTATCATGAGACAACCTCACTCATGGTCCCTCTGCCTTCCTGCCATTATGAGACTACTGCTGCAGGAGTATGAGCTTCCCACTGGTGACAGTTGGTGAGAGTCCACTGGCACACACACATTGGCTGCACTAACTGTTAGCATCACATGTGTCATTACTAAATTGTTATTAACAAGTTTAGAGACATAGTGGAGCTGTTTAGGGGTCACAGTGAGTTTGTTGGGACCGTTTAACAGCTGCTGCTGCTGTGTTAGCTCTTGCTAACTGGGAACATGTTGAACTGACCATTCATCGGGAGGAAAGTGGCTCCAGAGACAGTTCTTCAGTGTTGAGTCTAACCTGTGTAACAGCAGCAACAGAAAGTTAATATCTGACTGTGAGCTGAATAAGTAAGGACGTCAACTGAGTCGGCAGTCCTTCAATGTGGCCGAGAACTCATTAGTGCTCACACTGCTGAAGGATGTTGCCATGCGTCCCAGTCCAACCCAAATGTGGTCTGAACAACTGGATTTCAAGACACATTGGGTGCATTTACACCTGTACTTAGAGCTGTCCACTTGTCCAGGGTGCATGAAAATTCCAGCTCCATAAATACCAGGGCCTTTCTCTCCTGACATAACTAAAAATACCTCCTAAATCTAAATTTCAGTTATTATAAAAGAAATCAGAGAGACAGTGAACGTTAAAACTAACTGCTTTATATGTGCGTATAGGTATCTTGTAAACCCCGACCAGACTCTTCAGATCCACTATGTGTCAGCCCAGGATGCTGGGATGTACACCTGCACTGCTGTTAATGATGCAGGTGTGGTCACTGCCAGCGCACAGCTACTAGTTGACGGTAAGATGATGTCTGAAAAAGAGGGGGTTCCCAAAATGTATTGTTTTATTGCTGGTCAGCCCATCGAGTGTTGAACTTGATTTTTCTCCACAGCCCTCCAGTCCATAAGATAAACTCAGACAGGAGACTCTGATCTGTCTGTTTGCAGGTTCACCTGCCTCTTCATAAATCATGCAAATTTTGGTGGAGATGTGATTACTATATTTTCCCGATGCACAAATAAGCCTTAATATGAGTTATGTTTGTGTACTTAAATTCAAACTCAGTATTTTGTTGTTTGGGTCATGACAGGAAGTGATGATGAAAAATGCAGCACAGTCTGCAACAATAGCCTGTGAAGTTGTATGATTATTGTTCAGTTATTTTTGCAGAATCACAATGTTTCCTTGCAGTCCCGTAGCAAATCAGGGGCCAGATATCAGTTTACGGCCCACAGGTTTGGAACCCCCGTACACACTGCTAATCATACAGTACAGGCCAAAAGTTTGGACACACCTTCTCATTCAATGCGTTTTCTTTATTTTCATGACTATTTACATTGTAGATTCTCACTGAAGGCATCAAAACTATGAATGAACACATGTGGAGTTATGTACTTAACAAAAAAAGGTGAAATAACTGAAAACATATTTTATATTCTAGTTTCTTCAAAATAGCCACCCTTTGCTCTGATTACTGCTTTGCACACTCTTGGCATTCTCTCCATGAGCTTCAAGAGGTAGTCACCTGAAATGGTTTTCCAACAGTCTTGAAGGAGTTCCCAGAGGTGTTTAGCACTTGTTGGCCCCTTTGCCTTCACTCTGCGGTCCAGCTCACCCCAAATCATCTCGATTGGGTTCAGGTCCGGTGACTGTGGAGGCCAGGTCATCTGCCGCAGCACTCCATCACTCTCCTTCTTGGTCAAATAGCCCTTACACAGCCTGGAGGTGTGTTTGGGGTCATTGTCCTGTTGAAAAATAAATGATGGTCCAACTAAACGCAAACCGGATGGGATGGCATGTCGCTGCAGGATGCTGTGGTAGCCATGCTGGTTCAGTGTGCCTTCAATTTTGAATAAATCCCCAACAGTGTCACCAGCAAAACACCCCCACACCATCACACCTCCTCCTCCATGCTTCACAGTGGGAACCAGGCATGTGGAATCCATCCGTTCACCTTTTCTGCGTCTCACAAAGACACGGCGGTTGGAACCAAAGATCTCAAATTTGGACTCATCAGACCAAAGCACAGATTTCCACTGGTCTAATGTCCATTCCTTGTGTTTCTTGGCCCAAACAAATCTCTTCTGCTTGTTGCCTCTCCTTAGCAGTGGTTTCCTAGCAGCTATTTGACCATGAAGGCCTGATTGGCGCAGTCTCCTCTTAACAGTTGTTCTAGAGATGGGTCTGCTGCTAGAACTCTGTGTGGCATTCATCTGGTCTCTGATCTGAGCTGCTGTTAACTTGCGATTTCTGAGGCTGGTGACTCGGATGAACTTATCCTCAGAAGCAGAGGTGACTCTTGGTCTTCCTTTCCTGGGTCGGTCCTCATGTGTGCCAGTTTGGTTGTAGCGCTTGATGGTTTTTGCGACTCCACTTGGGGACATATTGAAAGTTTTTGCAATTTTCCGGACTGACTGACCTTCATTTCTTAAAGTAATGATGGCCACTTGTTTTTCTTTAGTTAGCTGATTGGTTCTTGCCATAATATGAATTTTAACAGTTGTCCAATAGGGCTGTCGGCTATGTATTAACCTGACTTCTGCACAACACAACTGATGGTCCCAACCCCATTGATAAAGCAAGAAATTCCACTAATTAACCCTGATAAGGCACACCTGTGAAGTGGAAACCATTTCAGGTGACTACCTCTTGAAGCTCATGGAGAGAATGCCAAGAGTGTGCAAAGCAGTAATCAGAGCAAAGGGTGGCTATTTTGAAGAAACTAGAATATAAAACATGTTTTCAGTTATTTCACCTTTTTTTGTTAAGTACATAACTCATTCATAGTTTTGATGCCTTCAGTGAGAATCTACAATGTAAATAGTCATGAAAATAAAGAAAACGCATTGAATGAGAAGGTGTGTCCAAACTTTTGGCCTGTACTGTACATGTACAGTATGTCACCACATTTTTGGATTTGCACAAAATGGAACTAGTTTTCTTGCTAGATCTAGACCTAGAACGAAGGTGATTTTGAGATTTGATAGTAAAGCTGATGGCTCTGGACTGAGAGATCATTGGTTCAGATGGCAATTCATTCATAAAAGCAGCCACAAATGAACAGTGAACTCTCTGTGGTTAATAAGGGGTTAAGAGTAAAAGCACACATATACCATTCATGAGGTTGGATTTAGGATAATGTTGGCCAGTCTAACACATATACACATTGTCAGGAGGAGCTGTACACTGTGCCCGGGGGACCTTCTAACAAGCTGCCCAGATCATCTTAACTGGTTCATTCAGTGTGAAAGAGCCGTAGCTTGGTAACACATCCTTTTGAGATTTCAGTTCTGAGGTAGGAGCTGTTTATACCAGTAATCTGATAATCATTTTTGCAAAATGGAGCCTTATAAACTAATTTAGTTTTAGTAAGAGTGACTGAAAGCTGTGACTTCCTCATTGCCTGCATTACAACATTATAACATTTAATCTACATGACATACTTCAGCGGGTATGTGGACATTACAACTGTTCTGTATACCAATGGCTAAACACCATCACACCAGGCCCGCGTACAAACTGCAGCAGTGGGCCCTTTGTCCAAACCAACTATGACTTCCTTTTCTATAGACAGGAACCTTGCAGCTTGTGCATACAAGTGATTTTTAATTATAATTATACAAATTTATTACTCAGTTTAGCTTTTCAAGGATCACAAACATCTCGATCAAAACCTTTTTTTGCAGTATAGGTCAAAAACCCTGCCCCCTTCTTGTTAGCAGATGGGACATGGGCCAAACTAAAAAATCAAAGTACATGTCAAAAAAAATTTCCCAAAGATGGTTTCTTTTATTTTAAGTAGTTCTTATTATGCTGATGTTTGCTCAAGTGTTTATTTTTCTGATAAGTTTGGTTTAAAGTATTTATTTCATGCCAGAAAAAATGGATTTTTTTTTAATATATTTTTATGGGCACTTTTTGCCTTTAATTGATAGGACAGTGAAGTGTGAAAGGGGGAGAGAGAGAGGGAGAGACATGCAGCAAAGGGCCAGGCTGGAGTTGAACCCGGGCCGCTGCGGCAACAGCCTTGTACATGGGGCGCCTGCTCTACCACTAAGCCACCGATGCCCCAGAAAAAATGGATTTGACATCATGATTGACAGCTGTGTGTGCCAATTGAGTGCTCATGATCAATGGCAGTGTGTGTGATAAGTCAATCGGTGGAAACTGGATACCTTGAGATCGCTACTGCACAGATTCTGGCTCTAAATTATATCATCGCTGCAAGAAGGCAGCGGCCGTATCCGGGATATTTTAGCTTCATTTTTGTATGTTGTTGCTTTTTATGACTCTTGTGCTGTATTTTTTAAAATTAATCATGATATATCAATAAATAAAACATGTTTCCAGAGGCCACCAGCACTAAACAGAGAGACCTCCACAAAGAGCTGTCAGCCCTGCGAGTTGCTCTGGAAAATGTCACCATCATGGCCCCTGGCTCTGACAAATCACAAGTGCAGTGGAAGGTATGGGGCAAGGCAAGCTAACCCAGAGCATTTCAGAGAAAGTATGAATATTTCAAGTGTGTGATCCATGTTGTGTTTTCTCTCTGACCAGCTCCAGTCCCTCCCAGCTCAGCCTCATTACCTCGATGGCTTTGAGGTTCTCTACCGCTCTCTGCTGCCTGCCAGCTCAGACTGGGCAGCAAAGAAGGTGACACTGCCCAGCTTCCAGACTCAGGTGGGCCCCTTAAAGAGAGGCTACAAGTATGAGTTCAAAGTTCGGCCCTATGGCAGCAATTTGTATGGGAGGGAGAGCAACACCCGGCACCTCAGAGTCCCTGAGACAGGTGCGAAATGATTTGATTAAGAATCTTTGTGTCCTTTCTTCTGCTTTTTAATATTTAACAGTATATAAAACAGTAAACTTCCCCCTCTGTATGCAGTGCCCAGTGCCTCTCCTCTGGCTGTGTCCATAACAGTGAGCCACGAGCAGAACAACACTATCCATTTGAGCTGGGAGCCTCCTCCTCATGAAACCCACAATGGCATCATACAGGGCTACCAGGTAATCACTGGAGAACAGGGCCTGACACTCAGATGTTGTATGGCCAGAGTGGACATAAATGGAGGTTCTTAGAAATACATCTAGAAAACATATTCCTGACAGTTTATCCCAATATGTTACCTTTGCTACCTTTGCCTCCCCAGGTATGGTGTGTGGAGTCTGAGGAGCAGCTGTACCAGAACTGGACAGTGGATAGTGGCAAACACAAGCTTGATATCTCTACTCTCAGACCAGGGAAACAATACTGGATCACCATAGCAGCTGTCAATGGAGCTGGAGTCGGAATAATGAGTGACCCTCATGGATTTGTCATCAGTGAGCAAAGACAAAATTTAGCTATTCATTTCCGTATCAGAAGAGTGCATAGATGAAATGCAGTCTGAGTCTTCAGTGTGTGATCAAACCACATTACAGAGAAGTTATCATGACTTCACATCTGATTCATCTGCTTTCTGTTTGCCTCTCAGATCCACAAAAAGGTAGTTCCTCTGAGTCAGACAGCCAGAGACAGGATCTGTCTCAGGTCCTGGCACTGCTTCAGGACCCTGTGGTGATTGGCAGCATTGGTGCCCTCCTGTGGTGCATTCTGATGGTTGCAGCTGTTTGCCTCTTCAGACGCCACAGCAGGACAGGCCACCTGATACCAGGATGTGGCAGGGGTAAAGGTGTGTGTGCAGACAGACAGCTTCACTGTCCACCATGTTAAAAGGTGCTCAGTATCAAAAGGTTAGAAATAATCTCAGTTACAGCTGCAGGACTTTGATTAAAGCTGTAGTTGGTCACTTTTATGAGGATAACTTTTTGTAACTTAACATTTGTCATATTTGCTGAAGCTGTCACTATAACCACACAGTAGTACATGTGACAGATGCTCTGTGGAAAAAAAAATCCTCCTTCTCCTTGTAGTGCTTCTAATGGCAATCAGTCTGAGCTGAGGAGTTCCTTGAGCTGAGGAACGCAGCTGTCAATCATGTCGGTCACTGCTTGTGGACTGTGGTCAAACTGTCAAACTAGGCTGTAAAATTAGAAAGTTTGTTCACCCAGCCTGCTCCTCGGCTCTGATTGGTTGTTTTTATTTACATGCAGTAATGCCATTATAAACACTACAAAGAGGCAGAGAATATGATATTTTTCACGGATTATCTGTCTCATATACTGCAGTTTCATCAAATATGATCAAAAGTTATATATATGAAAGCTACCAACTGCAGCTTTAGAGGTATTATATGCAGGATTTTCCTAAAAAAACAACAACTAAAGACTCACACAGCAGTAATCCCTCATAATCATCACTAATGACCCACTCTAATGGGTGTATTTATCTACAGAGACTTTGCCCTCTGCCTGTATTTTCTTCTTACTTCCTGTGTTTTGGATTATTATGAATGTGTGATCCCTCAGCGCTCAGATGAGGGTGGGGCTTTATAAAAAGGTAGCAACCAGTTGCCAGACCATAAGCAGCAGGCATCCAAGAAACACAGTGGTGAAAAAAACACAAATATAGCGAGGCAAAACACCAAACGAGAGTGAATCTAGGGTGGAGTTCATTACAATCCTGCATAGAATACCTTTAGGTGTATTTCACTGATAATACTTACATACTTTTACTCAAATACATAAAGGATCTGAATACTTCCTCCATCACTGTATACAATTCTGTAGACTTGTATTTATGTTTGTTTCTCAGGTTTGCACAGACTAGCCAGTGAAGATCTCATCATAAAACACAGGTAAGAGCTTAGTGATTTGTGGTGTAGTATAAAATGTAATCACACAAAGTCATTAGAATAAATTCAAATTACTTTGAAATATGGCTCTATGATTCTTTATGTAGGTATATACCTTCTGATCCTTCTGAAACCAACCTGTGATTCACTTTAACCAGTGCAAAGTACAGTTATCTTTAAAGTTTTAACTTTTTAGCTGAAACTATAAAGTTTAGTTTAGTCTCCAACTTTTTTAAAATTCTGATTTAATGACTCTACTTCTAAGTATTTTTTTTACTAGGGACAATACTAAAGTGAAATAAACTTTAAGATTCTTTTCCTGTGCTGTCTCATCTGTAGGATGGTAGCTCCAGACTCTCCTTGGATCTCTGGAGGCTGGAGACCTGCCTTCAGCCAGAAGTATCAGGATTTATGGGCCCAAGGTCAGAAACATCCAGGGATCAGGAGCACCAGTGAGTACTGACTGACACATATGAAGAGTGTTACAATGACAGATTTCTGTCTGACTTGATAGTCTATTACATGACCTCAACACATATGATAGAACTGATATAAATGCTGGTCTATCTAACTGAGGATCAGTTGGATGATTTGGTTAATTAATTTCCCTTGAGTTAAATGTTGGAATTTGTTTGAACTGTTGGGTCTCTGTAAATGAAAAGAGTATGTCTAGACAGGCTCTATATAAAAAGTGTCTGGTGATAACTTTTGTTGACTTGACTTTGGAGGCTTCTAGAGTGCCTTCACACCTAAAGTGTTTGATTTTATTCAAATGAACTCTGATGTTTTGGCTGGGGTGAAAGCTGTCAGTCACACTCTGATGCAAACCAAACAACCAGACTGAGATAGACTGAAAAAGAGTGTCTAACGTTTCCAACTCTTTGTCGCTATTTATGAAACTTGAATCTCGACTCATAATGCTCATAACCACTTATGTCTTAAGGAGCTCTTTCTGACACCAGAGAAGAAAAATAAACCCATAAATCACAGTAAAGTACTGCATGACTTGCGATCAGTGTCTAGAATTTGATTTCCTCACCTGGGTCAGTGTGGAGCTGATAATGCAGGATGACATCATCAAAACTGTCAGTCAGTGAGTCACCTATTAGTACATATGCCGTTATTCTCTTGGTTTGTTAGTAAGCCAGTAAGAACATCAAATGTTCCAGAGTAAAAAGACATTTTTTTTCTCCTTGGACTGGACCAAATGAACTGTCTTAAGATGTGACAATCACCTTAGTGTTTTGATATTTTATCTCCTGATAATATTTCTTATATTTTCTGATAAATATGCTCCAGAGTGTCTGTACATATTAATTTGTGTTTCATTAGGCCTCCCTGTGTCCTGGAAGGACCCCAGCTGTGTGGACTCAGCTGTCCCAATTGTGACTGACAGCTGCGGCGTGTATGGCACTTTTTACGTGGACCTGATGGGCAACGGCCTCAAGACCTTCAACAGTCCCGGGCGTTGCCCTAAAATGCCTCATGGTCCTCCCCATCCACAAGGAGCTGAGACCATCCCAATATTCCCTCAGCCTGTTGCAAAGACCTCACCCCTCAGTAGCCGGGAGATGCTACCATGGAAACAGGCCATACGTCCCCAGCCCAGGATGGGTGTACTGAGGGAGTCATGGGAAAAAAACCATGGCAAGCAAGGTGAATATTGGTGCATAGTTGGGAGTTAGATGTTAATACCACTAGTTTATTTTCCTTATTTTCGTAATCTGCGTTCTTTTCTCTGTACCTGCACACCATGTCCCTCAATTTCTGATACATCACTTACATTACATACATTACAGTAGTGAGATACTTGAAAAAGTAGTTTCAGGGCAAATACATTCTGTTCTTAAAGAGAACAGTACCCTGGAGTAATTTCAATCAGGCCTTAGAACACACCACAGCAGCACTGAAACTGCTCTTACTAAAATAATCGGTGACCTCAGATGAAATTCTGATGAAAATAAGGTCTCATTTCTTGTCCTTGTAGACCTATGCGCAGCATTTGATACAACTGACCATGACATCTTAATCAGTTGTCTTGAAAAGTTGGTTGGTCTTTTTGACTGTATGTTAAACGGGTTTAAAACATACATCAAAGGGAGGAAGTTGTATGTCAGTCTTGGAGATCATGTGTCTGAGAAACATGACCTCTGTTTTGGGACCCTCTGCCTTGGTGCAGTATTGTTCTCACTGTACATGCTGCCACATCATTTCAAGCCGACTCAACTGGCCTCCCAAAAAATACCACTGAGAGACCTCAGTTTATTTAAAACTCTTCCCAGCAACAGCCAGAAGAAGATAGGGGATGCAGCCTTTGTCAGTTACACCCCAAAGCTATGGAACACATTGCCTATAGATATCTAGGAAGCTAGCTCACCAAATATTTTTAAAAGAAAGCTAAAAACGTATCTCGGTAGTGCAGTGGTTAGCACTGTAGCGTCACAGCAAGAGGGTTCCTGGTTCAAACCCATGGTGAGGGAGCCCTTCTGTGCAGAGCTTGCATGTTCTCCCCTTGTCAGCATGGGTTTTCACCAGGTACTCCTGCTTCTTCCCACAGTCCAAAGACATACAGGTTAGGTTAATTGGTGACTCTAAATTGCCAATAGGTGTGAATGTGAGCATGACTGGTTGTCAGTCTCTATATGTTAGCCCTGTGGGGTGAACCCTGCCTCTCGCTCAGTGTCAGCTGGGATTGGCTACAGCCCCCCCGTGACCCTCAACAGGATAAGGGGTTACGGAAAATGAATAAAAATGTATCTGTCCACTTTAGCCTTTAACTAGCTCTGACTCCCTAAGACAGGTTTGACACTAAAATCTTACTTGTTTTTTTTTAATTTATAGTTTCAGAATTCTATTTTATGAATCAGTCCTGTTTTATGTTCTGTTTTCATGTGAAGCTCTCAGTGCTTAGGAAAAGCTCTGAAGTACAGGAGAGTTTTTTCTGCGGAGATCTGGTTAAAGTAAGGATAATAAAGCTAAGGATAAGTAATGTGAGTGACGGCAGTGCCACACCGAGGCATGTAGATGAGGGAAGCACTTCCTCATAACGTCACGTGCTAATCCTTAGGTTTATTCTGCCTGCTTCTTTGCTATTGGCTTTTCCTGGCAAGACCCGCCCTACTCTGCCTCTGATTGGGTACATTGCACTCCCTCACGTGTCTTGTCGATAGACTGTAGTTGACCGAGGGCCGAGAGAAGAGCTAAAGAGACAGAGAACAGTAATAAGAAGGAGAGAGGAGAGAGAGTGACGTACTGATGTCACATGTTATGGGCGGGACAAACAAAAAAAAAATTGTTTCATTTGGGTCTATTATTACGGACTTTTATTTATTATGGTTTTATTGACCGACAAATATATTTTGGTATTCTGTTTCTGAATAACTGACAGAGCCAGAGAGCCTACTGAAAGAGGCCAAGACAGAGAAATGTATCAAGTAGGAAGAGGAGAGAGAAAGAGAGAGAGCAATAGGCCGACTGATGATGTGATGTTATTGCAGGACATGTTCAAATGTCACAAAGTGTTCAAAGAAAAAAAGAAACAGAAGAAGAAAGTTGTAGTCTGTTACTTTATAGTAAACAGTTCAACAGAACATTTTTTGCCTGCCTATTTGTTTGGCTTATCACTGACTGAGATAACACTGATTTGACATAAAGTCAAAAGAATAAAAGTAACTTTGCAAGCAACAAGCTACTTTTGCCATTTTCTGTTTGCTTAGTTTGCTACATTTCTCTGGGGATAGTTTCAGTGTAGTGACACTTGTTGTCACTACACTTTGATGTAGAGTAACTGGTAGCTTACTACATTTTCCAAGTAGCTTGCCCAACACTGCCAAGACTAATTGATTTGTTTCCCTCAGAGTTGCATGCAGTGAACAGTGTCCCCGTAGTGCCAACCAGGAACCATGCTTGTCCATCCAGTGTCTACAAACAGAGGCTCAGTCACATTTCATCAGGCCGCCACGGTATGAAAACATAAAAACATTCTTACTGATGTCCCTACACCAGCTCCTATCCTATCTCTCTAAGAGCAAGAGACAGACAGGCGTCTGACACTATTAGACTATAGACACTGCACTGTTAGCTTGTAAATGGTGTTCATAGTTGAGACAGAAATTGTACTATAACACACATCTGAAATAACAGTGGTGGTTACTGGTTACTGGTATATTTTAACTTGACCTGTGTGTTTGTCCAGGTGGACATTCAGAGTGTGATAAAGTTACTGGTTGTCCTCGCCTGCTGCATTACTCTGCATCATTTCATCTACTGGACATGCTGCCCCCCCCACCACCAATGCCCATAGAGGACACCACGGACACACACAGCCTCAGCTCAGACGAAGGGTAAGAGACTCACACAAACAGCTCAGACTGGGTGGTCGTGGAAGGAAAAGAGGCAGTGCGTAGCATAACAACCACAGATGCCACCATGCAGGTCCCATGAAGAAGCAGTGTTTGTAGTGTACCAGAAATCAGGAAAAATCAGATTTTTATCAGTGCTGAATATCAAAAACAGACATGTCTCTTTAATTCTAAAACCAAGTTTGACTTTTAGATGCACACTGCAAATACAATAGGGAC